>NC_136470.1:46808557-51608557 GCF_902686455.1 Sciurus vulgaris | reverse complement strand
CTCAGAAAAAGTTTGGAAATTTGTTTGCTTAGGTACAAAGTTTTGTGTGTGTGTGTGTGTGTTTTTCCCCAGTAAATGAAACTAAATAAAGTTGAGAATTAATGTAATTATCTTAAATAATATAAACAAAACACTTTGCTCCTCAATCATCAGACAATTAAAAATGCTTTCTGGAAATATAACTAGTATTATAATAATTATTTTTTCATATTGATCACAGCTATGGCTTTCAGTTTCTGATTTTTTAGAAATCTTCCAATTCTTAATTTCTCAGTGTGAGTTTATACATATTCTGCTTTATTCTTTTCATATCATAACTTTCATGTTTTCTAATTTTGTACAGACTTTTTATAGCTGATTTTCAGTATCTGCCAATTGTTATATCACAAAGACATACCATGATACATCCAAGCATTCTGTATTTGGGAACATGTAAGTAGCATCTCAGACTTCTGCCATTAAAGATAACGCAGTGATGAGCATCCTTGCTCATAACCGAACGCATCTAACACTTTAAAGCTTTGAGAAAAAGACGACACTATTCAAGGACCGTGAGTACAAGTCAGATCCTCTGATGATAGATGGACACATGGACACCCACAATGAAGACTACTCTTCCCAGATGTCCTTGTTAGTACAGTGACTATATGACTAAGTTCCAGCCAGCATTACACGAAAGTGTCCTGGGGCAGCTTCTAGGAGTGTTTCTTAAATTATTAAAGATGTATGCTCTGTGCCTTGTTTTTGTACTTTTTTTTTTTTTTTTTTTTTCTATTTTGAACCATCAGACAAAGGGCAGGAACACTGAACTGAAGAAAGCCCAGTCCCTGAGGGCTTCATGGATCAGGGCTGCCATACCAGCAGCTTGACAGTTACCTGAAACTATTTTATTTAAGCTATTATTGTCTTGTGTCTCTATTACTTGCAATGGAATGTAATTCTAACTAATACAGTGTTTATTTTTTAATGAAACAAAACAAAGTAATTTTATGCATGTTAATGGTATCTAAAATAATTATAATTTTATTATGCAGTTAAGTCCTGTTTTTGATAGTTTTATCTGCTATTACTGTTACATTATCCATAAAACCATATCAATGCTGATAAATTCCCTGATAATCAATATTTATTTCTTCAAACTTCATCTTTCACAAACACTAATATACACTAATCAATATGTGAAGAACTGTGATCAACTCTATCGAATCTGTAGTTCCTCATCCTTTTCATTTCTGTCATGTTCCCTGTGGTGAATGAGAACTTGGTCAAGGGAAATAAGACAGTAAAGGAGTGATGACTCTAAAATGTGAATTAACTAATCAATCAAATTTAGAAGGCATATTGTTCTTCAAATATATTCAAATGAATATGTAAATCAAACTCTTCTAAGTAAAATTAGGAAAATAACACTTATTTTCCGAGGTCCTTATCATGTATGCTAAATATAAAAGTATTTCAGATAACAAATATTCCTATTTTTTTCTTCCTATTATATATAGATTAAAACTATCACTTATAGAAAAAGTTGAGTGATAAGTTGATTCATAATTTTCCTAATAACCAACTATACAAAAAAATATGAGATCAAACTTGAATGTTATGAAGGTATTGCTTTCTGTCACTGTTTTACAATTAAAATAGACTAACCAAAATTTTATATTTGAGTAGAATAAAAAAAATTAAAAAATTGTTGAAAAATATAATCCTCTAGCACAGCAGTACTTAGATTTCAATTGTACTACAGATTTTATTACTCACAGGCTTCTAGAAAAAGTGATATTGTTACTGTTTCCTAAGATAAAGAGGAATTTAATGTTATTTATTTACAGTTCCATTATCTCTCAAGGGGGTCAGGAAATCTGGGACTATAATATAAATGTTCTTTGACAATCTACAGGAAAAGCAATATAAGTTTTTAACACCTTGTAATATTTATCTTTCAAACTGGGAAAAGAGGTGATCTATAAATGACTACTTTAGAAAGTTATAAAGGCAACCAGCCTGTGCAGCCTACTCCTATCGACCTGAAGGCATTAAAACCAGGGAACAAAGAATCAAGTCAGTAGGCAAAGACAGGTCACTTCAGGTGCTAAGGTAACCATCTTTCCTTTCTACAGAAGAAACTCATGTGTCAGAATGAGAAGGTTTCAGTAACAAGTTGTTGACTTCAAAACTCAAGGTGCAAAAGAAAACATGCTGTATGATAAGGAAATACACAATATGATAACATAAAGCTATTTGTTGTTTGGAAAATATCCAAATGTACTAAACACAGAAACATAGATAGGAAGAAAACACACCAGCTTTACGACAGTGATTTTTTTCTGGGCACACAGATAAAAGGACTAAATTAGAAAGGGGGAAAAAATGGACTTCAATTTACATGCAAATTTCTTTTTATATATCTGAAGCAATTAAAACAAATTATGCATACTTGTTAATCCAGGATGGTAGAACTTCTGTGGTTGCTGTATCACTTCATTTATTTTCCTGTAAGTTTAAAAGTTTAAGGAATTCAAAAGGGAAGATTAGAGATACCTCTAAATTCTCTTCCATTTTGCCATCCACTTAGTCTCTTTTCTCCAACCCCACTTCTACCCTTTTCAAACTAAATCAAATTAAGTGTATGTCAAAATAAAAGTCACATAAATTTTCCACCACAATCAATTTTATTTATGGGAAAGAAAAAAAAAAATATTGAGGAGAATTTCTGAAATCATCTATGGTACAATGATACAAGCATTTTGATGATTAATTTGTAAAATTAAAGAAATGCATGGTAGGTATTCACCAACAAACTGAAAAGAAAGCTTGCAGTTTTTTGATAAATCTCTTAATGAGTGATAGTGAATCACCTTTGCTCTGTATTGTACTAGAGAGTAAAGTGGGATGCCAAAAAAGCATCCAGGATTTTTCCCAGATTCAAAAGGGATTATTTGGTTCAATTTCTTTCACAATAGGCACTCAACATTATTCTCTGCCATCTTCTTTGACCTATCACATATACATGGGAGCAAAACAACAGCCTTTAAGTAAGTTCTAATTACCAAGTAGTAAACATTACTTTTAAACAAGTATACTTGCTCTACAGAAATTTTTCATTTTAGTCAATTTTTCACAACCATTTAAAAAATAAGTTCCAAAACTACATTCAGAAGGAGAAATAGCTTCGGGACCTGTATAACTCTGAGTTAGAGTTGCATGAAATTGTCCAACCGCAACTCTCCCAGGATTTCCAGTATGAGTTGATTAGTCAAACCAGCAGGCTTACTCAGTAACAGATTCTGCTTTGGGCGATGCTATGCAAGCTATGCGCCTGATCAAATCTAACCTAGAAATCTGGGCCACATTGCCTTTGACCAAAGATCCATGTCATGATAGCTCTTCTCTTTTCTACGTAAGAAATTAATAGGAGAGTTAAGGTAAATATGTTGCCAATTAAAGTAAAAAAGGAAACATCCAGATACTTAAGGCAAAGGGTTTGGAGGTTTGAACTATGCAGATAACAATCTGAGTTTTCATTTTCATTCTGCCTAAAATACAAAGCATTTTGTAAATAAAGACTATTGAGCAGAGATTTCTGAATATTGCATGTAGTACCATGAGCAAAAGCTCCCAAAACCAATTTTTTTTTTTTTTTTAATTTCAGCAATAGTGGCACTAATCAAGGCCATTTTAATTCTTTCGGTGTTTTTCCAATTTGCAGAGACGGATGCTGTTTGTCAATGAATTATCAGGCAAGATATTCTCACAAGTATGAAAACGTTAAGTTTTTTTTTAATCCAATTTCCACTTACATTGGGCCTCTGAAGGAGACAAGCTGACATGATGCAGAAGGTGGGTAATAGCTGTCAACAATTCTGGTTTGGTCTCCTGCTGCAAGCCAGTTCTAAGAAGCAGGTTCTCCTCCCCATCCCCAGCATTTTCCTATTGCATTTGCCCACTATTATCTCTGTGATCCTGTTGTATGCTTTTTACTGCTCTGATGTGTCATCACTGGTAATATTATTTCTTTTCTCCTTTGATACCTGCACCCTCCATGCAATCCTGTAGATGAGGATCCAGTGGGTACTTCCAGGTCATGCCTACTTGAACCCCGTTTGCCGTGATGTTGTGGAATAATTTGGCATGACTTCAGAACTCATCACAGCCCACTTACTCATAAACCTTTCTTTCATTTGATCCATATTACTCTGCTAATGTAAATTAAGACTCTGCTCATGAATCTTCACATCAACATATTAAATGTTAAAAAACATATTCAACTATACTGCAAAATTTGGTGAAACTTTTATTTATTCATTCCTTATTTGCTTTTTTTTTTTTTTTTTTAGCAGTATGATATATCCAATCTGTCTAAAGTCTGACTAGAATAAAAAGTCTGATGCTCCTGTGAGTAAGAGGGAATTCCTCCTTTCTGACTGAAACATCGACTCTTCCTGGGTCTTAAGTATGTCATTTTTTTTTTTTTTTCTTCAGTTTGAACCACACTATGAGTTCCTCTGGGTCTTTAGCTTGCCAACTGCAGGATTTGGGACTGTTGGGCCTCCATAATTACAGAAGCCAATTTTATGTCTATATATATATAATATATATAGATATCATATGTGTTATATGTTGTAATATATATGTCCAACACATATATGTTATATGTTGTAAATAATATGTGTCTTCTCTGGAGAACCCTAATATAGCAGTACACCAGTTCACCACCTAGGTATTTGTTTTGTTTACTACCAGGTATTTTTTAAATTTGTTTTTTGAATTACAAATTTGTATTGTTTTATTTCCTCCCTTGTAAATAATTAAAGAACCTCAGTCTCAAAATATCTGTGAACACCTTCATCCTTTCTCTCCTGTTAAGTGCTTTGGAAATTCCCTAAACAATGCCTCATATGTGCTCATGAGCAAGCATCTCCCATCAACTTCTCCTGCTCTGCTCTCACTCCTTGAAGTTTGCCACCTGTGAGGCTTCATAAAGTGGCCTTACATGTTCCACTGCTGAGAAGGTTCCCCATGAACCAACATGTCTTGTGATCCTCCCAAAGCCAGTTGCTGATATTCGAGTGCTCAGAGTAGTGCCCACTTCTATAAGACCGGGTTATCCCTACATCAGGCAAAGGATTCTCTTCAACACTGTGTCACTTCCCGACTCACCCTGGCCCAGGACAAAGCATGACAATTAGACCCTACTGGGACTATTATGAGAGCCTGTGAAACTCTAGGAAGAAGTGAGCAATGTGTCTTTCCAGGTTTACTGTATCCACCAAAGTGTTAAAATTGCTGGCTCCATTTGAGTCAGAGCCTCAGCCCAAAGTAAAGGGTAGTTCCTTTCTTTGATGTGAGGCCCTGTTCCCACATAGTCTTGGCCATGAAGCTCAATCTCGAGAGCAAAGACTTCATCTTCCTGCAGAGATCACCAACCTTGAAATAGGCAGCTTATTTTACACTAAATCTCAAAATTTACGAAAGTAAGAATAGGATATTGACAGTAAGAAAAAGATAACTTTTATTAAAAAAAAGACCAATATTTTTAAAATATTCATTTGTAATTATTTTATTAAACAATCATCTTTTACATGTCATCAGACCTTACCCCTGAAGTGCAAAATAAAAACAGTTTGAGGTATTAAAACTGAAGGGACATTTGCACATATATTTGTAAGGTTTTCAAACTATATTAACCAGAAAATTCACTCAAACTAAGTACTACATATAACTGCAGGTTTATTTAAGAACAAATTTGTATGAAACAAACCTGGTTTATTTCATTACAGTTCTGATTCTCCCACTTATGATGAAAGGGTGGCAAAAAATAATATGAGACTTAAGTTGCTTCCAAAACGATGTGTCCATTATTCAGTTCTATCAAATGGCATATAGAATTTAAAAGATCAACAGTTGAAACAGTAGCCATCCCAAAGCATAAAAATCAAACTGACAAACTAGCTTTAATGATATAATGTCCTATTCGTAGAACTTAATCTTCAAATCAATGGCAATTCACTTAAGGTATCTGAAATAGCTTTACAAGAATATTTCAGTATTATCCGTGTACATATAAGATCACATTAGTAGCAATCAATTAATCATATTAACACAGATAAAAGTTCAGAACAGTCACTTCAAAAACAGTTTGAAGTACATGGAAGAAGAGATTGGCTTTTTAGTTGATTTAAACTTTTTAAATATTGAAGAAATTATCCAGAGACTTTCTAGATTCCATTTCACTTGATGTCTACACCTTGAAATAGAAAAGTTGAGGCAATTATATAGCTGATTATCATACTATAAACACTTGCCCTGAAACAGTCAGGAAAATTGGAGAACAAGTGGTTTTTAACTTGGTGATTGATTTAATTATTAACTCAGTGTAGACACTCATGTGAAGTAAATCTAAAATTGCATAATTATTTGCATGTAGCATAGTAAAATAAGTCCTGAATAATGGGTCACAAATGTTGAATAAAAATTAGTTATTATAGCAATTTTTAATTAACATGGCATTTTTAGTAGCTGCACATGCTAAGTTTGGGTTTTGTTATTGAACTTTCATTTTTTCCATTGTGTGAATAATTTAAATAGAAGGTTGATTTTGTTATTAAAATATGGACTGCTTAAAAGTTAGCTTTTTTAATTTTTGCTAAACTGATAAAGGATTAAATGTTCTCACTGTGTACTCTTATAGGAAAATACTGTTTATTCCATGGCAATCAGGACACCTATATGAAGATATCTTTAAAGAAGTCCTCTCTAGACTATTTGGTTGGCTGGCATTAAAAGCTAGGAGGAAAAGACACATTTTTTTCATATGGAATATAATAAATTTTTGCAAACTACACTTAATGTAAATTTTCTATGTGTTCTGGAGGGCAGGAAAGGAATATAGTTTGTTAGAAACTCTTATAGGAACACCAAGGACAATGTCCTCTTCCCATCAACGTGACTTACTTACTCATGCAATAATTTTTAAATTAAGAATAATCTTTGCAGGGCTGGGGGAGCAGCTCTGTGGTAGAGCAGATGCCAAGCAGGTGCGAGGCCCTGCACTCAGTCCACTGAACTGCAAATAAGAAAACAAAACAAAATGCAAAAAGAATAACCTTTGCAAGATTGCTGACTGCTAGAAACAGCTGCAACAACAGCTGAATTGTTTACCTGTGAAGAGAGTTAAAAGATGCTGATGTCTCAGCTGAACCAGGAGAGAAAGCTCATCACAGTCATTTCTTTTCAAGTTAATATGATTTAGGCCACTTAGTATCCTTTGGAAGTTAATTATTATTTTCATTATTTTATTTTCTACACAAATGAATGTCCCAAGTTAAGATACATTTCCCAAGAGTTTGGTTTATGGTTCTTACAATTTTTTAGTGAATGTTGACAAACATGAACATCAACCCCAAACACAGGAGGTCATAAAGTGAATAGTTAAATCTCAGGTGTCCAAATTGGCCAGTCCAATTAATATATACCCCCAAGCTGGAATTATGTAAAATAAAACAAAGGAAACCTGTCATTTTTAGGACCAAATATACAAATCTAGTATCACTGCATTGGGTTTTAATGTGTAGGGGGAAAAATGCAACATATTCCATTTTTTTTCTGTGCCTCGCTTTTGTCTCTCAAACCAACAATCAAAAGAAAATTGAAATAAAATGAAGTACGACTGATCCTGTAAGATCTAAGTCTTGAATATTTTTTACTTATTGTCAGTATGTCCATTAGTGCCATAAAAATAGGGTTGATCACGTCCATAAGTGACAATAGAAATATAATAAAAATTATTTCACTATCATCATGCTGGTAAGCTACACTGAGTAATCTATCACACCTACAAATATCAAGTGCTGCCTGTCATTCAACTCAGAAGAACACTGACTGCAGACACACACAATAGTCAGTGAAGCTTTCCCAGAGTTGAACCTGTCACAGTTATTCAAAGACTGGGTTTCTTATGCCATTCAACACCAAACTGGTGGGGCCCTTTCTCTGTAGAAGGGCCAGTGAGCAGAGGAGAAGGGAAAAACTCATGACTCCCAATATGACCATTCCTGATATCAGTGCACTGGTGATGGCATTCAGTTGGAAGGGAGGCACATCCTGGGAGCCTGCAAGTAACAACAAATAGTTGTAAAGGCCCCATATCATGTATTCTCTCAATCTGTACTTGCAAAACACCTGCCACCAGCATCTTGTACAATAATAGCATGACACTAGAATATGCTATAATTTATTTGGCTGTAATTCAACCCAATACCCAAAGAATGGCATGGGTGAGAGGCCGGTATCACAATCAAGAACACTCCCCCCAAACTGTGAAGGGCTGTAAAAATTAACCAACAGATCACATAGGAGTTCAAAACTCCTCAGTCAACTGTCACATAAAATAGAGCAAATCTGTAAAACCAGAGCTCATTACATTTAATTGATTATAGTTTTGTATCTGTTCACCAAAAGATTTTTAAAACATAGCACTTTCATTTATAATACATGTTAATTATCTTACCAAGCTGTGAATTGTTGGTTGGAGTCTCATCTGAGGGGAAAAAAAAAACAGGATAAGAGAAGTGAAAAATTCTCTCTGGATATTTACTTTTGTCAATTCTGACTCCATAAAAATTTTTTACCTACATCTCCCTTGACCTCCTCTCACAGGTCCACCAGGAAGGTGTGAATGAAAGCCCTCCTTCAACCATTCTGCCTTCCCATTTTCTGTTCCAAATGTCTTGCATTTCATCATCAGTCTAGTCCCTGAGCCCACAGCCTGCCACCACCCTGAGTGTACAAATATAATCACAAAATATATTGTGTTGTATTCTTTCCTGCCAACTTTGTTTCATCATTATCTTTCTGGTCAGGTTAGTGGGGGCAGTAACTGTTAACAGCTATTACATTTTTTATGGCCCTATAGCCTGCCATTTGTTATTCTGTTACAGGGAAATATTCATTATTTAGAGTCACTCTATTTTAAGTATTGCCAATTTGCCCAACATTATCTGCAAAAACATCATTTTAAGTTCCAAGAAGATAAATTCACACTTAATAACTAAATGAAAGGAAAATATGACTCCTGAGCTCAAGTTGTAGTTTTATTTGCATCTGCTAAGTACAAGATTGAAGTTGTTGATTTTTCATTTTTCCTTGGCAAATATAATAATAGATGCAATGAACACTTTCACTTGGTTTCCCAATATTTGTTGTCCAATTTGTAATCATGCTGCTATTAACCCTTGAGCTGATACAGCTAGTAAATTTCATATTTGTGTTAACATGTGGGTGTTTATGTGTCTGTTTGTTATTTGAACCAACAGCAGCTGTTTATTTCTGAAGTATAAATATTATTACAATTAATGCATGTGTAATGCCACACATTTTACAAAGTGCTACTTCATATATCATCACAGTTAATCCTCATGATAGCCATATGGCTTAGATATTATTACTACCCCCATTTTACAGATGAAGAAACTTCCATCTGTCACAGTCTCTATGGCAAAGCAAACATATGCTAAATCAAAGTTTTATTTTTGTCCTTTTTTAAAAATAATGTAAATTGACCAAGTGTAGAAAACATTTTTGATTATGGAGGTGAACATCTCGAGCTATAAACACCAGGATTAGTATTTGAAGTAATTAATGGGATAACCTGGTGAGATATTTATAAAAATATGATGTCATTTCTTTTCAGATGCATGAATCTTGGCAGAAATGATAGTTTTGCTGTCTGATCTTGAAGCAAGTGTACAAAATTAATATGGCACTCATTCATAGGACACTTTAGAATGGTACACTGCATTGCAATAGGACAAAAAAAGAAAAATAGCACAAATATTCATTATAGGACACTCTCAGGAAAGTCCTAACCTCCAACCAACACTACTCTGTAGAGACCTTTCTTCTCATGGAAATAGACAGAATGAATGGACTATGATCAATATCCAAAAAATCTATGTGTTCTTTTCACAAGATAAGCTGCTGCTTCACTGGAAAAGGAAAGAATATACAATGCCCTAAATTTCTCTTTTAAAACTTTTCTTTAAAAAAAAACTCAATTATTTTTAAAATGCTATTATTAAAGAATAGAAAGCTCCTCTCTACTAAGAGTGTCAAATAAGGAAAAAGTATTTTTGACAGGCACCCCACTGTTTTCCACATGTGAGGTTAATACTAGTCAGATATCTCCTCTACTCCAAAATTACTGGCAACTTCTGTAGAAATAATAGCCTAGATGTCACCCAGGAGGCCATTGACAAAATCTCCCTGTGTGCTGGGACACATACTCCCATGCCAAATGAACACACTGGCTTCAGGTTTCAGAAGTGAAAAAATAAAAGTATCCTACCATTGGCAGAGGGTCAAAGTCAAATAATGTAGTATTAGAATACAGTTTGAAATTGTATTTGAACATAGATAAAAGTAAAGGGAATTGTTACATCTGGTGGCTGTTTCTGACATCCTCCTGTGTCTGCATCATTCTAAGAAAAGTCATGTCCTGCCCAGAAAGGGCAGGTAGACATTGCCCAGGAGCCTTTGTCATTCATACACTTCCATTTTCTCACACATCCACTTGGTCTCGCCAAGTGCATATAAAAAGTAAAGATAAATGAAAAATATAAACATCAGTGCAAAGATAGATGCAGAACAATAAATATCACTCCCTTCTTCTCTATAGCAAACTACTTTTATAAAATATTTTAATTACCTATGTAGTAAAATGAACCATCTATTTCATGTTACAAATCCCTGAACTTTTAATTTTCTACTGTGTGTTTTGTTTTAGTCTAACTCTGAAATCTAAGATCCCTGAAGGCCACGTCTGTGTCCTGTTCCCAGCAGTAACCTGTTCCCCAAAGGGGCTAAATAAATATGCTCATATAAATTTTATTTATTTATTGTGTGTGTGTGTGTGTGTGTGTGTGTGTGTGTTAGTGGGGATGGAAACTGGGGTACTCTACCACTGAGCTACATTTCCGAGCCCTTTTATTTATTTATTTACTTTAATCTTAGGACAGAGTCTTGATAAATTGCTCAGGCTGGCCTCAAACTTGGATTCTCCTCCAAGTTTCTGGGATTATAGGCAGGTGCCACCATGCCCCCTTCATATGAATTATTAATCCCCCATAAAACTCAATGATAGCAGTTGAACAAGAACTTGGTTTGGACTTCTCCATAGGAGTTTATGTTGAAAAATAATTAGGTATTTTTGATTCTGAATGCTTGTGTCAGAACTGTACCCAGTAGGCATTTTCCTACTTTAGTTTGTTTTACTATTTGGGAGTTTAAATAAGAACACTACAGAAATTTTTGCATTTTGAAAAATGTGAAATTTTCCTAAATCAACAACAACAACAAAGAAGGATCAACCAACACTGATGGGTAAAAATAACCAAATAAATTTGATTGCATTAAAAAAAATAGGAGTTCTGGGGCTTAAGAACCTTAGAAAACTTGACCTCAGTCAGTATCTAGGGGAAAGGCGTAGTTTGATGAGTAAATGGAGCAAAACTTCCAAGTATTAGAGAAATCTGAAGAGAACAAATCAAGCCTGAAATTGGACTTGTCCATGTGAAATTGGCCATAGGACCTGGGAGAGATAAATTCTAGCTGACTTAAGCTAAAAATACACTGAAAGAAAGGAAAGAGGGTAACCTTGGTCATTAAGATGAACATTAAGTTTACATAGGATTTTCCTGTGGATGGACATTCTGTATTCTATGTTCTTGTGCATATTTTTAAAAAATTGTATGAATATTATACAATTCATAATTGTACCCAATTATATCCATAGAATTACAATATAAACACTATTATATGTGGACCTCTAAGCAGTGAGTTCATAGTGATCATCAAAAAGTGAAGAGCATCTGTTTTAGTCAGCTTGGTGTGGCTGTAACCAAAATATTCAATAAGAACAAGTAAGAGGAGGAAAAGTTTATTTGGGATTCATGGTTTCAGAGGTGTCAGTCCATAGATGGCCAAGTACGGGGCTCTGGGCCCAAGATGAGGCAGCACATCATGGTGGCCTAGTTGGAGGGGCTTCATTCCTGGCAGCCAGGAAGCAGAGAGCAAGAGGGGGAAGGGGCCACAGGGAAGATGAACCTTTCTAGGTAATGCCCCCCCCCCCCCCTGACCAACCCACCTCCTCCAGCCACTCTCCACCTGCCTACAGTCAGTCCATTCAGATTACAATGAACTGATTAGGTTACACCTCTCACAATCCAATTATTTCACTTGCAAATATTCCTGCATTAAAACAGGAGCTCTTGGGGGACACCTCATATTCAAATCCTAACACCATCCTACTGTTATTTAACAAAATATTAAAAATTAAATCCAAGGAGACTGAAAGAAGACACAAGGGGATCCACATGACTTTAACATGATCCTTCAAGTGGTTTGCCAGTGAAGAAAACCAAGGGGACTCAGAGGCAAACGTAGTGTGTTGGTGAATAGGTGACACCCTTGAGAAGGAGACAGTTGAGAAGCCAGAAAGCAAGAAATCCAAGCAGGATATTGGGGGCATCATCATGCTAGCTCTCTGAGGTTTTAGCATAGATATTTTGGCAGGTGGACATGAGACAGCATAAGACAAGTGAAATCTACAAACCTGGATGGCGGGTTTGCTGTGCTAGAATTAAAGATTTCTACTTAGTAAACTTTATGGGATTTGGGGTCTTAGAATTTTGGAGAGTCTTTCTAAGAATTATCTTATGCTAGCGAATTATTCAAATTTTGTAATATTTAAATTTGTCCCAGGTAAGAAGGGGGCAAGAATAAAAGCCATCTAGCTGAGCTGGACAGAAAACATGTCTCTTTCAAGGTTCTTTTCTCATAGTAAACTAACTCTAGTTATGCTCCACACAAATAAAAATATTCTTTATTTTGCATATCCCAAAGCATTCCTAACTATTGGAAACAAGAACTGAGTTTTCATCCGTGTAATTCTATGAACAATTTCTTACAGCTAGATAGAGGTTAAGAATTGGGTCTTTAACAAACCCCCAAACAGTAATTTTCAAACCATTCAAAGTACACACCAAACCCTCAGAGAGTAGGAACTAAGTTCAAATTTTCAAATTTAATATTCTTCTGCATTATTTAAAAGGCTTATTAGTTTCTTTTTAAATAAGGTTATGTCTATACAAACACAGTAAAGTGAATAATTAAAGAAATTGTCTGAACATTTTTAGGCCAAATCCACTTCTTACTTAGTTATTTGCCTACTTCAGGCAAACTTTCTTTTTACTAGGGGATGGGCAGCGTAAGGGAAAAGGAAAAGAAAATCTCACGGAAACAGCATCAGTTGTACAGCAAATATATAATGGAGAAAACATTATTAGCCTATAATCTGAGCCAGAATTATTCTATTTTGAGACAAATTTGGAACTATTAAAATATAAAGAATCTCGATGCCTACTTTTTAAAACTCCTCATTTTAAACATGAAAAATTATTTGCCTGGAGGAAAAAAGTAAAATTCCGAGACACAAAGGTTGTTAAGGGGGATAAAAGCTAGAACTAGAATCAGTTTTTCCGACTTCGGTGTTGTTTACATGTCTCTTTTATCCAAACTATCTGGCTGTGGCTGGGTTCACACTGACTTAAACCAGCATGCCTTTGTAGAGAGTGTATGGTTGCATGTGAGTCCACATGTGTGCAGACATCTGTATACTGAGGACATATATATACAAGCAGTAGTGCCCTGGCACTCACAGAAATGCATGAGCATAAATGAATGCACTGAATGGGGTCCATCATGCACAGGATCCTGGAGGGAAACAGACAGTACTCCAACTGGGCAACTTAAGGAGCATCTAATAGGACTGTTTACAAAGACGTAGACAATACACAAGACAAAGCCAAGTTTCCTGGAGTGCGAATTAAGAAAAGGGTTTCCAAAGCCGGAGGGAGTAGTTCTGTGGAAAAAGTGACCAGACAGAATCAGTGTGGACCTCACATTTCCGTGTCCACCCACCTGCTAATAGCACCTCCTAAAACTCCAACCAGAAAGCAGATGGCAAGGGGCCAGTGGGTGCAGTCCATATAGATGAGTCGCCATGGACAGCAAGCAGGGCAGGGTGGGGAGGGCAGATCCAGAGGAAGAGGGAGGGAGGAAGAGAGAAAGAGAGAGAGAGAGAGAGAAAGAGAAAGAGAAAAAGACAGAGAGAGAGAGAGACAGAGAGAGAGATCCATCCAGAGAGCAAGAGCACACACGAAGGGAAAAAATGTAGGGAGGACAATATTGTCCTCTGTGTGAAAGTTGGCTAAACAGGAAACTACTGTGAAATTAAAGCTGCTTAGCAGTTTATCTTGTCTCACAGTTAATTAGTGCTGTTTAGGAACCACTTTGTGTTCTCCTTAGAAGCCACTTTGGAACAGTCTATTACTACATAGGAAAGGAAGGGCACTCCTACCGCTCCGGGTAATGATGGGGCCAGCAGAGAGGACTGCGTTGCCGGAAGTGCTCTGGGGGCTCCATGTCGTCTTCCTCCCAGTATCTCTCCTTTCTCTGTGGCCACAAATCTGAGGTGTTAATGAAAACAAATGAAATTCCACACTAGCACAAAATTGTTTCTTTATGGCCATTTGGAAAGCAGATTCTTTTGGAAGAGATACCACATGTTTAATTTTATTCATTTCCTTCTGTGCATTTATTTAATTACTTTGTATATAACTGCTATAGTGCTTCTTATCCTGGCTTGGGCCACATTTCTTATTTCCTTCCCCGGCAATTGTGCACTGCCTCATTAATTTACATAGCTCAATGGCTCTCCTGAAAAAGAGCTGTGTTTATCAAACTTTTTAACTTTTATCTCTCTCAAGCCTTTAATAAATTCTTCCCTAAAATGTTGGTCAGCACAGACCCAAGGTAATGCAGACTCTCCATTTACCTCCATCAGATATAATTAGGCAAGACCAAAGAGATCAATGTGCGTAAAGAAATAGCTTCCTATTTATGCATGAACTGAGCATAAATATAAACATATTAAAGCTACTTCAAAAAAAAAAAAAATACCTGCGTTTTTCTCCCCAATATTGATGTAACCCTAGGGGCCCTGCCAGAAGAGAATTTTAGAATTTTTTTTTTAACTCACTACTAACTGGATCTTTATTTTAATGGCGGCTACATGCAATTCAGATTCTTACCTTGGTAGCTTTTAACTTTTATTCTAACGGCTTCCTGGAACATCTGGCTCTAATCCACTTTTCTAGCACTAGCCAGACCCCTCCCTGGTATTCCCAGCATCTTGTCTCAGCTTGCCCTGGGTTAGTGTGTGTGGTTTTGGTCATCCTTTGGTATGCAGGCTCTCTTACACTCCTGACTTTGCCCCTTCCGGGTTCATCCATCTTCAGCGTCACATCTGGGGCTTGTCTCCTTCACCAGTCCTAATCTCTTCCCTCCATCTTGTCCAATGATGAGTGCTGCCTTTTACTAAGACCCATATGTTTGTCTGCTTTGCACATAAGATTGTTGTCTTTCTTACTTTCTCAATTTCATGGTGCTAAAAGATAAGCTAATTGAATTCAGAATTCATAAACGCTTTGTCCCTGTATCTCCTGTGTTATGTTTGGCACAAAGCAGACGTTCAATAGCTCTGTACCGGATGGATGTTTAAATCCTACTTCAATCTGTTAGACCAAATGCATGTCCACTTTCTACGCAGAGATTCTAACCTGACATTTGATAACCTTTCAGCTTAGATCAATCCAACAATTCAGAATGAAGTTTCTTAAAAACCTACTGGCATAAGAAAGGGGCAGTCATCAGCTCTGCAGAGCTTGGTAACGCAGTGCAGGAAGACAGTGGACATTTTCTGATTCTTGTGTTTCACAAATCGGAACACCTCGAATGAAAACCGGCCTCGCTGGCTTCTGCCATTTTCAATGACAGTGGTCTGAGGATCTTTGTCACAGCTACAATATAGGGAATGTGAAAACAGGACATCACTGCAAAGTACCAATCTACTGGGACTTGTAAATTAGTCTCTGTAGTACTAAAGGTATCCCATTACATTATGAGCTAACAGAACTGTTCCATGTTACAGATATTTAATAAAAGCATAAGCTAATTCAATATTTATGATAAGAGTAACCTGGATCATAAAATTTAAATACATCAATTTCTGATTATAATATTACTGTCAAATTTTAGGAGGATTACGGTTCCATAAGATTAAAAATCCAAATAATAGCAAATATAAGTAGTGAAAATCTTATCCCCATCTTTGCACTGCCCAAACCATCCCATAATCCCATATTTAAAATAAAGCCTTACAAATATAGTTGCTTATTTTTGCATTCTCCCAGATTATATGAAATAGAAACAGAAGAATATAGTCTTATTGTTTTCACCTCCTTAACAAATGATAGTTTTAGGGCTCTTTCCATATTAATATTTAGAGAGTCACCTCATTCCTATGACACAGTTGTATAGTATTCCAGCACATATGCTAGGATCTACTTAATCAGTGCCCTGTTTAGGTAGACTTGAATTATTTTTTAAGTAATTTTCTCTTTAATAACAAAGCAATAGTGAATAGCCTTCAAGTAGATCATTTTGTACATGTGTAAAATGTTATCTATTAAATACATCTCTAAGACCATTTATGAGATATTGCCACATTGCCCCCTCTGAATGTTGTTTCATTTCAAACTTCAGCAGCAATTTATGAAAACAATCTTCATTTCTTCAGTGCCTTCATTTCAACAAAGTGCCTGGTTAAAATTTTGGATTTTTCTCTATTTGATAGTAAAACAAAACTATCATGTATAATTTTAACTTACATTTTTCTAGGTGCAAATGAGTTTTTATGTCTTTTCATATACATTAGAGCTACTGGTGTTTCTTCATGTGAAAATTGATTTTATCCTTCGCCCACATTCTGTCATGGTATGATGATTCTCTTTCTTATTCTTACACATCCTTTTTTTTTTTAATTACTTTCTTTATTTTTACAGACTACATTTTGATTCATCGTACACAAATGGAGTACATCTTTTCCTTTCTATGGTTGTACACAATGTAGACTCATACCATTCGTGTACTCATACATGTACATACTAATGATGTCTGTCTCATTCCACCATTTTTCATACCACCACCCTGTCCTCCTCATTTTCCTCCTCTAATATAAAGTTCCTCCATTCTTCTCTCACCCCCCTCCCTCCACCCCCATTATATATCATCATCTACTTATCAGGGAAAATATTTGGCCTTTGGTTTTTTGGGGGATTGGTTTATTTCACTTAGCATGATATTCTCCAATTCCATCCGTTTATCTGCAAATGCCATAATATTCTTCTTCTTTATGGTTGAATAATAGTCCATTGTGTACATATACCACAGTTTCTTTATCCATTCATCTGTTACATATTAGGAAGAGTGGCTGTTGACCTGATATATAAATTGAAAGTGGGTTTACCTTTTTGTTTGGCTTTACTTTGAAGTTTTAGGGGTATTTCGCATGCAAACTTTATTCTATCATTTTAAAAACTGTATTTGGACACTAAAATTAACAATCTCTTTAGAGTACACTGTTATTTTGTGAAAGTATAGATCTGATACTACTGTTTCTGTCATGGTCATCAACTGTCCAGAACCCTTTCAAAACTCCCTATAACAAGGATCTGTGGTACTACCCTCCATCCGACACTAAATTGTCACGTGCTCTGATATCTGTTGCTTCACTGTTTTGTAGCCTTTGTCTGCGAGCCTGTCCTTACCTACTATCACCTTCCTTTAACAATTTTAGAGCCGTTTCTAACCAGGACATCCGATGTAAGGCCACACCTCCCTCGTTTTCATGCTGATTCTCCACGGCTATTTTTCTATTAGGACCTGCCACTTATCCTTTTGTTCTTGCTTACATTAGCTTAGGAGTCTACTTGATTTGCTTTTTGCAAAGAATCTACTTCTTAATTTATTTCCATTTTTAAAATATTTTTAGTTGTAGATGGACACAATACCTTCATTTTATTTTTTTATTTTTATGCGGTGCTTAGGATCCGGCGAACCCAGTGCTTCACGCATGCGAGGCAAGTACTTGTTCCACGCTGAGCCCCCGCCCCAGCCCTTATTTCCGTTTTTGATGTCTTAGTTTTGAGCTTTCAGATTTCCAAGTGGTAAGGACGTTCTATTTTCTAGTATTGTTTTAAATTATGACCTCTCAACATATAGGTTGTTGATAATATCATTTAGATCTTCTCCGTCCACACTTCCTTTGGGGCCATCAGAATAAGTTTCTTGAGAAAGAAATTAGTGTCCAATTTTTACCGTATTTCTGACATTGTCTTTCTGAATTCCCCCTAGTTTACACTTTAAGAAATCTTTTATTTCACCCGGAGCATCTTTTCACTCTAAATCAAAAGTTTAGGAAACTATTCCTGAATTATATCTAATAATAACTATTCCTGAAATATATATATATTAAATTTATTATATATAATTTATTGTATTATTTTAGCTTCTTGGGGGGATTCTAATTATGCACACTATACATTAAACCTTCTTGACCTACCTATTATTTGTATGTTTTGTAATTTAATTCCTATTATCTTTTCCTTTATATTTGTTTCCCTTTATTTGCATTTCTTACTTTCCCTTCTGTGCTCTATGCTGTGTGTTCTGCTGTATCTGTGCTCCCTTGAATATATTCTAACTGTGTCTTCCTTTCTACATGTACTTATTTTTTCTATTTCCTTCTTAGGTTCTCCAAATTCCCTTTTTGGATGCTTAAGGTTTTACCTTTTTCTTTCCTTTTACTTACCTGAGTTCTCATAATTCTATCTTAATAAGTCTGATTGCTTTTAATTATTTAAAAAATGATGTTAGAATGCTAAATTACAAATCTTACATGTACACTGACAATCTTTTGTTTTGTTTTTTTTTTTTTTCTGGTGAGTTTAAAGTTCTTTTTTGCTATTTCCAACATTTTTCTTGTAGTGCTTTGGTATACTGTAGGAAATGTCTGCATTTGTTTAACATTTGTATTTGAAAGATTTGGGTATCCCTGGACCTGCCATTTTCAAAGGCCTCCTAAGAAAACAAGGAATGGTAATAAGCTTCTTCAGGGATTCCTGCAAATCAAGGAATTATTTTACTATGACAGATAAACTGTCTAGCTGTGTGGCAATTGTGCAGCTAAGATTTCGCTGACTCTGAACATTTCAGAGGGTTCTGTCATCAGCCCTGTGTTCCTCAGGTTGTCACCATCTTTGCCCCCAGGGGTTGGACACCAACTTCTCAGGCGATTCCTTCACCTTCACAAGGGCACATTTGCGGCCACTTTGTGAAATCTGCCACTTAATGAATTCTGAGGCTCTAGGCACAATTTTCTCCTCATCTTTACATCTTTTATCATTGCTAACACAAATTTTGTAGGTTTCTCTTTCTGTCTTAGATTCTCTTGTTATGGATTGGATGTGAGGTGACCTCCAAAAGCTCACATGCAATGCAAAAAGCTTCAGAGAAGAAATGATTGGGTTTTGAGAATCTTAACCCAATCAGTGATTTAATCCCCTGATAGGGATAACTAAGTGGTAACTGAAGTGCTAGGTTGTGGCTGAAGAAGGTGGGATTTGGGGCGTGGCTTTGGTGTATATATTTGTATCTGGTGGGTAGACTCTCTCTCTCTGCTTCCTGATCTTGCATGAATTGCTTCCCTCTGCCCCACACTCCACCATGATGCTCAGCCTCACCTCAAGCCCCAGGGAACGGAGTTTCTATGGACTAAGACTTCTGAAACTGTGAGCCCTCAAATAAACTCTTCCTCCTCTACAGTTTTTCTGGTCAGGTTCTTTTAGTCATAGCAGCGAAAAAGCTAACTAAAGCATCACTAAAAATGACATTAATGGAGTTTTGTTTGTTTTTTAGTTATCTATTCTACCTTATAAAGTTTCCAATAAAAAGAAAACTGAGACGATTTAAGGCTAAGCTGCCACCATATTCACACTGGAAGTCTAATGACCATATTCCAGATTATCAATATGTGATCACTGTAGAAACTTTGGAAAACAAAATATGCTAATCCTACCATGTATAAATAATCAGTATGAACTATTTGGTGTTTTTTTCTTACAGTCTTTTCTATCATCTAAATAAGGCCTACTATATATATAATTGCATATGCTGATTCTTCTCCTTCATATTTTAATACATTTAAATTTTAAAGAATTATATATTTCCAAGGACAGAAGTATTAAGAAGATGAAAAGGAAAAGGGGAAAATAGGACCAGCTATTTTTTCCATTTAATAAATAACTATATGATTGTAGTAACTGTGTGAACTTTGAATTTGCTGCTTCTCCATAATTCTCTTAGCCATTTTCTTATTGCTGAATATACAGTTCATTCCCATGTTTTATTATCTTAAATAACACTGATAGATGAGAACATCACAAATATTATAAAATATAATTCTCAATTTATAAAAATAGATCCAAACAATATGAAATCTTTTAAGGCTTTTGATGCATACTAACATTTTTTTTCCCAAAAATTCTTGCCCAGGTCAACACTTCCAGCAACAGGATATGTAAGACTGTCAGTTTGGCCACACCCTCTGAACATCATCTTAACTTTGGTTGGCCAATAAAACATATTCTTTTGGTTTCTCATTATATTACTCCCATCTTGTGTCAATAAACTGCAGTGATCTGAGCCAACTGCATTTTATAAACTTGATTAGAAGACATTGCTTAACTCTCAAGTCTGTTCTGCTGTCAGATAAAAATGCTGAAAGGGAACTGGAATGATTGAATGACTTTATGATCAATGTCCCCTTTTCCCAGATGTAGATTACATTCACTCTATCACTGTCTATTGGGAAATGAAGTTATTGGTTCTGATAAAAAAAAAAAAAAAAGAGTGGTAGGCTATATTATATACTTTCATATTAAATACTGATAAATGAGAAAAAGCATTTGAGGGCCTAAATTATCCAGACCACTACTTTAATTTTGTTCTCCTTTTGACATTTGATGAGATGGTCTGGCCGCAGATAAATAATCCTCCCATTGCCTTTCTCTGATTGCAAATACTATCCAGCCATGCTTTTCCTAAGACAGTGAAATATTCCCATATCTCCTAAACATGAATAAAACATTTTTGGTGGACCCTAACTTACTTACAATTCTCAACCAACAATAGCTTTATCAGCATTTTGTGTTGAAAACCATTCTCAACTTTTATACTTACAGTTTTACAAGGACTAAAAGTTCAAAATGAAAAACTTTTTAATTCAGAAGCTATAACAGTATACTGCAATTTGTTTATCTGGTCTAGGTTTTCCATTTCAATGATCTATAACTAGATATTTGTCATCTATACACAACTTAGACACCTACCTAAGGAAAAGGTCATATCGAATGTCATCATTTGGGTTCCCTGATGGGGTTGTATAGCAATAATCCATTAAAACATTCCATCTGCAGAGAGAGGCAAATATAGAGTCATAATCCTCTTTTGAGTGTTGTTTATTAACCTAAGGGAAATAAATATGAACAAACTTCTTATCATAACCATGGAATAGATTTTATTACTTGTTATTTGCAGAAGCTTCTTGTTTATTACAATTTTCTTCTAAACTCAAGCTGTTTAAAAATCTGCAACTGTCATCTCCACATCAAGTAGGTTGAGGCTAATGCCACACACACACACACACACACACACACACACACACACACACATACACAGTTACACAGTAGAGGGCAACTGAGTGGTTAAAATCTGAAGGAAGGAAACCCAAAGTGAACTACACAGGTACACAGATGTTAATGTTTCACTATGAACAAGGTTCATTTGTTTTCAGAAGTTACTGTCTCTAACATAACACAGAAAATATTATAACAAGTAGAACAAATGAGTTTGTTGCATAAACTACGGGTCAGAATCAGTGGGGTAGGAATGGGAATTAATGATAGGCGCTTTTCAGAAAGCCGTTAAGGTAAATACTCCTGCACAAGGCCAGATCGGGCCTAAGTTTATACCTTACTTCATTACATCTCTGAAATGGGAAGCAAATGCCATGAATATGGGAAAAACATCCTGCATGTAGTAAGACAATTTTAAAGAATCACATGTATCCATGATTAGAGAGAAAGGAAGAAGAACCAAATTTCTGATTTTTACCAATCTCTTCCGAATGCAGTTTAAATAATAATATAGGAGAAGCCTCAAATAAACCATTTTCATGTTACATTTTTTATAGGACAGGATTATAGCTTCACCTTTTGAGTTCCCTTTTAGTTTTGATTACTCTGAATTTTCTAAGAATTAAACTTAATTTTGTTATTGAAGAGATGTTTAATATAATTTCAGCCCAGATCCTTGTGAGGAAAATTCCATTGTTTGTTGATAAATAGTAAGATATATATGGAAAAGCACGCAAATCAAATGTGTCCACAAAATAGTCATAGTCTATCTGGTTAATCATCTTTCTGATGAAAAAATAGAAAATTTCAGCATCCCAGAAGATTTCCCCACACCCAGTCACTCCCTTCCTTTCTTTATGGGAAGCCTTGTTATTTTCCAATTAATGACATAAAATGAGTGTCACCCCTTGGACTTTGTAATTTGCTCTTTCTTTTATTAGCATGCCTAAATGGTGTGGCAATGACAGTAGTGTTTAAATTGAATTTAAAAATGAATGAGCTAACTTTATGATTCAGGAGCCTTACATGTTCTAGGCAGCAAAAGATAAGTTTGAAAATACCTTCCATCCAGATTAGTGGCTTGTACAGCTGCAAATACTTTGGTTTTCAAAGGTAATCCTATACTTGGGATAATTAACTGCTGACTGTAGGTTGAATCCTAATAATGAAATAATAAGCAATCTATCATTACCTTCCCAACAATAGCACATTTACCACTTAAAACAGTGTAATAGAAAAAAAAAAAAAAAAAGAGCAGGTAAATCAACACATCCACCTCCTAAAAAGACTTGTTTAATTCTGATTCTTAGCAGAACTCCTCTTAAACCATATCCATGTAACAAGTTGATTTCCATACATAAATCTTTTCCATTTCCATAGTTTAACTATGTATGTTAGCCAATATTCATCATATTTAAATTATATCAAATGGTCAGTGGTTATATTTGGTTTGTTTAATACTCAATGGCCAATGTTCAGTTTATCTAAATTAGTGTTTTATTATTTTAGATTATAAAGAGGCTAATACTCATTTAAATTATATCTGCTTTGATTTAAGTCCTTCCTTTTGAATTGGTAGATCTTAAACCTGTGGCAATCTTGTATTTACCCCACTTACCCAGCAATTTGAAATTACTGAAATTGAATTGAAAACCAAAAAACAGACCAACATAGTCTCTGAGTTGTCAAAATACAGGCCATACTTTCTGCACCAAATTCCTTGGTGAGTACTTATTGAAAGGTCTATTTTAGACCAATTCTAGGGAATTTATTTATATCACTTCCCAATCCTTAACAGATTGAAGCAGTAAATTAGATATTAAAAAGTGACATCTATAATTTGATAATGAAAAAAGAACAGAAAATGCAAAACTGAAAATCCTCAAAATCGAAGCAACCAAATCATTCAGCTTACAGAATAATTGTTTTCCCCAAATTTAATGATTCTAAATATATTGCTGTTTTGCAGCAAAAGAACACGTTTAATGTTCACTATTAAATTTCCAAGTCATCAAAGGAGGAAAAAATACGAGTGTACTCTGTTTAGAAGACTGGAATGAGAGCAGCATAGTTCAAATTTTTTGAATTAAAATAATAATAGTTTGAATGCTTTGCTTTTGAAACATTTCATCCCCAAATAAAGCGAGATAAATGAGGGAATATATGCTATACTTGGAAATGGTGACCCTTCCGTATTATTTTCTGTATTTCTAATTATTTCCTATGTTTCTGTGATAAATGATGACAATTCCTTTAACCATGTCAGATAGTTAATATATTTATTTAATAACTTTCTGGTTCCCTTTTCCAATGTCTCTAAGTAAACTGCACTTAATGTTAATTAGACTGCTGTTTCATTTTGCATTTGTATCAATATTATCCAAAAGAATGCTTACTTTTTTTTTATAAGTAATATACTGTGAAACCATTTGGAAATGATTTGTGATCCCATTGTACTTTAATCATGATTCATGATTTTTTTCCTCCTGAAATTGCTCCTAAGAGGTGTAGTTATCTACTCTGATTTGCACTACCAAGTTGCTAAAATCAATTGTATCTATTTTAGTTCTTCTCAAACTTTTAAAAAATATCCTTAATTACCACTACTCTATTTCATATTTGCTATCTTGACCCACTCAGAAGAGTCTAAGATTTAGGTGCACTTCAAAATGCAGGCCATCCTCACTTTCTATTTCCAAAGAGGAGCAAACATTTTTACCTTGCATAAAAGTAAGGGCACAGTTCAACTCAAAACAACTGTAATATATGGAAGTCTCATTGACAATAAATTATTGCTATTTATAAATATAATTTTCCTGAGTACATTTACTGTATTTTAGTAAACATAGGAATAAAAAATTGTGCTACATTCAAGTTGGGTCCAACTTTTCCTCTTCAAATGACAAATCAGAGAATAAGAATGCAGTATTTAGCACATAATATAACTTTCCCTCATTCCTGGGGGTAAATAACTAAATGCTATTGTTCCAGAAAAGTAATAAATACGGTTTGGGATAAATTAGTAAAAGTTCAATTTTTTTTCCTAACGTGAACTACTAATATTTTAACTTCTTCCAACATGGTAAAATACTTCGAAGGTATTATGTTAAAACATTAGTTTAAGGGCATACTCTTCTGTATGACAGCACCAATAATGGACATATGTCATTAAAGGATTGTCAAAATCTATACAATACATATAATAGGAAGAGTAAACTAACTGTAAACCATGGTCTCTAGGTAAGAATAATGCAATTGTAACATATTTCATACTGACACAAGACATAAGCAAAAGAGAAAATTGTGTGCAAGGGCAAGGGGGTATATGGGAAAGCTCTGTACTTTTGATTAATTTTTCTATAAACCTAAAACTGCCTTTAAAAAAATCCATTAATTAAAAAAATTTAAATTTGTAGGAAATGATTGAATTTTATTCAACATCTAATTAGTAAAGAACTTTTAAAGTTTGATTTATTTTTTAATTCAACCATTAATAATAATTTATTGCAAACTGATTAAATATGAGAATTTTGGCACTACCTATTTCATTTATAATCTGAAATCAAAAATTGGTTACCTCTTGCCATAGACTTAAAATATGAAGGTTACTATTAAATGATAGACTTCTAATTAGCATCAAGATTCCAGAAACTTTGAATTGATATCACGTTAGCAACAGGGCTACAATCCATTGCTAAAGTGAAAGGAAGAACTTAATGAAAAACCTGTACTCAGAGCCACACTTCTACATTTGGATATTTTGCTTTTTCAGTGAAAGGATAGTTTAATTTCACAGAATATAAGGGTATCATTAAATGCCATGTGGATATATTTTCCACTTTTTAAAGGATTGGGAATCCTTATCTTGATCTCAATTCTAATAAACAATGTTGAATCTAAACCGGTTACCTCAATTCTACCTCAGAGACTATACTTATAAATCAATAGAAATATTCCAATTTAAGGTTATTTATATAAATATTGCTTGCTAATAATAAATAGAATAAGTATCTGTCCATATCAGGAATGAATATTGGCATATATTTACTGAGTATTATAGAACCAAGCAACTTGGCAGCTTCTCTTTGCAGAGGAAAGTTTAGAAATGACAGAAAGGCAATCTTCATTCCAACACATTTTAATTTGTTGTTTAGAACTCTGTGGTGTCAGAATACAAACTTATAAACATGATTTTTTTAAATGCCTTTGGAAAATGTCCTACTACAATATTTATAGCTCATTATATTCAAAGTATAAAGCACTGACTTTTAAATCAGTTGCATGAATTATAACTCAGTGCCATGATGACATGAATAATAATGCAAAAATCAGATTCATAATTTACAAAAATGTTGGTTGATAGATTGAAAAATTGATATTTAAATCAGGCATTTAAAATGTATGAATAAAAATTTTTAATCAACATGAAAATATCATTTGGGGGATTAATGTTACAGTTATAAATAGAAATCCATGTATTTTTCACGTTTTGCTGCCACCATCTATATTTACATGACAAAAGTTTAGACAATGCTGTATCGTCAATCCAAATTATTTTGGATGTGATAGAATTGTCATCACTAAAACCCATATTGAAAATATTAACACATCCATCACCAAGTATGTCTCCAATAAAAGTATCATTTAAGACCTTCCATACATCTGTATCACAAAAGTATTATTCCCCAAATCTTGACCCTGATCACAGCTGTGCACACAGATGTATACATAAATAAAAATATACAAAGAAATGTAGAAAGAAAGTTTGATAAACTATTACAGACTCATTCATGATATAAAATTTAAATCATTTATCAATGTTTAGAAAGTTTAATGGAATTTTTAGTGTACCTTTATGACTAAGATAAATGAAAATAGTTGTAAAGATGGGTAAACGTTACCAAAATATAATGGGGTTAATGTGACTTCCAATAGATTTTTATATAAAAGCAATTCACATAAATGGCTCCTCACAAGAGTGAAAGGTAAAATAACATCCTTCACCCATCAACTCACGTTATAAAGGAGGAGGTTCAAAGTGCTGACAAATGTTCCATTGTTCTCTCTCACAGAAATAGCAGCTGAGGACCTAAAACAGATTTAGAAGAGGAAAGCATTGATGGGATTTTAAATTAAAAGTTTTAGTTATACCTGAATGCTAGATTTCAGGCAATAAAACTCTTGAGTAAGTCTGGCATACTTTTAAGTAGGCCTGGAGTAGGTGTACTGTTGAAATCATCAAAGAGATATAATCAAACAGCAAGGGAGGCCAAGTAAAGACAGATTGTCCCTTATGATCGTTTCTATTTATAAAGTAATCTTTGTATTTCGTATTACATATGTGAAACTTTTTGCAAAAGGAAAAAAGAAAAAAATTCAACTATTGCAGAGAACTTGAATCTGATGCAAATATACTTTTATCAATTCCATTAGAAATTTCTGAGATCAGGGATTTTGCTTGACTTTGTTCACAGCTAGAACACTGGTAAATAGCTAGAGGTGTAATAAATATTGATTGAATAAATGAATGGATCTCTGGATAGTAAAGCTGAGGAGTGTGTTCTGTGTGAGGGTCAGAGGACAGAGTGTGAGATGCTTCCTTCTACATCAGTAATCTTTTGACCAATGCCTTTCTTTTCTTCTTTTCATATTGAAGTTTTGCTTTAGACCACGATGCCATTAAAATCAGCTATGAATAGCTTTAAACCAAAAGAGAAATGTGGCCTCCTTGTTCCCTTGTAATAATTAAATAGGATTTCATAGTATCAAATCCTGAAATTGGAGGAGGAAAGTTTTCACTCACTCATCCCATTTTGTAAAAAATATTTGACAAATCCAGGTAATTATATTGTGATGCAGACACAACCATGTCTTAGAGTAGGTACTTTAGAAATAATAAATAAATACATCTATAAGCAATAACCTCCGTCTTTGTCTAGATTTCTTTGTCTGTAAGTCATGCCACCATTCCTGGAGAATTGCAGGTGCTCGTGCATCTCTGCAAAAGTCATGGAGATTCTGATATCTGGAGCAGCAGAAGTATATGGCAGAAAGAGGGGACAGGCAGGACTCAATAACATAGCAACCAAATATCCTACATATCGGAGGCACCACAGAGCCTTCAGAACTGCTCAAGTACCCCTGGTTCTTAGGCAAATGGAACAAGGAAAATCCAAGACAGGCAAACAGATAGGTGGATGGATATTAGACTAAATACGGCTTCCATTATATTGTTTCAGTTTGACTATTCTCAACAAATCCTGCCAACTTTATAAGCTTCTCAAAAATAAGAAAGTATTCAAACACAAGCATAATATGAGAAAGAAAGAATAAAACACAAACTCACGAAGCAAGCTGGGTGTTATTAACCAGGTACTCCAATGGATAGCTACAACTAAATTTGTAAAGAAGTCCAGGTAGGTAGCTGATGATTGTTGGTGGATCTGGAGTGTCAATATATCCTGAAATATTTCCTATTTGTACTGAAGTTGCATTTCCATAAGCACTGACACCAGGAATTGTGGACACCTGTTAGAATGGAAGACCAAGTTCAATGATTAAGTGGTTATATATAAATCTAGGCACTTGATATGCAAATAAAACATTTGATGAAATCATTTCTAGCTTCTGGTTCAACTGTAACGTGCTGCGGTTTTTAAATAATACGACAGTGTTATTTATAAGTGATTAAGTATATCTTTTAAGTAAATGGAACCTTCATATTTTCCAGACACTGACCCATATTTCATTAATGAGAAGGGAAAAAGATTATATATCCAGAAAGCTAAAATGAGCAAATAAAAGACACTCTGGCATAACGTGCAAAGTCCTTACTGCGCCCTGTTTCCACGTAAGCGTCCTGCTTCCTAACTCCCACTCTTAATAATGTTGCTGCTATCCCAAGCCTCTTGCTGCTCTGGCCTTTGTGGACAGTCCTTCTGCTGCCCTCCCTGCCCCACTTCGCAATGCTGTCTTATTCCACGGGACCTCATCTTTCCAGCTTAATGTCCCTAACTCCCCCATGTGCAGGGTTTGTTTCAATCACAGCAGCAGATACAGCACCTGAGCAGTCTGCTCACTTGGCAGTACCCTTTGTCCTCCTGAGTTATTTGTGGTCAGGGCCAGCTGGGCCCTGATCACTTCCTATTTTCAACCCAGAACCAGCACTGTGGGCCTCACAAATAATTTCTGAACACATGAATAAAGGTTACAAATTTTTAAGGATACTCTTCCCAGGGTCTCCTCTGTGGTTCATAGAGATTCTTATTCCTTTCTAGGGTAAGAGTTCATGAACTCCCAGTAGTCAGAGGAAGATTTGGTCTTTGCGTGTATTTTCTTGGGATTGCTCAACCTTCATTTGATTATCCAATCCTACTAAAATCAAAGACCCACCAGTTTAGGAATAATCAATATTCCTGATCTTCATAAGACCAAAGAAGGATAGAGTTGCTTCTCCCACCATGACAAATGCAATATGGCACTCAACTGGTATTTTCAGCAGATCTTACTGATACCTGCAATCCTTAATTTTCAGCAATGGGTTAGATAAATTTCACGTGTGAGCCTAACAGCACGTGGGGAAATCAAGACAATCATCTAGCAAATTCATGGATGGGGCAAAAATGCTTATGAATGAAAAGATTTTTATTCCAATCCAGTGATTTACTAGTCTACTTAATGTTTCTCATGGAAGAGTGCCTTTGGAATAGACTCCAAAGCTGGTGACATCTAAGTTGAAATATGAAAAATAAGCAAAACTTCCCCTTTTCTCCCTGTTTGCCTGGCTTACTGAGTATACCTATTCTGTCTGCAAACACACACACACACATATGCACACACACACAGACACACACACACACAGTAATTTTTATATCAGAATTCTCCAGCTCTTAAAAACAGTGTGAAAGTACACCCAGAAAGAAAGAGTTGTCCTGGCTTTTCTCCTGGATTATTTTCTAGGCAGCTGGACAAGGTGACTTGAATCCTTGAATGAAAGGCTTTGCAGGAGGAGGGGAATGCTGGGATCTCCAGATAGGCTCCCTCCCTCCACGAAGAGACAAGACATGCAATAATCAACCTGCTTCTCTCTCCCCTAGGCCCGCTTCATAACCTCTCTACACACAACTCGGAGAGATGAATAAACGTTTTTAATAAAAAGAATCAACAATACCCAACCTGCAGGCTTGAAAGGAGTCAGGGGCACAATATTCTAACTGCCCTTTGGGAAAAGATAAAGAAAGAGATTCAAATAAATCCCACCTTCCAGCCCCCACCAAATCTTAGAAACCATGCCCTCGGAATAATGAAGCCTTCCCTTCTAACCCCAAACAATAATTGTGAGGAGTAAAAGCCAAGCCCTCCTTCTTCACTGGGCTAAGCGGTCATGCACCATTATATCCCAGTTTCTGTCTTTGGTAGGATTTACCAATATCTAAACAAGGAAAGTGAAAAATAGTACCAAGTGAATTTCACTGTGACTAATACCCCCATCACAATACATTTGCTTTAATTAATTTTCATTCTCTGGAATGAAAATTCTATTTTTGGTGTTCAACAAATGAATAAATAAATGAATGGTGTAGACTGTTAGTTCTCATTCAGGATGGAAATGTTCAAAGTACTGTATTGATTTGCAAAATGATTGAGAAGAGTGTGTATGATAAACATTATGAAATGCAAAGGACAGTCCCACACAAGGAAGAACTTCACACTAGCAACATTGGCAGCCCTCTTGCATAAAGCACTGAGGTCCATCATTTAATGGTGAACAGGAAAGGGAAGAGTAAAAGAAGAGTCCAAGTTCCTCATTTTATCTTTAAGGGGTCAGAACAAGGTCACTAAAACAATAGGTCAAGTGGTTCACAGCCAGACTCACTGCAACATTGTCTTCATGATCAGACACTTCCATGAAGTACATGGCTAATGCAAAACTGTAGAGAATGCCCATCTGTGTCACTCACCCCAAAGAATGATGCTCAGAGTAGCACAGCTGACCTCGGGCCCCTCAACAGCCTATAAACATAACCACATTAAAAAGGGGAATTGTATACTTGGGAATGCACACTTCCAAGTTAAAAGAAAGCGATGTGTTCAGTTTTATTACCATTTTTTCTTGGAAGATAGACTGTGCTTCTGATTATTTTATGAAATGGTGAGACTTTTTCTTTTTATGACCCCAGACCTAGCACACAGTGTCACACTAATCTTACCACTAAGTTGTTTCCACAGCCCTCCAAGGTGCTGAGATTGATGATGAAAATGACCACTGCTGGAAAGGTGTTGTTATTGACGAACCCCCTGCAGTGGGAATCCCCATGCCTTCCGTTCAGTGCCAGATCTGTTTCAGAATATCCCGAGAAAAGCACTGTGCAAAAATTAATCTTCATCGTAATGGCCTGCACCCCACAGTAGACACTGATGTCTCTTTCAGCTGAAACAAACACATATAAAAAACAAAGGTAAGCCCAGAAGCACAGTGGAGAGTACACGAATAACTTCTACAAACCTACGATACATTTATCATCTCCTTAATCTAATTCTTTTCTAGGCTTGAATACATCATAATCCAATGTACATGTTACTAGGAAGAGTGATCAGGAAAAATTTGGGTATTCCGGGAGAGCTCTTTGGGTGTAGAGATTATAGTTCACCTCTGTTCTATTGTGCCTGCTGTTCAGTGGGTGTGCATTAAATGTCAGTCGAGTACTGTTGCGAAGAATGGAGTGGAAAAAAATCAGGTTACTGAGGAAATTCAGAACTAGACCAACTGAATTATTCAGATCGCCTGTCTAGACTGAAACTCAGTACAAATGATACATTTTCCACAATGAAGAAAGAAGCCGTTAAAATTCACCCTAAACCAAATTGTTAGGCACTTTGGTATTTGATAATTCATCTCATCCAGGATGTAAAAACAAAAGCCATCTAGAGGAATTCCATTTTATTTGTTAGACGAAAAGGATGAGCAATAGGGTGCTGATATTGTGAAGAAAAAAGCGTACCATGCTCTAAGAAAATTTTGCTAATGAACTTGTATGCCTCAAAAAAAGGAATGAAGTAGGCAGGAAACATAAAGCATAATTTGCATGATTCTCTGCAACTCCATGATTTATTAATGATAAGAGTTATCCCAAGTCTGTAGAAAAGAGCACATGCATGCAAAAGCCCACATGCACACACACAGCATACCTGTGTGAAAAGCAAAGCTTTTCATACCTTTATTAATTATTTTTCTACATATGATGGAGACTTTGGGATTCTTTGCTGGCAGAATATTTTGCTTTTGCCAGTTTTTTGACTTCTGTGAATTGAATTGTGTCTTCTTCCCCCAAAATATAGTGAAATTCCAATCCCTCCTTGTTCAGGTGTTTTTTGTTTTGTTTTGTTTTTTTGTTGTTGTTGTTGTTGTTGTTGTTTTTCTTTTTCTTTTTTTCTTTGAAATGGCATTGTTGCAGATTTAGTCAGTGAAATGAAAAGAAAGTCATATTGCAGTGGAGTGGCCTCCCATTGAATAAGACTGATGTCTTTATAAAAGGAATGTACTATGAGGAGACCAGGCAGAGAGAGGGAGCACCAGGTGAAGACAGGGTGGAAGCCAAACAGCCAGAAGCAAGGCACACCCATGATTGTCCTGACACACCACCAAAAACTGAGAAGAGACAAGAAAGGATGCTCCCCAGACTCTCAGAGGGAGCATGGACCTGCCTTGATTTTGAGCTTCTGGCCTCAGAACTGTGAAACAATAAATTTCCACTGTTGTAAATCACTCCATGAGACGATAAATTTCTATTGTTTTAAGTCAACTTTGTTGTGCTCTGTTACTGCAGTGCTAGAAAACCCAAAACAGTAACCTCACCACCTTTTAACCCTGCTTTACCTATTAAATAAAAAATCTGAAACAAGAGTCAGCTTTGCAAAATGTGGAAACAAATAAGAATTGATTATTTGGAGAATTTACCTTGATTGTTCAAAAATGGAAAGCCAAACAAAATAAAACATATTTCTGGCAAATGATAGGATGTTCACGAAGAAATATGTAAATGTCATTCAAGATTTTTAGCCTAGAATTAATTTGCTTAAATAATTCAGCCCTAATTTAAAAGGAAAAGTATCCAATATCATAGCTCTTTGGAATATTTCTTCTCTATACACTTTTTCCAGAAAAATGAGTCACATTTTGAGGGTGTAAATGAGTCTGTACATAAATTTCTATGTTTGGTAATAATTTTAAACTCATTATAATTATCTATAAAGAAAGACATAATTTTTTTCGTGGACAAAAAAGCAAATACTAGGCTAGGTGTTATGGAAAATTTCAAGCATTTTGTGAGTAGAAAAATAAGATGAATTAGTTACAAATACATTTTATCACCAAAAAATATAACAAATACTATTTAAATTTGGGAGAATATCCCTAAACCCTTTAGCAACATTAACTGTTTCACTGCAACCATAATTTTGAAATGATACTCTTTCCTAAAACAGTCTAGTTCATTTCAAAAAATGCTTTTTGAGTATCTATGAACTTCAAAATACATCATAAACTAATTGATTTTTCTCCATCTACTTGCTATTCCTGGGCGCATTATCATTATCGTTCCCCTGGAACATTGCATTAACTTCCTAACTGGTGCCTTTATTTCCACTTTCAACCCCTTTGGTTAGAATAGTTGTTAGCACATTGATGCAGTTATGTCCACTTCTCACTCAGATCTCCAAACAGTTACTCTTTTCATTAGGTCAAAGTCCCATCTTCAGTCAGGTTCTCAAGACTCTTCATGATCAGCCACCTGTCCATCACAGAATTCTCACCTCTCTTCTACCACCCCTGCTCCCTGTATCTGTTACACGGAATGTTTTTCAGTTGTTAAGAAAGCATCCCACAGAGTGATAGATGCCAAAATAGTGGTTGTCTCCTGGGGTGGAATTTTCCCATATGGGGAACAAGAAAAAATTGAGGGGAGATAAAAATGCTCTACATCTTGATCTTGATGGGGTAATACAATTATATACAAATGTTAAAATTTCAAACTGCATTAAGATGGTGAAAACTACCTAAGATTGGTGCATCTTACTACAAATATATATATATATATAAATCCTCAATAAAGTACTGTGAGCATTTTAAAAACATAATACAGCTTTATGCACAAGATCTTCAAACAGTGTATCTTCTGCTTGGAACACTCCTCTATCCCCAAACTTTGCTTAAGTAACTTCTACTCTTCTCTCAGATCTCAGATTTCATTTCCTTTTCTCAAAGATTCCCCTGATCCCATAAAGTATGCCACTTTGTTTTACATTGTCATACTGCTTTAAAAAACATTTGTGTGTTTGTCTCGTAAACTGAAAGTCACAGAAGGCAAAAATAAAAAAGCTATTATATTCACTGATGCACTCCACTGAGTAATTATTTAATTAATTATTGAATAATTACTGGGACAATAGACTGCACTGAGGATTCAAAAATTAGTCATTCAGAACCAGGCACAGTGGTGCAGGCCTATAAACCCAGAGACTGGAAGACTGAGGCAGGAGGACTGCAAAGTCAAGACCAACCTCAGCAATTTATTAAGACCCTGTCTCAAAATAAAAATCAAAAAGGACTGGGGATGTAGCTCAGTGGCAGAGCATCCCTGGGTTCAATCCTCAGAATCAGGAAAAGAAAGAGAGAAGTAGTGGTCCTGTGCCTGTTCTCAAGCGAATCCGAGTCAAGGAGGACACACATTAACGTGGCTCACATTGACAGAAGATCGTACCAGAGAGCTGTCGGGTGGCAGAGAAAGCCAAGCTCGCCTAGACCAGCTGGTTAGGAATGCCTTCCTGAAGAAGATGGCATTGATCTTAGTTTGAAGTATCAGTAAGGAGTCAGCTATGTAAAGGAGTGGAAAATTTATAACTCAGAGGGGACAGTGTGAATAATGAAATATGCTCAGGCTGGTTGGGAGCCAGACAGTTCCATTTTTGTTAGGATTTAATATGCGAAGGGGAAAAAAATGGCAGGGAATGAGACCGTGTGGCAGGCACAGGAAAGATCATAGGAAACTACAAAATGATCTTTAAAAAACAGTCTCTTCATGGTAACAAAATGTTTACCTGAATGTCAAATCAAATCATCATCTATTAGAGAGTTGACTGAGAATTTGTTTTAGGTTCAGTGAACCAGTTTTATTGCACTGCATGATAAAGCAAATACATATCAATAAATATGTCACAGAAAAGAGGTATCTTTATTCTTAACTTAAACCAGCCCAAAACTTTACCTTCCTCACCTGTGTTTGATGGCATGAACTGATGCTGAGAATGCCTTACCAAATGGAGATGATTGCTATATCTAGATGTAAAGCTCTCTTCTGCTTTCTGCTTTACGACTAGAGACTTGTAACCCCTGCAGTGGAACTGAATCTGCTATAGGCTGATCCCACTTGAAGACAAGGTTACAAATTAAAGGCTTTTTTCAGTGTAAGAAAAGAGATCTGTTCAAATCCATTCTAAATCAGTTTTCTAAAGACTTTTTACTATCCTTCAAAAAGAAACACACTTTTTTTTTTCTTTTCTTTTCTTTTTTTTCTCCTGTTGTAGATACTAAAGACATCCATTCAGCTCCACTTTACCATTTGGGAGGCTTTGAGGGAAAACAATGATATTTCACATTGCCAAAGGACAATTTCTGCCAAAAATAGAGATATTTTTGCAGAGTGATTGGGTAACCCTTGCTTTCAACAGCTAAATATTTTGAGTCTTTTACTGTCCATGACTGACCTGAGTTGTTACATTCCTTAAAACAATACTTGAGTATTAAACAATGAGTACAAGTTAATGACAAAAATATAAAGGAATACATATCTTTAGGGGATGATTTTTAATATTTTAGGTATAAAAATACCAAGTGCCTTGAAGCTGCAAAATTGCTTAAAGGGCTTACGTAGTTATATTGCCAAAATGGTAATGTATTTCCCTGATATTTTATCCAAGCTGTTTTTATAAAAGTATTCAGAATATAATAATCAAAATGGTAAAAATAATGTTCTGTACTCCACTCACCTATCCATCAGGAAATGGTATAGTCTGTCTCAGATTTTCAAAAATTATGCTAATTCTAAATAAGCTGTCATGCTGCCAACCACCTATTTTATCATGTATGAAAATGTGTTCTGCATTTGAGATTCATAGAATAAAGCTACCATGTAAATAGGATTCCAAGAGGATGGATTCCACTCCATATATGTAAGTAAAGATACTACACAACTTCTTTGTCACCAGTTGTCCTATTCCTAAAAACATTATTCCCACCTTCATCTTTAGACAATATATTTGCAATATATCATACATCTATCTGACAAGCAGATCTAAACTTCCATCTTTCAACAATTTCACAGACAACTAGCTTAAATCCAGCAACATTCTGATGAAGATTAGAGTTGACTAGCTTTTGATATATAGAATCATTTTCATCTCATCTCAGTACTGTTAAATGCTACACTTTCACTAGCATCAGATGGCTTAAATTTTCTGATTATATTATGGAATAATGACACGGATCAATTCAATTAATCATACAATTTGCACAGGTATATTCTTCAATACAAAGATGTCAGTACCCCCAGATTTGCTTAAAGTGTTCCTTCACTATCAATTTGAGAAAGTAAGCATCTGCACGAAAAGCAATGTTGAAGGTCAATCTACATTATAAAAAGGGGGGTGCACAAGAGCTGAACATACAAAATCAGTGTCATCAGCTTTGCATTTTGCACTAGGCTAGAGAGTATTGGCTTTATTTATTTTCAAGATCTAAACTACATACCACTTCATGTCAACGAAGTAGTCAAAAAAGGCACCTATTGTGTATTACATGTCAGTTTCCATGCCAAACTGAAGATGAAAACATCAACAAGATACTCCAGTATTCAAGGAGCTTGTGGTTGAAAAGAGCAGACAGAGGAAATCAGCCAGTTGTAACACAGCGTGATACTGAATGGTAAAGGCTTGTGAACAGCATCATATCCATAATCCTGTCTGGTAGGAAAGAGGTGTTTGGGAGGGGATTGTTGGGAAGGAAGGAAGTAATTCCAACTGGCTAAATTTGATAAGAAATTGATTAAAACATGAAATGAAGAGAAGGGGTGTCATTGATGGTCAGGTTTCTAACTTTGGTGTTTGAGTGAATTATTTCTGTTTATAAAGAAGTCAGAGATGAGAAATTTGATGTTTAGTTTTTGAGAGACTAAGGAACATTCAAGTAGAAATGTAGAGCAGGTAGTTGGAAATATGAGTATAAAATGTCAGGGAAAGAACAGAGCAAGAAACATAAATTTGAGAATCATCAGATACTCAGTATTATCAATAATTAACCATACCAACATTGAAACTAGCCATAAAAGTGTTCAGGTAAAAATAGAAATAAGCTGAGACCAGAAAAATCATAACAAAGTTGTCCTTCAGTGAGATGTTCCCTGAATGGAATACAATCATCCTCGTGCCCTATCCCATAACACTTCAATTATGAATCTACTACATCATTTACATTTTATCTGGGAGTAGATATTAGCTTTCTTTTTAGATTACGAACTCATTGAGAACTCTGGGTTTCACCAGAGTACCTAATGGTGCTTGGCAAATATTTACTAAAATTGTTTCATAAATAGTATTCATCGTGTCTAACTCTTTAATATCAAATTCCAAGATTCACATTGAGAATATATGTGTGGTTGAGGTGGGTTCATTTTGACAGTCCAGAGCTCATATTTCCTTTGCCAACTGTCTGAGATGATTCCTCTGTTTTTAAATTTTGAAATGAACATCAATATTCTGGATCATCAAATGTTTTGTGAGTTTGAGAAACTCCATTTAAATGCTAGGAAATTTGCAGATGTTTGCAATTTGTTTACATATTTTAGATTTTTAGCTAAAAAACTAATGTCTTGGTATTAGTCTTGGTAACTAGTTATGTTACATTAGTTGTAATCATGACTTTAAACATTTCCCCTTAACGATGATATATCTTGCTGATTTCTATCACCAATAATAGCAACAAGTGCATGATGGGCAGCAGGGGATGGCACAAACACTGTGGTTTCATTCATAAAGCAAGCAAGACCATTGTGAGGACCATGCTCTAAACACACTTCTCATACTTGACAGTGCAAACGAATCACTGGAGAAACTTGTAAAAATGCACATTCTAATTCAGTAGATGTGAAGTGGGGCCCTGAGTTTCTGCTTTGCACAAACTCCCGGGTGACACTATGTTACAAGTCTTTCAGTCAATTGATTTAGTAAGTCACAACTGTGTATTTTGACTGAACAGAAACCCTTCGGTGGATTCCACTTGGAGGGGTTAAGCATGCCCATCAAATATCTAGTTGTATGTCAAATGCTTACAAGAGAGACAAGTTCAGATGTAAAGGGACAGGGAAGAGAGAGACACTAATCATGCCTCACTCCTTTCCTTATCTGACAACTAACTGATTTTGAATCTCAATGAAAGGGAATCTCATAAAAGTCTCTGTGAGATGGAGCCTCAGTCTATTTCAGTGCTCCCATGGCAACCTGAGCAACAGAGTTCAGTCTTCTCCTATTGGCACTTCTACCCCATTCCACAAATCACAGCAGTTTAAAAACTAGGTGAGGCAGAACGGCCCACTTCAAAAACCCACTATGCCAAGTGGAGGAGTGTTTCACAACAAACACTGGTGGCAAAGGTAGTGCCTGTGCCTCTGTAGCCAAGGAGTCCCCAGGAAGTGTCTACTTCCTGACCATGTGTAAGATGCTGTGCTGGAGACTTCTGAAATAAAGGAAAAGAGACAGGGGATCCTGGGGGGTCCACAGACAGCAGGTGGAGGCACTATGCTCTCAGATGCAAGGATTATGCGAACATGATACACTGTTTCCACAGGTATTTAAGAGAAATATTGGTTGTAAAACTGATAGTATAAACAATAGCCTGTTCAATATAGTAGGAGGAAATATCTGTATGCTACAGAGTGACATAGAAAATTTCATATGGCAATAATGTACTTCCTGGGCTCCAATAAATATTTTAATACTAATTTATACCATCTTAGTAGATTCTAAGAGTAATTTAAACATATTTTCTGCTTCTATTTCTAAAATGAGCATGGTGATATTTGTACTACAGAAGCTTACAAATTGACTAAGAACAGATGCTATGTGCATTATTCTAACTCATTTTTAAACTTATCTTTCCACCCACCAAGTTTTTATACAAGATTGAGATTTCAGTACTAAAACAGCAAGAAGTCCTAAAGGGGTATTGATATTTCATCTACACAAAATACCAACAGCTGATGAATTTGAAGTGGATTAGGAATTCAAGCTTTCGCTCTATGTTGAACAGGTTTCTTGTCACCTTAGTTTTTCATCACAACATCTGTTTCTCGTTAGCAAATACAAGCTGTTGTTTCCAGTGCTAAAAGAATGTAGTCTGAGGCAAACTTTGCAGACTTAAAATCATACTAACTGCTCCACACTTCAGAACCAGAAATGTTTGGTCAACTTTTTCAGGCAGGAAAAAAAAAAAAAAAAAAAAAAAAAAAAATATATATATATATATATATATATATATATGTTTGTGTGTGTGTTACCTGTACAGAGGAAGTATAAAATTAATTCAATAAATAGTTTCATTAAAATAAAGTAGGGTATGGACCTTGAATTCTCTAGTCACTGAATTTACTAACTTCTCTCTTCACTGTACTTTATCACTGTAGATTATTCAGAATTTGATCAGTCATTGCTGCCTGAATCAGCTCTGTTTCATCTCAACAGAAATTGTAGTCACAGGTGCAAGGTAGAAAGTAGGCATCCTCCTGACAACTCAGACACCAAAATACTGCTACTGAGCATGAAGTCAGGGGAATTGGCCTTTCTTGTCCACACAGAGGGCCAGAATATAGTCCCTGGGACAATTATTTCATTATCTGCTTTTACTTCATCTTTGGGCAAAGAAAAATGCAATGGTTAAGCAAAGTTTAACAGAAAATTAGTTGATTTTCCTAACCCACACATGAATTCTATCCATTAAATCAGTGATTCTCAGTTTTATTTCCTTTGGAACTCTTTTTTTTGTTGTTGTTGTTGTTGTTTTGTTTTACTGAAATATTAGTAGGTATTACCATGTATTCCCTTAGTCAACCAGGTCTTGAAAAGGAAAACAAATTTCCCTGTTAGATGACTTCAGGTTCTTTAATATGGAAGTTTTCTTTGTGATTCTCCATCCCTATGTTATTTTTTCAAACTGCCATTCAAAGTTTATTTTTAGGTTTAAGCATTTGATACAAAGGATTCTGGCTTTATATCTTTGTCAGTTACTAGCTTTGCAATATTAGAAGCAATTTCTAATCCTCAGTTTCCTACTCTGAAGAGAGATTTTAAAAAGACATTGTGTGTTTGTTGAGAAGAGTAAAAGAGGGAATTTTATGATGTGCCTACCACTCAACATATGGAGCATATTGTTTCCTTCCTTATTAGTGTTATTTTAAATGAAAAACAAACTACAAGATATAAAGCACAGACTTAAAATGGGTTTCTTATAACATTTTAGTTCATCATAAGACAGCGTCAGGCCTTTAAGTTCCTGTCACCAAAAATCCACTTACCCTTTGGTCACACCTGTATGATTAAATACCTCTATAGAAATCTGTAAGTTTAGCCTAAGTCTCCTACACCACTCCTGTCCAAAACCAGGGGTTAGTATCAGAAGGCATCCATTAATTACAGAGGCCAGGTGCATTGATCTGTAGATTTTACCTGACAAAATAGCTTTTTGGTACTCTGAAAGTCAATTGTATTTTGAATGTTATTCAGGGAAGAGCACAACTATAATTTCAGTGAAGAATGAGGGTTTCTCCTAGCTATTAGCTTGGGTAGTCAAGAGTTAACTACCTTGAAAGTTAGAGGGTATCTCTTTAAATTTAAATAAATTAGAGCATGGGGGTTATCTTGGCCCAAGAATAAATGCCATGGAAATTAAAGAAAATAATTCTAATGTCACGAAACAGCAAAGGTCAGATAGGGTGAGATGATTACTCTCCTCATTATTAACATTGCTTTGCATTTAGATAGCCCCTTTCCTTTCCCAGACTCATTCTCATTCTGTCTCACTGCTCAGGTTTGAGCAGCTTGTGGAGCTCCTAATGACATCACGGATGATCCTGAGTGGAACAGAAGCCAAAAGTCAAGAGGGCAATGAGCAATTAACCTTTAGGCTTTATTCGTTCATTCTGTTCTTCCTGAAAACAACATAAAAAAAAAAAAAATGGGTATTAAATAATACCTCTAAAACTTAAATTCTCTTCTGGAAATTCTAATGTATTTGAATTTTAGTTTATTTTCCAAATACAAATCTTTAATTGTAACAACACGTATGATGGGTATCTTTGTATATGTGTTAGGAAAGTTTAGATATCTCTGGCTTGAGTCAGACACTACTAAAAGTGCTAATATTTGAAAGAAAAATCCAAATTAAAATATGAAGCTTGACTTTCCCTGTTGAAAATAAAAAACTTCTCCCCCCTCTTGGCTTAAAGCATTTACTTTAGAGATCTTAGAATTTGTAAGTACTTTCTCCCCTCTTTGAAATATATATAAATCCCTTTGAAAATAAGATAAGACTTTCATAAAACTTATGATCCAGTGATGTCTTTCTCAAGGACCTGGGAGTCATGTCTTAGAAATGTTAATATCAAGGGAAATGACACCCCCATCTCCCAGTTTCTGGGAGAATGTGGGAGCCTGACTTCAGTGTAAGACTTGCTGAAAAGTACAAAACTACCTCCTATCATAAAGACATAAGAAGTTAATTTTTCTACTGGATAAAACCAATAAGCTAACACAGATGGTCACCCCAATTACCAGGTGGATTTAGGATGTGTGACAAATGGTGCTGTCAAGTTCTCTTACTTGAAGACCAGTTATTGCTTATCTTGAAAACATATATGTAATGGGCTGCATCTGCTTGGCTATATAAAAGGGTGAGATTTTTCTGTCTTTGCAATCTCTTACCTGTGATTGCCTGTGATGTTCATGACATTCTGAGTTTAATGCTTCTTCAATGATAGAAGTATTTTCTTTCTCTACCACCTTGATGGAGAGGATTTGAGGATTGGGAGAAGATTTTGTTTCCAATTATATTTCCCAACATATAATTGTGCTTTACTTGGAATAATGGACTCCAGAAGATGACTGAATACACTCTCACTTGTTCTTTTTTTATTTTTTATTTTTATTTTTAAAGACTGCATTTTGATTCACTGTACACAGATGCGGTACAACTTTTTGTTTCTATGGTTGTGCACCATGTAGATTCATACCATTGTGAACACATCAAGCCTCTTAAAACATATCTCTAAAAAAGATTCAGTGACTCTGCACTGTCTACAAAATGAAAGCAGAACACTTTCATTATACCATATGATAGACAAAACATTCTTGCCAAAACAATTGAACCTACATTTCCTCAAACCTCTAGCTTTAATTAATTTTTAGACCACACAGGCAAAGAGAAGCATACTGAGTGATACCTCAGAGTTGCAGTCAGTGAAATCCAATGTCAGAAATCTATCGAACAAGCAACAAAATGAGAGGCAGCTTAGCTGAGTATCAGCAGACATCAAGGAATTATTAAATATATTGGATGTATACATGAAGTAAATTTCTTTTCCATTAGCTATACACACCAGAGCATGAATAATGAATTTCCTTTAAAATATTCCATGGATGGAAGTGATGAGGAAAGAGAGAAGAAATAAAATTTATAAATTTTTGATAATTGATAAAGTTAGATGATAAGTATGAAGGCTTTTAAAAAAATCTCCATTTTCATATGCTTGAATTTTCCATAATAAAAACAAGTAAGGAAAGAATTAATTTGTGATATTCAAAACCATAAGCAATTCGACTTCGCACACAGTCTAGCCTTACCTTTAAGCACTCCCCACCGTGACTTCTGTGTTACTGCACATGCCATGAACTTGGACTTCTGAGTTCAGGACAACATTCAGATACAAGCTGGGCTTTATTCTGAGGTAGAACTCTCACTTGTAACTTCCTTCCCTTTGCTTCATGCAGGTGTGCTTTGTGCTACCATGCTCCAAGCACAGATTTAGAGAAAGCACAACATAGCCCAAGGTATTCAGTTTTCATGGCAGACATGGAAAAGTAGTTTCCGATTCTCTAATCTTTATTTTATAAGTGTTGAACCATGGTTCTATAACTCTAGTTAATATTAAATGACAAATACTTTAATGCAATGTGCAGAACCTTCTCACTGAGTGCAGATTTTAGAAAGCTGGGGAACATGTCCACCATTATGGTCAGAATCTCATGTCTGTTACAACTTAATGGGTTTCTGTGAATTCATCCTGCAACTGATCTGTGTACTTTAATGCTGACTAACATCTCATTGACAGAGTGTTTTCGGGGTGTCACAAACATTTCATAATCATTTTCTTAAACATTATTCCTAAATAAATCTATTTGCAGATAAGTGTAATTTTTAAAAATCAAAATAACTTATAAAAAAAGTCATCAGGCAAATTTTTGAATGAAATTAGCCTCTCCCAATTTTACTACCCACCAGTCAATCTTTTTTTACACTTGCAAACAGCCATTATAATAATATTAACTTTGATGAACACTTTGTATGTTAATGTGGATATAAATTATAACTCCAGAAAAATGTCTCTAATCATTTGCATTTGTTCATATCTCTTTAATGAAAAAGGAGAGACCCCTGTTTTCCCCATGTATTTTAATGATTTACTATTGGAACATAATCACTCCTTTCAGAAGCAATTAGAGAATAGATTAAGTTCCGGCTTACCAGGAAATCTACTGTGGAGGTTGGCATCACAGTTGTAACCATTGAACTGAGTAGATACTGGAAGCACTCTAATTGTTAGAAGCAGCAGCAGCCATATTTGTTCCATTGCAGCACCTAGAAAAGAGTTATTTATCATGTTGTCATCACCAGCCTTCACTCCAAGGTGCTGGAAGGACCAAAGCTAATCTCAATTCACTTTTGGATAAGGGACCATGCACAGAATGCAAAAAGAAAATAAAATGATAAAGGTTTACTCAAATTTCCATGCAGTCAAAGCTCACTAAAGGTCTCATGGATTATCAGAAATAATTAACAAAAATGAAAGCAGAGATTTGAGTTATAATATTTTAATATTATTTTCATTATTTGGCTTAAGTTTTCTAAGGGTGAGAAATTCTGACTTCTGTACTAAAAAAGCTAAGGTATAAGTCATAAATAAAACAGAAAAAACTTACTATAAATAGGGAGAACTCAAACCAAACATCTGGCAGCACAGCTGGGCAGATTCACCAATTTAGAGACAACTGGTTATTTGCAATATCAACATACTTCACGCCAAAGGATTCCAACACTCAACTCACAATGAGAGAATTTTCAATCTCTTCCTGACCAAATAATGTAAAAAAAAATTCTCTAAACAAAGAAATTCAAGAACTACTCCAACCTCTCAAAAATCAAGGGTTTGGGTATAATTTTTCTCAGGAAATGCATGGATAAATCAAAAGGGAGAACAGGGAAACAGTATTGGTGAAGATCATAGTCCTCCAATAACTGCCCTTGATGAGAAATAAGTTCTGATGTGGATGTGTGAGAACATGGAACTCAGGATAAGGTGGTGGAAATTGTTTTTTAAAGATGTTAATGTAGGTTGAACAAATAAATGAAAATTGTCTTTAATACTTAAAATACCAGTCAGTCTCATATTTAATAGATATTTTCCTGGGTACCCTTTAATTAGCCTGATTCATTACAGCATCTTCCAGAAGGGCCCAACTTGTTCTCACAGCATAGTTTGTCTGCTGAAAAAAATGTCTTTCAGGTTGGTGGTTTTGGTCCATGCACAAAAACAAGAAGAAAATAAAATTGTAAAGGTTTATGCAAAAAATTGAGTGCATTTTAAAAGCTTGGGTTCTAGGGTGAAAATAGGATTTTAGCTGTCCTTAAATATCTGCCCTGGATAATTAATCAAATCTTTAGCAAAAGGAAGGAAATACATCTTGCTTCTGTGTCATCATTTAGAATAACAAGTTCCTGGTGAACAAAGTCACTTTGGTGAGGATGTGGGAAAGGAAGGCAGGAGTTTACTCTCAAAAATAGACTGAAAAAAATTAATTCAACAGGAGCTTCCTCCCTTTGGCATCATAACATACTTTTCAGTCACAAGCATAATGACTTTGGGAAGAACAGACATGTCTGGTTAGTTCTGAACCCGTGGGACAGGCCATAAACAGAAGGCTCACACAAATGGCTGACCCACACCTGCTTTCTGTTGACCACATCTATACCATTATTGTCTAGTTCCTCAAGGCACTGAAAATAGAATAAGACAGCCCTGACATTTTGGAGTCTCTGGAAGACCCCTAGGGAAGTGAGCAGTTTGGTTCTGAATTCTGCACCCACACATATCTAATATCTACTCTGTACCCTGCCACTGGTCTTCATGATGGGTTCCATTAATCCCCAGAGGAAGCTGGAGTTTCAAGACCCACATTGTTGTTCCCAGCATACAGTGGTGTCCTAAGGATTCACAGCCAGAGATTTAAGTTGGTGAGTTATTTGTGATATATGGAAATACTTCTTAGCTTTTATATTTGCTCATAAGAGGAAAACACTTACTGGATATGCACTTAGCACTCAAGGTATGTCAGGTCATTTACCCAACAGCTCTCACTTATATTCCTTATAATGATTAGGGGAGGTTGGAATTACCATTCCACGGACAGAAGGAACAATGAGTTTCAGTAGTTTAAGTAACATGGAAAACAAATGAGGGAAATACAATTCAACTCCAGATCTTTCTGATAAAGTTGACTGCATGAGCTACCTGAACATTATCTTTTATCAAGTACGTTTAGGGATTCTTTTGGTTGTCATTTATCACCTCAACTGTTTTTCTTTTTTTTTTAATTTAGCTTTTCAAATTTTGTACTCTTAATCTTTTCTACTGAAAATGAATGAACAAATTCTTACGCCATTCATGCAATTTTAAAATAGATGCCTTTTACAATTTGGTCATTATAAGGGAAAAATTATTTTATTAAAAATGGGAGAGGTCCTAATTTGTCATTATGACAACAGTAAAAAAAATTATTATAGACTAAACTAGATACTATATGTATGTGTGTGTGTTATCAAAGATTGATGGAAATCTCATGCTAATTAAAATAGCTTACTGAGAGTCTGAATAAAGTCTTAGCCTTACAACTTAAGAAGAGAATTGAGGTTATCCAAAAATGGCATGCCTCCCTCTTTCACACTTTACACAAAAGCTCCAGCACTGTCATGGAGATTAAAACTTTTAATAAGCATTTTTCTTTTTAACAAAGAGGCATTAGTAAAAGGTAACTTGCTCTAACAGAAAATATATTGATTTTGGTATCAGCCAGTATGAATTCAAATCATTCTTCATCCATTCTTTAGCTTATCATATGAAAGTCAAGATTATGATCATGAGAATTTATAAGCTTTGAATTCACAAAGATGGTGGCATAGTCTGAGAATATAAAAGGCATTGAAATCTTAAGTTTCAGGGCCACTACATATTGTGGTGCAAGTTGTGTACTGCACAGGGACAACCAAGAGAAAGGACAGTGACTAGGCCTAAGCTCCTTTGGCCAAGTCTTGTGCTCTGGAGCTAGACTGAGACACAAGGAAGTCCCATGGGCTAGGAACAGCCCTTATTAGTTGAGTCACATTATTTGATTTATAATGATATTGATACTGATTTGTATTTTAATGTTAAAGTACAGTAACAGGAATTTTTAAAAGACATCCACATCTCTTATATGGGCAGGATCATATTTTGAATCTGTATAATGTTGGTAGTGTTTACGGAATTTTCAGTTAATACATTTAACTTGTATTCTACCTACTAGTTAAAAGAAAGTGATGAACCACTAATTTGAAAACTTCCCATGCTCAACCTACTTCCATCATTTTGTCTCTGTATAGAAAACCCAAGCTTCGATACATAGTAGCAAACTTGGAGGTACCACCTTACCAAAATTCCTTTTTTAAATTTTTCCTGAAATGGAAATAATTGCTTGGGACTTGAGGACCATATTAAGACTCTTTACACTCATCAAACATAGTGTCCTGGTTACTCCCTAGTTCTTGGACAGGTGCAATTATAGACACAACTATTCCAATCCCAATCTGGGTAAAAAGCTTAGTGATACACTGGTCTTCTCTGTGATGAACTGAGACCCTCATGTCCCCACTGTGGCTCTAGCAAACTCCTGTCAGAGAATCTCAGAAGAAGCATTTCCCGTCTTCTCCACTATATTTAAGTGCAGCAACCAATACTCCTGCTTGGGTGCAAACAGTGATTTACAAGACCACCTAACACAGCCAATCTTATACAATATTAATAATATTCTTAGATAATAACCTTGGAGATATGTGTACATAAGGGTTTTGTTTTTCTTACATAGGACCTTCATAAATTTAAATTGATTAGAATAGGGAGGAAAAAGAGGATGGTATATAAATTGTTGAATTTTTTAAAAATTCAGAAGTGTTGATTTAAAGAGACAACCATATCTCTTAAACTGGTCATGATGGGCTTTGTGTTTTATATTCAGCAGTATGAAGGAAGTCATATGCTAAGTGATCTGCTGTCAAATAGAATCTCATTTTTTATTCAAATTTCCTTGTACAATGATAACTTCTTCCAAAATATGAATTTTAAATTATTTATGTAGGATTGAATTTGGAGTCTGAAAAATACAATTTCATTTTCAACTCACTCAATTTTATACACATTAATACACTTCTGGTATAAATACTGTTCTCCACATTTTATTATAATCTTTTTTTAACCTTCTCTTTATTGAGATTTATCATATACCAGGCACAGTGCTATGTTTAACATTCAACTACTATGTAGAGTTTATTTTTACTCATGCTACTAATATGAAAGCTGAAGTTTAAAGGTTTTAATTGATTTGTCTAGGGTCACAGACCTACTAAATAGCACAGCAGAATTCAAAACTGAGCTTGACCTTTGGAATTATTACACTACTCTTTTTGACTTCACTGGAGTTTGTTAAATAAAATAAATAAAATGAATGCCATGCTAATTTTCAGAAAGTAAATTATATTAATAATGTAGGCTTTAAATATGGTTTGAACTAAATAATTCAGATGATTGTGGCAAAATATTGTTAGTATCTACATAAGTGTCATGACTTATTTCATTTAAGCAATGAGTGCATAAAGAATATTTTTCTTTTCACGAATTGGTTTAATGATAATACTAGTGATATTTAAGGACTGACTCCTTACCCAGAATGTTTTAAGAACTTTATGCCTATTTTATAATCATGAAACAGGTAATTGTATTCTCTTTATTCTGGGATAAAGAAAACAAAGTTTCTGAAAAGTTAAGTAACTTTCCCAGGGCTAAGCAGTCAGTGTTAGATGCAGGATTCAAGGCCAAACACAGTGATGCCAGAAAGCACCCCAACCATTGTGTGAAACTGCCTTCCAGAAAATGATGCATGCAGCACTAATCAAATGGAAATTTGATATTTACTTGGTGAATTGATCAATGTAGATTTATTCTTGCAGTCATTTATTAAGTAATTATTGAATGCTTGCTTGTGCCTGACACTGTCAAAGGGGCAGAGGTAAAGCAACTAAAAAACTTTTTGTAAAAAGACTTACATTCCAGTAAGAGAAGTCAGAAAGTACCAAACTCCGTAAGTAAAGTATGGAGTATATTTGTGATAAATACTATGAATAAAAATAAAACAAGAAGAATAATAGGATGTTCTGAGTGAAAGGGAAGGAGTATTGAAATTTCACCTGGGATAACCAGAGATATATAATCAATTCATGTAAATAAATCTTGGGAGGAAAAATCTTCAATTATAAACCACCAGATCTTCTGTCTTCAATTTGTACTTTACTATTTTTTCCTATTTAGGCACTTACCAAATAAAAAAGACTTTTTTAGTGCATAAATTGTTCTCTGGGAATAACTCAGACACTTTGGAAAGCTGCATTAACCTTTTCAAAGGAATAAGGGTGGCTCTTAGTGCCAGAGAAAAGTAATTTATTAAATAGAACCCCTGTGACCTGAAAGAAAAGTGAACATGTTCAAAAGTATCTTTATCTACTCAAGAAATAACTTTTGCTGAGACAAATAGACTCAACAATTTATCAAGGTTTCATGGTCCCTTAATAGTATTTCCTTCGTATAGGCCAACATGTAGGATACTGTTACAGTTGAGAGGAAAATATAAAATTCAAACCAAACATCATTTCTTTTCCCTCATTTCCTTTTTATTAATTCATTATAATTACACAATATAGTGTGATTTGTGGTTGCATATTCTACATGCACACAACAGAGGAGTACGATTTGGCAAATTTAAATCCCCAGTACCTCTTCTTTTCCCTCCCCTTTCTTTTCCTCCCCGGCCCCCAGTCTCCTTCCTCTACTTTAGTGATATGTGTTAGTCAGCACGTCATTGTTGTGACGAACACCTGACAAAAGCAAATTCTGGAGATTAGGTTTCAGCCCTTGGTCAGCTGGTTACAAGGAAGAAACATCTGGCAGAAGGGTGTGGGAGTGTTACCCTGCTCAGTTCATGGCAGCCAAGAAGCAGAAAGAGAGAGAAAGGAAGGGACCAGAGAGGAGATGGAGTCCCGAGGGCAGGCTCTTCCTAAACTAACCTAAAGCTGATTTTATAAAATTAGAGACGAGTTTACAAAAATACAGATTCACAAAAATCCAAAACGGGTTCTTTGGCATTGGTAATGCCCCAGCCCTCTCATCCCCTGGCTTCCTCTGCATTTTCACCCAGCTTCTCTGCAAGATGTGAGGTCCCTGCAGAAGGCATAGCCTCATTCCCAGGGCTTCTGTATCACCCATCCAAGAAAGATCAGAAGCAATTCACTAAGCCTTAAACGACTGAAAGTTGTTCAAAACACTCGCAGAAAAAGGGAGAAGAAGAAATGTGTGCTTTCAATGGAGGTCAAAGTTTAAGTTAAAGAAATGAAGGCTTCCTCCAGCCTCAGAAGTGACCATCAAGCCTAGGCAAAGAGACACTGCCACTTTGCAGGTAGGCAGTCTTGCCGAGTTAAGCATCAAGGGGTTACACAGTCCTCCCTCTGGAGAAAAAGGACATACTGGCTTACTCTCCAAAATCACAAGTTTTAAAGTGCTAGAGATCATAACTCTTTAATAAAGAAACATGGTTTTTGATGGGGTTCCTAGACTAAAGCTCTATATTCTTTATTTCTAAGTTGCTCTTGGACATTAAAAGCAACATATATATTAAAAGAAAAATGAAAATATAAAATTGTCATCTGATATATCCGTTATTATCTATATAAACATTCTTTAATTTAGAGTGCCCTTGTCTTGCTAAACAAAGAATAAAACACCATGTACCTTCAGAATAATGCCTTAAAGAAGGAAATATGTTTAGCCATCAAACAGACATTCAGAAATGTTATGGTTCTGAAGATGCTGATGTATACCACGAGGAAATATGAATGCTAAAGTCTGCTCCTGAGGGAAAAGCCTACCTCGATTTTCTCTGACACGAAGTGAGTGCTCATTTATTTCCCTTTGCCTGCCTTCCCCATCTGTCTTTCTATGGAGGGTTTCCTCAAGTAATCTGATGATTAAATGATCTGCAGTGTGTAGTTTAGAACATTTATTCTAGTACCTCAGTTTTGGGGAAGTAGGGGAACTGACAGATTGAACTACTCACTTTGAAAGCGTTTTCATAATAATTCACTAGGTTCCTTTTTAGGATACTCACACGCTTTATTATTCTGAAACAACTTTGAGGGTGTATTATAGTACCTTGACTTCCTTCATCCTTCTTGATGTGTGATTAATCACAGCTTAATAATAAAATGATAATTTAACTAGTTATCTAAATGTCCGTTGCCCTCTAACTAGACAGTTGACTATTAGTATGACTATTTGACAATGAAAATATTTCTTTTTTAATAGAGATGATTTACAAAATATATCTGAGAAGGCACAGCCCAGAAGGTAGCCAATCACATTGGACACCATGCTGACATATTATGGCTGAATATAACACACTTCCCAATAATCAAAAGTATATTTGTGGATACCAATAATGAATAATGAAAATATAACCTCGTGTCTTGGTCAACACTTGCTTAACAGTATAAGAGCCTTTTTTAATAGTATTCCACTATTTGAAATACCTGCATAAATCCATTCCTCATTTATCTATTCTACATATTTTTGTTGAGCGGTTTCTAAGTGTCAGGCTTTGGGTGAAGAGGACCCAATGCTGAGGAAAACAAGCATGGTCTTTATTATCACAGAGTTTACAGGTGAAAGAAGGAGACAGTCATTAAACTAGTAACACACACATAAAAATCTACTTACCAATACATTTGGTAATGGTATGGAAGAAAAGTAAAGGGTGCTTCAAGAAAGTTTAACAGTATAACTTAATTTCTTTTGCTTTTCTTGGCAGTGCTGGGCATTGAAACCAGGGCCTTGCACAAGCTGAGCTAGTGCTCTACCACTGAGTTATACTCCCGGCCCTAACAGCTAATTTAAATAGGAGGTGTCAGACAGAGATAGTCTAAGAAACTCCATAGTTGATAAGGATTGAAGAAGGATTGTTTGGAGTTAGATGAAGACTGAAAAAGGTCCCTCTAGGTAAGGCTTACTGCATAACTATCAGTCCCCAAATTTAAGAATGGTCAAAATTTTGTGAAACTTGAAAGAAGGCACATGGTCCTGAGCAGAGAGGAGAGGGACATGAGATAGGTCTGAAGGTACAAGCAGAGATTCCCTGACACATTATTTTCCTAAATAAGAGTAAAAGAGGAACCATTCAGCGCTTTAGGGTAGGTGACTAGGATTGTAATTCCAAAGGTGCAGTGAAATAAAGAAACTGAAAATACTCCGTTTATGTATTATGTATTAAAACACATTCTGCTGTCATGTATAACTAATTAGAACAAATAAAAAACAAAAACTATTATTCAGAACAGGAAATAACATAATTCTGTGTTGAATTTGAAGCACAGAGTGAGCACAAGAAAGGAGTTAAGAATGGCTTTCAAGTTTACATTTTGATCAGACAGGTAAACAGAACATAGATCAAGGTCTTTCCTTAAAGAAGGGACCAAGATACCAGGAAATTAGGGCAACATCATGGAAACCTATTTTTTCTGAACAAAAACACAGCTATCATAAAGAAGAAACATATTGAGGCAGTATAGCAACCTCGCTTTAAGTTGTGAGTCTATGTTGGTTTTCACTTAGAGTGTTACAAAAATAAAATATGTACTGACAGGAGAATGTTCCTGACACACTCAGAGGAATGACATCCTAAAGAGCAATTAGGTCCTACAGCTACCCACACTGCCAAAATTACCCCTGAAATTCCTTAAACTCTACTCCTTTGTGAAGAATTCCTAGGCAATATAATAATATTTTTGAATGGGTTTCCTCCTGATATTTCTGTTACCCCTTAGCTGTCAACCCCTTGAGGGAAATGAGATCAGATCCTATCTGAAAAGGAAAACACTGTCTATTTTTAACTTTCAAAAAGTCTTATTTTAAACTCAAAGTACAGAAAATGGACATAAAGGCCCATGATTTTTGACTGTTAGAGATAAAGGATATTTTGGCTGTCTAATATCTGGGCTTGGAGCAAGCCTTGGAAGACTGAACACAGACTATGTACTAAAATCCACACAATATGTCATACATGTAGTGCTCTTTCCCATATGAAGCTGCTTAGAGAAGAAAGGAGAGTGGTTAGGATCTTTTTAAAAAGTTTTCTTTCTGGCCCCCACTTGAGATAAAAATAACCAGTTAGATAAGTAGAATTTGTAAATAAAAGGGTCATATGCCTTGATTTTTGTCTGGAACATCGTAGAAAGCATCTATCAAGATACCTGTGCCAACATGAGGGAGTCAGAGCTGAGAGGCAATGGAGATGGACAGATCTAGATAGAGACTTGGGAGCATCCCCTGTAGTCTTCCCACTTGGCATGGAGACTACCTTTAGAAGCTCCCATAATGCCACGAGAGAGAGAGAGAGAGATAATAGAAAATTGAGATATTTTATACCTTGCTGAGAAGCCAGGAGTTGTGGCTAGGTACAGGATGGAGGGCCCAAGGTCATGGGACAGCTGGGAATGTGTTAGAAGTTCTAAGGACTGGCAGTACCAAATAGTGTGTAATCACTGGTAGGAGGTATAAGTCTGTAGAGGGGGAAGAGATAAATCACTGTACCTTCCCCATTTTGAAAAAAGAGACTGTAAGTTAGGTCAGTCATAGCAGACATAATAATGGCATTGGTGATACCTAGAGGCCAAGTTGATGGGAAGCCTCCAATGAGGTCAGTTAGGACCATAAGATGGTAAATAAAATAAATACCTTCATCAATGCCAGGACAATATAATTTTATTTAAAAAATAATATATATGATGCTTACCACATGCAATACACTGTTCTACACATTTAGCCATATTACATTTTATATCTCACTGAAAACTTATGTGATAGGTATTATAATTGTCCCTATTTTACAAGTGAACACATTGAAGCACGGGGGGCGGGGGCAAGCAGCTTTAGGCCACTTACCGGAAAGTGGTAGAAATGGCATTGGATCCCTGGTAACCTGGTTCATGAGTTTGCGCTTTTAAATCTGCATTCTGCAATCTGTCTACCTTCCCGTTCCACATGTGAAACATGAAAAAATTAGAAGGGAGTTGAGGAAAATGTTGACAATGACTTAATAGTTATTTCCTAAAGAAGCTAAATTTTAAAACAAAGCTTTTTTGGCAATACTAAGTGTTTCCTACCATGGACAGATAAACAGACTCATGTAATTTGAGTTTACTTAAAAAGAAATAACAAAAACTTCATTTAGGTATATACAAGATATAAATTAAATTTCTGTACAAAATCTCATACAGAAACACACAGATTCTTACGAGATCTTCACAGCTAGTTTTTACTTCCTAAAATGAGATCTCTATCTTTAGAAATGGGATTGTTATGATTTGGATGTGATATATCCCCAAAATCTACTGTGTTAATGCAGAAGGTGAAATTATTAGATTATGGGAGTCATAACTACTCAGTAAATTAATTCATTTGATTGGTTAATAATTTGAATGGATTACTGAGTGGTAACTAGGCAGGTGGGGTGTGGCTGAAAGAAGTGATAGGGAAGTGATACGACATTGGATATTGTATATTTTGTCCCTAGTTCCTCTCTCTCTCCTTTTTTTCCTCGTCCACCTTCCCCCCCACCACCTCTTCCTCCTCCTCCTCCTCCTCCTCTTCCTCCTCCTCCTCCTCCTCCTCTTCTTCTTCTTCTTCTTCTTCTTCTTCTCCTCCTTCTCCTTCTCCTTCTCCTTCTCCTTCTCCTTCTTCTTCTTCTTCTTCTTCTCCCCCTCACCCCATCCCTCTTGGTTGCTATGAACTGAGAAACCTCCCTCCACCATGCCTTTCCACCATGATGTTCTGCCTCATCTCAGAATAATGGAGTCAACTAATTATGGACTGAACCTCTTACACCACCAGCTCAGAATAAACTTTTCTCCCTCTAAGTTGCTCTGGGAAGGTATTTTGGTCACAGTGCCTGAAAGTTAAAACGGGGACCAACATTGTCGGTGTTTTATTCTCAGAAGCTGGAACCACTACAGCCAACACAACTTTGAGTTACAGAAATTTCAAACAGATAACTACTTTTCTTATCTTTCTATTTTACTCCATCCATCCATTGTGGTCATAATGGTGGATGTAGAGTCATATAAAAATAAATTTTAGACATTTTGATCATTAATATTTTCATATACAACTTATAAGATCACGAATCTCCATTTAACCATTAAGGCATTTTTAATTTCAAGAAAATTACGTTAATTCACAATAGTATCTATTATCAGTTACCTGTCAATATTTTTCCAACACATCCAAAATGTATTTTATAGCTTTTCAACAATCCAGCATCTAAAAAAAATTGAAAAGGATAGAGATATGATACAACTAAAAGCAAAGTTTTATGTATTGAGTTTTGTTGTTCCATTTCCTTATCTCTTACTACGTATAAAATTCCAGTGCTCAGATATCATCTTATATCAGTAAGAATTTTGCGGTCTCTGTCAGAGAAGAATGATATAAGAAAATGAAAGTTTCTGAAAAACTGAGAAATACTTAGAGCTGGATGAAAGGACATTCAAATATCTTAAGAGTCAAGAAAAGCAAAATATACTCAAATATTAAAAGATGCAAGGTTGAGATTGCAGAGAGAAAAAGTAGGTACTGTGTAACCTGACTCTCAGGGATGTTAGATACTTCGGTTGTGTAAGAGGAGTTAAGAAAGCTTATTTAATTAATTTATCAAGTCTCCCTATAGGCTACAAACAGAGCTATGCTGTGTGGTGGCTGCAAAAAAGAAAACCAACCATTATGCCAGTCGAAACCTTTGACTAATAAAAGTTGCAGGATGCTTAGAAGATAAATACATTTCAGGGAAATTACCATCACTTGACCCCAGAAATACGTAAGCACAGAAGTACTTAGGAGAATCAAAAACTAGAGAAACTCTTCATTGGGCTGAAGAATCTATGCATGTTGGTATTTTGGTTAGTTCAAATATGGCCTGTTTAAATAACAAGTAAGAATAAAAAATTCTGACTTAAAATCTGTAACTAAGTAAAAATTTTACAATGTTTATATAAAATTGAAATGTTATCAAGATTTCATATAGTACTGAGATATTTATAGAGCAAACTTAAATTTTTAGTTTTCAAGCATTACCTAAACACTTTGAGATGGTTTGTTGTAACAAATAATTATATTTCTTCAAACATATTTAACTATCCCCTATAAAAACTTAGTATACTGGATGTCCTTTTCAGAATCTCAATTAAGTACTTATGTATTTAAGATTTTAAAAATTACCTAAAAATGACTCTAAAATTCTAGAAAACGCATAATTTGAACTTTAAATCTGGAGGAATAATTGGGCTTGGGAATTTATAACTTTAGTTGACTATTAATCCTCAAAAATTTTAGAATATGTTTTCAATAACTCAATGTAGGGCATCATAAATAACTCATAGTAAACACAGAATAAGTAGTGTTTTTTTTTTTTTAAGAAGCCATGTTCAATGTAAAATTCACATCTTTAAACACTAAAATCACATACTAGATTTGATTATATATCAAGGAGTTACATGGGAAGTAAAGTCAATGAAAGCAAGGACTATACATACTTTAAATATTAAATGCCTTGTCCTTCCTTTCCCTCTAAGAAAACAGAGTTGAATTTGTGAATGCTAAATGCTAGTCTGATGTGACTTCACTAAATGCACAGAGGATATGTTTCTGTTCTCAGATTTTATTCAAAAGGGAAACAGCTTAACTAATTGCATTAATAATATTAAAACAATATTAAAACCCCTATAACAATAGGAGTCTTGAAAGATTTCTTAGGAAAAAAAAATGCTTTACCATCAGAAATTGTGACTTGGCCTCCCAACAACTTCCTCCAGAGGTTGATGTTTTGCTTTTGTGTTGTCTGTGTTTCGTGTAATATGACAAATGTCACATGTATTCACACACCTTTGAATAGATACAACAATGGTCTGTCTTAGGCTCTGTCACCAATTGCCTGTGTGCTCTTGGGGAAGTCATATGGTGCACCTTACGATCAGTTACCTCGTGTTCTAAATGAAGTTTCAGACTACAGGATATCTGAGATGATGCCAGCTATCAAGAGCCTATGACAACGGCAGGAGAAAATAATGATAAATTCCTCAGGGACTTCTTTCAAAAAATCACCTTCCTTATTAGAAGCTAAACTTTCCTGCATCAAGGAAGTTTTGGAGATGTCCTATTGCCTTCCTGCTCTATCCTCAATTGTGAGGTAGCACCCTCATATCCACTTCTTCTCATTATAAGAAATAAAATCAGCAAGAGATCTTACAGTCTAATCTTAGTGGTACTAAAGAAAAGCATCTTCCCTTCCACTTTGAGACAATTTGGTCCTTTCTTTCACATATGAAAATGGTAAAATTGTGCAGAAAAAATAATAAATTATTGTTGGTTTTATAATTTTATTTATTTATCTGCATGGCTACATTTTTGTTTCCCAAAAGCCTTTAGGAAGCAATTATCATGCAATAAAACAAGTTGTTGATAATTTACAATAATATCTTACTCCACCTGAAATACATTTTCAACCCTGCTTTCATTAAAGTTCCTGATTTCTTTCAATATTTGTTGAACTGTTTCAGGGGATGTAATATTAACCTTTATGACATCATGCTGAGAAATTCGGAGAAGCAAACAGAGCCACCTTTGTTTTTTAGGTGTGGGAATAGATGCCTAGTGGCCAAATGTTTTCCCCAAATAGTTGCATGATTGTTATAAATAATATAAAAGGAGATAATAAAATCAGCTCCTGAAATAATAATTTCTAATATTCGGAGCCTATCTGTGTGCTAATAAAAACTTACATCCACAGAATATGGTGCTTATGAACATGATGAAATCAGATCCAAAACTGTTTTAGCACGTTAGATCAGTTAGCTATGTATATACACAAAGATGTTACTTAAAAAGCAATGTTGAAATCAGGGAGAGCCTAAAATTTGAATCCTTGACATTAAACCCTTCACTTAGGACCATTTTGTTACTATTTTTTTGGATTCTTAAAAATCATTCATGGATCACTGGAGATGGCCATTGTATCAAGAACTTACTTAAAAGTCAGTGATTCAAAGGTAAGAATTACTTTTGATTTTTGAGTAGCAGCAGTATTTGTGACTTTAAATTGTTCATCAAATTTTTAAAAAGTGGATGTGTATAGAAATAAAGCTGAATATTAAAGATTAGACTATTTCAACTCTTGTATATTTGAAATTTATAATAAAAATTCAAAAACAGGTAACTTGTTCTAATCATGGTGTCTTTTAGCTCACTTTACCTTTCTTAAACTCTCTTCTTATTGATACAATGGGAACTTACATAATCTAAATGACTACTAAATATAACTAGGTGATAGAACTTGGTAAAAGGGCATTTCATCTTTTAACTAGATGGATTAGGTAAAGATGCAGAAATCAGACTAAGTTGGAGGATCAAAGTCACTGGTGTCGAGGGATTGGAGGATGAGACCTCCGAAACAGAGGAGAGTTATTAGCTCTTAGGAAGGCGGCTTATGAGATTTTGAATCTAGATGAGATGAACATAATTGTAACAAAATTATAGCCTTGTAATAACCAGAGTTCAGAATATAAGACATAACTCTAAACACAACTTTCAGTCCTGCCTCATCAACCAAAAATGCCCTCTGGGATCTGAAGCCCTAGGCAAGTACCAGAAATGCTGCTGGCCCTAGTTAGCAAAGTAAGTCATCCAAGCAGCGGATCTCAGTCATAGGGAAAAAGACCTTGAAGGGAAATGTGAAGGAAGTGAACAGAGGGACGTTACTGCATATGAAACTGCAGGTAATGTTGCATTATAACTAGGAAGCGGGGCTGTCTGCAAATTTGAACATAAATCCTTATAGGCATGGATACCCCACCTGGTTTATAGAGAACTATCTAGAAACCAAGGCTTATCATGACAAAATTGTCTTCGCCCCAAGACTTACACTAAAGATGTTACTCAGCAATAGGTAATTAATTTCCAAATGAATTTCACTGAATGTTTAGTTTGATCCATTCATTGGACAGTTCCACGAAAAAGATGATACCTAAATGGAACTTGAAGAAGAGTAGGAATTAGGTCTTTCAAAAACATAAAATGACCTCAATTTCTCCTATATTCAACATTGGAAAATTAAAATAACTTAGCTCTCTTCATTACAAACAAATTAAAGCAATGGAACAAAGAACAGATTTTTTTGTTTTCCTTCAAATTATCTGTACACCACTGGAGAGTTTTATCGATCCCTTGGAGGATGTTGTACAGACCCTGCTGAGGATCATGGGTTTAGATCAGAACAATCTCACAATAAATATTGTGCTAGAATATTCAGTTAGCCAGTCAAAAACAGTAATTTTCATGAAACAGAGTAGAATGGGATAGAACAGGAACAAATGGAAGAAAGAAAATTTCAGAGATCACTGCAGTGTACTATTTTTGTGAATATGTATATATGTGCTGCCTATGAATGTGTGTAGATATTAGATCACAATGTAAAATATTTACAGTGAGTCACAGGCAAAAAGTTTGAAATTCACTAGTTTAGAACAAAATATAACATGATACCCGTGAACTGAATCTCCACACCTACCAATAGGTTTTGACTGACCTGAAAAAAGGCAAGGAAGAAGAAATTACCATTCTAATACTGAACTGCCCTTGAAAAAAATGTGGAGGGAATGTGAATTTCCCAAGATCAGGGTAAGAATTCAAAGTTGGATTACAGAGTCTGATTCATTATTTATGAGTTTATGTCTTAGAAGGGTGTTTGTTATACACTATATAAATAGCAAGGAGGTAGTGGGAATACAGATAAGACCCTGGTTTGTGAATTGAAAGAGAAAAAAAGGAAGTTTCCTGGAAAGGAATTCATTTCTAGAGAAAATTTTTTTCACAAATGGAAATCTTTGATGGCAGGAAAAAAAAAAAAAAAAAGATGCAAAGGAAAATAGTCAAGAGACTGAAGAGAAGAGGACAACTTAAAACAGCAGTGCTTTCTCTTTTGCTCAGTGGTGCAACGTGACAATTAAAACACAGTAAATGTTTTTCATTCTGTTTCCTGATAGATGAAAAAAAAAAAAAAAAAGCAAAGAAAAGTCTTACACAGAGCAGATAATTAGTAACTATTTGTTGAGTCAACAAAGGATTAGGATTGGCATTTGGGGTTTTTTGCTTGTTTTGTTTTGTTTTGTTTTTTTGCAGGGATGTAATAGCACCAGGACAATCAGTTTCTCTGTACCACTTTAGCAACCCCCCATTTTGAAGGCAGCTGTGTGTGTGATCTATAGCCAAAGGACAGAGAATGAGCTATAGGAAGACCAACTCCCAGCCTCTCTCTCATTGCACCACACTTATATGCCACAGCACTGGGTAGTACAAATAAGACCTACCTATTCGAACTCAAGATCTCTGTTCAAAACTCCATGTTTAGATCTCTAGTTCTCTCTGCTACCTGAGTGGAACTCATTCATCTTGTGATTTTATCTAAGAAATAGTCCAACTCTCACTTGTTCGGTAACCGTATCAGAAAAAACTAACCTTTGAGAATTGTGTATGGTCAGAAAATGCAAATTCATTTTAATTTTTAATGAAGATCAATTCTTTCTTTCTCTCTCTTTTCTTCCCCATCCACCTCCTCTTCTTCTGTGGTGCTAGGGACCGAACCCAAGGCCTCATGCGTGGTATGCTAGGTAAAGAACTCTACCATTGAGCTAAATTTACAGTCCCCAAATTTAACTTTTAACTGGAGAAAAATCTTATAAAAATCATCAGGAAGCCAAATAAAAATGGGAGATTAATCTTCTATATCCATAGGAAAGTTCTCTGAGCTAAAATAACACAGTGGTCTCCACCCTGACTGCTCATTCAAATTACCTGAGGAGTTTTAAGAAACAGATGCCTAAATCTCTCCCATAGTGGTTCTAATAAGCATGTAGGATTAAGAACTACTGAATCAGAGGAACAAGGTTTAGCTCATTGAGATTTCATTTCTAGTTGTCTTTTTCAAATGAACAAGCACATTTCATTTCCCTACCACGACTCCACAGAAGAAATCTTAAAACAGAACTCTGAAGGAATGACAATGCTCCTGACGTTAACTAACAAGACAGCTTAGTCTGAGCAGGAGTTAGCCGGTCAGTCCCATATAGCATGTATGAACCCGCTAGAAATGGATTTTCAAATTTTATTTTATAGAGTTCTGACATAGAAAGTGAAAGCTATTGAATTAAAATTAAAACATTCATAGATGTAGTAGGGAATCCTTTCCTACTAGTAGACCTTATCCCCTGTGGCTCTTCTCTGATCTAATGATAAAGGATTTTGTATGACACATCACACCAAGGATGATGAACACTATAAACAGACTGCTGATTATGCCATGCCCCTTTGAAACCCACCATCATTTCCAACACCTTTCAGGAGACAGCCCCAGCTGTATAAGATGGCAAAAGAGAAAGAAAGATTCTTATTCATTTGCCCAATCTTAGGTCTATTCACTCATACCTATTCTATCCACTAGAGACTTTTTATAGTTCCCTATAAGAGGTTATTTTTCATATCCAATTCTTTGCTCACTTTGCTACCTCAACCTGGAAAGCAGCTCTTCCCAGCTTCCTTTCTCCGTAGGACTGTCTCTCTAGTCAGCTTCTCAAGTCTGCTCACACATAGCTCTTCTTTCAAGACGTTTCTCCATCAAAATAACCCTTCTTTCTTGTAGAATTGACCACTTCCTCTTCTGTATTCCCACCAAAGTAGGTATATATTCTATAACAGCAGTTCTAAAATTGTGCTCCATTTAAGACAGTTTCTCATAGGTGGCACTATTGACATTTTGGACCAAGCAATTCCTTGTTAAAGAATATTTAACAGCATCCTTGTATTCTACCCACTGCATGCCAGGAACATTCTCCCCTCTCCAAGTCATGATAGCCTAAAGTGTCTCCAGGCATTGCCAGTTGTCTCCTGGGAGGCAAAATCAGCCTCCTTGACTTGAATCTACTCTTTGTTCTCCCCTAATAAATCTGTAGGATTCATGAGAATACAAGCATACATTAGTCTTGATATTTAGGATCTAGCAAAGTACCAGACCCACTGTAGAGTCTCAAGAAATATTTATTAATGAATCATTATCATGTTACCAAACAAATAGTACCATAACATCAAAAGGTTGATGATTAAATGGATAGACACTTAGTTCTGACCAAGATAATCCTTTACTGCATAGATACTCTATCACTAATAAAATTAAAATTTCTCTACATGAATCAAATTAAAATCGTTTTCATTCACCCATCACTAGAAATAATATATATTGATTTTATATGTCTTAATATGAAAGGAAATGGGGTTTGGTATCTGGATATTGATTTGAAATTTTATCTCTGTATGTAAAACTCATGAATTAAAAAGTGCTTAACTTTAGTTGCCTAATTGGTCAAGCATGTTTTTAATGTTCTGCGAGTATTTTTATGCTATATAAATGGTTTTGATTACTTGGTTCGCTTTTTAAAAATTTTTCAGCTACTACTTTTTATGCCCTATAATAATGTCAGTTTTTATAAGTTAAAAATAGCACAATTTTATGTCACCTTTCACTCCATGAAAATGATGGCACACATTTTGATTGAACTCATAAAACAAGGAATTTTAGAAACCAGAAATACATTACTATACTTTAATTTTAATGCTTATTCAAAATGAGTTTCTAGAGTTTCTGTGTCAGAATTCAAATATGCAAGCACAAATACATATAATACACAAATACACATGATTTTTAATGTGTATATTCTATGAATGATTTAAAATCTATAAAAATCAGTAAATTTTTAACTTATGCAATTACTGTAACTAATTATATCCAAATCATGATAAATTGCATTTGAAATAAAATGTTAGTCATGAATTATTTCCAATTTCATAATATTTCTTATCTAAGAAAAAAACAGTCTAATTAGAAAGTATAACTCATGTAATGTAAAGAAGATTTATATTCTGTAGTGTCATGATAGTATGTTCAACTGAGAGATAGTGTAGCTCTATGAACTCTGGCTATTTCTCAGTTAATCACATTTGAGCAATTATCATACTTTAAATTCTAATATATGACAATAAGTGGTACTCATTCTGTCTTACTCTTTTGAACGATGCCATTTTTAGTTTAATGACTATAATGTTAGAGAAAGTTTCAACTTAGCTTCATTTTATACAGAATCTTCACTATACAAATAAATAAAGCCATTGACATTCATTTGGACTCAATGGTCTTAACCAAACTAAAAATCTTTGTTTTGCATTTAGCATCTGGATTTTTCACATATATAGCAACATAAAATTTTTAAAAATTGTCCTAATAATCAAATTTTAGCTTTGATGTGCTTATGACTGAGCAGCTTTTTAAAAAGATGTTTGTTATTTTTCAAGAAAAATATCCATAAAAATCCATGTATATTTGTAAATTTTGATGTACTATTGTACTATATACTGAGTTTTAGAAAATAAATGCTTTAAACCTAAGGAATAGTTAACTATGGCCTGCACGCTGAATTTTGCCTACCACCTATTTTTGTATGGCCCATAAGCTAAAATTAGTTTCACGTTTTTTTAAACATTCGAAAAAATCAACAGAATAGCATTTCATTTAAGAAGTAAAAATTATATAAAATTCAAGTTTCAGTGTCTATACATAAAATATTGTTGGAATATAGCTCATTTGGGTATGTTTGAGCTATAGCAGCAGATCTGAGTAGTGGCAATAGTTCCACAAAGAAATATTTACTTTTGGGCCCTTTATGGAACAGTTGGATGAAGATGCTGTAAATATTTAGTATGTGACTATTAACACATACAACATCTCTGTAGTACAAGACATTTAATACCTTTCTGAGTGGATTTATTTCATCAAATACCATCGTTTTATTATTTTATTGTGCCTTAGTAGAAGTCACTGGTTACTAACAACAAAACATTTACCATGGCTCACTCAGTATTTGGAAAGGTGTCCTTGAACTGGCAAAATTGATGGGCTGCTTTTGTAAGGTATACCTTTCTTTACCTGATCATTGAAATCTTGAGAATTTGGAAAACCTGTAACTTCTCACTTGAAATCAACTTAGATACCTAATAATAATCAACAATAACTGAATCTATAAAATTCAGCCTAATACTTAGCATTGTCCTGTCCTAGAAATGCTATTGTGTATGTCTTCCAGCCATGCCATTTTGTAATGAAGACAAAGCAGAGCAAAGCAGAGCAAGTCTAATCCATAATCTTGACCTAGTTTACATTCCAATTTAAAAATGAAGGGAAAAAATGCAAAGATTGGATAAATTGACGACAACAACAAAAAATTAACTCCTTGCAAGCAAACATTACTAATGTGCTTAAATGATACAAAGGATTATCATTCTCTGCTAATGAAATTAATGCTACTCAACCTACTGAAAAGATGATAAGAACATAAATCTTGTAATTTACTCTTTGATGCCCTAATTAAATAAATTATTTGGACTCATGGCTCAATGGATCAAAAATTGCCATTAAAATATAACTTTATAACAGAAAAATTCAGTTGTTTAATACCTCTGCATCTTGTAGGCCTTCTTAAAGAGTGAAGGGGAAGCCTTAACTATCTTGAAAGAAATGCATAATTTGCTGCAATGTCTACCCTGAATTTGTTCCCATATTTTGTGTCTGTTAAGAATAATGATGTCTATTTTTTATTTCAAGAACATTTCTAAAAATATATAAAATAAAATTACATACACCATATTTCTAGATTTTTATATTTAAGTATTATAATAGTAAAAAAGGAATAAAAACTCACTTTAGGACATTTAAAAATTGTAACTAGGAGCAATTTCAAATAAAAGTTCTGAAATACATCACAATGAGGTAAAACTAGTGACTAAAAAATAAAATAATAGTGTTCCAATTATGTAATAAAAATATTAGGTACTCCACTAATCCACTTCTTCGTGGTTGCTACCAAATTTATCTAAACCAACAGTTTAGAACTGTTTTTTTTAACCCTTGAAATTGATCATAAGAAGCCAGTTCAAAGAAAAACAAATAATGTCATAATCATGAGAACCAAAAAGATTATTATCTCGAATACACAATTCTGAGAAGTGAGGTCTCCTCTAAACACCAAAAGGCAACTAGTTTTACCAAAGGCAAAATAGAAGGAGTCATTGGAGTGGAAGGAACCCTAGAGATCACCCAGGAATTGAAAATCCCAGCATTTCCTCTCAGTCGTGGTGACTTCTCCCATATTATACTCCTAAGTGATATTCTGTATCAATTCTAACAATATGAGGTGAATCATTAAAATGACTTTCGGGTAACAGAAAATCAGGCCACAATTATTTTCAATTTTCATATCATCTTTATAATTAGAGATGATGCCACCCATACCCAGCCAGGTTTCTGGTGCAAAGGAACCCTGATAAGAAATCTCCAATATAAACTGTCTGTTTGCTTCCATTAATTGAATATCTCTGGGCTGTAGCTGACTGGCAATGGACAGTAGGTAGACTTTATTTTGGAAATACAACAGTAAGGCAAATGCTGCACAATCTTTGACTCCAAGCTAACCTCAAAGTTAAAGTAGCTGTGGAATCCACTTTTCTGAATCTCATCAAGGTATTTAGGATGGATTGCAGTTAACAAAGTAAAATTGGGTTTCTTCCTTTCTGATCCCAAATACAGGGAGATATTTTCATTTCCTTTTGCTATTTTTAGGCTTCCCGGCCCAAGTCTTCACCCATCGCTGGAATCACAACCACTTAGAAGAGTTTTACCAAAGGTTGCCTTGTGCGATTTAAGAAAACATTATTAAATTAAAAGGAGTCTTCCATGCTAACTAATAAAAAGCAGTATTTTCAATCTTTTAGGTGGCTTTAGAGTTGGGCACTTACCCAAATCCCTGGTTCTGTGGAGTCAGCTGTCCTCCATGTGCCTGGTTCACGGCGTGTGACCGTGTTCAAATGCCTGACTTTACCAAACTTTTTCAGAAAAGATTCCAACCTTCAAATGAGAGAAGAGTTGCTCATTATGAAAAGTCTCTTTTTAAAAAGAAAGAAAGAAAAGAAAGAAAAAAGCTGAATTTTAGACAAGCAAATGCTTCCACAGGTCTGAGAAGGTTTTGCAAGACTAATCATCACCAACATGAAACCTGAGCTCCTCTTTTATAGACCTTTGATTCTTTCCAACTATGTCTCTTCTATTTTCATTTCACTCTCATACTCCTTTTTCTCCCCACCTCCTTTTGATCTTCTATTTTATACTGTACAGAAGTCTTGAGGGGTATGTGTGAAGCGACCCATCGTCAACCTGATGAGGGAAAACCTGCAGTTCTAGAAAAAAATCATAAAGTAAGAAATAAGGCCCGAGACTGGGCTGGGAGAGAATCTACACCATTATCAATGTCCTGTTGTGTTTTGTGAAAGATACCTGGCCCTTTCAATAGCACATTTCATGTAGTGATGAAAATGGGATATGGAATGTCATTGTGAAAACTGGTTTTATTGGGATAATGATGATTAAGAGGGCATCAATGCAAAAAAATGAAAATTAAAAAAAAAAAACCCAACAGGACCTAATTGTGAAGAGTAAGCTAGACAGTGACCCTGACCCTGCTGCATAATGTCTGCTTTAATCTCTGCTTTTGTTTGGGAGCTTTTAAACAACTCGCACCCCCACCAGCCTTTGGAGCCTTGAACCCAGTTTAGAAGTCACCTAAGCATTCCTCCTGAATAGCTGATATAATTTCTCATTGGAAAAATAAAGAGGGAAGCTGGGATTGAGGTACCTCAGGGAACACTTTTCAAGATGCGTCAGTCGTAGCCAAGCTTTGTGAGCTCTTGTGTTTAGGGATAACTGTACAGACTGAAGTCTGTAGTTGTGGGCTTATATTACTCCATCTGCTGTTCAATAATAATAGCTACCCTGAAAAGGCACAGTGCTCCATCAGTAATACCACCGGCCTATATCTTTATAACATTTCATTTTATTCAATTGGCTCAGAATACTTTAACAACATTTACGTTCTCAGTTACCTCTGTGATAGAGGCAAGTTGCCCATAGCTATTGTGAACCAAGATGAAAACCCAAGTTCAGCCTCTTAAGATTTCTAGTCAATCCCCTGAACCAAACTCCCTAAACAGCAAGTGATTTTAAAGCTAATGTAACCACTAAAAAAATAATAGCCACAGGCTATTCACATTGCCTTGTATCTCTTGCTCAGTGTTCAGAGAGAGTTGGGCACTTTATACACCAAACAAATCTAGGCTTCTGTTTTTCAGGAAGTGTCACCTCCACAAACAACACTGTTCTATCCCTGAGTAAATATGGGGCACAGGAACGTACTGATTTTTTTCAAATACCAGTAATGTAAACTTCCTTTTTTGAGTTAATAACTCTTACTAAAAACAATCTAAGAAAACTCTTACAGGTCTACCTAATTATGTTGACAGGGACCATAGATCTTCCTGGTTCTCCAAAGACATGTGCCTGTTTTACTCTATAATGAAGCTTTCAAGCTACATGTTTTCAACTGATGTTTCAGGTTCTACTTTAAATGCTCACCTGCAATGTCCTCTGCCATTTTAATGCTTAAAACAAAAATGCAACAGGTTGAAGCAGCAATTAATAAATTCTGTCATTTATAGAAAAAATCAGTAGCTTCAGTCCTGTGAGAAAACAAATATTTCATAAATATTGAATACCACTACCCACATACTCTATGAGTTGGTTAGCAAAAAAGACAGTAATTCCATTAGAGGCTTTCAGCAAGGAAAAAAAATAGTTTAGATAAAGTAGCTGACATTATTTATTGCTTTTTTACTTTTAAAAAATGTGGCCAACAATATCATACATTCCATAAAATTTCAAGAGAAAAAATTTCCACCAGTTTTCTGTAAATTTTGAGTCCTTTATTCATGGGATTTCTTGTGGTACAAGCTGTTTATTTGGCCGAGTAGTCAATTAGTTGCTTCTGCATCATATGCCTCTATGAGGAAATAATTTTAGTCATATAAAATATTCATCAGTAGCTGATAGCCCCAGAAGTGGAAAGTTGAGTAGTTATCCTGTCCAGGAAAGGGCTTAATCACTCACAGTCAGAGGAAAGGTGGCCAATGCCCTTTAGTTCTTAAACAAGGTTGAATTTAGACTAAGGAGGCACCCTGACTAGCACCTGTTTCCTCAAATTAGATGACTCATTCCCAACATCTTTCAAAAGTCATGTACTAAACCCTCAAGTGATTACTCCAGCTAGAAAATGATAGTTGAAAGCTCTTCTTTCACTTAATACTATAATTAAGCATAGTTACTACATTAAAGCTTCAGGATCTTGCTTATAGGAGATCTAGGTCCTTTACATCATTCAAAATAAGCATCTTTTCAACATTAGAAAAGCAATGGATTTGGTCTTTAAAGCAAAATTTTCACACTAAACCACTGTAAAACAAAAAACAAAAAAATTTCTATTTCTAAACCTCAAAGCTTGATGAACTAGTAACATGTATCCAAATGTGTAGCCTTACTTTCAAAGTTCTTTTTTGCTTTATAATGGGCCCAAACTCAAAACCATAAAGAAGAATATATATATACATATATATTATATATGTATATATATGTGTGTGTGTGTATGTGTGTATACACACATATATATAGTCTATGTATAAGTATAAATTATATGTATTTGGATTGAAAGAATCAGTTACAATAGCAGCCAGAAAGTAATTTTGATCAAAATAGATCCCACTCCCACCACCTGCCCAGTCCAACTTACTACTTTTCAGTTAGCATGTATGTATCTTGTAGACACAACCTAAGGACATTCCTACATAGAGTTCAATCATAGGAGAGAGAGAGGTTTTACAGTCACTTACAAAATAAGTTGTAGCCCATGTACTCTCATTACACACAGATAAATTGGCTCAAGGTCTAAGGGAATTTCAGGCCATGCAGCATTGCAGACAAATTATAAAAACAGACAGTCACACTTGAAAGAAAGTCTAAACAAGCGTCATACATAAGTGTAACGATTTCTCAGATCAACAATCCAACCAAATATTTCTAACCTCAAGAGTCTGAAAGCTGAATAAATTAGTCTTACTTTTTGATCAATATAAGTTGTTAGCTGATAAGTTAGCCAGCAGATATAAAGCTAAAGTTTTATTGTATTGTAGGTATTATTTTACCACAAAAGGAGAAAACGTTATGGAAGGAATGTTGAATTTATTATTTTAAAATCATCAGGAGAGATACTAATATATTGTTTCTCTTTCATGACATAATATTTTAACCACTGTTTGCCTTTTTAGATATTTTTAGATATTTCCTTTATGTACAAGATTTACTGATGTATTCTAGATACTCTCAATGAAGAATTCATGGTGATTGCAGTATTTGTAGCACTATAAGTTCTTGGCAGTTATTTATTTACAAATGATCAATTCCAGGAACTAGCTTTACTAGGTAACTGATATTGAATAAATAACTTTAAGAAAGCTTTTAAATCATCCCTAGATTTGTAAGGCATTTCCTTGTTTCTTGGATTACTTAAGTACACTTATTTCTGGAAACACCTAATCAAAAGCATTAAATTCAAAATAATTGTAAATTGGAGTGTTGATGGCTATAAAACTGCAATTACTGTACCAGTTCACCAGTATTGCCCTATTTGCCAATAAAAGCACTGAAACTGTGGTTTCTGTTTCCAGCAAATCTTTGTTGAAAGCCACAAACTGGATAATGGTAGGAAACATTCTTCTAATCATATCTCTATTGTCATAATAAGACAGCTTGATTCTTCTTAAAACTAAGGATTCTAAGCAACTTCTATGCTAGAAAAAGGGTTCCTCTGATACTTTCAGTAGACGTTCCTGAATGTGTACTAAAGGGTAGAAGTTTTTCCTGAACCCCTTCGTTAAATTCAGCATCACTTCTTCTATGGAACAGGAAACGAACATCAAGAACTACAAAGGCTGGAAGGTAAGGTAAATAAGTAATGAGAGCCACCTGGTAGACCAATGGGAAGGAAGAACCATGACCAAGCTGAGAGCATAAAACTTGCCAAAGGCAGCAGTGGCTGTCCCCTTGAAGGAGACTTGCTATGCAGGAATTCTTGACTCACCATTTCTAGAAATTCCATTTTTTCAAGAAAAAAATCACTGAAGGCTTTTATTTAAAATCACCCTGATTTGATATACTATCTCATGTTGCACATTTTTGGACCGAAGTTAAACTTCAGTGTTTGCGGTCTTACCTAGAAATCTGACAAGTTAATGGAATTTTCTTACTAATAAAGAATGGGACCATTTCCTGCTAAAAAATCTTGTTCTTTTTGAACAGTACTACCCAATTAGCAAGCTGTGGCATTCTCTTGAGTTATAGAGAGGGTCTCCTGTGCACATTTATAGATTCATTATTCTGAATGCCCAGGGGCCCAACTTCAGAATTTCATGTACATATTTCAATCATATAAAAGGTAGCACATTTTAGAAACTACAAATGAGTAATCTTGGTATCAGTTTTCAAATAGACTGGTTATGATATTACAGCTACTTTTTGACACATTGAGAAAGATATTAAAGAGAAAGAACAAATAATGAAAAATGAAGAATAAAATTAGCCAATTTAGAATTCCTAATTTATCAAACTCATGACTTGACCTAGAGAATCTTACAGGTTATGAATATGAAGGCCATATATATGGAAAAGGATCTACTCACTGAACCTTTCCTCATGAATAGAACGGTGATAATTGATTTTTCTCTATCATTTTAAAATATTGTTTCTTCCTTCATCCTCCCTCCTGATAGTCCACTTTAAATATAGCAATGAGAGTAATATATATATGAAATGTATATAAAAATATATGGATATGTAGTATATGAAAAATGCCACATATTTTTTGTTTTAGGGCAATCATTTGCCTAACAAATTTTTATCTATTTTTTTGGGGGGGGTACCAGGGATTGAACTCAGGGGCACTTAACCAATGAGCCACATCCCCAGCCCTTTTTGAATTTTATTTAGAGACAGAGTCTCACTGAGTTGCTTAGAGTCCCACTAAGTTGCTGAGGCTGGCTTTGAACTCATGATCCTCCTGCCTCAGCCTCTCCAGTCACTGGAATTACAGGTGTGCACCACTGCATCTGACTGTTTTAACAAATTTTGAAGAAACCATTATCCATAAAGAAGTTTTCTAAAAAAAAAAAAAAAAATCAGAATATATTCTTTTTATAAGAAAAAACAACCATTTATTAATTAAAAATAAGCCACTAAACTATCAAGAAATAGTAAAGAGGCAATTAAACAAAAGTAAGCTTCAAGCAACAAATAATGAATTTTTCAAATTTGTTTACCAGGAGTGAGAATCTGTAAACATCAGAAGACCTTTGCATGTCCTGTGAACCTGCAAACCAACAAGTCTTGGAAATTTTACTATTAAATGTATAGGAAGGTTTTTTTTCAATTTTATAACAGTGCAAACTCTAGAATAAGGATATTTAATTCATTAATTAATGCTTATTTATGCATCCATTCATTCTTGATTAAAACTACATGTAATAAACACCACAGAAGAGATAACTTGGTTGTTGTCTAGCAGAAGTTGTATATCTTATTAGCTACGTAAAACTTATTTATAAGCTTCAAATTCTTCAAATGTCAAGTAAAAGTCATAATTATTTGAAAAATGATTTGAATAGCAGAGAAGCCATCTAAGTAATTCAAACCCCATCTGATGCTTGACTCCCGTTACCATCCATCCATCCATCCATGTGCAGTCTCTTACTTTCTTTCTCTCTCACAAGCATACACATATATAAATATAGATGTACATATGTTCCTACATATGTGTGTATTATATATATTTATATATATATGGGTATGTATGCATACATGTGCAGGTGTGTGTGTGTGTGTGTGTGTGTGGGTGTGTGTGTATTTTTTTTTTAATCCCTAACTAGTGAAACTAGTCAGTCTATACAGTCTGTGCTTGTAAACCCCTGCAGTGGAGAGCTGGTCAGTTGGTGATAGAGTAGTCCATTTTATCTTTGGGGTAACTATACCCATTAGAAGATCCACTTTTATATTGAAGTGAACTCTACCATTCTTTCATAGATACTTGTTCTTCATCTTTGAAATAATGCAAATTATGTTGACAGTACAATATATTTCCAAACAGCAAATTGAATACAGCTATTTTGTCATCTTCATTCAACTTTTCAATTTTTCAAAAAAGTTCCTTCAACCATTTCCCTTTCTCTCCCCACCTCCTTCTTCTCCTTCTTTCTTCTTCTTTATTTTTTTTTATTTTTTATTTTTTTTTGTACCAGGGATTGAACCCAGGGGTACTTAGCTCCTGAGCCACATCCCAACCTGTTTTACTTTGAGACAGGGTCTCATTAAGTTTCTTAGGGCCTCACTAAACTGCTGAGGCTGGCCTTGAACTTGTGATCCTCCTTCTTCAGTCTCCAGAGTTGCTGGGATTACAGGCATGCACCACTGTACCCAGCTCAACCATTCTTCTTATGATAGGTTTAAATCTTCCTCAATATCCTCCCTTCTAAGTATCCTACAGCTAGTGAAGCAACTTCTTTTGTTCCATGTCTGTTTCTAAAACCTGTAGGTGGGATCTAATGAGCCTACAACATAAAGTTGAAAGGTGCCACTACTTTCTTGTTCCAAATTCAATGCCTCTCAAATCTTTGCTAAACAAGTGCGGTGGTTATTTTAAGTGTCAACTTGGCTAAGTTGCAGAATCTAATCCTTTGGTCAAACTAGCCTACGTGTTGCTGTGAAGATAGTTTTTAGATGTGTTTAACATTAACAATCAATAAACTTGAGTGAAGCAGATTGCCCTCCATCATGGGAATGTGCTTAATCCTTTGTAAAGGCCTTAAATGCAAAGACAGAGACGACCCGAAGAAGCAATTCTACAACAAGGAAACCTGTCCTGAGGTTCCTACGTACGGGTCTGTCCTGCAGATTTCAAAGGTAAAACTGCTGTATCAGTCCCCACCTGAATTTCTAGCCTCCTGGTCTGCTCTACATGTTTTGGACATCTTGCTCTATCATGAGTAAATGAGTCAATTTCTTCTTAAAACTTCATTTCAATAAGATGAGAGAGAGAGAGAGAGAGAGAGAGAGAGAGAGAGAGAGAGAGAGAGAGAGAGAGATCCTATTGGTCCTGTTTCTCTAGAGAATCCTAATAGAGCAAGCTAATTTTATACATACTGCTACCAAACTCAATCTCTCTTGTATTATCATTTTAAAGACTTTTCATTCTAGTTTTTGGTTTTGGCACCCAAAATGAAGGAACTTATATTTAGACACTATACATGTCATCTGATTTGAGGTGACTCATTATCCTTAGCTGATGATTCATTCAGAGAGAGGTCAGCTTTATCTCAAATACAGAGGATGGAATCTTACTTGCTTCCCCAAGCCCAGTTTTAGAAGTTAAATCCATGGAAGAGGATGCTGTAAGGAATGAGTCTATACCTGCAATGGTCAATATGAGTGTTGTTACTGTTTTTCCCAATGAATAACCAACTAACTCTCTTTTGAATCATACTTCACAAATTACAATGCTCAAATTGAATGACACAGTTTTTTTTCTTACCCATGTAGTAAATCCTTAGAAGATACCAACCCCCTTGAATAAATAATGCCAAATCAGTATTGAGTTGAGTTCATATACTCCAAAGGGATTTAGACCATCTGCTAAGACTCCTAGGCAAAGCCATTCTTTTACATATTCTCAGTTTTGGAGAAGTTGAATCTACTTTGCCTCCAGCTCTCATCTTTGAAACTCAGAGTTAAATAGTTTGTCTATGTAAAACAATTTTTTACAACCATTTTGTGGTATTGGAAATTGTGACTGCTTGCAAATATTCTTTTGGTACCCTTAATATGTCCATACTGATCACAGATGAACATATTAAGGGTACCAAAAGAATATTTGCAAGCAGTCACGATTCTTAGGGAAAAGGACCTTTAAAATATTTTTCCTGAAAAAGTAATTTTAACTTTTGCACTAATAATTATTGGATCAAATAATTCTTTTCACATAGTCTACTAGATGTTTTTTGGAAGATGAACATTATTTCAATCTGAGATGTAATAGAAACCTACTGGTATTCTTATCTGAACATTATTCCCATTCCCCTACCCTATTTCTGAACACAGATATGTGTAGCTAGCCTTTCATGAACAAGGAATCCATTCAGTTCTTAGATACCTAGGTCAATTCCCAGCCAACAGGTTTCCCATGCACTTGTAGGTGCCAAACAGCAGCTGTTATGTTTCTCCAAAAGGATTCTTAATAGAGAGGGGATTAAACTTTAAGTGGCTTCCTGATTTCACCATTTCTGAATCTCAGTGTTAGGTTGTTGAAAGATTACTTCATTGTGCCATCAGGAGCCTAACAAGCTTTAGAAACAGAGTGATGTAATGACTTTTGTGTGTGTGGATGAAATATTACAGTAGCTACCAATCTGTTGCATTAAAGGCACATATGAATTTTTGAGACTCTCTTCATTTTCTGAAAACAACTCTACGGCAGAATTATGAACTTCTGAATTATTTCAGACTTCAATAAGAAATGTGAGATGAAAATTAGTGATTTTAATAACGCTTTATTGTCATAAGCAAAAGCAAAGAAACATATGCATTTGCCCAGCACTGATCCTCAACTCCACTCAAATCAAATATTTACTCATCATCTGAATATAAAATGTAGAATGTCCTCAGGGTGGGAGTACATCTATAAATGCCCAGTGTATAAATGCCAAAAGCCAGATTGCAGTAATGGCTCCACATACTCATATTCAATCAGATCAATATATAATCAAGATGAAAAAGGAAACATAATTCACACTGAATGGGAGACTCTCCAACCTATCAAACATGGAATTAAAACAGGAGAGAAAACACTAAAGCTATTGTTTTTATGAATATAATCAGCAGTCTGGAAAATGAGTTTCATACAGATATAATAAGCTCCCCAAAATAATTTGTGCAAAATCTGAACAATGTTGTTAGGCTTGTGTAAACCGTGCCTCATACCTTCTTGGTAGCTTTCTTGTCCTTAACTTTGTCCAGTACCTCCTATTCTCTGGACCTGATTAACATGCACATTTAACCCAAGTGATCATGAAAGCTCATTTGTGAAGATTCATTTGACATGGACCCACAGATGAGCTCATACCTAAAAATCAGGATGGGATATTCCTGGAACCTTTCTAAAAGTCAACTTCTAATCATTATCTTAGCAAGAAATGGAAATTCCATTGTTAAGGGTTATTTATTGGTATTTCCCCTAAGGAATTTCCCTTTTTTTCAAAGGAGGTGTATCTTCCTCCTACTGTAAAAAAATGCAAACGAACAAAAAAAGACTCAGGAGAATCAGATAACAAATACTCCACATAAGACTGGAATTAAGGGATAGAATGAATATATTTAATATGTTTTAACACAACGTTATTTTGTATAAACTTTATTTTGTATAAATACTGGAAATATTTGACCAGTAATATGCATGGGTATATTTTTATCAATAGGTATATAATTTTGTTTATTGAGTACCCCAAGGTCCACTGCACAAGATATTTGGTTAAGATGACTCTTTTAAGAATCAAATATATTTTTCCTCAAACTCACTGTATTATTACATTTTTTTCTTTGTCATGGATTATTGTTTTCTACCTCCTTCCAAATTGATTTAAGGGCTATTGTAAGTAAGAAGAATAGATACATAAAGGTTTTATGAAAAATTTAAAAAGCAAGAGTCAAGCAATGAAAAAGGAATTTAGTGTCAGAGTCTATAAAAGATCATTCACTAAAAAATGAACAGTATTTACAAGAGCAACTTATATAAAATAAAGAACACAGACATTCTTCCAAGGACTGCAATTACTGCTCATGAGAAAGAAAAAGGAGTTAAGCAAAAAGGGTTAAGTGATGGAGAATTTTTCTTTCCTGTAAATCTCTCAATGGTCTTCTGAGAATTTTTCTTTCCTTTAAGTCTGGACTCAGTTTCTACAGAAATCATCCCTGGACCAAACATTTTTAATTGCCCAAGTGTCAATTCACTTCACCATCCTTTCTAATAGAATGCAAATTAATTGGTAGCTAATATTTCTGTTTACAGTTACTACTTCGCATGGCCCCATGAAATCTCAAGTTCTGGGCAGAGGTATAAAGGGCAGTTACTTGGATCTGGATTTTCAGTTTGTCTTCCGGAAGAATGGGGCCAACTTATTCAGGGAATCCTTTGTTCTTTACCTTTTCCTGTTCTTTCTTCCTCGAATTGAAACAAGATATCTAGAAGGGCAAGAACTGCTTTAGTGGGTGGTGGGGAGGGGGTTGGTATAAGGAGAACAGCTATGCACTAAAAATGGCAAAGCGCAGGACGTAACCCAAACAGATCCGGACTGTCTGCCCTCAGGCTTTATTGCCTAAAGAAGAAGAAAATAAATAAAATAAATCATTTTTCTTTGTTCTTTAAAAGCAGTTGATTTGTGTATCTGTGACATACAACCAAGCACATACCATCTCACCTCTTAGACTTCCTTTGTGTGCCCCAGCCCCTCAGGCTTCCACGCTCCTTGTTACCATAACTCGTTATCATACAGACCCAAAACATGAACAGCAATAGCTGAGTCTCATTGCATCATTCCATGATGCATGTTGGAGCACGTGGAAACCAGCCCATTATTATCTGCCATAAACAAATAATAAATCTTCTCTGCTCCAGAAATGTTGTGTCGGTGTTCAGAATGAAAATACAGGATTACAAAGTTAACACCGTCTTTATTTTTCATAGTTCTTATCATTACCTGATGATACTGGGTATGGTGGCCCATGAATGTAGGGTCATTTATGACTAGCACCTGAAGACTTCATAGTACAGAATCAATCAGTAAACACAAGGTGAATGAATAAATGAATCAATTACTGAAATAATTTTTGGAGAAATACATTTGATGCTTTCTATTGATTTAGGTTAAAACAGAAAAGAGATTATAAATTTTAGAAAAATAATTGTTCATCTCAAATGGACTCCTAAGGGATAGTATATGTACATATATTTGAAAAACAAGGCTTTTATAAATGCCTGAAATGAAGACTTTATTTTAACGAACTGATTTCCTTATGATTCAGCTACTAGCTATAGAGTTGACAATATTTGAGATTTATTTTTATACAAATATTGACTCATCTATAGCATTCCTATACAGTTGAAGAACTGACCAAAACTTTTTTCAAAAAGCAAATTTAGTCCTTCCCAGAGTTCCATACAAAAAAATGCAATTAAGTCCTGAGAGTTCTGCCTCATGTATTAACTGGCAAACTTCAGGAGTACACTTTAGTAATTCTCAATCTCTATTATATGAGTACTGGGAACAATTTAAACTTAGAAAGACTGTAACTTAATGGCACTTTAAGATGAATTACTCCCAAAATGCACTCCACAGAATCTACAGAGTGGACCTGTTAAGCATCATCCACTTAGATACTGAAAAATATCTTTGAAAATATTCTTCCTCATTTTGGTGGAGTTAGTATGGAGCTTTACATCTGGTGGTATTTGCCCGGTTGGTTCAAATTAATCTTCTCATTATAGAAATAAAAGAAACATGTAAACACCATAAATATTTAGTAGATGCAATGCATATAGATTTCACTCAAAGGGAAATATGGGCTTTGCATTCTGGTGGTGGATTAGAAATTGGCTAGAATTAATTAGTCATAATTTTTTAAACTTTAAATATTTTAAACTGTATGGTTAAAAAAAAGGTAATGTATTTTTAAGAACTGCTGAATGAGATATATTTTAGAGTTCTATCATAAAGAGTTAGCCAATAGGGATATAGCTCAGTTGGTAGAGTGATTGAGGCCCTGGGTTCAATTCCCAACACCACCAAAAAAAAAAAAAATTAGCAAAAAGTACCTAGAATTTGAGGAAAGAGTAAGCAAAATATAAACTTCTAAAAGGTCAGTTACCCATAAGCAATGTAGTTAATTAACCATTTAGAGAAGTATCCTTCCTAAAAGATTGTCTACAAATATGTTGATACTGAAAATAAGGGTGTAGAGATCAAAACCCATGGTGAAGGGGCCAACTAAGTATATCTGATAGAAGACAAACTATATTAAGGTTGAAATACGAGTCTTCAGAAGAGTGACATCTGGGTAAACCAGACTTGAGAATGGCATGTCCTAAGGACACACTGAACTGAGCCTAACATTGTGCAGTCCTGTCTCTAGCATGCCTAGGGGAGGTTGCCCTGTTTGACAGGTGAGAGCCTTTAGCCTTTCATCTAATTTCCCAAAAGGACATGTTATTTTGCGATGAAATGTGCTAATCTCCAAATATCAGCATTTTCAACCACTTATCAATTCAAAGGAAATTAATTCATGACACTCTTTTAGTTTAGTAGACAAAAGTCAAAAAGTCAAAATAGCTCTGTAAGGTCCCTTCCATTTCCAAAAGTATTCAAGTTTTGTGAGAGAAAATAGACTGCACAGAAGAAATGTTACCAGAAATGACCTTTTCAAATAAACCTGAAAATGTATCTTTCATTACATCCTAGTTTCTAGTTCTAACCTGGTGTGATTAAATGACTTGTCAGTCCAGTTACTCTGGATAGTGGATGCCGAGATGGAGCTCAGCGTACACGAGGGTTAGGTTGGGAAATAGGTGGTGGACAGCGCCTGTGAAAGATAAGGTGGAGGAGCAGAGGTGCGCACGAAAAGCTTTCAGACACAGCACAAATTTGACAACCACGGAAAGAGAGGAGGCAGAACGCAGAAATGGCCAGGAAAGCCTCAAGAGTGCCGTAGACTAAAAAAATAAGTTTTAGCTAACGCTAGAGGGAGCTCCGGAGCAAAGATTTTCGATTGGACTGGTCTCACATTGCGCAGAAGTGGTCCAGCATACAGGTAGGAGAAAGAAAGGTGGGAAGAGCATTTTCTTTTTAAACTACACTGCCTGCTGCTCCCAGCCACCAGTGTTCCCCGGTAACTGCTACACCCATATACTCCACTCAACCACCCCGATGTAACTTCAACAACACCACTAAGACACACCAGGATAAACTGGGACCTATGGGTCTATAGCTAAAGATGGTCATCTAACTTTTCTTTGCAGTTAAACAAGTTCCTTCTAGAAGGGAGATTCTCAGCATACAATTCCATGACCACCACACCTGATCATGTTATAATTTATAAAGGCAATATGTGGGTGCCAGGGAACCAGATGCTTTTGTCAGCTCCCATCTCAGATTGACATTTCTAGGATTCAGTGCTAGTATTTCAAATTCAGGGGACAGTTCATTATCATAATAAGGATAATGTAATTAAATGAGGAGTAGAATAAATTTTTTAAAAGGTATGAAATACAGACCTTTCAAACTGAAAGGAATTTACCAATTATATAGCCCAGCTCTTCCATTTGACAAAGAGAAAACTGCAACTCCAAGTGGGGAGGTGTCCAAGACCACCACCAGCTAGTTAGTGCATGAGCAAGGAGAGGAGAAAGCACCACCTCACCTTCAATCCAGACATTGCTTAAAAGACTCAAATGGGACAAAGAAAGAGAAAATTTTATCTCACCAACAGTTCAGAGTTCTTAAAAAATATTCAGAATTAGAATGACTGGCCAGTCTGGTTAAAGCTATCACTGAAGAAGCAATTTAGTAAGAGTTTAGAAAGGAATTCAGCACACTAAGGCCTATGGGTTGGGGAAGGATATTTGGAGTCTAAAATGAGTAAGGAGTTGACACATTGATAAAAATGTTTTAGATCTGATTTAGTGAAAGTTATCTTCATGCATTTGAATTCACAGTCTCCTGACAGATGCGTATACAATCATCCAGAATTTCAGGTTTCTGTTCCTTCTACCACATGGCTCCAAGTCTTCTACTGGATACCTTTTATTTTGCTTTGTGCTACTGACAGCATAGCTATCTGATTTAGCTCAAATATTTAGATAACTATTATTATTAGTTATTTAGATAACTAAAATTCCAGGAGGCAGATATTTAGAATGATGAAAATTGAGAAATCACCTTTCTTCTTAGATACAGATAAATCAGATAAGGTAAACCAAAAAGGAACCTGAGGGAGGTAAACACAGGAAAGGAAGATGCTCCACCCTTTCCCTGTAACCCAGAAAAATGAGCGTAGTGAGTACCCCAGTAAGCTATTTGATTTGATAAATGTACAGATTATGAGATGCACTCAGTATGACTCTTACTTTGGTATCATCATAAAGCCAAATGATTTTCTCTAGAGTTCACTTAGTTTACAATATTTATAATAGAGCAAATAGCCATCTATAATCATACTTTTAAGGTACAGAAATATCATAGCAGCTGTTACTACCTTGAAAAGTACTGATTCTTTCTTAAAAATACCTAACCATATTTTGTTGTTTCAAGCACTGGGCAATGCATATAGTGCTAGGCTAAGTGGCCCTTAGGGGAATGGTCCTGAGGATATTATAACTTTATATGGATTTTCCTGTTACATAAAATGGATCTTCTATCTCAGAAAACCTCTTGACTTAAGGAGTTCTTTCCATTTCACGCTGTGCTCCCAGGTGCCATCTTTAGACAGCAAAGTAGAGAACTTTCTTCTATCAAAGCACTTAGAGTTGAACTGGAAATACAGACCATATCTAGGAGACAGCTGAAGAGTGAGTATATCCTGCTTTGTCTTGGCTCTGGCCTCTACTTAGACCTGTCACCGCGTAGGTCCAGATCAATTGAGTTTTGTTTATACTGGCAGGGAGAAATTCTTCATCATATGCTCTATCAAATCCTAACAGAAACCCCTGGAGCACAAAAGCAAAAGTAGATTTACTATCGGCTCACCTTTACCTAAAACATCCATCTCAATTGTAGCTCAGGTTAACACATAGTCATTGGCATTATCCTCCAGGACAGTCCCCGTACCCTGTAGAATTTAGAATTTCTAAATGAATGTGTGGGTGAGGGCAGACTACTCAGGCAGCCTACACTTTAAAAGGCTCAAAATGAGAAAGGCACAGTAAAATAAATCAGTTGGACTACTTAGTGGTAAATACCTCATTTTCTTGTTGTGTTTACCCTTCTGACCCAACAGAACAGTAATGCATATCCTCTCACTGCATTCTTAATAAGGTTATTTACACTGCATATCCAATGAGTTTGTGCCCTGTGCGATAAATTCACAGCTCTAAAATGTGTGTGAGTGTAGACATTGTTATTGGAAGAATTAACCTTGTAAATGAGGAGCACCCTTATTGAAGCTCTGGATTTTGAATATTTCAAGAGTGACACAGGAATACAGGCAGTTTTCTGCAGAATTATAATGATCAGCTTCACAAATTACCACTGACTATGAATAAGTAATAATATCCTGGCAACGAGTGAAGAATTCTGACTTCATTTTTTAAATATCTTTGTACTGGTTTGCAATTTCCCATGCCATCAGTGGAAAGAAATACTGTGAATATCTCATACATAGAATTAAGGTCTTGTTCATCAGCAGCAATCTGTATTATGAACTAGTTAAGCTGAACAAAGGCAGGAGAAGGAAATGCAGGAAGAGCATTTCCTTTTTCAACCACACAGAGGGCTGCTCACAGCCACCAGTATACCCTAGAGGTACTGCCTTGCCCCACACTCCACTCAAACACACCAGCATAATACCTGCTAAGACACACTGAAATAAACTACAATCTTATCCACTTTCTGATTCATTAAGAGGTTACAGGAATCTGGTAATATTATTAAGTTCCTAAATTAAATTTCAAAAATGGGTTACTAGGCATCAAAGGAAAACCAAATATTTCCTCACTTAGATACCAGCCTGACACAGATAATTTCATTTTAATTCCAAGCAGTTTTTTAACAAAGGAAAGCCCCTGATGATTTACATGGAAGTTGGAGATTCTTACTCTGCTCCTGCCTCCTCCAATTCTTGATATCTAGCTCCAATTATACCCTACAGAGGCACAAAGAGGGCATTCCAGAGAGTCTATAATTGAGATGAATATTAAATATTTTGCTACTATTTTGGAAGCAAACCCTCAATCAGCCTTCAAGTCCACATATAAGACACAGACGTCCAAGGATTAGGAAGTAGACGGAGGGAGAATTGACCTTTCTCCCACAAAAAAACCTACAGAATGTATAGTATCTGAAATAATAAATATAAATTCCACTGCACTTCATGGGACAGGTGGGGTCGCAAAGGTACACTTAGCTGTGAAAATGTGATAGGCCAAGATTTCTGCTGTTCTATAAATTGTTTCTCAAAAAGTTGGAATATAAATAATAATAATGAAGTTGAGGTAGAAGCAAAGATAAAACAAAAATGACTGAATATTGATGAATTTTTAAAGATGGATGATGGGCACAGAGAGTCTTATAATACTATTTACTTTGTATGTTTGAAATTTCCCAGAATAAAAGATTTTTTTAAAAGTTAATTATTTTAGTTGTATCATCAACCCACAACCACACTTCTTTCGTCAACGTGAAGATCATGATCACAATCCACTCATATCTGTGACATTTAACAATGCAGACTGAAGACATTACCCTCTCACAGCCCTACCTAAAGGAAATTACTTGACATTTTTTAACCGCTGAGTCTTTCCTTGAATAAAGAGAGGGCACTAAAATAGCTTTCTCACAGTCATCAAATATTATTCAATTGCCTCAGAAAATTAGAAACACCAAATGAACAACTCTGCATATTTAGGGTGTCTTTAGACTGCAGTGTTTTATCTACTTTTTCACACTGCCTTAAATAAACCAAACAAACCAAGCCTGCCCCCTTACTACTGACTTGGTCTTTATATATTCTATTTCTAAGATTCACAGATTAAGCATAGTCAGTTTAAATATTATCATAGAGCACCCCATTTCAAGTCCTGATAAATCCATAAGGATGTCTTTCTAACTTGTTTGCACAGTGTTCAAGCTTTGGTGACAGTGGAACTACTTTATAAGCAGAGGTGTTCTCTATCATATAGGAAAGGGTTAGTGCTCAATAAATGCTCAGTGAATCAGAGAATGGTAAAAGGGAAATGGTTACATGAGTAAAGGAATCTTCTTACGGACTTCAAACACACAAGCAAAAAAGAGCAATAAAAGGCTTACACAAAGAAGAGTGTCTGTAGAAATTTTATAATTATGGTCACAAGAAAGCATTTATAGACCTATTGTGGGCCAAGAAATGCCATAATATACTGAGGCTTTAAAATTACATATAATATTTTTATGTGTATAAAGGCCTATTGGTTTAAGAGCTGTTAAGAGAGGCAATCAAATCTCTAGAGGAAAAATTGTCTTTGCTTACAACACATTTATTATGAAATGACCTTAGTTTGTTAAGTTTAACTTTGGTAAAAATTGATTTCAGCAGATCCAAACTTGCAAACCTAAACTGAGACCAAAAAAAGAATAAGTTCCTGGAACTTAAATTGGCTAAATAGTTATTTTTATCTCCCCTTCACTTTTTATCTCCCCTATACTATAGCTCATGTGCCAAATATTAAGTAGTAACAGCTTGAGAATTCAAATAATCCTAGCTACTCATAAACAAGGGAGCTATGCCAAATCTGTACTAAGCAGTCTTCAGTCTACACAATGGTTTTCTTTTGATAACAAAGAACTACAAGTCATTGATTACTAGCATCAAAGACCAAATCTAAATTAAAATTTGGACAAAATCATGTAGTTTGGCTCCTGTCACGACTCATGACACCTAAGTTTCCAATCCCCCATTTCAAAGAGCATTGCAACACTTTCCTCCTGGAAATAGGAGAATAGAAATCTGTAGTCTTCCAAGGTAACTTTTGAAGACAACCTGTCAATCAAATGAACTGAATGTCTATAATATGCAAAATATTCAGAAGGTATCAAAACAAAAGCTTTCTCACATTGTGTGTACATCATAAAAATTGTGCAGCCCTGTCAAATGTCACTATGTCAGGACTTGAAAACATCAACAATGACTGCATCTAGAAATTTGATTTCAGGGGTCTTTTGAGATACACATATATACACATCAGACAGCTCATTACAGAGGAAGCATGCTATAGCTGAGATGGCCCACAGACTGACCAAATAACTCCAATTTTCTCTCACTGGCAACTTTTTGGTGCTTTCTTCCTCCAGGGCTATAGCTTGTTAGTGAGCTTAACAGTGAATTGTAATGGAAATTTTGCCCCAAAAATGTTTAGTTGGTTAGAAAACATCTAATGAAGCTGAGGTCACAGGCTCATAAATATATGAAATTTATATGGAATTAAAATATCCCACACCTGAGATCAGCCCCAAGTCTGGATTACTAGCCTCATGCTGGAATGTCACAGGCAAAAGATTGATTTGTTGGAAGAGTGGGGAGAGGCCCAGATCCTATCAGCAGCAATGCTGCCTGTACTAGTATGTATGAGCTGTTCTATTAGATTTAGAAGTAAGAAGAGGATGGGTCTTTACCTTTGAACACCACACAATCTCAGCATGGGAAACAAGACATAGAAGAGTTTATAAATAATAAGTGATAATGTATAGCACATTTTAAGGACCTAGTAAGAGCATAGCCAGTAAGTGTGGAAGAACTAAAGAAAATGGAAGGACCATCTTTCAGAGGGAGTCAGAGGAATCTTCTGGAGGAGGAGACCTTTGTGTTAGTCTTTCTGGAGAGGGAGAAGGCAGAAGGTGGGTTTTCTGTATATGATGCCCTGGCTGGCCCCCACGGGGGAACTCAGGACCCTCCATCTAAGGAATGTATGGCTCAGATTTCCCAAAGTGCATAGCAGGAGTCAAATCTCAATTTTATTCCAATATCACTAAGCTTATGATTCATCCTTTAGTTAGCAACAGGAAATATGAGAGGATTTGTTCAGAATAAAATTTCCTATCTAAAACCCTACTGAGAAAAGTACACAAGAAAAGTCACTGAAGATATCTACTCCTCAAAGATTTCTAAGCTCTATCCTTCAATCAAGTTGGAGCATTATAAAGCTGTATATCATGACTACCTTAGTTAGATTCTAAAAATTCCATTCACTGATTTTTTTCTTTAGAGTTAAACGCTTTGGATCCACAAGATCTACCAAAAATAATAATCCCATATTGAAATCTAGGAAATTATTTCTATAAATATTCTCCCTAGAATATATTAATATGTATATGTGATAATTCATGTTGCAATTTTTTTGTAATTGCAAAAGAATAGGCAGAATCTAAATGCCTATCAGTACATGTTAGCTGAATTCATGTACATCCATGTGATAAATATGCAGACATGAAAAAAAGAATGGTTTAGCTCTACATATACTAATGCAGAACTAGCAAATTAGGAGCTGGGGCCTAAATGATGAGAAAGGGCCATTCACATGAAGATCTAGGTCAGAGGTACCAGGTTTGGGTAACAACAAAACCAAAACACTCCAAGTTGTATGTACCGAGGGAGCCAAAGGAGGGCCCCGAGGACTGAAGTGAAGTGAGTGAGGAGTGAGAGGAGACAAGAATTGGAAATGGGACATGGAACAGACACGTATAGCCTTGAAGGTCATGGTAGAGAGCGTTATTGTATCCTAAATATCATGGGAGCCAGTAGAGTATGGTAAGCAGATGTCATGGTTTATTTTTAAAATAGTCGCTCTACCCTCTGTATGGAATATGCACTGTGTAGGAGTAGGAGTAGAGTGGGGATTCAAGATAGGAGGCCACTGCAGCAGACCATGAAAGAGGTCAGAGAGACATCCATGCAAAAATGGTGAAGCAATTGTTTGAAGAAACATTCTGGAGATAAAATGCTTGTTTCCTCTTCCTTTTTCATAGTTCTTAGTTTTCTTCATTTCTAAGGCAATAATGTTGTTATACACTTAAGATTTTATTGTCCCATAGTGTATCTTTAAAACAGCTGGGCACAAATATAAAGTAAATAAAAATGTGTCTCTGTGTGTGTATGTGTGTGAGTGCATGTGTTTGAAGCCACAAGTTAGGTAGCTATGGGAAAAATATGCATGAGGGACAATGAGACAAGACTTCAACAGACATAACTTCCAGCTTGTGTTTTTAAAGATTTCATTTTCTTTATAGTTAAAAGGATATGCTTGCTAATAACTATACTCAAGGTGGTCTGCATATTAAAAGTTAATATTAAAAATGCACAGCATATTGTCCAACACATTGAATATGATCAGCAATTCCTTGGGATTGAAATGGGGAGGACCATGGATATTATACCAAGAGAAAGATCTCATTAGGATGGTACGAATCTACATCATACACAACTATAGATATGAAATGATGTACCCCATCTGTGTACAATGAATCAAAATGCAGTCTATAAAAATAAAACAATAATTAAAAATAACATGATTAAAAAAAGAATTTTTGTACAGGGAGCTAAAATGCAAAGCAATGTTTTAGGAAGATGTATCTCAGGTTGAGGGTGTAGAACAGTGGTAGATCATGTGCCTGCCGTGAGGACTTAAGTTTGATCCCTGGCACTGAAAAAAAAAAAAAAGAAGAAGAAGATGAATAGGAAAAAGAAGTAGAATTTGAAGGCTGCATATGAAGGGTGAAGGTCAGTTAGGAGATTATTGCATTCTTCACAACATCTATATTAGAAAGGGAAAGAAGAGATCTCATTATCACCATTGACAGACAAAGAAGAGAATGACTCTCCTCAGGTCAGACAACAAGTCAGGGGTAAAAATGAGACAGGTTGGAAATCACACTTCCTAGTCTAAATACACTAATTTTCTAGACCTCTGCTGCCTACATTATTCAAATACAGTACATGAATCTGACTATTCCTATGACCTTTCTCAAATATTAAAGCTCACTGCAACCCACTAGATAAATAATATACCAAAGGTCAGAGAATAGAGAAAACAGTGGTTCTCCCAAGTTCAAAAGATTCTTCCTTTCTTTGCAATTTGTCTTACTAATTTCCAGCGTTTTTCTAAAATCAGAGCTGCTATTTAAATGGCATCACACTTCCTCTTGGCTCCTGCTGAATCTGTGCGGATGTATCAAGTATGCGTGGATGCACTCGCACGCACAAATTCATCCCAAGTCTGGATGTGATCTCTCTCCATTAACTCAATGGTGTATAAAAAGCTTTGAAGCAGAAATCACATAGTTTACCACATCTTTAGAACGAGCAAAGGTTTTTACAAATACCTGGAGGAAGTATACTCGGTAAATGTGAGAATTCCAAAACCCTGGTGATTACTGAAGGGAGCAGCCTACCCAATGAAAACAAAACATGAAGTCATTTGAGATCCTTCAGTAATTAACTGTTGTACTTTCCTTGAGGTCCAGTGTGTATTTGGATCATGGGAATGTGGCTGAGGTGTTATCTGGAGTCGGTAGCTGATAATGTCATCTTCTTACCCAGGAGAGGCAAGATGTGTGACTCCCTGATCTTGAGATATGTCTTTGGGGATAGAATAGAAGGAATCTACCTCATGAAGACCAAATACTCCTGGTTTAAAATTTTTGAGACTTTAAACCTTAAAAAAAAAAAAAATCTCATCAGAGTTCTCCTACTCACTTCCAATGTGTCAATTAGCAAGGCATCTAGTGTGTTTTTGAGCAGTAGGGCAAAACTGATTGACACATTGATTAGTGAGTCTTCCAATTAGCCCTCTTTCTCCAAGCAACATTCAGGGACACAGAAAGGGCCTTCTATGAGTCTACACCATGAAGATATTCCCCAAACATCACATTAATCAAAGCAGTAGATGAAAGAGAAAACAGAGAGGGAAAGAGAACCCTCACCAGTCATCTGCCACTGATTCCCATATGGAAGTCTCCCATTACACTCTGTTCTTGCATTCTTGTACACTATGAACTCCCCTGATGATAGTGAAGCTAGTACTGAACATGACTGAGTAGATGGCCAAGAAATTTTTTATTATGACTACAACCAAATTGAAAGACATGAAAAATGTGCTCTGAGGAATGGTAGAATTTGAAAGAAAGTAATGCGTGAATCAGTTCATTTTCTTTCCCTTCTCCTTCTTATTAAACATACTACATTTGTATTGTGTGCTTGTAATTATTGATAAAAAGCTTTTCTTATATTATCTTCTATAATCCTCACCACAAAACTATGAGATATAAACTAAATAATCTGCATTTTGGAAATGAGGACACTGACTTGTAGTTACTAAATGTGGGGTCAGGACTCTAACCAATTAACTTTACAACAGTCTCTCAGCTACTCTATTAGAGAAGTTGCCAGGTAGAGGAGAGGCTCGGAGGAGAATGGCATTTTCATAGACCACAGAGAAATTCAGTGTAAGTCAGAAACAGGAAAGGGGATAGGGGGGCATACAATGGTCAGAAGTCCAGGCTTTAGCCAGCACCACTGCATCTAAATGCTGCCTCTTCCACCAGCTAACCCTATAGTATTGGGAAATTTGCTATTTTAGTCACTATTTTGCTACTGTGACTAAAGGACCTGACCAGAACAACTGCAGAGGAGGAAGTTTATTTGAGGGCTCATGGTTTCAAAAGTCTTAGTCCATAGAAGGCTGACTCCATTCCTCAGGGCTTAAGGTGAAGCAGAACATCATGGCGTGGCAGAGGGAAGGAGCTCAGATGGTGATCAGGAAGCAGAAAGAGACTCCACTCTCCAGATACAACAAATATACTCTATAGCCACAACCCCAATTCCTTCCTCCTCCAGACACACCCTACCACTGGAGTTACCACTCAGTTAATCCTTATCAGGGAATTAATTCACTGATTGGGTTAAGACCCTCACAACCCAATCATTTCTCCTCTAAAACTTTTTGCTTTGTCTCACACATGAGCTTATGGACATCTCACATCCAAACCATAACAGTTACTTATATTCTCTCACTCAGATTGTGATATATTAGTTATTATTCATATGTTACCATATTTCCATGATGCAAATGGTTGTTTATTCATAGTTTGATGTCTCTAAACATCTATACCATATTATCCAAATCAAATAATCTTTTCATCTGACTGGCAGAGGAGTAAGATGTAAGCCAGTTGTTTTGGTCCTGATTTAGAAAACTGGGCTACATAAAAGTTGTGTTCACTAACTCATTTGAGTTCTTTGCATCAGTAGCATCACATGCATTTTCATTTTTACTGAAATATGGACCTCTAATTGTCACTTAAATGTCTTCAGAAAAGATAACACTATCAGGCCTATGAGGCAGATTGCATATGCAGAAGACTGCCACAGCCAGGTAATGCAATTAGAGGCAAAAGACATTGTCAATGTTTAAGAATAAATCACAAGACTTTTAAAGGTAGTGAAGCATAACATGACTGATTCATGCATCATGAAGGACTCACAGGAGCACCAACAGCTGCTGACAAACGCTTCTACCAGGTTTTCAATAGGAGCTATTAAACTCCCAGCAACATGTAATTCAATTAAAGAAAGAACAGAACTATGAATTAACAAGTAGGAAATGCAAACAAACATCTAGCTATATCTATCTCTAAAGAAGTCATATGCACATGTTATAAAAAAAAAAAAGAATGTCAAGATCAAACTACAATTTCTAATACCCCACGGAAAATCAGAAGAATCATTAGAAACTGACTGTAAAGGAAACTTGGGCTACAAATTTGGTTTTGATATTGAAAAAGATAGGAATGTATAATTGCATTGATTAATGTAAGCTGTTAGTTCATTAAATAAATGTTTGTTTGGAGTAAGATGGAAGTCAGTTGATTTTGTCCTGACATTTCAAAAGTCTCTCATAAAATTAGTTTTATGTCTTACAATAGATGGCATCTTTTAAGCAAAGTAAGGTGAGATTATCATTGAAAATATACAGATATATATTAGCTTCCTATTGCTATTTTAATAAATTCCCCAATATAGTGGCCTAGAACAATACAAGTTTATTCTTACAGTTCTGAAGGTCCAAAGTCAAAATGAATCTACTAGATGTAAAAATCAAGGTGTCAGTAGGCTGCATTCATTTTGGAGGATGGTGAAATTTTAAATAAGTAGAACAATTATGGAAAAGAGTATGGAAGCTCTTCAAAAATAAAAAAATAAAAATAGAACTGCCATATGATGCATCGGTCTCTCTACTGGAGATATGTCCAAAAGAAATAAAATCTGTATGTTGAAGAGACATTGGCACCCACATGTTCATTACAATAGCCAACAGATAGAAACAATTTAAGTGTTCATCAACTGATGAATGGAGTAAGAAAATGTGCTATGGTCTAGGGATGTAGTTCAGTGGTAGAAGGCATGCTTAGCATGCATGAAGCCCTGAATTCAAGACAAGAAAGAAAGAGAGAAAGAGGTGTATATTCACAATGAAATATTATGTAGAATTCAGTTGTCCCGTTCACAGCCTAGTTGTGCTATGGTGGTGGTATAGGTTGCTGAGAGTCCAAAGAAGACACTGAGGGATGAGATGTGAGACATAAAGTTTATTGGAAAATGCTTATAGGAAAGTTCTAGTGATGACAGGTAGGACAAGCAGCACCTTCACTTCTCAGCGTGCCTCCAGTGCTTTACCTGTCTCTCATGACATGTTGTCCATTGGCAACTCTGTCTCTCATGACATGTTGTCCATTGGCAACTGGCTGGGCAAGCATTATCCTCTCCTCTGTGATTTGCTCTGCACTAGTTAGCATAGCAAAAGGAGTCTTATAGGTCAGGTTACAGAAGCAGTGACAGCATCAGCTTAGCTTGCTTTATCCCATTGTATAACCAACATCCCAAGGAACTTGATGTGCATGCAGGAAGGCAGCTCTCTACAGATAACACGAACTTCCCCTAATTCCCACCATACTTATCCTTCAAGATTCTATTTATCTGGACATTCCAGCCCAGACTTACTCTCATTGCTCCCTTATCTTGGCTAGGTTCTTGGGAATGGGAAAGGGTACATCAGAGACATAGTGTTTTACTGTCTCCCCATGTTCCAATGATGACACACCATTCCTTGTCTTTCCCAGCCTCTACAGGCTGTCTGTATTTTTTGGCTATGGTCCCTTTTTATCTCCAAAGCTGCCAATCACATAACTCCAACCTCTGCTTCCATCATCAATCTCCTTCTGTGAGTCTCCTGCATCCCTCTTTCCCTTATAAAGACACGTGATTATATTGAGAGCACTGAGGTGTTCTGGAATAATCTCACATTTTAAAATTTTAACTTAATCATATCTCTTAGCAAGATCTCTTTTTCTAAATAATAACACAGTCACAGATTCTGGGGATTAAGATACAGATATATTTGGGGATCGATTTTTCTGCCCACCACAAGACTTAACGCTATTGGTGATTTGGGAGGATTTTGTTTACCATGTCAGATATTTAGGCCTTGAGCATAAGTGTCAATAAACGTTGTCATCTACTTTTTGAGTCCCTCCTTTCTCTACCTCTTTGATGTCTCTGCTCACTTCAAAGATCTCATTTAAACTTGCATTATTGTTCAATGACCCAGGAATTTTTGTGCCGCTGTGATATGCACCTTCATGTCTTAACCACTTCCTTCTTTGTAAGCATCCTTATCAGGAGTGATCTTTTGAAATTGTTTGAAATCTTTCCTCAAATCGAAATTTATCTGATGTGGGCACATCATTACCCCATGTACCCCTTCAAGTTTTATTTTGTAAAACTTAGAAATTCACAAATGTGTCACAGAGTCAACTCAAGGAAAGCAGCATCATGCTTAAACGACAGTGCCAAACTAGATATATATAACCTCATCCTGAGGAGAGTGAGCCATGATTCTGCTTAAATTCATGAGTTCAATTTTAAAATACTGTCTCCAAAAGCTATGTGGAGTCTAGGAGCAGCCCTTACCACTGTTAACAACATCAGTGATCAATGGACTTTTTTTTTTTTTTTTTTTTCATTTTCTTCAAAAATAAGGAAGGAAATGAAAAATTAAAATCTATGTCAATGAAACTTTGTCAGTTACCAATTTAAACATAAAAGCCAGGAAATGCAAGTATCTCAAGGGAACATTAGCTTGTTCATATTTCATGCGTTTCATTTTAAGGTATAACACTTAACAGTATAATTAGCAATCAAAAATATTTTATCTGCGTACTGTGGGTGTTTGATGTCATTATGAGATCCTTGATTTTTGCATTTCCTGACTTCTGTGTTTAAATGTATAACCTTAATGTTGCATTATTGTCGTGTCTTACATTAGTTATTGATGGCTTGTAAATGAAATAGATGCCCTAGCAGATCTTTGCTACCTCTAACTTCCGTAGATAATTTCTGCAGACACACATTTTATGAACCAATATTACAGAAGCTCTATAAAAACCATAATGGAAAACAACACAATTCTTACTGAAATGTATGGGAGTTCTAAAAGGTTTTTCACTTTGTAACAATTACGTTGAATCTCTTTGAAAGGTTGTTACTTGTTTTGCTTCTTTATGTCATTACATCAATTTTACCTTACTCTGAAAACCTATTTCAAAAATTAAAGCTCCACAGCAATTTCCAACCTATCAAGGACTTAAATGAAGCCTTATAAAGCCTACATCATGTTGTTTTTACTAAAATCACCAAAGAATCAAGGTAAAGGACAGTGAGTCAGTACTTAAAGTCAGGCTAATTGTGAAAGTCATTTCTTGTCTTCAATATTTATGGTTCTCCATTGTTACATTTCCTTGGCAAAAGGTAAGTGATAACAGATTAATTACCAAAGATATTTCTAATTAAATTTTTTACAAACTCAAATATCTAGTTTTCAAACCTAAGTGCTTTTATCAAAAAGCAAAAAAAATCCACAGAATGAGTGTGTCAATCTCATTATCTCATTGCACATCAGACGAGAAAGATTCCTTCCATTCCTGCTTGTCCTGGACACCATCTCCACTTCCTAATTCAATGGAAAAGAGTAAGCGAGTAAACAGGACTCAAAATTTCTGTTATTCTCCTGTCTAAAGCCAAGCACTGTTTTGCCAACATACTCTTATTTTTCATATTACACTGATAAAAGTTTGGATATCAGTAATTGTTGATTCTGAAATTAGAGATGTGAGGGATATAGTGAAAATATCTGTTTAATGAAACAACAACCTGGAGGAAATGACTTTTTAAATGGACCTTGTAATTTTACTGGTTCAGTAACCCATGGAACATCACAGCTGCCTAATACACTCCTGAGCTGGTAGTTGACTTTGGCACAGTGTTTTACAAATTTCATCAGTTCAGTCACTGAAGAAAACATGCTACAATTCTTGGTATTATGTGTTCATTTTCTCTAGCTCAAATTCAATCTTCGAAACATTTAGTTCCAATATATAATCATAATAAATAATATATGTATACAAAATATTCTCAAAAATTCATGTTATTTCAGCCTCAGATAAGAAATTATAGATGTACCAGAATTATGTGTGTGGAAAAGAAAGTAGTATGCATATTTGCAGATCTCAAACAGATGCCTTAAAAATAATTCCCTGCTACAGTTTGTGTTTCTGAGGTATAACATATAAAATATATTTTTTTCAACTATGGTCTATTGCATATTATAGGGAAGCTAGTACGGTTGTACGAAGGTACTCAAGAAAACACACCACTGTTGTTGAAGCTTAAACCGGTTATCATAAGGCCCTTTGAAAAGATTTCTCAGGTTCTCATTATTACTGAGCCTTTTTTCCAGTATGAAACCAGTAACACTAATTCATACTAAGTACCTAAGAGAATACAGATTTCTAGAACAGCATTATTGTAGATCAGGGATTGGCCAATGTTTTCTGTAAAGTTTATCTGTTAACTATATAAAGGGCCAGACAGTAAATATTTCAGTTTTTGCAGGCTATGTATAATATGTCACATATTTTTGTCGTTTGCTTGTTTGAAGTTTTTATATATTTGTTTTTAATTTAAGTAACCCATTAGAAATATAAAATCTCATTTTTTGGTATGAGTCATAGAAAGCAGGTCTCAGGACAGGTTCAGGCTGTAGATCACAATTTGCCTACCAGTGTTAAAGAGGGAAACATAGACAACACTACCAAATTTAAGTCACCACAAGGTAAAATGGGATTCCCTAATACAATCATCCTTTCCTGCCTAACAAAATTCTACAAAATTCAAAACTGCAAGAACAATCATTTATTTTCCTCACAAACCTGCAAAGGGACTCATTGCTGGATCATAGAGCGGTGACCTAGGGTAGCTCAGCTAAGCTTTGAATACCAGTTTCCAAGATGGCTCACTCTCAGGCCTGGTGAGAAGGGTCTGCCAATTGGGTCCTTTCAGTGATTTTGCCCCAAGCTTGCCTAGGTTTCTTCACAGCATATTCTTTAGAAGATGATTATATTCTAAGACTCTACCAAGAGAACCAAGCAGAAGATGTATCATTTTTTATAACTACCTTCAAAAATTACATTGCATCCATATTTTTTTTTTTAGTCACAAGCCTGATCAAACTCAAGAGGAAGGAGCATAGATACCCATATCTTGATAGAAGAAGCATCAAATAAGAGACTACAAAGATGTGAAACACTGTGGTGAATGTATGGGATACAATCTGCTACTCAAGTTAAAAAATATATAGATATCCTTTGGCACTGGCAAATTATTTCATTTCTTTGCTTTTAGTGTGGGGCAAGATAGCATAAGGTTAAACAGATAAAATGAATCTTTATAGTATAGCCTTAGAGAATCCATTGAAATACTTCATAAAACCTTCTGCAAGTATAATGTATTTAGTTGCAGAATTTAAGTTTAGATAATAATCTTCTTTCACTAAAAACTACAAAAATTCAAAACTTCAGCAGAATTTAAACTTTGGGGCCTGTATAAAATGAGTTAAGGAAGTCAAGATGTATTATTATGCCAAAATAAAAGCACGAATTAGATAGAGCCCTTGACCTTCTGGATGGCTTACCAAGCAGACAAAAAGTGTACTTAGTCTTCAGCTTGAAAAGGACATGGAATTCCTTTCTGACATTCCCCACTCCTTGGTTTGAGAGTCTAGAATATCACTGGACTAATGTGAGGTGATTTCAGATTGCAGCAGCTTAAACCTACCCTTAAATTGCTTCAGTTTGTAACATTCCAATAATCTCTTACATTTTGGGATATTGATCTGACACATGGCTGTGAGTGGCCAGTAAGCAGTGTAGGGCAAGAAAAAGACAGACTGCTGTGTGTGCCACTGCCATCTCAGCAATCAATGTAGAGCACCACAACTTTATCAATTGTTTAGAGATCTATATCCATCGTGAAGACCCACAGCAGTAAACCATGCACTTCATGTTTGCCAAGCTTTGATTTGATTTTCTTCTGCTCAAGGGAGAAGCTTGATGGGTTTAACAGAGGCATCTGCATCATGCTGAAATGTTACGGTAATGTAAACCTTAAAAACCTATTCTTTGCTCTAAATATCCAAGCAATCCAGACTTAACTAAAAAAAAAAAAAAATTAAAACATATTTTTATAGTTCTAAATCCATATGTCCTATTTCTCAGCAGATTGTAGGGACAGACATGGGTATAAATTATAGTTATATGCTGTTTTCATAATTCCATTAATAATAGGATAACACTACCACATTTTCTAAATTAAAAGTAGAAATCAGATTGGGAGTAGCAGTTGGGAAGTTGCCATGAAGCTACATAGAGTAGAAAACACACTATTCTCATAGTGTGTGTTTACTTGGTACTTATTAAAATTATCTTTGTGTGTTAAGCACACGTTCATAACGTACATTGAATTTTTATTTTAGGTGGTTTGGGAAAGTCTCATGGAATCTAATACTTCCTTACCTCCATTAAGTTTTGGCCTTTACTCTGAAAACTGATAAGCCTGCCAAAATCACAAGGATGATGTGACAAATTAAACATTCTTTTGGCCTGATTTGTAAGCATCACTTCAGACTCCTTCCTCCAAGTTTATAACATATTTAAATTTTTTCAATATCTAATATGCTAAACCCTACTACTGTTATCATATATCCAAAACTAATTATTTCCAGTAATTTTTTCTTCAATCAGCATCAGAAAACCATGGTACTTAGGATCTTATCTGAGAATATAATGGTTAACTCACTGTTGCATTATCTAATGGTCTGGCAAGAAAAATGATATTAAAAGTGACCATCTAAGAATATGCCATCCATCTGGTCCTTGGGTTATATATTATAACTCAGTCCTATCTATGGATGAAGTTATAGGACCAGAAAGCTATATAAATGAACCACATTAACCTAGAACCATACAAAATCACTTTTTCTGAGTTATGCCTCAATATTCAGCCTTAAATTTATATCTAGGGTCCAAATGAGAAAGAAACATGAAGCATGCTGCCATGGCACTATAAAATCAAGCTAGAGTTATTGCCTTTTTGATTATTCAGGGCCTCCGATGTTGAAGCTTTTTGATTAGGAAATACTACACTTTCTTTTTTTGTATGACTTGAGGTCACTCTTGCATGGCAAGGACACGGCTTAACCTACTCTGTGCTCATTTAAGGAAACTTGGAGGAGGCTGATGGAAATGTTTGGGTCCAACATCCCCTACCAAAAAAAAGAAAAATTTTTTCAGACTTTAGTGCTTAGGAGGTTGTCTGGGTCCAGATGACTTGCCAGTCATATGGATCAAAGTTTATTTCCTTTGAGAAAATTCACCAAGTTAGTTTTAAAGGAATAAATCATAATATGTAAAACTGAGTACTAGTGGCAATCTCTCCGACCTGAGGGCTCCATTTTTATTTCTTAAGAATCACTCTTATTCGTTTACTAAATTACCTCCCTGAGCCTTATGGGTCTTTGATGATACAACTTGTATTCCAAACAATGAATCAAGCTACAAAAGGGATGCAATGAAGCAAAAATGATGACGTGGGATAAAGAAGCAACAACCCAGCAAAGTCACCTTGAAAAGACATGCAGCTGAGTGAGGGTGGAAGCTGGGATTCTTTTAAATACCAAAACAAAAGGACTTGTGATAAAAATAGGAAGGTCAATTAAAAGTCAAGCTCCCACTCCTCCCTATCAACACCTGGGCGCCCAGACATTCATCACTTGGACAAAATATCTGAAGGATTTTCTTTTCCCAGAAAAAAGGAAAGTCTCTGAAATTCCGACAGTTTGTAATACTTGTAATAGTCACCTGCCTGCCCAAATGCTCTAAAATAAACCTATCAAAAGTCCCACTGTGTGAAGAACTCCTGAAATACTTTTGATTGTTTATTTTCTATTTTTCATTACCTATAGTAATTGTATGTATACATAGGGCACAATGTGATATTTCTGTACATGTAAGACAAGGCATGATGATCAGATTAGGGTAAATTTTCATCTTCTTCCCCTCAAACGCTTATCATTTCTTTATGCTATTTCAAACCTCTCTCTTCTAGTTCTTCTAAAAAATACCTAATAGATTGCTATACACTGTGGACACCCTACTGTTCTATAGAACTGGAGAGCTCGCTCTTCCTATGTTTTGTCCTCCATTATCCAATTACTTTCCAACTCCTTCCCAACCCCTCTCTAGTGACCCTAATTCTACTTCCTACTTCTGTGAGATCAACTTTCTAAGCCTAAAAAGCAAGCATGCACATAATAGATGGATCAGCTGCAAAGCATAATTTAAGGCAAGTCTACAACATGGAATAGAGAAACTAATGTTAAACAGAAAAATGTTGTTCCAGAGGTAATGGTCATAATTTAGGAAGTAGAAGAGAACATTAAAATGATGGACATAACATCCTTAGATGTAATTTATATGCCAGAGAGAGAAAGCAGGACAGAGAGTCTATAGGGGAGAAAATTCAATAAGACCTCTTGAAATTAAAGAAGATGATAGCTGAAGTGAAAATGAATAAAATCATTGAGAGCTGAAAGTTTTTTTTTTTAAATATTACAGAAAAAAGAGAAAAGGAGGACAGAAAAATTAGAGAAAAATACAAAATATATATTTCTTCATCTAAGAAGTGCACTGTCTAACCTACCATGGTTGATATGATCAGATCAGAGTAGACAGAATAAGAAAACCATCAAAGGTAAAATAAGAATTTCTCAGAACTGAAGGAAATAAATCTCAGAATTGAAATGGTGCACTAAGCACTCAACATAATAAATGGGAAAGTACTCAGGTCTAGAGACTTCAAATTGTGAAACTTTGAAGTGCCAAGGATAAAAAGGAAATTCCAAAAGTTTCAGAGGGTCTTAAAGTTTGCCTACAAATGAAGGAAAATGACCAATAGAGGACTTATCATTAATATTCAATGCCAGAAAATTATATAATAATACTTACAAAATATGAAAGAAAATGATCTTAACCAAGAGGAAAGTCCGAGGATTACAGTTTGAGGCAAGAGCCAGTCTAGATTGTGAAAGCAGGAAAATGAGCTGGTGATTGAGGGTAGAAGCCCTAGAGAAAGGGAGAGAGTAACACCTAATACCAACAATTATTTTAATGATAACAGGATACCAAAAAGAAATAGTGACAAAATGGCATGGTATTTGGAAAGAGAATCCAATAATGCAAGAATCTTTCTTGAAATTAATGTGAATGATAGCTAAAATAAAAAGTGAATAAAAGCCACTAAGAGCTAAACATTTTAAAATATTACCCAAAAAGTAGAAAAACAGTACTGAAAAGTAAGAGAAAATGGAAAAATTGGGTATCATTACTTTTGAAGTAAATGCCTTTTCAATTTATAATTCTTGCATAGTCAGAATAATATAGAATATATTAGATATCAAATTTCAAAACTAATCTATGGACAAAATACAGAAAACCTGTATGGTAGAAAATGGAAAATGTTTTCACCAACCTTGATGATGTGAAAGTAAGAATGACCAACTGTGGGAGACTTGGAGAGCCAAAGAGAAGTGTGTGAGTGCTGATATCCTCATCTTACAAAGAAAGGGATCAAGAGACAGCCCCACCTAATGTACAAGAAGAAATGATGCAAATATGTAAATTAAAAATAGAAAAGTTGGACTGGGGATATAGCTCAATTGGTAGAGCGATTTCCTCCCAAGCACAAGGCCCTGGGTTCAAATCCCAGCACCAGAAAAAAAAAAAAAAAAAAAATAGAAAAGTAACCAGTAAATGATTGAACACTAATAACATAATTGAATGGAAGGATAGAAGAAATGATGAGGAGGGTAGATAGCTAAATCCTGACTGTGGTGGCAGAAATTACATAGGAAATGTCAGAAAATACTCTATTGAGAAATAATAGCACAATAATATTAATTAGAATTGCTAAAATGACAGTTGGGACAAATAGCTATAATAATTTAAAATGGATGATTCTGGGATAGGAAAGTCTTGTTTTCCTAATAATTGAGCATGACTGACTTTTAAAATAAAATACCTATATATATATATGGCCTTGAAAACTAAAAGTGCAAGTTTAATTAAATACTTTTAACAACAAAATGTAAGCATAAAGGTACTAACATTTACTAACCTGTTAAGTATTATGACTTTAATTTGTCTCTCATATAGCCATGTACTTCTGAAGCCTAACTCTGGGGCTATAAAACCCATACTTTTTTTTTCCCATTTTACCCCATTTTTTAAAATATCTGGGAAGACACAATCAATCATTACATATCTGAATTTGTAATTTAAAAATAAGTTTCCAAAATAAGTATATTTTCCCTAAGAATTTTACAAACTATGTAGGAAAATATAAAGCTAAATTAACCTCTGATGAAGAAGTAAAAAATACTTTTATGTGTGTTTGTAGAAGTGTGGTAATTTTTTTCTAGCTCATCCAAAAATTTTAACAAAGCCTTTATCATACTTCAGGCAGTCTTCTAGGGGCTAAAGATACAGCAATGATCAAGACATTTTCTTGATCATCCCATCTTCTTGGGCTCACAAGTTAACGTAAGAAATGTATTAAACATGTAATGGATTAACTTTAATTGTAAAGTCTTATCATGAATATTTTGTAGCTTTTAGTGTTTATCATTTCTTTTTAAATTAAAACACAAAGAACTTGTCATGGTTTGTATATAAGGTGTCCCCCAATAGCTCCTATGTTAACACAGGCATGTTCAGAAGTGAACTGATTAGATTATGAGAACTGTGTCTTAATCAGTCCATTCTGGTTTGAATGGACTACTGGGTGGTTGCTGTAGGTAGATGTGTGTGACTGGAGGAAGAGGGTCACTGGGGGTGAGCCCTGGAAGGATTCATCTTCCATTTGCCCTTCCCCTCTCTGCTTCCTGGTCACCATGAACACAGCATTGTTCCTTACCCCTTGATGCTCTGACTCACCTTGGACCCAGAGCAACGGAATTGGCCCATCATGGACTACACCTCTTAACCTGTGAGGCAAAATAAACGTTTTCTCCCCTGAGTTGTTTTTGTCAGGTATTTTGGTCACAACAATAAAAAGTTGACATAGAACTTAATTGATGCAACAAACCTTTTCTGTAAGTACCTTGATTACTCCCATTTTATAAATGAGGAAACTGAGTTACCAAATGGTTTAAAAAATCACCCATGTTCATGCAACAAGTAGAAAAACATGCTTCAAATTCACACAATCCTGCTCCACTACATCATACTGCCTTCCTTTTGCAAAAAGGCAGACGTACAAGGTACTGTGATCACTGAACAGAGTTGAAAAAAGATGTAAAAAATGAATACAAAGCAGATCAGAACAAACAGTAAAGGGATCATATGTGGCAGGATTTCATTTGGGTCAGAAATATTGTTTCGAGTCCCTGAGCTGTCTTTCCCCTCACTTCTTTCAAAGGAGATGAAAGTAACATATGACAAAAAAAAAAAAAAACAGCAGATCATATCTTGAATAATAAACCTGCAATAGTTCAAAGACCAAGGAAAGAAGTGGGATAAATTCTCCCCCAGTGGCACAGCAGAGGAAGACAGAAGGGAAAGGCCTCTACTTTCCCAGACCTCAAGGAATGGCAAAGACAGAAGTTTTAATCTCATCTTTATTCAAAACTGGTAATGAGGAGAAAATGAAAACTACTTTTCTGGGCAAGTTGGACCTGATACTTACACCCTGACTGAAGGAACTGAGGAGTAATTTTGTTTGGTTGGCTTTTGCTTTTTAAAAAAATATTTAATGCATATTAATTATGTAGCAGTATGGAATTTATAGAATGGCGAGTAACCCCCTGGGAAGTAACATACCAGGAAAAGAAATGATCTCAAACCAACATACAATAAAATCACTTGTATTTAAAAAAATACACCCCCTGACCTTTAATTTGCTCTAAGGACTGAGCTGCAGACATAGGTGTTTTAAAAACAAAATCTGCCTAGATCCTGAGCTGGGGGAAATAACCAGATGAATTTTAAGAGCCACCAAGGTGGAGAACTACTGTTTAGAAGGAAGATTATTTCCTAGTGCAACAGAGGTCATTTCCATGAGGAATCCCTTCCCAATATTTCTGGAACAACTTATATGCTTCTTTCACATCTGGAGAAAATCAGTCAAGATGGAGAAAATGGGGAAAAAAAGTATAATTATCTTGCAAGAATTAAAACATAACAATCAACACAGAGACATCTTTGGTTCAGAGGAGTTTACTACTCCAGTCAAAGGCAGGTGGAAGGCTGCAGCAAGAAGTTTCACCATCTAATCACGCAGTACTGCTCTTGGCCCTGTTTGCTACTAGAAATGAGTCGTACTTGTAAATAACATAAATATTAATAAAAGTATATGCATAGTATAATTCAAACAATTCCCATAAATTTTTTAAATGTTAGCCAGAAAAAGTTCAGGGGTCTTGTTTTCTTACCTCAAATACTGACAATATAATCTGTGTCTCTCCTGTGACCTTGTCTACCAACAATCTGAGTGATAAGTACCACAATTAGTCACAATAAACAATTTTCAGCATGTGTTTAGCTTAATTGCTATTGTTGTTTTTATTTGGATAGTTCTTCTTCAAATATCTTTCATATTTTGTGTTTTTGGTACACAACCTCAATGGAGTATAATGGAGAGAAAGGAGCACATATTTAATATTCCATGCAATTCACACATTTTACTTACTACTGACAAACTTTATAAGGTTTGCACTACTATCCCCATACTACAGATTCAGAGGGGTTTAATGAAATTTTAAAGCAAATTAATTATATATGAATCCAGAGTTGAAATTTAAACCCCCAAATTTCTCAGTACCAAACTCATATCTTTCTCCTGTAGCACAGCGCCATTTTCCTTTCCACAGAAACTGCAGTTATTTTCAAAGTGTTGTTTAAGGATGTTCTACAAGGTTATAATTATGGCATTACAGTAGTGTATTAGATTTTCATTGCTGTGACCAAAATACCTGTGTAAGCCACTTAAAGAAGGAAAGATTTATTTTGGTTCATGGTTTTAGTCCATGGTCAGCTGGCTTCATTGCTCTGGCCTGTGGTAAGGGAGAATGTTACAGCGGAAGGGCATGGCAGAAGAAAGCTGCTCAGCGCATGGCAGAGAAAGCTGAAGGGCTCAGGGGAAAGAAAGAGTTCCCAAGATATAGGCACACTCCAGTGACCAATTTCTTCCAACCATAGCCCACCTGCCTATAATTTCTACCAACTCCTAGTAATACATTCAGTCATCAATAGATTAATGCACTAACGAGGTAAGGGCTGACATGATCCAATCACCTCTCAAAACCCACCTCTGGATGTTGCTGCATTGGAGACCAAACCTTCAATACATTCCAGAATCAAATCATAACAAGTAGATATGCACACACATCAAGGTTCCAAACACTGTATTAACAGATAAGGTCCAGAAAAAGAAAAACACTAACACAAGTAGGTTCTAAGCCCCTGCTTGATTCCTACCATGACATTTTTGTTCACTCTCAAAGCAACTGAGGAAAAGTTGCACAAATGGACACTAGCTTCAAGGACCATCCAAAGCAAGTGGGATGGTAAGGATTCTCCCGACTTGTCGTCTCTAAAACCAGAGCTGGAGGCATGGGACATGAGGTGAGTTCAGAGGTTCCTCCAAAACTTCAGCACATGAGAAATCATCTAAATTATCTCTACAGTGCTGCAGATGTACTCCAAAAGAACAAAAAATGGGGAATCTATCTCTAATACTATATTGTCAAAGCCTAATGGGATCATGAAAATTTGTGAGGGGGCAATTCCAATGTATGAATATGTAAAATTAAACTGTTAACAAATAAATCTAAAATGTGAGTGGGGTGGGCTTTTTATAACATATAAATTTTCAACTAATGGAACTTCTCCAGACTTCTATTACTATCTCTTTCTAGAGATAGAAAAGAAAAACACATTCACTTAACTCCAATAATCCTTCGCATTACTGGAAATACTGTAAGGCAGACATTAGAGCAACTTGCTAACTCTGATAATGACATGATCAAAGTGATTGCTATTAGACAAAATGAAATGTTATAAGCTATTGTAATAAGAGAAACAATTTAAATAAACCATAAATGATTTTAAAAGTGGTAAAATTATTTTTATAGGATTTACAGCTCTGTTTGCTTCCTCCCCCTACCTCTGCTGATAAATTCATCTAGTGACTTATTTATTTACTAAAGTGCTTCTTCAAGAGAATTAACTACTTCATCATCACATTTCATTAAAGGTGGTCTTGAATTGAACACAGCAGAAGAAGGTCACGATGGGCTATAGAGCTCCCTTATGATTTGACACTCACTAAAATGAAACTACTCCATCACTGATTATATAGATTCTCATAATTAAGTGGGTTTTACTTAAACTAGTAAAACTGACTGGTGAGTAAATAATAATAGTAATAATAATAATAATAATAAGTTCTGCCTTGTTTAGCAATGACAAGTCCCTATTTGCATTCTGGGTTTTTCATTCAGCTAAATCTAAACATATTTTTTTCAGAATTTATCATTTGGTTTTCCTATCTCCAGAGCAATTATATATTTTTAAAGCACTCTGTAATGTTCAGTTAATCATTTTTATTGACTCCTCTGAAAAGTGGGTCAAGACTATCAATTCATTTGTAAGTGGAGAAGAGGGTACACTAAGTTTACATGAATTGATCAAGATCAAATCATAAAAATAATTTATGTATGAGTGGTTTTAAATTCTAGATACTATCAAAAAGTCTAAAAGAAAGAATTATATGAATTGAAGCTATTTTGTTATTCTCTTAATAAAGATGTTCAACATGGTATCTCAGAGTCAAGAAGTAGGAGATGATCAAAAGATATGGAAATGTGAGATATTATAGGATTAATAATCAAATCAACCCTAAGCAATTACAAAGACTACTGCTCCCACCAGCTGGCCAGGGTTTGGTTCAGGAGCCACATAGTGGCATGAATGACTTTCCATGTGTTATTTATTAAGTATTTTACACTTTGACTTATAGAACACATTACATATAACTTATAGAGCTCCATTAGTGTTGTCAGCTTTGACAGCATACAACCTGATATTATTTTTTAAATTATTCTAGTTCCCAGGAGTAATTAACAAAATTTCATAAGGCCTTACAGAAGCCAGTTCTTACAGAAGCAATGGAAGTATGGCTCTCCCATTCAGTGTGAACTCCACGTTTCAGTATATTCCTCATCAAAAACCTCGGATATTCCAGAGGACAAACACTCTCTCAACTGATTCATTTCCAAGCCAGTCCAAAGTGTTCTGCTAATTACAGTCATCACAAAACTGTGACTTATCAACAAGGAATATTAAGTTTCTCTGATCCAGATACTTCCATTAATTCTTTAGAGCATATTAAATTAAGCATATATGTAGGAGAGACAAAGAATGAAGGTCACATAAGAAAAAATGATGGAAAGTTTTTTAGGTCATTCATTCATTTGTCTCACAAATATTTATCAAGTGTATATTTTGTACTAGACATAGACTGGGTGCCTCAGATACCATACAGAGAGAAAATGGGCATGGCCTCTGCTCTGGTGGGGCTTACCATCTGAATAAGAGAGAAATATTCTTTAATTCCATCTGATTTTTTAATTAAGAATAGAGAATAAAATATAATGAAGGTAATTTTTCACTCCCCTTCTTTTTCCTTTCTTGCTAGTCATCAGATGCTGTGGTTCTCCATCAAGTTAGTGTGACCTTGAATAAATGACTTCATTTCTGTGTGCCAAATGTCCTGATGAGTAAAATAGTGGAAATAATTTCTCTTACTTACATCCTTAAGTAGTTAAGTAAAAATCACAAGATACAGTGAAAACATCAATGTTACTAGGCCATGACAATTAAAGAGTTAGCTCATTCATGGAAATCCTTGTCTGGGACACAGGTTCAGGAGTTTTATCCATTAAGTCTGCTCTGGATGAAAAATGGCACACGAAAACCAAGGATTATTTCCCCAGGGCACTAAGAAGTACTTTCTGGGGTAAAAGTCACTCATCATGGGAAAAGAGAGCTGGGCCCACAAATATGTGCAAATATCCTGGGCCAAGTTAAGAATGTCAAGGTGATGCTGAGCGTTGAATATATTCCATTCAAATGAACATTCAGCTCAGTTCGCAAGTCATGCTCCAGCTCACAATAGAGCATAATGAAGTGAGGAGTATAATGGAAGTTTTCTACTCCATCCCATTTGCACTCCATTAGAAAATTCAAGTGTTTGTCACACGAGTGTCAGCCAATCCTTTTGACACATGGGTACACGAGTGACAGATGAGCCAGAGTTGGACAGGGAGCCAGAATAGGTACTGCAGGGGCTAGAGTCCCAAGAGTCCATAACCCACAGCCCCCAGGCAGTTCAATGCATTATAGGTGAAGAATCCAAGCATTCTAGATTTTCTGCAAGGCAAAGTTACTTATCCACACAAACACTGACTTGCATCTACTATTTTGACCCTGATGTTCTCAGTATGCGTGGTTTAGGATATTCTAGTTCTATTCCTCTTTGAAAAGCACTTTAGAATGTTTTAATGTGTAAATATTTTTTAAATTTTTATTAAAATATTAAAATATTTTTATTAAAATACTCCTACCTATCATTGGGAAGTAGCAATATTTTTCTTACTTATTCACAACAGTGAGAATAAGCCAGAATTCCTTCCCTGGGAAGCAAAACGTGCTCAATTTAATATTTATAAAAGATAATGTTGACCACCATGAGCAGTTTTCCATTGTGTATAAACTTTAGCATGCTGATAATACTACTTTTAATTGGGGCTACAGTTTAATAACTATTAGCACAGAAGATTCTGCTTTCAAATACTTGTCTCTGGGGTAATATGTATTAATCCAGGAGACAGACTTCATTCTTGAGCAAGGGATCCCTAGTTCTAGGCTAATTGAAAGTTCTAATTAGGCACTCTCAGCTCCATGTAGCTGTTTGTTTCCTGTTAGACTGAATGATTATTTTGAAAAGTTAATTTTTAAGAAACAGTGAGTGCTGTCTTTCCAAAAAAGTCCATATATTTAAGAACTAACTACTTATTATTAAAGTTATTATTACTCAAAACTTGATTAGAATTCATTTTGGAAATTTTTTTTCAAAGTTAGTTTATAAACTATACAAAACAACACTCATCAACAAAAGTTGTATGGTTCTTCAACTTAACTATCAGATCTTCAGAATCCCTTTTGGTCTCTTCAGAATTATAGAACACATTCTCTAAGGGCATGGTCGGTGAGAGTTGCCACAGTATCTTGAGCAATAATGGAATAGTAACAATATATTTCTAGTTTAAGAGGTAAGACTCATTTTTACAAATTTAAAATCATGCATTACAAAATACACATAATTTGCATGTTTCCACCAGAAACCTGAGATTCAGTAAGTCTGATCTAAGAAATTGTATTTTGAAATTGGCCCTTTTGAAAATTATGACTCAACAATATTTTTTTAAAAAGTAGATATCTGATACTAATCCTTGTAAGTCTTTTTCTGAGAGTAAGTTTGGTAAGGTCTTCTGGTAAAATTTTAAAAACCATGCTAGAGGCATTTCACTCGCTGTACCTTTCTTCCAGCCTCAGTACTCTGGAACTTAACCAGTGGGTTACCTACACTTCATGGTCTGTGTGTGTGGATAGGATTGCTATTTCCTGAGTAGCTCGAGTTGGTTTTAGCTTGAAAGTTTCCTTTTACTTCTCTAAATCCTTATACCTCTAGGCCCAAGTAGGCTAAAAATCAAGATGATTATGAAAATATTATGTTCCCAATATAGTAGATCAACATCTCAGTCACTGCTAATGGGAAAGTGATTTGCCCAACTGGAACACAGTGCGTGTGCTGACTGACCTGCATGTCAGGAAATTTCAAATGTCATGTTTATGATGAAAGTCATGATTTCTTAGCAAGAAGCCCATACATACACAATGGGGTGAAACAATAACTTCTACATGAGGCTTGGTCCTTGGTATGGTTTAGATGTGTTGTCCCTCCAAAATCTCACAGGTAATACAATGAAAGAAGGTTCAGAGGAGACTTAACCCAATCAGTGAATCAATCCCCTGATAGGGCTTCACTGAGTGGTAACTGAAGAGGTAGGGTGTGGCTGCAGGGGCGTGGCCTCGGGGTATGTATTTGTATCTGGCAAGTGGAAACCTCTCTCTGCTTCCTGATCACCATGCGAGCTGTTTCCCTCTGCCACACTCTTCTGCCACAATGGAGTCAGCCTTCTATGGACTAAGACCTTGGAAACTGTGAGCCCTTAAATAAACTTTCCCTCCTTTAAAATTATTCTGGTAAGATCTTTTAGTCACAGTAGCAAAAAGCTGACTAAGACAGTCCTTACACCAGACTCTTTGACCCAAGGTCTGACGCCTAATAGCTTTATCACAAGTCCCAGATTTACCATCATTTATCCACAAATTTTTGTGGATGCTGGCTATACAAAACCACAAAAACATAGGAAGGCCACATCAGGTCTAATCTACTATCGACATATAAAGATGCAGTCCCCCTGATAATCAAGAAGGAAGCAGGCATTGGAAGAATACTAAAAGTAAATAGCCTTCATGTCCCTGAAGTCTTATGTGCAAAATAAATCATTCCTGAGAAGGTGATTAATGTTTTATATTTGTGTACTTCTCCTTCCAATCAAATTAAATTAATGTACAGATCTAGTTACTTGTAAGACTGTCTCTTTATGGACTTCTTGAAGGCTAGTTTACTATTTTTGGATGTGGTTCGTTTTTGTGCTTTTTACATCTATTTAATGGCCTTGATAATGCTGAAGATAGTCAATGTTATTGTTCTCTCCATTTAGTGGGATTTATCTTACACTTTTCTGAGTTGGGGGGATAGTTATGAATTGATGCACAAACCTATTCTTTGTGTCCCCTTTGTTATCTTCCGAAGTTGGGCAGGTGCTCACCTGCTGCTGCTCTAACAGCAGCCCCATGTAAACTTCTGTTGGTGGGCTGATGCTTCATTCTGAAATGAGACATTTATGAGTCCAGTTCAGTGCTGGCTATTCAAACTCACACCTTCATGTAGCCTCACACACAGTCATTTCACCTCCCTGATATTGGTCTTGGATCATAAATCACTTCTGTTGAACACTTAACTAGAACTGGATCCTGTTTGCATATTTCTGACACGAAATGGTAATATGCAGCTGGTAGAGGTCCCAAATGTTATTGAGCTCTCAGTGAGTCCTTTTCCTTGGCTCTGTGTTTGGAGTGTTTGTGGTTCAATGATGTAAAATACACGGGGAGTCATGCAAAATCCCAGAACTCCTCCCCATTGTCTGAGTGATCTAGTCAAACCTTTAATCTCTCTAAATCTCAATTTCTTCATCTGTAAAATATTTGAAGTAATTATCTGCCTCACTGTAGTTGTGGGAATGAAACAAGTTTATGGAGTTAAAATACCCAATACACACAGTAAAAACTTAAAAATTTCTAGCCACCATTAAGCATTTTTAGTTTTAAAAGTATTATAAATCAATAGATTGACAAACCCTACACATCCACCAAATTATCACTGATATATTGCTATTTTAGTAAACTCTACAACTTTAATTCATTATATGATTAGGTATATATAAGAATTCATTATATGATTGCCTAGGGATTACCTAACTTTGAAGAAACACAAATAAAATTTTCATCTTCTTGGATATGTTCTCAGAAGATTATTGGCAACAGGCATAATATAGCAGAGAATAGAAATAATTCAGAACATAAAGTAAGTCACAGATACAGTTAGGTGATATCCACACATTAGTCCCACAAATACTCAGTTTTATAAAAACCAACCATAGCTTAGAACCTATTATGGTGGCAACACATATAGCCATCATAAATTCAGAATATGAGTTTGCTTCTGCATCATCTTAAAGAATACAATGGTGGTATTAGATTTTTGATGATATTACATTTTATAAGTTTTCTTCTTTTTTAAGATTTCTCTCATTTTGAAATTTTTACATGATTTTTATAACTGTCAATATATTGATAAGAGAAATATAAATGTCATAATTAACATTATATATAATAATAAAATAGTTGTAACAACAATTTGAGCTAGTCAGAACATATTGAAGACTTTGTCAATTTAATAAATAATCCTAGGTAGTTTTCATGAATATATTTTTCAGAATTGTGAGAAACAATTTTTCTTCTAGAGATAAATATATCTTCTAGAGATATATTCTCAAGATTTCCTGAACCACCATTTTACTGACTGCTGTATCCTTCTGGAAAGGGGGATTGCTTTTCTCCAACCTACACAGCAGCTTAGGCAGCTAAATGATAGACTCTTTAGACTTGAACTTGAAGAATGACAACATGGTAACAGACAGGCTAAGACAGTGCCCTGGAAGATAGACAGTTGTCCTATTTCGAATGACTTTATCCTACTGAATTAAATTACTTTTCAGGAAGAGAGCAAGACCTCGTCCAGGCAGAAATTGAGCATCACTGATTTGGTAAAAAACAGTGACTGATGATACTCAGACATCAGACATTATCAGAGATGGGAGAGTCAGAAAACAGTTGCATAGGTTAAGAAGGAAGGGTGACAAAGTAATGGCAGAGAAGAGCAAAGTGGTCTTCCTTGATGATCCTATTCTTTGATGAGATTCATAAAAAGTTTGCCTCTTTTTCAATAAAACATTCAAGTTGCTATGAAGCATGACCAGTGTTTTAGCATATGGACTGGGGTGTCTGTTCTCAAGTCCAGGACCTAATCAGCACATTATAGTTGATTACTCACAGTAAGACGGTCAAGCAGGAAGTGACCAGACCTGCCCCAAACCCAAAGGACTGGGCAGGAATGGGAATAATCTTTATGGGGACAGCAGAATCTGGGAAAGCAAGGAACTATGGCCAAGGGATCATGCAATTTCAGGTACAATCAAGGTAATGCATAAGCACTGAATTTTGAAGGAGTATGATATGTGAGAACAGTTGGGAGAAAACCAGCAATAAGAAAATACAGAAAGTAGTATATTCTAAAACCAACACTGGCAGTGGGAAAAGAGGGAGGGCTGCTGGACATTAGGAGCTTTCCTCTGACCCATAAGGAGGTTCCTGAGGCGTAAAGCGTTCTGAGAAAGGTGCAAGACTTTAGTATCAAACATGAAATGGTGATCAGTGCAGAATATCAGTTCTATGAAACTAAGGCACACATAAACTGAACTCGGCTCCTGAAGAATTATTTTCTCTGTTAGAGGGAAAGGCAATATAAGAGCAATGTGATCAAAGAAACAATAGCAGATTTCAGATGAGTTTTGCAGTAAGCGTGGCTCAGTGACTATGACCTCAGACAGAATAACAAGGAGGGAGGGTGGCCCACCACAAACACTCAAACTGAAATGTATGAATTGAAACTCCCTACATTTCCTGCCAAATTGAATTTCCTATTAGAACATGTGCTTATCAAGAAAGTAGGATATGGCCTCCTGGAAAGAAAGGCAGGTATCTAGCTAGGGATCAGGTGGTCTGAGGCAAAAGGTTAAATAGGAGATATTAAACACCAAGGCCTTTCAGCAAGAAGGTCAGTAAGTTTGTCTGTGGTGAATGAGGCAAGCTGAGACAGGAGGATCAAGATGTGAGTTGGTGTAGATGATGTGATTGAACTAATTCAACTACTTAGAGACACTGAATAGAGATTGCAGGGACCATGCTGTATCAGCTGAGAATGTGGGGTAAAACAGTGCCTTGGGGTAATTTGGGAAGAGAGAAGTCTAAGGAAACTGGGATCCTGAAAGAGGAAATATATAGTTTCAGGTGTTCTTAAAATCAATTCAAAACAGATATCTCAAATGAGTATGAGGATATGACAATGTGTGTAAAGACATTCTCAGAAGTTTGGTTAAGAGCTGTGTCATCCCAGGTATTATAATCCCTTCCCTTTAGGACCATCTTACTAACCCCCAAAAACCTACATTTGGGTACACTAGGGCTCTCACCTCTCCATCGTGCAGGGGATACGGAGCTTTATCACATTTTCAGTGTCTGCTTGCTTTGACAGTGTCTGTGTGTGTGTGTGTGTGTGTGTGTGTGTGTGTGTGTGTGTGAGAGAGAGAGAGAGAGAGAGAGAGAGAGAGAGAGAGAGAGAGAGAGAGAGAGAGACGCTGAAAAGAGAACCTAAGAAAGTTCTGGTGATTTTGAGACTGTTGTTATGTGTACCATTTGTCTTCCATAATTTTTGACAATGAATTAATCCTATTTATAGAAGTTTGTAGTGTATTAATGAATGTATATCAATATTAATGATCAGAGGAACAAAATATGCCTGAGGGTAGAGACTGAGATACTGCATGAAATCAAAGTGGACACCTTGGAAACATTCCAGAAAGAAGAGAGCTTCATTGTATTTCATTGGAGTGGTTATCTCATTTGTGTTTCTAATACCCTAAAAAAGGGCTTTTTTTTTTTTTTTTTCATAAATTACTCGGCCCTCATAAGCAGTAATGCCAAGTTAATCATCACTTAAGAAAATGGAGAACACTTAAAATTCAATGTTTTTTTCAGAATTAAATGTGTTTCTTTGTCTAATAGCTTCTGTTTTGTCTACATTGACATTTATCTTTGATGTTGTATGCACTTCCTTAAAAATACAAATATATTCAGTCATCATTTTTAATAGTATCAATGATCAAATTCATGTGCTCAGAGGGGTCAATTCTTTCCTTAGAATACATAGAGGGTCACCAACAAAATGTTTTAAAATAATAGATCTGTGCAAAATTAATAAAAAGGGACAAGTAAACTTTAGAAAAGTAAGAGCATATTCATTTTAAGATAAAATGTAAAAAGAGATGAGAAAATTAATAAAGTAATAATATACAGAAAGGTATTAAATTCTTTCGATTTACAGGACATAAATGTGCATTTAGGAAGAGCACAATCTGGAATGAGAAGAGCATATCAGGAAATAAAAAGAAACAAATAAAATATATTTCTTTCAAAGAAGTTAGAAACAGTTTTAAATGAATACTAAATATATACAATGGAATTACATTTTCAATAGAAAATGACAGATCAGGATCCCCCAATTTTCTACAATTAGAGGCAGTCTTCAGTAACACTTTCATAGAGAAAAATAAAAATTAAAAATAGACTAACAAGAGTGTACAAGGGCTCATACTAAAGTGTAAAGACAATAAATGAATAAGCAGAGATTTTAAAAAATAGGGAAGAACCCTACTCAGAGTAAGGAAAGGAGAAATTCTATGAAAACAAATTTGTCCACCTTATAATTTTGCCCTGGAAAGAATTAAATGGTCTGGCCTCAGGGACCTTGAGGAACATAATTGCATAGGGTCAACACATTTGGAAATAATTGGATTTCTTAGATGCAAATGAGTAATGTTATTTCTGTCTACATATTTATTATTCATTGTCACTTAACCATAAACAAGTGTAAAATCCATTTCTGACATGGAAATATATTTTGTTTACTATTTAGTCAATAACCCTCATTGTAAAGTTCTTAATAGGAAGTATAGCATGAGTGATTGTTGGACTGGAATTGTGGGTAATACAGAACTTGAACATGGAGCAAAATTTTACATGTGATTTTAACATTAAGGGAAGTTTTTGATGGTTTCTCAAAGCAGTATATATTATAATTAATCCATGGGCATGAAGGTAAATTAGGTTAAACAAAGAAATAAGTGCAAAAGTAGTTATGCAAGAAAATTTGACTTATAAATGTCTTAATCTTCTTTCCAAAGATGCATGAAAATTATTTTTCTTGTTGAAATAATTTGCCAAGGAATTCGTAAGTTGATAGATTTTTAAAACTAAGAAATAGTTATAATTACATGGAATTTCATAATAGTTCCTTTTTTGTTGGCATACACAAACAACAAAATCAATATGCACTTTATTTCTTTAGATTACCCTGAGGTTATTCTTTCACTTGAACCTCTTGGTTACACTATGTTCTCATGGAATTATCTAGCAATAGGTCATGTATTACAGTCAGTCACTACAGTAACAGACATCAACTGGGATGACTAGGCTGCTATATCCTTTAGAGAAAGCCTGAGAGGTTACCACTGACAAGCATGTGTGAGATGCAGAAAGTTATTCTGGTTTCTGGCTACATGTCAGTGAACACGGCCTAGCTGTGTAGAGACTCTTTTCTAACAGTGGCTTTGAAGGTGCTAAGGAGTCTCAGCTCTCTACCAGGTGTGGGTTCTATGTTTTTGGAGGACATAAGGAGATTCTGTTACCCAAGTTCATTGATTCTGGTTTTCTAATTTAAGATTTGCCTCTTGATAGTAAAGGAGAAACTAGGTTAGACCACCAAAGAAGAATAAAATGAAGAAGAGTAGTCTTCAGTTGATCTAACTCCCCACACAGATGAACTGCTCCACTCTCCCCAGGGACTTGGAGGTGGTAAGGATGATGAATGGATGAACAAGAGCAATCATATGGGCAGGGTCAACTCCAGTCAAGTCTTCTGACAATAAAAATAATTTGAAAAAAATAATCACTTTATTTATGAAACTGTACCACTTATATTACATCTTTAATCCTCAACTTTCTTATCTGGGAAATACAAATAATTATAGAGCTATTATGAGACTTTGAAAGATTCTGATTGATGGTAGTTGTACATATGAAAACGTGGAGATGTAATGTAGTGGAAAAAGAAAAAATAGTTAAAAATTTTTAGGTAATAAAAGCAAAAATCTGAAGATTTAATGAAAATATAGAATTAGTGGTTAAGGAGAATTGTATAATTATGAAAATACAGCTTTCCATGTCAGAATTAAAATTTCTTTATTTCTGATCTCAATCCCAGGTTCACAGGATACAATAGGTTGGAGGGTACAAGATAGTGGAAACTAAATGGTACAAACTCATGTGTCAGAATCAAGAATAAAACTTAGGATGATGTATCATTTTTCTATTATCCAGTCACAAGAACAGAGATCAATAATGAAATGCTTTAAAATACTTAAAAATTACCCACTGCGCACTCAGCAGTGCAAATTAGCATATGAGTACAGGCACTAAGTTTAACTGCCACTCTGTAGGGAGGCAAATTAAATTCTTTTTTTTTTGTTGACTTTGATGAATTTGTATAGTTTTACCTTTGAGAAGAATGAAATTAGCCCACATGGGGTGTGATTTGGCATACATGCTGTTTCTTTGGTTTGGAATCTCATGTTACACAGTGTGCCTTAATAATCACAAGGTTAGTAGAAAGACTGTGTCTATGGTACAGCAATCTGTTCAATAGGGAAAAGTTCATCTGATTCTGATCAATGGTAGTGGTACGTAAGTACATCTATGACTCAATGCTGAACTACAGAGTGCTGACTTTTAGCTTTGCTATAATAACTCTGCATTGCAGAAACAAAAATTTTAAAAATTCTCTTGTTAAATTTCAAATGAGAGTAATAAATTTCCAACTATTTTTTAAAATTTTGTATCTTATGGAATGAAATGAAGGTGTCCTCCTTACGTTAGTTATTGACGAATTAAATAAATACATTTCACAGTAAAATTTCCTGATACTTGTTAGGGACAAGGTAATTTCCAAACTAAGTAGTCACCAAGATTTTAAAATAGAAAGAAGAAAACTCACCTTCAACATAAAATAATGATTCTTAAAGTGCAAAAGTCAAAATTAATTGCTAAGAATGTTCTAGGAACAAGACAAAATTGGAAAACAGCATTTTGCTAAACAAAAGTAAAAATTATCAGCTGGTCAACCTGAGGTGTGCTTTCAGTGGGACATTGATAATAGAGAAGATTGAAGGCAGGTTAGAAGAGACAATGTCTCATTTGCCCATTTAGAACACTCTTCGATTAACTAAAACACAAATGAAGAGAAAGAAAAATTTCAAAAGTGACTCTGTGGTAGGGGGATTATTGGCCAAATTATATGGTAATATTGTGTGCATGTATCAATATGTAACAACAAATCAAATCATTATGTACAACTGTAATGCACCAATAAAAATGTGGAAAAAAAACTCTATGGCTAATACTTCAATGAAGTATATCTACCTTCCTCAAATTTCTTATTTAACTATACATCAACTGAGTTTCTACAATTAAAATAAAGCTCTAAATTAAACAAGAGGTATTTCAAATCTAAATTAAACAAGAGGTATTTCAAATATTTTCATTAAAATATTTGAGGGGGCTGGGACTCTAACTCAGTGACAGAACACTTGCCTAGCATGTGTGAGGCAATGGGTTCAATCCTTAGCACCACATAAAGATAAATAAAATAAAGGCATTCTGTCTATATCCAACTACAAATTTTTTTTTTTAATTTGGGAAAAAATTAAGGACAAAGGAAGATTTTTCTCAACACTCTAAATAAAACTCAGTGTAGATTAAACTTGGACCTAGACTGAATCTTTGCAAACAGAATAAAGTGACAACCCGGATTCCCAATTTGGGTAACCTCATCACCTTCTGAGTCTTTAATCAAATCTCATGTCCACTAAGAAGCCAAGGGTGACCACTCAGTTTGAAAATGTAACTTATCCATTCTTGGGTATCTCAATCTTCTTAACCTAACCACATTTTATTACATCCATAAATTTGAGAATTGAAACTATCCACTTCCACAGACCTTTACTATCAGCATTGAGATTGGAAGACCAACCATCAACATGACACCAAACATTTTTGCCCTAGAGGAAAAGGCTATAATCCAATAAGTAATCTTCACTCTTTGCTTCATAAATGCAAATGGACTGATCCATACATCACCCATGAAAACGGATGGGTCCAGTTGAACAATTAGCTCATCTACCAGACAATAAATTGGTCAAGAATTTGATTTTCAAGTCTCAATACTAATCCTATTATATTACAAAACATATCCAATTCCAATCAACAGCTCACCCTAAAAAACACATCTTAATACTCATCCCATGCTCCAAACACTGTAAACATCCTTCACCGAATGGTTAGCCTTTCATCTGAACTTTTTATAATTAATTATTCAAGTATTAATAACAAACATAAAATCATACATTGATAATATTTATAACTTGAACCTGAACACTAGTACTGTCCCCTGAAATCATTCTATTCAATCAACCTATCATCCCTACTAGTTTCCTCTGGCCCTAACGTGAAAGAATGACAATGACAGCATATGGTAACACGGTCATAAGATTTAACCCATTAGGAAAATGTTGAGTATAAATACAGCATTTTATACTTAAAATTAAGTATAATCACCCTAGGCACTATGCTACACAGTTAAACTGCTGGACTTCAACAACTGAAACTTTGTTTCTTTAGCTGATAGATTCCCATCTTACCTTTTCTCAAGTCCCTGGCAACTACTATTCCACTCTTTGATTCCACAAGTTTGATTTTTCTAAATGTCTCTCATAAGCAATATCACCCATATTTGCACTTCTGCATCTGGGTTATTTCACTTAGCATAATATCCTCAGGGTTAATGTATGTCGAAATGAATGACTGTTTCCCTTTCTTTAATGAATGAATAATACTCCATTGTAGGTACATAACACACTTCCATTATGCATTCACCTTTGAGGGTCATTTAGGATGCTTCCACATCTTGGCTATTGTGAATAGTGCTGCAATAAACATGGGAATGTTAACATCTCTTCCAGTTCTTGACTTCAGTTTCTTCAGATATGTACCTAGAAATGGGATCACTAAACCATAGGGTATTTTTGGAAGCACAAGCATAATGCTTTCCAGCAGGTGTACCATCTTACACCCTCATCAACAATGGACATGAATGCCAATTCCTTTCCTCCTCACTAACACTCGTTCTTATTAGCCCTCCTAGGAGGTGTGAGGTGATAGCTCATTGTGGTTTTAATTTGTGTTTCCCTCATGATTAGCAGTGTTGGGCACTTTATGTATCCCATTGGCCATTTGTATATCTTCTCTATTCAAATGTCTGTCTCAGTCCTTTCCCCATTTTTAACTGTGATATTTGCCTTTTTGCTTTGGGCTGTAGAAGTTGCTTATGTACTTTGGAAAATAACCCCATATACATAATGGGAGTTTGTAAATAGTTTATCCTGTTCTTTAAGTTGCCTTTTCATTTTGTTGGTTGTTCGTTTTACTGTGAAGGAGCTTTTTGGTTTGAAGTAGTCCCATTTACTATTTGTTCTTTCGTTGTCTGTGTTTTGGTGTCAAATCCAAGAATCTGTTGCCTAGACCAATGTTATTAGACTTGCTCAGCAATCCCATATACAACAGCCATGAAAAATAAAAACAGGAACAAATTTCAGGCCAAGGAGTGAAAATTTTCTGAAATGAAAATTATAAAACATTGATGAAAAACAGAAAAGGGCAACAAAAGAATAGAATGACATCCCATGTTCATAGATTGGAAGAATCAATATTGTTACAACGTACACACTATCCACATATATTTACAAATTCTATGCAATCTCTATCAAGATACAAATGACATTCTTCATAGAAGTATAGGAAAATTCAAAAATTCATACAGAACTTCACAAAAGCATGAATAGTCAGACATCTTGACAAAAAGGGACAAAGCAGGAGGCATTGTACTTGCAGTCTTCAAAATTATACTACAAAACTGTAGCAATCACAACTGCATGAGACTGGTATAAAAACAAGCACAGACCAATGGAACAGAATAATGAGCCTAGAATTAAACCCACACATCTACAGCCAACTGATTTTCAACAAAGGTGCTAATAAAATGCATTGAAGAAAGCACAGTCTTTTCAACAAATGGTGCTTGGAACATTGGATATCCACATGCAGAAGAATGAAACTAGACCCCTATGTCTCACCAGTTACAAAAATCAACTCAAAATGGATTAAAGGCTTGAAATTAAGACCTGAAACTATGAAACTACTACATGAAAACATTGGGAAAATGTTTCAGAACATCGGAATAGGCAAAGGATTTGGGGACAAGACCCCAAAAGCACAGGAATAAAAGCAAAAACAGACAAATGATAATATCAAACTAAAAACCTTCTGTACAGCAAATAAAAAATCAACAGAGTGCAGAGACAACCTACAAAATTAGAAAATTATTTGAAATCTATATATCTGACAAGGGATTGATATCAATATATAAGGAGTACAAAAACTCAATAGCAGAATTACAAATAACGTGATGGGGGAAAAATGGGCAAATAGATCTAATGAGGCATTTCTCAAAAGAAGACATACAAATGATCAACACATATATGAAAAAATTCTCAACATCACTGATCATTAGGGAAATGCAAATCAAAACAACTTTGAGATATTACCTCACTCAGTAAGATTGGTTCTTAGCAGAAAGACTAAAAATTGCATGTCTTCACAAGGATGTGTAGAAAAGGGAATCCTTGAACAGTTGGTGAATACAAATTATTTCAGCCATAATGGAAAGTGACATGGAGATTACTCAAAAAATTAGAATTACCATATGACCCAGAAAACCTGCTACTAGATATATATCCAAAGGAAATAGAATCAGTCTGTTGAAAAGACATCTGCACCCCCATGCTTATTGTAGCAGTATACACAATAGCCAAGAAATGGAAACAACCTAAATGCCCCACCAACTGATGAATGGATAAAGCAAATGTGGTATACAAACACAATGGAATGTTAGTTGGCCATAAGAAGAATGAAGTTCTGTCATTTGTGATAACATAGAGATGGAAGTGGAGATCATTATATTAAGCGAAATAAGCCAGAAATAGAAAGACAAATATTGCATGATGTCACTAAATGTGGAATCTAACTAAAAATGATCTCATAGAAACACAGTAGAATGGTGGTTACAAGTAGCTGGGGTGAGTAAGAGAGAGGAAGCAGTGGGGAGATGCTGATCAGTGGGTACTGAGCTATAGTTAGAAGCAAGAAGTTCTCATGTGCTATATTGCACAGTAGGGTGCCTACTGATAACAGTAATGTGCTATACACTTTTAAAAGTTAGAAGAAAGGATTTTGAAAGTTTCATGAAAACGAATGATGAATGCTTGAGGAAATATTCACAAGACCCTGAGTTCATTTCCCCCAAAACTTGCCCCCCGCCACACACAAATGTTTGAGATTATAAATATGCTTGACCTTATCTAAACATCATATAATTTACATAAGTTCTGAAAAAATTTGTAGTATCCCATTAATATGTAAATTTTTTTATGTTTTCATGTATTGGTTAAAAGCCTTAGGTATTACAATACCCAACTTCAAATTATACAGAACCATAGTAACAAAGATGGCATGATACTGGGGTAAAAATAGACATGTAGACCAATGGAACAAAATAGAAGACACAGATACAAACCCACATAGCTACAGTCATCTGATTTTTGGCAAAGGTGCCAAAAACATAAGTGGAAAAAAGATGGCTTCCTTTAACAAATAGTGCTGGGAAAACTGGTTATCTATATGTAGAAGAATGAAACTAAATCCCTATCTCTCACTCTGCACAAGCCAACTCAAAATGGATCAAAGACCTGGGAGTAAGTCTAGAAATGTTACAAATGTCAGGAAATAACATAGGGGAAAATATCCTAAAGTATAGGCATAGGAGCAACTTCCTCAATAGAACTCCTATAGATCAAGAAATAATACCAAGAATCAATAAATGGGGTGTGGCATCAAATTTAAAAACTTTTGCACAGTAAATGAAACAATTAGCAGCATGAAGAGAGAGGGTAAACAATGGGAGAAAACCCTTGCCAGCTATTATTCTAACAGAGGATTAATATCCAAAATATGCAAAGAACTCAAAGAACTCAACACCAAAACAACAAACAAACAAACAAAAAAATTTAGCCATTCAGTAAATGAACTAAAACAAACATTTCTCAAAAGAAGTACAAATGGCCAACAATTATATGAAAAAATGCTCAACATCTGTTATGATTTGGATGTGAGGTATCCCTCAAAAGCACACATGTGAGACAATGCAGGAAGGTTCAGAGGAGAAATGATTAGGTTGTAAGAGTCTTAACCCAATCAGTTAATTAATCCCTGATGGGATTAATTCAAGTAGTAGGGCATGGCTGGAGGAGGTTGGAATTGGGGTGTGGCTTTGAGGTATATATTTCATATCTGGAGAGTGGAATCTCTCTTCTCTTTCTCTCTTCTTCCTGATGATGCAAACTGCTTTCTTCTGCCACACTCTTCCATCATGATGTTCTGCCTCACCTCAAGCCCCACAGAATGAATCCAGCCTTCTATGGACTAAGACCTCTGAAACTGAGTCCTCAAATAAACTTTTCCTCCTCTATAATTGTTCTGGTCAGATCATTTAGTCACAGCAGCAAAAAAAGCTGACTAAAACAACATCCTTAACAATCAAAGAAATGAAAATTAAAACAACTGAAATTCAATCTTGCTACTAGCAAAATGGCAGTCATCAAAAATATGAGTAATAATAAATGCTGGTTAAGGGAAATGCAGGGAAAAAACCCTTATACTCTGTTGATTGGAAGACAAATTCCAATCCACTATAGAAGCCAGTATATTGATTCCTCAAAAGACTAGGAATGGAAGTACATATGATCCAAATATACCATAACCAAAAGAATTAAAGACAGCATACTTTAGTGATACATACATTCTCATGTTTATAACAGCCCAATTCAAAATAGCCTAGGTGTCCATTAACAGATAAATGGGTAAAGAAAATGTGATCTATATATACAATGGTGTTTTATTCAGCAATAAAGAATAAAATTATGTTTCCCAGAGTGGCTGCACCAATTTGCAACTCCACCAGCAATGTAAAAGTGTGCCTTTTTCCCCACATCCTCGCCAACACCTATTAGTATTTGTGTTCTTGATAATAGCCATTCTAATTGGAGTAAGATGACATCTTAGAGTTGTTTTAATTTGCATTTCTCTAATTACTAGAGATGTTGAACATTTTTTCATATACTTATTAATCACCTGTATGTTTTCTTCTGTAAAGTGTCTGTCCAGTTCCTTGGCCCATTGGGTTCTTTGTATTTTTGGTGTAAAGTTTTGTCGGTGCTTTATAAATTTGGGAGATAAGTGCTCTATCTGAAGTGCATGTGGAAAAGATTTTCTCCCACTCTGTAGGCTGTCTTTTCACATTATTGAGTGTATCCTTTGCTAAGAAAAAGCTTTAAAACTTGGAATGGACCCACTTTTGACCCAGTTATCCCACTTCTCGGCTTATACTCAAAGGACTTAAAATTAGCATACTACAGTAACACAGCCACATCAAAGTTTATAGCAGTTCAATTCACAATAGCTAGATTGTAGAACCAACCTAGATACCCTTCAACAGATGAATGGATAAAGAAACTTTGGTGTATATGCACAATGGAATACTATTCAGCCATAAAGAAGAATAATAATATGGCATTTGCAAATAAATGGATGGAATTGTAGAATATCAGGCTAAGTGAAAAAAGCCAGTTCCAAAAACCAAAGGTCGAATGTTTTCTCTGATAAATGGAGGATGATATATAATGGGGGTTGGGGGTGAAGAGTGAGAGAAGAATGGAGGCACTTTAGAATATGTAGAAGGAAATGACAGGGAAGGGAGTATGAAAAATCGTGGAATGAGACAGACAACATTACCCTATGTACATGTATGATTACACTAATGGTATGTATCTACATCATGTACAACAATAGAAGGAAAATGATGTACCCCATTTGTATACAATGAATCAAAATGCAGTCTGTAAAAAATAAAGAATTTTTAAAAAAGAAAAGAAAAAGAAAAAAGAATGAAATTATGTCACTTTCAGGAAAATGGATAAAACTGGAGAGAATAATGATAAGCAAAATCAGTCAAATGCAGAAAGGCAAGTATCATATGTTTTCCCTCATATATGGAATCTTGAGATAAAATAAAAGGGGAAAAAAGGGCTTTCATGAAAATGGAATGGAAATCATTAGAGTAGAGGACAGGGTTTGGGAAGGGGAAGGCAAAAGGCGGTCCTGGGAAGTAGAATTAATGTAACTATGTTATGTCCTGTATGAATGTGGCACATTGAACCCCACAGTTCTTCAACTTTCCTTGCTGGACATTCCGTGTTATCAGCATCTCTTAATCTCAGGGATCTCCACTGCAGTTTCAACTTCCTTCTCACTTCTTCCCTTATAGCCTTCTCAAGGTCAGTCCCCAGGGACTCTGGCCCTTCTTTACTTTGCTTAGCCTTCCAGGCCTTTCTCTGAAATATCAGTGGAAGCCTGCATGACCCCCTAACTATAGCATCTTGCAATCCTGCAGAAGCTGCACCATGTGGTTGACACCAAGGTCTGCCACCATCTCAAGCAGTAGTGAAGTCACCTGGGACCATGACTGCAGCAGCCTCTGAAAACCAGGATGGCTAGGCACGGTGAAAAACCTTCCTAGGTCCCCCTGTCCAAGCAGAGTATCCCCCATGGTCTCTTCTCAGAGGCAAGTTTTACTTTTAAACCCTTGAGCCTGAGATGAGTGCATTCTTGCCAATTCCCGAGATGCCCTAAAACCATCTTTCCTATTGCCTCTGTGTATATTACTTTGTATCTGTTGAATGGCTATAATGACTCTAACAACCACAACTTCCTTGGTCCTTAGTTTTATTCACACTTTTTCTGGCCAAGTTTTTCAAATCTTTCCTCTTTACATTTTGCTCCTGATCATCACAGTAAACTTGGCTAAAAGCTGCAATATCCATGTCATAGGCTGCATGCTGTGCTGCCTTGAAATTTCCTCCACCAGATTGATTAGTACATCACCTTTAAATTCAGCCTCACAAAATGTGTCAGGACATGAGCAAAATGGAAACAACTTCTTTTCCAGAATATGGCATGGATAACATCTGGTACAATTTTGAATAGAGTCCTCCTTCCCTCCTGAAGTCTCATGAGCCCAGGCTTACAGTCCACAGTACCATCAGAATTCTGGTTTTCTGAACTCCCACCAGAATCACTTATTGACCTCCATATTCTAAAGCTTTCTCAGTTTTTATTTCCAAACTTTTAAAAATCTCTCTACCTGAAAACCAGCTCCAAAGACTTCTGAACAATATGGTCAGGTTAGTCACATTCAGTGCTAATTTCTGTTTTAGTCAGCTTTGCGTCACCATGACAAGAACAACTTGAGGAGGAAAAGTTTATTTTGGTTCACAGTTTCAGAGGTTCGGTCTATGTTCAGCCAACTCCATAGGTCTGGGTCTGTTACAGAACATCATGGTAGAAGGGTTCACCAGGGACAAAATATAAACCTCTAAGACACACCCCCAGTAACCTATTTCCTTTAACCACGTCCCACCTGCCTACAGTTACCACTCCGATAATCCACATGTGCATTGATCCACATTTAGGTTATGTCTCTTATAATTTAATCATTTCACCTCTGAAAATCTTGCATTTTCTCTTACATGGGCTTTGGGAAATACCTCATATAGAACCCATAATAACAACCATCTTCAAACAGAGACAATTTTATTTCTACCTTTCTGATTTGGATGTCTTTTATTTATTTTTCCTATCTACTTACTTTGGTTAGGACTTCAAGTACTAAATTGAATAGAAGCAGTGAGAGTGAGCACACTTGTCTTTTTCCCAATTTTAAAGGGAAAATGGTTCAGTTTTTCATCATTAAGTCTGATGTTAGTTGTGGGCTTTCCATATATGACCTCTATTAAGTGAGATACATTCATTCTACTTTGTATCTTGAGAGTGTAATTATGAATGAGTATTGAATTTGTCAAAAGCTTTCTCTGTGTCTATTGAGATCATCATGTGGTTTTATTCTTTGGTCTCTTGATGTGATGCATAATATGGATTAATGGCATATGTTGAATCCAATCTTGAATCCTAGGGATAAATGCCACTTATTCGTTGCATGCAATCCTGCTATTTTGCTGTTAGAGTTTTCCTTAACATTTCATTGAGGATTTTTGCAACCATGTTCATTGGAGATATTTGCCTGCAGTTTTGTTTTCTTGTGTTGTCTCTCTCTGGCTTTGGTATAAGAGTAATGCTGACTTTTTCTAAAAGAAATTATTTTTCTAAAATAATTTTAGAAGTGCTTCCTCTTCAGTTTTTGGAAGAATTTGTGAAAAAATACCAATTGGTATAATTCACCTGTGAAGGCATCTAATCCTTGTTGCAAGGCTTTTATTACTGATCCCATCTTTACACTATCAGGAAGTCTGTTCATATTTTCTCTTTTTTTCTGACTTAAACCTGATGGATGGGATATTTCTATGCAATTATCCATTTCTTCCATACTGCCCAATTTGTTGGCACATAAATGTTCATAACAGTTCTTATAGAGGCACTAGTTCTATCATCTCCTTTCCATTTCTGGAGTATTCTCTCTTTTTTTCTAAATTAATGTAGCAAAGGATTTGTCATGTTTTTTTTTATTTTTTCACAGAAGAAGCTCTTAGTTTCATTAATTTTTTCTACTACTTTACTATTCCTTATGCCATTTAGTTCTGGTCTGATCTTGTTATTTTCTTTCCTTTCTTCTATTTACTTTGAGCTGTTTGACTAAAGGATTCAAGAAAGACACAAGTGGAAAGGCATTCCATGTTTATGGATCATAATAATTACCATCGTTAAAATGTCAATATAATGCAAGGCAATCTACAGATACAATGCAATCTCTATTGAAATCCCAGTGATTTTTTTTTTTTACAGAAATAGAAAAAAAGGCCCTAAAATTCATTGAGAATCACAAAGGATTCTGGATAGCCAAAACAACATTGAGAGAGAAGAACAAAGAGACATAATGCATTACAATTTCAAAATATATTATAAAACCACAGTAGTCAAAACAGGATGATACCAGCATAAATACAGACATATAGACTATTGGAACAGAATAAAATCCCAGAAATAATCTCAAACATGTGTGATCAGTTTATCTTCACCAAGGGTGCCAAGAATACAGAATGGGAAGCATGTTCTCTTCAACTAAGCTTAATGAGAAAACTGGACATCCTCACGCAAAAGAATTCACTTGAATTCTTATCTTATATCATGCACAATAATCAACTGAAAGTAAACTAACACTTAAATGTAACACCTGATACAGTCAAACTCCCAGAAGTAAAGAGAGGGAAAAGTTCTATGGCATTGGTCTTAGCAATAGATGGGGACTACTTCAAACCAAAAAGCTCCTTCACAGTAAAACAAACAACCAACAAAATGAAAAGACAACTTAAAGAACAGAATAAACTATTTACAAACTCCCATTATGTATATGGGGTTATTTTCCAAAGTACATAAGCAACTTCTACAGCCCAAAGCAAAAAGGCAAATATCACAGTTAAAAATGGGGAAAGGACTGAGACAGACATTTGAATAGAGAAGATATACAAATGGCCAATGGGATACATAAAGTGCCCAACACTGCTAATCATGAGGGAAACACAAATTAAAACCACAATGAGCTATCACCTCACACCTCCTAGGAGGGCTAATAAGAACGAGTGTTAGTGAAGAGGAAAGGAATTGGCATTCATGTCCATTGTTGATGAGGGTGTAAGATGGTACACCTGCTGGAAAGCATTATGCTTGTGCTTCCAAAAATACTCTATGGTTTAGTGATCCCATTTCTAGGTACATATCTGAAGAAACTGAAGTCAAGAACTGGAAGAGATGTTAACATTCCCATGTTTATTGCAGCACTATTCACAATAGCCAAGATGTGGAAGCATCCTAAATGACCCTCAAAAGGTGAATGCATAATGGAAGTGTGTTATGTACCTACAATGGAGTATTATTCATTCAATAAAGAATGGGAACCAGTCATTCATTGTGACATACATTAACCCTGAGGATATTATGCTAAGTGAAATAACCCAGATGCAGAAGCACTCATATGAAGCATCTTAAAAATTTAAATTTATAGTTACAGAAAGTAGAATGGTTGTTTCCAGGAGCTACAGTAGAGGGAGAGGAAAATTAGAAGTTGCTATTTCATGGGTACAAATTTTAATTATACAAGATAAAGAAGTCTAGGAGATCTGCAGTATAATATTGGACATATAGTTACCCACATCATATTGTACATTTAAGAATTTTTTTAGCAAAGTAGATTTTATGTTGACTTCATACCACAGTAAGCAAAAAGAAATGAATGAATGAAAAGATGATCCACTGCACCTGCTTTAAGAAGATGTGAAAAGTTCATGGGGCATAATTACCTTGCCTCAGCAGTTTTGCCATCTCTTTATAATATGGCAATTTTAACAGTGCTCACAGGTCACCAAATACTATCACACACATCAACACATATTAGTTGAGTTTTAATCTTCATAACAACTCTCACAAAGAGAATTTTGTTAAAAACCTTTATTAACTGGTACAGAGTTGGCACTGACCTGAGGAAAGATGTTGGACATAGTTCTGGGGCAGGATCCTGGAGGCCCTCTATTGAGCAAATGACCCTTTGCAAAGGTATACTGAGGTAGTGAGAAAAAGAGCAAGCACTCAGTAGATTCAAAGCTGCAACTACAAACCAACCAATATGGAAGCATTTCAGTGTCTTAACAAATGGCACACAGATACATCTGCAGAATATCAGCACTTGAGACCAGAAATCTTATTATCTCCATCTCTTAGATTTAAAAAAAAATGATTTAGTGACTTGTCCCGTGTCTCACCGCTAAAATGGAGGAAACAATATTTGAAACCAGATAGCATAGTCCAGATCCTGTCTTGTATGTTTCATCTCTACAGAAATAGCATTTAGCATTAAAATCATAAATGGTTATCCAATAACTAATGTATGCTAAGCATTGTGGAAGGCAAGATACAGAGGGATTTATGTAAATTAGAAATGAAGTAGAATTTCAGAGAAGATAATAGTTGTAGCATAAAAACAAACAAAAAAAAAGGTAAAAATTAAAGAAGACTCTAACCTAGAGATGGAGACTTTTCTTCACTGGACTAGAGGTGAAAATGCACTGTGTGCACATATTATCTGAACAATTGCTTCAATTTTCCATTATGTTGTATCAGAAGACAGTAGTTTGGAATCAGGTATTTGTAAAGCTTCCAGTAATATCCCTCGGGAGGCAGCAGAATTAGTTCCAACTGCATCTAGGCCAAATCTCTTTTCACTTTGGAAATAGATGAGTAGCCATGATTGGTGATGGTTGTTAATGATGGCAGGGTAAAACTGAATCAATCATGCCAGGAATTTCCCTAAATTCATGGCAGAGGAAAGCAGATACAACACATTTTGCATCCGTAGCTCCATTTTTAAACGTTCTCCCCAGTGGCATTCTTCCTGGTGCCATCTCTAGCTCCCTGGTATCGGGGGTTGTTAGTTCATCAGAGACCATGGTCAGAGATTTGTGTTCAAGGGTCTTACAAATAACATTCGCCTAGAACAGGTAAACATCGTCATTTACAAATAAAATATGTTCACTGCTTTTGATTGCTCGATTAACACTTCACATTTAAAAAGCAATGTGAGTTCAGGGTACTTCCTAAACTATTTTAAGGTGATGATATACTTAAGCTGATAACACTGCCTTTCTTTGAATTGAAAGAAATAAAAACCACAGTTGTGATTTTATTAGTAGTTCCAAGGCATCTCTAACAGAATATTCTGATAATCAAAAAGCTCAAAAAGTAAAGGTTTGGGGCTGAGGTTGTAGCTCAGTGGTAAAGCACTTGCCTAGCACATGTGAGGCACAGGTTTCAATCCTCAGCACCACATAAAAATAAATCAATAAAATAAAGGTATTGTGTCCATCTACAACTAAAAATATATTTTTAAAAAGTAAAGGCTTATATTAATATTTGGGTTTCTACAAAAAGTCAGGTAGATAAATAATTTCAACCTAGTGACCAATTTGATCAACATTTAATAAACTGGAAAACAATTCCAACTAGAGCTGAGAAACTAAATCCCATAACACCAGTTTTCACTTCAAATGATCTCTCAGGTGGCTGTTAGCCATTTGCCACATGATAAAAGCCTGACACTTATTGGAAAACAAGACTCCAGCCATTAAAAAAAAAAAAAAAAAAAAAAAAAGGAGAAGAAAAGAAAAGAGAAAGCACACTCAGTAGAGAATAGACAATGTTGTGCTAAAAGGCTATGTTATTTTGCCAAAAAAAAATTCAATCTGTCCACAAAATATCTCTTCCCAGGTCTTTTGATCTGATGTAGCACTTGTCCAAATGGATGGGCTCCCTAAAGGGAAAACCCATTTCAAATATTGAGGAGCTCTAACAAATGTGAAGCACTCAACCTCAGGCTTAAATATCTCAAATGGTCTCTTGCTGGTAACATGAGAACAAAATCAGTGTTTCGCTCAGAAAACAGCTTTCCTGGCTTTTATCTTCTGTTCCATTTGTGCATTGATATGAAGATCAGAGTCATCAACCTGAATGTGATTTAAAATCTTGATACAAACAATGAGACATTAAACACTTTGTGGCCCTCTAAAATTTGTATTCAAGACTCTTCTTTTTTCAGGATATAATCACAGTCCCATCAGTATTCGAGGGATTTATGCACACAGACTGCCTCTGTCAAAATCGTAGCAAGTTAATGCATGCCAATATAGCTGGGTTGTGCAAATTATTGACTTGGAAGGAGTTTGTAACCTGGGATTTTGACATATGCCATTTTGTATGGAACACAGTCTCTTTTTTATTTTTTGTAAAGCTTTGAGAAATTAAATTCAATTTTAAAATTAAAAGAAACAAACCTAGAAATAATGATCTAAGGTCACAAATAAAGGAAAGCAGAAGATAAAATCACTATTATATCATTTTCAAGCAAAAGAAGTGAAGACTAGGTAATGCAGAAAGACTTTGGACTTTACTTTTTGATCTTTCAAACTGATAAATAACGTTGCTAACATTTATTCATTTCTTGAGACTTAACAACATACATTGCTTTCTTTCATCACTTAACCAATTTTCTTCAAAGAAAATTACTATTTCAAGCTCTTCATAAATCCTATAACCTCTATGAGCTTAGTTGCCTCATGGGTAAAATGGGAATAACAAAGCCTGGTTGTGGAGTTGGTATGAGGGTTAGAAGTAATATATGAAAATCACCTAATATTGCCTGGAACATAATGGAAGCCATCACTATTATTATTACCCAAAAGCTATATCTGGACATGTAAATTGGAATAAAACAGTGAGGCAGTTTTCAGACTAATTCAAACATAAGAATACATTTTCTTACAGATTCAAGGTAATTGAGGTAAATGTTAGAACATTTATTTGAATTATCAAGATACATAAATTGTTTCAATTTTCTACTTTACATGTCCAGATATGACTTTTGTGTGTAGCCCCAGAGTAATCCAGAGACTTTTCAAACTTCCTCCATTACTGAAAGCCTTATCATTAAGCTTAACCAACTTTGATACATAGCTACAAATAGATTGCAGGAAGAGCTCCTTTCATTAGTACAGTTGCTGCCTCAGAAAACAAAGTTAGCACAACATATAGCTCCAATAACTATCCTTCATGTAATTTAATTGGCAAATCTGAAATTTACCTGAATGGAGAGTAAAGGAACAATGGGCCATTTTCAAAAAGTATCTTTGTTCCACATCGTTATGATACAGCCTTTAAGAACATTCTAAGGAACATTTCAGAAATAAAATAAAATCTGTGAGAAACTAAAGGCAGAAATGACCTTCTCCACATAAAACAGAAATAAAATTATATTTTTTTTTCTTGGAACAATCTTAATAACAGTTTCATAGGTAAAGCGAAATTGTAGCAAATTTTTACTAGTTTTAAAAAAAAGATTTTTAAAAGAATGTGTAATTGCCTTTTAGGGGTATGTATTTCTTTTCAAGTTGTTGAATAACTAAAATAATGAAAGATTTTTGAATAAAATTTAGAATTTTAAATTACCAACTCTATGTCCTAAACGTAATGTTGGAGCAGCAGCATGTTAGGGAGTTTGCAGAAATCTAAAATCAAGATGTCAAGGCCTTGGCTCCTAATGGGACACTAAATAAGGATGAGGGTCTCATTATCCTCATCTATACAATGAGATAATCAGACTAAATGAAGAGAAATAGAAAATAGAAATAGAAAAGCACTGAAATAGAAAGGCCACGCAGGAGCCATGTAAACAGAGTATATTAACTGTCCAGAGGCAAGTCAGCCAGAAAGACAGGCAAGAGGGAACCAGATATTTATTTTGTTCCAGGTAGATCCTATTAGTCTCAAAAAGGGATTTTAGTTGGCTAAGAGATATTGGGGGATTAAAACTCTTAGAAACCACTAAGAATTTAGGTAACAAGAAAACAAATTTGATTTTATACTATTGAAGGAGTTTCAGGACTAGCAAACAAAAAGTGAGTGGATCAAACATAACTGTTACATGAATAATCTAATTAATCTTGTAAGGATTCTCAAAGGAATAGCAGCCTGTCAAGAGACGAGTTACTAAAGAAAGATAATTCAAGTTCATTCAAATAACCAAATAGTACAGCACGATTCATAATAACCAAGATATGGATCCACAGATATCCATCAGTGGTGAATGAATCATTAAAAGATAAAGATGGTATGCATATATAATGAAATATTATTTAGTCATAAAAAATGCAATCCTGTAATTTATGGCAATAGGGATGTGACTGGAGGACATTATGTCAAGTGAAATAAGTCAGGCACATTTGTAGAAGCTAAAGAAATTTATCACACAGAAGTAATGAATAGAATCAAGGTCACTAGCAGGAGTAGGAGGTATAAAAGGACCAATAATGAACAAGTAGATAACAGACACCAGAACACAGTTAAGAGAGAAAGAATTTCTATAACAAGTCATTAAACATTTCAAAGCAACCAGAAAAGAACTAGTGAAGTTTCCCAATACACAGAAATTAAAGTATTTTGAGAGTATGGAAATACTAGTTACCCCAATTTGATTCATACATATGGCACACATGTACTAAATCATAATAGTGTACTCCTTAAATAAATACAACTATTTTATGTTATTTAATAACAAAGGTAGAAAAAATATGGCTATGACCTACCATGTAATTGACTTGAAAATTTTTATACTCATGATCTACATTGTGTTGCCTTACTTATTTGTCTTCTATATTCACCTGAATTTCCCCATTCAAGCTAGCCTATTGTTAGATTCAAGAGAAAGAAAAGAAAGAAGACATGGTGTCCAAGATTGGAGTTGGACAAGAAGAAAAACAGTATATCCAGTAGTCTCAACATCCTCAAAAATGCCAATGAAATAGTATCAGGAGTATGATCCCAAGTTCTGCTTGGGGCTTATAGAAATGTGACATTTAAAAGGTGAGAATGAATTTAGGAAGCAGCTCATCTGTCCCTTTTGTTTTACATCTATGCCCAAATAAATAGCCAACCCTATCCTCTCAAAGGTCAGTTTTCTTCATTGCCTTTTGGGAAAGCAGAGGTTCTGCATTGCTCCCCTCCCATATTCCATTATTATGCAGTAATGATAGCTAGTTCAGTCGTGATAAAGGTAAGCCCATAACTGTGAGTCCATGAATGATAACTTCCATTCCTGAAACATAGCCCATTGTGTTCATTAACCCATGCAGCAAGCACAGGAATGTCTGGAGAAAGGGGCTGCCTGACATCCATGGAGCCAATCATCTGGACTACTTAACAATCAAGAGCCTCATCCTGAGGGCTTCTCTTTTGTGAGCTTTCAATGACATAAATAATCTGTCATTAAGTCCCCATTCCAAGAGTTCTATCCACACACCCTTTCCCCAGACTTCTTTGTCATCAAATCTCCAATCTTACGGAAAGTTAAGTTCCTTATTATCTAACCTAACTGTTAACTAACTGCCCTATGATCCCTTTATAGACACATTATTGACTATCCTTCTTTTCAGACGAGTAAACAGTATTCAAGTTCTGCCCACACAGTTCAAAGATACTAGAACTAGAGTAACTGACACTTTAGTGCCATCAGGATGTTACACAGAAGTGCCTACAAACAAAGCCAAATGTTCTTTCCTCCTCTGTCAACTAGTCATAAGTAATGCTGGCTGAGGCTATGGCTATAGGTTAAGAGACTGGCAGCAGTGCAGCAAGAGTCGAGGCTGCAGGTGAGCCACCTGCTCATACCACTTAAATATGTCCCCTGGGCATGATCTCATATGCTCATTTCTACATAACCAGGAAGTGCTGTTGTCCAACCAAATTCATGACTTCAGGTCACATGACACATAGTTCACTGTGGGCAGCTTTGGTGCCATAGTCGTCTTAAAAGAACAAAATGGAAGGAAAAGAATGCATGATTTTCTTAAAGGTCTTCACTTAATCCTCTGCATTCAGCTCCTCAAAGAAGAACAAGAATAAGGAATTGTTGGGGGCTGTGCCATGTTGGCGGCGCCAGGATGGCGCCTGATCACATCGGCAGCGAGGAGGTTAATTGACATAAGCACACTCAGGTGATTTTCTCGTCCACGCACACAATGTATGCGCATGTGTTCTCGAGCACTAATTGCCTGCTCGGAGCATCTCGCCTAATCTTTGCATAAGAGTTGTGGCCCTGCTCTCCGCCTCCTGGAGGTGATATAAGCGTAGGCAAAGTGAGACAGAGAAGCAGCAGCCATTACCAGAAAAGCTAGTAGAAGAAGACACACGCGCGGCAGCAGCCAGAGGGAAAAACACGCTACAGCAGCCATTAGCAGAAAGGCAGCTAGGACACACAGAGAAGCAGAAGAGTAGGGGCAGCGGCGGAAGGCAGATCGCAGAACGGAGAACTGAGATGCATCACTAGGGCACCTTAGGTAGACGCACCCTTAGTTCACAGGATGCAGGACTTTAAGGCGTAGCAAGTCTCTTCCTCTAAGCTCTAAGCAAAGCCTGTCCTTCTCTCAAGGTCTCTCTTAAGCAAAGTCTCTCTTTCTCTCTGATAAGCAAAGTCTCTCTCTCTCTCTCTCCTCTCAAAGCAAGTAAACCTCATTTCCTCTATCCTCTATAAACAAGCAAGCAAGAAAGCAGTGCACTAAAGAGAAAGATAGAAGTGCCTCAGTTTCCACTCCACCACCCATAAGACCCGTGCAAGTTGTTGCTGCAGGCGGTGAAAAATATCAACGGATTTTGGAACCACAAAAAGCCAGCGACAAGGAATACCGTGTGGAATATTTTGGGGGTAAGATCAGGAAGAGGCAGTTAAGACTAGGTCCATATTCCATTAGCCAGAAATCATTTTCAAAGTGTACCAGTGTCTGAGAAATATAATTTAGTTCCCTCCTCTCTACCTCACCACCACATCACAAACACAACCATGACTCTCCCAAAGGCAGTCAAGACCAGTGGTTCTCAAAATGTTATCTCTGGATCAGCAGCAAGAGCATTACCAGGGAACTAATTCTTGTGCTATAATTTAGAATTCTAAATCCAATTCTCTATGGCTAGGGCCCAGCAATCTTTGTGTGGCAGACTGCCAAATGATTCCAGTGTATGTCAATGCTTTAGTACTGGTTTAGAACCAAATGAAGAATGACATCAAACTTCACATCATCTTAGTAACTTCTCAGAATCCCATTCCTACCGCCTAGAGGTAAAAAAAGGATCCCACAGAGCTTAGCATTTATAACTTTTCCTTTAGAACATCTAACCCTAGAGGGAAACCCTCAGGAGCTCTGAGACAGGGTTCTCTGTCATCTTTGGTTTCTGTTTAGGAGAAGGGGACAGGGGTTGTCTTTACACTTCCAGGTATATTACATTTCTCCAGTGACAGCCACAAAGATCTGTTTTCTTCATGCAAAATGAGTTTAGAATAAGTTAATAGCATTTGTCACAGGTGGTATTTTAAAATTTAAAAATTCAAGAAGAAGCAAAGGCTGGTCATTTCTAAGTGGCAGAGCAATAATCTCAATTACTAATAAATTTCATGTTCTGCTGAACTAATTTAAAAATCAGTCTAAATCAACTCTGCATTTTTTTAAAAAACTAAGTCACACTGTCTAGCCTATAAGAAATTGGGACTATATTATGTATTTTGAATCTCAAAGTAAAGATTAATTATGAATATTAATTTTAATTCATTCTAATTTTCATTTGCTTTTTCATTAGTAAACTCAATGACGCTAAATTGACCTTTTATATTTGAAAATCAATTAAACTTTATTAAATTATGGTTTTGCATGTTTTAGTTTGGTAGCCAGCTGATACATACCATAAGTTTCATTTGAAGGACTAGATTGTTTTAGTAAATTATTCACTGGATACAAGCTGGGAATTAAAGTGTACAAAATTTCTAAGAATCTTTTGACTCTCAAAGAGTAAAAGAAGGATTAATGTGTACAAAGCTTTTAGAAGTCTTTTTGTTCTCAGTCATTGACTAATTAGTACTTGAGTGAAACAGAGCAATTAAGGGGTTTACTTTCCAACCAGGAATGATTCGCTAACCCATGAACTTCAGCCCTCCACATTTTGAAAAGGTCATATATGTACTAGTTATTTATTGATGTGTAACAAATCATACCTCATATTTTGCTGCTTGAAAAAGAATTTATTTTTCACCATTTCTATGTGTTAGGAAATCAGGAGTGGATTAGGTGATTGATTTGGCTCAAGGTCTCCCAGGATGTCGGGCTGCAGTCTCATCTGCATCTGCAGCCCTGCTTGGGGAATGCGTGCTTTCTAGCTAATTCATGGATTTGTAAGCCAATGTACTTCCTTGATCGCCATGGCCACAGGCCTCTATTTCTATTCACACAGGTTTCTTTATGGTTGAGTGAGTATTCCCAACATGTAAGTTTAACATGTCAGCTTGCCTTTTTCAGGAAAAAGGGCAGAGGAGGTGGAGGGGCTAGAGAGAGACAGTAACCAATGCTGAAGTCACAACCTTTTATACTTTAATCTTGGAAAAAGGACTTGTCATCTCTTCTACCATGTGCTAATGGCCACACAAACTAAACCAGGTTTGGGGAAGGGGGTTCTGCAAGATAGGAGAGCAATTGATGGCTATGTTGGAGTACATCCACCACAGAATAGCTTAGGATTGGCAGACAGAATACTTTTATATACAGCAGTGAATTCTTTACCTAAGATTACTATACAATTTTAAGATGTAATACAGTTTACGTGTAGGTATATTTAGAAAACATATTACACTTCTGAAAAGTTTTATATAAATAGAATATTATATAACATCTGAATTCATAGAGGGAAGTACTATTCTCTTTATTCATGTTTAGATATCTAACACCTTGAACAGTGACTGAGATATAGGTAATTAGTGAATATTTATTATTTAAGCTATATTTGTCAAATACTTTAATTCTCAAAGAATTTTATCTTTTGTCTTATTTTTTAAATTAAGGTTTAATTTAGATAAAATAAAACAAAATGCACAGAACTGAAGTGTTGGTTTTGATAAATTTTGAAAATTGTGTAGTCATCATTCAGTATCCATGGGGGATTGATTCCAGCCAATACCAAAATCTTGGGATGCTCAAGTTCTTTATGTAAAATGGTGTAGTATTTGCATATAACCAAAGCACATCCTCATGAATATTTTAAGTCATTCCCAGATTATTTACCATGTCAAATGCAGTATAAATGCTATGCTAATATTTGATATTTTTTATTGGTTTGGGAGTAATGACAAGGAAAGAAGTCTTTACATGTTCTGTACAGTCATAACTTTTTCTCCAAATATTTTAAATCCAAGGTGGTTGAATCCATGCATGTGGAATCCATGGGTATTAAGGACTGGTTGTATCCACCTACGTCACTCAACAGCACAGAACACCCCTCATCTCTGAATACTCCTGTGTATCTTTTCTGGTCACTTTTTTCCTCCTTTTAACCTTCAGCAATAGTTTTCTGATTTCTATCAACATACATTAGTTTTATCTGTTCCTAAACTTCATATAAATGGAATAATTTTATACCAAATATGGTGATTATGTGTCTGTTTATTTTTGGCTTAATGTAATGGTTTTGAGAAACATTTTGTGCCATGTGTCAGTTGTTTGTCCCTCTCTATTACTATATAGCATTCTGATGTAGAAATATGCCTCAATTTGCTTATCCATTCTTCTGCAGGACATTTGAGTATTATGAATAAAGTTGCTATAAATATATATATACATATATATATATATATACACACACATGTATATGTATACACACACACATATATGTATATTGTGGACACATAATTTCATTTCTCTGTGGTAAATTCACAAGAGTGGTATTTCTTCATGTCACTGTTTCTAATTAATCAAAAGTCTTCTTTGTCCTCTAATCTGTTTAGGAACCTAAGATATATATATATTTTTTTTTTTTAATTGTCTCATGTTTATTCCCAAAAAGAGTGGAAAGCAGACAAAGATGGAAAGGCTAGTTTTCGCACTAAATTTTAAAGGGGAGACCAAGAGCAACAGGAAATATCGCTTTGTACGAAATTTGTGTACAAGGTTATTCTATAAAATCCCCACACTAGTGGAGAGGCACCTCTTCAACATGGAAAACTCAGGAGATAAACAGCAGAGAAACCAATGGGAGAGCAAACTGTGGCAATATAGGCAGACGTGAGCTTCACTTCCATTCTCCTTGGAAATCAGACCAAGTCAATGAACTGTCCTAAAATCTACCCTGCCTGTGTCTCATTCATGCCCTTTAACAAAAATGTCTCCTTCTTGCCATCCACATATCTCCTAAAGCTCCATAATCAATATACTTCACTGATTTATCCACATGACAAGTACTTATTGAACACTTTCTATTTACCAAGGACTTTCTGGGAGCTGGGGAAAACAGACAAAAATCCCTACCCTTGTGTACCTAAATATATTTGCATATGTACTATGACACTATATATTTCATTTGTATCCTGTTTTCTCACCTAGTGAATTTAAATCTTAATTTATCTAAATTCATAGAATATCTGATCTAGTGCCCGCCATGTCATCGCTCCCATAGCAGGCACTCATTATACACTTGTTGAATGCACGAAAGGTAGAAAGTTGACATAGTGGTTATTATATAATAGAGTCATTAGGTGAGTATATAAATAGGACTTTCCATGAGGCATCTCAGTTTTATACTCAATCTTTCAGACAAAATCCTTTTTTATTTTTTTGAAAGTAGGTGAACTATAATTCTGCCACATTATACACAGTATCAATCCCAGATAAAGATGAAGTTCACTTTTCCAAGAATAGTTAGATCATATTCATGATGGAACTAAGAAAAAAATTAACTTAATAACATCCAACATTATCAATAGCTTAGTAAACACCAAACCAAATTATTCAGATATAGATTTTGGTTAAACTTTTAACACAAATTTATTTCTAGATATGAAGTGGAAAAGTAGCATTTTATGAATTCACCTGATTAAAAAAATCATATCTGAAAATCATTAATCTAAGAAAGCTGCAAAGCCAGGACTTACAAGGTCATGCCACTTTCAAAGGGAATGGGATCAAAGGGTTTAAAGAACACATAAAGTACTTTTAGGAAGACACTGCATCAAGAGGCTATCACAAGTGACCACTGTTACAGGATAAATTATGATCACTAAACCAAGCTCTCTATACACAACTATACTTCACTTTTCTTCTAGTGAATTACAAAAAATTAAATATGTAAAGTTATAAAGAAAAAAATCAGACATAATCACTGATAAATATTAGTGAATTTCCTTCTGATCTATTTATTTTTCATTATTCACTGCTTTTCACAACTAATACTACAACATGAGCTTTTCCCCTGGCTTATTATAAATACCTCATTATACATCCTCTTAGAGATTACATAATATTTCTTCCAACTCCCTATTTTAACTATTAACATTTCCACTTTTCAGTATTTTAAATTAAAAACATTGCTACATTAAATGTTTCTGGAATGTGGATGATTTGTTAGTTGTGTTAGTTTTCTGAGGTAGAACTGAAAATTCAAGATTTCTACTTAAGTTTACCCTTAGAGATGAAATTAAATTGTATGAATATTTTAATGTGTTAGTATATATCACAAATAATATACAGTCTCATAAATCTGAGCTATAAAGAGTACTACCCCCTCCCTACACCATGTATGTAATAGTCTCTAAAAACCTATTCTACCTAATGAACCACAGTGCTCTGAAGCCAAGATTTACCACAGATCCAAGATTTATAGTTTTATCCTTTATACATAATTTGGCCCCACTAATTTCTTTAATAGTTTTTATAGACATGTCAATATTCTGTAAAAGGCAGCAAGTGCCCTTTTTCTGATTCTTGGAGAACATTACATTTTTTGGAAACTTGATTTTATTAGATGCAAAAACCTTTCAATGGGCAAAAGACAAATGCTAAACTTAAATCTTACATCTTATTAATTTCAATTGTTCCACTCAAATGAAAAGATCCTTCCTCTTAAATCTAACCTAATCTAATCCAAATCCAATTTATTAAGAGGTCAGTGTATCTCCCAATGGAGGACAAAACTAAAGACCTGTCCTGACAGACTGAGGAAATGTATCTGCTGAAAATCCTATTTTGTATTCAACTATCTAAGTCTTTAAATAGCAGTGGCCATGAAAACAGCTCTGCTGGCCTGAGGAAGGAAAGTTAATAACGGAATAGGTGATGAACACATGCCTAGACATATGCCTAGACCAAATTCTTAAGACATTGTCTAGAACAGATTCCAACAGGTTGACACAATTGAAAGTACTTTTGGGGTTCATTTCCTAGGACTTCATGACAGGTTTAAAGTTTGGGTTTTAAAGAGTCTTCAGGAACTGCAGTTGACACATTTGAAACATATTATAAGGACTAAAATATTCAAAATCAAACCCCAAAGACTAAATTTTATTGATGGACTTTCAGGACTGAAATGAGATGTTTATATCCAAACATGATTAAAGGTAAAATAACAACAAATTATTCTTGTCCAGTCAAGCATGAATAATAATAAAACTCTTGAAGGAGATCAGAGCTAAAACATGGTTACATGACTTTAGGCAAACTGGAAAAATAGCTACACATTTAAATGGGTCCTTTGTAAGGAAACCATTGCCCATTACAGTATATCAAAAGCAGAACTACAAAGCTAGAATGAATGTAGTCATATCCAGTTCTGTCTTATTTTACAATATATAGGAAATTGCTTTATGTTTCATTGTTTAACATTTAATCCAACAGACATATAAAGAGCATCCCATTCTGAGCTAAGCATAGTGCTCATACTGAGGACACAAAAATGGGTCAATGTAATTTTTCCCTTAAGACATTTATTACCTAGCACTGTTTTGGGGGCAGGAAACAGAAGCCACACTATGACCAATTTTGTTCTATCATATATACTTCAGTTAATATCTGTTTCATCTTTTTGTACAAATACAAATAACTCTGATCAATCCCTGAAGATACTATCTCATTATTATCCACAATAACCCTGTGTGCTAGGTACTACTATTGTTCCCATTCAGTAGATGAACAGTCACAGAGCCATGTGGTAAGTACCAAGATGAGCCAAGATTCCAGGCAAAACTTCCTTGTGATAGCAAACCACAGTGCCTGAGATTCAGATCATTGCTTCACCTCAGAAATCACCCTTTGGACCTTAGAAACATGTAAGATGAAGATATCTTGATAAATAATGTTTTTAAGTAGCCTTGATTGCTAAGACTCATAGAAACATTCTCTCTTTAAAATAGTTAACTCATGCCCACATAACCACTTCCTGATTATTCACTGTCAGTTGAAGAATTTACTCCCAAGGCTGTCCCCTTACCTCCATCCATATACCTCTCTTTACCTATCAAAATATCCCCCCCATTCACAATGAAATGTGCTTTCTTCCCCAGTTCTGATTCACTTTCAACCTTTCCTTACCTGACTTTTATTCCAAGCCCTCAAAGGCACTTATTATTGTCTAGAAATGATGGATGCTTCTATGTCTTTATTTTATCATCTCTCAGTTGCATTCAACCAAGTCCTTCATGTCTTCCTTGACTCACTTTCCTTGCTCCCTCCCTTAGTAAGTTCCTTCCTGGGCTCACTATATCCAACTGACTTCTCCATCTCTTCTTATGGCCTTACCACTATTCTCATTTCTTGGTCCTGACACTCCTATTTTCTCAGTGTATATCCTTACTCAAGGTAACCTTATAAACTCAGTACCTCTATGTACCATCTTTATGATGATGAATCTCAAACGTTTATCTTCCAGAGTCATCCTCTCATGAGTAATAAATAAATTTATATATGTATATATATTAACATATATAACTTTCCCATTTCAGGAAATTATACCATAACACTATGCAATTGCTAGATAAAAACCTAATCAACCATTCTTGATTCCTCATATTTAGTGTTTCCCATATTCAGCCTGTCATGCAAAGTCATCATTTAAACCTCCAAAATGAAGTTTGAAGTTTTCCACTTGTTTCCATGCCAATCACTCTCGTCCAAATACTACCTATCCAATGTAGATTCTTATTACAGCATTCCATTTGATCTTTCTGCTCTATTTTTTAACAAAAGAGTCATTTTTTTAACAAAATTCATGAATTAATTCATTATTACTTATTAAGAGCATACAACATGTTAGGGACTTTTTCATCTCCTAGAGATACAAAAACAATAAAAATCCAAATTGTTATACATCTTGCATTCTAATGAAAACAGCAGAAAATAAGCAATAGGCAAATATATATAGTACATGAGATGGTGGTCAGCTAAGGAAATTTTTTTATATATTTTTATTGGTGCATTAGAGTTGTACAAATAATTGAATTTGTTGTCACACAGTCATACATGCATACAATATAACAATATAATTTGGCCAGTATTTTCCCTTTCCCTTCCCTCCTCCTTCCCCCTGGTTTCTTTCCTTTACTCTACTGATCTCCTTTAGATTCTCACAGGATCCACCCTCCCCCGCACACACACATCCTTCTTTTCCTTTTTCCTAGCTAGCATGCACATATAAGAGAAAACATACAACCCTTGGCCTTCTGACTTTGACTTATTTTGCTTAAAATAATTGTCCTTAATTCCATAAATTTTCCTGAAAATGACCAGCTTCATTCTTCTTTATGGCTGAATAAAATTCCATTATGTATAAATGCCACATTTTCTTTATCCATTCATCTGTTGATGGACACCTAGTCTGGTTCTATAATTTGGCTATTGTGAATTGTGCTATGTATTATAAGCATAGGTCTGCATGTATCACTAAAGTATGCTGATGTTACTTCTTTAGGATAAATACCGAGGAGTGGTATAGCTAGGTCAGGTGGTGGCTCTATTCCCAGTCTTTAAAGGATCCTCCATATTGATTTCCATAATAGTTGTATTAATTTACATTCCCACCAAGAGTGTAAAAGTGTTCCCTTTTCTCCACATCCTCTCCATGATTTATTATTTTTTGTATTCTTGATGGCTGCCATTCCAACTATAGTAAGATAAAATCTTAAGGAGAAAAATTAAACCAGCAGTGAGATGGGAAATGCTAGGGGAGAGCAGGTTGTTAAATAAAAAGTGTAGCTGTGTTCATAAACACCTTTAGAGTAAAATCCAAACTCCTTATTTTGGTTTAGAAGATTCTCAACCTCTCCCTACCCTACCTTAAGACTCTCTCCTTCATCAATGAACTCAAGATGGCCTCATTCAGTTTCTCACAACCCTGTATATGTTTCTGCCTGGAAGCCTTGGCATTCCTGTCACCTCTACCTGGAATACCCTCAGCTCTGCTTTTAGCAAGTTTCTTCTCTTCCTTCAGGTCCATCAGCTTAGATGGTACCTCACAGGAGATCTTTTTCTTGGAAATCCCATCTCAAATGGCACAACTAAGATTTTCTTACCTTATTTACTTCCATTGTAGTACCCAATTATTTTAAATAAACCCATTTTATGACTTTTGTATTATGTCTTTTCCTAATAGCACACATGCTGTATGAAGGCAGACCTTCATGCTCTATTCACTGCTTCTTCCCCAACTTAGAATTGTGTCTGACCCTTAAAAAGCACACTGTAAAGACTTGTTCATGGTTTGATTGAATAAGTGAATATAAATTTCAATTCCAGTTGTTTTCATGTAGGAAAATTTTTAGATATGCAGTGTGCAAAGACACTGGAACAACTCGACATTGAAATGGTCTGTGGAAATCAGGCTAAGCATACCAGTTTATTTAGAATTAGAGAAATATGAAATCCTAGTGTTCAAAGGTCTTTAAAATGTTTTTTCATCCAACCTCCCCAGGAAACAAAGTTAAAAGATGTTGAACAGTATGTCTACGTCACATAACAAGAGTGCAGTGAAAACACTTACCTCAGCTGAAGACATTCCATTCCCAGTACATTGCCTCATACATGACTGGAATATTTTAATGAGACTGTGAGGATCAGAATGTCTCAGGCAACAGGACATTGTTGTGAATTTATATAAGGGCCACACAGGATGTCAAACGATGTTAAGAATAAAGTACAGATTTTTACATATTTTAAGTAAAATCCATAGATGTCAATTTAGGACATGCAAACTCTATCTCCATTCTCTTAGGGTCCCATCTGGCCCCAAGAAGTAAGTTGACACAAAATAGATTAACAGTAGAAAAGTATATAAATCTACATGGGAACCCTCATAAGGAAATGAAGTCCCATAGAAGTAGTTAGATGTAATCACTTACATACTGAATTGGCCAAAGAGTAACCAGTTGTAAAATGTGACAAGCCAAAGGGATTTGTATTAGGGTAGTTAATTGAGTTGTGAAGTGGAAGAAGATAAAAATTACTTTAACAAGACTTGTTTATACAGGTTTCCCATAGCTTCATCTTTCTATCCTTGTTGACAAGAATGTTATTTTCCTTTGGTTCAGGAAAGACATCTTTAACATAGAAATTTCATCTCCTACTTTCCAGAAAGAAAATAAAGGTCAGCGTGATCTTGCAGCTGATATTTTTTAAGTGTCTTTACTTCAAAATAGTTAATATACCAGAACAGTATATTTGGGGGCAGCACATTTCAAGATTTCACAACTTTCAAGATTTTGCAAGATTTGGCTATGAATTCCTGGATGTGCTGCAATGGTCAGGTTTTTATCTAGACCAGGTAGATGAGTGATGCTCAAAGACAAAGTTTTGAAACCCCCAATGTCACAAGTAGAGGCACAATATTGACTACCATTATCTCCTTTCACTCCCAAAATCCTAGTAAATACAGGTATGGTAATAAAAAGTTATGAATGCCAATTAACAGAAAAGAATTCAAGGAGGAGAGAATAGAAACTTCATTCCAATGAGCATCTAGAACATGAGCAGTACATGAAGGTCTATAACTAAAGAAGGGGAAGGGAGACTAGCCTGAACCTGTCACAGAAGGATACAGGTGAGGGAAAACCACTATCCTGCAAAATCCTAAGAGGCATACTGTTAGGAAGGTACAGGTAAGAATAGGAGCTGGAAACAGGGAGAAAAATCATATATGAGAAAATTTATTTGAAAACTAAAGGTCAGAACTCACAAGCTTAACTTGTCCCAGACAATGAAACAAAAATGTCCTCCCTAAAGAAATAGCACTATTGATATAAAACTTAATCTACCAGCAATGGACTGGTATTTCTTTTCCAGTTTTTCATTTGCAAATATAAACAGGCAATCAAAAGGTGCCAAATTTTTGAGGAAACCCAGGAACATAAGAAGAGAAAGAGAGAGGAAGATAGAAGCTAGCAGGGAAAAAATTACTCCTGTGGAAAAAGAAAAGTAGTCAAGGAACAAAGGACAAAACAAGTGGACCAGAGGGCCTTTGTAAATTAAAGGGAAATACTGGAACATCAAAGAATAAAATGAAGGGGTTGGGGTTGGGATTGTGGCTCAGTGGTACAGCACTCACCTAGCATGCCTGAGGCCCTGGGTTCAATCCCCAGCACCACATAAATATAAAATAAAGGTATTGTGTCCACCTACCACCAAAAAGAAATTAAAATGAATAAACGAAAATTCTTAAAGCCATCCAGAGGAATAAGAAAATGACGACCAAAATTTTAACAGCAGTGCTATATTCTAGAACACCATTGCTTCGAAGTAATGCCTTCAAAGCTGCAAAGAAAAATGATTTTTACCCTACACTTCTACACCTATCTAGACTACTGATTACATAAAGGAGTAGAATAAAAAACATCTTCAGACTCAAAAATTGTCCGTCATGACCCTCTTTCCATAGGAACTTATTTATAATGTGAATTTTACAAAAGGGAAAAGTAAACCAAGAAAGATGGAGCTAAGGAAATAGTAGATCTCACCCAGAAAAAAAATAGAAGACTTTAGATGGCAGTTGTGCGGTACATATAGAGTTTAATGGTAAAGATTGGAAAAGAGCGAGAGAGGATTTCAGGACCATGGGAAAATGTGGTTGAGATGAAATGCCAGAGATAATGAAGATGTGAACCAACAGTGAAATTATGAAAAAGGGCAATGTCTGTAAGGGAAAAAGTTAATCATGAACTCCAGGGGAAAAAAACAAAACACACACAGGAAAAGCTACGTTACAATATTATATAGTGTTTCTCAACAAAACATTTAAAATAACATAGATTTGACTTAAATAGCAATACGTCACATGAGCAGGATATAGAACTACAGAGTGTGTCCTAACAAGGAATTAATTAAACAATGTTTTGGTTAAACAAGAAAGAAACACTTTCATTAACTCAACAAAATAAGTCACTGACAATGGAGATATGATCTTACCAAAGATTACAATGTGTCCCTGGCTCTTGTGTCTTTGCATGAGAGGATTTCAAACAAGATACAAGATTTAGTAAAAGTCCAGCAAAGTTTATTAAAAGAGAAGGAAGGGGGAAGCACCCTTGAGGGAGTGAGTGGAACCTCTCAGAGAAGGGAGCAACAAGTCACTTCTCTGTGTCCCAGCTTTTATTGGGGTGGGTGGAAATTATTAGAAGGTCCCACTCGAGTATCACCTCTCCACTCTAGATTGACAGATGACAATAGCTAATAAACTCAGGGCCACTCTTGGTCATCTTGGTTATCTTGGTCAGGCTGCAGATCTTAATTGGAATTGGTTTTACAGAATTTGTGGTCAGTGGGCTCGAATCTTAACCACCCCATTTTTCTGAGTCTAGGAATCTTTCTGGTCTATCTTGTTTGTGTAGGGTCTTGCTGAAAAGGCCTTAGAATCTGGCCTTTCTGAGCAAACATGTCTTTGTCCTCTCCTAAATTTATCTACCTTCCTCCTGTTGTAAGAGGAATAGTTAACAGAGCTGAGATCAGGCAAGGGTCCTGAAATAACTGTCTTGTAGGATTTTGCAGAGCCACTGAGGCGGGGTTGTTGTTCAATTGATTTGCTCTGTACTAAGTATTTTCTTAAACTCTTCGACCCACTGCTCATGTCTAACTGCTACCTAATAACATGGAAGTAAATAAAAGAGTAAATAAGTGAAAGAGCAAAATATGTTATGTACAGACAGTGGATCTAATGTAAAGAAGTGAGTGAGTAAGCAGGTTCTTCACTTGTTGCTAAACTCTTTACATACCACTTGAATCCCCCACATGTGTTGCATTTCTTTATAAAAAAAAAAATCCGAAGAATTCATATTTTTATAACTTCAACTTGACTGTGTAAAAGAAAAAGAAAAAGTTATCCTGCCTTACCCTTTTCTGTTTCTTTGCTCTTCTCTGTTGGAGAATTTCATTGAACTCTCAGTTCATAAGACTCCATTGGAGCTGACATCACTTTCTTTTGTACACTTTTGCTCACTTTTACAAGTTAAAAAAATTTTTTTAAATAACAGTGATAAAAATTTTAAACAGAAAAAAACTTCATATGACATAAGAGCTCAGAGAGATAAAGACAAACCAACTAGTGAATCTGAAGCACAGGCAAGAGGGAATCAGAAACCACATTTCCAAAAATAAAGTCAGATTTGGGACAAAAAGAAAATGAGGATATTTAATGATGGTGTTGAATTTTGCCTGAACTTTGTGATCTTGTAAAACAGTGATGGTTAAAGAAATTTATCTATTTTCTGTGTTCAAAAAAAAAAAAAATTGCCTTTGTGCAAACATCCTTCCCAAACAACTTCGATATGACTTCCAGAGGCCCGCTCTTGTTTACCTATGACAAAGTCAGACACAGAACCTCAAACTTCCCATTCTCTGCCTTGCAGGTCCCTGGCTTTTGATCTGCCCTCAGCATAAGCCAGCACAGAACCCCTTCTTAATGGCCTCTTCTGAGAATATCCTAAGTTTCGTGAAGAACATTCTCTGATTGCCCTTCTCTCACAGCCACTCACTCATCCCACACGCCCACATGTGGTTCTTACTTCCTTTCTAAAAGACAAGCACCTCAGACTGACCGTTGAGATGTTTGCCAATCTCATGACCCAAGCATTTTTCTTTTTCCATATAATCCCCTCTCCTCTGTTGTAAAAATCTCTTTCCCCACTTGCAATGAAGTCTATTCTTAACTAAGTCTGGAGGTTTCTCATTTCTTTGTTTTGTTTTTTGTATTTGTGTATTTTTTTTCTAATGCTGATTAAAGGGTCAAGGAATAAAGATAGACTTTATAGAGGTGCTAAGGGAAAAAAGTCAACATGTGACAGAAAAAAGAATTTCTCAGCAGTATCATAATCAGCATCCAGATTGATGTGTGGGAGAAGATGGGAAGCTTCCAAAATCATTGAGATTTCAAACTGATTTCAAGAAAAAGCACATTGAGTGCCAGGCAGAACAAGGAATCTTGGATTCCTTGATAGAAGGGAGGGCTAGAGATAAGTGCTGAACCAAGAATGGGAAGGAGGACAGGGCAGTGGTCAGAGGGAGCACAAGCCCAGAGCCCCCTGGATAGCCTCTAGCCTACAAATGAGTGATGACAGGTGTCTTCTGGAAGGCATCAGGCTGAATGTCAAAGCAACACCATTGGAAAAGCCCAAATCCAAACTGTCACTCCTCATTATCAAAGTAACTGTCAATCCTCTCCTTCCAGGCATGCATCACAATGGCATCCTTAATGAGACCCTCCATGCGTGGAATCTGAAGCTATGCAGAAATCTAAAGAAATCCTTTTAGGCTATAATCCTTCAATCTTACTTCTCAGTAAAAATGGTGAAGCCTGAGGCACAGAAAATTTAGCAGTGCCTACTGCTCATTGAATATTGTTAGGGTATCTCTGAAGGGAAGTTTCTGATCTTTTGCCCTGAGGCAGGAATTCAAGAGAAATGGGGGGAACCAGGCCCATCTTTTAATGGTATGCTTTTGGAACAATCAAAGTATGCTCAATATTATCATTATGGTTATCATTCTTAGTATTAAGAACACTGCAGCAGAACCTTTGCTGGTGAATTAGCCTAAAGCAGTAATTCTGAATCAGTATGTAGGGAGGTTGCTGTTCTTGACATTATGCAGAAGTAGGGCACTTGATTTCCACGCTTTAGCTAATAATTCACAACAAAATGCATCCATTTCATTGTCCTTATGTCCATTACATCACTTTATGTCCTTAAAGTTTATTATAAATCATAAATGTAAAAAAGGCATCTGTTTACCGTGTGTGTGTGTGTGCGTGCGTGCGTGCGTGTGTGTGTGTGTAGAAAATTTAGAAATAACTGATTAGGAATTGACTTTAAGATACTGTAGTATAACCATAAAATATTTAGATAGATAGATAGATAGATAGATAGATAGACAGCTAGCTAGATAGATATAGAAAGATGATAGATAGATAGATAGATGATAGATAGATAGATAGATAGATAGATAGATACATAGATACATAGATAGATACATAGATAGATACATAGATAGATACATAGATAGATACATAGATAGATAGGAAAAAGAATTTGTCAAGAATTAAAAAGCAAGTTAGAGGACAGAATGAAACACAGCATAGACAAGATGACACACACAGACAGGATGAGATATAGTCCAGAAAGAGAGATATTGGATCAGTAATGGTGGCTCCCTCTAGGAAGCAGAATCATGGGGTAGAAAAGAGTAAGAGCATGACTTCATAATTTTTATGTTTCATATACTTATAGATTCCTTGGGGACTTTTTCCACAAGAAATGTGTGCTGCTTGCATAACTCAAAGCCATAAGTTGTGATTTAAAGAAAAAGAATATCTACATACAGACAAATGTTCTTTGAAAAAGTGGCCAGTTTGTTTCCAACACAGCAGTCCTTTTATAGGGCAAATGGAAGAAGAAATACTGCTTGACAACTCTTAAAACAGTTATTTCACCAAAACAGTGAAGATAACTAAAAATACAGGACAATCAGCAGTGCTATAATTAAAATATACCCATGGGATTTATTTGGACATAACTATAAATGCACAGAGTATAGTTAAGCTTCAGTTAAGTCCCTAGTACTTACCCTTACTCTCCATCCCCATTACCCTCCTCCTTTTCCATCCCCTTGTTCCCTTTCCTCCACTCTACTGATTTTTGTATTATTTATTTACATTTTTTAATTAGTATCTTGTGGATATGTGCAATGATGAGAGTTTCTGTAGGATATTCATCTATGTGCATTGGAAAGTTTGGTTGGATTCATTCCACTGTTTTTCCCTTATCCTGCCCCCCTCCTCCTTCCCCTCAATCCCCTTCCCCTACTCCCCTGAGCTTTCTTTCATTTTGATGGAATCCACCACCACCACCATTTCTTATCTCATTCTCCCCTGCTCCCAATTTTAGACTAGCTTCTGTGTATCAGAGAAAACATTGGACCCTTTATAGGGGCACCGCCACATCAATGTTGATAGCGTACCTATATTTTTTTGTAGTTTGCTAACATATTCTAATTTGTTTTCAATAAAATATTTCATTGATGATGAACTCAAAAGGTACAAATGCATGTATTTTTTAAAAAAGAAGTACTAAATTTCTTCTTCTCAAAATACTGATGATACATGTATAATTTGCAATTTGTTTTCCAGTGTCCACCACCTACATTTGGAGTCAGGGAAACTTCACTATCTCCTTGAAAAACCATGTTAGTATGTGCTGAAGAAACTGAGCATCCAGTTCAAAAGTTAATAGCTCTTTTAAGAAAAATGTACTCAAAGACAAATAATTCAACATGCACCTTCGTTCAACTCTATGAAGCATAACTTTTCACTATGATCAAAAGGCTATTCTTCTCAATTAATTTCACTCATGTTTGAAAACTCAGGAAATGCAAAATGATAGCTGCTAATGTGCTAGCTCCATGAACTGTAAAATTTGTAAATAGTTAAATGATGCCCATTATATGTTATTGTTATCATATGCTACACATAGAAAATTCATTCAAGGAATGGTTTAACAATTAATGTACATTCTGGAATCAAAATACGTTTTTTGAAAGTTCTACCAAAGATAAAACATATAACTATTATAAATCAAATTCAGTGAAATATAATTTAAATATAATAAAATTCACCCATTGTAAGTATTGATAATGAATTTTCACAAGTGCAAACACCTAAGTAACCACCACCACAATGAAGACATAGAACATTTTCATCATAGTAAAACATTTGCCACTAACCCTTTATAGTCAAGCCCCAGCACCCAGGCAATCACTGATCTGCTACCTGTCGCTACAAATTAATTTTATTGGTTCTCTAGAATTTCATAGAAGTAGAATTACTCAGTATCATCCTTTTATGTCTGGATTTATTTACAAAGTATGAAGCTAATTTATGTTGTTTCATGTATCATTAGTTTGCTCTTTTCAATGCCAAGTACTATAAATATGCCATGATTTGTTTATACCATTACTTGTTGATAATCAGGTGTTTTCAGTTTGGGGCTTTTATGATTCAAGCCACCATTGGGACAATTTTTGTGCAGATCTTTGCATGGACACGTTTTCTTCTTTGTTGGCACAATACCTAGGATTGAGATTTCTGGGTCATATATCAAGTATATGTTTTGTTTGACAAGAATCTGCAAACATGTTTTCCAAAATAGTTGTATATTTTTAAACTTCCACAAGCAGTGAATGAGATTTGCAAGTGTGCCACATCTTTGCCAACAGAAGAAATTCTTTTATCATTTCAGGAAGCATATAGTTTATACTTCATTGTGGTTTTAGTTTATATTATCCTAGTGAGTGATGATGTTCAGTATCTTTTTATATGCCTATTGGCCTTTCTTATATCTATTTGTGAAATATATATTCAAATATTTTGGTCATTTTTTGAGGTGTTCATATATTTATCAAGTGGCAAGTTTGTTATATCTATATGTAAAAATTAAAACTGGAATACTTCTATAAGAACCAAGAAGTTGGAATATACAACTGTTCTGAGCAAGACACACATACAAAAATCCTTACTGGTCATAAACAAACAAAAATTGATAAATTGGATTTCATCAGATTAAAAACTTGCTACTTTTTTGTAAGACACCATTAAGAAAATGTATGTAAAAGGCAGAGACTGGGAAAAATAATTGTAATATGTTTATATGACAAAGGACTTAAATCTAAGTTGTAATTATCATGAACAAATGAGTTTAAGAAAATAAGTTTTTATTTCTTGATGATGCACTATATGTCATATATATGTTTGGATCTGACATGCTAATATTTTGTTAAGGATTCTTGCATCTATTTGATGAGGATTATTGTGTTAACTTGGGGATTTTTATACTGTATGTTCTGGTTTTGACACTAAGATTATCTTTACCCCTATCTAACAAAATAAGGAAACAGCTCTTTCCTCCTCCTTTGTTTTGCAGAAGAGTTAGCGTAATTTTGGTATAATTTCCTCCTTCAAGTATTGTATATAATACACCAGAGAAGCCATCTAGACTCAGTTTTTGTTAAAAAGGTTTTGATTATTAATTTAAATTCTTTAATTTAAAAAAGGCTATTTAGGTTATCATTTCTTCTTGAGTGACTTTAGGCAATTCATGTCATTCAAGAGATTTGTTTACTTCATTTAAATCGTGAGATTTATTGACAGACACACTTACAATATTTCACTCATATACTTTAAATTTACATATGATTGAAAGTAATATTCCTCTCTATGTTTTCAGTAATTTAGGAGATATCTGGAGCAGAGATAAACTTATAATTTGGTTATAAGTCACATAAAAGACATAATGATGTCAAAATATGATGGGATATTTACCAATAAAGGTAGGTATACACAATTGTCAAAATTATTTTAAAGTTTATAATTGTCTAGTTTGAGTATATGAACTACTGATGATGTTTTGTGATTAGGCTGATATTGAATACAAAAATAAAAATGTTAGCATGGAATATATACTTTCTCTTTTTAATGATCATAAATAAGTGTATTTTAAAAATGCCTAAACCTTTGGGGAATATCTTTGTAAATTGTCCTAAATTTATTAACAATGATATTTTCTTCTTTTTAATCTTTTAACTTTTGGTTACAATTTGTTTAAAATATGTTAGAAATCTCATCAAAATATTCAACAGATGGATCACCAAAAATCCGGATTTCGAAGATTTTAACAAATTATAATTCTTGAAACTAGATTTATAAATAGAAAAACATTGGCATTTATCCCTTCATAAGCAAGGAAGGAACTGAGCGAGTTAAAAAAAGAAAGCTCAAGATGTGTTCAAAAGTTGTCCACTAAGGTATCAACAATTTCAAAGTTATCAACCAAAAATGAGAAAGCATTTCTGTACTTAAAATATAGTGTTGTATTAGTTTCAGATATGGCCAGGAAACATTAAAGTATGTGAACTTATCCCAAGAATAATTATTCTGCTTATACTCTTATTATTAAATAAGGTAATCAGTATAAAGTTTTGATCTTGCTTTAATGTACATGGAATGAGGTTTATTATTTAAAAAAAAAATTCTAGTTTTGAAAATATTTTTGAAAAGTATTTTTTATTTCTGGCTCCATTTTTCCCTCTTCACTCAGAACACTGGGGAGTGCAGTGTGAAAATTTAAGAAATGAATTAAGTCTTTTGGCTCCTTTACTAACCATAGTAAAGGAGTCATAAGCCTGACCAATCAAACTTATGCTTTTTAAATTTTTTATGTAAGAAATCTCATGGAAAAAAATAGTTTAACACAAAGTCCAACATCTGAAATTCTGCCCTCTTTACATTCCACCTGTGTGTTAATCAACTTTTCATCACTGTAACAAAAATATCTGACAAGAACAACTTAGAGGAGGAAAAGTTTATTTGGGTTCACGGTTTCAGAGGTTTAATGAATGGTGGGCCAACTCCATTGCTCTAGGCCCAAGATGAGGCAGAACATCATAGCAAAAGGGAGGAACACTGCTCCATACACAGAGACCAGAAAGCAGGGAAGATGACCTCTTGCAGGGCATGCCCCCAGTAATTCACTTCCTCTAGCCATACCCCACCTGTCTACAATTACAACCCAGTTAGCCCATTCAAACCTGGATGGATTGATTAGGTTAGAGCTCTCATAATCCAGTCATTTCACCTCCCAACATTCCTGCATTAACACAGGAGCTTTTGGGGAACACCTAATATTCAAACCATAACAACCTGGAAGAACAGAACATTAAGAGAAAAACTAACAAACCCACATCCAACTCTCGGTAACCTATGAAATTACTGCTTTAAGTAGTAAAACATACCTCAAAAATTAATTTGTTTTTGAGAAACATAGTAGTTATTTGGCAAGAGCTCTTTGCCAACAGATCCCAATCACTTCAGAAATGTTGAAAGAGAGTGAAAGAGAGAGAGAGAGAGAAGAAAGAAAGAAAGAAAGAAAGAAAGAAAGAAAGAAAGAAAGAAAGAAAGAAAGAAAGAAAGAAAGAGAGAAAAGAAAGGAAGGAAGGAAGGAAGGAAGGAAGGAAGGAAGGAAGGAAGGAAGGAAGGAAGGAAGGAAGGAAGGAAGGAAGGAAGGAGAGAGAGAGAAGTGAAGGAGAGAGGGAGGAAGGGAGGGAGGGAAGAGAAAAAGAAAGAAAACCATGGCTAGCAGTGGCACAGATCAGTAGAGAATGCATCTGTTTCTTCACTACTTTCTCCCTCCTCTTCACACCCTGTTTTAGTCAGCTTTTTCACTGCTGTGACTAAGGGACCCAACCAGTGCAACTGTAGAAGAGGAAAAGTTTATTTGAGGGCTCAGGATTTCAGAGGTCTTAGTCCATAGAAACCTGGCTCCATTCCCCAGGGGCTCCAGGTAAGGCTGAACATCAGGGCAGAAGAGTATGGCAGAGACAAGCAGCTTACATGATGATTGGAAAGAGAGAGACTCCACACTCGCCAGTTAAAAAATATCTGCCCAACACCCGCCCCCAAGGAACCACTTCCTCCAGTCACACCCCATCTGCCTCCAGTTACCACTCAGTTAATCCCATCAGGGATTTATCCACTGATTAGATTAAGGCTATAAACCAATCATTTCTCCTCCAAACCTTCTTGCATTGTCTCACATGTGAGCTTTTGGGGGACAGCACATTTAAACCATAATACACCCCAACCACTACCCTTACCTCCTGCAAAACTTTCATAAAACACAACCAGTGACCTACCAAGTGAATTGTGCCAACTTAGAAGGTACATGGGTGATGTTTTGGTGTTTGAGGGTAACGCAAAAAGTTGGAGAAAAAAACCATGATCCAGCCAACATTGTTTTCTCTATGAATCTATATCTGCAAAGCAGTAGCATTAAAGTTTAAGAAAATAAAAGAAATATGTGACAAGATATGAAAAAAAAAAAATGCTACCACCATGGCCTGTAATTGTCTCCTTGAGTTATATTTATTTTTAGTCATTGCTTAATACGTGATTTACTTTATTGAACCCAAGACAAATCTTCAACTTAACACTCACTCTTCTATCAACGGCTTACTTTTTAGTCTAGTGCTTGCAAAGTTTCAAACTTCTACGCACTATAAAAATCCTCTTCAGTTATTATTCTTACTCTTTTTCTTACTTTTCCCTTCTAAAGTCAAGACAAAAGGATCCCAGGAAGATCAACTGAAATGGGACATATTTCATATCCATCATCATTTCCCCTTCCATCAGGAAAAAGAATTCACTCTCCACTCTATTTATACTCCTTTCTTCATCTCTAAATAGAAACGGTTTAAGTGAAATAAGTCATACACACACAAAAAAAAACAAGTTCCTCATATTCTCTTTCTCAAAAAAATGAAGATGATCTGAAATGGAAGAGGGATTGCTTGAGGCTGCTGGGAGGGAGCACAACAAGGGTACAGAAAGGGTGACTGGGTATGATCAGTGCATGGTGTTTGCATGTATGTAAATATCACAGTGAATGCCATTAATTTGTGCATTTCATAAGTGTCAATAATTCTAATTTAAAATGGAAAAATGTGAGCATCCATCTTCCATGAAAATATAAAATAAATTTAAAATGTTCTATATAAATGATTATTCTACCTGCTGGTCAAAAATAAATACACAAAAAAACCAAAGACCCAATGTTTTCTCTGATAAGTGGATGATGATACATAACCAGCATGGAGTGGGGAGTGGGGATAAGGAAAGAATGGAGGAAGGATGGATTGTGTAGAGGGAAATGAGGGGTGGAGAGGACGCAGGGGAAGGAAAGATAATGGAATGAGACAAACATCATTATCCTATGTACATGTATGATTACACAAACTGTGTGACTACTTCGTGTACAATCAAAGAAATGAAAAGTTGTACCCCATTTGTGTACAATGAATCAAAATAATAATAATAAGTAATAATAATAATAATAGTAAAAGAAAGAGTATCTGTATCTCTAGGAATGTATATTTTTGTTAATAAATTTAAATATTACCCTTAATAAATAAATAAATAAATACACAAATAGAAACAGATATTACCATATTATGGAGTTTCATTATGATATTTATTAACATTTTATTGCTGCACTCAGAAATCTTCATTTTTGTTATTAATAAAACATATTTTAACTGGTACTTAACTTCTAATAATGAGGTAACATGATGTTTTGATACATATATACATATATCATATAATTTAAATCAGGTTAAACCTACCTATCTCAAATATTTATTATTTCTTTATGGCAAAATACATTCTTCTAGCTTTTGAAGTCTACCTTCTCCCTACTGTGAGCAGCATACTAGAAATCCTTGCTCCTATCTAACTGTACTACCTATCCATCAACCTCTCCCCTGTCCTCCCTCCCCTGTTCTCCCAGTCTCAGGTAAACACCATTCTACTGTCAACTTCTATGAGATCAGTGATTTTAAATCCCTGTATGAGTACTTGTCTTTCCATGCCAGCTTAATTCATTTAACATAATGATCTCCAGGTTCATCCATGTTTTCACATTTTATAGAATTTCATTTTTTTTATACCTGAAGCATATTCCAGTGTGTAAATAGACCACATTATCTTCATCCATTCACTGGTTGATGGACACTTAGTTGTCACCACTTCTTGGTTATTGTGAATAAACATGGAAGCACAGACTCTTTTTGACTTGCTTTTTAAATTTCCATTTTAGTGAGATTGCTGTATCATACAGTAGATCTAGTTTTCATTTTTCAAGGAAACTCCATGTGCTTTCAGTAATCTTTAAGTCCTGTTTCTTTACAAGATCCTTCTCAAAAACAGAATCTTTTTTCCTACATGTTTTAAAGGAAGTACAGTTCTCCTTTGCTTTTTATAACAGCTACATTGAGATACAATTTATATACTATATGATTCATCCTTTTAAAGTGTGGTTTAAAGCATATTTTGAAGTGTTTTTTATTATGTTAACAGAGATGTGTAACCATCACTGCTATCTAATCGTAGAAAATGTTTATTATCCCAAAAGAAACTCTGTACCTATTAGCAGTCACTCCCTATTCCTCCTTCCCTCAGCTCTTGGCAACCATCAGTCAACTTTCTATCTCTATAGATTTACCAATTTGTGGTACTTTACAGAAAAGGAATCATATAATACACAGTCTTTGATGACTGACTTCTTACAATTAGGATAGTGTTTTCGAGTTTCATCCATGTTATAGCATGGGCCAATATTTAGTTTATTTTCATCATGAATAATATTTCATTATATGGATATACCACATTTTATTTATCCATTCATAAGTCAATAGAAATCTTCATTTTTACCAGTTTTTGCATTATACATGATGTTGATATTGTATATGATCATATGTGATCTGTTATTATAAATGATATTATATAAGGAGAGAATGCACAAGATTATGTGTACACACATGCTTTCATTTATTCTGAATAGATACTTAGAAGTGAAATTGCTAGGCAATGCAGTAATTCCCATGCTTATCGTTTGAGGAACTGCCAACCGAAAGTGTGCTCTTTACCATTTTACAATACCACCAGCAGTAAATGGGTGTTCCAATTTCTCCATATCCTAGACAACATTAGTTATCACCTGTTTTTATGTTTTTATTTCTGCATTATAGTCAAACATAAGAGTAGGGTTTACTTTGACAAATTCACAGATTTATATAGCATGATTGTCTCCATTTCCATCCCCAGCACTCTCTCTGTCTCTCTCCTCCCTACCTCTGATTCTGTAACTTCCTCTACTCCTTCAATTTATTTACTTATTTTTATAGTTATATATCAAAGCAGAATGCTTTGTGATATACTCACACATGCATGTAGCATCATTTGGTCAAATTCATTCCACAGTTCCTCCCTTTTCCCATCCCTCCTTCCTCTGCCTTAATTCCCTTCTTCTTCTCCACTGTTTTTCTTTCTATTTTGATGAGATTTCCCTTTATTTTCATTCTTTATTCTTTCAAGTTTTTGCATATTGAGAGAAAACATTAAACCCTTGACTCTTTGAGTCTGCCTTACTTCACTTAGCATGGTAGCTTCCAGTTCCATCCATTTACCAGCAAACAACATAATTTCAATCTTCCATAGTTGAGAGAAAATGTGTATGTGCAGCAAATTTTCTTTCTCCGTTCATCTCTCGATGAGCACCTAGGCTGGTTCCATAACCTGGCAACTGTGTTTTATGCTGCTATACACGTTGATATGCATTCATGTATCACTATATTTGCTGATTTTAGTTCTTTTGGATGAATGCCAATGAGTGGAAGAGCTGGATTATGTGATGGTTCCAATCCTAGAATTTTGAGAAATCTCCATACTGCTTTCCAAAGTGATTGTATTAATTTGCAGTCCTACTAACAATGTATGAGTATACCTATTCCCCAATATCATCTCCAACAATTATTTGTATTCTTGGATATTACCATTGTAAGAGGAGTAAGATGAAATATCAATATAGATTTTATTTGCATTGCCTTTATTGCCAAAGATGTTGAAATTTTTCATATGTTTGTTGTTCAATGGTAATTCTTGAGAAATGTCTGTTAGATCATTTCCCCATTTATTAATTAGGTTATTTGGTGATTTTTGAGTTTTTTTTATATATTCTGGATGTTAATCTTTTATTTTAACCATGCTCATGAGTTTCAAATAGTATATAATTATGAATTTGTATTTCTCCTAATGTCTAATTACATTAAGCTTACTTCCACATGATTATTGATCATTTGTATAACTTAAAAGAAATGTTTTTTCAAATATTTTGGCCATTTTAATTAGATAATTTGTCTTTTCATTGCTATATTTTTTATTATGCATACAAGAATCTTTCCAGATACATTTAAAAATATTTCCAAATATTTTTGCCTTTACAATCTGTGACTTGTCCTGTCACTTTCTTGTTGATTTTCTTCAAGGTGCAAAACATTTTTTAGGAAAACTACCCCATTCACAATAGCTTCGAAAAAAATAAAATACTTGGGAATCAATCTCACAAAAGAGGTGAAAGACCTCTACAATGAGAACTACAGAACACTAAAGAAAGAAATTAAAGAAAACCTTAGAAAATGGAAAGATCTCCCATGTTCTTGGATAGGCAGAATTAATATTGTCAAAATGGCCATACTACCAAAAGTGCTATACAGATTCAATGCAATTCCAATTAAAATCCCAATGACGTACCATACAGAAATACAGCAAGCAATTATGAAATTCATCTGGAAGAACAAGAAACCCAAAATAGCTAAAACAATCCTTAGCAGGAAGAGTGAAGCAGGGGGTATCGCAATACCAGAACTTCAACTGTATTACAAAGCATTAGTAACAAAAACGGCATGGTATTGGCCAAAAGAGACAGGTAGATCAATGGTACGGAATAGAGGACACAGACACAAACCCAAATAAATACAGTATTCTAATACTAGACAAAGGTGCCAAAAATTTTCAGTGGAGAAAATACAGCCTGTTCAACAAATGGTGCTGGGAAAACTGGAAATCCATATGCAACAGAATGAAACTAAACCCCTATCTCTCACCCTGCACAAAACTCAACTCAAAATGGATCAAGGACCTTGGAATCAGGGAGACCTGCATCTTATAGAAGAAAAAGTAGGTCCAAATCTTCAACATGTTGGCTTAGGATCAGACTTCCTTAACAGGACTCCCATAGCACAAGAAATAAAAGCAAGAATCAATAACTGGGATAGATTCAAACTAAGAAGCTTTCCTTCAGCAAAGGAAACTATCAGCAATGCGAAGAGAGAGCTTACAGAGTGGGAGAATATCTTTGCCAATCATACTTCAGATAGAGCACTAATTTCCAGAATATAAAAAGAACTCAAAAAACTCTACACCAAGAATACAAATAATCCAATCAACAAATGGGCTAAGGAAATGAACAGACACTTCACAGAAGATCTACAAGCAATAAACAGATATATGGAAAAATGTTCAACATCTCTAGTAATAAGAGAAATGCAAATCAAAACTACCCTAAGATTCTATCTCACCCCAATTAGAATGGTGATTATCAAGAATACAAGCAACAATAGGTGTTGGCAAGGATGTGAGGAAAAAGGTACTCTCATACATTGCTGGTGGGGTTGCAAATTAGCGCAGCCACTCTGGAAAGCAGTGTGGAGATTCCTTAGAAAACTTGGAATGGAACAACCATTTGACCCAGCTATCCCACTCCTTGGCCTATATCCAAAGGACTCAAAATCAGCATAGTACAGTGATGCAGCTACATCAATGTTCATAGTTGCTCAATTCACCATAGCCAGATTGTGGAACTGACCTAGATGCCCTTCGGTTGAAAATGGATAAAGAAACTGTGGTATATATATACAATGGAATATTACTCAGCCATAAAGAATAATACAATTATGGCATTTGCAGCCAAATGGATGAAATTGGAGAATATCATGCTAAGTGAGATAAGCCACTCTCAAAAAACGGATCTCACTGATAAGTGGATGATGATACATAATGGGGGCTGGGAGGGAGGCAAGAATGGAGGAAGGAGGGACTGTGTAGAGGTAAAAGAGGGGTGGGAGGGGTGGGGGGAGGAAAAAATAACAAAACGAATCAAACACCATTATCCTATGTACATGTATGATTACACAAATGGTACACCTCTACTTCATGTACAGCCAGAGAAACAAGTTGTACCCCATTTGTTCACAATAAAGAAGGGCTATTTGTAATATTAAATAATGAAGGAAAATAAAAGTGTCCAACAAAAAAAAAGATTTTGATGATGTCCAATTTATCATTTTTACTTCTACTACTTGCATTTTTGTGACAGAGCTAACAAACCACAGTCTAATCCAAAGTCACAAAGATTTACTCTTGTTTTATTCTAAGAATTTATAGTTTTACCTCTTACATTTAGATTTTTTATTTGAGTTAATTTTTGAGATATGATATGATCCAGGACTTCAATTCATTCTTTAGCATATGAATGTCCAGTTGTGTCAACACTGATAATTGAAGACTGTTCATTCTCCATTGAATTATCTTTGTCCTATTGTTGAAAATCCTCATGCCAGTACCACAGATTTTTAATTATTGTAACTTCGTGGTAAACTTTGAAATCAGGAAATGTGAGATTCAACTCTGTTCTCCCTTTTCAAGATATTTTGGCTATGCTTGGTCCCTTTTATTTCTTCGTGAAATTTAGGATCAGGTTGTTATTTCTGCAGAGAAGTCAGGTGGGACTTTGATAGTCATTGTATCAAATGTTAGGTCAATTTGGGGAAGAATGTCATCTTTACGATATTGACTTTTGATCCATTACCAGAAGTTGCCTTTCATTATTTAGATCTTCCTTTATTTTTTTTTCCAAAATGTGTTACAGTTTTCATAGTCTAAGCCTCACACTTGTTTGATTAAATGAATTCCTTAGTGTTTTATTCTTTTTAGATGTTATCGTAAGTGAATTTATTTTCATTTTGAATGAATTTCAAATTCAATCAAATTTGAATGAATTTCATTTTGAATGAAGTCTTCTGGGTTTGTTCATTGCTGTTTTATAGAAAGACGATTTTTGTATGTTGATCCTGTATCTTCCAACCTTGGTGAATTGTTTATTAGCAATAGTTTTTGAGTGCATAATTCAGTTTTTAAGCAAAGTTGGGTAATAATTTTCCTCTCAAAAAGTACTATTAAAAAGAAATACTTATTAATTTAAGTGAATCATGTTGTATATACTTATTTATACCTATACTTTCTAGATTTTTATGATAAAGATCATCTCCATAGATTTACCAAAAAAAATTTAAAAATTAAAAGGTCATAATCAAGCCCATACATACGGATGGATGGTTTGGGTATGGCCACTGGGCATCAGCTATTACTGCATGCCTTTAATTAACAGTGTCTTTTAGAAAAACACCCATTTCTTCAAATTGCAACACAGAATGGAGAGTCAAGTCCTGATCTCTCAAAATACAGAAAGGAGACAATTAAGGAAAGACAGAATTGAGAGACAGGTAACAAAATAGATGTTCTAAGACTCAAAGTTACAAAGTCTGAGACCTGGAGAAACTTGAAGATAGGTTATCAAAGTAGAAAATAAGCAGAGTTTCCTAACCCCCAACCTAATGCAGGGTAAGGGAAGGGGAAAAGAAAGAACAACGCGTGGGGGCAGAAATCTCTTAAACTCACCCATGTGAAATCATTTGACAAGGAAGACAAAATTTAAAGTGTAACAGGAACAGCAGCATCCTTAAAACAGAGCTAACCAAACCAAATCATGAAAAGAAAGCTGAGCTGGAGGTCCACAGCCCTCTTATGGGGCCTGTGGCCCACTAGTCATCCCTTTAAATCCGCACAGCCTCTGCCCACACTCAGACAGCTACAAATTAAAGCAGAGGGAAGGTCCTTAATCCATTTTGAGTTTAGTTTCGTGCATGGTGAGAGATATGGGTTTAGTTTCATTCTGTTGCATATGGATTTCCAATTCTCCCAGCACCATTTGTTGAAGAGGCTATCTTTTCTCCATTGCATATTTTTGGCCCCTTTGTCTAGTATGAGAAAATTGTATTTATTTGGATTTGTGTCCGTGTCCTCTATTCTGTACCATTGATCTACCTTTCTATTTTGGTACCAATACCATGCCGTTTTTGTTACTATTGCTTTGTAGTAGAGTTGAAGATCTGGTATTGCAATACCCCCTGTTTCACTCTTCCTGCTAAGGATTGCTTTAGCTATTCTGGGTTTCTTATTCTTCCAGATGAATTTCATAATTGCTTGCTCTATTTCTGTAAGGTACATCATTGGGATTTTAATTGGAATTGCATTGAATTTGTATAGCACTTTAGGTAGTATGGCCATTTTGACAATATTAATTCTGCCTATCCAAGAACATGGAAGATCTTTCCATCTTCTAAGGTGTTCTTTAATTTCTTTCTTTAGTGTTGTATAGTTCTCATTGTAGAGGTCTTTCACCTCTTTTGTGAGATTGATTCCCAAGTATTTTATTTTTTTCGAGGCTATTGTGAATGGGGTAGTTTTCCTAATTTCTCTTTCTGAAGATTCATCACTTATGTATAAAAATGCGTTGGATTTATGGACATTGATCTTGTAACCTGCTACTTTACTGAAATCACTTATGAGTTCTAAGAGTTTTCTGGTGGAATTTCCTGGTTCCTCTAAATATATAATCATGTCATCAGCGAACAGGAACTAAACTCAAAATGGATTAAGGACCTCGGAATCAGACCAGAGACCCTGCAGATTATAGAAGAAAAAGTAGGTCCAAATCTTCACCTTGTTGGTCTAGGACCAGACTTCCTTAACAGGACTCCCATAGCACAAGAAATAAAAGCTAGAATCAACCACTGGGATAGATTTAAACTAAAAAGCTTTCTCTCAGCAAAGGAAACTATCAGCAATGCGAAGAAAGAGCCTACAGAGTGGGAGAATATCTTTGCCAATCATACTTCAGATAGAGCACTAATCTCCAGAATCTATAAAGAACTCAAAAAACTCTACTCCAAGAATTCAAATAGTCCAGTCAACAAATGGGCTAAGGAAATGAATAGACACTTCACAGAAGAAGATCTACAAGCAATCAACAAACATATGGAAAAATGTTCAACATCTCTAGTAATAAGAGAAATGCAAATCAAAACCACCCTAAGATTCCATCTCACCCCAATTAGAATGGCGATTATCAAGAATACGAGCAACAACAGGTGTTGGCGAGGATGTGGGGAGAAAGGTACACTCATACACTGCTGGTGGGGCTGCAAATTAGTGCAGCCACTCTGGAAAGCAGTGTGGAGATTCCTTAGAAAACTTGGAATGGAACCACCATTTGACCCAGCTATCCCACTCCTTGGCCTATACCCAAAGGACTTAAAATCTGCATACTACAGAGATACAGCCACATCAATGTTCATAGCTGCTCAATTCACAATAGCCAGACTGTGGAACCAACCTAGATGCCCTTCAATTGATGAGTGGATAAAGAAACTGTGGTATATATATACAATGGAATATTACTCAGCCATAAAGAATGATAAAATTATGACATTTGCAGGCAAATGGATGAAATTGGAGAATATCATGCTAAGTGAGATAGGCCGATCTCAAAAAGCCAAAGGACGAATGATATCGCTGATAAGTGGAGGATGACACATAATGGGGGGGAGGGAAGGGTTAGAGTTAGGGTTAGGGAGGGGGGCAAGTATGGAGGAAGGAACTACTGTATAGAGGGTAAAGAGGGGTGGGAGGGGTGGGGGAAGGGAAAAAATAACAGAATGAATCAAACAACATTGCTCTATGTAAATTTATGATTACACAAATGGTATGCCTTTACGCCATGTACAAACAGAGAAACAACATGTATCCCATTTGTTTACAATAAAAAAAATAAATAAAAATAAAAATAAAAAAAAAGGAAAAGACCAAAAATAAAAAAAATAAATAAATAAATAAATAAAATAAATAAAGCAGAGGGAAGTTCCCTACAGTGGGACCTCTTAAGAATCTGGTCAGAAAAAAATTCTAGAAGGAACATTACTAGCTGAAAATCACTGAAACCTGTTACCTCTCCCCACTCAGGATGAGCAAGGCAAGGGAAGTGATGCAGACCCAAGCTCTATATGCACCTAACCCAGCGCTCCGCTCAGCATGCACAACCCATGCAAGGCCAGAGAGTTCTATGCAGCAACTACTCCACTCAGAGACAGGGCAACCAAGCAGCTTCGCCCCAGCAGAGGAAAGCAGATTCACCAGGACTGTAGAAGCCCCACCACTGACATGGGACACCTAGGAACTGTCCCCAGGATGCAGGGCAATACAAGAGGGAAGCTGCCTGAATATCCAGTGACATGGAGACCCGGTTCCTGAATGGTGACAGAGCTGCCAGGATAAGTTCCTTGAATACCCCAGGAAACTTTAGCAGAAGACAACTGCAAAGACAGCCAGGGAGAGAACACTTAAGGCAGAAAATTACAAGTCAGGCAACAGGAAGGGTCTGTTCCCAGGCTTAACTGGCTCTCAACCTGACTATGATCAAAATGGGTGAGCGAAAGGGCTTTGTCTAGACACTAGCAGGACCTCACATCAGACAGTCAACAGAGGAAATCAACACCTGCCATTCACAACCTCAGATAGCGGAAACTAGAGCTCAGGTGAACCACTCAAGTCCCTGCACTACAGTACCCCAGAGTGGCATCAGCCAGGGGAATACTGCACTATAGAACACTCGTGGAAAACCCACAAGCAGATTTTCTGCAAACACAAACCACCAAGATCTTCACTATCATAAAAAAGCTCCTGTAGAGGGCAGCATACACACACTGACCTAGAGCAATCACAGGGTCACTCCAAAGCCTGCATCCTGAACTCTTGCGCAGAATAAAAACAACCAGTCCACAACACTGCACCTTCTGAGCAGTCAGATGCAAGCTCCTGAGCTGACAAGCCACAACTAGCTGGTGGGAGGTTCATAGCAACTAGATACCTGGCTCTCATGCCTCTGAAACTCTGGAGAGATCCACAGCCAAAGAATGATGGACATCTATCTACTAAATGTCCAAACCCAATGAAATCCAAACCAAGATTCAATAAGAATTTTCTTCACCTTGACATGGTTTACTATAAATAACTCTAACATCAACTTTGATTATATAAATAACTTTAATTTGAACAATAATTGTTACCACAATAACCAACATTGTACCTTCAACCCATTTGAATGTATCGCAACTGATGGTTTTAATGTATTAATTTGCATCAATATTTCTATCTTTGTTTTCCCAACTGTAGTTTATACTTGCTTCTCTTACCCTCTACTCATGCTCTTGGATTATCTGCTGCTACTTCACATACCCACCATCAATCCCTTTCCCCTTTCTATCTTGGTGCAAATTATTCTTTTAAATATTTTCTCTCTCTTTCTTACTATCTTTCTGTCTCTTTTTTCCTTTTCTTCTTCCAAATATTTCTTCTTCCCCCATTTTAGCTGTCATTTACAGTTATGGAAATTTTACTAAATTTAATAATTAACTTTTTAAGCTATGCCAGGACTTTATTACATTTATACCTGAATTTGAGGAATCATGGTAAACAGCAGCAACAAGTTTTGAGGTCTCATAAGGTAGAACAGTACAAGGCTAGGTTCTGAAGTAAATAGGATTCATCAGTGTCTTTTAAAGTGGCACTGATACTGGGATCAGGAGAGGTCACACACTGAATAAAAATATCAATGTCTGGATATTCACAAAACCCAGGGATCTGAAGAGAAAGAAGTTCATGAAATATCCTTCATTTAAAAGAAGAAGTTAAGACTATACCAATAGTCTTGTATGGGTAGATATACAAGAAATATGAAAAAGCAAAGAAACAAACCATCCCAAACAGCCCATAATGCTTCAACAACTGACTCCACAGACACCACAGTGGAGGAAATATCAAAGAATGACTTTACTGATTTCATAGTTAAAATGTTCTATGAGCTAAAAGAAGAGGTTATGAGTAAAATCAGAGAGAAAATACAGGAAGTGAAAGACCCCTTCAATAAAGAGACAGAATTTTTGAAAAGAACCAAATGGTATCCTGGAAATAAAAGACTTACTAAACCAAATTAAAATTAAATGGAAAGCATCACCAATAAAGCCGACCACTTTGAGGATAGATTTTCAGGTCTTGAGGACAAAGTATAATATCTTGAAAATCAAGGTGACCATAAAGAAAAGATGTTAAGAGATCATAACAAGACCATTTAGGAAATCTGGAATAACATCAAGAGGCCAAATTTAAGAAGTATTATGGTAGATAAAGGCACTGAAATATAAGCTAAAGGGTTGCACAATCTTTTCAATGAAATAATGCTAGAAAATGTTCTAAACCTTAAGAAAGGAATAGAAATTCAAATACAAAATCACAATTGATCCTCTCCAAGACACATTTGTCTCTCCAAGACATGAAAATGCCTGACATACAGAATAAGGATAGAATTTTTAAAATTGTAACAGTAACACTGCTGGTTACATTTAGAGGTAAACCAATCCAGATTTCACATGATTCCCCAACCCAGACTCTAAAAGCCAGGTGGCTTGGAATAATATATACCAAACTCTGATATAAAATGAGTGTCAACCAAGCAAAATTAAACTTCAGAATTGAAGATGAAATTAAAAAAAAAAAAAACCTTCCATGATAAACAGAAGCTAAAAGAATTCATAACTAGGAAGCCTGCACTACAAAAAAAAAAACAAAAAAAAAACAATGAAATATTTCACAAAGAAGAAATGAAAACTAAAATTGAAAGCAACATAGGGAAGAATTACACTAGAAGAACAACCAATTTAAATATTAGAACTAGATTAAAATGACAGGAAATAAAAATCACCTCTCAATAACAGCATTCAATGTAAATGGTATAAACTTTTCAATCAAAAGACATAGGTTTACAGACTGGATTAATAAACAAGACCCAACAACACACTGTCTGGAAATGACTCACCCCACAGGCAAAGACATCCAAAGACTAAAGGTGAAAGGATGGAAAAAAAGACATACCATTCACATGGGACTCATAAACAAGCATGGGTAGCTATTCTCACATCAGATAAAGTAGATTCAAGCCAAAATTCATTAGAGGAGACAAGAAGGTCACTTCATACTGCTTAAGGGAATCATACATCAACAAGATAATGATCACGAACATTTACGCCCCAAACAATGAAGCATCTATGTACATAAAACAAACCCTTCTCGGTATTAAGAATCAAATAGACCATAATACAATAAATAATATTGGTTGATTTTAACATGACTCTCTCACCACTGGATAATCCATCCAAACATAAACTAAGAAAAGATTCCAAAGAACTAAAAATTACAATTAAAAGTATGGATCTAACAGACATCTACAGAATATTTCATGTATCAACAATTGAATTCACTTTCTTCTCAGTAGCACAAAGAACATTTTCCAAAATAGACCATATTTTAGCAAATCTTAGCAAATACAAAAAAAGTGGAGAAAATATCAGATCATAATGAAGTGAAATTAGAAATCAATAAAATGAAAAAGCAAACCATTCTAACACCTGGAGATTAAATAATATACTTGAACTGTGAATAGATAGCAAGAAATCAGGGAAAGTTTGTAAAAATTCTTAGTAGAAATAATAATAGTACAACATAAAAATCTCTGGAACAGTATAAAGGTAGTTTTAAGAGGAAAGTTCAGAGCATTGAGCTCATACATTAAAATCATAGAAAGATATCAAATAAATAATCTAAAGTTACATCTCAAGGTCCTAGAAAAAGAATAAAAGAACATTAAAATCAGAAGGTAGGAAATAATTAAAATCAGAGCTGAAATCAATGAAATTGAGAATAAAAAATATAAAAACAACAACAAAATAAAGAGTTGGTTTTTTGAGAGAATAAACAAGATCAATAAACCGTTAGTCAAAGTAACCAGAAGAAAGAGGACAAAAACTCAAATAACAAAATTCAAGATGTAAAAAGAACTATTACCACAGACAATAATGAAATACAGGGAATCATTAACAACTAATTTGAAAATTTTACTCCGATAAGTTAGAAAATCTTGAAGATATGGACAAATTCCTAGACTTATAACCTACTCAAATTGAACCATGAAGATATAGAAAACGTAAACAGATTAATATCAAGTAATGAAATTGAAGCAACTATCAAAAGTCTTCCAACAAAAAAAGCCCAGGACCAGATGGATTCTGAGTTCTAAGAACTAATATCAATTCTTCTTGAGTTATTCCATGAAATGGAAAGGAAGGAAACACTGCCAACTCATTCTATGAAGCAAGTATCACCTGGATACCAAAACCAGACAAAGACATATCAAGGAAAGAATACTTCAGACCAATATTCTTGATGAACACAGATGCAAAAATTTTTAATAAAACACAGGCAAACCACATACAAAAATACATTTAAAAGAGAGTGCACCATGAACAAATGGGTTTCATCTCAGGGTTGGAATGCAAGGTTGATTAAATGTATGAAAATCAATAAATGTAATTCACTACATAAATAGATTTAAGGACAAGATCACACCTTTATCGCAATAGATTGAGAAAAAGCACTACACAAAGTACAGCACCCATTCATATTTAAAATACTTGAAGAAACCAGAAATAGAAGGAATTTACTTCAATACTATAGAGGCTATGACAAACCCATAACCAACATTACAATGAATAGAGAAAAATGAAAGCATTCATCTAAAAGAGGGTCAAGGATACTCACTTTTACCACTCCTATTCAACATAGTCCTTGAGACTCTAGCAAAGCAATCGGGCAAGAGAAGGAAATTAAAGGGATACAAAAAGGAAAAGAGCTCAAATTATCTGTTTGATGATGACATGATCCTACGTTTCGGAAACACAAAAAACTACCAGAAGACTTCTAGAACTCATAAATGAATGTGGATGAATGTGGCAAAATAGCAGGATACAAGAACAACACTCACAAATCAATCACATTCTTATACTCCAATGATTAATCTGCTGAAAAAGAAATTAGGAAAAATATCCCATTCACAATAGCCTCAAAATAAAATAAAATGCTTGGAAACCACTCTATAAAAAGAGGTGAAGAACCTCTACAATAAAAACTATAGAACTCTAAAGAAAGAAACTGAAGACGACTTAGAAGATGAAAAACCTCCCATGCACTTGGTTATGGCAGCATTAATATTGTCAAAATGACCATATTACAAATAGTGCTATGCAGATTCAATACAATTCCCATCAAAATTATAATAACATTTTTCACAAAAACAGAAAAAGCAGTTACAAATTTATCTGGAAAAATAAGAGACCCAGAATAGCCAAAGCAATACTTAGCAAGAAAAGCAGAGCAGGAGACATCACAATATCAAAACTCAAATTATACTACACTGTAATAGTAACAAAAGCAACATGGTACTGGCATCAAAATAGGAATGAAGACCAATGGAATAAAATAGAAGACACAGTGACAAACTCAAGTAAATACAGTTATCTTATACTTGACAAAAGTGCCAAAACACATGTTGCAAAAAAAAATAGCCTTTTTAACAAATGGTGCTGGGAAAACTAGAAATTCATATGTAAAAGAATGAAATTCAACCCCTATATTTCACCCTGCACAAAACTCAACTCAAAGTAGATTAAAGACATAGGTATTAGAATAGAAACCTGCAACTACTAAAAAAAAAAAAAAAATGTTAGCCCAACACTCCAACATGTCAACCCAGGAACCAACTTCCATAACAAGACTTCTTTTTTTTTTTAATTAAAAATCATAAATTTAGATAACTAGACTTCTTAAGTGCAAGAAGTAAAATGAAAAACAATAAGTGTGATGGCATCAAATTAAAAAGCTTCTTCACAGTAAAGGAAATATCAAGAGTGTAAAGAGAGAGTAAATCTTTGCTACCTGCTCCTCAGATAGGGCATTAATATCCAGAATATACAAAGAACTCAAAAATTGTAGCATCCAAAAAAATAAATAACCTAATCAACAAATGGGCAAAAGAACCAAGCAGAAGCTTCTCAAAAGAAGAAATATAAATGGCAAAAAAATACATGAAAAAAATGTTCAATATATCTAGCAATTAGGGAAAGGCAGATTACATAAATGGTGTGAATCTACACCATGTACAACCATAGAAACAAAATGTTGTACCCCATTTGTGTACAGAGAATTAAAATGCAGTCCATAAAAATAAAAAGCATTAAAAAACTACATTGAAATTTCATCTCACTCTAGTCAGAAGGGTAATTATCAAGAATACAAGTAACAATAAATGTTGGCAACACAACATAAAACATTGTGTAAAAGTACACTAAAACATTGTTGGTGGTACTGCAAATTAATGCAACCACTCTGGAACACAGCATGCAGATGCCTCAAAAAACTAGGAATGGAACCATCATTTGACCCAGCCATCCCACTCCTCAGAATATATCTAAAGGTTTAAAACAGCACACTACAGTAATGCAGCACATCAATGTTTATAGCAGCACAAGTCATAATAGCCAAGCTATAGATGTCCTTCAAGAGATGAATAGATAAAAAAAAATGTGGTGTATACACACAATGCAGTATTGCCAAACCTTAATGTAGAATGACATTATGGCATGTGCCAGTAAATGGATGGAACTGGAGACTGTCATGCTAAGTGAAATAAACCAGTCCCCAAAAGTCAAAGGTCAAATGTTTTCAGTGATACGCAGAAGTTAATTCAAATAATCAGCAGCAGTGTGGTGACAATTAAAAAAAATAGAATAAAGATCAGCAGAGTAGATGAAGGGGCCTGAAGGGGAAGGAGGAGGAATGGGATAGAGCACTAATCTCTAGAATCTATAAAGAACTCAAAAAACTCTACACCAAGAATACAAATAATCCAATCGACAAATGGGCTAAGGAAATGAATAGACACTTCACAAAGAAGATCTACAAGCAATTAACAAACATGTGGAAAAATGTCCAACATCTCTAGTAATAAGAGAAATGCAAATCAAAACCACCCTAAGATTCTATCTCACCCCAATTAGAATGGCGATTATCAAGAATACAAGCAACAATAGGTGTTGGCGAGGATGTGGGGAAAAAAGTACACTCATACATTGCTGGTGGGGCTGCAAATTAGTGCAGCCACTCTGGAAAACAGTGTGGAGATTCCTTAGAAAACTTGGAATGGAACCACCATTTGACCCAGCTATCCCACTCCTCGGCCTATACCCAAAGGACTTAAAATCAGCATACTACAGAGATACAGCCATATCAATGTTCATAGCTGCTCAATTCACAATAGCCAGATTGTGGAACCAATCTAGATGTCCTTCAATTGATGAATGGATAAAAAAAACTGTGCTATATATATACAATGGAATATTACTCAGCCATAAACAATGATAAAATTATGGCATTTGCAGGCAAATGGATGAAATTGGAGAATACCATGCTAAGTGAGATAAGCCAATCTCAAAAAACCAAAGAACGAATGATATCGCTAATAAGTGGATGATGACACATAATGGGGGGAGGGAAGGGTTAGTGTTAGGGTTAGAGTTAGGGTTAGGGAGGGTGGCAAGAATGGAGGAAGGAAGGACTGTATAGAGGGAAAAGAGGGGTGGGAGGGGTGGGGGGAAGGGAAAAAATAACAGAATGAATCAAACAGTATTACCCTATGTAAATTTATGATTACACAAATGGTATGCCTTGACTCCATGTACAAACAGAGAAACAACATGTATCCCATTTGTTTACAATAAAAAAAAAGAAAAGAAAAAAACAAAAAAAATAGTGGAATAAATTTGGCATAATTCTCCTATATACATTCATGAATATACCACAGTGAATCTCACTATTATGTATATCCAAAAAACACTAATTAAAAAAAATAAGTGTAAGTAAATAGCAGAATGATCAGTAGAGGAGAGGAAAGGGAAGGTACTGGGGACTGAATTAGGACAAATTATATTCCAGGCTTTTAATTTTGTCAAAATGAATCCTAATGTTATATATAACTGAAAAGAACCAATAAAAAGGGGACAAATCTATGGACATAGATTTGTTTATCCTTTATATCCAGGTATTTAAAACAAAATATAGTTATTAAAATAGGCCAAAATAGATAAAATGAATAGATGTTATCTGGAGGGAGATCCAACTTTTATATTTATACATTCCTAAAAGCAATAGCCAGCTGACCGTAGACTGTGTCACCTGGCAAAGTTGTGAGCTCCCTATCAACTGAGGTGCCCAACTAGAGATTTAAAACTACCAATCACAACCGATGTGAAGGAGAATGCCAGTGTATGAATAATTTTTGAACAGATGACCTCTAAGAAAATAAACACTAAGACTGAATAAATATCAGTGATGTTCAATTCTTCATCATCTAAAGTATTTTGCCTAATTTTAGGTCACCTACGAAATAAAATTACTTCTGCATTGTATATTTATAGACACATCAGTGTGCAAGTATATTCCAATGGACTATTGTTTCCACTTACTAGATAGAATCTGTATGTGTGTGTGTGTGTGTGTGTGTGTGTGTGTGTTGTGCATCCATGATATATATATATATACACACACACATATATGCATACACACCATAATATACTTCATGTATATATTATAGATATAATCTATATATAATGTACTCATGTTTAGACATTTTTTTCTTACTCCTAACATTAGACAAACATTATTTCTAAAAGAAAGACAAGTCATGATATCTAATTTAAAATCTATGTCTTAAGTCCCTCCACCTTTTTCAGGAATATATTGGTCTTCAATAAAGGCTAAAAAACATTTTAAGGAAAAATTTGTTAAGAAAAGTTGTGATTTTTATTATAATGTCATGGAATTTATCAACTTAAGTCATAATATTGAATCTTCCAATACGTAAATATGGTGTATCTTTCCATTTATTGAGATCTTGTTTGTATAGTTTTCTCATTTTTCTCCATAAAAGTATTGAATGTCTTTTAAAAGATCTATTCCTATCTACCTTATTTTTATGCTATTATAAGAAGTATCCTGTTTTATTGCAGTTTCTGGTTGTTGCTAGTGTATAGAAATAAAATTGATTTTTGCACCTTGGAAAAAAATAAAATCATTGTCTTGTTTCTTAAGGAATAGAAAGAAAACAACCATTTTCTTCATAAAGAAACATCTGAAAGGCACATTTTAAAAATAGAACTAATAGTATACCTTAAAGAACTGCATTAGAAAGAATTGTAAACAATGAAAGAAATTCACTCAAAGGAAAGCTCAACAGTTCCTGATCTCAGACAGCCAAAATAGAAACCAATTTTCAAAAAAGAGATGCCAGCTCTTGAGAAGGTTGGTTTAAGTATCACTGATATACTCAGCACTTTGAAAGAAGTATGAATACAGCCTGGCTTTCTGTCTTCTAAACTTTGCTGATTGCACTATATGGGAGGATGCATCTGTTCCTCCCACGGAGCAGTTACTAGAGTCTTTAAGAGGATGCTCAAAGAATCCGCAGGGCTCCTGAGGCAGGACTGTTAAGCACAGACCTCAACGCATGTGGCTGTTGTCCTGATGCTGTGTGCGCTGCAAACGCTGCTAATGTGCACCAATTCCATCTCTGAAGTCTTGAAATTAAGACTTCATTTACTTCCAAAAGCAACAAAATTTCAAAGCCAGCTATTACTGAAGACAAATGAACACTTTGGCCTGAAATTTGAGCCTTTACAAAAGCATTTCTTCCCTATGCCAAGGCTTGTTTATTTGTTTATCTTTAAAAGAACTTAAAAGTCTACTCTGTAATATTCTTCAAAATGAAATGAAAAGGTATAATCAATCAATGAAAGGCCCATGAAGGATCCACAGATTTGTTCAACTTTTAAAATGTACTTTCTAGAGTGATGCCATGCAACAGATCAGCCAATAGCCACATGTGACTGTTTACATTTAAATTTAGTTAAAATTAAAATTAAACACTTGATTGTTCAGTCACACAGCCATATTTTAGTATTCTTCCATAGCCATATGTGACAAGTGATGAGCATAATCAGACAAAGCAAACATAGAACATTCTCATGACAGCAGGAATTCCACTGGACAATGCTATTGTAGAAAAAAGCAATCAATGGCTTACCCAGGCATCAGATATGAACACAACCACACAAGCACAAAAGCTGGAGACATTATCCGATACATTTTTATAAAGTCCTGCTATTAAGGAAGGAAAAAGTATCTGACCTCAACTCTTTAAATTTATTCTCAATATTTACTAGGTTTACTTGATCCTTCAAAAATCATGAATAATATACAGACAAAGGACCAAGGAAGCTGACACCAAAAATGAAACTTTCTGACCAGTGGCAGGAACAGAGCGGAATCCAGGTTGGTAGTTAGCAGGGGGGACTTCTACAACCCAAGAAAGCTAGAATCCTAGTTCATTCTTCCATTAATTTGATGTGTTCATCTAAAATAAATTGACCTTAGAAGCTTTTGAAGGTATATACTAAATTTTCAAATTTCCATAACAGAAAATAATATGGGTAAATAAACAAAGCTTTTTACTGAATTAGCTAAATTCAGAAAAAAATAGAAGACTGTTTTTCCCCACTATTGATAAGGCAAACTGGATTTTCTCTTCTCCTAGAGGAGAAGAGATTGATTGTAAAACCACAGCTTTTCCAGTAACTTTAGGCAACAAAAAGTTTCTGTACTATGATAACATAACTTATTATCTATCACCTGATTCAAGCTTTTCCCTGCCTCCAACTGGGACCAGAAAAGGAGCTGGGCTGGAACCTGCATTTTTATTTGCCCACCTCGCTTATCTCTTTCTCATCACCCCACTAACTGAATTTGACCTGCCAACAGTGAAGTTAGGGAAGGCAAAGGGACAGAGGGTCAGAAGTTTCTTATTTGACAGACTGGGCATGTTAGATTTCAAAGATGACACTTTTTTTTTTTTTTTTTTTTTTTGGAGTCGTTTTCATGTTCTTGAAAGACACTTAAAATGCCCCGACCTACCACTCCTAAAAGCCAAAATAGACCTCTTTAGTCCGTCACTGTCACCATTGCACTTCATAAGGAAATACACATTGATCTGGTGCTAAAAGCAAGAGATTTGGCATCAGACCAGTAAGAGTCGTAATCCTTGGTCTTCTACTCTGAACTCATTGAGATTGTACAAACATTTCACCTATTCACACCTCAGTCTTTTCTCATATTAAATGGAGAATATTTAGATTGTTGTCAATTTTAGAATTGTTACAGGTATGATAAATAAAACAGATCTTGTGTATAAGTGCTTAGTTTTCTTTTCATTTGTTCCCTTCCTTTTTAATAACTAACTGTAGTTAGATCATCAAGCTGGCAACAGAAAAAGAAAAGAAAATCTGATTCATTTGTATTATTTGTCCAAACATATAAGAGAATTTCCCAGTATAAAATTCACTGATTTTAAAAGTACACCTAGGAAAATTTGAAATTGTAATTCTTTTTTAATTTTTTTCTTGTGCTGGGGATTGAATGCAGCCCCGTGCACATGCTAGGCAAGTGCTCTACCACTGAGCTACATCCCAAGCCTGAAAGTTTGAAATTTTATCAAAGTTGTAATGACCAAATAGTTGAAAAGAATAGTAGTGATGTTATGGTTTGAATATGAGGTGTCCCCCAAAAGTTTGCATGTGAGACAGTGTAAGATTTGGAGGAGAAATTATTGGGTTACTGCTTAACCTAATGAGTGAATCGATCCCTGATAGGATGAACTGAGTGGTAACTGGAGGCAGGTGGGTTGTGCCTGGAGGAAGAGTTTCATTGGGGGCATGACTATGGGGTATATATTTTGTATCTGGAGAGTGGAGTCTCTGCTCTCTGATCATCATGTGAGCGGCTTCCCTCTGCCATACTCTTCCACTACGATGTTCAGCCTCAACTTGAGCCCCAAGGAATGGAGTCTGCTGTTCATGGACTAAGACATCTGAAACCATGAGCCCCCAAATAAACTTTTCCTCCTCTGCAATTGTTCTGGTCTAGTCTTTTAGTCACAGCAGCGAAAAGCTGACTATTATTTTAATTCATCTTTGTAAAATCTAGTTCCCACAATTTATGAGAGGTTCAAAATATTCTTGTAAAACGATTTCAACAGTTCTTTGAAATAAAACTTATCAAGACATAAACTAACCAGATGTTTAATTCTAAGTGTATTTTATATTTCAAGGAAGAGATATTACTAAATCATGAAATAATGCATTTCCTAATAAAGAGAACTTTGAATAATCTTACACAACAGTAGAATGTAGTCAATATGAATATGGGATTTGAAACTAAGTACCTACATTTGAATCCGAATTCCAGCATCCACCAGCTGTGTGACCTTAGGCAGGTTATTTCACATCCCTATTCCTCACTAATCCCCTGTAAAAGGGAGAAAATTCAACACTTGCCCAATAGGTTTATTGTGAAGATTAAAAGAATTAATGCATATGAGGTACTTTAAAGAATGATTCACAATTAGTAAGTGCTCAGTAAATATTTACTACTACTATTTTTACCACTGGTTGTTGGTGACAAGTTCTACTTCCTCAAATGTTGAAGTTTGGACTTTAGAGAAGCATGCTGAGGCAAGCATATGAAGCAGTTTTTATTTAAAAGTAGTAACACAGACTTCTCCCAGGAGGGAGAAGGGGACCATAACTGGTATTCTGGTATCCCAAGAAGTGAGAGCGTCCAGCCCTCTTTATATACTTTGCTTTCTTTTTTCTGCTCCCTCCCTACTTATCTCTCTTCTTCCTGCAGAGGAGATGCTGGTGGGATGGCCAAAAGGTGAGAAGCAGACGGCAGGGGAAAGGGTCAAATGGAGTGATCCAGACAGGAAGCAGCCCAGGGGACATTAATTAACAACCCCTGTCTGCAGCCTTTTGGGAGGAGTAGTATAGGCAGGTAATCTTGGTAATCAAAGGGCTCTGGAGACATTAACATTCCATTCTCCCAGGGGTGATCTCCAATGTCCTGGATCCAAATCGCCTCCATTTTCTACATCCAACACAATCATCTATCTACATTAACTGCCTGTTTTTAATTCTGGGCTCACTATCATTTAAAATTTTTTAATTTTTAAAATATATTTACTTTAAAATTATCATTTAAAATATTTTTCTATAGAAGTAAGCTAATGATAGAGGGAAATTCACATCAGAACCAATTTTTTAACCTCATTTTGCTAAGGGAAATTATAAGCACTGTTTTTCTATGCCACAGGAGAACCTTCACTGGACCTTCTCACCCTTCATTGAACATGAAATTTAACTTATCCAAAGTCACCCAATATATTACTGCCAGAATAAAAAGAAGCAACATATCGCCAACCAAAAATGTATAGTTTACTTCATTTAAAGCTAATAAAACACATCATCCCCAAGTTTGATTCCTATTGTGATGGAAAAACACAGAATATGCAATAACTACAGAACAACCACAGAAGGTGAAACACACATGTAATGGGGATGCTAGAAGAAGAAAGAGAGAGAGAAAGGCAGCAAAACAATATTCTCTGAGAATTTCTTTCATACTTAGGTCAGATATCAAATCAAAGAACCAAGAAGCTCAGAGAACACCAAAATAGGACAAAAGCCTAACGAACTACACCTAGGCTTAGCAATTTGAATTTCAGAAAAATCAAAGATAAAGAAAAGATCAGAGCCACAAAGGTGAGAATTACATTGACTTCTCCTCAGTAATCACTCCAGCAAAAAGAAATTGGAAATATTCAAAATATTAAAAGAAATACACTGCATTAACAGACCCAAAAGATCAAAAAATATATTCCAATATCTCAACAGATATAGAAAAAAGCTTTTGACAAAATTTACTTTCTATTTGCATTAAAAACTCTCCACAATCTTAGAAGAGGAAGATACCAGGGCATCTATGAAAACATACAGCTAACATCATACTTAAGGGTGGAAGACTTAAGTGCTGCTCCCTCAGGTCAGGGACAGGACAGGACACCCACTTTCCTGACTTCTAGTCAGTACTGTACTTCATGTTCTAGAAAGTGCCATAGATCAAAGAAAAAATGAATGAATCCAAAAGGGAAAGAAGTAAATCTGCCTCAATCAAAACATGATCATTGATGTAGAAGAATTCAAAGAACTTAACTTCTAAAAGCTATTGGAAGTACAAACAAATCTTATCTTTCTCTTAAGTAGTTATTGTCATGCCATACAGACTTTTTAAATGTTAACAAAATAAAGAACAAAAAAATTCTTGAAAATATCTCAGAGGGAATGAAGGTAGAGTACAAAACACATGCATGAGTCCTTGTTCTGGAAGAGCTTAGTCTGTTCCTTTCACAGAGGGTTGTCACCTCCTTCAAGGGGCCAAATGTCTTCTGATATACTGTGGTATTTCAGGCACTGCAGCAGAGCTAGTAATGCTTTTTCAAGTTTCATTTTGGCTTATTTTAACAGGTTGACATGTTTGTTCTAAGACATGTAACCTATTGTTAACTTTGTAGTCTAAAGTGTTCACTAACAAATTGTATCCCTTGGTAAACCAGACCAAATATTTTGTTACTGAAGTATTTTTAGACCTTGATGTTTAAAAGAAAAGATGTTTGTTAAAAGGACTTGAGCTTCATCTTTTTAGGATCCACTTTTGAAACTTTCCATCCCCTATAGTTACTCATTGTGCATGGACTGGTCCTCTAGAACCAAGTATATTAAACTGAAATAACTTGCCTGGAGAAACTCTCCCAGGGCTTGTTTTCCAAAGAAAAGTATTTAGAGGGAAAAAACTACAACCCTCCCTACATGTGTTATAAAGATGTTTGAAAAGTAGCTCAGTAAGGCTTGTGAATGGGAATGTAATAGCCAGGTCACATTCTACTTTAAAGGGTAATAAATACAGATGAGTTTTTAAAAAATGCTATTGGAACCAATTAGTTTAGTAAGGTTGCAGAATGCCAAATCAATATACAAAAATCACCTTTAGTGTTATGTAGTAGCAATGTACAATTAGAAATTTAATTGTCTAAATTACCTTTTGGAAAAGCATAAAAAAAATTATTTGGCTTCTCAGAAATTTTTTTTTTATTATTTTTTTGTTATTTTTATAGACTGTATTTTGATCCATTGTGCCCAAATGGGATACAACTTTTTGTTTCTATGGTTGCACACAATGTAGATTCATACTATTTTGTGCAATCATACATGTCATAAGGTAATGATGTCTGTCTCATTCCACCATCTTTCATACCCCCACCCCCTCCTCCATCTCATTTCCCTCTACATAATCTAAAGTTCCTCCATTAAGATTAATTAAAATGGCAAAAAACATTCATGGTCTATCCAGCAAAAATTTAAAATAATTGCCAACATGAATTAAAGAAAACAAATAAATGGAGAGATAGTAGTACTCAGTGCACGGAGTAAAACCTCAAAATTTTTGAGGCATTTCCCAAAGAATTTTCCTATAAATGTATTGCAATCACAATCAAAATCCCAGCAGGTGTTTGGAGAAATTTAAAAACTGATTCTAAAGTATATATAATTATGCAGAATAATTTTCATAGCCAAAATAACTTTGAAAGAGAACAAAGGTGGAGGAGATATGATACCTGATTATAGAGCTATTTTAATCAAGATCATATGGTTTGGGCATAAAAATAGAAAAAGAAATTAACAGGAAAAAATGAAAATCTATACATAAACACACACACACACACACACACACACACACACACACACACACACAAATGAACCAACTTTTAACAAAGATGCAAAGGCAATTCCATGGGGCAAAAAATAGTCTTTTAGATAAAGGGCACTGCAACAGTTGTGTGTGTTCATATTCAGAAATGTGAGTGTCAGTCCATACTTCATAACAAATTAGGCTAAAATGAATCATAGACCAAATGCAAAATATGTTTATTTCTTCAACATAACAGTAAAAGTATAACCTACAAAAGACAAAATAGACAAATTGGATTCATTGAAATAAGAACTTCAGGTCTTAAGCATTGTTAAGCAATTGAAAAATCATCCTAAGATGAAAAAAAAATTTCAAAATCACATATCCTATAAAAGATTTATATCTAAAATGTACAGGAAATCTCAATTCAATAATAGGAAAATATACATTTAAATTTTAAAAATGGGCAAAAGATTGAAAAGGATCTTCACAAAGAAGATATAAGGACATGAAATGATGCTCAGCATTATTAGTCACTGGGGAAATGAAAATTGAAATTACAATGATATACATACAACTCCATGCCTATTAGAATAACTATAATTAAGGAGACCAAGCCAAATATTGTGGAGCAGCTAGAACTCTTATAAACTGTCAGTATGACTAAAAACAGCAAAATCACTTTGTTTAACTGTTTCCAGTTAATTAAATATTTAAACATACATCTATAGTATCACTCAGCTATTCAACTAACTCCTGATCATTTATCCTCAAGGAAGCCATTATCTACATCAAGACTTATAGAGGAAGGTTCACAGCAGCTTTACTTACAATAGTCAAAATCTGTAAACAAACTGAATGGCAAATAGAGACCTACATAATGAATTATTACTGAGTAATAAAAAGAAATGGACTATTGAGGTGGGCAAAAACATGAGCACATGTTAAAGTAATTATGTTGAGTGAAAAAAGCTTGACAAAAAAAAAAAGAGTACATGCTGCATGATCCCATTTAAATAAAATTGTAGCAAACACAAACTAACCTTTAATGATAAAGAACATTCAGAAGTGCAGAAGAGCAATGGGGAAGAGGAAGAGGGAGAGAAGCTAGGAAGGAGGAATCATAAGGGGCCAAAGGAAACTTCTAGTGTGCTATAATGTTCATGATAGTGACTATGGTTATCACATTTAATACATGTACATATATTAGTTGTAAATTATCAAATTGAGTAAATTAAATATATATGGATTATTGAATGTCAATATACCTCAATGAAACTGTAAGAAATAAATAAAATCTTTGACGCAGCATGCTAATGTGATAACAAGCATGCTCTGGACTACAACAAAATATGTAGTTCTTAAAAGTAAAGCTTTTGGTTACCTTTAAAAATAATGATATTTAATACAAAATATTAACATTAAGATATTTTTTATCAAGAATAGATTGACTTCCTGACCTCTGAGTCAAATTTAACTATTTAGACTTAAAGGGTTTTATTAATTTTCTAAAGCTTTAGCATTTTAGTAGGAAAAGATATTCTTAATAAAGACAAACATGATGCCAAATATTTTCTTTAAAAGGATTTTAAAGGATTCTTCCTTGATTTTTTTCAGGGTGACTTGTTTTTCTTCTGAGCAACTCATACTTTTTTACATATCCAATTCATTTGCCATTCTCACTGTCCAATTCACTTTGGTTTGTGAAAACCTAACCAAATATTCTCAGTTAAATTAAAGTAAGTATACAAATAATTTATTTATGTTTTCATTTTCCAAAATCATTAGTCCAAGAAGGTATTGGAAATATTTCAGGACAAAATTTCTTCTTTTTAATAAGAAATAAAACCTCTTATTTTATGTTCCTTTTTCATGACCCACTGCCATTTACAGGCATTCTTCTTCCAAAAGCTATCCTTCTCTAATGAACTCAGGGCCACACTGTCTACATAAACATACGACACTTCCGTTCTTCATTATTACTCACAGAGAGCATGACCAAAGTGCTTCTCAAATATCAGGGACTTGCCATGCAAATGTGTAGCACTCTTCCTCCTGGAACCTCTAGGTACAAGCTGACTCTTTGTGGTCAGATATTTTAAATTCCTGGGCTGGATATGATCTATCTTTTCTCAACATTAATTGTTAGTTCACTTTGTATTGAAATGAGTGCAAACAACTGAATAGTTTGTGACAGAGCAAGTGCATTTTGTTTTATAAAATGTACTCATTTTCATACTTAAAAGCAGAACGTTATTTTTTCTCCCTACTCAACCTGTAAAGACTTAGAAGAAGATCATCTCAAAGGTCTCTAAGCTTTTTTATTTTTCAAGATTAACTATTTGATGGGCTTATTCTGAAAGTAGGAAAACTGAAGTATGAAGAAATAAAATTACCTGAATGGCTAAATCAGGATTAATACTTACACCAAGGGTTTTATTTGACAAGCTCAAGGTTTTTAAAACAATATTTTGTGGAACTGAGTGTTTTTAAAACAATTTTAATATAAATGTCTTTAGGCAGGCGTGAACTCTCCGAATTGAGAATTGCCATGTCTCCACCTCTCTATCTAGGTAGCCTTTTACACGTTTTCATTACATGGCTCATCCACAAAGACATTTCAGTTTTCACCACCAAATTTATAAAGCTTTAGAAGTTTTAGATTGGATGAATGTTAAAGTTTAAAGGACCTTAGAAATATATTGTCCAACCTGCTCTCTTTACTAGTGAGGACCAGACACATAATTTGTTCAACACTAAACATTAAATTAGTGGCAGAATAGCAGAGAAACTGGACTTTCTCACTCTAATATTGCTTTTTCATTACAACACTGTCTTTCTGGCTTCCAGCCCAAGTCTAAAATTTACTCCTCACGTAATGTAAGCTTCAAGGAAGTAGAGCCTTTTAGGTCCTATGAAATGATGCATCCCTGGAATTGAAAACAATCAGAACAATTAAATAACAGGTCACTCAGTACTCTTTGCTAAATAAGAGTAGTGATGCTTAGTCAGAAGTGATGTGGGAAGTAATAGGACTTAATAAATGACTTAGGTTGCTTGCCAGGCTATATGCATATGTGTGTGTGTGTGTGTGTGTGTGTGTATACACATATCTATATGAATATACAAATATATATATAAAGTATATATAAAATATATGTATATATAAAGATATTTTATGTATGTAATTGCATTTAACCCTCACATAAACAATACAGGAAAGAAATTTTTGCCTTATTTTATTGATGAGGAAATTTAAACTTGTAGGTGATAGTTCTCAAAGTGTGGTTTCCTTACAAGCAACAGTAGCAGTACCTGGGAACTTTTCAGAAATGCCAATCCCAAGTCCCACCAAGACCTATAGAATAAAGATATGTACGGCTGGGGAGATACCTCAGCTGGTAGCTTGCTTGCCTTGCAAGCACAAGGCCCTGAGTTCGATCCCCCGTACCAAAAAAAAAAAAAAAAAGAATAAAGAATAAAGATATGTAGGGATGACACTGAGCAAACCATGTCTTAACAGGCTTCCATATGATTCTGAAGCATGCTGAAGCTTTAGAACCACTGAACTGAAGAGATGATGCAATCATTTTAAGATTATATTATATATATATACATACATACATATATATTATATATATACTTTCCAAGCATCATGTATACACTTTTAAAAATATATATCAAACTGTACTATTTACTCAATCAACATGTAATGTGCATTTTCATACACTGCCAACATTTTTGAAAACACAACTTTTATTGGTAGCTTAGTACTTTGTCACATGCAAAGAGTTTGCTAGTGAAATCCTTATTGTGTCAAGAATCATAGTCTGAGATTTTATGCTATTCGTAAGTTAACATTTTAACCTGTTATAAACTCATGAGTGGCAACAGAAGATACAAGACTCCTAAGTCGGAAAAAAAGCCCTCTATCGCTTGTAGCATAGCAGACAAAGGGGAATATCAATGTATTTGCATTGGTTCCCATTCCCAAGACATAGAAAGGTGTTGCAGCTGACACTTGCACACAGAGAAGTTAGCATCACAGAAAAAGAACCCAGGACCAAAGGCTCAAGGCTTTTCAACAAGCAGCAATCGTTGTACTCAGCAACAGCAACATATAAGCCTATACCCTTCATTCAAGGAATGTGCTGTTACTATATGGTTATCAGGCTGTGGTCACCTTGACCTACTTAGTTGACTCTGTGACTAGTGTAGAAGCCTACTTTAGTACTACAAAACATACAAGCCTTGCAATTTGGCACACCTGAGAAAAACTTGGAGGGAAGGGGTAGGGCCCCTGGTGGACTGCCTCTCCCAACAGTTGTTGAGCATTTAAGGTATTTATTTACTTTTGCCTACAGTAAATTATTCTTTTACATAAAATTCTACATTTCTTGTCATTAACCTAAAATAAATTTCTGGAAATACAATTTCATGTTCAAAAGTCTCTTTTTAGGCTTTACACATATTTCACTTAAGAGATTATGTGAGGAGGTTTTCAAGATGGCGGCCTAGAGGGTGGCTGCATTTCATGTTGCTCCAGGACTCAGGATTCAAAAGAGGAGATATTGAGACTCTTGGGACCAACTCAAAGCAGCCGGGTGACTCTCACCCCCTGGGGGGGCATCCCGGATGGGACGGGGGTCCCGGAACGCAGGAAATTTTGTGAAGTAGAGCTGCCGGCGAGACGCCCCTCCCCCCGCTGGAGCAGTGAACTCGGATAGCTGGGAGCGCCGTAAAGGAGGCCGCTCGGCACAGCGCTGGGACTCGGAGCAGCCACTGGGGCTCCGGCGGCTGCCCAGGGGAAGAGTGGCGAGGAGAACTGTGTGGACTCAGGACACCGGGGCCTGCCCTGAGGAGGAGGAGAGGAGTGTGGCCACTTGGATTCGGAGAGACTGCACCAGAGCTACAGGCGGTTGCCAGAGGAGAAGCTGCGCGGCGAGCTGTTTGGAATCAGAACGACGCTTCTGAACACCGGGGCCTGCCCTGAGGAGTAGGAGAAGGAGGAAGAGGAGCCCGGCCACTTGGATTCGGGTGACTACACCAGAGCTACAGGTGGTTGCCAGAGAAGGGGCTGCATGGCGAGCTGTTTGGACTCTGACCACTTCTGAACCCCAGGGCCGGCCTGGAGGAGTAGGAGAAGGAGGAGGAGGAGCGCGGCGGGTCCTTTGGACTCGCAGTGACTGCATTAGCGCTCCAGGCGGCTGCTCAGAGGAGAAGGCGAGTGGTGAGTTGTTTGGTCTTAAAGTGACAGCTCCTGAACACAGGGGGGCTGCCTGGAGGAGAAGCGTGGTGGGACCCTTGGTCTTGAGTGGCCGCACCTGAGCTCCAGGCGGTGCCCAGAGGACCCGTGCAGCGGGTCACGTGGATTCAGAGCCACTCAGAGGGACTGCTCCTGAACACCCAGGGGGTTATCTGGAGAAGGAGGAGGAACGGGGAGGGTCACTTCGACTCGGAGTGATTGATTGCCCCGGGCTACGGGTGGTTGGTGGGAGGAGGAGGCACGAAGTGAGTTTCTTGGACTCCTAGTGACCGCACCGGCATACTGGGCGGCTGTCTGGAGGAAGAGGCCTGTGGCGGGTCTCTGGGCCTCAGAGCGATTGTTCGGGGCCACAGGTGGCTGCTCAGAGGAGGGGCCACGCAGCCAGTCGATTAGGTGCAGAGCAGGGACCCAGGATCTAGGAGGCTTCTGGGTGGAAGAGCCGCACAGACACAGGCTGAGGGCGGAGCGAAGGTTCCAGGCCTGTGGGCAAATTCTCCGAGGAGGGGCAGCCTAAGGAGATTCATCTGCGAAGGGTGAGGCTCCCAGGCCCAGGAGGTAGGGCCGGGCCCCTGGAAACTTTGCAGAGGAAGGCAGCCCAGCCCAGGCAGTAGCTGTAAATTGAGGGGAACCTCTAGGAGGAAACTGACCAGCGAGACCTCCCCACTGGGTGAGTCTTCCCTGCCTGGTGAGGTTTCCCCACAAGGACGGTAAAACCAGAGACACAGGCCCAAACAGGCCTTGCCTCAGCCCACAGCCTAGGTCCCCTTTGGATGACCATTGGTCAACAAGTGGAGGCACCTCTGCCCACTAGCAGGGAATATACCCCACCTGAAGGCCACCACTCCTAGAGAGGCAGCTTCCTTGTGGAGCACCGCATTATCAACTTCCTCCAAGACTTCAGCCTACTGAAGGCTAAGAGGGGATATATATAGAAATCTTCAGGGACATTGTAAATCAACAGAGGAAATCTGCAATATCTCAGCGGTCCACTGATACCTGAACAATATGAGAAAACAAGGAAAGAAAATGATGCAAACAAATCTAGATGTTACATCAATAAAACCCAATGACAGCATGGCAGAAGAAATGACAGAAAAGGAGTTCAGAATGTACATAATTAAAATGATCAGAGAAGCAAACGATGAGATGAAAGAGCAAATGCAAGCATTGATTGATCGCACCAATCGACAGTTAAAAGAGCAAATACAGGAAGCAAAAGATCATTTCAATAAAGAGTTAGAGATATTGAAAAAAAACCAAACAGAAATCCTTGACATGAAGGAAACAATAAACCAAATTAAGAACTCCATAGAAAGCATATCGAATAGGATAGAACACCTGGAAGACAGAACCTCAGACATTGAAGACAAAATATTTAACCTTGAAAACAAAGTTGAACAAACAGAGAAGATGGTAAGAAATCATGAACAGAATCTACAAGAACTATGGGATATCATGAAAAGGCCAAATTTAAGAATTATTGGGATTGAGGAAGGTCTAGAGAAACAAGCCAAAGGAATGAACAACCTATTCAATGAAATAATATCAGAAAATTTCCCAAATCTGAAGAATGAAATGGAAAATCAAGTTCAAGAGGCTTATAGGACTCCAAATACACAAAATTACAACAGACCCACACCAAGGCACATTATAATGAAAATACCTAACATACAAAATAAAGACAGAATTTTAAAGGCTGTGAGAGAAAAGAACCAAATTACATTCAGGGGGAAACCAATACGCATATCAGCAGATTTTTCAGTCCAGACCCTAAAAGCTAGAAGGTCCTGGAACAACATTTTTCAAGCCCTGAAAGAAAATGGATGCCAACCAAGAATCTTATACCCAGCAAAACTTACCTTCAAATTTGACGATGAAATAAAATCCTTCCATGATAAACAAAAGCTAAAAGAATTTACAAAAAGAAAGCCAGCATTACAGAACATTCTCAACAAAATATTCCATGAGGAAGAGATGAAAAACAAAGAAGCAAATCAGCAAAGGGAGGAATTATCCTAAAGGAATTGTCAAATAAAGGAGGAAACAAGTTGTGTCAAACAAATAAATAAACAAAATTTTAAAAATGAACCAAATGACCGGGAAACCAAATCATTTCTCTATAATAACCCTGAATGTTAATGGCCTGAATTCATCAATCAAAAGACATAGACTGGCAGACTGGATTAAAAAGAAAGATCCAACAATATGTTGCCTGCAAGAGACTCACCTCATAGAAAAAGATACCCATAGATTAAAGGTGAAAGGATGGGGAAAAACATACCATGCACATGGACTCAGCAAAAAAGCTGGAGTATCCATCCTCATTTCCGATAATGTGGACTTCAAGCCAAAGTTAGTCAGAAGGGATAAAGAAGGTCATTTCATACTGCTTAAGGGAAGCATAAATCAGCAAGATATAACAATCATAAACATCTATGCCCCAAACAGTGGCTCATCTATGTATGTCAAACAAATCCTTCTCAATTTCAGAAACCAAATAGACCACAACACAATAATACTAGGTGATTTTAACACGCCTCTCTCACAACTGGACAGATCTTCCAGACAAAAATTGAACAAAGAAACCATAGATCTCAATAACACAATCAATAATTTAGACTTAACGGACATTTATAGAATATACCATCCAACCAAGAGTGAATACACTTTCTTCTCAGCAGCACATGGATCCTTCTCTAAAATAGACCATATATTATGCCACAAAGCTAATGTTAGCAAATACAAGAAGATAGAGACACTAGCATGTATTCTATCAGATCATAATGGATTAAAGTTAGAAATAAATGAAAGAGTAAAACACAGAAACTATTCCAACATCTGGAGATTAAACAATATGCTATTATATGATGAATGGATAACAGAAGATATTAGGAAGGAAATTAAAAAATTCTTAGAGGTAAATGAGAACAAAGAAACATCATATCAAAATCTCTGGGACACTATGAAAGCAGTACTTAGAGGGAAATTTATTTCATGGAGCGCATTTAATAAAAGAAGTAAAACTCAACAAATAAACAACCTAACATTACAGCTCAAAGCCCTAGAAAAAGAAGAACAGAACAGCACCAAAAGTAGTAGAAGACAGGAAATAGTTAAACTCAGAGCTGAAATCAATGAAATTGAAACAAAAGAAACAATACAAAAAATTGACAAAATAAATAGTTGGTTCTTCGAAAAAATAAACAAAATTGATAAACCTTTAGCCACACTAACAAAGAGAAGACGAGAGAAAACCCAAATCACTAAAATTCAGAATGAACAAGGAAATATCACAACAGACAGGATGGAAATACAAAACATAATTAGAAGCTATTTTGAAAATCTATACTCCAACAAAATAGAAAATTTCGAAGACATCAACAGGTTTCTAGAGACATATGAATTGCCTAAACTGAATGAGGAGGACATACACAATTTAAATAGACCAATTTCAAGTACTGAAATAGAAGAAGTCATCAAAAGCCTACCAACAAAGAAAAGTCCGGGACCAGATGGGTTCTCAGCCGAGTTCTACAAAACCTTTAAGGAAGAGCTCATTCCAATACTTCTCAAAGTATTCCATAAAATAGAAGAGGAGGGAACCTTCCCAAACTCATTCTATGAAGCCAATATCACACTGATACCTAAACCAGACAGAGACTCATCAAGGAAAGAAAATTTCAGACCAATATCCTTAATGAACATCGACGCAAAAATTCTCAACAAAATTTTAGCAAATCGCATACAAAAACATATTAAAAAGATAGTGCACCATGATCAAGTGGGTTTCATCCCAGGGATGCAAGGTTGGTTCAACATCAGGAAATCAATAAACGTAATTCACCATATTAATAGACTTAAATTCAAGAATCACATGATTATTTCAATAGATGCAGAAAAAGCATTTGATAAAATACAGCACCCCTTCATGCTCAAAACACTAGAAAAAATAGGGATAGTGGAAACATTCCTTAACATTGTAAAGGCCATTTATGCTAAGCCCATGGCTAATATCATTCTAAATGGTGAAAAACTGAAAGCATTCCCCCTAAAAACTGGAACAAGGCGGGGATGCCCTCTTTCACCACTTCTATTCAACATCGTTCTTGAGACTCTGGCCAGAGCAATTAGACAAACCAAAGAAATTAAAGGGATACGAATTGGAAAAGAAGAACTCAAACTATCCCTGTTCGCTGATGACATGATTATATATTTAGAGGAACCTGGAAATTCCACCAGAAAACTCTTAGAACTCATAAGTGATTTCAGTAAAGTAGCAGGTTACAAGATCAATGCCCATAAATCCAACGCATTTTTATACATAAGTGATGAATCTTCAGAAAGAGAAATTAGGAAATCTACCCCATTCACAATAGCCTCGAAAAAAATAAAATACTTGGGAATCAATCTCACAAAAGAGGTGAAAGACCTCTACAATGAGAACTATACAACACTAAAGAAAGAAATTAAAGAACACCTTAGAAGATGGAAAGATCTTCCATGTTCTTGGATAGGAAGAATTAATATTGTCAAAATGGCCATACTACCTAAAGTGCTATACAAATTCAATGCAATTCCAATTAAAATCCCAATTGTGTACCTTACAGAAATAGAGCAAGCAATTATGAAATTCATCTGGAAGAATAAGAAACCCAGAATAGCTAAAGCAATCCTTAGCAGGAAGAGTGAAACAGGGGGTATTGCAATACCAGATCTTCAACTCTACTACAAAGCAATAGTAACAAAAACGGCATGGTATTGGTACCAAAATAGAAAGGTAGATCAATGCTACAGAATAGAGGACACGGACACAAACCCAAATAAATACAATTTTCTCATACTAGACAAAGGGGCCAAAAATATGCAATGGAGAAAAGATAGCCTCTTCAACAAATGGTGCTGGGAGAATTGGAAATCCATATGCAACAGAATGAAACTAAACCCCTGTCTCTCACCATGCACGAAACTCAACTCAAAATGGATTAAGGACCTCGGAATCAGACCAGAGACCCTGCAGATTATAGAAGAAAAAGTAGGTCCAGATCTTCACCTTGTTGGTCTAGGACCAGACTTCCTTAACAGGACTCCCATAGCACAAGAAATAAAAGCTAGAATCAACCACTGGGATAGATTCAAACTAAAAAGCTTTCTCTCAGCAAAGGAAACTATCAGCAATGCGAAGAAAGAGCCTACAGAGTGGGAGAATATCTTTGCCAATCATACTTCAGATAGAGCACTAATCTCCAGAATCTATAAAGAACTCAAAAAACTCTACTCCAAGAATTCAAATAGTCCAGTCAACAAATGGGCTAAGGAAATGAATAGACACTTCACAGAAGAAGATCTACAAGCAATCAACAAACATATGGAAAAATGTTCAACATCTCTAGTAATAAGAGAAATGCAAATGAAAACCACCCTAAGATTCCATCTCACCCCAATTAGAATGGCGATTATCAAGAATACGAGCAACAACAGGTGTTGGCGAGGATGTGGGGAGAAAGGTACACTCATACACTGCTGGTGGGGCTGCAAATTAGTGCAGCCACTATGGAAAGCAGTGTGGAGATTCCTTAGAAAACTTGGAATGGAACCACCATTTGACCCAGCTATCCCACTCCTTGGCCTATACCCAAAGGACTTAAAATCTGCATACTACAGAAATACAGCCACATCAATGTTCATAGCTGCTCAATTCACAATAGCCAGACTGTGGAACCAACCTAGATGCCCTTCAATTGATGAGTGGATAAAGAAACTGTGGTATATATATACAATGGAATATTACTCAGCCATAAAGAATGATAAAATTATGGCATTTGCAGGCAAATGGATGAAATTGGAGAATATCATGCTAAGTGAGATAGGCCAATCTCAAAAAGCCAAAGGACGAATGATATCGCTGATAAGTGGAGGATGACACATAATGGGGGGAGGGAAGGGTTAGAGTTAGGGTTAGGGAGGGGGGCAAGTATGGAGGAAGGAACTACTGTATAGAGGGTAAAGAGGGGTGGGAGGGGTGGGGGGAAGGGAAAAAAATAACAGAGTGAATCAAACAACATTGCTCTATGTAAATTTATGATTACACAAATGGTATGCCTTTACGCCATGTACAAACAGAGAAACAACATGTATCCCATTTGTTTACAATAAAAAAAAATAAAATAAAAAAAAGAGATTATGTGATAAAAAAGAAAACCTTTTCAGTAAATTCTTACCAACACGAGATAGTTTTTGTATTCTTAAAATTTAGAAGTTTTGTTTCAGTAATCACATTATAATTAGAATTTCTTTGATTATTACTGAAGTGAACATTTTAGCCTATAATCATAGTCCTCTTTTTTATTCTCTGAAATCTATATATTTTCTTATTGAAGTATAAGTTTTTTGGTAAATTTTTAGTAATCTTCATGGGTTTCTCCCTTATGCAGCATTGACATTATAGACATTATCTATAGTGTCCATGATTATCTTATCTTAATATTAATCTGTTAGAAGAATTAATGATTTTCTACTTATGGTCAAACAAATGAGACTGCTGTAAATCATTGTATTAGCATCTCTCTAGGAACCTACAATTAGAAGCAGCTACTTCAAAAGATCACCCTGATAATCAAATAAAGCATATTTTCCAATGTACTTTGGGACTGCGAGTTCAATAGAAGGACTGAAAAAAAGTTCTAGTCAGTTTTTGCACTAAATGTACATAGACCTTTCTTTGCTAACAGTATAGTGCTAACATTCATTTCTAACCAGTAGTCAACCTTGTGTTATCCTGAGCCCATGGTTTCAAAAGAGAATTCACAGTATCAAAATCATATTTTAATTCCCATGTATCAATTTCTTCTCTATTATAAAAAAAAGAATATATTTCTTAAGAATTTGTTTTCTTTTGTGACTTCCAATTTCTAACTCACGACATTATCCTGCTTACTGTTGTAGAACCACAAGTACATACAAGGTTACACTGAACAGGGGGGTGTTAATATGTTTAAGATTCTAAATGACTCCTCTCAACTCTGCTCTTCCTCCCAGTTCTGCTCTGCTGTCTCTATTGATGAACACTTTGAGCCCCTTTCCACTTCTTCCCTGGACCTCTTATGACTTACAACAGCATCACCCCAGCTCCAGCCACTCTTCTAGAAATTCAGTCACAAAAATACAAATAACCTGGAAAAGTGATTTTAGGACAGAATTTGTGACGTTCCACTAAACTACACAAGTGTTTAACCTCTGCGAACATAGTTCTAATGGTTCTAAGTCTCATTCTGAATGAATGAACCATATACTTCCTGAAAACTACATTTAAAAAAAATTATTATCCAGGGGATACAATGATGGAGATATTACCAACTTTTCACATATCATACAAAATCAATAGTCTCTTGAGCACACTTTGACCTTGACATTATTTTAGATGATATTTAGCTAATATCGACAAATCTGGAAGTTGATATCAATAGCAATTGATACCTGCTTATTACAGTAAGAACAAAAATGAGTAGGCATTAAGTGAAAATTATGGGCAGCATTTGTTTTCTCATTAAGCGATCTTAAATCTTGATTCTAAAAATGTCCTAAGTTAAAATTACTAAAGATTTATAAAATTAAGTATTTTCTTTTGTTTACATGATAGGCATGGAATATATTCTCTGGGAATAATTATAAAAGCAAAGAAAGAATAGTATGTTTGTTTTAAATGATTTGCCAATAAAGTATGAAACTTCTCGGGTGCATTAAAATTTCAGAGAGAAGTTCATTGGGTTTCCCAGGCCAGAGTTGGTCCTCAGTCACCTGGCAAGCAGGAAACTACCCTCTGTCATACACATGGCTGGTAGACAGTCAGGGATGACAAGAGGTACCAAGGCACCACTATGGGAAAAAACCTAGAGCACATGGTGTCACTCTGGGAGTGCCACAAGAAATAACCCCCACCCCCACCAGGGTACAGATGACAAAGAATGGCAGAATGAGCTTGAAGAGGGAAATAGGGAACCTCTGCACAAGTTCTGACCCCTGTAGTGTCCATCAGGAGACCACTTGACAACATTGCCCAAGTCTAGACTGGAGCCACCAGAGTGCTGAGAAATTGTGCACTGGGGGCACATGACACATTGTGGCCTAGCACCCCACTGAACATCCCATGTTTCTGCATAGCTGACCATCATGCATCAATAGCAAGAAAAATCAAAACTGAGCATACCAGGCCCAGAAATAAAAGGTCTCTTCAACTAGTAATGTCTCTCCAGCACCTTCTATTGACAGAGCTTAACATCATGCTCCTACTAAGAAAATGTGTAAAGAATTCAATCTATTGTTGCACAGCAAATACTGAGGGACAGATTTGCAACTGAGCGATGGTGAATTGCTGTGTTGTTCAACATGTTCAAACTTTGTTCATTGTTCTTGTGCAAATTGTTCATGTTTTTATCATAATTTTCTTCTGGGATGACTTTATATTTCTTTTTCTACAAATCCTTTATGTGTTAAGAACACCAATTTAAATAATTGATCATTTATAGTTTACTTATAGTTTTTAAACACAGAGGAGCTTTAAATTTTACAAAGAAAAAAATCTATCAATCTTTTTCTCTTTCTCTAAATTACTTTTGTCTAGATTCCTTTTGCTATTTGCTTAGAGATACTTTTTTCTTCTAAAATCAGACAAATAATCACCTACATTATCTTGTGGCCAATTTTCTTTTTGTTTAAAATTTAAACACATTTTTCTTTGGTATAAGGTATATGATATAAGATAGATCAATTCAAGTTTTATTCTTCCCAAACTGTTTTCTAATTATCTGAAAGGCTAAAAGAGTTATTATTTTCCCTCTAATTTTCTTTATCATATGTCATATTATTAAATGCTTTATGTTTCACAGGTAACTATGAACCCATCACACATATATAACAGTTGTTAATGTTACAGTATTGTTTTAGATTTTTATAGCAAATTAAATATCAAGCAGAGAGTTACAACCCCTCTCTATCCATCCTGTTCATCCCTCATTTCCCAGAATTAGCTAATGAGCTAACTTTACCCTTTTATTATTTTTATTGTATATGCCTGTGTACATGTTTGTGTGGTTTAAGAATATGTAAATGCTATAGTATGTACATCCTTCAGCAGCTTGACTTTTACTACTCAATGATATGCTTTTCAGGTGTGTTCACTGTGTAGTGTTTTGTTTCATAGGTGAATCAGAGATAACTTAGAGACATAGTAAACCAAAGTAGTTACAATGATTTACCCTCTCACCCACAAGTGAGGGTTACTGTTCCTCCAAAAAATCCAGATTGATGTACTTAGACATTTATTTTTGTAGATATGTTGGATATAGAAAATTCTCTCATTTTTATCTAATTTGTAAAGTGAGGACTAATGAAATCACAAGCATTGAGCATTCAAATTTATTCTTCCATGAGTTGCTTGTTCATAAGCTTTTCTTTTTTTTTTCCTTTTTTTTTTTTTTAATTCCCTCAGAGAAATATGTACCCAGGAAGTCAATTGCTTTGATATGGAGAACTGTGAGCTGAAAATAGACTAGTTTGCCTAGAGAGCCCAGGTTCTTTCCAAGAGGAAAATATTGTCAACACTAAGCTCTGCATTACAGCAATCTTGGAATGGTACTATACTTTAGAAAATGATTACCATATTACATAGCTATAGTGGTAACAAGAGCAAACAAAAGGTTTATACAAATCTTGTACATGCCAGGCACTCTCTTGATTTGTACTGCCCCATTTAATTTTCACAACACCACAGTGGAATAAATTTAATCATTATCTTCATTATATAGATTAGGAAACTGTTTCCAAAGGTTAGCTTAAGTCACACAACTAAAAAGAAATAAAAGCACAAATCCAGTTAATATGACACCAGAACTCAGAATCTTAACCAGATGCACCTGTATTGAACTCAAGTGTGCAATGAAGTCAATGTAGAAATTTGGGCTAGAAATTGATCACCGCTAAGTGGTGAACATCTATGGAACTGCACAGGATAGTCCTCAATAGTGACACCGCATGGCAATGAGAAGGAATAGAGAGAGGACCAAAGCATATTTGCAATTATTTTGGAAATATAATTGATAGTCTTTGACCTGAGAAACTCCCCTGAACAAAGGGAGTGGTAAGGAACAAGCACTCAAACAGGAGATGCTATACTTCCTGCTAAGAAGGACACATTATTCTTGAATGGTTACCTGGCAAAATAAGGAAATGTGATATATTGCTACTCCTAGTCATATTGTATATATAAACCTAATCTATAATGTATATTCATATACATTAGTGGATTGTGGATTTATAACTGCTTTTTAGAGGAAGGTGGAGATGTTTGGAACTCAGCCATAGTTTTCTGAGTTGATGGAACAAATGGCAACAATGCTCTGCCATAATATAATATAGGAAGGACTTAGGACGCATTGTCAACTGAAAAGGATACATCTTAGGGCAGGGCTGCAATGGTATTTCTTATTTTCCTACTATAGTACATCATTTGGGATCAAATACTAATCAGTGACTTATAACTTAGTGTTAGTCCTATAATCTTTAATCTTTTCTGCAATTTATCTAGTACTGATTTTTTTTTTAAAAATGTACAGCACCTTGCTGTTCTTTTTTGTTCAAAAGATAACACCAGTTCAGAATAAGCTTTTACAAGTTTTATTCATGAGATCTATCCATCTTTATATCAATAGTAGCTGCTCAATTACAATTAATCATTTAGAGAACCTGCTATTGCTTTTATAAATCAGCTGCTGCTCCTAATTTTACAAAATGCATTTCAATGAATTCTCATCTGTACTGTTGTCATATTTCCATTTTTTTAATTTCCTCCTTAAATCCTTACTACTGAATAGAATTGCAGAGATCCTCCAGCCCAATTTTAATTATAGGAAAATTGTCACTCAGAAAAATGGAGGAACTTGTTCAAGATCTTATCTTTTACTAGTGTCACACCTAGGGCAAAAATCCAATCTTCAGATTATTTTATCAAGTGCTCTTCCTGCTACTCATAAAACTTCTGAAATCCTTACCTGGGATTAGAGAAAGCATGCTTCACTCACATTTATACATTTCTTTTTTATTAACTAAAAGTAGGATATATATTTTTGTCTTAGATCATTTCACTTTTTCTTAGTCTCACCTTCCTCCCTCTGTTGCTGCTTACACAGATCTCAGGGCGAGGAAGGAAGGAGAATCTCAGCATCCCATCCTCAAAGGATCATTCTGGCTAAAGAACAAAGGTTTTCTTTTAATGAATGAATAATAATTTATTGTTTCATCCAATATGTCATTAGCTTAGTACTTTGCAAATGTTCTGTTGGGCTCTCAAGTTTCCAAAGTGATTGTAACACCTACTCTCCTTTCAACAAGCCCATTGCCTTTCAAATCTCCATGTATGTTTTGTTAGTAGGATTTTTCCTCCAAGTACCAGCTATGAAAGTAGATGAATTTTAATAACATTAATGACCCTGAATCATTGTTCCTTCTGTATCTTTTGCCATATGACTTTAAGGTTTCTTCCAGAACAAGTGGATTGATCAATGGGATGTTAACAGGTGTGATGAAACTACAGGCCAGCACAGCCCTGCATGGCTGGGCTCTCTCTCCTGTGCCTCAGCCCTGACATGGGAAGCTTGTGCCTGGCTAGCAGAGGAAGCACCAAGAGGAGGATGAGGCTTATTTATACACAGCGAACTGGACCAACCACCCCAAGCACAGCACAGACTCCCAGATGACACCCGGATCCATGAGAACAAGTGAAACTTGTTTCAAACCACCAGCTTGAGAGGTGGTTTGTTTCACAGAATTTTGTGACAAAAGGTAACTGATGATAATAAGTATAAGGAACATGTCTGACATGTGTTGGAAAAATGCCCATAGACTCTAAGACAGGTGTTGGTTTCTACTTTGGAAATTTCTTTTAACAATTTACACTCTGATGAGATGTGAAGGATATATATTTGGAGTACTAATTTAGAATATGCCTCTAAAGTTAAATTGCCTGGCTTTGTCCATTCCTAGCTGATGACTTTGGGTAAATTACTCCATCTCTCTTTCCTCAGTCTCCTCATGTTTACATGGGCAGTGGGTTAATTTTGTCCATTCAAGTGTGCCACTTCCAAACCAAAATTAGCTCCAGGTGCCTAGTCTTGTCCATCTAAATGAAAAAGCTTTTAGAAATAAAGAACTTTACATTCTACACCACCAAGCATCTATTCATTTACTGTAACAATCTTATAGGTTTTTTGTTCAAGTTTCTATAAATTCTCTCATATCTTTTATTTTTTATTAGTAGTGTGTTCTAGTTATCTTTAATTAAGATATCAATTAAATTGTTTTAGTAAGTTTTTCTATATCTCTATAGCAATTCGCTATCCTCAAGAATTATATCAGTTGGCTTAGTTTGGTGACTCATTTTTATGCTGTTATTTCCCTTAAATATATTAATATTCTTAGTTATTCATTTAGATTTATAAGTGAGGTTTAGGATGATCAGTACTATTGGCCAATGTGAAATTCAGTTTCCTTGATAGTGAATTTAACTATGATAGAAGCTATGGCTAAGGTAAATAAGCAGGGTACTGTCTCAGTCCATTCAGGTTACTGTAACAAATTACCTTAGACTGCATGACTTACACAAGAAACATATTTTCACAGTTCCAGAGGCAGGGAGGCCCATGGTCGAGGTGCTGGCAGATCCAGTCTCTGGTGAGGCCCTGCTTCTTGGTTTGCAGACAGCCATCTTCTTTACTTGTCCTTGCATGGCAGAGGCAGAGAGCAGAGACAGAGAAAGCAAGCTCTCTCTTATCTCTTCCTATAAAGACACCAATCCCATAAGGATTTCACCTTCATGAACTAATATCCCAAAAGCCCACCTCTAAATACCATGCCACTTGGGTTTAGATCTTTAACACATGAATTTGGGGAGATACAGGCATGCAATCACTAACAGATGAATGGGAGCTACCTTTAGGAGATGGGAAGTTTATTCCTGATGACAGCTGATATGATCCAGGAGCACTACTCAACTTTACAGCTCAAATACTCACTTTAGATGTCCTTTGCTATGAAAAGGCCTCCCATGTTCATAAACACACAGAATTAATATTATTAAAACAGATATACTACCAAAAGCAATATACATAGTCAATGGAATCCCCATCAAAATACCAATGACATTCTTCACAGAACTAGAAAAAAAAATTCTTAAAATTCATTTGGAAGAATAAAAGACACAGAATAGCCAATGCAATTCTAAGTCATAATACCATGCTTGACTTCAAATTATACTATATAGTAACAAAAACTACATGGTACTGATGACATAAAACAGACACATAGAACACTGGAACATAATTGAAGACACAAAGACAAACCCACAATCTACAGTCATCTGAACCTCAACCAAGGTGCCAAAAACATACATTGGAGAAAATACTTTTTAACAAATGGTGCTGGGACAACTGACTATCCATATGTAAATGAATGAAACTAGACCCTTATCTCTCACCCTGCACAAAAATCAACTCAAAATAGATCAAAGACCTAGGAATTGTACCAGAAACCATGCAACACCTAGAAGAAGACATAGGGTCAATACTCCCACAAATAGGCACAGGCAAAGACTTTCTCAATAGAATCCCTAAAGCTCAGGAAATAATGCCAAGAGTTTAAAAAATGGACGGTATCAAATTAAAAGACTTCTGCATAGCAAAGGAAACAATTAAGAATGTGATGAGAAAACCTAGAAAATGGAAGAAAATATTTGCTAACTATTCTTCTCACAAAGCATTAATATCTAGAATATAAAAAGAACATAGAAAAAACCAAATAACCCAATTAATAAATGGACAAATGTTCTAAAGATACACTTAACAAAAGAAGAAATACAAATGAACATCAAATATATGAAAAAGTATTCAACATCATAATCAACTAGGAAAATACACATGGAATATTTTCTCTCATATGTGAAGCTAGAGTAAAATAAAGGAAAGGGGGAGGGAATGATGGGATATCATAAAGATAAAATCAGTAATGGAGAAGAAGGAGATTGAGGCAGAGCGGAGGCATGGGAAAGGAGAGGCAATGAAGAATGAATTCTTAAAAGATCATGCTATGTGCATACATGAATATATGACAGGGAATTTCACCTTTATGTATAAGGAACCAATCAAATATAAATAAATAGTAGAGCAAAAGGAAGTCTAATAGAGTAGCGGAATAAGAACAGTTGGGGAGGACTGCAGGAAAAAGTGGGGGCTCATGAACTGAACAAATTCCATGCATGTATGAGTTTGTCAGGATGAACCCAACTATTATGTATAACTATGAAGTTCTAATTAAAAGAAAAAGAAAAGCTACATTGAGATTCCATCTCACACCAGTCAGAATTGCAGTCATCAAGAATACAAACAATAATAAATTCTGGAGAGGCTATGCAGAAAAAGGAACATTTTTACACTGTTGGTAGGATTATAAATTGATATAACCACTATTAGAAATCAGTATGGAAGTTTCTCAAAAGACTAGGCATGGAACTATGAAATGACCCAGGTACGCCACTTCTTGGTATTTATCCTAAAGAATTAAAGTCATCTTACTATATTGAGACATACCCATGTTTACAACAGCCCAATTCACAATAGCCTAACTGTGGAACCAGCCGAGGTGTCCCTCAACAGATGGATAAAGAAAATGTGGTATCTACATATCCAATGGAGTTTTATTCAGTCATAAAGAAAAATGAAATTATGCCATTTGCAGGAAAATGGAACTAAAAAGACCATTATGTTAAGCAAATTAATCAAAATCAGAAGGTCAAGGATCTATGTTTTCTCTCATGTGTGAAAGTTAGAGAGGAAAGGATAAGAAAGGTGGGCAAAGGGGATATCAAGAAGATCAAAGGGAGATAAGTAGAGGAAAGGGACCACTGTGGGAGGCGGAAAGAAAGGGGAAGTGCTGGGAGTGATATTGCATTGTTCTGTTATGTGCATGTACTAATATGTAAAAACAAATCCCATCATTATGTGAAACTATAATGAACCAATAAAAAATGTGGAAAGAAAAAATAAATAAATAGGGCTGGAGAGATAGCTCAGCTGGTAGAGTGCTTGCCTCGCAAGCACAAGGCCCTGAGTTCGATCCCCAGTACAGCAAAAAATAAAAATAAATAAGTAAATAAATAAGTGTATGTCCTTTGCCTGTCCCCAGGGAGTCTCTCCTCTTCTTTACTGCATCTCAAACTGTTACTGCCATTTCTTTTGGAGCTGGGTAGGAATGCATTTTCCAGATGCGTGGAATGCCCTAATTTCATTAGTCTTCCTATAAAACATCCCAGAAATGACTCCTGCCATTAGATCCTAATTATTATGATGAGAGTTTTTGCAAAACTCTATTTCAAACACAAAAAGACATACAAATTTCCTTTTTCCTCCAATATTGCCCTCTCTGATTTGTATTAACTGTGTTTATCATTTCCATTTGGTTAGTCCAATAATCCAACCCTGTCTGCTTTGTATCTCCCAGAAATTTGTTGCTTCTGCTGGTTCTTCTCTTCTGATGTCCTAGTGTTGCTTCAGTGTTTCTTTATTTTTCATCCTAATAAAACCTTGGGAACAGAAAAGTAAATGTGTATGCCTCTCAACTCTGAAGTCACTTAGCTCCCAAAGACCTTTTCTCTATTTTTTCTTTTTGTTTCTTTTCCCATTTATTTTTACTTTTATTGCTTAGCCTTGATTTAGTTTCTCTTTTATTGTTTTTATTCAAATATCTTTTTAAAAGCAGGATAGTGAAAAGAGGCCTGGCATAGTAGTTACAGATTCCTTTAATCCTGTTTCTTCTATTACTCAACAACATCCAGCGCATGGTAGGTGCCCAATAAGTAATTTTTGAAAAAATAAATGAATGAAGCAAATTGCTACCACTTTCCAGACTTCAGTTTTTCCAGTGTGAAATTAGACTTCCGCAAGTAGTAGCAAACTATGATTCTTCTTGGGGAGACATTTATCTCCACAGAACAGGAGGCACCAAGAGGTGAGAGGTATCAAGGGTGTGAGCACTCTAGGAAGAGCTGTTGATTTTTTCTGGTTGTTTGTTTGTTTGTTCTTTTTGTGAGGACTGAACAGACTATTTCTCTTTCTTTGACTATGTCAAAGAGGAAACCAGAAGTCAGGATATCAGGGAACAATACTTTAAGAACCACTGGCTTAGTGAAGATATAGCCACCTTCAGTCAATTTGCAGAATACACAGAATCACCAGCTACATAGGAAGTCCAAATGCTCACCACAGCTAAATAATTATTTGTAGCATTATTTTCCACTAGCCAATGCCCTCCCTGCATATAAAAATCAAGATGGCGGGCCCTTCTCTCGCCAGGCGTCCTCGTGAGAGTGACATCGTCTTTAGACCCTGAGTGGCAATCCCTGACACACCACTGTGACGCCCAGGGAAGACAGGGCAACCTGGAAGTCCAACTACTTCCTTAATATCATCCAACTTTTGGATGACTATCCAAAATGCTTCATTGTGGAAGCAGTCAATGTGGGCTCCAAGCAGATGCAGCAAATCCATACGTCCCTCCGAGGGAAGGTTGTGGTGATGATGGGCAAGAACATCAGGATGCACAAGGCCATTCAAGGGCATCTGGAAAATGACCTGACTCTGGAGAAACTGTTGCCTCATATCAGGGGGAATGTGGGCTTTGTGTTCACCAAGGAGGACCTCACTGAGATCAGGGACATGCTGCTGGCCAACAAGGTCCAAACTGCTGTCCGTGCTGGTGTCATTGCACCATGTGAAGTCACTGTACCGGCTCAGAATACTGGTCTGGGGCCCAAGAAGACTTCCTTCTTCCAGGCTTTAGGCATTACCACTAAAATCTCCAGGGGCACCATGGAAATCCTGAGTGATGTGCAACTGATAAAGACTGGAGATAAGGTGGGAGCCAGCGAAGTCACCTTGCTGAACATGCTGAACATCTCCCCCTTTTTCTTTGGGCTGATTATTCAGCAGGTGTTTGACAATGGCAGTATCTACAACCCTGAAGTGCTTGACCTCACAGAGGAGACTGTATTCTCATGTCCTGGAGGGTGTCCGTAATGTTGCTAGTGTTTGTCTGCAGATTGGTTATCAACTATTGTGTCAGTGCCCCATTCTATCATCAATGGGCACAAGAGGGTCCTGGCTTTGTCTTCCCACTTGCTGAGAAAGTCAAGGCCTTCTTGGCTGATCCATCTGCATTTGTGGCTGCTGCCCCAGTGGCTGCTGCTACTACTGCTGCTCCTGCTGCTGCGGCCCCAGCCAAAGTTGAAACCAAGGAAGAGTTGGAAGAATCAGATGAGGATATGGGATTTGGTCTCTTCGGCTGATCACCAAAAAGCAACAACTCGTCAGCTTTGTATGCAAAATAAAGAAATAAAGACTTACTTCTTAAAAAAAAAAAAAAAAAAAAAAATCAAGATGGCATGTCAGAAAAGGGAAATAGGACCACCACATTTGATTGAGAGGTCTCATGACACACTTCTGAGCCTAGAGCTGCCTCACCCTAAGCCACATCCTTGAGTGTTTCTTTTAGGAAACTTTCAGCAGCAAGTTATCATAATATCTGACTCAAAATAGCATGAGCTGACGGCTTGAGGAGAAATAAGTGGCATGACAGACTGCTGGCCAGTGATGGCTCAATGATGGTGTCATTCTACTCTCCATCTCATTACCCACACTTTTCACTTCATTCAAAAGATCATTCTCCTTAAGTTTCCAAGAAGTGGTCAAGAACAATAAAGGCTGTTTCCTTGTCCAGGTTCACCAGATTGCAGAAAGCACCCACCCCTGTTTTCAATGAAATGCTCTTTCATTTATACTAACTGGGCAAACTTAGCTCATAGGCTCATCCTTAAACCAGTAATTAGTGCCAAAGGAAGTGGTGGGCTGATTGGTTTAGGCCTCATTCCTGAATAATCAGTTTCAAGAGGAATGAGGCATATGCTTTGTTTTATCTAACCAGGAACTAACCAAAAGTTCAGTCCATTCAGAGAACTATAAATGGGGGAAGAAAGAATGCTTAAGACCCAGCACTTCTGACAAAACTTTGGCTTGTGCCAACCTAAGTCTGACTTTGGGACTGCAAAGCAATAGTAACTGAGAATAATTCCAGTTATTCACATTTAAAACTGCTAGTATTAAATATAGAAAGTGTCTTGGACAACATCTATAATGCCTACAGAAGACATTTCTCTAAAGACATCCACATAAGACATGAAAACCCTTCCCCTCTTCTCAGAAACCTTCAATTTAGCAGGAAAACCATCAGATAAACTCTAGCAATCCTGTCCTCTTAGATTCCTTTAGAAAGTTGCAGAGCATTATTTTCCTTTTGTATTTCAGCAATTCTGTTAGTGGGCCTCTTTTTTTTTGTTGTTGTTGTTTTTTCCCCCTAAACTGATCATTATGGATAAACATAAAATCTCTAAATAGATTTTCCTAGTCAGTTAACCATATTCTTGAGGGAAAACATAAGGTAGAATCATTATTAAAAAGCATTCTCAGTAATACACACATCTTTATTATGTCAGTCTTCTGCCAAAAAAAAATAAGATTGATAGTAAAATCCACTTAATTTTTTTTCTTCGCAGAATCAAGCCATCTGCCTCAGAATACACCACCAGCCTCTGTTAGATGAATTCACACATTTGAAAGCCCCGGAGTAACCATTTGAATGGAAATTGGACACTTCTTGTCATTTAGGAAGCTTTTTTAAACTGGAAAGGCTTCTCGTTTGTTCAATTAAATGTGTGTGTATGCAATACACTTTATGAAATTTATCCCAAAACAGCGAGGGCTGAAATAATATTTGAAACAGATGGCGCAGATGCTGTATTAGAGAGCCTCCCATGGACATCGATGGAGACATTGAGGGAACTATGAAGTGCAAGTCAAAATAGTGTACAATCAAGACGCTCAGCCACAGCCATTAAAGATGGGAAAGTCTCTTTTAATGTCAACCCCTTCCCTAATGGAGGTGTGTGGAAATTGCTTAGATTTTGTCAAGTGGAATTTATACTCTTCCCTGGATGAACTCTTTTTCTTCTCAGTTGAGCCTTAAAATGTGAAAATGCTGGACCTACTGCCTCAGAGTTTTCTCTCTCCTGAATACTATTTGAAAATGATGCTACAAGGATCATTCCCAAGGGAATGTTAGAGAGTGGGGTGTGCAGAGTGGAGGAAAGCAAAGTGCAGTGTTCAGAGCTGCAAGGGGGACAGGGGACAGTAGAGGTGATCTCTCTATCGCCCTAATTTTGTAGGTGAGGAAATGAAGGCCAAGGCAGATTAAGTGGCATCACCCCCATCCCACAGAACTGGCCTCCTGAGACTCTCCAGGGTCCCTTCCTCCACGGATGATGTTTACTCACAGAAAGAGAAAGGCTGGGTAGTTTTGCATTTCATGCCATTTTATTTCATTTTCTTTCTTTTTGCATCACATCTTTTAAAAGTCAGTTTTTTGAGGCAGATTTAGAATGGCAAATAGAGACAAAAATCATTTTTTTCTTAAAATTGCCTTAAAGTACAAATATTTCGTATGCAAAAATTGAAAGTACATATGCTCTAATTTCTGGTAACTGTGCATGTGTGTGTTAACAGGGTATTTGGCTAGATTTTTCATTTTGCACCAATCACATAGACACAATTTGCAGATTGTTTTAAAACAACTAACAACTCTATGCATTAACCTAATGAAAAGGCAGAAGTTCAAATACAAGATTCTTGCATTTTGAATTCTTGAGCAGGAGAATTATGCCTGAGTAAATACACACACACACACGCACACACACACACATCCAGTGGCTGGGAGGAAAATATTTCAGCATTCATAGCAACAATTATTTTTAAATGTAGCAGTGTCAGGGGTCTGAGGTTCGCACATTTCCCTCTCAGTTGTGGTTTTATAGACATGAGTGTTGAAAGCAGATGCTGCTAGTTTATTTCAGGGCAATCCCTAAGCTACTGAAAATGACAAATCTCAGCAATCACGTTCAGGTTCCCATATCCTTCTACATTGAAAAGAAATGGATAAAACCCTTAATAAGAAAAGCAGCAAATAACTAAGTTTATCCATCATCTCTGCAGCAAGAGCTAATGAAACAGAAATGAAGCCGCGTCCATCTTCAGAGGAACTTTTCCCCTATAGACAATGATCCTGTGCTTTCATCACATCCCACTGGACAGGGTAAATTGATTTTCTAAAGCATCCGTGATTATTCCAGGGACAGAATAATGTCACAGCCTGACATGTTAACCTCCCACCACATTTCTAAGACCAGATCTATACACCTGGAACAAAGAAAGAATTAGGGCAACTTTAGGTCACCTCAGCAGAAAGTCTATTTAGGTCTGAACTATCCCGACAATTGGTTCATTTACCACCTTTGCCTCACCAATTATTTCACTGGTGAATACGTGGGCTACTGCAGTTTTTTTCTCTGTGTAAGACAGAAGAAGGGTTCTTAAAAACACCATAACTTCACATAGCTAACATGTACACTGATCAGCAGCTAGAGTTCTCCCAGGAATAAGATTCCACTTCTGTGCTCACTTCAGCAGCACATATACTAAAACTGGAACGATACAGAGAAGATTAGCATGGACCCTGTGCAAGGATGACACGCAAATTCGTGAAGGGTTCCATATTTTTGGAAATGAGGGGTGGGAGGGGGCGGGGGAAGGAAAGATGGAATAAAACAGACATCATTACCTTATGTACATGTACGATTACACCGATGGTGTGAATCTACAACGTGCACAACCAGAGGAATGAGAAGTTGTACCCCATTTGTGTACAATGAATAAAAAAACTTAAAAACTTAGAAAAAGATTCCACTTCTTTCTCTTACACTCAGAGAAAACAAAGAAATTCCCCCAGTACCCTGAGAAGTTTCTGCCTACTTGTTTCCATTGCATAATCTTTTTGACAAGTTTTTGTAAAGAATCTTAAAATCAGAAAAGCTCAAACACATTGATCTTAGAATTTCTTTTAAGTCACTGACATTTCCTTTCTCACATAATAAGTGGTGAAAGTCAGTCAATAGTTAAAGAGTGTTTCTTTTCTTTGATGTGGTGTTATGTACGAAAAACAAAATCTCACCAACATTCATTTCTATCTACATTGGGATGTGTGAGTCGCCCACACACAGACACACACACATTCATTCATATACCCATTAACTGGGGAAAAGGGAGAAAAAAAAAGGATTACATTCAGAACAAAAAAAAAAAAAAAAAAAAAAAAAATCAGCACAGCACACCTAACCTTCAATTCTTTGATCATTTCTTTTTTCCTTTGTTATAGTGGAAAGTCTGCCCTCGGGCGACAGGGAGATTTAAGCTGTCTCACATTCATTCCTGAAAGTTCTCACTTGATAAACCTGGAACAATCTTAAGACAAGAGAACATCTAGGTGCTCCATACCATTTGGTGTCATTTTCAAATGCATGATGCTAGACATAATTTGGGGTGCTGAATTATACAATATTTCTCAAGCTATCTACGTCAAACTACCTAACCCTGACTCTGAAAAACTGAAGGAAACAGCTAAATTGAGGAGTTTTAACACAAAAGACTTTATAAGAAACAAACTAAAACCCTTTATTATACTGTAAAGGAAGAGTTCATTACAAGACAGATGGGAAGAGTGCAGGTTCTAAATCTGTTTGATGACAGCAGGAAGATAAGGACTACTAGAGAAGAAAGTGCCATCGAAATCACTGATATGTTCTTGAAGACCAAAATGGTCCCTGTGACAACAGGAGGTGCTACAGGAGCAGAGAAGGCTACAACCAGGTGACAACAGAGAATCTGAGATTCCAAACACAATATCCAGGCCACCCTGATATTACCCTTAGTTATGTTTATTTTTCCTCTGCACTATATCCTCTGAATATAGGTCATCTAGTTCTGTTTCTTGAAAGCCCACACTTCCCACCCAGGTGAAGACTTTCTCTCACTTCCCCCTGGGCCTTTGCTCCCTTCGTAAAGCAGTCTCCAATCCATGCCAGAGCTCTATCACTATAACAGCATACTTTCCTGGAGGTTTATTAATACCTCAATGAAGCGAACGCACAACCGCCACAAGTTAACAAGCAAACCTAGGAAGTAGGTTGGACCACCATCACTTCCGTTTCTGAGAAAGGCAGTGAGTGGTTCAGTCTGTTCTTTTCAACCTCAATTGTCTAACAAGAGAAAATGCATCTTCCTCAGAGCTCAAACCGAGCACCTGCCCAAAGTTTCCTCCCTCCTCAGCCTTATGGCACCATGAGCACCATCAGCTCACATGAAGCTATTACCCCCATTTGCTCTTCTAGTCTTTGATCCAAAATTTTCATATCAGAGTTGGAATTTTAAACTTAGCAAGATTCTTAGATTTGATTCTAATGTTCAGTTTCATTCTGTGATTTCAGACCAATGTAACTTATTAAAACTGATTATCTACTCACAATTTCATACATTTTAAATTTCTTATAAAATATAAAATCAATTTTGCTTTCTCCAATGTAAACTAACCGTCCACACAGGAACACACAGCCTGTGAAAAACCAACACTTAAAGGACCAACTTGAGATATGCTCATGAAGGGAAAACTAAATCTAGACAAAAGTAAATTTTAAAAATCCTCTGATCAGAAAAATGCACTTAAGATAATTTAATTCACAATCCGGAACATTTAAATAAATTCTACAAACAAAATTCTTACTCCATCATTCCAATCAGTGCCACTCAATCAAATGCATCATTGTATATAAGATTTAAATTCTTCTATGTATCTTCTACCTCTCTGGCTTTTAGAACAGAAGACAATTTCTTGGCAGCAAATGGATAAAGTTCCATATGGCTCCTGTCTTTTGTTGGTTTTTTTTGTTTTGTTTTTTGTTTTTTTGGGGTTTTTTTTTCTGTCACAATTGGGATTTCTTCCCATAATAAAAACATGATGAGACCGACAGTTTCCTGAAATTGAAGATAGAATTTTAAGAAAATGTAAAATTCTTGATTTTTCTATCAATAGTATAACTCAGGCATAAATTGTTGATCAAAGATGGGCTGCAGTTTTAACCAGCTTCCTTTTATTTACATGCATTGCTTATTTATTCATTCAACGTGTTGAGTACGAATTTTGGATCATAATCTGTTCTCAACATATGAATACGGTAGTGAACAAACAGACCAAATTATCTCTCTGCCCTCATGTAGCTTACATTTTAGGCTAAGGAGAGGTGGCAATAAGCAAAACTGAGCAACATAATTGCTGTCAGATCATAATGAAGTACGTCAAGGGAAATTATGCAAAAGTGCAGGTTCCAGCAGTGCTGAGGGAATGCTGTTTTAGGTAGGAGTTCAAGGAAGGCCTCATTGAGAAACTGATCTTTAAAGGAAAAATAGAGATGGTAACAGAGGAGATCATGTGAATATTTGTGGAAGCAGCAAATCTATAAATTATGAAGAAGTACAGATTTCTTGAGCAAGGAATGTACTTGGCTTACTCAAAGAGCCACAAAGAGGTAATGTTGATTAAAGAAGAGTAAGAAAAAACACGGTAATACACACTAAGATCACAGAGCTTCCAGAGTCCAGATCATAGAGAATGTTTTTTGATTTGAGTGCACTAGAAAGCCATTGCTAGTGTTTTTTAATTGCTTCTCTTTAGTTTCACATGATAGTAGAATTCTTTTTGATATAATTGTACAAGCATGAAATATATCTTATTCTAGTTAGGACCCCATTCTTATGTTCTTATGGATGTGCATGATGGTGGAATTCACTATGTGTGTTCATATAAGTACCTGGTAAATTATTTTGGATCCATTCCATTGTCTTTCCTTTTCCTATCCTCCCTCCCTTCCCTTCATTCCCCTTTGTCTTATCTACTAAATATATATTCTTCCCCCTCTCCCCACTTGTAGTGGGTTAGCTTCCACATATCCATAAAAACGTTAAACTTTTAGGTTTTGGGGGACTGGCTTATTACACTTAGCATGATAGTCTCCCAGTCCATTCATGTACTTGCAAATGTCATAAGGTCATTCTTATTTTTGGCTGAGTAATATTCCATTATGTATATATACCACATTTTCTTTATCCAGTCATCTGTTGAAGGGCATCTAGGTTGATTCCATAGTTTAGATATTGTGAATTGTGCTGCTATAAACATTGATGGGGCTGCATTACTGAAGTATGCTGATTTTAAATCTTTTGGATATATAACAAGGAGTGGAATAGTTTGGTCAAATCATAGTTCCATTCCTAGTTTTTTTGAGGAATCTCCATATTGCTTTCCAGAGTGGTTGCAACAATTTGCAGTTCCACCAGCAATGTGTGAGTGTACCTTTTTCCCATGTCCTTTCCAATGTTTATTTTTACTTGTATTCTTGATAATTGCCATTTTGATAGGAGTGATAGAATGCCAATGTAGTTTTAATTTGCATTTCTCTAATTTCTGGAGATGTTGAACTTTTTTTTCATATTTGGTGACCATTCGTATTTCTTCTTCTGAGAAGTGTATGTTCAGTTCCTTTGCCCATTTATGATTGGGTTACTTTTTTTTTTATTTGGTGTTAACTATTTTGTGTTCTTTATATATCCTGGAAATTAACACCATACCTGAGGTGCAGTTGGCAAAGATTTTCTCCCATTCTGTGGGCTCTCTCTTCACGTTCTTGATTGTTTCCTTTGCTGTGAAGAAGTTTTTTATTGATTCTTGATTTTACGTCTTGTGCTTTAGGAATATTGTTAAGGAAGTCAGTTCCTGAGCCAATATATTGGATTTTCTTCTAGTATGTGCAGGGTTTCTGGTCTAATTCCTAGGTCTTTGGTCCAGTTTGAGTTGAGTTTTGTGCAGGGTGAGAGATAAGGGTTTAATTTCATTCTACTACATATAAATTTCCAGTTTTCCCAGCACCATTTGTTGAAGAGGGTATCTTTTCTTCAATGTATACTTATGGTGCCTTTGTCTAACATAAGATAACTCCATTTTTGTGGATTTTTCTCTATGTCTTCCATTGATCTTCTTGCCTGTTTTAATGCCAATACTGTGCCATTTTTGGTACTATAGCTCTGTAGTATAATTTAAGTTGTGGGTCTGTGATGTCTCCTGCTTTGCTTTTTTTTTTTTTTTTTGCTTTTTTTTGCTTTGCTTTTCTTGTTGAGGATTTCTTTGACTATTCTGGGACTCTTATTTTGCCTGATGAATCTCATTATTACTTTTTCTCCTTCTATAAGGAACGTCATTGGAATTTTGATGGGAATTGCATTGAAACTTTTGATAGCATGGCCATTTTGATATTAATTCTGCCTAACCAAGAACATAGGAGGTATTTCCATCTTATAAGGTCTTCCTCTATTTCTTTCTTTAGTTAAAATGCCTTCTTAAGGAATAGTTCTTCCCTGATACAGTCTTCAACTTTTACAGTCTTCATACAGAAATGTAACTCATTGCAAACTTCTCAAAAAACTTGGCACCAAAATTTTTAAACTATTTCTTGCTAAAATGTGGTTTAAAACTTTTTTCAAAGAAAAGACAAATAGGAGTTTGAAAAAGTAGATTGGAAGAGACATCATTCTTGAGAATGTGAATGAGGAAAATATCACATTTAAAACTCTTAACCTAGATGCCCTTCAACAGATAAATGCATAAAGAAATTGTGGTATATATGCACAGTGGACTATTATTCAGCCATAAAGAAGAATGATGGCATTTGCAGGTAAATGAATGGAATTGGAGAATATCATGCTAAGTGAAATAAGCCCATCCCCAAAAACCAAAGCCCTATTTCCCTGATAGGTGGATGATGATACATAATGGGGGAGAGGGGTAAGAGAAGAATGAAGGAAATTTAGAAATGAGAGGGGAAGGGGGCAGGGGTATGAAAGATGGTGGAATAAGACAGACATCATTACCCTATATACATGTATGATTACACATACATTGTGTACAACCATAGAAATGAAAAGTTGTACCCCTTTTGTGTACAATGAATCAAAATGCAGTCTGTGAAAAAAATAATAATAAAAAAATGTTTTAAAAAACTTTGTAGTTCCATATCGTCTCAGGTTGGGGAACTTGAAAATGCTTCAGTGCTCAAATAACTTCTAATGCCTTTTCCATGTATTCTCCATCAACTTCTGCCTTAATAATTCTGATTATCACTAGGTTGTGTTCATCCTCATTCTCTAACTACTATTTTTCTAAGGTATCAAAGACCTACACTCAGTCAAAACTTTCTAGTCTTCTTTGTGATGTCCTTTATGCTTCTGTTTTTGTATTCTCTCTCTCTCTGTCTCTCCTCCTAAACTCTTCAGTTTTGATCTCAGAGATACCACTTTTATAGCCATAGGCATCTTCCAGATCCTAACCAATTTATCCTTAAATAGCATAACTTGTTATGACCAATAACATCACCATTATATTAATAATAAAACAAGAAATTTGCTAGCCTCAAGATCATTTTAATACAAAAATAAAATTATATTAAAATCATATTGAGTCTCATTGCTTTATTCAGCTAAACCTCAAATTACCTGGATCTATCTTTGAACCTTGTGTTCCAGAATTACCTCATGAGCCTCTATTTGACCCACAAATTATTAACCTACACTAAGTGAAAACGTGTGTTTGAATATCTACTTCCAGTCTAATATATGTAAACTTTATTATGATATTTTATGCAGAAAGGACTGTCAATTACTGTTGACCACTTTTGGACACAGAATTCTGAGAAGAAAAAATAATTCATTGTTTCTTTATCTGGCATGATGGTAATTGATAATGAAGCACAAAGAACACACATCCTTTACTGAGATTTTTGGAGTAGGTAGAAGGAGCCAACGCTAGTTGGAAGGGTGATATTTAATTTTGCTGTGCTCTTATACAATCTGCATAGTAGACACCTCTGAAAGAGAAGGGGTTAGTGTCAAGCCATGAGAGAAGGGAATATCTGTAACACTGAACAAAAAAATATTTAGACCTAATTGTCTTCCTTTTCCACAGGGTACATTACAACATAGACGCAAACAAAGCAGCATTTTTATTTATGAGGCTTTCATCTCCTGTCAGCAGGAAGAGCCAGAAAGCTCTCAGATTGAGATGCTAATCTAATTCCAAGGAAGCTGATGCATTTTGTCAAAGTTCTGTGAGAAGGGTGTCTTATGGATATGGCCAGATGGAGAGCCACATAACTTTGCAGGGGAGAAATTCTCATGAGAATTACAATGAGAGGAGGGAAGAACCCCCACAAAGCTCCAGTTTCCAAAAAGCTCCCAGCATAAATTTTCCTAAATTAAAAGCTTTTCATATTGGTACAGCTGAGATAGCCAATACTAAGAAGAAATATATCAGAGCAGAAGCTATTTGGGAGCATTGGAGCATTCCCCAGGCATACCAATATGGGTGCAGATCAATTTTTTCATTCACAAAGATGACACTTTCATTACTGCTCGTTCCCATAAACTCAGGAGGGGGAAAAAAATAGCACTTGGGTTTCCCCTCTCTCCCTTCCCTCTCTGGGTTAATGTAGAGAAACTTTGCTGTGATGTGAAGACAGCATGTGTAATCAGGATATGGATATGCAGCTCAGGCTTGGAATTTTTAATTCTAGTGGCACAATGGCAGGATGTAGAGAGCAAATATTGTGTGCTTGTGCCAGGAGTCCCAATTACCCTTCCTTCCCACTCCCATTGATCTCTGTATCACCCCAAAGATGTATTATTTTATTGCCAGAGTTCTAATTATCTTAGAGTGGTTCAAGTAGGTGAACCAAATCTGAGTGATATAGAGCACTACAGAATAAGTTAGTCAAATCACCATAGACCAGGCCAATAGGAAAGGCAGTGTGTCCAAGAGAAAATGAATCACTCTTTTCTGATGAGGACAACCTATATGAATCAACTAGACTTTTTGCCAATACAAGGAAAGGAAGATTGTCATAGATAATTACATTAGTCCATTTTATGTTGCTGTAACAAAATACATGAGTATGAATACTTTAAAAAGAAAAAAATGTATGTGTCTCACAGTTTTGGGCACCAGAAGTCTAAGATCAAAGAGCCCTTCTGTTTGGCTTCTAATGAGGACATTATGGCTACATCACAATATGGTTGATGGCATCATGGTAGGAGTGTGTGCAAAAGGGAAAGAGTAGTTATATGGCAAGAGAGGAAGTAAGAGAGATTCAGATTCAGACTTACTCAGTTTTACAGTTGGTTCCCTTGGGAACTAGCCAGTATCCCTGAAAGAACTACATTAATCCTTCCAGGGGCAGTATCCCCAGTGACCAATCCACCTTTCATCAGGCCCATCTTTTATAGGTTCCACCACTTCTCACAGTGCCACACTGGGGACCAAGCTTTCTACACATGAATGTTTAGGGAACACCCTCAAACCTAATCCTAACAATTCCACTGAGCTTTTTCTTTCTTTGGTCCTCTTTCCTTCTCCATGTATCCTCTCAAATTCACTTTCCTCATGTTTTCACCTCTGAAATGATCCTATGCGTTCAACAGCAAATTGTGCCACAAACTCATTGCCTTTGCCAGACACAGAATGTCATTTCTAAGTGTCTGTTAAATAGCCCACTTGAATGAGTTATTTAGAGCCTCATAGGTAACATGCCCAAAACCCAAACCCTGAATCTCCAGACAAGTTCCTCCTTACACTGTTAATGAACTGCACTTTCTCAGGCACACAGGCTGGAAATACCCTAACCATCTTTAACTTCCCTTTCTCCCTCTCACTCCCTCCTATCCTCATCCAATCCAGGCATCAATCCTATCACCTCCACAGTATTTCTAAAAAGAAAGAGGAGGCTGTTAAATGTGAGAAGTTGGTCAGAGAGAGGAATGTGTGGATTAACTGAACATGGAAGAGTTCCAGGGAAGACAGATACAAGAGAAAGAACAAGAGACGGCTAGCCAGAAGAAAGGCAAAGAGCAAAAATCAATTAAAAGAAATTAGTTCTACTACTTCTGGAGAAACTGGCAAGTTATTGAGATTCCTGAAGTACAAGGGGCCCACCTCTGAGTCAGGCAGATTCTAGTGACTGAGATCATGGAGCTCAGAGGAGTGGAAGGACAACCATCCCTAGGATGGGAATACAGGATTAAGGAGTAGGATCACACACAGGAAGCTGGAATGCAGGAGACTCTCCTCCTGTTCCATCAGGAGAAATAGGCAGCTCTAGAGAGCAGGCATATGCCTGTCAGTATGGAGGAAAGGGATTTACTGTCTTCATTTGTCAGTTATTGAAGTAACATTTCCAAGCTAACTGAATTACTTATAAGTATAATTTTTATGTTAAGCATATCTATCTTGCATTTTACATGTGGTAAGAGATGTGAACTCAATCATAGAAAGAAATGCCATGAAAATACATGCAAAACTTCACAGGTACATGTGGTTTGTTTATTCACATGGATGACGTTATTTCCTCTAGAAAGCCTCATTGGTCTCCTCACTGTCTGCTTCCAACCAATGTTTCTCTATATCCTTGAATCCTGAATATCTTATAAATTTATGATCAATAAAATATTCAATAGTAAAAATAAATGTTTAAGAATATAAATCTAATTGTATATCCCATGCTACAGAGCTATCCACCTTTCCCAATACAGTGCAGATTTGCACACTTGACCTGTGTTGATCCGATTCCCCCTAGCTAGAATTTGATGCCCTATCTCTACTTAAAATTCTGTTCAATCTCAGAAGCTCAGATTTAATGTCCCTTCCAACTTGAAGTCTTCCTCAGTTCCTCTTCTGTTCTCAACTCTTAGAAGACTTTGTCATCCTCATCTCAAGGCCATTAACCTTTTCACATTTGGAAAGTGCCTTTGCCACATCTGGAAACATATTGGCTGATTCCGGGAAATTAAACTTAGCTATTTTGGGGAGTTACAATTCTTCCTATCACACTTTAAAATGCAAACTACTTGAGGGTAAAACAATGTTTTCTTTCTGTAATATCTAATGACATATACTCAAGTAGAAATATATCATTAATACAAGTATCATTGCAAATATTTCAGGTATTTATCAGCTATATTTGAGTACATATCAGAATTATAATATTGTAGTAATGGCAAGCAATGAAACATTGAGAGAAAAGTCATTTACACTGGAGAGCTTACCAAAATAGAAGCATTATTTCTCTCCTTTTTTGCTCTTTTTAATACAGGATTAGTGAATCTTCAGTAGATAGCAAGAAAATAAAATACAAACTACCAAAGAAATTACCTCGCAGTCAAATGACTGGGATAGTCTCTTAACCAGTGTCCTCTTGTTTATCCTTCCTCTCTTCTCTCTCCTATCCATCTTTCTTAAACAGAGTTCTAATCAAATGGCTTCCCTAGTAAAGACTTAAATGGCTCCCTTGTTCCCTACTAAATAATGTTGAAACTAATTAGGCTGGAATTGCAACTTGCCAGTTTGATCCCAGACTTATCTTTTATATATTCCAACTCACCATTTTATAAATTAATGTTTCAATAACGAAAACTTTGGGAATATGATCTTGAATGGCAAAATTGCTACCTGACACCTTCCAGTCTTCTCAGTGACTTTGGCGATTAACCCTAGTGGATTTATGGTTTGATATATTTATGACAACGTCTAGTCACTAGGAATGTGTAAAATCACTTTTAATGAGATTCCTTTAGACTGCAGAAACAATAAACCACTTGGGTGGGGATTTCCAATTAAATGTAGATGAGGAAATGGTTTTTTTGCTTACCAGTCTTCCCAGAAGCACACTGAGAGAAACAAAATGTGAAGAAAACACCATCTTTAATGAAACTGGGAATGAGCCACAAATTCAGTCCTTAACCTAGGAAAGATACAGCCCAAAACAATAATAATGCCTCATAACTGAGGAGGCAGACGGGGGCAGGGGGTGGGCAGAGAGCAGAGGAGAGAAGTGCCAACTGCAGTACTACTACTGCTGGCTGAAATCAGAGATGCGGTCACACACAGGCTGCGCAGCAGAGGATTTGTGATATCCAAGCCCTCCCAACAACACAAAAAGACCACCAGCCCAACCTCAGAAAAAAGAACACACAAACTAAGGTGATACCCACCTCAGAGGGAAGATGATAGAGAGTTTTTGCTAGAAAAACTTTTGAGACTATAATACAAGATTGGGTCACTCCTCTCACCTCTCCTGCCTCACTCAGCTTGAGTTGCTATAACAAAAAGTCACGGATTGGCTGGCTTAAACCACATTTATTTCTCATAGTTCTGGTGTCTGGTAAATCTAAGACAAAAGTGTCAGAAGATTCCATGTCTGGCGAGGGTTCTATTCCTGTCACATATGTGGCAGGAGCGGAAGCAAGCTCTTTCAGGACACTTATAGGGACACTTTCCCATTTATGAGGACTTCAACCTCATGAGTTGATTTAATCCTAAAAATCTCCTGAAGACCCTACCTCTTAATACCATCACACAGAGGGTAAGGTTTCAACCTGTGAAATTGAAGGGAACAAAACATTTAGTCCACAGCACCTCCCCACACCACTGTTGGGCAAATACACAGACCAGACTTAGGACGCCTCCCTCAAATATGAACAAATGTCGGAAAAGAACTGACATAAGGTCTATACTGAGGTATGATTATGAAAGAAGAAAGAAGAGACCATAAAAAGTAAAAATGAGTTGAAAGCTAATCATCCAAAGAGGCATTATGAAGAACTGTATGGAAGCAAATTTCAGAGGAAGTGAGTTCCAAATTAAGATAACTTGGGAGAAAATCTCAAAGGCAAAGGAACCAAAACAGAAATAAGATAGATTGACAGATGATAAATAGAAGCAAAAAGTTAAATACAATCATTAGAGAAATGAAAACCACATTAGAAGAAGCTAAAATTAGAAGGCAGTTTTAAAAATACAGTCAGAGAGAACAGAAATGAGAAGATAAAAAGATGCATTTGACTAGAAACAAAATGATAGATGAGAGACACAGAGAATGTTATATAATATTGCTAAAGAAAATATAATAAAGGAAGACTTTTTCTAACTCTGTGAAACATGTCTATAAATTTTTATGGGAAATAAATTGGAACCCACATTTGTATATGAAGCTAATGTTTATTTAAGTATAAAAGCAATATACAGACCTTATCAGAAAAAGCAAGACTATAAGAGATATAAAACAACTCTTGAGGCTTTCTTGAAATTTTTGAATAATCTATTTGAGTAAAACAAAATATGGTTTAAATAAAAAGCTCAGGCAAGGAGCTGTGGAATGAGGAAACTGGAAGTGTCTAGATCACCGACAGAATTAGAATTATAGAACAGAATGTAAATATTTTTAAAGGAGGCCAATTTTTCAGAGGTGAGGTGATAGAGAAGTGTGAATGTGTCAATTTCTACAAATTTCAGAGAGAGAATTCACTATAAACCACCTACAGTCAAGAAATTATGTGTGCAAATTTACACCAGTAACCACCAGAGACGTAAACAGAAACTATAACTCTTTCTAATTATAAAATGTAAAACAAAAACAAAAACAGATCATTTAGCAAAAGACAAAAGCAGATTGGCTTTTAAATCCAGCCATTTGACTCTATGACAGATAAATTGAAAAAAAAAATATGTCAAGAGTATTTGAAAAGGGGGATGAGCAGAAAATAAAGCAAGTGTTGCATTGCAATGCTTAAAATAATGGGGGAATTCAAGGAAAAATCATTACCCAGGAAAAACAAGAGCTCTTTGAAATAATAAAAGTAAAATAAAATCCACAATGAAGATCTCATCTGCTTGAAAGTTTCATGCCTAACACACACAGTATGGAAACTCATAAAGGAAACATGACATGAAATAAGGAGATACACACACAGTACAAGTTTTTAACCCAACCCCCTGCACTTTTGACAAATCAAGTAGACAAGAGTATAATAAATAACGATACACACAATACTCAAATACAAAAAAACCAGACAATCGATAACATGATGACTAAGATTTCATCAATCTTTGGTTCTAAACTTTCCAATGGCTTTCCAAACTTATTATGGCGGCTCCTGCCATTTCCTCCACACTTTCTCCATACTGGTCATGTTGACAAACTAGTCCTCTTCTCAGAGACCCTGTTTTTCCACCAGTGAGTGCCTTTGCAGGCGTCACTCCTCTGCCAGGCAGGCTGTTCTCTCAGGACTTCCTTCTAGTGTCCGCTCAAATGTCACTGCCCAGGGGCCTTGGTTAGTCTCCCTCTATCACAGTCCTTACTCACCTCCCTAAGTGAGCCACTCCCCAGCTCCTGACCTGCTTTATTTCTCTTCAAAGCACTCAGTATTGAAAAGTTACATGTATTTATTTGCTTGATTACTTTCTTTCTCCTTTGCTGGAATGAAATTTCCACAAAAGCAGAGATTTCGCCTGTCTTATTCATTTCACCATCCCTGGTACCCAGAATGGATTCAGGCACATAAAATACTTACAATTGAAATAAACAAATATGCATTCATAAATAACTCATTCAAAGAGTGATTATTTCTTTTATTTTTAATGCAATGCTGAGGATCCAACCCAGGGCCTTGTGCATGCTAGCTAAGCATTCTACCACTGAGCGGAACCCTCAGCCCCTCAAGTAATGAATTAGTGATTGAACCAAATTTTATAACTCCCAAAAAAGAGAAGGTCTCTTTTTTCCAGAATTCTTGGAACATTTACAAAAACTGAGCATATACTAAACCACAGAGAAAACCACAATAACTTACCCAAAGTGTAAATAGTAAAGAAAATGTCTAACACAATAAAGCTAACACTTACATAACAAAAAACAAAGGCAAATAAAACCAAAATTCCATTTATCTGAATTTGAATCAAAATATTATATTATCGCCTATCTGATAAATAAATCATAAACAATCTACGCACAAGAACCTGTAGAACAAAACTACAGCAATATTCTAATAGAACACTCACAGTCTAAAATGTATCACCATGTAAGGAAAAATTAAAAGTAAATTAAAACTTAACCAAAAAATTAGAAAAAGATCAAAAAAGCTAGGATAGTTGAAGGAAGAAAATAATAGAAAGGACAAATTAAGTGAAGAAATATATCTAAGAGCAGATTCCTCACAAAATCAAAAGGGACACATTTTAAAACTGTTAAACTAATCAAATTTTTTTGAAAAGCAAAATAAAAATATAGAATATAGACACAGAAAAGATTGAATTATAGGAGGCACAGTGTGCAAATACATTTGAAAACTGGATGATTATCCACGTGGTGTAAATTTTATCAAAACTTCACAAAACATTCTGAAGCTAAAGTTTTCCAGACCACGGGAAACAAGGTGAATTTTCAAATTTTTAATGCAAACAAATAACAGAAATAACACAGCTATAATATTACAAAAAATAAAAACTAGGTAGAGATCATTCTGAATGCCTACCTACTATATTGCAGTCCAATCTAATCACACACATAGAAAAATACTGCAGGCCAATCTAACTTTCACATACTAAAAAAAAAATCAAAATTTAGTGGAGTAAAATTCCATATTTGCAATCATACAAAGGGAAAAGATGAAAATTAAACAAGAACTTCACAAAATTTATAAGAAAATTGTAAAGATGTCAGTTCTCCCCCAAGTTAATCTTTGAAATCAATGTAATCCTACTGAATTTTCTGCATTGTTTCTTAATGATGATCAAGATCACCTAAAAAAATGAACACACTTGTTTAGCTAAGAAAATTCTGTATAAGAAAAGATAAGAAAACTAGCATGTTCTCTTAGAATATTGCTATAGTAGCATACTTTAAGACTACTATTTCTGCAATTATTTGATGCTAGCAAAGGAAAACATTCAAATGACAGAAGTCTAAAAATAAAGCTAATTATCCGTCAGAATTTTATTTTTGATAAACATGGAATTTTACTTAATTAGAAAAATTATGAATTATTCAACAAACAAATTAAGACAACTGACTATTCTTTTGGAAGAAAACATTTTTACCTACAAATACATTCTAGATGGAGTAAAGACTTAAATGTAAATAAAATTAAAATATAAAAAAACTAAAATGAAATGCAAATGAGTATTTTTATGAATGTAGCATGAGAAAAACTTTTCTAAACATTGCACAAACTCCTAGAGCCCTAAATGAAGAATCTGATCAATGTTGACCTACAAAAATTTTGAACTCAACAAAACAATTATTACAATGTCAAAAAGCAAAGAGCATATTAGGAAAAATATTTTCAAAATATATGACAGGGAATCCTTCATGGAAGAATTTTTCTTCTAGTTATATTTATATGAGTATGCAAAGACAGATTCAAGCAGATCAATCATAGTTTTTTTTTGTTTTTTAATAGTACACACTTGTGCACCTGTGTGCACACACAGCAGGAGGAACAACTTAATTATCAGTAGAGAACTGGTTAAATAATAATAGTCAAGACACAAAACAGAATAATCTGCCACCATGTAAAAAGAGGTTTCAATGCACTGAATTGCAAAGATAAGATGACCAAGACAATCTAGCCATTGAAAAAGGCAAGGTACAATTCAGTGTACTTACAATCATTCAATTTGTATGATCAAAGGGATATGGGATTAAATAAAGTTTGAATACCCCCAGTTAAAGCCCCTTAAAGAACATTAAAATTTTCCAAAGGCATATGAAAGAAAGCTAATAGTTAATGTCTTTGAAATCAGAACAGGAGTCAGGGAAAAAGATATTTTTACTTTCCATTTAAAATTAATTAGGTACTCTTTGAATGTTTTATTATGTGCATGATTTACTTTTTAACAATTTCACAAAAACTAATTTAAATAATAAAAATATTTTTCATTAACCCAGATTCAAAAATGTATGATCTTAAAAATTGAATAATGTTTTACTGACATAATCATTTGGATTTATTTCTTTTTCCTTCTAAGTGTTGTGAGATAAAAATAATTTATATTGTCATTACAAATAGAGGAGAGCCAAGAGGACTATAATTGAAATGTTTTGTTAAGTGAATTCTCGGTTAGTACAGAAAGTATTTCAAAAATCACATTTGGCAATAAGAATATTTCAATAAAACAAAACAAAACAAAAAAACCTGGATTCAAATACTCATTTTACCTTCAACTTTCTATATTTGTGAGTCAAAACTTTATCGACTGTTTTTCTCTTCATAACATTTACCACCAACTGAATACCCTAGAGGACCCTGAGTCACATTTATAATGTGTAAAGCAAACTGAGTCCTTTATAAAACTAAATTGATGTGCAACAACTCGGCAAGGGGCTTATTAACATCTCTGTCTCTTTCATAGATTCCTTGGAATGTGTTCCTTACCAGCCAGTCCAGCCTACCTTAACAGTACAGCTACTTCCTTTTTCCCCTCTTTCTGCGAGTTCTAATAATGTGGATTTTATGTAGCCAAACTCCCACTGCTTCTAATCAGTCCAGCCTTTGGTTTTAGTAGCATGTTACTGATAATATTTCTCAGACATTGCTTTTTCAGGATGGAGCTATTTCTTCCATTTCCTACTACTAATGCTAAATTATGCCCCAGAGATAAGTTTCTAATAATGCCCCATTCTTCTTTCCCAAACATCCATAACACTTGCAATGCAATAGCAATTTTCACACAATAAAAAGTAAATACGAGGAATTCCACTCTTTCTTGGTTTGCCGAGAACTTGGTTGAATGGGGAGTTATTGCAAAATGTATTCCCTCCAGGAAACAGCTTCGTTTTATAGCTAACATCCTCCTATAATCATGCATTGCTTTAACACCAAAATTACTCAAGAAATCCAGTGATGAAACTGAGCCATCTCTTCATAACTCTAAGGTAGATGTTTTATTTCATCAGAACCTCATGTTTTTAAATTGTCAATACGAACTAATAAATCCCAACATATGGATTGTTTTATTACTCTGATGGAGGGATTTGGCTCCAAAGTGAAAATCTGCCCTCAAACTTGATTTTCATATTTTCTTTGATGAGTTGTTCTAAAATCCCACTGATTCCAAAGAAAAGTCTGTTTATGGAACAGATGTGTATCAGTGGGAATTAGGCAGACATTCTGAGGCCTATTATCAGGAATAACTTTTCTAGGAAACATCACAACATGAATACTTCTATTCCAGGAAACTATTTCCCACAAGTGAATCTTTGTCACTGTCTATGGAGGAGAATACTGTTATCGGTTGGTGAAACATGAATGAAGGAATTTTCTGGAACAAAGGGAAACTATTACCACATCCTCACCACAATAGGCAATTTAGAAAAATTTAATGGTACTGGTGGAAACAGATGCAAAGAATAAACCTCCCAGGTGAGCCCCATGAGATCCCTACGATGTGCTCGAGACTGAGGAAGAGGTTGAAGTCCCTTCCAACTCTAAGCGGCTATGAATTTATGATTTACTGAAAATGGATGTGTTTTAGGACTGGTTTGCTAATCCAGATGGAAGGAGAAGAGGACGGAGAGCCTGGGCACCCACTGTAATGACTTCAGCACCAGAGTGAGGGCGGGCTACAGAGTGGCAGCTGCAGGTTGGCAGAAAAGGCAAGGGAAGAAGGAGGGGCATGTCAAAAGGGGAAGTGAAGCCCACTAAAGTCATCTTCCATCCACTGGACACGTCACAAGAGCCTTCCTATTGAGCTTCCCAAACAGTCCTTTGTGAAGTTAGAACAGAAATAATGTCCTTTAGACCATCAAGGAATCCCTGGCTCCAGATGACTAACTGACATGCCACCAGTATGACCTATTCTTGGGGTGGAGACTGGGTGGAATTTAAAAACAAAGTTAGACACAACTCTTGGTATTTTTACAACCCTATCCTATGCTACACAGGCTCACTGTGGTCAAACAAACTCCAGGGAACATAGCAGGTACTTAGTAAATATCTCAGTGAAGGTTGAATAAACAAATAAATGAAGGGATGAATGTTGTTCATTTTATATTTTAATAAACATGCTGTTGATGGTTGTTTTCATTCTTTCTCATTGGTATAGATTCCTTCTCCAGTTCTCCATAAAGCTTTTGTAGGGGATGGGGGGATATGTGTCTTGCTTATTCTTTGTATCCTCAGCAGAAACCCATGGCTCTAACTTGACCTCCAGCGTTCTCCGCTTTGACCTACACAGTGGTCAATCAAAATTGGGTGAGACACCTCAGTTCCTGGTACATGATGGTCGTCAATCAAAGCACATGTCCCCTTTTACTGTCTTACCTTTCATCCTGGCTTTTAAACCTCTATTCAGCCACCATCCTCGATCACATTCCTCTCTTTAATCCTATCATATTCATTTTAATATAATTAATATATTCCAATTCACCCTTTTAACATTATTCTTACATATAAGTCACCCAAATTATATCTTTATTGGTGTATTTTTATACTAACAAATAGGTGTCATGCTATGTATCATGTTTGTTTTACATCTTAACATGTCTAGCACATAAAATTCATTGTTTTGAATAAATTATGCATTTTTATTCCATTTGTTTACATTTATTTACTTATACCCATATTGGATAGACATTTCTTTGTGATCACAAACAATACTGTGATAAATATCCTCAAAAAATGCCTCTTCATATACACGTGTAAGAGTTTGTTTTCATTATTGGAAATAGGTGGAAATGATTAAATTAGAACAGGAACTTTCACCTCGAAAATCTAGACTTTCACCTTGTTTTTAAAAACTAAGAAATCTGGCAACTCTAAGCCTTTAGTCCCTCATAGAACCCTGGGCAGAGTTGGATAGGAGCTGGGTGCTGGGCTCTCCAGATTGGTACAATGCCAGCCACTCCATGTTACCTCCACCACTGGCCTTCACCTCTTAATGTTATTTGCTGTATTATTTTCCTATTGCTGTTGTAACAAATTACCGTGACTTAGTGGATCTAAAAAACCCAAACTGGTTTATCTCACAATTGTTCTGGAGAACAGAAGTCTGAAATGCATCTCACTGAGTTAAAAACAAGGTGTGGAGAGGACACCAGACTTTCTTCTAGAGGCTGCAGACGACAACCTATTTCCTTGGTTTTCCCAGGTTCTAGAACCTTCCTGCATTCCATCGTCAAAGCCAGCAATGGCTATCTCACACTGCACCACTTTGACACTGACTTTTCCTCCACACTTTCCATCTTTTAAGGAGACTTGTGATTACATAGAGTACACCCAGGTAATCCAGGATAATCTTTCTAATTTAGAGTCAGATCATTAGCAACCACATTCATCATGATCTTGTAACAGAGGTTCTGGTGATAAGGAAGGACATGGATATCTTGAGTGGGAGGGGGCATTATTCTGCCTACTACACCTGATCAAACCACACAGTCCACCATGATTACTGATTTCTGTCCTAGTCCATCTAAATACTAGCCTTCAGTCATATTCGCATCACAAATGCCTGTGAATTGCATTTAATAACAACCCAGAAGCTACTTTAGACACACGGATCACAATTTTCAATATTAACCAATGACTTTGTTCTCTGAAATACTAATCACTCCATTACCCATAGCCCCATGATTGGTATGAGTCTTAAGCTACATAGACTCAATCTAACCCTTCATCAATTTGATAGTATTTTAGAGTGCCTCAGAATGGTACATTTGGAGCAATATTGTTAAGACACCAGCAATTACTTGACTAATAGTTTGTGCTGTGGTTGTTTCTGTTTCTTCTTAACCAAATTAAAACATTTAGTCAGTGACTGTTTCAGTCATACTCACAATTACAGTGTAGAGAAACTTATCAAATCTTTACATATGCACTGACAACAGACACACTACTTTAACCTTACCCAACATCAAGGAGATGATTAGACAATGCTGAGATCTCTTCAAATCCCAACAATCTATGATTCCATGAAAGCTTAAAAGATGTTAAAGGGCTTCTATTTGGTGCTTTCTCTCCAGGGTCCCCTTCGCTTATCTGCCTAAATTTTTTTTATCAGAGCACTATTCCACACTTTGGCTTATTGAGAAACAAGATTACCTGGTTAGGACATCTGCAGCTCTCCAGCCAATGTTGCCTTCCTTTGTAGCACAGGAAATACAGAACCAAGGTGTCATCCAGACATGTGATCAACCTGGCCTCACCTCTTGCCCTTCCCTACATACATCATTTCAACTCTCTCAACATCATCTTTCCTCAACAACCTCCCTGGAACCTGGGATCAACATATTTTAGTTAACTTTTCATCACTGTGACCAAAAGATCCAACAAGAACAAAGTAGAGGAGGAAAAGTTTATTTTGGCTTATGGTTTCAGAGGTTTAGCCCACAGTTAACTGACTCCATAGCTCTGCCCTGAGGTAAAGCAGAATATTATGATAGAAGGATGTGGCAGAGGAAAGCAGATCAGGACATAACAACCAGGAAGCAGAGAGAGAAAGCGCTGCTCACCAGACAAATCATAAAACCCAAATGCACCACACCCAGAGACCTACTTCTTCCAGACACACCCTACCTGCCTACAGTTCCACCCAGTTAATCCACATCAGTTAATCAATGCAAATCAGGTTCAAGAGCTTATAACCCAATCATTTCATCTGTGAACACTCTTATATTGTCTTGTGAGTGGGCTTCAGTTTGGCCACCTCATATCCAAACCATAACACAGTCTAACCACTCATCTTTGGATCTACTCCCCGGCTGTAGAAACTCTCCAGAAGAAATCAACAAATCCTACGAATTCGTATTTCTCTTAACTTTTAGTCTCCAAGGTCAGCTGCATCTTGAATGATCAGTGGTCCCTAATTGCCCAGAAATGAGGGGATTCCTAAGATGTACAACTTAAAAACAACAGCAGTCCTTGGTCAATGGGGTCAGCCCAGTGGCATCGCTAACAAGTCTCCACAGTCCTCTTCATGTCCCAATTCAGTTCTCATCCCCATTCCACACGTTCGCGCCCCACCACTGTGCCATGCTCCCTCGTGCACATGACTTTTCCTTTCTTAACAGAGAAGATGGAGACCATCACACCTTTTCATTTAAACTGAAAATAGCCCATAAAACAAAAGGACATCAACTGGAAAAGTTCAGATTACTGCTCACAATGAGCCTGCATGAAGTAAAACCGAGCTTGATGAATTCACCACAGTCTAGAAACTGGCCTTTAGTTTGTAGGGAAAGGATAAGAAATATGATTGTGTTACCACAGTGACTCTGAAGGTTGGGCTCTCATTAATCAAGTTCTCAAAGACTGATACTAAACAGCAGAAAGACAATACGTTCATTTGTGAAAGGCAGAAACGCTCAAGTCAGCATTGCCAGTGCATTCTCTTCCTGTGAACAAGTGACAGAGAGAACCAAATTGTCATCAGCAGGCCACTTTATTAGTGTTTAATTTAAAAACATAGCTATCAAGCAGAGCAGTAATCTGACCCATCAGTCTGATTGGTGCAATGTCCTTGAATAAATACTAAGAGGGAAGCTAAATGATCAAAAGAATACTCTTGTGAATATTGACCAGAACAAAGAAATAAGGAGAATCTTGGAAAGCTTGCTCCAGCAAAGGAAGTGTGAGACACAGGGGTTATCACCTGGAAACCATGAAAAGCACAATTCCAGAGGCGCATCATTCATATGAGCATACAATCTGCGTGGTATTCATCACAGCCCTGAAAGCATACTAAGTATACTATTTGGGATTTTTTAGGGTCACAATATACATTGGAGACTGTCCTATATTTATACTAAAAATTGTATCATTTGAAATGTGGAAAAAGAGAGAAAAAAGAAGAAAAAGAGAGAAATATTTAGCAAATACATCTTTAAATAATATATACATATGTCATTCTTTCTATGGGGTGTATAGTGTTCCTTGCTTTATGTGCCTTAAATTGTTGAAATTTTCAACTAAGAGGTCCAGGAATCTCTTAATCTAATCTTCCCTGTTTCCTCTGGGGTCCAGGTCCATTAATTAATACTTTTTTTCCTTTCCTTGCACTTTTCCATGGCCTAAGCTTTTCTCTAACTCAGATATATCTCCTTTTCCTTTCACAGTATGGATTCTGGAAAGAATGGTCTTCTTTAAAAGATCCCCTTTGTCCACCCATTCACTATTCTACCCATTGCAGGCTAGTCCCTGCCACCATAATTACACTGGGGCTTAGTTGGACACACTCGCAAGTGTCTAACTACTTATACAAACAGCTCAATTTTAAAATCCATTGTACCTGACCTTCTTATTTACTACTCCTTACTTAGAAATCTCCCTACATCTTCTGTAGACCATCCCAACTCTCCAACAGTCATCTCTATGTGATTGGACCAAGAGTGACACCTCCAGCCCAGACCTCTGAGCTCCACACTGTGCACCCCACTGCCTGCAGGCACTTGGGCCGGCATGTACTTGTCACAGAGCAAAGCCATCTGCAGAACTGTCACTGAGGATGTCCTCTCTCCTCTGTTCTTGTGAAAACACTGGAAAGATTTCAGATATCTCACATAGCAGGCACAAGTTTATTAGAAAGGATAGGGAAAAGAGGGACATTCTCAAGGGACAACATATGTCCCCTCAGAGAGGAGAGGAATAGGGCACCCCTCCCGCCCTTCTGTTTCTCTGGGAGTCTGGGGAAATTTCCAGAGAATCCTGCCTAGGTCCACTTCTTCACTTCTGACTGACAGCAGAATTGCAACAAACTTCCAGGTCCTCACTGTCCATGGTCTCACCCCATGGGGTGTGGAGGGTGAATCTTACTATAATAATGACATGCTGAAAGATCTAAGGCTATTCTGAGTCACCTTGGTCCATCCTGACCAATTCTAATTGGAACTTAATCTTACAAATCTTATGGTTAGGGGGCTTTGCTTCGAATTATCCTACCTCCCTGACTTCTGGAATCTGGTCTGTTTAAAGGTCGAAAAACTCCTCTGCCACTTTAATATAACTTGTGGTTCTTCTTATCAGCAGGGAGGAGGCTTTTGGGACTGCATTTCTACAACAGATAACAGGTTGTTTGTTGAGGAATGTAGCATAGGCTATTGACAAAAGCCAGGTAGGGCCACAGGAAAATTTCTTTTTAAAAGACTGCATGTGGGGGTCAGCACAGTAGGTGCAGTTTGTAGAATGATCTCCTTAACCTAGTGTTCCTACCCCTTACATCTGAATGTCACCTATTACCCTCTGATACCAAAAACTCAGCACGTCCACTATTCAAACTGTTTTCTTATGCCACCATATCTGTTCACCATCTTTCTCCTTCATCTTTCGTAAGTTTTCAGAGACCTACAATATCTTCAGTAATAGAAAATGTCTTCTTTCATGCTTCTCACTTATTTTTTCTGTCTCCAGGAATCTGCAGTCATGTCAAGTAGTTTTGTTGCACAGGACCTGAGATAAAGCCATGCTGGCTCTGCTAAATGTGACTAATGTGAGCAACAATCACACATTCTTTCCTGGACAACTCCGGGGACTCAGATCATCCTTGTTTTAGTGATTTCTCTTTTGAGTCTTCATCAGAGCATCTAGTCAGACAGTCTCTCACCTATAAAGTCTCTCGAGTATGAGTCAGAAACAAGTCCACCACGGCATTTACACCCATAGGGCCATTTATGAAATTATTCAAGATGAAGTGAGGGGAAGGTGCATTCCATTCGTTTCCTTGGAGAGAGGGAAGGAGAGCAGGAGGGAACTAACAATAACTGTCTTTTAATCATCTCCTTAAAATTTGGCATCTTGTCTGATATTGTCTCTGGAATCTGTCATTTCTTACATCATGTTACCTCAGCCAAAACTTCCATTTTTCTATCCCATTATATTATCATACCCTTTGATTGACTAAAGATTCTATTCCAGCAAATCAACCCTACAAAAATAATCCAAAGTACCAAAAAACTTTGTTTACAAATATTTCCATGTCGATAGATCCTACTAAAATAGAGAAAATTTTTAAATTATTCAAATATTCAACAATATATTTAACAATATGCAAATATCTAAGTAAATTATGGAAACCGCACTCATTGGAATCCACAAGTCCATTAATACTTTGAGTTATCTTAGAGGTAGTCTTTGGTTATAATGTTGAACTGAAAAAAAAAAAAGTTCCAAACTTAACATGCAGAGAGAAAATTGTGCCAGAAAAAGTAAATTTAACAAATGTTATAAACCTTTCTTCATAAGATATTTTCTGTCATTCTTTCCAAGTCACATTTTCCATAATAAGCATTGGCTATTTCCACAATCAGAAAAACAAAGCAACTTTTAAAATGTATGCTCATTAAAAAATCCTACTTTGCACCATAAAATAGATTTATCTTCACAGTAGGTATAAGATCCCTTTCTTTAAGCCAAGGCTCCATGCTGAAATAGAAATCTCAAAACTGAGTCATCTTTTTTTCTTTTTCCAAATAAAATAGTAAACTGGCCACTAAGTATTTTAATAGTATGCGCAAACAAACCTAACAGCTGGTAATGAGACACTGACTTTTCATCTCACTGCCCAGGAAGGATGTTTGAGGAATAATTGAAAAGTACCAAAAGCTAAATAATCATCCAATATTTCTTAATCATACAAGGTAGTTCTCCAATGGTTGGAAGAACAATGAAATTTTTATTTTTTAATCAATGAACCACGAAAAGAATCACAGCTCCAAAGGGTGTTATCTTGAAGATTCAGCAATTAACCTACCTATGTTTACCACTTTGCAGAATTAGTTTACCTGCCAATCTGAATCTACTGGGACTCTCCTAACTTTTGAAATGTGAACTGTGGCACTTCTGCAAACCAGCCTATTGGGCAGTCTGTCAAGAAATAACTGCTTTTGTCCATTACATTTGTCCTTCCTAATGGAGTTACTGGGGACTAGTTCAGGTTTTTAACATTTTTTTAATTGACATGTTTATTGATTCTTTCTCTCTTTATGTGCATTATGTATAGTGCTGGCATCCCATGTCAAAATGCTAAACTTTATAACTTGAAACTCGCCACCTCAGTAGTCAGCTTCCTTAGGTTATTAGCAAATGTCACTAATGCAATTGAATAGCAAGTATTAAAATAAAATGTCTGTCTTTAGACCTTCTTGATAATCTAAAATAGTAATTATATGCATTAGTGATACTCCCTGACAATGAAGCTCTTAATTTTTTTTTAAATCTGAAATGACCTATTCTACAATTTCATGACAAAAATGGAAATAAGCTGCTGTTAGACTATCAGGACCATGTTATCATCATCCATCTTCTTTCACTCCAAAACTCTTCTTTCACTCCAAAACAGTGGGAAATGTAAGAGGGTCAGTTCCAAAGTTCTTTAATTGGAACTAATTCCTATTGACCTCTAGCAACTTTGGCAAAGCTCAAAATAACAGATAATAGGATGATTAATGCTTTAATCCCCTAACAAAAGAGTGTTGAGCCTGTTACTATTGCTCATTCTCTTCTCAGAATTCATTTAAATTTTGTTTTCCCTGATTCAGAACAGTTGCCTTTAGATGGAAAAAACACATCTAGTCCAACAAAGATCTTGCTCTTTACAGCAAGAAGAAACATGATTCAGGAATAAAACTGAAATGACAGGGGTTTTTTAGAATCTGAGAAAAGCTCCCTTTGTTTTTTATAGTGCTGTATATTTAATACATATTAGAGGGCTCCACTACATAGTGAGACACATTAAGAATAAATAAATATTTGTCTTTGTGGACTTTCTAATGTGCTGGTATAGAAGGGATATATAAAATGTCCTTGCCCTCATACAGCTTGTAATTTCAAGTTGAGACATATGAGAATTTAACAAACACCTGCAAGAGATTAGGAAGCACAGGATTCAGATTAGTTCTAGTGGTGTGGGGTAGATTAGTAGAATGGTAACTATTCAGAGAAGGAAAAACTTATGAGGCTCTTTAGCAGTCAGAAAGGTTGCCCAGAGACTGTTGAATAGGACCCCCTTGAAAAAATCTTGAATATGGAAGAATGAGAAGAAGGGATGCCTGCTAGTCCCTTGCAGAATCATCACCTGCTTCATTTTTGGTTTTGCTTATTTTCTAGTTGTATTTTAAATTTTAGATACTTTTTTAAATAAAGGTGGACTCTATAAGGAAAACCAAGACTGGAGAAAATCTTGTGGACAATTGTAGTCTTCACCCTACTTCCCTTCCCATGTTGTAGAATTTGAGGAATTGGCTTGGGTCAGGGGAAAAAAATGTTTCAGCAGATATCCAAGGCAGATGCTAGAAAAGCATATCTATGACCAGTTGAAAGGGAAAAGTACCCTATCATTCTTGTTAATGTTTACGTCTTTACAATCAGCTTCATGAGTCTACACACCCTGCTCTCCTACACCACTCTTAAAGCAAGCAACAGCCAGCCGAATGTGGCAGCCATCTGCACTGCCACATTTATATGAGACAGATGACAGGCAGGCTAACAGATATTCACTAGTGTACATTCCAAAGAAGATTTTTCAATAGTTTCTCAGCAGCCAGAGGTTGCACAGAAACTGAAAAATCTGAACTACATATAATATTTAAAATTTTAAAATATACATTTCTTTCTTGCACTATCACAGAAAATAATGTCTTACGGTATGCGTTGGGTTCATTCTGAGTTTAAAATCTCATGATACTTAATATTTTTGCTTCTCTGACTTAATCCAGCAATTTACATGAAAATAAATTATTTCTGGCTTGGTAAAACTGCCGTCTTTCTGAGTTATTCTCAATCCATTTGATTCTCAGCATCTGCATTATAGGACTTCCTTTCCCACTTCTGTCTCTGCTCTCCATGCAGTAACCTTGGAATAAGCAGTTCTTTCCAAGACACTTGATTCTCTCAAAATGTCTAGGGGGAGAAAATCCCCCCAACATAGAAGGAATCTTTTAAATCCTATTTATTCTTTCTCTTTGCGCTTCAGAAATTTCCTGTGGCATATTGCTTTCTCTTTTTTGCTAAGAAGTCAAGCAGAAAACTATACAGTTTCAAAAACCTCTCCCAAATGGAGCCCCCAAGATTGAATTTTTATTTTGGTCAAATGAATATTTTGCCATTTCTTCCAGGAATCCAAAGGAGATTCTTCTCTGAATTCCATCATCATGGGGCGGGGTGGGGGGGGTAGTTCTGGGATATTTTCTAATTCTTTACATTGTCAAATTTACTCTGAGCTTCCTTCCAGACTGGCCTGCAATTGCCTGTTTGGTACTATCAACATCACCCTCTGGAGTGCTAAGGAAGCCAGGGTGGGTGTTGTCAATATGTGCTGAGTAAGAAAAGTTACTTAGGCTTCATTACAACTCTAATCAATAAAATCTAATAAGATTAGTCAGCAGATTTTCAATGAAATTAGACCCTCAATCAAGTCACCCTCCATCATGGTTAATAGGGGAAATGCATTTTGACATATGGTTCTTCCTCTCCTCACAGTAAATGTGAGGACCAGTAAACACAGGGGTCACAGTAGGAAGCTCCCTAAGCTGTGTGTTTGCTCCTTTCAGCAATCTGTAGTGCTCAAGACCCTCACTTCACTGGCACCACCACCACGGCCTGCCGCCTGTTGAAAGAACCAGGAACACAGATGACCATGGAAACATTACACAAGGAGCACAAATGTGGCAAGTCAGATGCTGCTCCTATTGTGATATCAGTGACCCACTGGGCTGAGTCCCACTGCCAAGACCAAATTAAACATAAGCACGTAAGTGTGCTGAGACGTGACATTACTGCTCCTCTCTAAGTTAAGATGGGTAAGGGTATGGAGGGTCCATCTGAGATGCCAAATCATAGCACATGAAAGTACCTAGAAAACCACTCTGGACACGGGAACTCACACAAGAGATTTTAACAAGCAGATGAACGAGTGTCTGCCCTTAAGGGCAAAAGAGAGAGAAAGGCAGCAAATGGCAGGGGAACTACCCTTATGTAGTGGAAGCCTGCAGGCTAATTGGACCAATGACTGATGAGAAAGTTAACAATCTAGATTGTAAAATGGTGTGTCTCAACCAAGCCTTCAGGATTTTTGAAAGTGTAGTAGAACTGGGTGCTTTACATGAGCATACATCCTCAGGAGTGACTCAGGTGTATAGCACTTGAGAGAAGTTCAATGACTTGCTGAGGTTATCCTTACATTAGAAGATGACAATAATAGTCAATAGTTACAAGTTCTCCTCTCATTGGCTTCATTCTTACATTTAGAAATGTTTTCCACTTGAAAAAACATTCCATAAGGGACAGGATAAAATGGATTTTGTTGTTAAGAAAATGGAGAATGTTTGGAAAAGATAAGATATTCATAATCACTTAACTACCTTTTCTAACAATGCCTATGAAAGAGAACCAGTAGCTTCAAGCACGCTTTTCAAAGTGGTAACTGAGACACTTAGGTTTATAAATTGATGGGGCAGGAAAGAATGATCAATCTGATGAAAAAAGTTTTCAGTTGTATGGAATAAAGAGAAGCCTATATGAATTTGAATGCATTTCAAGATTTTTTTTTCGATTTTAAAAGTTTTTTGTCTTTGTGAAGTTATCATTTCTTAAATCTAAGCTAACGTTCTGATGAATTCTAAAGGAGAGGAGGGAATTACGTGAATCAAAGAGTAATATTCTCAAACTCAAAATCCTCTTTAATCATGCAGAAAATGAAGCACTTTGCCTTTTACTATTTTTTCATTTGAATAAAAATAAAATCCCACTGAATAATTCTATTCTTTCTTCTTTATGCTTATATTCATTTGTCACATCAATGATTGGAAGTACACTATTTCTTTCTTTGTTCAATTTGATCCTATATTGGTGAACTTTTTAATAAAAAAAAAAAAAAGAAAGGGCAAAATATAGATAACACATTCTTGTTGGTTGTAGCTTTTGGGCTCATAGCACCAACTATGTAAATATTACTTCCATATTCACTCAAATAATACTTTGTATATAAACAGGCACCAGGAATATGACCAACTTCTTGTGTGCATGTGCGTATTCTGGTTGAAAAGCAGAAAAATGCCAAAGATGGTAAGGAAAAGAATTAACCTCTTGAAAAATCTTTCTCTAGAAGTGATAAAATAGTCATTGCTCGGATGCATGAGTGTATATAAAAACGGGAAACATGTAAAGCAGGAGGAACAATCCTGCTCAGTCAGGAAAGATGCAATAGGTCTCCTTTCTTTACCAGATCCTTTTTCCATTTTTCTCATGAGATTTCACAATTCTGTCTCCTTTCCTTGACCTTGAAAAAAATGACTTTTTTGTTGTTAATACATCTGTACTGTAATGGCTAGTCATTAAAATGATTCTGCTAAAAACTAAGTCAAAGTAATCAGCCTTAAATTTTATGCAGTTTAAGAAGAAAAGCGTACAGGTCCATGCAGGGCTGGGAAGCAGAGGTGTTGCAGAAATCACTTAAAGATAAAGCCTCATGTAATCCTGACTCCTTTCTGAGTGTCATTTGGAAGGGAAGCAGCCCAAATGCCCCACAGCTACTGAAGAGGAAAAAAGAATAAACAGTTCTCCCATCCTAACTCCCTTCTACAAACCAGCCTACACCCTGCAAAAGGAAGCTTCCTAGACCACCAGTTTGAACAAGACTCCCTGTTCAAAAATCACCTGTGACTCCTATTGCCACTATGACAAAATTTAAGGCTTTTATGTAAATAGCCGCCATGAGAAATCTTACAATTATAAATATTTTTCTCCTGGATCTCCTCTTTTGTTATTAACTATTAACTTGAGCTTCCCCATGCCATTACCCAATGTGTTCTACCTGCCTACAATGATCCCTCTGTCTGCTACATTTCCTTCATGACCCCACTCAAGTCCCAACTCCTCCACAAAATCTCCCACAATCACCCACCCCATGAGGATCTCTCTGTGAATAATTCTGTGTATCTGTCCTTGCCTTTTATTACCACTTAGCATATGCTGTGTACTACACTCAGATTTTAACTTAAATATTATTTAACTATAGGTGAGGACTCTATCTCAGGTAATGTTTCTCCTGCGTTCACCAGTGTCAAGTGGAAACAACAATACTGTTTATTTGTAGAGCATGCTGACGTGTACAAGGCACTTTCATGGGCAGTTCTCAAGGTAATCAAACTCCGAGCCATCTAATCACTGGTCCCCAGCCTTGCAAGAGCAGGGCCCCAGGACATTCATCCATTATTGTCACCATCACATCTCTATGTGCATTTTATAGATGAGGATACTGACACTCAGAAAAGAAGCTCTGGTCCTCTAACTGCAAATCCAGTGATCTTCCTGTTCAACCACACTCCATAATATTCACCCAAAGCGTTTTTTTTGGGAACATCCCATGACTATCAGCAACACCACCAACATCGGGAAGTTAATGAAGGAACAAAGATGTGTGTGGTGTGTGTATTTTGTCAAAAACTGAGAGAGATAGTGTAAAAAAAATTGTAACAACAGCAAAGATAGAAAATAAAGAATAATAGTTGTAACCCTTAGGAGCTGCAAAATTCTAAGACTGCTATACGTTCTTGGGCAAGTCATCTCTCTAAGGTTCAAACCATTTGTCTGTAAAATGTGAGATTGAACAAGATAAGTTTCAATGCATCTTCCAGCTCCTGTGTTCTGTGATGCAATGTTTAGCCCTGGGAAAAGATATTGCCAGAATCTTATCCCTACCACATTCTGAGCCAGCATCAAACACCCTCATGGCTTTGCATCTGTACATCACATTTGTATGTTTTATGCTGCCATTCAGGAAGGTTATGCCAAAATCCATCTGGAAGTGCACCCCTAATCTCTATTCCAAATTCCTGGCTGATGCCCCAAAATTGTGGTCCTTGGTTGCTCAATCCAAAACAAAAGTCTACAGACCTTGAAAAGAGACCCACACATCAGACCATAATCAATACCTAGCTAAGGAAGAAAAGGATGATTATTATTCAAGACATCAGACATCAATTGAAGTTGAAATTGAAGCACCAAAGAATCATATTCCTCCTTTGAAATGATTTGTAAAGAAAGATAATTACAATTTGGGAGGCTGCAGCTACACCTACTGTGTTTAAAGCTGGAGTATGAACTTAGTTGGATGTTAATATCCTCCATAAATTCTGGTTCTAGACTTTATATGTGAAAACAATACGAAACTCCAAGCTTGGACACTGGACTCTTTAAGAATTAGCTGTGTAACTATGTAGAAAATTTTGCTTAACCTTTTCATACTCCATAATCTCATCTGTGAAATGAGAAGAGTGGATGGGCAAGAGAATTTTTTAAACCATTTACATGTATAAAAATCTATGACCTAAATATCATTGATGAATTTTAAATAGCTCCTTCAAATAATTTCTAAATACAAATTGAGTTTTGACTGATTTTTATGAATAATTTTTTTAAGTAGGATAAAGTTGTTCAACAGTATATTCAGAAAGCGTGTGTATAATTTTAATAACTTGACTGCTAAGCATAATGACAGTTATTCCTTCCATTCCCAGCTATTTACCTGAATCTTTCCTGTGATTTTAGGCATGTGAGACCTCTCTCTGTTCTATTTGAAAGAGATAAGAAGTCCCCAAATCCTTCAAGAACCCTTCTGTCAGGACTCTGCTGTGAGGATTAATGAAGCAGAAATCCCCTGCTATGAACTTCAATTTCGAGGGAAGCAATGGCCCCAGAAAGGAGTGGGAAAATCCCAGTAAAATTCAGAGCAATAAATTCTCTTCCTCACTGACCATTGCACAGAGTAGTAAGTTTCAGCTTACCCTTCCTCATTATTTCCAGCTATAGAATGGAGGTAAATTTACAACCACGAACTCTTCCCCACAAGCATGGGGCAAAGCAGCTCCCACTTCTATCTTTTCCACAGTTCCCAAACTGCTGGCATTTTCTTTCAATTGCCAAATACAAATTACCACAAATTTAAGCCCTTAAAACAACACACATTGATTACTGCACTGTGTTGTAGGTCAGGAGTGCAGGTGTGACTTAACTGTTCCTCTGCCCAGGGTTTTGCAAGGCTGAAATCGAAGTGCCTTCTGAATTACATTTCCATCTGGAGGGTTGACAGAGGGAGAATCTGCTGCCAAAATCATTCCAATGGTTGACAGAATTAATTCCCTATGGCTATAAAACTGAGGGTCCTGGGTCTAGCTAGCTATTGATTAAAGGTCACCCTCAGGTCCTAAAGGCTGCATGTCATTCCTAAAAGACACGCTGGACTTCTCCAGCATGGCTGCTTACTTCAATCAAACCCACAAGCGGACTGTCCAGTTCCAATAAACAAAGACTGAAGTCTTATCAAATGAAAAGTAGTCACAGAAATGACATCCTGTCATCTAATTCCTAACCATGAGAGTGGCATCTTATCATGTGTGCCATATTCTATTGTTTAGAAGCAATTTGCATGTCCTACCCACAGTTCAGGGTAGGGTATTACACAAAACTGTGAACATCTGTGGTGTTCACTTAGGGTCAACACACTGCACTGAGCCCTAACAGCAAAATTGACCTTTGGGCCCTGTGGCTAATACTCCCTACTCCTACCAAGTCTTTTCTCCCTCGCCACCTGCCAATCCCACTTCTGTTATCATTGCTTTTGCAGCTGTCTGACTACCTTGGAGCCCAAAGTTAGGCCACACTCTATGCAACCCTCTACATTCATTCTTCAAAGCTTTTTGATCTCCTAATAAGAACCAAATCCCATATCGATATGCTAGGCATAAAAATGTCAACTTTCCATCACTACCCCCCAAAAAAGATGTCCAAATATTGATTTCCAGGACTTGTGAATATATTAGGATAAACAGTAAAGGGGAATTTAGCTTGCAGATGGAATTAAGCTTGCAAATTAGCTGACACTGAGATGAAATATTCTGGATTTTCTAACTAGATCCAATAAAATCACAAGTGTCCTTAGAAATGAAAAAGGACACAAAATAAAGGGTGTCAGAAAGGTATCATGTGAGAGACTCAATTGGACTTTGCTGGCTTTGAAGATGGAAGAGTACCACAAGCTAAGGAATGTGGGATACCTCTGAAAGTCAGAGAAAGATAATGTGGATTCATCCCTAGAGTTTCTAAAAGGGAACTCAGTCTTGCCTAGTTAGTCCCTTTGTAGCATAGTTAGCCCCATTTTAAACTTATGACTCTAGAACTGCAAAATAGTAAATATGTGTTGCTATAAATCACCATGTGGAAATTTGTTGCATTAATCATAGAAAATAAACACAACTAGAAAATGGACATAAAAAGATTAAAGAGTCATGCTCCTTTCCAAGAAGATAGTAAGTCAATGGAGTGGGAGACACACAGATAACCTTGGCGTTGGGGATAGGGCCATTGTATGCTTCAAACCAAGATCAATATTGCAGTACTGCCTACAACCCCATTCCTCCTAAGGTCAGCTCCTCTTGGGTCTGCTCATGACTCTGGAGTCAGACTTTCCCTTCTACTATAATGCAAAGATGACAATTTCTGACTTACACAATACAGAAAGAAAAAGTTTGGCACATTCAATTCAACATTCAACTATAGGACATTTTACTAAATGCTACAAACAAGAGAAATACAGACAAATAAAACTGACCCATACCTTCTGATATTTTAAACCCTTGAAGAAAACAGACACAAATCATAAATCGTATTTAGAGTTAAGTGCTATGAAAGAACTGTTCACCCAGTTTCTTGGGAATATAGAGAAGTAACCATGCTGGGAAAGATGGGCAGGAAGGAGTGACATCACGTTCCAGAAATAAGGTGACCTATGAAATGGATCTTGAAGGACCAATAGGAGTATGCCAAGTACACAAAGAAAAGCAAGTTAGAGAGCAGCAAGAAAAAGGCATAACAAGGCTGAAGCCGTAACTCAGCAGTAGATGCCTGCCTAGCATGCATGAGGCTCCAGCACCATGAGAGAGAAAGAGAGCAATGAAAGAAGGAAGGAAGGGTGGGAAAGGGAAGAGAAGGAAAGGAAAAGGAAAAGAAAGGAAGAGGGGAGACAAAATACAAAGAATGTGCTGATTTAGAGAAACCTGAAGTGGCCCAAATCAATAAGAGCCAGAAACCCACACGAAAAGGAAGGAGACCTTATCGAAATGAAACTGGCTAGGTTAAGAGAAACCAGTGGAGATAGGTTCTATCTGCTACTCCCACAAGCTTAGAGTCCTTTGGGCAGGGTCTGGGGCACATAAGGGAACTTACCATGAAAATATTAAGTCCACAGGTGCTATAGAGGGTTACCCTGATCACAATATGGAGAAGACTGATTGATATCTGACAGAGGTCACAGGATGAAATTTTGATCACCATGTCTGAAATTCAAGCAAATGAATTTAATGTGGGAAGTAAAGGAAATAAATTAGAAAGAATTCCTTCCAGGTTTCAGTTGAGGCAACTCAGTGGGTAGGATGCATAAACTGATGCTGCTTAAACATCAGGATGGTGGACAGAGATGGTTACAATGCACACTGGCCAACCCACCAAGCTTCCGATGCTGTCGTGAGAGGTGGAACTCTCTAGGTGCAAACTGACCTAGAGAAGCAGGTGAAGGAGTAGGTTTTAAGAACGATAATGCAATCAAATTATTTAGTAAGAAAAAAAAGGCCATCCAAATTCTTTAGGGGAAGGAGCTCTATAAATTTAAGCTGTGTTATCTTTAAAAGAAAACTTCTGTCAAAAACTAATCAGGCTTAGATTAATTGGTTTTGCATTATCTAAGAAGTTCGTCAGAGAACAGTATTGACCAGATTCTCGTGGCTGCTTCACATAAACAGCATCCTAATGTCAACCGTAACAAGGTTTTTTACTAATATAGAAACAGAAAAGATGCGGCATTAATGGATAAAACAAAAATTTTTATATTTATTTGTACATCAATTACCCAAAATAACCATCTTTGTTCATTTAACAGGGAGATATGAAGAGAGAAAAAGAGAAAGTGGGAAGATGTTATTGTGAAATTATCTAAATTTTATTTTAAAATCTGAGATTAGAAGACTGACAACTGAAGAGTCCACATTATGTCTCACTGATCATGTTCTTCCGCACTAATCTTCATATAAATATCCAAAAGTTTGGACTCAGACCTTATAAGTGCACACATTTGATGTTTTGTGTTTTACTGTATATGAAATAGTGATATTATTATGAACTGCAAAGATATAACTTAAGCTCAAAATTTTACCAGATCCTACCAAGAGTTTGACAGTTGAGACTAGGTGAGGATCAATTGTCACATGAGTGTGACTGTGAGGATGCAGACCCGTCTCATCAGTGCGTTGAACTCAAGGAACGCTTTAGAAAATCACAAGTGTTAAGAGGCGGGGGGAAGATGAGAAAGGTTGGAAAATGGACATGTTGCTATAGGAATTTTGTGAAATCACCATAGGGATTAAAGCACCTTCTCAACTGCTAGAGCTCACCTCAAATGGACAGGAATCTGCAGTGACTACAGCTATCATTTATCTAATTCATTCATTCTCTTAACAACAAATTACCATGTACCCACTATATGCCTATCTCAGAGCTATAATCATAGAATGCTTTCTACCACCATCATCACTTTTGTTGGGAATTTGTTAAATACCCACCGTGTGCTCAGCACTAATCTGAGTGTCCCATACATTCATGGGGTAAACAGATTAGGATTAAATGCATCTGTAAAACCCTGAAGCACAAACCTAGTATTTCTATTTGTTTCATTTTTATTTTCCAGGTTTGTTGAGATATAAATGACACATAAAAATTGTAGACAATTAAGATAAAAATATGATGCTTTGATATATGTGTACATTATTAATTGATTACCACAATCAAGCTAATTAACATAGCCATTATTTCACAAGTTATCTTTTTTGTGCATGTAGTGAGAACATTTAAGATCTAGTTATTCAGCAAATTGAAAGTATTCAAAACAGTATTATTAACTATTATCATAATATTGTATCACATCTTTGAAACATATTCATTTCCTGAATAACTGAAACTTTGTATTCTCTGGCTAACACTTTCCCATTTCCCTCAAAGTCCTGACCTTAACAACTATCTTTCTTCTTTCCTAAGAGTTTGACTTTTTTGGATTCTACATGAGATAGATCTTGCAGTATTTGTTTTTCTATGCTTAGTTTATTTTACCTAGTAAAATATCCTCCAGCTCATTCATAATTTAATAAATGAAAGCTTTCCTTCTTTTTAAGGCTGAATAATATATCATTATGTAATATATGTGGATTATATGATTTAGACATATAAACATACATATCACATTTTCTTCATCCATTTATCTGTCAATGGACACTTGGTTGATGCTACATTGAACATATAACATCTCTTCAACATACTTGTTTCATTTCCTTTGGATATATACCCAGAGGTAGTATTGTTGCTGAATCATATGGCACCTCTATTTTTTATTTTTTGAGGAATTGCCATACTGTTTTCCAAAATGAATATGCCAATTTACATCCCAACAATAGTACACAAGGATCTCTTTTCTCCATATACCCACCAATACCTGCTATTATCTATCATTTTGGTAATATCCATTCCAAACAGGTATGAGATAATATCTCATTGTGAGTTTGATTTGTATTTCCCTGGTGATTAGTGTTGTAGAACATTTTTTTGTATACCTGTTGGCCCTGTGTATATCTTCTTTTCACAAATACCTATTCAGATTCTCTGTACATTTTAATCATATTACTTGATTTTATGCTACTGATTTCCTTACATATTTTCAATATTAGCCCCTTGTTGTGTCCTTACCTGTACAGAGCTTTTTAGTCTGATACTATCACCTTTGCCTATTTTTGTTTTTGTTGCCTATGCTTTGGGAATCATATCTCAAAAAATCTTGGCCCAGACCAATGTGAAGAATCTTTTTTACCTGTGGTTTCTACTAGTAATTTTACAGTTCCATGTTTTACATTTCGGTTTTCAATCCATTTGAGTAGATTTTTGTAGATGATATGAAACTATGAAGCAAGGGTTCGATTTCATTCTTCTGCATGTGGATATCACTTTTCCCAAGGTCACTTATTGAAGAGACTACTCTTTGCCCCGTGTATTCTTACAACTTTGTTGAAGGTCTATTGACTATAAGTCCATGAATTTATTTCTGGGCTTTCCATTATGTTCCATTGGTGTATATGTGTTTTTATGAGGGTACCATGCTATTTTTATTACTATATATTTGTACTCTGTTTTGAAATTATGCAGTATGATGACTAAAGTTTTGCTCTTTGTTTTAGTCAGCTATTTTGCAGCTGTGACTAAAATAACCAAGCAGCACAATTATAGACAAGGAAAAGTTTATTTAAGGGCTCACAGTTTCAGAGGTCTCAATCCATAGACAGCAGGCTCCATTCCTTGGACCTCTAGGTGAGGCAGGACATCATGGTGGAAGAGTGTGACCGGGAATTGGCTCACATGATGATCAGAAAGCAAAGAAAAATACAAAATATATACCCCATAGCCACACCCACAATGAACCACTTCCTCCAGCCAAATCCCACCTGCCACTTGTTACCACTCAGTTAATCCCATCAGGGATTAATTCACTGATTAGGTTAAGGCTGTGACCCAATAATTTCTCCTCCAAACCTTCTTACATTGTCTCATGTGAGCTGTTGGGGAACACTTCACATCCAAACCATAACACTCTTCTTAATCAAAATTGCTTTGGGTATTGGGAGTCATTTTTCATTCCATATGAATTTGGGGACTATTTTATCTATTTCTGTGAAAAATGCCATTGCAATTTTGATAGGAATTGCATTAAATCTATAGATGACTTGAGTAATATGAACATCTTAACAATAGTAGTTCTTATTTGTGTGTGTGTGTGTGTGTGTGTGTGGTGCTGGGGGGATTGAACCCAGGGTCTTGTGGATGCAAGGCAAGAACTCTACCAACTGAGTTATATCCCCAGCCCCAAATATTAGTTCTTTTAATCCACATAGTACAACCTTTCTATTTATTTGTGTCTTAACTTTTTTCATCAATATTTCATAGTTTTCAGGGACAGATTTTTCACCTCCTTCATTAAGTTTATTCTTAAGGGGTTTTATACTATTGAAATAAAATTTTCTTCTTTATTTCTTTATCAGAGTTGTTAGTATGTGGAAATGCAACTGATTTTCTGAATTTGATTTTGTATACTACAGTTTTACTGAATGCACTTATTAGTTGTAACAGTGGTTTGGAGGTCTTTTGAGTTTTCTATATATAAGATCATGTTATTGCAAACAAACCATTTTACTTCTTCCTTTCTGATTTGGATATCATTTATTTCTTTTTCTTGTAAAATTTCTCTGACTAGGGCTTCCAGTACCATGTTGAATAGAGGAGGCAAGAATAAGATTCTGGTCTTGCTCTTTATCTTAGAAGAAAAACAGTCTTAGTCAGCTTTTTCACTGCTATGACCAAAAAACCTAACAAAAACAATTTTAGAGGAAGAAAAGTGTATTTTGGGGGTTCATGCTTTCAGAGGTCTTGATTCATAGATGGCTTGCTCCACTGCTCTGGGCCTAAAGTAGAAGGGTATGATAAAGTAAAGCAACTGGGAACCTGGTACCAGGAAGCAGAGGGAGAACTCTGGCTCACCAACAACAAAATATATACCCAAAGTCATACCCCAGTGACTCACCTCCTCTAGCCACACCCTACCTGCGTACAGTTACCACCCAGTTAATCCCTATCAGGGGATGAATGCGCTAATTAGTTTAAAGTTCTCATAATCCAATCATTTCACCTCTAAACTTTCTCACATTTTCTCACACATGAGTTTTTGGGAATACTAACATCTAAACTATAACAAAAACATTTCAGCCTTTCATTTTAGAGTATGGTATGGGTTGTGTGCTGGTCAATTGTGGCCTTTAATGATACATTCTGTTTACTCCTAATTTGTTGGGATTTTTTTATCATAAAATAATATTTAATTTTGTCAGCTGCTATTTCTTTATCACCATTAATATGATCATGTGGTTTTAATCCTTCATTCTGTTAATGTGGTGTATCACATTGATTTTTTTACATTCAGTATACTGTCATTGCATCCCAATGACTAATCCCACTTGATCATGCTGTATGCTCATTTACTGTGCTATTGGATTCAGTTTCCCAGTACTTTGCTGAAGATATTTTTGTATTAATGCTTATCAAGGATAATTTGCTTTTCTTATAGTATACTTGTCTGGCTTTAGCATCAGGATAGCATTGGTTTTGCAACATGAACTGGAAATATTCATGAAGAATATTCTTCTTCAACATTGAAATTTTGAGAAATAGTGGTGTTAATTATCTGTTAAATGTTTACTTTATTCACTGATTTCATCTCCTTTTTTTTTTTGTACTGGGAGATTGAACTCAAGGGCATTCAACAACTGAGCCACATCCCTAGTCCTTTTCGTAATTACTTTTATTTTCTTTTTATTTAGAGACAGGGTCTCACTGAGTTGCTTAGGGCCTTGCTAAGTTGCTGAGGCTGGCTTTGAACTCGCAATCCTCCTGCCTCAGCCTTCCGAGTTGCTGAGATTATAGTCGTGCACTATCACAGACATCACACACAGCTTCCTTTCTTATTATCGGTTTATTCGCATTTGCTGTTTCTTCATAATTCATTTTTGATGGGTTGTACTTTTCTAGGAACTTATTCATTTTTTCATATTTTTCCGTCACTGGCACGTAATAGTTCCTCATGGTCTCTTATCCTTTGTATTTCTGTGGTATCAGGCTCTTCTTTCAATTATTACTTGGTGTCATATCTTTGTTTTACTTACTCTGGTTAAGGGTTTACCAATTTTGTTGCTATTTCAAAAAGGCGACTCTAAGTTTCTTTCTTTTTGCAGGGAGGGAGGTACTGAGGATTGTTCTCAGGGTACTCAGTCACTGAGCCACATCCCCAGTCCTATTTTGTATTTTTTTAAGAGACAGGGTCTCACTGAGCTGCTAAGTGCCTCACTTTGGCCAAGGCTGACTCTGAACTCTCAATCCTCCTGCCTCAGCCTCCAGAGTTGCTGGGATTATCTTAGTTTCTTTTCTATCATTTTTTTTCTAGACATTATCTTAATTATTTCTTCTCTGTATTTACTTTCTTGCTACTACTAGCTTGGGTCTCAGTTTTGTTCTTTTTCTAGTTCCCTGAGGTGTAAAATTAGGCTGTTTGAGATCTTTCTCCTTTTTTAAAGTAGATATTTTTGCTCTAAGTTCCCTCTTGGGACAATTTTTTCTGTATTCCATAAGTTTGGGTTTGTTGTATTTCCATTTTCATTATTCTCAAAATATTTTTATTTCTCTCTTGATATCTTCTTTGTTCCATTGGTTGTTCAGGAGGGTGTTATTTAATTTCCTCATGCCTAGGGCCATGGAGGCCAGCCTGGGGTGAGCTACCCCTGGAACCTGAGTCCACAGAGACTATCCTGGCATTCAGATTCACTGGGGTGGGGCTGGTTCTGGTGTCTATGATGAAGTCTGGTGCTCCCTTTGAAGGAGTCTTTCCCCCATGTTATTCTGCAGGGAGGTGGGGGAAGGGTGGAGTAAGTTGAAACCGTCCTTCCTACCCTCTTCATCTTGTCTTGTTTCTGTACTTGACCCAGGTGCCATAATTCTTATCTGAATTCCTAAGCTCTCACAAGGTATTCTTATTCATGGAAAGTTATTCAGTTGATGTTTCTGTGAGAGAGTAAGTGCTGGGAACTCCTATTCCACCATCTTTCTGACATCATTCTCCCAGAAGCTCTATTACTTTTAAATTGATCCATTTTCCCACTGAGTGTTCACTTCTCCTCTCACTGACAGCCCCACCCACCTTTCTGGTTAGTATTAAGTAGCCAGCAGCCCATTATACAGATCTATGACACCACAAATTCCTGTGTTAAGAACAGTAAAAGAGAGTTTGCCCTTCCACAACCAACATGACTTGCATTTGAAAGATGGAAATTTGGGGTAAGAAATTAAATGCCTTCCCTACAATAGGTTGGCAAGTCAATGGAGAGTTAGTTCCAGATGACAGTTTCCTTATTCTTAATACAGAGTTATTCCCACAGTTCCTCTGACCTAATCATCAGAGTTTATAAATTCTGTTTGCCTTCTTGTGAGCATGCTATTTTTACTTGCTACTGTTCTCCACTGATATTGTAAGCACATGGCCACCAACACCTTATCAGCTTGCTTGAACTGTTTTACCAGCCCCACTGCTATGGTTTAGACATGGCATGTCCCCCACAAGCTCACATGTGGAACAATGCAAGGAAGTTTAGAGGGGAAATGATCGGATTATGAGAACCTTAACCGAATCAGTGCATTAATCCACTGAGGGGATTAACTGTAGGCAGGTAGGGCGTGGCTGCAGTAGGTGGGTCATTGGGGGCCTACCCTTGGGGTTTATATTTTATGGCGATGAGAACTCTCTCCCTCTCTGCTTCCTGGTGTCCTACTCTCAGCTGCTTTTCTCTGACACACCCTTCTGTCATGACGTTCTGCCTCCCCTCTGACCCAGAGCAACTGAGTCAGTCATCTACGAACCAAGACCTCTGAAAACATGAGCCCCAAAATAAACTTTTCCTCTTCTAATTGCTCTCATCAGGTCTTTTAGTCACAGCAACAAAAAAGCTGACTAAAACACCACTAAAGAATCTGAATCAATGTTTCCATACATTTTTGCTGAACTGATAACACAATGCCAGGGTTGACAGGATTTAAGAATATAAATTTTGTAGTGATAAGGACTTTTCAATGCAAAACTAACCAAAATGAAATAATATGTATGCCCTTGCTACTCAAAGTCCAGCAACAATTAGTGATGCTCAGGAGAGTTACTGCTTGCTCTTCCAGGAGGCAAGATATCTCAACCAAGCGCCTTCTGAAAGTGGCTCTTGGAATAGGTTGAGGCATCTCTTTTTATCTGATGAGAATCGAAAGACACTCTAATGAATTAGAAGATCGTAGTACACTCCAAAAACAAGAGGAAACCAGGTTTATAAACCATGCCCTTACATTTTCCTATCCCCACCAAAAAAAAAAAAAAAAAAAAAATACACATCTTAATTCTTCCCCAGAAAGATTTTATTTTACATGCTTGTTAGAAAAGGAATATCACTATATATAAAAGCATGTAAAATCCATTATCTGAAGAAAATATTTATTTCAGCAAAACCCATGTCCTCTAAGCCTATGTCTCATAGCCTAATTAAAAAAAAGAAAGAAAGAAATCGGTAGCCATGTTTGGTGATTTAAATTTAAAAATAAGTGTTATAATTTAAATAAAAATTCATTAAAACTAAACAAATAAAAAAAAACTTTACTTCTAATTTGCATTTATTTTAAGTGCCCCAACCTCACATATAACTAGTAGCTAATATAATGAAAATATAGATAAAAAGTATTTTAATTTTCAAAGATAGTCTTAGGCACTCCTCTGAACTTTCCAAATGTACCATGTTCCTCCCCTACATTCCTGCAGAAAAATCAGAATATCACTATTATATATTACTGTTCTTTAACGTAATTGATCCCTGTCAGTCATATCTATCATTACTATTATTTAACACAATTGACTTAAGCCCAGTAAAATCAAATAATAAGTCAACCATGCATTTTCTCCCAAAGTCTCCCCTTTCTTACCCTGACCTTCAGGGTTCAGTACCAGTAAGACTTCCCCTACCACTATGGAAAGATCATGGACCCAGACATAGAGTATGTTAGCCATGCTCCACATTCTCCTTTACAATAGTCTTGAAGCATGCCCACTCCATTCCAAAATACTCTATCAAAATGGCGCCCATGAAAAAGAATTAAATTATCTCTGTTAATTCATTCATTCAGTTCTCTTAAATATTCTATTCATGAAGTAGTCCAGTCTACAAATATATACCGAATGACAACTGTATCCCAGGCACAGAAGATTCACAAGATAGATATAGTTGCTTCTACGTGGCACTTATAGTCTAGAAGAAAGCAAAGAATAAGTGATTAAATGTGTGATAGTCCAATACAAGGAAAGGGAAATAGCAAATAATAAAAAAGAAAGGCCTACCTTGGTCTTCTGGGTTAGAGAGGCTTCCTGAGTAAGTGATATTTAAGGTTTGAAATGTAAGATCTTGTTTTAGAAAAAGAAAGAGGGGATATCATTCCAAACAGGGAAACATCATGGCCTAAGACTTTTAGGTTGAAAGGAACAAAACAAAAACTGAAAGAGAATCTGTGTATCTGACTCAGAGAGATTGAGCAGAGTGACAGAGATCAAGGCAAGGCCAACAGTGTCACAATTTGATCTGCATTTTTAAAGGTAACTCTGACTGCAGAGAATAGATAGCAAGGGAGCAAGGAATTATTCACAGGAATTATTTCAGAGGTTCTACATGGAATCATATGTTGGGATCAAGGCAGACTAAAACAGGGAGTAGTAGTAAAATATTTAAAGAAAGAGCAGGTGCTGGAATAAGAAGTGAAGAAACAGATGGGAGCTTGAAAATGATTCTCAAATTTCTGGTTTTAAGGATTGGATGGAAGAAAAATGGCAAACACCGGACAAAGATAGGATAACAGACCTTAAAGTTAAAGTTGAGACCAGTGGAATTAAAAGATGTCTGTGAAACATATTAAAATGGAGGCTTTGGGAAGTAAGCAGACAGAACTGTGGGTTGTTGTCAGGACTGTGTTGAAGCCACAGGCTCCACGAGAGTATTCCAGGAGAGAATGTGGAATAAGAAGAGTAAAGCCAATACAGCCTCACCCCTGCCTATACACAGCTGCACCTGTGCTGAGGAAGGTGACCCTACCTTCATGACCCCTACAACCCAAAATAGATCTTCCATTTAGAATCACCCAGGATTCAATCTGAGCAATCCAGCATTCTCATTGGCCACGGTTATTTTTCCAAGGTTTTCAGCAGATTCAAACACTTTCAGGTCTTCATCCTGTCTCTGTGTCTGAGAGCAGAGTTGGGCTCATACTAGGTTTCTGGTGGCTCTGAGCCAGAAGAGCCCTCTTCCTGCCATTCCTTGATGTGCACTGCCATCTGGTGGATATCACCCAGCACAAATTTTACCTTCTTGTATTGGTTTGAAATCCACGTACCTTTCAGGTTGTCTAGGCAAACTAAGCTATTTTTAGGTTTTTTTTTGGTATTATTGAACTTGACTTGCAATTGGGCAATAAGGAAAAGTGACAATAAAAACAATGACACTTTCCCACCTCCTTTCTTCAAACATTGTTTTGTGCACACATCAAAGCATGTCACCATTATTTATGGAGGCAAGAAATATAGATTACAGATGTGATCATAAATTGCTATAACACCATAGACGAACTCCTACTTTTGAAATCAAACACATTTTCATTGATTTATGGAATACGATTAGCTTTGTTTTTCCTTTCCTAGAATTAAACCTAATTATGGATGAAAATGTATTTAACAATTTAACCAAAATTGTTTTACTTCATGCAAAAACAACATAAGCTCAGTCAGTGTCAGTCACAGCTTTTGAATATAGTTTCAATTTTAAAAGATAATACTTAACTAATTCATAGTATATTTTTCTATCCCTTTCCACATTTCTCCTCTTACAGATAATATGGAAATTTATAGAAAATTAATGTTTTGCACTTTCAGGACTGATAATGGTGTCCTCCATGTGTAATGCTGTAATCTATAACCCTGCCTAATGAAACAGGTTTCAATTTAGGCTAAACTTCAACCAAGGCAATAAAATAAGATGGGTTAAGGTAAAGGAATAGTATCACCATTATTTATTGTAATTCAGAGAACCATAAAAGAGGTCTAACCTCTACTCTTATTTTTGTTCAAACTTTTAAGATGCATAGTACACGAAAAAATTTCACAAGTTGTATTCTTCTGAGATTTCTATTTGATAAAAGATCAAACACCCTGTGCCACCTGAGTCTTATGTATAGAATGTCCAATCCTTTTAAGAGAAGACAACACTCAAAGCCAAAAACGAAAGCAAAATTCAACAAATGACAAAATCATGAAGCAATACCAAATGACCAATATGAAATCATGTGCTTTCTTAATTATCGTTCCCTACAGTTCAGACATTCATACAGATGTTTTTATGGATTATGTTTGGTCTTTCATATGAATGATACCCAGAATTTTCATTTCTCTGTAGCCATTACAATCATTCTCTATTATAACCTATATAATCACCAAATGAATCATTGACAAATAAATGTGGAGAGTGCTATACTTTGCAGCATTAAGGGGTGAATTAAAGCAATTGCTGTCCTTGCAGTAACTTGAAACCTGATGTGGCCAATGTATACATCAAGATGGAAGATGGGAAAACACTCTGAAAATTGTAAGTCATATGAATAAAGAATCATTGGTCTCATAATAAAGAAGACTTACAACACAAATACTAATATAGAGGAAAGAGGAAATCTCCATCACAAACTAATACACAAATTTAACCTGATCCATGAAATAAACAGGAAAAGGAAATACATAGCAAAAGTTAAAAAGTTGTGGCAGCTGTGAGGGTAAGATTCCACTTTGATATTTCCCAATGCTTTTTGGTTTGAAGATTCACTGTGAGGCAATTTAATGAAGTCACTTGTCCTTCCCCCCCCCCCCTTTAACTGTAATTCTCTTGTTTTCCTTCCATCTTAATTCCCAGAATAACTATGGAGCAGCAACCAAACTGACAACAGAAGGCCAGATTGCCGCTAGCACCTCTATAAACACTGTTCTGGTGCACAGTGAGCAGTGATGTGTGTCCAGTCGATACAGGCAGTAAATTACGTGAAACATCCATCCTCAAGTGTCCCGTGTTAAGTATAAGGGAGTGTGCAGTGCATATCTGAAGGATCTCTTTGCTCAGGAAGGTTTAAGCAAAGTTCAAACAAAAATTTCCTCCCCAGTGGATAATCCTAAATCAAAATCAAGATACCATAGACTTGATTCATGAGTCTGTAAAACCCTATGAGTCCTGACACAGACAGACACAATGCTGGATTCCCAGTAATTCTTCTTCTGCTCTTTCCTCTAACACATCAACTTCCCTTGGGTCATCTTCACATCCCAGCAGAATTACTGGAGGAATAAAAAAGCTCCTCTTGGAGTGCATTTCTTTAAAACACCTGAGTGTTCCTTGAGTGTTTTTTGAGGGATAAACCTAATATCAGCCTCTGGTCCTTAGCCAAGGACACACTTCCTTACTGCTCTATTTCTTTGAACTTTGAGATGACCTGGAACACCAAGTAGCAAAATGCCACAGTTTAGGCAGCTTAAACAACAGAATTTATTTTCTCAGTCTGGAGCCCAGAAGTCCATGATCAGGATGCCAACAGGGTATATTTACAGTGTGGTCTCTTTCTTCAGCTTGCACATGGCGCCATCTTGCTGTGTCCTCACATGGGCATTTCCCCTGTGCACACATGCCCCTGCCATCTCTTCCTCTTCTTATAGAGACTCTAGTCCTCTTGGATTAGGGCCCTGGCTTTATGACCTCATCGAATTTTAATTTCCTCCTTAAAGGCCCTGTCTCCAAGTACAACACCTCTCTTTTAGAAAGATCACACAACTATATGGAAGGTGAACTAGAATAACAAAACTGGAAGCAAAATGGAAAGTGAGCAGACTTTTATTAAATCCAGAATAGGGAGGAAAAAAATTTAAGCTATTAATAAACCCCCCCAAACTCATACATTCCTTAATATATATAGAAATTTGCAACTCAAAATTAACCTGGGAACTCTAATTTTATCTCACTCTCAAAGTCAATATTAGTTGGCCCGACTTTGTTTCTTCTTTTACATCCATGAAACACCCTTCTACGAGGGTAGTTCTAGCCTTGGAATTCTCATAGACTTCTTTTTCTCCCCCTGATTTCCCACATAGTACATTGCAGGGGCCTGTAAGCCCTTCTTTATATTCTGAAGTTTAAAATATCTAGGGAATTCACCCTTTTTACTTCCCTACCAAATCCTCAACACTACCAGGATTCTTCCAATCTGATCTGTTTGCAACAACCACATGGGTATTCCAAAGAGATGAGTCCGCCAAGGCACTCAGATGTAAAGCCTGCTCTGACTCCTTCAGGCAGAGCCAGCACCCCTCTTAGAGAAGGCAGCAGCAGCATCCATATATAAGAGTCTCCCCCCACCTAGACCATGACTTCAAGCACAAGAGCTGTATCTTGTTCAGTCAAATCCATATCTCAGGGCTTCACTCTGTATGCACTCTATATTTGCCCAATTAATTAATTAATTAATTAAGACAGTCCATCTGCTGAGGGAGTTTACTAATCACCCGCATATGTTCATGGTGTATCTCATGCGCACATGTAAAGAACTCAAGTGCCAGGCCACAGTGAAAAAATTCTTCATGTCTGAGAGAACCTGAGGCAATGGTGCAAACCTGGCTGCTATCTAGATGATACTTGTTTGTGATGTAGACAATATCAAGTTCCTGCTGCCCAAGCTGGAATGAGATCAGAGCCACAGCACACTTCCCTACTTCCTCTATATTAAGAATTCCCATCCCAGAGATCTCTTTAGATAAACATTTCTCAGATACTTTTCCAAAATCTTTTGAGCAAACATAAAGAATTAGCTGAACCCTATAGGACTTCCACCCCTGCTTCATTTTGGAGCAAAAAAAGAAAAAGGGAATATGATCATGACGGGAGATCAGAAACCCAACTTTAAAAACTGAGTTCTATAGCCAGAACCAACTATTTACTACTCTCCTGTCTTGCCTGAAATGCTGCCTTGCCCAGACTTCTGAAAAGCTTATGTCACGCACTAACTGCCTACTGCCAAGTCACCGGATCATTTCAGCACCAAATAGTTAAGCTATGGAAGTAAAATATAAGCCCTGTCCTCACCCTACTCCCACTCCTTTTCTCTAAACTGAAAAGGTTTGATTTATATAGGTTGCCTTGCTGAGGGAGACACAAACCATGGGGAACAACATCACAGCAACTATAATATTTTATAGGTTGCCTTTGCATTATAAGAAACAATATTTTAACTTGACGCTATTGAAAACACCATACTAAGTTCAAAAGCAGCAAATAGGAGCAAATGGGAGATTCAACATAGTATCCAAATGGTTTGTTCACAACAGTGATTAAGGTTTATTGTGCATCTCCATATATTAGGCATTATTCCAAGTGTCACACAGACTTTCTCTTCTTTGGTGCATATTCTACGACTTAAACTTCATAGCAATCTTGTGTGGGCACAATTATTCCTATTTATTGATGAGCAAAAAGGAGGCCATGACAGGTCTAATATCATGCCAAGGTAACAAAACTAGTAAGCTGGAGAAGTTAAAATAAAAACCAGTCTGATTGAAAACCTTAATATCCTTACCACTGCTCCTACCCGAGCTTACTGGGAAGTTAATGTAAGGTGGAATTTTTTGTATGACCAGAAGGACTCCATGTCACAGGACAAATATGTTGCATTTTCCTGGAGCAATTTTACTCAATAGCAATATAATCATTTTAATTTGGTAAAAAAAAAAAAAAAAAAAAAAAACAGGGATATCTATTAGTAAAATACAAACTGTACACATTTTTCAAGTAAAATAGAAGGCACCAAAAAAATTATTGAATTATTTTTTGAAGTGGGACTGATTCAAATTGTCTCAGTCTCTGCCTGCCTCCTTCTCTCCACTTCCCCTCCTTCTCCCAGGGGTATTTCTTTGGTTCCACACTTCATTAAAAGGCTCAAATATGACCCAGAAAATTGCCCACATGAGGAGATACATTCTAGAGGCAGAGTCTTATGGGCAAGGCAGTGCAGGGCTCAGTTTATTTACATGGGCTGTCATGATCATACAACTAGCCCCACAAGTGTTATAGGCCAGGCTATATGGGCAATGACCAAACATAATCCATTTTACCCTGAGACTCCATGTCATGTAGGAAATGCTTCTTCCATGGGAACACCCCACCTCTGTACTCATCAACAGTTGCTTAGCATAGCATGTTTGGCAACACAAAATGGCAATTCTTAGACAATGTAAAATTCTTCTCTTTTTGATTCCCACTTTTCTTGGACAATCTACCCTGTCAGAGAATGTTTGTCTAGGCGTTAATAACCATTCTTTACTCAGTTAGGGTCATTTTGACCCACTTCCCCTTCTGCTTATGATTTTAGATCTCGTGATGTTTGTTTGTAGTTTTGAATCATAGCAGCAGTCACTTATGATTAATGTACTGACATGCTTTACTTATGGTAATAAAAAGTGTACTCTAAATCTTGGAGGAGGTCAAAGGGTGTAGACTTGCAGCCTGCCCCTTCATCCCACCAGCTGGTGAATAAAGATGGTTCTACTCTAGGATCAACTCAGTGATATATTGCAATCTTACCATAACTCGAGGAGATGGAGGTTGATTACCCAAGCTTCCATCACCAGGTGGAGTTTCAGACCAGGAGTAGAAGAATCTTACATAATTAAAACCAGAGAGAAAACAGTTAATGAATCCAAAGCTGGAGGGATACCAAGGACTTGACCTTCCAGTTCCAGATTCAGGATCTACTAGACAGCAAAGAGAGGCAAGAGGAGAAAAGAGGAAGAAAGGCAGAGGTGGGGAAGGAGAGAGAAGGAAATTGAGATGCTAGTGAGTGCTCCAGCACCTTCCAATTATTGGGTGACCACCTAAATTTAGTGTTGGTCTGAATTCCAATAAGATTGTTATTGTTTGCCTGAATCAGCATTTAAAACCATTTCCTATTTGATGGATTCCTCAACATAAGAATCTTGGTAAGAGGCAGAAATTAATCACACCTGAGAAACTGGAAATGCTAGATGTTTGAATATACGAGCTCAACACTGCTGATCAAACACACCTGCACAGAGGCAACTGCTATCCTTCCTGCTCCTGTCAGGATTGCCTGGAGACCCAACTGGAACGAGCTAATGAAGTCCATCAGCAGATTCAGTTGTAGAAACCTGCAGGTAACAAAATCAGGCCCAGATGGGGTTTGTATTTGATGGTAGTAGAGAAACAGAATTTCTGTATAAAATCAAGGGACTTAAAAATAGCCTTATGCCTCAAGTCATTGTTTTCTGCTAGTGTTTGAAGGTATGAAATCCATAAATCCTACCTGTGGATCTTACCTAAGGACATCAGTTAGTTTCCATGCAGTCAACATAGTCAACAGCACCGAATGATTTTTTTCTGTGCTACTCTACCACCATCTCGTGGACAGAGAGTCAACTGCAACCCTGTTTCCCTTATAGTCTGCAACCAGTACAGGCTTTTTCCTGGGACCACAACTGCAGACCTCTTCAGGCTTTTGCCTCTGGAAAACAGTTCTATCTCTCACAGGGCAAAGTACCCACATAGCTATAGAAAATCAATACCATGAAGTATCCATTCTTCCCAGGACCTGAAATGCACATTCTGAACGGGTTCGTTTAGTGAGGACTGGTAAATTGGTTTCGTACTTATGGTATGTCCCATTTAAAATATTACCAGGAATTTTTGCTGCACTGCAGCACAAAATAGTAATAATAATCATAAAGCAACAAGAACTGATACAAGAAACAGAAGCTCCTGTGAACAAATAAATGTGACGCAGTGATCTCAAATCTAACTTGCACAGAGGTCAAGCAAAGATGTGGTCATGGGGAATCAAGTCATTTTTGATTTGAGGAAATCTTAATTTCTGTCTGACAAAAATGAAAATAATGCAGAGCCAAGGAAAGACAGGCAATACTGGCCAGGAAAGTTATTTCCAGTCTACACTCACCAGAGCAGCTTCCATGTGGTTGAGTACTGCTGTTCTGTCTTCTTCCCTCCCTTCTTTCAAGGTCAATACATCTGCCTATCCAGTTCTGTCCTGGCTCCCAATTTTTTTATGTTTTTTTCCCCCTTTGGCAAAAGTTACCTTCTCAAATGACAGTATTGTTAAAATATAAAATAATAGAAATTGAAGAAAAAAACTTGCAGACCCTCTAATTTTTACCCTTCTCTCTTTATAGTTATGGTTTAGGTATTTCCAACTGTTATAATGCCTATAACAGTTATGAAACCAGCTAGCTACAGAGTCATTTGAAAATGGCCTAATGAAAGTCTGCAAGACTGAAAAAAGGAATGGTCCTTGTAAGGTAAATGCTGCTACATGTAGCAATATCTATAGGACGGTAGGACATCTCACATGTTTTGATTCAGAGGATGAATCTCTTTAAGGAGCAGTAAATATAAGCCTTTCTTTTTTCACTTATTTTCTCCAGATGTCATTTTTTGCCTCAGCAAAAAGCTTCCCAGGTACTAACATGTCACAGCAACATCTGATGTCATCTGTGCAATAGCCAATATGGTAGATACTTACCATTGGAGAAAACTGCAGTGTGTTTGCCTATCTGAAGGCATAAAAAGTAAAACTTGAACCCTGTGCTGCCCGAGCAGACTGCTTCTGAAGGTTACATTTAACTCAATGACAGCCAGGCTGCAACCTCTTGTTTATGGCATCACCGGGAAAACTTCAAGAGCAAGGGTTCCAGAGTGACTATCCTGAGTCATTCCCCTTCACGTTGATCAAGGAGTTCTACCATACACACCCTCTCTAAATCTGTGTTGAAGAGGCATGATAAAAAAGATACAAGCAAAACATATAGGCCAAAATGCAACATTTTATTTTTAAGTCTCACCTGAGTAGACCAAGTCCATGGCAAAAAGAAACTGTAAAACTGGGTAAACTTGAACATGGTTTATATTTCATTATCCTTCCATTATCCTTCCATTATCCTTCCATTCCCAGCACACACTTTATGCGCCATCTGTAGACTTCTATAATTGATTGCCACAGGACATAATTATTTTTAAAGACAATTAATTTGATTACCAGCAAGGAAGTTTTTAGTTATGCCAACCAGAAGGACAATCTGATGATTTCTTGGTAACCATGTTTCCAAATCAGAAAGCAAAGGGCCAATGCAGAATGCAAGGTGCACTGTCCAGGAGGCTGGAGAGAGCACATCAGTGGTAAGAGTTGTAGGCTGGCTAAATTTGAGTCCCCTCAACTTACCCATGTCCTAATCCCTAGAACCTGTGATGTTACCTTCTGTGGTAAGAGGGACTTGGTACTTGTGATTAAGAATCCTGAGACAGCAAGATTATCCAGACGTCACCTAAATGCAATTGTATGTATTCTCATTAGAAGGAAATGTGACCACAGAGGAGCAGGAGGCTGTATGACCATGGAAGCAGAGATTGGGTGAGATCACCAGGAGCCCAGAAATGCCAGCAACCACTAGAGGAAATTAGCCAAGAAATTAATTCTCTCCAGTGTCTCCAGAAGGAAACAGTGTTCCCCAAAATGAGGATATGCTCATCTGTTGTTGCCCTTTACAATATATTTTGCTCTTCTTTCTCCAGAAATGGAGAATAAATTTGTGTTGTTGTCAGTCACTCAGCTTGTGGTAATTTGCTACAGCACTGATGGTGGATCTAATACAGAGATGGAACCAGAATTCTAAGTGGGGTCTACTCAAACCTGAAGCCTATGGTTTTTCCACTACCTTTCACTACCTGCAATTTAATAAAAGACAGTAGAATTAAGTATAAAGATTCCTAGTTTCAACATTTCCCAAAATTCAAAACTGGATATGAATTAGATGATGGAATTTTTGGTCTGATTAAATCATTAGAATCATCCCACTTATTGTCAGGATGATTATAAATAATTCAAAGATAAAAACATCAAAGAAATTTGCCATTTAAATGTAGCTAGTCGGTAATCTTTGACTCAGATAATTCCAAAAATACGCTTTGAGTGAAAATATCCAGATATTGAGTCAAAATGGTTTTGATGCTTTCTACTCATATCATTTAAAAATCATTTCATTTCCTATATCTAAGTTTATCCTTAATGATAATTTTACATACCCATATGTTGATTTTTTTCTGACTGCACTATCATAACAGCACAGGATTTAAAACACTCGGATTCTAATCATTAGTGACTTTTGCATCAATTAGCTCTTCAACTTTGAGCATCTCACCCAATGCCTCTGGGCCTTAGCCTCCTCACCGTAAAAGGTGGCAGTGGGGGCAGCTTGCCAAGCAGATCAATCCTAAGGTTTCTTTCCTGTGCAGATGAAATGATGGTAGGATTCCCACAGCAAAACTAAAAAATGGAATTCAAGCGTGCTCATTAATACAAAGTGCCACTAGAGGTCAGAATGAGTTTGGTAATTCTGTGTAATCCGGAATGCAGCCGGAGCCAAAGCAAAAGCTTATCTTGGATAATGCCTTGCCTCGCAGGTCCACACCAATCCACTTGCAAGTTGAAGAATGATGATTCATGTTATAGAACAAAATAAGGAAACCTAGGAAACCAGAAATTACATTAATGGGTCATTTGTAATTTCCTACTACCAGATTGCTTATCTTCCTTTGCATGCCTGAAGGTTGTTTATTGAAATGTGTCACCTGAAGCTCTGGTGCCTCCTGTTTGCTCCTGTTACTGTGTTAATCAGTCTCATAGAATGGGAAGCTGCTGGAGACTAAAAGCTAAAAGCATTTGTGCATCTAGGTGTAACTGCATCAAGAACATGCAACTGTGTGAATCACATTTCACTAGCGGTATAAAGTCACAGTGAGTGTAAAGGAGTGAATGAAAAGCAAAAGGAATAAGAGGGAACACACATATCCTTGGACACTTGCCTTGTCAAGCTACCAATCAGGACCAGCCCTAGCCACAACTGTGAGGTCTGTAGATTGTATATGTGTATATATATAGCTATCAGTCTCTGTATAGTTCTCCCCATCTCTTCTGGCACTCCAGATTTCTCTGTTCTAAACATTGTTTAAATCCTATTATCAGGATAGATACAAAGAACTCAATTGGGACAAAATGTAAGAACTGGTGACATGACTTTGCTCTAGAGAACAAGGCCTTTTTAAAAAGGTGGGACTCTAAAAGTAGAATTGTAATCATCCAGAAAGTTGGGAATCTGGGGGTCAGGACCTTTGCAAAATCACTCTACAGAGCTAACTCCATAAGCCAATGGCAAAGTCTGGCCTTGCCTCCCACTAATGCACAATCTAAGTGGCTGATCATTCGACTTTCCACACCCTTGTTTTTAAACAGTTATTGACTATTCCCAAATGCAAGGATTGATTCATGAGGGTCCATGGGTTTCTCCTGGTATGACACACTTAGGAGGAGCACGGAAATTGTCTGGACCCTCAGTACCACAACATGACAGGACCCTAGGGAGAAGAGACCCTCCTCCCCTTCCTATGTAGTACTAAACATGTGTTTGTGGTCCAAAGCAGGGTGGGCATTTTGGGACTGGTGCTGAAGAGAATAGATATACAAAGTCCTGATCTGACTGATGGCCTCAGATATCAAATAGATATTTCTTTGTATGCAGATAAGAGAAAATTTCCTGATGTCTGTCATAAGACCAAAGAGCAGCACATCTCAAAGCCTCAGGGACCTCTAAAGTCCTAAGGTGCTGAGGCACTAACCTCTGGGATCACAGCCTTGACAATCTTGCCTCCAGCCTCTTCACGGGATCACCATCACAGCCATATCAACTTATAGACACAGCTGCTACAATTAGTCCTCACTTCTCTTTGACATTTATGTGCTCAGTAATCAGAAGTAATACCTCATATTTACCCGGCACTTGGTAGTTTACAGAGTGATTCAGAAAATACCTGTATCCATCCTGTGAGGCTAACTGTTACTATACACATGCTCACGTTTCCCAGACAGAGCTCACAGGAGGTCAATACTCCAGCCTCACATCCACACTTAGCCATCTCACGTTGCCTGATATGCAATGCCAGGCCCTGATATGCAATGCCAGGTGCTTCCCAGGCCCTTTCCCTGCCCACCATCCATCACTCCTTTCACAAGCATTGCCATTTCACAGATGATGCAACTGAGACTCAAATCAGTTAGGTAGCTCTCTCAAAAGCAGAAAGTATGAAAGTGGTGGGGCAGTCTCAAACTCATTGATTTTTTTTTAAACTTCCTTGTATTAAATCTCTCAGCAGCATTCAATATCCCACTGTTTTCTGGAATCATCTCTCCTGCAATATCTCTCTCTCTCTCTCTCTCTCTCTCTCTCTCTCTCTCTCTCTCTCTCTCTCTCTCTCTCTTTCTCTCTCTCCCTCTCTCTCAATCTCTCTCTCTCTTTCTCAGCACTATTCTTTTGATTTTACTATTATTTCTGATCCCTTTTTCTCATTCTCTTCTTAATATACAGTTGTTTTTGTCTCCTTTATTCTCATAATTTCAAATATCATTTATGCCAAATCAACTCCCAAATTTACATCTCTAAGCTACATTCTCCAATACCTCTACCACCGCCCCAACTTACTTACTTTATTTATTTATTTATTTATTTATTTATTTATTTATTTATTTTTGGTACTGGGGATTGAACCCAGGGATGCTCTACCACTGAGCTACATCCCCATACCTTTTTATTTTTTATTTTGAGGCAGGGTATCTCTAAGTTGTTGCTAAGTTTCTGAGGCTGATCTTGAAGTTATGATCCTCTTGCCTCAGTCTCCCCAGTCTCTAGGGTTACAGGCATGAGCTACTAGGCCTGAACCATATCCCCTTTTGAGTTCCAGATTTAGTCATCCAAGTGTTAAGAGGATCCAAAAATTCATTCTTATAAATTAATTCTTCAATGTATGTATAAAAATAGTTTAATCTTGCCAATTGTTTTAGTAGCAGGTTTTAATATGATAAAAAATGAGACTCATTTTCAGAGTAAGTTATAGAGAAAGCAAATCACATGAAATTTACGCATTCCATTATGCCAAGGCAAACAATTACAGCAAAGCAGATGAACCAGAAGTGCACAAAGTGCTACAGAATGTCCTTGATGCAATTGCTTTTGCAAAAACAAAATTTCAACACTTTCTAATGAGATGGAGCATAGCCACAAAAATCTTTTGTACCTCATGAAATTCCCCCAGTTAGTCTATGACAAAGTACTTAAAAGACATCACATTTATAATAAGATACCCATTTTTCTTGTACAAAACTACAAGTGATTCATATTTTTGGGGATTTTTATTTAATGGCATGTGGCCATCAGTAGAAGGTGTCCTTGCACATGGTTTTTAAGTAAATAAATAAATAAAATTTGTCTCTTCAAGTTAAAAGTGATGTTTCACTTATTATCTTGTGTTTGTTGGTTTTTTAAACTTTTTAAAACTTGCTCTAATTAGTTGTACATTAAGAGTAGAATGCATTTATACATTTTGATAAATGATACATAAATGGAGTGTAATTTCTCATTTTTCTGCGTATACATATTGCAGGATCACATCGGCCATGCAGTCATGTATGTACATGAGGTAATAATGTCTGATTCACTCCACTATCCTTCCTATGCCCATATCCCTTCTCCTCTCTTCACTCCTCTCTACCTAATATAAAGTAACTCTATTCTTCCCTCTCCCCTTCCCCTTATTGTGAATTAGCATCCACATATCAGAGAAAACATTTGGCCTTTGGTTTTTTGGGTTTGGCTTATTATTAGGTTTTTTAATAATGGCCATCCTAACATAACCTGTGTAAGGTGACCCTCATTTTGATCTTGATTTGCATTTTCCTTATGATTAGTGATGTTGGACATTGTCGTATACCTGCTGCCATTTATATGTCTTCTTTGAAGAAGTGGATACCAAACCCTTTGCACGTTTTTAATCAGGTTGTTTTCTTGATATTGAGTTGTAGGAATTCTTTAAACATTTTTGTATTAGTTCTATCAGATACATGATTTGCAAATACTTTCTCCATTCCGCAAATCAGTTTTTCATCTTGATGGCTGTTTCTTTTGCCGTGCAGAAGTGTTTAGTCTGACACTGGGCCACTTGTGCATTTTTGCTTTTGTAGCTTGTGCTTTTGGTGTCGTGTCTGAGAAATCATTGCCTGTACCAATGTCACGAAGTGTTTCCTGCATGTTATCATCTAGGAGTTTTATAGATTTAGGAAATAACAAATGTTGTAGAACTTGCAAAGAAATTATAAACCTTGAACATTCTCGGTAGAACTGCAAACTGGTGCAGCTATTATAGAAAACAGTATGGTAATCCTCAAAACTTTTAAATAGAACTATCATAAGATACAGCAATCTCAGTTTGGGATATATTATCATAAGATTTTAAATCAAGATATCAAAGAGACATGTTTATTGTAGCATTATTCACAATAGACAAGATAGAGAAACAACCTAAATGTGCATCAACAGATGAACAGATGAAGAAATGTGTTTATAAAAACAAAGAAATTTAAAAAGATGGAAATCTTGTCACATGAGAAAACATGGATCAGTCTTGAGAATCTTATGCTAAGTTAAATTAAACAGACCCAAACAAATACTGCATGATTTCACTTACATGAGGTATCTAATGCAGTCGTGTTTATAGAAACACAACAGAATGTCAGTTTCCAGTCTCAGGGGGCAAGAGGAACATAGAGAGTTGCTATTCAAGGATATAGTTCAGATATAAAACTATAAAAATGAATAAATTTTACAGATCTACTGTACACATGGTACCTGTAGTTAACAATATTGTACTGTGCACTTAAAAATTAGTTAAGAGGGTGGATCCCATTTTACGTGTTCTTATCACAATTTGAAAAAGGATGCTTCAGTGCTAAGTGAGGAAATAGTTGGTTTTCAAAAGAAACTGAAGACTCTGAAACTCAATACTTAAAAATGTTTTCATCATTACAGGCTTGTGTTGCTATCAATGATGTATCACATAACTTTCACATCTGCACACTTAAGCACATGGGAACAGAACTATTTAACTCAGTATAAAATTCTCCAGATGAATTACTTCAGAAGGTATTGATTTAATTTTGATGAGTTTAAAAGACTGTCAGAAGAGAAAATGTGTATCATAAGCTGAATATCAATAAAATGTTAGCATAATTGGTGTGTGAGATTTAAAAATAAGCATCATATAAAGTAATAATGGCTAATGGCATACTTCTTCATATTCATATGAGGTACCTTTTTTATCTGTAACATTATGTCAGCCAAAGCAAGTATTGACATGAACTACCCTTGGAACCCTAACTTTGATTCTCAATATAAAGTTTTTTCAAAATAATAAAAATATCAATCAAAATATTATTTATTATTATTGGCAAAAGAAGAACCATTTCTATGATTTAAAAATGAATTTGACTATCTTACCTTTTTATTTCTAATTTTTATGTGCTTTGTAATAAATATCAGTATAATAGTGCATTCGTATAAAACAAGGAGTCATTTTTGGGAGAGTCATGGGATTTGCTTATCTGATAGGATGCCTTCAGGATTCAAACTGGAGATTAGAAACTTAAAACAACCTCAGGTTCCATTTAAACAATTTGGGAACTGAATCTGAAATGAGTTTAAAGTGAATTCAAAAGATAGTCTTAGAGGGACAGAGATGACAAGATGCCGTGAAAGCTCAGCCTCAGCACTGACAGCATGTGTAAGGTGTTTGTTGCCAGTGCCAAGAATGTGTGCACTGACAGGTGGGATGAGGAAATTGCCCCTGAAAGTAGAATAAGGAATTGTTCACAGCTAAATCCTTTCCACTGTCCTGCTGATGCAAACCAGCATAGTCTCAAACTTTATTTATACTGAGAAGCACCAGAAAAAGCATTTATTGTATAGGGTTGTTATTACTGTTGAGAATGTGTTATGATAGATCAACTCAGAAAATCCTCTGGGCGGCAATTCTCTTATGCAATATTCTCTAGTCATGGAAACTTCCCTGTACCTTTGACAAAGTGGTCCCTAAATCAAATAAATAATAGAAAGAAGAACCTTCTCAAAAAGGACCTTAGGGAAATATCCTATTCAACCAATTAATATGTCAGTTAAGAATTATTCCTGTTAATTACCAAAACACAAGTTTCTCTAACATGGTACTTTTCTAACTCTTCCAGGAGAACTCACAATAAGAAACATTTTATTTCCTATCCCAATAAACACATGAATATGTAATTGAAGAAGTTTTTGCAAAACACATTTTAATCTTATTAAGTAAAACATGACTATTTCATTTTTAAAATTCTGTCTATCACTTCCTAAATTGATTTCCCTTTCCACTAAAAAATCTACACCTAATTTTGAGGGATACTGCCCTAGCACCTATAACCTAGCTCAGCATCCCCCGACAACAGCATTATTCTACATATCTGCAAGTAACAGCATTGAGTATTTTTTAATTGCATATTGTTCCATGCTTTTATTAATTTGAACAAGTTGTCCTTCCAAATAAGAATGAGTTTACCAAATTTTCAAAATGTCACTGTTCTTAAAAGATCTTGATGAGATTAGGGTTTGGTCCTCTGAGAACAAAGGTTGTGCTGACAGGTGAGAAAGAAAGGTAACACGATGGCAAAGCCTCCTGGTTCTGAGTGCAAACGTGTTTGAGATGACGGGAAGGGGAAGCTTGCTAACCAACACACACGTCCCTTGCCATGTCCCAGGTACTACTCCAAGCACTTTACATATGTCCTCAATTATTCCTCTAACAACTCAAGGACTATTACGAACCCCATTTTCAAAGATGAAGAAAATAAGGGTGGTTTGTTTAGTTAACTCTTCCATGTAACCCCTTAGTAAGTTTGGAGTTTAAAAGGGGGCTCCCAGCTCTGGAAACTCTTAGAACCACTATACTGTCTACCTCTAGACCTTATGTATGAAATCTTTCAATCTCTAAGTACCAAAAGCAAAAAAGAAATCTTTCACTTTAAATTATGAACATTATTTTATTACATACAAATCAAACAAAACTTTCCCAGGGGTGAAACATGATCTCTGAGCTAGCAATCTTTAAGCCCCAGATGTAGGGTAACAGAGAGGAAAGGAGAGTTCAACAAGGGGAGGCCCTGAGTCTAGTCTTAGAGGATGGAGCTCATTCCTGACTGTCTTGCAGAGGACTTTGTGCCAATCATGTGACCTTTATGAGCATCTTTACCTTCAAATTAGAATCTGAGGCAGACGGTCATCAAAGGCCTGCCACCTCCAACATTGTAAGAGTCTAAGGATCTCAGGGAAAATGAAGGTCAAGAGAGTACAGTGGAAACAGAGGAATAGAAGGTGTCTAGCAAAGAATGCACAAAAGATGTAGGAACGAAGGAGAAGAGTTAGAATGGGGGAAAGAGGAGTAAAGAATAAGGAGGCCACAATGAAGGAGGGTTCTTGAATGATGGAACTGGATTAGTGCTCTCTTCTAGAATGCTATTAAAGAAATTTAAAAAGTTGTAAATATACTTATAGTTGAAGCATTTTACCTGGGTCTTTTTTTCTTCATAATAAGGACAAGGAAGTAAGACAACAAAGCAAATCAGACAACTACAGGTCAATGTAGAGCAGGTAAGGTTAAACGTAACTTTTGTTGGTTAGCTGAAAAATTTGCAGAAACGTATGGGAACTTAGATAGGGAGTTTGCAGGGAGTGAAGCAAGAATACACAGAAAGATCCTGGGCAAACTCAGAAAAGAAGTATGCCCTTTTGGCTCAAAATCAGAATCTGAAGATACTTCATATGGTCAAAATATCTTCTGTCACTGAGTAATTCCTTTCTGAGTTGCTCAGGTTTTTATCAGAAACATTTTTGGCATGATGGAGATGAAATTGTGGGCTAAAAATCAGTCATGGAATGCCCAGAAATGAATTAGTGCTCAGAATTAATTACTTCTTGAAATCCATCTGCCTGGACAGTGTTTGAAGTGAGCTTTCTGGAAAATGAGAGTCTAACAGATGTGCTTCCCACATCCCTCACTGCTCAGGGAGACCATCTGCCCCCTATGGGAATGGAAAAAAAAAAAAAAAAAAAAAACTTGAACATAACTAAAAGCCTTCCAAAGTCTTGCAGGGCATGAATTTCCTGAGAAAGTAGTATCTTGATTTACACATAGATTAGGTCAGTTTTCTTTTCTTTAACTGTGTCTCTTATTGAAGATAATCACAGAGGGGTTAGGTTGAGTTGCCAATTCAGAGGCCCCACCCTCAGAGATGAGATCCCAGATTTGATGTGGGCCTCAGGTTGCGTACTGATGGGTTAATCTGAGGCCCAAGGCATGTGGGACTGTGTTTATTATAATAAACACTGATATGCCTCACATATTTGAGAAGTGACAATGTCCCAACCTGAGAGGATGTTCTTTCTCATCCAAGATATCTGAAGATCTTTCTTTTCTCTGAGTTACTGAGCATTTTTCCTATGCCATGTGCCAATCATAACATCTTCCTTTTAGTCATCTTTTGTGTGTGCTTCCTCTCCCTCTCCAAGTTGCAGGAACTATTTTAAAGTCAGCCTTGGGCAGTTCTTGGGGCCTGTTGTATGGCTCATTTCTCATCAGGAGGTTTTCTTTTACTCTACTCCTTCCCCACTCCACCTGCAGAGATGAGGCAGCCAGGAAATGAGAGAGAAGACCACATCAGACCTTGCTGTGTGCATTCCTCAGTAAAGGGGGTGCTGTGAGAAAATAATAGGTTTTGTGAGGGCTGCAGGAACATGCTCTGCCTTGGTTTTACTACTGCTCCACTATTTACACCACTTGTTCAAGTTGCTTACCTTCTCTGTGCCTCGCCTTTCTCCAGGGTAAAATGGGAACGACAGCAGTACTCACGGTGCAGGATAACTGGGAGTCATACAAGTAAGATGACAGACCTTCGCTGATGGACACAGTAACAGCTAAGAAATGTTACCCATTTATCATTTTTTAAATCCATGCTTTCTGGGACCAGGAATCAGTAAGAACTATAATCCTTTTCCAGATAAATAGTGCCATTGCCTTCTAGAGGCAGAAAGCAGATATCCACAGCTCACAGGGGCTCCACTCAGAGACTGTGCTTCTGATTCACACCCATACTTCTCCCTCTCTAGCCAAGAAACTTATCTTCAGCATAGACCTGAAAGAAGGACAAATAAAAATATGAAGTCTTCCCACTGGGATCTAGATCCTAGATCCCACCGTTTTTATTAATTTTATCTTATTATTAAGAATAGTTAACAAGTACCAAGGTCTTGTTTTCTACCCAGCACTTTGCTAAATGCTTTACAGTAAAACCATTTCACTTAGTCGTTAAACATGAGCCCATGAAGTGGATATGATTATTCTTTCTATTTTATAGATAAGAAAGCTATGGCCTGAAGAAAGATCAAGTGATTTGCTCGGGATCTCACAGATCCCTCGGAACCTGGCTCCAGAGTGAGTGTGGACCATGCTGTATTGCCACCCAGTACTTGGTTATTTTGTTAGTTTGTTTGTTCCTAACGTTAACCAACTATAATAGATAACCAATAATAATTTAAAAAATATTTATCGAGTACTTACTCTGTTTTAGGAACTGATCTTATTTCTGGGGACACAAAAGTCCACCCTTGTGAAACATAATTGCCAGTTGAAGGAGACATACAGGGAAATAAGCAAATTACCTAGAATGTTAAGAGGTGATGAGTTCAATGGAAAAAAAAAAAAAAAAAAAAAACACCAGAAAAGTTACAGGGTAAGAGAGCTAAGGTCATTGCACTCACAAAGATAAAGGGTCATTCAGTTCAGCCTCATTGTGACAATGAGATTTGAGAAAGAACTTGAAGAAGGGGAGAGATTGATTTGGAATGAGATTCCAGGCAGAGAGAACAGTGTTACAAAGTCCCTAAAAGAAAAACAAGTTTGGTTTATAGGGAATCAGCTAGGGACTGAGGTCCGAGATACACCAAGGTAGAACAGACCAGGCCAGGTCTTTATGCTAGTGCAAAAACTTCAACTGCTCTCTGTATGGAATGAAGAATTATTGGAGGACTTGAGTAAAATGATATGACTAACCTTCTTTTTAGAAGAATCTGCTTATATGCTGTATTGAGAGAAGACTATGAGTAAACAAGAGCAGAAGCAGGAAGACCAGTTGGAGAAGGTTGCAGTCATGAAGGTGGGGGATAGGAGGTGGCTGGATGGCAGCAGGGAAGGTGTGAATGATTGCTGGCTTCTAGAAAATGTTAAGGTGGGAGCAATAGGAATTTACTGACAGACTGCAAATTGGATGGGAGAGAAAGAGAAGTATCTAGATGAGCACCAGTGCCTCTGACCTGAGCAGCTGGGTAGGTGGCATTGCAATTAACTGAGAAGTCAGTGACTCGTGAAAAGTCAGGATCGTGGTCCATTTGCACAGGTACAGGAGAAGATGAGGGTTTGGGGTTGGTACTACTAAACTTGAGACGTGTATTAGATATCCAACTAAATAAATCAAGTAGGAAAATTCCACACCAATAAGTGTGGAATTCAAGGAGGCCCAGACTGAAGATGTAAGTTTGCAGTAGATAGATACATAATCATTTCCTTGTGTTTGAATGAGATTATCAAGTAAGTACATTTAGAGAGCTCTGTAGCATTCCATTTTTGCTAAGTAAGTCCAGGAAGAAGAGAAACAGCAAGAGAGTTAAGTAAACAATGAGGAAGGAGGTAAAACAAGAGAATGAGATGTCCTGAATGTCAATAAATAAAAGAGAAAAAAAAATAATAGGGAATGATCAGCTATATCAAATGTGGCAGACAGACAATTAACATCAGTCATTGAATTTAGTCCTGTAGAGGCCGTGGTGACTTCAACAAGGGTAGTTTTGGTAGAGTGAGTGAAAAGCAGAGTGAAATGTGTTTACAATATTGGGAAGAGAGAAACTGAAAATATAGAAGTACAGCATATAAAAGTTCATTTGAGGTGTTTAAGTGAAAAAGAGGAAGAAAATGTGTCAGTGGGGAGAGGAAAAATTAGAGGGGATGTTTTTAAAGGTGTGAGACATAATACAATCCTTGCTTATTGATGGGAATGACATAGAGAGGAAATTGATGTAGAAAAGAGAGGGAATTGATGAGAAAAATCACCTTGAGGAGCAACATTGGGAGGGGATCCGGTAACCGAGTGCAGAACTTGGCCTATCAGTAATAAAGTATGTATGACATTGATGGTAGCAAGTGAAAAGACAGAACGGAAGGTGCATGTGCTGGTAGCTGAAAAAGCAAGGTGGTGGAATTTCTTGGAAAATCTGTTCTGATGGCTTCAGTTTTCTTACTGATAGAGAAACAATCAGTGTTCGGCAAGAGGGAGACAGAGAGACAGTATTCAAATGTTCAAGACTATTTCTGATCCTCCAAGAAACAAATGTGAAGCTGTAGATAGATGTGGAAGAGATTTACTAGGAAAACACTTGTCAATAAAGAGGAAGGAAGCAAGGGACAATGGGGACTGAAATAGGAGAGATCGGGTATAAAGAGCTTCAGACTGAGTACAATTCTAGAACATCTCAGCCAGTCCAATAAAATGTCCCCAAGCAGATTCCCATGAGAGAAATCTCACATCAAACAGGAACAGCCTGGCTCTAATACTCCCACCAGCCATTTGTTGGGTACAGTCCCAGGGGAAGAATGGCAGGGGCACAAATGCCACACTGTACCTGAATGTGCAGCAGCTAGAAACAACCCACCACAAGTACCTGCCCCACAGAGACCCTTGGCAGGAGATCTGGTGACATACCTCCATGACTGCCACAAAGAATGAGGAGAGAGGGGTAGGTGTAAAATAACCATCTGGAATAGAGGACAATGAGTGACCAAGAAAAATGTGTTCTGTTTCTCAGTTGGCATGAGGGGGTCACTTGACAGCCATGTTCCCAATTCAGGTGGCTGTGGTTTTGCCCAGATGTATGCAGGTGCTCAAATTTAGTTGCAGAGCAGACAGAAAATTGATTTTAATCAAGGTTGAGGTTTTGGTAAGTGAATATAATGAAGTAAAAGAGGGCTTGAGGTTTTGAGACTGGCTCTATGCACAGGAGTGAAAAATGACTGACATGAAGGAAAGAAAGGCATATTGAGTAAAATAACAGCAAAATCATGGAAGAATCAATAAACTGAACCTATGCTGAGATCAGAGCTGGATGGAGCTTGGATATTAAACAGAGTGAGCTGGAAATACAGTACTGGAAGAAGTGATCAGAGGATGGGATATGTAAAACTGAGATTATGAAAGGATTATAATTACTGGAACAATAGAGTCTAAGACATTATCAAGCAAATGAATGGCTAAGGTGGGATGAAGGGCAATCTCATTAAGTGGAAGAGTTCAAGAAATGGAAAGAGCACAGTTATAAGAATCATTTACACTTGTGTTGCAATTATCAAAAATTAGGACACGAATAGTATTGCAGACAGTAAAGAAAGCCAATCACTATCCAGAAATGAATTATCCAAGGAGCAGAAGATAAACGGGGATAGGGAATATATGAATGAAATGAGACTTGAAGTTTTCAGGGTTTAGGGAAAATACAATGGTCTGAAAACGACAATGAGGAACACGAAGAACACCTACCCCATATCCAGAACCAGTAGTACTAGAGCTTTGTAAGAAAACAAAATGTTACCAATGGAAAATATTCCTAATGGAGTAGGAATCTCCGGGAAGAGTTTGGTTTCAGTAAGGACAGGAAGAGGAAAGAAAACTGCATCATGCAGGGTCCATTTCAAGGAACAGAACAATTACCACCATTTATTCAAGGAGCTGGTCACAAGATTATTAAAAAAGGTGAGAAACCCAACTATACACAATGAAGAAATCAAGAGATTAACAAGAATAGAGGGCTACCATCACTGATTTGGCTGGAAACCCAGGAGAAAGAGGTGATGAGACCTGAAAGCTGAAACCAAGTGGCAGCTGGGACAAGGTAAAGTCATCTAGAAAAAGCCGAAAGAAAAGTTATGGCCACTGTCAGAGGCTAAAGTGGAGAGGAAGGGGAAGAATATCCTGACTTTTCCTTTCCTACCAGCTTTTAATCTCCCAATAATGCTTTCTATTGGCTCAACTTAGATGGCAGTAATAATAATAATATTGGTTTTGGTAGGATCTCTTATCTGGTGCTAAAATACATGTGTATATGTATGTGGGTATGCAAGTGTATATGTGTGAGTGATGGGGTGGGGAATTGAAAAAGCATTTGCATTTGTACCTCAAAGTCATCTCTCTACATGGGCACACATTGTCCCTTCCATCATCACATCTGCTAGGTGGTTGGTCCTTCTGAGTACCTGCAGAAGTGTCCTTGGTTTCTACTTCCATGGTCTCTTTGAGAACTCCTTCTGAACTGTTTTTGGATGCAAAGGTGTCATCTACTTCTCCCCTCAACAGAGTATGCTGTGCAAAACTCTAGAAAGTGTCCAAAGTTCCATCTTACTAGAACTATACCTTGGCAGAGCATTTTTCTTTCATGTCTCACCACCTCAAGCTCTAAAAGGAAGTGTGCATCTCCACTCAGATCCACAAGCTATCTGCAGATGCTCAACCCAGCTTTAGGCTCAGCCCAGAGCATGGTCTGGAGCTGGACACAGAACCTTTCTCAGGTAATGCCCTAACCTTTCCTGCTTTTCTTCATCAACTTACTATTCTGACAGCCCAAGGAATGCTTAGTGCTAGGGAAGTTCTACTCACTAATCTGCAAGCCACTTCTATCCAGTCTCACTCTTCCTTTAAGCCCTAAGAGGAACACAAAAACTTTTTTTTCCCTTCTCTGAGGCAATCAATATGGGATAGTTATTTGTAGGGGTTAAGGAAGAAACAAAGAGGAGAAAGTACCTGAGGGGGAAAGAAAACATTGGATAATATTGCAAACAATACCGCATCTCTACACAATCAACTTCTGAGAGAAGGTGCCAGGCTGGGTTCAGCATCACTGGAGAAGAGAGAGGCTGGGAGTAAAGAAAGATTTCGAGAAAGTTATTAGAATCCATAAGTGATCACATTTTCTTAAATGTTTCCCTTTTTGTGGGATAGAACTTCTCAATGAGGAAAAGGATCTCAGAGAGTAAAATGAGAGTCGAGGCATGCTTACAAAAGAACAATCAACTGTAATAACCCTGTGAACCATCAACACATGAGTTTCTCACAGTGGTTAGGGTTGATACTGTAATTCCCTTTCACAGATGAGGAAACAGGCAAAGATTCAGAATTTGAACAAAGTGATACAAACCAGTGCTGGATTGTGGGTTGTGAAGACTTGAGGCAAGTAACAACATTTTCCCAAAAAGTCATGGCTCGTTTCTTCTCTCATGACTGAGCTTAAAAACGACTTATTTTTCATCAGTGATTTTTTAAATCATTGACATAGTTCTTATCTGCTTGAGAAAAAGAAACTAGGACATGACTCAGCCTGGGAAAGTAGGAAGTGATTTTGTGGGAACATATTTCCTACAGTAACCATAGAAGACTTCAGCTTTGCTGGGCTTCAATTTACTAATTAGTGAAACTTGCACAGAAGAAGCATGTGACTCCCCCTCAAGTGGGCTGGCCTGGGTACATATTTGTGCTGGGATTTGTGTCTCAGGGGTTGAGCTGGGTGGGAGGAGTATGTCTCTAAAACAGCCTGAAGCAGGAAGAGCTGGTGCTGTGTAATTGCTTTGTCTTTGGAAAATACCAAAAATCAGGCACAGGAAACAGAGTTCAGATATCGAGTTTAGGGCAGACAGGAAACCAGAGGCAGGGCTGAAAATCAGAAGCTGATAGAAGCAGTACAGAACTGCAAACAGGGGGAAGTTGGGGCTATGTTCTTTATATTCAGAGTTGATACCACAAAAGAAATTATTATGTTTTAAAGATTACCACCAAAATGAAGATTTCTTTTTTAAAATTTGTTTTCAATTTTTGATACAAGTGGTTCATCCCAGGCATATGCCTTATAATTTGATTTTCCTTCAGTGTAGCACAAACATATCCTTTTATTTCTCAACTACTGCAGTTAGGACTTTCCCAGGACTGCTGTATGGCCTGCCCAAACAAAGGAAACCAGCTACACAGCAACTGCTAGATCTAATGGCCACCTCCTGTCCTGGGTCACTTTTACCTTTCTTACCACTTTTTCTATAACCAGACATCATTCTCTGACTCCCTTGATATTTCTCTATTGGAATTTTTGCCCATCTCTGGCTGCTTCTTCTGAGCCCCTAACACTTCTGATAACACTTGAATATAGAGAAGAGACCCCTAGAAACAATAAGAAACAGCTCATTTTATTTTTTTCCTTTTCACCTCTTTTAATGTTACTTTTTGGTTTTGGTTTTGTTTTTTTAATTGATACAAAAAATTGAGCATATTTAAGAGGGACTATGTGACCAACACTTTTATGAGTGAGATCCTGAGTACTTGTCTCTCTATGCCTGGTTTATTTTGCTTAACAACCTTCAGTTCCATTCATATTGCCATCAATGCTGAGATTCCATTCCTCTTATTTGGCTCAAGGGTGTGCCATTGCATATATGCACCACATTTTCTTTCTTTATTCATCATTTGTTGGACACTAAGATTGCTTTCATTTCTTGGCTATTATGGATACTGCTGCAATAATCATTGGAATGCAACTGTCCCTTCAACATCCTGAGTTCATTTCCTTTGGATCCAGGAATGTGATGGCTAGTTCATGAGGTAGTTCCATTTTTTATTTTTTTGAGGGACCTTCCTATCGTTTTCCATAATGGCCATGCTAATTGACATTCTTCCACATCCTCACTACACTTGTTCATTTTTGTCATTTTAATGGTTGCCAATCTAACTGGAGTGAGATGATACCTCATTGTGCACTCCATTTGCATTTCTCTAATGAGTAGTGATATGGCGGATTTTTTTCACGAACCTCTTGGCCACTGCATGTCTTCTGTTGAAAAATGTTCATCCAGGTCCCTTGCCCATTTTTTAATCACCTAATTTGTTTTTGTGCTGTTGAATGGAGTTCTTTATGAGCTTTGGATATGAACTCTATGTCAGAGTTAGAGTTTGAAAATATTTTCTTCCACTCTGTAGTTTGTCTCTTTTTCTACTAATTATTTCTTTTGCTCTATGGAAGCTTTTTAATTTGATGTAATTTTATGTTTTTAATTTTTGCTTTTGTTTCTTGGCTCTGGGAAACTTATCAAAAAAAAAAAAAATCTTGCCTATTCCAATGTCTTGAGGCATTTCCTCTCTTTTCACCTAGTAGTTTCATAATTTCCAGTCTTACATTTAAGTCTTTAATTCATTTTGAGATGATTTTTTTATGAAAGACAGCTATCTAGTTCATTCATCTGTAGGTGGATATCCAATTTTCCTAGCATCATTTATTAATGAGATTGACCTCACTCAATACATATACTTAGTGCCCTTGTTAAAGATCAGTTGGCTAGAGATGTATGGGTTTAATTCTAGGCTCTCTGTTGTGTTCCAATGTTCTATGTGTTTATTTTTATGCCAATACCATGCTTTCTTGACTACTACAACTTCGTGATACGTTCTAACATCCATGGAAAACTTCTAATGTTCTGTTCTTTTTTTTTTTTTTATTGTACACGAATGGGATACATGTTGTTTCTCTGTTTGTACATGGCATAAAGGCATACCATTTGTGTAATCATAAATTTACATAGAGCAATGTTGTTTGATTCATTCTGTTATTTTTCCCTTCCCCCCACCCCTCCCACCCCTCTTTTCCCTCTATACAGTCCTTCCTTCCTCCATTCTTGCCCCCCTCCCTAAACCTAACTCTAACCCTAACACTAACCCTTCCCTCCCCCCATTATGTGTCATCATCCACTTATTAGCGAAATAATTGGTCCTTTGGCTTTTTGAGATTGGCTTATCTCACTTAGCATGATATTCTCCAATTTCATCCATTTACCAACAAATGCCATAATTTTATCATTCTTCATGGCGGAGTAATATTCCATTGTATATATATACCACAGTTTCTTTATCCACTCATCAATTGAAGGGCATCTAGGTTGGTTCCACAGTCTGGCTATTGTGAATTGAGCAGCTATGAACATTGATGTGGCTGTATCTCTGTAGTATGCTGATTTTAAGTCCTTTGGGTATAGGCCAAGGAGTGGGATAGCTGAGTCAAATGATGGTTCCATTCCAAGCTTTCTGAGGAATCTCCATACTGCTTTCCAGAGTGGCTGCACTAATTTGCAACCCCACCAGCAATGTATGAGTGTACCTTTCTCCCCACATCCTCGCCAACACCTATTGTTGCTTGTGTTCTTGATAATCGCCATTCTAATTGGGGTGAGATGAAATCTTAGGGTAGTTTTGATTTGCATTTCTCTTATTACTAGAGATGTTGAACATTTTCCATATGTTTGTTGATTGCTTGTAGATCTTCTTTTGTGAAGTGTCTACTCATTTCCTTAGACCATTTATCGATTGGATTATTTGTATTCTTGGTGTAGAGTTTTTTGAGTTCTTTATAGATTCTGGAGATTAATGCTCTATCTGAAGTATGATTGGCAAAGATTTTCTCCCACTCTGTAGGCTCTCTCTTCGCATTGCTGATAGTTTCCTTTGCTGAGAGAAAGCTTTTTAGTTTGAATCTATCCCAGTTATTGATTCTTGCTTTTATTTCTTGTGCTATGGGAGTTCTGTTAAGGAAGTCTGGTCCTAAGTCGACATGTTGAAGATGTGGACCTACTTTTTCTTCTATAAGATGCAGGGTCTCTGGTCTGATTCCGAGGTCCTTGATCCATTTTGAGTTTAGTTTCCTGCATAGTGAGAGATATGGGTTTAGTTTCATTCTGTTGCATATGGATTTCCAATTCTCCCAGCACCATTTGTTGAAGAGGCTATCTTTTCTCCATTGCATATTTTTGGCCCCTTTGTCTAGTATGAGAAAATTGTATTTATTTGGGTTTGTGTCCATGTCCTCTATTCTGTACCATTGATCTACCTTTCTATTTTGGTACCAATACCATGCTGTTTTTGTTACTATTGCTTTGTAGTAGAGTTGAAGATCTGGTATTGCAATACCCCCTGTTTCATTCTTCCTGCTAAGGATTGCTTTAGCTATTCTTGGTTTCTTATTCTTCCAGATGAATTTCATGATTGCTTACTCTATTTCTGTAAGGTACATCATTGGGATTTTAATTGGAATTGCATTGAATCTCTATAGCACTTTAGGTAGTATGGCCATTTTGACAATATTAATTCTTCCTATCCAAGAACATGGGAGATCTTTCCATCTTCTAAGGTTTTCTTTAATTTCTTTCTTTAGTGTTCTGTAGTTCTCATTGTAGAGGTCTTTCACCTCTTTTGTGAGATTGATTCCCAAATATTTTATTTTTTTCGAGGCTATTGTGAATGGGGTAGTTTTCCTAATTATTCTTTCCAAAGATTCATCACTTATGTATAAAAATGCATTGGATTTATGAGCATTGATCTTGTAACCTGCTACTTTACTGAATTCACTTATGAGTTCTAAGAGTTTTCTGGTGGAATTTCCAGGTTCCTCTGAATATATAATCATGTCATCAGCGAATAGGGATACTTTGAGTTCTTCTTTTCCAATTCGTATCCCTTTAATTTCTTTGGTTTGTCTAATTGCTCTGGCTAGAGTCTCAAGAACAATGTTGAATAGAAGTGGTGAAAGAGGGCATGCCTGCCTTGTTCCAGTTTTTAGGGGGAATGCTTTCAGTTTTTCACCATTTAGAATGATATTAGCCATGGGCTTAGCATAGATGGCCTTTACAATGTTAAGGAATGTTCCCACTATCCCTATTTTTTCTAGTGTTTTGAGCATGAAGGGGTGCTGTATTTTATCAAATGCTTTTTCTGCATCTATTGAAATAATCATGTGATTCTTGACTTTAAGTCTATTGATATGGTGAATTACATTTACTGATTTCTGGATGTTGAACCAACCTTGCATCCCTGGGATGAAACCCACTTGATCATGGTGCACTATCTTTTTAATATGTTTTTGTATGCGGTTTGCTAAGATTTTGTTGAGAGTTTTTGCGTCAATGTTCATTAAGGATATTGGTCTGAAATTTTCTTTCCTCGATGTGTGTCTGTCTGGTTTAGGTATCAGGGTGATATTGGCTTCATAGAATTAGTTTGGGAGGGTTCCCTCCTCTTCTATTTTATGGAATGCTTTGAGAAGTATTGGAATGAGTTCTTCTTTAAAGGTTTTGTAGAACTCGGCTGAGAACCCATCTGGTCCTGGACTTTTCTTTGTTGGTAGGCTTATGATGACTTCTTCTATTTCAGTACTTGAAATTGGTCTATTTAAATTTTGTATGTCCTCCTCGTTCAGTTTAGGCAATTCATATGTCCCTAGAAACCTGTTGATGTCTTCAAAATTTTCTATTTTGTTTGAGTATAGATTTTCAAAATAGCTTCTAATTATGTTTTGTATTTCCATCCTGTCTGTTGTGATATTTCCTCGTTCATTCTAAAGTTTAGTGATTTGGGTTTTCTCTCGTCTTCTCTTTGTTAGTGTGGCTAAAGGTTTATCAATTTTGTTTATTTTTTCGAAGAACCAACTATTTATTTTGTCAATTTTTTGTATTGTTTCTTTTGTTTCAATTTCATTGATTTCAGCTCTGAGTTTAACTATTTCCTGTCTTCCACTCCTTTTGGTGCTGGTCTATTCTTCTTTTTCTAGGGCTTTGTGCTGTAGTGTTAGGTCGTTTATTTGTTGATTTTTACTTCTCTTATTAAATGCGCTCCATGAAATAAATTTCCCTCTAAGTACTGCTTTCATAGTGTCCCAGAGATTTTGATATGATGTTTCTTTGTTCTCATTTACCTCTAAGAATTTTTTAATTTTCTTCCTAATATCTTCTGTAATCCATTCATCATATAATAGCATATTGTTTAATCTCCAGATGTTGGAATAATTTCTGTTTTTTACTCTTTCATTTATTTCTAACTTCAATCCATTATGATCTGATAGAATACAAGGTAGTGTCTCTATCTTCTTGTATTTGCTAACATTAGCTTTCTGACATAATATATGGTCTATTTTAGAGAAGGATCCATGTGCTGCTAAGAAGAAAGTGTATTCGCTTTTGGTTGGACGGTATACTCTATAAATGTCTGTTAAGTCTAAATTATTGATTGTGTTATTGAGATCTATGGTTTCTTTGTTCAATTTTTGTCTGGAAGATCTGTCCAGCGGTGAGAGAGGGGTGTTAAAATCACCTAGTATTATTGTGTTATGGTCTATTTGGTTTGTGAAATTGAGAAGAGTTTGTTTGACATACATGGATGAGCCACTGTTTGGGGCATAGATGTTTATGATTGTTATGTCTTGCTGATTTATGCTTCCTTAAGCAGCATGAAATGTCCTTCTTTATCCCTTCTGACTAACTTTGGCTTGAAGTCCACATTATCTGAAATGAGGATGGATACTCCAGCTTTTTTGCTGAGTCCATGTGCATGGTATGTTTTTCCCCATCCTTTCACCTTTAGTCTATGGGTATCTTTTTCTATGAGGTGAGTCTCTTGTAGGCAACATATTGTTGGATCTTTCTTTTTAATCCAATGTGCCAGTCTATGTCTTTTGATTGATGAATTCAGGCCATTAACATTCAGGGTTATTATTGAGATATGATTTGGTTTCCCAGTCATTTGGTTCATTTTTTAAATTTTATTTATTTATTTAATTATTTGACATGACTTGGTTCCTCCTTTATTTGACAATTCCTTTAGGATAATTCCTCCCTTTGCTGATTTGCTTCTTTGTTTTTCATCTCTTCCTCATGGAATATTTTGCTGAGAATGTTCTGTAGTGCCGGCTTTCTTTTTGTAAATTCTTTTAGCTTTTGTTTATCATGGAAGGATTTTATTTCATCATCAAATTTGAAGGTAAGTTTTGCCTTGGTTTGCATCCATTTTCTTTCAGGGCTTGAAAATTGTTGTTCCAGGCCCTTCTAGCTTTTAGGGTCTGGATTGAAAAAATCTGCTGATATCCGTATTGGTTTCCCCCTGAATGTAATTTGGTTCTTTTCTCTCACAGCCTTTAAAATTCTGTCTTTATTTTGTATGTTAGGTATTTTCATTATAATGTGCCTTGGTGTGGGTCTGTTGTAATTTTGTGTATTTGGAGTCCTATAAGCCTCTTGAACTTGATTTTCCATTTCATTCTTCAGATTTGGGGAATTTTCTGATATTATTTCTTTGAATAGATTGTTCATTCCTTTGGTATGTTTTTCTAAGCCTTCCTCAATCCCAATAATTCTTAAATTTGGCCTTTTCATGATATCCCACAGTTCTTGTAGATTCTGTCCATGATTTCTTACCATCTTCTCTGTTTGTTCAACTTTGTTTTCAAGGTTAAATATTTTGTCTTCAATGTCTGAGGTTCTGTCTTCCAGGTGTTCTATCCTACTGGATATGCTTTCTATGGAGTTCTTAATTTGGTGTATTGTTTCCTTCATGTCAAGGATTTCTGTTTGGTTTTTTTTCAATATCTCTAACTCTTTATTGAAATGATCTTTTGCTTCCTGTATTTGCTCTTTTCACTGTCGATTGGTGCAATCATTCAATGCCTGCATTTGCTCTTTCATCTCCTCATTCAGTGCGTGCATTTGCTCTTTCATCTCATCGTTTGCTTCCCTGATCATTTTAATTATGTATATTCTGAACTCCTTTTCTGTCATTTCTTCTGCCATGCTGTCATTGGGTTTTATTGATGTAACATCTAGATTTGTTTGCGTCATTTGCTTTCCTTGTTTTCTCATATTGTTCAGATATCAGTGGACCGCTGAGATATTGCAGATTTCCTCCACCGAATTACAATGGCCCTGAAGATTTCTATATATCCCCTCTTAGCCTTCAGTAGGCTGAAGTCTTGTAGGAAGTTGATAATGCGGTGCTCCACAAGGAAGCTGCCTCTCTAGGAGTGGTGGCCTTCAGGTGGGGTATATTCCCTGCTAGTGGGCAGAGGTGCCTCCATTTGTTGACTAATGGTCATCCAAAGGGAACTAGGCTGCGGGCTGAGGCAAGGCCTGTTTGGGCCTGTGTCTCTGGTTTTACCATCCTTGTGGGGAAACCTCACCCAGCAGGGAAGACTCATGCAGTGGGGAGGTCTCGCAGGTCAGTTCCCCTCTTAGAGGTTCCCCTCAATTTACAGCTACCACTTGGGCTGGGCTGCCTTCCTCTGCAAAGTTCCCAGGGGCCCGGCCCTACCTCCTGGGCCTGGGAGCCTCACCCTTCACTGACGAGTCTCCTTAGGCTGCCCCTCCTCAGAGAATCTACCCACAGTCCTGGAACCTTCGCTCCGCCCCTAAGTGTGTCTCTGTGCGGCTCTTCCACCAAGAAGCCTCCTAGGTCCTGGGACCCTGCTCTGCACTTAATCGCCTGGCAATGCGGTTCCTCCTGTGAGCAGCCACATGGAGCCCTGTACAACCGCTCTGAGTCCCAGAGACCCGCCGCACGCCTCTTCCTCCAGACAGCCGCCTGGTGTTCCGGTGCGGTCACTAGGGTCCAAGCAACTCACTGCGTGCCTCCTCCTCCCGCCAACCACCCGTAGCCCTGGGCAGTCACTTCGAGTCCACGTGACCTGCCCCGTTCCTCCTCCTCCAGGTAACCCTCCCCGGTGTTCAGGAGGGGTCACTCTGAGTCGCTCTGAGTCCACGTGACCCACTGCAAGCCTCCTCCAGGCAGCCGCCCGGAGCTCTGGTGTGGCCACTCGAGACCAAGTGACCCACCACGCTTCTCCTCCAGTCAGTCCCCCGGTGTTCAGGAGTGGTCGCTTTAAGTCCAAACAACTCACCACTCACCTCCTCCTCTAAGCAGCCTCCTGGAGCTCTAATGCAGTCACTGTGAGTCCAAACGACCTGCCTCGCTCCTCCTCTTCCTCCTCCTCCTACTCCTCCGGGCAGGCCCCGGTGTTCAGAAGCGGTCGCTCTGAGTCCACGCAGCTCTCCTCACCGCTCCTCCCCTGGGAAGCTGCCGGAGCCCCAGTGGTTGCTCCTAGTCCCAGTGCTGTGCTGAGCGGCCTCCTCTACGATGCTCCCAGTTGTCGGAGTTCACTTTCCAGCGGGGGGAGGGGTGTCTCGCGGGCAGCTCTACTTCACAAAGTTCCCTGCGTTCCGGGACTATCGCCCCATCTGGGACGCCTCCCCAACGGGAGAGACTCACCTGGCTGCTTTGAGTTGGCTCCAAGTCTCTCAATATCTCCTCTTTTGAATCCTGAGTCCTAGAGCAACATGAAATGCAGCCACCCTCTAGGCCGCCATCTTGAAAACCTAATGTTCTGTTCTTTTTGCTCAAGACAGATTTAAATATTTGGGGGTTTTGTTTTGTTATGTTCTGATAGGGATTGCACTGAATCTGTAAATTGCTTTTGGTAGCTTGCACATTTTAATGATATGGTTCTTCCAATCCATGAATATGGGATATTTTTTGCTTTCAGATGTCCTCTTCAATTTCTTTCATTAATATTTTATCATTTCATTGTAGAGATAGCTTACCTCTTTCCTTAAATTTATTACTAGGTTTTTTTTAACTATTGTAAATAGAACTGTTTTCTTGATTTCTTGTTCAGGAAATTTGCTATTGGCATATAGCAACACTACTAATTTTTGTATGTTCATTTTTATCCTGCAACTCTCCTGAATTTATTTATTAGTTCTAATAGTTCTTTGGTTGAGTCTTTTGAGTTTTTATTGTATAAGATCATGTTATATGCAAACAGTGACAAGTTGCCCTTTGTTTCTTTATCTTGTCAGATTGCTCGGACTGAAACTTTCAGTACTATTTTAAATAAAAGTGGTGAAAGTAGGCATCCTTTGTCTGATTCCAGATTTTAGAAACCTTTCAGATTTTGATAACAACAAGATATTTTAAAATTATAGCAGCTTAATATTGATTGTAAAGATAGGAAGAAAAATTTTTTAAATATTTTTTTAAAAACTATTCCTTCCCATAATTTGAATCTTTATGCCTCATTTTATATGTTTTTGTATTGCCTATCTCAATATATTAATGTTGTTATTATTCTTAACTACTTTTCTTTTTTAATCTTCATTACTGAAGGGATGAGTCATTTGCATATCATATTTACAACATTCATGTATTTGAAATTTTTCCACAAATGCATTCTTACTGGTGAGTGTTATAACTTTTGATGTTCTTACTCTTTAGCAGCAATTTCTTTCCATTTAAAGAACTCCTGTTAGCATTTCTGGTAGGAAAGTTCTAATAGTGATAAAATTCTTTCAGTTTTTGTTTGTCTGGGAACATCTTTACCCCTCCTTTATTTCTAAAGACTAGCTCTGTTGAGTACAGCATTCTTGATTAGCAGGATTTTTTCTTTCTTTTCCTTAAGTACATAAATACATCATCCCACTTTTCTCCTAGTTTCCAAAGTTTCTGCTGAGAAATCAGGTGAATTGGGACACTCTTATGTATTATTTGTTTCTTTTCTCTTGATGCTTCAACCTTCATCTTTAACCTTTCCCAAGATTTATTATAAGTCGTCTCTAGGTAGACTTGGGTGAGTCGAATCTGACTGATGATCTTTGACCTTTCCACATGTAATATTTGTATCCTTCTCTAGATCTGGGAACTTTTCTATTAGTCTCTCTTTGAACAAGCTTTCTACCCCTAAAGTCTTTCATGGGTTCCCATAACCTGAACATTTGCTCTTCTAACGCTGTCCGAAAGTTCCCATAAGCTTTCTTAATTCCTCTCATTCATTTTTTTCTTTTTCTTCTCTATTTTCAAGTGGTCTGCCTTTGAGCTCACTGATTCTTTCTCCTGTTAGTTCTCTTTTACTACTGAAGTCTTCCATCACATTTTCATTTCATTAAGTGTGGTTTTCAACTCAAGGATTTATGCTCTATTTTTAACTACTAGAATGTCTAAGTTTCACTGATAAGGCACTGAATTGTTTCTCTGTGTTGTCTTTAAATTCATTAAATTTCCTTTTAACAGTTATTGTGAATACTCTTGAATACTCTGTACAAGAGTTTGTACACATTGGTTGCTACATGATCAGTTTCTGGTGTATTATTTTGTCCTTTAGGTGAGGTTAAAGTTCCCAGAAAGTTCTTAATGGTTGTTGGGGTACAATGATCCCTGAACACTGAAGGATTAGATATTTATTCCAGTCTTCATTATCTGGCTTCATTTATAGCTATCCTTTTAGAAATTCTAAAGAGGTTGCTTATTTTCTCTGAGCCCATGGCTACTGCCTCTGTATCAGCACTAGATGGTGCCCTAAGTACAGATTTGCTTCCAGTTCACACTTGGTGGGTTGTCACAATTTCAGTACTAGAGGGCTCCCTTCATGCAAGTTTGCCCAAATCCACAGTTAGAGTGTGCAGTTCAGAATGGTCTTAGGGGTGCTTCCAAGGGGTAGTCCATCTCCATGAACCTCTTCCCGGGGCTGGTGTGGGCCCAGATGCCTCACCAACAGCAGTCTGTGGTCAGGTGTCAAGGACAATCTGGCCTTACTGTGGAGGGACTGGCCCTAGGCTTTATGCAGTTACTTGACACTTACTTCCCTCTTCTGCTCTCAAAGAGATAATGACTTTCCATGTTGTGCTGGATGAGTTTGCGGGAAGGATGGGTGATCAGTTCTGTGGCCACCAACTGCACAATGCTGAATTGTACCTGCTGCCTACAACCCACTGGGTTTATCACAGCAAATGGGCAGAACCAAGGCACATGGTGTTATGTCCTGCTGGCTGCTATGGTACACTTTTGGCCCAAGCCCACTGACTGCATTAGCTTTGAGTAATGCTGGCTTTAATCCATTTGTCCCACTGGAACTACAGCTCTGGCATGAGGGCAAAACCAGAGACTCCACTCATGGGCACTGGCCAGGGAACAGGTCTGGTGCTGAATTTCATCTCCATGAACCTAGTGTCTTTGTCAGGAGTCAAACAAATGGGGACATCTAATCTTGGACTTTCAGCCTCCAAAATGAGAGTGAAATAAACCTCTTTTCTTTATACATGACCCAGTCTCTGTTATTTTATTATATAATGGAAAATAGACTACTACACCATGTTAGAAGTTTTATAGTCATTATCTCATTATCTCATTTACATTAATTTATTAATATATAGGCATTATCTCATTATCTCATTTAATCCTCATTTTCTCATTTGATCCTCACAACAAATCTATTAGGTAACTGTCCTTTTACATAAAGGAAGTTAAAATTTAAGAAAGTGAATAAACATACTCAAAGACACCCAGCAAGTAAGCAACTGACCAAAAAGTCAGATATAGTAGTTTGTCTCCATAGCCCAAAATTCATGTTCCTAACTCCACACACTTTTATGAAAAGATTCAGTAAGTCTAAGATTTTGCAAAAAGAATATTTGCAAAAATATAAATAAATTAAAAAATAAAATTCAAATGTTAAATAGATTAAGAGGTAAAACCCACATTGCTTTTTCAAATCTGACAGTATTCCCCCGAATCAACCTGACTGGCTCTGTTTTGCAGTTACTTCTGGTCATTTCTTGACATAATCTCATCTCTTTAGAGTGGTCAATCACATCCAGGAAAGAAAAGCCAAGAGAGACCTGACTTTCAGATGCCATGGGGTCCTCAACTTCTAAATGCTGCTTCTTGGAATTAATCTCTGCTCTTGGAGGAAGTGATATCGCTTGGGTTATGAATTGGTCCTCTGAGCCCAGCCCCCTCCCCTGAAATAAGAAAAACATTTCTTTACCTTAAAATTAAGCTTCAGACATCTCTGAAACTACGTTTTTCTCCTCTCTCTAAATGACTCAACCCCGAGGCGTTCTAACACTTCCACAACCCATTCTCCTGTGTGCTATTTGATATGAATGATGTATTTGACTAAGTGATTCCTGAGGCTGGAAAGACCAACATCGTCCATCTACCACTAACCAGGTTACTGCCATGTTTATCTAAGGGCTCTATGGTCCACATTTCATCCTCCTTGGGGTCAATCTGACTTTTTCAGTTTCTGCCCAACCCATACTCGGCTCCTACTCTCATCCTGAAGTCTGAGAAGGAATCTTTCTAATGATCCCTTCAGCTTGTAATTCACTGTCTTGCCACCGGACCTTCCCAGGACAACTTCTCAACACACTTACAGAGCAGTAATCTGGATAGTTTGTTTATATAAACAAACTATTGAAAATTTCCTGTTATGCCAACCACTGTGCTTTGAGATTGTTCAAAAGTTAAAGAACAATGGTAAACAATCCTTACCTGCAAGACAATGCCAGTCCCTCTGGAGAACCAATAAGCATACATATTGTAACAGAAAGTGAACCAAATATTTAGTAAAGTCTAATCATGGAGCCTCCAGATGAAATGTTATCTCTAGTGCAGAGGTCCTATGGGCAATAAACCTTTAAGGTTCTTGAGAACTGAGATTGTTGTTTACTATTATATCTTGATTTCTAGCAGATACTTCAGTACACAGAGCTGGAACTCAATAAATAGCTGATAATGAATGATTGTACAAATTGCAGGTGATCTGAGGCATAATACTCAGGCATCACAGAACTAGACCAAGTAAATGAGAATACTCTTAAACGTATCATATCAGTGTCAGTGTTCACAGGAAAGAATTACAAGGTTGAACTGTCTCTGAAATCAGTGAAACATCTCACCCCACCCCCTGCTCTGTCTGCCCACACAGTTTATCTCCACAGATGATCTTATGGATCCTTGATTCACCTGGGCTCCTAAGTCTTTGTGCACCCTGTTTGAAAGCACCCGGATTCAGAAGACTCACTGCCCATGATGTTTGCCCATGATGTTTAATACAGCTCAGACAAATTTGAAGTCATTCTTTTCAATGAGATGAAATCTGTCTTCCTGGAACCTCCACCCATTGGCCTGGGTTTGACCTCTGATACCACAGAGAACAAATATAATACCTCCCCAAAGAATAGCTCCTCAGATATTTAAAGACTAAAGCTCAGTGAACCACTGTGGGAGTCACCTAAAAATGTTCTCAGCAGTACCAATGATTCTTCACTTTCCAGATCCTCTCATTGTCCTGATTCATTTCTATTAAACACACTTAATTGCTTACCTTTTTAAAAATTTTAGTATTTAAATTATAACTTCAAGAACCACCTGATTAGCATAAAGAAGAGAAGTAAGACAAGTACAATCACCTTCTCTAGTCTGAATATCATATCTTAAAAAATGTGACCTATGATCACATTAAATTTTTTATCCCAGTCATAGCAACATTATTGATTTATGTTGTGTTGATTTTCAACTATTTTTTTTTAACATGAGAGAGAACAGAGTGCTACCTCACCATCTGGAGACATTATATAATAGACTTTGACCCACAGCTTGTTTATCCATGTTCCCTATTAAATTTTATCTTGATACATTCAGTGTATAAATCCAGTAAATATCTTTAAATTCAGTCACTGAACAACTTCAAATTTCCTTGTGTTTAAATTCATCCGTCTACTTAACAGGGAAAACATTTGGCCTTTGGTTTTTGGGGATTGATTTATTTCACTTAGCGTGACACTCACCAATTCCATCAATTTCTCTGCAAATGCCTTAATATTATTCTTCTTTATGACTGAATACTAATCCCAAAAAAACAAAGACTGAATGTTTTCCCTAATAAGTGGATGACAATATATGATGGGGGGCCGGTGAGAGAGGAATGGAGGAACTTTAGATTACATAGAGGGAAATGAGAGGGAGGGGTGTATGGAAAATGGTGGAGTGAGACAGACATCATTACCCCATGTACATGTATGATTGCATGAATGGTATGAATCTACATCATGCACAACCACAGAAATGAAAAGATGTACCCCATTTGTGTACAATGAATCAAAATGCAGTCTGTAAAAAATTTTAAAAATTATCCATCTATTAATTAAAATGTTTTCTTTATTGAATGTTCATTGGGTGCTCAGCACTCTCCTAAGAAGTGGAGATTTGACAGTGAAAAAGAAAGAAAAAGTCTCTGCTTACAAGGGATTCACATGTAAGCATCTTCAAAGGATGGGAGAGAGAAGGGATGGGAAAAGGGCATTCTGAGTGCTGGGTCCAGGAAATGCCTCTCTGCCATCTCCCAATGCCCTAGAGAGATGAGTATGCTTTATACGTTAGATCTTTCACAAAAATTAAACTGATCTTTCTCTACAAATTAACAAAAACACTCTGCATAGGTTCTCTTGGTCAGTTAAAATTCTTGGAGCCTGGTATAAGCACTCTGTTGCAACTCCATGGTTTCCATCCAAGCAATCACTCAGGTTCCCTAAAATGAACTTGCATAATCCCCACTGGGAATGTAACTGGTCTGACTCACTTCAACAGTTGGAGGTACAAACACGTTCACATCTATTTTATTTCGTTAACTTGTCCTTCAAATCCCAACTAGTTTCCCAAAGAGAAGTACATACCAAGCAAGGACAGAGAAAGTCTGTCTTTCATAATGTCAAAATGAATCCTTGTGATCCTTTCCTCAACAGATTTCTGGTTTACATAACTAAATGGAATCATTTGTGTACATAACAAAGATGAATAAGATAGAGATGAGAGACGTAGAAATCTGATATACACGTCCACCAGGAGAAGGGAGAGATGTTCTTCCTGTTTCCATGTTTTCTACTTTCTTTTCCTTTTTAACTTCACCTTCCAGTAGGGGAAGCTAAAACTAAGAGACCCTGAACTGAAATGGAATAAACTGCATGCTGGGTTTAAAAAGATCGAGCTGGTCAAAACCATAAAACATTATTTAACTTACAGCCTTCCAAACAAGTTCTGATATCTCACCTCCAGTATTGGCAACCTACCCTATAGCCAGAGAGCTACAGGCAGTCTGCCGGGGAATTTCAGTGACGCACACACCATTCACCTGTCCTCAGCAAAACACTCTCCCACACCCTCCCACCTCCATCTTGCCAGACTGGTCCTGCAGGTGCCCAGGGGTTGGCACTCCATGAGACCATTCCTCCCAACACAGTCAGTCTTTCACCAATGGTCCCAAGCCCAAGATTCCCCTTCCTGCCCACTTTGGGCATCAAGACATCCTCGTGCTTTGATCTATTATCAAACTCTGGATGTAAAAACAAAAATGAGATCCAGCTTATTTATACCACAGAAAAGAGCTTGAGAATCACAACACATCTTTTGGAAGTGGGATATGACTTATTAGGCTTCAAGTTACACTATGCCAATTTTGTCTCATCTGGTCATCAAGAGACATTACTCAACTGAATGCAGCTGCAACCCTATGTTATCTTAGCAAATGACTTGAACCATTCACTTAGTGCTTGTGTTAACTTTCCATCACTATAACAAATACCCAAACAAATCAATTTATAAAGATAAAAAGTCAATTTTGGTTCATGATTTTAGAGGCTTGTGTTCATCATTGATCAGTACCATTACTTTGGGCCTATGGCAAGGCAGCACGTAGTGGTGAGAACACAAGAAGGAAAAGAACCACTGGCCAGAAAGTGACAAAGAGGAAAAGGAAGGAGATGGGGGACCTCTATCCCCTTCAAGAGCACACTCCTAAAGACCTAAAGACCTCCCACTAGGTTTTACCTGGAAAAGGTTCCACTACCTCCCACTAGGACTATGGTCTATGGACAAAGACTTTAAGCACATGATCCTCTGGAGGATATGCGTCCAAACCATAGCAACATCCAGTGAAAATAAAGAGCCATCACTTAAGAGGAAGTGAGGTATGACCAGCAAATTCTTCAGACCCTGATGGAAATGCAAGGGTTTTTAGTGCGTATAAGAATGATAAAAATAGTAATCACAGAAGTTCACATACACACACTTACAATGTACTTTATGTAGACTATCTCATTTCATACACATGCCTATCAGAGAGATGACTATTACCACAATTTCACAAAGCAGACTATTAGTAGTAAAACCAGTAGGTGAGTATTTTTACTAGTCTTCCAAGAGACAATGACATTACCCAGTGTTCTGCTCTTAGGACTAGAAAATGGGACTTTAGAACCAGAAAGATTTACCAATAGAGTAGGCAGACCCCTTCTTCCATACGCCTCACCCGCTGGTGTCTGCCTTCTCTTTTCTTCAGTAGGCAGGTCTCATCATATCCTACAGATTCAACCAAATGATTTCATATAGCTTTCAGCAATCGCATGAAGAGGCATAGGATTAAAACATCCTGTTATCTTCATCTCTCAACAACCCACACAATACTGCATTTACAGAATTCTCCATCAGGACAATTTTCCTTTTGTTTTAAAAGTTCCTACAACTGTCACTGCCTCAAGTATGTTGATATATGGCCTCCCTACTATAGTCCTTTACGGACACAGGTATGATTAAAACAAAGACCATGTTGCTTAGTAATAAAAGCCCAGGCAGGACAGGAGAATTCAGTCTCCAGGTAACCAAGGACAAGACAACTCTGAGCATGTATCCACAAGTAAAATGCTGCCTGGAACACTCCACACTCAAACTTTTTCATGAATTAGCAACTCTGAAGAAAAGCCAGTCTGCAATGTTTCATTTCTGTTTGTGATTCTGCAAGTGAATTTGCATCACCAATAATATTCTTTCAATGTACTAAGCATGCTCTTTTTTGCATAAAAAAGAAGCGTTCATGGTATGAAGTGGAGAGTCAAACTGTTTCCACTTTCAGGAAAGGTATTTGTCTCCAGCCTCATTTTTTCTCAGAACTTTCTTTCTGTCTTCTGTCTCATTTAGGTCTAACTTTGAAAACTTTAGTTGCACGTAGTTTAGGAGGTTTCCAGAAGCATCTGAAAGCAGCGGCTTAGCCAAGCAGACTGCCTATTCTCTCCACTGTTCATATTGGTAATGGCTGATAGGCATCTGCAAGGCGAAGTGCTTTAATATCTGGAGACTCCCTAGACCTTTAGCAATCACCAATCTTTTGAAAACAGAAGCTTTATTCATCTTTCTTACTCCCAGGCCTAACATAGGGCCTGATACCTAGCGGGGATGATTTTTTAACTAATTTACTTGTATCAAAATTAACACTTGTCTAACCAGTGACCCTTCCCAGTAAAAGTTTCATGGGGTATGGAGAATCAATCAAATTGTAAAAGCCTCAGGAAAACTTTCAGATCCTTAACAAACAGCATAAGAAGGACATTTTAATTAACAAGCCTAGATATGACATGCTTCTTGTTCTAAACACAGGAAAATTATTTTTTAAATTCAGAAAAAAATGGAAAAAATATAGCCATGAACCAAATAACATTTTTAGACAATGATAAACATATACAATGGTTATTCTGTAAGATCTTGATAGAGCTGATAAATTCCCGTCACCTAGTGACAGTGTAGCCTTTGTAGCATCATAGCACAAAGCATTACCCTCATGGTAACGCTGGTATAAACAAAGGCACTGTGTTAGCAGTCAACAGTATGAAGGTATCACATGTACAATTATGAACAGTACTTAACATTGCTGCTCAATTCACCATAGCCAGATTGTGGAACCAACCTAGATGTCCTTCAATTGATGAATGGATAAAGAAACTGTGGCATATATATATACAATGGAATATTACTCAGCCATAAAGAATGATAAAATTATGGCATTTGCAAGCAAATGAATAAAATGGAGAATAACATGCTAAGTGAGATAAGCCAATCTCAAAAAAACCAAAGGACGAATGATCTCGCTGATAAGTGGATGATGACATATAATGCGGGGTAGGAGGGGTTAGCGTTAGGGTTAGGGTTAGGTTTAGAGTTAGGGTTAAGGAGGGGGGCAAGAATGGAGGAAGGAAGGACTGTATAGAGGCAAAAGAGGGGTGGGAGGGGTGGGGGGAAAGAAAAAATAACAGAATGAATCAAACAACATTACGCTATGTAAATTTATGATTACACAAATGGTATGCCTTTACTCCATGTACAAACAGAGAAACAACATGTATCCCATTTGTTTACAATAAAAAAAATGAACAGTACTTAATACTTGAAAATGATAATTAATGACAATCTTTCTGATTTATGTGCTTCTTTTACTTATTAAAAACTCTTTATTATAAAATGGTTTCTGTTATACTAACCATAGTCCCATAAATCTCATGTTTACACTCTTGATTGTCTCACCTTCTCTTGTGTTTGGTTTTGTCTCATATTGTTTGTCCATCATGGCCCCAGGAGCAATAGGGTATACCATATTACCTAGGTATGTAGTAAGCTATACCATCTAGGCTTGAATAAGTACACAATGTGATGTTTGCACAACAAATTGCCTAATAATGCATTTTTCAGAATGTACCCTATCAGTAAGCAATGTATGACTATAATTCCAATAGCCATGCATGTACCAAGGGAAGGGAAATGGTTAAGCATTTGCTGCTGAGCCTGGACTATCATGATGGGCAATGTAAATACATGAGGTCAACACCTAGGTTTTTGTTACTAAAATTTTCAGAACTGCTTTGAATATATAAGTCAACAGGACCTCTGGAATCTAGAAAATTTATTTGCTTTGTCCGCAGGAGGATCCAGTCTTTTGGTTTTGTTTACTTCATCATTTATCTTAAAGAATAAAATCTTCATCATTTAAGATTAATGACAATGGCAGCTGAAGCTCACAGCAGTCCTAATGAAAAGAGGAGACCACTTTCCTCCCCAAACCTCCCAGTTGGAGGAAGATAGCCTTTTTTGCTGGAGCACAGGGGTATACATTTGGCATGTCTTTCCTTGACCTTAAGTTTGGAATGTATGAGAGTCCCCCTCACTCTAATATTCAAGCAAAAATGAAAACTGGCTCTTTTGCTTTTCATGTTTGTCTTTCTTCTCACTTCTGTTAGTGCTGCCCAAAACCAGGTCCTCATCACCTCAAAAATTATTCTGAAACAAGGCTTCTGATTGCCTCATTCTTGCTCCCAGGATTCTCCTACAGACTACAATTTCTCAGATACAATCTTCTTAAGGAAAATTACCACATTTACTCATTTGTATTCCAAGCATTTTGTGCAGCATCTAAGACACAGTACAGCTTCTGTAAATGTTTGATGGTTGAGTGAATAAATAATCAAGTGAACTTCCTGACATTTCTCATGGCATCTTGCCCCTGCTCAGATCCAATTTATGGCTGGTTATAGTCTCTCATGAAATAAGTTAATTGCAATATCACAGATTTCATATTTGAAAATTTGCTTACTCAATAAAATTCATTTCAACCTCAAAATCAATATTCAGACAAGCTGTGCAGCAAAACCTGACTCATCCAACGTGCATGTTCCCAGTTGAGACTGAGCATATCAGTGTCTTGTTACAGCTCTTAGACTATAAACAAGTGTTTTTCACACACTCATTGGTGCCATTTGTTGTTGATTTCACTGTTTAAAATGGTCCCCAATCATAGTACTGAAGGGTACTTTCTGTTCCTAACTACAAGATGACTTTGATACTCCTTAGACAAAAAAAAAAAAAAAAGTGTGTCAGATAAGCCCCATCTAGACATGAGCTATAGAATTGTTAGCCATTAATTCAAAGTTAATTGATCAATGATGTATTTTGAATGAGTTGTCTTTAAACAAAAACACAAATTAAGTAGGATTATGCATTAATGAATTGAAGAAAATATTGTGACTTGAGGCTTTTAGAACTTACTCCATATTTTCACTATAAGTAATAGGTCAATATTTGCTAAGTCACTGTGGTGACTCAGTAGAATATAACTGCCATGAGTACCTAGGCACCACTGCAAATTGATCCTAATTGCCTCTCAGGGGCCTCAGTAATCTGGCCATACTCATCTATTACCTTAGTCTCCCTACCCCTTAGCAAGAAGTACCCTCACCAGTCACCTCCCCCTTACTAAGTCAGGTTCTGTGGCCTGTGCCTTCTTTCATGCTTAACAATGCTTAACAACAAGGTTCTTTCAAGATTGAGCCTCCTTCATGAAATCTTCCCAACAGAGTTGAGCTGCAATTAATTACTCATCTTTAAATCTTTCATGAAAATGTTATATTGTCTGTTTTATGAAAACCAACATTTAATTACAGGCAATCTTGATTTATTCCTTACTTAGTTAATGTAATTTCTTACCCAGTTTGATTATAATCACTTCAAAAGTGGTATTCACCTCATATTTGTATTGATTCCATTTATTTATATTTATATCTATAATGCCAAGTGGTTTTAAACTGTCTTTTCTCATATTACCATAGAATAGAAGAGCTATAAAGAGGCTTAAAAATTCTCTAGATCACCCTCTAATTTTGTAGATGAGGATGTCATGACCTATAAAGTGATTTCCACAAAAACATGTCATATTTATGTCTGAAACAGAAGTAGGGGTCATGAATTCCAATGTTGTGCAGTCCCCATTGCTCTAAACCAGATGTAATGAAATTCCTTCTATTGAAACTTATTTTTATATAAACAGAGTTTCTATATACCTATATCTACAAAAATGAAAAAAGTAAGAAGTAAATATATGCTCAACCCTATCTGACTCTAGAAATAGTTCATGTTCATCTATGGATACATAAACCAACTTTGGGTGGGTAATAGCTACCAGTTCCAAGACAGATGTCTTTCTACAAAATTTTACTTTTATGTTAAATAATTGTTTCAAATTATTTTTATTTTGATCATATGCATTCTATTTCACTATCATTAATTTCCTCATAGCTATCAGGAAATTTTTTTAAAAGAAGGGCAGCTCCAGTATATAATTTTGTTGCAGAAAAGTATGATAGGTTAATTTAAGTAAAGTTTTCTAGAATACAACAAAATAGAATATAATTAGGAAGGAAAATGGAATATAAATATGAGATGATAAAACAATTACAAACTTCTAACTTATTAGAAGAATGTGTCCAAAAATATTTAAAATAAATTTTTGTAACATCTATAGTTCATCTTAAAATACATCAACATACACAGTATAGTTGATTTGTTCTAATTAGTTTGAGCTTTAATCGTAGGATAAGTCGGTTCCCTTAATAAACATCACACAGTACAGGAAGAGTCAGGGGTTGGTGTCAAAGGGAAGTCCAGATTCATATGCAGCTAACAGAAATTCTCTAAGATCCTTCTCTCCATCATATCAGAGACTTAAAATGAAGATTTAGAATATCAGAAATGGGTTTTAATGGATATAAACAATGGCCTGAGATCAGCATGATGGATGTTAGAAATTGGCTCTGTGATGCAATTAAAGGAATTTAAGGTATGTGGTTTGGGTAGAAATATTTTACAAACTTATCTATGTTTGTATGAACAAGGTAAAAGAATTCAGTAAAACCTGTACTTCTTACCATTAGGAATGATTTCTATCTTAGTCCATTTTGTGCCTCTATAGCAAAACTTCTGAGACTGGGCAATTTATAAACAGAAATTTATTTCTTAGAGTTCTGAAGGCTAAAAAGTCCAAGATCAGAGCACTGACATCTGGTCTTGCCTCTGTAGGACAGCAACGAACGTGTCCTCACACAGCAGAAGGAAGAAAGGCAAAAGGGGCAAACTCCTTCCATCAAGCCATTTTATAGGGGTGCCTCATCCCATACACAAAACAGGAACCCTCATGAACTGGCTAAATAGCAGGAAGATCAGCAGAGTAAAGGGAAGGGAACAAAGGAGGGAGCGGAGAAGGGAAAAGGGAAGTATTAGGGACTGAATTAGCAAATTATATCCGTGCTTTTATAATTATGTCAAAATGAATCCTAATGTTATATATAATTAAAAAGAACTAATAAATGTAAAAATATGGTATCCCATGCATGTATGGTTATGACAAAATGAAACTCAATATTATGTCTAACTATAATGCACTAATAAAAACATAAAAATTTTAAGATAAAAAAGTTTCTAATTGGGGTGAGATGGAATCTCAGGGTAGTTTTGATTTGCATTTCTCTTATTGCTAGAGATGTTGAACATTTTTTCATATATCTGTTGATTGCTTGTAGATCTTCTTCTGTGAAGTGTTCATTTCCTTAGCCCATTTGTTGATTGGATTATTTGTATTCTTGGTGTAGAGTTTTTTGAGTTCTTTATAGATTCTGGAAATTAGTGCTCTATCTGAAGTATGAGTGGCAAAGATTTTCTCCCACTCTGTAGGCTCTCTCTTCACATTGCTGATAGTTTCCTTTGCTGAGAGAAAACTTTTTAGTTTGAATCTATCCCAGTTATTGATTCTTGCTTTTATTTCTTGTGCTATGGGAGTCCTGTTAAGGAAGTCTGATCCTAAGTCGACAAGTTGAAGATTTGGACCTACTTTTTATTCTATAAGATGCAGGGTGTCTGGTCTGATTCCAAGCTCCTCGATCCGTTTTGAGTTGAGTTTTGTGCAGGCTGAGAGATAGGGGTTTAGTTTCATTCTGCTGCATATGGATTTCCAGTTTTCCCAGCACCATTTGTTGAAGAGGCTATCTCTCCATTGCATATTTTTGGCACCTTTGTCTAGTATGATAAAGTGTTGGTGAGGATGTGGGGAAAAAGTTACACTCATACATTGTTGGTGGTGCTGCAAATTAGTGCAGCCACTCTGGAAAGCAGTGTGGAGAGTCCTCAGAAAGCTTGGAATGGAACCACCATTTGACCCAGCTATCCCACTCCTCGGCCTATACCCAAAGGACTTAAAATCAGCATACTACAGAGATATAGCCACATCAATGTTCATAGCTACTCAATTCACAATAGCCAGAGTGTGGAACCAACCTAGATGCCCTTCAATTGATGAATGGATAAAGAAACTGTGGTATATATATACACAATGGAATATTACTCAGCCATAAAGAATAATACAATTATGGCATTTGCAGGCAAACGGATGAAATTGGAGAATATCATGCTAAGTGAGATAAGCCAATCTCAAAAAACCAAAGGACGATTGATCTCACTGATAAGGGGAGCAAGAATGGGAGGGGGCAAGAATGGAGAAAGGAGAGATATATAGAGGGAAAAGAGGGGTGGGAGGGGTGGGGGGAAGGGAAAAAATGTTTCTACCTCTTAATCTCTTAATTCTATCACATTGGCCAATAAGTTTCAATGGATGAAACTTATTGGCCAATAAGGGGACTCAGTCAAACCATAACAGTACCCTACACTTGATTTGTGAGTCTCGATCCCAACAATTGATTAAACAAGAGTAGTTGATGGATGGATTATTCATTTAGCAGAATCCTTGAAACATTGTTGAAGGTCCTAAGAGAATCTTGATACATGGTACAGTTGAAGCACATAAAAGAACAGAGGGATAATATATCATTGGGTCTCCAGAACAAGTTGAAAAATGAGTTGAAGTTGCATTGCTCATAAATATTTGATTAATCAATAGCTGTATGGTGATAGAATTTAACATAAGGTAAGTTTGGGGGTGGGTCATGGGTGTTATTCTCCTCAATCATTTTTGCACTTAGCTGCCACCAAGCCATTACCATTTGATTATATTCTGCTTTATCAGATTGTCATAAGTCTGTTAGCTAAGTGAATAACAGGATATCAAATTGCTCCAGTATCCCGATTCCATTGTACTCAGTTATAAGAGTAATGTTCTCATTTCAGTTTACAATACCAATGCATACAACATCCAAGAAATTTGATTTGCAATTATACATAGATGAAAAATTATGTACACCAACCTCAAAAATATATGCAAAGCTACATAGTTTTGCTGGAGAATTTTAAGTAGTAGGTATGTAAAAACTTTAACCATCACTGCTCTAAGCTGCTCACCGTTCTACCTTGGATAACACTCAAATTCTGTGTAATGCATAGCTTATGGGATGCTACCTACTGCTTCTGCTACAATAGCACACCCACACACTTACCTCAAAGATTTGCCCTCTGCAGAGCTGTGGGCACCTGAACTTTTGCTAGTCTTCAGAAGTTACAGCAGGGCAAAAAACATCTAAAACTGGCTATGGTAATGTGGCTGCTCAGAACCAGGGAGAATGTGGATGAGAAAAATTGTGAGAAGATGTGGGACCTGCACGTCCATGTGAAATATGCATCCGGTGAGTAGGCTTGCATGGATACAACCACCCCTTCCCCTAAGAGCTAATTTACAAACACTGCCTTTGCCCAGTTGAGCAGAACTTCTGAGATCAGGAGGTAGACTAGAACACCCAGTTTTTCCACAAGGGAAGATAACCAGGTAGTACCATTTGAAGTCTCTCAAAGCAGGTGCAAACTCAGGGCTTCTTTTTCCAAGCACAGAAATTGACTTTGCAAGTGACAATTATATCTGGAATGCTCTTTCTAAAATATAAAATTATGCATTTCTCTCACTGAAAGCTTTACACTGACTTCCTTTTACTTTCAAGCTGTACATCAATCTTTTTAACTTAGCTTACAGTGCTTCATAATCTGGCCCCTGGCCTTCTCTCTAGCTTCATCTGCCAAGACTTCCAGGAAGCATTCCAGCCATCCTCAATGACCACGAGGCTTCCAGCTGTGTGGCTATCACCCTGCCTTGGGAATGCCCCAATACTAGTACATCTGTCATATGGAGAGCCCTTCCTGCTACTTCACCTCTCCATATCCTCTTTCTTGAAGACACAATTCAATCATCATCTCCCAGACTTTCAAATCTTTATATCTTGCTCCTCTGTAGTCCCAGAGCAACCCAATACCATTATTATATTGCATGCTAGTTATCATTTACTTGCTAACTCTCTTTCTTACTTTCCTGTTGGGCAATAGCTGACACTATAGAGGTAAATAAATAAATGAAAAAGGAAACAAATTAGTATATAAATGAACAGAAGAATCACATTAAAGGAGTAAGGAAATAAAGGCATTGAGATAAGAAGTAGCAAGAACTGAGGAAGCAGGGTAGGGATCGAAAGAAACAGAGGGGCAAAGAGAATCAATGGACTCTTCTGTCTGCTTCCTTTCTCAACACGCAGGCTCCATCCCTGCTCAGGTGCTTTGCATCCTGTCATAATAGATGAGCAGGGCTTAAAAACCAGCCCTACCACTTAGTTTTGTGATCTGGCATAAATTACTAAACCTCTCTAAAGTCCAGTTTCCTCATCTCTAAAATGGAGATAATTATATTAACTTCCGTCATAAAGTTGTTATGAAGATTTAATCAGATAATTGTGATGCACCTGACACAGAGCCTAGCACATAATAAACATATGATAGATTGTTAGCTGAAAATTCATTTCTAGTTCATGTTGAGGAATGAGAGAAGACACTTTTTCCTACCACTCTAAGGTACACAGTTTAGACTAGGACATTGGACCAATGTGATATGAACTAATTTTCTGACTCAAGACATTTTAGCTCAGTGCTAAACATGACAGAGCAAACACAAATCAGTAATGTTACCTTACCATCTATCTGAATCCATTTTGCACTATAAGATGAGAGCAATTATAAGTCTTGAAGTTGGGATCAAAAATATTTTGACAAGACATGTTAATAACATAGTTTTAGAATATCAGCTCTTAGAAATGAACAGAAAAAGAATCATATGGAGTTGATATATGAAGCAGCAAAGGAGGATTTAGCCACAAAAAAAAAGAAGCTTTACTTAATAGAGCTTAACCTTTTCAATGTTCCTGAGGTTGCCAAGAATTCTTGTTTTCAGATAAAGAGTGGCAGAGTGCTTGCCTGTTGACCAAATCACAAGGTAGGATTTGGAGGTAAAATATTAGCCAGTGGATTAATTATCATATTTCACTGGACTGCATGCCTTGAACAGGCATCTGTTTCCTTGGCTGGTCACTTATTAACATCATGGTCTTGACATTCTAAGCATGCTGGCTGATGAGCAGTTCCTGGCAGCAATGGCTGACAGGAGTTACTGGAATCTCTGTTTACTGGGTGATTACATAACATCTTCACCTCGCTGCAAGGCTAGTCACCATATTCCTGGTGTCTGGCCTGAAGAGAACATCATGTTCACCAGACTTCTCTGATAATTCACTGATCACCTAACCTTTCCCACCTCTCTGCCTTTGCTCAAATCATAGAAGTCTTTTCAGGTCAACCTACCATGACCTTTTTGACCAATATCAAGCCAAGTAAAAGATAATTTGCTTTTCAAGCTCCACTGACCTTTAATGTATTTTCCATATGGTGCTTTCAATTTTATATTCTGTGTTTTCTTCCTAGTGCAATGTCTTGCTCATAAGCACCAAAAAAAGTTGATTGAAGGCATGAACTAGCGACCCACTAAGGCTACTATGGACTACTTGAGGATGTAAACAAACATATCATCTTCACAAAAACCCATAGTCCTTATGAGGAAGTTCTACTTTGTGACCAACAGCTAAATTCACTTCCTGCTTGTGCACCTCCCCAAAGGGCTTGGGAAGTAGACTCTAGTCTGAATCAATTCTAAAATTTAATCTCTGGCTTATCTTGGCCTGAGTCTCACTTCCTGGATATTGAAATACTGATCTAAAGTAGTGGCAGCGGAGTTCAGAATTAGGGAAATTAGAAACTAAAGCTATATAAGTTGGTGCTTTGAACTGAAATCAGAGTAAAGATGCTCTCCTCTTGACCCCTTTAAGGATCTGCTCATTCTTAGAAATGTATATCCTGACTGGGCTGGAGATGACCAAGAGCTGGGTCAGGGTATAAAGGGGTAAGGGGGAATAACAGGGATATTTATATGAGCTTATAGTAAGGAAATATTTTCAATTTTGTCATATTTACTAATGGCATGCTTGATATGAAATTAAAAAGTCTCATCAAATTAGAGATGAATGACATGATTTCTGGTATTGAAATACTCAAGAGAAAAGGAAGAAATGAAAAAGATAAGATTGTTAAATTGATAATTCTTGAATTGATTGCATAGTATATAAAGCTCATTATACTATTCAAGGTACTAAAACATGTCTACACTAAAAAAAAAAAAATAAGTCTTTTAAAGCAACAGATATCCTCATATGATGAGGGTAACTCCAAACAAGAGTTTTGATCTTCAAAGTTCTTGATATTCAAAACAAGACTTTTATCTGAAATAACAAATTAGGGAGAAGGGGGAGATTTTTTATTACCTAGATCACAAATCTGTGCTATCTGATTTACTTAAGATGACTCGAAATAGCTTCTGTGTTATGCACTCTCTGAAGTAAATCAGAAAACTATGTGCTCAGAATGACCTGGAATAACTGTATGTGGTTTTAACTTCAAACACATTGGAAATATTTACATTGTGTCCTTGGTCAAGATTTCAGTCTTATCCCAGTGTGACCAGTTCTTTGGTGTCTGTGGAGGGGTTAGAGAGAAAGGTGAATCAGTAGGAGTTTGCCTTGTAATAAAATTCCCAGCAGCATATTCTGGGAATAATCTGGATAGCACTTATTCAGCATATCTGTCTTAAGTTTAGCTCTGAGCCATTAATCAAATATAGTATCTTCTATTGAAGTTAATCAATAACCTTCCCCTTTCCTCCACCCTTTTCTTCCAACATCAGGTAAGAAAGAAATTCAGAATTTTCCACCTCAGATTAAATCTATATAGCCCATATTTTCATTCATAGAATAATCTAAGGTACCAAGTGAATTTGTCTTGTTAAATGTTAAATGGTGCTTGTTGCTTTTGCAAGTACTGCCAAGGACTAGAATCCTCAAATATTTGGGGAACATTTTTTATCTTCTCTTCCCCCCAACCCTGGAATGAGCACACATTCCAAAACAACCACCGTTTTTTGGTTCCAACTTCACTCAGTATCAGATAGTAGAAGACGGTAGAAGAGACAGTAACTTTATTAACTTACCTAATACAACTAGCTTGGCACTGTGTTTCAGGAAAAGGAACACAATAGTTAAAAGGTTTTTTTTAAAAATACAAAAACAGGACCCTTTATCAGCTGTTAGTTGCCTTGAAAGAACTATATAGGACTTGGGGGCCTAATAGAACTTCAGAGAATCTAGGTTTTGAGAAGTGGAATTGACTAAGTTAAGGATAAAGAAACCAGCAGAAAATTTGAAATTGGCAGCAGCCTACCTTTTCACATTCCTCTGTACCTCAGGTGATTGTGTCCACCCAAATTCCTTCAGGAAAAAAAACATCTGTTTCAGCATTTCCTGAATATTTATAGTGCAGAAATAGTCATTTTTTAGTACACGATCTTTTTAAAAATGTTTGATACATAATATTAGTAACATGTTTGGGGGTCCAGTACAATAATTCAATACATGTATTACAATGTGTAATGATCAAATCAAAGTAATCAGCACTTCCACACTCTCAGACACAGCATCCCTATGAACTTGTGATCAGAAAATACGTCCAGGAAGACACACACACACACACACACACACACACACACACACACACACACGGTACAAACACACTGGAAGACATCTGTGGACCATTTTATTCATCAGTATTAATTAATCTAAAATCATGCATCAGTGGGCTTGGGAATCTCTACCTTTCAAATAAACAAGACCTATTTTTTTTTCTAATGCCCTTTAAGTTATGGGTTCTAGAAAACTACTTCTTTCTCATTCTAAAGTCAGCAAAACAGGAACCAAGACAAAATTGATAAAGAAAGAGACATCCTCTTTGCTCTTCCCAGGTAGTGAGCACTTAATAGTGTGGGAAAGATGATGCAGGCTCTCCGAAGCTCCAGGGTCTCTGACCTTCTGTAAAACTTAGAAATGAGGAGAGGACTGAGGTAGCTTAGTGGTAGACTGGTTGCCTAGCACGCTGGAGACCCTGGGTTCAATCCCAGTACCATAAAAAAGAAATAAATCAGTAAGTAAATTGCTTTTTTTTCCTTTCTTTTCTTCATGAAAGTGTGTATCCAGTAGTCATCTCAAAGGTCACAGCTATCTATATTCAAAGAAAATTGAGAAAGTGATAATGATCATAGCTGCCAAATGGGTAGATGATACTGTGGATGTGATCATTTTAACTTTTTTAACATAAAAATTAAAAATAATCTACTCCAATGATCACACTTCAATTTTGATAATAACAGCAACAACAATATTGATTGAAACCATGGTTAAATCTAACTTCAGAAACAGGTGACTCTTATTTTCAGATGTTACATTTAGTCACAATCTGTTTCTTTTTCCATCTGTTCACTGTTAGAAAGGAAAATTAAAACATGTTAGCCTGAATTGTTTATATCCTTGGAACACTCCACCAAGAGCTCATTTCCTCTCCATAGTCCTGAAAAAGCAAATGCAAATCGCCATTACAAAGAGCACAGACACTCCAACCCATAAACCAACAATTCATCTTGTTATAATCTATAATAGGAACAAGAAGCATGATACAGAAAAAAACAATTAAAAACCTACGAACATCTTAAAGATTTTGAGTATTTTTTCTACTTTTATATTTCTTAAAAATATGAACATTTGTTGTAGAATAATACATGTCTACCTTACTTCTTGCATTTGTTGTACAGTTGTGCGTTACTTAATGTCAGGTACACACTCTGAGAAACACATCATCAGGCATTTGTGCATCATTGTGCAAATATAGAGGGTAAGCCCAAGGTCTTGGGTCCAATCCCAGTAACACAAAAAAGAAAGAAATCAGTAAATAAATTGCTTCTTTTTTCTTTCCTTTCCCTAGTAAGGGGATAATATTTTAACCATCTCAATGGCCCCAGCTATCTATTCAAAGAGAATTTAGGAAATTTATACCATGAGTCATAATCATTATAGCTGCCAAATAAGTACTTGATTCTGTGAATGTGATCAAACCTAGACTGTATAGGTCAATACAATCAAGAAATAGTATGAACAGGAGATATATCAGGTTGCTGCCCAGACAGCATAACATACTATTTTATGGTTAAGTTTTTTTATAAATAGAAGAAATGCACTAAAATAATGATAAAAAGTATAGTTTAGTAAACACATAATCCACAACAGTTATTTATTATTATTATCAGGTATTAGGTACTGTACATCACTAAAAAGGATTTTATCACCAGCATCACCACAAACACATAAACAATACCTTGCACCACAGGCTTATGGCAACTACAGCATTACCAGAGGATAGGAATTATTCGATTTCATTATAATGTAGTGGGACCATCACTGTAAATGTTGTCCATCATTAACCCAAATGTTATTATGCAGTGCATGACTGTGTTTTCTTATTTCCTATTATTTATATTCACTAATTCTGTATAAGAAAAAAGTTCATAAATGACCTTTTTAAGTGTTTTAAATAAACAAATTACTTTCTTTTAGGAAAAGGCAATAAGACATTAACTCCATTGGAATTTCCCCACTGCTGCCCCTATTCATTTTGGAAATATTAACCCTTCATGCCAAAAATCCTCAAATTCACTGTGAAGAATATTAGGATAGTCAATGCTAGGCTCTATGGGGAAAAGTGAGTTTTCAATTGTGATCTCAGATTGGAGATGAAGGAGTAGACAGCAGAGAAAAGGATGGTAAGTAAATAAAGGATGGGATCCAAAGGATATCCAGAAGATTTCTTAAAGGAAGCCAGAATGAATATTGATTTTTGTCTATTTTAAATTTATATGGTTTTATATAAATTAGAACTTATTAAACTCGTGTTGTGGTTTAGATGTGGTGTCCCCCAAAAACTCACATGTAAAACTATGCAAGAAGGTTCAGAGGAGAAATGATTGGGTTATAAGAGTCTTAACCCAATTAGTGAATTTCATGCTAGGGATTAACTGAGTGGTAATTGAAGTGGTTGGCTGTGGCTGGAGGAGGTGGGAATTGGGGCGTGGCTTTGGGGTATATATGTACATCTGTCAAGGGGAGATCTCTCTCTCTCTCTCTGCTTCCTGATGTGAGCTGCTTTCCTTCACCACACTCTTCTGCCATGATGTCCTGCCTCAACTCAAGCCCCAAGGAATGGAACCGACCTTCTCTGGACTAAGACCTATGAAACCATGAGCCCTTAAATAAACCTTTGCTTCTCTACAATTGTGCTGGTTGGGTCTTTTAGTCACAGGAGTGAAAAAAAAAACTGACTAAAACATCTAGATGCTCAATGTAAATTACAAGGGCAATCACTAGAAACAACTGGTTATGCTCTATTAGCAGAGCTCCTTATCAGGGGAGTTTGTCCTCTTGTGAATAAAAAATATTTTTTGTTGTTATCTGTAGTTGTGTGAGTCAGCTTTCCTAACTGGAACAAATACCTAAGACCATCAGCTTATAAGAAGAAAAGGGTATTTATGTATATATTTGTTTATTTGGTTTTGCTCACAGTTTTATAGGATTCAGTCCATGATGGGATGTTTCTGTTGCTTCTGGGCCTATGGCAAGCTGCACGCACATCATTGTAGTGACATGTACAAAAATGTTCACCTCATGACCAGGATGCAAAAGAGAAAAAGAGAAAGGTGTAGGATTCCACTGTCCTCTTCAAGGGCACAGTCCAAAGGATCTAACTTCCTCCTACTAGGTCCCACCTCTTAAAATTTCTATGACCTCCACAATAGCACTAGGTTGAGAATTTAAGTCTTTCACACATGGGCTTTGGGGGACATTTCAGATTCAAGTTGTAAAAGGTTAAAATTATAAACTCTAAATGTGCACTCCATCCATCATATTTAGCAACAAACCTTTCCAACAAAACATACCAAGGCTTATTAATATGGAAACTCTTTAAAACAGCCCTAGGATGTATATAGACCCACTCATACACAGCAGAGGTCAAGGGCTGGCCCTAACCACCAAATGGGCAACCTGAGTAGAGCGGGAATTTAGAGGGTTTTTTTTAGAATTTTTCTAGTTATTGTTATTTTGGGGTACATAGATCCAACCCCTATACACAGTCTAAGCCCATAAAACTCAAGTGAGCAAACTGTCAGGCGCAATCCCACATAATAAAGAAACAGAGCTAAAACTGAAGAGTGAAGGGTATATTTTAATATGACCAGATATAAGACCTAACTCTGAAAACAATCTAGTACATTTGCAGGAATGTTGATAGGGCAGGGAAGAAAAGCAGTAGCACCCACAAGGATCATTAAAAACAAACTTGATTTATTTTTTCAAATGGAAGCCTCCAGTTATGGCTGAGCAATGAAGTCAGCAGTTTATCTACAAGCATTATCAAGGTGTTCTGGTGCTGTAGCCCACATGCTATTCTTTTAAGCAGAATATAGCTACAAATAACTTCTTCTGAAGTTTTCTAGCATCATCACACTGAGAAAAATACCTAGAGATCATAAAAAGAAAGATATTAGTTTAATCTTTGTCTTTTGGGAGTAAACATCATGCTAAGGATGAACTGGATATGCTTAATGTTTGTCGGCTTTCCTCCCCAAAAAACAAGCATTTTCATTATTTCAAAAGTTAGAAAAGTTTTTCCCTATATATGAAATAAAAACCAAGTTACTTTTGCAGGCAGAAAAAAAAAAAAAAAAAAAAAGGCAAGTTTTCATCAGGTTATCTACAGAAGTAATCCAGCATTGGAACAATATTCTCCCAGTGGTTTTCCATGGAACTATCACATGTGGTAGCTGGTTCACATGAATCTTCTGAGTCACATAGATACTACAGAAATATAACTATGGAGCAAACAATGAATGTGGACAAGTAAAAAGTAGTGGCAGAAGACAACGGAAAGATTTTAATGAGAAATGTAGGTCTAAAAAGAGGTTCCCATTTATTTTTGGTTACTATATTGAAACCCTGCCCCTTGTCAAGTCAGTACCCTCTGTGCCCTCTCTCTGGCACACCTGCTTCCTTCACAGTCACATCGTATTCTTACACCCATGAGAATCTAATTCAACTAGAATTCTTGCATGCAACCCTTGTTTATTTAGTATAGATTATGTTAAAATATGTGTTGAAAGAATGAGTAATCAAATTAATGTGTAACTTGAACAGTATTTTCCTTTTTCTACCTCCTTCCTTCTATTATTTTTTTTAACCTTTCATCACTTTCCAGAAGTTGAGGGACATGCCATTTGTATGTGGGAAACTCTATTTTATTTTGTATGTAAAGAGAGAGATTTTAATTGTTTATGTTCTGTGTACTGCAGGCATTTTGGTGTTTTTTAAATTATTCCATATTTATTGAAAACCCAAAAATTTTATAGGTCATTGTATTTTATACATTTTTAATATAAATTTTCTTTTTAAATCTCTCTTTCTTGCACCTCATGTGAGTTTGGAAGCCATGATATTGTCAGTGTTATCTTAACATGAAATCTTAATCAAAGGGAAACATGGCTTATTTTTCATGTATGCATATTTGATATGACTGTTTTGTTCTAGTAAAAAATACAAGAAAAACATAAAAGGGAGAATTAATATCCCCTTAAGTTCAGCCCCCAAACATTTCCAATGCTAGCATTTTTCCCACATACACACCAATGTATCTCTGTACCTAAAGGCACATGAAAATGAGCATACAGCATCCAGTTTTACATGAAGGTGATCTTTTCATTCAGAATATATGAAATGTAATATTTGCACTAGATCATGTCTTGGTCATACTCTGTGTCCACAAACAGAGAACTCCTCGTGACCTGCAAGGCTGAGTACAATCTGACCCTACCTGCCTCTCCTATCTCATCAGCAGCATCTCTCCCTTCTTCATCCAGCCACTGATATCTCTTATCATTCCTCAAGCATGCACTCTCATTCCTCCCTTTTTTCTCTTTCCCTTTAGTCAGCTTTCCATTACAAAACAAATATCTGAGATAATCAAGTTATAAGACAAAAGGTTTATTTTGGCTCAGGTTTAGAGATTTCATACCACCACCAGTTGGTCCCATTGTTTTGGGCCCATCATGGCAGAAGTATATGACAGAGCCAAACTGTTTACCCCATGACCAGAAAGGAAAAGAGAAAAAGAGGGAGTGAGGTTCCTAATTCCCTTCAAGGACACGCCTTCAATGATATAGAGACCTCCCACCAGGCCCCTGCGCTTACAGATTTCACCATCTCCCAAGAGCACCAAGCAGGACACTAAGTCTTCAACACATGGACCTCGGGGAACACTTAAGATCCAAACCATGGTACTTGGAATGTTCTTCCTTCAGTTCTTTTTAAAACAAACTACCTTATGCTTGCCTTTTAGGCCCCAGTTCTAAATTTCTCTCTCCAGAATGGCCTTCTTCAATGACTCTATCTAAAGGGGTCACCCAGTCCCCCTACATCTCATCATTCTGAGATAATTTTACCTTTGTCTCAAGTTTCTTATTAAGCTATCTAGTGACTAAAGCATTTTAAAGAAAATTCTTTAAATAGGGTAAGAAGGTTAATAAACTATCAAGAAAAATCAAAGACATTATCAGAACCCAAGATTCTAACAACTGGTATGACTTAAGAATAATTTATGGGTCTCTGACTTATATCTACACACACACACACACACACACACACACACACACAAGATCAACTATAATTTCCTTCAGAATCCTCACAGTTATTATTGATAAACAGTTTAAACAATACTTCTATAGCTTTCTTTATTATAACATTTATAAAACACAATACAGTTGCTAAAATTTAAATTTTAGGTTTCATAAGCTTCCAATCAATCCTACTTTATTTGTCAGAAAACTTTAAAGTTTAACTTAAATGATGAATCTCTTAAGGCATAAAAATAGTAAGAAAATACTTTCTTTACAAAACCATACAAATCAGTAATTAATTCAGCAATGGAATCTGAAGCCAGATTTTGTACAAGTAGTTGTAAATATAAATAATAATATTATTAGAGGGAAAAAAACCTCATCTCATATCAAAGAGGTAAAATGAATTTTCAAAAATATTGGAAAAGATGACATGGTTCAACTAAAATGAATATCTTAGAGACTAGAAGAAAAGGGAGAATGATGAATCTAAAAATAGCTTTAAAAGAATAATTCATTTGACTTAAAATAAAAAATGAAAACCACTGTTTTTAGGGGGTTTCAGTTATTTCTTAGCTTTGTAAACACAGAGAGCTTTAACACTCTCACCCAGAAATATTCATGAATGCAGACTGAAAAATGTGAGTACGTGCACTAAAGCTTAAAAATGTCTATAATAAGAAAAAACTAGCAAGAAAAATATGCTGTAGGATTCACCATAAAATGCTTATAGTTCATTTATTGAAAAACATATCTTCCAATTTAAAGTATATTTGAAAATTAGGCCTGTCCTTCTTCCTGCTAACTTGTATTTTCAATTTTTGATCTGCAGTTGACTTTGGTTGACTATGAAATATGGAATTGTTACTTCCTCCAGGACTTGAAGTCAGAAGGCAATAAAGCCTTCTTAATTTCATGACTGCACAAAAAGGTCATCTGTAGAAATACCTACTGTCATCCAAGTATTTCATTGAGCATTCTGAGATTTCTATATGATATTAAATGGCGAGATTAATAATTTTGGAGATGATTCTCTTAGACTCCTGGCCTGAATCAATTTTTCTTTTTATAGGCACATTACAAGTCTTTGGGAGGTCTTCCTTTTCTCTCCAAATATCAATAAACAAAGTATCCCATTCCATTTGTACAACATGGTACCCAATCTTTAACAGGGTCCCTCTCAAAATATTTTTAAGGGTCTCAATGATTGCAAATTTATGTAGGTTGTTGCATATCTGTTGCCAATTCAGGCAGCTGATCCATAGATCTCTAATGCTGAACCCCTCTAAACTCCTGGTTATGTTTTTCATTAAGGCCAACTGAAGACAACATTATAAAGTGAAATTGAAATTTAAAAGTTTAGAATTTGGTATCAGTTATTTCTATCCCTAGAGGCAACTGAACATATCTTTCACTGGAAGTCTCTCAACCTGTCTTTTCCCTCATGAGTGTTGAAGCCTTTGGCCTCCATCTTTCTTCCCATAGACAGAAGCAGCCCAAAGAGACCCTCCACTTCCTTTGTTCCTTCACTTAATCAACAGGAAATCATAAAATCTGCAGAGACACAACTCTACCCAGAACAGAGTAAAGACTTTCTGTAATAGAACCGTTAACCATCTCTTTATTCCTAAATTTTCTATTCCTTTATAGCATTTTGGGTTTACCTATGGATAACTTGAAAGAGCAATAGTGTTTGTTGCCCCAAGGAAGCCCTCTGTGTGAGTGTGTGTGTATGTATGTGTGTGTGTTCTGGTGCTGAGGATTGATTCCAAGGGTACTTTACCACTTAACTACATTCCTTGCCCTTTGTATTTTTTATTGTGAGACAGGGCCTCCCTAAGTTGCTAAGGCTAACCTCAAACTTGCAATCCTCTTACCTCAGCCTCCCAAATGGTCAGGATTAAAAGCTTACACCAGTGTGCCCTGCAAGAAAAGCCCTTTATTGTCCTATACATAAATTTTACCTCCACCATTAGAGCAACAGGAAAAACACCAATAACTTTAAAATAGCAACCTGATAGTTTAAATGAATGAATGCATTAGATCTCCATTACAGCTAGATATGGAAAATAATAAAATTTCACAGATCAAAATAGTATGAAATAGTTTATTTAAATGCATTTTACATAAAGATACAGATGCACAGCAAGCATATAGAAACAGGAAAACAAAGGACTCTTCACCATTCTTAAAATAGTGATAGTCTCTGGGAAGAAGTGAGAGTGGGGTTTGAAATATGATAAAAGCAGGATTTTAATCTGTAAAAGTTTATTTTCAAAAAGAAAATGAAAACTAAAATGGCCAAATACTGACAGATTATAAATCTAGGTGGCAGATACAGGAATGAATAAATACACCTAGCATTTCTGGTTCTGATATTTGCAGAGTAGCTTATACTAGAGAAACCCTCCAACAGATAACAATCAAACACTGAACAAGACATAAGAAGCAACTCTTTGAAGTCACTGTCTACCTGAAGATAGAAATTGGAGGAAGGAAATTACACTGTATGCAATCTAAGTACATAACACTTTTGCTCTTAGGATTTTCTTCAGTCTGCATGATTCAACCTACCATTCAAGCAGAAAGATGCAAGATTGTTAGTATGAGATGTCAGGACAGAACTTGGATGGAAGGATTCCAGTGGAAAAGAAGAGATGGAGGACTGAAAGAGACTTAGTAAATATCTTGGATTTTCCGTATACTCACCCAAACAGAACTAAAAACTGTCTTCTACCTAACATCCAGTAAGTTCATTGCCTGCTATGTTATGTGCTGGACGTGGCGAATGGTAGGTTGTAAAGATACTAGATTCTCTTATCTTCATCTGAATTGTATCAATTTGATTTTCTAATGGGTAACTACTTTTTTAGTTTACAGATCACCCTAATTCCCAGACAATCCCACAGTATTGGTGGTGGAAGTGGCAGCAGCCACTGAGGAAGGAGAAGGAGGTGAACCCTTCTCTGGCCAGATGGCTTGATTCTTGGTGACACTAAGGATATGCAAGGAGTCCCATTGCCCTTTTCTCTTTATCCTATTTCCGTTTAACTCCAAAGGCAGAGGCTGTTGGAAGAAATGTACAAAAGAGTGGAGAGACTAAAAACCAACTTTATTGCCAGAAGAATGAGAGATACTGGGAGCCAGAAAGTATCATGTATATTCCAGAGAGGATGGGGCTAAAAAACTGATCCCATATAGTTGTAAATGAACTTTTAGGCTCACTTTAAAGCTACAAATGCATAGATCTAACCCCAAACAGAACTGAACTATAATAGTCACCCCTTACCAGCAGGGCATACATTCTAAGAAGATCGGTGGATGCTAGAAACCATAGACAGTACTGTACCCCTTATATACTATGTTTTCTTCCTATATATACATAGCTACTCACACAGTAGGATATTAACATTAACTCCACAATAAAACAGAGCGATTATAACAATATATGTCTCTTTCACTCTGTCTCCTTCAAAACTTTTTCCTAAATATGTGTAACCAGTCCCTATTTGCAGGAAATGGCTTGGCATCCCGTGTTTCAGGGGATCCTTTGCTCAATTCTGCGTATAGGCCCAGTGCCTTCTGGTTCAACACGCTGTCACCAGATGGAACATGTTTTCTGTCTTTCATCCACAAATTTAAAACTTTTTTCATCTTAGCTAAGCACTCATCATAGATTGTGGCCACGACTTTTGCAGTGTCATGTGCAACAGTGAAACTAGCACAAATTTCTTTTTCCTTCTTCACAATCTCACAGATAGAAGATGTGTTTTTACAGGAGGTCTTACCAACCTTGGCACGCAATGTTTTCTTTCCTTATTAAGTCAAAAACTTTCACCTTTCCCCATAAAGGAAGCAGTTTATGGCTTCTTTTTCACATATGTGAGTTGCCAGCATCACTCTTTTGTACTTTTGAGTCATTATTAAGTAAATTAGAGGTTACTCGCACTCAAGCACTGCAATACCACAGCTGTCAATCTGATAACCTAGATGGCTACTAAGTGACTAAGTGGGAGGTAGCATGTGCAGTGTGGATATGCCAGACAAGGGGGCTGATTCGTGTATTGGACAAGACAGAGAAAGAAAGCAAGACATTTATCACCCCACTCAGAACAACGTGCCATGTAAAACCTTGGATCATTTCTTTCTGTAGTTTTCATTTAATACTTTTGAGTTGTGATTAGTCATGGCTAACTGAAGAAACAGAAGATGAAAGCACAGATAAGAAGAGATCACTGTACAAGATAGATCACTGACCAGATCCCAAACTGGCCTCTTGTGGTACACACACATAATAGATGAGAAAAGCATTACACAGGGTTTGAAAAGTGAACTGGCATGAATTCACAGTCTGTAGAAGACAAGCAGAACACAAACCTGACCAGCTCAATGGTTAGCTAAAAGAAAAAGAAAACATATCACTTAAATAAGATCTATGTTCATCAAGGATATTGGTCTTTCTTTTTCTTTTTCTTTTTTTCTTGGTGTATCCTTATCATTGTTTCTATAGTAGGACAATGCTAGCTTCCTTCAATGAATGCTAAAGGGTACCAATATCCTTGATGCACATTTACTGATTCTTAATTTTACTCCTTGCACTTTAGGAGTCTTGTTTAGGAAGTCAGATGCTAGGCCAACATGGGGAAGATTCAGAACTACTTTTTTCTCTACCAGGTACAGGGTCTCTGGTCTACTGCCTAAGTCTTTGATTCACTTTGAGTTGAGTTTTGTGCAGGTTGAGAGATAGGAATTTAAATTCATTTTGCTACATGTGGATTTCCAATTTTCCTAGCACCATTTACTGAATAGGCTATCTTTTCCAGTGAATGTTTTTGGAGACTTTTTCTAGTATGAGATAAGTCACAGGCAACCACAAAAATGCCAGCATTATGGAAACACACAGAAATCTTAGGGTGAGGCTTCTGAATTGTCTTACGACATGACTAGACAAAATTCTACCTCCAGAGTAACCATCAGACAGGGGAATTACATCCACATACTGCCACCTCAGTCAGGAGTACCTTCCAAAGATTCCTGAGGTGATACAATCTCCTTCTGAACAACACAAATGTCTCTGACTAAAAGTGCACTAAACAGAGATTTCCTTTTTTTTTTTCCAAAATGCTTTTTTTTAATTTCACTAATGTGCATTAATTGTCCACATTTATGTGCTTCACCGTGGTGTTTCAACCCATGCATCCAGCATACACTGATCAAACCCAGGTAATTAGCCTTTCATTCTCCTTACCATTTCTTCATGTTTGGAATTTTCGGGTTCCTCTCTTCTCAGTCTTCCACAGGTTATTGTGAACTACAATTATTCCACTACACTGCAGAGCACTAAAACCAATTCCCTCTCTCTGACTCTGTTGTGGTACCCATAATCCAACCTCATTCATCCACACTCCTGCCCCTTCCCCAGCTTCGTCATCACGATTCTGCATCGATGTCCATGCTGTCTAACTTCCACATTTGACAAAGAACATGCAATATTTTCCATTTTTGTGTCTGGCTTACTTCACTTAACACAATGTTCTCTACTCACTTATTTCACAGCACAGAATTTCATTAATTTTTAAGGTTGAATACTATTTCTCTGTTATAAACATACTTTTTTAACTTTTATTTTCATTAACTTTTTTTGACAATGAAAAATATTTTTTTAATTATTTTCATACATGTATATAGGGTAATAAAGTCTGTCTCACAATCTACCATCCTTCCCCTCCCTACCCATCCCCCCTCCCCTCACTCCCCTCTGTACAATCCAAAGTTCCTTCATTCTTCCCTACCCAGTCCCCACTATGGATCAGCATCCACTTATCAGAGAAAACACTTGGTCTTTGGTTTTTCAGGATTGACTTATTTCACTTAGTATGATACTCTCCAGTTCCATCCATTTACCTGCAAATGCCATAATTTGGTTCTTCTTTAAGACTGAGTAATATTGCACTGTGTATATGTACCACAATTTGTTTATCCATTCATATGTTGAAGGGCATCTAAGTTGGTTCCTTAGTTTAGCTATTGTGAATTGAGCTGCTATAAACATTGATGTGGTTGTGTCACTGTAGTATGCTGATTTTAAGTCCTTTGGGTATAAACTGAGGAGTGGGATCGCTAGGTCAAAAGGTGGGTCCATTCCAAGTTTTCTGAGGAATCTCCATACTGCTTTCCAAAGTGGTTTCACTAATCTGCAGTCCCACCAACAATGTATGAGTGTACCTTTTCCCCTACATCCTTGCCAACACTTATTATTGCTTGTATTCTTGATAATTGCATTCTGACTGGAGTGAGTTGGAACTTAGAGCAGTTTTGATTTGCATTTCTCTAATTGCAAAAGATAATGAACATTTTTCATGTGTTTGTTGATCAATTGTATTTCTTCTTCTGTGTAGTGTCTGTTCAGTTCCTTAGCCCATTTATTGAATGGGTTATTTGTTTTTTGGTGTTAAGTTTTTTGAGTTCTTTATATATCTTGGAGATTAGGGCTCTATCTGCAGTAAAGATTTTTTTTTCTCATTCTGTAGGCTCTTTTTTCAAATTATTGATTGTTTCTTTGCTGAAAAGAAGTTTTTTAGTTTGAATTCATCCCATTAATTGATGCTTAATTTTACTTCTTGCACTTCAGGAGTCTTGTTAAGGAAGTCAGGTCCTAAGCCGACATGATGAAGATTTGGGCCTACTTTTTCTTCTATTAGACATTAGACACAGGGTGTTTGTTTTAGTGCCTAAGTATTTGATCCACTTTGAGTACACACTTTCTTTATCCCTTCATCCATTGGTAGTCACGTATGTTGATTTCACATAAGCTATTTTGGATAGTGCTACAGTGAACATGGGATTACAAGTACATTAAAGAGATTATTTTCATTCTCATCTAGGTTCCCTGGCCGCCAATTTTGCCTAATCACCAAGTAATTTAGGGAAAATGTCTGGTACCAATTCATTAATACTTTCTGAGCAGCTCAGCCTTGATTTAAAGAAATTGAAAAATAGTTTTACTATGCTTTTCAGTAAAACCAGAGAAGGAAAATATATTTCTATGCTAGTATATGTAACTAGCATGTAAAGAAGCGTTGTTGAGTTGGTTGGTTTGATTGATTGCTTGTTGCAAGAAGTGACAATACTTCTGAGGGCAGTGGGAAGTATATCCTGCGGATGTACCCTAGGAAAAGTTGGGTGAATGTGACTGTGTCTTTGGCCTTGATCTGCAATGAAGAAAATAATCATTATTCAAAAGGAGAAAATTATACAGTTTTGTAATTACATATTACATAAAGTAATTGTAGTCTTTGTTGATTATTTCAAAGAATCCCACTCTTTGACATTTAAGGGTCAATGTTTATCTTTTTTTCATGAGCTTTGTTCATATGAGCAAAATGAGATCATGAACAACACAACAAATCTAGTTAGTATGGCTTACTATTATCAGACTATATAATTTGTACAAACATTTTATAATAAAAGTAAATTTGCAAAATATGATGTAATTTACAAATTACCTGTTGCCTAAAAAGACAAAATGTGAATTAAATAAACTCTATTTTGGTTCCCCCACACACTGCATTTCTGTGAATTTTCTTTTCATCCTCTACATATTTCATCTAGACATCTGATATCCAATGTAGGAGTTATTAGCTACAGGGAACTATTTAAATTTTAATTAAAATTAAATAAACTCTACTGTTCCAGTTTCTCAGTGGCACTAGCCACACCTCAAGTACTTAGTAGTCATAGGTAGCTAGTAACTATTGTATTGAACAGCATAGACATAGAACGTTTGCATCTTACAGGAAATTCTGATGGACAGAGTTCATCTAGACTCCTGGAGTCTTTTTGTTCTCTCCTCTCTTATCAGAAGTCTCCCTGCTCAGGCCAGGGATCCCCAAGTAACTCCCCATGTTTTTCTACCTTCCCATCATTTCCTTGAGCCTTCTCATGTTGCTCCATAGAAAGAACTACTTTGTAATTCTTTCCTTGAATTTCTCTCAACTTAAATAAACTTGATAAGCTGGTCCATGCTTGAGCAACTGGATACAGAGCTGATGTGTTCTTTCTACAAGGTAACACATTTGCATTTCAGCTGAAAACTTCTGGTGATATCATGCATTTATTTACACAAAGGGTTGGTTCTAAAAGTGGGGGCTTTAAGCACCATGGTAACCTGGTACCTTGGAGAATAGACCTGAGTGCCTTTAGAGCACCTTTCAAATCACACTATCTTTTTGGCTGGTCACCTGCCATGGCCTTGGGTCACTACACTGATTTGTCTCCTAGGAATGCTGGACTATCCCTACGTGTTACCACAAGACACATAACATTTATGCATCTGATACTTATGAATATTATATTAAAATAAATGTTTGTTTTGCTTGTAACTATGAAAATTGTTAGAGTTCAGGGTGGGGTTTTGGTGTCAGAATGCATTTATTCTTTGTCCATTCTGGGCTGCCTGCCAAGGTATCACACAAACAACAAATCAAAGCAAAATAAGATATAATACAAGGCTCTTAGTAATAGCTTGGCAAATGTTCCCCTCTCCCCCAGGACAGGGCTTTCATAAAAACTGAACTGGTATAAACAGTTTAGGCCTGGAGATACTTTCAAAGAAGAATTTTTACTCCCTATGTTAAGTATTATGTTAAGTATTGGCACCTCACTAGAATAATCAATCACACAAACAAACTTAACAATATCTCTGCACATATTGGCATAGAAACAAATCTATTTTGCCTGAGGTGGTCTATTCACTGGATCAAAGAAAGTGAAAGGCCACTGAGCCCAAGTAATAGTCCTGCTTTGTCTAACTACCACCTGCTGCAAGAAAAGCAAGAGAAATTCCCACCCCCTTAGCAGACCTCGCTTTAATAATAAGTCCAAGAAAAATGGAAAAGGAGAAAAAGAAGATAGCCAGGACTACTTCAGAATAAAGTCATATGCCATGTACAACATCCCACATTCTGGATTCAGCTCACTGCTCCCCACCCCCAAGCATTGAACTTGATCTTCTATGTGTCAAAATGTTTGTATAACTGATCTAAACTGAATGTTGACAAGAATGATCACATCAGTGGTGTCTCCAGTGTTTATTTTGGGGGTTTTAATTATTCTTTATTGTTCATCAAAGTAATCCACGCATATAGTTTTAATCATTAACTAAAAAGGTTTAAAATAATAAAGCAATAACCTGGCCTCCCCCTACTCCTCTCACAGGCTACCAATTTTATTTCTTTTTACCGATTTCTTATGGTAGTTACCTGAATATGTATTTATGAAAACACGAACACATACACATGACTATGGTATTCATTGATGTGAATGGTAGATATTGAACATGAGAATACATATGCACACGTATATATGAATATTGTATATAACTGGGTTACACAAATTTTTCTTACTGACTTATTAACTTTTTAAAAGAATAGTTCTTTTCATTTGTTTTTCTATTTTGATAGTGATCTTTGCTATCATGGTGGATTATAGATGGTCACAAATTCTTTGATCCCCATCCCATCAAGAAGTGGACTCTATGGTGCCTCACAGTTGTGCTCTGATTATTTGCATCAATGGAATATGGTGGAAATGAAGTTGTGCCGGCTGTGCCAGTTTCTGGGCCCAGTCTTTTTTTTATTTTTTATTAAATTTTTTTTATTTTTACAGATCACATTTAGATTCATTGTACACAAATGGGGTACAACTTTTCATTTCTATGGTTGTATACAATGTTGATTCACACCATTCATCCCACTCCTCAGTTTATACCCAAAGGACTCAAAACGAGCATACTACAGTGATGAATCCACATCACTGTTCATAGCAGCTCAATTCACAATAGCTAGATTGTAGAACCAACCAAGATGCCCTTCAACTGATGAATGGATAAAGAAACTGTGGTATATATCCACAATGGAATATTAGCCATAAAGAAGAATAAAATTATGGCATTTGCTGGTAAATGGATGAAGTTGGAAAATATCATGCTAAGTGAAATAGACCAAGCCTAAAAATCCATGGGCCCAGTCTTTAAGAGACTTAAGCTTCTCTGAAACACTTGCTCTGGAAATCTAACCACCATGCTGTGAGGTATGCCAAGAAGCCTTGTAGAGAGTCTCTTGTGAAGAACTGAGACCCCTGGCAGACAGTCCAAGCTGAGTTCCAGGTGACAGTCAGCATCAAATCACCAGCCAAGTGAGTGGACCATCTGGAAGTGAATTCCCCAGCCCCACTCCAACTGATGCCACCAGGAGAAAAGGCTGATAAGCCCTACCCAAACTACAGACTCGTGAACAAAAACTGTAGTTGCTTTAAGTCAATAAAATTTGAAGCATTTTGTTAGGTGGCAATAAATAGTGCACTTATCATTATTTTTCTTTCCTATTTTTATTAGCCTTCTTCATATAAAATTTATCAATTTTGTTAGTAGTGGATTCAATATAGAGAATATGAATAAGTAGTCCTAGTAGTTTTTAGCTTCTGTTGTCATTATAAATATTGAATATATTTTCTATCAACTATATATAACTGAATAACAAACCATTCAAAAATCCAATGACTGGGGTTTTCAAGATGGCGGCCTAGAGGGTGGCTGCATTTCATGTTGCTCCAGGACTCAGGATTCAAAAGAGGAGATATTGAGACGCTTGGGACCAACTCAAAGCAGCCGGGTGACTCTCACCCCCTGGGGGGGCATCCCGGATGGGACGGGGGTCCCGGAACGCAGGAAACTTTGTGAAGTAGAACTGCCGGCGAGACGCCCCTCCCCCCGCTGGAGCAGTGAACTCGGATAGCTGGGAGCGCCGTAAAGGAGGCCGCTCGGCACAGCGCTGGGACTCGGAGCAGCCACTGGGGCTCCGGCGGCTGCCCAGGGGAAGAGTGGCGAGGAGAACTGTGTGGACTCAGGACACTGGGGCCTGCCCTGAGGAGGAGGAGAGGAGCGTGGCCACTTGGATTCGGAGAGACTGCACCAGAGCTACAGGCGGTTGCCAGAGGAGAAGCTGCGCGGCGAGCTGTTTGGAATCAGAACGACGCTTCTGAACACCGGGGCCTGCCCTGAGGACGAGGAGGAGGAAGAGGAACGCGGCCGCTTGGATTCGGGTGACTACACCAGAGCTACAGGCGGTTGCCAGAGAAGGGGCTGCGTGGCGAGCTGTTTGGACTCTGACCACTTCTGAACCCGGGGCCTGCCCGGAGGAGTAGGAGAAGGAGGAGGAGGAGCGCGGCGGGTCCTTTGGACTCGCAGTGACTGCATTAGCGCTCCAGGCGGCTGCTCAGAGGAGAAGGCGAGTGGTGAGTTGTTTGGTCTTAAAGTGACAGCTCCTGAACACAGGGGGGCTGCCTGGAGGAGAAGCGTGGTGGGACGCTTGGTCTTGAGTGGCCGCACCTGAGCTCCGGGCGGTGCCCAGAGGACCCGTGCAGCGGGTCACGTGGATTCAGAGCCACTCAGAGGGACTGCTCCTGAACACCCGGGGGGGTTATCTGGAGAAGGAGGAGGAACGGGGAGGGTCACTTCGACTCGGAGTGATTGATTGCCCCGGGCTACGGGTGGTTGGTGGGAGGAGGAGGCACGAAGTGAGTTTCTTGGACTCCTAGTGACCGTACCGGCATACTGGGCGGCTGTCTGGAGGAAGAGGCCTGTGGCGGGTCTCTGGGACTCAGAGCGATTGTTCGGGGCCACAGGTGGCTGCTCAGAGGAGGGGCCATGCAGCCAGGCGATTAGGTGCAGAACAGGGTCCCAGGATCTAGGAGGCTTCTGGGTGGAAGAGCCGCACAGACACAGGCTGAGGGCGGAGCGAAGGTTCCAGGCCTGTGGGCAAATTCTCTGAGGAGGGGCAGCCTAAGGAGATTCATCTGCGAAGGGTGAGGCTCCCAGGCCCAGGAGGTAGGGCCGGGCCCCTGGAAACTTTGCAGAGGAAGGCAGCCCAGCCCAGGCAGTAGCTGTAAATTGAGGGGAACCTCTAGGAGGAAACTGACCAGCGAGACGTCCCCACTGGGTGAGTCTTCCCTGCCTGGTGAGGTTTCCCCACAAGGACTGTAAAACCAGAGACTCAGGCCCAAACAGGCCTTGCCTCAGCCCACAGCCTAGGTCCCCTTTGGATGACCATTGGTCAACAAGTGGAGGCACCTCTGCCCACTAGCAGGGAATATACCCCACCTGAAGGCCACCACTCCTAGAGAGGCAGCTTCCTTGTGGAGCACCGCATTATCAACTTCCTCCAAGACTTCAGCCTACTGAAGGGTAAGAGGGGATATATATAGAAATCTTCAGGGACATTGTAAATCAACAGAGGAAATCTGCAATATCTCAGCGGTCCACTGATATCTGAACAATATGAGAAAACAAGGAAAGAAAATGCTGCAAACAAATCTAGATGTTACATCAATAAAACCCAATGACCGCATGGCAGAAGAAATGACAGAAAAGGAGTTCAAAATGTACATAATTAAAATGATCAGAGAAGCAAACGATGAGATGAAAGAGCAAATGCAAGCATTGAATGATCGCACCAATCGACAGTTAAAAGAGCAAATACAGGAAGCAAAAGATCATTTCAATAAAGAGTTAGAGATATTGAAAAAAAACCAAACAGAAATCCTTGACATGAAGGAAACAATAAACCAAATTAAGAACTCCATAGAAAGCATATCCAATAGGATAGAACACCTGGAAGACAGAACCTCAGACATTGAAGACAAAATATTTAACCTTGAAAACAAAGTTGAACAAACAGAGAAGATGGTAAGAAATCATGGACAGAATCTACAAGAACTATGGGATATCATGAAAAGGCCAAATTTAAGAATTATTGGGATTGAGGAAGGTCTAGAGAAACAAGCCAAAGGAATGAACAACCTATTCAATGAAATAATATCAGAAAATTTCCCAAATCTGAAGAATGAAATGGAAAATCAAGTTCAAGAGGCTTACAGGACTCCAAATACACAAAATTACAACAGACCCACACCAAGGCACATTATAATGAAAATACCTAACATACAAAATAAAGACAGAATTTTAAAGGCTGTGAGAGAAAAGAACCAAATTACATTCAGGGGGAAACCAATACGCATATCAGCAGATTTTTCAATCCAGACCCTAAAAGCTAGAAGGTCCTGGAACAACATTTTTCAAGCCCTGAAAGAAAATGGATGCCAACCAAGAATCTTATACCCAGCAAAACTTACCTTCAAATTTGACGATGAAATAAAATCCTTCCATGATAAACAAAAGCTAAAAGAATTTACAAAAAGAAAGCCAGCATTACAGAACATTCTCAACAAAATATTCCATGAGGAAGAGATGAAAAACAAAGAAGCAAATCAGCAAAGGGAGGAATTATCCTAAAGGAATTGTCAAATAAAGGAGGAAACAAGTTGTGTCAAACAAATAAATAAACAAAATTTTAAAAATGAACCAAATGACCGGGAAACCAAATCATTTCTCTATAATAACCCTGAATGTTAATGGCCTGAATTCATCAATCAAAAGACACAGACTGGCAGACTGGATTAAAAAGAAAGATCCAACAATATGTTGCCTGCAAGAGACTCACCTCATAGAAAAAGATACCCATAGATTAAAGGAGAAAGGATGGGGAAAAACATACCATGCACATGGACTCAGCAAAAAAGCTGGAGTATCCATCCTCATTTCCGATAATGTGGACTTCAAGCCAAAGTTAGTCAGAAGGGATAAAGAAGGTCATTTCATACTGCTTAAGGGAAGCATAAATCAGCAAGATATAACAATCATAAACATCTATGCCCCAAACAGTGGCTCATCTATGTATGTCAAACAAATCCTTCTCAATTTCAGAAACCAAATAGACCACAACACAATAATACTAGGTGATTTTAACACGCCGCTCTCACCACTGGACAGATCTTCCAGACAAAACTTGAACAACGAAACCATAGATCTCAACAACACAATCAATAATTTAGACTTAACGGACATTTATAGAATATACCATCCAACCAAGAGCGAATACACTTTCTTCTCAGCAGCACATGGATCCTTCTCTAAAATAGACCATATATTATGCCACAAAGCTAATGTTAGCAAATACAAGAAGATAGAGACACTAGCATGTATTCTATCAGATCATAATGGATTGAAGTTAGAAATAAATGAAAGAGTAAAACACAGAAACTATTCCAACATCTGGAGATTAAACAATATGCTATTATATGATGAATGGATAACAGAAGATATTAGGAAGGAAATTAAAAAATTCTTAGAGGTAAATGAGAACAAAGAAACATCATATCAAAATCTCTGGGACACTATGAAAGCAGTACTTAGAGGGAAATTTATTTCATGGAGCGCATTTAATAAAAGAAGTAAAACTCAACAAATAAACGACCTAACACTACAGCTCAAAGCCCTAGAAAAAGAAGAACAGAACAGCACCAAAAGTAGTAGAAGACAGGAAATAGTTAAACTCAGAGCTGAAATCAATGAAATTGAAACAAAAGAAACAATACAAAAAATTGACAAAATAAATAGTTGGTTCTTCGAAAAAATAAACAAAATTGATAAACCTTTAGCCACACTAACAAAGAGAAGACGAGAGAAAACCCAAATCACTAAAATTCAGAATGAACAAGGAAATATCACAACAGACAGGATGGAAATACAAAACATAATTAGAAGCTATTTTGAAAATCTATACTCCAACAAAATAGAAAATTTCGAAGACATCAACAGGTTTCTAGAGACATATGAATTGCCTAAACTGAATGAGGAGGACATAAACAATTTAAATAGACCAATTTCAAGTACTGAAATAGAAGAAGTCATCAAAAGCTTACCAACAAAGAAAAGTCCAGGACCAGATGGGTTCTCAGCCGAGTTCTACAAAACCTTTAAGGAAGAGCTCATTCCAATACTTCTCAAAGTATTCCATAAAATAGAAGAGGAGGGAACCCTCCCAAACTCATTCTATGAAGCCAATATCACACTGATACCTAAACCAGACAGAGACTCATCAAGGAAAGAAAATTTCAGACCAATATCCTTAATGAACATCGTCGCAAAAATTCTCAACAAAATTTTAGCAAATCGCATACAAAAACATATTAAAAAGATAGTGCACCATGATCAAGTGGGTTTCATCCCAGGGATGCAAGGTTGGTTCAACATCAGGAAATCAATAAACGTAATTCACCATATTAATAGACTTAAAGTCAAGAATCACATGATTATTTCAATAGATGCAGAAAAAGCATTTGATAAAATACAGCACCCCTTCATGCTCAAAACACTAGAAAAAATAGGGATAGTGGGAACATTCCTTAACATTTTAAAGGCCATTTATGCTAAGCCCATGGCTAATATCATTCTAAATGGTGAAAAACTGAAAGCATTCCCCCTAAAAACTGGAACAAGGCAGGGATGCCCTCTTTCACCACTTCTATTCAACATCGTTCTTGAGACTCTGGCCAGAGCAATTAGACAAACCAAAGAAATTAAAGGGATACGAATTGGAAAAGAAGAACTCAAACTATCCCTGTTCGCTGATGACATGATTATATATTTAGAGGAACCAGGAAATTCCACCAGAAAACTCTTAGAACTCATAAGTGATTTCAGTAAAGTAGCAGGTTACAAGATCAATGCCCATAAATCCAACGCATTTTTATACATAAGTGATGAATCTTCAGAAAGAGAAATTAGGAAAACTACCCCATTCACAATAGCCTTGAAAAAAATAAAATACTTGGGAATCAATCTCACAAAAGAGGTGAAAGACCTCTACAATGAGAACTATACAACACTAAAGAAAGAAATTAAAGAACACCTTAGAAGATGGAAAGATCTTCCATGTTCTTGGATAGGAAGAATTAATATTGTCAAAATGGCCATACTACCTAAAGTGCTATACAAATTCAATGCAATTCCAATTAAAATCCCAATTGTGTACCTTACAGAAATAGAGCAAGCAATTATGAAATTCATCTGGAAGAATAAGAAACCGAGAATAGCTAAAGCAATCCTTAGCAGGAAGAGTGAAACAGGGGGTATTGCAATACCAGATCTTCAACTCTACTACAAAGCAATAGTAACAAAAACGGCATGGTATTGGTACCAAAATAGAAAGGTAGATCAATGGTACAGAATAGAGGACACGGACACAAACCCAAATAAATACAATTTTCTCATACTAGACAAAGGGGCCAAAAATATGCAATGGAGAAAAGATAGCCTCTTCAACAAATGGTGCTGGGAGAATTGGAAATCCATATGCAACAGAATGAAACTAAACCCATATCTCTCACCATGCACGAAACTAAACTCAAAATGGATTAAGGACCTCAGAATCAGACCAGAGACCCTGCAGATTATAGAAGAAAAAGTAGGTCCAAATCTTCACCTTGTTGGTCTAGGACCAGACTTCCTTAACAGGACTCCCATAGCACAAGAAATAAAAGCTAGAATCAACCACTGGGATAGATTCAAACTAAAAAGCTTTCTCTCAGCAAAGGAAACTATCAGCAATGCGAAGAAAGAGCCTACAGAGTGGGAGAATATCTTTGCCAATCATACTTCAGATAGAGCACTAATCTCCAGAATCTATAAAGAACTCAAAAAACTCTACTCCAAGAATTCAAATAGTCCAGTCAACAAATGGGCTAAGGAAATGAATAGACACTTCACAGAAGAAGATCTACAAGCAATCAACAAACATATGGAAAAATGTTCAACATCTCTAGTAATAAGAGAAATGCAAATCAAAACCACCCTAAGATTCCATCTCACCCCAATTAGAATGGCGATTATCAAGAATACGAGCAACAACAGGTGTTGGCGAGGATGTGGGGAGAAAGGTACACTCATACACTGCTGGTGGGGCTGCAAATTAGTGCAGCCACTCTGGAAAGCAGTGTGGGGATTCCTTAGAAAACTTGGAATGGAACCACCATTTGACCCAGCTATCCCACTCCTTGGCCTATACCCAAAGGACTTAAAATCTGCATACTACAGAGATACAGCCACATCAATGTTCATAGCTGCTCAATTCACAATAGCCAGACTGTGGAACCAACCTAGATGCCCTTCAATTGAGGAGTGGATAAAGAAACTGTGGTATATATATACAATGGAATATTACTCAGCCATAAAGAATGATAAAATTATAACATTTGCAGGCAAATGGATGAAATTGGAGAATATCATGCTAAGTGAGATAGGCCGATCTCAAAAAGCCAAAGGACGAATGATATCGCTGATAAGTGGAGGATGACACATAATGGGGGGGAGGGAAGGGTTAGAGTTAGGGTTAGGGAGGGGGGCAAGTATGGAGGAAGGAAGGACTGTATAGAGGAAAAAGAGGGGTGGGAGGGGTGGGGGGAAGGGAAAAAATAACAGAATGAATCAAACAACATTGCTCTATGTAAATTTATGATTACACAAATGGTATGCCTTTACGCCATGTACAGAGAAACAACATGTATCCCATTTGTTTACAATAAAAAAAAAAAATCCAATGACTTAAAACAATAATTTATGTCTTCAAAATTATCTCTAGAAATTCCTCAAAAAACCAGGAATGGAACAACCATATTACCCAGCTATCTCACTCCTTCGTATTTGTCCAAAAGAACTAATCTCAGTATATTATAATGATACAGCCACATCAATGTTTATAGCAACACAACTCACAATAATCAAGATGTGGAGCCAGTCCAGATACTTGTTAGAAGAGGAACACATTAAGAAAATGTGGTGTATAGATACACAATGGAGTTTTACTCAACTATAAAGAAGATTATGTCAAAATGAACCCAACTATTATGTACAATTATAATGCACTAACAAAAGACAAAAATTCTGTGGAGTGGAAATTTGGACTAAGATCAACCGGGAGGAAGGGGTACTTTGGTCTCACTGGGGTCATTCATGTGGCTGTGGTCACTGGTGATTCCACTGGGACTAGATGGTCCAAGACAGCTTTACTCACGCCTGGTGGATTGGTGCTGGCTGTAAGCTGGTTAGCTTAGGGTGTAATAACTGGTTCAGCTCTTCTTTGCTCTGCAAGACCTTTGATCCTCCTCTAAAGACTGAGCTGCTTCATGTTATATAATAATGTCCCAAAAGAGCCAAAGGGAAAGCTATAAGATCTCTTCCAACTGAAGCTCAAAGCTTCATTAGATCAGGTCTTCACATTCAGCTGGGTCAGAGCAAGCCTAGAGTTATGGAAGTGAAAACAATCCTGCTACTGCCCATTCAGAAGAGCTGAAAATAATCTGTGGTTATCTTTAATATGTCACATTTCCTCATTATATTTATAATTTTTCTAACTGACATAAGAGAAAAAAGTTTTATTTATTAACATTAATCTTAAATTATATCACAAATGCAAATTAAAACTACATTGAGATTCCATCTCACTCCAGTCAGAATGGAAATTATCAAGAATACAAGTAACAATGAATGTTGGAGAGGATGTCGGAGAAAAGGTACACTCATGCATTGCAGGTGGGAATGCAAATTGGTGAAACCACTGTGGAAAGCAGTATGAAGATTCCTCAGAAAACTAGTAATGGAACCACCATTTAACTCCGTTATTCTGCTTCTTGCTATGTATCCAAAGGAATCAAAATCAGTATACTATAGTGACACAACCACATCAATGTTTACAGCAACTCAACTAATAATAGTTAAGCTATGGATCCAATCAATCTAGGTGCCCTTCAACAAATGAATGGATAAAGAAAATGTGGTGTATATAGAAAATGGAGTATTAATCATATAGAAGAATGACTTTATGTCATTTGCTGGTAGACGGATGAATCTAGAGACTATAATGCCAAGTAAAATAAGCCAACCCCCAAGAAACAAAGGTTGAATGTTTTCCCTGATGTATGGAAGCTAATACCCAATAAGGGGGTTGGGATAGAAGTTCAGTGGTATAGGCCAAGGGGAATGAAGGGAAGGGAAGGGGATAGGAAGGGAAAGATAGTAGAATGAATCTGACATAATTTTCCTATGTACATATATGAATATACCACACTGAATCTCACCATCATGTACATCCACAAGAAATAAATTAAAAATAATAATTACAGGTAAACAGATCAGTAGAGACAGAGGGTGGGGAGAGGGAAATGGAAGGAAAGGTACTGGGGTATGAATTAGATATATATTCCATGCTTGCATAATTTATGTTAAAATGGATTCTACTGTCATGTATAACTAAAAAAATAAATAAATAAAAAAATCTGTCAATAACATTCACAATTAATGACAAGAATGTCATACTCTCGTTTTCTTCTTCTGGAACCAAACAGCTTAGGATATGCTGTTTGTTTCTGAAAAGCAACTCTTCATCCTGCTGTGTAACCAGGAGTGCTGGCCAGTGTGGACATTAGTGGACTCACTTGCTCTCTGCTTTGGATCAGCCACTAGGTATAACAAGACAATACAACTGTATTTGATTTGGATATATAAAAATTCATAAAACACGTTAAGTTCATAGTATGTTATATAACCTATCTCATCCTTTCCACGTTTTTTCCCCTGATTTTTTTTTATTGTTCTTCTTTAAACCTTGCATCTTCCGAAATGCACCTTGGCATAATTAGCAAATTATGTTATTTTTAGTAAGAGAAAAAGTACAACTTTTTAATTTGTATTATTGCAAAATATAGAACATATACAGCAAACTGTAAAAAACAAAACATGTACAACTCTGAATTATAATAAAGTAAACATACTTGTGATTTCCATTACATTTTTAAAAAATACAGAACATTGCCAGCTTCACAGGTGCCCCCTTCTTTCCCTCAGTTCTTACTCCCCACAAAAGAATTGTTATTCCAACTTTAAAATAATAGTTTCCTCACTTTTCTTCATGATTTTATTACTAAGCAAGAATCATGAAACACCTTTGTTTACTATTAAAATTATATATAAAGGGAACTATATATATTGTATGTATTAATTGGTATCCTGTTTCTTTTTCCCAAAATTATGTCCATGGGAGTGACCCACCCATTTTGTGTATCTGTACTTACTCATTTTCATTGTTGCGTGGTATTCACTGTGTGAAATACCATGATTTTTACATTCTATTTTTCACAGATGGTGCAGATTTTTTCCAACCTGGAGTTACTACATTTTTTTTTTTTAACTATGAACCTTCTTGTGTATATCTCTTAGTGACACGTTTCTCTCCTTACCTCTTCAGACATGTATCTAGGTATAATTAGCAAATTATGTTGTTTTTAAAATACAAACAAGCTGGGCATGGTGGCATACATTTGTAACTCCAGTAGCTCAGCAGCTGAGATAGGAGACTCACCAAGTTCAAAGCCAGCCTCAGCAACTTGGCAAGGCCCTAAGCAACTCAGTGACTTAGCAACACCCTCTCTCAAAATAAACATAAAGAGGGCTGGGGTCATGGCTCAGTAGTTAAGTACCCCTGGGTTCAATGCCTCATATAATAAAAAAGAAGAAAGAAAGAAAGAAGAATGCATATCAAACAGCCTCATTATTTTTCATCACAGCTTTGATTGTTAAATGATTATTTTTAATTCTGAACATTCCAGTTATTTTTAGAAATACGACTTAGCCATAAACTTATCCAACTAGAGAATCATGTGGTTTGTTACCATAGGTGTAGGATAGATAAAATAAAAGAAGTGATAGCCTAATCTTCCCTGGTCAAGTCAGACACTCTCTGTGACTTCACATTTTTTAATAGGTCACAGACAGTTCAGAACATTTTCAGAGGAAGGCATCCAAATAATAAAAAATGTGAAATATGCCATATGAAGAATGAGAAAAACGTTGTCTTCAATCTTGAGAGGTGCTCATGTTAGAAGGGAATTGTGTTTGTTCCATGTAGCTATAAATTTAACAGGAATGTTTTAGCTAATACATGCAAAGTGACTCTTCTCAGTTTAGTAAAAGCATGCTTCGAGCCTAAGCGTAATGCCAGCAGAGGTCAGATCTGTCTGGTGGACTGAAGGGACATGTCCAAGTCTATCTGCAAGCAAGGTTAAGGAAACTCCTGAATTTCATCTCAATGTAAATGAAGAAGACACCAAAAGCTGTTGACCCAAGAATGCCTGAAGTAGAAGGGAGAGAGGACTCTGAGACATGTGCAGTGATGTCTCTTGACCCAGCTCTTGATGAGCTCAGAACTGAAGATGAGGGAAGACAGGTGGGGGTAGATGTGTGAGAGCCATAAGCAACAGCAACAAGTACCATTTTCTCTAACAGGTCTTTAAGAGTTCTCTATCAGGTCTGGAGCAGAGCAACCCTATGTAGAGTCATTTTGACCAGAGTATATTTAAAGGGGAAAACGTTTTTAACTACTGACTCACACCAGAGGAAGGGAACCACAGGACAAGGAAAAAACAGAGGCTGCTCTATGGTAACCGACCATGACTCACTCTTGCCTACACTCGTGTTGTGTACACATCAGCACACTGGATATGGGGGACAGTTTGGATTAATGGTGTCCTGCACTGTCAGAGGTATGGAAAAGTAAAACTCAGGTTACTTAAAGAAGAGCTCTTCTAGAAGTTTAAAATGCCCAAATATGGAATAAGTTGCTTAGAAAATATTGCCTATGATATAAGAGGGGCACATTCTCATATTTAACTAAGCATGGATATAGAGTAAATTTCAATACTTATTGAGTACAAATTCAGCTTATCTTACTAAAGACTTTTTTCTCTAAATTTGAAGAAGCACAAAAGAGAACACTTAATGTGCTATTCTGTTATTTTTTTACTCAATTTCAATAAAAAATGAAGATTGCTTAGCAAAGCAGAAGTGATAGGAACACATTTGAAAGTGGTGAGTGTACCTTGAAGAACTATTGATTTCAGGGTCAGGGAAGGAAAAATAGAAGAAGAGTGTACAGTATCATTTGGTGCTGGTAAATTAAGGAAGTCCTCAAAAATACAGATACAAGCACAGAGTACAGGAGACTGAAAGAGTACCCCACTGGTCAAAGTTGAAAAAACTTCAGCAGGTATTATCTTCACCAAGAGATCAAAGTTAATATCACCAGCAATCCACCAGAGACCACACGCTCCCTGACATGAAACACAGGACACATCACAGGAAAGGTAGTCTTTCCCACTAATCATGAGAATCCATCAGAGAAACCCACCTCAGGGGGTGTTCTGCAAAAGTAACAGACCAGCAGTCTTCAAAGGTGTTGAGGTCATGGAAGACAAGGGAAAATGGAGGAAATGTCACAAATTAAAGAAAATAAAGAGACAAGACACTGTAAAAGACAGGAAAAATCAATCATTCATTCTACTCTCACACACCACTCACCTCACAGCATAACAGAACACTTCTAATACCAGATCCTTTCCCCTGTGTACCAAGCATTTATCCAGCAGACACCAACTAGAAGTCTTATAATTCAATTTGTTTCTGACATAATCAACCTGCAGTTAGAATCAGATCCCACAGATTAGGGCTCAGTGCCACAATACTGTCCCCAGCTTCAGCTGACAATCACAGGTTTTGAGTTATCATTTATACTTCTGACTGACTAGCTATAAATTAGGGTATCCCTGACTTCCTTTTCAAATTTAATTAATTTGCTAGAATGGTTTATTTAACTTAGGAAAACACATTTACTGGCTTATTATATTGATACAGGATATGATAAAGGATATAGATGAACAGCCAAATGAAGAAGCACAGGGAATAAGAAACATGAGAAGAGACTTAGAACTTCCATGCCCTCTCCAGGTGTACCACCCTCCAGGTACCTCTACATGTTCAGCAATCTGCGATCTCTTCAAACTCTGTCATTTTGGTTTTGTGGTGAAGGCTTCATTATTGTAGGTGGGACTGATTGCATCACTGATTATTAACCAGTTCAACCTTCAGTCCTTCCCCCTTCTCCCAGGAGGTTGGAAAATGGAGTTGAAAATTTCTACCTTCTAATCACTAAGTTGGTTCCCTGGAAAAACAGCTCCTATCCTGAGTCACTTCATTAGAACAAAAGATTCTCCTCCAACCCAGGAAATTACAAGGGTGGAAGTAGTGTCAGATGCTCCCAATACTCAGGAAATTGCAAAGGCCAAAGGAGCTCTGTATCAGAAACTGGGGTCAAAGGCCAAATATTAGAAGAAAAAGAAAAATGCATTTTCTTTCTTTTGTAATTATTTTACAACTAAATTCAATGTGCAATCCTGAAATGGGGGCGGGGGAGACATTAATGGGAAAACTAGTGAATTCCAAATAAATGCTGTAATTTATGTAATAGTAATTTAGTTTTCTGGCTAATTTCTTAGTTTTCATAATTATTATGTGATTATATAAGATGCTAACAAAGTGAAGCTGGATGGACGTTATACAGGAACTCACCAGACTATTTTTTCAACTCTCCTATAAGTCTGAAATGATCTCAAAATAAAGAAGCTTTTAAAAATGGGATGAGCACATCTTGGAATTCCTAGAACAGGAGGAGTAAAACGTGGTAAAATCAGCACACACTCACCAGTCAATAGGAAAACAGTTTCAAAAAATTTACCAGAAAGACAGACATGATCTCACATCCAGAGTTCCTAAAGGGAAAGTGATTCAAGAGAAATAGTGAACACTAATAAAAAACTGCAGAACCACTTGTGAATCATCCTTCTTCCTCCTTCCCTGCCCAATAACCTATCAGGCATCTAATACTATCAGGTCAAATCCCTCCTCTCTATATGCACTGTACTGGTTGGTTCTTCCAGCATCTTCACTAATGATTTCTCTGACACACATTTCCTGAAGTCTAACATATTCTAAGTTAAGATCCTAAAACAGGAATCTAATCATTTCTCTCCTCTGTCCAAAAACTTTCAAGCTTATTTTATTTGAAATAAATCCAAATTCCTTATCATGAGATATAAGTCCCCTCACTATTTAGCCACTCCTAACCTTCTTCCCCATCTCTATTCACTCCCCCAAGCAGAACTGCACTTCATCTTCAGGTCTAGTTATGAAATCCAGAACATATCTATTCTGGCCTCTGTTCATGTTATGCATTCTGCAAAGGATACCACATTACCCAGTTTATTTTTTCCAGCAAACTGTTAATCATTATTGCTTAAACATTACTTCTGTTCAGTCAGATTCCTGTGATTCTTCACAATCTCTCTGTCCCATTCTCCACATCCTGCATGAATAATTAGCTCTGTTCCTGCTCTGCTCACCCCTATCCAGGACACTGTGAATACTGTTAATGAGCATATACCACACTGCATATAGCCCGTGGTATACAAGCTACAAGCTTAATTCACTTAATAAAGTGTAAATCCTTTGATGGCAACGTCCATGTTTAATTCACCCAGGAATTCCCAACCCTGGCTCAAGTCTTTTTTCTTAAGGGTAAGTCAACACCATTGGTTAGATTTAATTGAATTAAAATATAATCAAATTTGATTCCCAAGAGATGCAAAGAGAAGAGCAATTAAAGAAAATACATGGTTACACTTGTTTCTATTGTACTCAAAATTTTAAATATCACCAAAAAATGGGAGGAAATAAAAAGCTAATGATTATCGATTGACATAATAGAGTAGACATAAGAGAACTACAAGCACATCATTAGAAATGCTAATGAGAATGATCCAGAATTGAAAATAAAAATAGCTGTTGCAACAGAAAGGGCCCTATTAGCTATATGAACTTCAAGAAGAAAAGTAGGAGGAAAGCCTAATGTTTGGGAAAGATGGTAATAATATCAAGCAGGAAAGATAGAAAACAAAATTATTCAGCTTTCCTTTTGTTTACTTTTTTATCAAGAAGGATGGTGTTCACATTATAAGATGTACAAAAATCTTGTTAGAGGAAATGAAACCACTTTGCTTTGAAAGAAATTATATCACTAGATTCATTTATTCCAAGCTATGAAAACAACTTCCTGATATGAATCACTGACACAAAATTACTATCAGCCTTTTATCAGGAATTATGAAGGATGAAACTGTGCAAGAGTCTGGAGATGGAAAATTGCAATTAAAAACAGTGAGGTTTGGCTAGGCAAAATATCAATTCCCTATGGGATCAAAAGAGTCGTAGACAAATTCATGCCTAGAATCCTTGCAATCATTTGCCCACTTTTTTAGGCATATCCACAAAATGAAGCAGATTTTTGTAATTCAATCTCCGGATACTAACAGAATGCTGCATGTAGAGGTTCTACCAAGTCATACGTGAACATGACTCCAGATTCTACATTTCTATAGAAATAGGTATTATAATAAAATTTTCTGCCACGATTGTTAGGCAATTAACCTTAAATTCATTCGATGAATATTAATGGGTTTGTCACATGGAATTTTTGTCTGTTAACCTGTAATAATGAAGCTATAGCTATAAACATCTCATTGATTTAATTGTTTCCTTTATAAGGTTGTAAAGAGTATCAATTATTATATTACAGAGAAGAAATAAAAACCAGATCTTTTAAAATTGAAAAAAAAAAAAAAACAGTGATAAAAGAGAGGAGAGAGAAACATGAGTCTCAAGAACCCCACATCTCTCGGTTTAATATGGAACTCCAACTAAATTATACAGCAGTTATTTGACAAATGACTTTGCATTTATTGCAAGGCCATATTGTCCAATATGGTAACCACTAGTCATATTTCATTGTTTTAAAACTTAAAAATCACTTACTGAGTATTTACTAGCCATATTTGCAGTGCTCAGTAGCCACATTTAGCTAATGGTGACCATATTGCACAGCTCAGATTACAAAACATTACACAAAGTTCCCTTTGACAGTGCCGTTAAAGAAAGTAGTAAACATTAGGAACTAGCACAATTTATTGAGAGTGTTACATTGAAACAAAATCATTTCTGTCTTTTGATGAATTTGTTATTCTTTTAGAGATAAGAACTGCTTAGATATAGACTGTCTTAACGTCAGCAAAATATCTAACATAGTTTCTTATAAAACTGTAGTTGGTAGAAATGAAAAAATATGGACAAGTTATATAATACAATTGTACAAAAAAAGTCCTCAGAGTATTGACTGATAAACTAATATAAATTGGGGGAAAGGATGTTATAGTTTAATGTGAGATATCCCTCAAAAGCTCATGTATGAGACAATGAAAGAAAGTTTAGATTTGAAATAATTGGGCTCTGAGAGTATTAACCTAAGCAGTACATTAATCCTCTGGTAGGGATTAACTGGGTGGTAACTGCAGGCAGGTGGGGAGTGGCCAGAGGAGGTGGGTCACTGGGCCATGCTCTGGGGGTATTTATTTTATCTGTGGTGAGGGGAGTTCTCTCTCTGCTCCCTGGTGCCATGTCCCCAGCTACCTTCCTTTGCCACACCCTTCCACCATCATGTTCTGCCTTACCTCAAGCCCCAAGGGATGGAACCAGCTATCTATGGACTGAGATCTCTGAAAACATGAGCCCCCAAGTAAATTTTTTCTCCTTAAAATTGTTCTTGTCAGGTCTTTTGCTGGCAAAAAAAAAAAAAAACTTACTAAAACAAAGCATTTACTAATTTACTCCAAAATCTTGTCATTAATACCCTCTTGCTCAAAATGTATCAATAAGTTTCCTTACAAATTAAAGAAATAGTAATCAAGTTTCCAAATAGTTAAGAAATTATGAGATTATTTTAGACCTTTTTGAAAGTCAATTTTCTAAAATGTATCAAACCTTGTACAATATTACTTTGGCTCACAGTTCTACTTCCTCTGGAAACAATCATGGATGTTTATAATAATTTAGCTACATGCATGCTGATCATAGCAAAATATTTGGGGAAACATGAGTGTGAAACAAGAGAAGACATTAAACTGCTTATTTGCATTGATCATCACTGTATTCCTAGTGATCAGCATAATGTTACACAAATAAAATTAAATTTGAATAAAGCAAGGGGAGATGAACATACTATAAAACAAGCTATATGACATAAATTTGTAATAAATGCATAAGTACTGTATGTGTCTATGTGGTGATATGCATATGTGGATAGAGAATAAAACTAGACAGATGCACTCAAAATGTTAATAATATTTATCTCTGCTAAAAATGTTTATTGCTCTGGTAATGAGTTAGAGGTCATTTTTGTCTTCTTCCTTGAGCTCATCTTTACTTCCTAAAAGTTCTATCCTATAGATAGCTCTTTATCTTAAGAACAACATTTTGAACAAGGAGCAACGGAGACTATGTGACAAAAGAACAAACACTCAAAAGAAAGAAAACACTTCTCAGCAAGCTATAAAAATGGCCTAAAATTTACAAGAGGAATCTTAAAAAAATACATGTAGGAAGTCTAGCTTCAAAGTTCTAAAAAGTCCTCTGGGAAGGTAGAGTGTGGAGAGGACTGATGGAAGAGTAACTTTGGTAAAGTAAACACAACATTTTTTTAATGACTCAAATAATACAATTTCTAAAAGAGTGAATATGAACTTAGATTTTATTTATAGGATATCTTGCCCGGAGCAGAGAGAGTGAAGTTTCCTCTGTATTCTGCGGCTGATACCCCCATCTGCTCACTTGGCCACCTTTTTTTAAACAGTAGAGCTTCCTCAGAGGTGGTAACCTTGTAGCTCACCGGACTGGAATTCTAAAACATAAGGGAAATTGGCAAAATTGATAACCATTAGCCTAAAGTGGAAAATCCATAGTAATTCTCTGGTCATAGGTACTGAGGGGGCTATCACATGAAAGAGGGACTGGAAAACAGACTAGGTCGCTGATGGAAAAAAGGCTGCAGGGGGCAAGATTTCCATTTAGTTTAAGGGAAAATAGAGCAAGTAAAAAAATACACTGATTTGCATCTCCCTAATTTTAGTAAGATTGAGCAATTTTTTTCATGAACTTGTATTGAATTATCTTAATGTACCCATAAAGGTGTACAAATATTATGTACCAATTTAAAAATACATTGAATTCACAAAAACTTGTATATGTATGTTTACTGCTGTTTTATACGTAATTACCAAGACTTGAAAGCAAATCAGATGCCTTTCAACAGGTGAATGGATAAACTGTGTTACATCTAAACAAAAGATTATTATTCAGTGCTAAAAAGAAATGTGCTACTGAGCCATAAAAAATAAATGGAGGAATCTTAAAAGCAGAAGTGAACTGGCTAAGTGAAAGAATCCAAGCAGAAAAGGACACATACTGCCTTAGTTTAATGATATTATGACATTCTGGAAAAGGCAAAATTATGAAGATGGTTAAAAGATGAGTGATTGCCAGAGGTTTGAGGAGAGGGAGGGATAAATAGGTGGAGAGCAGAGAATTTTTAGGGCAGTGAAACTCTTCTGTATGATACTATAATAGTAATACATGTCATTGTGCATTTGTCAAAACCTATTATCTGTACAATACAAACTGTGAATCTTAATATAAACCGTGGACTTCAGCTGATAGTGATGTGTCAATATTGCTTCATTTATTATAATAAATGTATACTCTGGCATGGGCTGATGATAGTCAAGAAGGCTGTGTATATTTGGAGAGGGAGTAAATGGATTTTTTTAAAATTTTTTTAAGTTTTTACTGGAGCAAGCTAATCTTTATGAAATGATTCATCCAAAACTAAATGCACAAGAAACAACATTTGGAAATTAGCAATATTTTGTCAACACTGTAAATTTCATAAAAACGAGATTTCCAAGAATACTGGAATTTTATTTCACATTTTAAAGTAACTTAACAGTGTCCTATTTCTGGCAACAACTTTGTTTTTTTTTTCTGTAAGTATATTTTGAATTTTAAATCATAAGGTAATATTTACAGAGATTGTCTGATCTTGATTAAGTAGCAAAAATAAATACAAATGTATATTAATTTTAAAAATGCATGCAAGCATATAGACAAGTTTCTTTATTCATTTCCTCACACAATAATTATTCAGAATACAAAAATTTCATGCATTCTAACTGCATCTGAGTTAGTTTCAACAATTTTAACAAGGCTAAACCAATACTCTCAATTAATAGTATGACAGAAACTTATGTATTTTCCACTCAGTTTTGCTGTGACTTAAAACTTCACTTTAAAAAATGAAGTCTATTAGCTATCTTCAAAATATAACAAAATAAATGATGTACCCCATTTGTATACAATGAATCAAAATGCAGTCTTTAAAATATAAAATAAATATATATATATGTGTATATATATACATATATATATATAAGAAAATAGACATTGAGCTTCTTTGTGAAGTCATGACCTTCCTGTCTCTTTAAGTGAAGACAGAAAGGATAAAATCCTTTCCTTTGCAGCAAAATGAATGGACCTAGAGGATACTGTGTTAAGTGAAATAAGCCACACATAGAAAGACACACACCACATGTTTTCTCTCATGTGAAGAAGCTAAAATAAAATAAGTTTACCTGAATATAGACAAGTGGTGAGGCTGGGAAGAAGGTGGGAGGAGTAAAGGAAGCTGGACAATGAGTTACCAAAGACGGTTGGCTAGAAAGAACAAGTTCTGTGTTCCACAGCGCAGTGGGATAACCAAAGTTTACCTAACATATATTTTATGACATGGAATAGAAAGGTCTGAAGGCTTCAACTCCCCATCCCCCACAAAATGATAAAGGCAGGGAAATGCTAACTACCCTGACCTGATCAGTACACTCAGTATGCATGTGTTGAAATGTCACACTGAACTCCACTAATCACTTAAAATTAGCTGGGCTTGGCAGCACGTGCCTGTAATCCCAGCAGCTGCAGAAGCTGAGGCAGAAGGATTGCAAATTCAAAGCCAGCCTCAGCAACTTAGGGAGACCCTAAGCAATTCAGAGAGATTGGTATCTAAATAAAATTGCAAAATAGGGCAGAGGATGTGGCTCAGTGGTTAAGTGCCCCTGGGGTTCAATCCCCAGCACCAAAACAAATAAATAAATAAAATACTTATGATTAATACATGTCAATCAAAAAAGAATAATAATTAGTGAAGAGTGGATGCTGATGGAATGGCTCTCAGGAACACTAAAGAAGAAATTTCTTAACTATAAAAAAGTATATTCCAGGGCTGGCAATATAGCTCAGTTGGTACAGTGTTTGTCTCACAAGAACAAGGCGCTAGGTTCAATCCCCAGCACCACAAAAAAAAAAAAAAAATACATTCCTAACCTCAACACTTCCTTCCATTTCTTAAGTTTCTAACATTTATTCATTCAGCAAATATTTCTTGAAAACTTTCCATAGTTATTTTTAAACCTAAGGTATTTGTACCTCTGGAAATACGTAATGGGCCAGAATATGGCCAAAGTAACAGTATGAATATGGTACATCTTCCAAGAACATTGATTTTATTTTATTGTTTTTAAACTAAAATGAGGAGATTCTTTATTATTTAGAACCAAGCAAACAAATGAATCCTAAAAGACAAAATAGCAGAGAAATGTTGACATGTGCGTGAAATGCTTAAAACTTTGCCTCGAAACTCACCAATGCCCAAAGGAATACAAATTCATCCTGCTCTTAGAATGCCTTAGTGGAAAAGTTAGAGAAACACTGACCCCAATACACTTTGCAGGAAAAAATCATGGGTGAATAAAGAACAGCTATGCCTTCAGATAGCTGGCCATTTAGAGGGACCACAGTTTCAGCTGCTTCGTAGCAGAAAAACGCCTATCTGTGATTGAAGGTGAATAAGATTAGTTCCCTACAGAGAAGCACAGATAGGTTTCATTCCTAGTTATGGAAATAACTGCTACCCAACAGTCCTGAAATTGTGACTTCAATATCCCAAATAGGTGGCAGTACTACCTACTTGGATCTGTTTTCTAGTGAGGAATCATGGTTAACCCTAAAGGACATCTCTCAAGGTAAGATGATTTAAGCTAAAACTTATTTTAGGAAAGGGGTAAGGGAAGAATGGAGGAATATTAGATTGTGTAGAGGGAAATGAGGGGTGGGGCAGGGGCAGGGCAAAGGAAAAATAATGGAATGAGACAAACATCACTACCCTATGTACGTGTATGATTACACAAGTGGTGTGACTCTACATCATATACAAACAGAGAAATGAAAAGTTGTACCCCATTTGTGTACAATGAATCAAAAATTTTAAAAAATGTTTAAATAAAATAAAATAAATTCATTGATCTAAAAAAAAAAAGCTTATTTTATCCATGGAAATCCCATTCTTCATAAGTACTATGGAAACAAACAAATGTTCTGATTAATTTCCTTTTTATGTTTCCCATATTGACATACATTTGTGGTCACAAAAAGTATGTGCAGAGGGAGAATGGGTAAAATAACATTTCCGTGGTTGAAACCTTTGATGTATTTTGTAGGTCAATATAAGCAACAAAATCAGACAAAGAAAAAAGAAAGCAGAAGGATAGAGTGACCATAAGAATTTAAAAAGTTAAATATGTAAAAACAATTAAATACATCTTACAAACCACACAATGCAATAAAAATTAAAATATACCATTGCTACATATTTTGCCAATAAACTGAATCTAGTTATAATGCTATATACTCTGCATATGAGTTTACTTGAGTCAAGCATGAAGACAAACTCACTGACAAGATAGAAAAATCAACATCCCTGGGGAATCCTCACGCTGCCTATGATAAATATACATTGCCTTGAACTTCCTTTTTTCAAGGAAGGTCTCGTTTCCACCCACTAATTTATTCTAATGGCAAAACTGAGAACAGGTAACTAATGTCCATATAGAACTCAAGCAGTCCCAGTTTCTAGATTGGTTCATTATTTTATTCATTCAAAAATATCTGTTTTCTCCCTACTCTGCGCCAAGTACTATGCTGTGTGAGTGCTTCGCTACCTAGCTCTACCACCATCCCTTTGTTTTCCCCGAAAGTTGTTCTTCGTATTGCCCTTCTCATGGACATCTTCAACATACACCTTTCTGGGAAAGGAACCAAGGAACTCAACTTTGATAGTCACTGGTTTCACTGCTGGGACCTGGTTGACAACTTCCAGGGCTAAGAGGCTGGCCTAAGGGCAGAATTTGCCCCAGTTCAGGGGCCAGAGACTAACTCATCCAAAGTTCTGCTTATTCACACCAACATCTATATGTATACCCACTACTTATGTCCATTTACAAAGTTCTAATAGACTTTTCAAGTGAAAGAGAATCTGAAAATGTTCAACATTTCTAGCAATTAGAGAAATACAAATCAAAACTACTCTAAGATTTCATCTCACTCCAGTCAGAATGGCAATTATCAAGAATACAAGCAACAATAAATGTTGATAAGGATGTGGGGAAAAAGGTACAAGCATACATTGCTGGTGGGAATGCATATTGATGCAACCATTATGGAAGGCAGTATGGAGATTCCTCAGAAAACTTGGAATGAAACCACCATTTGACCCAGTTATCCCACTCCTCAGTTTATACCCAAAGGACTTAAAATCAATATACTACAGTGACATAGCCACATCAATGTTTAGAGCAGCTCAATTCACAAGAGCTAAACTATGGAACCAACCTAGATGCCCTTCAACGGATGAATGGATAAAGAAAAAAAAAAAAAATATATATATATATAATGGAATATTACACACCTTTAAAGAAGAATGAAATTCTGGCATTTACTGATAAATGAATGGAGTTAGAGAATATCATGCTAAGTGAAATAAGTCAAACCCCCAAAACCAAAAGCTGAATGCTTTCTCTGATATGCAGAAGCTAATTCACAATAAGTAGGGCAGGATAGGGAAGGATAGAGTTACTTTATATTAGGTAGAGGGGAGTGAAGTGAGGGGAAGGAGTATGGGGGAAGGATTGATAGTAGAGTGAAAAAGACATTATTGCCTCATGTTCATGTATGACTGTATGACCAATGTGATCCTGCAATATGTATACTCAGAAAAATAAGAGAATATACTCTATATATAATCTATCAAAATGTATACATGTATTCTACTGTCATGTATAACTAATTAGAACAAATAAAATCTAAAAATTAAAAAAGAGAGAATCTGGGATATCAAAAACTAGACTCTACTTTCAAAATTCTACAGAAAGATAAATATGTGAAATCTACAGAATGTACTTGGCATATACTATGAATATTTGAAGTTTATATTTTCATTTTATTTAAGATATAGAGAAATATTTGTTGTCTCTCAATGCCATTGAAGCCATTTATCTATAGGATATCCAACAAAATTTGGGTCAGGACTCCTGCCTAATGAATAAGCCAGGAGATAAGGAAACTCCTACCAAAGAACTTGTGCTTCTAATAATGGTGCAGAACCATGACTGCACCATGTTTTATGGTTGATGGATCTGATTTTGGCTTTACTTGTTTGTTTGCTTGCTTGCTTTGTTTTCTTTCTCAGTGTGGGAATATTTCAATTAGGGAAAGTAAGACTAGAAGTAAGATTTGTCTATCCCTTACAGAGAACAGCAAGGTGGGGTGGGACAACAAAGTATCAGAATCCCCTTGCAGGCAAACTCTAAGGACACAAAGCTTCTCATAGAGAAGGGTCTCCTGCACAAGCCATGAGAGCATAGTTGGAGTGCTCCCTCTTCTCTAGACAATCAGGAAGAGTTTGAGTCATAAAGATTCAGACACACACAGAAAGTCAAGCCCAACACCTACCAGCTCAAACCCTGCAGGTTCCTTTGGCTGTCTAGAGATCTCGACAACTTCTTAGTAAAAGGAAGGAAGGATGTGTACACTACACAGCACTTTTAAGATCAGTCTAACCAACAATAGCAGATACACAGCAGATTAGTTGGGTATCTGGGTATCAGAAGTAGCTGACTCTCAGGGCTGGCAATGATTTTATTAATTTGACAATATTTATTTAGCATCTTCTGTGTGCCTGGAACTGACCTTTCTAACTACACAGCAACAAACAAAGTCTTTGTCCTTTGGGAATTTTACATTGTGATAGGGAAATGAGGAAGGAGGAGAAAAAAAAAAAGAAGGAACACCTAGTAGCTACTGCTCAGAGGTCTCCAGGTTGACCACCAAAAAGTGCCATCCAGAGCAGCAGATTCCATCATTCCATCCTCCAGTTTCCAGTTTCCAGAATGCCTATGTAATTGGTGAAAGGTTCAAACTGCGGTTTTAATACAAAAGTCTATTTTCCAGCAGCTCCCCAAAAGTCAGGCAGCCATTTAGGAGCACTCTTAGAGAACATTTTAGCCAACTTTTGTGTCACTGTGACCCAAATACCTGACAAAATCAACTTAGAGGAGGAAAAGTTTATTTGGGGCTCACAGTTTCAAAGGTCTCAGTCTAAAAGCTGACTGACTCCATTGCTCTGGGCCCAAGGTGAGGCAGCACATCATGGGGGAAGGGCCAAGCAGAGGAAAGCTGCTCAGTTCATGGCAGGGTCAAGAAACAGGGAGTGGGTGTCACAGGGAAGGTGCCCTCCAGGTCATGCCCCCGGTGACCCCCCTCCTACAGTCATCCCCCTCCTGCCTACAGTTACCACTAGTGCATTTAAACTAAGATGGACTGATTAGTTTACAGCTCTCACAATTCAGTCATTTTGCCTCTGAATATTGCTGCAGAAACACAGGAACTTTGAGGGAAACCCCTCATATTAGAACCATAACTGAACACCAGTGCTAATTTCTGCACTTACAGTGTTGTTTATGTACATGTTTCCATTGCCCAGGCTTTCACAAGTAGCAGCAAACAGAGTAAAAATTACATGAGCTTTATATCACACCTGCAGAGGCATTTGGAAATTGGGGACTTTGAATAGGTTACTTATTCTGAGTTTAGTCATATGTAAAGTGTGGAAAATACCTTCCTCTGAAGAGGTAGGTTTTATCTGAGATAAAATGAGATAATATGCAGAATCTCTCTTTTAGAGTGTCTGGCACATGGCAAGTGCTTTTGAAATACAGCTATCATTACTATGGCTTGTCATTTCCTCCTCAACCTGCCAGATTGTTTAGTAAGTAATGCCAAAAGATGCCTGGGGGGCCTATGCTAGCCCCAGGGAAGTGAGAAAGAGTTATGAAAACGACCCTGAAAGGACTGTTGGAACTCATGGGTCTGAATGCATCCACGTGTACCCACAGAACATCTGTAGGAATTGTATGACTGCCCAACCTTGAAAAGTACAGGAAGTTCTATCCCAAATTGGGAAGCTAAATCTGGAAATTTATTTTTAAGCCCTCCTATAAGGACACTGAATTTGTAAAAATAGCATGTGTCTCCGCAAACACTTCAAGATTCTTGGCAGGAATGATTAGTGTATTTGGGTTCTTCAAAAATTCAGAGCCATTAGAACATGGATGATTGATAATAAAGATAGATAGAAAGATAGATAGATAGATAGCCCACATGATAGGCCATCTGCAAGCTGGAGAACCACAGAAGTCGGTAACATAGTTCTTAAAGTCTAGAGGCCTGAGAACCAGAAGAACCAATAGGGTAAGTCTCAATCTAAAGTCCCAAGAGGCTGCTGGTTCAAGTCCCAGAGCCCAAAGGCCAAAGAACCTGGTGTTCTGATATCTGATGGCAGAAGGAGAAGGGTGACCACCCTGGAAGAGAGAGATGACAGTTTGCCCTCTGCTGCCTTTTTGTTCCATCCAGACTCCCTGATTGGACAGTGCTCATCTACACAGAGGGAAGGTCTTCCGCATTCAGTCCTCTGACCTACACACTAATCCTCTCTGGAGATACCCTCACAGACATCCCCAGAAATGATGCTTCACCATCCATTAGGGATCCCTCAACCCACTCAATTCAAGATCTAAAATTAGATCTCATGGCTGGGTTCATCTGAAATGCCAAAATCAGTTGCCCCCAAACCCCTAGTGATCAGACAATTTCCAGGGTATGCTGTGAACAGACAGCTTCCCATGTAACACAGGTCACCTGGGTGGGGTTAGGGTTTAAATCTTGTCCTGGTTAGACAATTACAGGTGAAGAAGTAGAAATTTAGGGGAAAAAAGTGGGATAGGGGGTGGTAGACTAAAGTTTGCAAGGTTTTGGTAACTGAAAACTTCTAGGACCTATATGCTTCTGCAGATGCTGTCACTACCTCCCTCTACCAGAGTATATTTAAATGGTTGTGGGGAAACCCAAATAAATACAATTTTCTCATACTAGACAAAGGGGCCAAAAATATGCAATGGAGAAAAGATAGCCTCTTCAACAAATGGTGCTGGGAGAATTGGAAATCCATATGCAACAGAATGAAACTAAACCCTTATCTCTCACCATGCACAAAACTAAACTCAAGATGGATTAAGGACCTCAGAATCAGACCAGAGACCCTGCAGATTATAGAAGAAAAAGTAGGTCCAGATCTTCAACATGTCGGCTTAGGACCAGACTTCCTCAACAGGACTCCCATAGCACAAGAAATAAAAGCAAGAATCAATAAGTGGGATAGGTTCAAACTAAAAAGCTTTCTCTCAGCAAAGGAAACTATCAGCAATGTGAAGAGAGAGCCTACAGAGTGGGAGAAAATCTTTGCCACTCATACTTCAGATAGAGCACTAATTTCCAGAATATAGAAAGAACTCAAAAAACTCTACACCAAGAATACAAATAACCCAATCAACAAATGGATTAAGGAAATGAACAGACACTTCACAGAAGAAGATCTACGAGCAATCAACAGATATATGAAAAATGTTCAACATCTCTAGTAATAAGAGAAATGCAAATCAAAACTACCCTAAGATTCTATCTCACCCCAATTAGAATGGTGATTATCAAGAATACAAGCAACAATAGGTGTTGGCAAGGATGTGAGGAAAAAGGTACTCTCATACATTGCTGGTGGGGTTGCAAATTAGTGCAGCCACTCTGGAAAGCAGTGTGGAGATTCCTTAGAAAACTTGGAATGGACCCTCCATTTGACCCAGCTATCCCACTCCTTGGCCTATACCCAAAGGACTTAAAATCAGCATACTACAGAGATACAGCCACATCAATGTTCATAGCTGCTCAATTCACTATAGCCAGATTGTGGAACCAACCTAGATGCCCTTCAATTGATGAATGGATAAAGAAACTGTGGCATATATATACAATGGAATATTACTCTGCCATGAAGAATAATAAAAGTATGGCATTTGCAGGCAAATGGATGAAATTGGAGGATATCATGCTAAGTGAGATAAGCCAATCTCAAAAAACCAAAGGGCGAATGATCTCGCTGATAAGTGGATGATGACACATGGTGGGTGGGAGGGGTTAGTGTTAGGGTTAGAGTTAGGGTTAGGGAGGGGGGCAAGAATGGAGGAAGGAAGTACTGTATAGAGGGTAAAGAGGGGTGGGAGGGGTGGGGGGAAGGGAAAAAATAACAGATTGAATAAAACAACATTACCCTATGTAAATTTATGATTACACGAATGGTATGCCTTTACGCCATGTACAAACAGAAACAACATGTATCCCATTTGTTTACAATTAAAAAAAATAATAAAAATAAATGGTTGTAGGGAAACATAAAGGAGGGCAAGTCACCTTTCTAAACACTTATCAAAAGGCAGGCAGTGGGCAAAGGCTTATAGTTCTATTGAGGATAAAATAGGAAAGGAGAAGGCAAGAAGGCAGGTAGATAAGACCCACCAAAAGTCTGGCAGAGGGTGTTCACAGCAAAGTGCTCTTTTGTTCACAATGAAAGTCTTCCAGGGAGACAGGGGCAAAAAATCACCAAATGAGGCTATTCAGTGGCATGAAGTTGAAGAGACATGCACTTGAATTTTTAAATTAGGGGAAGATAAGTAGTACAGACCGATCTTTACAGCTTGTCAAAGGAAAGCAAGAAAATGATGAAGTGTTCACCCCCTCCCCCCAAGCCCTGACACATGTAGATGCAAGTCAGAAAAGCCTGATTTGTTTTCTCCTCTGGGCTAAATGGAGTTCACAGGTGTGGGAGTCTAGATAAAAGGAAGGTTGTGATTTGTGAGAACTGATAACAGCTTATGGGATAGTAGAGAAGGTTCTGAGAATGGTAGCTATGTGTGCTGTTGCCTTTTGTTTTGTTTTGATTACTAATATGTATACCCACTAATTGGTGATACTAAACACAATATCTGAAAGAAATAATTTCTTCACCAACAAGAGACAAAATTTTACAACCAACATTGAACTCACATCCCACAATAAGACTTGAAGGAGTTTCTCTGATGTCTACTGAAGTTCATTGTCTTATATAAAGGTATTTCCTATTTCAAAAATCATTTAAGAAAGTTCACAGTGAGGTGTATGGCCAATAAAATACTATTTAGAATAGGTTTAAATAAGTAAGGATGGGAGTATAAAGTGGAACCAAAATAGAACTATAAAAAGTATATATTATAATGTACGACAGACTGGCTGAGCTATAGAGCTATTTGTGGGAAGTGGAGGTAGCTCGTAGGGTGGTACTAAACATTCTAGGATGAACCTACTACAGAATTCAGACATTTTCTGTTTAGGAAACTGAAGAACATGTTGTGCTATTTTTTTAATCAAAAGGTTAAAGATACTAAAAGAAAGACAGTGTCTTGCTTTGATGTGCCTTTGGCTTGGTGAGGGAGAGACAGAAAACTAATTGATATTAATATTAGCCTCATTATATTTTCAGTATATAGATAGATAGATAGATAGATAGATAGATAGATAGATAGATAGATAGACAGATAGAGATAAAATTATGCTCAGGTTAAACATACAGCTAACTGTTCTCTACCTACATAACCAATGCACAAAGGCCTATTAGAAAAAGACACAAGTAAATATATCAACTAAAATTCTGTTTCCCTGTCTCAATAACACCCTATGAAACCAATTCATGGGTCAACTTAAATATGAAATCCCAAGGAGTAGAGGGCAAGCCTAAAGAATTAGTGTGGGTGCTCATCAGAGGAATCAAACATTCTTAATATCTTAAATACTTTATATCATTTTGGAACAGTACAGCAACTGTTAATAAAAATCATTCTACAAAGTAAATATATTAAAATTTGATGCATGGAAGTTATTGCACAAGCAATTTTTCCATAGAATCAGCACTCATTGAAACCATTGTATTAATACTATTTAAATGTTTAAAGAGAAAAAACTTTGAAAATATGAAGCTTAATTTTCCTCACTTTTGGAGGAAGTGATAATTCAGGTTAGGGCATAAGGAAGACATGGGGTCATGAGAAGATATGAATTCTCTACATTGTAATGTAGAATGAGTTTTATGAGCTCTGAATTCAAAACTGGAATCGAATGGGTCACAAATTAACTGGGAAGAGATTTTTCAATTAAGCACTTTAGTAACCATACCAGAATTTCTCTCAGCCTGTCCATTCAGACATCATTATTAGACTTGCATCTTCTATCACCTCCACAAGACACGTGGGAACAAGACAGAATATGTCACCCTTGCTGTTATGCCCAAATGGATACTACTCTGAGTTTCTTTGTCCTTACTGGCAGCTCCGTTCTAAGTCCTGAAGTCTAAGTCAACTTGGACTCCTGCCTGCTTTCTCTTCTCTCTCATCTTCTTATACATCCAATCAGTAGTCAAATTCTGAACCCTGTCTCAGATATGTTTCTTTCATGAAATCTCCAATTTTCTCCCATAACCCTTCACCTGGGTGATTACAATGCCCAACCAACAATATTTGGCTTCTATTTTAGCTTCCATATAACTCTGGTTCTACATTGTAACCACAGTAATCTAGATGCCTATATTTATTTCTAAAGGAGCAGGTGAATTTCCTTTCCACCTGGCAACAGAAAACGGAGCAGCAACTCACCGGTTTACAAATTAAGAAGCCTTCACTTACTCAGTACAACTCTGAAAGAACCACAAACAGTGCACATCTCTTAATATCTTACTCTTGACCTCCCTATTTCAGTGTTTTTTGTGTCCCTACATCTCTTTGGATAACTTATGAAATCCTAACAAGGAGCCAAGTTGAGATGCGTAATGGTGTAGTGATTCAAACGGAAGCAAGGTGTCTCTGGGTGAAAGACAACAGTGTGCTCTAAACACAGAAAACCAGCGATAGGAACCAGCAAGAGCCAGAGACAGCCCTAAAGCAGAACATCTGCCAACAACCAAAAACTGTCCTCAAGTTGTGATTGAAAGGAAGACTACAGCATCTAAAACATGCTATTTGCTCTGGTCTCCTTAAAAATGTTACCTTTTGAGATTCAAAGATCACTTCAGGGCAGGAATTTCCTCAGCTTATGTTTTGCTGTGTGAGAGGGCTATCTACCTATTGAGGGAGGTTCTATAAATTTCACAATATCTTTTCAATTCCTAGGATATGTTGTGGCACTACCTTCCAAACCATTGTCCATTTTTCTCCTATATCCTTATTAACAGAATCCACATTTTGGAGGACACACAAATATTCCAGATAAAACGTGTTTTTCAGATTTCATTACAAATAGCAATAACCATAGAACACAGCTCTGGTGAATAAAATGGAAGTCATGGGATGGGACTTCTGGAGTCCTTAAAAGACTCACCTGGCACAAACCATTTTGATCCTCCTCTTTTTTCTTTTCTCCTGCCTGGAATATGGGTACCAGAGCAGGAAATGGGCAGCCCTAACAGCCTCAAGTTGTTGAACCAATATAAGCAACCATCGACCTTCTGCACTTCTCGTTATTTGATTAATTATTAATACCTGTATTTATTATTAAATGTACCTAACAGAGGAATTGATATAATAGCTTTAATGGGAAATAACAAAAGTAACTGTTTTAGTTAGATATTTCACTGCTGTGACTGAAAGATCTGACCAGAACAATTTTAAAGGAGAAAAAGTGTATTTGAGGGCTCACAGTTTCAGAGGTCTTAGTCCATAGAAGGCTGGCTCCACCTCTCATTCCTCTCAAAGTGAGGCTGATCATCATGGGAGAAGAGTGTGGCAGAGGGAGGCAGCTGGCATCATGGTGGTCAGAAAGCAGAGAGAGAGGTCTTCCCTTGCCAGATACAGATATACACACCTGAGAATCAGCCTTTGGGAAAGGAGTCCCCTGTGTTTCTCCTTTGCTAGCAAATAATCTTTTTTTCCTTTTTTTCAAATCCAAGTCCTTGTTATTGTTTTGGCATTGAGGACAAGGACTGAGATTTCTGCAACAAATTTTGTGACTCAGATGGGACCTGAGAGCAGCCCCTGCTCCAGCTTTCTTAGACAGGCTTGGTTCTCCAAGGAACCCCACTTCCATGCTAAGGATGCAAGGTGGCTGGCAAACTTGTTGAGAGCCAACTGAGGGAGAGTCAGGAGACGGTGAGTTTGCCGCCCCTTGAACCAAAAGAGCTGTTCCTGTGAGTAAAGGGAGGGACTGAGGGACCGTCCCAGCAGCTGCAGAAGCTCCTTTTGCTTCAGAACTCCCATCTTCTCTCCCTGAACAGTGCAGGTTGCTCCATCGTGGCCCACTTTAAGAAAAAGGAACTGAACTCAGGAAAGTTGCCATAACTTTGGCCATTTGGTAAGTTCACTAGTGTGCATGCCGAGACCCTTGATTCCACACACCGGGATCCTCTTTGTGGGAACATCTGGTCCCTCTTTCTGAGGACATCTGTAGTGCCACTAGTATAGGAGTCATAGTTAAGCAGGACTCGAGAACCTAGGGGTATGTACTCCCTTCTGATCTGTTCTGGGTTCTCATCTGCTTGTTGGCCTTGGGAATTCCCTCTGGTTGTCTGTTTTGTTTGCATTTGTCACTGCCCCTTTTAAGACATGGCTAGTACTGCATTGATTCTATAGGTGTCTCTTGGGAAAGATATTGGCTGGTCAATTTAAAGGTTCCCATCTGTTAGCCATGGTTTTGGGGCTCTTCTCTGGTTGTCTCTCTGTATTTCTTTTTTGTACAATCATGCAATTGGAGTTGGCTCGTCAGAGGTAAAGTGAATTGAAGAAAGGTCACCTATAAGTCTAAGATAATATTTTAGTATAACAATCTGGCTTTTATATAGCTTTCTAGATTATTGTACGATCTCGCAGTTGGAGTTGGTCTGTCAAAGGCAAAGTAAATGGAGGAAATTTGTATTGTGCAGGTCTGTCTGTTTTGAAGATTCCCGTCTGTCAGCCCCTGATTTTGGTGATACTCTTTTTTTTTTTTTCTTTGTTGTTTTTGTTGTTGTTTTGTCTATTACTGGCCCTATAAAACATGGGCCATGCTGCATTGATCTTACTGGTAGTCTCTTGAACAGAGAGATTTGGATGCATGGGCCACCTGTAGGGATAAGACTGTCTAAGAAAAAGAGGGTTTACTACAACACAATATGGGTCTTCAAATGGTTTTTCTGGATAACTATACAGTCTTGAATTTGAAGTTGGTCTGTCAGAGGTAAAGGATGTGAAAGAGATTCTGTATGTGCAGGCACTTATGCAGTTGCATGATAAGGGGTCTGAAATGTCAGGAACTAAGTTGAAGTTGCCAAAAGGCACTGCCTCTGGTGTGCAAGGATATCAGGACACCAGAAGAAAGGGTTAAAAAGATTTAAATCTTTTAAACCCAGTGCTGGCACTCCCAGCACTGTTTCTCATCCTGGCAACTGCAGATCATCTCACTGTAGGTCAAGGACTCCAACCCTAAACTGGGAAAAAAAATAAATCATCAGAAGGTTACATTTCCACCTGAAAGCAATAATGGAACTCGTGAGAGTATCTGTGTTTTAATGTACCACAAGGGCAAACCAAGGTGTGAAGAAACCACAGGTGGCATTAAATGACATAAGAGGCTTATGATAAGGAGTTATTTATTTACCAAAGGACTTGAAGGGACTCATTATACCCTACTAAGATTCAAAAACAAAAATCTGGTTTCTATATGAGGCATTTTAAGTAGGACACAGTGAGTTAAATCCTAGGTGTATGGAATCGAACCTACTTAAAGTTCAGCTTCAACACTGCTTCATTCTATGAGGTCAGGCCAGTTTTTATCTCTTTCATAAAAATACCTTAAGAGGTAATTGAGAGGGTTAGATGAAAATATGTAGGTAAAGAACTTAATATGCACAAGAAACCCAGCTAATGGCACTAGATTTTGAATAATTCGTTAAATCCACAATATACTATAGAGCTTCCCACCACCCCATCTTCCAGCTCAGGCTAGTGAAAAGCAATGATCCTTCAGCTGAGTTCCCCAAGAGTAGCCTCAGTGAAATAACCTGGCAAATATAATATACAAGGACAAGATCTCAATAATAAAAACGAAAAACAAAAAACATGATACCGGAATTTAAACTCATAGTTGCTATTTGCCTGATCAAGCTCTGAATGCTAAAGCAACAGAAACTTAATTATTATTATAAACACACAGGAGTATCATCCACACAGGACATGGTGGAAACAGATTAAGTCAACATACTTACTCTACTCCTTGCTTATATGTGTCTAAAAAAATAAAATCACAGGAAATTGAAAAGCTGAGTTAATAAAAGTCAACTAAAACACTGCTGATTGAAAAATGTGTGAAAAATTAAGAACATAAATTAACCAACCAAATTTGAAAATGAATTAAATATGATCAATATTAAATTGTTAATTAAATTAAATAATTTATATATTTAATATTAAAAATAATTTAGATGAATAAAAGGGCCCAACTTCTAGAGACAATACTATAATACTTTCCGTGTTGCTTATATAAAGGACAAGAGTGATCTATGACTTCAGTTTGGTAACAGAGAGTTCTCTGAATCATTGGTGATGTTTATTGGAGTTTATTACTTTCAATTTAGGAGGATTGATTATAAAATTGAACTGTGGCCCAGTGTTTAAGGTGTTATCATTTTTATCTTAAAGACCAGAAAGCACACAGATAAAACGGTATATCATAAACCATGGCCTGCAATATGCAGAAGCACAGTAGCTATCACCAAACCACAGAAATCCTAGCAGTGAAAATGAAACTGACTTTTTGTGTTATCTCCCTTCCCAATACTCCTAGGGAGACGAGGGTTCTTTTTATTAAACAGGTTCTTACATTTTCAATTATAATACAATGTATCATAACACTGTATAACATTAACTCTGTAACATTAAAGTCAACCTAACTTTGTTTAGGCTACTAAGGGTTGTATTTGCTTTTCATTCTAACCCAACACAATCTTATTGCCTTGAGGCTTACCACTAAATATGGAGCGCTTACTTTCTTCTTAAATTTTAAGATACACTGCTGGAATGTTTTCAGGTTCAATTTTTGAGCATATTAATTTAAAAGTTTGTTTTTTAAAAGATTTTTATTTGTTCTAATTAGTTATACATGACAGAAGAATGCATTCTGACACATCACACATAAATAGTCATACACATCACACATAAGTAATTTCTCACTCTTCTGGTTGTACATGATGTAGAATCACATGGATCATGTAGTCATGCATGTACATAGGGTAATAATGTCAGATTCATTCTACTATCCCTTCTACCTCCATACCCCTCCCCTCCCTTCACTTCTCTCTACCTAATCCAAAATAACTCTGTTCTTCCCTAGTCCCTCTCCACATATCAGAGAAAATATTCAGCCTTTGGTTTTTTGGGTTTGGTTTATTTAGCTTAGCATGGTATTCTCCAGTTCCATCCATTTATTGGAAAAGGCCATTATTTCATTCTTCTCTAAAGCTGAGGAATATTCCATTGTGTATACATGCCACATTTTCTTTATCCATTCATCTGTTGAAGGGCACCTAGGTTGGTTCCATAATTTAGCTTTTGTGAGTTGAGCTGCTATAAACATTGATGTGGCTGTGTCAATATAGTATGCTAACTTTAAGTCCTTTGGGTTTAAACCAAGGAGTAGGATAGCTGGGTGAGACGGTGATTCCATTCCAAGTTTTCTGAAGAATCTCTATACTGCTCTCCATAGAGTTGCACCAATTTGCAGTTCACCAGCAATGTATGAGTGTGCCTATTTCCCTACATCCTCACTAATATTTATTGTTCTTTATACTCATGATAATTGCCATTCTGATTAGAGTGAGATGAAATCTTAAGAGTAGTTTTGATTTGCATTTCGCTAACTACTAGAGATGTTGAATATTTTTTTCATATATTTGTTGATTGATTGTATTTCTTCTTTTGTGAAGTGTCTGTTCAGTTCCTTAGCCCATTTGTCGATTGCGTTATTGGGGGTTTTTGGTGTTAAGTTTTTTGAGTTCTTTTTTTTTTTTTTTTATTGTAAACAAATGGGATACATGTTGTTTCTCTGTACATGGAGTAAAGGCATACCATGTTGTTTGATTCATTCTGTTATTTTTCCCTTCCCCCCACTCCTCCTACCCCTCTTTTCCCTCTATACAGTCCCTCCTTCCTCCATTCTTGCCCCCCACCCACCTCCATTATGTGTCATCATTCGCTTATCACCGAGATCATTCTTCCTTTGGCTTTTTGAGATTGGCTTATCACACTTAGCATGATCTTCTCCAAATTCATCCATTTGCCTGCAAATGCCATAATTTTATTATTCTTTATGGCTGAGTAAAATTCCATTGTATATATATACCACAGTTTCTTTAACCATTCAACAATTGAAGGACATCTATGTTGGTTCCAAAATCTGGCTATTGTGAATTGAGCATCTATGAACATTGATGTGGCTGTATCTCTGTAGTATGCTGATTTTAAGTCCTTTGGGTATAGGCCAAGGAGTGGGATAGCTGGGTCAAATGGTGGTTCCATTCCAAGCTTTCTGAGGAATCTCCATACGGCTTTCCAGAGTGGCTGCACTAATTTGCAACCTCACCAGCAATGTATGAGTGTACCTTTTTCCCCACATCCTCGTCAACACCTATTGTTGCTTGTATTCTTGATAATCGCCATTCTAATTGGGGTGAGATGGAATCTTAGGGTAGTTTTGATTTGCATTTCTCTTATTACTAGAGATGTTGAACATTTTTTCATATATCTGTTGATTGTTTGTAAATCTTCTTCTGTGAAGTGTCTATTCAAATCCTTAGCCCATTTGTTGATTGGATTATTTGTATTTTTCGTGTAGAGTTTTTCGAGTTCTTTATATATTCTGGAAATCAGTGCTCTATCTGAAGTATGAGTGGCAAAGATATTTTCCCACTCTGTAGGCTCTCTCTTCACATTGCTGATAGTTTCCTTTGCTGAGAGAAAGCTTTTTAGTTTGAATCTAACCCAGTTATTGATTCTTTCTTTTATTTCTTGTGCTATGGGAGTCCTGTTAAGGAAGTCTGATCCTAAGCCAACAAGGTGAAGATGTGGACCTACTTTTTCTTCTGTAAGATGCAGGGTCTCTGGTCTGATTCCGAGGTCCTTAATCCATTTTGAGTTTAATTTTGTACAGGGTGAGAGATAGGGGTTTAGTTTCATTCTGTTGCATATGGATTTCCAGTTTTCCCAGCACCATTTATTGAAGAGGCTATCTTTTTTCCATTGCATATTCTTGGCCCCTTTGTCTAGTATTAGAAAATTGTATTTATTTGGGTTTGTGTCCTTGTCCTCTATTCTGTACCATTGATCTACCTGTCTATTTTGGTACCAATACCATGCTGTTTTTGTTACTGTTGCTTTATAGTATAGTTGAAGGTCTGGTATTGTGATACCCCCTGCTTCACTCTTCCTGCTAAGGATTGCTTTAGCTATTCTGGGTTTCTTATTCTTCCAGATGAATTTCATGATTGCTTGCTCTATTTCTGTAAGGCACATCATTGAGTTTTTGATTGGAATTGCATTGAATCTGTATAGCACTTTTGGTAGTATGGCCATTTTGGCAATATTAATTCTGCCTATCCAAAAACATGGGAGATCTTTCCATCTTCTAAGGTTTTCTTTAATTTCTTTCTTTAGTGTACTGAAGTTCTCATTGTAAAGGTCTTTCACCTCTTTTGTTAGATTGATTCCCAATAATTTTTTTTCAAGGCTATTGTGAATGGGGTAGTTTTCCTAACTTCTCTTTCTGAAGATTCATCACGAGCATTGATCTTATATCCTGCTACTTTACTTACGATTCACTTACGAGTTCTAAAAGTTTTCTGGTGGAATTTCCCAGTTCCTCTAAATATATAATTATGTCATCAGCAAATAGGGATAGTTCGAGTTCTTCTTTTCCTATTTGTATCCTTTAATTTCCTTGGTCTGTCTAATTGCTCTGGCTAGAGTTTCAAGGACAATGTTGAATAGAAGTGGTGAAAGAGGGTATCCCTGCCTTGTTCCAGTTTTTAGGGGGAATGCTTTCAGTTTTTCACCATTTAGAATAATATTGGCCATGGGCTGAGCATAGATGGCCTTTACAATGTTAAGGAATGTTCCCACTATCCCTATTTTTTCCAGTGTTTTGAGTATGAAGTGATGTTGTATTTTATCAAAAGCTTTTTCTGCATCTATTGAAATAATCATGTGATTCTTGACTTTAAGTCTATCGATATAGCGAATTACATTTATTGATTTCCGGATGTTGAACCCACCTGCATCCCTGGGATGAAACCCACTTGATCGTGGTGCACTATCATTTTAATATATTTTTGTATGCGATTTGCTAAGATTTTGTTGAGAATTTTTGCATTAATGTTCATTAAGGATATTGGTCTGAAATTTTCTTTTCTCGATGTGTCTCTGTCTGGTTTAGGTATCAGGGTGATATTGGTTTCATAGAATGAGTTTGGGAGGGTTCTCTCCTCTTCTATTTTATGGAATACTTTGAGAAGTATTGGAATGAGCTCTTCTTTAAAGGTTTTGTAGAACTCGGCTGAGAACCCATCTGGTCCAGGACTTTTCTTTGTTGGTAGGCTTTTGATGACCTCTTCTATTTCATTCCTTGAAATTGATTTATTTAAGTTGTGTATGTCCTCCTCGTTCAGTTTAGGTAATTCATATGTCTCTAGAAACTTGTTGATGTCTTCGAGGTTTTCTGTTTTGTTGGAGTATAAATTTTCAAAATAGCTTCTAATTATGTTTTGTATTTCACTCGTGTCCGTTGTGATATTTCCTTGTTCATTCCGAATTTTAGTAATTTGAGTTTTCTCCCTCTTTCTCTTTGTTAGTGTGGCTAAGGGTCTATCAATTTTGTTTATTTTTTCAAAGAACCAACTATTTATTTGTTAATTTTTCTGATTGTTTCTTTTGTTTCAATTTCGTTGATTTGGGCTCTGATTTTAACTATTTTCTGTCTTCTACTACTTTTGGTGTTGGTCTGCTCTTCTTTTTCTAGGGCTTTGAGCTGTAATGTTAAGTCGTTTATTTGTTGATTTCTACTTCTTTTGTTGAATGCGCCCATGAAATAAATCTTCCTCTAAGTACTGCTTTCATAGTGTCCCAGAGATTTTGATATGATGTGTCTTTGTTCTCGTTTACTTCTAAGAATTTTTTTATTTCCCTCCTGATGTCTTCTGATATCCATTCATCATGTAATAGTGTGTTATTTAATCTCCAGGTATTGGAGAAGTTTCTGTTTTTTATTCTGTCATTTATTTCTAATTTCAATCCATTATGATCTGATAGAGTACAAGGTAGTATCTCTATCTTCTTGTATTTGCTAACAGTAGCTTTGTGGCATAAAATATGGTCTATTTTAGAGAAGGATCCATGTGCTGCTGAGAAGAAAATGTATTCACTCTTTGTTGGATGGTATATTCTACATATGTCCATTAAGTCTAAATTATTGTGTTATTGAGATCTATGGTTTCTTTATTCAATTTTTGTTTGGAAGATCTGTCCAGTGGTGAGAGAGGTATGTTAAAATCGCCTAGTATTGTGTTGTGGTCTATTTGATTTCTGGAATTGAGAAGGATTTGTTTAACGTGCATGGATGAGCCAATGTTCGGGGCATAGATATTTATGATTGTTATGTCTTGCTGATTTATGCTTCCCTTAAGCAGTATGAAATGTCCTTCTTTATCCCTTCTGACTAACTTTGGCTTGAAGTCCACATTATCTGAAATGAGCATGGATACTCCAGCTTTTTTGCTGTGTCCATGTGCATGGTATGTTTTTTTTCCCATCCTTTCACCTTTAGTCTGTGGGTATCTCTTTCTATGAGATGAGACTCTTCCAGGCAGCATATTGTTGGATTTTTCTTTTTAATCCAATCTGCTAGTCTATGTCTTTTGATTGATGAGTTCAGACCATTAACATTCAGGATTATGATTGTGATATGATTTGTATTCCCAGTCATTTGACTCACTTTTGTTTTTTGACATGACTTGGTTTCTCCTTTCTTTGGCTATTCCTTTAGGCTAGTTCCTCCCGTTGCTGATTTGCATCATTGTTTTTCATCTCTTCCTCATGGAATATGTTGCTAAGAATGTTGTGTAATGCCAGCTTTCTTTTTGTAAATTCGTTTAGCTTTTGTTTATCATCGAAGGATTTTATTTCATCATCAAATTTGAAAGTATGTTTTGCTGGGTATAAGATTCTTGGTTGGCATCTGTTTTCTTTCAGGGCTTGGTAAATGTTGTTCCAGGCCCTTCTAACTTTTAGGGTCTGGATTGAAAAATCTACTGATATCCATATTGGTTTTCCCCTGAATATAATTTGATTCTTTTCTCTTGCAGCCTTTAAAAGTCTGTCTTCATTTTGTATGTTAGGTATTTTCATTATAATGTGCCTTGGTGTGGATTTGTTATAATTTTGTATATTTGGAGTCCTATAAGCCTCTTGTACTTGGTTTTCCATTTCATTCTTCAGATTTGGGAAATTTTCTGATATTATTTCATTGAATAGATAGTTCATTCCTTTGGTTTGTTTCTCTAGGCCTTCCTCAATCCCAATAATTCTTAAATTTGTCCTTTTCATGATATCCCATAGTTCTTGTAGATTCTGTTCATGATTTCTTACCACCTTCTCTGTTTGGTCAACTTTGTTTTCAAGATTAAATATTTTGTCTTCAATATCTGAGGTTCTGTCTTCCAGGTGTTCTATCCTATTGGTCATGCTTCCTATGGAGTTTTAATTTGGTTTATTGTTTCCTTCATTTCAAGGATTTCTGTTTGGTTTTTTTTAAGTATCTCTAACTCTTTATTGAAATGATCTTTTGCTTCCTGTATTTGCTCTTTTAACTGTTGATTGGTGCGATCATTTAATGCCTGCCTTTGCTCTTTCATTTCCTCGTTTGCTTCCCTGATTGTTTTAATTATGTACATTCTGAACTCCCTTTCTGACATTTCTTCTGACATGCTGTCATTGGGTTTTATTGATATAGCATCTAGGTTTGTTTGGGACATTTTCTTCCCTTGTTTTCTCATATTGGCCAGATATCAGTGGGATTCTGAAATATTGCAGATTTCCTCTATTGGCTTCTAGTGTCCCTGTAGATTTCCAGTATATCAGCTCCCAGCCTTCAGTAGCCTGAAGTCTTGGAAGAACTTGATAATGCAGTGTTTCTGAAAAAAGCTGCCCCTAGCCCACTGTTGGGTCCAGGGCTGGGGGCTAGCTCTACGAGGGGACAACCTCTCACCTGGCGGACCTGCTCCGAGAAGCTGGCTGTGAACCAGGCCTGCCTCAGGATGGAGCCTGGCTGCTCGGGAAAGCCTCTTGCTGTCCTGCCCTGGTCCGAGAAGCCACCTGCGGGCCAGGGCCCACTGCTGGGTCCAGGGCTTGGGATTGGCTCTGTGCGGAAAAGCTCTCACTGGGCGGGCCTGCTCCGAGAAGCTGGCTGTGGACTGGGCCTGCCGCCAGAGTGAGCCAGGCTGCTCAGGAAAGCCTCTCGCTGCCCTGCCCTGCTCCAAGAAGCTGCCCACTGTCCCGGTCTGCCACCCGGGTGGAGCTTTACTCAGTGGGAGAGATTCACCCAGAGGCTCTATGTTAGTCGAGTCTCTCAATGCCTCCCCTTCTTGAATCCTGAGTTCTGGAGTGACAGGAGATGCAGTCACCCTCTAGTCCACCATCTTGGATCCTTTTGAGTTCTATATATATCCTGGAGATCAATGCTCTATCTGAGGTGCATGTGGTAAAGATTTTCTCCCATTCTCTCTTCATGTTATTGTTTTCTTTGCTGAGAAGAAGCTATTTAGTTTGAATCTATCCCATTTATTGATTCTTGATTTTATTTTTTGCACTTTAGGAGTCTCATTGAGGAAGTCAGAGGCTGACATGGTGAAGATTTGGGCCTACTTTTTCTTCTGTTAAGTGCAGGGTCTTTGTTCTAGTGCCTAAGTCTTTGATCTACTTTGAGTTGATTTTTGTGCAGGGTGAGAGAGATGGGTTTTATTTCATTTTTTTAATCGTGGATTTCCATTTTTCCCAGCACCATTTGTTGAATATGCTATCTTTTCTTCAGTGAATGTTTTGGTGCCTTTGCCTAGTATGGGACTGTTTTGTAATCACTTACCAAGTGATGGTTAAACCCATAAGCACAAAGAGGCAAATATGGAGTCTTAGATATTAACAAAATGTCAGAATAGGAGTCTCTAGCACTCATCCCCCTGGAAAACATCAATCTGAAATAAAATTCAAACAATTTGAATGATCTTCACAAGAGCTAAGGAATTCGAGTGAAATAGCACCTGAATGGAATACAGAAATAAGAAAAGAGAGATTCAAGAGAGTAAGAAGGACCGTTTTACTGACTACTGAAGGGTTTTCCCTGACAAAAATCAGTTCACAAAAATTTAAAGATGTACCTACTTCTTCAAATGTTCAAGGTCACAAGAATCATGAATAATCAGGAAACTATTATCCCACTATAGGGGGGAAAAAACTTAAAGAAACGAAGATCTACAATTTGCCTGCCAAGCAATTTAAAATAATCATCTTAAAGCATCTCAGTGAGCTTTAAGAGAACACAAATAGACTAGTAAGCAAAGTCCGGGAAAAAGTACCTGAAAAAATAAGTTCAGCAAAGAGAACTGATCAAAAAAACTGAGCAGAAATTCTGAAGCTGAAGAACACGATGATTAAATTGAAAACTTCCATAGACAGTTTCAATAAAAAACTTGTTCAAGCAGAAGAAAGAATCAGGGAGCATGAAGACATGTCATTTGAAAATACCCAGTCAGAGGAATAATAAGAAAACCTACAAACAGAAAAATAAATGTAAAAAACACTGCAGAACTTATAGGACACTATTAAGCAATGCACATATGCATCTGAGACTCACTGAGGAACGGAAAAAGAAGAAACAAAAAGACTAAAGAAATAATGACCAAAATATTCCAAAATATGGAGAAAGAAAACTAATTTAAAAAGTTCCCTATGGGGAAGGGTGGAGAGTGACAACTAGGCAGATGAATGACAGGAAGGAGAGTGACAATCTACTATGAGTCTTGGTCCTTTCCACATACAAGTTTGTAGCATTTAAGGTAAATGATATATTGCCTATTTTAAAAATTAGAAATTTAGATAAATAAATGATTGGCAAAACAGAAAGAAAAGAATAAGATAATAAAGTCTAACCTTTTCAAGAACACAGAAGAAACTAAAGCCAACAGAAGTAAAATGACAACCCAAAGACCATGATCAATAGTGGCGGAGCCTACATGAGAACCACAAAGAGTAGGACAACTCAGCTGGAATAAGACGTGTAACCAAGTCAACCATGGTGGCAAGATTGTTAGACACGGTGAAGTCCATGAATCTGATATTCTTTAACTGTCATTATTTCTCTTTTCTGAAGTTTTTGATGTTAGAGTGAATTTTGTCTTCATAGTGTTTGATATCTAATTAAAATTGCTAAGACATATGTCACCTATATTTTTAATAAGAAACAAAATTGCTAAGTACATTAAATACATAAGACAAAACTCACATAGAGGAATAACAACACAAAGCAAGAAGCTATGTGCTCAAGAGTTAAGGTATCAAAGTCAATTTAGCAGCTGTAAGCCCACTGGATAAGGTTCCTAACAACCGACCATGCTGTTGAGATAAAACTGGAAAGAGATCATATAGATAGGTTTGCATTTGGTGGTGATGTCCATGGACAGCCCACACTTAGTATTCTCTTCTCCTCCCTCTTTTTCCCATTTTTACTCATTTCCTGATATTACTTATAGCAGTCTTTTTCTTCTGCTGAATCATCCTGGGAGGTCAAAAGTGATGTCTTCTTCATCTTCATGCACCCCACTAAACCCTGCACTCAGCACAGTACCTTAACATAATAGACCCTCAGATTCTTAGAACACTAGAAATAGAAGGAGCTTTAGGAAATATCTAGTTCAAACTTTAGTAAAAATTTTAATTTTCTTAAAGTCACAAATACATTTTCCAACAAAATGGTATTTAAAGTCCCTCAATAATATAAAACATATAAAAGAAAAGATGCTTTGGTTGAAGATGAAGCAAAGGAAACAGATAAAGATCAACTCAAAATAATCTCTCTTCCCTAGTCCTCTTGCAAGCCCCTGCAAGGGAATGGTCTGGAAACTGGTGACACTGTGCAACCACTTCATTTTCTACATGGAGACATTCCTAAAGGGTTTTTACACTGCAGCAACATATTCAAGGCAGGACTAGTGAACTCCAATGGTCCAGGTTACCATATTTCCCTTGCTTATGGGAATATCTTCACATTCTCCCAAAGTGCTTGTTAAAATGCAGATTGATTAAAAAACCTAGATTTAGAAAATCTGAATCTCTACATAGACAATTTTAGATAATTCTGATGCTCACTAAAGCTTGAGAATCCCGAGATGCTGTGTCTATAGGTTGAGACTAAATGGGAATAATCCTGGTGGTCAATGTAGTATGTAAACAATGGACCCCAAAGATATCAATCCCTAATGTCCAGAACCCATGCTACCTTACATGGAAAAAGACGTTGGAGATATGATCTGACTAAGGATTTTGAGATAGAAAGATTGTCTGGGATTATCTAACTGGGCCCTAAATGTAATCACATATATCTTTATAAGAAGGAGACAGAAAGATATTCAATAACAGACAGAAGAGAAGACAATGTGAACAGAGACAAGAATATGTGGCCAAAAGCTACCAGAAGCTATCAGAAGTTAATAAGACAAGGAACAAATTTTTCCCTAGACCCTCTGGAGGGATCATGGCCCTGTGATGCTTTAATTTCATCCCAGGAGAAGATAAATGTGCATTATTTTACGTTAATAAAATTATAATAATTTGTTATAGCAGCCAATGGAAACTAATACAGTCACAAATCTGGAATACAGGTTATCAAATGGATTTTTCTACAAAATCGCAATGGTTTCTAAGGACTATAATCACCCTTTAAAGCTTCTGAAACTTAAGTTCAGAGTCTTACTACTCAATTTCAGTGGTAACATCAGCTATAAGAATTGCAAAATTTCTAGCTCTGCTCCAGACCTACTTAATTTAAATCTTCAACAAGACATTCAGATGTTTCATCAGCAAATCAAAGTGTAAGAAGCACTAATCCAGACTAAAGTGACCCAACCTTCCCATCAAACAAAAAGGTCTGCTGAAAATCCTTTAAATCTTACCTTGTCTTTGTTCTAGCTACAATCGATGTGTTACTAACTACTCTTTCTAGTATCCCCTTATTACAGGAAGAGATGTCACTATATCCACAATGGATCTGATATAGATTCCAAGTTTAAGAGGTGAAGACAACTCACTTAATTCCAAGTAAATTGAAATGTTCATTCCCTAAAACATTTTTTTTTTAATTTGCTTTCTCGTGGCTATGCTTTCTGCCATATAATGCCAGGAGGAGGAAAACATATATTTGTCATTTGTTAGCAGCATTATTGTGTGTATGTGTGTGTGTGTGTGTGTGTGTGTGTGTGTGTGTGGTGCTAGGGATCGAGCAGCAACACTCTTTAGTTTCATGATTGCTAATGTTATTGGAGACATTTCAAGGAGATATGTAAATTCTGTTCCGTCTAACTAGTGTTTGTGAGTACAAAAAACTTGGTGTTCAACAAGCAAGATGGAACACAGTTAAGAGGTAGGATACTACCTTTAATAAGCTATAATCTAGCAAAGACTGCAAAGACAGCAACCTGTAATCAGAAGAGATTACAGAAATGCACTTAAAGGACACCTAACTCAAAGAATGTTGAGGAATTATGGGTATCATAAAATAAAATGGAAGGATGGTATTTTAGAAAGGATGAGAGCAATATGCTGCAAAACAGTCCCAAAAATCTTAGTGTCTTAAAACAACAAAGTTTCATTTGGTTTCTTTCTTACTCATGACCCTAGACGCCATGTTGGTAGGGCCCCTCTTGTTTTCATACCTAAACACCACCAAGACTCAAGAGATAACACTACCGTAACACTTTTGTCTATGTCCTATTGATCAGAACTTTCCCCTGAGTCCTGTCAAATTGCAAGAGTGTCAGGAAAATATAATCTTTCCAGGTGTCCCAAAGGAGAGTAAAACCATGGGTGAACACCCAAAATGAAGGGGGTCACAAAAAAGGATGTACTCTTTTCTAAATTGTGTCCCAAACTCCAGCTGACAAATGTTTCCCCTTTTTAATAAAAGCAAAATTCCTTATATTACACTAATAATAAAAATCCACTTTTTGCTTCTTGGACTTTTCTGTTTCTCAGCTAAGCTCAGCCTTTGCCTTTTTCATATTCACCTCAAGTTCTGCCTTTTTCTAAGCACTTAAAATACCACAGGACATCATGACAGGCCATATGGTGTTTCCTGGAACTTTTTACCTCAGTTCTGCGTTTTCTCAGGCCTTACTTCTGTCTTGATCAGCACACAGATCTGCTCTTAGCTGCTGACAGAACATGTTCTCTCAAAAGGCAAGAAGGAAGCTACCTTTCTGAAAGGGGAAAAAAATTGTCTTTATTTTACAAGAGAAATAAGTTCTTCATTAGAATGTAGCATTTTTAGAACTGAACCAAATATAAAATGCTTTTATTCTCAGTTATCTAAGTTGACTGATGTTCTGTTGTTTATTGAATTTCCATAGCATCTTTCCAAGAAAAGCCTTTAAAATCTTTATCTTCCACACCATTTATCTTTAATGGAGAACTTTTCAAGTCCAAAACATTGTTCTTTGGTGTCCAACAAGGATTTAATAAAAACCAGGCAAATCTAATCTCCCTGAGCCTCAGGATTTTCCATCCATAAAATAGGCATGATCAGTAACAGTCGCAGAGCCAAACATTGAGATGCTGGAGCTGGTACGGAGTGGGCAAGATCTCCTTCCAGCTGCTGGTCATGTTGCTGCCTCAGCATGGCACCAGGTGTTTTCTGGGTGGTCTAGTGGAGAAGAGAATCCCGCCCCACAGCCTGTGTCAGGGGATGTTTTCCATGCTGCTTCATGACATTAACTTGAATAACTAGTGACTTCTGGAAAATCTGAGCAACTCACCTGGTTAGACTCTACTGCTAAATAACAATCATTTTGTTCAAATCATTCTACTAGGTGTATATAATATCTGCACTCTAGTAGAAAATAATCATTAAATAGGCAAAGTTTAAAATCTGATATCCAGTCAGGGTTTATCTACCCCCTACTTGTCATTTAATCTCTCATTTCTAACCTGTCATTTTCCTTTGCTTGAAAAGGGAGATAATTGGGCTTATTTCATCAGGATATTATATGAAAATATGACATATTTCCTGTAAATTTGTCAGCAAAGTACATGGTTCATGTTAATTCTCAACAAACATTAACTTCATCATCATCCTTGTCAACCCTGAAGAGTGGAGAGCACTACCTAAAAATCTCCAAGCAAGACTTGGGGCTGTCAATTATTCGATTTCCAGCTGTCAGGCTCAAACATTTATAAATCATTCCAAGAAACACTGAGACTTCCTCCTGCCAACTCAGTCTCAAATGAGCAATTTCTTCTTCAGGCAGGCTTTTCAGGCCGTGCCCCTCTGTTTTTGCCTATCCATTCATCTGTTTTCTTAAGAGGAAGAATGTCTTTTATATCACAAACCCTTTTTATTTGAAGTTGGTTATTGAACAACTCTAAACCTCCTTTTCTACCCATTCCAGAATTCTGTAAAGATAAAAATTGAAGCCAGGTTCTAGGTTCAAGGTAATTCTTAGGCTGTAATAAAAATTAAATAATGTATCACAAAAATGTATGTGAATTTCTATTAAAATGTGGGCCATTATTATATTTACTCTATATGAGCAATATGATTCTATTCATGTTTCCTTACATTCCTTAAATATTATAAAACTTTGTTACTCAGACTGAAAAAATAACTGTTCAGTAGTTCGACTTGCCTAAAGTGAGGCCAGTTGTGAATTTTAGTCTGTTCCCCTATCCCCAAGAATTTCCTTTAGAACAAGTCAGAAAAGAATGAGCAATCAGTTATAAAATAAATGACAACTAAAGAACAGAGGTACATAATTTACTTTCAACAATATCTTCTCAGTAGCACTAAATTTGTTTTTAAAATGCTTAATTTCACATTAGATATGTGCAAATATGGTTCTTGTGGTTCAGCAGACAACAATCAGATGATAAGTAGTTTATTCAGCTAACATCAAGTCTAAAGATTCACAATTTGGTGCAAAAAATAAATCTGTTTTTACTTGAAATACATATCTAGTTTTCACAGAATATAGTTATTTCTATGTAAAACCAAAAATTACTGGGCATTCTTTAAGATTCTCCATCTGAAATGGGTTAGAACTTTAATATATAGCACAAAGTAAAAAAGGAGAGATGCAGAGATGAACTGAGCTTGCTTTCTTTTTTCCTTTTCCCTATTTTGAGCACTTGTCATATCAAAAGTGGAAAATTTCTTAACCAGACTCATGCCTTAATGTGCAAAATGCTGAAAACAGAGCACACACCCCATACATGTTAATTGCTTCCGTCACACAACCCCTCCCAACTTCCACATTCATTTACAAAAAAATATTATTTCAGTTCATTCTTCTTGCCTCCAAAGTAGCTAACATGCCAAAACCAGTAGGGTATTGTATGTGTATGTATGCATTCAATTTAGAATAAGGAATTAAATATATTTAAATAAGCATAGAAATTCTTAAAAATAGAAAAACTTATCATCTATTTAGAGGAATAATGTTTGATCCTTTGACTAAAGTTCAAATTAAAAACATTGATTAAAAGTTACAGAGAGAAAAAATAGTAATATAAGAATTTGATATTGCTGGGTATGGTGGTGAGTGCCTGTAATTCCAGGTACTCAGGAACCTGAGGTATAAGAATCTCAAGTTTGAGTCCAGCCTGGGCAATTTGGGGAGATATTGTCTCTAAATAAATAAATAAGCAGAACTTGATACTTATAATAAAAATAATCTAAAAGATAAAACAGATACCAGTAGTTTCCACAAATATTATGCACCTATCTATGGTATATAGTAAAAAGATCAGGAAAGGAAAATAATTAATATTTAATTAGATGAACTGGTGAGCACAAACAGATGATTCATACAAGATAAACATAATTTACAAATAAAATATAGAAGGAAAGCTTAACATAGCTAATCATAAAAAAAAAAAGATTCACAGATTAAACACAAAGCAGATAAAGACTGATGTAGAAAACAGGTTTGGAATCAGACTTTATCTCAAATCCCAGGAGCTTGACCACCTTATGAATAATAAAATCTTTGCAATCTTTACATCTCTGAATTTCTGTTCCCCTCTCATATGATAATACTTACCTCACATGGTTGTTTGAAGGATTAATTAAAATAACCTTGGTTAAGTGCCTAATACAATACCTAACAAAAAGCATTGTAAATAATCAATGCATGGTTGTTTCTATAATGATTATTGCTACCATTGTTGTTATTATATAATATTTAAGAATTTCACTAACTTAAAATCTCCTTCAGTGTCTCCAAGGTGATGGTAAAATTAGTGTTTCTATTCAATGCTCTCTTTGTAAATTGTTTCATTTGTAACAATGTTCATATACATGCAAAATATATATCAGGCAACAGAGTAATATCCAAAGTACATGAAAACTTAAAACAACTCAATATCTGAATAAATAACTCTACTTAAAAATGGGCAAAGACTCTGAATAGACATTTCTCAAAAGCAGATGTACAAATGGTCAAGTATGTGAAAAAACATTCCACATCACTAATCGTCAGAGAAATGCAAATTAAAATCACTATGATCTATGACCTCATACCTGTTAGAATGTCAATTATCGAAAAGAAAAAATATAATGAAAATGTAGAGAAAAGGGAATACTTATCCACTGTTAGTAGAAATACAAACTGATACTGCCATTGTGGAAAACATATGGAGGTACCTCAAAAAATTAAAAATAGAAGTACCATATGAGCCAGCAATCCCATTACTGAGTATATGGCCAAAGTCAATGAAATCAATTTATGGAAGAGACATCTGCACTTTCACATTCATTAAAGTATTATGCCTTTCCAAGATAGGAATGAATGTACATAATGGAAAACTCTTCTGTCTCAAAAAAAAAAAAAAAAAAAAAAAAAAAAACAGGAAATCTTGCCATTTGGGACAACATGAATGGCCTGTAGGATATTATGTTTTTGGGGGTTTTTTTTGGTTTTTTGTTTTTTGTTTTTTATTGTAAGCAAGTGGAATACATCTTGTTTCTCTGTTTGTACATGAAGTAGAGGCATACCATTTGTATAATCATACATTTACCTAGGGTAATAGTTTTGACTCATTCTGTTATTTTTTTCCTTCCCCCCCCACTTCTCCCACCCCTCTTTTCCTTCTATACAGTCCCTCCTTCCTCCATTCTTGCCCCCAGCCTACCCCCCATTGTATGTCATCATCCACTTATCAGAGAGATCATTCGTCCTTTGGCTTTTTGAGATTGACTTGTCTCACTTAGCATGATATTCTCAATTTCATCCATTTGCCTGCAAATGCCATAATTTTATTTTCTTTAAGGCTGAGTAATATTCCATTGTGTATATATATATATATATACCGCAATTTCTTTATCCATTCATGAATTGAAGGACATCTAGGTTGGTTCCACAATCTGGCTATTGTGAATTGAGCAGCTATGAACATTGATGTGGCTGTATCTCTGTAGTATGTTGATTTTAAGTACTTTGGGTATAGGCCAAGGAGTGGGATAGCTGGGTCAAATGGTGGTTCCATTCCAAGTTTTCTAAGGAATCTCCATGCTGCTTTCCAGAGTGGCTGCACTAATTTGCAGCCCCACCAGCAATGTATGAGTGTACCTTTTTCCCCACATCCTCTCCAACACCTACTGTTGCTCGTATTCTTGATAATCGCCATTCTAATTGGGGTGAGATGAAATCTTAGGGTAATTTTGATTTGCATTTCTCTTATTACTAGAGATGTTGAACATTTTTTCATATGTTTGTTGATTGCTTGTACATCTTCTTCTGTGAAGTGTCTGTGTTCATTTCGTTAGCCCATTTGTTGATTGGGTTATTTGTATTCTTGGTGTAGAGTTTTTTGAGTTCTTTATAGATTCTGGAAATTAGTGTTATATCTGAAGTATGAGTGGCAAAGATTTTCTCCCACTCTGTAGGCTCTCTCTTCACATTACTGATAGTTTCCTTTCCTGAGAGAAAGCTTTATAGTTTGAATCTATCCCAGTGGTTGATTCTAGCTTTTCTTTCTTGTGCTATGGGAGTCCTGTTAAGGAAGTCTGATCCTAAGCCGACATGTTGAAGATTTGGACCTACTTTTTCTTCTATAAGATGAAGGGTGTCTGGTCTGATTCCAAGGTCCTTGATCCATTGTGAGTTGAGTTTTTGTGCAGGGTGAGAGATAGTGGTTTAGTTTCATTCTGTTGCATATGGATTTCCAGTTTTCCTAGCACCATTTGTTGAAGAGGCTATCTTTTCTCCATTACAAGTTTTTGGAACCTCTGTCTAGTATGAGAAAATTGTATTTATTTGGGTTTGTGTCCGTGTCCTCTATTCTGTACCATTGATCTACCTGTCTATTTTGGTACCAATACCATGCCATTTTTGTTACTATTGCTTTGTAGTATAGTTGAAGGTCTGGTATTGCGATACCCGCCTGCTTCATTCTAAGGATTGCTTTAGCTATTCTGGGATTCTTATTCTTCCAGATGAATTTCATGATTGCTTGCTCTATTTCTGTAAGGTACGTCATTGGGATTTTAATTGGGATTGCATTGAATCTGTATAGCACTTTTGGTAGTATGGCCATTTTGACAATATTAATTCTGCCTATCCAAGCACATGGGAGATCTTTCCATCTTCTAAGGTTTTCTTTAATTTCTTTCTTTAGTGTTCTGTAGTTCTCATTGTAGAGGTCTTTCACCTCTTTTGTGAGATTGATTCCCAGGTTTTTTTTTGTTTTGTTTTGTTTTTTTGTTTTTTGGTTTTTTTTTTTTTTTGAGGCTATTGTGACTGGGATAGTTGGGATAGTTTTCCTAACTTCTCTTTCTGAAGATTCATCACTTATGTATAAAAATGCATTGGATTTATGAGCATTGATCTTGTAACCTGCTACTTTACTGAATTCACTTATGAGTTCTAAAAGTTTTCTGGTGGAATTTCCCAGTTCCTCTAAATATATAATCATGTCATCAGCAAACAGGAATAGTTTAAGTTCTTCTTTTCCTATTTGTATCTCTTTAATTTCCTTGGTCTGTCTAATTGCTCTGGCTAGAGTTTCAAGGACAATGTTCAATAGAAATGGTGAAAGAGGGCATCCCTGCCTTGTTCCAGTTTTTAGGGGGAATGCTTTCAGTTTTTCACCATTTAGAATAATATTGGCCATGGGTTTTGCATAGATGGCCTTTACAATGTTAAGGAATGTTCCCACTATACCTATTTTTAGGATATTATGTTAAGTGAAATAAACCAAGCACAGAAGGAGAAATTCTGCATGATCTCACTTATATGTATAATATTTAAAAAGTTAAACTTACAGAAATAGAGAGCAGAATGATTACCTGGTATCAGAAGCTGGTAGGGTTGGGATGTTGGTCAAGGGATACAAAATTTTAGACAAGAATAAGTTCAAGAGATCTATTTACAACATGATAACTGTAGTTAAGATCAATTATTGAAAATTGCTGACAGTAGATTTTAGGTATTCTTCCCATTAAAAAAAATATTTGATAATACATTATTTATGGTTAACTAGCTTGATTCAACCACTCCACAAAGTATATAGATTTCAAAACAACATGCTGTACACAATAAACCTATATAATTTTGTCAATTTAAATAAATAGAGAAAGTGTTCATATATATATATTGTGAAAGTATCCCAGAGTAATAAAAAGTTGAGTTATTCATCACAGAATTATTTATAAATTTAGAGCAACAACATAAATATTTACAATCCAAAATGTTTATTAAACTCCAGTGAAAGAATATGTAGCCACTAATGACATGGCTAAAATAATACCAAATAAGATAAAAAGTAGATGCACATGTGTTGTGATTGTGACTATGTGAGATGACTATAGTTTTTTTTGTTTTGTTTTGTTTTGTTTTGTTTTGCAGTACTGGGGATTGAACCCAGGGCTTTGTGCTTACGAGACAAGCACTCTACCAACTGAGCTATATCCCCAGCCCTATTTTTCTTTTAATAGGAGAAAGGATTAAAAACCTGAACCCACTTGATAGCAGAGTATGTTAGGTCATAGTTCCCCAAAATAGACTCTGGAACACAATAAGGATTTACCTATTAATAATTTTTTGAGGATGTAATCTCAGCAGCCATTAGTGCAAGAGTAGAGAGAGCAGCCAAGTGTGGGGAAGAAGCCAAGCCAGAGTGACTTACTCAGTCTCTAGCAGAGCAGTTGCAGCCTGATCTTGCAAGGGGAATTATGAAGTGCAAATTACACTTAATAGTTTTTCCTACTTAGGGCAAAAGTGCTGAGATGTCATATTCTGGCACCAGTAAGCCAGTAGTCAATAGCTGTCGAGAGGGATGTCAGGTTAGGGGAAAAACCCCCAAGCACTCCTGGTTCCTATTGCCTATGGCAAAGTGGGTCTACAGGCCCAAGACAGTTCTCTCAAGAGTGACAGGTACCATGTGAGAAAGGAAATCACACAGAGACTGGGGGAGGGGTGCTCAGAAGCACCAAAAGTAATTAAAAGAAATCTGGGCAGAACCCATCTGGAATTGGCACCGTGAACTCTTTCCTTTTCAATTTCTTTTCAATCATATGTTTGAATCACACTTTAATGTTATAAGAAGATAACAATTATAGCAGCACCACACTGGTGCTATAATGGCACGAATAGCACTAGGATACATTCAAGGGAGTAGGATATGGTGACCAAATGCTAAAGGGTGAAATCTAAATTACGGAAGTAGTAGTCCAGGTTCACAATATTTTACCTTATTTTGGGGGAGATGCAGTCACCAAAATGAGAGGTCCCTTTGTATATACTACCATCCTACCCATGGCCACTAGAGATGACCTTTGCACACACCTCTCTGCAGCATTGCCATGGGACTGGACACACTGCTTTGGGTGACTCCAACCACCAACCACATTCTCTTCTCCACTGCTCCCTGGGGACTCAGGGGAAGTAAAGATTCAAAAGATTGTGAGACTGTTGGACTTCACTTGGACTCTGTAATAAGGTTCAAGGTTCAGTATTTTAATAGCTTAGAGGGAGTTGGAATTTGAAGCCCTAAGTGATATTTAAGCCAGTTCCACAGAATAAAATTCAGAAGGCAGCCTGAGAATCCAACCGCAATTTAGAATGTTGTTTCTATAGGAAATCTATGAATTTATGGCAATTCATTTAAGAAATATAAAGAGAATATAATGAAATATAAAGAAATATAATGAGAAATCATATATACAATACACATATGTGTATAATGAATCAATAATATATGTATACATATATATGTATAATGAACCATTTTTAAAGCAATTTGACCTCATATTTAAATAGCTTCAAAAATATTTGAATATGGTTTAACCCTATATAAACCAAAAGACAAAAAATAATTTTGTGTCAATGGACATTCAATACAACATTCTTTATAAGAGTAAAAGCAAAGGGAGAAAAAAATCAGGAAAAAGCCTGAGGGGAATAATACAAAATAAGCAATTTATTCAATTAAATGTTATGCAATATTAATGATATTTAAAGAGTTTTTAATAGCACTGGAAATAATTATGCAACAATACATGGGAAAGTATCATTTATTAGGTATATTTTTACTAATAATAAGCATAAATTAAAATCCATCTGTACTTCCTTCCTTAAACATTTCTCTGGTGGTGCTTTGGTCTCTGAATACTCCCTGAATTTCAAATTCAAGCATTTAATCATTGTATCCTACTCCCTGGGACACATACCAGTGGTATTCCAGTTCATGCAACAATTCAAATATAGGTATACAATAGATGACAACTATATACTAGTATGGTCCTGAGAGCTAGAAACACTAAAATGACTAATATTTTGTGCCTAATCATCGTGGAAGGTACAATCTGAAAATCAAGTCACACACAGAACAGAGCAAAGGTAAATACAGTGGAGCCATGGCATAATAGAAGCATTAACACCATGCTCTAGAAGCTCAGTTCCTTTGTACATTTAGTTATATTTACATAGAGCATTGCTTAGGTCGCTATTCAGAAAATTGTTCATTATTTAATTGATTGATATTCATGTAAACTAAACTAATGTATCCATTTAACTGAGCAAATGATTCAGCTAGAATCCCTTCAGATTATCTGGTCATGTTAGTCAACTTAACAGACAGCAACTCACTTTACTCCCACTAACATACCTGGAAAGCTATGCTGGCAGGGAAAACATCAGTGCATCTTGAGAGACAAGAATGATTTTAGACTTCCATTCTTTGCTCCCTTCAAATCAAAAGTTCTCAAATTTTCATATGTATAAAAGTCTTCTGAAAGATTTATCAAAAATGCAAATCTAGCTGGGCATGGTGGCGCACGCCTGTAATCCCAGCAGCTAGGGAGGTTGAGGCAGGTGGATTGAAAGTTCAAAACCAACTTCAACAAAAGCAAGGCGCTTGAGACCCTGTCTATAAATAAAATACAAAATAGGGCTGGGGATGTGGCTCAGTGGTAGAGTGCCCCTAGGTTCAATCCCCTAGTACCAAAAAAAAAAAAAAAAAAAAAAAAAAAAAAAATGAAAATCCAGTAGCTCTGGAATGAGTCCAGGAATAAATACCTGAGATTATTCAGATGCAATAATACAGAGACTACACTTTAACAATGTTGATTAAAAAATACTGTAAATGTAATTTTCATCTGTCAACATTACAAACTCTGTCTACTCCTTTACTTGTTAAGATGAAAAACTCTTGTGAAATGGATTTTTATCATCTGAGGTCTAGCCCTAAGCTAAACTAAAATGTATCTCTTGAAGTGGCATACTTCGAATTTCCTTTCAGAAAAAAAAAAAAAAAAGTAGGGGCCCTCACAAAAATAGAGGGGAGAACAATGGAGAAGAGAAAGGCATTTGAGGGGAAGGGAGGAGGGAAGGAAAAGAGCAGATACTGGGGAATTAAGTTAATCAAATTCTTCGACATGCATGTATCACAATGAATCCCACTTTTATGTATCATTATAATGTACCAATTAAAACTAAATAAATAAAAGGGAGGCCAGTAAAGTAGAAAAAGGGGATCAGGGGAGGGAGAAGGAGAGAGAAAGAAGAAAGATTTGGGAATGAAGTGGAGAAAATTATCTATGTGCATGTATGAATATTGTTATGTACGATTACAATGTGCCAATGAAAAATTAATTCTTTGCTGACCTTCATGTTGGAGATAGACACACCTAAACTTTTACTGACTGATGAATCAGAATCCTGAAAGCTGAAAGCAATGAAAAAAATGAAATTTTTTATTAACTTTTGGGAGTTAATGCTGTCTTTCTTCTAATGCCTATTATCCATAGTTAATATTTGCACATGAAAGTTTCAGCACTCTCAAAAATCTGCCACAGTAAAGAGAAGGAAGAATGCTTAAGACAAAGAGACTTTTCAAATGGAAAATTGGCAGTATCTAATAGGATTACCTGTGTCATTGAACTTTAGATTTCTGTTTGTGATACAGGGTACACAAATACATGTAATTGTTCCAGTAATAACAATACAAAGGAAGCATAATGTACTGCAAAAAAATTAAGACCTTTTTCTAGCTTCAGTTCCACCACTAGTAATCTCTGCAATCTTAATTTCTTTGAACTTCACTTTCCAAATTTGTAAAAATCAGGGTGTGAATCCTAGATAGTCTCTAGTGTCCTTTTCAGTTCTATAAAAGTCAAAAGCAGGGAAATAACAAGAATAAAATAAAAGTTCAAACTCACAGGAAAATATCTGTTGATGTTGAAAGATGTCCGTAATTTGTAGAGAATACTATATCGCCATTGCCTAGCACAGTCTTTGGCTTCTAATAAGTGCTCAATTAATATTTGATAGATAAATGAATAAATAAACCAATGAAATTATGTAAGGTAAGGAATATGGTTGGATAGTTTAATTTATTTATGCTTCTGTAAAAATTCAGCATGTTAAATCTTGATCAGCAGATCAGTGAACACTCACTTTGACCCCTTGTGAAGAGAGATTATAAAAGAATTGATAAATATAATATTTCTTGTCTTGCCACACAAGAAATGACATAAAGTAGGTACCAAGTCCACATGTGAATATCAACTGGTAACTTGATTACCAACCTCAGGACAAAGGAAAGCAGAGAGCAAGATCCAATAAAGGCTTGCTAGGAAGTGTGCTGAGACCTAGAATCAGGTAAGGTTGAAAGGCTGCCAGATGAGGGATTTGTGAAAAAGAGGTAAACGCGAAAAATGAGAAAGTCCGTTAGTGATAGAGCAAGCAGAGTCATTTTCCTAGAACAAAGACCTCAAAAAGAATGAAGTTAGTGATGCATGGCCAAACATTATTGATGGGGGAATTTTAACGTTTGGCATGTTATCTTTTTCACAGGAATAGGAAGAGTGGAAAAGATGTTTTAAATTCGTTCTATCTGAGATCTACTAGCCACATGTGGCTCCTGAGCATCCAAAATGATTGTTCCAATCTGCTATGTGTTCCAAGTGTCAAATACTCACTGTATTTCACTAAAAAGGGAGTGGGGTGTAAAATATCTCACCCATATGTTTTATTGACTACATGTTAAATAAAATAATACTGTTTGGGATGTGGTAGGTTAAACAAAAACCATTGTGTAAATTAATTTTACCTGTTTCCTTAGGCACTTTGAAGGTGGTTACTAAAAATTTTAAATTACATATGTGACTCGCATTATGCTTCTATGCTTCCAGCTTGGTACTGGAATGGAAATTCTGAGAAAATTCCAAGTAACACTGGAAAGTTATATGATTTAATTGCTTTTTTCCTGTTTTTGTTTTGAGCTAGTAATACCATCAGGGTGAGGTGAACCTGTTGGCTGAGTGGTATTGCCGCTGAGTGGACCTTATTGCTTAGAGGCCCTGAAGAGTCCCTGCTCCTACTGATTCCATTAGCTGCTTGGTCCAACCACTTGCTACAACTATCTCCTGTCCCCCAAGAATTTGGTCAGTAGTAGTTCTATATCACTTGGCTGGGACAATGAGAGTAATACTACTGGACTTTATAAGCCATGTGGTGCTCAATATAAAATGTTTCTTGTCTCTCAACAAGCTGCCCTGCTTTGTCCACCTAATAGGGATTCCCACTGGCACTCTGTTTGTTATACCTAGTTCTTCTGCTTTAAAAACCAATTGTATCTGGAAATCCACCACTACTCCTTGTTTCCCCTTCACTACCATATTCAGACAATAAAGCATTCTTTTTACAATTATCATTTTTTCTTCTCTTTACAAAAATAATGTCCATGGAGGATTCATATCATCAGGTCTGTTCTTTTGCTTACAGCCTATTGATAAACATTAATAGACTGACTTGAATAATTGTGACTGTTTGGCAAAAACTGTTTGGAATCTCAATTCAATAGACTACCTTGACTAACATTTATATAAAAGGTTTCCATATTGTATTGTAGTCTGAACACCATTAACTACAGAGTTGTAGCCTCATAGTCTAAATTCCTTATAATCTCTAGCATCCTAAAGGTCTTTCTTTTGAATGAAATTTCCTTTCTTCTCAAAGCATGCTGTTTCTCCCAGTCATACTTCAATTATGAGACTCCTGTCAATCTAAGCAATTATTGATAGTGAAGCTAAGAATTCATTGTACGTGATGATTCTGTATTCTGAATTTGAATAGGACAAGCTTAGAAACAAAAGTGTTCTTGTTGATGTTGTATTCGCTTTCTCGTTTGTTGTTGTTGTTGTCTTGTAATTCCATGGAAAGAGTTTTAAAATTTAAACAAAAATAAACTTACATAGTAAGGTTACCTGCCCCCTTCTTTTAAAATGGATACTTCATACCAAAAAATAGAAGAAATTTTACAGCACTAGGAAATTTTCTTTCAGCTTTCCCAATATAAATGTTTCTATGATAAAATTTTAAATAAAGAATAAAAAAGTATTATGAACAGGTCTTCCAGCAAAGTCTTAACAGTGGTTTGGAGTACAAGATTTATAAATACGGTCTGGAAACCTATTGGTGATTTTACTGAGTCCCTTTAAGTATGCAACTAGTTAAATTCAACCCGAACTATTACGTATAAAATTTATCAAATTCTTAAAATTCCCTCCTGAAAATAAAACTCTAAAAACATCTTTTAACATAAGTTGTGTGATATTCTGTACTTCCATTGACATCACTTTGAATTTCTCTCACAATTATTATGAACATCATATGTTTGACCTCATAGGGTCCAATGGATGTCCTTCTCACACTGGAGTTAAAAAAAAAAAACAAAAAAAACTAAACTTTCTCACACACCTATTGTCCAACTATTTTTTGTGCAATTATTGTCATCTATTTACTTAGCCAAGTGCAGTTAATCTCTCCTCTACATTTCAACCATCAGAAGTTTGAGAGTGTTCTATTGAATACAAGGTCCCTCCCATCTCTACCTATATAAGCATAAGTCACCATCTTCCTTTGTGATCAGTCGTGCCCCAGTGTTTGGGACGTGCCTCACAAGGATGGATCATTTAGCAGCCCTAGCACTTCATCTTAAAAGGCCTGGAAGTAGTTGTACTGCCTTACACCTGGTGTCATGGACTGAACATCAGCGTCCCTCCACAAATATCCTCAACCCCAATGTGATGTATCAGTGATCCTTAGCAGCAGTTAACTTGTTGGCATCCTTCAGAAATAGTGTTTGACATCTGCATTCTTTTAAGGAAATTAAAAAGTTATCAGTATCATCAAAGTTTCTTAACTAGTACAGTTCTTCCTAATGAAAACTTTGAATGTGCCAAATACTTTTTCAACTTCTTCTTTGAATCATACTGAAGAAGTTTTAGTAATTCAGAATCCCCACTATGACCCTCTCTATTGTGATGTGTTGATGCTCTGTGTGACTGTTTATCCCCACACTAAATAAACCCATATTGTCATTTTTAGGTTTTTTTTTGTTGACTTTGATCAATTTATCTTTTCCTTAGCCTGTGGTCATTTGCATCTCTCATTTTTAGTATACTTGCCTACAGTGATATCTTTCCAATTTACCACTGTTAATCAACTATAGGTTGTAAGAGCAGTAATGCTCATTTATCTGATTTGTAAGTAAGAGAAAATGGGCTCAGAAAGCATCCCAGGAACACCCATCATTTAGAATGTAGGATTTAATGGAAAAACTTTGCAAAAACGATTTGGGTTACTTAGAATCTCTGCTTCCTTTCTGGGTTTCATCAATGTTCATGACAGTTATGAGACAGAAGGCCTCTGCACTGATGAAAGGAAAGAAAGGGCATTGGTTGATTCAGTGGGAGCAGAACTCCTAATTAAGCAAAAGATCTTTTCACTTCACCCTCTCAGTAAGACAATAAAAGAAGTGTTTCCCCTCGCACTGTTGATGGTGCCCAAGACAACTGGTACCTGACCCACAGAAGATGCCAATTTCCAATCCATAAGCTCAAGATTGTTAACCAAGAATAAAACCAGCCTATCCAAGAATAATTACATTCATTTGAGTCTAACTAGGATTGTATTCCAGGGAAACACAGATTCATGCAAATCTTGAAAATACACTCCAAGGTTTTACAAAATGGAGGCTGTATGTATAACTTTAAACTGCAAGGGTGTTAGAAACTAGTCACTTGTCAGTCGGTAGATGAGTGCTGGTAAGCATTTAGCTGTCTTATAAGAAGAGGATTGGGTGTGTCTTAGTCTCTGGGTAGTCAGGGGAAGGTGCCCATCTTACAGAGGTCAGCAGAGGCCAATAATGTTTCAGGAAACTACAGGTTTGGCCCAGCACAAAGGTCAGCTCACAGCTGGTAGTGGGCGTATCTGCAGCCCAGTTCAAAGGTTCAGATGCAGACAGACAGACCGACGGGACAGAGGGATGAGATGTGACTAACAGTGGCCTCCTGACTCCATTTTAAGTACCCTGAACAAATGTTGCTCTATTTTTTTCTTTTCTTGATGAGGTCTACATTTTTAACCAAAAATCTAGAACATCATTTGGGCAAAGTGGAAATGAAAGCAAAGTCTATTGTTTGACTTGCCCAAATCAAGACAGAGACTATTTACTTAGCAAAGGTTTATATAGTGCTTCCCACATGCCACACCCACTTCCAAGTTGTGTGTGTGTGTGTGTGTGTGTGCGTGTGTGTGTGTGTACATTCATTTAATCCATATATCCACTTAATGCACACACATTTAGTGTATGGGAACAAAACTAAAACGGAAACCTAGACCTTGAGTGTACAAACATTTAAGATATCACAGAACTGTGGCTCCTGAACCAGAATCAACCACAGAGGTCATCTGTTCATTATCCTGTTGGCAAAAATCACATTATGCCAGTAGTATTAGAGCCACAAGGGATATGTGACTTCCTCAGGCCCCTCTGAGAGAAAGTAAGAACCGGAACTCTGGTTTTCTATCTCTTGGTAATATTACCCTCCCTCTGCATCCAACAACACTTCCTGGATTCATAGTTTTTCAGAGTTGAAGAAACCTTGGAATTATCTTATGCAAGTGATTTTCTCTGGGGGTATCCACATTTATATAAATGACATTTCCATGAATAGCAGGTACTCACTGCTTGCTTACTCCACCTCTCTTTCTCTCTTTACCACATAGGAATTTACCTGAAGGTTAAGATGCAGCAGCCAAAAATTGTTCAAATTGCTCAGCTGAACCACACTCCTTTACCTGCATTACTGTTCTCTCTAGGAAGGAAGAAATGAGGCTCTCCTTTATAGCCTGCAAGAAGACCAGCCTGGTTCTCATTCTTCCTTCACAGTAACAGAAGCTATCAGTAACTTAGGAGAGACTCTCCATAAACCAAAGCCAAAAGGTTGAGGAAGATAATGCTTGCAAGAAGCTACTTCCCTGGAATGCTCAGCATTCTGCTGGGGATATGGTAAGAGTAACTTTTCTGATCCAAGGCCCACTGGAAAAAGGCCCCTTGAAGTCCTCAAGAATATAGGAGTCCCTTATCTCCGCCAGCCTGAAGGCATGGCAGCGAATGAAGATGGATGATCCTGTTATTGTGTCAAGTTCAGATAAACATTTGTTGATTAGCAATGGCCCCACATGTCGTTTGATTTTTTGTTGTTGTTCTGTTCATTGTTACTAATAGCAGCACAACTGCACAGGTACATAGCAGAACAAATTCCTTTTATTAGTTGTTAAATAAGCGTTATAGCTACATTTGTGTTTTTAGTCCAATTAGTGATTTAAAATATTAACAGGCATAAATTGCATTGTAAATTCATATAGAAGGGAATTTTGTTAACTGTGTATCATTTTGATTAAAAACTATATTGTCTCATGAATTGACACAAATCTTATGGCCTTGCTGACAAAGGGATGTACACAAAAATATCTTTTCCAAAACTTGGTGAACTCCAGAAATGAGGAATAAAATACCTTTCATGGAAAAGTAAAATGTGCAGGAAAATTCCCTGTGACCATCAGGATTTATTCAGGAAATCAAAAACATACTAAGTATTTTAACCAGATATAATGGTTAATTTTGGGTGTCACCTTGACTAAATTAAGGATACCCAGATAGCATTATTTTTTAGTCTATCTGTGAAACTGTATCTGGAAAAAAAATGGCATTTGAGTCATGCACTGAGTAAGGAAGATTTATCCTCATCCAATTGGCTGAGGCCCAAACAGAACAGAAAAAGCAAAACAAATTCTCTCATCCTCTCTTCTGGGTCTGGCACACCCTTCTCCTGCCCTCAGACGTCAGAATTCCAGGTTTTCCACTCTTTGAACTTTGGACACCAAGAGCATCCTGGATTCTTGGGCCTAGCCTCAGATTGTTAACCATCAGCATCCCTGATTCTGGGGCCTTCAGGCTTGGACTGAGCTGTGCTGCTTTCCCTGATTATCATGGGACATCTCAGCCTCTATAATTATGTGAGCCAATTCCCCTAAGAAATTCTCTCTCACAAATATATACCAGTAAATATGTACACATTTACATACATGTATATATATATATATATGTGTGTATATATATATATATACACACATATGTATCTTTACTGAGCAATCAATAAATCCTTTCACTGTAGATAGGTTTTATTTCATTTTATCTCTATGTAGATAGGTTGACCAATAGATAGATAAATCCCATTGGTTCTATCTCACCAGAGAGCCCTGAGGAACAGATTCAATATAAGGAATTAGGTATTTATAAAACAGTTAGAAAAAATGGAGGAACAGAAATCAAGGAGAACTGCCTTATGTCTCAGGTGTGTGGCAGCAAGGAGAAAGAAAGCTGCTGCCATCCAAAGGCAGGACCATGCAAGTAGCCACTGCCAACTTAGCTTCTTGGAAGTCTACTCACTCACCACCACTGCCAGGGGACCAAAAATTAACAAATAAATAAAAGATTTCTGCCCATCTTCACTTTTCTAGTCCCACATGAGAGCATTTTACTGGCACAGCCCTGCCAGTTTGGAATCCTGCTAAGCAAGGGGGTCCAAGAAACATAGTTTCCAAGTTTTTAACTGTGGCAATACAGGGAAAAGCTAATAAGAAGAGAAAGAGTGCAAGAGACAGCAGAGAATTCTGAAGCCAAAACTACTCCAGTAAGAAAACAAAGTTCCAAGGCCCATCCGCATCACAAGAAAGTCCAGGAAAATGCTTGTTATGGTTTGGATGAAAGGTGTCCCCCAAAAGCTCATATGTGAGACAATGCAACATGGTTTAGGGAAGAAATTATTGGGTTTATAAGAGTCTTGACCCAATCAGTGGATTAAGCAGCTCATGGGATTAACTGAGTTGTAACTGAAGGCAGATAGAGTATGGCTGGAGGAGGTGAGTAATTGGGGGTGAGTCTTTAGGGTATATATTTTGTATCTGGTGAATGGAGTCTCTCTCTCTCTCTCTCTCTCTCTCTCTCTCTCTCTCTCTCTCTCTCTCTCTGCTTCCTGGTCATCAGGTTAGCCACTTCCCTCTACCACACTCTTCTGCCATGATGTTCAGCCTCACCTCCAGCCCCTATGGACTGAGAAACTGTGAGCCCCCAAATAAACTTTCCCTCCTCTAATTAAGCTTGTCAGGTCCTTTAATCACAGCAGCAAAAAAGCTGACTAAAAACAGCTCCTTTTATCACTAATACAACTCTAAGATAGCAAATTGCTTTTCAACCACATATAAACCCCAGACCTTCTGTGATCTAGAAGATGAAGTGATTCCTATTGACAAGTGACAATACTGAAAGCCAATATTAACAACAATATATAGTCACTACCACTAAGGCCCACTGAGGAAACTCTGTGTAAAATGTTAGTGGAACATCTCCTTCAGCAATAAAAATTCCCCTTAACGGAACACCAAAAGGAAAAGAGGATTCCCTCCTTAGAAGGACAGAGTCATTCTCCTCAAAGTTCTTTAAGTGATATTTAGTTTTGCTTTCTGCACAGATGATCAAATAATTTAGATCAAGAAAAATAACAAATGACTTCATAATTTTTTCGAAGACAGTACTTCAAAGAATCACCCTATTTCTTCTCTGCTTGAAGAATATTTATTTGTCCTCTCTACTTTTACACTCTGAACACTTTAGTTTTTCAGTTTCAGTTAAAAGTGACCTTTTGATTAGGGGTTTTCCATGCATGATTCTTTTTCCAGAATAGAATCCAAAGTTTTTCCATTTATACAGTTATAAAAGGGTTCTCTTCTCCAAAGGAATTTTTAAAAATCATTCTAAATCCCTTCTCTTCAATTATTTCTTATGCTTACTATCTTCATAGGAAAGAAAAAGGCATAAAATAAAGATCTGTCTGTTGCAAAATTTTCATCTTTTAATATCTTATTAATTTTATCCTTCATATGACACTTTCAAGAACCTATGAAAGAATAAATAAATGCACCCCTTGGATCTCAGAGTACATCTTCTCCCTAATAGATTAACAAATCAGTCTGCATGCCACAGTAGTGACTACAAAAGTGTTTTACCAGGGAATATGTTACATCTCATGAAATTTCACATGCAATCTCCACGTAGGCTTTAAGTAGAGAGGAAAACTGTTGCAGGATTGAGGCAGGAAAAGAGGTTCAGAACCTGCCCCTCCTAGAAGTTCTGGGGAGCATAACTTAAAATAATTTATACCAGATGACTCACACTCTTCCCTATAGTCTTCAGCATCCTGACTTACTTTTATAAATGGGTGACTTGCCCTTTAAGCTGCCTGCAGCCACTGTAGTTAATGGTGGAGGATCTTTCCAGAAAATCATTTCAGGAACAAAGGAAAGCTCAGGCTTCCCTGGGAGCACTGACAGTTAAACTGAGTGGGCAATTCTCAGGAACACCTGGTCACACACTACCTGAGGATTCCAGGCCAGGTCTGGTCAGGTCCTTTCCTGCTGCTTTGCACCTCTCAGGCCAAGAGATGACTGCCTGGCTCCTCAGTGCTGACTGGCTCCACCCACCATGGGCAGGAAACTGGCTGTAGGCACCAGTTACTCTTTCTGAATCCTGCGTGTAAATGCCCTCAGGACCCCTGGCTTAGTGTGACTAAAATGATAGACTTGGTCCTTCAAGCGTTGTTTACAAGGTACTACTTAGTGTAGTATAGTTCTAAATATGTGCTCGCTTCTTAAAGGGGTGCTCTAGGGCTGCACTCCCTGCGTTTTGATCTCATTCTGCCACTAACAGCTGGGTGATCTTGGGCAGGTTATAAACCTCTCTAAGCCTATTTCTTCACCTTGCCTACTCAAGATGATACCAATACTACACACCTCACATGTGTAATGAGGAACGTAAGTAAAACGATGGGTAAAAGGTTTAGTGTTAAATAAGTAGTAGGCTGTTGGTGTTTTTATCATATAAAAGTATTTCTAATTTGTAATTTACATCTTTAAAAGTTACTGGATTAGTGTGTGTGTGTGTGTGTGTGTGTGTATACAAGCACATAACCAGATATGAGAAATACCATATAAACCATTTCTCTAAGAGAAGACTAAAGTTCAAAGAAATTAAATAATCTACCTAGCATATATAATATTGGAGTATACTTTTGTTAAAATACAGTCAGTCAGTTCTGACAAATATATAATTTTCTGGACTTAATGAAGAGAGATGATTTTAGGGAGTACATATGATTTACATTACATTGAAGAAAAACAAATAGGAAATTCACAGTAAATCAACCTGAGATGGATTGAGTCATTGTAATTATGGTTTGCCAAGTGCATTATAGTTTCCCTGAGGTACTAAAGACTTTGAAGTCTATCATGTTTATCCACTCTACTTTGAAGTGATGTTTCCAATAGGCATTGGGGTAACTATCTAAGGGAGCAAGCCAGGTCAGTATTGAATAAAACAGCATAATGTATAACCGAAAAGAACCAAAAGAATCAACAAGTTTCAAAATAAAATTTAAATCTTCTAGAAAAACAAAAATCTACCTATTAGTGTCATATCTATTCCTGAAGTTATAGGCACTTAAGAGTTATCTTGAGAAATCATTTATCAATAACCTTAAAACTTCATGGATTGAACATAACCCCCAATTCACTGAATCCTTGGTCAGGAAGTCTCCAGGGAAACACTTCCATTCAGAATTGGTCTTAGGAATTTTATATTCACTATAACTCATGGACTTTGAACCAAGTTCCAACTAAATATGAAGACAGAAAAGACAAAAGTTCCAAGCTTCCTGCTGGTCCCCAAAACAGCATCATGTTCTCTAGGTCCCACAGTTCAACTAAGTTGTGATGGGATCTTCTTGGGCATGATGAATAAAGTCTGTTAATTTTCTGTTGGTTTTTCCAAATCCAAAGCCTACACTTCACAGGGTTCTGAGCCACTGACACTGACCTGCACAGCTGCACTCACAGAATCACTTGCCCTGTGGCTTCCAGATGGACTCAACCAATGTGGTGCATGGGTACTTGGTAGAAAGAGGCCCTCAGGCCTCTCAGACCTGGAGGAAGTGACTATCTCCCCTTGTCCTTCACTAGGTCTAGAGTACTACATAATCTCTTGTGACATTCTTCCTCTCTGATCATAATTTTGTAATACCCCCTTTATTAAATCTTCCTCAAATTATGCTATTTGGGAGTACCATCTGTCCTTGACTGATTGTTGGTGTGCATTTTCGTTTTTGTAAAAACAACTTGGACATGTGGACCTGTTCACTGTACAGACTGATCTAGGTGAAGAATGAATTCATTTCCATATTGCTTAAGCCTATTTGAAAATGGGTTTTCTAATATTAGGTTTGTGAGACTAGGCTTTCTAGTGCAAAAAGCATTCTAAATTATGTATCAGAGTACCATTATCTCCATTTCACAGTGGAGAAAGTGATGCTTAACGATCTTAAGTCAGTGCGGTGTGCCTAATAAATCACACTTGCACTCTAGGACTCCAATCCCCTGCTCTATCCCCACACCCCTTTGTTCTCCAAATTAAGTACTAAAGCTCCTCAATTTCATAGCATGTGAATGAAATATTTAATGGCCTCTTTTCTGGTAAAAACAAATCACTTGGAAGAGTGGAAGAGTTTTGTCATTTTTGTAGCTGCTTCTCTATTAAAAACAGATGATAAGAGTTAACAATAAATCTGAGTCAAAGATTGATGCTATTAAATACAGCAGCTGTGCCTTTAGAATCTAAAAATACACCAGACAACAAACTATGAAGTGCTCTTGACGTCAGTGGAAGACACAGTCATCGGTGGAGGTCATTTTATAACCTTCCTGCAACTTCCTCAGATAAACCTGTGCCATAATCCTTTATGTCAGGACCATAAAAATACCCTCATGCACTTCACAGGCAGGCACCCGTTAACCACACATACACTAAACCCTGTGAACTGTAGGGCATGAGACCACTCATGGACAACTTATATAACCTCATGTCCAAGACATAAATTATGCAGAGAGACCTAGAGACAAGTTATCATTTGTCTTTTTAAATCTGCATTAGCCATTTTCAAGGAATTTAAGTTTGAACCTAGGCTACCAAAAAATACCTTCAAAGCTCAGAATTTCTGCTATTTGGTAAAAATTTAATGAATGCATTCAATCATTTGAATCTCTAGTTAGCTGAACTAGATTTATCTTGGGCTCTAAACAGTTTTTCTGAAGTTGTTTTTCACAGCTTATTATCCCTAACTTTCTTTTCATCTGGAGTTTACTAACAGCAACTACAAAAGATGGAGTTGATTCCTTCTCTCTTCTTCTGGTCAGTACTTTCTTTTGAGGCTTTTTACTCTCTTTAGTGGTGATTTAAAATAAGTAGACTCCAGTGCAAAATGTGATTGATTTAATGGAGAAGAAAAACAGGACCCGATTTTTGCACTTAACTAATCTATTAAAATCTTGAGGTTAGAATTTAATCTAGAAAATCCATGTCAACATAACCTCTGGCACACCTGCTGAGCTCATGGATCTGAGATGTGATTACATCTTCCCCCACTGATGTTCTGTCCAAAGGCCAAATACAGAAAAACATTTTACTTGTGTATGAACAGAATTATGGCTCCATAACTCACCAGCTTTGGAGCAGAGGCATAATTCCTGGTATCCAGCCAGTAAAAACAAGGCTTAAGAAATACTATTATTTCCACCATGGAGCACTGAGTATGAAAGAAACAGAAATGTTACCCTGGCATCACTGCTTTGCAATGTATCTGGTTCATGTACTGTGTGAAATGAGGTTTTTTTAAAAATGTTCTTAATATATCAAAATAAATTGTGCAAATTGGTGATGCCTTGAGGGCTTTACCTGATGATGACTGGTATTATAGGGGAAACTACCCACATAATAAAGTGGATTTATAAGGCTTAGAAAATGCCTAATCCAATATTTAGGGAGCAATCAGATGAATGATGCAGGCCAGGTGAATTTAGTAATACAAATGATAGCCAAGATAATACAAGGAAATGATTCTCAGGGCTAAGTAGGCAAGATGTAGTGGATCACCTGCAATTTCAATTGCATTACACAATCATGGCCTTCAAATTCCGGGGCAGTTGACCTGTATGCCAGAAGTCAAGTAACTTCCATTTAAGTATATTCTCTTCAAAAGAACTGTCCCAGGCTCACAGGCCTCAGTTTGTTTGTGTGTATGTGCACTTAAAAATAAAATAGAAATAGAAAATTATACTGCTAATCGGAGGGAATATGTCACACAGCTTCTTGTTTCTTTGCCTGTTTCTCTATAAGACAATTTGGCTCTCTCATATCGATTAATAATGTCTGTTGTATGTTATTGTGCAGGCTTTCTCCAGTCTATCTTTTGTCTTTTGACTTTGTTTATTGTATAATTTACTCAAACAAACCTAAAAACAAAAAAGCACAATATTAATGCAGTCAAATTTGTCCATTTTTATTTATGGCTAAGACCGTATTAGCTATGTGCTAGTGAATGTCTTCCCTCCCACACGGTTAATAAAAAACTCCTAAATTATCTTTGAATGTGTTCATTGTCTTTTTTCATTTATAACATTAATGTATCTGGGATTTTTGGGGCATAAATTGACATAAACAAATCCTTAAGAACACAAAAAAGATGGTCATTTCACTAATGTCAATGAAAGGAAAATTACAGCAATATGATACACCATTTTATTTAAATGTCAGACAGGCAGATTATTCAAAAAGTGACTTAAGAGGCCAAAATGAAGAACCAGACAGTAGAGGGTTGTGGGGGGACTGAAAACCAAATTAATGGAATCTGATCACCCTTGAGAGCAACAGGCTCTTGATTTGCACCTGAATAATTTATGGAAGAGTTCACTGTGGTCAGGAGGTGGGAGCACAAGCATTAAAGAAATTCTACAGGAAAGAAACAGAAAAAATCAAGACACCCGCAGGAGGCAAGATGCCATCAGCTCAAGCTAATCCTGTATTCACATGAAACAGTCCACTTCAGGTGTGGCCAAAACCAGAGGGGAGGAAGGGGACATTTGTGAGGCTCCTAATAGGACATCAACAGGTAAATGTTTAAAAAAATTATGGAATATCAGTTATCTAGAGAATGATGCAGTTATTTAAAAATGAGTAAGATACACATGGCTTGACATAAAAAGATGCCAACAACGTATTATTAAACTATGGAACACCTTTTATTTCATTTTTTTAAATTAAAAATGTGTGTGTATATGTGTGTTTATAGATTTGTATGAATGTAGAGGAAGATCTGGAAGGCCATATACAACTGTTAACATTGTTAACTCAGAGATGGGGAGTAAAAGAGAAAAAATAAATAAATATTTAAAATTATTAAATATTTAAAATTATTAAATATTATTAAATATTTCATTGTACAACTCTGCATTATCTAAATTAGTGTCACCAAATACATTCCTTTTGTTTTTTGAAAAGTAATTAGCTGTGGGTCATTAAAGTCAACTAATTTATCCCTGGCTTGAGCTTCATTCCCACTAGAGAGTATCCTCTGGAAAGAAGTTTGTTATGCAACTAGATCGTCAGGATTCTCAAGTGTTATTTCTAAACCAGAAAAAAAGGTGTCTCTTTTATTTATTATATTTCCACTCTCTAGATTGTCAGTGTTCAAGACAGCCATCAATTTATAAAGTGTTTAAAGTGTGGCTAGTCCAAATTGAGAAGGGTTTTGTATGTAAAGTACATACACACAGATTTTGAAAAAATAATATATCTCATTACTAATTTTATATTGATTATCTGTTGAAATAACATTTTAGTTATATCAACTTAAAATATATTAATATGTACTTCCTCTTTTTAATGTGATTTCTAAAGTTCTACATTACATAAGTAGTTTGCATTATATTTCTACTGGAACTTTTTTTCTTCATATTAATTGATTTAATCTTTGCTTATCAAAATTATACCTGCAGTTTCTTCAACTATCTACCACCTATTACCTTGGTTTCCCTACCCCAGGAAGTAATTGACACATAATAAACACTCAATAAAAATGTGCTATTGCTGAGTTGAATAGATTTTTAGAAGCTAGGAGGAGGAAAGCACCTCTGTCATCAGAGGTCAATGTCACAGAAAGGACTTGGTGATTGAGAGATCATTAATATTCTTGGAAGCAATATATCTTCTTGATTAGGAGAGAAGTCAGACAGCATGAGGTAATGGGTGAAGTAAATGGATGGTGAATTGAGTAGTGGCTCTAAACCTTAGAGTCTTCTGTTGACAGCAATACAGAGATGGTCTTTTAAAGGGTCTAGAGAAATTTCTTTTTTAAATATCATTGTCATAAAGAGAGATACAATTCCTTTGCCTTGCTCCATCATTACAACCACTTATCTCTCCTGTTTCCCATTTGAGTGGGCTTTTAATCACCCAAAGAACATCTAGGATGAAGCCAACAATTTCCATCTTGCTTGAAGAGAGGAGATACCAAATAATTTCACATGTATCCCTTTGAGACCATTGGTCATAGTGGTATGGGTAAGGCACTGCCTAATCCAGGCAGCACCATGCACTTAGGAAGCCCTGATTTAAGCCAGTGGATGTCAGCAACGGGTAGAGAGGTCAAGGAAGAGGTAAGATTCAGGAATGTTGCAGTGGACATTCCAATTGGCAATTCAAAAACCAAAGGCCGAATGAAGAATGATAAAATTATGGCATTTGCAGGCAAATGGATGAAATTGGAGGATATCATGCTAAGTGAGATAAGCCAATCTCAAAAAACTAAAGGACGAATGATCTCGCTGATAAGCGGATGAGGACATATAAAGGGGTGTAGGAGGGGTTAGCGTTAGGGCTAGGGTTAGGTTTAGGGTTAGGGATAAGGAGGGTGGTAAGAATGGAGGAAGGAAGGACTGTATAGAGGGAAAAGAGGGGTGGGAGGGGTGGAGGGAAGGGAAAAAATAACAGAATGAATCAAACAACATTGCCCTATGTAAATTTATGATTTTTAATTAAAAAATGGAAAAAAAAACTGAATAAATAAATAAATAAATAAAGTAACTTTTGTAACTTTAAAAAAAAAAAAAAAAAAAAACAAAAGCCGAATGTTTTCTCTGATAAGCGAAAGATGATACATTCAGTTTAATAGGGGGAAATCCTCATGATATTTGTCTTGGTATTGATCCCTTGTATATGAAACCAAAAGCATAGACAACAAAAGCAAAAGTAAACAAATGGGATTACACCAAACTAAAAACTCTTCTGTACAGAAAAGAATATAATCAGAGTGGAAAAGCAACATACAGAAAGGGGAAAAAAATATTGCAAATCACATGTATGATAAAGGGTTAATATCCAAAATACATGAATTCATATAATTGAATGACAAAAAACAAACTGAGCTCAGGATTTGAATGGACATCTCTACAAAGAGGATAAACAAATGACCAACAGGCGTAGGAAAAAGCGCTCAACATCAGGGAGATGCAAATCAATACCACAATGAGATATTATTCACACCTGTTAGAATGACAACGATTAGACAAACAAAAACAACAAAGCTGGTGAGGATATGGAGAAATTAGAATCCTTGCATATTGTTGATGGAATGTAAAATGGTACAGTTTCCATGGAAAACAATATAGAGGTTCTCAAGGTAACTATAGAGAATAATAATATAGTTGTGTATCAGAAAAAAGCTATCCTTTAGTGTGGGAAGCCAACCTTATTTAGCAGAATCAGACTAGGTTGAGCCATGGGACCCAGACGCCTGGCTTCTAGGAATTGCCAGGAAGCATGTGATGCTGTGTGGGAGTGGTTTCCTGTCTCCTTCTGGAATATTCCCACTAAGAGAATGACTCCCCTAACTCTACCCTATCCTGTCCATCACAGAAGAAGCTCCTCTCAGTCCTTGCCCCCTTTACCTGTATATTATAAATAAAAGAGAGTTGGGCAAGTTGTAAGAGACCAGAGCTGGTATGGTCAGATCTATTATGTGCCCTCTCAATTAAAAGAATATTGGCCCTTGTGTGTTTATTGAGTAGATAAGTTTTTGGGTAATTGAGTGATATATAGCCCACATCCTCCTCCAGCAGTTAACACTTTTCTCATGGCAGAGAGGACCCCCACACTTTAGGAAAGGCTATTGAATGCTTTCACTACAAAGGAATGAGAAAAGTATGCAGACAGATGTGCTTACATTAATTTGAATATCTTACAACATATAAACTTATTGAAACACCAAATGGTACCCCATAAATATGTACAAGTTTTATTCCCAATTTTTTAAAATAAAAATAAATATTTTTTAAAAATTACAAATTGAACTACCCTATGATTTAGCAATCCCATTTATGGGTACTTAAACAAAGGAAATAACATTGCTAACCCAGAGAGATATCTGCACTGCCATGGTCATTGCAGCATTATTCACAATAGCCAGGTTGTGGAAGCAACCTAAATGACCATCAACAGATAAATAGTTAAATTAACTGTTTATATACATACAACAGCCTCAAATTGAAGAATATTCTCTTATTTGGTACAATATGGGTGAAACTTAAGGACATTAAGTTCAGCAAAATAAGTCAACCACAGAACAAATATCACATGATTGCACTTATATGAGGAATCTAAGGTAGTCAAATTCACAGGAGCAAAAAGAGAATAAAGGCTGCCAGGAGCTGGGAAGAGGAAGAAAGAGAGTTGCTGTTCACTGGGTGTTAAGTTTCAGCTGTACAAGATGGAAAAGTCCCAGAAAAACTGTCATTCAACATTGTGCTTTAGTTAAAAAAAAACTGTACCACACACTTAAAATCTGTTAAGTGGTAGCTATCATATAATATTTTTTTCTACAAGACAAAAGAAAAATGCATTGGCTAATTCATAATTTAATTATAACCTTTTCTTAATGAAACTCATTGTTCAATGCCACTGGCATACAAATATTCAAATTAACCAAGTTGCTTAATTTCTTGTAACAGACTGAATAACAACTTAGATTAAAAGATCAACTCTAAAATATGCATAGTAAATTCACTAAAAGCTAAAAAAAATGTTGAAGTTCAACTAATTCTTCTGGTGGATGGAGAAGATCATGAATTAAATGTGAAATTATTTAATATTTCCTTGTGATACCAAAGTTCTGTTATATCAGGAATAAGAATTTTAGTGCAGTTTTCATAGCAGGTAGCTTAAGAATTCCTTTCATGGGAAGAGTTGCTTTTGTGGGGAAGATGAGGTGTAGAGCTAAGCCTCTTGGGCCTTGGCATTGGAAGGTGACAAAACTTTTTAGAGAGAGAAGTTGCTCTATAAAACAGAAAAAAAAAAAAATTGGCAACTTCAGGGGAAAATTCAAAGGCATAGTTAGAAAATAAAAGGAGAGGAAAGAATGTAAACAAAATGATGGATCTTCATATGGTGTGACCTTTCTAGGCCTCTCATGATCATTAGGAAAGTCTCCAAAAATTATATAACACTTATTCACTACATTCTTGTGGAGTCTGGGGAATTGCACTACATTTTAAAACCAAGATAGGTTTGTAGAATTATCATTTCTGAAATAAGCCAAAGAGATTATCTACTGAACAAAATGTCAAATTAATGGAAACAGGATTATCTCTGTAATGTAGGGTATCCTACTTTTACTTTGCCTAAATTAACCAGAAAATTTAAGACATGTAACCATCTGTGTCTAAATTATTTAGATTTACTGCTATAACTCAATTGTACTACATTGTTCATTTCTTTAGGGTTTTATATTTCCATATATTTTAAAGCTGACCTATGTATTTCCATATATTTTTAAACTATTTTAGACCCTTTTATGTTCAAATGTTTTTGGTATTCAGAAATGACAAATTCATTTTCTACTCCTGGCTTCCAAAACTTCACTTAGCAACCATCTTCAGTTGCCACCTGCCTCCTGGAGCAGGGGGTTCAAAGTCCAAACCCTGCTGGACTGGCAGGTGCAAAGGAGGCCGATGTCAGGCACTTCCAGCTTACTTTCCCTCAACTCCCATCTTCCTGACCAAGATTTTTTCAATCAGCTGATACAACTTAACTAAAGCTTAGAAAATAAAATTTCCATATTAAATTAATTTAAGCTGAGAGATTTTCTGGAAATTACTGAATTCAAAGGAGATTATTGAGCATGGTCAATGCTAAGCATAAAGGAATGAAACATAAATAATGAAATATCCATCATGAGTAGAAGACCAACATAAGAAATTAATCTTAAGTAGATATCCATGCCTTCACCTAATCATGTGCTTTATTTAGTCTAACAATGACCCTTTGGGCATCCCTGTGTCTCAGGGATAATATTCAATTTTGAAAGTATGGAATGAACAAAAATGAGTGATTCCCATTGTCTCTCATTTTGAGAGATACAGGAATATATCAACCAAGAGAGTCCAGCTTTCTTGGGTTTCAACAGTGGAAAGCAACTTCCTCTCACACACCACTGATAAATTAGTTCGTTTCATAATTATCCTGAGAAATGGGCAAAACAAATCACCACAGTATCAAAGGACTCTCAGAGTTATTCCTGGAGAGCACAGCCTATATCTTTTATTTCCCCCAAAGTGATTTATCGCCTGCAATTCTCAATGTTTACTAAACAGATGATCTCAAACATCATTTAGCAAAACTTTTCAATCAATGCAGGAATGAATCCTTGCTACAACATATAAAAATGTCCACTCAACTAAAAGTGCCATGAAAATGATGTTTTGCTCACCTGAAAAATTAAATAGCAAAGAAGATCTCAAAAGCAAAACAAAATCAAGCCAATTTTGAACAAATAAAAAATGTTAAAATATGCTGATTAGTCAGAACAACAGACCAAAGGTAATGAAACTAACCTGAAAAGACAATTTTATAATATATGTTAAAGTTCATAATTTAGTATAAAATAAATGTTTGAACATTATAGCATTTTCAAAGAAGAGATGATTAGACTGAAGAATAGACTTGGAAAATGTGCCAGACCTCGTCATCTCTTTATAGGACTATCTTACATAAGCCAGTTACTACTGGACCTGTGTGGCTCCAGAAAACAGAATAGAACCATTGAGTTCAAGTTATAAGGGATTATTTTAAAAAAACTTTCTGATCATTAAATTTGACCAATGGAAGATACTGCTCATTTTTATTATTATAGTCCACATGTCGATTACACATGATAGAACATAAAACATTTTTCTTATTTAATTTTTAGATTATGTGCACATCATTCTAAAATATGATTGCAATGTTTGAAGTCCACTCAGGTATCATAAATTATAATTTCAATTGAATTTTTTCATTTCATCCTTCTGCACTAATGACATGCACTCTTAAACTTAATTTTCTACATCCAGAAAAATTATAGTCGTTCCTTTTAAGTTAGGACTTTTAGTCGCCTATACAATTAACCATAAAAGCTCCCCTCAGTATACCTACTGATTGCAAATCCCCAGTGATGGATCTAAATCAATAACTCCAAGGCAACCCATTCCATCTCTAAATCACTCTGACAATGAGAAAGTATCTACTGTGGTAGGCAAAGTAATGACCCCTCCAAGGTTCCACAGCCTAATCTCCAAAGCCTGTAAACATGTTACCTTCTATAGCAAAAAGAGTTTTACAGATCTGATTACATTAAAGATCTTAAAATGGGGAGATTAGCCTAGATTGTTCAGGTGAGAACAATGTAACCACGGGGTGCTTATAAGGAGACAGGGGCATTGAGTCCAAGAAATGAGATGCTAAACTGCCAGGTTTAAAGATGGAGGAAGGGGGCACAAGTCAAGGAATGCCTACAGCCTGGAGACGCTGGGATGGGCAAGGAAACATTCTCCCAAGAGTCTCCACAAGGAATGCAGCTTGTCGACATCTTGATTTTAGACAAGCAAGATGCATTTCAGAATTCTGACCTCCAGAACTGTAAAATGAGAAATCTGTTGTTTTCAGCCACTAAGTGTGTGGTGATTGGTTACAGTAACAAAAGGAAACTAATACATCTTCTATTGAACCAAAATGACTCTCCCTAAAGTTTCCAGTCATTCGTCTCTGGTCTTCACTGAATAAATTATTTTAAGACCTAAGTCTTGGCCTAACTAAGACATTCCTACTCCAGCTTTTGCATCCGTATTTTCTTCATCCTTTTCCCATATGACTAGTCTGACTTAATTCACTTTACTATTCACAGTCTTCTGAAAAGTCCCTTTTTGATCTGTGGCTTAGAACAGAATCCTGTTATTCAAATATCATATGACAGCACAATGGTATAAACATTTGGTGACAATCAATCCTGCTGACACATAGCACATGAAGTCCATCCTCTCATTTCCCTTTAATTTTTATTGAACAATGAAGCAAAATTTTCCACACCTAACTATGGGTTATAGTGTTTAATAACTTGGGTTAGGCATAGAACAAGTCATTCTTATTTCAGTAGAAAAGTTCCATGAAGTCTTCTAAGACACGGTCATAGAACCAAATTCAACTAATAAAATGAATTTACAAATTACTCATCTACACTTGTTCACATAAACCTCTTCTGGAGAAATTAAGCACCATTCTGGTTTCTAATTATATGTGTGACCAACTTTTGTTCTTTTTTTTCCTTCACCATGAATGAGTATAACAGCTGCTTTTCATTCTGTGTTCTGAAACTTCATGATGATATGTTTTTGCATGTGTGTGTTTTCTGTTGTTATACTAGGTTCTCGGCCAAACATTATTTTCTTACATCTTTCTTCTTTCCTTTTTCTCTTTTACTTTTGTGATATTTTAGTTCCCTTGGGCTCTTTTGTCCCTTGCTTTCCCTTTTCTTGTATGAGTTTGTTTCATTGTTGTTACTGTTTTCTGAGAAATTTACTGGATTAGTATGCTATGCTCACCTTAATGAAATGCTACAGAAGGGGTCCCGACTTAAGCAACAGAAACTTATTTTCTTGGGCTGAAATTTCCAGATCAGAACGCCAGCAGAACTGATCTCCTCTGAGGCCTCTTGTTGCCTCTTCACAGGGTCATTCCTCTGCATGCCTCTCCTAATCTCTTCTTACATAGATATCAGTCAGACTGGATTAGGGCCCATTCTAAGAAACATTTTAACTTTGGTACTTCTTTAAAGTCCTGTCTCCAAATACAATTTCATTCTGAGATACTGGTAATTCGAATTTTAACATTTAAATTTAGGAAAAACACAACTCGGGCTGTGGTATTTAGCCAACTTTCATATCAAACTTCTGGTTTAATTTTTTGTCATCATTTTTACATTTGGCATTATTTTTTAATCATCTTAGTATTCATATGTATAATATCTGTTCTTGTGCATGGATTCATTATCTTTATCTCTCTGACAATCTTAGTTTGGTCTTTCTCCACCACCCTCCACCCCACTCCACATATGGTCTTTGATTCTTCTGAGTGCATTCCATTTTAAAGATTTTCCTCACATATCTAAGCATCTCTGGTTGTCCATTCATGTCAAGAAATACTTATTTAAGACACTGAAGAGCTCTTTAAAAACAGCTAAGATTTGACTGACAGTGAACTTCACCATAAATGAATCTTGATCAGGCTATCCACCAGATTATTTTGTTGGGTCAAGAGAAAGAAGTACCTTAAAGAGATGAGTGAGTGACCATACAGCAGGAGGACAAATTCATAATTGACTTACTTGTGACTGTCCCCTGTGGTATGGGAGCCCTCAAGTCTCAATGAATTCAATGAGTATTGAAAAAGGTTCAACAGCAATGGGATTACTTGTTCACAACATCCAAAGAGACAAAAAGCTTTAAGCTAGCATAAATCTCATAGGTCAGCAGAAAGCAGGAGGGGGAGGACTTGTCTAGGCAAGAACACAGAGTGGTCTTCCCGATGCCTCAGTCACTGGGCAGGCAGCATCGCAGAGCAGACTTCTTGCAGTATCCCATCTAAGCTGTCATTGTTATTGCTGTCACTCTGGTAATATATCACTGCTGCCCTCCAACAATAGGAGTAGGGGAGACAGAGAGATGAGCTCATTTTGTATTACAATTAAGTGTTTCTATAATCAAAGGGGAAAAAGGTTTTAACAGACTATTCCACATCAAGTCTACTCCATATATACCACACTCAAGTTTTTAATGATGTTTAATGTTTGTTTTAAAAAGCATCTTGACTACTTGACTAATTAGTGTGCTTTGTAAATTTTGATCCATTCTCTGAATCTTGTGAGAACTGTTGGCAGAGACTGCTTTCCCCCATCCCTTGAGGGCAGGGGGAAGTAAAGACCTAGCCCAGATCAACAAGTCCCAGAGCAGGGGACAGCCCAATTCCCTTACAACCTCTTTTTTTTTTTCTACCACACACAATGAAAAAAAAAGTGGGGAGAGAAGGGGGTGCTGCTGTCAGTATCATCTGACAGAGCAGAGCTGCGAACATCCACAAAGGAGAAAAACTAGTAAAGAAATTGCAATCTCCATGCCTTTTCTCATGAAGCCTTTCTGCTTTGGAAAGAACAGACATTCTGTTTAAAGTCCTTCCTCAGGTTTCCCCCACTGCTTCACATCTGAACCTCCTCAACCTGAAATTCCATCATTACTGAAAATACAAATACCTTGAGAGTTAAAATCGTGCTTACTTTAAATCACACAAAAATATGTAGAAGATCCCTTCCTAATCCACAGAAAAGGGAAACTTTGTCTTGTTGGCATTTTATTTATTTTTATAAAAATGTCAAGAGGCAGAGGAGACCCTGGAGAGGAGGAAGCTGTGCTTGTTTTCACACTTCAGCCCCTTCATCATTTTGCTTTGGGCACAGCCCAGCAAAAGGAGGTGTGTGCGTATGCAGGTTTTGGGGGAGTTTAACAAACAACTGCTCAGAGTTCCTCAGAATCAGGAAACTAAAAGGCCAAAGATAGCAAATATTTTTACAGACCACACTGTCTGCTTCAATCTTTCTAACATATGTGATTAAGTAACTTTTATTGAGAAGCAGTAAGGAGTTGGTTTAAAAGGGGGAAAAGGGCTGCACCTAGGTTGGTGCCATCACTGGTTGGTCACAGTCGTGGAGAGAGCTAGCAGGTGAGTCAGGCCGCTTGCATCGCGGAGGTAGTAGGCAACCCGCTTGCCTTGCGGAGCGTGGTGGCGGGTAGTCAATCTGCCCAACCACCAGGCCAAAGGCAGACACCACTGCTGAACAACCCCGCCCGACCACCACACCAAGGTTTGTCACCATCACAGAGTTAGCCAGAGGCTTCTTTATAGGCTGGTGCAGGCATTTTGAATTACTCCTGAGGGCGTGGCCATCATAATTGGAAGGGCAACTCCCTTCCTGAGACACCTACAGGAGGCTAGAAGACCTTTGACAAGGCCCAGGAGGCAAGAAGAGGAGGTATTGAGAGACTTGGGGCCAACTCAGAGCCACCAGGGAATATACCCAACCTGAAGACAACGCCCCTAAAAGGGCAGCTTAATAGTGGAGCACTGCATTATCAAGTTCCTCCAAGACTTCAGGCTACTGAAGGCTAAGAGGTGAGTTATTGGAAATCTACAGAGACAATATTAGTCAATAGAGGAAATCTGCAATATCCCAGAGTTTCACTACTAGAGGGGTAGATACCTGAGCAATATGAGAAAACAAGGGAAGAAAATGTCCCAAACAAACCAAGATGGTATAGCAATAAAATCCAAAGACAGTATGACAGAAGAACTGTCAGAAAGGGAGTTCAGAATGTACAAAATCAAAACGATCAGGGAAGCAAACAAAGAGATGAAAGTGCAAATGCAGGCATTAAAGGATGAGATGAAAGGGCAAATGCAGGCATTGAATGATCGCACCAATCGACAGTTAAAAGAGCAAATAGAGGAAGCAAAAGATCATTTCAATAAAGAGTTAGAGATACTTTAAAAAAACAAACAGAAATCCTTGAAATGAAGGAAATAATAAACCAAATTAAAACTCCATAGAAAGCATAACCAATAGGATAGAACACCTGGAAGACAGAACCTCAGATATTGAAGACAAAATATTTAACCTTGAAAACAAAGTTGAACAAACAGAGAAGAGGGTAAGAAATCATGAACAGAATCTACAAGAATTATGGGATATAATGAAAAGGCCAAATTTAAGACTTATTGGGATTGAGGAAGGCTTAGAGAAACAAACCAAAGTAATGAACAATCTTTTCAATGAAATAATATCAGAAATTTCCCAAATCTGAAGAATGAAATGGAAAACCAAGTACAAGAGGCTTATAGGACTCCAAATACACAAAATTACAATAGACCCACACCAAGGCACATTATTATGAAAATACCTAACATACAAAATAAAGACAGAATTTTAAAGGCTGTGAGAGAAAGAACCAAATTACATTCAGGGGGAACCAATAAGAATATCAGCAGATTTTTCAATCCAGACCCTAAAAACTAGAAGGGCCTGGAACAACATTTACCAAGCTCTGAAAGAAAATGGATGCCAACCAAGAATCTCATACCCAGCAAAACTTACCTTAAGATTTGACGATGAAATAAAATCCTTCCATGATAAACAAAAGCTAAAAGAATTTACAAAAAGAAAGCCAGCATTACAGAACATTCTCAGCAAACTATTCCATGAGGAAGAGATGAAAAACAATGATGTAAATCAGCAAAGGGAGGAACTAGCCTAAAGGAACAACCAAATAAAGGAGAAATCAAGTGGTGTCAAAATAAAAAAATGAGCCAAATGACCGGGAATACAAATCATATCTCAATAATAACCCTGAATGTTAATGGCCTGAACTCATCAATCAAAAGACATAGACTGGCAGATTGGATTAAAAAGAAAGATCCCACAATTTTCTGCCAGCAAGAGACTCATCTCATAGAAAGAAATACCCAGGACTAAAGATGAAAGGATGGGGAAAAACATACCATGCACATGGACACAACAAAAAAGCTGGAGTATCCATCCTCATATGAGATAATGTGAACTTCAAGCCAAAGTTAGTCAGAAGGGATAAAGAAGGACATTACATACTGCTTAAGGGAAGCATAAATCAGCAAGACATAACAATCATAAATATCTATGCCCCAAACATTGGCTCATCCATATATGTCAAGCAAATCCTTCTCAATTCCAGAAATCAAATAGACCGCAACACAACAATACTAGGTGATTTTAACACACCTCTCTCCCACTGGACAGATCCTCCAAACAAAAATTGAACAAAGAAACCATAGATCTCAATAACACAATCAATAACTTAGACTTAATGGATCCTTCTCTAAAATAGACCATATTTTATGCCACAAAGCTACTGTTAGCGAACACAAGAAGATAGAGATAATACCTTGTATTCTATCAGATCATAATGGATTGAAATTAGAAATAAATGAAAGAGTAAAAAACAGAAACTACTCCAATACCTGGAGATTAAATAATATGCTATTATATGAGGAATGGATAACAGAAGATATCAGGAAGCAAATTTAAAAATTCTTAGAGGTAAATGAGAACAAAGAAACAGCATATCAAAATCTCTGGGACACTATGAAAGCAGTTCTCAGAGGGAAATTTTTTCATGGAGCACATTCAATAAAAGAAGAAAAAACCAACAAATAAACAACCTAACACTACAGCTCAAAGCCCTAGAAAAAGATGAACAGACCAACACCAAAAGAAGACAGGAAATAGTTAAAATCAGAGCCAAAATCAACGAAACTGAAACAAAAGAAACAATCGAAAAAATTGACAAAAAAAATAGTTGGTTCTTTGAAAAAATAAACAAAATTGAGAAAACCTTAGCCACACTAACAAAGAGAAGAAGAGAGAAAACCCAAGTTACTAAAATTCAGAATGAACAAGGAAATATCACAACAATCACAATTGAAATACAAAACATAATTAGAAGCTATTTTGAAAATCTTTACTCCAACAAAATAGAAAATCTCGAAGACATCAACAGGTTTCTAGAGACATATGAATTACCTAAACTGAACCAGGAGGACATATGCAATTTAAATAGATCAATTTCAAGTAATGAAATAGAAGAAGTCACATCAAAAGCCTACCAACAAAGAAAAGTCCAGGACCAGATTTTCAGTTCTCAAAATTCTCAGCCAAGTTTTACAAAACCTTTGAAGAAGAGTTCATTGCAATACTTCTCAAAGTATTTCATGAAATAGAAGAGGAGGGAACCCTCCCAAACTCATTCTATGAAGCCAATATCACCCTGATATCTAAACCAGACAGAGACACATCGAGGAAAGAAAATTTCAGACCAATATCCTTAATGAACATCGACGCAAAAATTCTCAACAAAATTTTGGCAAATCACATACACAAATATATTAAAAAGATAGTGCACCACAATCAAGTGGGTTTTATCCCAGGCATGCAAGGTTGGTTCAACATCAGGAAATCAATAAATGTCATCACCATATCAATAGACCTAAAGTCAAGAATCACATGATTATTTCAATAGATGCAGAAAAAGCATTTGATAAAATACAGCATCCCATGATGCTCAAAACACGGGAAAAAAATAGGGATAGTGGGAACATTCCTTAACATTGTAAAGGCTATCTTTGCTAAGCCCATGGCCAATATCATTCTAAATGGTGAAAAACTGAAAACATTCCCCCTAAAAACTGGAAGAAGGCAGGGATGCCCTCTTTCACCACTTCTATTCAACATTGTCCTTGAAACTCTAGCCAGAGCAATTATACAGACCAAGGAAATTAAACGGATATGAATAGGAAAAAAAAAACCAAACTATCCCTATTTCCTGATGACATGCTTATATATTTAGAGGAACTGTGAAATTCCACCAGAAAACTCTTAGAACTCATAAGTGAATTCAGTAAAGTAGCAGGATATAAGATTAATGCTCATAAATCCAATGCATTTTTATACATAAGTGATGATAAATCCTCAGAAAGAGAAGTTAGGAAAACTACCCCATTCACAATAACATCGAAAAAAATAAAATATTGGGAATCAATCTCACAAAAGAGGTGAAAGACCTCTACAATGAGAACTACAGAACACTAAAGAAAGAAATTAAAGAAAACCTTAGAAGATGGAAAGATCTCCCATGTTCTTGGATAGGCAGAATTAATGTTGTCAAAAGGGCCATACCACCAAAAGTGCTATACAGATTCAATGCAATTCCAATTAAAATCCCAATGATGTGCCTTACAGAAATAGAGCAAGCAATCATGAAATTCATCTGGAAGAATAAGAATCCCAGAATAGCTAAAGCAATCCTTAGCAGGAAGAGCGAAGCAGGGAGTATCACAATACCAGACCTTCAACTATACTATAAAACAATAGTAACAAAAATGGCATGGTATTGGCACCAAAGTACACAGGGTAGATCAATGGTACAGAATAGAGGACACAGACACAAACCCAAATAAATACAATTTTCTCATACTAGACAAAGGTGCCAAAAATATGCAATGGAGAAAAGATAGCCTCTTCAACAAATGGTGCTAGGAAAACTGGAAATCCATATGCAACAGAATGAAACTAAACCTCTATATCTCACCCTGCACAAAACTCAACTCAAAATGGATCAAGAACCTTGGAATCAGACCAGAGACCCTGCATCTTATAGAAGAAAAAGTAGGTCCAAATCTTCAACATGTCGGCTTAGGATCAGACTTCCTTAACAGGACTCCCATAGCACAAGAAATAAAAGCAAGAATAAAAGCAAGAACTGGGATAGATTCAAACTAAGTAGCTTTCTGTCAGCAATGGAAACTATCAGCAATGCGAAGAAAGAGCCTACAGAGTGGGAGAATATCTTTGCCACTCATACTTCAGATAGAGCACTAATTTCCAGAATCTATAAAGAACTCAAAAAACTCTACACCAAGAATACAAATAACCCAATCAACAAATGGGCTAAGGAAATGAACAGACACTTCACAGAAGAAGATGTACAAGTAATCAACAAACATATGAAAAAATGTTCAACATCTTTAGTAATAAGAGAAATGCAAATCAAAACTACCCTAAGATTCCATCTCACCCCAATTAGAATGGCGATTATCAAGAATACAAGCAACAATAGGTGTTGGCGAGGATGTGGTGAAAAAGGTACACTCATACATTGCTGGTGGGGCTGCAAATTAGTGCAGCCACTCTGGAAAGCAGCGTGAAAATTCCTTAGAAACTTGGAATGGAACCACCATTTGACCCAGCTATCCCACCTCTTGGCCTATGCTCAAAGGACTTAAAACCAGCATACTACAGAGATACAGCCACATCAATGTTCATAGCGGCTCAATTCACAATAGCCAGACTATGTAACCAACCTAGATGCCCTTCAATTGATGAATGGATAAAGAAACTGTGGTATATATATACAATGGAATATTACTCAGCCATAGATAATAATAATATTATGGCATTTGCAGGCAAATGGATGCAGTTGGAGAATATCATGCTAAGTGAGATAAGCCAATCTCAAAAAACTAAAGGATGAATGAGATCATTCATCTTATCAGATCTCTGATAAGCGGATGATGACACATAATGGGGGATGGGAGGGGGGCAAGAATGGAGAAAGGAGGGACTCTATAGAGGGATAAGAGGGGTGGAAGGGGTGGGGGGGAAGGAAAAAATAGCAGAATGAATCAAATACTATTACCCTAGGTAGATGTATGATTATACAAATGGTATGCCTCTACTTCATGTACAGAGAAACAAGATGTATCCCATTTGTTTGCAATAAAAATAAATTTAAAAAAATAAATAAAAGGGGTAAAAGGGTAATTATTTCATTGTTTTGAAAACAAACAGTTCACCTGCCTCCAGATTCTGAAAACACTAAAGATTATGAAATTTCAAAGAACTCAGACATTTGGGTTTTCTCTGCTTAAGAGAGATTTTGCATAGAGTTTATTTACTTCATTACAAAGCAAGTTTAGAAGGACAGCCTCCCTAGAATAAGGCCCTCATCAACAACAGAGCTTGTGAGAGCTTGCTTTGGCTCCTGAATTTTCCATCAGAAATCATTCCTTGGAATTAGAAATCGAAATCATTGTCACCATGCCTGTACATTCTGAGGGGTCCTGTGGTCCTATCTCTGGCTCTTATAAGCTGAGTAACTTTTGCCCAACTTAAATAAAATCTTGGAGTTTCAGTCTCTCCGCATTAGTAAAGAAGGATAATAACACTTGTCTCCTTAGACTGTCGTAGGGCCTGCATGAGATGATGTATGAAAAACGCAATGCCAGGCATTCAATAAACCATACCTATGATTATTATTTCTTATTAGACCACCCATTATCTCCAGTCTTCCAGGAACATGACAATATGATATTTGACATGGGGAAGGAAAGGCTTTGCGTGAGGATTTTGAAGGACAATCCTGATGACATTGTCCTCTTCGCAGGGCTAAGCAACCAGAGGCCAGTAGGAAGGAGTGCTGACCCCTTTACTGCACTGTCCAAAGATACCCGTGCTGTTGTTCTTTTGCTTAAATTTTCAAATTAATGTTTCAAAAACGTGCCAAATATTCCTAAAGTATTTTTAATAGGCTAGAAGCTAAATCAAGACTTTGAAGACAGTGAGGGAAAAAGCAAACCAACTTTTTGATTCCTAACATCCCTTAGGTTGTCCCTGACCATGGTCTTATGAAGAATGCTCATTAAAAATAAATTTGAACTCTGAGGACAATATCTACATTTAGTCCCTGAGGGATCCCGTGTTCTTCCTTCCATCTGTTGCTGAGACTGGGCAATAGTGCTATCCGTGAAGACTGCCCTGAGAGTCGGACTCACCAGTGTGTCCATGAGGATGACTGTGTCTGTTTCCATCCTCCAGGGGTGAAGCAGAAAGGTACAGCAACTCACTCCCAAGCTTTCCACCTAGAAAAGAGCACAGGGAGGAGGAATATCATTGAAGACTCAGGAATTTAGGGTACTGGTGGTTTTAAAGTGGAGTAGGGAGACTGGAATTTCAACTTTTACTGTAGAGCAAATCAAATTTGGGGGCACAATTTCCCAGAAAATTCAAAAGCATCCTACACCACTTTCAGTGCCCCTTTCTTCTGTCTAGTCACTGATTGCATCTGCTCGTCCTCCATCAAGCTGCTAGCCTCTGCCCCTTTCTTCCCATGACCACTTCCCAAATCATATCCCCATGACCCTCACTGTGCATTCAAATCTCCACTCTCCTGTGTTCAAACTTGGCACATCATTTAATAATGCCCTTTCTCTTCCTTTGAGGACCCCTTCTCCTCATCAGAGGAAAATTGTTTTGAAAATCTTAGTACATGTGACGCTACAGTAGGATTCTCAATGATAGTCTGAAACACGGCTGAGGTGATCCTTAGAGGATCGAGAGGAGGGACGTTGACTGGAATGAGAAATTGAAAATAACTCTTGAAAAATAATTCATCCTTAGAGAATAGAGGCCTTCACATAAAAATCCTGGCCTGACGATAAACTTTCAGGGCTAGAAGGGAGGGCAGAATTTTTTATGATACCAATCAGTCAAATTTTCCTCTGGCCTGGGCCCCATGGCCTCATGGTTAATTTCTCAAGAAGAAAAGAATTGAAAATAGAAACAAAAAGAATGAAGATTAATATGATGACAGCAGAGAAATTCTCACAACAAAGAAGAAAACTAAGTGGTTCCAGGTGCCCTGGGGAAGCAGTATTGTTAAAGCTGACCCAGTGAATGGCATCGGCACTGTACAGTGTCCACCTCAATGACAGGAGGTACAGTGGGCAATGGTGGAAGGGATTTCCCATCATCTTCCCAAAGACACCAGAAGGTTACTGACACCCTTGCACCAGGATAGGCAGGCTGGGGGCAAATGGTTGCAAGCAGCCAAAGCACAGAACAAGGCAAACTCCATCTGTGAGCTGAGAACACTGGGCTCATTCACATGTGTGAGATTATCCTAAGGACCCTACAGATTTGGAAGGTTTTCTTTGAAGGGAATATATAAGGCCCTACCTAAGATGGTGTGACATTTTACACTGCTGTTAGACCCCTTTTACCTTTCAGCTGGAATGGCCTGGGGATATTTGGAATTTAAGTACAAAACAGCTCACCGGGGAAGAGAAATTAATATTTGTTAAATGCCTACTATAGATTAGGCACTGTGCTGAGTACATTCACTTATGGCTCCTTCAATCTTTCCAACAACTCTACAAATCAGGTACTTTTATTCTTCTTTTAACTTCTTTTAACCTTGGTAAAAATAACCAAGGTTCTGACCAGTTAAATTACCTGCTCAGGATCTCACAGTCAGCCAGGATTACACACCGTTCATCTGAATGCAGGCCACTTGGTTTTATCATTATACTTGCTCTTGCACAGGAAATACATTCTCCACTGATGACTGCTACCAAATGGACAACATCAAGATGACCAATTCAGCACCATTCCCCATGAAGCATCATGTCCTGAACACACTCTGAGCACCTCCACTCATCCCTAAATACAAACAAAGTTTAGAGACCCATTATGTTGTTTTTATGAAAACATTTTATATACAGAAGAAAAGAGAGAGCAAAAGAGAACAGCTGGCAGGTCCCAGTGACAGCTGGGAGTCTTCTTCTACACCATCAGTGACATCCTAGAAGAGATGCATTGCAGTGAATGAGAACAACATGAACTTGGCCTTGTGCCTGTGTAAGCTTCTTGTCAGCGTTCTGCATCTGGGATTCTTGTGTCCATTGGAAACGCAATCTGTTCTGTTGCATTATGCATGTGTTGAACTTAAGGAAATGAATCCTATTTGTGACAGCACTATTTGAGTACTCCTCAAATCCACCTTTAAACTCTAGGTTGTAGTGATATAGTAGCATGCCTCAAGTGAGCAAAACTGTGTTTTGGGTAAAGTGTTCACAGGAAAAAAAAAAAACAATGTGTGTGTTCATGGCAGAAGTAAAGATAGGGGAAACAGGTTGAAGAAAGAGACACTGGTCCCTTTGGTGTCTCACAGACATCTCAAAATTATATTAGTCAAAGCTAAACTCACCATCTTGTCTCCTTGGTCTTGCTCCTCTTCCTGCATGTCCTGCTCGTAAACAACTCCAGTATCCAAATATTTGTCCTGAAGTCAAGCATCTTGAGTGGCTTCTATTTACCTTTCCATTTACATCAAGTCAATCACTGAATCCTTTTATTATTTCTACCTTTTAATTATTTCTCAAGCCCTGCCTTTAACCCCCACCCCATTTATACTAACTGAATTAAAGTTATCTCTTTCCTGATTTGCAGAAAAATTTTTACACTTGGCCTCTTTCCATGCTGGTTGCCCCCACTAAACCATTCTCCAAACTACATCAAGCCGGGGGTCTCTTTATTTTCACTTTAATTATGGGAAAACGTAACATAAAAGTTCCAAGTTGACCATTTTAAAGTGCATATTTCAGTGGCATTAAGTACATTCACATTGTTGTGCTACTATCAAAATCATCTGTCCACAGACACTTTTCATCTATGAAACTGAAATCCTGTACCTATTGAACATTAACTCCCAATCTCCAACCTCCCTTCTGAAGCCTATGCAAATGAGTATTCTATTTGCTATCCCCATGAATTCAGCTACTCTGGGTATCTCACATAAATAGATATTACTGTCCTTTCATGACTGGCGCATTTCACTTGGCATTAGTGTCCTCAGGGTTCACATCTACCAGAATTTCCACCCTTTTATTTATTTTTTATTTATTTTAATTAAAAATAATAAATTTACATAGGGCAATGTTGTTTTTGTTTCATTCTGTTATTTTTCCCCTTCCCCACAACCATCCCCACCCTCTTTTCCCTCTATACAGTACTTCCTTCCTCCATTCTTACCACCCTCCTTATCCCTTACCCTAAACCTAACCCTAACCCTAACGCTAACCCCTCCCACACCCCCTTATATGTTCTCATCTGCTTATCAGCGAGATCATTCATCCTTTAGTTTTTTGAGATTGGCTTATCTCACTTAGCATGATATCCTACAATTTCATCCATTTGCCTGCAAATGCCATAATTTTATCATTCTTCATGGCGGAGTAATATTCCATTGTATATATATGCCACAGTTTCTTTATCCATTCATCAACTGAAGGGCATCTACGTTGGTTCCACAATCTGGCTACAGTGAATTGAGCAGCTATGAACATTGATGTGGCTGTATCTCTGTAGTATGCTGATTTTAAGTCCTTTGGGTATAGGCCAAGAAGTGGGATAGCTGAGTCAAATGATGGTTCCATTCCAAGCTTTCTGAGGAATCTCCATACTGCTTTCCAGAGTGGCTGCACTAATTTGCAACCCCACCAGCAATGTATGAGTGTACCTTTCTCCCCACATCCTCGCCAACACCTATTGTTGCTTGTGTTCTTGATAATCGCCATTCTAATTGGGGTGAGATGAAATCTTAGGGTAGTTTTGATTTGTATTTCTCTTATTACTAGAGATGTTGAACATTTTTTCATATATGTGTTGAATGCTTGTACATCTTCTTCTGTGAAGTGTCTGTTCATTTCCTTAGCCCATTTGTTGATTGGGTTATTTGTATTCTTGGTGTAGAGTTTTTTGAGTTCTTCATATATTCTGGAAATTAGCGCTCTATCTGAAGTAGGAGTGGCAAAGATATTCTCCCACTCCGTAGGCTCTCTCATCACATTGCTGATAGTTTCCTTTGCTGAGAGAAAGCTTTATAGTTTGAATCTATCCCAGTGGTTGATTCTAGCTTTTCTTTCTTGTGCTATGGGAGTCCTGTTAAGGAAGTCTGATTCTAAGCCAACAAGTTGAAGGTTTGGACCTACTTTTTCTTCTATAATCTGCAGGGTCTCGGGTCTGATTCCGAGGTCCTTGATCCATTTTGAGTTGAGTTTTGTGTAGGGTGAGAGATAGGGATTTAGTTTCCTTCTGTTGCACATGGATTTCCAGTTTTCCCAGCACCATTTGTTGAAGAGGCTATCTTTTCTCCATTGTATATTTTTGGCACCTTTGTCTAGTATTAGAAAATTGTATTTAATTGGGTTTGTGTCCATGTCCTCTATTCTGTACCATTGATCTACCTGTCTATTTTGGTACCAATACCATGCCGTTTTTGTTACTATTGCTTTGTAATGGAGTTGAAGATCTGGTATTGCGATACCCCCTGCTTCGCTCTTTCTACTGAGGATTGCCTTAGCTATTCTGGATTTCTTATTCTTCCAGATGAATTTCATAATTGCTTGCTCTATTTCTGTAAGGTACACTATTGAGATTTTAATTGGAATTGCATTGAATCTGTATAGCACTTTTGGTAGTATGGCCATTTTGACAGTATTAATTCTGCCTATCCAAGCACATGGGAGATCTTTCCATCTTCTAAGCTTTTCTTTAATTTCTTTCTTTAGTGTTCTGTAGTTCTCATTGTACAGGACTTTCACCTCTTTTGTGAGATTGATTCCCAGTATTTTATTTTTTTTCGATGCTATTGTGAATAGGGTAGTTTTCCTAATTTCTCTTTCTGAAGATTCATTTTATGTATAAAAATGCATTGCATTTATGAGCATTGATCTTGTAATCTGCTACTTTACTGAATTCACTTATGAGTTCTAAGAATTTTCCTGTGGAATTTCCAGGTTCCTCTAAATATATAATCATGTCATCAGCGAACAGGGATAGTTCAAGTTCCTCTTTTCCAATTCCTATCCCTTTAATTTCTTTGGTTTGTCTAATTGCTCTGGCTAGAGTCTCAAGAACGATATTGAATAGAAGTGGTGAAAGAGGGCATCCCTGCCTTGTTCCAGTTTTAGGGGGAATGCTTTCAGTTTTTCATCATTTAGAATGATATTGGCCATGGGCTTAGCATAGATGGCCTTTACAATGTTAAGGAATGTTCTCACTACCCCAATTTTCTCTAGTGTTTTGAGCATGAAGGGATGCTGTATTTTATCAAATGCTTTTTCTGCATCTATTGAAATAATCATGTGATTCTTAACTTTTAGTCTGTTGATATGGTGAATGACATTTATTGATTTCCGGATGTTGAACCAACCTTGCATCCCTGGGATGAAACCCACTTGATCGTGCTGCACTATCTTTTTATATATTTTTGTATGCAATTTGCTAAAATTTTGTTGAGAATTTTTGCATCGATGTTCATTAAGGATATTGGTCTGAAATTTTCTTTCCTTGTAGTGTCTCTGTCTGGTTTAGGTATCAGGGTGATATTGGCTTCATAGAATGAGTTTGGGAGGGTTCTCTCCTCTTCTATTTTATGGAATACTTTGAGAAGTATTGGAATGAGCTCTTCTTTAAAGGTTTTGTAGAACTGGGCTGAGAACCCATCTGGTTCAGGACTTTTCTTTGTTGGTAGGCTTTTGATGACCTCTCTATTTCATTGCTTGAAATTGATTTATTTAAGTTGTGTATGTTCTCCTGGTTCAGTTTAGGTAATTCATATGTCTCTACAAACTTGTTGATGTCTTTGAGGTTTTCTGTTTTGTTGGAGTATAGATTTTCAAAATAGCTTCTAATTATGTTTTGTATTTCACTCGTATCTGTTGTGATATTTCCTTGTTCATTCCGAATTTTAGTAATTTGAGTTTTCTCCCTCTTTCTCTTTGTTAGTGTGGCTAAGGGTCTATCAATTTTGTTTATTTTTTCAAAGAACCAACTATTTATTTGTTAATTTTTCCGATTGTTTCTTTTGTTTCAATTTCGTTGATTTCGACTCTGATTTTAACTATTTCCTGTCTTCTACTACTTTTGGTGTTGGTCTGCTCTTCTTTTTCTAGGGCTTTGAGCTGTAATGCTAAGTCGTTTATTTGTTGATTTCTACTTCTTTTGTTGAATGTGCCCCATGAAATAAATCTTCCTCTAAGTACTGCTTTCATAGTGTCCCAGAGATATTGATATGATGTATCTTTGTTCTCATTTACTTCTAAGAATTTTTTTATTTCCCTCCTGATGTCTTCTGATATCCATTCATCATGTAATAGTGTGTTATTTAATCTCCAGGTATTGGAGAAGTTTCTGTTTTTTATTCTGTCATTTATTTCTAATTTCAATCCATTATGATCTGATAGAGTACAAGGTAGTATCTCTATCTTCTTGTATTTGCTAACAGTAGCTTTGTGGCATAAGACATGGTCTATTTTAGAGAAGGATCCATGTGCTGCTGAGAAGAAGGTGTATTCGTTCTTTGTTGGATGGTATATTCTATATAAGTCAGTTAAGTCTAAAATGTTGATTGTGTTATTGAGATCTATGGTTTCTTAGTCAATTTTTGTTTGGATGATCTATCCAGCGGTGAGAGAGGTGTGTTAAAATTGCCTAGTATTATTGTGTTGTGGTCTATTTGATTTCTGGAATTGAGAAGGATTTGTTTGACATACATGGATGAGCCAATGTTCGGGGCATAGATGTTTATGATTGTTATGTCTTGCTGATTTATGCTTCCCTTAAGCAGTGCGTAATGTCCTTCTTTATCCCTTCTGACTAGTTTTGGCTTGAAGTCCACATTATCTGAAATGAGGATGGATACTCCAGCTTTTTTGCTGTGTCCGTGTGCATGGTATGTTTTTTCCCATCCTTTCGCCTTTTGTCTATGGGTATCTCTTTCTATGAGATGAGTCTCTTGCAGGCAGCAATTGTGGGATCTTTCTTTTTAATCCATTCTGCCAGTCTATGTCTTTTGATTGATGAGTTCAGGCCATTAACATTCATGGTTATTATTGAGATGTGATTTGTATTCCCCATCATTTGACTCATTTTTGTTTTTTGACATGATTTGGTTTCCCCTTTATTTGGCTATTCCTTTAGGCTAGTTCCTCCTGTTGCTGACTTGCATCATTGTTTTTCATCTCTTCCTCATGGAATATTTTGCTGAGAATGTTCTGCAATGCCGGCTTTCTTTTTGTAAATTCCTTTAGCTTTTGTTTATCATGGAAGGATTTTATTTCATCCTCAAACCTGAAAGTAAGTTTTGCTGGGTATAAGATTCTTGGTTGGCATCCATTTTCTTTCAGAGGTTGGTAAATGTTGTTCCAGGCCCTTCTAGCTTTTAGGGTCTGGATTGAAAAATCTGCTGATATTCTTATTGGTTTCCCCCTGAATGTAATTTGATTCTTTTCTCTTGCAGCCTTTAAAATTCTGTCTTTATTTTGTATGTTAGGTATTTTCATTATAATGTGCCTTGGTGTGGTTCTGTTGTAATTTTGTATATTTGGAGTCCTATAAGCCTCTTGTATTTGGTTTTCCATTTCATTCTTCAGATTTGGGAAATTTTCTGATATTATTTCATTGAATAGATTGTTCATTCCTTTGGTTTGTTTCTCTAAGCCTTCCTCAATCCCAATAATTCTTAAATTTGGCCTCTTCATGATATCCCATAATTCTTGTAGATTCTGTTCATGATTTCTTACCATCTTTTCTGTTTGGTCAACTTTGTTTTCAAGATTAAATATTTTTTCTTCAATATCTGTATTCCAGGTGTTCTATCCTATTGGTTATGCTTTCTATGGAGTTTTTAACTTGGTTTATTGTTTCCTTGATTTCAAGGATTTCTGTTTGGTTTTTTTTCAATATCTCTATCTCTTTATTGAAAAGATCGCTTGCTTCCCGTATTTGCTCCTTTAACTGTTGATTGGTGCGATAATTTAATGCCTGCATTTGCTCTTTCATCTCCTCGTTTGCTTCCCTGATTGTTTTAATTATGTACATTCTGAACTTCCTTTCTGACATTTCTTCTGCTGTGCTGTCATTGGGTTTTATTGATTTAGTATCTAGGTTTGTTTGGGATATTTTCTTCCCTTGTTTTCTCATATTGGTCAGATGTCAGTGGGACTTTGTGATATTTCAGAATCCTTCTATTGGCTTATATTGTCCCTGTAGATTTCCAGTGTATCACCTTCCTGCCTTCAGTAGCCTGAAATCTTGGAGCAACTTGATAATGCAGTGCTTCCAAGGAAAGCTGCCCCTAGTCCTCTACTGGTTCCAGGACTTGGAGCTGGCTCTGTGTGGGAAGGCTCTCACTAGGGGGTCTGCTCCAAGAAGCTAGCCTGGAAAGGCGCTTCCCGCCGAAGGGGGCCGGGCTGCGGGCTGCTTGGGAAATCCCTGGCTGCCCTGTCCTGGTCCCTGAAGCAACCTGTAGGCAGGAACTCGCCGCCCTGGTTCAGGGAACTGAAGCTTGGTTCTGTGCAGAAAGGCTCTCACTGGGGGGCCTGCTCCGAGATGCTGGAGAATTTGGCCCTGTGGGAGGAGCCCACCGCCGGAGTGTGCAGGGCCGCCTGGGGAGGACTCTAGCTGCTCTGCTTTACTCTAATAAGCCACCCGAACCCGGGCCTGCCGCCCGGGCAGTGCCTTCACCACTTCACTGGGTGGGGGAGACTCACCCTGAGGCTCTATTTTAGTCTGAGTCTCTCAATGCCTCCCCTTCTTGAATCCTGGGTTCTGGAGTGACTGGAGATGCAGTCACCCTCTAGTCCGCCATCTTGGATTGCCCCCAATTTCCACCCTTTTAAAAGGCCAAATAATATTTCACTGCATGTACATAAAGAATTTGTACATTAAGCCAATGAGGTATATTTGGGTTACTCTCATTGTGTTGATGTGTATTTCCCTAATAATTAGTGATATAAAGCATCTTTTCTTGTTCATGTTGGCAAACTGAATATCTTCTTTGGGGAAAATGTCTATTTAAATCCTCTATCCATTTTCAATGGGAGTGTTTGAAGTTTTCTGTTATTGAAGGATAGTCTCATATTTATCTTCTACAATATTTCAGTCTGTTCTCTGTTGTTAACACAATACAACAGACTAGATAATTTATAATGGAAAGAGATTTATTTCTCACAGTTCTGGAGCCTGGGAAGCCCAAGATCAAGGTGGCAGCCTCTGGCCAGGGCCTTTATGCTGCATCATTATGTGGTGGAGGCTAAAACATGGCAAGAGCACAGGACATGTGGTGGAAGCAAGAGAAAGCTGAGGAAGCTGAACCCACTTTTATATCAACCCATTTTCACAATGGGTAACCCACTCCTGCAGTAACAGGCTTTATCCATGGCAAGGGCAGAGCACACGACTAAGTACGTCTTTACCGCCCCACCTCCCAGAACCATTCATTAGCAATTAAATTTCAACATCAGTTTTGGAGGAGACATTCAAACCATAGCACACTCTAATTTTTCCAAATACAGTTCTATCAGATTATTTTATAATTTAAAGCCACTTAAAGTGTATAAAAGTCAGATATTGTTCCATCTTTTTAGGACATTTAAAAACAAAATTTAGACAGATATGTGGAATAAGTTCTAGTGTTCTATAGCACAGCAGGGTGACTATAGTTTACAATGACTTATAATATATCGTATCTAGAACTAGAAGAGTTCGAAGGTTCCCAACATGAAGGAAGAATAAATAGTTTAGGAGATGAAAATGTTAACTACTTTTGATTATTATACATTGTATGCATGCGTTGAATTATCAAACCATACCCCCAAAATATGTAAATTTTTTAAAAATAAAATAATTTTGAATAAAAAGACTTGCTACCAAGGATCCAAGGACACAAGGGAAGGGAAGAAGGTCTTTAATGAAGACTTCAATCTTTTCCCATTTATTGTGATTCCTGTTTTATGTATGCTTACTTCTAACAAATTACTTTGCATTTTCTCCTTTCTATACCAGCTCTTTGTTTCTATTCTTTCTCCTTCCCAAAATTGTTATACTAATCTAGTTCACTTTGTTATATTTTCGTCAAATAACAAAAAGGATAGTTACATATTCTATTCTTATTGTTTCAATAATTATTCTAAATTTTTACTACATATTCTTAAATATATTTTTCCAATAAATTTTAAATTGTCATTATTTCTGTCTTTTTCAAGAATAAGATAAGAAAATTAACATATCTATGACTCCTTTAGGATTTACTCAGCACACATTGACTAGGTAATAGCAGTGGAATTTTGGCCCCAAACTATTACCAAACTCATTTTTTCTCTATTGTTGTTTTCAAAAATCAATAAATATCTTAATTCACCAATGTACTTTACTGATTTCTTTGCTTACCATTTGAAGACATTACTTCTGGCTACAGTGTATATTTTAGTTCTTTCAAAAAGTGTTTGTCTTAGCCTTGTTTTTGTTGCTATAACAAAACACTACAGACTGGCTCATTTATAAACAGTAGAGATTTGCTTAGCTCACAATTCTGGAAGCCGTGAGATCTAAGAGTATTGTGCTAGCATCTAGCCAGGGCCTTCTTGCTATGTATAACCTTGCAGAGAGCATCACATGGTGAGACAGATCAAGTGTGCTAACTTTCTATCCCTTGCTCTTCTTATAAAACCACTAATGCTATTACAGGGTTTGTACTCACAAGACCTCATCTGATCCTCTCAAAGGCTTTACCTCCAAATACCATTAGCATATGAATTTAGGGATCAAGTTTTCAAAATATGAAACTGGGGTAACACATAAAAACCATAGCAGTCTTTGCATGACAAATCTCAGCATCTTTGTAGTGTTAAAATATTTTTAAATTATTTTTTAAATGTTGACAGATCTTTATTTTATTCATTTATATGCGGTGCTGAGAATCAAACTCACTGCCTCACACACGCTAGGCAAGCACTCTACCCGTGAGCCACCACCCCAGCCTGTGTTAACATACATTTAACCCTAATTCCTGATACATAATTTGGAAAAGTATTTCTGTACTAAAAAAATTTTTACTCAGAACTTTTAAGAGATTATCCCTTTGTTTTATGACATTAAATACTACTAATGAGAGATATGACATTTTAATGTTCATTCTTTGTGTCTATATCTCTGGCAGAATTTATGATGTTCCCTTTGTATCTCATGTCCCCAAATTTTAAACATAATGTCTAGACATCAGTTGGTATTTTTTGTTTTTGTTTTTTTCAGGTTTTAAAACTTTTTGTTTGCATATTTTAAAAGCTGTGCATTCCAATAATTAAAATCATTTGAACAAAAAAAAATGGCACTCTGATTAAACTGCATTTTACAGCCTGTAGGACACATTGGAACAGCTTGGATCTTACTCTAGATTTCTTGTTTTGGTTTTTGGCTTCTGGTTTACTTTTTTTTTATTTAGTGAAGAATTTTTTCAATCCAAGGATTCATACTTCTAGTAAGCTCACATTTGTATATTGTACACTCAAAATTCTCATGTATTTTATTAAATGCACATTGGATCTTCTGAATCCATTCTCTCTATCTCATTTTTTTTTTTGTGATATTTCTCTTTTCTATATTTGTCACACTACATTCTGAAAGATTTCTTAAGGTTGAACCTTGGAAGTTAGTTATTTGTTCTTTGGTTTATTTAATAGTTCCTTCTTTGTTCTTGAGTAACAACATAAATATTTACTATGAAGTCCTTTGTTCTTGCATTAGTTCTAACTCATTTTCAGCTATCCCATCTATTGGTTCATTGCCTACATTTCATGATGTTGCTCTTCCTCAAATACTTTCTAATTCTCTCCATGCTTCTATGTGCATTCTTAGTTCTAACAGACTCCTGATAGACCTTCAGTGGTCTCATCCCCAGCCTTGCATCAGGTAGAGCTTCAGACCAGGTCTGGCCCAGATTCATTTTCGTACCTTGTTCCCTTGTGGAAGAGGAACTCTTTCTGATTCTTATTTCTCTTTCATTCTTGCTTTCGAGCTTTAAAGTACATTTAATAATAGTTTAATAACCAATATCATTTTGCTATGAGAGAGAGGAAAAGAGAGGTCTCTACCTGTGTCCAATTCACCATCTTCAAGTATAAGGAGTGACTAGTGCAATCATAAATAGGACCACAGTCCTGAGCATAACTCCCTACACAGCTCCCATGGGCCCTTTACAAAAGTCAAAAGACTTACTATGACTTCAAATATTGTGTGGTCTAACTTCTGACAATTTCTTCAGACTCATCTCTCACTGTTCTCTAACTTACACTCTCAGATGCAGACATGAACTTCACCACCAGGCAACTTCAAATGCTGTATCCTCTTCATGGAACACTTGTCTTCCCACATTTTGCGTCCATCTTTTAGGTCTCTGCAAACCTCAGTCGATTTCTTCAGGAAATCCTCCATTGCTAACAAAAATCAGTTTAGGTGTTCCTCCTGAGAGGGGAGCTAAAGTTCCCTGTCCCTCCTCTGCTAATGCCCTTACCACACTACTGTACTTGATAGCAAGACAGCGTGCTTGTTACATCTCTAGACTGTTACTCCCCATGAGGGCTGGGGTCATGCATGCCTCACAACACACAGCACACAGTAAGAACTCAGTGTATTTTAGCAAAGATAGTGTGCATGCAGCCAAGAAAGGGAGGGAGGGATGGGGTTAGAAAAGACACTTGGAAGAACTAAAGGGATAAAAAAGAACCATAGTCTCAAGCAGGTCTCAGACTCTGGCCTTTATTAGTGAAAAAGTGTCTTTTTTTTTTTTTTTTTTTTAAGATGCTGAGATCCATCTGCCATCATTTTGTACTAGCTACTTTTTCTCTTGCCTACTTTGTTTTCTTCTCACTTGCTTCTCAACTTTATCAGTTTGCTCAGGCTGCTATAACAAAGTTCCACAAATTGAGTTTATTAAACAACAGAAATTTATTGTTTTCCAGTTCTGGAAGCTAGAAGAATAAGATGATGGCAGGGCTGGTTCCTTCTGAGGACTCTAAGTAGTAATTTTTTCCACATCTTGCCTAGCTTCTGATGGTCTATTATTCCTTGACTTGCAGATGGTGTTCTCCCTTGTCCTCACACTGTTATTCCCCTGTGTCTGTCTCTGCATCTGGCATTTTTTTTTCATTAAGACACCAGCCATATTGGATTAGAAGCCCACCTTATCCCAGTATGACCTCATCTTAACTAACTGTATCTGCAATGAACCTTTTTTCTAAGTCAGAACTCATTCTAGCATACTGGGGGTTAGACTTAACATGTGAATTTGGGGGAGGGACACAAATGAACCCATAACCCCGACCAAGATTTTGTAGCCAGTATTTACTATGGCATGGCCTTGACACTCATCTCTATCATTTTCTTCAATACCTCATATGCTAAAAGGTGTCTAAAGAGTGAAAGTTCAAATTCTTTTGTTATTAAAATTTCCTTCAACAGAAATAATGCAATGGCACATGAAATAGGCAGGTAAATACACTTACTTCCTGCAAAAGTTGTTGTGTACAAGGATAACAACAGAAACATAAAGACCTTAGTGATATAGTCTATTTCTAATCCAATGGCAAATCTTGATAGACTGAGTTTTATTCATCTGAATGCAAAAGAACGAACTACCATTAAGGATAGTTTCCTTCACAAATAACAGTTATCTAAGTATTAATGTCAGTAACTATTTATTCTCTAGAAATAGGTTCTGTCAAATAAGTAGGAAAAAGATTACTTTCAACTCTTCCATTTCAGAACTGTACTGTACTGTAATAACAGTACCCTGAATTTTGAAGTCAGTAACATTATCTATTGCAGACCTTGGCACTGTGCTCTCAGTTATGGTCATTCTACAGCATTGCCAACCAAAATGGACATTTTATTTGACTCAGTAATTTTCAGTAATAATAAAGACACAAATTTTCCCAGGGCAGGTGTATTTTTGTATAACTGGTAAAGGAGTAGAAAACATGCTGGTAGCACAAAACTGAAACAATGTTCACAATTCACAGGTAAAACTGGGAGATATACAGGTTGAGTTTAAGAATATTCTTAGAGTTTATATCAGGATCCAGGTGAATTCAAAGTATTATATCATCTCTCTCTTTGTTTTCCTCTTGTTCTATCCTAGAGTTAAACCACCCAAGGGGCAACATGTGACTCATTAAGCCCACTTCAGATTCCCCCTATCAGGCTTCTACCATAAGAACCAGCTCCTGGCAAGTTCTCCAACCTCCCTTTCAAACGGATCTCAGGACATTTCTTAAAACTATTCACATTCAGTTGTAAAAAGTACTAATAAATATATTTTAAAAGAGACCCATGTCTAGATCAAAGAAGTGAAAAAATCCTTTTTGGAATTTTAAATCAAAGAGGTACTTTGAAAGACTTGATTTCCTTAGAACCCTGACAGTCATTCACTTTTCCCAGATGTAAGGTTAAAACCTACCTGTATTCAAGAGGATGTGCGCCACTTGCTTCAGTTAGATGACCTGTAAGACGATTATTTGGGTTCAGAAGAGAAGAGCACTGAGCTCATCTCTGCTAACAGAAAGAAGATAGGTCTTTGTTAATATAATGATATAGACCTATTTGATAGGTCTTTGTTAATATAATGACTCTAAAATGGGATCCATGAGACAGAAAATAAAATATAAAAGAGGAGATGAGCAATTCAATTACTATTACTCCTATTACAAACAGGAAAGAGGAGAGAAGAGATCAGACAACTATAGTCACCAGAACAGAAATCAGTTGCAACTGGGATGAGGATACCCAATAAGACTTACCCAAAACACATGACTTTAAAAAGGTTGATGAGACAACCAGACTCTTTGCCTGATAGGATACTCCACTACCTAGGAATTCATCTTGCATTGATTGAACACACACACACACACACACACACACACACACGCACTCCACATCACATTTTAGTTTACCTCCAGGTCAAACAGCCAATTTATAGGACAACAAGGTTGAAGGAATATATTAAATGATCCCATGGGAATCAATTCAGCAAAATTTATACCAGGAAACTCTACAGATTGAATGACTCAATTTCTTCCTCAAAAAATGCCAAGGAAAAATTAAGAGATGAAGGAATGATCTATGTTAACAGAACTTAAAAGAAAATCAATCAAGGACTCAATGAAAATATCTATATGTAAGACAATTTGAAATTTGAACACTGCCTAAATATACAATGGTATTTAGAAATTATTATTAATATTCGTGAGACAATGACATTGTGGATCTTCTTATTTTCAAAGTTTTACCTGTTAGAGACAGGAGAAGAACCTAAGAGAGTTATGAAATGACATGGTATCTGGAAGTTGCCCTTTAAATATTAAAAAGAGTGGAGAAGAATGAGAGTATGCATAAATATTAGTCATGAACTAATAATTGTCTAGTCTAATTAGCTAATATGTAATGCAAATTATGCTTTCTGACTAGTTTTGTATATACTCAAAAATTTTCCAGTAAAAAGAGGTTCAAATACTGAAAAAGTTTACAATAGTGTTTTGGAGCAGGAAAAAAAATGATTAGAAATTGATGGATTTTATTACAAAGCCAACTGCCAGTTGGAAATTTTAGCGTTGGTGTCTTTGTTGATACAGCAAAGAATATCTGATTCAGTTTACCTGTTCACTTGTAATTCTGAAAGAATCACTCTGTAACCCAGTCTAGAATCTACCTTGCAGTCTGAAACTTAAACTCAGTTACCTCAGTCCATACAAGATGACAGGTCTTTTATTTAGTTGGGAAGTAAACTTTTTACCCTAAGAAGGTATGGAAAGAATTAAGGCATTTATGATATACTGCCCCTAGATATCTTTGCTCTGGATTTTGGAATGCATTTTTATAACTACCAGGATAATGTGGGAGCATCTGCTATTCTGTTAGAAATAATTTGACAACAATTCTTGTGATTTCCATTTGAAATATGCAACAGATATTTGATTTTTTTAATCCAAAAAGGATGAAATCCTTTGTTTGTTCTGTATGGCATTTGAAAATTGAGAATCTGATTTTCTAGAGTTATAAAGAGGTAACATGAGAGACTTCTGAAAAAAACAGAAGGCAAGTTTGTGGGTGGAGAGGCCCCTGCCCTGGCAGGAGGCTGTTGCAGTAAAACCTGGCACTGAGAGGTGAAAGTCCTTGCAGGTTTTTCTCACTGCTGGGTTAGGCATTGCCCTTGTTCCTGGCAAGAAGTCATGGCCCCACGATTATTTGTGGAAAGAACAAAAGTATGCTCAGTCTGTGATGTTGTCTGAATGGGGTGACAGGAATAAGGAAGAGAAAAGGGAACAGATCCAAGCCATTTTTTGTGGGAATAGAACCAACATGACTTGGAGATGGATTAAATGTCAGGGCATGGAAAATGAGGAAAGAGTCCAGGATGAGGCTTGGTGACCCGGGCTGGGTGGTGTGAGTGTGGTCTGCAAGTCATTGTTCATCTCTGTTTTTTCCAGTCAGTAGCTAGCGACTCCCTTCACTTGTTCAGTCTCTCTGGCTCCATACAGGGGTTCCAAGTGTGCCCTGAACACTTCACTCTGGAAAAGGGGATGTCTGAAGAATTGGGAACAAAAGCCAACCTAGAAGGAGGAGGATTTTGTCTCCTGAGTTCACTTCACCAGTGACTTCAACACATTTCTGAGGGTGGGGGTGCAGTCCAATCAGTTTGGGTCTGGGGTAGTCCCTATTAGACTTAGATTTGATGTGATAGGCTGGGCACAGTGGCACATGCCTGCAATCCCAGCGATTAGGGAGGCTAAAACAGGAGGATCACAAGTTCAAAGCCAGCCTCAGCAACTTGGTGAGGCCCTAAGCAACTTGGTAAGACTCTGTTTTAAAAATAAAAATTAAAAAAGAGATGGGTGATGTAACTGAGTGGCAAAGCATCCCTGGTTCAATCCCCAATACCAAACAACAACAACAACAACAAAAGATTTATGTCATAGGCATCAAGAACAAGTCTCTGAATTACTGTCATATCTCTGCTGCAACCAGGCATGAAGGAGTAAGTGGGACAGAAGGGCTGTAGTGAAAAAGGACTCAGAAAGGGGAGGCCTTGATCCTAAGTAAGTGGCATCATGGGAGTCTCTAAGGAGGCAGTGGCAAACACCTCAGAGCCAGATAATCAGAAGGTGTTCTGCAAGCCCAGGACCAACAACAGCATGTGCCTAAAGAGCCCCAAACCCAGAGCCTGGGTTCAGGGTGGACTGATGTCCTAGGTAAAGAGAGGGCAGGCTGGGATAACCCTGCCATGGCAAGAGAAGTATAGGGGACAGAAAACCAGCTGGGCTGACAGTGTCTCCCACATACACACTTTTTCTTAATGCTTTAAAATAATTCACTTTGGCATGCATATTGAATTCATTGTTGTTTGGGTTTTTTGGTTTTTCTTGGTTTTGTTTTTGTATTTTGTTATTGGGGATTGAACCCAGGGGCACTTAAACACTGAGTCACATCTCCAGTCCATTTTTATATCTTTTTATTTAGAGACAGGGTCTCGCTGAGTTGTTTAGGGCCTTGCTAAGTTGCTGAGACTGGCTTTGAATTCATGATCCTCCTGCCTCAGCCTCCTGAGCCTCTGGGATTACAGGCGTGCACCACAGCACCCAGAGCATATTGAACTTCAATGAATTATATTAAATCTAAAAGTATGATTTATTTAGCCAAAAAAAATGGATGAATCTCAAAAAAAATCTCAGAAGAATAATTATAGTCCAATTTCTTCAAGTTCAGAACCAATAAAAACTAAACTATCAAATTTAGAGGCAAATGCTAACAACATAAAGAAAAAGAAGTGATTAAAAAAATCTTGGGAGACTAGGGTCATGGTCCAGTGGTAGAGCACTTGCCTAGCATGTGTGAGGCATTGGATTCTATTCTCAGCACTGCATATAAATTAATAAATTAATTAATAAATAAAAAGTCCATCAACAACTAAAAAAAAATTTTTAAATAAATAAATAAGCCCAGAACAGTGATTACCTGTGAAATGGTGTGTAGGGCACACCAGTCTAATGTTCTCCTTTTCAAGGTGGAGAGTAGTAACATGACTGGGGTTTCTTTCATTATTTTTGAAACATATGTATATATTTTTTACCATTCCATACATTTTTTATACAAATCTTAGAAGTAAAAATACTTAAAAAGATAAATATCAAGATTTGAAAAGATTGGCCAAAATCCAGATACTCTGTGGGACTTAAAGTGTAAACCAAATGGCCCACATTTTTAAATATGAAAAATGTTATGTAAAAAATCAAAATTTTGGTCTTATCTTGAAAAACTGGAAAATCTGGCAACACAAATACCCAACAAAAAAGGAACAGCCTGAGCAGGAGCAGCTACAGCCTTGGGCATTACAGCATTTGCTCAAGGGCTTACATACTCTCCACTTTCCATGTAACCCTCAGAACTGGCCCTGAGTCCATTTCATGTTATTCTAATAGAATACCTGATACTGTGCAGTTTATAAAGAACAGTTTTATTTCTTACAATTCTGGAAGCCGGAAAACCCAAGCTCCAGCAGCCTATCATCAAAGATTCTTGCACCATCATCTCACTGTGGGAAGTAGAACAGCAAAACAGCCGGTTCCCGCGTGGATGTGCACATGCGTGGGTGGGGCGTGCGAGATGGGGAGCTTTCGGGAGGGGATAAGAGGGGAGGAAGGAGAAGGACCAAACTCATCCTTTCATGTGAATCCCAATCCAAGATAACTAACCCAGTGTGTGAAACTCGCATTAATACATTGATCTAATCACCTCCTAAATGCCTTAATGCTCAGCAATCTTGCATTGGGGATTTCTAATACATAAACTTTGGGGAACACAAAGTTCCAAACCACAGCAAATCTGGACCCTGGAAGCATTCAATTTTTAACTTCTAATACCGTCTTTAATGGTCGCATAATATAGTAATTCTACAAGAAACCTAATCATAAAATCTGTGGAAAACTTTACAGCTGTTTTCTTTGGAAATTCCTTACAAGTATAATGTTGGGGTCAAAGGACATTCTCATTTAAAAATTTAGTAGGAGACTGAAGGTGTGGCTCAAGGTACAACACTTGCCTAGCATTCAAGAGGTCCTGGTTCAACCCCCAGCACTGGAGGAAAAAATAATAATAAGTTAAATAAACAATAAATAATGTTTAAAAGCCTAAGAAAGGTGTTACCTTGAGATCATTTGTACCAAGTGCTTACTAAAATATATAAGGCTTCTTAACTGTGGCCAGAAATAAATATTAGCGGTAGGTACTTCCCATTTTAAAAGATGAAAATGAATAACTGTTCTTTAATTTGCATTTTTAACCACAAATATAATCAGCCCTGATCTCATGTCTATTGCCATTTCTATAGCCTAGTAATATGCCTGTTAATATTTCTGAATCTTATTTAATCATTTTCTTAGTGATTTATAATTTTTATGTACTAGTTATTAATAATCTAATTTGTCACCTATATTGAAAGATATTTAAATTAGATATTTTAAATTAAATATTTTATATTTATTTTATATCTAATTTGTCACCTATTTTTCAATATAGGTGACAAATCAGATTTATATTATATTTATGGTGGGGGGTCTCAGGAGGATTTTTAATTATGCAATCTTATCTGCTAATATCTATAAAGGTAGATGTAGGAAAAATAAAAATACTGACTAGGTGAACTTTTCCCAAATAGAACAAATTTACCTTTTATTATGGAAATAACATTTTTTTAAAAAAAATTCAAACAGTACAGAAATATTTAAAGAAGAAAGTAAAATTTGATGAATCCTAACCATCCCTGGTGGTTTATATTTACATTTTTAAAATTATGAGCTCATTGAGCCCCTTGGTGGAAAAAAATGTATGTCCTTATATCTCACTCTTGTTAAATACAGTAATTTGATAATACTTGGCACTACTTTTAACTGCCACAATGTAAGATACTTACATTGCACACAAAGTAAACAGATGCAGCTTTCTGATTTTGCATGCTTCAATCAAGTGGCAAGGCTGTCCTTAGAGCTAGCCAATATGGCTTTGGGGCCATAGATGACTCAGTGTTCAAGTACACAGGCAACCTGGGAATTTCCCTTTTACTCTGGACTTTCAAAGCTACTATCAAGGCACTCACCTTATTTGTTTCTTCCTCAACCTTCTCAGTACATAGTGAACAGATCATATTAGGAAGGAATAAGAGACATATATGCAGAAAGGTATAAAAGATCTTAATAATGTAAGAGACCAAAAGGTCAGCAGCCTTATTCTGCACCTTCAAAGCCTACTCACCATCTCCTTTGGGGAGTTTATTTTTTATGCTTATAATCTAATCACAGTACATTAAAGAACCCAATGAGCTTAAACTCGTTTTTTGTTTCTGTAAATTCATTTATACACTCTATTTCTATTTCTCTAAGTCCATTTTATTCAGTGAGAACACATATTTGATATAGATTGTACAAGCATCCTGTTTTTCGTGTGTTACTCACCTGGATGATCTCTTATGTGCTTTCCAGTGCACCAAAAGAACCTGAGCTTTCATTTCTAAGTCACTTCCTCCTTATTATTACAGCTTTCTTTTCTAAATTTGTTTAGTTGCAACTTTCTTCTTGAACACTCGGATCATTATCGATTATAACCTCTCAGTTTTAAATTTGGAGCGTGTCTGTCCAAATTATATTTTGGAGTGTTTCTTTCGGATTTATTTCCTTGAGGTCAAGGCCCAAGGTTAAGGTTATGAACCATTTTACAGCTCAAGTAGCACTTTAATAGCACTTTCGGTGAAACAGTTGTGGTCTCAACATGTGACTTCCTTTCACCAGAGTGAGTTTCATTAACTAATGAAGAAATAGACTAGAATTTCTCTGGTGGGAACCACCCAACTGTGGTCTGCTGTCTATGGCCCCAGCTAAAAAACCCACTGACATTTTCCTCAGACTTCACAGACCTGGGTCCTGCAGAAATTTCTCACAGATGAGTCTGACCCATCCACCTAGGGAGAAGGGGCTCCTCTGTAGGCAGCTGTCCCTTTTGCTGAATCAATATGTTGCTCCAACCACAACTGTCTAATGGACTGTGTTCACACAAAGTAGATGCAGGCACTACCCTGCATTCACCAGACATAGTGTTGCAGCTGAGAACACAGTCTTGCCACCATAAGCCTGTGGCTTAGCTGGGTAGTTTGATGACTGCTAATAGTTGATTATAAACCAGATTTCTAAGGCTGACATGCTAGGCTCTACTTACTTCCTTTTAGACACTGTGACTGCCCCTAAGAAAGATGGTTCCAGGAGTGTATGCGCCATGGTTTTGTGACCAAAACACCTGATTTTGCTTAGGCATTGCTGACTTGGACAAAGATCTGCACTTTACTTATTTTACTCAGTTGTGCTTTTTCTATGAATGTCAATGTCAATTTTTTATTAAAACAGGAGAGGCCAATAATCACCAATCTTATATAAATCTTGAGTCAGAGAGGTCCCTAATAGAAAGAACCCATCTAGTCTTTTAGGAAGAGTATGTCTTGTTTCAAAATTACATCTAGCACACTCATTGAGATGGCTACTATGGAAAAAAATATAGCAAAAATTAACAAATGTTGGAAAGAATGTAGAGAAACTGGAACCTCTGTGTAATGTTGGTAGAAATGCAAAATGGTACAATCACTGTTGAAAAGTAAATGCTGGTTCCTCAATAACTTAAAAAAATAGAATTACAATATGATCCAGCAATTCCACTTCTGGGTATATATCTTCAAAATAATTGAAAGCAGAAACCAGAAGAGATATTTGTGCATCCATGTTCAATAGTAGCATTGTTCACAGTTGACAAAAGGTAGAAGTAACTCGAGTGTTCATGGAGGGATTAAATGATAAACAACATAGGGTATATACATAAAATAGAATACTAGTCAGCCTTAAAAATAAGGGAATTCTGGCACATGCTACAATGTGAATGAACTTTAAGAACATTATGCTAAGTAAAATAAGCCAGCTTTAAAAAAGACAAAAACGTTCTGATTCAATATATGTGATATATCTACAGTCATCCAACTCATAGAAACAGTAAATGTTGGTTGCTAGGGACTAGAGGGAAGAAAGAATGTAGAGTTGTTTGATGGGGTCAGAGTTTCAGTTCTACAAGAGGAAAAAGTTCTGGAAATTGCACAATAATATGAATATACTTAATATTACTGAACTATACTGTACATTTATTGATGGTAAATTTTGTGTTGTATGTATTTTACCACAATTAAATGTTTTTTTTTTTAATTTAAAAAGTAATGCACTTAGAAAATAAGGTATTTGTGTACTTAAGCATCATCTTCTTATAAGAACACATTGGTCTTGCTACATTGATAAAGAATTTTTAGTAAAAGGAAAAACAGTCATTATTACATCATCTACAGTGGGAATACCAAAGTAACCTAAAGTTCTTCTATATGCTATTCTTTCTCAGTTTCCTGAAATGATTGATTGATGGCACTCACAGATCCTGAGTGACAAATGAGGTGGCAAAGACACTTTTCACTGAGATTCACGATCTAGTGATGTGACAAACTCCCAAGGGTTACTGGTTCACCAGGAATGGTACATCTCACCATCTCTCCAAGGGGCAAAATGATTAAACAGAAAAAGGGACAGGTGATCTGACAATGAATAAGATATTTTTGTCATTCGACAGTACAGCCAGCATGAGGAGAGAGACTTGAAGGATAATAGTGACCAGTTCTACTCTGACTCTGGTGAAGACTTCAGTGCTGGAGGTAAACAAGGGTGCCTAGGAAAGATCAGTGCTGGATGTGAGTACACTGTTCTTTATTTCATCTCTCTAAGCTCAGCTTTCTCATTTTAAAAAATTGAGATGAAAAACTCACAGGATTTTTGTGAAGATTAAATGGGGTTAACTGAAATGTCCTATTGTATTGACTAGCACATACCAGACACATAATAATTAATTACCAGTCTCAGGCTGGAAATAATGAAAAACCTTGTGATCCAAGCAAAGAGTTTGAATTACCTTCCATAAGAATAAAAAATAAGTAAATATTTTTTAAATTTTTTAAGTTTTTCTAAGGGCAATATGATCAAATGTACATTTTAGAAAAAGAATCCTCGGGTACCATGTTAAAAGTGAACGAGATCCTACAGCAATGAAGGGAGACGGGTTTGGAAGTTGGTACAGGTTAAGGTGACAAAAGAGGGATGTGCAAGTAGTTATACTATAATTAGCAGAACATTCAAATTGTCCCTGTTGATTTTGTTGGTGGGAATAAGAATGTTCACATGAGCATGGGAAAGCTATTCTTCTTATTATTATTATTATTATAATTATTATCTGTTTTCCAAAAAGAAAAGATAGCAATGAAAATTACAAAAAAAGAAAAAAGGAGGAGAAGAGGGAAGAGAGAAAGAGAAGGACAAGAAGGAGAAGGAGAACTACTGAGGGACAGGACTTTTGAAAGCACACTTCCCAGAGCTGAAACACACATCCAATGTGTGTGCAGTCAGTCCCTGACTCCCAATGGCTCCACTTAGGGTGTTTCAACTTTATGCTCTTGTGAAAGTAATATACATGCAGTAGAAATCGTACTTTGAATTTTGAATTTTGATCTTTTTCTGAGCTAGCAATATGCAGTATTTTACCCTCTGATGACACTGAGCAGCTCCCACTCAGTCAGGCAATCCGGAGGGTAAACAACTGATTCTGTACAGTGTACTGCTTTGCTGAGCTCTGCTGTTTGATAGCTTACGTGTATTAATGCACTTTCAACTTTTGATATTTTCCACTTACAGTGGGTCAATTGGGACACACCCCATCTTACGTCTGTCAAGGAGCATCTCTACTTGGAAAATTTCATCACTAAGTTAGAAGATTCTGAATAAATGTGTTCATTTACAGCTAAAAGTGGAAGCTGATTCTGGTTAAGCAGTGATGGATCACAAATGAAATCGACTACTAAATGGAACTGAGGGTTTGAATAAAGATTTGTAAAGATTATTATTTAGATAGAAGAATTTTCAAAATATTTTATCAACAGCATGCTTTACTTGTTAAATTATATAAGATCCACAATATATGTTTTGACTAAATGTGTGAATTGCTTGAGGCTGACATGGAGGAGATGGATGAGACAGAAGGACATCTCCCTTCAAAAGCCCTTCTGAGCTCCTTCTGGTAATCAGTTTGAAAAATACTTGCACAAGGACAAAGAAAACTTTTCTTTTGGCTAAGGAGGCAGCTTTTGGAGTTTGGGGTTTAAATTATGCCAATTACGAGTACAAAGTGTGAGACTGAAATTCTACCATATTAACTAGGCACTTTCCACCACCCCACCGACCACCTCTTTGTCTTCTGACCCTCACCCATGAGTCAGAAAACAAAATTTCCTCAAAGTCAGGGCCCAAACAATCACAACCAGACAACAAAGAATTCCAATCATATATGTTTTAGTTACAAATATTTTATACCTCAAAGTATATTTTTGTAAATCCATGTCATCTACGATAGTTTTGTGAGATGTGGCTTTTTAAGTAACAAAAACTGAGTCGTCAACATAAAAAATAAGTTTACAAGGATTCTTGCCTAGTCACTTAACGAAAAGAATAAAAGTTTTTAATCAAGAATCTTTCTGGACTCTGAGAAGATGTAAGCATTCCAAGTCCTTGACCCCATTGGCTCCCCTTGAGAGTGGGGAGGGAAGAATAACCAAAAATACTTTAAAAACAAATAATAATAATAAAAGACGCACTAGATCTGGGGAATTCTGAAGACTGGGTCTCCCTTCCCAAGGCACAGACCTAGGAGACCTTGATCCCAATGTAGATTTCAGTATACTACCCAACACTAGTGTGTTGTAGAGAAGTAAAGTTAAACTGGGCAGAGAGAGATTGCAGGACTCCAGGCCCTGCACAGCCACAGGGAAGTATCAGCAAGCCTCTGTGTCTCCATAAGGAGCTTGGGAAGAGGCAGAACCAGGACCATAAAACAGGAGCCGGAATCTCAGGCTTACTTATCTGAATTAGCTGAGTCAAAACCTTAAACAACTCAGTAATCACTAACTGAATTTACCTGAAACTTTCTTCCATCAGGTAGATATGGGAACTTGAAGTAAGAATTACATTTAGTCATAGGAAAATAAAGCATATTTTTCTGCAACTGAGTTTATGACTTGTAGAAATCTGTGCCCAGAACACTAATAAATCTTTTCATTATCAAAAATACTGATGTCTGCTAGAAGTTAGTTTTATTAAAGCACATTCAAATTCAAATAATCATAAAATCTGAAAGCAATGATTATACAGTGGTTTCTCCATGAAGATAATTACAGAGCCATGATTAAAAATCAAAATCCCTGAGGGCAGATGAGTTTCTGAACTAAGAATGCTTCAGACTTTATGTAAATAATATTGTATATTGTATAAAAGGCCAGGAAGGTCTAGTGTAGCACATCATGATAAAATATGAGTATACATACAAAGTGGAATAAAGACTACAGACAGATTAATATAAACAAGTCAGTTTGATTCAAGTTTTGTCTCCAGATTTTTTCAGTTCAGTCCAGTTTTGCTAATGAGAAATATGAAAGTCTTTTGTTTTCAGGGTTTGGAGATTTTATAAATAAATATAATGACTGTGATTTTGTAGAAACCTTAAAGTTTAGGTCTTTAAGTCTTTAAAGTCGCACTTTAAAGACTGGGTAGGATTTAAATGGCAGGAAAAAAAGACATAGACAGAAGTAAGGATGTGAGTGAATGATGTATAAGATGATAGGTCTAAGAAGTGGCAAATCAATTCATTTGGAAGGATTATAATAAGGTCTAAAATTTGAAAGGTAAGTTGGGGTAAGATTCTAAAGAAGCAAGCTAAAATTTAACAGTTTTGGTTAAGGGTACATAGAGATTGCAGGTTACCTTTGAAAAAAGAATCATGTTTATTGGTGTACTTGAAAACAGGTGCCAGGAACAGCAGCTCTTCATGACAAGATAGAGTAGGAAGGCAAGAGCAGCAGCCCTGCACTGGTCCCGCCCTCCAGAACAGCACCAAAGGGATTCTGCCAGGCAGGGAAGGCACAGTGGTGAATGGTTTGGTCATCCTCACCCTCAGTTCAACACTCAGAATCAGGACTTAAGGATGAAACAGCAGGATGTCTCAACTGCCACTCAACACAAACCAGGTTTCCACAGTACAGAAGACTGCCAGAAGAGAAAGGAACTTGTATTTAATTTCTCTCAGTATATTTGCAAGTATTCCTGAAACTACTACTTCGTGTTTTAATGCTGTTTTAATTAGGAGAAGCTAAGTTGTTTGAGGTAACAAGTTGACTTTCAAATCTCAAGAGATTTATTTCTTGCTTAAGTTCTACATCCAGCATGGGTCAGTAAGAAGGTCATCGTATATGTAATGTCCCAGGAGGCCAGACTGACAGAGGTTCCACCATCTTGTGCCTGCACCATCTTGAATATGGCCTCCCAGTTTGCCTTTACCAAAAGAAACAAGTGTTTCTTTCACTTATTATCCAATGTCCATAACTAGTCACCTGGCCCAACTTAATGGCAAAGGGGCCTAGGAAATGAAGGGAAACATGCTACATTTGGTGAGCACTAGTTCTCTGTCACAAATGTATAGATTTTATAATAGTGTTAAGTTTTAAAAGAAATAGTATTGGGCTGGGGTTGTGGCTCAGTGAAAGAGCACTTGCCTAGCATGTGTGAGGCACTGGGTTCAATCCTCAGCACCACATATAAATAAATAAAATAAAGGTCCATTGGCAACTAAAAAATTTAAGAAAAAAAAAAGAAATTGTGTTCTAAGTAAATGTTTATGAAATATTTAAAATGAAAGTTTACCTAGACCAATTGTATATATAGTCTTACTTCAGCTATACATATAACATAAAATTAAATTGAAAATGACTTCTTTACCATAATTCAAGACATGATTTAGATAATAGTGAAATGAAATAATTTCAAGGTCAAATTTGAAATTAGTTTTTTATTTGTTTATATAAAGACAACTTCTCTACTGAAAAATAATATGTGTATGTAAACTTTTTCAGTGAAGAAAACATTCAAAGATTATACATAGACATATCATCTATATGTTATATGTTTGTCAGGTTTTCATCACTCTGACCAAAACACCTAACAAAAACAACTTAGAGGAGGAAGAGTTTATTTTGCTCACAGTTTCAGAGCTTCAGTCCACAGTTGGCAACTCTTTTGCTTTGGGCCAGAGGTGGGATAGAACATCATGGTGGAAAGGTGTGGTGGAGGACCACAGACCCACTCATAGTAGCCAGGAAGTAGAGAGAAAGGTGAAGGAGTCACAGAGAAGATGAACCCCTAAGGGCATGTCTCCAGTGACCCACCTCCTCCAGCCATACCCACCTGCTTCCAGTTACCACCCAGTTAGTCCATTCAAACTAATATGGACTGATTAGATTATAGTTATTATAATCTAATTATTTCACCTCTGAATTTTTCTACATTAACACAGGAGATTGGGCGTACACCTTATATTTGAAACACAACTATATACAATTTATTTTTCGTTTTTCCAGACAGAAACTAAATTTAGTCCTAAGCAGGGTTTGGGACTAGTCATTATTCTGACAATAAGAACCATAATTTGCAAAGATTTAGATGATAGAAACACACCAAATGGATTGAAGATTATCAATAAAGAAAGCAATGAAGTAGCTAATACCAAGTTTCAGTCATGAACTAATGATGATTGACATTTCACAAAAGAAATATTTCATGAATAGAAACCTTCTTTCAGACTGAAGCCAGGGAAAATCCAACAAAGAGTTTCTAAACTTCATTAGGACAGATTTTCCCATGCACAGAAGATGGGTCTCAAGAACACTAGGTCTTTCCTTTAGTGCATTGATGGCTTCCTTAAAGTCAGAAGAAATAAAGCTCTCGGCTTCTGTGAAACCAGCTTTTGCCAGAAGTACAGACCTGACTCACACTATTGGTAAACAGAGCAGAAGTAATGTCATGAGGCACAGAGACTGCTGAGCAGAATGCCCGAAATAACAAGTCACAGAGCTTAATTTAGAAGAAGCCCTACAAATGTCAACTTATAAAACAGAACTTAACCGCCATAAAAAAAGGAACCTGGTAGCATTTTCAACAAATATGAACTATGTAGTCTTTTCTATTCATAGATCACTTAAAGATGAAAGCTTTAATTGGAGGAAAAGCCATATTGTTAGTTACCCAGCCTATACCACTGTGAATTTTTACTGAAGGCATTATTTAATTGTAATATTTTATTCAAAAACAAAGGTGTCAAATAGTCAGGCTTTAATTTATCCTCCCCCTGGTCTGGAACAGTAACAGTTTGGTGATGCTTTTGTTTGTCTGTTTATTTAGTTTAATTTGGTTTTGTTTAAGCTGGTCTTGAAGTCAACAAGAGCAAGTATTTGCAATATAGAAAGGAATTCAATTTAAGCAGAAACTTTAAAATGACTTTTCTCAGCTAAAAGGCAGATTCTTGATTTTTTTTTTCAGTCTTCTCTTTAAAAGCCTATACTCTGTCAGGGCTATAAACAATGTGTGTGCGTATATGAAATGCATTGATCTGTTAGACTTTATTTGGTAAATGAAGGGTCTGCACTGTTTACTCTTTTATTGGGAAAACCATCCGATAACTTCATCTTGCTCCAACACCTATGCCAAAGCATATGTACCTGTAAATTACACAATTTTCCCATATTTTATATTCCATATATTCTCTTAGTGGTTCCACATTTCAACACATTGTTTCTGGTAACATGAAGTAGACTTTATAGCCGAATCAAAATGTATGTAGTTTAAGCCAATCATATTTTACAATTCATTCAAACTAAAAATCTAAATAAACTTTTTTTTAAATAGGAAAGGGTGGAAACTTTACTAATCTTCAAGCTTCATTATACTCTTGCATCTAATTTCTCCATTCTTATTCTTAGGGTGCATAGCATTTCTTGGAAAAAGCTTTATAAATCCATGTTCAAAAACACCTGGAGAATAAAGGACATAAACATATAAAGAGGGACACAGCCTACAGTTCAAACATTGGTGAGTCATACATATACTAAAGATAACGCCAAGCTAAAAATTAACAACTGTTAAAAAAAGTTCATTTTCCTTACTTTGTTGTGTCTGGCTGTTAATTGATATAAAGGTTCTGAGTTGCCAGGCACATTAAAGACAATAGATAGACTCTAGAAAGTGCTTGAGAAGACCTTCTTTTCAGATTGCTGATACTGCATAGGAACTTAAAGCAAAATTTAAGAGTTCTAGATTCACCTAAGCTCTTCCTGACTAGACATTTGCTCTGAGTTCTATATTGACAATGCTAATATCCCTCATTATTGACTTTTTCCTGAGTATAACATTACTCTGTTTTTCTGATTAAATTCAAACTTTCTGGCAAGTTCTGTAGACCCTTTCTTATTACTCATAAAGTTCACAGGAATGTAGTGAAAATGTGGGAGACTTTGAAGATTTGGATAATATTAAATGAAGAATATTTAATAGTGATGTAGTAGGGGTGCTGTAAAAACAGAGGTTGGAAGACTAGGGGTATAACTTAGTGGTATAGCACTTGCTAGTATATGCAAAACCCTGGCTTCAATCGCTAGTACCAGGGGAAAAAAAGACAGAAATTGGAGATAGGTCTGAGTCCATGAACTCCCAGAAGACACCAGCTATGTAGGCCAATGCTCAACATGGTACCCTTTGGAATCCAGTTTATTGTGAACAAGTTCACCTGCATCCTCAGTCTTCTCTAGGATTGTTCCTTCCCTGACTTTGACAAAATCAGGTCACTACTCCCCAGTGGTGTCTACAGCCACTATTAAAACTATTGTTACTTAGGAGGCAACATGTTCTTGACTCTTCCCACCAACTCCCAAACTATCATTCTACATCAGCTCTCAGCAAGGCTGAGCCTTTTGAAACATCCATCCCTCGCTCCCCATTCCCTCCTTGTTACTGTTTTCTGCCAACCACTGGCCCCTAACATGTATCTCTTGAGAGTTGAGGCTTGGTTTGAAAATCTTCTTGAATTCATTCCATGGCAACATTTAATCTCAGTATCCAAATGGATAACCCTTCCACACTCTAACTCAACCTTCTTACAGCACTTCGGCATCTGTACTCAAAGACCCATGTTTGCCCTTAGATCTGTTATTCTGCAGAATTGCTCCAAGACTTTTAACTCTAAATTGCCCTTCTTTAACCAAAACCTACCCTTCCTTTCCTCTCAAATCTACTGAAATTGCTGCTTACTCACCCTCATCTCAGCTTTCACTCTGTTTATTCCTCTAATTTCTCTATTACCTCATTTCCTCTTTTACTTGCCTCCTTACCCATTCTTGGTTCTTGTAATGGAAGAATTTTAATAGTATTCCTATGAGTACTAACAATACCTTGTGTATTCCTTCTTCCTTGACATTTGCCTTGGCAATCCCCAACTCTGGCAATCTCTGTCATTCATGTTCTCTGCTCATGCATCAGGCTGCTGAGTGTTACTGGAAAAAAAAAAAATCTTGAACCTTTGACATTTGTTTTCCTTCCAAATCCATACTCTCCAGCCTCAACTGGGCCCTTGCTATTGTTCATGATTTGTAATTTATCTCTCAATAATACTCTCTCACTTTTTCCATAGCAAATTATTATCACTGACCTCAAAGTATACTGTCCTCATCATTTTCTAATATGTTCTACATGATGTGAATTTGATCATCTTTCCTACTCCATACTTCAAAGTCTCAGTACGTATAGTTCATCCTCTCCTGCTTCATTCCTTTTTTGCAGGAGGATAGTTCTGTCCTGCTGACTACAAGCATCTGCTCCTTTCCCAAACTCTCCAAGAATGTGTTCCATCAGTCACAACACCCATCTCTTCCTCTCTGAAATGATTCCTTAGCGTACAATTACATTGATTTCTCCTCCCACCACATAAGATTCCATCAACCATTCCACCTCTGTGCAGTACCAGCACCAAAGAATACAGATCCTTTGCATTCATCAAACTTCTTCTAAGTGTCTATTATCAATGCTTCCTCTTCAGCTTTCAATTACTACTCAGTTATGTGGCCTCTGATCAACAAAGTCAGCCTCCCCGAGGTCACAAGTGACCATCTAATCATCTTTTTTATTAATGATCATTTAAATAACATTTAAGAACATGGAGAAATTCCCAATTGATATACTACATTTTTTGAAATAACAAAATTATGCAGTATGGTACCAATTTATATTTTTTCAAGTTGATATGTATGTATGTATCTGTTCAGAAAGTCAATCAGGGGAAAATCACCAAACCGTTAATAGTTATCAAAGTAAGGGTTGTTGATTAAGAGAATCAAATCATGGACATCTCTAGTATGTTTTGTGTTTCCAAATTTTCTTTAATGAGTATTACTTTCATAGTCACAGGGACAAAAAAGACTTATGGATTTAAATATTTTTTCTCATTTCTCTTTTTCAATCCCCCTGATACATTTGATCTTCCCTATTGATTGTTAGTTCTCAAAACTCTTCACAGGACTCATTTTGTAGGTGTGCAATCCGTGTAGCCACATAAGGTCCCATACTTAGGAAATCTGTTTAATCTAGGACTCTCTAGCTCTGCTTCAAAATTCTTTTTTTTTTTTTTTTTTTTTTTTTTTTTTTTAATATGTATCACTGTGAAATTTTATTGAAGATTTAGTAATCTTATATTAATCTTTTTTTTTTTTTATTGTAAACAAATGGGATACATGTTGTTTCTCTGTTTGTACATGGCGTAAAGGCATACCATTTGTGTAATCATAACTTTACATAGAGCAATGTTGTTTGATTCATTCTGTTATTTTTTTCCCTTCCCCCCACCCCTCCCACCCCTCTTTACCCTCTATACAGTAGTTCCTTCCTCTATACTTGCCCCCCTCCCTAACCCTAACTCTAACCCTTCCCTCCCCCCCATTATGTGTCAACCTCCACTTATTAGCGATATCATTCGTCCTTTGGCTTTTTGAGATTGGCTTATCTCACTTAGCATGATATTCTCCAATTTCATCCATTTGCCTGCAAATGTCATAATTTATCATTCTTTATGGCTGAGTAATATTCCATAGTATATATATACCACAGTTTCTTTATCCACTCATCAATTGAAGGGCATCTAGGTTGGTTCCACAGTCTGGCTATTGTGAATTGAGCAGCTATGAACATTGATGTGGCTGTATTTCTGTAGTATGCAGATTTTAAGTCCTTTGGGTATAGGCCAAGGAGTGGGATAGCTGGGTCAAATGGTGGTTCCATTCCAAGTTTTCTAAGGAATCTCCACACTGCTTTCCATAGTGGCTGCACTAATTTGCAGCCCCACCAGCAGTGTATGAGTGTACCTTTCTCCCCACATCCTCGCCAACACCTGTTGTTGCTCGTATTCTTGATAATCGCCATTCTAATTGGGGTGAGATGGAACCTTAGGGTGGTTTTGATTTGCATTTCTCTTATTACTAGAGATGTTGAACATTTTTCCATATGTTTGTTGATTGCTTGTAGATCTTCTTCTGTGAAGTGTCTATTCATTTCCTTAGCCCATTTGTTGACTGGACTGTTTGAATTCTTGGAGTAGAGTTTTTTGAGTTCTTTATAGATTCTGGAGATTAGTGCTCTATCTGAAGTATGATTGGCAAAGATATTCTCCCACTCTGTAGGCTCTTTCTTCGCATTGCTGATAGTTTCCTTTGCTGAGAGAAAGCTTTTTAGTTTGAATCTATCCCAGTGGTTGATTCTAGCTTTTATTTCTTGTGCTATGGGAGTCCTGTTAAGGAAGTCTGGTCCTAGACCAACAAGATGAAGATTTGGACCTACTTTTTCTTCTATAATCTGCAGGGTCTCTGGTCTGATTCCGAGGTCCTTAATCCATTTTGAGTTTAGTTTCGTGCATGGTGAGAGATATGGGTTTAGATTCATTCTGTTGCATATGGATTTCCAATTCTCCCAGCACCATTTGTTGAAGAGGCTATCTTTTCTCCATTGCATATTTTTGGCCCCTTTGTCTAGTATGAGAAAATTGTATTTATTTGGGTTTGTGTCCGTGTCCTCTATTCTGTACCATTGATCTACCTTTCTATTTTGGTACCAATACCATGCCGTTTTTGTTACTATTGCTTTGTAGTAGAGTTGAAGATCTGGTATTGCAATACCCCCTGTTTCACTCTTCCTGCTAAGGATTGCTTTAGCTATTCTGGGTTTCTTATTCTTCCAGATGAATTTCATAATTGCCTGCTCTATTTCTGTAAGGTACGTCATTGGGATTTTAATTGGAATTGCATTGAATTTGTATAGCACTTTAGGTAGTATGGCCATTTTGACAATATTAATTCTTCCTATCCAAGAACATGGAAAGATCTTCCATGTTCTTAGGTGTTCTTTAATTTCTTTCTTTAGTGTTGTATAGTTCTCATTGTAGAGGTCTTTCACCTCTTTTGTGAGATTGATTCCCAAGTATTTTATTTTTTTCGAGGCTATTGTGAATGGGGTAGTTTTCCTAATTTCTCTTTCTGAAGATTCATCACTTATGTATAAAAATGCGTTGGATTTATGGGCATTGATCTTGTAACCTGCTACTTTACTGAAATCACTTATGAGTTCTAAGAGTTTTCTGGTGGAATTTCCAGGTTCCTCTAAATATATAATCATGTCATCAGCGAACAGGGATAGTTTGAGTTCTTCTTTTCCAATTCGTATCCCTTTAATTTCTTTGGTTTGTCTAATTGCTCTGGCCAGAGTCTCAAGAACGATGTTGAATAGAAGTGGTGAAAGAGGGCATCCCTGCCTTGTTCCAGTTTTTAGGGGGAATGCTTTCAGCTTTTCACCATTTAGAATGATATTAGCCATGGGCTTAGCATAAATGGCCTTTACAATATTAAGGAATGTTCCCACTATCCCTATTTGTTCTAGTGTTTTGAGCATGAAGGGGTGCTGTATTTTATCAAATGCTTTTTCTGCGTCTATTGAAATAATCATGTGATTCTTGACTTTAAGTCTATTAATATGGTGAATTACGTTTATTGATTTCCTGATGTTGAACCAACCTTGCATCCCTGGGATGAAACCCACTTGATCATGGTGCACTATCTTTTTAATATGTTTTTGTATGCGATTTGCTAAAATTTTGTTGAGAATTTTTGCGTCGATGTTCATTAAGGATATTGGTCTGAAATTTTCTTTCCTTGATGAGTCTCTGTCTGGTTTAGGTATCAGTGTGATATTGGCTTCATAGAATGAGTTTGGGAGGGTTCCCTCCTCTTCTATTTTATGGAATACTTTGAGAAGTATTGGAATGAGCTCTTCCTTAAAGGTTTTGTAGAACTCGGCTGAGAACCCATCTGGTCCCGGACTTTTCTTTGTTGGTAGGCTTTTGATGACTTCTTCTATTTCAGTACTTGAAATTGGTCTATTTAAATTATTTATGTCCTCCTCATTCAGTTTAGGCAATTCATATGTCTCTAGAAACCTGTTGATGTCTTCGAAATTTTCTATTTTGTTGGAGTATAGATTTTCAAAATAGCTTCTAATTATGTTTTGTATTTCCATCCTGTCTGTAGTGATATTTCCTTGTTCATTCCGAATTTTAGTGATTTGGGTTTTCTCTCGTCTTCTCTTTGTTAGTGTGGCTAAAGGTTTATCAATTTTGTTTATTTTTTCGAAGAACCAACTATTTATTTTGTCAATTTTTTGTATTGTTTCTTTTGTTTCAATTTCATTGATTTCAGCTCTGAGTTTAACAATTTCCTGTCTTCTACTACTTTTGGTGCTGTTCTGTTCTTCTTTTTCTAAGGCTTTGAGCTGTAGTGTTAGGTTGTTTATTTGTTGAGTTTTACTTCTTTTATTAAATGCGCTCCATGAAATAAATTTCCCTCTAAGTACTGCTTTCATAGTGTCCCAGAGGTTTTGATATGATGTTTCTTTGTTCTCATTTACCTCTAAGAATTTTTTAATTTCCTTCTTAATATCTTCTGTTATCCATTCATCATATAATAGCATATTGTTTAACCTCCAGATGTTGGAATAGTTTCTGTGTTTTACTCTTTCATTTATTTCTAACTTCAATCCATTATGATCTGATAGAATACATGCTAGTGTCTCTATCTTCTTGTATTTGCTAACATTAGCTTTGTGGCATAATATATGGTCTATTTTAGGGAAGGATCCATGTGCTGCTGAGAAGAAAGTGTATTCACTCTTGGTTGGATGGAATATTCTATAAATGTCCGTTAAGTCTAAATTATTGATTGTGTTGTTGAGATCTATGGTTTCTTTGCTCAATTTTTGTCTGGAAGATCTGTCCAGTGGTGAGAGCGGCGTGTTAAAATCACCTAGTATTATTGTGTTGTGGTCTATTTGGTTTCTGAAATTGAGAAGGATTTGTTTGACATACATAGATGAGCCACTGTTTGGGGCATAGATGTTTATGATTGTTATATCTTGCTGATTTATGCTTCCCTTAAGCAGTATGAAATAACCTTCTTTATCCCTTCTGACTAACTTTGGCTTGAAGTCCACATTATCGGAAATGAGGATGGATACTCCAGCTTTTTTGCTGAGTCCATGTGCATGGTATGTTTTTCCCCATCCTTTCACCTTTAATCTATGGGTATCTTTTTCTATGAGGTGAGTCTCTTGCAGGCAACATATTGTTGGATCTTTCTTTTTAATCCAGTCTGCCAGTCTATGTCTTTTGATTGATGAATTCAGGCCATTAACGTTCAGGGTTATTATAGAGAAATGATTTGGTTTCCCGGTCATTTGGTTCATTTTTAAAATTTTGTTTATTTATTTGTTTGACACAACTTGTTTCCTCCTTTATTTGACAATTCCTTTAGGATAATTCCTCCCTTTGCTGATTTGCTTCTTTGTTTTTCATCTCTTCCTCATGGAATATTTTGTTGAGAATGTTCTGTAATGCTGGCTTTCTTTTTGTAAATTCTTTTAGCTTTTGTTTATCATGGAAGGATTTTATTTCATCATCAAATTTGAAGGTAAGTTTTGCTGGGTATAAGATTCTTGGTTGGCATCCATTTTCTTTCAGGGCTTGAAAAATGTTGTTCCAGGACCTTCTAGCTTTTAGGGTCTGGATTGAAAAATCTGCTGATATGCGTATTGGTTTCCCCCTGAATGTAATTTGGTTCTTTTCTCTCACAGCCTTTAAAATTCTGTCTTTATTTTGTATGTTAGGTATTTTCATTATAATGTGCCTTGGTGTGGGTCTGTTGTAATTTTGTGTATTTGGAGTCCTGTAAGCCTCTTGAACTTGATTTTCCATTTCATTCTTCAGATTTGGGAAATTTTCTGATATTATTTCATTGAATAGGTTGTTCATTCCTTTGGCTTGTTTCTCTAGGCCTTCCTCAATCCCAATAATTCTTAAATTTGGCCTTTTCATGATATCCCATAGTTCTTGTAGATTCTGTTCATGATTTCTTACCATCTTCTCTGTTTGTTCAGCTTTGTTTTCAAGGTTAAATATTTTGTCTTCAATGTCTGAGGTTCTGTCTTCCAGGTGTTCTATCCTATTGGATATGCTTTCTATGGAGTTCTTAATTTGGTTTATTGTTTCCTTCATGTCAAGGATTTCTGTTTGGTTTTTTTTCAATATCTCTAACTCTTTATTGAAATGATCTTTTGCTTCCTGTATTTGCTCTTTTAACTGTCGATTGGTGCGATCAATCAATGCTTGCATTTGCTCTTTCATCTCATCATTCAATGCTTGCATTTGCTCTTTCATCTCCTCGTTTGCTTCTCTGATCATTTTAATTATGTACATTCTGAACTCCTTTTCTGTCATTTCTTCTGCCATGCTGTCATTGGGTTTTATTGATGTAACATCTAGATTTGTTTGCAGCATTTTCTTTCCTTGTTTTCTCATGTTGTTCAGATATCAGTGGACCGCTGAGATATTGCAGATTTCCTCTGTTGTTTTACAATGACCCTGAAGATTTCTATATATATCCCCTCTTAGCCTTCAGTAGGCTGAAGTCTTGGAGGAGGTTGATAATGCGGTGCTCCACAAGGAAGCTGCCTCTCTAGGAGTGGTGGCCTTCAGGTGGGGTATATTCCCTGCTAGTGGGCAGAGGTGCCTCCACTTGTTGACCAATGGTCATCCAAAGGGGACCTAGGCTGTGGGCTGAGGCAAGGCCTGTTTGGGCCTGAGCCTCTGGTTTTACCGTCCTTGTGGGAAAACCTCACCCAGCAGGGAAGACTCACCCAGTGGGGAGGTCTCGCTGGTCAGTTTCCTCCTAGAGGTTCCCCTCAATTTACAGCTACTGCCTGGGCTGGGCTGCCTTCCTCTGCAAAGTTTCCAGGGGCCCGGCCCTACCTCCTGGGCCTGGGAGCCTCACCCTTCGCAGATGAATCTCCTTAGGCTGCCCCTCCTCAGAGAATTTGCCCACAGGCCTGGAACCTTCGCTCCGCCCTAAGCCTGTCTCTGTGCGGCTCTTCCACCCAGAAGCCTCCTAGATCCTGGGACCCTGTTCTGCACCTAATCGCCTGGCTGCGTGGCCCCTCCTCTGAGCGGCCACCTGTGGCCCCGAACAATCGCTCTGAGTCCCAGAGACCCGCCACAGGCCTCTTCCTCCAGACAGCTGCCCAGTATGCCGGTGCGGTCACTAGGAGTCCAAGAAACTCACTTCGTGCCTCCTCCTCCCACCAACCACCCGTAGCCCGGGGCAATCAATCACTCCGAGTCGAAGTGACCCTGCCCGTTCCTCCTCCTTCTCCAGATAACCCCCCGGGTGTTCAGGAGCAGTCCCTCTGAGTGGCTCTGAATCCACGTGACCCGCTGCACGGGTCCTCTGGGCCACCGCCCGGAGCTCTGGTGTGGTCCCTCAAGACCAAGCGTCCCACCACGCTTCTCCTCCAGGCAGCCCCCCTGTGTTCAGGAGCTGTCACTTTAAGACCAAATAACTCACCACTCGCCTTCTCCTCTGAGCAGCCGCCTGGAGCGCTAATGCAGTCACTGCGAGTCCAAAGGACCCGCCACGCTCCTTCTCCTCCTTCTCCTACTCCTCCGGGCAGGCCCCGGAGTTCAGAAGTGGTCAGGGTCCAAACAGCTCGCCACGCAGCCCCTTCTCTGGCAACCGCCTGTAGTTCCCGTATAGTCGCCCGAATCCAAGCGGCTGCTCCTCTTCCTCCTCGTCCTCAGGGCAGGCCCCGGGGTTCAGAAGCGTCGTTCTGATTCCAAACAGCTGGCCGCGCGGCTTCTCCTCTGGCAACCGCCTGCAGCTCTGGCGCAGTCTCTCCGAATCCAAGTGGCCACGCTCCTCTCCTCCTCCTCAGGGCAGGCCCCGGTGTCCTGAGTCCACACAGTTCTCCCCGCCACTCCTCCCCCGGGCAGCCGCCGGAGCCCCAGTGGCTGCTCCGAGCCCCAGCGCTGTGCCGAGCGGCCTCCTCTATGGCGCTCCAGCGGGGGGAGGGGCGTCTCGCCGGCAGTTCTACTTCACAAAGTTTCCTGCGTTCCGGGACCCCCGTCCCATCCGGGGTGCCCCCCCAGGGGGTGAGAGTCACCCGGCTACTTTGAGTTGGTCCCAAGCGTCTCAATATCTCCTCTCTTGAATCCTGAGTTCTGGAGCAACACGTAATGCAGCCACCCTCTAGGCCGCCATCTTGAAAAAAACCCAAAATTCTTAATACATTTTTAATAAGTAACCCCACACTCATTTTGCACTGGGTCCTGAAAATTATATATCCTTTCCTAATTCTGCTCTTAACCTCTATCACTAAAATCTGTTTTTTCTACTTCTCTAACTCCTCATTTTCTATTTTATCAATTTTATTTTTGAGTTTAGTTTTCTCACTAAACTCAAAAGTTAATTGGAGTGACTATCATCGCCCACCGTATCTCTCTCTCCTCTCTCTCATTCTTAACCATGCTTCATCTCTGATATCATCAAATGCTGTCCAAATCTCTTACCTAAATTCTGAGCTTCAGATCTGAGTATCCACCCATAATTTGGATACTTCCACAAGTATGTTCAATAAGCACTTCACACTTACCATGTCCAAAAAAACAATTCAGCATTTACTTATAAATCTTCCATGATTTTCTTTCCTTCACCTTTATATTTTGGGGATTTACATGCTGACATGTGTAGCTAATTGTTTACTTTCACTGTTTTACAATATTCAATCATATGAACACATTCCGATTTATTTCTCCATCTTACTTGAGATGAATTTTTGGATTGTTTGGGGGTGTTATTTGTTACATCCTGGTGTACACATGCAAGAAGAGTTTCCAAAGGGTATGGAAATAGGAGTGAAGCTGCCCTGTCTAGAGTACACAAGTTTAATATTAGTAGGCAATGCCAAATTGTTTTCCCAAGCTGATTGCATCAGTTTGTACTCCCACCCAGAGTATTCAAAACTTACGTTGTTCCATATCCTCACCAAAGCATAATGTTGTCAGACAAATTTCTGTCAACATCTTGGTATCTCATTATGATTTTGACTTGCATATCATTGATTTTTATTAAGGAGAATGAGCATCTTTCATATGTTACTAATATAGGAAAAGTATCTTCTTCTTGAACAGTCTTCATAATCAGAAAACTTTTTTTTTTTTAAATTAAGATCTATACCACAGCCAGCATTTGTCAGGATAAGAAAGTTTTTTGGTCAACTCTGAAGAACAGTAAATAACAGTAAAGTTCACTTACATGATGAACTTGACCAATTTCAAACAATTATACTTTGGTATTTGGTTAAGTAATGTGCTCTCAAAATGACAATGTTCTGCAAATTAGCACCGTATGAAATGGACTATGCCTGTTACACTGACCATGGCCTGTCATGCAGCTACTACAGCGTAACTCAGTGCCATTTTAGAGAGAGAGTAGGCATGACATGCAGAAAGAATTCTCATCCAAGAACAAGAATTAGGGAAGAAGATGCAGATACATATTGCTGGGTGAAGATTCTACTCCCCTCAGGAAAGGGTATGTGGAAATCACGGGAAATGAAAGCGCCCTGACAACCACAGCCCCACCCAGCCTCACCTCTCCCAGACACTTCCCACTACAGTTTCTGGACTTCCCCGGGCTTGTCCTCCTCACAAGTCACTGCTTCCTGTGTATCTTTACCTTAATGTTTTGCATCCCAGAAGACTAAGTATCTTGAGGCAAGGAATCTCCAACATTGATATGTTAATTAATTTACATATGTACAACATTTTCAGTTCCTGAATTAAAGAGACAGACATGATAATTGATTCAGTTCAATCTGACAGGTATTTGTGAAGCAGCTCCTGTGACCAAGAATATGAAGGAACCCTTATTACTTCATAAGAAAACTTTATATACAGAGAACAAAAACAATGTCACAGCTTCTACTCTAAAACGCAAAGAGCACTTCACAGTCACACCCATATTGCATCACATGTTTGTGTAGTATATTTAATAAACTGCTATATTTAACGTCTGTTCCTCCATTTCTTTTCCCATATCTACTACAAGAAAACTAGACTTGACTTTGTTTTCAAAAGATCCTTGGTAATTCACAATCACTACTGTAGCACCCCCCTTCCTCAGAACAGAAAAAAAACAACAGGTAGAATTTATTGATTGCTGTGCACCAGGAATTATAGTATGTGTCACATGCAAAATTTCTCATTTAGATTTCACAGAAACCCTCCAAGTTATATATTGTTTTTTTGCAGGGGGAGGTACCAGAGATTGAACTCAGGGGCACTTGACCACTAAGCCACATCCCCAGGCCTAGTTTATATTTTATTTAGAGATAGGGTCTCACTGAATTGCTTAGCACCTCGCTTTTGCTGAGGCTGGCTATGAACTCAAGATCCTCCTGCCTCAGCCTCCCGAGCCACTGGGATTACAAGCTTAAGCCACTGCATCTAGTGAAAGCTGAATATTTTTCTGTTTCAAAAATATTCTTGACCTTTGTTCTCAGATGCTGTTAAGTTACTTGGGAACAGTTTGATTCTTTCAGAGTTTGTGTTTAAAATTTGTTAGGCAGAACCAGAGCCATGTTTATTCTAGGACTAATTATTGCTTATTATAGAAGCAAAAGTCTTTGAGTACTCTACCCAATGCCCTGCAAATTGTGACATTGCCCACACTGGCTAGTGGATACAGACACTGTTCTTGGCCCAGTGTCAGTGCTGGGTGTTATTCTATCTACTCCTTTTGAGGGGTTCTTTTTCCAATCCTAGGTAGTTTCCTCAAATGCAAGTGCTGGTCAAAACTCAGATGAAACATGAATTGGTACCTGTACAGCTTTTCAGAGTCTAAATATATGAAAATATTTTCTACCTTTATTCTAAGGGACTCAAGGATTTTCGTGCTCCTGTCTAATACTTCAGCCCTATATTGTTCCAAGTCCCAGGGTGTGCAGTGGTTGCAATCACAGTGCTCTAAGTAGGTGCTGTATCTCCCTCACTGTCCTAAAAACTGTTATAAAATACAAGGTTTGTTTTCACACATGCATCATTCTTCACAGTACAAATACATTCAGATGCATCATTAATTTTCTCAAGAATGGTGTGCTTCTAGAACTTCCTAGAATGATAATTCATCTTCTTGCCACTTTCCAGGCCACTTGATTGGTTGAAATTACTTTTTTTTTTTTTAAAGTTGTACATAGATGACACAATACCTTTTGTTTTATTTTATTGGTTTATTTTATGTGGTGCCTTACAAGCACAAGGCAAGTGCTCTACCACCAAGCTATGACCCCAGCCCTAAATTACTTTTCTGACTGGGCTTTCCTGCCAGGCACAAAAGGAATAGCTAATTACATTCAGGGTCACAGGTATTTTATATTAAATAATGCAGAAAAAAAAATAATGCAGAAAAGTGATTTAGCTTCCTTTTTAGGCAAAGGAAAAAATTTTAAATATGAATTTCAAAATTCATAGAAATGTGAATGTCCCTTTTAGCAGTGTAATTTCAGTTTGTTTTGTCTTAATTTCTGGTGCTACTTAATCAGAAATTAAGGGATGCTATGGTTTTTATCTTTTCACACTATTAAGAAATTATTGATCTCTGAAGAAACACTTGAGAAATTAACACAACTCAATAATTCTGAATATGGTCAATTATTTCACCTTACAATTTGTCTATGTACAAATAAGATATTCAGGTACTGTTATTAAGAGTTTTTAAATAATATTAAGGACTGGAAGATTTATGCTGTCATGCTGATTTGTTTTGATGGTGGGCAGCCATAGAAATCTCCTCTTTGAGAGAAACTCCTCTCCTGCATCTTCACCTTCAACTATGTCTCTTTATTAAAAAAAAAAAAAAAAAAAATCACACAATAACACTAATGATGAAATGTGGTTCCTTCCTCTCCTACTGCAGTGTTGTCCTATGTATCTCCTTCCCCTCACCACCAAACTGTTTTCAAGTACAGGCATGCACCAAAAATGATGTTAGGTCAAGGACAAACCCATATGCAAAGGTAGGCTCACAAGATTATACTGTCTGCTGATGCTGTGGCCACCGCAGTTTGTGTAAGTGCATTCCACGTTATTTACACAATGATGGAATTGCCTAACAATGCTTTTCTCAGAGAGCATCCACCCAATTAAGGGATGCATGACTGTACTTGCTGCTTCCACTCCCTCATTCCCCACTCACTCTGAAATCCTTGTAATCTGGATTTTGCTCTCTATTGATTTATTGAGGCTAGATGACCAGAGATTGGTACCTGATCGTGTAGTAATAAGAAATCAAATTCCCTCATACCTTTACAACTCTGCAACACTTCACATAGCAGATCACCCTTTTTGAAATTCTTCTCCTCTATTGGCATTCATTAAACAACAGTCTTTTGGTATTCCCCTTACATATACAACTCAGTCATGGCTGCTACATATCATCTCATCTTCCCCCAAGGATAAGCCTTTGCATTCCTTCCGTGTTCTTGCTGATACTTACCTCTTCAACATTCTAGTGCAATATCATGGTTTCAACTACGACTTCTAGAAATATGGCTCCCAAATCTCGATCTCTAGCCCTCTTGTCTCCAATAAATTTAGGTCCTACTTTTTCTATTGCCATAGGAGACATCTCCACCTCAACTTCCCTTGAATAAATCACATCTTCTATGCCAATGATTGAATTTAAGATTGAATTTAATTTCCAAGTGATTTATTCCCTTCTGTATTCAGTCATTTATTTTATGACATACTAATATACCCAGTCACTCAAGATCAAAGTCTTTCTGACTTTAATGTCATTCTTGCCATCCCTCAATCTGCTGCCAATTCAGCTGATTAGACCTAGGTATGTTGAAAACTGTCATCTCCTCTTAATTTCTACCCTTGCCATTCTGCTCTCCTTAATTTTCTATACACTAGGACAGTCCATTCTTCCTCCAGTCTCTCCCTTTCTCCAAAGTATATTCCTACTTACACTATTCTAGCCTCAAAGTTCAGCTCTGATCAAATATAACTCCCTGCTCCAATGACTGACTGCCAAGTAATATCTTAACTTCTCAGTACATATCACAGACTCTCTACCTTTATTTCCTAAAATACCCATCATCATATCCTTAAGACCTAAACCAAATTGAATTACTGTCTGTTCCCAAAAATACAGTGCCTCCTTATCCCATTAGCCCAGTTGGTTTAACTGTTTCTTTTTCCTGGATGTCCTTCTTCATGTCTTCATCCTGTCCTTCCTTTACAACCAACTAAAAGGTCACCTTCTCAATTAAGTTCTTCTGTTGACCCCAAACCTGGAAGTTTGTTATCAATTTCTTTTTTTTTTAATTTATTTTAATTAAAAATCATAAATTTACATAGGGCAATGTTGTTTGATTCATTCTGTTATTTTTTACCCTTCCCCCCCACCCCTCCCACCCCTCTTTTTCCTCTATACAGTCCTTCCTTCCTCCATTCTTACCACCTTCCTTATCGCTAACCCTAAACGTAACCCTAACCCTAACGCTAACCACTCCTACCCCCCCCTTATATGTCCTCATCCGCTTATCAGCGAGATCATTCGTCCTTTAGTTTTTTGAGATTGGCTTATCTCACTTAGCATGATATCCTCCAATTTCATCCATTTGACTGCAAATGCCATAATTTTATCATTCTTCATGGCGGAGTAATATTCCATTGTATATATATGCCACAGTTTCTTTATCCATTCATCAACTGAAGGGCATCTACGTTGGTTCCACAATCTGGCTACAGTGAATTGAGCAGCTATGAACATTGATGTGGCTGTATCTCTGTAGTATGCTGATTTTAAGTCCTTTGGGTATAGGCCAAGGAGTGGGATAGCTGGGTCAAATGGTGGTTCCATTCCAAGCTTTCTGAGGAATCTCCATACTGCTTTCCAGAGTGACTGCACTAATTTGCAACCCCACCAGCAATCTATGAGTGTACCTTTTTCCCCACGTCCTCGCCAACACCTATTGTTGCTTATGTTCTTGATAATCGCCATTCTAATTGGGGTGAGATGAAATCTTAGGGTAGTTTTTGATTTGCATTTCTCTTATTACTAGAGATGTTGAACATTTTTTCATATATGTGTTGATTGCTTGTACATCTTCTTCTGTGAAGTGTCTGTTCATTTCTTTAGCCCAATTTGTTGATTGGATTATTTGTATTCTTGGTGTAGAGTTTTTTGAGTTCTTTATACATTCTAGAAATTAGCGCTCTATCTGAAGTATGAGTGGCAAAGATATTCTCCCACTCTGTAGGCTCTCTCTTCACATTACTGATAGTTTCCTTTGCTGAGAGAAAGCTTTTTAGTTTGAATCTATCCCAGTTGTTGATTCTTGCTTTTATTTCTTGTGCTATGGGAGTCCTGTTAAGGAAGCCTGATCCTAAGCCAACAAGTTGAAGGTTTGGAACTACTTTTTCTTCTATAAGATGCAGGGTCTCTGGTCTGATTCCGAGGTCCTTGATCCATTTTGAGTTGAGTTTTGTGCAGGGTGAGAGATAGGGGTTTAGTTTCATTCTGTTGCATATGGTTTTCCAGTTTTCCCAGCACCATTTGTTGAAGAGGCTATCTTTTCTCCATTGCATATTTTTGGCCCCTTTGTCTAGTATTAGAAAATTGTATTTATTTGGGTTTGTGTCCGTGTCCTCTATTCTGTACCATTGATCTACCTGTCTATTTTGGTACCAATACCATGCCATTTTTGTTACTATTGCTTTGTAATAGAGTTGAAGATCCGGTATTGCGATACCCCTGCTTCGCTCTTTCTACTGAGGATTGCTTTAGCTATTCTGGTTTCTTATTCTTCCAGATGAATTTCATAATTGCTTGCTCTATTTCTGTACGGTACATCATTGGGATTTTAATTGGAATTGCATTGAATCTCTATAGCACTTTTGGTAGTATGGCCATTTTGACAATATTAATTCTTCCTATCCATGAACATGGGAGATCTTTCCATCTTCTAAGGTTTTCTTTAATTTCTTTCTTAGTGTTCTGTAGTTCTCATTGTAGAGGTCTTTCACCTCTTTTGTGAGATTGATTCCGAAGGTATTTATTTTTTCGATGCTATTGTGAATGGGGTAGTTTTCCTAATTTCTCTTTCTGAAGATTCATTTTATGTATAAAATGCATTGGATTTATGAGCATTGATCTTGTAACCTGCTACTTTACTGAATTCACTTATGAGTTCTAAGAATTTCCTGTGGAATTTCCAGGTTCCTCTAAATATATAATCATGTCATCAGCTAACAGGGATAGTTTGAGTTCCTCTTTTCCAATTCGTATCCCTTTAATTTCTTGGTTTGTCTAATTGCTCTGGCTAGAGTCTCAAAAATGATATTGAATAGGAGTGGTGAAAGAGGGCATCCCTGCCTTGTTCTAGTTTTTAGGGGGAAATGCTTTCAGTTTTTTCCACCATTTAGAATGATATTGGCCATGGGCTTAGCATAGATGGCCTTCACAATGTTAAGGATGATCCCACTACCCCAATTTCTCTAGTGTTTTGAGCATGAAGGGATGCTATATTTTATCGAATGCTTTTTCTGCATCTATTGAAATATCATGTGATTCTTAACTTGTAGTCTGTTGATATGGTGAATGACATATATTGATTTCCGATGTTGAACCAATCTTGCATCCCTGGGATAAAAACCCACTTGATCGTGCTGCACTATCTTTTAATATATTTTGTATGCGATTGCTAAAATTTTGTTGAGAATTTTGCATCGATGTTCATTAAGGATATTGTTCGGAAATTTTCTTTCCATCGATGTGTCTCTGTCTGGTTTAGGTATCAGGGTGATATTGGCTTCATAGAATGAGTTTGGGAGCGTCCCTTCTCTTCTATTTCATGGACTGCTTTGAGAAGTATTGGAATGAGCTCTTCTTTAAAGGTTTTGTAGAACTCGGCTGAGAACCCATCTGGTCCCGGACTTTTCTTTGTTGGTAGGCTTTTGATGACCTCTCTATTTCATTGCTTGAAATTGATTTATTTAAGGTTGTGTATGTCCTCCTCGTTCAGTTTAAGTAATTCATATGTCTCTAGAAACTTGTTGATGTCTTCAAGGTTTTCTGTTCTGTTGGAGTATAGATTTTCAAAATAGCTTCTAATTATGTTTGTATTTCACTCGTGTCTGTTGTGATACTTCCTTGTTCATTTCCGAATTTTAGTAATTTGAGTTTCTCCCTCTTTCTCTTGGTTAGTGTGGCTAAGGGTTTTATCAATTTTGTTTTTTTTTTTTTCAAAGAACCAACTACTTATTTTGTTAATTTTTCCGATTGTTTTCTTTTGTTTCATTTCGTTGATTTCGGCTCTGATTTTAACTATTTCCTGTCTTCTACTACTTTTGTGTTGGTCTGCTCTTCTTTTTCTAGGGCTTTGAGCGTAATGTTAAGTCATTTATTTGTTGATTTCTACTTCTTTTGTGGAATGCACCCATGAAATAAATCTTCCTCTCAGTACGCATTCATAGTGTCCCAGAGATTTTGATATGATGTGTCTTGTTCTCATTACTTCTAAGAATTTTTTATTTCCCTCCTGATGTCTTCTGTTATCCATTCATCGTATAATGGTGTATCTATTTAATCTCAAGTATTGGAGAAGTTTCTGGTTTTTATCTGTCATTATTTCTAATTTCATCCATTATGATCTGATAGAGTACAAGGTAGTATCTCTATCTTCTTGTATTGCTAACAGTAGCTTTGTGGCATAAAACATGGTCTGTTTTAGAGAAGGATCCATGTGCTGCTGAGAAGAAAGTGTATTCATTTTTTGGATGGTATATTCTATATAAGTCGGTTAAGTCTAAATTGTTGATTGTGTTATTGAGATCTATGGTTCTTTATTCCATTTTTGTTTGGACAATCTATCCAGCGGTGAGAGAGGTGTGTTAAAATCAACCTAGTATTATTGTGTTGGGGTCTATTTGATTCTGGAATTGAGAAGGATTGTTTGACATACATGGATGAGCCAATGTTCGGGGCATAGATATTTATGATTGTTATGTCTTGCTGATTATGCTTCCCTTAAGCAGTATGTAATGTCCTTCTTTATCCCTTCTGACTAGTTTTTGGCTTGAAGTCCACATTATCTGAAATGAGGATGGATACTCCAGCTTTTTTGCTGTGTCCATGTGCATGGTATGTTTTTTCCATCCTTTCACCCTTAGCTATGGGTATCTCTTTCTATGAGATGAGTCTCTTGCAGGCAGCAGTTGTTGGATTTTCTTTTTAACCAATCTGCCAGTCTATGTCTTTGATTGATGAGTTCAGGCCATTAACATTCATGGTTATTATTGTGATATGATTTGTATTCCTAATCATTGGACTCATTTTTGTTTTTTGACATGATTTGGTTTCTCCTTTATTGGCTATTCCTTTAGGCTAGTTCCTCCCGTTGCTGATTTTCATCATTGTTTTTCATCTCTTCCTCATGGAATATTTTGCTGAGAATGTTCTGTAATGCTGGCTTTCTTTTTGTAAATTCCTTTAGCTTTTGTTTATCATGGAAGGATCTTATCTCATCGTCAACTCTGAAAGTAAGTTTTTCTGGGTATAAAATTCTTGGTTGGCATCCATTTTCTTTCAGGGCTTGGTATGTTGTTCCAGGCCCTTCTAGCTTTTAGGGTCTGGATTGAAAAATCTGCTGATATTCTTATTGGTTTCTCCCTGAATGTAATCTGATTCTTTTCTCTTGCAGCCTTTAAAATTCTGTCTTTATTTTGTATGTTAGGTATTTTCATTATAATGTGCCTTGGTGTGGGTCTGTTGTAATTTTGTGTATTTGGAGTCCTATAAGCCTCTTGAACTTGGATTTCCATTTCATTCTTCAGATTTGGGAAATTTTCTGATATTATTTCATTGAATAGATTGTTCATTCCTTTGGTTTGTTTCTCTAAGCCTTCCTCAATCCTAATAATTCTTAAATTTGGCCTCTTCATGAATCCCATAATTCTGTAGATTCTGTTCATGATTTCTTACCATCTTCTCTGTTTGTTCAACTTTGTTTTCAAGATTAATATTTTGTCTTCAATATCTGAGGTTCTGTCTTCCAGGTGATCTATCCTATTGGTTATGCTTTCTATGGAGTTTTAACTTGGTTTATTGTTTCCTTCATTTCAAGGATTTCTGTTTTTTTTTTTCAGTATCTCTAACTCTTTATTGAATGCTCTTTTGTTCTGTTATCAATTTCTTAATCCCATAATGTTTTACACAGATGATTATGTCTTTTTAACTATGTCCTTTGTATTAGCTATTTTCTTACGTTCTGTCTCCCTTGATTGATGGTAGACTTCTTAATATTGAAATTACCTTTGCATTCTTCATGATGCCTACATGTTCCATGGCTGAATTAATCAGTCAATTCACCAATGCTTAATGCTTTTTTGAAGGAAATACATTTTTAATAAGTAACCCCACACTCATTTTGCACTGGGTCCTGAAAATTATATATCCTTTCCTAATTCTGCTCTTAACCTCTATCACTAAAATCTGTTTTTTCTACTTCTCTAACTCCTCATTTTCTATTTTATCAATTTTATTTTTGAGTTTAGTTTTCTCACTAAACTCAAAAGTTAATTGGAGTGACTATCATCGCCCACCGTATCTCTCTCTCCTCTCTCTCATTCTTAACCATGCTTCATCTCTGATATCATCAAATGCTGTCCAAATCTCTTACCTAAATTCTGAGCTTCAGATCTGAGTATCCACCCATAATTTGGATACTTCCACAAGTATGTTCAATAAGCACTTCACACTTACCATGTCCAAAAAAACAATTCAGCATTTACTTATAAATCTTCCATGATTTTCTTTCCTTCACCTTTATATTTTGGGGATTTACATGCTGACATGTGTAGCTAATTGTTTACTTTCACTGTTTTACAATATTCAATCATATGAACACATTCCGATTTATTTCTCCATCTTACTTGAGATGAATTTTTGGATTGTTTGGGGGTGTTATTTGTTACATCCTGGTGTACACATGCAAGAAGAGTTTCCAAAGGGTATGGAAATAGGAGTGAAGCTGCCCTGTCTAGAGTACACAAGTTTAATATTAGTAGGCAATGCCAAATTGTTTTCCCAAGCTGATTGCATCAGTTTGTACTCCCACCCAGAGTATTCAAAACTTACGTTGTTCCATATCCTCACCAAAGCATAATGTTGTCAGACAAATTTCTGTCAACATCTTGGTATCTCATTATGATTTTGACTTGCATATCATTGATTTTTATTAAGGAGAATGAGCATCTTTCATATGTTACTAATATAGGAAAAGTATCTTCTTCTTGAACAGTCTTCATAATCAGAAAACTTTTTTTTTTTTTAAATTAAGATCTATACCACAGCCAGCATTTGTCAGGATAAGAAAGTTTTTTGGTCAACTCTGAAGAACAGTAAATAACAGTAAAGTTCACTTACATGATGAACTTGACCAATTTCAAACAATTATACTTTGGTATTTGGTTAAGTAATGTGCTCTCAAAATGACAATGTTCTGCAAATTAGCACCGTATGAAATGGACTATGCCTGTTACACTGACCATGGCCTGTCATGCAGCTACTACAGCGTAACTCAGTGCCATTTTAGAGAGAGAGTAGGCATGACATGCAGAAAGAATTCTCATCCAAGAACAAGAATTAGGGAAGAAGATGCAGATACATATTGCTGGGTGAAGATTCTACTCCCCTCAGGAAAGGGTATGTGGAAATCACGGGAAATGAAAGCGCCCTGACAACCACAGCCCCACCCAGCCTCACCTCTCCCAGACACTTCCCACTACAGTTTCTGGACTTCCCCGGGCTTGTCCTCCTCACAAGTCACTGCTTCCTGTGTATCTTTACCTTAATGTTTTGCATCCCAGAAGACTAAGTATCTTGAGGCAAGGAATCTCCAACATTGATATGTTAATTAATTTACATATGTACAACATTTTCAGTTCCTGAATAAAGAGACAGACATGATAATTGATTCAGTTCAATCTGACAGGTATTTGTGAAGCAGCTCCTGTGACCAAGAATATGAAGGAACCCTTATTACTTCATAAGAAAACTTTATATACAGAGAACAAAAACAATGTCACAGCTTCTACTCTAAAACGCAAAGAGCACTTCACAGTCACACCCATATTGCATCACATGTTTGTGTAGTATATTTAATAAACTGCTATATTTAACGTCTGTTCCTCCATTTCTTTTCCCATATCTACTACAAGAAAACTAGACTTGACTTTGTTTTCAAAAGATCCTTGGTAATTCACAATCACTACTGTAGCACCCCCCTTCCTCAGAACAGAAAAAAAAACAACAGGTAGAATTTATTGATTGCTGTGCACCAGGAATTATAGTATGTGTCACATGCAAAATTTCTCATTTAGATTTCACAGAAACCCTCCAAGTTATATATTGTTTTTTTGCAGGGGGAGGTACCAGAGATTGAACTCAGGGGCACTTGACCACTAAGCCACATCCCCAGGCCTAGTTTATATTTTATTTAGAGATAGGGTCTCACTGAATTGCTTAGCACCTCGCTTTTGCTGAGGCTGGCTATGAACTCAAGATCCTCCTGCCTCAGCCTCCCGAGCCACTGGGATTACAAGCTTAAGCCACTGCATCTAGTGAAAGCTGAATATTTTTCTGTTTCAAAAATATTCTTGACCTTTGTTCTCAGATGCTGTTAAGTTACTTGGGAACAGTTTGATTCTTTCAGAGTTTGTGTTTAAAATTTGTTAGGCAGAACCAGAGCCATGTTTATTCTAGGACTAATTATTGCTTATTATAGAAGCAAAAGTCTTTGAGTACTCTACCCAATGCCCTGCAAATTGTGACATTGCCCACACTGGCTAGTGGATACAGACACTGTTCTTGGCCCAGTGTCAGTGCTGGGTGTTATTCTATCTACTCCTTTTGAGGGGTTCTTTTTCCAATCCTAGGTAGTTTCCTCAAATGCAAGTGCTGGTCAAAACTCAGATGAAACATGAATTGGTACCTGTACAGCTTTTCAGAGTCTAAATATATGAAATATTTTCTACCTTTATTCTAAGGGACTCAAGGATTTTCGTGCTCCTGTCTAATACTTCAGCCCTATATTGTTCCAAGTCCCAGGGTGTGCAGTGGTTGCAATCACAGTGCTCTAAGTAGGTGCTGTATCTCCCTCACTGTCCTAAAAACTGTTATAAAATACAAGGTTTGTTTTCACACATGCATCATTCTTCACAGTACAAATACATTCAGATGCATCATTAATTTTCTCAAGAATGGTGTGCTTCTAGAACTTCCTAGAATGATAATTCATCTTCTTGCCACTTTCCAGGCCACTTGATTGGTTGAAATTACTTTTTTTTTTTTTAAAGTTGTACATAGATGACACAATACCTTTTGTTTTATTTTATTGGTTTATTTTATGTGGTGCCTTACAAGCACAAGGCAAGTGCTCTACCACCAAGCTATGACCCCAGCCCTAAATTACTTTTCTGACTGGGCTTTCCTGCCAGGCACAAAAGGAATAGCTAATTACATTCAGGGTCACAGGTATTTTATATTAAATAATGCAGAAAAAAAAATAATGCAGAAAAGTGATTTAGCTTCCTTTTTAGGCAAAGGAAAAAATTTTAAATATGAATTTCAAAATTCATAGAAATGTGAATGTCCCTTTTAGCAGTGTAATTTCAGTTTGTTTTGTCTTAATTTCTGGTGCTACTTAATCAGAAATTAAGGGATGCTATGGTTTTTATCTTTTCACACTATTAAGAAATTATTGATCTCTGAAGAAACACTTGAGAAATTAACACAACTCAATAATTCTGAATATGGTCAATTATTTCACCTTACAATTTGTCTATGTACAAATAAGATATTCAGGTACTGTTATTAAGAGTTTTTAAATAATATTAAGGACTGGAAGATTTATGCTGTCATGCTGATTTGTTTTGATGGTGGGCAGCCATAGAAATCTCCTCTTTGAGAGAAACTCCTCTCCTGCATCTTCACCTTCAACTATGTCTCTTTATTAAAAAAAAAAAAAAAAAATCACACAATAACACTAATGATGAAATGTGGTTCCTTCCTCTCCTACTGCAGTGTTGTCCTATGTATCTCCTTCCCCTCACCACCAAACTGTTTTCAAGTACAGGCATGCACCAAAAAATGATGTTTAGGTCAAGGACAAACCCATATGCAAAGGTAGGCTCACAAGATTATACTGTCTGCTGATGCTGTGGCCACCGCAGTTTGTGTAAGTGCATTCCACGTTATTTACACAATGATGGAATTGCCTAACAATGCTTTTCTCAGAGAGCATCCACCCAATTAAGGGATGCATGACTGTACTTGCTGCTTCCACTCCCTCATTCCCCACTCACTCTGAAATCCTTGTAATCTGGATTTTGCTCTCTATTGATTTATTGAGGCTAGATGACCAGAGATTGGTACCTGATCGTGTAGTAATAAGAAATCAAATTCCCTCATACCTTTACAACTCTGCAACACTTCACATAGCAGATCACCCTTTTTTGAAATTCTTCTCCTCTATTGGCATTCATTAAACAACAGTCTTTTGGTATTCCCCTTACATATACAACTCAGTCATGGCTGCTACATATCATCTCATCTTCCCCCAAGGATAAGCCTTTGCATTCCTTCCGTGTTCTTGCTGATACTTACCCTCTTCAACATTCTAGTGCAATATCATGGTTTCAACTACGACTTCTAGAAATATGGCTCCCAAATCTCGATCTCTAGCCCTCTTGTCTCCAATAAATTTAGGTCCTACTTTTCTATTGCCATAGGAGACATCTCCACCTCAACTTCCCTTGAATAAATCACATCTTCTATGCCAATGATTGAATTTAAGATTGAATTTAATTTCCAAGTGATTTATTCCCTTCTGTATTCAGTCATTTATTTTATGACATACTAATATACCCAGTCACTCAAGATCAAAGTCTTTCTGACTTTAATGTCATTCTTGCCATCCCTCAATCTGCTGCCAATTCAGCTGATTAGACCTAGGTATGTTGAAAACTGTCATCTCCTCTTAATTTCTACCCTTGCCATTCTGCTCTCCTTAATTTTCTATACACTAGGACAGTCCATTCTTCCTCCAGTCTCTCCCTTTCTCCAAAGTATATTCCTACTTACACTATTCTAGCCTCAAAGTTCAGCTCTGATCAAATATAACTCCCTGCTCCAATGACTGACTGCCAAGTAATATCTTAACTTCTCAGTACATATCACAGACTCTCTACCTTTATTTCCTAAAATACCCATCATCATATCCTTAAGACCTAAACCAAATTGAATTACTGTCTGTTCCCAAAAATACAGTGCCTCCTTATCCCATTAGCCCAGTTGGTTTAACTGTTTCTTTTTCCTGGATGTCCTTCTTCATGTCTTCATCCTGTCCTTCCTTTACAACCAACTAAAAGGTCACCTTCTCAATTAAGTTCTTCTGTTGACCCCAAACCTGGAAGTTTGTTATCAATTTCTTTTTTTTTAATTTATTTTAATTAAAAATCATAAATTTACATAGGGCAATGTTGTTTGATTCATTCTGTTATTTTTTACCCTTCCCCCCCACCCCTCCCACCCCTCTTTTTCCTCTATACAGTCCTTCCTTCCTCCATTCTTACCACCTTCCTTATCGCTAACCCTAAACGTAACCCTAACCCTAACGCTAACCACTCCTACCCCCCCCCTTATATGTCCTCATCCGCTTATCAGCGAGATCATTCGTCCTTTAGTTTTTTGAGATTGGCTTATCTCACTTAGCATGATATCCTCCAATTTCATCCATTTGACTGCAAATGCCATAATTTTATCATTCTTCATGGCGGAGTAATATTCCATTGTATATATATGCCACAGTTTCTTTATCCATTCATCAACTGAAGGGCATCTACGTTGGTTCCACAATCTGGCTACAGTGAATTGAGCAGCTATGAACATTGATGTGGCTGTATCTCTGTAGTATGCTGATTTTAAGTCCTTTGGGTATAGGCCAAGGAGTGGGATAGCTGGGTCAAATGGTGGTTCCATTCCAAGCTTTCTGAGGAATCTCCATACTGCTTTCCAGAGTGACTGCACTAATTTGCAACCCCACCAGCAATCTATGAGTGTACCTTTTTCCCCACGTCCTCGCCAACACCTATTGTTGCTTATGTTCTTGATAATCGCCATTCTAATTGGGGTGAGATGAAATCTTAGGGTAGTTTTGATTTGCATTTCTCTTATTACTAGAGATGTTGAACATTTTTTCATATATGTGTTGATTGCTTGTACATCTTCTTCTGTGAAGTGTCTGTTCATTTCTTTAGCCCATTTGTTGATTGGATTATTTGTATTCTTGGTGTAGAGTTTTTTGAGTTCTTTATACATTCTAGAAATTAGCGCTCTATCTGAAGTATGAGTGGCAAAGATATTCTCCCACTCTGTAGGCTCTCTCTTCACATTACTGATAGTTTCCTTTGCTGAGAGAAAGCTTTTTAGTTTGAATCTATCCCAGTTGTTGATTCTTGCTTTTATTTCTTGTGCTATGGGAGTCCTGTTAAGGAAGCCTGATCCTAAGCCAACAAGTTGAAGGTTTGGAACTACTTTTTCTTCTATAAGATGCAGGGTCTCTGGTCTGATTCCGAGGTCCTTGATCCATTTTGAGTTGAGTTTTGTGCAGGGTGAGAGATAGGGGTTTAGTTTCATTCTGTTGCATATGGTTTTCCAGTTTTCCCAGCACCATTTGTTGAAGAGGCTATCTTTTCTCCATTGCATATTTTTGGCCCCTTTGTCTAGTATTAGAAAATTGTATTTATTTGGGTTTGTGTCCGTGTCCTCTATTCTGTACCATTGATCTACCTGTCTATTTTGGTACCAATACCATGCCATTTTTGTTACTATTGCTTTGTAATAGAGTTGAAGATCCGGTATTGCGATACCCCCTGCTTCGCTCTTTCTACTGAGGATTGCTTTAGCTATTCTGGGTTTCTTATTCTTCCAGATGAATTTCATAATTGCTTGCTCTATTTCTGTACGGTACATCATTGGGATTTTAATTGGAATTGCATTGAATCTCTATAGCACTTTTGGTAGTATGGCCATTTTGACAATATTAATTCTTCCTATCCATGAACATGGGAGATCTTTCCATCTTCTAAGGTTTTCTTTAATTTCTTTCTTTAGTGTTCTGTAGTTCTCATTGTAGAGGTCTTTCACCTCTTTTGTGAGATTGATTCCGAAGTATTTTATTTTTTTCGATGCTATTGTGAATGGGGTAGTTTTCCTAATTTCTCTTTCTGAAGATTCATTTTATGTATAAAAATGCATTGGATTTATGAGCATTGATCTTGTAACCTGCTACTTTACTGAATTCACTTATGAGTTCTAAGAATTTTCCTGTGGAATTTCCAGGTTCCTCTAAATATATAATCATGGCATCAGCGAACAGGGATAGTTTGAGTTCCTCTTTTCCAATTCGTATCCCTTTAATTTCTTGGGTTTGTCTAATTGCTCTGGCTAGAGTCTCAAGAATGATATTGAATAGAAGTGGTGAAAGAGGGCATCCCTGCCTTGTTCTAGTTTTTAGGGGGAATGCTTTCAGTTTTTCACCATTTAGAATGATATTGGCCATGGGCTTAGCATAGATGGCCTTCACAATGTTAAGGAATGATCCCACTACCCCAATTTTCTCTAGTGTTTTGAGCATGAAGGGATGCTATATTTTATCGAATGCTTTTTCTGCATCTATTGAAATAATCATGTGATTCTTAACTTGTAGTCTGTTGATATGGTGAATGACATATATTGATTTCCGGATGTTGAACCAATCTTGCATCCCTGGGATAAAACCCACTTGATCGTGCTGCACTATCTTTTTAATATATTTTTGTATGCGATTTGCTAAAATTTTGTTGAGAATTTTTGCATCGATGTTCATTAAGGATATTGTTCTGAAATTTTCTTTCCTCGATGTGTCTCTGTCTGGTTTAGGTATCAGGGTGATATTGGCTTCATAGAATGAGTTTGGGAGGCGTCCCTTCTCTTCTATTTCATGGACTGCTTTGAGAAGTATTGGAATGAGCTCTTCTTTAAAGGTTTTGTAGAACTCGGCTGAGAACCCATCTGGTCCCGGACTTTTCTTTGTTGGTAGGCTTTTGATGACCTCTCTATTTCATTGCTTGAAATTGATTTATTTAAGTTGTGTATGTCCTCCTCGTTCAGTTTAAGTAATTCATATGTCTCTAGAAACTTGTTGATGTCTTCAAGGTTTTCTGTTCTGTTGGAGTATAGATTTTCAAAATAGCTTCTAATTATGTTTTGTATTTCACTCGTGTCTGTTGTGATACTTCCTTGTTCATTCCGAATTTTAGTAATTTGAGTTTTCTCCCTCTTTCTCTTTGTTAGTGTGGCTAAGGGTTTATCAATTTTGTTTTTTTTTTTTTCAAAGAACCAACTACTTATTTTGTTAATTTTTCCGATTGTTTCTTTTGTTTCAATTTCGTTGATTTCGGCTCTGATTTTAACTATTTCCTGTCTTCTACTACTTTTGGTGTTGGTCTGCTCTTCTTTTTCTAGGGCTTTGAGCTGTAATGTTAAGTCATTTATTTGTTGATTTCTACTTCTTTTGTTGAATGCACCCCATGAAATAAATCTTCCTCTCAGTACTGCATTCATAGTGTCCCAGAGATTTTGATATGATGTGTCTTTGTTCTCATTTACTTCTAAGAATTTTTTTATTTCCCTCCTGATGTCTTCTGTTATCCATTCATCGTATAATGGTGTACTATTTAATCTCCAAGTATTGGAGAAGTTTCTGGTTTTTATTCTGTCATTTATTTCTAATTTCAATCCATTATGATCTGATAGAGTACAAGGTAGTATCTCTATCTTCTTGTATTTGCTAACAGTAGCTTTGTGGCATAAAACATGGTCTGTTTTAGAGAAGGATCCATGTGCTGCTGAGAAGAAAGTGTATTCATTTTTGTTGGATGGTATATTCTATATAAGTCGGTTAAGTCTAAATTGTTGATTGTGTTATTGAGATCTATGGTTTCTTTATTCAATTTTTGTTTGGACAATCTATCCAGCGGTGAGAGAGGTGTGTTAAAATCACCTAGTATTATTGTGTTGTGGTCTATTTGATTTCTGGAATTGAGAAGGATTTGTTTGACATACATGGATGAGCCAATGTTCGGGGCATAGATATTTATGATTGTTATGTCTTGCTGATTTATGCTTCCCTTAAGCAGTATGTAATGTCCTTCTTTATCCCTTCTGACTAGTTTTGGCTTGAAGTCCACATTATCTGAAATGAGGATGGATACTCCAGCTTTTTTGCTGTGTCCATGTGCATGGTATGTTTTTTCCCATCCTTTCACCCTTAGTCTATGGGTATCTCTTTCTATGAGATGAGTCTCTTGCAGGCAGCATATTGTTGGATTTTTCTTTTTAATCCAATCTGCCAGTCTATGTCTTTTGATTGATGAGTTCAGGCCATTAACATTCATGGTTATTACTGTGATATGATTTGTATTCCTAGTCATTGGACTCATTTTTGTTTTTTGACATGATTTCGTTTCTCCTTTATTTGGCTATTCCTTTAGGCTAGTTCCTCCCGTTGCTGATTTACATCATTGTTTTTCATCTCTTCCTCATGGAATATGTTGCTGAGAATGTTCTGTAATGCTGGCTTTCTTTTTGTAAATTCCTTTAGCTTTTGTTTATCATGGAAGGATCTTATCACATCGTCAACTCTGAAAGTAAGTTTTGCTGGGTATAAAATTCTTGGTTGGCATCCATTTTCTTTCAGGGCTTGGTAAATGTTGTTCCAGGCCCTTCTAGCTTTTAGGGTCTGGATTGAAAAATCTGCTGATATTCTTATTGGTTTCTCCCTGAATGTAATCTGATTCTTTTCTCTTGCAGGCCTTTAAAATTCTGTCTTTATTTTGTATGTTAGGTATTTTCATATAATGTGCCTTGGTGTAGGGTCTGTTGTAATTTTGTGTATTTGGAGTCCTATAAGCCTCTTGAACTTGGATTTCCATTTCATTCTTCAGATTTGGGAAATTTTCTGATATTATTTCATTGAATAGATTGTTCATTCCTTTGGTTTGTTTCTCTAAGCCTTCCTCAATCCTAATAATTCTTAAATTTGGCCTCTTCATGATATCCCATAATTCTTGTAGATTCTGTTCATGATTTCTTACCATCTTCTCTGTTTGTTCAGCTTTGTTTTCAAGATTAAATATTTTGTCTTCAATATCTGAGGTTCTGTCTTCCAGGTGATCTATCCTATTGGTTATGCTTTCTATGGAGTTTTTAACTTGGTTTATTGTTTCCTTCATTTCAAGGATTTCTGTTTGTTTGCTTTTTTTCAGTATCTCTAACTCTTTATTGAAATGCTCTTTTGTTTCTGTTATCAATTTCTTAATCCCATAATGTTTTACACAGATGATTATGTCTTTTTAACTATGTCCTTTGTATTAGCTATTTTCTTATGTTCTGTCTCCCTTGGTTGATGGTAGACTTCTTAATATTGAAATTACCTTTGCATTCTTCATGATGCCTACATGTTCCATGGCTGAATTAATCAGTCAATTCATCAATGCTTAATGCTTTTTTGAAGGAAAAAAAATGATGTGAGATTCCATAGGCTCTAAAATAACTACAATGCAAAAGGAGTATGTAATCCATACTATATAGTATAAAAGATAAGTGGTGCTCTAAGTTGGCCTTATTTAAAGTAAAGATGACTGGGCATGGAAAAGGACATCTCCTTGAGGTATGTGATGTTTGAAGTAGACTTGGAAGAATAAATAAGATGCTTTAAGCAAAGATGCAGAACAATGCATTCCAAGTTCATTGCAAACAAGACAGAGAGGCAAGAAGACTATGAGGTGTCAGAGAACAATGAGTAGAACAATTTGACCGAGGGATACTGGGAGATACTGAGAAATAAAGCGGGAAGGGCAGGTTAAGGATAGATTATGTGCTTTGTCCCATTGGCGATAAGGGATGGTGGCAACTGCTAGGGGAAAATGAACCCTGGGTCTTGTCAACATCAGAATAATAGGGCACTTACTTGACCACATTGACTGTGAGAGTTTTCCCCTCCTCCATAGTTCCTATGGCAGCACACTATCTTATAATGGTCAGTTCTAGGTTTTGTTTCCAATTTATTCATACATTTATTAATTATCTACCATATTCTAAACATTGTGTAAGAGCCTGATGATTCCAAAATGAATAGCCATCTTCTAACCCCAGGAGTTTCATTTGTCAGTTAAATGCCAGCTTTGAGTGCATTCCTGACTAAACTGTTACAGAGATGACATAAAATCTTACTTTGAATGCATTCTAAATGCTTCTTATGAATCGTCTGTGCTTTGTTTAGTTTCACTTTTCTTTGATTGCTTGGTGGACTTGTCAGTTAAATATATTATTTTATAAAAGGAAATAGAGCAAGGTATTTTTATTTTTACTTTAACAAAACTACTTTCTATAAGGCTTCTTCCCATAGGAAAATAATAGACCTTTGTGATTCACACATTTACTTACCATTTTCTCTATGATGGAAAATATCAAAATTATTTTTCCATAAATTTATTCTTTAATTTTTCAATATAATCAAATATTGAAATCATCAGATACTGTTTAACCTAGAAATTCAATCAGTTTTGGAGACAGCAACACTATTTAGAATTTTTTCTGAAAAGATTTACAGTAAATGATAACTGAGATCTCTCCCCAAACCCTTAACCTAACCCACAAAATATGATGCAATTCTTCCCAAATTATTTTTTATCCTTCTGGGGAAGAAGAAGAAGAAGAAGAAAGAATAAGGGATTTTCTCAACTGGATTCTCTATGACCTCAGAAGCTTGAGACATTAATTATGCTACTTACAAATGAAACTGCTGACACAATTCTTTAGGTGCCCATCAACTTCTCTTATCATTTCCTCTTCAGAAGTTACTTCCTGCTAATATCAATGCTTTCTTTCTTCCTTTCACATATTTCATACTTTTTTTGAGTATTTCCCCACCTCAGCCTCTCAAGTAGCTGGGACTACAGGCTTATGCCACCATGCTCAGTTAATAGCTATATTTTTTAAAGTCAGCAGAAGAGCCTGCCCGAAGAGCTGACATGGCAATCAGGTAGGAAATCAAATGTCACAGCGACATAGCAATTGCAAGTTTCATATTCAACATCCTCTTTCCCCTAAAAGAACACATGAAGGATCTTTTCTGAACATCAATCTCATTGGTTTTAATAAGTACTGAGAGGGAAATACTTAATAGGGAATTAAAATGGGGAAAAGGGAATACCTACTTTGGGTCCTGCTGGATTGTTCAGACAGTACTAATTCTTTGAGAAATAAAGCCAGAAAAAAGATCCTGGAATTGCTGAAAGACAATTTCTTTCCCCTTAACTCTCAGAGTATTTCAAGTGTACTATGGTATATTACACAGAATTGAAAATCCTGTCTGTCCCTAATGTGAGCCCACAGTGAGCACCCTCCATTTGGGGGAATATCATGCATATACCTAGTTTGGGCCATATGACACTAATGGCTGCACTAGCAGAGTTTCCAGGGAACCCCGAAACCAAGTTTACCACCCACTCTAACATAAATGAAACTAAGAAAACTAGAAGTGCTAATATTCAATTTTTTCAAAGTTACCATATTACCAAAGATTGAAATTTCTTGACAGTCTTTGGATCACATGAACCAAAACAGGAACAGGTTGATTTTGCAGTTCATTTTGTGCTGAAGAAGAAATTAACAGATCTTATGAGTAAATCTTACCTTGAGTCAATAAGGTACAGATCATAAAGTCTATAAATCTACAAAAGTCAAAAAAAAAAAAGTGACATAACAACAGCAGCATCTGATCTGAACAGATCTGTAGAAGATGGAAAACAGATAAAGCACATGCTAGAGTTAGTTTAATTTCAACTTTCTGTAGTGAGTTAAGCAACAGGAAGTCAGACCTGGGACAACAAAGTAGAAGATATCATAGAAAATGGAAGTGTAAGGTTGGTGATATAGCTCAGGAGTGGAGTGTTTGCCCAGCAGGCATGAGACCCTGGGTTTGAAGCCACTACTGGAAATGAAAAAAAATAAAGAGATAGTGGGTTGAGGGGATGAGGATATATAAAATGTGAAAAAGAAAAGAAAGTATAAAGCTCATGATTGAACAAAGTTATTGGCTTAAAGTATATTTGCCACTTAAAGCCCAAATTTTCTTCTCAAACTGAAGAATCCAGGCAAGTATCCTTTCTGCATCCCACAGGAGAAATGTTCTTGCTGGAGAAACTAACCTGAGAGACTCAGGGCACAGAAAATGAGAATGGTAGGCACTCATGCATTCAAAATCTGCATAGTCAACTGAGGCAGTCATCAGTTCCAAACCCATGAGAGTGCCAGAAGCCAGGTTCCACCCCTTAGGCAGAAGAATGATAATTCTCCTCTAGAGAAACCGACCACCAAGAGGCTACAGAAACTGAATCTTGGGACTTCCCAACAGCAAAGCTATTCCTTCTTGATCAGAGAGAGTCACCAGAGCACATTTCCCTGTAGGCTGAAAGCAGTATTCCAATCAGCTTTACACTGCTTTACTCTTACCTATGAGTGAACAATTAGAATCACCAGATAGTTAAGTAAAATTTTCATCACAAAAGAAAACAAAAAGGACTAAGCAAAAAAGAAAGAAGCATAGTAATATATACAGTACAGGGAGCGGAAGAAGAGTTTAGATTTAAGCATATTAATTTGCTGGACACAAAGGATTAGGTACATTTTGGTATTTTTACAAAAAGTATGCTATAAAAACAAACAGGAAATAAGAAATTTTCTCTGAAATTAAACATTTAAAATTCACATTCAAAATTCTGTAGAGTCACTGTCAGGCACCTATCATATGCCATTTGCCTGCCTCTCACCTGTCCATCGCCTGCCTTACCCCTATCGATCACCCAATGCTCGAGGATCACCTCCCGATCATCCGACAGCTGCCAGCAGACTGACCGGGGACGGCCAGGGGAGAACCAGCTGCCTGCTGCTGCCTGGAAGTTCACTGTCACAGTACCTGCAGGTTTGATTACACATGGCTGCCACCATTTTGAGACAACAGCCAGGCCCTATAGGACCCCTGGCCAGACAGACTGAGTCCCGTCTCCAGGATCCCTCAGCCTGACCGATCACTCCCTGCCTCTGGGGCCCTCACATCAACTGACTGCTCCCTGCTGCCAGGCCACCCAGACCAACTGACTGTGCCCGATCACTGGGAACCCAGACCGACTGATTGCACCTGGCCTCCAGGATCCCACAACCACACCACACACACTCAACCTCCAGGACCACTGCCGGACCAACTGCATCCTGTCTCCAGGACCTCCAGCTGACCACGTCCACCCCTGAGCTGCAGCTCCCCATTGCCAACACATTTGGAAGCCAAAGCAGCCATCTTAGATAATCCTGGAAGCCATAGCTCCAATCTTTGGGTGGGGCAAATCCCATCCTGAGATGCCTGCTGGAGACTTGAAGCTCATTGTCAAGTACCTCTCATACATCAGGCTACTGAACACTGGGAGGTTTCATTAGTATATGACTGTTATACAGTAGATTTTCTTTTTTCTCCTTTTTAAAAAAAATATTTAAGTTTTTATTTCTTTACGTTTCTTGCTTTCTTTTCCTTCTGTTTACCTGTTCCCTCAGAGTTACTTTCTCCCTTATTTACATGCTGACATCCGATTTCTTCTGATTAAACTCTCACCCTTTCTATTTTCTAGAACTTCTGTATATTCTTTTATTATCCCATTAACAGCCATATTCTTCATCCCTCTGCATCCTCTTTGTCCTCCATGAGAAACTGCAGACATTATTGTAAACCTGTTTGTTTTACCGAAGATAACTTTTGAACACATTTTGTTTATTATGACAATTTTGTTATTGTCCCCATAGGGGCTATTTGGTCTAGAATTGCATAGTGTCTGATTTGGGCACTGCTAATATTGATCTCCCCTTAAAGAAAGGGTTTTGGAAACCTATAGGGTCACTATAAGCCTATAGGGGGAAATCTGCAATACCCTAGATCTGCAGTGCTAGAGGGGAAGATACATGAACAACATGAAAAAACAAGGGAAGAAAATGATCCAAACAAATTTAGATTCTATAGTAATAGAATCCAATGACAGTATGTTAGAAGAAATGTCAGAAAAGGACTTCAGATTATACATGATTAAGATGATTCGCGAAGCAAAGGATGAGATAAGAGAGCAAATGCAGGCAATGAATGATAATACCAATAAACTGAAAGAGCACCTGCAGGAAGCAAAAGATCATTTCAACAAAGAGATAGAGATTCTTAAAAAAAAAAACAAACGGAAATCCTTGAAATGAAGGAGACAATAAACCAAATAAAAAACTCAATGGAAAGCATCAGCAACAGACTAGACCACTTGGAAGACAAAACCTCAGACAATGAAGACAAAATATTTAATCTTGAAAATAAAGTCACCCAAACAGAGAAGATAGTAAGAAATCATGAACAGAATCTCCAAGAACTATGGGACATCATGAAGAGACCAAATTTAAAAATTATTGGGATTGAGGAAGGCACAGAGATACAAACCAAAGGAATGAACAACCTATTAAATGAAATAATATCAGAAAATTTTCCAAACCTGAAGAATGAAATGGAAAATCAAATACAAGAGGTTTACAGAACACCAAATGCACAGAATCACAACAGATCCACACCAAGGCATATTATAATGAAAATGCCTAACATTCAAAATAAAGATAGGATTTTGAAGGCCGCAAGAGAAAAGCATCAGATTACATATAGGGGGAGACCAATACGGATAGCAGCAGACTTCTCAACCCAGACTCTAAAAGCTAGAAGGGCCTGGAGCAACATATTTCAAGCTATGAAAGAACATGGTTGCCAACCAAGAATCCTATACCCAGCAAAACTAACCTTCAGATTTGAAGATGAAATAAAATCCTTCCATGATAAACAAAAGTTAAAAGAATTTACAAATAGAAAGCCTGAACTACAGAATGTTCTCAACAAAATATTCCATGAGGAGGAAATGAAAAACAATGATGGAGGTCAGCAAAGGGAGGAACTCCCTTAGAGAAAAACCACTCAAAGAGAAACCAAGCCAAATTAAAAACCAAAATAAGCCAAATGACTGGGAATACAAATCATTTCTCAATAATAACCCTGAACGTTAATGGCCTAAACTCAACAATCAAAAGACATAGACTGGCAGAATGGATTAAAAAGAAAGACCCAACAATATGCTGCCTGCAAGAGACTCATCTCATAGAAAAAGACATCTGCAGACTAAAGGTGAAAGGATGGGAAAAAACCTACCATGCACATGGACTCAGTAAAAAAGGGGGGGTTTCCATCCTTATATCTGATAAAGTGGACTTCAAGCCAAAGTTAGTCAGAAGGGATAAAGAAGGACATTTCATACTGCTTAAGGGAACCATAAATCAGGAAGACATAACGATAGTAAATATTTATGCCCCAAACAATGGTGCATCCCTGTACATCAAACAAATCCTTCTCAACTTCAAGAATCACACACCACAACACAATAATTCTGGGCAACATTAATGCACCACTGTCACCACTAGATATCTTCCAAACAAAATCCAACCAAAGAAACCATAGAACTCAATAACAAAATCAATAACCTAGACTTAATAGACATATATAGAATATTCCATCCATCAATGAGCAGATACACTTTCTTCTCAGCAGCACATGGAACCTTCTCGAAAATAGACCATATGTTATGCCACAAAGCAGCCCTTAGGAAATGCAAAAAAAATAGAGATACTGCCTTGTGTTCCATCAGATCATAATGGACTGAGAGTAGAAATCAATGACAAAATAAAAAAGAAAAATTACTCCAACACCTGGAGACTAAATAATATGCTATTGAATGAAATATGGATATCAGAAAACTTCAGGGAGGAGATTAAAAAATTCTTAGAGGTCAATGAGAATGATGATACAACATATCAAAATCTCTGGGACACTATGAAAGCAGTACTAAGAGGAAAATTCATTGCATGGAGCACATTCCAGAAAAGAATGAAAAGTCAACAATTAAATGACCTAACATTACAGCTCAAAGCCCTAGAAAAAGAAGAACAGAATAACAGCAAAAGTAGTAGAAGACAGGAAATAATTAAAATCAGAGCTGAAATCAATGAAATTGAAACAAAAGAAACTATTCAAAAAATTGACATAACAAAAAGTTGGTTCTTTGAGAAAGTAAACAAAATAGATAAACCCTTAGCCACACTAACGAAGAGAAGGAGAGAGAAGACTCAAATTACTAAAATACATGATGCACAACAGACACCACTGAGATACAGAACATAATGAGAAGCTACTTTGAAAATCTGTATTCCAACAAAATAGAAAGTACCGAAGACATTGACAAATTTCTAGAGACATATGCTCCTCCCAAACTGAACCAGGAGGACATACACGATTTAAACAGATCAATACCAAGCAATGAAATAGAAGAAGCCATTAAAAATCTACCATCCAAGAAAAGCCCAGGACCAGACAGATTCTCAGCCGAGTTCTATAAGACCTTCAAAGAAGAACTCATTCCAATACTTCTCAAAGTATTCCAGGAAATAGAAAAGGAGGGTACCCTACTGAACTCATTCTATGAAGCTAATATCACCCTCATACCCAAATCAGGAAAAGACACATCAAGGAAAGAAAATTTTAGACCAATATCATTGATGAATATAGATGCAAAGATCCTTAACAAAATATTGGCAAACTGTATCCAAAAACATATTAAGAAAATTGTGCACCACGATCAAGTGGGGTTCATTCCTGGAATGCAAGGATGGTTCAACATTCGTAAATCAATAAACATAATCCATCATATCAATAGACTTAAGGATAAGAATCATATGGTTATTTCAATTGATGCAGAAAAAGCATTTGACAATATACAACACCCCTTTATGCTGAAAACACTAGAAAAAATAGGGATAGTAGGAACATACCTGAACATTGTAAAGGCTATTTATGCTAAGCCCATGGCCAACATCATTCTTATGGAGAAAAACTGAAACCATTTCATTTAAAAACAGGAACAAGACAGGGATGTCCTCTTTCACCACTTCTATTCAACATTGTCCTCAAAACTCTAGCCAGAGCAATTAGGCAGACTAAAGAAATTAAACGGATATGAATAGGAAAAGAGGAACTTAAGCTGTCACTATTTGCAGATGACATGATTCTATATTTAGAGGATCCAAAAACTTCCTCCAGAAAACTTCTAGACCTTGTCAATGAATTCAGCAAAATAGCAGGCTATAAAATCAACACACATAAATCTATAGCATTTTTATACACAAGCGATGAAACAGCTGAAAGGGAAATGAGGAAAACAACTCCATTTGCAATAGCCTCAAAAAAAATAAAATACTTGGGTATCAATCTAACCAAAGAGGTAAAAGATCTCTACAATGAAAACTACAAAACACTGAAGAAAGAAACTAAGGAAGACCTTAGAAGGTGGAAAGATCTTCCATGTTCTTGGATAGGAAGAATTAATATTGTCAAAATGGCCATACCACCAAAAGTGCTATACAGATTCAATGCAATTCCAATTAAAATCCCAATGACGTACCTCACAGAAATAGAGCAAGCAATCATGAAATTCATCTGGAAGAATAAGAAACCCAGAATAGCTAAAGCAATCCTTAACAGGAAGAATGAAGCAGGGGGTATCGCAATACCAGAACTTCAACTATACTACAAAGCAATAGTAACAAAAACAGCATGGTATTGGCACCAAAATAGACAGGTAGATCAATGGTACAGAATAGAGGACACAGACACAAACCCAAATAAATACAATTTTCTAATACTAGACAAAGGTGCCAAAAATATGCAATGGAGAAAAGATAGCCTCTTCAACAAATGGTACTGGGAAAACTGGAAATCCATATGCAACAGAATGAAACTAAACCCCTATCTCTCAGCCTGCACAAAAATCAACTCACAATGGATCAAGGACCTTGAAATCAGACCAGAGACCCTGCATCTTAAAGAAGAAAAAGTAGGTCCAAATCTTCACCTTGTTGGCTTAGGATCAGACTTTCTTAACAGGACTCCCATAGCACAAGAAATAAAAGCAAGAATCAATAACTGGGATAGATTCAAACTAAATAGCTTTCTCTCAGCAAAAGAAACTATCAGCAATGAGAAGAGAGAGCCTACAGAGTGGGAGAATATCTTTGCCACTCATACTTCAGATAGAGCACTAATTTCCAGAATATATAAAGAACTCAAGAAACTCTACACCAAGAATACAAATAATCCAATCAACAAATGGGCTAAGGAAATGAACAGACACTTCACAGAAGAAGATGTACAAGTAATCAACACATATATGAAAAAATGTTCAACATCTTTAGTAATAAGAGAAATGCAAATCAAAACTACACTAAGATTCCATCTCACCCCAATTAGAATGGCGATTATCAAGAATACAAGCAATAATAGGTGTTGGAGAGAATGTGGAGGAAAAGGTACACTCATACATTGCTGGTGGGGTTGCAAATTAGTGCAGCCACTCTGGAAAGCAGTGTGGAGATTCCTTAGAAAACTTGGAATGGACCTACCATTTGACCCAGCTATCCCACTCCTTGGCCTATACCCAAAGGACTTAAAATCAGCATACTACAGAGATACAGCCACATCAATGTTCATAGCTGCTCAATTCACAATAGCCAGACTGTGGAACCAACCTAGATGCCCTTCAATTGATGAATGGATAAAGAAACTGTGGTATATATATATACACAATGGAATATTACTCAGCTATAAAGAATAATAAAATTATGGCATTTGCAGGCAAATGGATGAAATTGGAGAATATCATGTTAAGTGAGATAAGCCAATCTCAAAAATCCAAAAGAGGAATGATCTCACTGATAAGCGGATGATGACACTTATTAGGGGGTGGGAGGGGGACAAGAATGGAGGAAGGAGGGACTGTATAGAGGGAAAAGAGAGGTGGGAGGGGTGGGGGGGAGAAAAAATAACGGAATGAATCAAATATCATTACTCTATGTAAATATATGAATATGCAAATGGTATGCTGTTACTCCATGTACAAACTGAAACAACATGTATCCCATTTGTTTACAGTAAAAAAAAAAAAAAAAAGAAGAAATCCAAATAGCCAAAAAAAACATTTCTGTAGAGCTTGGTGCACTGGTGCATGCCTGTAATCCCAATGGCTCCTGAGGCTGAGACAGGAGGATTGAGAATTCAAAGCCAGCCTCAGCAACATATCTAGGAGCAAAGCAACCTAGTAAGACCCTGTCTCTAAATATAATACAAAAAAAGGCTGGGGTTGTGGCTCAGTGATTGAGTGCCCCTGAGTTCAATCCCCAGTACCAAAAAAAAAAAAAAGAAAAGAAAAAAAAAAAAAGAAAAATTCTGTAGAAGATTTGAATGAGTTAAAAAACTCTTGAAAGAACAAAAACAAAGTGATAGACAATAAGAAAGATAAGAAAATTAAAGAATTAATTGAAGAAATTTAATATCTAACTAAAAGAAATCTAGAGATAGAAAAAGGACATTACAAAAAAATAAGAAATTTTCCCCAAACTAAACAATATTAATTTGCCATATTAAAAAGCCATGTACAATGCAGACCCCAAACAACTAGAAGTTCTGCCCTTAACAACTAGAAGAAGCTATAAATGATAGATTTTTCAAGTCCATAAAACACTTGAGGATGCATATGAAGACTAAAACAATCAATGAATTGCTAATCTAGAATAACAACTTCTGGAGAGTCGAGTTAAAGCAGCTGACTTGTGATTCACACACTCTTTACCAGGGGGTTGACTCTGGAAAATATTAAAGAAGGCAGGGTGACCTGGTCTAATCTCCTCGTGGAGACAGCCAGAACTCCAAGTAAATGGAATAATCCACCGTAAATGGAGGAGGGTCCTTACCTATGGAATATTCTTAAAATAAAAATACTCGTATCTCTGGTTAAGGATTGGTTATTAAAATAAACTCAGAATCTATGGATTTATGAGCCAAGGCTCCTTAGGAAATGTCACATGAACCAAAGTGGGAAATGTAAATGTGTCATTAAACATTCTACTGTATTTGATGATAACCCAGTACCTCATCCAGGGCCCTGGTCTACTCTGAAGCAGAGAACGAGCATCCGACATAGAAAGGAAGGCCCTGAGAGCCACCCTCAGTGCCACCCTCATTATCTCGAGTCTCTGCTTTGCTTGAGCCTTTTCATTACCTGAAAATCTGAGGTTATAAGCAAAACATGATAGTGGCTATGATATCTGATTTTTGTGGGCACCTAATGAAAAAGGTAAACAACACACATGTGTAGATGAGGAACTTCAACAGAGAGACAGAAACTACACAAAAAGGGGCACAAAAAAATGCTAGAAATTAAAATTAAAGAAATGTGGCTGTTCACAGACTTTGTTAAAACCTTATAACAATTTCTACCCTCCACCTTTTTTGCTTTTATTTTATTTCTACATTATAGACTATAAACTCTAAAATAGCAATTTAACAGTCAATTGTCTTTCAAAGAGATTTAGTTAAAATTAAAATTGAGAATAAAGATATCTTTCAATGGGCTTATCTTTAAGTCTATCAGAAAAAAAATTACTGAACTGAAATTTTCAAAAAATGAATCAGAGTTAGAAAAAAAATTAAACACAGCATCCAACAATTATGTGACAATATCAGATACACAAACAGAATTTGGGGCCTTAGAAGAAAAAGAACAAGACAGAAAAATATTTAAAGAAAAAATGGTTTAGAATTTTCAAAATTCATAAAAGGTATCAATCATCAGATCCAAGAAGCTCATTGAACTCAAGCAAAACAATTAGAACAAAACCATAGTAATCTCATTATAATGAAACTGCTAAAAAACAAAAATAAGCAGAAAGTATTTAAAGCAATAAGATAAGAAACTACATACAAAGAAAAAATTATAATTATAACTGAATTCTCATCCAAACTAATGGACTCTAGATGACAATGAAAAATATTTTAAGTGCTGAAAAAAGTCAAATTATCATTCTATAACCAGAAAAATTATCCACCAAACATGAAAATGAAACAAAAACTCTTGACATATGAAAATTGAAATAATGAGAGGGATTCAAAATGGCGGACTAGAGGGTGGCTGTGTTTCGTGTTGCTCCAGGACTCAGGACTCAAGAAGAGGAGATATAGAGAGCCTTGGGACCAACTCAAAGCAGCCGGGCGAGAATCTCCCACTGGGCAGACGTCCGGACGGGGCAGGAGCCCTGGACGGGGCGGTAGCCCCAAAAGCAGGGATCTTTGCAAAGTAGAACGGCCGGCGAGGCGCCCCTCCCCCCGCCGGAGCAGTGATCGCAGACAGCTGGGAGCATTGAAGAGGGGGCTGCCCAGAGGAGAAGGAGAAATACGGGCTCGGCACGTCGCTTGGAATTGGATCAGCTGCGCCAGGGCTCCCGGCGGCTATCCGGAGGAGCAGTGTGGGTTCAGGACTCAAGAAAAGGAGATATTGAGAGACTTGGGACCAACTCAAAGTAGCCGGGTGAGTGTTTCCCACTGGGCAGGCGGACGGGGCGGTAGCCCCCGGACAGGGCGGTAGCCCCGAAAGCAGGGATCTTTGCAAAGTAGAACTGCCGGCGAGGCGCCCCTCCCCCCGCCGGAGCAGTGATCGCAGACAGCTGGGAGCATTGGAGAGGTGGCTGTTCACCACAGCGCTTAGACTCGGCGCAACCCACCCGCGCTCTGGGAGGCTGCCCAAAGGAGAAGGTGCTTGGTGAGCTGTTTGGACTGAACGTGACCACCCCTGAACACAGGGGGCTGCCCAGAGGAGAAGGAGAAATACGGGCTCGGCACGTCGCTTGGAATTGGAACAGCTGCGCCAGGGCTCTGGGCGGCTATCCGGTGGAACAGCGTGGTGAGTGGTTTGGTCCCAGAGCATCCGCTCCTGAACATAGGGGGGTTGTCTGGAGAAGGAGGAGGAGCGCGGCGGGGTGCTTGGGCTCGAAGTGACTGCACCAGGGCTACGGGAGGCAGTCGGGACAAGAAGGTGCACAGTGAGTTCTTGGGACTCGTGACGCACCAGATCTCTGGGTAACTGCCTGGTGGAGAAAGTGGTGCGTGGTGGGTCACTTGGTCTTAGAGCGACGGCACGGAACAACAGGTGGCTGCCGGAGGAAAAGGCGTGTGGCGGGTCACTGGGACTCGGAGCGATTGTAAGGGGCTCCAGGTGGCTGCTCAGAGGAGGGGCCACATAGCCAGGCGCAAAGTGCAGAGCAGAGTCCTAGACGGCTTCTTGGTGGAAGGGCCCCACAGACAAACTGAGGGGCGGAGCGAAGGCTCCAGGACTGCAGGCAGCTTCTCTGAGGAGAGGCAGCCGAAGGAGATTCGTTTGCGAAGGGTGAGGCTTCCAGGCCCAGGAGGTAGGTCCGGGTCCCTGGGATCATTGCAGAAGAAGGCTGCCCAGCCCAGGCGGTAGTTGTGAATTGAACGGAACCTCTGGGAGGAAAACCGACCAGCGAGACCTCCCCACCGGGTGACTCCTCCCTGTTGGGTGAGGTTCTCCCAAAAGGACCGTAAAATCAGAGACACAGGCCCAAACTGGTCTTGCATCAGCCCACAACCTACTTCCCTTCTGGATGACCATTCATCAGCAAGTGAAGGTACCTCTGCCCACTAGCAGGGAATATACCCCACCAGAAGGCCACCACCCCTAGGGAGTCAGCTCCCTTGTGGAGCACTGCATTATCAACTTCCTCCAAGATTTCAGGCTACTGAAGACTAAGAGGGGATATAATAGAAATCTTCAGGGATATTATAAGACAATAGAGGAAATCTGCAATATCACAGCGGTCAACTGATACCTGAACAATATGAGAAAACAAGGAAAGAAAATGCTGCAAACAAATCTAGATGTTACATCAATGAAACCCAACGACAGCATGGCAGAAGAAATGACAGAAAGGGAGTTCAGAATGTACATAATTAAAATGCTCAGGGAAGCAAATGACGAGATGCAAGAGCAAATGCAGGCACTGAATGATCGCACCAATCAACAGTTAAAAGAGCAAATACAGGAAGCAAAAGATCACTTCAATAAAGAGTTAGAGATATTGAAAAAAAACCAAACAGAAATCCTTGAAATGAAGGAAACAATAAACCAAATTAAGAACTCCATAGAAAGCATAACCAATAGAATAGAACACCTGGAAGACAGAACATCAGACATTGAAGATAAAATATTTAACCTTGAAAACAAAGTTGAACAAACAGAGAAGATGGTAAGAAATCATGAACAGAATCTCCAAGAACTATGGGATATCATGAAGAGAACAAATTTGAGAATTATTGGAATTGAGGAAGGCTTAGAGAAACAGACCAAAGGAATGAACAATCTATTCAATGAAATACTATCAGAAAATTTCCCAAATCTGAAGAATGAAATGGAAGATCAAGTACAAGAGGCTTATAGGACTCCAAATATACAAAATTACAACAGACTCACATCAAGGCACATTATAATGAAAATGCCCAACATACAAAATAAAGACAGAATTTTAAAGGCCGCAAGAGAGAGGAATCAAATTACATTCAGGGGGAAACCAATACGGATATCAGCAGATTTTTCAATCCAGACCCTATAAGCTAGAAGGGCCTGGAACAACATTTTTCAAGCCCTGAAAGAAAATGGATGCCAACCAAGAATCTTATACCCAGCAAAACTTACCTTCAAATTTGATGATGAAATAAAATCCTTCCATGATAAACAAAAGCTAAAAGAATATACAAAAAGAGAGCATTACAGAACATTCTCAGCAAAATATTCCATGAGGAAGAGATGAAAAACAAAGAAACAAATCAGCAATGGGAGGAACCATCCTAAAGGAATTGTCAAATAAAGGAAGAACCAAGTCGTCTCAAAATAAATAAATAAATAAATAAATAAATAAATAAATAAAATGAACCAAATGACCGGGAATACAATCATATCTCAATAATAACCCTGAATATTAATGGCCTGAACTCATCAATCAAAAGACATAGACTGGCAGATTGGATCAAAAAGAAAGATCCAACAATATGTTGCCTGCAAGAGACTCACCTCGTAGAAAGAGATACACATAGACTAAAGGGGAAAGGATGGGGGAAAACATATCATGCACATGGACTCAGGAAAAAAGCTGGGGTATCCATCCTCATTACAGATAAGGTGGACTTCAAGTCAAAACTAGTCAAAAGGGATAAAGAAGGACATTACATACTGCTTAAGGGAACCATAAATCAGCAAGACATAACAATCATAAACATCTATGCCCCAAACAGTGGCTCATCCATGTATGTCAAACAAATCCTTCTCAATTTCAGAAACCAAATAGAACATAACACAATAATACTAGGTGATTTTAACACGCCTCTCTCACCACTGGACAGATCTTCCAAACAAAAATTGAACAAAGAAACCATAGATCTCAATAACACAATCAATAATTTAGACTTAACGGACATTTATAGAATATACCATCCAACCAAGAGCGAATACACTTTATTCTCAGCAGCACATGGATCCTTCTCTAAAATAGACCATACATTATGCCACAAAGCTAATGTAAGCAAATACAAGAAGATAGAGACACTACCTTGTATTCTATCAGATCATAATGGTTTGAAGTTAGAAATAAATGAAAGAGTAAAAAACAGAAGCTACTCCAACACCTGGAGATTAAACAATATGCTATTACATGATGAATGGATAACAGAAGATATTAGGAAGGAAATTAAAAAATTCCTAGAGGTAAATGAGAACAAAGAAACATCATATCAAAATCTTTGGGACACTATGAAAGCAGTACTTAGAGGAAAATTTATTTCATGGAGCGCATTCAATAAAAGAAGTAAAAATCAACAAATAAACAACCTAACACTTCAGCTCAAAGCCCTAGAAAAAGAAGAACAGACCAACACCAAAAGTAGTACAAGACAGGAAATAGTTAAACTCAGAGCTGAAATCAACGAAATTGAAACAAAAGAAACTATACAAAAAATTGACAAAATAAATAGTTGGTTCTTTGAAAAAATAAACAAAATTGATAAACCCTTAGCCACTCTAACAAAGAGAAGACGAGAGAAAACCCAAATCACCAAAATTCGGAATGAACAAGGAAATATCACAACAGACACGACTGAAATACAAAACATAATTAGAAGCTATTTTGAAAATCTATATTCTAACCAAATAGAAAATTTCGAAGACATCAACAGGTTTCTAGAGACATATGAATTGCCTAAATTGAGTGAGGAGGACATACAAAATTTAAATAGATCAATTTCAAGTAATGAAGTAGAAGAGGTCATCAAAAGCCTACCAACAAAGAAAAGTCCAGGACCAGACGGGTTCTCAGCTGAGTTCTACAAAATGTTTAAAGAAGAGCTCATTCCAATACTTCTCAAAGTATTCCATGAAATAGAAGAGGAGGGTACCCTCCCAAACTCATTCTATGAAACCAATATTACCTTGATACCCAAGCCAGACAGAGATAAATCGAGGAAAGAAAATTTCAGACCAATATCATTAATGAACATTGACGCAAAAATTCGCAATAAAATTTTAGCAAATCGCATACAAAAATATATTAAAAAGATAGTGCACCACGATCAAGTGGGTTTTATCCCAGGGATGCAAGGTTGGTTCAACATCCGGAAATCAATAAATGTAATTCACCATATCAATAGACTTAAAGTCAAGAACCACATGATTATTTCAATAGATGCAGAAAAAGCATTTGATAAAATACAACACCCCTTCATGCTCAAAACACTAGAAAAAATAGGGATAGTGGGAACATTCCTTAACATTGTAAAGGCCATCTATGCTAAGCCCATGGCTAATATCATTCTAAACGGTGAAAAACTGAAAGCATTCCCCCTAAAAACTGGAACAAGACAGGGATGCCCTCTTTCACCACTCCTATTCAATATCGTTCTTGAGACTCTAGCCAGAGCAATTAGACAGACCAAGGAAATTAAAGGAATACGAATAGGAAAAGAAGAACTCAAACTATCCCTATTTGCGGATGATATGATTATATACTTAGAGGAACCAGGAAATTCCACCAGAAAACTCTTAGAACTCATAAGTGAATTCAGTAAAGTGGCAGGTTACAAGATCAATGCTCATAAATCCAATGCATTTTTATACATAAGTGAGGAATCCTCAGAAAGAGAAATTATGAAAACCACCCCATTCACCATAGCATCGAAAAAAATAAAATACTTGGGAATCAATCTCACAAAAGAGGTAAAAGACCTCTACAATGAGAACTACAGAACACTAAAGAAAGAAATCGAAGAAAACCTTAGAAGATGGAAAGATCTCCCATGTTCTTGGACAGGCCGAATTAATATTGTCAAAATGGCCATACTTCCAAAAGTGCTATACAGATTCAATGCAATCCCAATTAAAATCCCAATGACGTACCTTACAGAAATAGAGCAAGCAATCATGAAATTCATCTGGAAGAATAAGAAACCCAGAATAGCTAAAGCAATCCTTCGCATTAAAAATGAAGCAGGGGGTATCGCAATACCCGAACTTCAACTTTTTTACAAAGCAATAGTAACAAAGACGGCATGGTACTGGTACCAAAATAGACAGGTAGATCAATGGTACAGAATAGAGGACACGGACACAAACCCAAATAAATACAACTTTCTAATACTAGACAAAGGTGCCAAAAATATGCAATGGAGAAAAGATAGCCTCTTCAACAAATGGTGCTGGGAGAATTGGAAATCCATATGCAACAGAATGAAACTAAACCCCTATCTCTCACCCTGCACAAAACTCAACTCAAAATGGATTAAGGACCTTGGAATCAGACCAGAGACTCTGCAGATTATAGAAGAAAAAGTAGGTCCCGATCTTCAACATGTCGGCCTAGGACCAGACTTCCTCAACAGGACTCCCATAGCACAAGAAATAAAAGCAAGAATCAATAACAGGGATAGATTCAAACTAAAAAGCTTTCTCTCAGCAAAGGAAACTATCAGTAATGTGAAGAGAGAGCCTACAGAGTGGGAGAATATCTTTGCCAATCATACTTCAGATAGGGCACTAATCTCCAGAATCTATAAAGAACTCAAAAAACTCTACACCAAGAATACAAATAATCCAATTGACAAATGGGCTAAGGAAATGAACAGACACTTCACAGAAGAAGATGTACAAGCAATCAATAAACATATGAAAAAATGTTCAACATCTCTAGTAATAAGAGAAATGCAAATCAAAACCACCCTAAGATTCCATCTCACCCCAATTAGAATGGCGATTATCAAAAATACAAGCAACAGGTGTTGGCGAGGATGTGGGGAGAAAGGTACACTCATACATTGCTGGTGGGACTGCAAATTAGTGCAGCCACTCTGGAAAGCAGTGTGGAGATTCCTTAGAAAACTTGGAATGGACCCTCCATTTGACCCAGCTATCCCACTCCTTGGCCTATACCCAAAGGATCTAAAATCAGCATACTACAGAGATACAGCCACATCAATGTTCATAGCTGCTCAATTCACAATAGCCAGACTGTGGAACCAACCTAGATGCCCTTCAATTGACGAGTGGATAAAGAAACTGTGGTATATATACACAATGGAATATTACTCAGCCATAAAGAATGACAAAATTATAGCATTTGCAGGCAAATGGATGAAATTGGAGAATATCATGCTAAGTGAGATAAGCCAATCTCAAAAAGACAAGGGACGAATGATATCGCTAATAAGTGGAGGATGACACATAATGGGGGGGAGGGAAGGGTTAGTGTTAGGGTTAGAGTTAGGGTTAGGGAGGGGGGCAAGTATGGAGGAAGAAAGTACTGTATAGAGGGTAAAGAGGGATGGGAGGGGTGGGGGGAAGGGGAAAAAAATAACAGAATGAATCAAACAACATTATTGTATGTGGATTTATGATTACACAAATGGTATGCCTTTGCGCCATGTACAAAGAGAGAGGCAACATGTATCCCATTTGTTTACAATAAAATAAAATAAAATAAAAATTAAAAAAAAAAAAAGAAATAATGAATCCTCGGCACATCTGGATTATAAGAAATACTGAAAGTTTCTTGGGCTGAAAGCAACAATACCAAATAGAAACTCAATTCTGAAAGAACAAGTAAGAAACACCAGAAAGGTAAATTGATTGGAAAATACATGATTTAAAATTATTCATACAGATACTTTTAAATCTCTTTAAAACACAATTGCCTGTTAAATTTCTATTTTAGAGATTATGGTCTATAATGTAGAAATAAAATAAAAGCATAAAATGCAGAGGGTAGAAATTGTTATAAGGTTTTTACAAAGTCTGTGAAGCAGTAGAACTTTTTGTGAAAGTAGGCAGTGATATTACAGTAGTTACATCTCCTTTAACAGATTAAAGGAGAAAATTTTTATTACCAAAAAAAAGTGAATTGTGAACCAAACTTAAAATGGATTCAAGACTAAAAGAAGAAATAAACACCTTCAGCAAACCAGGAATAGAATGGAAGTTCTTCAGTCTAACAAAAGCACACATTAATCATGTCATCAGCGAACAGGGATAGTTTGAGTTGTTCTTTTCCAATTCATATACCTTTAATTTCTTTGGTTTGTCTAATTGCTCTGGCTAGAGTCTCAAGAACGATGTTGAATAGAAGTGGTGAAAGAGGGCATCCCTGCCTTGTTCCAGTTTTTAGGGGGAATGCTTTTAGTTTTTCACCATTTAGAATGATATTAGCCATGGGCTTAGCATAGATGGCTTTTACAATGTTAAGGAATGTTCCCACTATCCCTATTTTTTCTAGTGTTTTGAGCATGAAGGGGTGCTGTATTTTATCAAATGCTTTTTCTGCATCTATTGAAATAATCATGTGATTCTTGACTTTAAGTCTATTGATATGGTGAATGACACTTATTGATTTCCTGATGTTGAACCAACCTTGCATCCCTGGGATGAAACCCACTTGATCATGGTGCACTATCTTTTTAATATGTTTTTGTATGCGATTTGCTAAAATTTTGTTGAGAATTTTGCATCGATGTTCATTAAGGATATTTGTCTGAAATTTTCTTTCCTTGATGAGTCTCTGTCTGGTTTAGGTATCAGGGTGATATTGGCTTCATAGAATGAGTTTGGGAGGGTTCTCTCCTCTTCTATTTTATGGAATACTTTGAGAAGTATTGGAATGAGCTCTTCTTTAAAGGTTTTGTAGAACTGGGCTGAGAACCCATCTGGTCCCGGACTTTTCTTTGTTGGTAGGCTTTTGATGACTTCTTCTATTTCAGTACTTGAAATTGGTCTATTTAAATTGTGTATGTCCTCCTCATTCAGTTTAGGCAATTCATATGTCTCTAGAAACCTGTTGATGTCTTCAAGGTTTTCTGTTTTGTTGGAGTATAGATTTTCAAAATAGCTTCTAATTATGTTTTGTATTTCAATCCTGTCTGTTGTGATATTTCCGTGTTCATTCTGAATTTTAGTGATTTGGGTTTTCTCTCGTCTTCTCTTTGTTAGTGTGGCTAAAGGTTTATCAATTTTGTTTATTTTTTCAAAGAACCAACTATTTATTGTGTCATTTTTTTGTAGTGTTTCTTTTGTTTCAATTTCATTGATTTCAGCTCTGAGTTTAACTATTTCCTGTCTTCTACTACTTTTGCTGCTGGTCTGTTCTTCTTTTTCTAGGGATTTGAGCTGTAGTGTTAGGTCATTTATTTTTTGAGTTTTACTTCTTTTATTAAATGTGCTCCATGAAATAAATTTTCCTCTAAGTACTGCTTTCATAGTGTCCCAGAGATTTTGATATGATGTTTCTTTGTTCTCATTTACCTCTAAGAAATTTTTAATTTCCTTCCTAATATCTTCTGTTATCCATTCATCATATAATAGCATATTGTTTAATCTCCAGATGTTGGAATAGTTTCTGTGTTTTACTCTTTCATTTATTTCTAACTTCAATCCATTATGATCTGATAGAATACAAGGTAGTGTCTCTATCTTCCTGTATTTGCTAACATGATTATATATTTAGAGGAACCTGGAAATTCCACCAGAAAACTCTTAGAACTCATAAGTGAATTCAGTAAAGTAGCAGGTTACAAGATCAATGCTCATAAATCCAATGCATTTTTATACATAAGTGATGAATTTTCAGAAAGAGAAATTAGGAAAACTACCCCATTCACAATAGCATCGAAAAAAAATAAAATACTTGGGAATCAATCTCACAAAAGAGGTGAAAGACCTCTACAATGGGAACTATACAACACTAAAGAAAGAAATTAAAGAACACCTTAGAAGATGGAAAGATCTTCCATGTTCTTGGATAAGAAGAATTAATATTGTCAAAATGGCCATACTACCTAAAGTGCTATACAAATTCAATGCAATTCCAATTAAAATCCCAATGACGTACCTTACAGAAATAGAGCAAGCAATTATGAAATTCATCTGGAAGACTAAGAAACCCAGAATAGCTAAAGCAATCCTTAGCAGGAAGAGTGAAACAGGGGGTATTGCAATACCAGATCTTCAACTCTACTACAAAGCAATAGTAACAAAAACAGCATGGTATTGGTACCAAAATAGAAAGGTAGATCAATGGTACCGAATAGAGAACACGGACACAAACCCAAATAAATACAATTTTCTCATACTAGACAAAGGGGCCAAAAATATGCAATGGAGAAAAGATAGCCTCTTCAACAAATGGTGCTGGGAGAATTGGAAATCCATATGCAACAGAATGAAACTAAACCCATATCTCTCACCATGCACGAAACTAAACTCAAAATATATTAAGGACCTCGGAATCAGACCAGAGACCCTGCATCTTATAGAATAAAAAGTAGGTCCAGATCTTCAACATGTCGGCTTAGGACCAGACTTCCTTAACAGGACTCCCATAGCACAAGAAATAAAAGCAAGAATCAATAACTGGGATAGATTCAAACTAAAAAGCTTTCTCTCAGCAAAGGAAACTATCAGCAATGCGAAGAAAGAGCCTACAGAGTGGGAGAATATCTTTGCCAATCATACTTCAGATAGAGCACTAATCTCCAGAATCTATAAAGAACTCAAAAAACTCTACTCCAAGAAGTCAAATAATCCAGTCGACAAATGGGCTAAGGAAATGAACAGACACTTCACAGAAGAATATCTACAAGCAATCAACAAACATATGGAAAAATGCTCAACATCTCTAGTAAAAAGAGAAATGGAAATCAAAACCACCCTAAGATTCCATCTCACCCCAATTAGAATGGCGATTATCAAGAATACAAGCAACAACAGGTGTTGGCGAGGATGTGGGGAGAAAGGTACACTCATACATTGCTGGTGGGACTGCAAATTAGTGCAGCCACTCTGGAAAGCAGTGTGGAGATTCCTTAGAAAACTTGGAATGGACCCTCCATTTGACCCAGCTATCCCACTCCTTGGCCTATACCCAAAGGATCTAAAATCAGCATACTACAGAGATACAGCCACATCAATGTTCATAGCTGCTCAATTCACAATAGCCAGACTATGGAACCAACCTAGATGCCCTTCAATTGATGAGTGGATAAAGAAGCTGTGGTATATATATACAATGGAATATTACTCAGCCATAAAGAATGATAAAATTATGGCATTTGCAGGCAAATGGATGAAATTGGAGAATATCATGCTAAGTGAGATAAGCCAATCTCAAAAAGCCAAAGGAAGAATGATATCGCTGATAAGTGGATGATGACACATAATGGGGGGAGGGAAGGGTTAGTGTTAGGGTTAGAGTTAGGGTTAGGGAGAGGGGCAAGTATGGAGGAAGGAAGCTCTATATAGAAGGAAAAGAGGGGTGGGAGGGGTGGGGGGAAGGGAAAAAATAACAGAATGAATCAAATGACATTACTCTATGTAAATTTATGATTACATAAATGGTATGCCTTTATGCCATGTACAAACAGAGAAACAACATGTATCCCATTTGTTTACAATAAAATAAAATTTTTAAAAAAATTTTTTTAAAAAAAGCACACATTAAAAAATCTATAGTTAATGTCTTCTTAATGGTGAAATAATAAACATTCTCTACCTAAGATTGGGGTCAAGCCCAAGATGTCCATTCTCATTATTTCTATTTAACATGTGTTTACATTGTGTTTGAGAACCTATGTAGTTCAGTTAGCAAAAGAAAAAAAAAAGACACAAGAATTAGGAAAGAAACTAATCAGTCTTTATTTGTGATGACATAATAGGATATGGAAAAAAATCCTTAGAAATATAAAAAGCAAATCCTACTAAAAGTAATATTAATTCAGCAATGTTACAAGTTGCAAAGTCAACCCAGAACCTCAATTTTATTTCTGTGGATTCTAGCAATGAACAACTGAATATAATTTTAAATGCCATTTACAATACATTGCAAAATAAGAATTAATGAGAAATCAATTTAATAAATGATTTGTAAACCCTCTACACTAAAACCTACAAAGCATTACAAGGAGAAATTAAAGAACATCTCTTTCTCTTTCGAAGAAATGAAAAGATGTGTCACATTCACAGATTAGAAAATTCAACATTGTTAAGTATTGATTCTCTCCAATCTAAGATGTTGATTCAATACAATTCTAATAAAAATTCTGGCACTTTGTAGAAGCTTACTGGTTTCTATATAAGTCGATTCTAATATTTAAAGGGAGGTCCAAAAAATCTATGATAATTCAAATACTCTTCAAAAATAGTCAACAGTGAAGGATTTAAATTAATCTGTTCTCAAGATTTCCTTTAAAAGTATGGTAATAAAAACAGTGTGACACTGAGCATGTGAGTCAATAACTTGATCAAAGTAATAAAACATAGACTCCAGTAAAAGACAACAAAATAGTTTTTGACAAATGTTCCAAACAATACAATGGGGGGAGGGAGTCTTTTCATCAAATGGTGCTGGAACAATTGGAATTCATATTTTTAAAATTAACCCCTACCTCACACCATATATAATTATGAACTTAAGACTGATCATTATCATAAATTGAAAGCTAAACATTCTAGGAAAAGTACAGAAAATGACTTTGCAATCTTCAAGTAAATATTTCTTAAGTTGGATACAATAAGATACATTTATTGAAGGGAAAAAAATGACAAATTGGACTTCATCAAAAATGAAGCTTTTACTAAACCAAAAAAAAATAAAAAACATTTTTAAGATATGAAAATGAAAACGAAAATCTGGAGGAAACATTTGTAACATGTATATATTACAAAGGACTTTTATCCAAAATATTTGGAGAATGTATTTAAATTTAACTAGAAATAAACAAGACAAAAAGAAGCAACTCACAAAAGAAGATATATGAATAGTCAATAAGTACATGAAAAAATATTAATTCATAAGTAACCATGAAAAAGCAAATTTAAATCAAAGTGATTATCAGTATACACCTACCAGAATGCATAAGATTAAAAACAACTGGCAAAACCAAATATTAGACAATATGTGGAGCAATCAGAACTTTCACACATTGTAAGTACACATGTAAAATACAAAATCTGCTGTTTTTAAAAGTTAAACATACATTCAATCTATGACTCAACAATTCTAAAATAAGAAATCTTATATCCACGAAAATACTTGTGCAAAATTGTTCATGGCCACTTTATTAATAATAATGAAAAAACTGAAAACAGCTCAGCTATTAACTGTGGTAAACTGTGGTGTTCATCACACCACAGTTTAACTCTACACCTAATATCTGTGTGTTTAATCATATGGAAATCATACTTTAAACTCATCTTCAGCACTAGAAGTTATGCTAGATGGTTAACTTCGAGGAGGAATAAGGGAATATCCCTGGACAAAGGTCGATGGGTCCTGGTAAAGCTACCAGGGTGTGTTTACTTTGTGATAATTCATTTATCTTCACGCTTTTTTATGCACTGTTCTTTAAGTTAGTTATACCACAATAAAGTCTTGATGAAAGCCTCAGTCAACCATGGGAATTCTGAAGCCAAGAATGATATTGCTTGGGATGAGAAGGAAATGTAGGTTTCCTGGGAAGGGAGGATGCTCTTGGAAAAGGTAATTCCAGCTGAGACATTTGCTCCAGAGAGCACTGAAAGCTGAGGGGCATTTTCTGGAGGAACTCCTAGGAAATGAGAAAATCTTTGATCCTGAAAGGAGGTTTAAGACACTCTTCACAATGTTCCCTGCATGCTTTTACTTCTGGATTCCTTATATAAAGTTTTTGTTTGTTTTGTTTTGGTTTGTTTTGGTTTGGTTTGGTTTTGGTACAGAGGTTGAACCCAGAGGTGCTTAACTACTGAGCCACAGCTCCAGCACTATATTGTTTTATTTTGACACAAGATCTCACTAAATTGCTGAGGACCTCACTAAGTTGCTGAGGTTGTGGGAGCATCTCAGCCCACGGAGTCCAATTACAGACCTGCACTGTCATGCCTGGCTAAACTATTAAAATCTATTAGAGAATTAAAACAAAAACAAAACAGAAACAGTGCATTAAAAAAGCTCCTCAATAGAAATTCTCTGCAAATGTACTTTGTAGTTCACGAAGAACATTGTTTACATCAGATGAAAAAATCTGGCCTCTGAGTTATAGGACATTTCCTCAAATATGGGTTTTGCCTATTTATTTATATCAAAAATTATCAGTGTGTTTATGACTCAAACTTCCTCTAACTACTTTCACTTTTATGCATTCTGAGTCATTTCACACTGAAATCTACAAATTTATTTCAATCCCAACAAAAATTCCCCTATGACTTTATTTTATGGGGTATCACAGACTAACATCAAAGTGTTTGTAGAATAATAAACCAAAAATTTGTTTAAAAAAAAAGAAATATATAAATGGCAAAATGATGTGGGGAAACATGCCTTATGAGGTATCAAAGCACAAAATGGTATTATAGAAATTCAGAAGTGTGGTTCTGGGCCCAAAAAGGCAAATAGATGAGTGAACCAAAATAAAGATTCCAAATCAACTCTCACACATATCAAGTAACATTTTGAATATGAAGCAACATGAAGGAATGTTTCACAAATGCTCTTGGGACAACTGATCTGGAAAAAACACAATGTCCCAATCCTATCAGGGAAAATAAGGCCAGGGCTGGGGGTATGTCACAAAGACTTCACATTTACTTAGAAAGGATAACAGTAGATATTGACTACACATATTTACCTGGACCCCTACATAACCCTAAGAACATCAGAGGATAGTAATACAGCTACTTCCTTTGTCAATATCAAACCTATCAACAACAGAGATCAATACTGAATTCCTATTACAGAACTCTCAATGACACTGTCAGTAGTAATTTATCTCCAATTGGCTACCTCCAATTCTTCCTTCCTTGCATACACATGTTATTCTCTCATCAAGAAGAAAAATCTATTTCTCCTTTTCCTTGAATCCAGGCAGAAACTTAAGGACTCACTTAATGAATAGTAATACAGACATCCTGGGACTTCCAAGGCTAAAATGTAAGAAAACTTGCAACTGCCCTCTGGACCTGTTAGAATGTACTCGTGGAATTTTTGCATCAGAGAAACCAGCCACCAAATGAAATATCAAGCAAACACAAGGTCACTGTGCTGTGAGAAGACAGAGAAAGAGAGAGGCAGAGAGAGAGATAGACAGAGAAACAGCAAGGTACAGTGAAACATCAACCATCTGGATGAAGAAGTCACCTTAGAAGTGACTTGAATCTTCTAGCCTCTGGTAACCAGCTGATGTCACGTGGATTGAAGAGATGATACCCAAATGTGTCCTTCCTGGATCCCTGAACCAAGAATCTAAAATTATTATTTAACAATAAAGAGCAACCGGCCAGTTGACAGTAAGTTGACTACATTTGATTCCTTCTACTCTGGAAAAGATAGCAATTCATTTTGCAAGTAATATGCAGATATTCCAGAGAGGTGTTTGCCTCTCATATTTTCAGGTCTGAGCATTTAGAGAGTATTTAACTGACTGGTATGCTGGTATTCCACTAGCATCTCATATAACATTGTGTCATACCAAGAGAACCACAGCCAAGGAGGTATAAGAGTTAACACATCAGTTAACTGGCCATATGACATACTATACTAAGCAAATTCAACTGAAATGCCAGATTAGAGACCATATTTTTGCAAAGATGGAAATGCCATCAGTAGGATATAAGTCATTGATCTTTATAAGGTTCTAAATCCCAATAGGGATAATATGTGGGTCAAGGACCAACAAGAGAAAGACAATTGATCATACTTATCAGCAAGTATTCCTCGTGGCCTGCCTGAGAAAATTCCCTAGCTTTTTGGAGAAGCTTCCTATCATAGCATGCAAGTTTATATGTCTCAGATTCCACAAGGAGATACAGGAAAAGTTTCTTTAATCAATGCAGTACTCCTGCCTCATTAACCCTTCCTTTTCAAGGTGTTGACAGGAAGAAAAGGAGTCATTTCATGTAGGTTGCTCCAGAAGGGGATGTGACTTTGATGAATTGGCTCTCTTTTGTAATCTTGCAGAGAGGCTGGGAGGTAAGGGTTAAATGTTGACAGCATTCCCAGAAGCTAGGGAAATAAGACTGTTTTTCCTGTGGAAGAATCTGGGCAGTGCTTCATCCACTTTACACTCTATTTAGAGAGAATTGTGGGAGGGACCCTCTATTTTATATGTACATGTTTGTACTGCACCTCCATAAAATTCCTGATAGATTTTTCCTCTAATTTTTTATTGGTTAATCATAGTTGTACATAATAGTGGGATTTGTTGTTACATATTAATATATGCACACAACATAACAATATATTTGGCCAATATCTCTCCCAAGCACTTCCCCCTCTGTCTCATTCTCCTACCCTCAGAGAGTCTTAAAAATAACCCAAGAGGTTTTATTCGAGTCTTAGTTGTAGAGATTGAAATCTTGTGAAAAACAAAAGGTCTTCAGCTGACCAACGGAATAGAATACAGTCCAGAAACAAACCCAGGCATATAAAATCAACCACTTATTAACAAGAGGAACACTGTGGTTTTATGGAGAAGTATAGTCATTTTAATAAATAGCTAACTGAATTTCTATATTGTGATTTTTTTGAACACACCAAAATATGGGGAAAAAATGAACACATTTTATGTGTCAACCTAACTGGGGCAAGGGATGCCCATATAGCTGATAACACATTGTTTCTGATGCGTCTGTGAGGATGTTTCTGGAAGAGATTAGCACCTGAATGGGTAGATTGAGTAAAGACTACAGACCTCACCAATGTAAAGTGAACAGACATCATATCCAACCCAAGCTGAAGGCCGTAATAGAACCAAAAGAGGGCGGTGGCAAATTTACTCAGCAAACTTACTCTTCTGAAGCTGGGACTCATCTTCTCTTCTTTGGACATCAGCACTCCTGGTTCTCAGGTCTCTGTTGCTTGGACTGACTAACGCCATGGGCAACCCTGACTGTTAGGGCTTCAGGTTCAGAATGGAATTACACTACCAACTTTCCCAAGACTCCACAGTACTTCTCAGCCTCCACAGCCACATGATCTAGTCTCCCTCATAATAAATATATATAGGTGATTTTGTGATCTTATTGGTTGTTTCTCCAGAAACCTCTAATATACATATAAAAATAATGCATTTTTAATTCCTACTTCATGGCACACTAAATATTAACAGATTAAAGATATAAATGTAAAATATAAGCTTTTATGTATATTTTTTAGTTGTAGATGGACACGATACCTTTATTTTTTATTTTTATGTGGTGCTAAGGATTGAACCCAGGGCCTAACATGTACTAAGCAAGCACTCTACCACTGAGCCACAACTCCAGTTCAAATCTAAGCTTTTAAAGGGAAACAAGTTGTTAAATATTTACCAGCGCATGAATATTCCATTTCCCCACCCACTCACTTTTCAGCCTTGTTCCTTCTTCTTCTATGATGAATATTGAAAAAAAACGCAGCCTCAAGAACTCATACTTTCTATTAAATCAATATATCTATCTGCACTATGTCTATATTTTCCATTTGCCCTCTTACTAAAGGAAAAACTCTACCTCTGTCCTATCAAGGTAAAAAAAAAAAATCCCCACTTTTATTCTAAATATTCTCTTTATGTCTTAGTTTACTCATCTGTAAGAAAAGTAAGGCTAATAGTAGATTCTATATCATTGGGTTATGGCAGGTATTTAATTATTGCCCGGCTCAAAGAAAGTCCTAAGTATTACTTTATATCATGTTCAGCACAAAATTCTAAGGAAGTTGACCATATTTGTGGTCTCCACTTCCTCACCTCTCACTTGCTCTTCAAAACAAAAATCAAATAATATTACATTCATGTGAAAAACTCTCTAAAGTTTTCCCATTGTGTGCAAGATACAATTTAAATTGCTAACCATGTCGTCTAGGAAGGTCTATGTGATCTGGCACACATTTTCTCTTAATTTTCCAATTTTGTTCACTATGTCCTAGATAAAATGGCCATCTTTCTGTATCCCAGGATATGTCAAGGATATTCCTGCCTTTGTAATTGTTTGGGTTTTATTTTTATCTGATTTCCCCCTTTAGCCACCATGAAAGAAGGTACCATGGATCTTTTCACCTATGAATTCCCCAATACTCATATTAGGTGTTTAAATAAATATATGCAAATATCAAGAATCAATTAATGAATGAATCCATTCTATGTGACCTCCTTCCTCATCATTACCAATGAAGCCACTCTGTTTCCAAATCCCATACACCCATGTTTTTTATTCCCCCCATTAGTCTACAATTCATTCCTTGAAATTATTCTCTTTGGGCTTTCACGAGACCACTCTTCCTATTTTTCTCCAATCCCACTGTGTTTTCTCCTTTTATTTTTGCAGGTTCCTCATCTTTTCTGCATAACTAAATATTGAGAGCCTCAGGGCTGTGTCTTGTACATTCCCTCTCCCTAGATAACTCAATCCATGCCAAACTTGACATGTTGCTTCAGCATGGAAGTTGCTACAAACAAATCAGTTAGGGAGTTAGGGAAGGAGTCTGAGTTTTCCCACCCAAATGGAATTTCTGGCTAGATGCTTGAGACTTCAGAGCAGGTAAAATAATTTCATCATGTGCCAGGTGGAAGACAGGGAAATCCCATATCACACTCACAGCCTTCCTTTGGGGCCCTATGATATTCTCAGGCTCTGGTGCTGCCCTCTGGCCATAATTGCAACTTTTCTCTGCCCAGTCTTGCCACCTGCTCTCCCTGTGATCAGTTACTTGCCTACTCCCAGCTCCTTTGTTCGCTCACTACACCCTCTCTGTGCCTCCTCTCTGCATGATCACTCATGTGCTCTCTGCAGACACACACAGCTGTACAGCAACAAGGCAATCATAGCGTGAGAAAAGGAAGAGCAATTAACATCTCTACATTTTATCGCATGGGTCCCAAATCACCTCCCTGAATGGACTCCATGCATTTTCTCTGCCATTTATTCTTCCACTTCTGTATGCTCCCTTCTAATAGCCACTGTGCCCATTTCAAAGGCTAGGCAATGAAACCAGGCATGCCACCAAGACACAGAATGACAGAAATGCAAAAGGAAAATGCACAGAAACAAGAATCTCTAGCACATTCATTTCTCCTATTCTCTTTCTAGCAAATCTGTGTGAATTAGAGTCACATTTTGAAAAGGACATTAGCTTAGAACAGAGGAAGGGGATTAAAGATCACCCCACCAGGAAAAAAAAAAAAAAAACATTTTACTAGATATTTACAAGCAGAGAATTCTACTTTTCAGACTTCTGAATACTTTTGTTTGGTAATAGATCCATTTTTCTCTTTGCCTAATACCACCCTTTATTAACGTAGTTAATAAGAAAATGTGGGGAAAGACTTCCAAGGAATTATCTAGTTATTCTGGGTCTAAGCACTTATCTGAGCAGATATAGCTCTCATAATTAGTACACTGATCACTTCCTGAGATGTGTCTTCACAGAGATGGTCTGCTAGTGGCCTTAAGACTTACAGTCTAGAGAATAATAATGGGTGACAATAAAAAATTATGACCTGAATGATTAAATTATTTGTTGGATCATTCCTATTCATTGTTTATTCCAATTTATGCTGAACTATCTCAGCAAAAAAGAAGTGTAAATTATTTGCAAGTTTGGGCATACCTAGCTCACCTTGTGGAAACAAAGATATAGCTTGGGGAATGGTTAATTTCCTTTCTTCTACTTTAGTACTAGATTATATTACAGTTTATTTTTTCCAGGGGACTAATTAGGGTGATGCTGCACCAGGTTTCTAAAAGAAAAAGAAAAAAAAAAAAAAAAAAGATAAGCTCACTGAATCTCTCAGGGACAGAAAAATAAGAACAAGTGTCAAAAGGCTTGATTTAGAAGAAGAGGTAAACTCTAAATACCTATGGTGAAAACAACAAAGAGCAGCCAGTCTATCCACTCCACAGGTTGGAAGCACCTGCTTTGAAGCAGCTCTTTGCCAAGTCTGTATCTTCTTGAGGACTGAACAGAAACCACCTTCATTCAGGTTATTTTTTATTGAAAAATAAAAATTGTATCTGCTTATGACATGCAACATTATGTTTTGAAATATATACATTGTGAGATGGCAAAATTGAACTGATTAACATATGTATTATTGTACATATTTATTTTCTACACTGAGAATGATTAAAATCTACCCTCTTAAGAATTTTCAAGAATACAATATGTTTTATTAACTACAGTAACTATGTTGTACAGATCTCTCCCAAAACTTAATAAAACCTAATAAAATGTTTGACTTGGAGCTCAAAAAGTATTTGTGAGTGAAAAAAAAAATCTGTTAATATGCTTACTGACAGGTTAATTTTACTTAATTTAACCTTTACAATCATGTTTTGTGTTCAAAATTTTCTTTAGAGAGCTACCTAACATTCTAGTTTTTTTTTTATTTACACAAAAATTATAAAACAAACTAGCAATGACAATAAAAAGATGGTGTTGGTGGAACATAATGCACTTTTAGTTTTATTATGCTACTATGACAAATGACCACAAACTTAGTAGCTTAAAACAACAGAAATTTATTTTATGATTCTTGAGGTCAGAAATTCAAAATTGGTCTCACTGGAGGAAAAGCAAGGTGTCAGGAGGTCTAACTTTCTTTCCTGAGTCTCTGTAAAATCTGTTTCCCTGCCTCTTCCAGCTTCCAGAGACCACATACATTCCTCACTCGTGACCTCCTTCCTCATCCTTAAAGCCAGCAACAATGGGTCAAGTGCTTCTTATTTGCTTTCTCTGACCTTTCCACAATCACATCCCTCTTCCTGACCTGGCTAAGAAAGGTTCTCCATTTTTAGGCACTTAATTAGATTGAGCTCACCCAGAGAACCCAAAATAATCTCCTAATCTCAAGGTCCTTAGCTTTTTGATTGTCAAAGTCCCTTTTGATTTGTAAAGTAACACATAAGCAGGTTCCAGGGATTAGGATATGGACATCTTCCTCTGTCCATCACAAATTCCTTCAAGTGAGGCTGTGCTGTGGTACAAGGTACATGTCCTCCTTGCCTCTTGGAATGTCCTGTTCTCCTGCTGTGAGTTCTATGTCAATCATGCTGAGCTTGGAGGGAAATCCCTCCACAGAAAAATCATAAAATATCACCTCAGGGCAAGCCCCCAATTGTCCCCTGTCCTAACAAGGCTTGTGCTGGCTTTAGTCATGTCTTTCACACAGATCACCTGACTGCTTTTACCCAGGTGTGTCAAACTGATCCACTTTTCTCTGTCAAAGAGACAAAGAAACTAATCATGTAGAACCATACATCTATTACAACATATTGAAGACTGAAAAAATGTAAATCAGCTTTCAGAAGAAATTCATTCAATTCATGCTTCATTGGAATGGTGTCTTCCCACAGCTAAAGGTCATTCATCAGTCTAGACTTTGTTATAAAGGTTTTCTTTTCATGTGATGATTTTTTTTTTATTTCCACCCTTGGCTTTGCTTTTCTTCCATCGTTCAGTATGTCTTTTCTGTCTTCCACTATTATAGGGTGGAATGAATTCATCTTCCTTCCCAGCTTGGTCTTCCTGGGTCTTCCTTGGCTTCCATATCTGCACAGTTCCTGCTTTCATGGAACTGTGCTCAAACAAACCCTAGTTGACTGAGTTATTACTGTTCCAACACCATGATGCCAGCAGTCAGGAGAGGATCCAAGATATTTATTAGCGTGCACCTCTGAAGAAAAAACAGCATAAGATTTCCCACATGGCTACAAACTTGAGACTTGATAATTTATTCCAAATTGTACTAGTCCATTTTTAATTACTATAACAAAATTCCTTCAGCTTGGTAATATATAAAGAAAAGAGGTTTATTTAGCTCACAGTTTTAGAGATTCAAGAGCATGGTGCTAACAACCTCTGAGCTCTGGTGGGGGTCCATTTAACTGTGTCACATGAAAGATGGCATCATGGCAGGACGCAGGTGAGAGGGGAAGATCCCACAGTGAACCAGGAAACCAGAAAATGGGGAGGGACCAGTCTAACTTTTATAACAAATCACTCTTGCAAGAGGTAACTGGGGTCCCAGAAGAACTGTTAATCCCTCTGAGGGCAGCACCCTCAATGACCTAACTACCTTGCACTAAGCTCCACCTCTTAAAGGTTCCATCAACTACTAACATCACCACTCTCGACACCAAACCTCCCAAACGCTTGAGGGAAACACTCAAACCATATCCAAACTATAGCACAAACTAAGATATTCTTTCTGATTCTCTAAGATTTTATGAAGGAGTAATGAAGAGTGTCACATTTGATTTCTCTAAGATATGTCCTTTTAAATATAAGTTATGCTGCAACTCAACCATCTATGAACTTGACCCTTGAGAAACCATAAACAATTAGGCTGACATTTCCAGGAGGAAGGGGATGTATGATTCCAGAATAAAGCTTAAATCACTGTATTTGTTATCCTAATTCCCCTAAGTAATCAGTGATTTGAAATGCCACCAGTTAGAAATTTCCATTTCACAACACTGGGGGTCATTTGAAATATGATACAAAATATGACAAATATGTACAATCTTCCTGTAAGGAAATTTTATTAATGAAGTTCTACTTGGATGTTTAATTAAAATTTCAAATTATCACATAATTCTAACATTAAGAGATTGTGTGCAGATGCCAAAACTCCCTGGGTAAACGAAGTATATAGAATTCACTCTCCTTAGGTACAACTAGTGATTCATTCCTCCTTTCTCTGGCAGACACTTGAGATGTGGACTCTTGTTCAGCCTCTTGACTTTCCTGAGATAATATTACAAATTACACCTTCTCTCTTCTCCCATACTCAGCCATGTCTTCACTGGGTAGCTGACCCACTCCTTCCACAGGTCACCCTCTTGCACAGCAAACAGAGAGCCTGGGAGATGGGCAAAACACCTTGTCTGAGCACCAGCTTCACCACTGTCTGTCCTCATCAACAACACTGACCCTGGCTCTGTTTGCTCAGGTATTGATCTCTTCCTCTTCCGTGTACTAAAAGGTCACAAGTCACATACTGACTCTTGCTTACTGTTTCCTTTCCATCAGAGTTCCTCATCATCTACATTCCTTTGATTGTAACCAGCAGAAAGGTAGCTAATTCATAATTCTTTTCTTGAAAGATCACAGTTGTGATTTTCCTCCCCCACGATTCCATCCAATTCTATGCTTTAGCATGTTTTTCCTTATGTCTTAACAGTTTTTGCTTTGATCTTTGATCCACGGTCTCCTTTGCTATCCCATCTCCCACACTTATGACTGTAACTTTATATAGGAGTTACTACAGTATTGAAAAGCAAATAATGATAGGCACAAAATCCATCCTGAGAAGTGGTAGGGTCTAATTGCTGTAGATGTTGCTAATTATACAGAAAAGTAAGCACACACTTCATTCATAATCTTTACTTCTTAACTACAACTAGAGCACTTCAAGAGTCAACCATGTCTTGTCTTACTCATGATTTGCTGGCAATAACAAGACTATATTTCAAGTTGTGAATAAGGCAGTGCTTTTATTGGGCCACTGAAATATGAATCTAAAAAGATATAAAACTTACTGATTAATCAGAATTATCTCTAACTTTTCTAGTCATTCAGGAGTTTCTGTTTTGAAGCCTTTAAGTCAGAAAACCAAACCAAATTTAAATAAAAAACCAACTGTTCACTATTACAAAACTTCTAGGAAATATGTAACTGATAACCTATAGCATCTACTACCATTCAGAACACATAATGAGCTCTCAATATATGACTGTTGAATACATGGATGAGTCCATGAGTCCACAGTGGGAGAGAGCAAGAGGACTCACATTCATACACTGCACATGAAAGCTCATTCATTACTTCAAAGTCAGAACTTATATGTTTGTTTCTTGAATGAGAAAACATTCAGTCATAGATAATTGAATGTAGACCAAGGTAAAACCCGGTAGTGATGACACATCTCCATGTTGTTTGGCTTCATTTTTCTTCTGCCTGTCACAGCAGCTCCCAACCTGAGCTGAGTTCCTGTCAGAACTCATTCTGTCTTTCTTACTGAAACTATTTCATAGTCGAAGTATCTGCAAGGAAAAATGTAACAGGAAGGAAACATCATTCTTCGCATTCATTCCTCTTGACAACAGCTCACAAGTCATTCCTTCTCTTGTCACCTCTACAAACTCTCCACTGTGCATTCACCAATCTACATCTTTCCCACTCTGCCTTAGGGAAACTTATCCCACCATGACCTATGGAAATACATATCTCAATGATGAATCAAATATAAGGTCAAAATTTAATTTTTGTTGAATACCATCTTTTTTTTAAATGCCTACATTTTGTCAACCTCAGAGGAGCAACAGAGCCAGATCTGTACTTCAGAAACTTGTGATTTCATGTCTTAACTCAAGGATTGTCCCTGATCCAGACAGAGGAAAGTCCAGAAACTTTGGTCAATTCTGGATCATTCCCATTGCTGGGAGAACAGGGAGATTCACTTAGCACAGCCATCCAGAAATTTATCCTGCTCTGTGGAATTGTGGTGGGGACAACTTGAAGATAATCCCAGGTTCAAGCAAATGAATCCTACTTAAGGATTCAAAAATCCCCATATTCATGAGGGTAAGAAGGAACAATAAGGGTTAGTGAGTTAGTGACACCATTTATTGTTTCATCAAGCACCATAAGGATAAGGTCACCTGTTGACTGCTCCTTCCAACTACAGAATGTAACAGACATGGCCCTGTCCTGCCTTCCAACTCTACTATGCACTCTCAAAAGGAAGGAAAAAAGTATAGGCATTCTCAAATAAAAGGTCAGTTGAGATGAGACAGCTTGTTTCTGTTTAGCTATAGAGCCACAATCAGTTCCCGCTCTTCAAGAACCAAAAGCTAGTACACTTCTAAAGCCTTGGAGCATGAGCAGGTCTAGAGAGAAAATTTACAGATTGTTGAACGACAGTTTTATATAATCTAGTTGAACACTTAGAAGATTTTAATAGGGGGAAAAAAAGAAATTTCCCCATGATTTAAGTGAAATTGCCAGTTTTCAACTTAAAATGGTCAAGTTTCAAAAGCTGTTGCTAATTCCATGCTGGTGAGGTGCTCAAGAAAAAAAGTACTCCTTCCCCTCTTCTCTCTTCTCATCACCATCACTAAAATACCTAGGATTGCTGATTGGCCTCTTCGTCCATGAGTAAGTCACTAGCCCAAGAATAGCCAGATACCTTTCATCTGGAAAGGAAGCTAGCCACCAAGCCTGTACACAGTAAAGACAAAATATGAAGTTTGCCCCATGATGCCAATCCACATGGCAGTCTGGAAAAATCCATGCATTAATCATGCTTCCAAATCAGCACTTCATCCCAATGTCTGCATGTTCTTTGACTGCTCCTAACTTCTATTCTTCAAATATGTGCAGCCTCATATGCCCCTGGGTGGTGTTTTCAATCTCTGCCACAATGGGAGCCTCTCAGAACATTAAACTAAATCCAGCTTAGTGGGTTATGGTTAGTGGAAAACGACCAGACATCTCGGAAGACAAAACTCACAGGTCATTTTCTAATAACTAAATAAGGGAGAAAGAGTAGCGACTTATCCTAGATTAATGTAAGTAATCTTCCTAAAGGCACTTGGAAATGTTCCGTCTCTGTGTGAAGGTCAATCCTCACTTGTCACGTGTACATGACAGCCATGGGGAAAAATTAAAAAGGATATAATATTTCCTTTGCAAAGGGAACCCCCAGAATACTTTTTCACCTCCCACTCCCAGGTCTCTGTGTACAATTACTATTCTTTAATTCCAATTTTTAATGGTGGACATATAGTTGCCAGCAATATTTTGTGTATGAAATCATTTTGTAAGTATATTTAGGCTTCCATTGATTTTCTCCACACAAGACTCCCATGAGAAAAACTCTGCCAAGATTAAATGCATTTAAAGAAGTACTGTAACTGAGCTAAAGCTCAAAATTATTCAGTTTTTAATGATGGGGAAATCTACCTTTAGAAGCAGCAGCAACAGCAGAGTTGATTAAGGAAAATGAAGAAAAAACTCAAAAGGAGAACACACATAGAAGGTAGTGGCTGCTTTCTAGAGGTTGACACTGGGGCCAGTGCTTTCCATAACCACCACCTTGGAGTTGCAGAAAGTCCTAGATGCAATGATAGTGTAATTATTTTGAAGCGTATGCATCAATATATCAAAGAGGTATCTTGCATGAATGCTCTCTTCTGCGTTTAGTTAGTCTATGCCACTCGCTGTAAAATTGAAGTGCACATAGAAAAAAGCTGTTACTATATGTTTTAGTCAGCTTTTACATTGCTGCGACTGAAAGACCTGCCCAGAACAACTGTAGAGAAGGAAAGGTTTATTGAGGGACTCACGGTTTCAGAGGTTTCAGTCCATTAGTAGCTGGCTCCATTCTGCTGTCCAATGCCAGGACATCATGGTGGAAGAGTGTGGCAGAGGGAAGCGGTTCACATCATGATCAGAACGCAGAAAGAGAGACTCCACTCTTCAGATACAAAATATATACCCAAAGCCATGCCCTCCAGGGACCCACCTCCTCCAGCCATACCCTACTACCTTCAGTTACCACTCAGTTAATCCCTATCAGGGGTTAAGGGTCTCATAATCCAATCATTTCTCCTCTGAACCTTCTGACGTTGTCTCACACATGAACTTTTGGCATCCAAATCATAACACCATATGAAACTTTACAACACTTGTGAAAACAATTCAATTTGGTTTATGCCCAGTGTAATATTGATGTGGGTATTGTCCAAAATTCCCATGAATAAGGCTTTCGTTCTCATTAGGTGTTGGTCTCAGCCTAACAATCTGGAACTATTCTATTAAATTGCTGCCAGAATTTTACATCCAATTACCTCCACTTTCTAGAACATACTCTCTACTAATGTTATTGAAACCAGTTTCTACTTCATACAGACTTTTTTTTTTTGCAACAGCAATTAAATATCTCTCTCTCTCTCTCTCTCTCTCTCTCTCTCTCTCTCTCTCTCTCTCTCTCTCTCTCTCTTTCTCACAAAATCTACTTTTAAATCTTCCCCTTAAATTCTACTTTGGAAAAGTCCTGTTCCAAACATTTCCTTTTGCACGTGCTGACTGACCCATCACTTGGAATTTAAAAGAAAGAGAATAAGCAAGTGCTTAGTCTTGCTGAGAAGGAAGGGGTACTGAGAATGCCAAACGAAGACACCAAGATTCTTGTGGTAGCTACTATGGTAATCTAAATGTGGCTCAATAGAAGCCAAGTCCCCTAAGGGTGCACTTTCTCACTCTCCAAGGATGTCTGCCAATTAAATGGAAGCAAACAGGATAAGAGAGGAGATGAGGATCAAAGCCATAGTCTGGAATAGTCAAGGTAGGACCACCAGAGTATTTATAGATATCTCAAAGAATGGTCCTAGCAGTGACTTTTGATTGGTAACTGGAGGCCATCAGTCACAAACTGGTGACTATAAGGAATTTTACATTTGGTAGAATGTGTTTATTACAAGAGAATCTTTTATATTCTCTAATACTAATTAAAGGGAACATGCAAGGAATAGTAATCACTTCCATATTAGATATTCATTTTATTGATATCGGTCCTCTAGAAGTTTAATCAGTGCTTTTTAACTCAATTACTTTCACATATATCAGCCTTGGTTTTAACTCTCTCTTTCTGACAATAATACACGGATACAGCAAAATGTATTTGACTAGGGAATCAAAGATCCTGGTTCTCTAGGTAACTGTATGCCAGGCAATTTGTGAACCACTCTTTTTGTATCCTTATTCATAAAATGAGGTGGCTGGATTAGAATAGAATAAATTCCTGCCTGTGCTAAAGTTCTTCCATCATCTGGTACCTTGATTGAGCTCATAAAGTACCTAGTATTATTTGAGGCATTATTTGAAGAAACACACACAAACACAATATATATATATATATATTTTTTTTTTTTAATGTTTCTATCTTCATGCAGTTTAAAATCTTATTAGTTTGTACTCTAAACTATGATTTCCTAGAGCTTGTAACTGGCCTGACTTTTTCCCATGGTGTCACATCCAAAAGGTGTTAGATGGTATGTTGGTCAAAAGTGCACCCAGCTGAAGTTAACATCTTTTAAGGCCTAAGGAGCATAACATTGAAAAGAAGATGAAGTTAGGAAGTGTGAGATCCAGACCAGAAGGAGGCCCTGAATAGCACTTCAGCCTCGGAGGTTGTGATAATTCCAAACATGAATGGTGGAAAGAAGAGCCTGAGGAGCAGAGAAAATAATGATTGCTATAGTTTAAGATTCTGGGGAAGACTTCTCACAGGTACTGCTATCTGACCAGGGCCCTAAATGAGATGTAATTTGAGTTGAACAAAAAAAAGGAAAAGAAAAGAAGTTCTACTCAGATAAATAGCACAAATAATTATTTAGGAAAGAAACAAATTTAACATATTTGAAGTGATCAGACTGGCCAATAGTAAATAGGTTTTTTACTGGAGAATCTCTCCATTCAACAACTATTTATAAACACATATAAATGTATTTGTATGTATCTTAAGCATGTACCTTGTGCCAGATATAATTCTGAGAACTGGAGAAGCAGCAGTAGACAAACAGGCAAAAATTCCTGCTCTCATGGGGCTTGAATGCCAGCTGAGGGAAATAAAAAACAACTAAAATATAGAATATGTTAGATGGGAATAAATCCAGCAGAGAAAAACAAATGAAGGAAGAGGGATAAGGTGGTAGAGAAAGATCTTAGCCCTGATTTAAGGAGTGGTAAAAACAACATGTGCCTGGTACCAAGGCCATGCTTCTTGTCAACTTTCACATCTTTGTCTAATTCAAATCCAGCCTACTATGGCAAAACCCCATTTCTAGTCTCCATCTTCCCATTTTATTTTTCATGAATACAGTAGAGATCAAAAATTTACCTGAAATTTGCAAGGCTACTGAGCCCAGGTCTGTGAGTTCGATCTTTGTACCAGCTTTGATAGAGCAGTAGCCTAGCTCAATATGACACCTGAGAAACCTCCACTGGTGAGGTCACAGCTGCCTTTACCACACACTCCATCTCCTTACCAAGCCCGGCTCTCTGTGGAAAACCCACGATCCAGGTTCTCCCCTCGTAGGGCAACGTAAAGCAACAAATGGTTTCGTGGCAGAAATGATGTTCTACTATGAGCCTAGCTAGAGGTCGGAAGATAAGAGGTTATTATTGGAGAACAAGAAGTTTGAAGATGGCAGTGAAAATAGAAAGGAAAAAAGAGTAAAGAACTATTTAAGATAATCTGATAGGAGAAGGTAATGAATGTCGATAGGGGCTAAAAGATCAACTGTTTCAAGATTAGTAATATAAAAGTGGGAGCATGTTGGGAGAAATCCTAGTTCTTGGCTGTAGCAGTGAATGTCTCAAGTATGTAAGGAAAACCTTCACACATTCACGCTCATCAGGAAAACCTGCGGAGAGGAGCAGCTCTGGCCACCTAGGAAAGTAAACAACTGCCCCAAATTGACCTAGTGTTACCAAGGGAACCTGTTTAGGAGCCTGGTCTGATTCCCCATGGCACATTGTGATTGGGCAAGAAACCTATAAAATGTATGGCTATCCCTGCAATAAACGAGTTTGCAGGCTGCTCGCCACAAGCCTGCTTCCACCCAACTCCCGGAGTCTGGGGGTCTTGACTCTGTGGCCCTTACCTGCACCTGAGCTAGCCTGGCACCCCTACAGGAGCAAGTTGGGAAGGTTTGAAAGGAAGATAATTCCAAGCTTGGATAATGACTCCTGAATGATCTCATCACCTGAACACGTGTATAGGGGAATCTACACAGGGAGTATCAGGGGAGCTCAGGTTTAAGTCCAAGTCTGGAGAAATGCAGGCAAGCATAATCCACAGAGAAGTGAGAGCTGAGACCTTGAAATAAACCTACTAATACCCCAGGGGAGAGAGAAAGTAAAGAAAGAAAATAGCAGAACACTCAGGGCCAGGTTTATAGAAACACCCCTAGGTAGGAGATGAAAAAGAAGGATAAAAAGCACACTGTAAATGGCAGAGATTCCCATGGAATTAAGCAAACATCCTGGATTTGGCAAAGTCACTGATTATCTTTGAAGGATGATGGTGGAGACATATTTCTGTCCCATTTTCATTTATATATGTGTGTGTGTGTGTGTGTGTGTGTGTGTGTGTGTGTGTGTGTGTGTGTATGTACATAAAAAGAGGATGGTGAATCCTTGAACTCAGAGCAAATACCAATTATTTTGTAGGGCCACTCTCAGACACCTTTCAGATGTCAGTTCTGCAAATCAAAAGACATAATTAGATTCTTAAAAAAGAACTAGAAGAAAGGCACAGAAGCTAGCTGGGCATCTGTGCTGCTGCTGGCTCTGCTGCACTTTCTTCACCCACAGATGCAGTGGTGCATAGTGGCTGCAGCCTGGGAAACTCCTGCAATGGGTCATCATCCCGGGGATGCAGGCAGCCTGTTTGGGGGCCACTAGAATCCTTCTCTCTAGGTGAGGATGCTTTGGGGTTTAGGGTAGGCTGAGTGGCTAGTTGGTCAGGTTTTATTTTATTTTGCTTTGTGGTTTTTTTCCCCCGATGGAAGAAAGCTTTGTCAACAGACTCAGTGGAACAAGAAACATTGGACCTCTGTGACTGAGGACAAGGGCAGCTCAGACACAGGAAACTTCTAACCTGTGAGATTCACAGGCAATAATTTGAGGTTGGCAGATCAGAACCATGTTAAATAGACCTAAGCCAAATCCCACTGGGCCGAGGCAAGGTGAGAGAGCCAAACAAGTTCAGGGACAGAGAAGTTGGTGGTGAGAAAATTGAGAATAACAGGAAGGAAGTTGGGTCTGCAGAGGGCCCATGACCTTGTGGCAACATTTTAAACAGTGCTCAAAGCTGCTGGCACAGAAATCTTGATCTGGTTAATGGAGACAACTCAGTACACACTTTCTCCTGTGCGCAGGCATTAAAAACTAAATAAAGTCTCTGTCTCTTTCCGCTTCTTCCATAGGTCCCTTGTGCTTCACGCTTCACTTCCTCACTGAGGTGGCTTTTTTTTTTTTTAACCTACCATTTCAAATGTGAGTTCCCCCACTTCTGAAACTCCTACAACTGTGTCTGGCCTTCTGCTCATGACACTGGTGATTCCCACAAGCTTTTGGTTGATTTCTAAATGCTGTTCTTCTTCCTGTGATGAAACCGAAACCTGTTATTACTGATGACAAGCAGCTGAGTCTTCACCAATAAGTATAGTCAAATGCTGCTGAGACACTCATCTCTGGGTGAGGCTGGATCTCTGCAAGAGCAGTAGTGGGGGCTCAAAGCAGGCATGTCAGAATCGTCAGCATCACCGTTATTGTTACATCAAGAGTTAGTAGAACACCATCCTCAAAGAAGCCACCTTCACACCTATGCCACCGCAGGAAGACCAACAGAGTCAAAAGCAGATGCTTACCTGAGTCACTCACCACATGAGAGTCTGAAATCATGTGCAACATCATATACAACAAATCGCCTTTCTCCTTAGGGGACCCATTTCCATGTTTGTGGTTTTCGTGGGTTTGTGTATGTGGGGGCGGTTAACTTAGGATTCTTTAAATTTCTCAATTCAGAGACTGTGTAGATACACTTTCTCTGCTAGTTTATAGTTTACCTCTGTCCACCTGTACATTTAAGTTATATTTTGGAATGTTAATTTTTCTTTCCTCTAGAAAAACAACCTTGAACACAAGGAGCTTCAACATAAACCCAAGAATTCCATAACCGGCTAGAGCATCAAGTATCCAAAAATTTAAAAGATACTGAAACATATTTTAAAATGTAGTCGAGGACTTTTTAAATTAGACTAACTGAGCACACACTTTCACATTTCTGATTCAGAATGAATGTGTGACTTGCTCAATCACCTTCTGCCTTCTGAGGAGCAGTGAGATCTAGACAAAAGTCACAGCTATCTGACTCTTCTGTGGTTACTTTGACTTCATGGCCAGGAGAAAAGTCAGTTGTTATATAACTATCAGGCTTAGCTGGTCACTAAAAGTGCTACAAGCAACATTTTCTGTGATCGCAGTTTCAATTAACAAAATATGAAATTAATTTTAATTTCTTAATTTATGAAATTAACAATATTGAATTAACAAAATTCAAATCAAATAGACCACATAAGCATATGATCAGTCTTTTGGCAATCTGTTTAGAGTACACAAGCTAATCATGAAACAAGGAATTCTGTGGGCACCCCAGAAGCAGACTGAGGGAGAGCCGGAAGACTGCAAGCCACACAGCCAGACCAGCAAGAAGCAAAGGGACCCCATCTGGATGGTGGATGCTCAGGGACATGACCTTAGGGAAGTTCACAGGAGTTCTCCTTGCCATCACCCCACCAATTTTACCTCCCTCTTCCTCACTCCTAGTCAATTGTCTTGTTTCCAGTTTCATCAAGATGGCTAACATGATTCTAAGATTCTTCATCCTGCCTCATCTTCACGTAGAAATCATTACTAGTTTTCTCGCATCCAGTTTCCCCCATCATTTCAATTTTTATCTCTCAGCCTGATCTACCTTTTTAAAACCCAGTTCGCAACAAGCCACTCTTTTGCTAAAAGGCCTTCAAAGAATCCACAGCCCTCCAAAACTTGACCCTGGCCACTTTTCTCATAAATGTTCTCAGTTCAGATCATGTTTGCATATTCTATACCCTACAAAGTTTGTCTCCTCTTCTGTCTTACTCAAAGACTTCTGGAAGACCAAAACTGAGGCAAAGATTACAGCATATTAGTTTATTAGGGGAAGTACAATCCCAGGGCAAAAAAAAAAAAAAAAATGAAAGGGAAACAGAAAAATAGAAGCAATGGAGATAATGCATGACAACAATGACCTCTACTTTACAATGAGCTTGAAGTGTCTCAGCCATTCACCTGGAGGTCACCTGCTTAGCCAACCAGGATGACACAGCACAAGTGGTCAGGAAACTATACATCAGATGGGTCTATGAGAGAAAGAAAGGGGAAGAGTACTTACCAACCCAAATCTTTCCAAATCCTGCTTTTCTTTGGCCAAAATCAACTTTGTTGCATTTTTAGGTTGTATTTTTTGGACCTTTTGGTGGCTGCTTATGAAGCCACACTCCATGCTCAGCAATATGGTCTATCATGTAAATCTCAGAGTGGTGGGAGAAGCCAGAGAGTCGAGGAATGGAGCTGGTCAGTCTCTGGTGCTAGGAGCTCATGGACCTGTCATGAGATTCTGTCAGGTGCAGCAGCAGAAGTTGAGGCAGAGCAAATAGGTGAAGCTCCCAAAACAGACAAGGACAAGAGAATCTGCGTTGGATGGTGGGCCTTCTACTTATCTAGCCAAACCCCACCCACTAACCTTTCAGCTCCCTGAATTCCTTGTTTGGGTGATTGTTTACGAACTTTTAGATTGTGAAGCTCATTTAAAGGGAATGTTTAGTCTCCCCCAACTAAATTATAAGCTCATTAATGCAAGGTGCCAAGTCTATACTGCCATATATACCCATTTCAACCAGCACAGTATGAATGTATTAATGTTATTCCCTTAATAGTAGATTAATGAGAAAAAGATCAGAACAGCCTAGAAAACAGCAGCTCTGATAGTCATTTTACCCAGGTACTCATATAAACAGTCTTGGGCTTCACAGAAATGAAGTTTGAACTTTGGAAGAAATCTTAATGTAATACCTAAATCATTCCTGTTTCAGTCTGTGATTTTATGTCCTGCAGTGAAAATCAAAATTATATAGGTTCAAAAATTATTTTTAAAAAATAATGTCTTGTTTCTTTAAGGGGGGAGGATGAACTTTCTTCTTATTAAACAGAAAGTTACATAGAAATTAGACTTTGTGTTCATTATTCACAAATTTTTTCTCTTTTTTGTGAACAAATACATATACAACTTTAAAACCACGCAACATGGTGAAATTATTAAGACCATAGTCTGTAGAAATGGATTCTCTGGTTCAAATTTCAGTTCTGCCTCTTCCCAGCTATGCAACCTAGAGGGAGTTACTTAATTTCTCTGTGCCACATTTTCCTTATAGATAAAATGAAGATAATAAAACCCACTCCTATTAATTTTAAATCAAAAGGCAACTACGACACATAAAATATGAAATATTAGCTTGTTTAACAAATATATGAGGTTCATGGGACCTGAAAAGGAAATTTAGAACAAACACAATTAGGCTCTGTTAAAACATAGAAAGGATTTTGGAAACCAGTTATTCTAACTTTTCTCTTGTCATACCTTACTCCATAGTTCTAACTTTAAGTATTAGTATTAATTCCATCCCTGACAATACTATGGCACTTGATATATATATAAATTACCTTGTTCTGGCTGGCTGGATATGTAACTGACAACTTTTTGAGGTCAGAGACTACAATAGCACATGATATATTCCCGGTGGTATGTAAATGTGGGTATATAATGACGGTATATGATTTATTTAGTGAATAAATAAATACTCAAAAGGTATGAGGAGGTACAGTGAGAAAGCTCAGTTTAAAGACAAGTCACTAACTAGTTAATGTCCATCTTGCACTCCGAGAAAAGCATTTATTTATTTGATTGAAAAATATGTGGGTTCCACCCAACAGGATGTCTTTTTATTTCCCCATTCCTCTGTCATCTTAGCAGGAGTGCCTCATCATCCTGGGTTCGTGTCTTGCCTGTCCTATTTGCCCTATAACTCTGCTTCTTTCTCTGCCCTTCAGGACTCACATACCTGGGTCCCTACCATCTGCGAGCTTCAAGACTGTATTGAGAGGTCACAGAATGGCCCAGGGAAAACTTCAAACCAGCTACATCCCAGCTTTCATAGAAACTACCATTGTGCTACCCTCCTCAAGGACTCAGAAGTTTCTCTTCTAAAGAAGATGTGCCTTGGGGTCACATCCTTGCCCACTACTACTTTCTGTAGTTTCTCCTTCAAAATTCCTCTTCACCAAACTGCTGTACAGTTAACCATTTATGAATCAAAGTATAAACTTGTAACATGAGAATGTTTCGATGTGTCGTCTTTATAAAAAATAGATCATTTATTTACTTCAATTTGAGGTGACTTAATATTTGTAGCCAGGCCAAATTGGGCCAGGCCAACTCTAGTAAGAAATTGTGGGCCCAGGTGTCATAGAGAGGCATTTTATTTCAAGTCCTCTCCCAGTTCTTCCTGGGACTTAACCTCTACCAGATTTCACATTTTTCCTGCAGTGATGGGTTTCAACATTCCATTGTATGAGGATTTATACAGTGGGTTGGAAGGAAGGAAATCTTCCTTTGTCCATGTGACATTTGTTGTAACCAAGGAAGCGTCTCAAAGGACACCTTCCAAAGAAGAGATTTGAACTGGGTCTCTCGGGTTTACACTGGGCACAAATTTGTGGAAGAAAATGAGAAGTAACTTTCCTCAAGAAAAGCATACATCTTATTGTGGAGCGTGGAGTTGGGGAAGATGGATTTTTAATCTCTTGCTCATTTACCTGTGTTCTCTAGATTTCCTTCTAAAAAGTTCACTGGATTTCCTTCTAACGTATCTGCAACCCACAATCAGGATCTTTGACCCTAGATCCTTTGAGAATATAAAGAAAAATAAAATTTCAGAGTAATAAGGGACATTTTAACAATATAATCTACTTTCTTTACTTGTAGTAAAGAAACTTAGCTTAGCTTAGAGAGGTAAAATGACATGGCCATCAAACTTTAAAATCAGAACTAGGATTTAAATCCAGATTTCCTAATCATGCTGATATTGGGTTCTACTGCTATGACATATAGTAATAAAGGTAACCTGAGAAATTATGTTCCTTATGCTATTGGCAATAATTCAATACTAAATATCAGGGATGTTTATTATTTTGTTAAAAGTTTTTTCTCTGTTTAATTCCAGTGTGTTTGCTAAACTCTCCTTAAATAATGAAACAAATCTCAGCTATGTCTGAGTTAATAAGAATAATAGTCTATGTATTCTTTCCTTCCTAGGAGTTGCATTTTGTAAACTTGTAACAAGCTTAATCCTACTACAGGGAATAGGTGGGTTTGGATCTTGCCTTCCCTGGGCCTAACCTGACCAGGTAGGATGATCTGGGATAGCCAGAGATCTGAGGTACCAAGGGACAAGTATGAATGTCCCTGGCATTTCTCCTGTTCTTATTAACGCGGGTTCCCCATTTTGCCCAACAAGACTCATAAAACTTCTCTGCCATATCCAGATTCATCTTCTGTCTTTTGTGACATAGAAATGGAAAGGGAAAGGCAACAAGCAATATCTTAAGGCTTCTCCAGAGCTGGATAAGAGAAGCATCATGGGGTACAAAGAAAAGGATGAGAAGGGAGAGAGAGCAGTAGGAAGCATTACTCAGGGCTGTGCACCCCCTCCCAGGACTCCAGAGTGCAACTAAAAACAAGTCATTTCAGGATCACTTTTTGCTTTCTGGATTGTTTTATTAAAACATCACTCTAGGGTAGATCCATAGGGTAACTATGAGAAAAACAGTTCACTTGTTTTATATTAATTTTGTTTTTATTATAACAACTTTTGTTTTTTGAGAAAATGTTCCTTTTTAATAACATATAAAAGTTCTGGATCTTACAGTTGCTTATAGAAATCATCTAGCAATATACAAAGAGTCTTCAAAATATTTGGCCCTACTGATTCAATAACCCCACTTCAGAGATTCCCTAGGAAATTAAATATTGCTAATTATGCAAAAAGATTTCAGTTCATGAATTTTAGAGGCTTCTATCAGGATTTTTAATAATATTATTAAGCTTGAAACAAGTTAAATTCCAAACAATAGTGGAATTAAAAATTTCATCACATAATGGGGGGTGGGAGGGGGGCAAGAATGGAGGAAGGAAGGACTGTATAGAGGGAAAAGAGGGGTGGGGGGTGGGGGGAAGGAAAAAAAAACAGAATGAATCAAACATCATTACCCTATGTAAATGTATGATTACGCAAATGGTATGCTGTTACTCCATGTACAATCAGAAACAACATGTATCCCATTTGTTTACAATAAAAATAAATTTTAAAAAAATTTCATGACCATTAAAAATCATATAAAAAACATAGGGGCTGGGGTTGTCGCTCAGTGGTGGAGTGCTTGCCTAGCACATGTGAGCACCTGGATTGATCCTCAGCACCAAATAAAAGTGAGTAAATTAAATAAAGTTATTGTGTCCATCTACAACTAAAAATATTTTTAAATGGTGAATGTAAAATATGTAATAACATTGGAAAAACTTAAAATGCAATGTTATGTCAAAAGGAGGGTATTCAGAACACACTGACATGAACCTGCCCAGCAGCTTCAGAGGGCTTGATGTAGAATACAATATCTACATTTTTATATGAGCTCCAAGGTGATTCTCATGTACATCAAATCAAGAGATGCTTATTCATACATGATATAATTACGTGAATATAAACTAACGAGCTAAGCAAAGAAACAGCACAGACTATCCAGCAGACACACACACCACACACAAACACACACACACACACACACACACACTTCCTCCTTTTCCATAGCACCTTGATTTGTTTCATTGTTGTTTGTTTGGATCCAAAGTATACTATTTAGTCAACTGTAGGAATTCCATTTCTTCTTCTATATTATTCCTTTTTCCAGTGCCCTGGTCCCTCAAAACAAAAGTGGTCATATGACTACCAAAAGAATTCCTTGTGACATTAAAAGGAATTCTTCCTCGGACTTCTAAAAAAGGACTCTCCTTTCTGATAAAAAAGACATATTCAAGGAAAACTTGTTAGTGACACACAGTTTTCCTTAGTGCCTGAGATAATGTCAGTCTCAAAACCATGATGTGGATGTGCAAGGAGGAACTAGTTGGCAATCAGAATGGAGCACCAGTACTTTCGGAATAGACAGGGGCAAACAAGAGCTGTCCCAGCTGAGGAAGCAGGAGGGAAAGCAGAAGGAATTCCTTGACTAGGTAATTAAAAACACTTGACCACTCTGAATAAGTGGTTCAAAGTAGTTTTCCAACAAATTGGAACATTTTATATATGTAATAGCAAATGTCCCAGATATAGCCTTTGTAGATTTTGCTTTAAAAGACTTAAAAAGAATATAGATGTACATAACCCACATAAGCCAGCATGAAATTTAAGCATGATAGTGACTAAGCACATATGCTTGTCCTTAGAATCCCAAGAAAGTCTTGCGACCAATATGAGCTACAGAGGCACAGCTTTTAGGTGAGGTGGAATGCCTGTAATGTCATAGAAATCCCTAGCTGCTTCATTGAGACATCGCTGCACTGTGGATGGAATAACAACATCCCCTTCATCAACACGGATTCTGTTTAACTTTGGAACTCTAAAACTACCATTATGGTGGCTGGAAGTAGATTAAACGTCCCACAAATGCATCCCTCTTGTCTGCTGAAGTGAGGCAGAGCATTAGGAAACATTTTAAGGACATGTGTTTAGCTGATTCAGATGTCCTGGGACATGGCATACCTCTCTTCTTGAGTCCAGTTTCCTTCAATAAACTTCATGCCTTTCCACATGGGCACAATATAATGGGACTCACAGTTTGTAGAAACACTAATGCCTGTTTACCTTTTGCAGTTTCACAAATATGAATCCAAGGCATTCATCCAAGTTGGGGAATTCAAATAATTACAACACCGTGGGAGTGATATGGACAGAGACAAGCAGAATCGATGATATGTCTTCATTAGAGAAGCTATAGATACTGATGAACTCTAGATTAAATGTGTGTTTAAATATATTTGTTTGAATATTTAATGTATCTGTTGAAATGATAGATAATTGTTCTCAACCTTTGTGTACATCTAACCTCATTGGAGGTGATTTATAAAATGCAAATTCCTAAGCCCCATTTTCAGAGTTTCTGATTCACATAGGGCCAGGATCGTGTCCAGAAGACTGTATCTTTAAAATGTTTCTAGATGATTCTAATGATATCAGGTTGGAGAACCACTATGCTAAGGACACAGACCAATCACATAAATCTGCACAGGCAAGCATCTTGCATAAGATTTTGAAGACAGAGGTCCTCTGATGGATAGACCAACAGAACTCGGTAAACTAGCACAGAAACCACCTAAGGAAAGCCTTTACTCAAAAAAACCTGGAGATTCTACCAACTCTTCTCTCCTCTCAGAGAAGCAAGAAAAAAAGAGGTTTCCAATAACTCACCACCTCTGAAGAAACAGGAAGGTAATAATACAGAAGAAATAATACAGAAGAAAAGGTGGGAGGAAGGAAAAGAGGAAGAAGGGAGGGAGAGATATTAAAGGAGAGAATGAAAGGGGGGGGAGAAGATGTTGGGATAAGTTCAAATATATCAGAAATCACAATAAACCTAAAGGCACCAAATTTGCCTCGAATTAGTTTGTAATCTAGATATATGCTATTTGGGGAGACAAAGAAAATGAAAAAAAAAAATGATGAAAATAGAGATACAAAAAGATACTATGTGCAAATGCTAAGCAAAGGTGGCAAGGAAATAACAGCTAATGTTTAATCAAGACAAAGAAAAAAATCTATTTAGGAAGTTTTGTGTAAGTTACATGGTTTAAAAATACATCATGAGCTGGTGATATAGCTCAGCAGAGCACTTGCCTCGCATGCACAAAGCCCTAAGTTAGATGCCTAGCTCAACAAAAGTAATAATAAATAAATAAAGTAAAATATATCAATCTAAAACTATAAAAATATTAAAAGTATTGAACTAGTAAACAGGGAAGACTTTTATACATCACATTTTTCTCACAATATACATACCTTAGAAAACTCTGCAAAATCATCAGATAAAATAGCACCATAGAAAAATCTATTCCTTTATGTGGTATGAACTATAACCAGTTGAAAAGTATCCAAAGAATGACACTCTTCATAGTACTAATGAAACTATGGAATGCCTAGGAATAAAGTTAACTCAAAATACATAAGATCTAAATTACGAAAAAAGAAGAATTTTTGGGGGGGGCAGTGCTGGGGATTGAACCCAGGGCCTTGTGCTTACAAGGCAAGCACTCTACCGACTGCGCTATCTCCCCAGACCCCCAAGAAGGATATTTTAAAAGAAATTGAAAAGGTGAGAAAAATCACCACATAACTGGATTTGGGGACATAGAGTGCATAAATATAAATTTTCTCCAGTGAAATTAAATGAAATAAAAAATAAATCAACTGTGGTGTAGACAGAAATACTATGTAACAATTCATTAACCATTTATTCAAAGCAAAATAAAATAAGTAAAATTCTTCCCTTCCCAAACGTTTAGCTTGGGAGGAGGCAAGACGACAGGATAGAAATTCCCTTTCTGCCACTCTGTGAGGAAGAAGAGTCAGGGCAAAAAAGAATAAACTACCTTTCAAGGAGAGATGGAAGAAACTCTGAGAACCATAGTGAAGAGACTGGAAATCTAAGCAGCAGGGAGAATGGGAAAATGTGGAGAAAAAGTCAAAGCAGGTGGCCAAGGGGAGGGAGCCAAACACCCCAAGCATAAGGTAGGCCAAGAGTGCATTTAACCCTGACAAAAGCTGCAACCCAGCAGTCCTAGTCACAGCAGAAATCCACAGTTCACGGAAGCTTTCAGTCCCAGTTTGGGGATTTAATCTGAGTCTCCTGCACTATGATCTAGGTTTAGAAAACAAAGTCAATTGCTCTGCAAACTCTGAGTGCTACAACCAGACAGCACCTTGAAAGAGCTCCTATCATTAGGGACCAAACAGCTCTAGGGAGCCGAAAACTCAGAACATTCACCATATTGGATCCCTGTGGACATCCCGCCAAAGTGACTGAGTGGGAGACAGTCACCCAAGGAGTGGTAGCTCTGGGAAGAAACAGACATGAGCCTGTCAAGTGGTTTGAGCATTGAGGAACACAGACTGGAACAAAGAGTGCAGGACACAGCTCTTGGTGGGCCTGCCCTCTGCCACCAGGAGCAGAATGGAGCAAGATAATACGTGGTTGCACAACAAAGAGCCAGGTCTGAGAACACTGGGACCAAGGTGGCAAAAGGCTCCTGTGCCTCCCTCTCCAGCTTGGAACTCACTGGTGTGACGGCACCCTCCCCGCCCCACCCCCGCCGCCCCCACAACACACACACCCTGAGACATCTCAGGTATAGCTGTGATTTAGACATTTACGACAACCCCAGACACAAAGACTGTAGTCTGTAGGACTTAATATACACACCCACCCACGTAGGGCACATAATGCTGAAGCTCAGGTGATGAGAAAAGTTTGGTACAGCTCAGACATTGGCCACATCTCAAGTTTGATGAGGTCCAAATTCGAGCACTCTGAAATGCACAGGACCGAGTACAGACCTACTGGGCATGGCCCACATAATGCTGAAGCTTGGCTCGTAAAAAAGACTGGCTGTAGTGCAGGCATTGACCCTGACACTGAGCAGAATGAAGAAGACTCTGGAATAAAAGGCACACTTGGAAGAAGTGTTAGCAATCCTAATACCTCAGCTGGAGGGAATTTTGACTCCCTTTTTTGTGGGGGAGGGCAGGGACTAGGAGTCTGTATTCTTTTATGTTTATTATAATCTAAAAGGATTTTTTATTTTTCTCTCTTTTATTCCCCCTTTTCATGAATTTTACTTTTTAAAAAGCTTTAACTTTGTTCTGTAATATGTTTGCCCCTTGTTTTCTACAGTATTGGTGTTGTAGTGGAGTTTTTAATTGATTGTTCTGCATTTCTATCTTGGGTTTGTTTTGATATTGTGAGTGTTTACTATTGTTTGTTTTCTTCCCTCCAAATACAGCAGATGATCAAGCCTAGCACCTCAGGCAGATTGGGTGGATGCTCTGCTGCTGATCTACACCCACAGGACACTAGAAAGAAATCTTACTTTACTTCAGCCATGACCTAGTCCCACTCAAACCTTGGTGGATATTTTTACTTTAAGAATAGAGGAGGCAAAAGCCCTTAACCACTGATCTAAACTCAGGTAGACACAGCTGGGGGCACCCAAAGTTTCACACGTAGGCACTTGCCCCCATGGCAACAGTAGAGAAAAATAACACAACTGTTGCAGCAACTGCACTGAGGCAATTCAGCAGAGGTCACTCCCATACTCTTGTAGATAGCACATTATAGACAAACCTGGAGGAGTAACCCAGAAGGTGTAGTCCATATAATATACTGTCTATAACACACCTGCCTGAACCATCAAAGAAGCCTGACTCTTCTGAGGCCTATAGAAGAAGGATTCCTCAGTCTCCAATGCAGTATGCACAGCTTCGAAACCCATTAATTACAGCCAGAGAAGCCACAGGAAAACCACACTACTAAGTCCATTTGAAAATAAATTTAACATTAAACAAATCAATAGCCCAAAGCACATTAAGAGGCCCTAAGAAGTTCCTCACATAAAAGTGGAAAGAATATACATACTAACAGATACACAAAGCTAAACATAAATATACAAGAAGAAAATGAAAAAAAAGAATCCAACTCTCCAAAAGTTCATAACTCTCTAGCAACTGATTTTAATGTTACTGAACTGATGAAATGCTGTAAAAAGAATTTAAAAGTATGATGGTAAAAATGATCAATGAATTCAAAAAGAATACAAATAAACAGATAAGTGAATTAAGGAAGACAATACAGGATATTAATTAGCCATTCAATGAAGAGGTAGAGATTCCAAAATAGAACCAAGCAGAAATCTTGAAAATAAAAAGCTCAAAGTCAAAAGAAAAAAAAAACTTGAAAGCCTCACCAACAGACAGCTCAAGTGGAAGAAGGAATATTAGAACTTCAGGACTCGAGGACTTGGTTGATGAATTATTGCATTCAGATAATAATAAAGGAAATATAAGAATGAACAAAACATACGAGACCCATGGGACACAATTAAGAGACCAAATGTGCAAATCATAAGTGCAGATGAAGGAGCAGAGAGGTATAGGCTAAAGGCATAGGAAGCCCTTCACTGACATAATAGCAGAAAATTTCTCAAATCTTGGGAAATACATGGATATTCAGATACAGGATGTTTTTGGAACCCGAGAAACATGACCACAAAAGAATCTCTCCAAATCATATTATGATTAATCTGCCAAAAGTACAAAACAAAGAAAAAATATTTAAAGCTACAAAAGGTAAGTGCCAAGTCACTTATAAAAGTAAACACATTTTTAAGCCAAAACTCTAAAGACCAAGAGGACGGAATGATGTATTTTAAACCCTGAAAGAAAATAACTACCAAACATACATTATACCCAGCAAAGTTTTCCTTCAGAATTGAGGAAGCAATGAAGCTCTCCCTAGCATAAAATAAGCACTAAACCAGTATTACAGATCGTTAAAGGAATCCTTCACAAAAAAGGAGAAACAAATAAAATCTTGAGAATACTGGAAAGAATAACTCCCAAAGAGCAGATAAACAAGAATTAGGAAAGAATCAAATATTACTAATTCAGTTAACTATCAAAACTCTAAAATGAATAAGGGAGAAAGAAATGAACATAGATTATTTTAAACAACCAGAAGAAAAACAACAAAATAACAGAAATTAATACAAATCTTTTGTGTTAATCAGCTTGTCACTTTGACTAATATGTGAGAAAAACAATTTAGAGGAGGAAAGGACTATTTTGGCTCCTGGTTTTAGAGTTCAGTTCATGGTCAGCATTAGGCCTGAGGCAAGGACATGGTAGAGGAAAGCTACTAGTTCATGGCAGCTAGGAAGCGGACAGAGAAAAGAGAGAAGGAAGTTAAGGACAATAAATACTGCAGTGATCTACTTCCTCCAACTTTGCCCCGCCATTTACAGATTGCACCACCTGCCAGTTACCCATTCAGCTATCAATGGATTAATACACTGACAAGGTCAGAAATCTCATGATTCAATCACTTCCCAAAAGCTGCACATCTGTAAATTGCTTCCGTGGGGACATATGAGTCCTTTAGGGGACATTTCAGATCCCAAACATAACACCTTTCAATAGTAACCCTGAATGTTCTCAATTCTCCAATTAAAAGCCGCAGACCTGCTGACTGAATTTTAAAAATGAAGCCAAACAATCTGTTGCCCAGAGAAAACTCAAACCACTGGCCAAGATGTATACAGACTGAAAATGATGTTTCACAAACATGGAAACTGAAAGCAAGCAAGAATAGCTATACTCACATCTAGCACAAAAGACTTCAAGCCAAAATAAGTCAGAAGAAACAAAGAAGGTAACAACATATTGATAAAGGGAATAATCCATCAAGAAGATATAATGATTGTCAATATATATGCACTGAACATCACAGCACACAATTTTATAAAACAAACACTTCTGGACATAAAAGAAGAGTTGTGCCTCAAAACAATAACATTGGGTAACTTTGATATCCCACTCTTATAAATAGTTCATCCAGATAAAAAATCAACAAATAAATTTCAGGATTAAATTACAAATGGATTTAATAGACTTCTACAGAATAGTCTATCCAACAACTGAAAAATGAACATTCTTTTCTTTAGTACAAGGAACTCTTTCCATAACAGATCATATTTTAGTCCATAAAGCAAGGCTCAACAAATACAAAATTTTTGAAATAACTTCTTTCATCTTATCAGATCATTAGAATGAAACTAGAAATTAGCAGCAAGAGAGATTATACAAATACATGGAAAATTAATATACTTTTGAGCAAATAGTGAGTCACTGAAGAAATCAGGGGGGAGTAAAAAAAATTCCTAGAATCAAATGTAAATCAAAATACAAATACTAAAATATGTAGGATATAGCAAAGGCAGTACTAAAAGAGAATCACAACTATGAATGCCTACATTTTAAAACTGAGATATCTCAAGTAACCTCATACATTTCAAGGTTCTAGAAAAACAAGAACAAAGCACACCTAAAAATCAATAGAGAGAAAGAAATAATGAAGATTAGAGCAAAATTAAATTGATAGAGTCTAAAACTACAAAGCATTGATGAAACAAAAGTTGTTTCTTTGAAAAAATAAACAACATTGACCAACCATTAGCCAACTAACCAAAATAAAGAGAGAGAAGACCCACATAAAAAAGAATAGATGTGAAAAAGGGGACTATTTCAATAGAAATCACTGAAATCAATGTGATCATTAAGGACCATTTTCAAAACGCATATGCCAATAAGTCAGAAAATTTAGAAGAAATGGACAAATTTCTATAACTTACTAAAATTGAACAACAGAATATTAAAAATGGAAACAGAACAAAAGCAAGCAATGAGAATGAACCAGTAATAAAACATCTCCCAAAAAAGAAAAGCCCAGGACTGGATATATTGATCACTAAGTTTTATCAGACTTTTAAAAAATAACTAACCCCAATATTCCTCAAACTAGTCCATAAAATAAAATGGGAAGGAATCTTTCCAAACGCATTCTACAAATTACCAATATTACCCTGCAACTGAAACCTAACAAGTGCCCAACACAAAAAGAAAACTCTAGGCCAAATCTTTGATGAACACAGATGCAAAAATCCTCAATTAAATACTTGCAAATCAAATTCAACATCACACATTAAAAAGATCATATACCATGATCAAACTGGTTTTATTCTAATGATGCAAGGATGCCTCAACATACACAAATCAATGCACATAATGCAGCACATAAATAGAATCAAGAACAAAAATCACATTATCATCTCAATAGATGCAGAAAAATGCTCTGATAAAATTCAACATCCCTTCATGTTAAAAATCCTGAAGGAACCAGGTAGATAAAGATCATATCTCAACATAATAAGAATAAATATATGACAAACCCATAGCCAACATCATATTGAATGGGGGAAAACGGAAAGCATTTTCTCTAAAATCAGGAACAAAACATGGTGTACACTCTCATCACTTTTATTCAATATAGTACTTGAAATTTTAGCCAGAGTAATGAGACAAAAGAAAGAAAAAAGATACAAATAGGAAAGCAAGAAATCAAATTATCCCTGTTTGTAGATAATATGAAAATGCTAACAACTCTACCAAAAGATTCTTAGAACTGATAAACTAATTCAATGATACAAAAATCAGTAGCTTTTCTCTATACAAAAAAGGAACTTTCTGAGAAAAAAGGGAAATAACCCATTCACGATAGATTTAAAAAAAAAAAAAAAAAAAAAAAAAGCCCTAAGAATAAACCTAGCCAAGAAGGTGAAAGACCTCTACAATGAAAATTTAAAACCCCTGAAAAAAGTAATTGAGGAAGACACTAAATATTTTACATGCTTATGGATTGGGAGAAAATGGCACAGGAAATAATTCCCTGCAGAGAACTCTTAATAGTTCAGGAAAAAGAAGCCAAAATTGACAAATGAGATTACATAGAATTAAAAAGCTTCTGCACGGCAAAGGAAATGATCAAAAAAGTGAAGAGACAATCTATGGAATGGAAGAAAATCTTTGCTAGCTATTCATCTAACAGGGTGACCATCCAGAACATATAAAGACCTCAGTAAACAGCATAAGAGGAACAAATAATCTAATCAAAACTGGACAAAATATCTTAACAGATACTTCTCAAAAGAAGAAGTGCAAAAGGCCAATAAATATATAAAGTGTGCCCAACATATCTAGCCATCAGGGAAATAAAACCAAAAGTACCTTGAGATTCCATCTCACCCTAATCAGAATAGCTATTATCAAAACAAACAAACTACAAAAAAAAAAAAAAAAAAAAAAAAAAACAGAAAATAAACGCTGGCAAGGATGTGGAGAAAGAGGAAGCCTTATACACTGTTGGTGCAACTTGAAACCAGTACAGTCACTATTGAAAACTTTATAGAGTTTCCTTTAAAAACTAAAAATAGAACTACCATGTGACCAGCTATTCATTTCTGGGTGTATATCTGAAGGACATGAAGTGAGTCTGGAAAAGGGATGCCTGTATACCTAGCTTTATGTGGCACTATTCACAATAGCCAAGTCATAGAATCACCTGAGCTGTCCTCAGTAGATGAATGGATAAAGACAACATGGTATATGCATGCACAATGGAACATTATTCAGTCATAAGGAAAAATGAAATCATGTAATTTGTAGGAAAACAGGTGGAACTAGAGATCATCTTGTTACACAAAATAAGCAAGACATAGGAAGATAAGCATCACATGTAGTTTTTGGAAGGAAGGAAGGAAGGAAGGAAGGAAGGAAGGAAGGAAGGAAGGAAGGAAGGAAGGAGGGAGGGAGGGAGGGAGGGAGGGAGGGAGGGAAGGAAGGAAGGAAGGAAGGAAGGAAGGAAGGAAGGAAGGAAGGAAGGAAGGAAGGAAGGAAGGGAAAGAAAGACTCCTGCACCAAAAAAGCAGGCCCAGATACACCAGTCCCATACAGCCTTGCCCCAGCCTGCAGTCTAGCTCCCGTGCTGTGGTTGTCCATCTATCAACACTGGGGGCGCCTCTGCCCACTAGAATGGATTATAACCCCACCTGGAGGCCACCTTTCCTAGAGGGGCAGCATACTTCTTGGGATACCGCATTATCAAGTTCCTCCCAGGCATCAAGCTACTAGGAGGTTTGAACAGTACAGTACAGTTTTATTGTAGATTTTTCTTACTAGTAGTAATATTATAATTATTCCTATAACACCTACTATTATTCCTACTTTTATTAATATTTTTCTCACCCTATTTACCTCTTACCTATCTGTCTCCTTGGAGACTCTATCTACCTTTTCTCAGGCTAACAACCAATTTCTTTTAATTCCACTTAGTACCTCTATAGACTCAGTTCTTATCTCATTAACATTATAGCCTACACCCCCCCCCCCCATTCTCTTTGTCCACCATTAGAAATTGTGGTCTTTATTGTAAACCTTTTGGTTAAGCTGTAGATAATAATCAAACTCATAATCTCTGTTTATTAAGATAATGTGGTTAATATCTTAAAAGGGACTATTTGAGTTAAGGATGCATATTGTTTGTATGGTGTACTATTAATATTGATCTCTCACTTCAAGGTGAGGTATTGGAAACCTGCAGGGAAACTATAAGTCTATAGAGGATAACTGCAATACCTCAGATAGAGAAGATACATGAACGTGAGAAAACAGGGGAAGAAAGTGTCCCAAATGAACATAGACGCTACATCAATAGAATCCAATGACAGTATGGTAGAAGAAATGTCAGAAAGGGAATTCAGAAGGTACCTAATTAAAATGATCCAAGAAGTGAAGGATGAGATAAGAGCACAAATGCAGACCATGGATGATCACACCAATCAACAGTTAAAAGAGCAAATGCAGGAAACAAAAAACCATTTCAATAAAAGGTAGAGATTCTGGAAAAAAAAAAAAAAAACAGAAAAACTTGAAACGAAGGAAACAATTAACCAAATTAAAAACTCAGTAGAAAGCATAACCAACAGGCTAGATCACTTGGAAGACAGAACCTCAGACACTGAAGACGAAATATTTAATGTTGAAAACAAGTTGATCAGAGAAGATGGTAAGGAATCATGAACGGAACCTGCAAGAATTATGGGATATCATGAAAAAAACAAATTTAAGAATTATTGGGATTGAGAAAGGCACAGAGATACAAACCAAAGGAATGAATAATCTATTCAATGAAATAATATCAGAATATTTCCCACATCTGAAGAATGAACTGGAAAAGCAAATACAAGAGACTTACAGGACACCAAATGCACAAAATCACAACAGATCCACAAAAAGGCACATTATAATGAAATACCTAACATATAAAATAAAGGCAGAATTTTAAATGTTGCAAGAAAATAGAATCAGATTAACTTTCAGGAGGAAACCAATACAGATATCAGCAGATTTCTCAACCAAGACCCTAAAAACAAGAAGGACCTGGAACAACATATTTCAAACTATGAAAGAAAATGAATGCCAACCAAGAATCTTATACCCAGCAAAACTTACCTTCAGATTTGACAACAAAATAAAATCCTTCCATGATAAACAGAAGTTAAAAGAATTTACAAATAGAAAGCCTGCACTACAGAACATTCTCAACAAAATATTCCATGAAGAAGAAATGAAAAACAACAATGTAAGTCAGCATAGGGAGGAACTACCCTAAAGGAATAGCCAAATAAAGGAGAAACCAAGTCAAGTTAAAAACCAAAAATAAGCCCAAATGATTGGGAATACAAATCATATCTCAATAATAACCCTGAATGTTAATGGCCTGAACTCATCAATGAAAAGACACAGACTGGCAGATTGGATTTAAAAGAAAGACCCAACAATATGATGCACTCCAGAGACTCATCTCATAGATAAGGACATCCACAGACTAAAGGTGAAAGGATGGGAAAAAAACCTACCACACACACAGACTCAGTAAAACAGCAGAGGTTTCCATCCTTATTTCAGACAAAGTGGACTCCCAGCCAAAGTTAGTCAGAAGGGAAAAAGAAGGACATTTCATACTGCTTAAGGGAACTATAAATCGGGAAGACATAACGATCGTAAATATTTATGCCCCAAACAACAGTGCATCCATGTACATCAAACAAATCCTTCTCAATTCCAGGAATCAAACAGACCACAACACAATAATTCTGGGTGACTTTAATACACCTCTTTTACCATTGGACAAATCTTCCAAACAAAAATCAAACAGAGAAACCATAGAACTCAATAACACAATCAAGAATTTAGACTTAACAAACATATACAAAATATTCTATCCATCAATGAGTGAATACACTTTCTTCTCAGCAGCACATGGATCCTTCTCTAAAATAGACCATATGTTGTGCCACAAAGCTACTCTTAGCAAATACAAAAAAAAAAAAAAGATACTACCTTGTATTCTATCAGATCATAATGGAATGAAATTAGAAATCAATGATAAAATAAAAAACAGAAACTACTCCAATATCTGGAGATTAAACAATATGCTATTTAATGATGCATGGATAACAGAAGACATGGAGGGGGATAAAAAATTCTTAGCGGTAAATGAGAATGACAATACAATATATCAAAATCTCTGGGACACTATGAAAGCAATACTAAGAGAACGATTCATTGCACGGAGTGCATTCAATAAAAGAAGGAAAAGTCAACAAATAAACAACCTAACATTACAGCTCAAAACCCTAGAAAAAGAAGAACAGATCAACAACAAAAGTAGTAGAAGACAGGAAATAGTTAAAATCAGAGCTGAAATCAATGAAATTGAAACAAAAGAAAAAATTGAAAAAACTGACAAAACAAAAAGTTGGTTCTTTGAAAAAATAAATGAAATTGATAAACCCTTAGCCACACTAATGAAGAAAACAAGAGAGAAAACTCAAATTACTAAAATTCTTGATGAAAAAAGGAAATATCATGACAGACACTATTGAAATACAAAAAGTAATTAGAAACTATTTTGAAAATCTATACTCCAACAAAATAGAAAATCTCAAAGACATCAACAGATTTCTAGAGACATATGATCCACCCAAACTGAATCAGGAGGACATACAAAATTTAAATAGATCAATTTCAAGCAATGAAATAGAAGAAGTCATCAAAAACCTACCATCACAGAAAAGTCCAGGACCAGATGGATTCTCAGCTGAGTTCTATAAGACCTTTAAAGAAGAGCTCATTCCAATACTACTCAAAGTATTCAATGGAAATAGAGGAGGAGAAAACCCCTTCCACTCATTCCATGAAACTAATATCACTCTGATACCAAAACCAGACAAAGATACACTGAAGAAAGAAAATTTCAGACCAGTATCCCTAATGAACATAGATGCAAAATTCTTAACAAAATTTTAGCAAATCATATACAAAAACATATTAAAAAGATAGTGCACCATGATTAAATGGGTTTCATTCCAGGGATGCAAGGTTGGTTCAACATCCAGAAATCAATAAATGTAATTCATAAACAGACTAACAGTTAAGAATCACATGATTATTTCAATAGATGAAGAAAAAGCAGTTGATAAAATACAGCACCCCTTCATGCTCAAAACACTAGAAAAATTAGGGATAGGAGGAACATTCCTCAACATTGTAAAGGCTATCCATGCTAAGCCCATGGCCAGCATCATTCTAAATAGAGAAAAACCTAAAGAATTCCCCCTAAAAACTGGAACAAGGCAGGGATGCCCTCTTTCACCACTTCTATTTAACATCGTCCTTGAAACTCTAGCCAGAACAATTAGACAGACCAAAGAAATTAAAGGGATTTAAATAAGAAAAGAACATCTCAAACTATCCCTATTTGCTGATGACATGATTCTGTATTTAGAAGAGCCAAAAATTTCTACCAGAAAACTTCTAGAACTCATAAATGAATTCAGTAAAGTAGCAGGATATAAAATCAGTGCTCATAAATCTAATGCATTTTTATTCATAAGTGATGAATCCTCTGAAAGAGAAATTAGGAAACCTACCCCCCTTCACAATAGCCTCAAAAAAATAAAATAGAATACTTGGGAATCAATCTAACAAAAGAGGTGGAAGACTTCTACAATAAGAACAACAGAACACTAAAGAAAGAAATTAAAGAAAACCTTAGAAGATGAAAAGATCTCCCACGTTCTTGGATAGGCAGAATTAATATTGTCGAAATGGCCATACTACCAAAAGTGCTATACAAATTCAATGCAATTTTAATTTAAATTCCAACGACATACCTCATAGAAATAGAGCAAGCAATCATGGAATTCATTTGGAAGAATAAGAGACCCAGACTAGCTAAAGCAATCCTTAGTGGGAAGAGTGAAGCAGGGGGTATCACAATACCAGACCTTCAACTATACTATAGAGCAATAGTAACAGCAACTGCATGGTATTGGCACCAAAACAGACAAGTAGACCAATGGTACAGAATAGAGGACACAGAGACAAACCCACATAAATACAATTTTCTCATACTAGACAAAGGTGCCAAAAACATACAATGGAGAAAAGATTGCCTTTAACAAATGGTGCTGGGAAAACTGGAAATCCATATGCAGTAAAATGAAACTAAAGCCCTATCTCTCACCCTGGATAAAACTCAACTCAAAATGGATCAAGGAACTTGGAATCAGACCAGAGACCCTGCACCTAATAGAAGAAAAAGTAGGTTCAAATCTTCATCATGTCAGCTTACGACCAGACTCCCTTAACATGACTCCCAAAGCACAAGAAATAAAAGCAGGAATCAATCATTGGAATAGATTCAAACTAAAAAGCTTTTTCTCAGCAAAGGAAACAATCAACAATGTGAAGAGAGAGCCTACAGAGTGGGAGAAAATCTTTGCCACATACTTCAGATAGAGCAATAATTTCCAGAATCTATAAAGAACTCAAAAAACTTTACACCAAGAATACAAATAACCCAATCAATAAATGGGCTAGAGAAATGAGCAGACACTTCAGAGAAGATCTACAAGCAATCAACAGATATAAAAATAAATGTTCAACATCCCTAGTGAAAAGAGAAATGCAAATCAAAACCACCCTAAGATTTCATCTCACTCCAATTAGAATGTCTATTATAAAGAATACGAGCAACAATAGGAGTTGGCAAGGATGTGGGGGAAAAGGTACACTCATACATTGCTGGTGGGGTTGCAAATTAGTGCAGCCACTCTGAAAAGTAGTGTGGAGATTCCTTAGAAAACTTGGAATGGAACCACCATTTGATCCCACTATCCCACTCCTTGGCCTATACCCAAAGGACTTAAAATCAGCATAGTACAGTGCTGCAGTCACATCAGTGTTCATAGCTGCTGAACGCACAATAGCTAGTTTGTGGAACCAACCTAAATGCCCTTCAATTAATTAATAAAGAAAGAAACTGTGATGAGAGATATATATATATATACATATATATACATATATATATATATACACGCACACACACGTGCGCGCGCACACACACACACACAATGGAATATTACTCAGACATAAAGAAGAATAAAATTATGGCATTTGCAGGTAAATGGATGCAGTTGGAGAAAATCATGCTAAGTGAGATAAGCCAATCCCAAAGGCTGAATTATCTCTCTGAGAAGTAGATGATGATACATAACGGGGAGTGGGAGAGAGGCAAGAATGGAGGAAAGATGGATTGTATAGAGGAAAAAGAGGGGTGGGGAGGGGTGGAAGGAAGGAAAGATAACACAATGAGACAAACATCATTACCCTATGTATATGTATGATTGTGCAAATGGTACAACTCTTCTTCTTGTACAACCAGAAAAACAATAGTTCTACCCCATTTGTGTACAATGAATCAAAAAAAGAGGAAAGAAAGAAAGAAGGTAAGAAAAAAGGAAAGAAAGAAAAGACCTGAGAGTAAAAGAGGAAACTTTAGGGAAGGATTAGGAAAGGGTAAGGGGACTGAGGGGAATAAGGGAATGTCACAGTGAAACCCAGTAATTGGTGCAATTAATATGAGTTAATGTTTATAATCAAGACTAATAAAATCGATTTTAAAGAGCTAAACATTTAAAAGAAATTTAAAGTGCTGGAAGTATAGGAGCATATACTTATCATACGGGAGCAGTAAAAGTTATCATAAAACCTAAAACTCATAGAAGATTGATGATACATCTATATAAAAATGTAAACCTGCATTTTTTTAAAAAAAAATCCAAAACAAAAACAAGACAAGCAATGAACATATTGATGATATAGATATCAAAAAAGCTTAATAACTAGAACATTAAAGTGTGTTTGTAAATTAACAAAGCCATTTTTAAACAGCTAAAGGATACAAATGGGCAATTCACAGAAGAGGAAATATAAGTAATTACATTAGCAATAATAGGTAACAGTTAGTGAGCACTTAATGTAAGCTAGAAACCTTTCTTGGCACTTTGCAAGTATTATCTCCTGAAATATGTCTAACATCCCCTGAGGCACAGAGAGGTTAGGTAACCTGCACAGGGGTGGTTACTTAGAAGTCATGACGGGATGGCATTGGAGCCTGCATCCAAATAATGTTGCTCTAGAGATTATTGTCCTTTTCAGAAAGTAAATAAATGAAAGCATGCTCAATATCACTACTGCCAGGGAAATTAAAGTTAAAACATGAATTAAGTTTTTAACCATCAGAATGGCAAAACTAAATAATACACATAGATGATACTTAATTTGAGGGAGAACATTTGGAAACAGATTCTCTGTTATACTTTGGGGAACGATTTGTTTTGACCTATTCATGATCAAACCATTTGGTATCATCTATCAAAATATACAGTGGGCATAAACTCTAAAATAGGGTTTCTATGCCTTGCATCCACAGGCCCTGGGTTCAATCCTCAGCACCACCAAACAAAAATGAAAAATAGGGTTTCTACTTTTAGATATTTTCTAGAGAGATGCTCACACACTTGCACAAGATATTCAATGCATCATTGCTTATATAACAAAAAAAGGAAATGTCCATCAATACAGGAATTGTTTAAACAAAATATGATACAACCATTTGTGGAAGGATCAAGCAGCTGTGAAAAAGAATTGAGCAAATTTCTATATACTGTCATAGGAAGGCAAGTTGCTCTCAGGCATTGCTAGGGAAGGTAAAATGTTACAACCTCCTTACCTCCATACAGGGGAATTTGTCAAGGGTTGCTGTCAGGGCAGTGAAAGAACACGTCCATTCTCTTGGGATGCCAGCTGGGTTCAGAAATTAAATTGACATAAGATATATTAACAGACTGAGCTCAAAGTCTCAGGATGAATTGGAGTCTGGAAAAAAACCTAAAAATCCAGGCCAAGAGCAATTAGAACACTACAGGGATAAACTTCTTCAACAAGAGAAAGAGATAAAAAGGATAAAGAAAAGTTGGAATCTCCATCCAAAGACAAGAGGGAAAAAGATGCATGTACTCCAACAAGGAAAGAGAGGAAAAGGCGACATAGTACATCCCCCAGCCCAGCTCGCAGCAGCAGTGGAAGACGAGCAAAATCCCCATCAGCAAAATCGAAGCCATCAGAGAGTCCAGAAAGATCTCGTAAAGAAAGCTCACGGTCCAGGTCACCTCACAAAGATTCTCCTATGTGAGCAAAAAAGCCAAAAGATTGCCATCTGGGTCAAGGACACCTAAAAGGTCCAGGTGATCATGATCTAGATCCCTTAAAAAAATCAGGGAAGAAATCCAAGTCCCAGATCTCATAAAAATTCAAAGAAAAACACTGACATACGTTTTTAAGATGCTATCACTTACTGGAAATGTGATTTTGTTTTGTGCTTGAATGGTCTGTTCACAAAAAAATCAAGTGAAAGATTAAAATTTTTTTAATAAAAAAAGATTAACAGGAGAAAAACACACAAATTAATTTAATACAAGTTTTACATGGTATGGCAGAATGCATAAGGAAACAAAATCCCAAAATACTTATTTTTATATTCAATTGGACAAAGAAGAGTTCATTGTAAAGAAGCAATTAAATTATGTAGCATATTATACTGTTATAACCATTTTTTAAAGGAGATACTTTATTTGCTAATAACAACCTGTAAGGTATATTATGTTTAAAAATAGCAAGGTGCAAATAAATACATATATGTATATGCTACTGTTAGTTTTCTTAAACAGAGTTTTAAAGACTTCTGTGTACAAAGACTGTCTGGGTAGCCACACAAGAAACTGGTAATAATGCCTCCAAGGGAAATTATGATTTGAGACAAAGTAGGTGAGGAGCATTACACTTTTTTATTTTTTAAGTTTTTAAATATGCATATATAATGCTTATACAGAATATAAATTTTAAGAACAAAATTAAGTAAGTTGCAGAAAATGCATGCAAGAGTTCTCTATTAATATAAAAGAACTAAGAAGTTCACTATTTTATTATATATGCATCCATATACATATGTGCGTAGAAAATGTTTCAATAGCATTCTTACAGGGGAATAAAAAAGATCTTGACGTTTTACTCTGTAGTTTGATATGATGTATAATTTTTTATGAAGAACAGACATGCACACACATATTCTTGTACATATTCTTGTACAAGTAGTGAAAAACAAACAAAATCTTTCAGAAGGATGAGTGGAAATAAAAAGTCCTACTTTCTCATTCCTTCACTATTAGGTGATCTTGGGCAAATCACTTAACTCCTGGGGGCCTCGGTTCCCTTATAAATAGAGTGAGAGTTGGACTCCAAGATAGTCAAGGCTATTCCTGCTTGATAGTCCAAGAATTGAATGTTAATTAATAACCCATTAAAATGGTCAGTGAAGTAATAGCCAGTCTTTCAGACATCAAGCGAAAGCCTGACATGCTATTACTGTAACGGGTAACTATGTTTTAAGAGCAAACTCTCAGAAAACCTTTTCAACTGGAGAGAATGAGACTGCTGGTAGAACTGTAGGGGTGGAGAAGGGTTTACTTCAGGAATTCTTTCTGAAGTCCCCTAAGTCTCAGCCATCTGGTAATAAAACTGGTCCTGGCTATAGCACAATCAGGATACTATTGCATGTACACGTGATGTACCATAACCCTCCCAGCTCTGAACATCTGAATAAAATGGACCCACTGGCCTTCCCAGGATACCACAGGACACCAGTTTTCTCTTCTAGGTTTTTATGTAGCTTTCATCTGAATTTTTACTTTTGTTAGCCTAGGCTACTACCAATTTTTTTCCCCAAAGTCAGGAGATGTATACAATTTCAGACCTTTCAACCATGGGTTTTAAACTCTGACCTATATGAAAACTAGCTCATTCTGTAGGTATCTTGCAATCCAGATATGGAAAGGAATGAAGTAGCATGATTTCAAATGTAAGCTAAGAAGGACATTTTTAAAAAAACACATCAGGTAGTTCACAGGTCAGTGTTGAAGAAGAGTAGAAACAGAATAAGGGGTCACCTCAAAGGGGGGAACCTAGAACTCTTTCTGGCTCATAGTCTCAAACATCTTTTTCTGGCATCACCTCTGACATACAGTTGGGGAAGGATATCTTACATAAGAAAAATATGCAATGAAACCTTCACCTAAAAGTTGTGTAAGATGTTTCTTTAGGTTCTGGTCCTACAGATACTGACACTTATGTATGAATGCCAAAACCTATCTTAAAGGATAGTGAGAGAGAGCACTAGCTCCAGTGTCCGAAGTCCTCCATTCGTGTCGTGGGTCCCACTGGCTAGCCATGAGACACTGGACTCATAACCTTGCTCTCATGGGGTCTCAGTTCTTCCAGGTGACTCTAATCCTCTAGGACATAAGCTCATGTTTCTCTGCACCCCTTACAGGGCCCCACATGATGATCAGCACCTTTCAGGGACTCAGTCAGTATCAACTGATTGATCTAATCCCACATCTCCAGCCTATCCTCAAGGCTAGAATTTCTGTGAGGAGATTTAAAGAATTTGAAGAAATTCTGGGTTCTATTCCAACCCTGTTCCCATTCAGCACAGAGTAGGAGCTAAAATTAAGTCCCTGGAATCAGACACTACTGGGGTGGTATACTGACTTGCTTCCCCCCACCCCTTGGTTCTCAGACCTTAGACCAGTCAATATTTAACCTCTCCCAGTCTCTGTTTTCTCATCTGTAATACTTTTTTATTATTATTATTATTTTATTTTTATAGACCACATTTTGATTCATCGTACACAAATGGGTACAACTTTTCATTTCTACGGTTGTACACAATGTAGATTCATACCATTCGTGCAATCATACACGTACATAGGGTAATGATGTCTGCCTCATTCCACCATCTTTATACCCCCGCCCCCTCCTCCCTCTCATTTCTATGTAATCTAAAGTCCCTCCATTCTTCTCTTCACCGGTAATACTGATGACCTCTTTATATGGTTATTTTGAGGCTTGAATAACACAATGCCTGTAACATAAATAAAGTACAGCACATGATAAATACTCAAAAATGCGTATTAACAATATCATTGTCACCCTAACCCTAACCTTTACAGCCACATCCATCTTTTTTCTGGCTATAGGAACAGCAGTGTTTGCCATTACCCTTGGCATGTTACTGAAATAGTATTAGAGCCAAGTCCTAAACTTTCCCGGTTTGATTTTTAGTATGAAACCTAAGTTCCAATTTGTACCTACCTATCATCTTTTAGAAATGTTTATGATACAAATATTGTTATGCTATGTTTTTTAAAATAGTGCCTGAGTAGAAGCATAATGTAACAGTATTTCAGTAATTTTTAAATTCTAATTGTTATCCCAACTTACATACCTCTTCCTCTGTGAAGTCAGCCTCCCCCTCCTGCCTTCCACACTTCATTCCCTGAAGTTATTATTTTCATTTTCTCTGCTTAGTACCTTAGGCACATTTCCACTGTAGTGGCTACCTTTCTGTGATGTCATTTCTTTCCTCTTCTAGACGATAAATTCCTTACTCATTTTTTGTCTCCTGAATGCCACCACAAAGCCTAGGACATACTCAAAAAAGTGTTTGTGGAACAGACTAGAAATATAGTAATTGAATTCTGAACATCTATATGAGAAACATATGAAAATTTATTAAAATATCTAGAAATTGCCTAGAAAGAAAGTTAGAGAAAGAAAACACAGGCACAAGATTGAGGAATTGCTGCAGATATAATAGAGTAAAGAAGAAGGTTCCGAGTTGACAAGTCAATCCCTGTTCTATTTGTGATTTCCAAATCTGCGATTATATAGCCAGCTGCTTATGGGAATTCAAGTGAAAAGAATTCTTGTCTAGAAATTTAGAGACCTGGGTTTCATCCCAGTTCTGCCATTTCCTACTTATGTCACTCCCTGTCTCTAAGTTTACTATTGGAAACAATGATTCATAAAGTCCCTATAAACTCTTTCCACATGAGCACATCTGGGTCCACTGTCATTAACCTCATTCTGCAGTTAGGAAAATTGAGACACAAACACCCCAACAACACATTTCAGAACATTACAGCACCGGCTGCCACAGCTAAGGTAGAACGTGAATGGGAAGACTCCCAGCCCGTAGTGAGTCTGCAGAAGCACCCCACATCCAGTGGAATAAGGAAACTATAGAAAGAATCGGTTTCTCTGTACTCTGTCAAGAACAGGAAGTTCCATATCCTTGTTTGCCAACTGAGTGCATAGTGTTGGCCATCAGCAAAATCACACTGGGTTCCTAGTAGACATGCAAGCATGTCCTAATCAAAGTCCCAGCCAGGTACCTGGGAACAGAAATTGCTCAAGCTGCACCTATGAAAACAGCTTTCTGAGTCATCCTGTTCACTGTGGTCACTGGAGCATCATCAGAGTCTAATAACAACTAGATCCAGACCAAGTAAGTGCAGAGTTGAGAACTTGACTGGCCACTTGGTTTAGACGTCCATATCCAAATAGGTTGTTTGAAACCTTTAAGAAATCCCTAAGTGTGCACCTCATTGAGAGTAGGAAAGCCATTCAGCCTCTCAGAAGACAAAGTAAGAACCCAGAGATGAATCATAAATTAAACATTAAACATTGGTTATGTGAGTAATTTCGTCTGACTCAAATAGTTTTGGGGGTTTTGTTTGTTTGTTGCCCTGGGAATTGAGTCCATGGAACCACATCCCAGTCTTTTTTTTTTTTAACTTCAAGACAGAATCTCACTTAGTTACTGAGGTTCTCACTGAATTGCAGAGACTGGCCTCAAGTATGTGATACACCTGCCTTAGTTTCCCAAGTTGCTAGGATCACAGGCATGTGCCCCCACACACAGTAATTAGTTTGGGGATTTTTAAGAGAAATCTGAAAGCTTACAATGTTCCATGCATAACTATATTACATATACTTTAATGAATATATAATTCACACATCAAAAAATTCATCTTTTTAAAGTGTGCATGCAATTCAGTATATTAGTGTATTCACAAGGTCATGCAACTATTAGTACTATATAATTTTAGAATATTTTCATTACCCAAAAAATCAACCTTCACACCCATTAGCTCTCACTTTCCATTCTCTTCTACACCATCCACTGACAGCCACTAATCTACTTTCTGCTATGGATGTGTCTATGCTGGATATTTCACATAAACAGAGGAATACAATATTATAGACACCTTTGGTGTCTGCCTTCTTTCTGTGTTGCTTTCTTACTGTCCAATCTTAAACTGAAGGATCCAATAAGAAAGGAGAAACTTATCTCAAAGACATCAACTTTCTGTTTTGGAAATTCCTAAAAAAAAAATACTGTATAAAAATGCTTAGAACTTATAAGCCTATAGACTCTTGAGGTGACAAGGAAGGACACTCCTCAAGCTCCCCAGGCTACTTACAGAGTCTGGTACAGCCACTCACTAGCCCCAGTGTGATCTTGAGCAATTCATTTAACTTTCTCATTTTTCACTTCCATCTGCAAAATGAGAGTCACAGCAATACCTTCCTTTAGAGTGATAATGATTAGAAAAAAATACGTGCAAAGTACCTAGATGGAGAGGACCCTTCGTGAATTATTACTGCCACTCTACAACTATTGTTTTTATTCTTTCAACTGCTTTTATTTGTGATTGTTTTCTGAAAACTGAACAATGACTTAAATTGTTAATGGTAATTGCCCTCAGGGAAATGACATAACTTAGGAAATATAAAATATACACTTTTTAAAAGCTAAACTTGTGTATAATTATTGTAGTTTAATTCTACCATTGAATTCTAAAACAGCATGGAATGAAAAACTTTCTGTGTTCTTTGTGCACATGTCCCATCTACAGTTCTGGACTGGGAATTTGTGTCAGTCCCAATAACAGACACCAAGATGAAAGTGTTCATGCAGGAGATTTCTTGGGAGTAATTCCTGTGAAGGACTAAAGGGAGAGGCAGCCAGCATAGGTAGGAAGAGCCTTCAGACTGTGATACAGGTTGGCACTGGAGAAAGGAGAGGGATTGAGTGTAGAAGAGCCAGACTGCAGTGCAGGTCTAGGAGAGTCTTAACCAGGTCACCTGGGAGTCCCCAGTAAACATTACCCATTCAAGAAGGCAAAAATGGCCTAGCTGTAGTACTCCTTGCTCGGTCACTAGCAGGGAGTAGCCTAGGAAGAGTGTATTGAGAGGTAAATGCAGGGGCAGATGTTACAGCTACAGACTCAGTTAACCGCACTCCTCATAGCAGGGACTCATGAAAGCTGATTTAAGCAGCATGCCTCCATGGCCTCAACAGAACTGAAGATAATAATTATTAGTATTATTACTTTACTTTTTAGGTTCTCAAACATTGTTGAACACTGAAAAAGGGATGAACTTTAGCAATCAGCAGAACAAGCAGCCCATTCAGTAAATCCAAATGGATTAGATTTCATAATTTCCAAGAAGGGAAGTGTTTCCCACTATTTTTGCAAAGTGACAAGGCTTAGAAAATATCCCTGTGGCATAGCAGATCCCAATGTACCAACAAAAAGGCGGGTGGGGTGTTAACACAGTGAGCCAGACAGCAACAGGAAGAAATATCAAGCAAATGTGGCTTTGAGGCCTAAATTAAATCCATCATCGACTTCATTATCTACTTAAGTTCACTTGTATAGACACAGCCACCAGATGATGTAACCAACAGGGGGTGTGGCCTCAAAGGTAGAAACAAGATGGCAGATAAAGCGCGTCTGAAGCAGAGACAGCAGTGAAGACACCTCCAAGAGCGTGGGGTGGAGATTTTAATCACGGAGATACACATGCCTGAAGCAAGCATTCAACATCTGTAAAGCAGGCCACCACAGCCCCCACTGCAGTCTTGCAACGGATAACAACAGTTTTCAAAGAATTAAAATAGCTTGGGGTGAGGCAAGAGGAAAAAGTGAGTCACTAATCTGGAGGTAAAATGAGATCTCTGTGCTAATGCCCACAAATAAGGGAAGGCAGAGAGAGGAGCGGTGCTCTTGTCTGGTTCATTTCTCATTTTCATAAAAGACAGGGATCTACTTCAATTTAAAGGTGGATGCTATGCACAGAATGAAAGAAGCCAATTTTCAAAAACATTCACATGTTTAACAGACATTGCTCTGTACCTCCCATGTGCCAGGTACGTCCTAGACTTTGAGGAAACAAAACAAATGAAACAAAACAAAATCATACCCAATGAATGCCCTCAATCTTGCCAGGAGACAAACCCAAAAAGCAATTAAAATATAGCACAATACATGTTGTGATGACAGAGTCAGACCTACGTGCTATGAGAACACACATGATCACATAAGTCATCATCCAAACCTGAACACTTTGGAAGTGGAAGGAAGTGTTATTAATAAAGACACTGGGACAATGGATAACAAACTGAGGGATAAAAATGGGGAGAAAAGGACTGGAGGAAGAATGGGGGTGGACATTAAGATGAAAAGGTCAGGTTTTAAAGAGAAAAGATAGGAGAGATGGGTCAGGTTCATTAAGAAAAAGAAATTGCCTAAAGAAACTATCAGAACTTTGAAGCTAGAAGGATCTCAAAAATAAATCAACTTAATTTTACTGCAGAGAAACTAAGGGGGAGTGAATGAGAGAAAACCAACATTTGTTAAGTACCTACCACTTAATGAGTACTAAGTCAAACATTTAAAAAGCATGTTCTTATTCAGTCCTCCCTAGAAGAAAAGTTTTGTTTGTTTGCTTATTAGAAGACATAGTTTCCTGTGTTGTTCAGACTAGCCTAGAATTCCTGGGCTCAAGCAAACCTCCGGCCTTAACCAAGACCCAAGTGCAAGCCACTGGGTCTCACAAAGACAGGTATTATTATGCTCAGTTTACAGACAAAGTCCAGGTGAGCAAGGGTAGGTGACAGCTGAGATTTGAATTGCTGTTCTCAAAACACAAAGTTTGCATCCACATAATTAATAGCAGAATTAGTAACTAGGACTTTGAACTTCCAGGTCGTTTCTACTTATACTATATCATGCTGAGGAAGTGAATTTACACTAGGCTGAATCATGTGATACCAAATGTCATGTCCACCCAGGATCCCAGCATACGACCTTATTTGATGATAGTGTCTTACAGATCTAATCAAGTTAAAATGAGGTCATATTGGATTAGGATAGGCCCTGATCCAATGACTGGTATCCTGATAAGAAGAGGGAAATTTAACACAGGCACACAAAGAGAAGAATGCCACCTGAGAACACAGAGATACATGGGGAAGGACATCCTATAAAGATGAGGTGGAGCTGGAATGATATGTCTTCAAGTCAAGAAATGCTAAGGATTGCAGGAGCCCACTAGAAGATAGGAAGAGGAAAGGAAGTATTCTGTAGAGACATAAGAGGGAGCATGACCTAAGGACCCCTTTATCTCAGATTTCAAGGCTCCAGAAATGTGAGATTAAAAAGTCTTTGTTTCAAGCCAGCAAGTTTGTAGTACTTTTCAATGGCAGCCCTAGTAAATTTACCAGAGAACTAAAGAAAGAAAGAGGAGATAGAGCAGGAAGGGTGGAGATGACAGGAAGGTGATGGGGAGGTCAGTGGCAAAGAACCAGAGACTAAAATTCTAAAAGAAACAACTGGAGCATAGGAAAAGGTGATGTCACTAAAACCCCTAAAACCAAAAATAGATTCTTCAATTCCATGATGATACCTGCCCTGGCCTCCAGCCTCATCGTCCTCACCACCCCTCCTTTTTGCTCTTAAGGGCCCCATAAGATGGTTGGTCAGCTATGCCCAAGTAAGGAGAGAAAAGTGGCAAAAGCTAATAAAGCACTGATATGAGCTTCTCGCAGGAGTGCATCCCACACCACTGTGACTGTCAGCTACGAACAATGAGTCACAGCCTCAACCAGGGAAACTGGTTTTAATAAGTCAAAAGTGGGTATGGTGAGCTCCAAGGGCTGCCACAGTCAGAGGTGCAAAAATATCGAGGCAGCAGAGGGGGAGATGGAATGATGGGAATCTAAAATCAGAACTAAAGCTAGGAAGAAGGAAACGACAGAGCACGAAGGGGACATAGAGAGCAAAGACTGACTTAAACACAAATACACCAGGAATTGCGTCAATGCAAATGAACCAAATGATCCAATTAAAAGACAAATGAGGGCTTTGTTAAGGAAAACAAAACATACTATAAAACATTACTGAGAGAAATTTAAGTGACCTAAATAAACAGACAGAGATAGTATGTGAACTGGAAAACTCAATAAAGATGTCAATTCTCCCTCAATTAATGCAATGAATGCAATACACTTCAATAGTTCCATATGTGTATAAAAATTAACAAGAGAATTCTAACATATATACATAAAAATAGGAAAGACCAAGAATACCCAAGGTAGTCTTGAAGAAGGCAGAAATTCTGTGATTTGTTCTATCAGAAATCAAAAATTACAAAGATTATTTAGTGTGATATTGGCACAGACAGACAAATAGAATAATAAAATGGAATATCAAGTCCAAAGCAGCCCATACCATATATGAACACTTGATTTATGGTCAAAATTCCCTACATATAGCAAAGAATGTGATTTATTTATCATGTAGACAAAATTGATATCCCCATGGAAAAAACAATGTAACTCCTACCCCATACCATACAGAAAAATTAATTCCTGATGTGGTTGTGAACAGCAAAAGAAGAGTTTTTAAAACATTATATAAGAATATTTTTATAATCTTTGGAATTGGGTAACATTCCTTAAATAGGACACAAAAAGCATAACTAAAAGGAGAAAGTTATAATAAAATTGACATCAAAATAAAAAACTTCTGTTCTATGATAGTGATTAAAAGAATGAAGAGACAAGCCACAGAGTGGAAATCTATGCAACCCATGACCAAACAAGGGTTCATATGCAGAGCATATAAAAACTCCAAAGTCAAAGTTACCATTATCAGTAACAGGCAAATGAATATTAGATTCTTGATCTAAAGCACTAAAAAGATTCAAAAACCTCTTCTGTGGTATTCCTGGCAAATACATTACATGAAGCAAATCATGAAGAAGCAAAAGTAAGCAAACCCAATTGAGGGTAATTCTATAAAACAAATGGCCAATGTGTGTGGGCAGAGGGGAAAATCGGAATTAGAACCCAGGCCAAAAATAACAACATTTTTCTTTTGATACAAATGACATTAGTAAGACAGAGAAATTTAAATAACATCTGTCTTTACAAAGGTACTGCATCATCAATCATATTAATGATCATATATGAAATCCACTGGTTTGTTGTTGCAAATGATCACAAGTGCTCTGCCACTGAGCTACATTCCCAGTTCCCACTGATTGTAACAACCGCACAGTGTTTATAGAAGAGAACAGCCTTATTTCTTTTAGACACATACACTGAAGTAAAAGTGCTAAAGGAACATTATGTCTGTAACATACTCTCAATTGGTTCAAAAGTGTATGTGTCTGAGTGTGTCTATGTATGCACACATCCACCTTGGCCAATTATAACGTGTACAAAGTCATCCTGGACACAGGGTAAAAACATTTTTAAATAAGTTTCAACCTCAGGGAATGTGTTGGCCCCTTTCAAAGTAAATCATTCTCATGGATCCCAAAATATATGCCCAGAGATTACTGTTTCAGAAACACTGACTTACAAAACTGAAGTCTTTACAATTAGTAATTTTCTTTTCATAATCAAAATAAAATTTCTTTTCACTAGAATGTATACATAAATTTCATTGAAGAGATGTTAAACTAGGTGAAACCTTGAACTCCCTTTATTTCAATAAAAATCAAAACTACTTTGCATGGAGCTTTATATATACAAACTCAATCTTCATGTAAGGTAAGTACTATGATCCCCACTTTAAATTAGAAAAAAATCATTTTTTTCCATGTTCCTTTCTACAATCCATTGAAAGCTTCAAATAAATTATACTTATAAAATATACTCAACAATGTACTAGGGATTAGGGAGTCTATAAAGAAAAAAAAAAAGCAATGAACCCATTCTTGAACTGAAAACATAACCTAAGAGAGAATTAAGAACAAGAACCAAGAGAAAAGAATTATCGATTTAGGTAAATACTAAAATACATGTTATATACTACTAGTACAGCAAAAATTCCAATTTTTCCAAATTCTAAGGCACATATAAAGTGACTCTGGGTGGTAGAGGAGAAGTAGCTGTTCAACTAAACTGCACCAGAGCAGTTTCCGAAACCCCAACATGAAAGTAATGAGTTATTCTTTCCTCCAACAAGACAACACCAACATTCAACAGTTTAAAGAAAAGGAGGACTCAGGATGAGACACAGCTGGACACCTTCCCTAAGTCTTGAGTGCCCTACTGCATCACCTCAAGCTACCCTTCCAGGAGAAGAGCATCTCACACAAATGGCCTTTGCTGTCAGCTAACCTAAATCCAAATCTACACTCTGGGTAAAGCCAAATCTCCTCTAATCTTTCATTTCTTCACCAACACAACAGAGGGGCCAAAACTACTTCATAGAGATCATTGTGTAGACTGAATGAAGCTGTTCATCATAAAGCTGTCCACCCAGTGGAAGCCAAATAAACTTTCAATAAATATTCCCAGTCAGAGGCCCCTCCCAGCCTTATTAAGAAGGCTGTTGAGAATCTGGTGTCCTTTTTTGACCTATTTCCTTATCCATCTTACTTGATTTCATCTTGTAAAACAGGGTAAGTTGAATAAAAATCTCTCTAGGATAATTGATCCCACTCATTCCTGTGATTTTATGTATGTGGGAACTGAATCTCAGAAAAACCAAGCGACTTGGCTCAAAGTCTTGGGCAGAACAGTCTAGAATCCAATTCCCAGATCACCACTTTTTCTACCGTTTATGTTGCCTCTGACCTTGAACTACCTTGTCTTCTACAAAAAATGGAATTCCTACCCTAATAAATACCTTTGAATGATGGTGTATTAGATTCCTATGACTTCTATAACAAATTGCTATTAGTGTGGTAACTTAAAGCAATACAGATTTACTCTTTCGATTCTGAGGCCAGAAGTCTCAAATCACTTTCACTCGGATGAAATCAGTGTGTAGAAGTCATTCCAGGAGAAAATCCCTTTCCTTGCCTTCTCCAGTTTCTAGTAGTCACTTGAATTCTTTGGTTTATGGTCCCTTCCTCCTTTTTTTTTTTTTTTTTTTGTTTGTTTGTTTTGTTTTGTTTTGTTTTGGTGGTGGTGCTAGGGATCAAATCCAGGGTCTCCGTGCACCCTAGGTAAGTGCTTTCTACCTCTGAACTACATTCGCAGCTCCCCTTTCTCCATCTCAAAAGTCAGCACCGTAGTGTTTTTCTCTCTGTTTTCTTCTGCTTCTGTCAGGTGGCCTTCTGTCTCCTGCATCAAATCTCCCTCTGCCTCCTTATAAGGACACTTGCGATTATATTTAGTGCTCACCGATTGATCAGGATAATGTCCACATGTCAAGGTTCTTAACTTAATCATATCTGCAGTCTCTTCTGCCATTTAAAGTAATATTCACAGGTTTCAGAGATTAGGACCTAGACATTGTTATTCCACCTACCACACATGGTAACTGTTTTAGTCAGCTTTTTCATCACGAACAAAAGACCTGGCAAGAACCATGTAGAGGAGGAAAAGTTTATTTTAGCTCATGGTTTCAGGTTCAGTTTATGGTCAACCAACTCCATAGCTCTGGGTCCCAAGTTGATACAGAATATCATGGCAGAGGAAAGAAGCTCAGAACATGGCAACCAGGAAGCAGAGAGCTCTGCTTACCAAGGACAAAAGGGGTATATACCTCAGTGACCTACCACTTCTAGCCATTCCATACCTGCCTACAATTACCACATGGTTAATCTACATCAATGGACTATTTCACGGATTAGGATACACCTCTCATAGCCTAATTATTTCAACTCTGAAAATTCTTGCATTTTCTCACACATGAGCTTTTGGGGGACACTTCACATCTCAACCATAACAGGAACTAATTTAATGAGATGGACACAAAAGTTTTCCAAAATTGTGACCTACCTGAACGGACTCAAATACAAACTGAAAAATGGGGTTAAGGCCTGTGGCAAGGCAGAACATCATGGCAGGAAGCATTCGGTGGAACAAAACTGCTTAGCTCATGGTGGGCCCCATCCCACCCACTTCTAAAACCTTTTCCACTACACTGCCAAGCGAGCCTTCTGGCAAACCAATAAGGTCCTGTCTTCAATGGCTTCTCAGTCTATGCCAAATAATGTCCATACATCTTGCCTAGACACACAAGATCCTTCGTGAACTTGCCTCTCCCAAATGCGAGTTATCAATTAACTCAAAGAAGAAAATCAGGAAATAGAGGATAAATAGATGTGTGTCTAAATATCAGGCCAACAAAGAATTATATAAGAAACAAGAATTGGAAGGTAGGGTAGCAGTGAAATTTAATACTGGGTCTTTAATAAACCCAGAATCATTTCAAGGAACTCCCTAGCATTTAATTATGAATTCGAACTCTGATTTAAAAGGCACTTAATTGATATGATAATTGTCAACAGCATTAAAAATGTTATCTAGGTACTTTGGAAATCCTTCCTTTCTAAACCAAATATCAAGGTCTCTAGTTTTTCAACAGGACATAATGTTCTGAAGTTGCAAGTGCCCTGAAAACCAGGACACATGGGTACTAGAGCAAATACATTATTTTTATCACTGAAATAAAATCATGCACATAGACATTTTCAAACGAAAAAAGAAGAGCCTCCAAGATTGCAAAATTAGATCTCCTTGCTTGCAAAAATTGCTGACTGCTTACCCCTACCCGCCATCAATTCATCAACTCTCAACAGGCTGTCTCCTATTCTTGAAAGAGTAATTGGATTTGGTATGCAATACACACACACACACACACACACACACACACGCATACACACATGCATACACAGGCACATACACACACGCGTGCACGCACACACACACAGAGTCCTACATAAATCCAAATTATTTATTTGAAATGGATATTTAATAGTCCCTTATTGCAAACACTTGTCTTATTTCTAGTGCTCGTTTTTACTTGGGTAACCATCCCATCTTCTGCTTGCAATTTGTTTCTTCTTGCTGTAAGTAAACTGGTGTGAAGTTAGGATTTCATTGAGACACTTGGATTGTTTATTCTCTTCTCTGTTTATCTAGTATATACCCTCTTCAATTAGAAATGATTATACATTGACATTGATGGTTCTCTATTTCCCTTAAAATTTTTCTTTACCAAAAAATACAGTATTTCTTCATAGGGGAAACTCCTCAGGATTTTGGATTTGGCAGTGATTTCATGGATATGATACCAGAAGTACAGGCAACAAAAGAAAAAATAGATAAACTGAACTTCACCAAAATCTCCCCCGCCCCACCAAAATTTTAAAAATCATCAAAATTTGCTGTATCAATTCCTATTAATTTCTAATGATGTTCATAGAAATTGAAAAAGCAGTCATTTGGAAAAATAAGAGGCCCCAAATAGCCAAAGTGATCCTCAGCAAGAAAAGTAAAGCAGGAGGTATCACAATACCAGACCTTCAGTTATACTACAGAGCTATAGTAACAAAAACAGCACGGTATTGTCACCAAAACACATACAAAGATCAATAGTACTAAACAGAAGACACAGAGACAAACCCACATGAATACACTTATCTCATACCAGATAAAGGCGTCAAAGCATACATTGGAGAAAAACCTCTTCAACAAATGGTGCTGGGAAAACTGTAAATCTATATATAACAAAATGAATTTAAACCCCTATCCTCACCCTGCACAAAATTCAACTCAAAGTGGATCAAGGACTTAGGCATTGGACCAGAGACCCTACACCCACCAGAAGAAAAATTAGACCCAAATCTACATCATCATTATGGTTTGGACATGAGGTGTTTCCCAAGAGTTCACATGAGACAATTCGAGAAGGTTCAGAAGAGAAATGATTGGGTTGTAAGAGTCTTAATCCAACCAGTGATTTAATCCCCTGATATGGATTAACTGGGTGGTAACTGAAGTGGTAGGGTATTGCTGGAGGAGATTGGAATTGGGGGGTGGCTTTAGGGTATATATTTTATATCTGGGTATATTTTTATATCTGCCACACTCTTCCACCATGATGCTCAGTCTCACCTCGAACCCCAAGGAATGGGTTCAGTCTTCTATGGACTCATACCTCTGAAACCCTGAACCCTCAAATAAACTTTTTCCGCCGCTACAGTTGTGCTGGTCAGATCCTTTAGTCACAGCAGCGAAAAAGCCAACTAAAACAATCATGTTGGCTTAGGAACCGAATACCTCAGCAAGACTCCTCAAGTACAAGAAGTAAAATCGAGAATCAATAAATGGGACAGTATCACACTAAAAAAGCTTCTTCACAGCAAAGGAAATAATCAAGAACATGAAGAGAAAACTTACAGAATTGGAGAAAATCTTTGCCACCTGCACCTCAGATACAGCATTAATCTCCAGGACATACAAAGAACTCAAAAAACTTAACAACAAAAAACCCAATTAATAAATGGGAAAAGGAATGAACAGACACTTTACAGAAGAAGAAATATGATTGGTCAATGATCATATGAAAAAATATTCAACATCACTAGTAGTTAGAGAAATGCAAATTAAAACTTTACTGAGATGTCATCTCACTCCAGTCAGAATGGCAATTATCAAGAATACAAGTAACAATAAATGCTGGCAATGATGTGGGTAAGAAAGTACACTCATACATTGCTGGTGGGACTGCAAATTGGTTCAATCACTATGGAAAGCAGTATGAAGATTCCTTAGAAAACTTGGAATGGAACCATCATTTGACCCAGTTATCCCACTCCTCAGCATATACCCAAAGGGCATACTACATACTACAGTGACCCAGTCACATCAATGTTTATAGTAACTCAATTCACAATGGCTAAGCTATGGAACCAACCTAGGTGCCCTTCAACAGACAAATGGATAAAGAAAATATGGTACATAAATACAGTGGAATATTACTCAGCCTTAAAGAAGAATGAATCTATGGCATTTGCAGGTAAATGGATGAAACTGGAGACTATCATAAGTGAAATAAGCCAATCCTAAAAAACCAAAGGCTGGATGTTTTCTCTGATGTGTGGATGCTGACTCACAATAGGCGGCAGGGGTTGGAGGGAGTGTTCACTGAATTGGACAGGACAGAATTGAGTGAGCGGGGAGAATGGAAATGTAAAAACAATAGAATGAATTGGAAATAACTTTTCTGTGTTCGTATGTGAATACATGACCAGTGTAACTCCACTTTATGACCACAAGAATGGGAAGTTATACTCCAGGTATGTATGATATGTCAAAGTACATTCTACTGTCATAAAAAGAACAAATAAAAAAATTTTTAAAAACTTGGTGCATCAAAGAATACATGAACAGAGTGAAAAGTCATCCCAGTCATTGAGAGAAAATATGTGCAAGTTATATATCAGAGATTAATATCCAGAATTTATAAAGATCTCCTACAACTCAACAATGGAAACACAAAACATTCAATTCAAAACATGAACAAAGAAGTCAGATGAAGTGATTCACGCCTGAGTTCTGGCTATTCTGAAACCTGAGGTTCCCTGGAGTGCAGGAATTTGAGACCAGTCTGGACAACAGTGAGAGATACCATTTCAAAAAAAAAAAAACTAAAGAGGGCAAAGGCCCTGAATAGACATTTCTTCAAGAAATACAGGAACAGCTAATTAGTACATGAAAAGATGTCAATATCACTAGTCATTAGGGAAGTGCAAATCAAAATCACAATGATATACCACTTCAAACCCATTAGGATAGTTATTATAAAAAAATTAAGAAGTTGCTGGTGAGGATGTAATGAATCGGAACTCTGCGTTGCTGGTGGAATGTAAAATGACCAACTGTGGAAAACTCTTCAAAAAGTTAAAAACAGAATTATCTTGTGATCCAGAAATTCTTCCAGGTTCTTAAAGAACTGAACATGGGGCCTCAAACAGATACTCGTGTTCTCATATTCCAAGCAGCATTTTTCACAACAGTCAAAAATAGAAACAATCCAAGTGTCCATCAACAAGTAATTGTGTAAATGAATGTAGTATGTACATACAATGGAATATCAACCTTAAAAAGGGAGGGATTTAATGCATGCTATAATTCAGATGAAGCTTGAAAATGCTATGCCAACTGAAATAAGCCAGGCGTGAAAAGACAAATATTATGAATCCATATTTAGAAGGTACCCAGAATTTTATTAAATTCATGGAGACAGAATGATTTACCAAGGGCTGGGAGGAGAGGAATGATGAGTTATTATTTAATGAATACGAAGTTTCTATATGGAATAATAAAAACATTCTAGAAATAGTGGTGATGATCACGCAATATCATAAATATATTTTATGCCACTGAATTGTATGCTTAAAATGGTTAGAGTAGTCATTTTTGTTCATAATTTTTTAGTGTATTTCTTAAGACCCTGGTCATTCTGCAAGAACTCTGCTTTCTCACATTAAGCCCAGGAATGCCAGGCACACAGTAGGTACTTAAAATTTGAAAATAAGCAGAGAAACAGATATTTTTTCCTATTATACCCCAAATATTACTAAAGGTTTAATATATCCTAATTCACTTAATCCTTTAAAATTCAAAAGAAAAAAGAACGTTCCATCAAAATCAAGACTCCAACAGGGTATCCTGCTTTCTCTTACTGATAATATCTTCACATGTTGTCATTTTCAGATTTATCAGGAGGCCAAAACGTCATGTGATTTTGAGTGAATGTGGGTCAGTTTCCCGCCAGGTGACTTGTGTAGTGCAAGCCTACCTCCATTTAGAACTACAGCCGTAAGATGCCACCAGATAGCACCACAGCCCTGTACTTCTCTGAACGATCACTAGCACTAGCCTGTGAAGCACTGAGGCAGACTTTTCACCAATGGAGCCCCAAGTACATTTAATTGTTTACTTTGGTCACCAAGGTCTCAGCCCTGACCCCAGACCATCTTTTGAGGGTCAGGGCAAGGGAGCAAAGGAATGAAGATTTATCAAAGGAAGATGGATCAAAGACCCAAATCAAAAAGCTCATCCAGGAACAGCATGCTGCCCATATGCTTGTATTGTATTTGTAAATAGTAAAGTCATCCATTTTTCACATTTCAACCATTTATCTATCAGGATGCATAAAAACCAAACCGCCTTTCAGCTGTTCTTTGAAGTGAATGATTCTATTTTCTTTAACTTTTACCTCGAGGTCAACTTGAGATAAAAACAAAACCTTTGGAAAGAAATCCTAGGAAGTTGTCAATTCCCATTTCCACCACTTATTAAGCAATCTTGGCACGTTATGTCACGTCTTTGGGTCTCAAAGAGGGCTTGTTAGAGACTGTGTGGCATAGTCCTACAGGCAGCTGCCTAGGAAAAAATACTGACTGCTACACCTACAATCTGTGGGACCCTGAACAACCTCTTTCCTCTCTGCTTTAGTTTCCTAAGCTGGAAAATGGCAATGCTAATAATACCTAATTAATATGTTTAACAAGAATTAAATGAGTTAATGCTTCTGACACCCTTAGAACTATATCTGGTACACAATGAATAAAATTTAAATTTTGAACATTATATGAGTGCTCTACTTTATCATTTTAAAAAGTAGCCTTAAAAACGAGCGATTTAAAAACATTTCAGAACAATGGCCTTCCCTGAAGCTTGCTACTCAGGAATTCTGCATCTTTTAACAAACAATACAACACAGTTTTGCTTTTGACAGTTGAATCTATTTAATGTAGTAGGTAGAAGCTTAACGTACATTCTTTTAGTTGAAACTTTAAAGGAAGAATGATTTTCCACAAAACTAATTATCCAGAAATCCTTAGAGCATTTCCACTGCTAAATAGAAAAAAAGAGAGAGAGAGAGATTTAAAACATGCCATTTAAGTGCCTTAATTCTTTGGAGAGTTTCCTTCTGGTTAATTTCCAAGCTCTAATAATAAAGCAATAGTGCTTCAGGAAAGAAGAAAGGAGACACATTATCTGTTGACATATTTGTCAAAGTAGGATGCAGTATCTTAGATACAGCACTGCAGACCTGACTGGTTCTATTGTCTGGAATAAAAGATGAGGAATGGAAGCTAACACCATGTCTGGGATTGCACAATGAAGGGAAGCTTTGTCTTCAATCAGAGGTTTTTCTTCTCTTCCTTCTGCTCTGCACCCTCTCCCCAGCCCCCTGCCCCATTCCTGCTATGGCTTCTAAAACTATAATCTTAGTAAAATCTCAGGTGAAATAGAAGAAAGAGCTAAAATAACACATGGTAAATTGATTCCTCTTCCTTTTTTTTTTTTTAGTAGTTATGAATACATCTTTATGTTTTCTGTTGTATGTTATGCATGAAAAGACTGAATATGTCTTCAAGAGATAAATTTTCCTGTAAGAATCTGTGAATGTCCTTTACTTATTAGTCATACTCTTGTTTACATAATGAGAAAATGTATGTTTCACGGCATAAGTTACCAACAATGTTGTTGGTACTTTAAGAAAACTGAATTCTACCCTATGATTTTTTTTTTTACCACAAATAAAACATGGAATTTTCCCTGGAGTAGTACACATAGTAATAACAGTTTTTATCAATTATGACTTTCACATTTTATAAGGCTCCCATGCCCAAAGTCCAGGGGTTCATAACCTCAATCTATGGACTAAGTTACTTAGGGAATTCAAAGCATCCATGAAATTGATACCTCCTAATTTTATGCATTTTATTTTATACATTTAAAAACATCATTCTGAGTAGGCCACAGATTTCATCAGACCAATAAGAAGTTCATAATACAAAAAAAAAAAAAAAAAGAAAGAAAGAAAAGAAAAGAAAACCAACTTAATTTAATGGGACTCATATAAATAATATCTAATACAAATTTTATGCATACTTAACTGTATTCAATTATTTAATTCAATTTAATGAATAATCAGGTTGACATACAGTTAAGGAACATAAATCTTATTCAAAGCCTTACTCTATGTGAACATGACAACTTCATTCATCTTCACAAGAAGTTTACTATTCTATCTCAAGAAGTTTATTATTCTTCCTTTCAAAAAGTTTATAATTGATTCATAAAGATATTTAAATTTTTTTATTTTTTTATTTTTTACAGACTGCATTTTGATTCATTGTACACAAATGGGGTACATCATTTCTTTTCTATGGTTGTGCATGAAGTAGATTCACACCATTCGTGTTTTTGAATTATTAAATACCACTATAGTAAGTGACTGGGTATTGAAACCAATGATTTTACACAGATTCCCTCACTTGATTTAAAGAACAATATTCTTTATTGGAATTAAATAAATAATTGGCTGGGAAGTAGATTTATGCATTTGTATTTCTAATGGAAAATTGATTAACATTTACCATTTGTTAAAAGAATGGCACCTGCAGTTTTCCCTGTAAATGTTTAGCAGTGTGGTGCAACTAGGCAACATGCAATTATGTCCGACACTTTTAAGTGTCTTCTAGAAGCATTGCTTAAACTTCACAACCAACGGTTACGATGAGATGCTACAGAATGCAACAGATGTGTGAATTTGGAAACTCATAATTTGTATAAGTGATGAAGTGCTCTAACATGAGCTTCAAAATTTAGAATCACTGCACTGTAATTATGGTCTTGATATAAACCATAAATTCCCAATTAATAAATGTAATAAAGGAATATGTATACACACATATACTTTACTCTCTTATTCAATAAGCCAAGTACCATATATTGACTATTAAATAAATAAATGTACTCATTCAAGAATTTACTGAATAAATATATCAAATATCAATTATTTCATCACTGAACACAATAGAGGAGATACAATAATTACTAGAAAATTACTAACAATTACTATACAGGGGGTTTCAAGATGGCGGACTAGAGGGTGGCTGCATTTCATGTTGCTCCAGGACTCAGGATTCAAAAGAGGAGATATTGAGAGACTTGGGACCAACTCAAAGCTGCGGGGTGAGTCTCTCCCATTGGGGAGGCATCCCAGATGGGACGGTAGTCCCGGAACGCAGGGAACTTTGTGAAGTAGAGCTGCCCAGCGAGACACCCCTCCCCCAACTGGAGCAGTGAACTCGGACAACTGGGAGCATCGTAGAGGAGGCCGCTCAGCACAGCGCTTGGACTTGGAGCAACCACTGAGGCTGCGGGCGGCTGCCCAGAGGAGGAGCTGCCTGGTGAGCTGTTTGGACCCAGAGCTAGTGCTCCTGAACACCAGGTCTGCCCAGAGGAGGAGGAGGAGGAGGAGAGAGGTGGGTCACTTGGACTCGGAGTAACTGCACCAGAGCTCCGGGTGGCTGCCCAGAGGAGGAGGTGAGTGGTGAGTTGTTTGGACTCAAAGCGACTGCTCCTGAACACCGGGGGGGGGCTGCCCAGAGGAGGAGGAGGAGAACGGCAGGTCGCTTGCACTCGGAGTGACTGCCCAGGGTTATGGGTGGTTGCCAGGAGGAGGAGGCGTGCAATGAGTTGCTTGGACTCCTAGCAACCGCACAGGAACACCTGGAGGAAGAGGTGTGTGGCGGGTCGCTTGGAGCGACTGTACGGGGCTCCAGGTGGCTGCTCAGAGGAGGGGCCGCATAGCCAGACGATTAGGTGCAGAGCAGGGTCCCAGGACCTAGGAGGCTTCTTGGTGGAAGAGCTGCACAGAGACAAGCTGAGGGGTGGAGTAAAGGTTCCAGGACTGCAGGCAGATTCTCTGAGGAGAGGCAGACTAAGGAGGCTCGTCTGCGAAGGGTGAGGCTCCCAGGCCCTGGAGGTAGGTCCAGGCTAGGAACATTGCAGAGGAAGGCAGCCCAGCCCAGGCAGTAGTTGTGGATTGAGAGTAACCTCTAGGAGGGGAACTGACCAGCGAGACCTCCCCACCGGGTGAGTCTTCCCTGCTGGGTGAGGTTTTCCCACAAGGACAGTAAAAGCAGAGACACAGGCCCAAACAGGCCTTGCCTCAGCTCGCAGCCTAGTTCCCCTTTGGATGACCATTGGTCAACAAGTGGAGGCACCTCTGCCCACTAGCAGGGAATATACCCCACATGAAGGCCACCACCCGTAAAGAGGCAGCATCCTTGTGGAGCATCGCATTATCAACTTCCTCCAAGATTTCAGGCTACTGAAGGCTAAGAAGGGATATACTAGAAATCTTCAGGGACATTATAAGTCCATAGAGGAAATCTGCAATATCTTGGCAGTCCACTGATACCTGAACAATATGAGAAAACAAGGGAAGAAAATGTCCCAAACAAATCTAGATGTTACATCACTAAAATCCAATGACAGCATGGCAGAAGAAATGACAGAAAGGGAGTTCAGAATGTACATAATTAAAATGATCAGGGAAGAAAATGATGAGATGAAAGAGCAAATGCAGGCATTGAATGATGAGATGAAAGAGCAAATGCAGGCATTGAATGATCGCACCAATCGACAGTTAAAACAGTAAATACAGTAAGCAAAAGATCATTTCAATAAGGAGTTAGAGATATCAAAAAAAAACAAACAGAAATCCTTGAAATGAAGGAAACAATACACCAAATTAAGAACTCCATAGAAAGCATAACCAATAGGAAAGAACACCTGGAAGACAGAACCTCAGATACTGAAGACAAAATATTTAACCTTGAAAACAAAGTTGAACAAACAGAGAAGATGGTAAGAAATCATGAACAGAATCTCCAAGAACTATGGAATATCATGAAAAGGCCAAATTTAAGAATTATTGGGATTGAGGAAGGCTTAGAGAAACAAACCAAAGGAATGAACAATCTATTCAATGAAATAATATCAGAAAATTTCCCAAATCTGAAGAATGAAATGGAAAATCAAGTTCAAGAGGCTTATAGAACTCCAAATATACAAAATTACAACAGAACTACACCAAGGCACATTATAATGAAAATGCCTAACATACAAAATAAAGACAGAATTTTAAAGGCTGTGAGAGAAAAGAACCAAATTACATTCAGGGGGAAACCAATATGGATATCAGCAGATTTTTCAATCCAGACCCTAAAAGCTAGAAGGGCCTGGAACAACATTTTTCAAGCCCTGAAAGAAAATGGATACCAACCAAGAATCTTATACCCAGCAAAACTTACCTTCAAATTTGACGATGAAATAAAATCCTTCCATGATAAACAAAAGCTGAAAGAATTTACAAAAAGAAACCCAGCATTACAGAACATCCTCAGCAAAATATTCCATGAGGAAGAGATGAAAAACAAAGAAGCAAATCAGCAAAGGAAGGAATTATCCTAAAGGAATTGTCAAATAAAGGAGGAACTAAGTTGTGTCAAAAAATAAATAAATAAATAAAATTTAAACAATGAACCAAATGACCGGGAATACAATCATATCTCAATAATAACCCTGAATGTTAATGGCCTGAATTCATCAATCAAAAGACATAGACTGGCAGATTGGATTAAAAAGAAAGATCCAACAATATGTTGCCTGCAAGAGACTCATCTCATAGAAAAAGATACCCATAGACTAAAGGTGAAAGGATGGGGAAAAACATCCCATGCACATGGACTCAGCAAAAAAGCTGGAGTATCCATCCTCATTTCAGATAATGTGGACTTCAAGCCAAAGTTAGTCAGAAGGGATAAAGAAGGACATTTCATACTGCTTAAGGGAAGCATAAATCAGCAAGATATAACAATCATAAACATCTATGCCCCAAACAGTGGCTCATCCATGAATGTCAAATAAATCCTTCTCAATTTCACAAACCAAATAGACCATAACACAATAATACTAGATGATTTTAACATGCCTCTCTCACCACTGGACAGATCTTCCAAACAAAAATTGAACAAAGAAACCATAGATCTCAATAACACAATCAATAATTTAGACTTAACAGACATTTATAGAATATACCGTCCAACCAAGAGGGAATACACTTTCTTCTCAGCAGCACATGGATCCTTCTCTAAAATAGACCATATATTATGCCACAAAGCTAATGTTACCAAATACAAGAAGATAGAGACACTACCTTGTATTCTATCAGATCATAATGGATTGAAGTTAGAAATAAATGAAAGAGTAAAAAACAGAAACTACTCCAACACCTGGAGATTAAACAATATGCTATTATATGATGAGTGGATAACAGAAGATATTAGGAAGGAAATTAAAATATTCTTAGAGGTAAATGAGAACAGAGAAACAACATATCTAAATCTCTGGGACACAATGAAAGCAGTACTTAGAGGAAAATTTATTTCATGGAGCGCATTCAATAAAAGAAGTTAAACTCAACAAATAAACGACCTAACACGATAGCTCAAAGCCCTAGAAAAATAAGAACAGACCAACACCAAAAGTAGTAGAAGACAGGAAACAGTTAAACTCAGTGCCGAAATCAATGAAATTGAAACAAAAGAAACAATTTAAAAAATTGACAAAATAAATAGTTGGTTCTTTGAAAAAATAAACAAAATTGATAAACCTTTAGCCACACTAACAAAGAGAAGATGAGAGAAAACCCAAATCACTAAAATTTGGAATGAACAAAGTAATATCACAACAGACACGAATGAAATACAAAACATATTAGAAGCTATTTTAAAAATCTATACTCCAACAAAATAGAAAATTTCAAAGATATCAACAGGTTTCTAGAGACATATGAATTGCCCAAACTGAACGAGGAGGACATACACAATTTAAAGAAATCAATTTCAAGTAATGAAATAGAAGAAGTCATCAAAAGCCTACCAACAAAGAAAGGTCCAGGACCAGATGGGTTCTCAGCCAAGTTCTACAAAACCTTTAAAGAAGAGCCCATTCCAATACTTCTCAAAGTATTTCATGAAATAGAAGAGGAGGGAACCCTCCCAAACTCATTCTATGAAGCTAATATCACCCTGATACCAAAACCAGACAGAGACACATTAAGGAAAGAAAATTTCAGACCAATATCCTTAATGAACATCAACACAAAACTTCTCAACAAAATTTTAGCAAATCGCATCCAAAAACATATTTAAAAGATAGTGCACCATGATCAAGTGGGTTTCATCCCAGGGATGCAAGCTTGGTTCAACATCTGGAAATCAATAAATGTAATTAACCATATCAATAGACTTAAAGTCAAGAATCATATGATTATTTCAATAGATGCAGAAAAAGCATTTGATAAAATACAGCATCCCTTCATGCTCAAAACACTAGAAAAAATAGGGATAGTGGGAACATTCCTTAACATTGTAAAGGCCATTTATGCTAAGCCCATGGCTAATATCATTCTAAATGGTAAGAAACTGAAAGCATTCCCCCTAAAAACTGGAACAAGGCAGGCATGCCCTCTTTCACCACTTCATTCAGTATCATCCTTGAAGCTCTAGCCAGATCAAGTAGACAGACCAAAGAAATTAAAGGGATATGAATAGGAAAAGAAGAACTCAAACTATCCCTATTTGCTGATGATATGATTATATACTTAGAGGAACCAGGAAATTCCACCAGGAAAATTTTAGAACTCATAAGTGAATTCAGTAAAGTAGCAGGATATAAGATCAATGCACATAAATCTAAAATGCATTTTTATACATAAGTGATGAATCTTTGGAAAGAATAATTAGGAAAACTACCCCATTCACAATAGCATCGAAAAAATAAAATACTTGTATCAATCTCACAAAAGAGGTGAAAGACCTCTACAATGAGAACTACAGAACACTGAAGAAAGAAATTAAAGAAAACCTTAGAAGATGGAAAGATCTCCCATGTTCTTGGATAGGAAGAATTAATATTGTCAAAATGGCCATACTACCTAAAGTGCTATACAGATTCAATGCAATTCCAATTAAAATCCCAATGATGTTCCTTACAGACATAGAGCAAGCAATTATGAAATTCATCTGGAAGAATAAGAAACCCAGAATAGCTAAAGCAATCCTTAGCAGAAAGAGTGAAACGGGGTATCGCAATACTAGATCTTCAACTCTACTACAAAGCAATAGTAACAAAAACGGCATGGTATTGGTACCAAAATAGCAAGGTAGATCAATGGTACAGAATAGAGAACACAGACACAAACCCAAAGAAATACAATTTTCTCATACTAGACAAAGGGGCCAAAAATATGCAAAGGAGAAAAGACAGCCTCTTCAACAAATGGTGCTGGGAGAATTGGAAATCCTTATGCAACAGGATGAAACTAAACCTCTATCTCTCACCATGTACGAAACTAAACTCAAAATACATTAAGGACCTCTGAATCAGACCAGAGACCCTGCATCTTATAGAATAAAAAGTAGGTCCAGATCTTCAACATGTCAGCTTAGGATCAGACTTCCTTAACAAGACTCCCATAGCACAAGAAATAAAAGCAAGAATTAATAACTGGGATAGATTCAAACTAAAAAGCTTTCTCTCAGCAAAGGAAACTATCAGCAATGCGAAGAGAGAGCCTACAGAGTGGGAGAAAATCTTTGCCAATCATACTTCAGATAGAGCACTAATCTCCAGAATCTATAAAGAACTGAAAAAACTCTACACCAAGAATGCAAATAATCCAGTTGACAAATGGGCTAAGGAAATGAACAGACACTTCACAGAAGAAGATCTATAAGCAATCAACAAACATATAGAAAAATGTTCAATATCTCTAGTAATAAGAGAAATGCAAATCAAAACTACCCTAAGATTCCATCTCACCCCAATTAGAATGGCGATTATCAAGAATACAAGCAACAACAGGTGTTGGCAAGGATGTGGGGAGAAAGGTACACTCATACATTGCTGGTGGGGCTGCAAATTAGTGCAGCCACTCTGGAAAGCAGTGTGGGGATTCCTTAGAAAACTTGGAATGGAACCACCATTTGACCCAGCTATCCCACTCCTTGGCCTATACCCAAAGGACTTAAAATCAGCATACTACAGAGATACAGCCACATCAATGTTCATAGCTGCTCAATTCACAATAGCCAGATTGTGGAACCAACCTAGATGTCCTTCAATTGATGAATGGATAAAGAAACTGTGGTATATATATATATATATATATATATATATATATATATATATATATACACACACACACACACACACACACAGTGGAGTATTACTCAGCCATAAAGAATGATAAAATCATGGCATTTGCAGGCAAATGGATGAAATTGGAGAATATCATGCTAAGTGAGATAAGCAAATCTCAAAAAACCAAAGGACGAATGATATCGCTAATAAGTGGATAAGAACACATAATGGGGGGTGGGAGGGGTTAGTGTTAGGGTTAGAGTTAGGGTTAGGGAGGGGGGCAAGAATGGAGGATGGAAGGACTGTATAGAGGGAAAAGAGGGGTGGGAGGTTTGGGGGGAAGGGAAAAATGGCAGAATGAGTCAAACAACATTACCCTATGTAAATTTATGATTACACAAATGGTATGCCTTTAGGCCATGTACAAACAGAGAAACAACATGTATCCCATTTGTTTACAATTTTAAAAAATTACTATACAAAAATTACTCTTAAATTTTCTTTTTACTTTTGTATTGAAATTATTAACACATATTAATTCTATAAATTAATGGTCTTCACAGTGATGGTTCCATACATTCATACATCATTCATTGATCAAGTCCATCCACCTGGCACTTCCCTCCCTCTCCCCCTTATCCTACACCTCCACATCCTTCCTAGTCACTAGTAATCCTTCTACTTTCTGCTTTCAAGTCATCTTTTTTCCACATACTTGTCTTTATGTGTCTGGCTTATTTCCCTCAACATGATATCCTCTGATTCCATCCATTTTCTTATAAATGACATAATTTCATTATTCTTTGTGACTGATAATATTCCATTGTGTATATATGCCATCCTTTCTTTATCCATTGAGAGCACCTAGACTGACTCCCTATTTTAGTCATTGTGAATGGAGCTGCAGTAACTGTGGTATGCAAACCAGGCCTGGTAGCACACACATGTAATCCCAGCCATTTGGGAGGCTAAGGCAGGAGGATCACAAATTCAAGAGCCAGCCTCAGCAACTTAGCAAGATAATAAAAATAAATTAAATAAAAATAAAACAAAATGTAAGAAAGAAAACATAAAAAGGGCTGGGGATGTGATTCAGTGGTTAAGTGGCCCTGGGTTTAATCCCCAGTACTAAAAATGAATTAAGTAAGAAAGGATAAACCTAAATTCCCAGCACAAGCAAAAAGTAAATAAATCTATTAAAAATAAAGTAATAAAAATAAAATATTTTAAATAAATAAATGAGAGTATGCAATGTGTTTGGTATGCAGACTTCATTCCCTTTAAATATGTACACAGGAGTGAACTAGTTAAAACATATGGTAGATAGTCTTTAGTTTTTTCAGGAGACTCTTTAACTTTCCACACAGTAACTGTACTAATTAACATTCCCACTAACAGTGTATAAGGTTTCTTTTTTCTCCACAACCTCACCAGCACTTAGTTTTTGTCTTTTTGATAATAGCCATTCTAACTGGGGTGAGACGGTATCTCATTAAAGTTTTGATATGTATTTTCCTGATTGCTAATGATATTAAGAATTTTTATACATTTATTAGTCATTTGTATTCTATTGAGAAGTGTCTGTTCAGATCATTTTCTCATTTTTAATTGAGTTATTTAAGAGGGGGTGATGTTAAATTTTTTGAGTTGAGTCAGACGAACAACTGGAAAGTGCTTTCAGCCATTCTGTAGGTTGTCTCTTCCCTTTATTATTTCCTTTGCTGCACAGAAGCTTTTTGGTTTGATATAATCCCATTTGTCAATTCTTGATTTTTTTTTTTTCCTATGCTTTTGGAATCCCAGCCAGAAAATTATTGCCTGTACTAGGATCTTGAAATGTTTCCCCTATGCTTTCCTCTAGAAGTTTCAGGTCTTACATTAAGGTCTTTGGTTCATTTTGGGTTGATTTCTGTACAAGGTGAGAGACAGGAGTTAATCTTAAATCTCCTGCATGTGGATGTCCAGTTTTCCCTGGTACCATTTGTTAAAGAGGCTGTTCTTTTTCCAAAGTATGTTTTTAGCACCTTTGTTGAGGTTCAGCTGTAGAAGCATGGATTCTCTATTCTGTTCTAATTGGTCTCTTTTTCTGGTTTTTATGCCAATATCCTGCAGTTTTTCCCAATTTGTTAGCATATAGTTTTTCAAATAATCCCTAACAAAACTTTGAATTTCTGCTGTATCAGTTGTACTATGTCCTATTTCATCTTTAATTTTATTTGTGTCTTCTCTTTTGTTTGGTTTAACTAAAGGTTCAGTGATCTTATTTAGCTTTTCAAAGAACCAATTCTTCGTTTCTTTGATTATTTGTATTGTTCTTTTAGACTTTATTTCATTTATTTCTACTCTGATCTTTACAACATTCCTACTACTAATGTGGAGTATGATTTTAGTTTGTTTAATTTTAATCTTTCTTTTTTTAATATAGGCACTCATTGCTATAAACTTCCCTCTGCTTTTGCCATATCCCACAGTATTTCCATTTTCATTTCTTTCAAAGAATTTTTAAGTTTTCTTTCTGACTTACTCAACAACTCACTGTTTGTTCAAAAGTGTGTGGCTCAGTCTCCATCTTTCTATAATTTCTGAAGTTTCTCTTATTATTCATTTTTGTTGTAATTCCATTGTGATAAGAAAAGATACAGGATATGATTTCAATTTTTTTAACTTGTTAATACTTGTTTAGTGCCCTAATATATGGCCCATTCTAGAGAAAATTCCAGGCACTGATGAAGAGAAACATCTGTTGGGTAGAATGTTGTATAAATATCTAAGTTTGTTTGACCTACATATAATTTAATTGATATTTGTTGATTTTCTGTCTGAATGGTCTATCCAATAGTGAGAGCTGGGTATTAAAATCTGCAACTATTAGAACCTATTTCTCCCATTAGATCTAATAGCATTTGTTCTATAAAATTGAGCTTTCCACTATTAAGTGCATTAGAATTGTTATATCTTCCTTATGAATTGATCCCTAGATTATTATGAAGTTACTTTCTCTGTCTCTTCTTGCTGTTTTTATCTTGAAGTCTCCCCCTACCCACCCCAGATACAGGTACACTACTCCTGCTTGTTTTCAGATTCCATTTGCTTGTAATATTCTTTCCTATGCATTTACTTTCAGTCTGTGTGTCCTTACTGGTAGAAGAGTTTCTTGTGGGAAGTATATTGTAAGGTTTTTATTTTTAATCCTTTCAACTAACCTTTATTTTTTAATTAGAGAATTAAGATTCAGAGTTATTAATGAAAAGTATGGACTGGAACCTATTGATTTGTTGACTCTCTGGAAGGTTGTTTCGAATATACTTTACTCAATTTCCTCTCTTATTCATCCTTGTGGTTTGAGGGTTTATTGCATTGTATTGATAATGTTTGCTTCTTTTCTTTTTCTCATTTGTCTATCTACTTTTCTAGCGAGATTTATACTTTTGCATGCTATCTTGATGGTAGTTATCTTTCTTCCACTTTTGGGTGTAGGACTCCCTTTGAGCATCTTTTGGAAGACTGGTCTAGTGATTATGAATTCCTTTAGGCTTCTCTTATCTTGAAGGATGATTATTTTTTCTTAGATTTTGAAGGATAGACTTGCTGAGTATAGTAATCTTGATTGGCGTTTATTTTATTTTAGCACTGGAAATACATCATCTATAGCCTCCTCGCATGTTAGATTTCTTCTAAAAAATCTCTGTTAGTCTAATGGCGTCACCCTTAAAAACAAGTTGGCAATTTTCTTTTACAGATTTTAAAATTCTTTCTTTGTCCTGTGCTTTCAATAGTTTGACTATAATGTCATGTTGTGGATCTTTGCTAGTCATGTCTGTTTGTGGTTCTGTAGGTCTCCTGTACCTGGATGTCTATGTGTTTCTAGATGTTAGGAAAGTTTTCTATTATTTTATAGATTTTCCTGTTCATAACATTTATTTCTTCCTCTTCAGGTATGCCAATGTTGAAGATGTTTGATCTTTTAATGGGGTACCAAAGACCTAGTATACTGTTTGTTCTTTCCCCTTATTAATTTTTCCTTTATTTCTATCTAAATGTGATATTTTAAAAGACCTGTCTTCAAGCTTTGATATTTTTCTTCCACTTGATCTAGTGTGCTGAGGCTTTCAACTGAATTTTTATGTGACTTATATTGTTCATTTCTAAGATTTCTTGTTATTTCTTCTCAAAATCTCTCTTTGCTGAATTTCTCATTCATATCCTGCATTTTCTTGCTAATTTCAATTAAGTATTTATATTCTCTCAAATCTCATTGAGCTTGTTAAAAGTTACTGTATTAGGGATTTCATCCACTTGAATGGTCTTTTAAATCTGTTACTAAAGAGATATAAACTTCAGGTGTCATGTTACTTTGTTTTTAACATTTCTTGTGTTCCTATGTTTATATTTTTACATCTGGTAAAAAGGATACCTCTATCATTTTTATAGGATGATCTTGTGAGTAAGCAGCTTTCTCCCAAAGAAGTGTCATGATGTATTAGTTTATTTCCAACTGGGTTTCATGGTGTAATCTCCCTGTAGTTTCTTAGGTTGTGAGGTTTCTTGGTGAGTGTGGGCACAGCAAGTACCTTATCAGAGTTTGAGAGATCCTCTGCCTTTGCAAGTTGCTCAGAAACGGGGACACTCCAGCAGTTCAGGAAAGTGTGGTGTAGATAACAGAGGGTGCACCCTATCTGGTTACTCCTACAATGGGAGTGATGGCACCAACTGAGTGATGGGAATTTCCTCAGACATAAGTGACTTTGCTACTTGAATGGGTCTACAGTGCTGACTGATTCGGTAGTGGTGAAGGACTTGAAGTATTTGTACTCTGATTAAACACTGGTATGGGTTCAGGGTGGAAGCAGGAATTACAAACCCCTCTGTGGCACCCACACCCAGTCTTGTCAGCAGTGCATGATCAAAGTGTGGGGGTGGTCGATGCAGGGAATTCGCATAGGTGTGGAGGCAAGAAAAGTTGTTTTTCCTCTCTGCTGCCACTAAGGGTGTGCCCGCCTAAGAGTGGAACCTCAGGCCCCTCCTACATAGGCATACCTGGGGACAGGATGGCACCCAGGGGCTTTTCTCCACCCTATTCTTTCAATTCTCATGCCATCAGGGATTCAGCAGGAGTGAGTCCTGGCTGGATTAGGGAAAATGACCTCTCAGCTGAGGTGATTGCAGGAAAGAGGGAGTTGGAATATGACCTTTGCTGGGCTGTTTCTCTTGGAAACTACTTAGGCTGTGCACCTCAGGGGTGGGGCTCCAGACAGGTGAGGTGGCATTGCTCAAAACTGCCCCAGCACATCTCTGTGGGTGGGAGAGTAATGGAAACTCAAGAATTCTTTCTTTGCCTTGTTAACAACAGGCATTCGTGCACAGTGCTAGAAAGGGGGAGGCAGGAACCATGCAGGCGACTACCCTCAGTCCTGGAACCCACCTGAAACCACATGCGACTGGCCACATCCCTGGTCTCATAGGCAGGCCTCCTGATTCAATACTCTCCACTTCCCTCCACATTGCAACAATAATTCCTCACTAGGTAGCATTCTTTGGAGGGTTTGTGTCTGTCACTTTTCCAAGACAAGTTCGGCTTATGAGGCAACCACCCACTAAACCAGTACAGTGAAATGTCTGTGGGGTCCCAAACTGGAATATGAGGGGGTTTCTGACCGCTAAAGTATTCCAAATTCAGACAATAAATCTCTTCCTAAGATGACTTTTGGCACAGTACCCTGAGGGTTCACTGGGAGGTAAAGTGAATTCTTTTCCAAAGCCAGACTACTGTGCAGATGTCAGTTCTGTTATCTATTTAGGGCAAGGGCCTGCAAGGGCTGTGAAACATTCAAATAGCTAGGATTGTCAGTGTTCACATCGACAGGGCTTGCTGCAACTCTCACCTTTACCCACGCAGAGAGGAGACTCCCCCTCCCTCATCTATGGAGCAGGATTGACAAGTGAGGGGATATTTCATTTCTCTTGTTATGCTGCTATCCCAGGTCTGGATTTTTCAGTTTCATTTCTCTACTTTGGAATTCCAGTGTTCTCTATGGTCACTCACCTCAAAATGCAGATAAACACCTGCTGTTTTGGTCCTTCTTTGTGGAGAAGCAAGTGATTGCTAGACATTCCATTTAGCCATCTTCAAGTCTTTTCACCATTTATTTTTTATCTGCTCCTTCAGTTGACAAATCACAACTTCTACACTGGGTCCACCAGTAGATTCAAGAGTTTCTATTTAGAGATACCAAGCCACATAGCTGCCAAATCCACCAAATTAACCAGGTTTATCAGGCTACTTTGGGTACAGATGGATTCTAAGACATGTATAAGAAACCCAGAAATGACACTTTGGGGAAATTCTCCAATATTATTGTTTTTGGACATACTATTTTTGATTCCCCTGCTCTGAAATGAGATATCTCTCAATACAGCATTAACTCAGGGTTGTTTCCAACTTAAAATATTGAATACTTATCTTGAAATAAGTTCAGGTACAAATTTAAAGAAATATGTTACATATCCACATTCATCTCCTTGGGTTCTCACTTCAGCTGACAATTTCAATTACCCGTGATGTGTTTCACCCTCACTGGATCCTTAACTTCAGCACAGCTCAGACAAACCACTTTGATTAGTAGAGTAGAAGCAATCAGCACCAATGAGGCAGGAAGAAGTGGGGAGTCCAGGACTCGGAGCAGATGACTCATTGACATAAGTGGACACACTTAAGCCTCTGCTGAATTTTCTCATGATTTCTCTCACACAAAGTTACAAGGAACCAGAGAAAACATTCTGGGTAAACTTTAAAATTTAAGTTACTGAAAAGGTCATTTGACCTTGTGGTTTATGAAAGAAATGAAACGAGCACGTGGAACCACACAAATGTTAACTGACCCTAGTTCTTTGACAAAATCAGCTAACCTCCAACTAACTCAGCTTGGGCCAAGAAGATTCAGTAATTGCATCAGATAGTCACAAGCTTTTGAAAAACTGGTTAGCTGGTTTGAAATGCCGAGTTGACTAAGATCATGTCCTCAAATAAACTGAAACTTTTTCCACTGACATTTTTTAATATCATGCTGTCCAGATACCTGCTCTGATTACTCCAGCTGAAATGGATTAACTCCTTTATAATTCAAACCTATAACACTTTATTAGAACCACTAATGTTTCCTTTTTCTTATTCTATTTATTTTATAGTTATGTTTCCTTTCCTTGAGAGTAGGAACCATGTCCTATTTTTTTTTTATAATGGCTTATGTATAGTAGGCACCCAAAATGTTAATTGAATGAATGGCCTCAGATTCTGTCATGTATTATGATATGGGAAATCTCTAGCCATCCTAAGAGTAGGGAAGGACTGACAAGAATCCTAATTTCTCCTAAATTTTATTTTTAGTGCACTACATAAAAGCTCGCTTTCTCAGAATACACAACTGTCAAAAAGGATTTGCATTAGAATTTCACAGGTCCTAGCTGTGTGCCAACACACACTAAATTTCCCTTAATGGCAGTATGACATTTTAGAATTAACAAAAAGGACCAAGTAACCCTGAATAGTTTATAACCATTTTTAAGTAAAAATACCTACCCCCTAAGAATACTATCTGAGCCCGTGTGAAGTTATTACTTACACAAAATAGTTTACATATTTATCCCACGGAAAATGAGTTTGAGTGAATTGATGTAAAACCAATAAGGTCTCCCAATGTTAGATGTCCAAAATTGCTTGAATGAGCAATTCAAGAGGTTAGTGTAGTAACCATGATGTCAGTCATTTGAGAACTCAGCCTGACATCCAGATACTAAAACAACAATTCTACATTCTTCTGGTTCTCTATCCTTCTGATTCTTCTCATGCTCTGAAGAATAATGTCCAAATAGAAATACTATCAATATATAATATCAATAGGGGGTAACAGGAATATCACAAAAGTATAATAGGAAAGTAGTTAAAAATAGTAGCCCCTAAATCAAACTGTCTGGGGCAAATAATCCTCTCACTACCACTGTTTTACTAAGTGCATTCTTAAGCTAATTAATTTTATTGAGCCTCTTTTTCTCATTCACAATTAGTAATAGTAGTGGCCTCATTAAGATTATGGTGCTACCCAGCATAGTGGCATATGCCTGTAATCCCAGCATCTTGGGAGGCTGAAGCAGGAGGATCACAAGTTCAAAGCCAGCTCAGCAACTTAGCAAGGCCCTAAGCAACTCAGTGAGACCTTGTCTCTAAGTAAAATACAAAAAAAGGCTGGGTATGTGCCTCAGTGGTTAAGGGTCCTTGGATTCACTTATCAGTACCGAAAAAGAAAAAAAAAAGATTACGGTGCTATTACACAGGATTATACATGGAACATGCTTAGAATGTCTTACGTAGTCATATGTTCAGGTAATCAGTAAATATCAAATGGTAATGATAACAGCATATTTTAATATATTATAAACTTGAAGAATTATATTCAAGTAAAGTAACCCAGAACTGTCTTCAGTGAAATATGTTCTATGGAAGATTTTCTTCAAGAAAATCATCTTTTGGAAGTTTCTGTTATAAAAACTGCCAGAGGCCCCATAATACTGTAAAACAACAGTCAGCCTCAATGTCCTGGTTCAATATATTCTTGTATCATGGTTTCAAACTTTTTAACTCACAATCCTGCTAAAAGATTTAAAACATGACATAATATATAATCCTTCACATATTTAAATTTACTTTCTTATTTTGTTTTAAACTTTTTCTTTGAAATTTATACATTTCACAAAATAAAATAAATGAGGTTTTTTGCACTGAAATTTTTTCATGATATGAATTGATGAAATAAGTTTTATTTATCTTAGTAATGTGCTCCTTACCTGTGAACACAGCTCAGAAACAGCCATTGCTCATTTAAAAATTCGTTTTCTGCCCTGCATTACTGTATCAGTATTATACATGTGGCTACTTCTTAATGATTTTCAAAGAAAACATTGCACTTTTATCTCTTCTGATAAACTTCATCTCCCAAGTATCATCAGGTGGAGAACCACTACCCTTGAATCTTAGTGGCTCTTAATAGTGACTTTGAAGGGAAGATGGCAGAAATTAAGCCAAAGTTAAACTGTCCTGAAGCTGCCTCCCCTGTTTTCTTTTTTCATGAGAACATCTCTAGGGAGTTGTAAGGAAAGGCTTCACCATTTTCCCATACAATTTGATTTCTGTATTTAACTCAGTTAACCACTGAGAGCCCTTTTTTTTTCCGAGGGAACTTTTTCCAGTTCTTAAGAAAATTAAAAGATGATCATTTCCCACATAGTCAATGAACAAAGAGTACTATCAGCACGTAGGGTAGAAAAAGAGTGTGAGAGAGAGAGAGAGAGAGAGAGAGAGGAGAGGGAGGGGGCGGGGGGAGGAGGGGAGGAAGGGAGGAAGAGGAAGAGATGCAGATATTTTTTAAGTATTGTAACTGCTGAAAAGGAAAAGGGTAATTTTCTCTTTCCATAAGATCACTGATTCTTAGGTTGTAGGGGAAATATTGACAGAATCTGAAACTTAATTGATTATTATCAAAAGATTCTGCTGACAGCTCAAAAACTGTTAGACAACATTCAAACCCACCAATTCTCCTTAACCAATATCCTGGAAAGAGCTGAAATTTACCTTGAATTTTCAATGAAGGAAAGGTCACAGAATTCTTGAGCTATAAACATTATGAAATCATCTAGTTCACTACTCCATTTTTAGATACCAGGAAAATGTGAAAACACAAAAAGTGATTTTTTTTTTTTTTTTTTTTTTTTTACTGTAGGTTTATTTTTATTCAAAAAGTTACTGTCTCAAGACATAAATACAAATCAGAAAACAGTACAATTAGGACAATAGAATGTGGAGGACAACAGGTTAGAGTAATATATAAAACATTTTTAGCTGGTTGAAAACAAAGCTGTAAGAACTGCTTTCACAAAGAAGTACTCCTTTCAAGAGTGAGGAAAAAAATCAACTTAGGTTTAAAATCATATATACAGTCCTCTCAGCAGTTCTAGTAAATGCAGTGGTGTGTAAAACAACAACATATGCAATACTTTTGCACATAACAATATTTGTTGATGGAAAATCTGTTAGACAAGTCTGGTTTCATTTGTTATTAACCATGATTTAATAAAATAATTGTATTTCATCAGGATCTTTTAGCTAATCTATGGTTTTTGGCTACCACAGCCCAATGCTTGTTGATTTCTGACTCTAAAAACTGGAAGCCTTTTGGTATTCACCCATCTGAAGATATTCTTGTATTGCAAGCATATTAAGGCATGGAATGATTAAAATAATATACCTCAAGAACTGAGAGACGACTGACAAAAAGATAGATACACATGTAATATAAGTTAATATTTTGTTTTAAACGATGTCTAGCTGCCTAAGCCTCGCAAAATGAGTTGATGTCAAAATGGCAAGTAGCCACTTTCTGTTTGAAACTAATTCATTTGTGAAAGGACATAAAATGAAGTTTAAAGCTTAGCTTTCAAAGAATATTATGGGTTATGAATTCTATTATCCCATCTAATTTACATACAGAGGAAATGTACTGTAACCTGTTAGAAGTATCTTTAACCTGAAGACTGCTTGCAAAGACAGATAGATAAAACAATATAAAATACAAATTTAAAAATCATTTTAAAGCATGAACACTCATGCTTTTCTATTTTTAAACATTGTTAAACTTTCAATATATTTCTGAAACCTCATAATTTTAAGTTGGAATTTAAAAGTAAGAAAAAACTAAACAAACTGCGCAATTATAAAATCAGCACCAATTTATATATATATATAATTTTATTTAAAATTTAGATCCCTATTCCCACACTCTAATAAGCTGTATAATTTTTGTTTAGAATTTTTCTGCAAACATACTACAATAAGCTTCTTTTATTTGGAGACAAAATACAGTGGCACTACTGGAAGGAATATCACAACATTACATTTTTATCTTAAAGGACAAGCAAACTTTCAGGGTTGATAGTGGGATAAGCATGTTTGAAACTGGTTACCTTCTGGCAGTTCACTGCATCTGGATAGTTCTGAAAAGTATAGAGAAGCTCTTGGATTTTAAAAATATCTTAAAATACATTTTAGATGAAAAAATTGTAAAAGTTCTGCTTATAAGTTTAACTTTTCTCCACAATTACAATATTTAAAACAAAGTTTTGTTGATTGATGTTTTAAGCATTTAAATTTAGAATGCTAAAAACATTCCTATCCTACAATTTCAGGGTCAGGGAATAAATTCATCCTTAACGTTTCTTAGATGTAAACAGAAATCCAGCAGAGGTCATCATTAATTAGTACAACCAGTAAATAAATGTGAGAGGATTCTTATCTGTACCAAATGCCTCTTCAGATTGTTATAGTTTTTTAAAAAAAGCATGAAATAATTGATTTAAAAGCCAACTAACAGCGCATAAATAAAATATTTACTTTCTAAGAAAAACTGTAGCTTATCATCAAATCGTTTACTTGTCCTTTACTTTTTTCAGGCAAACAAAACTGCCCCTCAATGCACTTGGATCTTGGTAAGCATAAGCGTGTCATATTCTCCTTAGAGAAAAATCTGTACAGAATTTCACTGTATCTACCACACTTTTATTTTAAAATTTCCTCTTCCACTTAGAAAATGACTTCACCACAGATTTATTTGTGTACTGGTATTAAAACATTGACACCCCAAGAACTGATTCATCCATAATTGAAGCTGGATCAAAGAAATCAGGCTTCAGTTCTGTTCTCTCTCGTCTGTTCTTTGATGGTGGCAAGTCTATATCCATGGTGTCAAAATCCATTCCCTCATTAAGATCCTCAATCCTTCCTTCTGAGGACATCATAACATCTTCAACAATTGGCTCTTCATCATCTTCCATTAGGCTTGTACCACGCCGAATGGCATGCTGAAGATTAGTTCGCAGTTTAACATAGCTCATTGCTGCTCTCTCCTGCTGTTGCCTTGCTTCCTCTTGTTGTCTTTGAGCTAACATCCATGTTACCTGCGTGTTATAATCAAGAGGAGTTTGATGATGCTCAGTCTGCATTGGATAGACACTCATGAAGCTATCCTCAGGCCGTAATCTTTTGGGTTCTCTCATAATAGTGGACGTGAGCTGGGGTGTCTGCATCATAACAGGGGTGTGCAATGTTTGTTCTCTGCTTAACCACATACTGTCACTACTACTGCTTTCTTCAGTGAGTGAAAGTTGCATGCCCTCGACTACTTTCCGTTTTCCTGTAGATGGTTTTGACTTTTTACTCCGCACAGTTGACCCCCTACTGCTGATTCCACTAATGACAGACATGGTGTCATCGTCACCACCAGCTAGCAAAGAATTTCGGTAAGACATCAGTGGAAGCCACACAACAAAAAGTGATTTTTAAACATATCTTTTAAAGTCTATTATTTTATTATCATTGTAAATAAATAAATTATGCAAAGTACAGGAAGTAAGTAGTAAAAGATGAATCTCCTCTGGTGTATTTCCTCCTGCTAAGGTAGAAATTAAGGACGGCTACAAAGGGTTACAAAGCCAGGTTACGAAGGGCTGAAACAGCACAAACCCTTTGTTATAAAAACACTAGGCATATTAATTATCACAAAAGGTTAGCTCTGATGTCTTAGGACTTTGCCATCCAATTAAGTGAAATTATTACAATCTAGGGAGTCAAGTCATTTAATTTAGAGCCCAAGTTGCATAAAATTTAACCATTATATTATTTGGTTACTTGTTATTTTGTTCTATCGCTAAAGACTTCTTCTCTGACCTTGACCAGATTTTTCAAGGATGCGTATTTAGGTTACAGAAATAATCCAATAAGCAGATGACCCAGTAGGAACTCATTCACCATGACTGAAAAATCATCCTAAAACACATGCTGCTAATAGAGAGGCATACTAAATGACAGAACTTCAAAGCAGTGGGCTTAGAAGGAATCTGCAAGGGACTGGGTATACAGCTCACTGGAAGAGCACCTGCTTAGCATATGTAAAGCCTTGAGTTTGATCCTTAGCATCACCAAAAAAAGACAAAAAGAAAGACACTTTAATCATCTAGGTAGAGACTTCAATTTATACATAATAAAGCTTAGAAACAGAAGGTACATAATTTATCCAAGGTAAGTGAACTTTGGAGCTTAAAATAAAGCTTTTGGTCATTCTGAGTATCATCTTCTTCAACTATAAGATGAATATGCCATTATCAGGGTATTCACTTTATAAGGTGGTTGTGAAGCTTAAAACAAAATGAAATAGATGAATGTACTATTTGTTAAGGCCATGTAAACATTGCAATTATATTTAAGGCAGTATTATTTAAGGAGTAGCATGGAATCCTGTAAAGAAAACCTGAAGTCCTAGTTTATCCGTTTATAGGATGTTTTGGCCAACATCTCTGAGCCTGAGCTGCTTTGTCTTCCACAACAAGAAAATAATGGACTACTTTGCCAATAGTTGCAAGGATCAAATGAGGAGGTAATGGTCATAGTAGACTGTAAAATGCTATCACAGTGAAACCAAAATATAACTAATGCACCATGTGGCTCAGTTTACGCAGACTGTTAAAAAAGAAATAGCTGTTTTGTTAAGTAAAAAGTGTACACATATGTAACCACACATACTATTGTCTGGAGACTTTTTCTGTTTTAGCTATCCTAGTGTATAAGAGGGTTATTTCATTGTGGTTTTGATTTACCTTTCCCTAATGACTAATGATGTTGAGCACCTTTTCATGTACTTAGTGACCATTTGTGTCTTCAGAGAAATGTCTACTTAGTCCATTTCCATATTTCTAATTGAATTATATGTCCGTTTTATTATTAGCTGTAAAAGTTATTTTATGTTCTCAATATAAACTCCTTTGTATATATATTTTAGTTGTAGATGGACACAATACCTCCATTTTATTCATTTGCTTTTTATATGGTGTTGAGGATCAAACCCAGTGCTTCACACATGACAGCCAAGTGTTTCGCCACTGAGCTACAACCCCAGCCCCACTGGATATAAACTTCTTAACAGAGAAATAACTTGAAAATATTTTCTTCCATTCAGTTAGTTGTCTTTTTACTTGTTTGATGGTGTCATTTGACATGCAAGACTCTTAATTTTGATGGCTTCCCATTTATCTTTATTTTCCTTCTATATCTTATGCTTTTAGAGTTTTTTTGTTTTTTGTTTTTTTATTTTGTACTCACTGAAATATATATACATACAGAGAGGGTTAAAGCTAGTCCAGGGACTAGGTGCTGCCTGTCCCAAAGCTTTTCTAGCCCAATTGGACCTTGACTGTTCATGGGTGCAAAATAGATCCCTGTCCTATGGGAAATCATGGACTTCTCTGATCTCCAATCATCCCACCTTTTCATTCCCATACTCTACACTTAGTTTTTGTCAAAGTTCCTTTTAGAAGATTCCATCAGTATCTAGGATGAACTTAAAGGCTACACTTTTGTCAAGATATATTGGGAAATTAGTACATTCTTAATGATCAGATATCTTTCTGGTATATTTTCTTTTTTTTTTTTTTTTTTTTTTTTTCTGGTATATTTTCAAGTAAAAGTTTAGAAGGGACAGTATAGAAAGTATGGACTCCAAAGGGACAGACCTGGAGAGACTTATGACTATTTTTTGATTCTTCAGTGGGCACCAAAACAGCAATAAGAAATGACAGCTAAGATCTTAAGAGATGAATCAGAAAAGTAAAAAACAAAAACAAGAACTCAAAAGACATAGTGATCTTCTTTTGGGCAAAGAAGCAGATTGTTCTCCACACCTCAGAAGATATTAATAGGTATTATTAGTCAGTGCTTTTCTAAAATAACTGTAAGTTAGCATTAGATCCAACTAAAGGGAGAGTAGGGACATTTTAGCATTCCAACTGCCACAAAATGCAACAGATCTAGACGGTTTTAGTCCAAATTCCCTAGTTATAGTAAAGAGTATCTTCAGCCTTAAAGAAGAATTATGGCATTTGCCAATAAATGGATGAAACTGGAGAATATTATGCTAAGTGAAATAAGCCAACCCCAAAGAACCAAAGGCAGAATGTTTTCTCTGATATGTGGATGCTAATTCACAGAAAGGGATGGGGGAGAATAAAGGTACTTTGGATTAGACAGAGGGCAGTGAAAGAGAAGGGGTCTGGAGAGAGGAATGATAATAGAATGAATCTGACATTATTACCCTATGTGCATATATGATTACACAAAGTCTATGTAACTCTACATCATATACAATATACAACCAGAAGAATGAGAAGTTATACTCCATTTATGTATGATGTGTCCAAATGCATTCTACTGTCATGTATAACTATTTAGAACAAATTTTTTTAAGAGGAAAGAGTATTTGATTGACCCAGGCTGATCAAATTATCACCTCTGCCCCAAAGTAGATACCAAATAGCATAAACATGACTCTTACCATAAGTAAAGCTGAAAACACATAAGATGAGAACAGCTTGCGAAAATTTCACTAGATGGGAGGGAAAATAGTGGCAGTCTATCACTAGTCTATAACCTCTGGGCAAGTCCACAGAATCTTCACAGTTGGCATTTTTTAATAAGTCTGTCTCAATAAGAATTAATGGGATTTTATGTTTCAATATAAAAATAAATGAAGGTTTTTTTTAATGAATTACTGGGCCTTGTCTAACTTTTGGATGCACGCACACATTTCCTCTAGATACGTGAAATAATCACTGCAACTTAGATCACATTTTTTCCCCAAATAGTTACCTATACTTAGTGATTTTTCTAAATACAATAAATTTTCTCATAAAACAACCCAAATTTGAGGAAATTTTGGGTTGTAAAGTTATATTGCATTTAATTTTTTAAGTGAACTGTATCAAATTATATCTTCAACTAGGAGCATGGATCTGTGGTTAAAAACAGGAAGTTTGATGAGTAACCTTGAAACCAATGAAAATACAGAAGATAATGAGGGAAATTCAGAAAAATCTGAAACTGTCCACAGATGTGACAGTTATAGAGCAGTTCCTGAGTTTTTCCCACATGAACCTGGTAGCAGAAAGCATGGCTGCAATACCCTGCCAAACAAGCAGCAAATCAACAAAAGGCAATCATAGGCAGTTCTCACATGCTGAGGGAAAGTGTTTTCCCTGGCATTTGGGATATTTAAAAATTATTTGTGGCTTTTATTCAAGAAATTCAGGAATAATAATTGTATGAAATCATTATTCTAGTAGAAGTTTTGAAAAACAAATCATGCAAATTTTAAGAGCACCAGAATTCAGGGAAAAGCCCAATCATAAAAGACAAATAAAAAATACTTGAAGTTTTCTTCAAAGGCAATTTCAGAGCCCCCTTAGAAAGTGAAGCCTACATACTAGTAGAAAAGAGACAAAGGAAAGTTTTTTAAAAATCACTATTTCAAATAGTTCAAAAAGCTCAAATAACTGGGTGGATGAAATTAACTAAACTTTTTAATCTTGCATTTGAGTTAAAATATCAATATTAATAATTTGGCCATTTCCTTGGTCTTTGGTGTATTTATAGTGGTGTACATGATTATAAAATGATGAGTAAACAAATTTTCTGAGTTATTGGCATGTGTTCAAATCTAAGATATATAACGTCACAGAAAGGGTAACAAACATGGCCCAAGCATTACAAATTCTGAATGCCAAGCAACTTACACAAAATTCACCAGAGTGACAGCATCTCATAGATTGCCTCCAGTTTTCAAAATGTGTTCAGTGGAGTGGGTGACACTCTATATTATACTTTAAAAGGTTTTTTGAATATTATTCTTTCTAGACAAATTCATGATGAAATCACACTTCTACAACCACATGAATAAATGCTGTCTTAACTAGAAGAAGTCAGGGGAGAACTGCTATTTTTCACCTTTAAGAACTTTTTTAAATCATACTTAATTTAGCTGCTCAAAGCCCTTCTTGGATTAAATCCAAATTCTCACTTTTGATTTAAAACTATAAAATACATAACTTCTGGACAGGTAAGATATGGCTCTTACTAAATCCAAGCCAAGCTTCCTTGTCCCAACAACACTAAGTGCCTGGAAAATCCTAGGCATTTTCTGAGGTGCTTACCGTACTCTCGGATCCCACTCTGGAGGAATCTGACTTTGAGAAGTCTTGTCACAAGCCTGTGAGCCATCAGTTAGCAAGCTTTTACAGAACAACGTTATGTACCTAGCATTTAAAATCCCCAAACCTGAAACTGTTCCATGTACTTTGTTGTTTTATCTCTGCCTCTGCCATAATTACAACCTTGCACAGTGACAAGAGGGATTCCAGAATTCCATCAGCCTGCCTGACTTACCCAGGATTTGGTGCTCCTGCAATGATTTACAGGTAGTCTTTTCGATACATTGTCACTTCTTCTCTCAACTACATCTCATTCTTTCCAGGGTGTTGCCTCCATTTTCAAATAGAGTAGTTTGTCAGTATATCTTTCATAATGGATATTAATCATTGTACTATGCCAATAATTGGAATGTAATTAGAATGGAGACTGCTTCCAAAACCCCCTCACTCTGTCAGCATAACCCTAGTCTTTGGTACTTTTCTTGGGACACATACTTCTTTGTATTTCTTACTTAACCCTAAACCAACTACCCATCTCTCCTGATTTCTTATTCTTCTTATTCTTGTCATTATTCCTCTTCTTTTTCCCATTCTCCTCTTATAACAGTGATTCTGTTGTTTATGAGACTTTCAAGAATGGATCTGCAGGGGCTGGGGTTATAGCTCAGTGGTAGAGCACTTACCTAGCAAGTGTGAGGCACTGGGTCTGATTCTTAGCACTGCATATAAATAAACAAATAAATAAATAAATAAAACTAAAGGTCCATCTACAACTAAAAAAACACTTTTTTTTTTCGAGTATGGATCTGCAGATCAGCTATATTATTTTAATTGAACAAAAGGTATTGATAACCTAATAGACGAGCTACCTCTAAAAAATAGGTACACTAATTAGACATTGTCTCCAAACGCTTATGGTCTCTTGGAAGGGGCAGTGGGTGAATGTGAACAAGTGAATGAATAATCGCTAAAGTGGAGAATAAGAATAGGAAGAAAAAATTCAGGTGGAATTGAAGGAAAGAGAAGTTCCCATTGTTTGGATGATCCAGGAAAGCATCATGGTAGAAATGGACCTTGAAGGTGGGAGACCATTGAGATATCATTCCAGACCAAGGAGAAAACTACTAGAACAGAAAAAAAAGGACATGTTGAAAGAACAGCAAGTGGTTACACTTGGCCAAAATTCATGTCATATGAGGGGAAACCATAATACATACATCCTAAAGATAACTCTGACCATATGTTTTCCTACTTTATTTGCTTGGAAGTGATGACAGAGTGAAGGTTTCTGAGTAGAGGAGTCAGAGCAGGCCCAAGGAAGACAAACCAGACAGCAGTGTGTGTGGCAATGTCCAGGGTAGGAGCCAGAGCCAGGTAGGGAGCCATGACAACTGTCCAAACAAGAAGCAATGCAGGCCTGAAGTGAGGGAAAGAACGGAAGGAAGGAGGAAGGAAAACAGGACGTGATGGGCATCTGCAAGCCAGGAGCTGCATGACGTCCTTTGGTACATGGAATGCCATTTAATGAAAAATAAACTTGAGCAAAGACATATGGCCATGGGTAGAGAAAAGAATGTGACTACTGCCTATTGAGAACTGCATATAAAATATGCATATAAAATATAAAACTGCATATAAAATATGCAGTTCTCATACAATTCTCTCAACTGTTCATGTAGGGGATGTTATTTTTCTATATTTATAAGGACACCAAGACTCCATGAGCTTAAGTAACTTGAAAAGGAGTAAGCAGCAAAAGAATGATTTGAACTCAGATTTATCTGACTGCAAAATAGATACTCTCACTATGCTGCATACCACAAAGCCTGTAGAATCTTTCTCACTCAACAATTTACTATGCATGGTGCATGAGAAGTGAGGAAGAATTAAAAATGACATTTGACTTTTGAAAGATGACTCATTAACAGTGATGTTATTAATAAAAACAAAAAAGAGACAATCAGATGGAGTTTGGAGTAGGGTGAATATAAGTAATGAGCTTCATTTTAGATATGCAGAGTTTGAAATCCTGGCTGGTTATCTAAGTAAGAAAACCCTAAACAGTTGAAAATTGTTAGATTTATGAATCATCAGGAAAGGATTTGAGATGAAGGAAAAAAAACTGAATGAATTCATGTGTGAAGCCATGAGGAGATAAGTTATCTAAGGCAAAAAATAAGGAGAAGAGAATCATTTCACTATGGAGCAGAAAGAAGACAAAACCACTAGTGAGGGAGATGAAAGAGATGTCCCAAGGAACACGAAATAACCATTAGCCTGTGGCATCACAGAGGTCATAGGAAAAGAAACCCCCAGGAAGTGAAATTTCTTCAAAAAGAACAAGGAGAATGAGGATTGAGAAGAGTCTGCTGGGTTTGTCGGATATGGAATTCCTACTGACTTTCCCCAAAGCTTCATAGAGGAATAAAGATAGAGACATATATAGGGGTGAAGAGGCAAATGCCTGAGCAGGAAGTGAAAGCAGAATTTGTACTCTTTTAGAAGTTTGGTGTTAAATGGAAGAGTGATAAGGCTGTAAGCCTGCTACAGTGGCAGGGTCAGAGTAGGGTTATTTTAGGATAGGGAGGGCCCTGACCATATTTGTGGGTAGAGGAGGAAAGATTGAAGATGAGGAAAGATAGGGCTGAAAGGATGAAGTAAAACTGAGAAGAACTGAGCAATAACCGAATCAAGAGCAGTGTTCTTTGCAAGAAAAAGATCAGGTTACCTTCTTCTGGGTAGAAGAAAGGATGAGGGTCAATCCTTGAGGACACACTAAGCAAGTTCACATGAACTTACATGAACTGGCTTCATTCTCAAGAAATCATCAGACAAATAGATAAAATAAGACAGGGTAAAAGAGAAGCTCCTCCAAAAGGTTGAGATTCATACTCTAAAAGGAAGAAATATGTTTATGTAGGTCAGAAAATGGAAATTCAATTTTGAAAAATTACCAAACTCCAGCAATTCCCTTAGCTTCTCTCTCTATAGCATTTTTTTTTCCATTTTTCCAGGATCAAAAAAAGTGATTCTCTAAAAGCACACATATCTCCCTTGGATTGCAAGATTATAATTTGGAAGAGGAAGACAGCCTTTCTGGTGTCAGAAATGAAGCAACTCTCTGGCTCTCATCTGTGTACTTTTAAGGAGAAGTTTCAATGTATTCGTAGTAAAGTTTGCCAAAGCAAGCACTGATTCCAATGTTCGTTTTTAAAATCTTCAATTATATGATACATTTCACTGGTCTGTAAGTAGTAAATGTCATATTTTATCAAAACGGTATATTGGACATTAGCAACAAAAGTTTTCTTTTTTAGTTGTAGATGGATTCAATGCCTTTGTTTTATTTATTTATAGTAGTGCTGAGGATCCAACCCAGTGCCTCACATGTGCTACGCAAGTGCTCCACCACCGAACTACAACCCCAGCCCGGACAGAAGTTTTAAAAAAAAAAAAGTTGAATTACTGGAGCTGTTTTTGTTTTCCTGGCCCTTTCCATTCTCGCTTTTAATCACTAAGAGTGTACATTTACTGCACTGCTGCTCCATTTTGAATGTATGATGCACATGAATTATTTTACTTAATCCTTACAGTGGCCTTTATAATGTAAGTATTATTAGTATTTCTAAAAAAGTTAATAAGAACTAGACAAAGTAACTTCTCAGAGTTAGTAATGGTAGAACCAATACCTATTCTAGACTGACTTAAAAATTTGTGCAACTGGGGCTGGGGTTGTAACTCAATGGTAGGGTACTTGCCTAGCATGTAGTAAGGCACCGGATTCAATTCCCAGCACTGCATATAAATAATAAACAAATAAAATAAAGGTATTTAAAAACTTATGCAACTAAAGACTAAGTTGTACCACCTAGCAATTTAGTTGGATATTTTGTTATATGTGTTTTTTTTTTATCTTGATCTCTGATTTCTTTGCTTATATAAGAATTCCCTTCTCTGCCTGATTCCACACCTTGAGAATATAAATTCACTGAAATCACATACAAAGTCTGGAACATTGTACACACTCAAAAAATATGAAAGTAAATTGAAATATGGGTAAAAGCAACTTTAAAAAGGTTAATCTTGCAGCTGAGGGTATAACTCAGTAATAGAGTGCTTGCCTATCATGCACAAGTTCTTGGGTTCAATTTCCTACTCTGTGAAAAATATATTTTAAAATAATTAATTCACTCCATTTTTTTATTACATCTGCCTCATTTTTACTATTCTTCATATACTCACCACTCCTTGGTTTCAAGATATCCAAGTTTGAGAATGTGATTATTATTCTGAAAATTATACTGTAAAACCACTTCTATAAACAAGACTGTTCTTGTCAAGTGTGTGAATATGGCGAAGATGATACAGATTCTTCCCATCAAGTTACCCAGGAAGATTGAGCTGAGGATTTCATCCCAAACTGATGTTGACTAGTTCATTCAAAAGCTCTTCACTCGAGTGCCTTCTATTTGCTTGCCCCAGATTCTGCCCTGGATGAGTTCTCAAATAAATCGGGAGACAGGTATTATACAATTTTAGGACAGGCTGGTGACACCAGGACAGGCATAGGGAGGATGGCTGAGCAACAGCTTGATGCCTTTTTTCATCATTAATAAATGTATTTCAACCTAACTTCCCAATATGGGCTCATTTCCTTTTTGCATCAACATGAAGCCTCAAATAAAACCACACAGTGTATTTCATTTCAAAATGAAACTCATGACACAACGAAGCAGTGAGTCATTCTCAGAGACCATGAAATTTCAATCCCAGTGGCTTAAAGACTGACTGGGTCTTTTCCATCATTAAGCTACATTGTGTATTTCTTCTTGGGTTGAACTTTTTTTATTGTTCATTTTAATTTAGCTGATGGTTGTCAGAATGGCTTTCTTTTGTGTTAACCTGCAACTTTCCACAGTCACTAAAAACTGAGTTTGGAGCAAAGGGGGAAAAAGTGGGGAAACTATTTCCTTACTGACCTAGATAATGGAGGAAATTAAAGATTTGATCACAATTTTTCCACAATGACTAGCCTCACCACTTAACTTGTACAGTTATTTTATCATGCGCTCTGTAAAACTGTTGAAGTTAATAAAAGGCTATACCTTTTCACTTTAGAAAACAAAAGAGCAAGAGACAGAAACACATAGAAAACCAGGAAATCATGCAATAAAGAGTGAACCCAGGTTGATAACACATTTCAGAATTTGTGAAAATATCACAAATATAGCTTCCTATGCCACATGGTGATATCACAATTGCTTGTCTGTTTCCCATCCTCCTCTTTTAAAATAACCCTCCTTGTGATTTCTCAGAGTCAGAACCCAAGTCAGCATGAACCAATCACCCAGCAAGTTCCATTAGATTTTATCGCCCCACCCTGACACACCAAAACAAATCCACATGTCACAAAAGGAAGAGACTGAAAGTACACCTCATTAATACAAAGCAAAATAACCTTTTTCCTCAACTTGGAGCTCATTTTCCAAAAGCATTCTAGTGCATCACATAGTTGCAGATTGTAGGCAAGCCACATGATACTTTCAAACAAGAAATTTAGTTAAGATAGTATTCACTAGAAAATCCTAATGAACCACCAACTATCTGACAAACAAGGAAATCAACAGTTCATACTCAATCTCCTTAATCTTTGTCAAATAGAGGGGACAATAAACCAGATAGAGGTGCTTGGATTTCACAATTTCCGACAGTTTGACTTTGAGAAAAATCTAGGTCCCTTCTAAATACTTACCATCTTGAAAGATGGGTGAGGCACAGAACCACTTCCATTGTAAACACCGACCATCAACCATGCCAATTCTATCACACACCTAAGTCAAATCCTAGTCTTTCTTTCTCTCTGTATAATGGAGTCACGTCTTACTCCAGGATGGTGGTGGGGGTTGTCCATAAAGAGAAAACTCTTACATATTTCAAATTACCCTTGAAAACCCCTTAAGTGTCCCGTAGAGTTTAATGTCTTCTGTAGGTGATCTTATCAGTTCGTTTAATATTTCTTGAGGACTTTCATAAAGTTTTTCAATTCCTACATCAAGCATGTCAACAAATCTTGCGCTGTTCACTTACTAATTTCCTTTAAAATCTGTTTCACGTTTTTATTGTTGATCAGGAAAATCCTTAAAACCACTCATACAATCTTTCTATGGCTTCTCACGGAAGAAACTGTTTCAGGTTTGATTAAAGATTTTGCCCGCTAGAATGGATAACCAACCACACCACTTATATCTTATATCAATATTCATGAGAGGTCAAGTCCCTGCTCTTAAGAAACTCACTTTCCAGGGGAACAGACAGTAAAGAGATACATCTAGTAGACTGTCAGACAAGAGGGAGTGTTCCAAGTGATCAGAGAGTGGTCTACAAGCCTCTGAAACATTGACATTGAGCAAGAAAGTGGGTCACGCAAGTATCTTGGAGAACAGCATTCAAAAACAGACAAAGCAGCAAGTGTAAAGGTCTTAATGAGAGGATGTTCCAAAAACAGCAAGGAAACTCTCAATGTGGATGAAACTAAGAACTTAAGGGGAGAATGATGTAGATTAGTTTAAGAGCTGGCCAAAATTCGAGATTATTGGATTCTATTCATAAATATTATGTGAAGCCCTGAGCTATGTTGAACCATGAGGTCACATGACCTGACCTGACTGAGGCATTTTTAGAAGCATTTTTCTAGCTGATATTTATAGACACTAGGGGTTTGCAGCATGGAGTGGAAGACAGGAAACAGGAAGGGATCCTCCAACCCCATGGCACCTCCCAGTGCCTCAAATTTGTATTTTCCAGGATTTAGCCTCTTCTGTTAGAAGAAAACAATTGAGAGAAGATTTCTACTTATGTGGTTTTGTTAATAAACTACACAACTTTCACAGATTCCTTCCCTCCCACTTTCAGGTCTGACTCTTACAATGAAGCCAACTCTTTGGGTGCCCTGAATTCAGGTGACTACAATGAATACTGCCTTTTGTCAAACACAGGATTTTCATTGCAACCTTCTTTTATATAGCAGAGCTTTTGGAGGCTTTATTTTAAAAATTCAAAAAACTTGATGCAGGAGTTCCCCACTTTCCATGGGGGATGTGTTCCAAGATCCCCAGTTGGATGCCTGAAACCTCAAATAGTAGCAAACCCTACATATACTATGGTTTTTCTTACATGTACATTGTATGTATAATTAAATTTAATTTATGAATTACTAATAATAACTAATAATAAAGCAGATCATGATAATAATATACTATAATAAAGAGTGTTTGAAACTTATGAATGGCTTACTTGTGGAATTTTCCATTTAATATTTTAAGAACAAAGTTGACCAGGACTAACTGAAAAGGCAGAAAAGAAGACCATGGATAGGGGGAGACTACTGCAGTTTGTAATCAAAAACTCAATGTTAGTTTCTTGAGGAAAAAAAAAAAGAGTAATGTGTACTTCATATGGACAGAAATGAGAAATGTATCTCTGAGGCACTGATTATGCATGCAGTTGTTCTCAAATACTTGGAAAAATTACCTTTGAAAATTCATCTTCTTACGTTTGAAAAACCTTAAGAAAAATTGTAATTTATTGTTTCAAATCTGGATGTTTCACAAAGTCACATGTGCGTACACACACACACACACACACACACACAAACACATACCCTGTCCTTTCCCATTCGCATCAGGGGGAAGATCAGGAAGCAGGCCTCCTTCTCATGAAGAATATGAAGAATAGAGACTTTGTAGGTAGATATGTTTTTACTACAAAGGACCTGCTGTTTCTGATTTATAAAAACTAGTCTGATTTTTTTTTTTTTTTTTTTTTTTTTGTACCAGGGATTGAACTCAGGGACACTCGACCACTGAGCCATATCCCCAACCCTATTATGTATTTTATTTAGAGACAGGATCTCACTGAGTTGCTTAGTACCTTGCTGTTGCTGAGGTTGGCTTTGAACTCACCAACCTCCTGCCTCAGCCTCCCAAGTCACTGGGACTGCAAGCAAGTGCCACTGCACCCACTCCTGATTTATTTTTAAACATCTTTGTTTAACACTGATCTAGATAGAATTTTTAGTACTATACAAAGTCTATGAATATACCAGATTGAGTTTTGAATCTGTAAAAAGTACTTGTAGTGGCCAAAGTCAGAGTAGAATACTGGGGATTGAGCTCTTGGACATTCTATCACTGTGCTACATCCCCAGTCCTTTTTTTTTTTTTTTTAAAGACAGGATCTTGCTAAATTACCAAGGTTGGCCTCAAATTTTCTCCTGCCTCAGACTTCGGACTCAGTAAGATTACAAGCATGTGCCACTATGTCTGGGTAAATACTTTTTTAACATTACTTTTGACTTAGTTAGAAGCAAAATGAGTTTTTCAAATTAAAAAAATGAAAGGTTACCTGATACAAAATACAAAAACGGTATACATTATCATCATTAAAATCCCCATTTCTAAAATGCTTATATGTGTATATGTGTACATGTATATGCTTATATAAATTACCACCAGTATCCCCAGGATATTTTTGTTTAAAGCTTCCAGCAACCCTATCGCCTTACTTGCCTCAATGTCATCCACACCCTGTTGAACACTCCATCAGTATGAATGTATCTGCTGCCTACTAGGGTCATGCCAAGGAAAGTAGACTTCATTCTTTAGGCGATATGGGTCCATCGAAGGTTTCAGAAAGTATAATGTACCTTTTCAATATTTGTTGTACATCATCTCTGTGTTAGCACAGTGCTAGGCAATGGAAATACAGCCACAAATAAGACATCGCCTGTGCACTTACAAACTAATGTGGCCGACAGGGAGCTGAGTCTGGGGCAAAAGGCAGCAGCAGCCTTCTCTCATGGTCTGAGAAGACGGTGAAGCTTAACAAATCCAAAGGACATGTTGAAAATAGAATTAACTAGATTCTGTCAGTTATTTTACTGTCAAATTTCCTTATCAAATCTCAGTTCATTCCCTCCAGGATTTTCCCTATGAAAGTTCAAAGCACTTTAGAACACTGAAAGTGATCCAAGTTCAGAGACAGCTTACTGAGTAACCTGCTTAATTTGCCTATGAATAGAATAAATATTGTCAATGAGTTTACTCAAGGATTTTAGTACCTTGATATTAAAGATGTGAAAAATAAAGTTCTGCATTATGAGACCCATGAAGATAAAATAAAAGTCCTAAATCCTCATTAAAAAGACTTTATTCATTACTCTCAATAAAGAACTTCCTGTACAATACGCTCTAGTACTTCAAAGGACAAAGACAAGGCTACATTTTGGACACGATATGAATCTGGTAGGTCTGATGTTTGGCCAAATGTAAGGCTGCCTTTCTCCCAAGACTTTCTCAAAAGAAAACACAGACTACCTTAGAGCATATTTTTGTTTTGTTTTGGTTTTTTGGTTTTTTTTTTTTTTTAATTTGTTCTAATTAGTTATACATGACAGCAGAATGCATTTTGACACATCATACATACATGCAGTATTTCTCATTCTTCTGGTTGTAAATGGTGTAGAATTACACTGGTCGTGAAATCATGTATACACATACAGTAAAAATGTCTGATTCATTCTACTATCCTTCCTACCCCCATATCTCCTCCCCTCCCTTCACTCCCCTCTGCCTAATCCAAAGTACATCTATTCTTCTCTAGCCAGCCCCACTTATTGTGAATTAGCATCCACATATCAGAGAGAATATTCAGCGTTTGGTTTGGGAGGATTGGCTTGTTTCACTTAGCCCAATATTGTTCGGTTCATCCATTTACCTGCAAATGCCATAATTTCATTCTTCTTTAAGGATGAGTAGTATCACATTGTGTATATATACCACATTTTCTTTATCCATTCATCTGTTGAAGGGCATACAGGTTGGTTCCATAGCTTAGCTATTGTGAATTGAGCTGCAATAAATATTGTTGTGGCTGCAACACTGTAGTATACTGATTTTAAGTCCTTTGGGTATAGACCTAGGAGTAGGATAGCTGGGTCAAACAGTGGTTCCATTCCAAGTTTTCAGAGCAGATTCTAAAAGTAACGACCCTTGTCAAAGGGAAGACATCTTAAAGTGCTATTTGGCTTGCTTTTCAGAAGCAAATAAATAGAACAGAATTAGTCTCCAGACACCACGTCTCCCCAGATGATCATCTAATGCATTTAGCCACAGGAAGAGGATATGTAATGGCGAAGGATGAACCCATGGTTGGAGGGCATCGCCTTCTTCTGAGATGACTGGAATGCCCTGAGACATTTCATTCATTAAAAGATTAATGCTGCCTGCCAGCCAAAGATCCTAAGCCAAGTTCAAGTCAAAGGGAGGACAATGGTTTCTATGTACACTGTTATATATCCAAGCAAATTTCTTGATCTTCACAGATAAATGAATGTGAATAAATCAAGAAAGAGTGACAGACTGAGAAAAGTGAGTTCTCAACAGCCAGTGTGGAGGCATTTATGTTTTTCTTTTGGTTATGTATCTACTTAACAAACCACCTGGAAACACAGAAGCGTAACATAACAACATGTGATTATATTCACAGAGAGGATGATTTATCTCTGCTCAATGACATCTGGGTCCCAGCTATGACAACTCCTCCAAAACTGTGAAGTGACTTAAAGGGATATCTGGAGGACTAGGGACAGAAGAATCCCATTCCAATCTTACTTTCTTTAATCAACTAGGGCTGAAAACCAGAGTTCCTCATGTGGTTCTCCAGCATGGCAGTCCTTGGGAATGAGACTTCTTCCACGAGGGCTCAGGACCTCAAGAGCAAGTATGAGGGTGGACAAGGAAGAAGCCACACTACCTTGTATGACCCAGCCTGAGAAATCACCTCGCATCACTTCCACTGTAGTCTAAGCGGTCACAAGCCCACTGTATTAGTCAGGGTTCTCTAGAAGAACAGAATCAACAGGAAGTATGATTATAAAAAGGGGATTTATTAGACTGGCTTACACGACCAGAAGCTGGATAGCCGACAATGGCCATCTGTAGGCTAGAGAGCTGGAAGAACTAGCAGCTGTGCAGTCCAAGATGCAGAAGCCCCAGAACAAGAAGGATCAACCATTATACTCTAGTCTGAGACCAAGGCTTCCGGAAACTACCTGGAGAATCACTTGCAGAGTCCACTTTGGAAGAGTGAAGAAGAGAGTCTGATACCCTCAGACAGTCGAAGCAGCAATCAAGAACCTGTCCAAGAAGAGCAGAGCTTGCATCTGCATCAGCTTCTTTGTTCTTCCAACTTTTATTCCATCCAAATCACCATCCTATTGGGCAGTGCTGCCCACTCTTAGGGAGGGGCTCCACTTCAGTTCACTATCCCACATCCCAAGCATTCCTAGACACGCCTCACTGACACACCCAGAAGCCTCTTAATCATCAGCATCTCTTAATCCAATCAAGTTGACGATTCAAATTAATCATTATACCCACTGAGACTCCAGTGAAGCAGACAGCGAAGCCTCAGTTCCTGATAAGAGGAATGTCAAATGATACAAAAATAAGTGGGCAAAAAAGAACCAATAAAAAAGAAATATGCAGGCAAATTGACAACATATAATAGAGACAATTGACAAAGCCAAAATATTTTTCATTAAAAAACTAATTATAACTGACTAACCTCTGGTAAGATGTAGTAAGAAAGTAAAAGAAAAGCACAAATAGTGTCAGAAATTGAAGAAGGTAAAATACATTTGAGAACAGCTTAGCTAATATAAATTATTAGGGAAATATCACTTCCAAAAATCAATTCAAGGAGAATGAAACTTAAGTAGTTTTATAACCGTTAAAGATATTGACTCAGCAGTTTAGCTATGACATTTGTTCCGTGTGTGTGTGTGTGTGTGTGTGTGTGTGTGTGTGTGTGTACATGTGTGTGTTCCTGGGACCAAACCCAGGACCCGCATGCTAAACATGCTGTGCCACTGAGCTACACCCTTAGCTCAGACATTTGTTCCTCCTCTAATACAAGAATATTTGGTTATTGAAAGTATACAAATTGATTTTAGGATTTAATTATGATTTAACACAAATTATTAAAAAAAGAGAAGAAATATTCTTCAAAACTGAACCTTACATAGTGTTTATTTCAAAAACTAACAAAAATAGTGTGAAGAAGGAGCATGATAGGCCATCTTTCATCATGAACATAGATACTAAAAACCAGTCAAAATAGAAGCTAATCAAGTTACCCCCAAAAGGATTTTCTAATGTCCTGAAATAGTCTGTTTCTTGACCCAGCTGGTAAGTAGATTGGATTTTTTAAATCATTATCCTTTCAAATGAACAAATAACTATTTGTTCAAAAATACATTTTGTATACTCTTCTTTTTATAGGAAATAATTAATTATAAAAACCCCTAGGAATGTCTGACATTCACACCCTTTCCTAATAAACTCATATGCTATTCATCCAAACCTCCCAAAATTCTGTATTTGGTGCTACAAACAGTATGGTCCAACACTTAGCAGCAGCAGCAGCAGCACCTGGGAACTTGTTAAAAATTAATATTCTGGGCTCTGCTGCAGACCCACTGAGTCTGTTTCTGAACACAGGACTCAGATTCCTGTGTGCTTTAACAAACCCTCCAGGTTATTCCAAGGTTTGCTCAATCTTGAGAAGCTTTGTTTCACTTAATAGCAACAAGCAGTAGAGGACTTTAAAGCAAGAAGTTGAGACCTGAGCCCAAGGGAATGTGAACCAGAGATAACTTAGTATTCAAAATTACACCCAGTCCTTACCTATAGCACCTATTGTACCATGTTGGGTTTTCCTTTTTGGGGGAACAAACCTCACTCACTTGGACCTGTCTTATTTCACAGAAAGGATGGTCATTTTTCAATGACTCTCACCTTAACATATGTCAATTATAGGGCCATGGTTCTTTAATTATTAAATTACACGAATTATTAATTATTATTAATTACACGAATCCTTCTCCACACTGGTCATGGTGTAAACACCCAGAGCAAATCATTGTTCTAGCTCTGAGTGAAGGGGAAGTGTGTTTCCTACTGTGATTATCTGCTAACACTAAAATGGGCTTTCTCAGCTGCAAAGACATGCAACTTGCCCAGGCCCCACCTGCCAGCAGAAGCAGAGACTAAAATTTTGTCTCAAACTCCAGTTTCAATATCATCTTATATCTCTCTGAGGACACTAATTATGGTTTTTAAGTAGTCTTTCCTCTCATAAAAAATCTTTTTCCTAAGTTGCCTTTATCCCTGTGTGTTTATTTTGGTCTCTATATTTCATTTGAAATATAGTGGTATAGCACTTGCCTAGCATAGACAAGACCCTATTTTGGTCTCTATATTTCATGGTGAAAGCTCTTCTCAGCTAGCTGGGGGACTTGTTTATCTGCTCATATTTAGGAGGGGACCCAAAGGAGCTGACTGGAAGTTCCAAGCCTATGATTGAGGTTAGTCAGCCATGAACCTCATTGTACTTATTGATCTAGTTGGTTCACTTTCTTGGAGAGCTCTCTCCCAAATCAGTAGCATTGCTTCTTTCTTCTTGGTCTAGAGAAGTTCCTACAAAAGGATCTTCAAGTTTTCTACCTAGAAGACATAAGTCTACCTATCAGCATTTTTGAGATTAAGTATAGAAGTCTGGTGAAAAGGGGCAAATCAGTATTCACAATAAAAATATTTGCTTAATCCCTGTTTTCAGTATTATGGTCACACTCTTAACTATTCCTAACAAATCCTAGCACAGGAACCCTCTGTTTTAGTCTCCAGTGAACAATTTTCTTCACCTTTCCTGCAGGATGGGTTGGGGTAGAAAACAATTGTAAGTCTGTGGATTGAAAGAAGATCAAATTGCTTTTCTTTTTCTGTAGTCTTATAACTACTTGACAATCAGACATTGGTTGTCTACAGATTTGTTTAAGTGGTAGCAAGTACACAGGTAACCAAAATACAGAGCATTTTTGATGTCTTCATCCTCATTATATTTTCTAGGCAACCACATAGGGACACAATATGGGACATCCCTTCTTCCTTCAGCCCCAACACCTTTGCTAAGCCTGGTATCAGCACACACATCTGTAGTCCCCACTTCCTTCACGACCAATTTCTGGACCTCTTTGAGTACCAGCAGGCTATGCTTCTTGAAGCCCACACCATGCATGGGCTTGAGAATGTTCATGGACTATTCCTAGGTCACTACCCTGTTGATGGCTGAGTGACCCTTCTTTGCAGAAGTCGTTCTGTGAGGCACAGTTGGAAAGGACGAAGGAATCATGGGGGAGAGAAGGCAGTGATCTCCAAACTGCTTTTTAAACAGATTTTAAATCGATGAGTCCTATACAGCAGCACCTCTCCTCTCCCAGGAGTACCTGTGTGCCAATTCCTCAAGCTTTTATGGATTCCATGGTATAAAACAGATTTCTCCTCAGTTTCCCACTACTAAGGCTCAGCTTTATTAAGTATCTCAAATTATTCCAATGTTGACTCCTTCTTTGTTTGCTTTGTCCTTGTAAGTTTATACCTTTCTCCCAAAAAATCCATTTATTGACATTTTATAAGATGTTTAGAGGAATAAAAGTAAACGTGTCAATCCATCATCTTAATTTAAAATTCCCAGGAATAAAATTCACAACAAAACTCTCAAAAATTACCTAAAGAATATAATAATATTTAAAAATTGAACAAGCAGGAGGAGAATTTATTAATACCACAACTTTGAAAAACTGTATTCAGACAGTCATGGTGGCACATGTCTGTAATCCCAGCAGCTCAGGAAGCTGAGGCAGGAGGATCATGAGTTCAAAGCCAGCCTCAGCAACTTAGCAAGGTCCTAAGCAATTTAACAAAACCCTGTCTCAAAAAAATAAAAAGGGTTGGGGATGTGACTCAGTGATTAAGCACCCTGGGTTTAATCACCAGTACCAGAAGAAGGAGGAGGAAGAGGAGGAGGAGGAGGAGGAGGAGGAGAAGGAGAGAGAAAGAAAGAAAGAAAGAAAGAAAGAAAGAAAGGAAGGAAGGAAGGAAGGAAGGAAGGAAGGAAGGAAGGAAGGAAGGAAGGAAGGAAGGAAGGAAGGAAGGAAGAAAAAGAAAAACTTCATTCAGTGATTGATTTGGGGGGTAAAACACAAAAGACAAAAGCAACAAAAGCAAAAATAAACAGGTGAGACTGGCTCAAACTAAAGGCTTCTGCACAGCAAAGGAAATAATCAGCAAAATTAAAAGGCAATCTTCAAAGTGGGAGAGAATATTTGCAAACTATGTATCTAATAAGAAGTTAATATTCAAAATATATAAAGAACTCAACTCAATAACAACACACACACACACACACACTCACACAAATAACCCAATGGAAAAAAAAAAAAACATGGGCAAAAGACCTAAGCGATCTTCCAAAGACATACAAATGATCAACAGGTATATGAAAAACTACTCAGCATCTCTAATCACAAAGGAAATTCAACACCAGTCACAATTAGATTTTCACCACATGTGTTAGGATGGCCTTTATCCAAAAGATAAAAGATAACAAGTGTTAGTGAGAATGTGGAGAAAGGGAAAATTTGTACACTGTTAGTAGAAAAGTAAATCATAACAACCATTATGGAAAACAGTGTAGAGTTTCCTCAAAAAATAAAATAAAAATAAAATTATCATAAAATGTAACAATCCCAATTCTAGGTACATGTCCATAGGAAAAAAATATATACCACTGTCTCCAAGAGATAGCTGCATGACCATGTTCACTGTAGCATTATTTACAACAGTCAAGACATGGAAACAACTTCTGTCCATTAATAATGAATAAATAAAGAAAACATGGAATATGATCCAGTCTTATAAAGGAAGAAAATTCTGCCATTTGTGACAACATAGATGAACCTGGAGGACATTATGTTAAATTAAATCAGTCAGTCACAGGACGACAAATACTACATTGTCTCACCATATATGGGAAATCTAAATCAAACTTGCAGAAACAGAGTGCAAAGGTGGTTATTGGAGGTCATGGGAGTAGGAGAAAGGGGCTACTGTTTAAAGGGTGCAAACTTAGTCATAAAATGAGTAAGTACTGGAGACCTAATGAACTGCATGGTGACTATAATTAATAATCTGGTAGTTAATATTCTGAAAGGAAAGGGGAAAATGGCAACTCTACCTATGTTATATAATTTCTGTGACTCTCTAGAGAAATCATGGTTAAGTACCTGCTACTCAGAGTGTGGTTTGTGGACCAGCAATATCAGTATCACTTGAGAATTAGTTAGAAAGGCAAAAATTCGGCTCTGACTGGGTTCGGCGTTTCGGGCAATACGGCGGCGGGGAGAGCAGGAGCTGACGCTAAGATACTTGAGTTAGCTTTAGCAGAAGAGAAATGGAGGAGCCGTAGAACATTAAGGATGAATTCAGGAAGACCTGAGACCATGGAAAACTTGCCTGCTCTCTACACTATTTTCCAAGGAGAGGTCTGGTCCATCGAACTCACATGTCCTCCTGTCGGGTGGACAAGCCTTCTGAGATAGTAGATGTCGGAGACAAAGTGTGGGTGAAACTGATTGGCCGAGAGATGAAAAATGATAGAATAAAAGTATCCCTCTCCATGAAAGTTGTCAACCAAGGGACTGGGAAAGACCTTGATCCCAACAACGTTATCATTGAGCAAGAAGAGAGGCGGAGGCGGTCCTTCCAGGATTACACTGGACAGAAGATCACCCTTGAGGCTGTGCTGAACACGACCTGCAAAAAGTGCGGCTGTAAAGGCCACTTTGCAAAAGATTGCTTCATGCAGCCAGGTGGGACCAGATATTCTTTGATACCTGATGAGGAAGAGGAGAAAGAAGAGACAAAGTCAGCAGAATTTGAGAAACCTGATCCTTTGAGGAATTCTTCCCGGAAAAGAAAGAAGGTATCCAGTTTTCTCAAGACCACCTATTAAGAAGATTCTACTGAGCCATTGCATTACATTGAGCTCCACAGAGACAGCGCCAGGGCAAGTGAGAGCCGGATGGGCAACTCTGTGCCCCGCTGAGGAAAAACAGCTAAGACGGGCAAAGGAGCTCCTAAGAAGCTGAGAGGCAAAATGCCATCACGTGCATTCTTTGTGCAAACTGCCGGGAGGAGCACAAGAAGGAGCACCCAGCTGCTTCAGTTAACTTCACAGAGTCTTCTAAGAAGTGCTCAGAGAGATGGAAGACCATGTCTACTAAAGAGAAAGGAGAATTTGAAGACATGGCAAAGATGGACAAGGCCTGTTATGAAAGAGAAATGAAAACCTATATCCCTCCAAAAGGGGAGACAAAAAAGAAGTTCAAGGATCCCAGTGCATCCAAGAGGCCTCCGGTGGCCTGTCCATTGGTGATGTTGCAAACAAACAGAGATACGGAATCACTGCTGCAGATGGAAAGCAGCCTTAGGGAAAGAAGGCTGCTGAGCTGAAGGAAAAACACGAAGGGGATATTGCTGCCTACTGAGCTACAGGAAAACCTGATGCAGCAAAAAAGGGAGTCGTCAAGGCTGAAAAAAGCAAGAAAAAGAAGGAAGAGGAGGAAGATGAAGAGGATGAGAAGAAAGAGAAAGATGAAGAAGGTTATGATGATAAATAAGTTGGTTCTATCACAGTTTTTCTTTTCTTGTCTATAAAGCATTTAACCCCTTGTACACAACTCACTCCTTTTAAAAAAAAGACATTGAAATGTTAAGAAAAAAAAAGGCTCTCCTTTCTCCACTGAATGATCTTGGCCCCCTCATTAAAAATCGTTTGGCCATATAAAAAAAAAAAAAAAAAAAAAAAAAAAAGAAAGGCAAAAATTCAGGTTCAGCCCTGGACTTACTAGGAAAAAAAGGTAAAAAAAGTAAAAAAGTTTTCTCATTTTAACAAGATCCCCAGGTAATTTGTATGAACATTAAAATTTGAGAAGCACAGTCATAGTACATTGTGAATCATAAAATGCTATAAAATATGAGCTATCATTAGCCATGCTCACCAGAAAATTGCCACAACCCAGCTTTGTAGATACATTCTGATTCCAGCAAATAAGGAGCATGAAGTGAGAAAGCATGTCTACTTATATTTTTTAAGGTTGCTCCAATTCCAGAACATGTTGTTTTGAAGTATTTTCTTTCTATTGTTTGTTTTCTAAGCTGGTCTCAATTCCCCAAGTCAATAGACACCTACATTGAAAGCTCCACAATTAAAATGCAATTGGTGAACTTTATTGCTGAGTTTTTCAATTGCTTCAGCACCATTTCCTAGTAATTCAACAGTGAGCCCAGGAAGAGTAGTTTGATAAAGTAATAAAATGTTGAACGATACAGACTTTAGATTTGCAGTTTTATTGGCATGTTGTGCTTCCCAGATTCATTTTGTGTCTTACATCTCCTTCCTGGGAAAGATGCCTCAGTGTTTTCCTGCTGGCTGTTTAGGGGTTCTCCATTCTTTTTTCCAACAGTGTTTTTGTGAAAGTGAGAACTCAGGAAGTGGTTGATGATTTGGTAGGAAAGGACATTGTCCTTGGATTAGGGACTAATCAGGCCCTCAAAAACTGTTTTAGAGAGAATATGCTTTGTCAAATTTTTCTTACAATAGTATGACTCAAAATTAAACACACACACAGATCACCCAGAAATCATTTCAGTTTAGTATTCACTAAGTCTGGGATGGGGTCCAAAATTCTTCATTTGTAATACACTCCCAGTTGGTGCTGGGATTACTGATTCCCAGACCACACTTTGAGAAGCACAGTCCTGTCCTACCAAAACTCAAGAAGACCCAAACAGTAATTTTGAAACATGAGGCTCCTCCAACATATTCAACAAAGACTTCTGATGAAAACCTATGTCCAGAAAACCAACGTTGATTTGCTGATTCTTTAGGAATTTAGAAATTAAAGGACACATATTAAAACTATAAATACATTTTTAGACATCACACTTTCTATAATAGCTAGAATAAAATGCATCAAAATGTTAACACTTGATTTTCTCTTTCTTTTTACTTCTGCATTCTAACTTTTCTGAAATAATAGACTTAACGTTGTGATAAAACTCAATAAATGCTAGCTTTTAAAATGCATATTTTTACAAATTATTCTACTCTCATGCTATACACACTGAATACTAGGTAAAAACTTTTTGACTTCTGCATAAATATCAATGTAACATATATTCACATCCTCTCTACCTCTCTTCTCCATCTTCTACCAGTAACTTTCTGACAGGGACATCTCTGAGAACTGCAAGAGTCAAGTTTTGGCAGAGTCCAAGTGTACCAGACATTATTTTCTAAGGTAAAGAATTCCTCTTTGATTTTTTTATTTTGTCATCTTAATGGCGAGGGTGTATGCAGTATCATTAGTAGTATATATCTGCTACCTTCTGAGAGTCTTTGTAATGAAGAAGTCTCAGAAAAAGCTGGACTTCCTAGAAGCACTTTGTGAAAACTTCTTTGATTGATAATTCCATTATTGTCTTCCAGCAACTCAAAGACAAAACCCAGATCGTCATTGATGATTCAGTTCTATAGACAGGTAGAAAAGAGCCATAAGAGTAGCAATGTAGTCTGGCCATTGCTCCCTTAACTATGGCCTTACACCATCTCCAAAAATTCTCAACATTTCTTGAGCATTTGTGCACAGGGATTGTATTAAGAACATTTGAGGGATTATCTCACTTAGTATGCAATCTATTTTCCTTATTTTATAGATGAAAAACATTAGAGGTTAAGTATGTTGTATGCTGATACAGCTAGTGACAAGACAGCAGGTAATTGGCTAACTCTGGGTCATAAGACCTAATGACACTTTCAGAAGTCAGTTTGTCAAAAATGTAGTATTTACCAAATCATCACAGATTTCTTTTCTGACTTTCCAGACTGATAATTAACCCCAAACTTATTTGTTAGCTGCTTTCATTCTGCTTAAACACACATTATTTTGTAGCCACTGATTAATTCCAGGTTGTCCCTAGGGGCATCAGAGAAAAGATTTACTTATTTTCCCAAATTGACTCCATATATGTATTATTATGTCTTATAATTTTCTTACTTTAAAATAAAAATTTTTGGAGTCCTTTTATCATCATTATTCCACGTTTCCACATCATTATTCCATTTGGTTTTCAGTCTCCTTTTATCTTAATGTTTCTCATTTGTGCTCCTCTTAAAGGTATACCTTCTTTTTGGACAGGGGCCATGTAATTTTACTTGAAAACAACTGACCTTTGGGAATAAAATACTGAAAGATTAGAAGGGAAAAAAAGCCTGCTAGCTGTGATTGCTTCTCTATTTTCCAAAAAGTGCTTATAACTGAGAGAAATTATTCTTTGAAATCTTTCAACTTTCCTTGTTTAGGACAGTAAATGTTAATTTCAACAAAATACCCCATCAACAATGAAAAACATTAAGAGGTGACACCAATAACAGAAAGATGTAATAGTCTTATATTTGTCCCAAACAGGAGTTGTATGTCTTAGAGGCCTAGTGAGAGGGAGTCATGCCAATGAATGAAAGGAGAGAAGTTGGAGGTAAGATGCCTAGCCACCTCACCACTGCCTCCTGAATTCAAATGGCCAGGGCTCATAACCCCACAGTGTTTTCCACAAGTTCAAAGAATAAAACTTCACCAAACTTCACATGATAGGGGACTCTAGTAAAAACATGGCCAAGCACCTGCCTTAGTGCATGAGTCATTCATAGTCCCAGAGATGCCAAGCACCTGCCTTAGTTCATGAGTCATTCATAGTCCCAGAGATGCTTTTTCTGGGTAAAGCAATATTCTGGAATTTCATCTGGGAGGATTTTAAGTGTAGACTGATATAAAAGCTATAGAAAGATCACTTCCATCTCAGGGGAAAAAAAAAAACTTGGAAGCTAGAAAAATTTCAGTATTTTTAACAGGGATATATTTCTTCATCATTGCTGATATTTTGAAATAAGTAGAAACCATTGCTCTCTCTGCTTCCTGATGCTCTTTTTATAATTGAGCCTTGTGATGTCATCAGGTGTGAGTTGGTGACATCATAGAGCATCGTTGAGTCAGACTCATCATCCAAGTACTGCAGAAAGGGCAAATGCTTGAGAGAATGACTGAAAATGTTGCAATCTCCTCCTCTGCATGAGTCAGAGAGGAAATTGCTACCAACTTCAAGTTCCACTGAGGAAGTACATACCAAGTGCTGGAAGCACAGGGGAGATCCCCAGCTGACTTTGTCTGAGCAACCCCAAACCAAGATCAGAATGACTGCTCCATGAGCTTGGGACAGGCCACAAAGTAGAATTACAGGTGACAGACACAGAGGAAATGGAGAACGTAGGAACTTTGAGATGAAATTAAAGGCATAGTGAAATTCAGACTTCTTATAAGTTAACAGAAGCTCATCCTTTATCTCTTTGGAAATACAGATTTCCCCCTGAGCAGAATCCTAATGAGGTAGGATTACCTTTAATGAATCCTTAAAAGATAACCATGAGGAAACCTCAGTTTCCTCATCTGTGAACGATATAATTGTACCTAACTCAGAAATACTATAAGGACTCAATGAGAAAACATACAGTACACAGAAAGTATTCAAGATCTGGCATATAGGGTCTACAAAAGATAAGTATTGCTAATTGTGTGTACATGTGTACATGTGTATACAAAATTGTGTTTGTAGTTGGGATATTTTTTGTATCTCCATGACAAAGAAAGATGAGAAAAATTCTGGTTTTGGTTTTGGACTCATGAAAGGTGATTAGTAGCATGTGAAATGTTTTATGTGGCAGAACCCCAGTAACGAGTCCAATAACAATGCACCATGACAAAGTTATACTATATTCTGGGTTAATGGCTTTTCAGACTCACTGGGAGTCAGTTTAGGTAAAATATTGTGTAAGTTTCCGTGTCAAAGACAAATTGCACAAGATGGAGTTAAAGATACAAGAAAGATATTATTTAAGACTATTGCTGCAGGGGTCAAATATATTGTAATAAGGGAGAGAGACTGAATTCAGTTCCCTAAAAACAAAAGGAAGGAGAGTTTTTAAGCACTAGGGTGAGCTCTAGTGGAAAAATACTGAGGACATTGGTGGGGAAGGTTGGTCATTGTGAGTAAGCCATCTATGTTTGCTGTTCCCACTTATTGAAGTCAGGTTCCTCCCTCCCATAGAGACTGGAAGATAGAGGCCCTATCTTTCTTGATGTTTACATTTCAAACAGAAGGCCCCAGGCTCTTGAGAAAGACATTCCTGGATTGTAAAACTGCCAAGAGGCTGGGAGAAGATTTATGCCTCAGAGAAACAAAGAATTTGAGTTGCAAACTTTCTAAAGTAAATACTCTTAAAGAAAAAAGAGGTAGGAAGCCTATAGTCAAAAAGAAGCCTGCCTATGTTCAGTCAAGTTGAAGAGAACTTCAGGAACATCTTAGACACGCACCCAGATTGGCAGGTGTGTTAGTTTTTCATCACTGTTACAAAATATCTGGTATAATCAATTTTTTAAAAAGTAAAAGTTTATTTTGGCTCAGAGTTTCAGAGGTTTCAGTCCATAGTTGCCTGGTCCTGTTTCTTTGGACCTGTTGGCAACACAGTACATCATGGCAGGAGCTTGCAGCAGAGGAGGCCTGTTACCTGGTGGTCGCCAGGAAGCAAAGACAGAGACAAGAAAGGGCTGGATCTAAAATTCTCCTGCAAGGGCAAACCCCTGATGACCTAACTTCCTTCCAGGAGGCCCCACCTCTTAAAGGTTCCACAACCCCCAACAGTGCCATGGGCTGAGGATCACGCCTTTAGCACATGGGCCTTCATGAGACATTCAAGATTGAAACTATAGCAGCTGGGTCAGTATCAGTGCACCAGTGAAGGAAATCGCCACCTAAAGCTACCTCCAGGTGCCACCTGTCCACAAGGCACGGCCAGGCGCTACCTGTCCAAAACTAGCTCTCACTCCCATTTGCAATGACCTGACTCTTCCTTTTCTGTCTAGACATTCAATCATTTGAGTCAACCCTCTGCGTTAGACAACAAAGAGGGTACATAGACTGGTAAAGGTCATGGTTAGGATTCTCATGGGATTGCGGGGGAAACAATTAAGAACCTACTGTAGGTTACCTCTGCTAATCCCACTTTCAGGGCAAGACCCTCAGAGAACACTTCAAGGTAGTTGAAGTTTTCCCAATTTTTCCTATTTGTAGCTCCTCTCCCTGTTTCAGATACCATGTGCTCACAGTCTCTTGCCTTGCTTTTTCTTTCCTCCCAGAAAACTTTCTTCTCTTACAATAAATGTAAAAAACTGGCTAACTGCTTAGAGGAAGCCAGAATGTTCATATACTGAGAAGTCCTAAACTCAGTGGGATTTCTGGTTCTTATCAGTAGTAGGATGGAATTTGGGAGGCTCTTCCCCCTTGATGCTGAAGCTGCCCCCTTCCAGAAAATGGCTGCCACATTCAAACACAGGGCAAGAAAGTATCAACAGTGACCCAGCCTCCTAAGGACAAGTGTGGACAGCTAGGGAAGTGGTCCAGTACCACACAGAGGAACACAGACACTAAAGTAGGTACCTGGAGGTGGAGGAGGATGGTGCTCCTGGAGGCTCTTGAGGAAAGTTATCAAAATAACAGGTGCAATCAATCCTAGGACATGACGACCAATGTTTCTTCCCTATCACTTTGCCTCAGACAAATTCTAGAAGTGAAAAAATATGTGTGACCCCAAAAAAGGGCTCCACTATTCACTTTACCCCTCAAGCATCATCTTAAGCCTTTCCTCTGACTTCAAAGTTCTTTTAAGAGAGGGAATTTCCCTTAGTCCCAATGCCATATCAATTGATTTGATACCCCAAATCCCTCCGATAATGCACTTTCATGTATACACCCAAAGAAAAGTTAAATGAGCTAATGTAGGTAATGCAGGAAAAGAGTATCTGGTACATAAGTGTTATACTCATATTAACTATTATTTTATTGATGATGATGATGCCACAGTCTAATTGTGAGGGAACTTTGGCAAAGCCAGAGTATAAAAGTACCCCAGCTACAGTGCTAGGTCAGCACTAACAAACAGAGGAACCCAGTAAATTTCCATAAAGGAAGATGTAATTGTTCTGTTCTTTTTAAAGACTTAAGCAGAATGGGTAATATTTGTCCAAAGACAACTTCCCCAAGGATGCTCATCTTGTTGCCTTGGATTAGTCAACTCAACCTATTCTTAGTTGGGACTACTTCTACGCAGCACAAGAAATACATGTAGGATCTGAATGGGGAAAATTCCCAGCTCTCAGGAAGTGCTTTTAAGGTACTTCTTTATAAGAAGTTTTTCAGTAAAGCAAATGTAAGGGAAAGTCCTGTGATACTTGAGGGACAGTCTCGACTCTTGTCAGCATCCCTGAAAGGGGTCAGCCAGACGGATTTCATAACACCCAGGTCACACAACAGCAGTTTTTCTTCCTGGGAAAAGCCAACTTCTAAAAAATCACTATAGAATTATTGATATAGGGTAGTTCAGAACTAAATTGACCTAGCAGGGTGGGTTTTTTTCTCAAAAGGGAACAGTGCAGCAAAGATAGTTTGTTTTCATGCCTGACCTAAACCTTTCACTTCCCCTCACAGGACAGAAGCAGATGTTCAGTGCAGGGCTGGGGAGGGAATGGGGGAGATGAAGGAAACAAACCAAATAAAATTGTTGTTCAAGATATCCTTTAAGAGGGCTGGGGATATAGCTCAGTTGGTAGAGTGCTTGCCTCGCAAGTACAAGGCCCAGGGTTCAAATCCCCAGCATAACCCCCAACAGTGCCATGGGCTGTAAAATTAAAAAAAAAAAAAAAAAGAAAGATATTCTTTAAGACATCAGACAGATACTAGATACTCATTCTCCCATTTAAGTGTTTAGAACTTTGGTAAAGAAGAGCATTTTCATCTTCATTCATAAATTAATTCTTTTGCTTCACCTACTCCACCTTTTCTTTAAAGGCACAAACAAAATTTTAAAAAACAGTCAAAATACACAAGTCATCTTTTTAACAAATGGTGCTGGAACAATTAGGAATCCACAAAGAAAAGGGTTAATGAAAACCTTACTTCACATCATACACAAAAATTAACTCAATGAATCACATACCTAATAGTTTTTACCTACATAGAAGAGAAAACTATAAAATTTTTACAAGAAAACATAAGAGAAAATCTTTGTTACCTCAGGGTCAGCTACGATTTCTTAGATAAAGCACAATTCATAAAAGAAAAAGTTGATGAACTGGACTTCATCAAAAATAAAAAGTGTTGCATTTCAAAAGATACCAGTAAGAAAAATTTTTAAAAGTCACAAATGGGATAAAATACTTGCAAATTATGTATCTCATGAGGAATTTGTACCTGGAATACATAAAGAACTCTAATAATTCAACATGAGAAGACAACCCATTTTTTGAAATATGCAAAGTATTTGAAAAGAATTTTGTTTCACAAAAGAAAACACATGAAACAGACATTAGTGATGTGCATCTGTAGTCCCATCTACTCAAGAGACTGAGGTAGGAAGGTCACCTGAGCCCAGGAGTTCAAGGCCCACCTGACCCCATCTCAAAACAAAAAAACAATATGTCCAACACACATCAAAAAGTTGCTTAACAATCATTTGTCACTAGGGAAATGCAAATTGTAGCCAAAATTAGATATCACTGCATGCTACCATTTAAATAACTATAATCCCCAAAGACAGACAATGACAATTGTCAACTAGGACATAAAAGGAACCCTGATACATTATGGGTGGAAATGTAAAATGGTACAGCTACTTTGGAAAACAGCATAGTTTCTTTAAAAGTCAAACGTTAATTAACAATAATACCCAGCAATTCTACTTCAGGCGGATCTATTCAATAGAAGTAAAAATATACATCCACACAAAGAATTGTACACCTATATTATGCTCAGTGAAAGAGGCCAGTCACAAAAGACTATAGATTTTATGTTTCTGTTTATATGAACTGTTCAGAATTGGCAAATCTATAGAGACGGAAAGTAGATAGGTGGGTTGCCAAGGACTAGGAGAAGGGATTTGGGGAGGAAATAAAAATATTCCAAATTTGGTTTGCGATGATGGCCGCAGAACTCTCTAAGTTTAAAAAGAAAAAAAAGCATTGAATTGTACAGTTTAGAAGGTTGATTCTGCGGTATATAAATTATACCTCCATAAGCTACTAAAAAAGAATACAAATATTATAAAAGCAAAGTCAACAAATGCTCATGTCAAAAAAGAATGAGTTTAAAACTGATTTTTCTTATAGGGTAAAAGCAAATAAATCATGGGTCTATATAACTTAGCGTTCCCTTTAAAGAAAAGAATAAGAAAGAAAGCAAAACTTCTTTTAGAAAAAGACTTTTTTTCCTGGCTCTGATCTTTAACAAATAATAACAAAGAAAAAAATTCGCACGTAATCCCATTGGAGAGCTTTGGTAAAAGTTGAGAGAATGTTGTTAGAGTTTTCTGTTGCATAAGAGTAACATACTGGGGGTTTTCAAGATGGCGGCCTAGAGGGTGGCTGCATTACGTGTTGCTCCAGAACTCAGGATTCAAGAGAGGAGATATTGAGACGCTTGGGACCAACTCAAAGTAGCCGGGTGACTCTCACCCCCTGGGGGGGCATCCCGGATGGGACGGGGGTCCCGGAACGCAGGAAACTTTGTGAAGTAGAACTGCCGGCGAGACGCCCCTCCCCCCGCTGGAGCGCCATAGAGGAGGCCGCTCGGCACAGCGCTGGGACTCGGAGCAGCCACTGGGGCTCCGGCGGCTGCCCGGGGGAGGAGTGGCGGGGAGAACTGTGTGGACTCAGGACACCGGGGCCTGCCCTGAGGAGGAGGAGAGGAGCGTGGCCACTTGGATTCGGAGAGACTGCGCCAGAGCTGCAGGCGGTTGCCAGAGGAGAAGCCGCGCGGCGAGCTGTTTGGAATCAGAACGACGCTTCTGAACACCGGGGCCTGCCCTGAGGACAAGGAGGAAGAGGAGCGGCCGCTTGGATTCGGGTGACTATACGGGAACTACAGGCGGTTGCCAGAGAAGGGGCTGCGTGGCGAGCTGTTTGGACCCTGACCACTTCTGAACCCCGGGGCCTGCCCGGAGGAGTAGGAGAAGGAGGAGAAGGAGCGCGGCGGGTCCTTTGGACTCGCAGTGACTGCATTAGCGCTCCAGGCGGGCTGCTCAGAGGAGAAGGCGAGTGGTGAGTTGTTTGGTCTTAAAGTGACAGCTCCTGAACACAGGGGGCTGCCTGGAGGAGAAGCGTGGTGGGACGCTTGGTCTGAGGGACCACACCAGAGCTCCGGGCGGTTGCCAGAGGACCCGGGCAGCGGGTCACGTGGATTCAGAGCCACTCAGAGGGACTGCTCCTGAACACCCAGGGGGTTATCTGGAGAAGGAGGAGGAACGGCAGGGTCACTTCGACTAGGAGTGATTGATTGCCCCGGCTACGGGTGGTTGGTGGGAGGAGGAGGCACGAAGTGAGTTTCTTGGACTCCTAGTGACCGCACCGGCATACTGGGCGGCTGTCTGGAGGAAGAGGCCTGTGGCGGGTCTCTGGGACTCAGAGCGATTGTTCGGGGCCACAGGTGGCTGCTCAGAGGAGGGGGCCACACAGCCAGGCGATTAGGTGCAGAACAGGGGTCCCAGGATCTAGGAGGCTTCTGGGTGGAAGAGCCGCACAGAGACAGGCTTAGGGCGGAGCGAAGGTTCCAGGCCTATGGGCAAATTCTCTGAGGAGGGCAGCCTAAGGAGATTCATCTGCGAAGGGTGAGGCTCCCAGGCCCAGGAGGTAGGGCCGGGCCCCTGGAAACTTTGCAGAGGAAGCAGCCCAGCCCAGGCAGTAGCTGTAAATTGAGGGGAACCTCTAGGAGGAAACTGACCAGCGAGACCTCCCCACCGGGTGAGTCTTCCCTGCTGGGTGAGGTTTCCCACAAGGACGGTAAAACCAGAGACTCAGGCCCCAAACAGGCCTTGCCTCAGCCCACAGCCTAGGTCCCCTTTGGATGACCATTGGTCAACAAGTGGAGGCACCTCTGCCCACTAGCAGGGAATATACCCCACCTGAAGGCCACCACTCCTAGAGAGGCAGCTTCCTTGTGGAGCACCGCATTATCAACCTCCTCCAAGACTTCAGCCTACTGAAGGCTAAGAGGGGGATATATATAGAAATCTTCAGGGTCATTGTAAATCAACAGAGGAAATCTGCAATATCTCAGCGGTCCACTGATATCTGAACAACATGAGAAACAAGGAAAGAAAATGCTGCAAACAAATCTAGATGTTACATCAATAAAACCCAATGACAGCATGGCAGAAGAAATGACAGAAAAGGAGTTCAGAATGTACATAATTAAAATGATCAGAGAAGCAAACGAGGAGATGAAAGAGCAAATGCAAGCACTGAATGATGAGATGAAAGAGCAAATGCAAGCATTGATTGATCGCACCAATCGACAGTTAAAAGAGCAAATACAGGAAGCAAAGATCATTTCAATAAAGAGTTAGAGATATTGAAAAAAACCAAACAGAAATCCTTGACATGAAGGAAACAATAAACCAAATTAAGAACTCCATAGAAAGCATATCCAATAGGATAGAACACCTGGAAGACAGAACCTCAGACATTGAAGACAAAATATTTAACCTGAAAACAAAGCTGAACAAACAGAGAAGATGGTAAGAAATCATGAACAGAATCTACAAGAACTATGGGATATCATGAAAGGCCAAATTTAAGAATTATTGGGATTGAGGAAGGCCTAGAGAACAAGCCAAAGGAATGAACAACCTATTCAATGAAATAATATCAGAAAATTTCCCAAATCTGAAGAATGAAATGGAAATCAAGTTCAAGAGGCTTACAGGACTCCAAATACACAAAATTACAACAGACCCACACCAAGGCACATTATAATGAAAATACCTAACATACAAAATAAAGACAGAATTTTAAAGGCTGTGAGAGAAAAGAACCAAATTACATCAGGGGGAAACCAATACGCATATCAGCAGATTTTTCAATCCAGACCCTAAAAGCTAGAAGGTCCTGGAACAACATTTTTCAAGCCCTGAAAGAAAATGGATGCCAACCAAGAATCTTATACCCAGCAAAACTTACCTTCAAATTTGACGATGAAATAAAATCCTTCCATGATAAACAAAAGCTAAAAGAATTTACAAAAAGAAAGCCAGCATTACAGAACATTCTCAACAAAATATTCCATGAGGAAGAGATGAAAAACAAAGAAGCAAATCAGCAAAGGGAGGAATTATCCTAAAGGAATTGTCAAATAAAGGAGGAAACAAGTTGTGTCAAACAAATAAATAAACAAAATTTTTAAAATGAACCAAATGACCGGGAAACCAAATCATTTCTCTATAATAACCCTGAACGTTAAAGGCCTGAATTCATCAATCAAAAGACATAGACTGGCAGACTGGATTAAAAAGAAAGATCCAACAATATGTTGCCTGCAAGAGACTCACCTCATAGAAAAAGATACCCATAGATTAAAGGTGAAAGGATGGGGAAAAACATACCATGCACATGGACTCAGCAAAAAAGCTGGAGTATCCATCCTCATTTCCGATAATGTGGACTTCAAGCCAAAGTTAGTCAGAAGGGATAAAGAAGGTCATTTCATACTGCTTAAGGGAAGCATAAATCAGCAAGATATAACAATCATAAGCCCCAAACAGTGGCTCATCTATGTATGTCAAACAAATCCTTCTCAATTTCAGAAACCAAATAGACCACAACACAATAATACTAGGTGATTTTAACACGCCGCTCTCACCACTGGACAGATCTTCCAGACAAAAATTGAGCAAAGAAACCATAGATCTCAACAACACAATCAATAATTTAGACTTAACGGACATTTATAGAATATTCCATCCAATCAAGAGTGAATACACTTTCTTCTCAGCAGCACATGGATCCTTCTCTAAAATAGACCATATATTATGCCACAAAGCTAATGTTAGCAAATACAAGAAGATAGAGACACTAGCATGTATTCTATCAGATCATAATGGATTGAAGTTAGAAATAAATGAAAGAGTAAAACACAGAAACTATTCCAACATCTGGAGATTAAACAATATGCTATTATATGATGAATGGATAACAGAAGATATTAGGAAGGAAATTAAAAAATTCTTAGAGGTAAATGAGAACAAAGAAACATCATATCAAAACCTCTGGGACACTATGAAAGCAGTACTTAGAGGGAAATTTATTTCATGGAGCGCATTTAATAAAAGAAGTAAAACTCAACAAATAAACAACCTAACACTACAGCTCAAAGCCTTAGAAAAAGAAGAACAGAACAGCACCAAAAGTAGTAGAAGACAGGAAATTGTTAAACTCAGAGCTGAAATCAATGAAATTGAAACAAAAGAAACAATACAAAAAATTGACAAAATAAATAGTTGGTTCTTCGAAAAAATAAACAAAATTGATAAACCTTTAGCCACACTAACAAAGAGAAGACGAGAGAAAACCCAAATAACTAAAATTCGGAATGAACAAGGAAATATCACTACAGACAGGATGGAAATACAAAACATAATTAGAAGCTATTTTGAAAATCTATACTCCAACAAAATAGAAAATTTCGAAGACATCAACAGGTTTCTAGAGACATATGAATTGCCTAAACTGAATGAGGAGGACATAAACAATTTAAATAGACCAATTTCAAGTACTGAAATAGAAGAAGTCATCAAAAGCCTACCAACAAAGAAAAGTCCGGGACCAGATGGGTTCTCAGCCGAGTTCTACAAAATCTTTAAGGAAGAGCTCATTCCAATACTTCTCAAAGTATTCCATAAAATAGAAGAGGAGGGAACCCTCCCAAACTCATTCTATGAAGCCAATATCACACTGATACCTAAACCAGACAGAGACTCATCAAGGAAAGAAAATTTCAGACCAATATCCTTAATGAACATCGACGCAAAAATTCTCAACAAAATTTTAGCAAATCGCATACAAAAACATATTAAAAAGATAGTGCACCATGATCAAGTGGGTTTCATCCCAGGGATGCAAGGTTGGTTCAACATCAGGAAATCAATAAACGTAATTCACCATATTAATAGACTTAAAGTCAAGAATCACATGATTATTTCAATAGATGCAGAAAAAGCATTTGATAAAATACAGCACCCCTTCATGCTCAAAACACTAGAAAAAATAGGGATAGTGGGAACATTCCTTAATATTGTAAAGGCCATTTATGCTAAGCCCATGGCTAATATCATTCTAAATGGTGAAAAACTGAAAGCATTCCCCCTAAAAACTGGAACAAGGCAGGGATGCCCTCTTTCACCACTTCTATTCAACATCGTTCTTGAGACTCTGGCCAGAGCAATTAGACAAACCAAAGAAATTAAAGGGATACGAATTGGAAAAGAAGAACTCAAACTATCCCTGTTCGCTGATGACATGATTATATATTTAGAGGAACCAGGAAATTCCACCAGAAAACTCTTAGAACTCATAAGTGATTTCAGTAAAGTAGCAGGTTACAAGATCAATGCCCATAAATCCAACGCATTTTTATACATAAGTGATGAATCTTCAGAAAGAGAAATTAGGAAAACTACCCCATTCACAATAGCCTCGAAAAAAATAAAATACTTGGGAATCAATCTCACAAAAGAGGTGAAAGACCTCTACAATGAGAACTATACAACACTAAAGAAAGAAATTAAAGAACACCTTAGAAGATGGAAAGATCTTCCATGTTCTTGGATAGGAAGAATTAATATTGTCAAAATGGCCATACTACCTAAAGTGCTATACAAATTCAATGCAATTCCAATTAAAATCCCAATGACGTACCTTACAGAAATAGAGCAGGCAATTATGAAATTCATCTGGAAGAATAAGAAACCCAGAATAGCTAAAGCAATCCTTAGCAGGAAGAGTGAAACAGGGGGTATTGCAATACCAGATCTTCAACTCTACTACAAAGCAATAGTAACAAAAACGGCATGGTATTGGTACCAAAATAGAAAGGTAGATCAATGGTACAGAATAGAGGACACAGACACAAACCCAAATAAATACAATTTTCTCATACTAGACAAAGGGGCCAAAAATATGCAATGGAGAAAAGATAGCCTCTTCAACAAATGGTGCTGGGAGAATTGGAAATCCATATGCAACAGAATGAAACTAAACCCATATCTCTCACCATGCACGAAACTAAACTCAAAATGGATTAAGGACCTCGGAATCAGACCAGAGACCCTGCAGATTATAGAAGAAAAAGTAGGTCCAAATCTTCATCTTGTTGGTCTAGGACCAGACTTCCTTAACAGGACTCCCATAGCACAAGAAATAAAAGCTAGAATCAACCACTGGGATAGATTCAAACTAAAAAGCTTTCTCTCAGCAAAGGAAACTATCAGCAATGCGAAGAAAGAGCCTACAGAGTGGGAGAACATCTTTGCCAATCATACTTCAGATAGAGCACTAATCTCCAGAATCTATAAAGAACTCAAAAAACTCTACTCCAAGAATTCAAACAGTCCAGTCAACAAATGGGCTAAGGAAATGAATAGACACTTCACAGAAGAAGATCTACAAGCAATCAACAAACATATGGAAAAATGTTCAACATCTCTAGTAATAAGAGAAATGCAAATCAAAACCACCCTAAGGTTCCATCTCACCCCAATTAGAATGGCGATTATCAAGAATACGAGCAACAACAGGTGTTGGCGAGGATGTGGGGAGAAAGGTACACTCATACACTGCTGGTGGGGCTGCAAATTAGTGCAGCCGCTATGGAAAGCAGTGTGGAGATTCCTTAGAAAACTTGGAATGGAACCACCATTTGACCCAGCTATCCCACTCCTTGGCCTATACCCAAAGGACTTAAAATCTGCATACTACAGAAATACAGCCACATCAATGTTCATAGCTGCTCAATTCACAATAGCCAGACTGTGGAACCAACCTAGATGCCCTTCAATTGATGAGTGGATAAAGAAACTGTGGTATATATATACTATGGAATATTACTCAGCCATAAAGAATGATAAAATTATGACATTTGCAGGCAAATGGATGAAATTGGAGAATATCATGCTAAGTGAGATAAGCCAATCTCAAAAAGCCAAAGGACGAATGATATCGCTAATAAGTGGAGGTTGACACATAATGGGGGGGAGGGAAGGGTTAGAGTTAGGGTTAGGGAGGGGGGCAAGTATGGAGGAAGGAACTACTGTATAGAGGGTAAAGAGGGGTGGGAGGGGTGGGGGGAAGGGAAAAAAATAACAGAATGAATCAAACAACATTGCTCTATGTAAATTTATGATTACACAAATGGTATGCCTTTACGCCATGTACAAACAGAGAAACAACATGTATCCCATTTGTTTACAATAAAAAAAAAATAAACATAATATTCGAATGTAAAAAAAAAAAAAAAAAAGAAAAGAAAAACAGTAAAAAAAAAAAAAAAAAAGAGTAACATACTGTAGAACTGAGTTTGGGTTACAGTGACTCAAAACCAGGAAAGAACTCAGAGTTAAAATTAATTCATAAGTTAAAATTAAAGAACAGAGACTGTCACAATTACTGCTGCTTCAAATTTAAATTAACCTCAAAGAGTCCACTCTTTGAGGTCTCACAATAGGGATTGTGAGAGAATCAATGGAGAAAAATAAAAAGGCTTAATGAGACCCTACCATGTTGCTTGAAGTACATGTCACAAAAAAATTTAAATATTCTTTCATCAGCAACTAAAGCTATAATGTACTGATAAAAACATTTTTTAAAAAACTGACTAAAACTAGACAAAGAATTTGAATAGACATTTCTCTAAAGAAAATGCACTAATGGTCAAAGAGCACATGAAAAATGCTCGATATCAGTAAGCATTAGGGAAATGCAAGTCAAAACCACAATGGAATACCATTTCACACCCATTAAGAAGGCTACTGTCAAACTAGTGCAGCCACTCTGGAAAGCAGTGTGGAGATTCCTTAGAAAACTTGGAATGGACCTACCATTTGACCCAGCTATCCCACTCCTCGGCCTATACCCAAAGGACTTAAAATCAGCATACTACAGAGATACAGCCACATCAATGTTCATAGCTGCTCAATTCACCATAGCCAGACTGTGGAACCAACCTAGATGCCCTTCAATTGATGAATGGATAAAGAAACTGTGGTATATATGTACAATGGAATATTACTCAGCTATAAAGAATAATAAAATTATGGCATTTGCAGGCAAATGGATGAAATTGGAGAATATCATGTTAAGTGAGATAAGCCAATCTCAAAAATCCAAAAGACGAATGATCTCACTGATAAGCAGATGATGACACATAATGGGGGGTGGGAGGGGGGCAAGAATGGAGGAAGGAGGGACGGGACCGTATAGAGGGAAAAGAGAGGTGGGAGGGGTGGGGGGAAGGAAAAAAATAACGGAATGAATCAAACATCATTACTCTATGTAAATGTATGAATATGCAAATGGTATGCCGTTACTCCATGTACAAACAGAAACAACATGTATCCCATTTGTTTACAATAAAAATACATTTAAAAAAACGAAGTCTACTGTCATAAAAGTAGAAAATAACAAGTTTGGTATGGAGGTGGAGAAATTGAAACCCTTGTCTACTGCTGGAAGGAATGTAAAATGATGCTGTCACCATGGAAAAACAGTATGATGGCTCCCCTGAAAATTAAAAACAGTTGCCATATTATCTAGCAATTTCACTTCTGGGTGTATAGCTTAAAGAATTGAAAACAGAGACTCAAAAAGATATTTTTACATCCATTTTCATAGCATTATTTACAATAGACCAAAGGTGGTAAGCACCCTTTGTATCCATTAACAGATGACTGGATAAACAAAATGTGGCATACACATACAATGGGGATATTATTCAGCCTTAAAAAGGAAGTTCTGAGACATGCCAGAGCATGGATGAACTTTGAGGATACACTGAGTGAAATAATACAAATGCTATATAATACCATTCATGTAAGGTCCCTCTACCATTGTCAAATTCCTACAGACAAAAATAAAATGGTGGTTGCCAACAGTTGGGATAAGAAGGAATGGGAAGTTGTTTCAGGCTTACAAGATGAAAAGAATTCTGGAGATTGCGCAAAAAAGTGAATATAGTTAGTATTAATTATACGTTTAAAAGTGGTTAAGATGGTGAAATTTATACTGTGTGTATCTTAACATACATAAAATTGTTTATTTTTAAAATTTTAGGGACTGGGGAGGTAGCTTAGTGGTAAAGCACCCGCCTAGTACATGTGAGGCCCTGGGTTCAATACCTAGAACTGCGGGGAGGTGGAGAAAAAAGTAGAAGAGTTTTATACCATATCACAATTTAGAATTTTTAATGTTCTTAATCAGTTTCTCCACTAGGTGAATTATCCTATCAACTCACAACCACAATTGCCAACCAGCAACTGTGAGCAAAGTCTGCCTGATACTAATGGAATGTCGAACCAAGTGAGCCAGACCTGTGACTTTCTAAGAAGAAAGGTGATGTTCAGGTGCTCTTTAGTAGCTCTTGCATACTACATGTGAATTCATCTTTCGGTGCCTCCACCTTATCTTCTTAAGGCTTGAGTTTTGAGAAGAGGTAACAGATGCAATAACATCTACAAAATATTTCAGCCAACACCTAAATATATATTTTTTTATGTGCTCATGGAACGTTCTCCAAAATATACCAGATTTTAGGTCCTGAAGCAAGTCTTAGAAGATACAAAAAAGTTCAAATAATTCGTTGGATCTTATTAGATAATTCCTTGGAAATTAGAAATCAACAAAGAAAACTACAAAAACTATACAAACATATATAAAGTGAATAATACAAATTTAATGTTGAGTGGATCATCAAAGAAATGAGGGGAGAAATTTAAAAATTCTGAGACTCCAACAAGAATAGAAATACAACATATCAGAACCCATGGGACAAAGCAAACAGTTCTAAGAAGAAAGTTTATAGCTACGAATACCTTTCTTAAAAGAAAAAAAATATCAGAAAGGTCCAAAATAACCAATTACTGCATCTCAGTCCTAAAAAACAAGAAAAGATCCTTCCCAAAGCCAATACAAGGAAAGAAATAATAAAGATCACAGCTGAAATTGATGAAATAAAGAACAAAAGATTAATACAAAGGACCAATGAAATAAAGAGTGGGTTCTTTGAAAAGATAAACAAGATTGATAAACCCTTAGCCAAACTAACCAAAAGAAAGAGAACACACCAGTTAATAAAATTACAGGAAAATAGGAGGTGTTGCAGCAGACACCACTAAAATCCACAGCATCATTAGGGAAAGACGATTTTAAAAACTTATATTCTAATAAATTTGAAAATCTAGAAGAAATGGAGAAACTTTTGGACACATACTACCTACCAAAATTGAACCAAGAAGATATAAAACCTAAATAGAACAGTAACAAGCAATGAGATTGAATCGCTAATAAAAAGTCTTCCAACAAGGAAAAGCCCAGGACCAGATGAATTCATAGCTGAACTCTACCAGATCTTTGAAGAACTAATGCCAATGCTCCCCAAATTCTTCCATGAAATAGAAAGGGTGTGAACAATTCCAGACTAATCTTATGACGCCAGTATCACCCTGATGCAAAACCACATAAGGAGACCTCAAGAAAACTGCAGAGCAGTGTATCTGATGAACATAGATTTTTAAAAATCCTCAATAAATTGTTAACCAATAGAATTTAAAACTACATTAAAAAGATCATACACCATGATCAAGTTGATTTCATTCCTGGGATGCAAGGAGAGGTCAATATATGCAAACCAATAAATGTAATTAAACGACATAATTACAACCAAGGACAAAAATCACATGATTATTCAATAGATAGAGGAAAAAGTCTCTCACAAAATTCAATAGCCCTCCATGATAAAAACCCTGAAGAAACTAGGGATAGAAAGAACTTGCCTCAACATCATGAAGACTACATATGTCAAACCCAAAGCTAACATTGTACTGAATGGGGAAAAACTGAAAGCATTTCTCCTACAATCAGTACAAGACAAGGATGTCCACTATCACTACTTATGCTCAATATGTTATTTAAAGTTTTAGCCAGAGCAATTGGACAAAAGAAATAAAAGGGATACAAATAGGAAAGGATGAAGTGAAATAATTCCTCTCTGTACATTACATAATCCTATATTTGGAAAACCCTAAAAGTTCCACCAAAACTTATAGTGTTGATTTTTAAAAATGCAACATAGTAGCAGCATACAAAATCAACATGCAACTATTGTAAAAAAAATATATGAACCACTTCAACATGTAGAACCCCTATAGCTCAGGAAATCAGAGAAAGAATCAATAAATGGGATGGCAGCAAATTAAAAAGTTTCTGCACAACAAAGGAAACAGCAGAGCTAAAAGACAGCCTATAAAATGAGAGAAAATCTTTGCAAGCTACTCTTCCAAAAGAGGATTAATACTCAGGATATATGAAGAACTCAAAAAGCTCAACACTAAAAAAAAACCAATCAATAAATGGATAATTGAACTGAATGGACATTTCTCAAAAGATGCACAAATAGCCAAAATTATATTTTTAAAATTCAACATCTTAATGCCAATAAAAATTACACTGAGATTCCATCTCACTCCAGTTAGAATGGAAATCCTCAGGAAGACAAATAGCAATAAATGCTGGCAAGGATAGAGAGAAAAAAGCAACTCTTCCATACTGTTGGTAGGACTGTAAATAGTGCAGCCACTATGGGAATCACATTGAAGGTTCCTCAAAAAACTAAAGCTAGAACTACCATATAATCCAGCTATATCACTCATATTATTTATGCAAAAGAATTTAAGTCAGCATTCCACAGTGATACATGCATACTCATGTTTAATAGCAGTGCCGTTCACAATAGCCAAGATATGGAACCAGCCTAGGTGTCCACCTACAGATGCATATATACAATGGAGATTTACTCAGGTATAAAGAAAAACAAAATTATATCATTTGCAGGAGAATGGATAGAATTGGAGAACATCAAGCTAAGTGAAATAAGCCAGACTCGGAAAGTCAAGGGTAGCATGTTTCCTCTCATACGTGCAAGATTGAGAGAAAAAAGGATGGGAAATCTCATAAAAATAGAAAGAAGAACAGTATAGGAAAGGGAAAGGAACAGGGGATGGAGGAGGAAGGAGAAGGGGAGATTCTGGAGAATGAAATAAACCAAATTATGTCATGTACATGTAGGAATATATCACAACAAATCCCACTGTTATATATAATTATAATGCACCAATGTTAGCAACATTGGTAAACAACCAAACTTTTAGGGTTCAGACAAAAAGACAAAGAGATTTAAGGAAAGCAGCAATAGTATCCAACTGAAGACTGAGAATCCAGACAAAATGGAAGCAAAAAAGGAACAATGAAGAAACAGAAAACAGTTCTGCAAGTTTGCAGGAGGAAGCAGAAATACGTGAGGGTGGAGATAAAAGGTGATGGGAGCTAAGCAACTCAGTGAGACCCTGTCACAAAATAAAATACAAAAGAGGGCTGGGAATGTGGCTCAGTGGTCGAGTGGCCCTGAGTTCAACCCCGGAACAAAAAAAAAAAAAAAAAATGGTGACAAGAAATGGAGAGGGGCACACAGAGGGCCAAGTGCCTCCCATACTGCCTCCATCTCAGGTCCCTCCACACATATCACCCCTCCTCCCATTCCAGGTGTCGAGAGGAAGTGAGAAAGAAGATGTGCCCAGCTCTGGATGTCATTCCACCCCAAGAGGTCCAGAGGCCCGAGGGAGAAAGGCTTGCTAAGAAACCCTGCTACCAGAGTCAGCTCTATCAGAGTGAATTCAAGATCATTGGGCAAACATCTCCCATCCATGCCCTTGCCTAAACTCAAATACATACATAACAGCAAGACCGCTTCCCACCTGTTACCATGGCAATGGACTCGCTTCTTCCTCCCTGTCCAAGGTTAATCCGTGTTCTGGATCCCTGCTCCTCAGGAATCATGTTTCCTCCACATTCCTTCATTTCCACTTTCACCCATTTTCCTCCCCTCCTCATGCACATATCCTCAGATATGGTCTATAACTTAACAAATACAAAATAAAAAATAAAAACTCCTAAGTCCTATGTGCCCTTTTAAGATGCTCACTTCACAGTCAGAATTCTTAAAATTTCAGTCCTCCATTTGTCTTCTTATCCTTACTGCTTCAGCCAAGTGAAATCCTGCTGCACCTGATCTAAGATTAGCAATAATGCCCCCGTTATCCAACGTACAGACATTTTAAAGTATTATGAGGTTGCTCTGCAGCACCCGACCCTGTTGACCAGGCTGTGGTCCTTGAAACAATCATTGCCCTTTGCCACCTTTGACTCTCTTCCTTCTTGGTTTTCCTTCTTCCTCAGACTGAGTGCTCCTCAGACTCCAGTAGTCATTCTCAGATCCTCTCACTGGGGGTCCACATTACCTCTTGATCTCTAGTCCCAAAACATAGCACCATGTAACACTGAGTAAACCTCTAAAAATACTGATGAATAGATTTGGTTCATCTAACACAGTGATTCTTAACCCTGGCTGCTCACTAAATTCATGGGCACTACTAACCCCTTTGGATCTAGTTCTGATTTAATTGGTCTTGAGTGAAGCCCCAGGTACCGGTCTTTTCTAAAAGTTTCCCAGTTAAAGTTGAGTGTTCAACAATAACCTAGTCACTTCATGCTAGATCTAGAAGGACAGGAAATCTGCAAAAGGCAGAAGTGTCATCTTAGAACTGTGCCCTTTCGTTCGATTTTAGGGAGAGCAATAAGATTCTGAGAGAGTAAACTTTTAAAGTCTCCTTAAAAGTTTACATTAGAAAGTTTAAAATTGCCTCATTAATGGTCATAAAAAAGCTATAATTCCAGGAGACCGCTCTCACCCTCTCAGCCAGGAGCCTAAGAGATCAAGTCAAAAATTTCATTGAATGAACCTGTGGTCCCAAGGCTGTGAACACGAATGGCTCTTCCTCTCCCTTCTGAGTTTGCCAAGGTTCTTGGGAGTGTCTTTGCCACACCCTCCCCTGTCTTCCAGGAATCAACAGGCCCTGACCCAGAGGCACCGGCCTGTCCTCCCCCTTCTGCTTTGAGGGTGCAGAGTCTGTTAGGCGCTTACCTGGCTGGAGTACTTCTGCAGGTTACTGGTTACTATTGACGAGGGAGGCACCTCTCACCAGGATGGCGTGACCAAAGAGGATATTCACACAGAGGGCCGTTTTATTTGTTTCATGTGTTTAATGATTTAACTGTGATTGTGGATTCTGGGGGTTGAGGGTGAAAAGGTAGGGAAGGAGTTGGTTAAAAGAGAACTAGACAGATAGGAGCAAAACAACCATAAAAGCTGTGAGACTCCACCACACTGAGAAATGATTCCATTCACTAGCCCACCTTTCTTCCCATGGTTTGCTCTACTTATCCAACCACCTACCCGCTCATCCCAGAGGAAGAGGAAGGAAGTTCACAAGGAGGGCCAACACTTCAAAACTGCATCTTGAATTGTGACTTTAGTAGCAAGAAGATTTAGTCCTAAATGTCCAAACAGTGCTGGTGGAAGATTCTGGAAACCTCATGTTGCCAGGGGAGATAGGAAGTCTGAATATTTCCTTTCAACCACCTCCTTCTGAGCAAAGCTTCAGAGTTTTACCAGGAAAAAAGAAAAATCCTTCGAAATTCATTGCATGAAAACTCAGGCCTTTATCTGAAACTCAGAATAGCAAAGCATAGATGTCCTATATTGAAAAGGGCTTATGAACCAAATTTATGCTATTGTTGGTAAAAACCAGATTCTCCTATTTTACATATTGGAAGAGTGGGCTAAAGAGAAGGGAAAGGGCAACGAGGGGACAGAGCAACCCATCTGCCAAGGGCAGAAAATTGAGAATGATGATTGCACAACATGTGGGCCTAGTCCTAGCGTTTGCCACAAAGGTTGCTGTGCTTGTGACTTCAGCCTCAGTATTTGTCACTTCTCTACTATGAGAAAAGGGTAAAAGCTGTTTCCTGTTACAGAGTGGATATGAGTTTGGGGGTGACCACTATGGGAAGCAGTTCTGTTAGAGGGCTTCCCAAAAAGCAATGAGATCCCTACATGACATGCACTGATAAGCAGAGCGGCCTGTTGCTGAGAGTTGCAGAGAATCAAGTCAGAGGTGCTAGGGTTTTTTGTTGTTGTTGTTTTTGATGCTTTTTGTTTTTTAATCGAGGATCGAACCCAGAGATGCTTAACCACTGAGCCACATCCCCAGCCCCTTGGTTTTTGTTATTTTTCAGTTGCTGAGGCTGGTTTTGAACTTGTCATGCTCCCACCTTGGCCTCCCATGCTGCTGGGATTATAGGCATGTGCCACCAAACTCAGCTAGGCGCTAGGTCTTCAAGACATCTTTTGGACCAGACACAATGACCATAGCAACACACTTTATTGAAACTGTCTTTCAACCTCTAGTGATCAACAAATCTATTACATCTAACTTCTGCTTCCTCATTCCTATAAAACCTTTTAAAATAAAATAAGTTTGTTGGCAAATTTAAGGATCTATTAAGTACTCTGCATAGGGTCAGTTTTCTGAAGAAGAGAAATTCAATGTGATAGAGAATTAAATTAGAAAGTTAAAAAAGAGTCATCTAATAAAGAGTTAAAAAAAAAGAAAAAAGGAAACAATCAGAAAACCCCCAAAATCCCTGGAAATCTCCTTTCTCCCAGATAATAACCACAGAACCTGATTCTCTATAAGAACCACACTACACCAACATTCTGCCTGAGTTCTCTCATAGCTGACTCATGTTTACTCAAGGGTTGGGAGGGCAAAATTCAAGTGAGAAGTGAGGTGTTTGTTGAGTTTCAGCCACATTTACAAACTTAGTCAAGCTCACGCTCGGTGTGGGTTTTGCAGCTGGTTGCCTCTCCTGGTGATTAATGCAATTCCACAGAAACATTCTGTTCTCATCCTCCTACGATTACCCAGGGCAAGTACCACTGGTCCTTGGCTAGAGGTGAGAGGAAAGATCAGTGTAAAGAAGATATATTTGTGGGGCTGGAGTTGTGGCTCCGCAGCAGAGTGCTTTCCTGGCATGTGTGAGGCCCTGGATTCAATACTCAACACCACACATAAATAAATAAAATAAAAATCCATTGACAACAACAAAAAAAATTTTTTTTAAAGAAGATGGATTTCTGATAAAATATGGCAAGATGAGGAAACCTGATGCCTTACTCACAGTGGAATCCTTGAGTTAAGAACTCTCAAACTGGACTGCACTGTAATGCAAGAACCGTTGTCAGATCAGTGTTCTTGCTGGGGAAACAGGAACTTGAAACCTTGGCTTTCCCAGGTTTGCTGTGGACCACAAACCCAGGCCCCACACAGCCTTCAAGCCTTTCTAAGTGACAACTTAATCCTGGGTCTTCCTTGACTTATTTCTGGGAATCCCTCTCTCCCATATCCTAACTCCTTTGAACAGAAACAAGACCCTCCAATATCCAGTCCTTGCCTCTTTCTCTCTCTCTCTCCAGTCTATTTTCCACCATTTCCAGTCTCAAACTCTTACAAAAGAGTCAACACAAAGTTTCTGTTTCATATCTGTACCTTCTGTGCATATCTTTCCCTCTTTCTGACCACCTAATGTACCCAATACTATCGAAGGTGTAGCCAATCCAGGGTTTTCCCTAAGACCAAGGAGAGGCCAAGTCCCCAGGGGCATTGTGAAACGAAGCCACGAGGAACAAGCAAGTTCATGTTCATTTTGATGTCACCCTGTGCAATCGACTTCCTGGGCTCCTCCAGATCCCTCCTTCTGGAGATGAACAAAGCAAACACCTCTTTCCAAGCCGTCATGGTTAGCCCAGTTCTGACCAGAGGGAAGATGACGGAGGGAGGCTTGAGGTGGTATTTTTCCTTACTGCTCCTGAGGAGAGTAAAGACTGCCTTTTTCTCAGAAGATTCTAGGTAACAAAGATCCACACCCCAAGGAAGATACTTGCAGAGTTAGACATGGACCTGTGAGAGTCCTATCCTAATACTACCCCCCCCCTCCTCTTGGTCTTTCTCCCCCACTTGTCTCCATCTCACTTCACCATTTCCACCAAGTTTAGTGTTTCTTGGTCACCGGATATGGATTAAGATTTAGCAGAAAATAATCAAGTTAATTCAAATATTCATTTCCTTCAAATCTTTTCATTAAAAAGTCACATTTAGATTTGGATACATTGGAGAAAATGCAAGTCTTTATGTGGCAGACTTTTCTAATATGCTTTCTTTGGGATAATACAAAAGATGGTTTATATTAAAAATATACTTAGAAAGCTATATCTATTACTCAAAATACCTTTGTAAGTTCCTTTAAACTGTCTTCCAAAACAATCTCAAATATGTGGTGTACCAATCACTGCTCGATGCTAATCCTGTGAAACCAGGGAAACATAATCAAACACTTAAATTCTAGCAGCAATACTACAAGATCAAAAGCAACAAAGAATACTCTGAAAACTCAGAGGAAGAAAGTTTTAATTGGAAAGATGAGACACCCTAGAGACATTCTAGAGACAAATAAGAATTTGGGAGGAATGAAGACAACCACATTAAAAATTTTCTGGAATAAAGGAGTACTACATACAAATCGCTAGAAATTTGAATAGTCTATTTCTATAAGGAACAGCCTAGTTGAAGGCATAGAGTTGGAAAGTATTGAAGGTTAAGTAGTTCAGCACAGCTAACCAGAGTTAATGGCAGTATCATGGGGGGAAGAAAAAAGTAAATAGAGGTTGAGCTCCATCAGGAACTTGACATTTCTACTCTGCAAAGAAAAGACATTGCAAACAGAAAATATCTTCACATGGAGCTCAGTTTTTAAAAGCTGACTCTGGCAGCTCTTTATAAAAGAGATTAGAGCAACAAGAATGGGAGCTGCTCAGGCAGGATTGGTCATGTTCTTGGATCATGTTGTACCACAGTTGATGTTACTCACTGGAGGTCATCTACTCATTTGACTTCAAATGACATTCAGCTGTTTTTCAAAAATCAACAAGGAGGAAAAGCCAACTGTCATAAGAATATTAAAACCAAAAAGTTCCCCCCAAAAAAAATTCTCGAAGCTTGGAAAATACAATCATATTGAAATATGCTTACATTTTAAGAGTACAGGCTGCATTGAGATATGTAAGTCGAGATGTGTTTGTCAGAAAGAAAATGTTGCTTGAGAGTTGATAATGGGGACAAAGTGTGTATGAATCTGTGGGAAAAGTATAAATATGTCAAAGAGAAATAAAAGAGTGGAAAGACAATGTGTTAATGGTTAGTTTTCATAGCTCTCTTGTTCTTCAGACAAAAGAGTTCCTGTCATTCAGTCACCAATCCAAATCCAAGTTAAGTTATTTTAACTTAAAATAATCAAGAAGCACTGTAGCACTATAGAGTGCCTTTTCCTTGTTTCAACTCCAACTCAATTCTTTTTTTTTTTTTTTATACCAAGGATTGAACTCTCAGGGACACTTAACCACTGAACTACATCCTGAGCCCTTTTATTTTTTATTTTGACATAGGATCTGCCTAAGTTGCTTAGGGCCTCACTAAGTTGCTGAACTTGGCAATCTTCCTGCTTCAGCCTCCTGTGTTGCTAGGATAACAGGCATGTCCCACTGCACCCAGCTACTCCAACTCAATTCTGTTAATATGAAGACTGAGTTTCAATTGTGTGTATATTATATATATATTATATATATATATATATAAAATACACACACACATTCTCATATATATATATGAGAAAAACTTTATAAATAAAGTGTTATTTTTGTTACTATTATTCATATTTGGGCTTCTTATGTAACAGAAAGAAAAATATTAATCAATCTCTTAGAAACATTGTGAGATGTAAATTAGTTATGTAGTGAAAACTACAGCATCGTAAGTTTCCACCAAAGTGTTCAATGTTTTTTTCTTTAGAATTACGTAAAGTCAGCTGCATAAAATTGTGGCTCATACTTTAAATAGGACTTAATTACATAAAATTTGTCTCACAACCACAACAGGGAACTGACAGAGTAGTCTTTGTTTCTTTTTTCCACTAGTTGCTGAACAAGGTTCTAGAATAGCCTTCAGGGAATCTCAGTACCAAGATTGTAGACTCCTGTGATTATAGACTCATAATTATTCAAATCATGTTTTATTTTAATAACTCAAATGTTCTCTCTTTTGTATTAAACAATATATTTCCTTCTCCTTTTTTTTTTTTTGATACTCAGCAGTTTCTTAACTACAAAATCAATTTCCCTTTTGTGACCATCCTAACATAGATATTCATACAAGAGTCTCCATAAAGTACTATCCTAATTAAAACAGTGCTTAGAATCAAGACTTTTTAAATGCAGATTGCAAGACCCATTGGTAAATATGGAATTTTTCTCTGGAAAAGAGAGAATATTGTAAAATAAATAAAGCAGATGATTAATAGAAACTAAGATGAAGCTGGGCATGGTGGCTCCTGTCTTTAATCCCAGCAGCTCAGGAGGCTGAAGAGGAGGATCTTGAGTTCAGAGCCAGCCTCAGCAATTTAGCAAGGCCCTAAGCAACTTAGTAAAACCCTGCCTCAAAATAAAAAATATAAAAAGGGCTAGGGATGTGACTCAGTGGTTAAGCACCCCTGGGTTCAACCCCCAATACCAAAAATAAAATAAAATAAAATAAATAAGATGAGCCATGCCACAATCTGATATTATTTGCTTTGCCACCTCTCTCAACTTTCATTCTCAGAAGTAAAGATAATCTATGACATAAGGTTATTAGGAGAAATAAACCAAATCATGACCATGGAAATCAGTTTGTAATAGATTATATGTGTTATTTTTATTATTATGGCCAGAAGTTATCAACTCTGGATAGCCTTCCAGTAATGTACACATAGGGTGGGAGGCTGGAGTTGGGTAGAGCAAGGGGAGCACAGATCAAGTTGTAGACAGGATTGAGGGCAGAGAGGAAGAGTAAAAGTTAGACTTGGGAAAAAGAGTGCTATAATATGGACCTGCCATGGAGTCATGTGGAAAAAAATAAGACAAGTAAAATATGTTTACATATAGACCAGAGACCCTGCACCAAATAGAAGAAAAAGTAGGCCCAAAATTTCATCATGTTGGTTTAGAATCAGACTTCCTTAACAAGACTCCCAAAGCACAAGAAATTAAAGCTAAGAATCAATAAATTGAATGGACTCAAACTAAAAGTTTTTCTCAACAAAGTATATAATCAATAATGTGAAAAGAGAGGCCTACAGAGTGGGAGAAAACCTTTTCCACACACACACTTCAGATTAGAGCAACTTATCTCCAAAATTTATAAAGAACTTACAAAACTTTACACCAAAAATACAAAGAACCCAATCAATAAATAGGCCAAGGAACTGGACAGACACTTTACAGAGGAAGAGGTACAGGTGGTAACACTTCACAGGTGAGAACACAAAGTCCTGGCAGACATGAATGACGTGCTCAAAGTCCAAACAACCATGAAACTTTTACTCCTCTGTGTCTGGCTCCAATACTACTGTAATTTTGCAGACAAAAGAAATCATGTCAGAACTTTAGGTTTCACCCAAATGATTCCTTGACCTAAACATGAGTAAAACTTTCTGGGCAGGTGAGAGAAAGAGAAGCATGTCTATATCTTCACCTCATTTGACCCAGATTAAGGTTCAAGAGCTAGCTGTTCACAAATGAGGTAGCTTTATCCTTTGTCAGTATTAGGTTCTTTTTTTGTTTTATTTTGTTTTGTTTGACAATGAACTGACATGATTAGTTAGAATATTTTAGGGGGTTAATATCTTTTACAAGAGAGGACTAAATCTTTACTTCCATGGTAAATATATTGAAACCAAACACCTTGAGACTAAGACCACTGGGGTGGAAGTCCACAAAGTCAATATGGCACTGAAAATAGCACAATAGATAAAGGGGTGAACAACAATGCGACTTGTGGCCAGTCCAGGCCTGAGGACACAGTGATAACTTTAACTTTACTCCAAGCCTCAATGGAGAGGTTCAAAGCCAGTGAGCCATAATGGGAAATTCATCCCCTTTCGACATCCTCTGTTTTTCCCTTTTTCATTTCCACAGTTGCAAACTAAGTTTCTATACGCAAGCAGACAGCTATGGGTAAGCCCAGTTGAAATACAGCCAACTGACAAGGTCACACATAGATGTACACCACTTGGTAGAAGACTGGAGAGAACTTCAGAATAGGACCTTTAACTTTTCATGAAAAAAGAAAGTATTTGATCAGAAATTTTCTTAAACACCAAAAAATACCTATTGAACAGATTTATGAAAATTATTAAAGTGTTGGGCTAACAATACAGTTAAAAACTTTGTTCATTAATGCATTCAGCAAATATTTATTGAGCAAATTGGAGATTCAAAGATGTGTAAAAGACTTACCTCAAAGGGCTTTGTTTGTCGTAATTAGGAAATAAATATGTGAGCATAGTATGCTATAAGGAATTAAAGGAGCTATGGCAGGTGGGTGGGCAGGTAAGTTTGGAGACAAAAAAGGGAATTGGCAGAAAGCAAGAGATAGGAAGTATTCATCTTTAATAATGTGTAGGTGCACTGGCAGATAAAGAAAGGGAAGACTTTCAGGCCAGTATGAACAAAGGCACTCTGACACCACTGGAAAATATCAAATAACTGGGACTACCAGAACACTATTACGGAGTGTAAGAAAGACCAGATCCAAGTAAAAATAATTCTGGAGAAGAAAGGAAGGGGCCTCATGAAGAGCTTGTGAACTATATGCTAAGGTCTAAACCTCCATGGAGAACTTTAAAAAAAGCCTTAGAATTTTAGAAACTTCGCTCTGGGTGAAATGTAGAGATTTTCTTGAATACAAGAAAAGAAGAATTAGATGCATGGAAATCAGTATGAAGTTCACTGCAATGTATTGGACAAGATCATGAAGCATGAACTAAGGCATAGGTAGTGAAATAGAGACGCATGCAGATCAGAGGTTAGAGCTCTTAAAAGAGGGGAGATAATAGGTTATGAGCAAAAACCCAGGTGACCTGCTGACCCTCATTCTCATTCTTCCAAGTACTCATGTTACTTGCTCAAATGATTCTATGTGGAGCATAAATGAGTAAGACAACCATCTAAATTCTGTTTCACTTCTCCAGTACAGTATTCAGGAGTACTGCTGATCAATAAGACAGCTGAAAAGTAGGCAAAGTAGCACAGAAACAGAACACAGAGTCCAGGGTAATAAAAATAAATAATTCTCAGTGGTTGCCAGATATTGACAGTTGGGGTTAGAGTTTGACTCAAAGGGTTAGCAAGAGGGAATTCTGGGTGAGGAGATGAAACCGTTCTATATCTTGATTGTGATGGTGATTTTATGATTTTCTACTTTTGTTATAACTCATAAACCTGTACACCAAAATGGGTGTATTTTACTATATGAAATTATTTAATAAGATGAAAAGGCAAATGTATGTATGGAACACTCAGTGGTCAAGTTTATAGGAATCTGAGAAGGGAAGCCTACTTACTGTTGGGTATCCACCCATTCACTTAACAAACACTTGCTAAGCCCATGATCCATGCCAGGAACCATGCTAAGTGCTGGATACATGGTAGGAAACAGGTTCCATGGAACCTAGAGTCTACAAGAAAAGACACCCAGTAAATATTTATATAACTTGATCACAACTGTGATAGGAAGAAGGAGAGAAGAGCATACTGTGAAAACATCTAACAATCTTCCCTGAGCTAGTATACTGAGGCTAAACTCTAGCTTAAGGTGGAAAGGTTGTGTCCAAGGCAAAGAACATTTGAGAAGACCCTGAGGCAGGAGCTCTCACATACCCATGCACACACTCAACACTCACAAGCTCATGAGTGCCACACAAATCTACCTATCCACTATGCACATATTTCCCATTTTTCTCTCAGATCTTTTATGCTTATCTTTTATAACTTTTCTATAATATAAGCTCACAAAAATTTTTCCATAGTTTTCCCATATCTAACACATACTAGATAGGTCACTTCAAGAAAATTATTTAGCTCTTATGTTTCCTCAGTTTTCACTTCTGTAAATAGGATTATTGATTAGTAACCAATCTTCAGGTACTAACTAGTAATTAACTATGAATTAACTAGTAATTAATTAGGTTATTATAAAAAAGAAATTGGTTAATACAAATAAAATTTAAGGATAGCACCTGGAACATTAAGTTATTACTACTACTACTATGTTTACAAACCTCCTTTTTGTTTATTTATTTTCTCTTCACAGATTTTTTTTATTGGTGCATTATAGTTATACATAATGATGGGATTTATAATTACTATTTGTACATGCACACAATATAACAAAGTAATTTGGCCAGTATCACACCCTAGAACTCTCCCCACTATTCCCTCCCACCCTCTGGTTCCTTTCCTCTACTGATCTCCTTTTGATTTGCATAAGATTCCCTACCCCTCTGCACCTTTCTTTTCCTTTGTCTTCTCTAGCTTCCACCTATAAGACATAACAACCCTTGACCTGAGTTTGGCTAATTTCACATAATGGTCTCTAGTTACACCTATTTTCCTGCAAATGACATTTTATTTTTTATTTAGGGCTGAATAAAACTCCATTGTATATATTTATCATATTTATTTTCTTACCCATTCATCTGTTGGTGGACACCTACACTGGTTCCATAGTTTGGCTACTGTGAATTGTGTTGCTATAAACATGGGTATACATGTGTCACTGTAATATGATGACTTTAATTCTTAAGGATAAATACCGAGGAGTAGTATAGCTGGGTCATATGATGCCTAGTCTTTTTTTTTTTTGGGGGGGGGGTGCTGAGGATCGAACCCGGGGCCTTGTGCTTACAAGGCAAGCACTCTACCGACTGAGCTATCTCCCCAGCCCCTCATGTCTAGTCTTTTGAGGAACCTCTATATTGATTTCCATAGTGGTTGTATTAATTTATAGTCCCATGAACAGTGTAAAAGTGTCCCTTTTTCTCCAGCATTTATTATTATTTGTTTTCTTGATGACTGTCATTCAGACTGGTAAGAGATGAATCTCAGTGTAATTTTGATTTGCATTTTCCTAATTGCTAATAATGTTGAACATTTTTTTCATACATTGGCCATTTGTATATCTTCATTTGAGAAGTGTCTGTTTAATTCACTTGCCCATTTATTAATAGAGTTTTTGGTTTGTTGAGTTAAATTTTGGGGGTTCTTTATGTATTCTAGACACTAATCCTTTGTGAGAAGGGTAGCTAGCAAAGATTTATTCCCATTCTGTAGGTTTTCTCTTCACATTCCTAATTGTTTCCTTTGCTGTGCAGAAGTTTTTAATTTGATGTCATCCTGTTTATTAACTCTGGTTATTATTTTCTGAGCTTTATAGGGTTTCTATTGAGAAAAATCATTGCCTGTGTCTAAAAGTTGAAGGGTTGACCCTACATTTTCTTCTAGGAGTTGCATAGTTTATGGTATAATTCTGAGGTCTTTGATCAATTTTGATCACCTGTACCAGGTGAGAGATAAGGGTCTAGTTTCATTCTTCTATGGACAATAACCAGCAACATTTGTTAAAAAGGCTGTCTTTTCCCCAAAGTATGTTTTTGGCACCTTTGTCAAGGGTCAGATGACTGTGAATGTATGTCTGTGTCTTCTAATCTGTACAATTTGTCTACATGTCTATCTTTATGCTAGTATCATGAAGTAATTGTGTAGTATAATTTGAAGGCAGATATTGTGAAGCCTCCTGCATTGCTTTTCTGAATTAGAGTATCTTTGGCTATTCTGCATCTTTTATTAATCCAAATGAAGTTTAGCACTCTCTTTGTTAGTTCTGTAAAAAATGTCACTAGTATTCCAATGGAGACTGCATTGAATACATTGCTTTTGGAAGTATGGCCATTTTAACATTGTCTGCCTATCCATGAACATGAGAGGGCTTTCCAATGTCTGAGGTCTCCTTCAAGTTCTTTCTTCAATATTCTATAGTTTTCATTGTAGACATCCTTCACCTTCTTGGCTATATTTATTCCTAGGTATTTTATTTTTTTATTATTATTTTATTATTATTATATTATTATTTATTATCATCAATGTTTTTGCTACTATGAGTGAAATTGCTTTCCTGATTTCTTTTTCAGAAGACTCATTATTGGCATATAGGGAAGCTATTGGTTTTTATGTTGATTTTGTAACCTTCTACATTGCTGAGTTTATTAGTTCTAGCAGTGTTTTAGTGGATTCTTTTGGATCTTGTAAGTATAGAATCAGATCATCTGCAAACAGTAATGATTTGACTTCTTCCTTTCCAATTTTCATCCGTTTTATTTTCTTCTCTTGCCTAATTGCTTTGGCTAGAATTTCTAACAGTGTATTAAATAGAAGTAGTAAGAATAGACATCCTTGTCTTTTCCCAGATTTTAAAGGAAATGCTTTCAGTTTTTCACCAATTACTATGAGTTTGATTGTAGGTTTTCATGTATAACCTTTATAAAGTTGAGGCAGATTTGCTTTTATAAATTTTCTTTTTAGTTTAAGTGGACACAATGCCTTTATTTTAGTTATTTTTATGTACTGGTGAGAATCAAAAGTTACTGTCTCAAGACATAAATACAAATCAGAAAACAGTACAATTAGGACAATAGAATGTGGAGGACAACAGGTTAGAGTAATATATAAAACATTTTTAGCTGGTTGAAAACAAAGCTGTAAGAACTGCTTTCACAAAGAAGTACTCCTTTCAAGAGTGAGGAAAAAATCAACTTAGGTTTAAAATCATATATACAGTCCTCTCAGCAGTTCTAGTAAATGCAGTGGTGTGTAAAACAACAACATATGCAATACTTTTGCACATAACAATATTTGTTGATGGAAAATCTGTTAGACAAGTCTGGTTTCATTTGTTATTAACCATGATTTAATAAAATAATTGTATTTCATCAGGATCTTTTAGCTAATCTATGGTTTTTGGCTACCACAGCCCAATGCTTGTTGATTTCTGACTCTAAAAACTGGAAGCCTTTTGGTATTCACCCATCTGAAGATATTCTTGTATTGCAAGCATATTAAGGCATGGAATGATTAAAATAATATACCTCAAGAACTGAGAGACGACTGACAAAAAGATAGATACACATGTAATATAAGTTAATATTTTGTTTTAAACGATGTCTAGCTGCCTAAGCCTCGCAAAATGAGTTGATGTCAAAATGGCAAGTAGCCACTTTCTGTTTGAAACTAATTCATTTGTGAAAGGACATAAAATGAAGTTTAAAGCTTAGCTTTCAAAGAATATTATGGGTTATGAATTCTATTATCCCATCTAATTTACATACAGAGGAAATGTACTGTAACCTGTTAGAAGTATCTTTAACCTGAAGACTGCTTGCAAAGACAGATAGATAAAACAATATAAAATACAAATTTAAAAATCATTTTAAAGCATGAACACTCATGCTTTTCTATTTTTAAACATTGTTAAACTTTCAATATATTTCTGAAACCTCATAATTTTAAGTTGGAATTTAAAAGTAAGAAAAAACTAAACAAACTGCGCAATTATAAAATCAGCACCAATTTATATATATATATAATTTTATTTAAAATTTAGATCCCTATTCCCACACTCTAATAAGCTGTATAATTTTTGTTTAGAATTTTTCTGCAAACATACTACAATAAGCTTCTTTTATTTGGAGACAAAATACAGTGGCACTACTGGAAGGAATATCACAACATTACATTTTTATCTTAAAGGACAAGCAAACTTTCAGGGTTGATAGTGGGATAAGCATGTTTGAAACTGGTTACCTTCTGGCAGTTCACTGCATCTGGATAGTTCTGAAAAGTATAGAGAAGCTCTTGGATTTTAAAAATATCTTAAAATACATTTTAGATGAAAAAATTGTAAAAGTTCTGCTTATAAGTTTAACTTTTCTCCACAATTACAATATTTAAAACAAAGTTTTGTTGATTGATGTTTTAAGCATTTAAATTTAGAATGCTAAAAACATTCCTATCCTACAATTTCAGGGTCAGGGAATAAATTCATCCTTAACGTTTCTTAGATGTAAACAGAAATCCAGCAGAGGTCATCATTAATTAGTACAACCAGTAAATAAATGTGAGAGGATTCTTATCTGTACCAAATGCCTCTTCAGATTGTTATAGTTTTTTAAAAAAAGCATGAAATAATTGATTTAAAAGCCAACTAACAGCGCATAAATAAAATATTACTTTCTAAGAAAAACTGTAGCTTATCATCAAATCGTTTACTTGTCCTTTACTTTTTTCAGGCAAACAAAACTGCCCCTCAATGCACTTGGATCTTGGTAAGCATAAGCGTGTCATATTCTCCTTAGAGAAAAATCTGTACAGAATTTCACTGTATCTACCACACTTTTATTTTAAAATTTCCTCTTCCACTTAGAAAATGACTTCACCACAGATTTATTTGTGTACTGGTATTAAAACATTGACACCCCAAGAACTGATTCATCCATAATTGAAGCTGGATCAAAGAAATCAGGCTTCAGTTCTGTTCTCTCTCGTCTGTTCTTTGATGGTGGCAAGTCTATATCCATGGTGTCAAAATCCATTCCCTCATTAAGATCCTCAATCCTTCCTTCTGAGGACATCATAACATCTTCAACAATTGGCTCTTCATCATCTTCCATTAGGCTTGTACCACGCCGAATGGCATGCTGAAGATTAGTTCGCAGTTTAACATAGCTCATTGCTGCTCTCTCCTGCTGTTGCCTTGCTTCCTCTTGTTGTCTTTGAGCTAACATCCATGTTACCTGCGTGTTATAATCAAGAGGAGTTTGATGATGCTCAGTCTGCATTGGATAGACACTCATGAAGCTATCCTCAGGCCGTAATCTTTTGGGTTCTCTCATAATAGTGGACGTGAGCTGGGGTGTCTGCATCATAACAGGGGTGTGCAATGTTTGTTCTCTGCTTAACCACATACTGTCACTACTACTGCTTTCTTCAGTGAGTGAAAGTTGCATGCCCTCGACTACTTTCCGTTTTCCTGTAGATGGTTTTGACTTTTTACTCCGCACAGTTGACCCCCTACTGCTGATTCCACTAATGACAGACATGGTGTCATCGTCACCACCAGCTAGCAAAGAATTTCGGTAAGACATCAGTGGAAGCCACACAACAAAAAGTGATTTTTAAACATATCTTTTAAAGTCTATTATTTTATTATCATTGTAAATAAATAAATTATGCAAAGTACAGGAAGTAAGTAGTAAAATGATGAATCTCCTCTGGTGTATTTCCTCCTGCTAAGGTAGAAATTAAGGACGGCTACAAAGGGTTACAAAGCCAGGTTACGAAGGGCTGAAACAGCACAAACCCTTTGTTATAAAAACACTAGGCATATTAATTATCACAAAAGGTTAGCTCTGATGTCTTAGGACTTTGCCATCCAATTAAGTGAAATTATTACAATCTAGGGAGTCAAGTCATTTAATTTAGAGCCCAAGTTGCATAAAATTTAACCATTATATTATTTGGTTACTTGTTATTTTGTTCTATCGCTAAAGACTTCTTCTCTGACCTTGACCAGATTTTTCAAGGATGCGTATTTAGGTTACAGAAATAATCCAATAAGCAGATGACCCAGTAGGAACTCATTCACCATGACTGAAAAATCATCCTAAAACACATGCTGCTAATAGAGAGGCTAAATGACAGAACTTCAAAGCAGTGGGCTTAGAAGGAATCTGCAAGGGACTGGGTATACAGCTCACTGGAAGAGCACCTGCTTAGCATATGTAAAGCCTTGAGTTTGATCCTTAGCATCACCAAAAAAAGACAAAAAGAAAGACACTTTAATCATCTAGGTAGAGACTTCAATTTATACATAATAAAGCTTAGAAACAGAAGGTACATAATTTATCCAAGGTAAGTGAACTTTGGAGCTTAAAATAAAGCTTTTGGTCATTCTGAGTATCATCTTCTTCAACTATAAGATGAATATGCCATTATCAGGGTATTCACTTTATAAGGTGGTTGTGAAGCTTAAAACAAAATGAAATAGATGAATGTACTATTTGTTAAGGCCATGTAAACATTGCAATTATATTTAAGGCAGTATTATTTAAGGAGTAGCATGGAATCCTGTAAAGAAAACCTGAAGTCCTAGTTTATCCGTTTATAGGATGTTTTGGCCAACATCTCTGAGCCTGAGCTGCTTTGTCTTCCACAACAAGAAAATAATGGACTACTTTGCCAATAGTTGCAAGGATCAAATGAGGAGGTAATGGTCATAGTAGACTGTAAAATGCTATCACAGTGAAACCAAAATATAACTAATGCACCATGTGGCTCAGTTTACGCAGACTGTTAAAAAAAATAGCTGTTTTGTTAAGTAAAAAGTGTACACATATGTAACCACACATACTATTGTCTGGAGACTTTTTCTGTTTTAGCTATCCTAGTGTATAAGAGGGTTATTTCATTGTGGTTTTGATTTACCTTTCCCTAATGACTAATGATGTTGAGCACCTTTTCATGTACTTAGTGACCATTTGTGTCTTCAGAGAAATGTCTACTTAGTCCATTTCCATATTTCTAATTGAATTATATGTCCGTTTTATTATTAGCTGTAAAAGTTATTTTATGTTCTCAATATAAACTCCTTTGTATATATTTTTAGTTGTAGATGGACACAATACCTCCATTTTATTCATTTGCTTTTTATATGGTGTTGAGGATCAAACCCAGTGCTTCACACATGACAGCCAAGTGTTTCGCCACTGAGCTACAACCCCAGCCCCACTGGATATAAACTTCTTAACAGAGAAATAACTTGAAAATATTTTCTTCCATTCAGTTAGTTGTCTTTTTACTTGTTTGATGGTGTCATTTGACATGCAAGACTCTTAATTTTGATGGCTTCCCATTTATCTTTATTTTCCTTCTATATCTTATGCTTTTAGAGTTTTTTTGTTTTTTGTTTTTTTATTTTGTACTCACTGAAATATATATACATACAGAGAGGGTTAAAGCTAGTCCAGGGACTAGGTGCTGCCTGTCCCAAAGCTTTTCTAGCCCAATTGGACCTTGACTGTTCATGGGTGCAAAATAGATCCCTGTCCTATGGGAAATCATGGACTTCTCTGATCTCCAATCATCCCACCTTTTCATTCCCATACTCTACACTTAGTTTTTGTCAAAGTTCCTTTTAGAAGATTCCATCAGTATCTAGGATGAACTTAAAGGCTACACTTTTGTCAAGATATATTGGGAAATTAGTACATTCTTAATGATCAGATATCTTTCTGGTATATTTTCTTTTTTTTTTTTTTTTTTTTTTTTTTTTGGTATATTTTCAAGTAAAAGTTTAGAAGGGACAGTATAGAAAGTATGGACTCCAAAGGGACAGACCTGGAGAGACTTATGACTATTTTTTGATTCTTCAGTGGGCACCAAAACAGCAATAAGAAATGACAGCTAAGATCTTAAGAGATGAATCAGAAAAGTAAAAAACAAAAACAAGAACTCAAAAGACATAGTGATCTTCTTTTGGGCAAAGAAGCAGATTGTTCTCCACACCTCAGAAGATATTAATAGGTATTATTAGTCAGTGCTTTTCTAAAATAACTGTAAGTTAGCATTAGATCCAACTAAAGGGAGAGTAGGGACATTTTAGCATTCCAACTGCCACAAAATGCAACAGATCTAGACGGTTTTAGTCCAAATTCCCTAGTTATAGTAAAGAGTATCTTCAGCCTTAAAGAAGAATTATGGCATTTGCCAATAAATGGATGAAACTGGAGAATATTATGCTAAGTGAAATAAGCCAACCCCAAAGAACCAAAGGCAGAATGTTTTCTCTGATATGTGGATGCTAATTCACAGAAAGGGATGGGGGAGAATAAAGGTACTTTGGATTAGACAGAGGGCAGTGAAAGAGAAGGGGTCTGGAGAGAGGAATGATAATAGAATGAATCTGACATTATTACCCTATGTGCATATATGATTACACAAAGTCTATGTAACTCTACATCATATACAATATACAACCAGAAGAATGAGAAGTTATACTCCATTTATGTATGATGTGTCCAAATGCATTCTACTGTCATGTATAACTATTTAGAACAAATTTTTTTAAGAGGAAAGAGTATTTGATTGACCCAGGCTGATCAAATTATCACCTCTGCCCCAAAGTAGATACCAAATAGCATAAACATGACTCTTACCATAAGTAAAGCTGAAAACACATAAGATGAGAACAGCTTGCGAAAATTCACTAGATGGGAGGGAAAATAGTGGCAGTCTATCACTAGTCTATAACCCTCTGGGCAGTCCCAGAATCTCACAGTTGGCATTTTTTAATAAGTCTGTCTCAATAAGAATTAATGGGATTTTATTTTCATATAAACTAAATGAAGGTTTTTTTTAATGAATTACTGGGCCTTGTCTAACTTTTGGATGCACGCACACATTTCCTCTAGATACGTGAAATAATCACTGCAACTTAGATCACATTTTTTCCCCAAATAGTTACCTATACTTAGTGATTTTTCTAAATACAATAAATTTTCTCATAAAACAACCCAAATTTGAGGAAATTTTGGGTTGTAAAGTTATATGCATTTAATTTTTTAAGTGAACTGTATCAAATTATATCTTCAACTAGGAGCATGGATCTGTGGTTAAAACAGGAAGTTTGATGAGTAACCTTGAAACCAATGAAAATACAGAAGATAATGAGGGAAATTCAGAAAAATCTGAAACTGTCCACAGATGTGACAGTTATAGAGCAGTTCCTGAGTTTTTCCCCACATGAACCTGGTAGCAGAAAGCATGGCTGCAATACCCTGCCAAACAAGCAGCAAATCAACAAAAGGCAATCATAGGCAGTTCTCACATGCTGAGGGAAAGTGTTTTCCCTGGCATTTGGGATATTTAAAAATTATTTGTGGCTTTTATTCAAGAAATTCAGGAATAATAATTGTATGAAATCATTATTCTAGTAGAAGTTTTGAAAAACAAATCATGCAAATTTTAAGAGCACCAGAATTCAGGGAAAAGCCCAATCATAAAAGACAAATAAAAAATACTTGAAGTTTTCTTCAAAGGCAATTTCAGAGCCCCCTTAGAAAGTGAAGCCTACATACTAGTAGAAAAGAGACAAAGGAAAGTTTTTTAAAAATCACTATTTCAAATAGTTCAAAAAGCTCAAATAACTGGGTGGATGAAATTAACTAAACTTTTTAATCTTGCATTTGAGTTAAAATATCAATATTAATAATTTGGCCATTTCCTTGGTCTTTGGTGTATTTATAGTGGTGTACATGATTATAAAATGATGAGTAAACAAATTTTCTGAGTTATTGGCATGTGTTCAAATCTAAGATATATAACGTCACAGAAAGGGTAACAAACATGGCCCAAGCATTACAAATTCTGAATGCCAAGCAACTTACACAAAATTCACCAGAGTGACAGCATCTCATAGATTGCCTCCAGTTTTCAAAATGTGTTCAGTGGAGTGGGTGACACTCTATATTATACTTTAAAAGGTTTTTTGAATATTATTCTTTCTAGACAAATTCATGATGAAATCACACTTCTACAACCACATGAATAAATGCTGTCTTAACTAGAAGAAGTCAGGGGAGAACTGCTATTTTTCACCTTTAAGAACTTTTTTAAATCATACTTAATTTAGCTGCTCAAAGCCCTTCTTGGATTAAATCCAAATTCTCACTTTTGATTTAAAACTATAAAATACATAACTTCTGGACAGGTAAGATATGGCTCTTACTAAATCCAAGCCAAGCTTCCTTGTCCCAACAACACTAAGTGCCTGGAAAATCCTAGGCATTTTCTGAGGTGCTTACCGTACTCTCGGATCCCACTCTGGAGGAATCTGACTTTGAGAAGTCTTGTCACAAGCCTGTGAGCCATCAGTTAGCAAGCTTTTACAGAACAACGTTATGTACCTAGCATTTAAAATCCCCAAACCTGAAACTGTTCCATGTACTTTGTTGTTTTCTCTGCCTCTGCCATAATTACAACCTTGCACAGTGACAAGAGGGATTCCAGAATTCCATCAGCCTGCCTGACTTACCCAGGATTTGGTGCTCCTGCAATGATTTACAGGTAGTCTTTTCGATACATTGTCACTTCTTCTCTCAACTACATCTCATTCTTTCCAGGGTGTTGCCTCCATTTTCAAATAGAGTAGTTTGTCAGTATATCTTTCATAATGGATATTAATCATTGTACTATGCCAATAGGAATGTAATTAGAATGGAGACTGCTTCCAAAACCCCCTCACTCTGTCAGCATAACCCTAGTCTTTGGTACTTTTCTTGGGACACATACTTCTTTGTATTTCTTACTTAACCCTAAACCAACTACCCATCTCTCCTGATTTCTTATTCTTCTTATTCTTGTCATTATTCCTCTTCTTTTTCCCATTCTCCTCTTATAACAGTGATTCTGTTGTTTATGAGACTTTCAAGAATGGATCTGCAGGGGCTGGGGTTATAGCTCAGTGGTAGAGCACTTACCTAGCAAGTGTGAGGCACTGGGTCTGATTCTTAGCACTGCATATAAATAAACAAATAAATAAATAAATAAAACTAAAGGTCCATCTACAACTAAAAAAACACTTTTTTTTTCGAGTATGGATCTGCAGATCAGCTATATTATTTTAATTGAACAAAAGGTATTGATAACCTAATAGACGAGCTACCTCTAAAAAATAGGTACACTAATTAGACATTGTCTCCAAACGCTTATGGTCTCTTGGAAGGGGCAGTGGGTGAATGTGAACAAGTGAATGAATAATCGCTAAAGTGGAGAATAAGAATAGGAAGAAAAATTCAGGTGGAATTGAAGGAAAGAGAAGTTCCCATTGTTTGGATGATCCAGGAAAGCATCATGGTAGAAATGGACCTTGAAGGTGGGAGACCATTGAGATATCATTCCAGACCAAGGAGAAAACTACTAGAACAGAAAAAAAAGGACATGTTGAAAGAACAGCAAGTGGTTACACTTGGCCAAAATTCATGTCATATGAGGGGAAACCATAATACATACATCCTAAAGATAACTCTGACCATATGTTTTCCTACTTTATTTGCTTGGAAGTGATGACAGAGTGAAGGTTTCTGAGTAGAGGAGTCAGAGCAGGCCCAAGGAAGACAAACCAGACAGCAGTGTGTGTGGCAATGTCCAGGGTAGGAGCCAGAGCCAGGGAGCCATGACAACTGTCCAAACAGAAGCAATGCAGGCCTGAAGTGAGGGAAAGAACGGAAGGAAGGAGGAAAACAGGACGTGATGGGCATCTGCAAGCCAGGAGCTGCATGACGTCCTTTGGTACATGGAATGCCATTTAATGAAAAATAAACTTGAGCAAAGACATATGGCCATGGGTAGAGAAAAGAATGTGACTACTGCCTATTGAGAACTGCATATAAAATATGCATATAAATATAAAACTGCATATAAAATATGCAGTTCTCATACAATTCCTCAACTGTTCATGTAGGGGATGTTATTTTTCTATATTTATAAGGACACCAAGACTCCATGAGCTTAAGTAACTTGAAAAGGAGTAAGCAGCAAAAGAATGATTTGAACTCAGATTTATCTGACTGCAAAATAGATACTCTCACTATGCTGCATACCACAAAGCCTGTAGAATCTTTCTCACTCAACAATTTACTATGCATGGTGCATGAGAAGTGAGGAAGAATTAAAAATGACATTTGACTTTTGAAAGATGACTCATTAACAGTGATGTTATTAATAAAAACAAAAAAGAGACAATCAGATGGAGTTTGGAGTAGGGTGAATATAAGTAATGAGCTTCATTTTAGATATGCAGAGTTTGAAATCCTGGCTGGTTATCTAAGTAAGAAAACCCTAAACAGTTGAAAATTGTTAGATTTATGAATCATCAGGAAAGGATTTGAGATGAAGGAAAAAAAACTGAATGAATTCATGTGTGAAGCCATGAGGAGATAAGTTATCTAAGGCAAAAAATAAGGAGAAGAGAATCATTTCACTATGGAGCAGAAAGAAGACAAAACCACTAGTGAGGGAGATGAAAGAGATGTCCCAAGGAACACGAAATAACCATTAGCCTGTGGCATCACAGAGGTCATAGGAAAAGAAACCCCCAGGAAGTGAAATTTCTTCAAAAAGAACAAGGAGAATGAGGATTGAGAAGAGTCTGCTGGGTTTGTCGGATATGGAATTCCTACTGACTTTCCCCAAAGCTTCATAGAGGAATAAAGATAGAGACATATATAGGGGTGAAGAGGCAAATGCCTGAGCAGGAAGTGAAAGCAGAATTTGTACTCTTTTAGAAGTTTGGTGTTAAATGGAAGAGTGATAAGGCTGTAAGCCTGCTACAGTGGCAGGGTCAGAGTAGGGTTATTTTAGGATAGGGAGGGCCCTGACCATATTTGTGGGTAGAGGAGGAAAGATTGAAGATGAGGAAAGATAGGGCTGAAAGGATGAAGTAAAACTGAGAAGAACTGAGCAATAACCGAATCAAGAGCAGTGTTCTTTGCAAGAAAAAGATCAGGTTACCTTCTTCTGGGTAGAAGAAAGGATGAGGGTCAATCCTTGAGGACACACTAAGCAAGTTCACATGAACTTACATGAACTGGCTTCATTCTCAAGAAATCATCAGACAAATAGATAAAATAAGACAGGGTAAAAGAGAAGCTCCTCCAAAAGGTTGAGATTCATACTCTAAAAGGAAGAAATATGTTTATGTAGGTCAGAAAATGGAAATTCAATTTTGAAAAATTACCAAACTCCAGCAATTCCCTTAGCTTCTCTCTCTATAGCATTTTTTTTTCCATTTTTCCAGGATCAAAAAAAGTGATTCTCTAAAAGCACACATATCTCCCTTGGATTGCAAGATTATAATTTGGAAGAGGAAGACAGCCTTTCTGGTGTCAGAAATGAAGCAACTCTCTGGCTCTCATCTGTGTACTTTTAAGGAGAAGTTTCAATGTATTCGTAGTAAAGTTTGCCAAAGCAAGCACTGATTCCAATGTTCGTTTTTAAAATCTTCAATTATATGATACATTTCACTGGTCTGTAAGTAGTAAATGTCATATTTTATCAAAACGGTATATTGGACATTAGCAACAAAAGTTTTCTTTTTTAGTTGTAGATGGATTCAATGCCTTTGTTTTATTTATTTATAGTAGTGCTGAGGATCCAACCCAGTGCCTCACATGTGCTACGCAAGTGCTCCACCACCGAACTACAACCCCAGCCCGGACAGAAGTTTTAAAAAAAAAAAAGTTGAATTACTGGAGCTGTTTTTGTTTTCCTGGCCCTTTCCATTCTCGCTTTTAATCACTAAGAGTGTACATTTACTGCACTGCTGCTCCATTTTGAATGTATGATGCACATGAATTATTTTACTTAATCCTTACAGTGGCCTTTATAATGTAAGTATTATTAGTATTTCTAAAAAAGTTAATAAGAACTAGACAAAGTAACTTCTCAGAGTTAGTAATGGTAGAACCAATACCTATTCTAGACTGACTTAAAAATTTGTGCAACTGGGGCTGGGGTTGTAACTCAATGGTAGGGTACTTGCCTAGCATGTAGTAAGGCACCGGATTCAATTCCCAGCACTGCATATAAATAATAAACAAATAAAATAAAGGTATTTAAAAACTTATGCAACTAAAGACTAAGTTGTACCACCTAGCAATTTAGTTGGATATTTTGTTATATGTGTTTTTTTTTATCTTGATCTCTGATTTCTTTGCTTATATAAGAATTCCCTTCTCTGCCTGATTCCACACCTTGAGAATATAAATTCACTGAAATCACATACAAAGTCTGGAACATTGTACACACTCAAAAAATATGAAAGTAAATTGAAATATGGGTAAAAGCAACTTTAAAAAGGTTAATCTTGCAGCTGAGGGTATAACTCAGTAATAGAGTGCTTGCCTATCATGCACAAGTTCTTGGGTTCAATTTCCTACTCTGTGAAAAATATATTTTAAAATAATTAATTCACTCCATTTTTTTATTACATCTGCCTCATTTTTACTATTCTTCATATACTCACCACTCCTTGGTTTCAAGATATCCAAGTTTGAGAATGTGATTATTATTCTGAAAATTATACTGTAAAACCACTTCTATAAACAAGACTGTTCTTGTCAAGTGTGTGAATATGGCGAAGATGATACAGATTCTTCCCATCAAGTTACCCAGGAAGATTGAGCTGAGGATTTCATCCCAAACTGATGTTGACTAGTTCATTCAAAAGCTCTTCACTCGAGTGCCTTCTATTTGCTTGCCCCAGATTCTGCCCTGGATGAGTTCTCAAATAAATCGGGAGACAGGTATTATACAATTTTAGGACAGGCTGGTGACACCAGGACAGGCATAGGGAGGATGGCTGAGCAACAGCTTGATGCCTTTTTTCATCATTAATAAATGTATTTCAACCTAACTTCCCAATATGGGCTCATTTCCTTTTTGCATCAACATGAAGCCTCAAATAAAACCACACAGTGTATTTCATTTCAAAATGAAACTCATGACACAACGAAGCAGTGAGTCATTCTCAGAGACCATGAAATTTCAATCCCAGTGGCTTAAAGACTGACTGGGTCTTTTCCATCATTAAGCTACATTGTGTATTTCTTCTTGGGTTGAACTTTTTTTATTGTTCATTTTAATTTAGCTGATGGTTGTCAGAATGGCTTTCTTTTGTGTTAACCTGCAACTTTCCACAGTCACTAAAAACTGAGTTTGGAGCAAAGGGGGAAAAAGTGGGGAAACTATTTCCTTACTGACCTAGATAATGGAGGAAATTAAAGATTTGATCACAATTTTTCCACAATGACTAGCCTCACCACTTAACTTGTACAGTTATTTTATCATGCGCTCTGTAAACTGTTGAAGTTAATAAAAGGCTATACCTTTTCACTTTAGAAAACAAAAGAGCAAGAGACAGAAACACATAGAAAACCAGGAAATCATGCAATAAAGAGTGAACCCAGGTTGATAACACATTTCAGAATTTGTGAAAATATCACAAATATAGCTTCCTATGCCACATGGTGATATCACAATTGCTTGTCTGTTTCCCATCCTCCTCTTTTAAAATAACCCTCCTTGTGATTTCTCAGAGTCAGAACCCAAGTCAGCATGAACCAATCACCCAGCAAGTTCCATTAGATTTTATCGCCCCACCCTGACACACCAAAACAAATCCACATGTCACAAAAGGAAGACTGAAAGTACACCTCATTAATACAAAGCAAAATAACCTTTTTCCTCAACTTGGAGCTCATTTTCCAAAAGCATTCTAGTGCATCACATAGTTGCAGATTGTAGGCAAGCCACATGATACTTTCAAACAAGAAATTTAGTTAAGATAGTATTCACTAGAAAATCCTAATGAACCACCAACTATCTGACAAACAAGGAAATCAACAGTTCATACTCAATCTCCTTAATCTTTGTCAAATAGAGGGGACAATAAACCAGATAGAGGTGCTTGGATTTCACAATTTCCGACAGTTTGACTTTGAGAAAAATCTAGGTCCCTTCTAAATACTTACCATCTTGAAAGATGGGTGAGGCACAGAACCACTTCCATTGTAAACACCGACCATCAACCATGCCAATTCTATCACACACCTAAGTCAAATCCTAGTCTTTCTTTCTCTCTGTATAATGGAGTCACGTCTTACTCCAGGATGGTGGTGGGGGTTGTCCATAAAGAGAAAACTCTTACATATTTCAAATTACCCTTGAAAACCCCTTAAGTGTCCCGTAGAGTTTAATGTCTTCTGTAGGTGATCTTATCAGTTCGTTTAATATTTCTTGAGGACTTTCATAAAGTTTTTCAATTCCTACATCAAGCATGTCAACAAATCTTGCGCTGTTCACTTACTAATTTCCTTTAAAATCTGTTTCACGTTTTTATTGTTGATCAGGAAAATCCTTAAAACCACTCATACAATCTTTCTATGGCTTCTCACGGAAGAAACTGTTTCAGGTTTGATTAAAGATTTTGCCCGCTAGAATGGATAACCAACCACACCACTTATATCTTATATCAATATTCATGAGAGGTCAAGTCCCTGCTCTTAAGAAACTCACTTTCCAGGGGAACAGACAGTAAAGAGATACATCTAGTAGACTGTCAGACAAGAGGGAGTGTTCCAAGTGATCAGAGAGTGGTCTACAAGCCTCTGAAACATTGACATTGAGCAAGAAAGTGGGTCACGCAAGTATCTTGGAGAACAGCATTCAAAAACAGACAAAGCAGCAAGTGTAAAGGTCTTAATGAGAGGATGTTCCAAAAACAGCAAGGAAACTCTCAATGTGGATGAAACTAAGAACTTAAGGGGAGAATGATGTAGATTAGTTTAAGAGCTGGCCAAAATTCGAGATTATTGGATTCTATTCATAAATATTATGTGAAGCCCTGAGCTATGTTGAACCATGAGGTCACATGACCTGACCTGACTGAGGCATTTTTAGAAGCATTTTTCTAGCTGATATTTATAGACACTAGGGGTTTGCAGCATGGAGTGGAAGACAGGAAACAGGAAGGGATCCTCCAACCCCATGGCACCTCCCAGTGCCTCAAATTTGTATTTTCCAGGATTTAGCCTCTTCTGTTAGAAGAAAACAATTGAGAGAAGATTTCTACTTATGTGGTTTTGTTAATAAACTACACAACTTTCACAGATTCCTTCCCTCCCACTTTCAGGTCTGACTCTTACAATGAAGCCAACTCTTTGGGTGCCCTGAATTCAGGTGACTACAATGAATACTGCCTTTTGTCAAACACAGGATTTTCATTGCAACCTTCTTTTATATAGCAGAGCTTTTGGAGGCTTTATTTTAAAAATTCAAAAAACTTGATGCAGGAGTTCCCCACTTTCCATGGGGGATGTGTTCCAAGATCCCCAGTTGGATGCCTGAAACCTCAAATAGTAGCAAACCCTACATATACTATGGTTTTTCTTACATGTACATTGTATGTATAATTAAATTTAATTTATGAATTACTAATAATAACTAATAATAAAGCAGATCATGATAATAATATACTATAATAAAGAGTGTTTGAAACTTATGAATGGCTTACTTGTGGAATTTTCCATTTAATATTTTAAGAACAAAGTTGACCAGGACTAACTGAAAAGGCAGAAAAGAAGACCATGGATAGGGGGAGACTACTGCAGTTTGTAATCAAAAACTCAATGTTAGTTTCTTGAGGAAAAAAAAAAGAGTAATGTGTACTTCATATGGACAGAAATGAGAAATGTATCTCTGAGGCACTGATTATGCATGCAGTTGTTCTCAAATACTTGGAAAAATTACCTTTGAAAATTCATCTTCTTACGTTTGAAAAACCTTAAGAAAAATTGTAATTTATTGTTTCAAATCTGGATGTTTCACAAAGTCACATGTGCGTACACACACACACACACACACACACAAACACATACCCTGTCCTTTCCCATTCGCATCAGGGGGAAGATCAGGAAGCAGGCCTCCTTCTCATGAAGAATATGAAGAATAGAGACTTTGTAGGTAGATATGTTTTTACTACAAAGGACCTGCTGTTTCTGATTTATAAAAACTAGTCTGATTTTTTTTTTTTTTTTTTTTTTTTTGTACCAGGGATTGAACTCAGGGACACTCGACCACTGAGCCATATCCCCAACCCTATTATGTATTTTATTTAGAGACAGGATCTCACTGAGTTGCTTAGTACCTTGCTGTTGCTGAGGTTGGCTTTGAACTCACCAACCTCCTGCCTCAGCCTCCCAAGTCACTGGGACTGCAAGCAAGTGCCACTGCACCCACTCCTGATTTATTTTTAAACATCTTTGTTTAACACTGATCTAGATAGAATTTTTAGTACTATACAAAGTCTATGAATATACCAGATTGAGTTTTGAATCTGTAAAAAGTACTTGTAGTGGCCAAAGTCAGAGTAGAATACTGGGGATTGAGCTCTTGGACATTCTATCACTGTGCTACATCCCCAGTCCTTTTTTTTTTTTTTTAAAGACAGGATCTTGCTAAATTACCAAGGTTGGCCTCAAATTTTCTCCTGCCTCAGACTTCGGACTCAGTAAGATTACAAGCATGTGCCACTATGTCTGGGTAAATACTTTTTTAACATTACTTTTGACTTAGTTAGAAGCAAAATGAGTTTTTCAAATTAAAAAAATGAAAGGTTACCTGATACAAAATACAAAAACGGTATACATTATCATCATTAAAATCCCCATTTCTAAAATGCTTATATGTGTATATGTGTACATGTATATGCTTATATAAATTACCACCAGTATCCCCAGGATATTTTTGTTTAAAGCTTCCAGCAACCCTATCGCCTTACTTGCCTCAATGTCATCCACACCCTGTTGAACACTCCATCAGTATGAATGTATCTGCTGCCTACTAGGGTCATGCCAAGGAAAGTAGACTTCATTCTTTAGGCGATATGGGTCCATCGAAGGTTTCAGAAAGTATAATGTACCTTTTCAATATTTGTTGTACATCATCTCTGTGTTAGCACAGTGCTAGGCAATGGAAATACAGCCACAAATAAGACATCGCCTGTGCACTTACAAACTAATGTGGCCGACAGGGAGCTGAGTCTGGGGCAAAAGGCAGCAGCAGCCTTCTCTCATGGTCTGAGAAGACGGTGAAGCTTAACAAATCCAAAGGACATGTTGAAAATAGAATTAACTAGATTCTGTCAGTTATTTTACTGTCAAATTTCCTTATCAAATCTCAGTTCATTCCCTCCAGGATTTTCCCTATGAAAGTTCAAAGCACTTTAGAACACTGAAAGTGATCCAAGTTCAGAGACAGCTTACTGAGTAACCTGCTTAATTTGCCTATGAATAGAATAATATTGTCAATGAGTTTACTCAAGGATTTTAGTACCTTGATATTAAAGATGTGAAAAATAAAGTTCTGCATTATGAGACCCATGAAGATAAAATAAAAGTCCTAAATCCTCATTAAAAAGACTTTATTCATTACTCTCAATAAAGAACTTCCTGTACAATACGCTCTAGTACTTCAAAGGACAAAGACAAGGCTACATTTTGGACACGATATGAATCTGGTAGGTCTGATGTTTGGCCAAATGTAAGGCTGCCTTTCTCCCAAGACTTTCTCAAAAGAAAACACAGACTACCTTAGAGCATATTTTTGTTTTGTTTTGGTTTTTTGGTTTTTTTTTTTTTTTATTTGTTCTAATTAGTTATACATGACAGCAGAATGCATTTTGACACATCATACATACATGCAGTATTTCTCATTCTTCTGGTTGTAAATGGTGTAGAATTACACTGGTCGTGAAATCATGTATACACATACAGTAAAAATGTCTGATTCATTCTACTATCCTTCCTACCCCCATATCTCCTCCCCTCCCTTCACTCCCCTCTGCCTAATCCAAAGTACATCTATTCTTCTCTAGCCACCCCACTTATTGTGAATTAGCATCCACATATCAGAGAGAATATCAGCGTTTGTTTGGAGATTGGCTTGTTTCACTTAGCCCAATATTGTTCGGTTCTCCATTTACCTGCAAATGCCATAATTTCATTCTTCTTTAAGGATGAGTAGTATCACATTGTGTATATACCACATTTCTTTATCCATTCATCTGTTGAAGGGCATACAGGTTGGTTCCATAGCTTAGCTATTGTGAATTGAGCTGCAATAAATATTGTTGTGGCTGCAACACTGTAGTATACTGATTTTAAGTCCTTTGGGTATAGACCTAGGAGTAGGATAGCTGGGTCAAACAGTGGTTCCATTCCAAGTTTTCAGAGCAGATTCTAAAGTAACGACCCTTGTCAAAGGGAAGACATCTTAAAGTGCTATTTGGCTTGCTTTTCAGAAGCAAATAAATAGAACAGAATTAGTCTCCAGACACCACGTCTCCCCAGATGATCATCTAATGCATTTCCACAGGAAGAGATATGTAATGGCGAAGGATGAACCCATGGTTGGAGGGCATCGCCTTCTTCTGAGATGACTGGAATGCCTGAGACATTTCATTCATTAAAAGATTAATGCTGCCTGCCAGCCAAAGATCCTACCAAGTTCAAGTCAAAGGGAGGACAATGGTTTCTATGTACACTGTTATATCCAAGCAAATTTCTTGATCTTCACAGATAAATGAATGTGAATAAATCAAGAAAGAGTGACAGACTGAGAAAAGTGAGTTCTCAACAGCCAGTGTGGAGGCATTTATGTTTTTCTTTTGGTTATGTATCTACTTAACAAACCACCTGGAAACACAGAAGCGTAACATAACAACATGTGATTTATTCACAGAGAGGATGATTTATCTCTGCTCAATGACATCTGGGTCCCAGCTATGACAACTCCTCCAAAACTGTGAAGTGACTTAAAGGGATATCTGGAGGACTAGGGACAGAAGAATCCCATTCCAATCTTACTTTCTTTAATCAACTAGGGCTGAAAACCAGAGTTCCTCATGTGGTTCTCCAGCATGGCAGTCCTTGGGAATGAGACTTCTTCCACGAGGGCTCAGGACCTCAAGAGCAAGTATGAGGGTGGACAAGGAAGAAGCCACACTACCTTGTATGACCCAGCCTGAGAAATCACCTCGCATCACTTCCACTGTAGTCTAAGCGGTCACAAGCCCACTGTATTAGTCAGGGTTCTCTAGAAGAACAGAATCAACAGGAAGTATGATTAAAAAGGGGATTTATTACTGGCTTACACGACCAGAAGCTGGATAGCCGACAATGGCCATCTGTAGGCTAGAGAGCTGGAAGAACTAGCAGCTGTGCAGTCCAAGATGCAGAAGCCCCAGAACAAGAAGGATCAACCATTATACTCTAGTCTGAGACCAAGGCTTCCGGAAACTACCTGGAGAATCACTTGCAGAGTCCACTTTGGAAGAGTGAAGAAGAGAGTCTGATACCCTCAGACAGTCGAAGCAGCAATCAAGAACCTGTCCAAGAAGAGCAGAGCTTGCATCTGCATCAGCTTCTTTGTTCTTCCAACTTTTATTCCATCCAAATCACCATCCTATTGGGCAGTGCTGCCCACTCTTAGGGAGGGGCTCCACTTCAGTTCACTATCCCACCCCAAGCATTCCTAGACACGCCTCACTGACACACCCAGAAGCCTCTTAATCATCAGCATCTCTTAATCCAATCAAGTTGACGATTCAAATTAATCATTATACCCACTGAGACTCCAGTGAAGCAGACAGCGAAGCCTCAGTTCCTGATAAGAGGAATGTCAAATGATACAAAAATAAGTGGGCAAAAAAGAACCAATAAAAAAGAAATATGCAGGCAAATTGACAACATATAATAGAGACAATTGACAAAGCCAAAATATTTTTCATTAAAAAACTAATTATAACTGACTAACCTCTGGTAAGATGTAGTAAGAAAGTAAAAGAAACACAAATAGTGTCAGAAATTGAAGAAGGTAAAATACATTTGAGAACAGCTTAGCTAATATAAATTATTAGGGAAATATCACTTCCAAAAATCAATTCAAGGAGAATGAAACTTAAGTAGTTTTATAACCGTTAAAGATATTGACTCAGCAGTTTAGCTATGACATTTGTTCCGTGTGTGTGTGTGTGTGTGTGTGTGTGTGTGTGTGTACATGTGTGTGTTCCTGGGACCAAACCCAGGACCCGCATGCTAAACATGCTGTGCCACTGAGCTACACCCTTAGCTCAGACATTTGTTCCTCCTCTAATACAAGAATATTTGGTTATTGAAAGTATACAAATTGATTTTAGGATTTAATTATGATTTAACACAAATTATTAAAAAAAGAGAAGAAATATTCTTCAAAACTGAACCTTACATAGTGTTTATTTCAAAAACTAACAAAAATAGTGTGAAGAAGGAGCATGATAGGCCATCTTTCATCATGAACATAGATACTAAAAACCAGTCAAAATAGAAGCTAATCAAGTTACCCCCAAAAGGATTTTCTAATGTCCTGAAATAGTCTGTTTCTTGACCCAGCTGGTAAGTAGATTGGATTTTTTAAATCATTATCCTTTCAAATGAACAAATAACTATTTGTTCAAAAATACATTTTGTATACTCTTCTTTTTATAGGAAATAATTAATTATAAAAACCCCTAGGAATGTCTGACATTCACACCCTTTCCTAATAAACTCATATGCTATTCATCCAAACCTCCCAAAATTCTGTATTTGGTGCTACAAACAGTATGGTCCAACACTTAGCAGCAGCAGCAGCACCTGGGAACTTGTTAAAAATTAATATTCTGGGCTCTGCTGCAGACCCACTGAGTCTGTTTCTGAACACAGGACTCAGATTCCTGTGTGCTTTAACAAACCCTCCAGGTTATTCCAAGGTTTGCTCAATCTTGAGAAGCTTTGTTTCACTTAATAGCAACAAGCAGTAGAGGACTTTAAAGCAAGAAGTTGAGACCTGAGCCCAAGGGAATGTGAACCAGAGATAACTTAGTATTCAAAATTACACCCAGTCCTTACCTATAGCACCTATTGTACCATGTTGGGTTTTCCTTTTTGGGGGAACAAACCTCACTCACTTGGACCTGTCTTATTTCACAGAAAGGATGGTCATTTTCAATGACTCTCACCTTAACATATGTCAATTATAGGGCCATGGTTCTTTAATTATTAAATTACACGAATTATTAATTATTATTAATTACACGAATCCTTCTCCACACTGGTCATGGTGTAAACACCCAGAGCAAATCATTGTTCTAGCTCTGAGTGAAGGGGAAGTGTGTTTCCTACTGTGATTATCTGCTAACACTAAAATGGGCTTTCTCAGCTGCAAAGACATGCAACTTGCCCAGGCCCCACCTGCCAGCAGAAGCAGAGACTAAAATTTTGTCTCAAACTCCAGTTTCAATATCATCTTATACTCTCTGAGGACACTAATTATGGTTTTTAAGTAGTCTTTCCTCTCATAAAAAATCTTTTTCCTAAGTTGCCTTTATCCCTGTGTGTTTATTTTGGTCTCTATATTTCATTTGAAATATAGTGGTATAGCACTTGCCTAGCATAGACAAGACCCTATTTTGGTCTCTATATTTCATGGTGAAAGCTCTTCTCAGCTAGCTGGGGGACTTGTTTATCTGCTCATATTTAGGAGGGGACCCAAAGGAGCTGACTGGAAGTTCCAAGCCTATGATTGAGGTTAGTCAGCCATGAACCTCATTGTACTTATTGATCTAGTTGGTTCACTTTCTTGGAGAGCTCTCTCCCAAATCAGTAGCATTGCTTCTTTCTTCTTGGTCTAGAGAAGTTCCTACAAAAGGATCTTCAAGTTTTCTACCTAGAAGACATAAGTCTACCTATCAGCATTTTTGAGATTAAGTATAGAAGTCTGGTGAAAAGGGGCAAATCAGTATTCACAATAAAAATTTGCTTAATCCCTGTTTTCAGTATTATGGTCACACTCTTAACTATTCCTAACAAATCCTAGCACAGGAACCCTCTGTTTTAGTCTCCAGTGAACAATTTTCTTCACCTTTCCTGCAGGATGGGTTGGGGTAGAAAACAATTGTAAGTCTGTGGATTGAAAGAAGATCAAATTGCTTTTCTTTTTCTGTAGTCTTATAACTACTTGACAATCAGACATTGGTTGTCTACAGATTTGTTTAAGTGGTAGCAAGTACACAGGTAACCAAAATACAGAGCATTTTTGATGTCTTCATCCTCATTATATTTTCTAGGCAACCACATAGGGACACAATATGGGACATCCCTTCTTCCTTCAGCCCCAACACCTTTGCTAAGCCTGGTATCAGCACACACATCTGTAGTCCCCACTTCCTTCACGACCAATTTCTGGACCTCTTTGAGTACCAGCAGGCTATGCTTCTTGAAGCCCACACCATGCATGGGCTTGAGAATGTTCATGGACTATTCCTAGGTCACTACCCTGTTGATGGCTGAGTGACCCTTCTTTGCAGAAGTCGTTCTGTGAGGCACAGTTGGAAAGGATGAAGGAATCATGGGGGAGAGAAGGCAGTGATCTCCAAACTGCTTTTTAAACAGATTTTAAATCGATGAGTCCTATACAGCAGCACCTCTCCTCTCCCAGGAGTACCTGTGTGCCAATTCCTCAAGCTTTTATGGATTCCATGGTATAAAACAGATTTCTCCTCAGTTTCCCACTACTAAGGCTCAGCTTTATTAAGTATCTCAAATTATTCCAATGTTGACTCCTTCTTTGTTGCTTTGTCCTTGTAAGTTTATACCTTTCTCCCAAAAAATCCATTTATTGACATTTTATAAGATGTTTAGAGGAATAAAAGTAAACGTGTCAATCCATCATCTTAATTTAAAATTCCCAGGAATAAAATTCACAACAAAACTCTCAAAAATTACCTAAGAGAATAATAATATTTAAAAATTGAACAAGCAGGAGGAGAATTTATTAATACCACAACTTTGAAAAACTGTATTCAGACAGTCATGGTGGCACATGTCTGTAATCCCAGCAGCTCAGGAAGCTGAGGCAGGAGGATCATGAGTTCAAAGCCAGCCTCAGCAACTTAGCAAGGTCCTAAGCAATTTAACAAAACCCTGTCTCAAAAAAATAAAAAGGGTTGGGGATGTGACTCAGTGATTAAGCACCCTGGGTTTAATCACCAGTACCAGAAGAAGGAGGAGGAAGAGGAGGAGGAGGAGGAGGAGGAGAGAAGGAGAGAAAGAAAGAAAGAAAGAAAAGAAAGAAGGAAGGAAGGAAGGAAGGAAGGAAGGAAGGAAGGAAGGAAGGAAGGAAGGAAGGAAGGAAGGAAGAAAAAAAAAACTTCATTCAGTGATTGATTTGGGGGGTAAAACACAAAAGACAAAAGCAACAAAAGCAAAAAAACAGGTGAGACTGGCTCAAACTAAAGGCTTCTGCACAGCAAAGGAAATAATCAGCAAAATTAAAAGGCAATCTTCAAAGTGGGAGAGAATATTTGCAAACTATGTATCTAATAAGAAGTTAATATTCAAAATATAAAGAACTCAACTCAATAACAACACACACACACACACACACTCACACAAATAACCCAATGGAAAAAAAAAAAACATGGGCAAAAGACCTAAGCGATCTTCCAAAGACATACAAATGATCAACAGGTATATGAAAAACTACTCAGCATCTCTAATCACAAAGGAAATTCAACACCAGTCACAATTAGATTTTCACCACATGTGTTAGGATGGCCTTTATCCAAAAGATAAAAGATAACAAGTGTTAGTGAGAATGTGGAGAAAGGGAAAATTTGTACACTGTTAGTAGAAAAGTAAATCATAACAACCATTATGGAAAACAGTGTAGAGTTTCCTCAAAAAATAAAATAAAAATAAAATTATCATAAAATGTAACAATCCCAATTCTAGGTACATGTCCATAGGAAAAAAATATATACCACTGTCTCCAAGAGATAGCTGCATGACCATGTTCACTGTAGCATTATTTACAACAGTCAAGACATGGAAACAACTTCTGTCCATTAATAATGAATAAATAAAGAAAACATGGAATATGATCCAGTCTTATAAAGGAAGAAAATTCTGCCATTTGTGACAACATAGATGAACCTGGAGGACATTATGTTAAATTAAATCAGTCAGTCACAGGACGACAAATACTACATTGTCTCACCATATATGGGAAATCTAAATCAAACTTGCAGAAACAGAGTGCAAAGGTGGTTATTGGAGGTCATGGGAGTAGGAGAAAGGGGCTACTGTTTAAAGGGTGCAAACTTAGTCATAAAATGAGTAAGTACTGGAGACCTAATGAACTGCATGGTGACTATAATTAATAATCTGGTAGTTAATATTCTGAAAGGAAAGGGGAAAATGGCAACTCTACCTATGTTATATAATTTCTGTGACTCTCTAGAGAAATCATGGTTAAGTACCTGCTACTCAGAGTGTGGTTTGTGGACCAGCAATATCAGTATCACTTGAGAATTAGTTAGAAAGGCAAAAATTCGGCTCTGACTGGGTTCGGCGTTTCGGGCAATACGGCGGCGGGGAGAGCAGGAGCTGACGCTAAGATACTTGAGTTAGCTTTAGCAGAAGAGAAATGGAGGAGCCGTAGAACATTAAGGATGAATTCAGGAAGACCTGAGACCATGGAAAACTTGCCTGCTCTCTACACTATTTTCCAAGGAGAGGTCTGGTCCATCGAACTCACATGTCCTCCTGTCGGGTGGACAAGCCTTCTGAGATAGTAGATGTCGGAGACAAAGTGTGGGTGAAACTGATTGGCCGAGAGATGAAAAATGATAGAATAAAGTATCACCTCTCCATGAAAGTTGTCAACCAAGGGACTGGGAAAGACCTTGATCCCAACAACGTTATCATTGAGCAAGAAGAGAGGCGGAGGCGTCCTTCCAGGATTACACTGGGACAGAAGATCACCCTTGAGGTGTGCTGACACGACCTGCAAAAAGTGCGGCTGTAAAGGCCCTTTGCAAAAGATGGCTTCATGCAGCCAGGTGGGACCAGATATTCTTTGATACCTGATGAGGAAGAGGAGAAAGAAGAGACAAAGTCAGCAGAATTTGAGAAACCTGATCCTTTGAGGATTCTTCCCCGGAAAAGAAAGAAGGTTCCAGTTTTCTCAAGACCACCTATTAGAAGATTCTACTGAGCCCTTGCATTACATTGAGCTCCACAGAGACAGCGCCAGGGCAAGTGAGAGCCGGATGGGCGAACTCTGTGCACCCGCTGAGGAAAAACAGCTAAGACGGGCAAAGGAGCTCCTAAGAAAGCTGAGAGGCAAAATGCCATCACGTGCATTCTTTGTGCAAACTGCCGGAGGAGCACAAGGAAGGAGCACCCAGCTGCTTCAGTTAACTTCACAGAGTCTTCTAAGAAGTGCTCAGAGAGATGGAAGACCATGTCTACTAAAGAGAAAGGAGAATTTAAGACATGGCAAAGATGGACAAGGCCTGTTATGAAAGAGAAATGAAAACCTATATCCCTCCAAAAGGGGAGACAAAAAAGAAGTTCAAGGATCCCAGTGCATCCAAGAGGCCTCCGGTGGCCTGTCCCATTGGTGATGTTGCAAACAAACAGAGATACGGAATCACTGCTGCAGATGGAAAGCAGCCTTAGGGAAAGAAGGCTGCTGAGCTGAAGGAAAAACACGAAGGGGATATTGCTGCCTACTGAGCTACAGGAAAACCTGATGCAGCAAAAAGGGAGTCGTCAAGGCTGAAAAAAGCAAGAAAAAAGAAGGAAGAGGAGGAAGATGAAGAGGATGAGAAGAAAGAGAAAGATGAAGAAGGTTATGATGATAAATAAGTTGGTTCTATCACAGTTTTCTTTTCTTGTCTATAAAGCATTTAACCCCTTGTACACAAACTCACTCCTTTTAAAAAAAGACATTGAAATGTTAGAAAAAAAAAGGCTCTCTTTCTCCACTGAATGATCTTGGCCCCCTCATTAAAATCGTTTGGTCATATAAAAAAAAAAAAAAAAAAAAAAAAAAAAAGAAAGGCAAAATTCAGGTTCAGCCTGGACTTACTAGGAAAAAAAAGGTAAAAAAAGTAAAAAAGTTTTCTCATTTTAACAAGATCCCCAGGTAATTTGTAGAACATTAAAATTTGAGAAGCACAGTCATAGTACATTGGTGAATCATAAAATGCTATAAAATATGAGCTATCATTAGCCTATGCTCACCAGAAATTGCCACAACCCAGCTTTGTAGATACATTCTGATTCCAGCAAATAAGGAGCATGAAGTGAGAAAGCATGTCTACTTATATTTTTTAAGGTTGCTCCAATTCCAGAACATGTTGTTTTGAAGTATTTTCTTTCTATTGTTTGTTTTCTAAGCTGGTCTCAATTCCCCAAGTCAATAGACACCTACATTGAAAGCTCCACAATTAAAATGCAATTGGTGAACTTTATTGCTGAGTTTTTCAATTGCTTCAGCACCATTTCCTAGTAATTCAACAGTGAGGCCCAGGAAGAGTAGTTTGATAAAGTAATAAAATGTTGAACGATACAGACTTAGATTTGCAGTTTTATTGGCATGTTGTGCTTCCCAGATTCATTTTGTGTCTTACATCTCCTTCCTGGGAAAGATGCCTCAGTGTTTTCCTGCTGGCTGTTTAGGGGTTCTCCATTCTTTTTTCCAACAGTGTTTTTGTGAAAGTGAGAACTCAGGAAGTGGTTGATGATTTGGTAGGAAAGGACATTGTCCTTGGATTAGGGACTAATCAGGCCCTCAAAAACTGTTTTAGAGAGAATATGCTTTGTCAAATTTTTCTTACAATAGTATGACTCAAAATTAAACACACACACAGATCACCCAGAAATCATTTCAGTTTAGTATTCACTAAGTCTGGGATGGGGTCCAAATTCTTCATTTGTAATACACTCCCAGTTGGTGCTGGGATTACTGATTCCCAGACCACACTTTGAGAAGCACAGTCCTGTCCTACCAAAACTCAAGAAGACCCAAACAGTAATTTTGAAACATGAGGCTCCTCCAACATATTCAACAAAGACTTCTGATGAAAACCTATGTCCAGAAAACCAACGTTGATTTGCTGATTCTTTAGGAATTTAGAAATTAAAGGACACATATTAAAACTATAAATACATTTTTAGACATCACACTTTCTATAATAGCTAGAATAAAATGCATCAAAATGTTAACACTTGATTTTCTCTTTCTTTTTACTTCTGCATTCTAACTTTTCTGAAATAATAGACTTAACGTTGTGATAAAACTCAATAAATGCTAGCTTTTAAAATGCATATTTTTACAAATTATTCTACTCTCATGCTATACACACTGAATACTAGGTAAAAACTTTTTGACTTCTGCATAAATATCAATGTAACATATATTCACATCCTCTCTACCTCTCTTCTCCATCTTCTACCAGTAACTTTCTGACAGGGACATCTCTGAGAACTGCAAGAGTCAAGTTTTGGCAGAGTCCAAGTGTAACCAGACATTATTTTCTAAGGTAAAGAATTCCTCTTTGATTTTTTATTTTGTCATCTTAATGGCGAGGGTGTATGCAGTATCATTAGTAGTATATATCTGCTACCTTCTGAGAGTCTTTGTAATGAAGAAGTCTCAGAAAAAGCTGGACTTCCTAGAAGCACTTTGTGAAACTTCTTTGATTGATAATTCCATTATTGTCTTCCAGCAACTCAAAGACAAAACCCAGATCGTCATTGATGATTCAGTTCTATAGACAGGTAGAAAAGAGCCATAAGAGTAGCAATGTAGTCTGGCCATTGCTCCCTTAAACTATGGCCTTACACCATCTCCAAAAATTCTCAACATTTCTTGAGCATTTGTGCACAGGGATTGTATTAAGAACATTTGAGGGATTATCTCACTTAGTATGCAATCTATTTTCCTTATTTTATAGATGAAAAACATTAGAGGTTAAGTATGTTGTATGCTGATACAGCTAGTGACAAGACAGCAGGTAATTGGCTAACTCTGGGTCATAAGACCTAATGACACTTTCAGAAGTCAGTTTGTCAAAAATGTAGTATTTACCAAATCATCACAGATTTCTTTCTGACTTTCCAGACTGATAATTAACCCCAAACTTATTTGTTAGCTGCTTTCATTCTGCTTAAACACACATTATTTTGTAGCCACTGATTAATTCCAGGTTGTCCCTAGGGGCATCAGAGAAAAGATTTACTTATTTCCCAAATTGACTCCATATATGTATTATTATGTCTTATAATTTTCTTACTTTAAAATAAAAATTTTTGGAGTCCTTTTATCATCATTATTCCACGTTTCCACATCATTATTCCATTTGGTTTTCAGTCTCCTTTTATCTTAATGTTTCTCATTGTGCTCCTCTTAAAGGTATACCTTCTTTTGGGACAGGGGCCATGTAATTTTACTTGAAACAACTGACCTTTGGGAATAAAATACTGAAAGATTAGAAGGGAAAAAAAGCCTGCTAGCTGTGATTGCTTCTCTATTTTCCAAAAAGTGCTTATAACTGAGAGAAATTATTCTTTGAAATCTTTCAACTTTCCTTGTTTAGGACAGTAAATGTTAATTTCAACAAAATACCCCCATCAACAATGAAAAACATTAAGAGGTGACACCAATAACAGAAAGATGTAATAGTCTTATATTTGTCCCAAACAGGAGTTGTATGTCTTAGAGGCCTAGTGAGAGGGAGTCATGCCAATGAATGAAAGGAGAGAAGTTGGAGGTAAGATGCCTAGCCACCTCACCACTGCCTCCTGAATTCAAATGGCCAGGGCTCATAACCCCACAGTGTTTTCCACAAGTTCAAAGAATAAAACTTCACCAAACTTCACATGATAGGGGACTCTAGTAAAAACATGGCCAAGCACCTGCCTTAGTGCATGAGTCATTCATAGTCCCAGAGATGCCAAGCACCTGCCTTAGTTCATGAGTCATTCATAGTCCCAGAGATGCTTTTTCTGGGTAAAGCAATATTCTGGAATTTCATCTGGGAGGATTTTAAGTGTAGACTGATATAAAAGCTATAGAAAGATCACTTCCATCTCAGGGGAAAAAAAAAAACTTGGAAGCTAGAAAAATTTCAGTATTTTTAACAGGGATATATTTCTTCATCATTGCTGATATTTTGAAATAAGTAGAAACCATTGCTCTCTCTGCTTCCTGATGCTCTTTTTATAATTGAGCCTTGTGATGTCATCAGGTGTGAGTTGGTGACATCATAGAGCATCGTTGAGTCAGACTCATCATCCAAGTACTGCAGAAAGGGCAAATGCTTGAGAGAATGACTGAAAAATGTTGCAATCTCCTCCTCTGCATGAGTCAGAGAGGAAATTGCTACCACTTCAAGTTCACTGAGGAAGTACATACCAAGTGCTGGAAGCACAGGGAGATCCCCAGCTGACTTTGTCTGAGCAACCCCAAACCAAGATCAGAATGACTGCGCCATGAGCTTGGGACAGGCCACAAGTAGAATTACAGGTGACAGACACAGAGGAAATGGAGAACGTAGGAACTTTGAGATGAAATTAAAGGCATAGTGAAATTCAGACTTCTTATAGTTAACAGAAGCTCATCCTTTATCTCTTTGGAAATACAGATTTCCCCCTGAGCAGAATCCTAATGAGGTAGGATTACCTTTAATGAATCCTTAAAAGATAACCATGAGGAAACCTCAGTTTCCTCATCTGTGAACGATATAATTGTACCTAACTCAGAAATACTATAAGGACTCAATGAGAAAACATACAGTACACAGAAAGTATTCAAGATCTGGCATATAGGGTCTACAAAAGATAAGTATTGCTAATTGTGTGTACATGTGTACATGTGTATACAAAATTGTGTTTGTAGTTGGGATATTTTTTGTATCTCCATGACAAAGAAAGATGAGAAAAATTCTGGTTTTGGTTTTGGACTCATGAAAGGTGATTAGTAGCATGTGAAATGTTTTATGTGGGCAGAACCCCAGTAACGAGTCCAATAACAATGCACCATGACAAAGTTATACTATATTCTGGGTTAATGGCTTTTCAGACTCACTGGGAGTCAGTTTAGGTAAAATATTGTGTAAGTTTCCGTGTCAAAGACAAATTGCACAAGATGGAGTTAAAGATACAAGAAGATATTATTTAAGACTATTGCTGCAGGGGTCAAATATATTGTAATAAGGGAGAGAGACTGAATTCAGTTCCCTAAAAAACAAAAGGAAGGAGAGTTTTAAGCACTAGGGTGAGCTCTAGTGGAAAAATACTGAGGACAGTGGTGGGGAAGGTTGGTCATTGGGAGTAAGCCATCTATGTTTGCTGTTCCCACTTATTGAAGTCAGGTTCCTCCCTCCATAGAGACTGGAAGATAGAGGGCCCTATCTTTCTTGATGTTTACATTTCAAACAGAAGGCCCCAGGCTCTTGAGAAAGACATTCCTGGATTGTAAAACTGCCAAGAGGCTGGGAGAGATTTATGCCTCAGAGAAACAAAAGAATTTGAGTTGCAAACTTTCTAAAGTAAATACTCTTAAAGAAAAAAGAGGTAGAAGCCTATAGTCAAAAAGAAGCCTGCCTATGTTCAGGTCAAGTTGAAGAGAACTTCAGGAACATCTTAGACACGCACCCAGATTGGCAGGTGTGTTAGTTTTTCATCACTGTTACAAAATATCTGGTATAATCAATTTTTTAAAAAGTAAAAGTTTATTTTGGCTCAGAGTTTCAGAGGTTTCAGTCCATAGTTGCCTGGTCCTGTTTCTTTGGACCTGTTGGCAACACAGTACATCATGGCAGGAGCTTGCAGCAGAGGAGGCCTGTTACCTGGTGGTCGCCAGGAAGCAAAGACAGAGACAAGAAAGGGCTGGATCTAAAATTCTCCTGCAAGGGCAAACCCCTGATGACCTAACTTCCTTCCAGGAGGCCCCACCTCTTAAAGGTTCCACAACCCCCAACAGTGCCATGGGCTGAGGATCACGCTTTAGCACATGGGCCTTCATGAGACATTCAAGATTGAAACTATAGCAGCTGGGTCAGTATCAGTGCACCAGTGAAGGAAATCGCCACCTAAAGCTACCTCCAGGTGCCACCTGTCCACAAGGCACGGCCAGGCGCTACCTGTCCAAAACTAGCTCTCACTCCCATTTGCAATGACCTGACTCTTCCTTTTCTGTCTAGACATTCAATCATTTGAGTCAACCCTCTGCGTTAGACAACAAAGAGGGTACATAGACTGGTAAAGGTCATGGTTAGGATTCTCATGGGATTGCGGGGGAAACAATTAAGAACCTACTGTAGGTTACCTCTGCTAATCCCACTTTCAGGGCAAGACCCTCAGAGAAACACTTCAAGGTAGTTGAAGTTTTCACCAATTTTTTCCTATTTGTAGCTCCTCTCCCTGTTTCAGATACCATGTGCTCACAGTCTCTTGCCTTGCTTTTCTTTCCTTCCCAGAAAACTTTCTTCTCTACAATAAATGTAAAAAACTGGCTAACTGCTTAGAGGAAGCCAGAATGTTCATATACTGAGAAGTCCTAAACTCAGTGGGATTTCTGGTTCTTATCAGTAGTAGGATGGAATTTGGGAGGCTCTTCCCCCTTGATGCTGAAGCTGCCCCCTTCCAGAAAATGGCTGCCACATTCAAACACAGGGCAAGAAAGTATCAACAGTGACCCAGCCTCCTAAGGACAAGTGTGGACAGCTAGGAAGTGGTCCAGTACCACACAGAGGAACACAGACACTAAAGTAGGTACCTGGAGGTGGAGGAGGATGGGTGCTCCTGGAGGCTCTTGAGGAAAGTTATCAAAATAACAGGTGCAATCAATCCTAGGACATGACGACCAATGTTTCTTCCCTATCACTTTGCCTCAGACAAATTCTAGAAGTGAAAAATATGTGTGACCCCAAAAAAGGGCTCCACTATTCACTTTACCCCTCAAGCATCATCTTAAGCCTTTCCTCTGACTTCAAAGTTCTTTTAAGAGAGGGAATTTCCCTTAGTCCCAATGCCATATCAATTGATTTGATACCCCAAATCCCTCCGATAATGCACGTTTCATGTATACACCCAAAGAAAAGTTAAATGAGCTAATGTAGGTAATGCAGGAAAAGAGTATCTGGTACATAAGTGTTATACTCATATTAACTATTATTTATTGATGATGATGATGCCACAGTCTAATTGTGAGGGAACTTTGGCAAAGCCAGAGTATAAAAGTACCCCAGCTACAGTGCTAGGTCAGCACTAACAAACAGAGGAACCCAGTAAATTTCCATAAAGGAAGATGTAATTGTTCTGTTCTTTTAAAGACTTAAGCAGAATGGGTAATATTTGTCCAAAGACAACTTCCCCAAGGATGCTCATCTTGTTGCCTTGGATTAGTCAACTCAACCTATTCTTAGTTGGGACTACTTCTACGCAGCACAAGAAATACATGTAGGATCTGAATGGGGAAAATTCCAGCTCTCAGGAAGTGCTTTTAAGGTACTTCTTTATAAGAAGTTTTTCAGTAAAGCAAAATGTAAGGGAAAGTCCTGTGATACTTGAGGGACAGTCTCGACTCTTGTCAGCATCCCTGAAAGGGGTCAGCCAGACGGATTCATAACACCAGGTCACACAACAGCAGTTTTTCTTCCTGGGAAAAGCCAACTTCTAAAAAATCACTATAGAATTATTGATATAGGGTAGTTCAGAACTAAATTGACCTAGCAGGGTGGGTTTTTTTCTCAAAAGGGAACAGTGCAGCAAAGATAGTTTGTTTTCATGCCTGACCTAAACCTTTCACTTCCCCTCACAGGACAGAAGCAGATGTTCAGTGCAGGGCTGGGGAGGGAATGGGGGAGATGAAGGAAACAAACCAAATAAAATTGTTGTTCAAGATATCCTTTAAGAGGGCTGGGGATATAGCTCAGTTGGTAGAGTGCTTGCCTCGCAAGTACAAGGCCCAGGGTTCAAATCCCCAGCATAACCCCCAACAGTGCCATGGGCTGTAAAATTAAAAAAAAAAAAAAAAGAAAAGATATTCTTTAAGACATCAGACAGATACTAGATACTCATTCTCCCATTTAAGTGTTTAGAACTTTGGTAAAGAAGAGCATTTTCATCTTCATTCATAAATTAATTCTTTTGCTTCACCTACTCCACCTTTTCTTTAAAGGCACAAACAAAATTTTAAAAAACAGTCAAAAATACACAAGTCATCTTTTTAACAAATGGTGCTGGAACAATTAGGAATCCACAAAGAAAAGGGTTAATGAAAACCTTACTTCACATCATACACAAAAATTAACTCAATGAATCACATACCTAATAGTTTTTACCTACATAGAAGAGAAAACTATAAAATTTTTACAAGAAAACATAAGAGAAAATCTTTGTTACCTCAGGGTCAGCTACGATTTCTTAGATAAAGCACAATTCATAAAAGAAAAAGTTGATGAACTGGACTTCATCAAAAATAAAAAGTGTTGCATTTCAAAAGATACCAGTAAGAAAAATTTTTAAAAGTCACAAATGGGATAAAATACTTGCAAATTATGTATCTCATGAGGAATTTGTACCTGGAATACATAAAGAACTCTAATAATTCAACATGAGAAGACAACCCATTTTTTGAAATATGCAAAGTATTTGAAAAGAATTTTGTTTCACAAAAGAAAACACATGAAACAGACATTAGTGATGTGCATCTGTAGTCCCATCTACTCAAGAGACTGAGGTAGGAAGGTCACCTGAGCCCAGGAGTTCAAGGCCCACCTGACCCCATCTCAAAACAAAAAAACAATATGTCCAACACACATCAAAAAGTTGCTTAACATCATTTGTCACTAGGGAAATGCAAATTGTAGCCAAAATTAGATATCACTGCATGCTACCATTTAAATAACTATAATCCCAAAGACAGACAATGACAATTGTCAACTAGGACATAAAAGGAACCCTGATACATTATGGGTGGAAATGTAAAATGGTACAGCTACTTTGGAAAACAGCATAGTTTCTTTAAAAGTCAAACGTTAATTAACAATAATACCCAGCAATTCTACTTCAGGCGATCTATTCAATAGAAGTAAAAATATACATCCACACAAAGAATTGTACACCTATATTATGCTCAGTGAAAGAGGCCAGTCACAAAAGACTATAGATTTTATGTTTCTGTTTATATGAACTGTTCAGAATTGGCAAATCTATAGAGACGGAAAGTAGATAGGTGGGTTGCCAAGGACTAGGAGAAGGGATTTGGGGAGGAAATAAAAATATTCCAAATTTGGTTTGCGATGATGGCCGAGAACTCTCTAAGTTTAAAAAGAAAAAAAAGCATTGAATTGTACAGTTTAGAAGGTTGATTCTGCGGTATATAAATTATACCTCCATAAGCTACTAAAAAAGAATACAAATATTATAAAAGCAAAGTCAACAAATGCTCATGTCAAAAAAGAATGAGTTTAAAACTGATTTTTCTTATAGGGTAAAAGCAAATAAATCATGGGTCTATATAACTTAGCGTTCCCTTTAAAGAAAAGAATAAGAAAGAAAGCAAAACTTCTTTTAGAAAAAGACTTTTTTCCTGGCTCTGATCTTTAACAAATAATAACAAAGAAAAAAATTCGCACGTAATCCCATTGGAGAGCTTTGGTAAAAGTTGAGAGAATGTTGTTAGAGTTTTCTGTTGCATAAGAGTAACATACTGGGGGGTTTTCAAGATGGCGGCCTAGAGGGTGGGCTGCATTACGTGTTGCTCCAGAACTCAGGATTCAAGAGAGGAGATATTGAGACGCTTGGGACCAACTCAAAGTAGCCGGGTGACTCTCACCCCCTGGGGGGGTATCCGGGATGGGACGGGGGTCCCGGAACGCAGGAAACTTTGTGAAGTAGAACTGCCGGCGAGACGCCCCTCCCCCCGCTGGAGCGCCATAGAGGAGGCCGCTCGGCACAGCGCTGGGACTCGGAGCAGCCACTGGGGCTCCGGCGGCTGCCCGGGGGAGGAGTGGCGGGGAGAACTGTGTGGACTCAGGACACCGGGGCCTGCCCTGAGGAGGAGGAGAGGAGCGTGGCCACTTGGATTCGGAGAGACTGCGCCAGAGCTGCAGGCGGTTGCCAGAGGAGAAGCCGCGCGGCGAGCTGTTTGGAATCAGAACGACGCTTCTGAACACCGGGGCCTGCCCTGGGGACAAGGAGGAAGAGGAGCAGGCCGCTTGGATTCGGGTGACTATACGGGAACTACAGGCGGTTGCCAGAGAAGGGGCTGCGTGGCGAGCTGTTTGGACCCTGACCACTTCTGAACCCCGGGGCCTGCCCGGAGGAGTAGGAGAAGGAGGAGAAGGAGCGCGGCGGGTCCTTTGGACTCGCAGTGACTGCATTAGCGCTCCAGGCGGCTGCTCAGAGGAGAAGGCGAGTGGTGAGTTGTTTGGTCTTAAAGTGACAGCTCCTGAACACAGGGGGGCTGCCTGGAGGAGAAGCGTGGTGGGACGCTTGGTCTTGAGGGACCACACCAGAGCTCCGGGCGGTTGCCCAGAGGACCCGGGCAGCGGGTCACGTGGATTCAGAGCCACTCAGAGGGACTGCTCCTGAACACCCAGGGGGTTATCTGGAGAAGGAGGAGGAACGGGCAGGGTCACTTCGACTCGGAGTGATTGATTGCCCCGGGCTACGGGTGGTTGGTGGGAGGAGGAGGCACGAAGTGAGTTTCTTGGACTCCTAGTGACCGCACCGGCATACTGGGCGGCTGTCTGGAGGAAGAGGCCTGTGGCGGGTCTCTGGGACTCAGAGCGATTGTTCGGGGCCACAGGTGGCTGCTCAGAGGAGGGGCCACAGCAGCCAGGCGATTAGGTGCAGAACAGGGTCCCAGGATCTAGGAGGCTTCTTGGGTGGAAGAGCCGCACAGAGACAGGCTTAGGGCGGAGCGAAGGTTCCAGGCCTATGGGCAAATTCTCTGAGGAGGGGCAGCCTAAGGAGATTCATCTGCGAAGGGTGAGGCTCCCAGGCCCAGGAGGTAGGGCCGGGCCCCTGGAAACTTTGCAGAGGAAGGCAGCCCAGCCCAGGCAGTAGCTGTAAATTGAGGGGAACCTCTAGGAGGAAACTGACCAGCGAGACCTCCCCACCGGGTGAGTCTTCCCTGCTGGGTGAGGTTTCCCACAAGGACGGTAAAACCAGAGACTCAGGCCCAAACAGGCCTTGCCTCAGCCCACAGCCTAGGTCCCCTTTGGATGACCATTGGTCAACAAGTGGAGGCACCTCTGCCCACTAGCAGGGAATATACCCCACCTGAAGGCCACCACTCCTAGAGAGGCAGCTTCCTTGTGGAGCACCGCATTATCAACCTCCTCCAAGACTTCAGCCTACTGAAGGCTAGGAGGGGATATATATAGAAATCTTCAGGGTCATTGTAAATCAACAGAGGAAATCTGCAATATCTCAGCGGTCCACTGATATCTGAACAACATGAGAAAACAAGGAAAGAAAATGCTGCAAACAAATCTAGATGTTACATCAATAAAACCCAATGACAGCATGGCAGAAGAAATGACAGAAAAGGAGTTCAGAATGTACATAATTAAAATGATCAGAGAAGCAAACGAGGAGATGAAAGAGCAAATGCAAGCACTGAATGATGAGATGAAAGAGCAAATGCAAGCATTGATTGATCGCACCAATCGACAGTTAAAAGAGCAAATACAGGAAGCAAAAGATCATTTCAATAAAGAGTTAGAGATATTGAAAAAAAAACCAAACAGAAATCCTTGACATGAAGGAAACAATAAACCAAATTAAGAACTCCATAGAAAGCATATCCAATAGGATAGAACACCTGGAAGACAGAACCTCAGACATTGAAGACAAAATATTTAACCTTGAAAACAAAGCTGAACAAACAGAGAAGATGGTAAGAAATCATGAACAGAATCTACAAGAACTATGGGATATCATGAAAAGGCCAAATTTAAGAATTATTGGGATTGAGGAAGGCCTAGAGAAACAAGCCAAAGGAATGAACAACCTATTCAATGAAATAATATCAGAAAATTTCCCAAATCTGAAGAATGAAATGGAAAATCAAGTTCAAGAGGCTTACAGGACTCCAAATACACAAAATTACAACAGACCCACACCAAGGCACATTATAATGAAAATACCTAACATACAAATAAAGACAGAATTTAAAGGCTGTGAGAGAAAAGAACCAAATTACATTCAGGGGGAAACCAATACGCATATCAGCAGATTTTTCAATCCAGACCCTAAAAGCTAGAAGGTCCTGGAACAACATTTTTCAAGCCCTGAAAGAAAATGGATGCCAACCAAGAATCTTATACCCAGCAAAACTTACCTTCAAATTTGACGATGAAATAAAATCCTTCCATGATAAACAAAAGCTAAAAGAATTTACAAAAAGAAAGCCAGCATTACAGAACATTCTCAACAAAATATTCCATGAGGAAGAGATGAAAAACAAAGAAACAAATCAGCAAAGGGAGGAATTATCCTAAAGGAATTGTCAAATAAAGGAGGAAACAAGTTGTGTCAAACAAATAAATAAACAAAATTTTTAAAATGAACCAAATGACCGGGAAACCAAATCATTTCTCTATAATAACCCTGAACGTTAAGGCCTGAATTCATCAATCAAAAGACATAGACTGGCAGACTGGATTAAAAAGAAAGATCCAACAATATGTTGCCTGCAAGAGACTCACCTCATAGAAAAAGATACCCATAGATTAAAGGTGAAAGGATGGGGAAAAACATACCATGCACATGGACTCAGCAAAAAAGCTGGAGTATCCATCCTCATTTCCGATAATGTGGACTTCAAGCCAAAGTTAGTCAGAAGGGATAAAGAAGGTCATTTCATACTGCTTAAGGGAAGCATAAATCAGCAAGATATAACAATCATAAGCCCCAAACAGTGGCTCATCTATGTATGTCAAACAAATCCTTCTCAATTTCAGAAACCAAATAGACCACAACACAATAATACTAGGTGATTTTAACACGCCGCTCTCACCACTGGACAGATCTTCCAGACAAAAATTGAGCAAAGAAACCATAGATCTCAACAACACAATCAATAATTTAGACTTAACGGACATTTATAGAATATTCCATCCAATCAAGAGTGAATACACTTTCTTCTCAGCAGCACATGGATCCTTCTCTAAAATAGACCATATATTATGCCACAAAGCTAATGTTAGCAAATACAAGAAGATAGAGACACTAGCATGTATTCTATCAGATCATAATGGATTGAAGTTAGAAATAAATGAAAGAGTAAAACACAGAAACTATTCCAACATCTGGAGATTAAACAATATGCTATTATATGATGAATGGATAACAGAAGATATTAGGAAGGAAATTAAAAAATTCTTAGAGGTAAATGAGAACAAAGAAACATCATATCAAAACCTCTGGGACACTATGAAAGCAGTACTTAGAGGGAAATTTATTTCATGGAGCGCATTTAATAAAAGAAGTAAAACTCAACAAATAAACAACCTAACACTACAGCTCAAAGCCTTAGAAAAAGAAGAACAGAACAGCACCAAAAGTAGTAGAAGACAGGAAATTGTTAAACTCAGAGCTGAAATCAATGAAATTGAAACAAAAGAAACAATACAAAAAATTGACAAAATAAATAGTTGGTTCTTCGAAAAAATAAACAAAATTGATAAACCTTTAGCCACACTAACAAAGAGAAGACGAGAGAAAACCCAAATAACTAAAATTCGGAATGAACAAGGAAATATCACTACAGACAGGATGGAAATACAAAACATAATTAGAAGCTATTTTGAAAATCTATACTCCAACAAAATAGAAAATTTCGAAGACATCAACAGGTTTCTAGAGACATATGAATTGCCTAAACTGAATGAGGAGGACATAAACAATTTAAATAGACCAATTTCAAGTACTGAAATAGAAGAAGTCATCAAAAGCCTACCAACAAAGAAAAGTCCGGGACCAGATGGGTTCTCAGCCGAGTTCTACAAAATCTTTAAGGAAGAGCTCATTCCAATACTTCTCAAAGTATTCCATAAAATAGAAGAGGAGGGAACCCTCCCAAACTCATTCTATGAAGCCAATATCACACTGATACCTAAACCAGACAGAGACTCATCAAGGAAAGAAAATTTCAGACCAATATCCTTAATGAACATCGACGCAAAAATTCTCAACAAAATTTTAGCAAATCGCATACAAAAACATATTAAAAAGATAGTGCACCATGATCAAGTGGGTTTCATCCCAGGGATGCAAGGTTGGTTCAACATCAGGAAATCAATAAGTATCATTCACCATATCAATAGACTTAAAGTCAAGAATCACATGATTATTTCAATAGATGCAGAAAAAGCATTTGATAAAATACAGCACCCCTTCATGCTCAAAACACTAGAAAAAATAGGGATAGTGGGAACATTCCTTAATATTGTAAAGGCCATTTATGCTAAGCCCATGGCTAATATCATTCTAAATGGTGAAAAACTGAAAGCATTCCCCCTAAAAACTGGAACAAGGCAGGGATGCCCTCTTCACCACTTCTATTCAACATCGTTCTTGAGACTCTGGCCAGAGCAATTAGACAAACCAAAGAAATTAAAGGGATACGAATTGGAAAAGAAGAACTCAAACTATCCCTGTTCGCTGATGACATGATTATATATTTAGAGGAACCTGGAAATTCCACCAGAAAACTCTTAGAACTCATAAGTGATTTCAGTAAAGTAGCAGGTTACAAGATCAATGCCCATAAATCCAACGCATTTTTATACATAAGTGATGAATCTTCAGAAAGAGAAATTAGGAAAACTACCCCATTCACAATAGCCTCGAAAAAAATAAAATACTTGGGAATCAATCTCACAAAAGAGGTGAAAGACCTCTACAATGAGAACTATACAACACTAAAGAAAGAAATTAAAGAACACCTTAGAAGATGGAAAGATCTTCCATGTTCTTGGATAGGAAGAATTAATATTGTCAAAATGGCCATACTACCTAAAGTGCTATACAAATTCAATGCAATTCCAATTAAAATCCCAATGACGTACCTTACAGAAATAGAGCAGGCAATTATGAAATTCATCTGGAAGAATAAGAAACCCAGAATAGCTAAAGCAATCCTTAGCAGGAAGAGTGAAACAGGGGGTATTGCAATACCAGATCTTCAACTCTACTACAAAGCAATAGTAACAAAAACGGCATGGTATTGGTACCAAAATAGAAAGGTAGATCAATGGTACAGAATAGAGGACACAGACACAAACCCAAATAAATACAATTTTCTCATACTAGACAAAGGGGCCAAAAATATGCAATGGAGAAAAGATAGCCTCTTCAACAAATGGTGCTGGGAGAATTGGAAATCCATATGCAACAGAATGAAACTAAACCCATATCTCTCACCATGCACGAAACTAAACTCAAAATGGATTAAGGACCTCGGAATCAGACCAGAGACCCTGCAGATTATAGAAGAAAAAGTAGGTCCAAATCTTCATCTTGTTGGTCTAGGACCAGACTTCCTTAACAGGACTCCCATAGCACAAGAAATAAAAGCTAGAATCAACCACTGGGATAGATTCAAACTAAAAAGCTTTCTCTCAGCAAAGGAAACTATCAGCAATGCGAAGAAAGAGCCTACAGAGTGGGAGAACATCTTTGCCAATCATACTTCAGATAGAGCACTAATCTCCAGAATCTATAAAGAACTCAAAAAACTCTACTCCAAGAATTCAAACAGTCCAGTCAACAAATGGGCTAAGGAAATGAATAGACACTTCACAGAAGAAGATCTACAAGCAATCAACAACATATGGAAAAATGTTCAACATCTCTAGTAATAAGAGAAATGCAAATCAAAACCACCCTAAGGTTCCATCTCACCCCAATTAGAATGGCGATTATCAAGAATACGAGCAACAACAGGTGTTGGCGAGGATGTGGGGAGAAAGGTACACTCATACACTGCTGGTGGGGCTGCAAATTAGTGCAGCCGCTATGGAAAGCAGTGTGGAGATTCCTTAGAAAACTTGGAATGGAACCACCATTTGACCCAGCTATCCCACTCCTTGGCCTATACCCAAAGGACTTAAAATCTGCATACTACAGAAATACAGCCACATCAATGTTCATAGCTGCTCAATTCACAATAGCCAGACTGTGGAACCAACCTAGATGCCCTTCAATTGATGAGTGGATAAAGAAACTGTGGTATATATATACTATGGAATATTACTCAGCCATAAAGAATGATAAAATTATGACATTTGCAGGCAAATGGATGAAATTGGAGAATATCATGCTAAGTGAGATAAGCCAATCTCAAAAAGCCAAAGGACGAATGATATCGCTAATAAGTGGAGGTGACACATAATGGGGGGGAGGGAAGGGTTAGAGTTAGGGTTAGGGAGGGGGGCAAGTATGGAGGAAGGAACTACTGTATAGAGGGTAAAGAGGGGTGGGAGGGGTGGGGGGAAGGGAAAAAAATAACAGAATGAATCAAACAACATTGCTCTATGTAAATTTATGATTACACAAATGGTATGCCTTTACGCCATGTACAAACAGAGAAACAACATGTATCCCATTTGTTTACAATAAAAAAAAAATAAACATAATATTCGAATGTAAAAAAAAAAAAAAAAAAAGAAAAGAAAAACAGTAAAAAAAAAAAAAAAAAAAAAGAGTAACATACTGTAGAACTGAGTTTGGGTTACAGTGACTCAAAACCAGGAAAGAACTCAGAGTTAAAATTAATTCATAAGTTAAAATTAAAGAACAGAGACTGTCACAATTACTGCTGCTTCAAATTTAAATTAACCTCAAAGAGTCCACTCTTTGAGGTCTCACAATAGGGATTGTGAGAGAATCAATGGAGAAAAATAAAAAGGCTTAATGAGACCCTACCATGTTGCTTGAAGTACATGTCACAAAAAAATTTAAATATTCTTTCATCAGCAACTAAAGCTATAATGTACTGATAAAAACATTTTTTAAAAAAACTGACTAAAACTAGACAAAGAATTTGAATAGACATTTCTCTAAAGAAAATGCACTAATGGTCAAAGAGCACATGAAAAATGCTCGATATCAGTAAGCATTAGGGAAATGCAAGTCAAAAACCACAATGGAATACCATTTCACACCCATTAAGAAGGCTACTGTCAAACTAGTGCAGCCACTCTGGAAAGCAGTGTGGAGATTCCTTAGAAAACTTGGAATGGACCTACCATTTGACCCAGCTATCCCACTCCTCGGCCTATACCCAAAGGACTTAAAATCAGCATACTACAGAGATACAGCCACATCAATGTTCATAGCTGCTCAATTCACCATAGCCAGACTGTGGAACCAACCTAGATGCCCTTCAATTGATGAATGGATAAAGAAACTGTGGTATATATGTACAATGGAATATTACTCAGCTATAAAGAATAATAAAATTATGGCATTTGCAGGCAAATGGATGAAATTGGAGAATATCATGTTAAGTGAGATAAGCCAATCTCAAAAATCCAAAAGACGAATGATCTCACTGATAAGCAGATGATGACACATAATGGGGGGTGGGAGGGGGGCAAGAATGGAGGAAGGAGGGACGGGACCGTATAGAGGGAAAAGAGAGGTGGGAGGGGTGGGGGGAAGGAAAAAAATAACGGAATGAATCAAACATCATTACTCTATGTAAATGTATGAATATGCAAATGGTATGCCGTTACTCCATGTACAAACAGAAACAACATGTATCCCATTTGTTTACAATAAAAATACATTTAAAAAAACGAAGTCTACTGTCATAAAAGTAGAAAATAACAAGTTTGGTATGGAGGTGGAGAAATTGAAACCCTTGTCTACTGCTGGAAGGAATGTAAAATGATGCTGTCACCATGGAAAAACAGTATGATGGCTCCCCTGAAAATTAAAAACAGTTGCCATATTATCTAGCAATTTCACTTCTGGGTGTATAGCTTAAAGAATTGAAAACAGAGACTCAAAAAGATATTTTTACATCCATTTTCATAGCATTATTTACAATAGACCAAAGGTGGTAAGCACCCTTTGTATCCATTAACAGATGACTGGATAAACAAATGTGGCATACACATACAATGGGGATATTATTCAGCCTTAAAAAGGAAGTTCTGAGACATGCCAGAGCATGGATGAACTTTGAGGATACACTGAGTGAAATAATACAAATGCTATATAATACCATTCATGTAAGGTCCCTCTACCATTGTCAAATTCCTACAGACAAAAAATAAAATGGTGGTTGCCAACAGTTGGGATAAGAAGGAATGGGAAGTTGTTTCAGGCTTACAAGATGAAAAGAATTCTGGAGATTGCGCAAAAAAGTGAATATAGTTAGTATTAATTATACGTTTAAAAGTGGTTAAGATGGTGAAATTTATACTGTGTGTATCTTAACATACATAAAATTGTTTATTTTTAAATTTTAGGGACTGGGGAGGTAGCTTAGTGGTAAAGCACCCGCCTAGTACATGTGAGGCCCTGGGTTCAATACCTAGAACTGCGGGGAGGTGGAGAAAAAAGTAGAAGAGTTTTATACCATATCACAATTTAGAATTTTTTAATGTTCTTAATCAGTTTCTCCACTAGGTGAATTATCCTATCAACTCACAACCACAATTGCCAACCAGCAACTGTGAGCAAAGTCTGCCTGATACTAATGGAATGTCGAACCAAGTGAGCCAGACCTGTGACTTTCTAAGAAGAAAGGTGATGTTCAGGTGCTCTTTAGTAGCTCTTGCATACTACATGTGAATTCATCTTTCGGTGCCTCCACCTTATCTTCTTAAGGCTTGAGTTTTGAGAAGAGGTAACAGATGCAATAACATCTACAAAATATTTCAGCCAACACCTAAATATATATTTTTTTATGTGCTCATGGAACGTTCTCCAAAATATACCAGATTTTAGGTCCTGAAGCAAGTCTTAGAAGATACAAAAAAGTTCAAATAATTCGTTGGATCTTATTAGATAATTCCTTGGAAATTAGAAATCAACAAAGAAAACTACAAAAACTATACAAACATATATAAAGTGAATAATACAAATTTAATGTTGAGTGGATCATCAAAGAAATGAGGGGAGAAATTTAAAAATTCTGAGACTCCAACAAGAATAGAAATACAACATATCAGAACCCATGGGACAAAGCAAACAGTTCTAAGAAGAAAGTTTATAGCTACGAATACCTTTCTTAAAAGAAAAAAAATATCAGAAAGGTCCAAAATAACCAATTACTGCATCTCAGTCCTAAAAAACAAGAAAAGATCCTTCCCAAAGCCAATACAAGGAAAGAAATAATAAAGATCACAGCTGAAATTGATGAAATAAAGAACAAAAGATTAATACAAAGGACCAATGAAATAAAGAGTGGGTTCTTTGAAAAGATAAACAAGATTGATAAACCCTTAGCCAAACTAACCAAAAGAAAGAGAACACACCAGTTAATAAAATTACAGGAAAATAGGAGGTGTTGCAGCAGACACCACTAAAATCCACAGCATCATTAGGGAAAGACGATTTTAAAAACTTATATTCTAATAAATTTGAAAATCTAGAAGAAATGGAGAAACTTTTGGACACATACTACCTACCAAAATTGAACCAAGAAGATATAAAACCTAAATAGAACAGTAACAAGCAATGAGATTGAATCGCTAATAAAAAGTCTTCCAACAAGGAAAAGCCCAGGACCAGATGAATTCATAGCTGAACTCTACCAGATCTTTGAAGAACTAATGCCAATGCTCCCCAAATTCTTCCATGAAATAGAAAGGGTGTGAACAATTCCAGACTAATCTTATGACGCCAGTATCACCCTGATGCAAAACCACATAAGGAGACCTCAAGAAAACTGCAGAGCAGTGTATCTGATGAACATAGATTTTTAAAAATCCTCAATAAATTGTTAACCAATAGAATTTAAAACTACATTAAAAAGATCATACACCATGATCAAGTTGATTTCATTCCTGGGATGCAAGGAGAGGTCAATATATGCAAACCAATAAATGTAATTAAACGACATAATTACAACCAAGGACAAAAATCACATGATTATTCAATAGATAGAGGAAAAAGTCTCTCACAAAATTCAATAGCCCTCCATGATAAAAACCCTGAAGAAACTAGGGATAGAAAGAACTTGCCTCAACATCATGAAGACTACATATGTCAAACCCAAAGCTAACATTGTACTGAATGGGGAAAAACTGAAAGCATTTCTCCTACAATCAGTACAAGACAAGGATGTCCACTATCACTACTTATGCTCAATATGTTATTTAAAGTTTTAGCCAGAGCAATTGGACAAAAGAAATAAAAGGGATACAAATAGGAAAGGATGAAGTGAAATAATTCCTCTCTGTACATTACATAATCCTATATTTGGAAAACCCTAAAAGTTCCACCAAAACTTATAGTGTTGATTTTTAAAAATGCAACATAGTAGCAGCATACAAAATCAACATGCAACTATTGTAAAAAAAATATATGAACCACTTCAACATGTAGAACCCCTATAGCTCAGGAAATCAGAGAAAGAATCAATAAATGGGATGGCAGCAAATTAAAAAGTTTCTGCACAACAAAGGAAACAGCAGAGCTAAAAGACAGCCTATAAAATGAGAGAAAATCTTTGCAAGCTACTCTTCCAAAAGAGGATTAATACTCAGGATATATGAAGAACTCAAAAAGCTCAACACTAAAAAAAAACCAATCAATAAATGGATAATTGAACTGAATGGACATTTCTCAAAAGATGCACAAATAGCCAAAATTATATTTTTAAAATTCAACATCTTAATGCCAATAAAAATTACACTGAGATTCCATCTCACTCCAGTTAGAATGGAAATCCTCAGGAAGACAAATAGCAATAAATGCTGGCAAGGATAGAGAGAAAAAAGCAACTCTTCCATACTGTTGGTAGGACTGTAAATAGTGCAGCCACTATGGGAATCACATTGAAGGTTCCTCAAAAAACTAAAGCTAGAACTACCATATAATCCAGCTATATCACTCATATTATTTATGCAAAAGAATTTAAGTCAGCATTCCACAGTGATACATGCATACTCATGTTTAATAGCAGTGCCGTTCACAATAGCCAAGATATGGAACCAGCCTAGGTGTCCACCTACAGATGCATATATACAATGGAGATTTACTCAGGTATAAAGAAAAACAAAATTATATCATTTGCAGGAGAATGGATAGAATTGGAGAACATCAAGCTAAGTGAAATAAGCCAGACTCGGAAAGTCAAGGGTAGCATGTTTCCTCTCATACGTGCAAGATTGAGAGAAAAAAGGATGGGAAATCTCATAAAAATAGAAAGAAGAACAGTATAGGAAAGGGAAAGGAACAGGGGATGGAGGAGGAAGGAGAAGGGGAGATTCTGGAGAATGAAATAAACCAAATTATGTCATGTACATGTAGGAATATATCACAACAAATCCCACTGTTATATATAATTATAATGCACCAATGTTAGCAACATTGGTAAACAACCAAACTTTTAGGGTTCAGACAAAAAGACAAAGAGATTTAAGGAAAGCAGCAATAGTATCCAACTGAAGACTGAGAATCCAGACAAAATGGAAGCAAAAAAGGAACAATGAAGAAACAGAAAACAGTTCTGCAAGTTTGCAGGAGGAAGCAGAAATACGTGAGGGTGGAGATAAAAGGTGATGGGAGCTAAGCAACTCAGTGAGACCCTGTCACAAAATAAAATACAAAAGAGGGCTGGGAATGTGGCTCAGTGGTCGAGTGGCCCTGAGTTCAACCCCGGAACAAAAAAAAAAAAAAAAAAATGGTGACAAGAAATGGAGAGGGGCACACAGAGGGCCAAGTGCCTCCCATACTGCCTCCATCTCAGGTCCCTCCACACATATCACCCCTCCTCCCATTCCAGGTGTCGAGAGGAAGTGAGAAAGAAGATGTGCCCAGCTCTGGATGTCATTCCACCCCAAGAGGTCCAGAGGCCCGAGGGAGAAAGGCTTGCTAAGAAACCCTGCTACCAGAGTCAGCTCTATCAGAGTGAATTCAAGATCATTGGGCAAACATCTCCCATCCATGCCCTTGCCTAAACTCAAATACATACATAACAGCAAGACCGCTTCCCACCTGTTACCATGGCAATGGACTCGCTTCTTCCTCCCTGTCCAAGGTTAATCCGTGTTCTGGATCCCTGCTCCTCAGGAATCATGTTTCCTCCACATTCCTTCATTTCCACTTTCACCCATTTTCCTCCCCTCCTCATGCACATATCCTCAGATATGGTCTATAACTTAACAAATACAAAATAAAAAATAAAAACTCCTAAGTCCTATGTGCCCTTTTAAGATGCTCACTTCACAGTCAGAATTCTTAAAATTTCAGTCCTCCATTTGTCTTCTTATCCTTACTGCTTCAGCCAAGTGAAATCCTGCTGCACCTGATCTAAGATTAGCAATAATGCCCCCGTTATCCAACGTACAGACATTTTAAAGTATTATGAGGTTGCTCTGCAGCACCCGACCCTGTTGACCAGGCTGTGGTCCTTGAAACAATCATTGCCCTTTGCCACCTTTGACTCTCTTCCTTCTTGGTTTTCCTTCTTCCTCAGACTGAGTGCTCCTCAGACTCCAGTAGTCATTCTCAGATCCTCTCACTGGGGGTCCACATTACCTCTTGATCTCTAGTCCCAAAACATAGCACCATGTAACACTGAGTAAACCTCTAAAAATACTGATGAATAGATTTGGTTCATCTAACACAGTGATTCTTAACCCTGGCTGCTCACTAAATTCATGGGCACTACTAACCCCTTTGGATCTAGTTCTGATTTAATTGGTCTTGAGTGAAGCCCCAGGTACCGGTCTTTTCTAAAAGTTTCCCAGTTAAAGTTGAGTGTTCAACAATAACCTAGTCACTTCATGCTAGATCTAGAAGGACAGGAAATCTGCAAAAGGCAGAAGTGTCATCTTAGAACTGTGCCCTTTCGTTCGATTTTAGGGAGAGCAATAAGATTCTGAGAGAGTAAACTTTTAAAGTCTCCTTAAAAGTTTACATTAGAAAGTTTAAAATTGCCTCATTTAATGGTCATAAAAAAGCTATAATTCCAGGAGACCGCTCTCACCCTCTCAGCCAGGAGCCTAAGAGATCAAGTCAAAAATTTCATTGAATGAACCTGTGGTCCCAAGGCTGTGAACACGAATGGCTCTTCCTCTCCCTTCTGAGTTTGCCAAGGTTCTTGGGAGTGTCTTTGCCACACCCTCCCCTGTCTTCCAGGAATCAACAGGCCCTGACCCAGAGGCACCGGCCTGTCCTCCCCCTTCTGCTTTGAGGGTGCAGAGTCTGTTAGGCGCTTACCTGGCTGGAGTACTTCTGCAGGTTACTGGTTACTATTGACGAGGGAGGCACCTCTCACCAGGATGGCGTGACCAAAGAGGATATTCACACAGAGGCCGTTTTATTTGTTTCATGTGTTTAATGATTTAACTGTGATTGTGGATTCTGGGGGTTGAGGGTGAAAAGGTAGGGAAGGAGTTGGTTAAAAGAGAACTAGACAGATAGGAGCAAAACAACCATAAAAGCTGTGAGACTCCACCACACTGAGAAATGATTCCATTCACTAGCCCACCTTTTCTTCCCATGGTTTGCTCTACTTATCCAACCACCTACCCGCTCATCCCAGAGGAAGAGGAAGGAAGTTCACAAGGAGGGCCAACACTTCAAAACTGCATCTTGAATTGTGACTTTAGTAGCAAGAAGATTTAGTCCTAAATGTCCAAACAGTGCTGGTGGAAGATTCTGGAAACCTCATGTTGCCAGGAGATAGGAAGTCTGAATATTTCCTTTCAACCACCTCCTTCTGAGCAAAGCTTCAGAGTTTTACCAGGAAAAAAGAAAAATCCTTCGAAATTCATTGCATGAAAACTCAGGCCTTTATCTGAAACTCAGAATAGCAAAGCATAGATGTCCTATATTGAAAAGGGCTTATGAACCAAATTTATGCTATTGTTGGTAAAAACCAGATTCTCCCTATTTTACATATTGGAAGAGTGGGCTAAAGAGAAGGGAAAGGGGCAACGAGGGGACAGAGCAACCCATCTGCCAAGGGCAGAAAATTGAGAATGATGATTGCACAACATGTGGGCCTAGTCCTAGCGTTTGCCACAAAGGTTGCTGTGCTTGTGACTTCAGCCTCAGTATTTGTCACTTCTCTACTATGAGAAAAGGGTAAAAGCTGTTTCCTGTTACAGAGTGGATATGAGTTTGGGGTGACCACTATGGGAAGCAGTTCTGTTAGAGGGCTTCCCAAAAAGCAATGAGATCCCTACATGACATGCACTGATAAGCAGAGCGCCTGTTGCTGAGAGTTGCAGAGAATCAAGTCAGAGGTGCTAGGGTTTTTTGTTGTTGTTGTTTTTGATGCTTTTTGTTTTTTAATCGAGGATCGAACCCAGAGATGCTTAACCACTGAGCCACATCCCCAGCCCCTTGGTTTTTGTTATTTTTCAGTTGCTGAGGCTGGTTTTGAACTTGTCATGCTCCCACCTTGGCCTCCCATGCTGCTGGGATTATAGGCATGTGCCACCAAACTCAGCTAGGCGCTAGGTCTTCAAGACATCTTTTGGACCAGACACAATGACCATAGCAACACACTTTATTGAAACTGTCTTTCAACCTCTAGTGATCAACAAATCTATTACATCTAACTTCTGCTTCCTCATTCCTATAAAACCTTTTAAAATAAAATAAGTTTGTTGGCAAATTTAAGGATCTATTAAGTACTCTGCATAGGGTCAGTTTTCTGAAGAAGAGAAAATTCAATGTGATAGAGAATTAAATTAGAAAGTTAAAAAAGAGTCATCTAATAAAGAGTTAAAAAAAAGAAAAAAGGAAACAATCAGAAAACCCCCAAAATCCCTGGAAATCTCCTTTCTCCCAGATAATAACCACAGAACCTGATTCTCTATAAGAACCACACTACACCAACATTCTGCCTGAGTTCTCTCATAGCTGACTCATGTTTACTCAAGGGTTGGGAGGGCAAAATTCAAGTGAGAAGTGAGGTGTTTGTTGAGTTTCAGCCACATTTACAAACTTAGTCAAGCTCACGCTCGGTGTGGGTTTTGCAGCTGGTTGCCTCTCCTGGTGATTAATGCAATTCCACAGAAACATTCTGTTCTCTCCTCCTACGATTACCCAGGGCAAGTACCACTGGTCCTTGGCTAGAGGTGAGAGGAAAGATCAGTGTAAAGAAGATATATTTGTGGGGCTGGAGTTGTGGCTCCGCAGCAGAGTGCTTTCCTGGCATGTGTGAGGCCCTGGATTCAATACTCAACACCACACATAAATAAATAAAATAAAAAATCCATTGACAACAACAAAAAAAATTTTTTTTAAAGAAGATGGATTTCTGATAAAATATGGCAAGATGAGGAAACCTGATGCCTTACTCACAGTGGAATCCTTGAGTTAAGAACTCTCAAACCTGGACTGCACTGTAATGCAAGAACCGTTGTCAGATCAGTGTTCTTGCTGGGGAAACAGGAACTTGAAACCTTGGCTTTCCCAGGTTTGCTGTGGACCACAACCCAGGCCCCACACAGCCTTCAAGCCTTTCTAAGTGACAACTTAATCCTGGGTCTTCCTTGACTTATTTCTGGGAATCCCTCTCTCCCATATCCTAACTCCTTTGAACAGAAAACAAGACCCTCCAATATCCAGTCCTTGCCTCTTTCTCTCTCTCTCTCCAGTCTATTTTCCACCATTTCCAGTCTCAAACTCTTACAAAAGAGTCAACACAAAGTTCTGTTTCATATCTGTACCTTCTGTGCATATCTTTCCCTCTTTCTGACCACCTAATGTACCCAATACTATCGAAGGTGTAGCCAATCCAGGGTTTTCCCTAAGACCAAGGAGAGGCCAAGTCCCCAGGGGCATTGTGAAACGAAGCCACGAGGAACAAGCAAGTTCATGTTCATTTTGATGTCACCCTGTGCAATCGACTTCCTGGGCTCCTCCAGATCCCTCCTTCTGGAGATGAACAAAGCAACACCTCTTTCCAAGCCGTCATGGTTAGCCCAGTTCTGACCAGAGGGAAGATGACGGAGGGAGGCTTGAGGTGGTATTTTTCCTTAATGCTCCTGAGGAGAGTAAAGACTGCCTTTTTCTCAGAAGATTCTAGGTAACAAAGATCCACACCCCAAGGAAGATACTTGCAGAGTTAGACATGGACCTGTGAGAGTCCTATCCTAATACTACCCCCCTCCTCTTGGTCTTTCTCCCCACTTGTCTCCATCTCACTTCACCATTTCCACCAAGTTTAGTGTTTCTTGGTCACCGGATATGGATTAAAGATTTAGCAGAAAATAATCAAGTTAATTCAAATATTCATTTCTTCAAATCTTTTCATTAAAAAGTCACATTTAGATTTTGGATACATTGGAGAAAATGCAAGTCTTTATGTGGCAGACTTTTCTAATATGCTTTCTTTGGGATAATACAAAAGATGGTTTATATTAAAAATATACTTAGAAAGCTATATCTATTACTCAAAATACCTTTGTAAGTTCCTTTAAAACTGTCTTCCAAAACAATCTCAAATATGTGGTGTACCAATCACTGCTCGATGCTAATCCTGTGAAACCAGGGAACATAATCAAACACTTAAATTCTAGCAGCAATACTACAAGATCAAAAGCAACAAAGAATACTCTGAAAACTCAGAGGAAGAAAGTTTTAATTGGAAAGATGAGACACCCTAGAGACATTCTAGAGACAAATAAGAATTTGGGAGGAATGAAGACAACCACATTAAAAATTTTCTGGAATAAAGGAGTACTACATACAAATCGCTAGAAATTTGAATAGTCTATTTCTATAAGGAACAGCCTAGTTGAAGGCATAGAGTTGGAAAGTATTGAAGGTTAAGTAGTTCAGCACAGCTAACCAGAGTTAATGGCAGTATCATGGGGGGAAGAAAAAAGTAAATAGAGGTTGAGCTCCATCAGGAACTTGACATTTCTACTCTGCAAAGAAAAGACATTGCAAACAGAAAATATCTTCACATGGAGCTCAGTTTTTAAAAGCTGACTCTGGCAGCTCTTTATAAAAGAGATTAGAGCAACAAGAAATGGGAGCTGCTCAGGCAGGATTGGTCATGTTCTTGGATCATGTTGTACCACAGTTGATGTTACTCACTGGAGGTCATCTACTCATTTGACTTCAAATGACATTCAGCTGTTTTCAAAAATCAACAAGGAGGAAAAGCCAACTGTCATAAGAATATTAAAACCAAAAAGTTCCCCCCAAAAAAATTCTCGAAGCTTGGAAAATACAATCATATTGAAATATGCTTACATTTTAAAGAGTACAGGCTGCATTGAGATATGTAAGTCGAGATGTGTTTGTCAGAAAGAAAATGTTGCTTGAGAGTTGATAATGGGGACAAAGTGTGTATGAATCTGTGGGAAAAGTATAAATATGTCAAAGAGAAATAAAAGAGTGGAAAGACAATGTGTTAATGGTTAGTTTTCATAGCTCTCTTGTTCTTCAGACAAAAGAGTTCCTGTCATTCAGTCACCAATCCAAATCCAAGTTAAGTTATTTTAACTTAAAATAATCAAGAAGCACTGTAGCACTATAGAGTGCCTTTTCCTTTGTTTCAACTCCAACTCAATTCTTTTTTTTTTTTTTTATACCAAGGATTGAACTCTCAGGGACACTTAACCACTGAACTACATCCTGAGCCCTTTTTATTTTTTATTTTGACATAGGATCTGCCTAAGTTGCTTAGGGCCTCACTAAGTTGCTGAACTTGGCAATCTTCCTGCTTCAGCCTCCTGTGTTGCTAGGATAACAGGCATGTCCCACTGCACCCAGCTACTCCAACTCAATTCTGTTAATATGAAGACTGAGTTTCAATTGTGTGTATATTATATATATATATATATATATATATATATATAAAATACACACACACATTCTCATATATATATATGAGAAAAACTTTATAAATAAAGTGTTATTTTTGTTACTATTATTCATATTTGGGCTTCTTATGTAACAGAAAGAAAAATATTAATCAATCTCTTAGAAACATTGTGAGATGTAAATTAGTTATGTAGTGAAAACTACAGCATCGTAAGTTTCCACCAAAGTGTTCAATGTTTTTTCTTTAGAATTACGTAAAGTCAGCTGCATAAAATTGTGGCTCATACTTTAAATAGGACTTAATTACATAAAATTTGTCTCACAACCACAACAGGGAACTGACAGAGTAGTCTTTGTTTCTTTTTTCCACTAGTTGCTGAACAAGGTTCTAGAATAGCCTTCAGGGAATCTCAGTACCAAGATTGTAGACTCCTGTGATTATAGACTCATAATTATTCAAATCATGTTTTATTTTAATAACTCAAATGTTCTCTCTTTTTGTATTAAACAATATATTTCCTTCTCCTTTTTTTTTTTTGATACTCAGCAGTTTCTTAACTACAAAATCAATTTCCCTTTTGTGACCATCCTAACATAGATATTCATACAAGAGTCTCCATAAAGTACTATCCTAATTAAAACAGTGCTTAGAATCAAGACTTTTTAAATGCAGATTGCAAGACCCATTGGTAAATATGGAATTTTTCTCTGGAAAAGAGAGAATATTGTAAAATAAATAAAGCAGATGATTAATAGAAACTAAGATGAAGCTGGGCATGGTGGCTCCTGTCTTTAATCCCAGCAGCTCAGGAGGCTGAAGAGGAGGATCTTGAGTTCAGAGCCAGCCTCAGCAATTTAGCAAGGCCCTAAGCAACTTAGTAAAACCCTGCCTCAAAATAAAAAATATAAAAAGGGCTAGGGATGTGACTCAGTGGTTAAGCACCCCTGGGTTCAACCCCCAATACCAAAAATAAAATAAAATAAAATAAATAAGATGAGCCATGCCACAATCTGATATTATTTGCTTTGCCACCTCTCTCAACTTTCATTCTCAGAAGTAAGATAATCTATGACATAAGGTTATTAGGAGAAATAAACCAAATCATGACCATGAAATCAGTTTGTAAATAGATTTATATGTGTTATTTTTATTATTATGGCCAGAAGTTATCAACTCTGGATAGCCTTCCAGTAATGTACACATAGGGTGGGAGGCTGGAGTTGGGTAGAGCAAGGGGAGCACAGATCAAGTTGTAGACAGGATTGAGGGGCAGAGAGGAAGAGTAAAAGTTAGACTTGGGAAAAAGAGTGCTATAATATGGACCTGCATGGAGTCATGTGGAAAAAAATAAGACAAGTAAAATATGTTTACATATAGACCAGAGACCCTGCACCAAATAGAAGAAAAAGTAGGCCCAAAATTTCATCATGTTGGTTTAGAATCAGACTTCCTTAACAAGACTCCCAAAGCACAAGAAATTAAAGCAAGAATCAATAAATTGAATGGACTCAAACTAAAAAGTTTTTTCTCAACAAAGTATATAATCAATAATGTGAAAAGAGAGCCTACAGAGTGGGAGAAAACCTTTTCCACACACACACTTCAGATAGAGCACTTATCTCCAAAATTTATAAAGAACTTACAAAACTTTACACCAAAAATACAAAGAACCCAATCAATAAATAGGCCAAGGAACTGGACAGACACTTTACAGAGGAAGAGGTACAGTGGTAACACTTCACAGGTGAGAACACAAAGTCCTGGCAGAATGAATGACGTGCTCAAAGTCCAAAAACCATGAAACTTTTACTCCTCTGTGTCTGGCTCCAATACTACTGTAATTTTGCAGACAAAAGAAATCATGTCAGAACTTTAGGTTTCACCCAAATGATTCCTTGACCTAAAACATGAGTAAAACTTTCTGGGCAGGTGAGAGAAAGAGAAGCATGTCTATATCTTCACCTCATTTGACCCAGATTAAGGTCAAGAGCTAGCTGTTCACAAATGAGGTAGCTTTATCCTTTGTCAGTATTAGGTTCTTTTTTTGTTTTATTTTGTTTTGTTTGACAATGAACTGACATGATTAGTTAGAATATTTTAGGGGGTTAATATCTTTTACAAGAGAGGACTAAATCTTTACTTCCATGGTAAATATATTGAAACCAAACACCTTGAGACTAAGACCACTGGGGTGGAAGTCCACAAAGTCAATATGGCACTGAAAATAGCACAATAGATAAAGGGGTGAACAACAATGCGACTTGTGGCCAGTCCAGGCCTGAGGACACAGTGATAACTTTAACTTTACTCCAAGCCTCAATGGAGAGGAAGTTCAAAGCCAGTGAGCCATAATGGGAAATTCATCCCCTTTCGACATCCTCTGTTTTTCCCTTTTTCATTTCCACAGTTGCAAACTAAGTTTCTATACGCAAGCAGACAGCTATGGGTAAGCCCAGTTGAAATACAGCCAACTGACAAGGTCACACATAGATGTACACCACTTGGTAGAAGACTGGAGAGAACTTCAGAATAGGACCTTTAACTTTTCATGAAAAAAGAAAGTATTTGATCAGAAATTTTCTTAAACACCAAAAAATACCTATTGAACAGATTTATGAAAATTATTAAAGTGTTGGGCTAACAATACAGTTAAAAACTTTGTTCATTAATGCATTCAGCAAATATTTATTGAGCAAATTGGAGATTCAAAGATGTGTAAAAGACTTACCTCAAAGGGCTTTGTTTGTCGTAATTAGGAAATAAATATGTGAGCATAGTATGCTATAAGGAATTAAAGGAGCTATGGCAGGTGGGTGGGCAGGTAAGTTTGGAGACAAAAAAGGGAATTGGCAGAAAGCAAGAGATAGGAAGTATTCATCTTTAATAATGTGTAGGTGCACTGGCAGATAAAGAAAGGGAAGACTTTCAGGCCAGTATGAACAAAGGCACTCTGACACCACTGGAAAATATCAAATAACTGGGACTACCAGAACACTATTACGGAGTGTAAAAGACCAGATCCAATAAAAATAATTCTGGAGAAGAAAGAAGGGGCCTCATGAAGAGCTGTGAACTATATGCTAAGGTGCTAAACCTCCATGGAGAACTTTAAAAAGCCTTAGAATTTTAGAAACTTCGCTCTGGGTGAAATGTAGAGATTTTCTTGAATACAAGAAAAGAAGAATTAGATGCATGGAAATCAGTATGAAGTTCACTGCAATGTATTGGACAAGATCATGAAGCATGAACTAAGGCATAGGTAGTGAAATAGAGACGCATGCAGATCAGAGGTTAGAGCTCTTAAAAGAGGGGAGATAATAGGTTATGAGCAAAAACCCAGGTGACCTGCTGACCCTCATTCTCATTCTTCCAAGTACTCATGTTACTTGCTCAAATGATTCTATGTGGAGCATAAATGAGTAAGACAACCATCTAAATTCTGTTTCACTTCTCCAGTACAGTATTCAGGAGTACTGCTGATCAATAAGACAGCTGAAAAGTAGGCAAAGTAGCACAGAAACAGAACACAGAGTCCAGGGTAATAAAAATAAATAATTCTCAGTGGTTGCCAGATATTGACAGTTGGGGTTAGAGTTTGACTCAAAGGGTTAGCAAGAGGGAATTCTGGGTGAGGAGATGAAACCGTTCTATATCTTGATTGTGATGGTGATTTTATGATTTTCTACTTTTGTTATAACTCATAAACCTGTACACCAAAATGGGTGTATTTTACTATATGAAATTATTTAATAAGATGAAAAGGCAAATGTATGTATGGAACACTCAGTGGTCAAGTTTATAGGAATCTGAGAAGGGAAGCCTACTTACTGTTGGGTATCCACCCATTCACTTAACAAACACTTGCTAAGCCCATGATCCATGCCAGGAACCATGCTAAGTGCTGGATACATGGTAGGAAACAGGTTCCATGGAACCTAGAGTCTACAAGAAAAGACACCCAGTAAATATTTATATTAACTTGATCACAACTGTGATAGGAAGAAAGGAGAGAAGAGCATACTGTGAAAACATCTAACAATCTTCCCTGAGCTAGTATACTGAGGCTAAACTCTAGCTTAAGGTGGAAAGGTTGTGTCCAAGGCAAAGAACATTTGAGAAGACCCTGAGGCAGGAGCTCTCACATACCCATGCACACACTCAACACTCACAAGCTCATGAGTGCCACACAAATCTACCTATCCACTATGCACATATTTCCCATTTTTCTCTCAGATCTTTTATGCTTATCTTTTATAACTTTTCTATAATATAAGCTCACAAAAATTTTTCCATAGTTTTCCCATATCTAACACATACTAGATAGGTCACTTCAAGAAAATTATTTAGCTCTTATGTTTCCTCAGTTTTCACTTCTGTAAATAGGATTATTGATTAGTAACCAATCTTCAGGTACTAACTAGTAATTAACTATGAATTAACTAGTAATTAATTAGGTTATTATAAAAAAGAAATTGGTTAATACAAATAAAATTTAAGGATAGCACCTGGAACATTAAGTTATTACTACTACTACTATGTTTACAAACCTCCTTTTTGTTTATTTATTTTCTCTTCACAGATTTTTTTTATTGGTGCATTATAGTTATACATAATGATGGGATTTATAATTACTATTTGTACATGCACACAATATAACAAAGTAATTTGGCCAGTATCACACCCTAGAACTCTCCCCACTATTCCCTCCCACCCTCTGGTTCCTTTCCTCTACTGATCTCCTTTTGATTTGCATAAGATTCCCTACCCCTCTGCACCTTTCTTTTCCTTTGTCTTCTCTAGCTTCCACCTATAAGACATAACAACCCTTGACCTGAGTTTGGCTAATTTCACATAATGGTCTCTAGTTACACCTATTTTCCTGCAAATGACATTTTATTTTTTATTTAGGGCTGAATAAAACTCCATTGTATATATTTATCATATTTATTTTCTTACCCATTCATCTGTTGGTGGACACCTACACTGGTTCCATAGTTTGGCTACTGTGAATTGTGTTGCTATAAACATGGGTATACATGTGTCACTGTAATATGATGACTTTAATTCTTAAGGATAAATACCGAGGAGTAGTATAGCTGGGTCATATGATGCCTAGTCTTTTTTTTTTTTGGGGGGGGGGGGTGCTGAGGATCGAACCCGGGGCCTTGTGCTTACAAGGCAAGCACTCTACCGACTGAGCTATCTCCCCAGCCCCTCATGTCTAGTCTTTTGAGGAACCTCTATATTGATTTCCATAGTGGTTGTATTAATTTATAGTCCCATGAACAGTGTAAAAGTGTCCCTTTTTCTCCAGCATTTATTATTATTTGTTTTCTTGATGACTGTCATTCAGACTGGTAAGAGATGAAATCTCAGTGTAATTTTGATTTGCATTTTCCTAATTGCTAATAATGTTGAACATTTTTTTCATACATTGGCCATTTGTATATCTTCATTTGAGAAGTGTCTGTTTAATTCACTTGCCCATTTATTAATAGAGTTTTTGGTTTGTTGAGTTAAATTTTGGGGGTTCTTTATGTATTCTAGACACTAATCCTTTGTGAGAAGGGTAGCTAGCAAAGATTTATTCCCATTCTGTAGGTTTTCTCTTCACATTCCTAATTGTTTCCTTTGCTGTGCAGAAGTTTTTTAATTTGATGTCATCCTGTTTATTAACTCTGGTTATTATTTTCTGAGCTTTATAGGGTTTCTATTGAGAAAAATCATTGCCTGTGTCTAAAAGTTGAAGGGTTGACCCTACATTTTCTTCTAGGAGTTGCATAGTTTATGGTATAATTCTGAGGTCTTTGATCAATTTTGATCACCTGTACCAGGTGAGAGATAAGGGTCTAGTTTCATTCTTCTATGGACAATAACCAGCAACATTTGTTAAAAAGGCTGTCTTTTCCCCAAAGTATGTTTTTGGCACCTTTGTCAAGGGTCAGATGACTGTGAATGTATGTCTGTGTCTTCTAATCTGTACAATTTGTCTACATGTCTATCTTTATGCTAGTATCATGAAGTAATTGTGTAGTATAATTTGAAGGCAGATATTGTGAAGCCTCCTGCATTGCTTTTCTGAATTAGAGTATCTTTGGCTATTCTGCATCTTTTATTAATCCAAATGAAGTTTAGCACTCTCTTTGTTAGTTCTGTAAAAAATGTCACTAGTATTCCAATGGAGACTGCATTGAATACATTGCTTTTGGAAGTATGGCCATTTTAACATTGTCTGCCTATCCATGAACATGAGAGGGCTTTCCAATGTCTGAGGTCTCCTTCAAGTTCTTTCTTCAATATTCTATAGTTTTCATTGTAGACATCCTTCACCTTCTTGGCTATATTTATTCCTAGGTATTTTATTTTTATTATTATTATTATTATTATTATTATTATTATTATTATTATCATCAATGTTTTTGCTACTATGAGTGAAATTGCTTTCCTGATTTCTTTTTCAGAAGACTCATTATTGGCATATAGGGAAGCTATTGGTTTTTTATGTTGATTTTGTAACCTTCTACATTGCTGAGTTTATTAGTTCTAGCAGTGTTTTAGTGGATTCTTTTGGATCTTGTAAGTATAGAATCAGATCATCTGCAAACAGTAATGATTTGACTTCTTCCTTTCCAATTTTCATCCGTTTTATTTTCTTCTCTTGCCTAATTGCTTTGGCTAGAATTTCTAACAGTGTATTAAATAGAAGTAGTAAGAATAGACATCCTTGTCTTTTCCCAGATTTTAAAGGAAATGCTTTCAGTTTTTCACCAATTACTATGAGTTTGATTGTAGGTTTTCATGTATAACCTTTATAAAGTTGAGGCAGATTTGCTTTTATAAATTTTCTTTTTAGTTTTAAGTGGACACAATGCCTTTATTTTAGTTATTTTTATGTACTGGTGAGAATCAAACCCAATGCCTCAAATGTGCTATGTAAGTGCCCTGCTGCTGAGCTAAGACCCATGCTCAAGGCAGGTTTCATCTATCCCATGTTTCCTCGGTGTTTTTTATCATGAAAGAATGCTGAATTTTGTCAAAGAACTTCTCTGTATCTATTCAAATTACTGTGAATTTTGTACTTAATTCTATTTATGTGATGAATCACATTTGTTGATTTGTGTATACTAAACCATCCTTGCGCCTCTGGAATAAAATCAACTTGGTTATGGTGTACAATCTTTTTAATATGTTGTTGAACATGTTGTTCATATTTTTTTAAGTATTTTTGCATCTATATTCATCAGGGATATTCATCAGTAGTTTTCTTTCTTTGATATGTCCTTATCTGGTTTTGGTATGAGTGTAATACTGGCTTCATAGAAAGAATTCTAAAGTGTTCCATCCCTTTCTATTTCATGGACTAATTTGAGAAGTGTTGACATTACTTCTTCTTTAAAGGTCTAGTAGACTTTAGCTGAGAATTCATCTAGTCATGGGCTTTTCTTTGTTGGAAGGTTTTCTCCTACTACTTCTATCTCATTACAACTTATTGATCTGCCGAGGTTTTCGATGTCTTCTTAATTCAATTTTGGCAGATTGTATTTGTCTAGAAATGTATCCATTTCGTCTAGGTTTTCCAATGTTTTGGAGTATAAGTTTTCAAAATAGTTCCTAATGATCTGCTTGATATCTGTGATATCTGTAGAGATTTCTCCTTTTTCATCTATAATTTTATTAATTTGGGTCTTCTCTCTCTCCCCCCAACCACCTTTTTTTTTTTTTTTTTTTTTTGTTTCATTGATCCTTTGGACTTTTTTGTTGTTGTTGTTCTCAAGTACATTGATTTTGGCTGTGATCTTAATTATTTCCTTTCTTCTACTAGTTGTGGAATTGATTCAAGGGCCTTGAGATGCATCATTAGGTTGTTTATTTGGGATCTCTCTGATTTTCTTATGTAGGCACTTACCATAAAGTTTCCTGTTAAAACTGCCTTTATAGTGTCCCAGAGGTTCTGGTGTGCTATATCACTATTTTCATTTGAGTCGAAGATCTTTTAAATTTCTCCCTTTTTTCTGTCACCCATTCATCATTTAAAAGTGCATTTTTCATGTGCACTTTTATGTGCACTTTTCATGTGTCCATGTGTTTATATAGCTTCTGAAGGTTTTCATTGTGTTGATTTCTAATTTCATTCCATTATGATCAAAAAAGATGCAAGGAATTATATTAATTTTTTTTGTATTTGTTAAGAGTTGCTTTGTGACCTAAAGTATATTCTATTTTGAAGCAGTTTCCATAAGCTGCTAAAAATAAAATGTATTCAACATTTTTTTGGATGAAATATTCTATAGATGTCTGTTGAGTCTATTTGATTTATAATATTTTTCAGGTCCAAAGAGTCTTTCCTGAGTTTATGTCTGCATGACCTAACTAATGGTGAGAGCAGTACATTGAAATCACTCAGTATTATTGTACCAGGGTCTGTCATTTCATTGAATGTGTCTCTTCTATGTAACTAGCGGCACCCACATTTGGGGAAAAATATTTATCATTGTTATACCTTCTTTTTTGGATCATTCACTTTATGAAGAGACCTTGTTTCTTCTAATTAATTTTGGTGTGAAATCTTCTCTGTCAGAATGAGAGTAGCTACTCCTGCTTGTTTTGAGGCTCCATTTACATAGTATATCAATTTCCATCCTTTCAACTTGTGATTATCTTTGCCTGTGAGGTACTTCTTTTGCAAACAAAATATAATTGGTCTACTTTTTAAACTCAATCTTCCAGCCTGTGTCTTTTAATTGGAGAGTTGAAAATATTTACATTCAACTTAATTATAGAGAAATGTTTATTAATTTCTGCCACTTTGATTTATTTAGAAGGTTTAATTCAGTCCTATCTCTCATTTGCTTAGCTACTCTTCCAATGAGAATGTTCACTTATAAGCTCTGAGTTTGTTTGTTTGTTTGTTTGTTTAGTTTCTTCTGAGTCATTTCTTTAAGTTCTATAGTGCTGGTTTAATAGTCATGCATTCTTTAAATTTCTGCTTATCTTGGAAGATTTTAATTTCCTTTTTTGTTTTTTTAATATCTCTTCTGGAGGTAGTTATCTTTGTTGACAGTTATTTTCTTTCAGAAATTCTATCCTTGTTCTGTATGTTAGGTATTTTAATTATAAAATTCATGGAAAGGTTCTTTTTTGATCTTGTCTATTTGAGGTCCTGAATGCTTCCTATATGTGAATGTCCATCTCATTATTGAGGTTTCAAAAGTTTTATTTTTATTTCTCTAAAGGGGTTATCCATTCCATTAGTCTGAATTTCATAACCCTCCTCATTTACAATAATTCTTAAATTTGTTCTCTTACTATTGACCCAAAATTCTTGTATATTCTGATCATGGTTACTTTTTTTTTTTCCTTAATATTGTCTGAATGAAAAGTAGGCCCAAATCTCCATCATGTCAGCTTAGGAACTGAATTCCTCAACAAGATTCCTACAGTGAAAGAAGTAAAATCAAGAATCAATAAGTGGGATGGTATCAGACTAAATCAGTTTCTTCCAGCAAAGGAAACAACCAAGAACTTGAAGGAAGAGCCTACAGAATGGGAGAAACTCTTTGCCATTGCACTTCAGATACAGCATTAATCTCCAGGATATATAAATAACTTTAAAAAACTTAACACCAATAAAACAAATAACCCAATCAATAAGTGGGCAAAGCAACTGAACAGGCATTTCACAAAAGAAGAAATACAGTCAGTCAACAGCTATATGAAAAAATGTTCAACATCTCTAACAAATAGAGAAATGCAAGTTAAAACTACACTGAGATTTCATCTTACTCCAATCAGAATGGTGGTTATAAGAATACACATAACAAAAAATGTTAGCAAGGATAAGGTACACTCATACATTGCTGGTGGGATTGAAAATTGGTGCAAACTGGTGTAGGGCTTCTAAGGACACAACCTTCTCTTGCCAAAGTGTCCTAGACTGATCTAGTGAAACCCCTTCATAGACTCATGGACGTCACTTCTACAGGAAAAACAGACTGACGTCCATGAGTGGCACCTGAGGTTCCCCCCAATGCATTCCTGATTGGATACTGGGGGTTTGTTTGGGGTTTGTTTGTTTTGTTTTGTTTTTGTCTTCTATTCTTTGTATAAAAGTATCACTGAAGTTTGAGGGTGGTTAATTTGTACATGGAGCAAGACGTGCTGTCTTTTGGCTGGGAAAAGTTTAGCAGCAGCGTCTCTATCCTGTGAACTTGTAGTATCCCTGGGGATTCACAGCAAAGGGGAAAGCAAACAGTAGCAACAACCAAAGCAAACAATAAATAGCAATAAAATAAATACTCAGTGCCTCCTATGACATCTACAACACTAATTACCACAGAAGTAGAAAAATAGGATAAATAAAGAGAAAGAGAACAAGTTTAGTTATTAGCAGGAGAAGAAAAGAAAGAGAAGAGAAACAAATGAAAGCAAAACAAAACTAAAATATACAAAACCACATCCCTAATCCTCAAAAGGCAAGGCAAGAAAAAATAACTACATTTAGAAAATGCTAAAAATGAGAGAAAAAAAATGTCAAATGTGTATATGTATATATGTCCATGAACCATCAGCACACAAGAACACACACACAGGGCTTGGCGCAGTGGCACACACCTGTAATTCCAGTGGTTTGGGAGCCTGAGACAGAAGGATCAAAAGTTCAAAGCCAGTCTCAACAACTTAGGCTCTAAGGAACTTAGTGAGATCTTGTCTCAAAATAAAAATAAAAAAGGGTAGAGATGTAACTCAGTGGCTAAGTACCCCTGGCATCAATCCCTGGCGCTGAAACACACACACACACACACACACACACACAAGCACACACAAAGGAAAAAAACTGTTAATGAAAAATCATCTCCACTGAGGTGATAAAAATAGTGGATAAGAATAGATGGTCACTGTCTCTGCCCAACTGTCTTCCTTTCCATTTGTTCTTGGGCTATGTACTGAGAGCAAGAGCAAGGATTGGAGGTTGTTAACCCCTTCCTGTTTCTGTGTTGCTCACTGAGCTGCCAGTTGGAGTGGCCTAAGCCTGAAGCTGTTCAAATAATTCTCGGCTTCCCTCCTCACCACTATGAGGTAGGATGGAATAGGAAGTACTGCCATTTGGAGTTTTGTCTGCACAAACCAGATCAATGCACTTCCAAGTTGCAGCTGCTGCTGAATTCTGTTAGGGGAGTTCCAGGACCTGGGGATTAGGTCTAATCTGGTTTCAGAGGTTTTGTTGGCGGGTGTCTGTCCTGGAGAGATTGGATCAACATAGCCCGACAGCTTGGCAGTTGCCAATCTCCGTTAGGAGTCTGGATCTCAGGAGCCTCCCAACAATTCTATTCAAGGGGCAGGGAAGTCAATCCTCCGTGCACTCTGCCTTCCCAGCCTACCCAGGCATAGATCCTGAGAGTATTCACACCCATCTGTTTAGATTCCTCGACTGCTTGTGCTGATCATGTGAGTTGCCACACTCAAAGGAGAAGCAAGTTGGGCTCCGCTTTTCGGACCTGAATACCCCTGGGTGCAATCTTCTCTGTGCCTGTTTCACTCACGTTGTGATAAGTATGAGATAGAAAAGGCCAGGCAGTGGAGAGTAAGGAAGGGACAGAAAAAGGACGACAAGAGGGCAAACACGAGGACAGCCATCCTAACATGCCCCGACTTGTTATGAAACAGTTCCTGTTGATCAGAGAGGGCATAAATCTTCATTTCGCTGAAAGCAACTGCATAATTCATAATCCAACCCGCACCCACCACGGGATAATTGAAACATCAAAAACCAATCTAGAGGAGTTTATCAACTTCTCCTTAACAGCCTTTAGAAGGAGGAGCGCTGTAGGACTCAAAGGGCACTCGTGCCCCTCCCCCGCGCACTGCGTCAGGAGTTTTCAATCTTTCTCCCACTTTCCGTCTTAATACAGTTCCTGCTTGCTTGCTTGCTTGCTTGCTTGCTTGCTTGCTTGCTTGCTTGCTTGCTTTTTGGGCGGCGTTGGCAGTGTTCATTCTTCCACTCCGTGGGACGCAAACCCGATCCTGCCTCCTGCTGGTTCCAGGGACACCCTAAGCCACACGATAGGTGCTTGCCAAGACCGCGGGGCAGTGTTTGCTATGACCGTCCAGCTCTGCAGCATCAGCGGCAGCATGGCCGCCTGGAGATGGCTCCATCTCAGCTCTCCACGGCCAGTTAAGAAACAGAACACTTTTCAATCCCCAGTTCACAGGCAGCCTCTGGATCAGACAAGTTCAGGCCGCTCGTCTGATCTCAGGTTTTTCCATGCCAGATCTGTCTGTCATCGTGTTTCTCTCTGTGTTCTCCCTCTCCTCTATGGTGAGCCAGTACTACTGCTGCCGCCGCCATGGCCACTGCGCAACCAGTTCAGCCCCATTGCTTTTTCTTCTTTATTCAATGTACCCAAATTTCGGAGACTCTAAGATCCTGTGACTGTCCAATATTACATTTTGGTGACATCCCTCTTTCACCCACCTTGCTGAGAAGCGGCACTCCAGCTGCTTGAATCCTGAGCCCCGGAGCAACTAAGAATGCAAACTTCCTCTACTCCACCATCTTGAATCCATCTTCTTTTTGTTCCTTAGAGAAACGACAGGCATATCATTTTTAGAAAGATAAAGAGGAACTACTCTTTGCTTCATCATACTAACTTCCTGTGAATGAAACCATAGACTGTAACTCATGACTATTAAACAGAAGCTTGGGGACTCCTCCTTTGTAATTTTAATCCCAATTTTTTTGGGGGGGAGGGGGGACAACGGGACTGGGATTTGAATCAGGCTAAGTGCTAAGCACATACCTGTCACAAGCTATACCCCCAGCAGCTGTAATTTAATCTTTAAGAGCACATCTTGAAAATTTTCCTTTCCAGGTGTGATGGAGCAACTGTTACTGGACTAACCCTCTTTCCATAAACAGTTAAAGTGGAAATACTATGTGAGGCGATTGTTTTTAAGCAATGAACAATAAGAAACTCAACACTGTAAACTTGGAGAGAGGAGAAAAATCATAAAGGAAACCCAGTGATACCCTGTATTTCTTCCTGAGTACAATTTTCCAACTATACCATAGGAAGTTAAAATCTAAACCAAGCACAGTGGTCCTGCTGAGCTAAAGAGACAAAGATCAGAGTTCAAATGAACTGAAGCAGTTGGAATTTATATAGTAAGGCATCAAAAAATAAGGAAGCTATGTTGGAGGTGGGGAGAAGTGGAGGGTTTCAAAAGTGTGGAAGATTTCTTATGAGACCTTGACTCAGAGGTAAGATGCACATGCTTATGGTAAAACTTCCTGAGGCTTATAGCAACTATAGAGAACAGTTACTATAGAGATAAGAACAGAATAGAGATTCTAGACATCCAACAGTGCTGAAGTTCTGGCCAAGCCATAATAAAAAGATTTTGTTACCAATTTATTATCACTCTAAGCATGTAACTTAGATACAAAAAATTAGGACCAGGTTTCAGGTCTACTCCTGGCTCATCCCAACAAAGTCCAAAACGAAGCCTTTATAAAAGATCAACAGAGAAGACCAAAATTGGAAGTTGAGATGTGCCAAAACAAACGAACTTGGGGAACATAGTGAGCTTGCTGAAGATGTACCCTAGCAAAGCATAAAGACAAGCCCATGGAAGTGCAAGGTAATCAGTCAGTAATTGAACTGCCTAAATCAAGAAAAGCTAACTTAAAGTTAACATTTCTCAATGAAGATAACAAAGTCCAGAACCTAGAATTTTCACAAATATATAATCAACAATGTCTCAAATACAATCTAAAAATTTGCTAGATATGAAAAAGAAAAAAGAAAAAAAAAGTACAACAGACAAATATGGTCCATAGTCAAGGAGGAAATATCAGTCTCAACAGTGCTGCAATGTTGGGTTTAAAAGTCAAGGACTTAAAAAAAAAAAAAAAGTCAAGGGCTTTAGCTACTATAAATATGGCTCAAAGTACTAAATGATATATGTTCTAAGAATTAAGGAAACTATGGGCTTACCGAGTGAAAAGGCAGGAAATCTCAGCATAGGAATTTAAACTATGAAAAAGAACTAAATGGAAATTCTGGAGCTAAAAAGTCCAATCACAAAAAAAAAAAAAGCCACAGTATACCAAAAATGGTAACAGAAATGCATGAAAATTGGAACACAGGAAAATATATCTACAAAAATTATCCATACTAGGGCTGAGGATGCAGCTCAGTGATAGAGTGCTTACCTAATATGCATGAGGTTTGGTCCCCAGCACCAAAAAATTACAAAATAAAAAAATAAAAATAAACAGATGCTCAGAGACCTGTAGGACAACTGGAAATGCTCTAAATAAGTTGGAGACCCAGAAGGAGAAGGAGAAAAGGAAAAAAAATTCTAAAATGATAATTAAAAGTTAAGCCAACGACTGGAAGAAGTTTTTGGAATGCACATATCTGACAATGGACTTATATCCAGAATGTGTGTGTATATATATTTTGAAATTTAGTAATATTAATACAACCTAATTATATTTTAATGGGCAAAAGACAAGCCCATGGAAGTGAAAGGTAATCAGCCAGTAATCAGCACTTAACCAAGGAAAATACATATTCAATAAGCACAAGAAAAAATATATACTCACCATCATCAGTCATCAGGGAAATGAAAATTAAAGCCATAAGATATGCTACACATTCATTAGATGCTAATATTGAAAAGATTGTCGATACCAAGTTTCAGGGGAGATGAAGAACAGATCTCTTATGAATTGCTATTGGGAGTAAAAAATGGTACAGTCACTTTGGAAAACAGTTTGGCAATTTCTTTAAGGTTAAACAAACACTTGTTTGAACCAGTGGGTATTCACTCCTATGTATTTACCAATACAAAATGAGGACAATGTCCAACACCAAGATAGGTCACAGCAACTTCATTGATGAAAGCCCCAAACTGGAAACAAAAGTTCACCAACAGACGCATGGCTGATGCGTTGTCATTTACACCATAGACTACTACTCAACAATAAAAATATGCATTACTAATAAATACACCCATGAGCATGAATCTCAGAAACATCAAGCTGAGTGAAAGAAACTTAACAGAAAAGGGCACATACTGAACGATTCAACGAAAGTGCTACAAGCGGCGATGCTGATCCCTAGTGATAGAAAGCAGATTGAAGGTTGCCTTGATCAGCATATGGAAGGACTGGCTGTGGAAGGGCATGAGGGAGCTTTCTGAGGACGAGAGTGTCCTGTTTTGATTGGGTGGTGGTTACATGGGTGTATACATTTATTGAACTATACATTTATAATGCCTGCATTTTATTGAATGTAAATTATACCTCAGAAAGTTGATTGTTAAAAGGTCACTTGCCTAACTGAATTAGAAACTTTATCTTCATTATCTTTCTGTGGTGAGTCATTCGGCAACAAGTTTTATAAGGAGCAAGTTCTTTATGAATCACACATAAGCACCCCGTATGAGTGTCTAACCCCTGGTGTTACATTTCATGACTGAGAAATAGGGGCCTGTTAAATTAATAATGCTCCTGCCCATCATGTCTGATTCTGGGCTGCAGAAAAAACTCTGATTTCTGCTCTCCTTTAAATGCCCTCAGGAACTATTTTTGGTTCCTCTATATTTATTTTGTAAATAAGTCATACCATCCAACATGTTGGCTACTACAAAACTTGAGGGTCTATTCCCTACAAAATCTGCCCCAGTCTTACAGCAGAGGTAAATGGTTAGAGTCTCACTACATAAAAAGCTGATACTATTGTTGGTCAAATATGCTGTCCTGTCACCTTCCCTTGCTCAAGGAACCTCTTATACAGTTTTTGAAAACGCTGGCAATAGGGAAGAGACTTGCCTTTTCTTCAGATACTCCTATCTGCAATGGGAAACTGATGGACAAAAGTGAAGTATCATAAACAAAGGGCACTTCTGGCCTGTGCAGTGGTCATACATGCTAAGGCCAATGTCCCCCATTTACTGGAAAATCTCCCTTGCTGATTTGGAGCCTTAATAAGAATAGAAGGCTGATTTTAAGTCCTTTGGGTATAGGCCAAGGAGTGGAATATCTGGGTCAAATGGTGGTTCCATTCCAAGTTTTCTAAGGAATTTCCATTCTGCTTTCCAGAGTGACTGCACCAATTTGCAACCCCACCAGCAATGTGTGAGTGCACCTTTTCCCCCACATCCTTGCCAACACCTATTGTTGCTTGTTGTCTTGATAATAGCCATTCTAATTGGGGTGAGATGAAATCTTAGGGTAGTTTTGATTTGCATTTCTCTTATTACTAGAGATGTTGAACATTTTTCCATATATTTGTTGATTGCTTATGACAAAGCCACATCAATGTTTCTAGCAGCTCAATTCACAATAGCTATTGTGAAACCAACCTAGATGCCCTTCAAAAGGTGAAAGGATAAAGAAACTGTGGTATATATATACAGTGGAATATTATTCAACCATAAAGAAGAATAAAACTATGGCATTTGCAGGTAAATGAATGGAGTTGGAAAATATCAAGCTAAGTGAGATAAGCCAATCCCAAAAAACCAAAGGCAGAATGTTTTCTCTGATAAGCGGATGATGATACATAATGGGGGTGGGGTAAGGGAAGAATGTAGGAAGGATGAATTGTGTAGAGGGAAATGAGGGGTGGGGAGGGGTGGAAAGATAATGGAATGAGACAAACATCATTACCCTATGTACCTGTATGATTACACAAACAGTGTGACTCTACTTTGTGTACAACCAGAGAAATGAAAAGTTGTACCCCATTTGTGTACAATGAATCAAAAAATAAATTTGAAAAATACATTTACTAGCAAAATCAATAAGAATAGAAGGCAATTCATAAAACAGTACTACAAGTTCAAACCCTGTATTACTTTTTGTATTATTTTCTATTGCTGCAAAACAAATTACTCTGAATTTAGCAGCTTAAAATGACACTTGTGTATTAACTAAGAGTTCATTCAATTAGAAATCTGAGTAGGCTTGGCTAGATTCTCTACAAGGGCATGTCACAAAGCCAAACTCAAGGTGTCATCTGGACTGAGCTCTTATCTGGAGGCTTTGGGGCAGAATTTGCTCATCATATTCAGTTTGGCAGAATTCAGTTCTGTGTGGATGTGGAACTAAGAACTGAGATCCTGTTTCCTTTTTATCTATCTAGAAACTATCTGCATCCATGGCTCATGTTCCCCTTGCTTCATCCTGAAGGCTAGTAATTGTGGATTGCATCCTTCTCAGGATTAGATCATCTCAACTCAGGGACACTTTACCACTGAGCTACATCCCTATCCCACTTTTTTTTTTATTTTGAGACAGGATCTCTCTAAGTTGATAGGGCTTCACTAAGTTGCAGAAGCTAGCCTTGAACTCAGGATCCTCCTGCTTCAGGCGTCCCAAGTTCATATGCACATATGTACATATGCCACAATCCCAGCTGGTTTCCCTGTCTTAAGGTCAACTGAGTAGTAATTTTTAATTACCTCTGCAATATTAGTTTGCCATGTTACCTAACGTAATCATGGGAGTAACACTAGATCATGGGGCCATCTTAGAATTCTGCCTACAATCCCAATGCTAGATTCTGTCCAGTACCACTCATCTGTGCCTTCAGAGATACTACTCAAAAATGAAAGTTGTGCTACACTGTGATTCAAAGACCACTCTTCAATTGCAAAAATTAAGACTCACCATTACAGAAAATACCACATCTGAAGTTAAACAAACTGTGTTTCAATCCCAGAAAGTCAGCATGAGCTGGAGAAGTGACACCAAAGCAGGATTTTCTAGAATGCATGGATTTGGGGGAAGCAAGGGCATGACAAGAGAGTCATAAACAGGGCATCAGTTGAAGCAGTGATGAAACCCACAGGAGAGCCTGCTGGGGAACAATGAAAATAAAACAAGAATGGCGAAGCAAAAGTAAAGATGGCTTTTTAAACCAGGACAAGAGTTTGCATTTGATTAAATAGGCCACACTGAGCTTATAAAAGCCATTTTATACTGACATTCTATGGTGTGTGGAGTGGGCTTTGGTTTATTGCAGGAAAAAATATATGGGAGGAAAAGAAGAAATTAGAGTGGCAGGGGGTTCAGAATACTATTCTCCCTATTCTTGTGTTGGTTTAAATGTTTCCATAATAAAAAGCTGGGTTAAAAAATGGCTGCAAATTAGTGCAGCCACTCTGGAAAGCAGTGTGGAGATTCCTTAGAAAACTTGGAATGGAACCACCATTTGACCCAGCTATCCCACTCCTTGGCCTATACCCAAAGGACTTAAAATCAGCATACTACAGAGATACAGCCACATCAATGTTCATAGCTGCTCAATTCACAATAGCCAGACTGTGGAATCAACCTAGATGTCCTTCAATTGATGAATGGATAAAGAAACTGTGGTATATATATACAATGGAATATTACTCAGCCATAAAGAATGATAAAATTATGGCATTTGCAGGTAAATGGATGAAATTGGAGAATATCATGCTAAGTGAGATAAGCCAATCTCAAAAAGCCAAAGGAAGAATGATATCGCTAATAAGTGGATGATGACACATAATGGGGGGAGGGAAGGGTTAATGTTAGGGTTAGAGTTAAGGTTAGGGAGGGGGACAAGAATGGAGGAAGGAAGGACTGTATAGAGGGAAAAGAGGGGTGGGAGGGGTGGGGGAAGGGAAAAAATAACAATGAATCAAACAACATTACTCTATGTAAATTTATGATTACACAAATGGTATGCCTTTACGCCATGTACAAACAGAGAAACAACATGTATCCCATTTGTTTACAATAAAAAAGAAAATGTCTATTGTAGTAAACCAGGAATGGAAATGTGAAAACCTTGACATAGGTAGTGGCAGAGAAAACAGAAACAAAAAGTTAACTCAACAGACATGTTGTCCTTGATAATGAATTTAACATAACTTTAGCTGAAGGGAGAAATAAAACTGACTCATGGATACAGCCTTGGAAATAAAAAACATAATAAAAAGAGCAATCTGTCAACTGTCTATAAATTCTTGCACTTTAAGTGATGTAACTGATGACTGAATGGTTGAAATGTGTATGGAAATTAATAATCTGGGTAAATTAAATTTGTTTGTACGTGTCTTTCTCTATGACACCACATTAAAACATTAGACAGTTTTTACTCATTAAATTTAGAGGGTCTGTTTGGAAAAGTCTGGCTTAGAATGCAGCCGTAATTGATCATTTACAAAAAATTATTTTGTGGGATCCTAAAGTGATCTCTACTCATTTTTTCTTTAAACAGACAAGTGTGCTATAATATATCACATTTAAAGTTTTCTATAAATTGATATCAAATTTTCCCCTTTTAAAAAATTCTTCCACGAATATTTGAGTAGAGACACCATCCAAATATTTGCTTGTTTTCCCATGTATTTTTAATTTTCCCTAGGTACACCTAAGAAGTTATATCAGACAAAAGGGCTATCCTGAAAATGAGCAATTCTTATTTTCATATCTCCAAGAGCCTAAAAAGTATTCTTTTTAAATTTTAAAGTAATTCTGGGAGGAACACTTCTCTGGAGCGAAAAGAAAGGATAGCTTTTTAAAGGCAAATGAAAGTGATATCTAATGTTAAAAAATGTCTGGAGCCAGTTCAGAAGGCAGACCTCTTGGCAGACAGGCTCTCCCTGAGACAAATGCCCAAACTAATTCTTGAGAGCTGGAAGAGAGGAGCAGTTCATCTCCAGAGCAGTCCATACCGCAGATCCTGGGAAAGCCAGTCAGGAGGTGCCTCACACTCCCTGCAAAGCACCTGAAACTGAAGCCCTCCGTGAAACCCATTTGGATGCAAGTAGAAGGAGCAGGCTGTGCAGATTAAGATACCATGAACTGATAAATAGTAACTTCAAACCTGAGCCCCAAATCAAGCTAAGGAATCTATTATTGTTTTGCAATCTGAAATAATTCTCTATTGACAAACCTGAAGAATTACTATGCTGTTCCAACAGAACATACATGCTGGATCCAACTACAAAGCTCCCAGAGATGCTTGAAATCTTTATATTCAGATCAATAGCCAGAATTCTGTCACTTAAAAAAATAATATGTAGACCCAAAGCAGTGTATGTCTATGCAATTTGGGAAAGTAAAATCAGTAATAACTCTTCGCTTTCTAACATTTGCAGTTACCATTGAGTACCTGCTCTATATCATTACAGGGGTGGGTACTCTAAAGCATAGGGTAGGTGTTTAGTTGATTATCATATTTCTTCCCACATGGGCAACTTTAGGTAGTATCATCCAAAGTGAAGAACAACAGGTTTATTCATATGTGTACCAGACAGAATAACTCATGATAATCAAAGAAGTTTCCTAAATTTAAAACAATTAAATCACTTTTAATCACTATAATACTTTTAAATTAAAGCTCAATAATTATTTTTTGTTTCCCTTAATATTTGTCTATCAGGTAAAGCATGGTGACATACACCTAATCCCAGCAGCTCGGGAGGCTGAGGCAGGAGAATCACAAGTTCAAAGCCAGCCTCAGCAACTTAGAGAGGCTCTAAGCAACTTAGTGAGACCCTGCCTCAAAAAATAAAAAAGGGCTGGGGATGTGGCTCAGTGATTAAGCACCTATGAGTTCAATTCCTGGTACCAAAAAAGAAATTTTTTTTTTTTTATCTATCAGTATACATAGGATTCCTGATCAATGGCAGTTATTATAACTAATACAAATAAATTAGATCAATAATTATGTATAAAAGCCTTCATAGATTCTGAAGACTATATAATTTCTCAAAAAGAATTATTTATAAGTTCTGGAATCTACTGTATACAACACTCTCCCTATAGTTAACTACACTTTATTGTACACTTAACAATGTAAAAAGAATAGCTCTCATGTTAAGGGTTCTTAAAACTATAAATTTTTTAAAACATGAAATCTTAATCTTATTTATAACAGAAATAATGTTAATAAGTCCTCTTTTCCTGGTGCTTAGTTAAATGGTGACCCCCCCCCCCCAAAGATAAGTTTACATCCTAACCCTCAGGACCTGGGAATTAGGCAGATCCTAAATCCAGTGACAAGTATCCTTATAAGAAATACACAGAGGAGAAACACAGGAAGAGAAGGCCACATGAAGATGGAAGGAGACCAATGTCATACTGCCATAGCAAAGGAACACCAGGAGCCACCAGAAGCTGGAATTGGCAAGGAAAGAATCCACTACAGCCTTTGGAGGGAGATGATTCTGACAACACATTGATTTCAGAGTTCTGTGCTCCAGATCTGTGCAAGAATAGATTTCTCTTGTTTAAGCTACTACATTTCTGCTATTTGTTACAGTACAGCAAAATAATATACCTGGGGGACTTAAAAACCAGAATGAGCTAAGAAAAACATTTTCTGAAAGCAGAAAGACAGACAAGATGACTCATGATTTCATCTTCTACTCTAGCATCTATAGCACAGAATCCATTGTGCCTTGCACATTGCATGCATTCATGGGCTGCTACATCATCCCTGTGGGTGTTCCACCAAGCCATTCTGTTACCATCACATAGCTACTGCCCCACCACAGCTACTCTCCTGAGTCTGCATTTCCCAGTTGATTTACACTACACTGTGCACTAGAACCATCTTCACATATGCCTCTCAGAAGCCCTGAAACTCCTGCTAATTCTGGGGAAGTCTGGAGTGGGACCTAGAAATTTGTATCCTTAACAAACTTCACAAAAATCCTAATATCCACCTATGACTGAAAACTTGAACCTAGGGCATTCAGCAACTGGACCATCTGGCTACTCTAATCCCCCTTTGGAGGGAGTATGATTCTGACAGGGATCAGGGAGCACAGGCTATAGGACAAAGAATAACATAAGTGGGACACACTTCAGTAAGAATCTACAGTCTTACTCATGGAAGTAAATACTTCATCCACGCAATATTTCTGGGTCTACACAGACTCAAAGTTGGCATGAGAGGACTGAGACAATAAAGTGAAATCAGACTTTATATGTAGTGGAAGCATTAGAGTATTTCTGGATTAAAGTACATACTCCACATGAATGATGAAATGTTTATGTACTAAAGTTTATGTCAGAAAAAAAAGAGCTGTAACATTAAATTTAATTTAAGAACTAGTTATTGAATGTCTACTGTCTCAGATACTGTGTGAGGTATAGGTCCTCTAAGGTTGAATATGACAGCCCCTCCCCTTCTCTCAAGCACTAATCTGGTAAACCAGAAGCATGGTTATAACTAATCTCAAATTGCACCTAGGCCTGATCTCAGGGCCACCACTAAGAACAAAGCCAGTGGCTAAAATGAATTTCTCCCTGTGGTTACTTAACAGTACAGAACTGATGTTATTAAAAAATGGAAGTCAGTGGCAGTAAGATTAAGTTGACATTTATTAAAAGTTAGAGGAGTATGAGGGAATTCTCCACTCCTGATCAAGTAAAAATATAGAAAGAATGTTAATGTTACTGATTTGACTAACAAATAGAAGTGAAAGATTTGGTTTCTGACTCTTGTGGGAATTCCTTAGTGAATATCAAACTACAATTCTAGAATTAGTCCTTTGCAAAAAGGGACAGCCCAATGTAAAAAAAAGAAAGAGTCCCGCTATGCCCATTTTCATTAACATGTGATTGATGTTAAATTATATGGCTAAGTTCAGACTTGTGATCATCATTAATTCATTATTATTTAATAGTATAACTCTGGCTCAAAATATGACCTCCCCTCAAAACCAATGATCCCAACCAAGATTGGCATATGTTAATTCACTCACTGAAACAATATTCTACAAGCTCCTACCTTATGCTGGACACTGTAGTTGAGGTGGCAGCAATGAGCACATCTGCTTGACTTCTGTGAGGCTCATACCTAAGGCCTATTCCACCAAGAGTTTTTTCCATATTCCTGTTGCAGACATCACAGTATCCTCTCCTGCAAGGCCCCTAGGAAGCCTGAGGATCTTTCCCATCATGATACCCATAATATTATCTGTAAAAGGTGGAACACAAGATGAAACTGACTGTCCTGGATTCTAACCAAACTGCACCGGAATCACCTGCTGTTCCCACAAAATACTATGCGTTTGCTTCATGCTATCTCATATCTCACATCCATGTCAGCCATCCTAAGGATCTAGCACAAATGTTCTATCAGAATTAAAACACCAGACAGAATATTTGAATCCTCCCCATTCAATGTAAATTCCTCTTCTGAATGTCTATAATTACTTTTTCCTTTTGTTACACTACTTAACAGCAACCAAGTATAGTCAACCTAATGAAGGGCATACCATCTGTCACATAAGCATCTTAAAGCTAAGAAATGTCTTACATTTTGATCTCATATTATCTACCATATATCTGTGTGTGCGCACACACAAACTCTCTCTCTCTCTCTCTCTCTCTCTCTCTCTCTCTCTCTCTCTCTCTCTCTCTCTCTCTCACACACACACACACACACACACACACAAATATCCTTGCCAGACACTGATTCAATTGATTAATTATGAAAAGAATAATTAATCTCTACTCTTTGGGATTAAGAGAGAATATATAAATTCACTTGGGGAGAGCTCTCTGTATAGCTATTTTCAGTGGGCATATATCATTTCTATAGTTTTGGTTAGCATCAGGTTGTATTTGCAAAGCAAATTATCCTTAAGATTTCACTTGTATGATTTTACTTCTTATGCTTTAGTAAGTCAGGTCCTCAGCTGACATGATGACTTGGGCCTACTTTTTCTTCTATTGGGTGCAGGTTATCTATTCTAGTGCCTAAGTTCTTAATCCATTTTAAGTTGATTTTTTTGCAGGGTAAGAGATAGAGATTTAATTTCATTTTGCTACACATGAATTTCCAGTTTTTCCAGCACCATTTATTGAAGAGGCTATCTTTTTTCCAATGTATGTTTTGGCACCTTTGTCTAGTATGAGATAACTGTATTTATGTGGGTTTGTTTCTGTGTCTTCTATTCTGTACTATTTTGGTGGCAATACCATGCCATTTTTGTTACTATTGCTCTGTAGTAGTATAGTTTAAGGTCTGGTAGTGTGGTGCTCCTGCTTCACTCTTCTTACTAAGGATTGCTTTGGTCTCTTGTTTTTCCAAATTAATTTCATGATTGCTTTTTCTAGTTCTATGAAGAATGTCATTGGGATTTTAATAGGAATTGCATTAAATCTGCATAAGACTTTTGGTACTATGACCATTTTGACAATATTAATTCTGCCTATCCAAGAGCATGGGAGATCTTTGCATCTTCTAAGGTCTTCTTCAATTTCTTTCTTTAGTGTTCTGTAGTTTTCATTGTAGAAGTAAATTCAAGAATCAATAAATGGGATGGATTCAAACTAAAAAGCTTCTTCTCAGCAAAGGAAACAATCAATAATGTGAAAAGAGAGTCTACGGAATGGGAGAAAGTCTTTATGATATGCACCTCAGGTAGAGCACTAATCTCCAGGATATATAAAGAAATCAAAAAACTTAACACCAAAAAAAACAAATAATCCACTCAATAAATGGGCTAAGGAACTCAACAGACATGTCACAGAAGAAGAAATTCAATTGATCATCAAACATATGAAAAAATGTTCATCATCGTTAGCAATTAGAGAAATTCAAAACTACTCCAAGATTTCATCTCACTCCAGTCAGTATGGCAATTATCAAGAATACAAGCAATAAGTGTTAGTGGGGAAAAAGATACACTCATACATTGCTGGTGTGGCTACAAATTGGTACAAACACTATGAAAAGCAGTATGGAGAGTCCTCAGAAAACCTGGAATGAAACCACCACTTGACCCAGCTATCCCACTCCTCAGTTTATACCCAAAGGACTTGAAGTCAGCATACCACAGTGACACAGCCACACAAATATTTATAGGAGCTCAATTCACAATAGCTAAACTATGGAACCAACCTAGATGCTCTTCAATAGATGAATGGATAAAGAAAATGTGTGCACATATACACAATGGAATATTAGCCTTAAAGAAGAACGAAATTACAGCCTTTGCCAGTAAATGAATGGAGCTGGAGAATATCATGCTAAGCAAAATAAGACAAACCCAAAAAACCAAAGGCTGAATGTTACCTCTGTTAAGTGGATGCTGATCCATATGGGAGATAGGGGAGGTAGGGAAGAATGAAGGAACTTTGGATTGTGCAGAGAGGAGTGAGGGGTGAGAAGGGAGTGTGGGGATGGGAAAGACAGTGAAATGAGAGGGACATTATTACCCTATATGTGTATGATTACACTACTGGGGTGACTGTACCATGTATAGTCAGAGGAATGAAAAGTTGTGCTCCATCTGTGCACAATGTGTCAAAATGCATTTTATTGTCATGTGTAAGTAGAACAAATTAAAAAATAAAAAAGATTTCACTTGTATGAAAGAAAAGGTTTATCTAATGTACAGAAATAGAACTAAAGTAGATTCTCAGACTGTATATCATGGTATTCTGGAGTGTGTGAAGCCTTTGATATTGAATATAGGGTTTGTGTCCATATGCTTATGTACATTTTTCCAGGGAAAAAATTCATACCTTCCACATTCTCAAGTTATAAGAACTAGGTTATATGTGTAGTAGTTGTGATGATTGACACTGACAGATGTGTTTGTCCTCCCACATGTTGAAATGTCATGTAGGGAAAGAGAAGAATACCGTGTACTACTGCCCCCAGACGTGTCCCTCTCAGGGTGATACTGGTAATCTCCAAACTGTTTTTCATGTGTTTGCTGCTCCCAATAACTTTTTGGTTTTTTTAACCATATGAGCTTCTGAATAATCATAGTACCTATTAAGCTTCCATGATATTTTCAGAACTTAAACCTCTACTAATGATGAACATTTTTTATTAAATCTTATATACCTTCAGGAAACATGTTCTCAAAAAATCAAAATTAAAATATATTAAGTAATTAAAGATATTTATCTTTGTCATTAATAGTATTTTTTCTATCTACAGAAATAAATAAGAGCAGGAAAAGAAAATGCATATCCTTAGGACAAACATTCAGGTATTAATGTTCATTTAAAACCATGTGTGGTTTTTTTCCTAGTGGAAGAGACTGGGTTTAATCACACCATGTTTATTTATAGATGCCAAGTGACTATACCTAATTTTTGTCCACAAGACATACCAAGCAAACATTGTAATCAATCCTTATGGTATCTTTTTAAAAAGAATGTAAGTACTTAGCTACAAAGACACTTAGTCACTTATCAGACTTATCATTTTTTTAAAATAAGAGTTTTTTAATGAATCAGATTTGTCACAAAGAATTAGGATGCAATTAAAGCCAAATACATTCCTCAGGGCATGCCAGAGGTAAGCAAATGTTAACAGCATCAAAGTTGCTAAAAAAAAAAATGAAAGTTTTCTTCTGAATGACAATATAAACATCATGGCACATTATCATTATTTGACAATAGAAAAGAGAAAGATATGTTTCTATATTGACTTTTTGTTGTTTCTCTAAAGATTTAAAACAAAAACTTTGATAGATCATGTAAAATTATAAGTTCTAGAAGGTGAGCCATAAAGAGGTTCTCTTTAAGAGCATGCAATAACCTACAAATAATGTGTCTCATTTCAATGCATGAGAAGAAGCATATTTACAAACCAGACATGGCTCTTTCAGCCCCCATTTACTTTATCTACAAATACTCTAGTTAGGCACAGTGATACCTCCTTTGAATGTATTTAATTTTAAAAATTAAATACACTTGTTTATTAATTCACTTATTTATTTCCATTTTATTGATTAACACATTTCAAATATCCATGTTACAGGTCAAATACATACAATAATTTTAAAGACAAAAATAACAATTATATACAGTTTGCAAAGATCAAATCCTAACCATAGATGCCTTCCATCTAGTCCAATGACTAGAGACCCGCCAACACCAATAACAATTACCAGGTAGTGTATCAGACTATAAGAAGCCTCAACACTATAACCAGATTTTTTTTTTCCTTTCAAATTCTTTCATTTTCCTTAAAGAAGTGTTTACAATTTACCTGCCCAGAACCAGTAATGGCAACATGAGTGATGCCTTATGCCACAAACCAGTTTTCTCCTACCCAAAAGCTACTGTTAATTGAAAGCAATTTTACCATTCAGATCAAATTCAGATGTCTAGATCCCAGATACCTGGGTATGAAATATGCAAATCTGCCAAAAGAAATTAGATATTTTTCTTCTTTCTGTTAATATAACCCACTATATAATAGTGAACTAAATATGTTTGTTTCATAGAAACAACTTACATTTGCCAATACAGGGCAAATGGTCTATGTACAGATACATTAGGACTGCCTAACTGACAGTGAGTGTTGCTGACCAGGCTCCAGGGCAGTGGAGCTAATATGGTGGTGCTCTCTGCTGAACAGACTTCCCCTTCAGGATACGTCGAATCTGGAAGAGAAATAAAAAAGATTTATGAGGTTTACTGTTGTGGGTCAAAGTGATACATTTTCTTCAGATTTTAATGCCTTTCTTATATACTCTACAGCATTCCTTGAAGAAATGTGTAAAATATCTGTCAAGATTAAAGTGATTCAAAAAATGTAACTCCTTTTAAAGCTTATTTAAGAACTCCTATAGTGATTTTTGAGTGCAATACAATCAAACATCTCCACTAAAAATTATCTGAAAAATCATCTTAAGTTGAAAATCTATAGCTATAGCTATAGGTAAAATAACATCTTTCCTCACAAATTCTGAATTATTATTTATGAAAATATTTGACAGTAATTATAATATATTAAAATACCTCAGTTATCCTGAAGCCAGCCTAACTAACAAGTTACCATACTTAATAAGGAAGTATAACCTACCTAATTAAAGTACATGCCATGTCCACCTTATGCACACACGTATAGCCTTAATACCCTTCAAGCCAAAAGAGCTGTCATAATGTCATAATATCCAGGTGTTAAATAAAGCAACTACTTTTATGGGTCACAGGAAAGCTCCCAGGTTCATTCAGAGGCTAGTGATTGATTGTATGCCTCAGTCTGACAAATTGTATCATCTGTCTTTGAACCTCAACAAATTAGAAGCAACGATTCTAGAAGAAAGAAGACTGAGGTAGGGGATTTAAATGATAGTCTGACAATAAGAGCAAAGGGAAAGGCCCTCTCCACTCCCCAATACACACAATACAAAAGCAAAAAGGAGAGTAATCTAAGAACATTTTTAAGGAAGCAAATGTGCCTCCAGACCCCAATGCTCCCTGAAAGCACTGTTACCTGAGAGCAAACAACAGTGAAGCGGAGCAGATCCTGGGCTTCAGACTCTGATGTGCACTAGTTAATGATGGTTCCTGTCCTCAGAACCTCTCTAGATACCGACTTCCTCAGCTGAATGTACTGCAAAGTTTCTGTAACTCTTAAGTGACATACAGGAAATCTGCTACAAACTACAGAGACTCTAACTTATGAAGAGGGGTTATGGTATCATTATGGTCATAATGACAGCCAGAAATCAAATAAAGTTAAGATGCATTTCACATATCTTATTTTAATTAGTGACGGACACTGACAGAGCCTACCTGAGGAGCACCTTTCACTTAAACAACCTCATCCATCTCCCTTTATTTCAGACCAGAGTACCTGAAGGTATTCCCTCTTCCTCCTGTGACCCTTACCTGTTCTCCCACAGGGCCATCAGGAACCAAATGCACTGGCTGTTCGTTCTCCAAGTTCCGGGTACTTGGGTCTGCTCCCTTCCTCATCAACAGGCGGACAGCATCCAACTGTGTCACCCGATACTGCAGGCTGGCAGCAACATGGAGTGCAGTGTTTCCATTATAAGCCTGAAGACAAAGAAATAAAATAACTCACATCAGGAAGGGGGACTTTCATGAAAGGAGCTTGAAAACTTGAAGCAGGTGTAACAAAGGTTACTTCATCTCTGGTGTTATTAAGGCTTCTAAAAGCACCTTTGAATTCACGAAAGACAGGCAACCGGGCAGCTCCAAGAAGAGGCGAATGAGTTCCAGATTTGCTTCTTCGGCTGCCAGATGCAGTGCTGTGCGGCCACTTTTACGATCCTTGTCAGAGAAAAGAACAGAAAAAAAATTAAAATCCAGATACCAAGGGTTGGAATATACTTTTTACCCTGTCTCTCAAATGTCTGAATCAGCCTTAGAAACTTAACTTTGAATGTTCTCTTCTACACAGTCTTCCTGAAACCCAAGCTAAATGGAATCTCATTCCTCTTCAATTTCCTACTAATTTGTCTATTTGACTCTCATCACAACCTATCCTTGTAAAAAGGGTGGCCATAAAATGTAGAAACATGATACTTTTTTATCATGTATTATAACATCAGTAAACCATTTATTATGTATCACCATTTTTCTACTTTGTAGTACCAAGTTCAGCTATCATGAGCCATATCCCTTTGCTCTTCTGTTAGTAATCCCCCCAAATGCCCAAGTGATTTATGATGTAGACATTTCCCCCTAAAAGTAACTAACACTGTGCTTTAGGACACAGGGAATACTCAGTAAACAAACCCCCAATTTAAAAAGAACAAAATATTTTATAGCTTAAAAAACAGATGCTTGGTGAGGCCAAGCAGATTATTTAACAATAAAATATAAAGTGCTCATGAAAAAAAAGAATAAAAGATGTTTAATTCCTGATCCTACAACAAAGAAACCCACACAAAAAACACTATATTGTCATAAAATACAAATGGAAGCCTAAATGACAATATCAATTTCAAGCATTTTCTTTTCCTTTCAAAGACTAATTTATTTCACAGCTAAAAAATCTTTTTTTAAAAATATGTTTTAGTTGTAGATAGACACAATACCTTTATTTTATATATTTATTTTTATAAATAATTGAACTCAGTGCCTCACACATGCCAGGCAAGTGCTCTACTACTGAGCCACAACCCCAGCGCCTAAATGATCTTTTTTGGAAAATAATCCACAGATTACAAGCAAATCAAGAAAGCAGATTAAAGATCTTTTATAATGTAAGCTTCTTAACTATCCATACATTGATACTCACTCCATTAATTTAAAAACAAGAAAAAAGTTGTTTTCATCTGTACTTGGGAATAAGATCTTTTGCTCTAACTACTTATCTCTCCAACCTCATCTCAAACCTCTTGTGAATTTACCTTTGCTTCCACTGCTGCTCCCATTTGAATTAGACACTTGATGGTGTCAACTAGACTCTTATTCTTCAGTAAAAGCTCCTGAACTTCAGGTGAATGAGGCTGTTGATTTCTCTGGAGCTCATGTACCACAGCATTGTGGGCCAGGACGGCACAATGGAGGGGAGTCAGGCCTAGGAGAAAGGGACAGTAAAGCAGGGGTCAAGCATCTTGTCAAGTCTTTTGATTGCACTGTAATTAGAAAGTTTGAGGATGGCCTCTCTGATTGCCTATCAAGAGACTCCACAAAAACTAGTAAGGCCATCTGAATATGACTTCTATTGGGCCTTACTGCTAATTTTACCTAAAGAACATTTTAGTTTTAATTACCTCCCGTCCTTCTTAGTATGATACTTAATACCCTTAGAAGGTAAGGGCTCTACTTTCTACATGGTTCTTCTCCCCTTTTCATCCTCACCAGCACTGGGGATTAAAGTCAAGTGTGCTACCACTGAGCTACATCATCAGACCTTTATATTTTAGGGTCTCACTAAGTTGCTGAGGTTGGTCTTAAACTTGTGAACCTCCTGCCTCAGCCTCAGCTGGGATAACAGGTGTGTGTCACCACACCCAGCCCTCCACATGGCTCTTAATCCAATAAGGTTTTAGTTGCTTACCATCATAGTTAGTTGCCTCAAGATCCACAAACTGATTGCTCCTCACTGCTCCCTTCTGGATTGCCTACAAAATTTTAAAATAGATATCGTTAGCAAAATATGAGAACACAAACACTTACCTACTAGTTTTCCTAAGAAATGAATAAATCAACTCAAAACACTATTTCAGTAAGCAACCTACATGCAACTTCTAATATCTAAGCCTTATCTCTTTGGCCCTGCAATGGTGGAAGTCTGGTTCACTGCCTCTTACCTGAAGCACCTGGGAGTGGCCCTTCTCAGCACAGACGTGCAGAGGTGTTCTTCCCCAGCAGTCTGTGGTGTTCACCTGGGCCCCAAGATTTACCAGATCCTGCACGATGAGATGCTGATTGGCAGCCACTGCCACCTGAAAGGCACTCTGTGGATATTCAGGGGAAAAAAATATTATTTTAAACATATAACACTATAACAAAGAAAGTGAAACTAAACTATGACTGAGGGGAAAACCAAAACCCACAGAGAAAATAAATCCTATTAATAAACAATCAGACACCATAAGAGGAGGAAACTAAAATATGCCCAGGGTGTGGCTTAATTATACTTAATCTTTGGTCAATAACTACAAAGTTAACATTAATAACGTCAAGGCTGATGGTGGCAAAAAGTCAATTATTTCAAAGTTAATATTAACTAAAGTCTCTTGATCTTCAGCTTTGACGCAAGGTGCACTCGAAACAGTCATCAATCACTTCACCATGACCATATCTTTGCCACTTCAGACTCTGTCAAGTTCCCCACCTGTCCATTGTGCTCCTTAATATCTAGCATGTGAAGCGCATTCATCTTTCTTGCAAGAACATAGGAAAGTGCTCTTCTCCCTTGAGCAACAGCAATGTGGAGGAACCTGGGGAATGAGGAAAGAAAAATAGGTGAAATTCATTTGATTTCATTAAGTTCATCTTTAAAAAAAAATCTTTTTTCAGCCCTTTTTTGATATAATGGTGCATTCAAATGAAACATTACAGAGCATAATCAGTCTTTTCTGCACGATGGATGGTACACCTAAATTGTAACATGGTGAATTAGTTACAGAAATAAGAGAAGAATGCCCAACTCCATGTTGACTGCTTTAAATTACTTTTAAATACTCATAAAAACCCTAAGAAGGAGTATTACTTTTTATACATCAAGAAATAGAGGCAGGTTATTTCAAGAACTTTGCCCAAGGCCAAGCAGACATCAAGACAGATCAGGGACTGAGGTTGTGGCTCAGTGGTAGAAAAACTGCCTCGCATGTGTGAGGCACTGTGTTCAATTCTCAGCACCACAAATAAATAAATGAATAAAATAAAGGTCCATTGACAACTAAAAAAATGTAAAAATAAAAGATCAAGATTTGGTCTACAAATCAACTCACCATTTATGCCTAGTAATGATCTGTTTCTGCTCTATAAACACAGTACGGCTGGCATTCAAAACCAATTTATTCAAAGACACATATTTTTATTAATTTAGAACAGGTAATTATTTCAGTCAAAAAAAAGGCATATCCTTTCTTGAAATATTAGCTATCGCTAAATAGCACTTTCTACCCACACTGTTGCTTGTTAACCAATCGCTAAGATATAACCTGGTATACTCTAGAAATGCTATGCCCACTAGTCCCAACAAGTGTGGCATACCAAATTAAGCACAGGAGACAAAAGGATACTTACGTATCACCATCTGCATCCTTCGAAAGAAACTGGTCCTGGGAAATATTTGCCAATTTATTTTCTTCCTGCTCTACTTGCCACTGAAAAAATGACTTCCCTAACTGTGTGGTGTTCATTTGGTTTCCGATAAGGTTTGGGAATGGCTGGGACATGTTTAAAGAGGCAGCACCTGCATCAAGTGGCCGCAGGGCTTCACAGGCACTGAAGTTCTGCAGGTGAGCATCACTTGGTTGCTGCACACTGGGGGAAGTCTGAAGGGGAACAGCAATATTCTCAGATTCCCCATGACCCCTTAGAAGGGATACAAAATTTTGGTTTGAGCAGAACTGTGGTTCTTGACCATCAAAGAGGTTTGATTCATAGTTAGGCGACTGGGAAGTTCTAGAATAAGGACTGTATTCCAGAGTTGGGTTGGGGATATAGTGGTGCTGCTGCTGCTGCTGCTGCTCTACATTCTGGTTCTGTGGAGAATACTGGTACAGGGAAGCCTGGTCCATCACTTGTGGGGAGCCACTGACTTGGAATGGTTGATATTTCTGAGGTGGAGAGAAGACATGCCCTCCATGGAAGTCCTGACACTGCTCTTGAGGGGAGCTTTGAGGTACCACAGGGCTCATCCAGCTAACTTGGACTGTGTTCAGGGAAACTGGGCTGCATTCATTTTTAATGTTTATAATGTTCTGAAGTAGATCAGCACTGCTGTCTGGTTTGGATTCATTGTGATGAACATCTTCCATGCTCTCACCAGGTGTTGGTGTTTGAGGTGGTGTCTGAAAAGAAAGAAAATTCAACTTGTACACGCACTTCCTTCTAAGATTTTTCCAGAGGCTAGGGGTGTAGCTCAATGGTACAGCATGTGCTAGGGTTCAATCCCCAACATGCACACAAAATTTTTTTAATAATAAAATTATTCCAGGAAGGATATCTGAAGGGTATTCAGAGGAAAACAATGAGATACTTACCAAAAACAGAGCAGACCTTTTGCAAGCTGGTCCATCAGACGGAAAATCAGGTCCTTTTCTTTTCCCACTATATGATACTGTGCTCTTCAATTCTATACTCAAAAAAGGGATGTGGAATCTGTGATCATTCTACTTCACAAATTTTACTCATAATCACACTGTTATTTTAGTCTACAGCCCCAATAAAATTATGAATAAACGTTACTCTTACCTGTGAATTGTTCAATGTTCACACTCTGTGTCTATAAGGAAAATAAATTTCCTATTTAGTATATATAAAATGGTTTCCTGCTTAATACACACCAATAAAGAGTTATCTCTACTACTCTTTATAGCATACCATAAAGCTCTGATATAGTTATTCTATCAATATTTATTTTCTACCTCAATATTCATTTTATCTTTCAACTTCTCCATTTATACTTTCATCTTAGATCAACTCAGGTCAAGATGAAATTACTAAGACCCTTTGATTTTTCCCTTTCTAATCAAATGTTCCATTTCAGTTGAACCTTATTTATTTCCTTATCCCTAACTTGCTTTCACTTTTTATTCACTAAATTTCTCTTGCAAACCTAGGTGCCTGGCACTGGGTTAAATGATAGAAATATAACAGACAAAAAGACAAATAGGGTCAGTCCTGTGAACTTGGTCATTTATGAAAAATTTTAAGCGACTTACTAAAACTAGTTTTGTAAAAAAATAAAAATAAAAAAATAACCCTAACAGACTAGTCTCCTCCCAACCCCACTCAAAATGAAAACTAGATGCCACCTTAAAATCATCCACGGCTTGGCCAGAAGTCTTCTGTTTATGACTTCGGATGTGCAGCAGGAGCTCCTTCACCGAGTTCTTCACACGAACACCTTGAAAGGGTCCTCTCTGCTGCCTGCCAACACCCATATGGGGCTCAACTGTTTAAAGAAAGCAAAAGATGCCCCAATTAAAACTCTTCACAGACACAAATCCCAATGATCCCTAAAGTATAGTTGCCTTTGTATAAAGGCTTTCCAATTCTCTCTGGTCAATGGCCTTGTGTGTCTGCTCTCAAGAATTCTGTGTTGCTCAATAGCTCTCTGCACCCTAGGAATTAAAGCTCAGCCCAACAAGGTCCAGGATCCCTGGAGCCAGCAGAAAAACCCAAATGACGCTTTCTCTATAATTAAAATAATTTTTAATTATTTTTTTCTTTGGGAAAAAACCTTGGGGGAGTAAAGAATAAATGGTGCATTTTTAGCTTTTCAAACTAAAGGTTTTATGTTCACATAGAAATATTGAAGTCTCTTAATTCCACTCATCTAAGAAGGTACAAAACAAATGAGTAAAAAACAACTTCCTCCAAAGATCCCAGAGAAGCAAAAGCCTAACAATTAACAATGCTTATATTTATTTCTTATGATTTCCCCCAATTCAACTGTACTACGGAAGCTACATAAATTTACTGAGTTTAAACACATTTTTCACATACATACACAGGACTCCCCTTCATTAAGTGTTTTTAGAATTGCTTATACGGGCCTACTTAGTAAAAAGGAAATCTGCTTGTTTCACATTAAAACTTCAGAACACACTTTAAAATTTTCTCTAGAAGTACAGTATCCTACATCTAGTCACTACTATGTCACAGCCTCTTGGGAAATATGATGAATACATTGAAAAACTCAGGAAATGAATAACTGGGCCACCCTGTGGAGAGTGGGTAAAATTAAGAAAATGGGACAAGAAACAATGTATAATTTGAATATATTTATCATACTTAATACATGAGAAAAACAACTCAATGATGAAGCAAATTAAATGATTACTTGGTCTTACATTTAAGTTTAGGGATTTCAACAGATACCAGAATTGCCACAATCTAACACAACATTCCTCTGTAATGACAGCAGTTAGCAACTCAACGTCACAGGGAGAAAAAATGCAGTTTCAGGAATCCCCCTAGGCTGTGCGGGAAACCAAGAACTAGGAAAATAAGTTTCAGCCAGAGGAAGGCCAAAAGTCCTAAAAACCTCAGAAAAGGTCCTTAATACACTTACACACTTTTCAGATAGGCTACCCTCTTAACACACTGTGGTTTAAGTCACTCTTTAAATAATTTTAGATGAAAAATAACCTTTTAAAACAAAAGACAAAACAGGAGTGGCTAATAGTGGGAAGAACTGAAAAAAAGATTATGTTCTTTTAAAATCATGCCAATAAGACAACTTTTGAGATTATCTAGGTGTTAAATTTTACTCACACCGCATCCTGTTTTCCCCCAAATTATGCCACTCTGTTCATTAAGAAAGGAAGCTAATTCACAACTGAAGAAAGCAAACTGTATGCCTTTCTTCGCTAGACAGAGCTTATCCATTCTAAAGCACACAGAAAAACAAGACCACAAAATTCTGGGCAGGCTTCCGAAATTCCCCAACGCCACAAACTAAAGGCATAACGTGTTGTTTTTCAGATCACCTTCTCCTGTTCACATCTTGATTAAGAGGGGTCTGTTCTTTGATGGTAAATTTCCAAGGTTAGAAAGAAATAAGTCATGACTTTTAACAGTTCCCAAAGCCTTATCCTCTGCCAGTTTTTCACTAAAATTGCCACAAGAAAATCACACCTATACCAGGCCCCCAAACTTCGGCATAGTAGATTATGGGGGGGAGGGGGGGGGTGGCAGAGGGGAAGAGGAGGAGGGCGGGCGTGAGAGCTCAGTCTAACATCCTTCGCCAGGAGGTCAGCGCTTTAGTCCGGTGCTTCAAACTCGGAGGCCGGACGGACGGCGCCCGCACTTCGCAGACTGTCAAAGGAGCTAGAGGGCACCAGGTAAGACATGCAGCAGTCGCCTAATAAATGATTGCTAATGTGCTTAAGTCTTGCCGCTAAGGAAGGCGCAGGGGCCACCTTCCGTCTGGTCAAGGCCCTCACCTCCGGGCATCCCGCCCTCCCCTCCCGACCCCGTGGACCCCAAGCAACCTGGGCGCCGAGGCCGCGCCCCGCGGGGCCGCCGGGTACCTTGCAGGCGCTCGGCACGGGCGCCGCCTCTTGTCCGGGACTCCACGGCCCCGCAGGAGGACACCGACGAGGCGGAGGAGAAGTCGGAGGAGTCGGAGCCGGGCGAGGCGGGCGCCGAGGGCCCCGACGACGAGCAGCCGGCGTCGCAGGCGCCCGGGGCGGCGGCGGGCGGCGACGCGCCGTAGAAGTAGGCCAGATTGAGCGGGCTGGTCATGAGGCCGCAGTCGCCGGCCGAGTCCAGCAGCCCCTCTCCGCCGCGGCTGTCGTCCAGCAGCTTGTCCACGATCATGCTCCTGGGCTCGGCGCTCGGAGCTCCCCCGACACCTGCGCCACCGGCTCGCTGCGCACGGCTGCCTCCGGCCGCGGGGTGGCTGGCTAGGGACCTACGGGCGGCGGGCGACGCGGACGCGGGCACGGGCGCGCCGCGGGCTACCCGGGTATTTAACCGGCCGTCGCGCCCGGCCGGGCCAGGGGCGGCGCCGGAGCCTCCTCCCGACCCCTCCTCCGGATACGCCGTTTCCAGTAAAATGTACAGGATGAGGCAATATGCCCTCCGCCCTCGCCCCGCCCGCCCGGCTCCGCCCAGACCGACCGGTTGTTTTCCAGCCCTTCACCTGGAAACCTCGGCCCGGCGCAGCCTCAGGCCTCCCGCCTCTGGCACCAGGACCCTCGCCCCAGCCGCCCGCCCAGAGCCAGCCCTGCCCTCGGCCCGCCGCATTCCCGGCTGGGCCTCGGTGCCCAGGAAGAGGGCCTGCAGGGCGAGGCGGGAGGCCTGATTCCGGGAGTGGGAAATCCTGGAAGGTGCGTGCGAGCCCCGTGCCACCTTCCTGCCCACCCGGCGCGCCGGCCCGGCGAGCTTCTCCACTGCCACAGCTAATGGGTCAGAACACTTCCCCTTCTCAAAATTTAGGAGTTCGCCAGCTTTCTTTTAGACAAGGTCCCAAAGTCAAAGAGATGTTGACGCATTTTTCTGTCCTTAAAGTATCTTGGCTACACTTTTTTTTTTTAGTTGCAGCTCCAGAATAAAAAGCACTGCCCACTCTTTTATAGACCTCAATACGACAATAAAGCCATCTTAGCTTAATGATGTACATACGTGTGTCTAAGTATATATGTAATTTTTTAAAGTCTGTATAGCTTTACATTGGGTTTGATAAGCAGGAATTTGAACCTTTCCTATCTTGAATACTTTCCCCCAATGGATTTATACGAATATGTATCGAAGTCCAATTAGGGAAAAAAACATGTAAGTTTTCAGGAGAAAAAGATGCATGATTAAACCTATCTTTCAAGTACATTATAACTTGGAGGGATGATAAGGTAAGTACGCATATACTATATGCAAAGGAACCGATGATGATTAAATATCACGAGGGATACAAAGTTCAGTGAGCAGCCTAAAAAGAGAGGCGACTTGTCTGGGAGAGGAGAAGGGAGGTCACGAGGAAAGTTTGCAAAAGAGGTGACACTGCAAAGGCCTTAAAGGGTGGGTGCGATTTCAGCCACAGTGTTTGTAGGAAGGAGGACAGCATGAGCAAAAGAATTAAGGAGAGAAGTCAGCTAAGACTTTACAGTCCCTTACAGGATGCTCAAAGGGAAGATGCTGACAAATGTAAAAGATAACTTGGTGCCTCTGGATGAAGCACCTTCAGGGACCCACTAAGACACTGGGTCAGTTTACAGGACTTAAGACTGAAGACCCAATGGCCATTTTAAAAGACTGCAATAGCTTAGGAGAGAACCAACCTGGCCCTGGGCCAGAAACAGTAGTAAAGAGGGGAAACAAATGAAAGCAGAGCAGGGTCACAATCTATAGGTCTGGCATAGTTGGTGGTGAAGGGCAATGAAAGGGATTGGTCCCTCGGTGGCTTGAAGCCATGAACAGGTGAACAGGGATGTGAAGTTCAGATCAACGGGAAATCAGCAGAAACAGAACGTTTGGGTTCTAGGAAAGGGGGAAGGACACAATAAGCTTGGATTGTAACTTCATTAATAGATACCAGGCTCTGGTGGGAATAGTTCCATAATAAATATTTCCTTGTTTCTCACAAACGTGGCACTACCCTGTAACTTGTTAATGTCTCTCCCTCCCTCCAGTTTTTGGTAACATAAATAAATAAATCAGCAACAACTCTCAATGTATCTGTGGAAAATACAAGCTCTAGTAATTACAGTTCCTTAGAAACAAAATCACTTAAAAACGAGATGTTCGTGTGATGGTTAATTTTATGTGTCAACTTGACTGGGTTAAGGATGCTCAGGCTGCTAGTAAAACATTATTTTTCTGCAAGTCTATGAGGGTGTTTGTTAGCATTGAATCAACAGACTGAGTAAAGAAGATAACTTTACCAACACAACCAGACATCATCTAATCTATTAAGGGCCAGAATGAAACAAAAACGTATAGTCTCTCTTCTTGAGCTCAGTTATCTGTTTTCTGTTCTCAGACATTAGCACTGCTGACTCTTGGGCCTTGAGACTCCAATGGAGGATTATGTCATCAGATCCCCTGTTTCTCAGGCCTTTGGGTTTATATCAGAACTACACCACTGGCTTTTCTGGTTCTCCAGTTTGCAAACAGCACAAGGCGAAACTTCTTGGTCTCCGTAATAGTGGGAGCCAATCCTTCATAATAAGTATCTGTGTATCTATATATATGCCCTATGGGTTCTGTTTCTTTGGAGAACCTCAATACATTGGACTTTCTCAATTAAATCTGTTTGGATTTTTTTTCCTCCACATTAATACACTTTATGTATAATAAAGGACTTAAATGCCCATCCAAATAAATTCATAGGCAATTTCGTTTTCAAAATGAATCTTCCCTCTAAAGTTATTTACTGTTTTACTTGGTAAGTAAAAATTCAGTGGGAGGCATGATGGTTCACACCTGTAATCCCAGCTATTCAGGAGGCTAAAACAGGGTGATTGCAAGTTTGAGGCCAGCCTGAGTAATTTAGCAAATCCCTGTCTCAAAAGGGATTAGGGGTGTGACTCTAAATAAAATGAAAAGGATTATGGGTGCTTGCCTAGCATGTTCAAGGCCCTGGTTTTAAATCCCCACTATGAAGAAAAAGAAAAAAAAATTCAAACTGAGGTAGGATAAAATAAATAAGGATATGTAGAAAGGAGAAAAACAGGGAAGGACAAAGGAATTGTCACTGCTTTAATTTTAAAAGCTCCATAAAGGAGCTCAACTTCACTATCACCACCCTAGGCCTGTTTTCCTCCAGTCCTGAATTCTTAAAAGCTCCACTATATCTTAAGAGTACTGTAAGTTTTTGTTAGTTGACAGAATGTTACTTTTAGACTGATTAAAAGAACTCCAAACAAAGACCAGTTATTGTTTGGATATGCCATGTCCCCCAAAAGCTCCTGTATTAATGCAGGTGAAATGATTAGTCCATCCTACTTCAAATAGACTCATTGGATGGTAACTGTAGCCAGGTGTGGTGTGGCTGCAGGAGGTGGGTTACTGGGAGTTTACCCTGGAAGGGTGCATCTTCCCTGTGGCCCCTTCTACCCTATCCCCCTCCCCCCATCTCTGCTTCCTGATTGTCATGAGTTGAGCAGCTTTCCTCTGCCATACCTTTCCACTATGATGTTCTGCCTCATCTTGGGCCCACAGCAGTGGAGTTGACCAGCATGGACTTGAACCTCTGAAACCATGAGCCAAAATTAACTCTCCTTCCTTTAAGTTATCCCTGTCAGATATTTTGGTTACAGTGGTGAAACACTAACACAAAACCCATGATATGGGTATTGTTCAAGTGCTGTTAACTAGGTAATGTCAGCCTGAAGATTCTAAAAAAGAACTAGCCCACTATGACCTACTCTATGCTCCATTTTCAAACAAAAGAATTGAGTTCATTAAAACTGACACCACCCCTCGTATGCTTCTCATGCTTACCATTTAAGAAGTTTCCTTTAAAAGAAGACCTCTGAGATCCAAAAAGTATATCTCACTCTTGAGTGCTGGCACCCTCTCCCTTTGAGTGCTTTCTTATTTGCTTTCTTGAATAAATCTTTGCTTGTGCCTCTTTTCACACATCCTGAAATTCCTTTCTGTGGTGTAAGAAGAGAACCTGATTTGAAGTTCCCTTTTCTCTTCGGAAGTCCTCCTCAGGCCCCATCAAGTGACAAAAATCACAAAAATCATGGTCTCTGGAGAACTTAATATAGTCAGTGAGCCACTAATGTTTTATAATAAACAAGTTTTCCATAAAATACTAAAGCAAAAGTACTAAAGCAATAGTGGTTTGAGAAGACCACAATCCCCAATTCCCAGAAACTCTCCCAACATGGTCAGGAATAGGTTTTGTTGACATCACTTCTTATAAGAAGAAAATTTAGATATACTTTGCTTCATTTAAATGTTGAGGTATAAACTTGATTTGGTCTATTAGTTTGAATGATATAACACACCCATTGTTCTAATCCAATATGGATGAACATTCACTCTGGGGAAGAAAGTCACCATGTTATCAGGACACTGGCTGGAAAAGTCTACTGAGGCCAGACCAACTTGCCAGTCGTTTGAATGGCTACTTTGAAAACAGATCCTTGAACTCCACACAGCCTTCAGATGATTCAGTAGATAATACTGATTATAATTTCATGAGAAACCTGAGCCAGAACCCCAGTGCCACTTCCAGATTCCTGATGCACAAAAACTATTTACAAAAGGTGAGAATTTGTCCAAAGTCATCATAGGTAAAGAGAGATTAAAATTCTCATCTGTCTGATACTGGAGTCTGATCTTTTGCTTTAAAAAGGGAGATAAGAAGACTTATTTTTTCAAGGCTCAGATGTACTATCTATATCAAAAGACACTAAAAAAGATGAAAATGACATATCAGAGTTTTGTCATTCATGGAAAGAAGAAATCTATTCCAAAGTGACTGGAAGAAACTGTTAAATTAGAACTAAAATTGGCAATGCTATCTTTCCCTTGGCTTTATAGCTGTTAATAATTTACCTTATTGGGTTTTATGTAATAAAACATTTTGAATAGTTTTATGGTCCCAGTTATGTTGTAACTCCATTTTGAGATATAAAAGGAATGTATGTGTTGTGTGGCATGTGTGTTGCTCGGTATTGAACGCAGGGCATTTTGTATACAAGGCAAGCCCTCTACCACTGAGCTACACCCCGAAGTAGATAACTATAATTAACTGTAAATGTAACAAACCTGAAAAGCCAATAACTATTTATAACAGCTTTTTACACTAGAAATGAAAAAGCCAGTATTTTACAGGGTGAGTTATCATACTGTGTTGGCTAAGGAAGTGAACAATCATAGGTGAAAAACCAATAAAGACTGCTCATTTATTTTCCTGGAAGCCTTGTAGATGAAAAATCAGCAAGAGAAATCACAGCACTGTCAACTTCCAAATGTACAGTTACTCCCTCAATTAAAGACATTAACTGCAAATGGATCCAGTCTGCTGAATTATGCTTATGCCTCAGAAAGGACAAATCTACATAACTGTTCAGACTTGCTATGTTGGTTATAGTCATCTGGTACCAGCACCAGCTAATTATCCAATCTTTTATATGAATGCTTGACAACAAACACAAGGTGTATTGAAATGTTCCAAGTGTACAATAACGTTTTTGAATCTCATTATTTATCCTGGAACAAGTACATTGACAGTTACAATGATGGTATAACAACAATGATCAGCAAAGTTGCTGGTATCTCAGAACAAATCAAGGCAGGGCAGCAAAATGAACCAATAATCACTGGATTATTCTTCTCCACCACTCGCTTGCAGATTTTTTTGTGTGTGTCTCTCTTTGGAACTGGGAGTCAAACCCAGGGTTTTGCGAATGCCGCCACGCAGACGCTTTGCCACTGAGCTGCTTCCCAGTCCTACTTGCAGAATTATTTTTTAAAACCAGTTTTACTTTGACAAAGTCCTAGATGAAACTATGGTTATTAATTTTATTAACTCTTGACCCTTGGTCTGGGAATGTAGCTCAGTAGTACTGTATTTGCCAAGTACATGTAAAGCCCTAGGCTTAATCCCCAGCATCACAAAAACAAAAACCAAACAAACAAACAAAAAACAATAAATCTTGACCCTTGAAATGTACATCTTTTTACTATTCTATGTGGCCACATGGGAAATATGCATAAAAGTTTGTGCTGCATATTGAAGTAAGATGACTGTCTACTAGAAAGGGCCTGTGTGTTAGACTGAACAACATGGCTTAGCCATTTGTTCTAATCAAACACCGAGCTGGGAGCTGAGCTCATTCCTGTATGCCATGGCACACCAATTTTACTTGACTGACAGGGACTTTGACAGACTTTGGTATTTGTCAAATTTTAATTTTTTTTTAAATGAACAAAGTAAGCCTGTTATCTCAAGGAAAACAGCTAACAAATATTTGTTGCCAATGATAAAATTCAAGTTTTCAAATGAATATTATGAATGAAATGAATTTTGGAAGACTTCTATCAGACATCCTGAGCTTGACAGCTGCCCAATACTTGAAGACTTTTTTTGATGAGACCTATGGTGATGTTATTCACAAATGTGATTTTTTTTATATTACATAAAGAAATATGACATCATTTGGAAAATGTATATATAACTAAATGAACAAAGCAACATGGGGTAAAATATCCATTCAAAAGGCAATAGGGACCCATGGATTTAAATGGGTCAGTGTATAAAAAGTTCATCAGTATGGTTTCAGGTTCCACATTGCATCTACCCTTTAAATAACTAGCACACAGTAGCCCTTTCCCATGTTTATCTGCAGTTTCATTTTCTGCAGTTACCAGCAATAAACCATGGTCTGGAAATATTACATGGAAAATTCCAAAAGTAAACAATTCATGTGTTTTAAATTGTGCACCATTCTGCGTAGTGTGATGAAATCTTGACCTGCCCCTCTGTCCCATCCTGGACATGAATCATACCTTTGTCTAGAGTATCCTCACTATATCCACTGTCCACTCTTAGTCACTCAGTAGCCATCTGGGTTATCACATCAATGGTCAGTATCAGTATCATAATACCTGTGGTCAAGTAACCTTTACATAACAGCCTATGACACAAGGCCTGTCTCTCACCTCATCATACAGGCTTTGTATCATCTGACCTCATCACAAAAAGAAGGGTGAGTACAGTTCAGTAAGATACTTTGAGAGAGAGGCAATATTCACATAATTTATATTACAGCATATTGTTGTAACTGTTCCATTTTATTGTTGTTCATCTCTTACCATTCCTAATTATAAAGAAAGACTATAGTAATGTTGTTATAGTTTGCATCTGAAATATTCCAAGGCTCATATGTTTAAAGTTTGTTCCTCACTGCAGCATGTTCAGAGGTGGGGCTTTTAAGCAATGATTAGATCATGAGAGCACTAACCTCAGCAATGGATTAATCTGTTGAAGGAGTCATAGCTGGATAGACTAATGGGAGGCTGTGGAAACTATAGGAGGTAAGACCTAGTTGAAGGAAGTGGGTTCTCGGGAGCATGCCCTTGGGAACTTCACCTCTTGTCACCAGGTCCTCCCAACCCCAGCCTTTCTCTCTCTCCTTTCTAAGCAGGAGGTGAGTAGCACCTATGCTCTGCCACACACTCCTGGCCATGATATTCTGCCTCACCATAGCCCAGAAACAGAGTCAAGTGACTAGACTATGAGCCCAAATAACTCTTTTCTCCTTTAAGTTGATTTTCTCAGGTATTTTGTTATAGTGATGGAAGATCAACTAACAAATGTTAAAGACTACCCAAATTATCTGAAAAGCTATTAAACTGTTTTTTTCCAACTAAATACCTGCATAAAGCAACATTATTTTCATGTACTTCACCAAAACAAGTTAAATGCAGAAATACACATAAGACTCTCTCTCTTCTGTAAAAACAGACATTAAGATTTACAAAAATGTAAAACAATAGTTTTTCTCACTAAACATTTTTCTAGCTTAAGAAATATAGTTATTTAAACAGTAAGCATAGATTTGCTAGAATGCAGACAATGTTATATTGTCCAACTAAATAGTTCCAGATTGGACTATTGATGGTTGAATACCTGGTTCTGGAAACTTCCTCTCTTCCCTATCTCTATTTCCACTGTACAAGACAGAAGAAAAGGTTAAATTGAACTCACTGCCTCATTAATATAGAAATGAGATATTGTACTTATAAATCTTCACTATATAGTTGCTTAACAAACATGTTTATTAAACTGTTTTTCAAAACATTCATATCATAATCTCCTATCCCTTCCACCTTTAAACACAGATAATACATATCTGTCAAAATAGATGAAGAATAATCATAAAATTTCATTCCTTATATAAAGACATGAATGCCTTATTGCCACATCTTTTCAAGAATTTTAATTCTATAACTTTGATTTTTTTTATATAATCTTTTTTGGTTTTTTGTTTGTTTGTTTGTTTGTTTGCAGTGCTGGGGATCAAACCCAGGGCCTGTGCTTGCAAGGCAAGCACTTTACCAACTGAGCTATCTCCCCAGCCCTAGATAATCTTTTTATCTAGAACTTTTAATTCAGAATTTAAAATTTAAAGTTTTGGGGGAGATTATCTTTGACATTAGTCTAGAGGGATTTATTCTGGATTTCTATCACAAGGACAATAGCATACATCAGATATAAAAAGACCAATTATAAAAATGTTTAAGAGCACAAAAATAGAAAACAGCCTGGATCATGTGCAAAATAGACATCAACACTAACAAAATAATAAAAAGTATAGACCCACAATATAAATATACTTTGACATATTTATAATTTTAATAATAATATCACTACTGAAAGTCCATATACTGAATAATATGTTAGATAACTTATACATACACTATCTCTAGTGATAAGTAATAATTGGGAGAATGGTCAAAGATTGAAGTGAAATACACAGTTATGAAATCTTACCAACCACAATGCCAAAGTAGCAGATAAAATAAAACAAATATGCACAGCTACAAATGGGGAAAATGTTATGATCCAAAGATAATTTAACACTGAAAGTAATTCATGAAGAAATCTGCACTCTTACTAAACAACTATGCAAATTTAATACACAGTTAATGACAATTATTTATTTAAACAAATGCCTCCCCCTCCCCCAAAATTGTTTTTGCTTAAATTTGCAGGATACTTTAGGCCAGGAGTTGGCAACTACCACCTGCAGGCCAAATCCAGCCCTTTGGGCAACTTACCACCTAAGAATGGTTTTTGCATTTTTTAATGGTTACATTTTAAGTGTTTATATAAGTGGTCAAGTGAGTCATGAATGGTTAAATAAGTGCCTACATAATATCCTCCACCTTGTCTCTTGGGCCAAAAAATCTAAAATAAATTTACTACTTGGCCCACTACATAAAAAGTCTGCCAAGCCCTGCTCCAAGCAAACCCAACTCCAACAATTACCAGTTGTGTGACCGTGGGCAAGCCCCTTAACCTCTGAGCCTCATTTTACTCACCAATAAATTCAGATGCTAGCATCTAAATCAAATTGCTAAAATTATATGAAATAAGGTGCAATGTATGTAATATATTCAATCAACACATCCTAGAAACTTTATGTTAAGTCCATAAATTATAACCATTGTGAATGGTTATAATTAATGTTAATGCTATGGGAAGCAGAAAGGATAGACCACAGCCTGGACAAAGCCTCTTAGTTATACCTTGTGTCTGCATAGCATTTCTCCTCCAGAGTACTTTTACATTTGTGCAACCAAACTGGTTAGGAGGGAACCCAAAATATTTTTTTAAAATCATAATTATTGAATTTACAGTCAGAAAACCATTATAATGAATAGTTCTAAAGATGCACTAAGCTGGCAATGAGGTTTAGCAAACAGGTTCTCCCCTTAACATCCTTCCACTTTTCTCTATTTCCAATAATCATGTTCAAAATTTCATCTCTTAATTTCTTTCTGGATTTTACCAGCTTGTCCTGTTGCCTAGAGTATCTTCTTCCTGTTAGCCTACTCATCCTATACAGGATAAAAGTTCCACAAAACTCTGACAAACAGGATCTGGGACACCAAATAGCAATCCTGTGGTGAAGAGCAGAGGACAGAAACAAAGAAAGTTGCCTTTGTATTAAGTGTTCAAAACTCTCAGAATCCTTGCTCAATCACACTCAACCCTTTTCTTTCCAGCATGTCCAATGGGAAAGACATGCTCCCCTCAGAAAGTGCTGATCACTCACTTTAATCTTCAAACTGGTCTGTGGCACTAGAAAACACTTCTTCAGTGACTCTGACAGTGCTTTAAGGAGGACTTCCCTACGTGTTGGAGAAATGCTTTAAATTACCCAACAATTCTAGGGCTATTTACACCACTTGGACTACTGGAAGAAAGAAGTCAGATGTGATAGATCTTGCCTACATGGAACACAAGTAGATTCATATTTCCCTTTGATGATGATTCCTCAAAGGACAGAAGACTTGGTTTATGCCTATCCTATCTAAGGCTGCAATTATGACAACCCCATACCAGGGAAAAGTATGGAAAATGTCATAAAAAGAGTTCTCAGGTTGGTATGGACTGCTGGCATCCACACAGGTACCATGAGGTGGGAGTCTTTAAACACAGGTATGGTGGGTAAAAGCAGAGGAGACCTGACAAATAACCTTCTATGAAGATAACAACAAAAAAATGTAGATGCAAACAGATGAACTAAAAGTAACCAGATTGCCAAAATGCCTGAATTCTCAGAGTCACATCTACTTCCTTATAAAGAAATGCTGTAGAGGGGTAGGAGGAGGGAAGAGAGAGGAAGAAGTGCTATGGAGCTACACTGGCCAAATTATGTTGTTATATTGTGTGCATGCATGAATCTGTAGCAACAAACCCCCCATTATGGACATAACACACCAATAAAAATATAGAAAAAAAAGAAACACTAGATCAAAAAAGAGACTGGATGATCTTAATCTGGAGAAGGCAGAAGGTGGAGGAAAACCCAAACAAGACTAAGTTTTTAGGTCGCATATTTTGGATTCTCAAATACCTGTGACTGTAGAGTCATTTACCAAAAGGCATTTGTTAAAAGAAGGAAATTTTACTTCAAGAAAAGATAAAAAGGCAATATCTGGAAATCTAATTATCATCAACTTAAATTCTATTGATTAAAAAATTTACCTATTCATAGATTCATTGGATAATGAACACTCTTCCAGGTAGTAGGAGCACCATACTGAAGAGATAAGCGGTTTATGCCCTCATGGAAACTGCATTCTATGGGAAAGACAGGCAATAATCAAATAGCTGTGTATTACAACATATAATACAGTACCAGGTTGTAATGATGTGCTATGAAGAGAAACATCAAGGTAAAGGAGAAAGTCAGAGGTGCTGTTTTAGATAGGTCCTCAAAAGCCTCCCTACCACCTTAAAAACCTACGTAACAACAAAGAAGTTCAAGGCCTGAGAATCCTTGTCTCCTGTCCTTTTTGAACTCTGAACAATGTTACCCACTCACACAGGCTCAACTCTGACCAAGGCAAAGACTCCAAATGCCCAACCCTAACCCTGGCCTCTTCTCTAAATTGTTATCCCACATTGACCAAAGTATAATTGACAGGTCTAAAACCAAACTGGCCATACTCACTCTTTACTCCTGTACCCCCACAAAAAGACTACCTTCACTTTTCCAGAAATCTCAAAAGATTTAAAGAGTTGACTCTTTCTGCTCCTTCACTCCACAATAGAAACGTCTTAATAGTTCTTTTTCCACAGTGGTCCCATTCACCCCTTAGAACTCATTCTAAAATCACATTTAAGAGTAGCTGGAAGTTTAGGAAAACATTGCTTCTGCTTGCCCACAATTAGACCCTGTAACCTCCCATTTTAAAACTAAATCCTTATCCCTGATTTGCACATCTTCTAAAATTCCGCCATATCAAACTTATCAGTCATAGAAGGAATTGTACCCTCCAAAAAAATTCATATGTTGAAGCCCTAATCCCTAATACCTTGGAATGTGACTACATTTAGAGACAGGACTTTTAAAGAGGTAACGAAATTAAAATGAGACTCAGACTGAACCCGAATTCAACTCAGCTGTTGTCAAAAGAAAAGGAAGAGCCATCAGGGATACATGTGCATAGAGAGAAGGCCATGGGAGAACACAGGGAGAAGGTGGCCATATATATATGTCAATCAGAGGGGCAGGCAACTCAGGAGACATGCTACCTGCTGGCACCTTGATTTTGGACTTCCAGTTTTCAGAACAGTGAGAAAATGATTTCATGTTAAGTCACCCATGGGGGAGCAGGTATTGTGCCATGACAGCTCCAACAAACTCAACCCCACAGTACTTCCATCTATTCCTTACATGCAGACCTTAGGAATGATCTTCTAAAACACAACATTAATTCTTGCCACAAACTTTTATCTAAGTTAGAATTCTTGTCTATAATATTCTTCATCCCTTACTTAAACACAGTGCTATTTCTGTTGAGTTTTGGTTTTTGTTTGTTTGATTTGTTGATTGATTGGGGTTTGGTTTGGTATGGTTTTGATAACTGGGAATAGAACCCATGGGTGCTTTTTACCACTGAGCACATCCCCAGTCCTTTTTATTTTTATTTTGAGACAGGGTCTCACTAAGTTACTGAGACTGACCTTGAATTTGTGATCCTCCTGCCTCAGCCTCCTGAGTTTCTGGGATTACATGTGTGTACCACCAAACCCAGCTAAAAATATAGTGCACTGAAGTCAAACTTGGGTTCTATGCTAGCTCATTTTACTTAATAACCACCTACCTTTAATTAACTTCTCTAGGTCTATGTTTTCTCATCTTGTTTTTTTAAAATATTTTTATTAGTTGTTGATGAACCTTTATTTATTTATTTGTATACAGCGCTGAGAATCAAAACCCAGTGCCTCACACATGCTAGGCAAGCACTCTACCACTGAGCCACAGTCTTAGCCCCTGTTTTCTCATCTTTAAAATGGATATTTTAACTGCATTAAATCGTTATGTAGGTTCACAGAGATGGTGTACAAGATATGCCTAGCACAACCCCTGGCACTTAGTATGGACCCAATGATGACAGTTATTATCCATTTTTCAAAGCTACGCTTAATACTTGATTTTTGAGCATTCTGGTATCTTCAGTCCCCCAGGTGAACTTGAAGAGAACACCGGAGAAGGAGAGAATCATGGAGGTGAGTTTTGAGCCCCATGCCATAGGGCCTTGACACTGCCCGAGAACTCTAGAGTGATCATGCAAGGAGCCACAGGGAGCCACTCAGAGTTTCTGAAAAGGATGAAGACATGCTCAGAAGCAGCAGCTGTGTGAACGCAGGTGATCAGGGCAGAAACTTCGCAACAGTCAAGGTAACAGGTCATAAACAGCTGAACTGGAGTGGTGCCCACGGGAATGAAGAAGGGGAATTATTTAGAGAAATATTTCAGGCAAATAATTTAAAGGACCAGCACCAGACTGAAAACAGAACAGGAAGAGTAAGAAGTTGCTCCATGAGCTTGAGATGGATAGAGGGGCAGTGCCAGGAACAGAAATAAGGAAGCCAGGTGAAGGAGAACAGGGGCATGAGTTTGATTTTACTCAACGTATTCAGTTCCCTCTTCTGTTCCCACCACTGCATCTCGCTTTTTTTTTTTTTTTTTTTTTTTGCGGTACTGGGGATTGAACCCAGGGCCTTGTGCTTGCAAGGCAAGCACTCTACCAACTGAGCTACATCCCCAGCCCGCATCTCACTTTTTATCTGCTCCCTGATAGGGCAGTCTCTGTGTCCTCTTCTTCCAGAAGAACTTCAAGAAGGGATCTCAAAATCTCATCACCACAAAGGCATAAACGGAAATCTCTCCTAAAGCCTATTTGCAATTTAAAGAGAGGCTTTCCCAAAAAAGGAAGTATCATAAAATTTGAAAGCTGACAAAAAGAAATCAGATGTGGTATAAAGAGAGGGTGTCCTTTAACATTATTATCCCCACGCATTCCACCTCCTGCCTGTTACAAACCCTGGCTGTAATCTGTTACCCTGCCCTAGATTTTAAATGTGTGTTGTGTTTACGAATCCCTTATCTTCGTGCTGGATGCTGTTCAACACCACATGTAAACAAACAAAATTGTTTCCACTGGCTGTTTAAAAGATATAAAAAACATGAGCACAGAACAGCAGGGGTGGGAAGGTCCTGACACATCAACCTCTGCCATCTTCAGAAACTAGTTCATCTGTATGACTAGAGATTCCAAGGCTAAATTGAGAAGCCTGGTCCATCATTTTCCGTTTTTGCCAATGCTTGTCTTCCACCTTATATTAAACCTACCTCCTTTGCCCTTACCAGACATACTAAATAGAAAGTTCTTATAGCCTTCATAGTAGCTTTTCACAGCTACTGTGATTAGAAAATAAATCATTCTTTCACTTTTTTTGCATCTTACGGATTATCTGTTCAATCAAAATTCATGGATTCTGCAGAGATGAGGGAATAGGAGTGGAGAAAAAAAGCATGGCCAAAATCAGAACTCACACAATCCAAGGTTTTCTGGTTCATCTTCATTCACAAGTCCTAATCCCCATATCTGTGGGTCGCCTTTGTAGCTCTGCCCCTTTTGAACCTCTGGCAAGCCTTCTGGGTTTCTTTAAATGTGGAATTCCATGGCAAGTGGTCCAGATTTACAAGAGGACCTGACCCATATGGAATCTAAATGCATTACTTCAATGATTCTCAAAGGACTTATCTCCAACTATGCACTCATTTCTAAGTGTGCTTATTGAAGTACGTGGACAGGCAAGGGTGCATGTGTAGGGAAGGCTGTTCTGTTTTAATGGTTGTCTTGCTGAATCAATCGGCAAATTATTTACTCTGAACTTTGTATTATTTTCTGTCATATCTGTGGTGTGCACTTACTCACTGTACTCTGCCAAACACTGTACAAACTGAGTTAAAAAGAAACACTGTGAAACCATTGTTTAAAATTAAACATGAAATCACCATTATCCAGCAATTTGATTTCTGATCATATATCCAAAAGTACTAAAAGCAAAAACTCAAGCAGATACTCATATGCACATATTTACAGCAGCATAATTCATAATAGCCAAAAGGTAGAGGGAATCCAGTGTCCACTGATAAACGGGCAGACAAAAAAAAATGTGGCACTTATACACACACACACACACACACACACACACGCACACACACACATATGCCCATAAAGGAATATTATTCAGCCTTAAAAAGGAAGGAAATTGTGACATACGTTACAACATCAAATAACCATGAAAGCATTATGCTATGTGAAATAAATTGGTCACAAAAGAACTTGTGATTTATATGAGGGACCTACAGCCATGAGTTCACAGAAACCAAAAGCAGAATAGAGGTTGCCAGAGCTGGAGGGGGGAAAGGAATGGGGAATTATTCTTAAATCAATATGAGTTTCAATTTGGGAAGATGAAAGTTTCTAGAGATGAATGCTGATAATGGTTACAAAGTAATGTGAAAGTACTTAATGCTACTGAAATATACACTTAAAAACAGTTAAGATGGTAACTTTTATGTTGTCTACCACAATTTAAAATTATGTTTATCTATCCAAGAAGTCAAATAATCCAGTCGACAAATGGGCTAAGGAAATGAATAGACACTTCACAGAAGAAGATCTACAAGCAATCAACAAACATATGGAAAAATGTTCAACATCTCTAGTAATAAGAGAAATGCAAATCAAAACCACCCTAAGATTCCATCTCACCCCAATTAGAATGGCGATTATCAAGAATACGAGCAACAACAAGTGTTGGCGAGGATGTGGGGAGAAAGGTACACTCATACATTGCTGGTGGGACTGCAAATTAGTGCAGCCACTCTGGAAAGCAGTGTGGAGATTCCTTAGAAAACTTGGAATGGACCCTCCATTTGACCCAGCTATCCCACTCCTTGGCCTATACCCAAAGGACTTAAAATCAGCATACTACAGAGATACAGCCACATCAATGTTCATAGCTGCTCAATTCACAATAGCCAGACTGTGGAACCAACCTAGATGCCCTTCAATTGATGAGTGGATAAAGAAGCTGTGGTATATATATATACAATGGAATATTACTCAGCCATAAAGAATGATAAAATTATGGCATTTGCAGGCAAATGGATGAAATTGGAGAATATCATGCTAAGTGAGATAAGCCAATCTCAAAAAGCCAAAGGAAGAATGATATCGCTAATAAGTGGATGATGACACATAATGGGGGGAGGGAAGGGTTAGTGTTAGGGTTAGAGTTAGGGTTAGGGAGGGGGGCAAGTATGGAGGAAGGAAGGACTGTATAGAGGGAAAAGAGGGGTGGGAGGGGTGGGGGGAAGGGAAAAAAATAACAGAATGAATCAAACAACATTACTCTATATAAATTTATGATTACACAAATGGTATGCCTTGACTCCATGTACAAACAGAGAAACAACATGTATCCCATTTGTTTACAATAAAATAAAAAATAAATAAAATTTAAAAAAATTTAAAAAATATGTTTAAAACATTTAAGTACATAATAGAAAAAATAATTTTTCCTTAAATAAGGAAATTTTTAAAAAAGAGAAAAGTAATTGTTCTTCCTCTGGAAGCCAAGTGTTTTTAAAATTGATGGCAATAATCAGACACAAAGCGAAAAACAGCAACACAACAGACCAGACCAAAGTGTTTTGCATCAATTGAATAAGTACCTGGAGAGCATTAAGAGCAGCCTTTCTTTCGCTATCATATGCCCCCAAGAACATTTTTACACATTTTTTCCTTGAAATATCCCTTGAGGAAAAGTTTAACTGCACACATACACTGTATATCTGTTTTTTGTACCATGGCTCTTTGCAGGACCACAAACCACTATCTTTATCTTGAGATTCTTCCCCCAAGAACAATATTTGCCTTCTGGGGGGCAACATCACCCTCTTTGAGAATGCATGATTTACTCTATAAAAGGGGTGCTATAAAAATAGCAAATATGACTGAAATAATCAGAGGACGGAGGGTGCACATATACTACTCATATACTAGAATGTGTCCAAAAGTCCCATATCAGTATTAAAAGTATCTGAACACTGTGAAACTTCTGAACAAAAAAAGAAATCCATTTCTACTGTCTCCAAATATCTGGAGGTTAGCATTGTACACATAGAGCATCTAGGTGTTTAACAGAGTTTTGATAAGCTTAATTCGGATATTTGGCATCATGAATAGAGAATGTAGCATTACCATTGTTTAACATAACCATGACAGGATCTATTTTCACACATGGTAAAATGATATATGCAGATTTTATAGAAAAATTGCATAATTTTTCTTATTAACAAAAATTTAAGGGGCTTTGAATTTTACTACTCAAAGTGTGTACCTTGGGCCAGCAACATCAGCATTACCTAGGGCTTGTTAAAAGGCTAAATCAAGCTCCTCTCCACACCTGCTAAAACAGAGTCTGTAGTTCATCAGTATCCTTAGGTGATTCTATTCACATTAATTGAGAAATACTGCCTTAAAAGACAAATATAAAGCTGGGTGCAGTAGCATACGCCTATAATCCCAGCTACTTGAGAGGCTGAGGCAGAAGGATCACAAGTTTGAAGACAGCCTGGTCAACTTAGATACTGTCTCAAAACAAAAAATAAAAAGGGCTGGGGCTGTAGTTCAGTGGTAGAACACCCCAGGGTTCAATCTCCAGTACTGTTTAAAAAAACAAAAAAAGGTAAATATGAAAACTCTTCCTTAATTCAAAGCATTTTATTTTTAATCATCCAAGTCGATTCACTTATTACTCCTCTCAAATGAATCTAGTTCCTATAGGGCATGCAGGAAATGCAAACTAGAAAGGGATCATAAGAGATTCCTTAAAAATCACCAGAGACCTAAAGCATATAAATTACTATCCTGGGAGCTACCTCTGGAAAAAGTTAACTTCTTTCAGGTAGTTTATTAACTGATCCCTGCTCTTACAGGGATGGTCTGGAACAGGTGAATGGGTTTGCTATGTTCCCAAGGCTCCATTCTTTAGAGGCAGCCGCCATGGACCCTTCACCAGAGCTGTGATTTAGAATGCTCCAACATTTCGCTTTCCAGCATGGAAAGAAAGGTCCTGCCAGAAGCAAGGAAAATGGGTAGCACAACACCCACTTCTTTACATTCCTAGCTGTTTCTAAAAATGGTTTCTTAAGTAAAGGCCTGCCTCTCTCCAAAATATTAGCCCAGCCACTTCATACAGCTTCACTCTGAGTTCTGAAGCATTTTCCTGTGGTTTTCTTAAAATACAGAGGGTTAGGGCAATTATCAACTAAAACTTTATTAGTTAACTACGAACGGGGAGGAGGTAGTGACCAAGGGTGTGAGTTGGGGAGTGGGGCTAAGTAATTCAGGACCTTAGGAAGAGCGGACCTCTCCCTATTATACCTTTGCTAATATCTCAGTGGCCTGGTGGCAAACCAGGGCTCTCCCACTTACTACCTGAAGGACCCTGAGCCAATCGCTCAATCCTCCTGAACCTCAGTTTCCTCACCTATAGAATAAGGTTAATTATACTCATCTCAAATGTTATTATGAAAGCTAAAGGCACCCTAGTTGGTCAACTCCTAAAACAAGTGTTTACAAACACCTGTTAATTCCCAGTCCACTAACTCCTCCAGGATCTGTAAGATAATTTTAACAACTAAGTTTGAAAGGAAAATGTTTTACCTCATAGAGAGCTCCAAATTAAAGGAACAGGAAGTGCTTTAATCAGAAACCACATACGCTAGCTTTAATGAGCCTTTTCACCAAAACTGAGGGTATGATGCTTTCGGAGCCTGTTAAAGATTACCTAACCCTGAAATTTGGTCAGCAGAGAGCTGAATTCCCCTCTTAGATGTGTTCATATCCTCCTCCCATGAAAAATAATGGAAATTCAACAGATTTGTTTAAAAAAATACTAAACCACCAAAAAACTTTAGTTCACAAGAAATCATAGAAACATGCCTATGAGTAAAATTCATAATAGTTTAGAAACAACTTAAAAAATTGGTTAAGAAGACAAGAACTGTAGAACCCTCAGAAAAGATCACACTCCCCATTTTGACTTCATCAACCAAAACCTGAGTGACACTTAGATCCTCCTTGGTTAAACATAGCTGCCCTTCTCACCCTTGGGAGTTCAGCATCAGGCCAAGGAAGTCAGAAGGTGAAGTTCAGCCTGGGCCCTCATGATCTTCCCATGAACCTGAGGAGAAAAAAATCAAGAGGCCATCAAATCAGTGTCAAGTTAAGAGCCAAAAGGAATTTTTTTTTTTTTCAGGAGCAATTCATGGTTGATTTTAGAAAAATTTGAAAATATTCCCCTTAGTAATGTTCTCAGGCATCTGTAGCTTCTTGGAAAGTGTCTTTTGATTTCTGAAAGCAGAACCTATTTCAAGACAAAGTACAAAGATAAGGATTTGCCTCCCTTCCCTTAGTGAGGAGCAACTCGTGCTGTCCCTGGTCCTCACCTCCACACTAGAAAGGATGCCAAGTGTTCAACATGCTGGCTTCATGTACTAACTTCTCCCAGATGGACTTCCACCCCTGTGCACCTCACCTGCACCTGCCCAACTGTGTCTGATGCTGAAGAGATGGTGGAGCCGCTGCTGGATCATACCTTGTATTCCGAAGCTAATTAAAAGACTTCAAGGTTACCTGCATATTATTACCTGATCCTGTGGCTGACTCCCTCCTCCATCAAGGAATACTGAGAGTGGTGAATGGGCCTTGGAAACTTTACTCTCCTTTTGTTGTGGAACAACCTACTGTCTGACTAGGAGAAGCAAAAGAACCCATTCTATTCAGCCAGATAATGTATTTCTTTGGATGCCAGTTTCAAATCGAGGGGATAGATAGATAGATAGATAGATAGATAGATAGATAGATAGAGATAGAGATATATAACCAAGTGCTAAAATTTACATAATAAATGGCATCCTCTTTGGGACAACCCCCTCACCTATTTCAGCCAGTTTTCTATCCCTGTGAAGAGAATCTTAATTCATGCTATAATGAAACACGATTTGATTTGGACAAAACCTCTTAAAATAGTTTGTACAGATTTTTATGAACCTGATGATCCAGCCAAGTCATCAAGTTTCACATTTCCTTCATTCACAAAATGCATTCATAAATTTTAATTTTATAGAGGTAATATAAGAATTTTCGAGGGCAAACTACAAAATATTTCCATATACTCTGATATATTTTTCCATAAACACACAGTGACATGGCTGCCCTTTGTGGGAAAGCAGACCTCTAAAGCCACACAGCAAATGACCTGGGAGATTTCTGCCTTGTGGCATCACAGTTCTACCTCACTGACTAAGGCTGAACTATTTACATAAGATTGAGGCTGCCTTCACCACCTGTCCTATCCACCTCCACTACCAGCATCTTAGTCCCTCCTGTCTTTAAGGTAAACAGACACCATTCCTGCTATTAACAAACTATAGAATCATCCCGCATCTCCCCGCTCCCACCAAAAAACAAAAACAAAAAAAACCCTGCCCCCCAATATTTTGCCCCAAAGCAAATGTAATTACTCAAACATCAGAAAGTGACTCCCAAGGAAAGAATATGGGGAAAGGAAGGGGGAGGGAACCTTAGCATTTTAAGACACTTTTTCATACTAAATATCAAATAATAAAAATATACCTTTGTGTTTGAAGAGTCAAGTCTACAAATACGTAAAAGCAAATCAATTGTTTCCAGCTGTAATCAGCGATAATAAACCAAGTACGTGAGAGCATGAACAAGATGATCAGTTTCCTTTTGAGGTTACATGATAAGGAGCAGCGAGGCCGCCTTTCCTCTACCAGCTCGCAGTCTGACCTCGTGGCAGCAGGAGGCTGCCGAGTCCCCGGCCCCCTTTATAGGGTTCGCCTTCTGCTCCCCACTGGAGCGGGCAGAGGGGGCGGGGAGCGAGGCGCGAGCTTTCTCAAAGGCAGAACCCGGTCCTCCTCTGGTTCCATCCTCTGCGTGGGCACACAGGGGCAGGGGAGGCGGCAGGGGGCAGCCAGGACTAGGTCTGTGGATTTTTTTCCGCACCCTGGAAATTCCCAGGCCGAAAAGGTACCGACGCGAGTCGGGGACATTCCCCAGGAGGGCGGGCTCCAAGACCCGGCCTGGAATCGCGCGGGGGAATCAGAGGCCACCTCTAGCAAGGAAACTTTTTAAGATGCCTTTCTCGAATGTCTCCGATGAATCTACAGCGGGGATTAGAGTTGACTCCTCATTAGAGCCGCCTCTACTTATTTCGCTTTTTCTGTGCGGCCTCAGCGGGTTGGAATGAGGGTATGGGGGGAGCTTGCTTTCCACAACGCAGCTTTTTAAACACCGCAATCGAAAAGTAGTATCCCTGTCATGTGCTTTCACTGGAGAATTAAAGGACGAGGAATCTGCAGCATAAATAAAGCAGTAGTCCCGTAACACGATTTATTTTCACTGGCGATGGGTGGATTTAAATAGCGAATGAACCATTGCAGCGCATAGAAAGGATTTCGCCCATCACATTTAGTTTCATTGTCGCTTTTCCTTTTGGGACACGCTACTGTGAACTCTACTGCTTCCTTTCTCTTTCTCTTTTTTTAAGAGTTGCCCTCTCCAGGTCATGTTTGCAACTACACAGGAGATGACCATGTCTGGTTCTGCTGTAGAAATGGGCTTATCTGTAGCCACATGCAGGTCCCTAAAACTCCAGAGGCCTAACCTCCTCTCATTTAATGCTAATATTAAAGAGGAAATTGTATATTTAATGTACTTTACATTTTTAAAAAACTTAAGTGCACTTTCAACCTGAAGTTGGTGCAGTGCTTATGTGCTCTGCTCCTATAAACTGCCCTCAACAACCTGCTGCCCTTCCACCACCTCCTATTCTCCTCAGACTGCCAGGTGTCCCTAAGCCTCAGGACACTGCATTCTCACTTTGAAAGAGAAAAACAGCAAATCCACATCTTATTTCTTTATTGCACACATCGATGCCAGGCATTCTGAGTTCACTGAGACTGCACTGTTGAATAAACCTGGAAAGAATAATGCTTCACACAGGAAAATGAATACATTTAAAGAAGAATTTCTGGTGTTAGTGACTAGCTAACATTTAAAAGCTGGCTTTACCCAGAACCCACAAACATAATGCTAATCAGTTTTTCTGTTGCGTTGAGGAGTCTTATTTCTGTTGGCTCCCTTGGGTGTTTATTTCCCTGTACCTCTCAGAGAACATCATTTCCTTTAACAGATCCAGAAAGAGACTCACTACTGACATGTAACACATGAATATGTAAAGACTTACCGTATTTGTTCTTGTCATGAACCCTGATTTATCAATCTGAAACTTAAGCTTGAAGCCAAGAAATGTCAGTCAAGTGGTATTTAATAGAAGTATTATGGAATGATAAAAATGTATCATCCTGGGGGCTGGGGTTATAGCTCAGTGGCAGAGCACTTGCCTAGCACATGTGAGGCACTGGGTTCCATCCTCAACACCACATAAAATAAATAAAGGTAAAAAAGAAGAAAAAATTTAAATGGATCATACTGGGACACCAAAGGTCTGTTTGCTACCTGCTAAAGAAAGGTGACCTTTAATAGGATAACTTCTATAAAATATAATTTGCATAGAAGGGCCTTATTATAGTTCTCACTTTCACAATACCATCAAATCAATCACTTTAGTTCTGGAATATGAGATTCACTAACTTATATTGTCACTCCAAAATAAAAGTCCATATTTTAATTCAATGAAATCATATATAAACCACTGTTTTAATATTTTATTGTAAGCCTAAATATTCAACCATAATGGCCAACTTATGTAATAATAATATTAGTAGAACTACTAGGCAGATGTTTATAATTAAGTTGTTAAGGATATTTAACATAAAAAATATTTATACTATATTTTAAATTTAAAAAACAGATCCAAACTACCTATTCTCTATGATAACTACAGTTGTCCCACAGTATTTTGGTTCTAGAACTCCCTGCACACACCAAAATCTGAGGCTGCTCAAGCCCCTTAAGTAAAATGGTATTGTAAAACTTACGTTCATCATCCCATCTAATGTATCATCTCTAGTTTACTTGTAATACCTAAAACAATGTAAATGCTATGTAAATAGGTGTTATATTATATAGAGATTAAGAACCAGACAAGTCTGTATGTATTCAGTATAGATGCCATTTTTCCTAAACATTTTTTATCAGAAGTTTGTTGAATCCACAGATATGAAGGGCCCACTATATGTGGTTTAAAATCCCGGAAGAAAATATACAAAAATGCTGATGTTGATTGCATTCATGTGATGGAATTATGGATTTTTACCCAGTTTTTTCTTCTAGGTTTTGTAGTCTTTAAAAAGTATGATGCCCTTTATATTTATAATGAGACATGCATATTTAAAACAAACTACTTTTTGGCTGAAATGCTAATATACACAACTATGTGGTACTGCCCCAAAATAAAATTTTCAGAAGAAAATATTGTGCAGGTTGGTGTTCCTCATTTGAAATGCTTAGGACCAGAAGTGTTTCAGATTTTGAAATGTTTTGGATTTTAGATCATCTGAATATTTATATGAGATATCTCAGTGATGTGACCCAAGTCTGAACAGGAAATTTGTTTCATATTCACTTTACACACATTGCCCTAAAGGTAATTTTATGTGACATTTTTGGTGCATCTTTTTTGACTGTGTCCTATCACATGAGGTGAGGTGTACACCTTTTCACTTGTGGTATCCTGTCAGGTGCTCTAAAAGTTTTGGTTTTTGGAACATTTGGGGTTTTGGATTTTCAGATTACAGATACTCATATCTAATTGTTCTAAGAAAAGTTTGTGTAGGGCTGGGGTTGTGGCTCAGTGGTAGACTTGCCCAGCATGTATGTGGCACTGGGTCTGATCCTCAGCACCACGTAAAAATAAAGGTCCATCAACAACTAAAAAATATTTTTTAAAAAAGAAAGGTTTATGTAATATTTCAATTTATATCAAAGTTTACACATCATGCAGAAAGACAAAAGAGGAATGAAAGTGACTAAGACTACCTCAAGAAACTGTGTCAGCAAATCTTTAGAACCTTAAGTAACCAAATTAAAAAGTAATTAAAACTGGACAAGGTCACAGGAAATCAGTTGCAGCAGCCTCACTCCAAACCCCTGGAGATTCAGTGTTTGCTTTCTTCCTAAAATTGCCCTGAAAAAGTGACTCCTCAGCTTGCTCCAGCAATCCTTCTAGAGAAAGTGCCAAGAAGTTCTCAAAAAATAAAACTTCTGCTGGGCATAGTGCTAGTAATCCCAGCAGCTTGGGAGGCTGAGGCAGGAGGATCTAGAGTTCAAAGCCAGCCTAAGCAACTTAGTGAGGCCCTAAGCAACTCAGTGAGACTCTACCCCCAAATAAAATACAACAAAAGGACTGGGGATGTGGCTCAGTGGTTAAGCACTCCTGAGTCAATCCCCAGTACCAAAAAATTTTTTTTAAAAACTTGTTCACAAAATTCTAAGACGCTGAACTCCCACATACCTTAGTTCAAATCCAACTTAAAGTTCTTCATCTATAAAATGGAGCAACTACCACCTATACTATTGGATCATAATCAGAATTAAGTAAGTTATGGGTAAGCCCTTGAAATAGTAGACAAACAGTCTTACTTCCTGCATTAGAATCACTGGACTCTTGTCATAAACGTTAGTTCCCCAATTCCTGGAAGCGCAGACCCTAATTCTGAAATTTTATCAAATATAACAAGCTTAAGGTCCATTAAAATTAATTTAACTACTTTGGTCCTCTTCAGGTTCAGAAAACAAAAATTTTCTTTGCTGTAAAATGTATTATAACTGATAATCTTTAAGAACAGGAAAGGAAGATCTTAGACACTAAGTTAAAAAACCAAATTCTTTGACTTATTCTTCTACGTATGCATACTTCTCATGCTTTAAGCATCCGTCATTACCTCTAAAACCTTCTTCATGTGTCTACCTAGCAACAACTAATACTAGACTGTAATCTAGCATAGAACAGTACTTACTAAATGACCCCAAATTAACTTCAACTAATTTAAAACTAATGAGATAGTCAAATAAAATTGACAATTAAATGGTTTTTAGCATGAGAGAATGTGTATACACATGCCTAAATCAAGAAATACCTGTCATGAATTTTAATATCTGATTTTATTAATATCTAATTAGATTTTAACTTCTAATTTTGGTATATAGTTCAAAATAACCAAAAAAGAAACACTTGAAATTGGCAGGAAAAAACTTCTACGTCTTTATAATAATAAATAGCATTCTTTACATAAAAGTCAATTCTTAAAAGCCCTCAAACTTTAGAACATAAAAATAAACTTCTGGGTATAGATTTCCCCCTTTCAGTTCCAAAAATGGTTATTTTAGAATAAATACTTGTTGCACAAAAATTTAGCTGAACCAAATAAGAAACAATCATTCAATGCAAATATCAATTCAAAGCACAGATTTTATCTATACTGCTTTCATAATTTCCCCTTTACTTCTTTCCTAGATAAAAGAGGGAAATTATTAATATCCCACACTATAAAATTCTGACCAAGCACATTGGCCTTTTCAAGTAATTCAGAAAAGGTAGATCAAGAAAGACTCCTGGGACACTGCAATCCTCAGTGTGTTCACAGGAGCCTGTGACTGTAAGCCCTCTTTAATTCACAACCCCCCCCAAAGATGGACCACTTGTACTATTCATGCAGATATATTCAATTTCCTTTACCACATAGCTACGAACACTTCCACTGACAACCAAATTTGTCCCTTCCATTTACATCAAAACATTTCTCACATGCTTTAACATAGTAGTCTCCACTCCCAGAAGCTAGTTCAAATAAACTCATTAGCATCTTTGGTTACAAGGGCAATACAGTGTGTAGATGCTGTTAATAAGGATTCTACCATGGTTAAGTCAACTGGAAAAAATCCTAAAGGTAGATATAAATGTAGCCTGAATTTTCCAAGCTCCTTACAGGTCATCATATAAAGTACAGCACTTTTTGAAGTGTTACATATATTGATGGTAGCCATCTCATAGTGGGGTCACCCACAAACTTTATGTACCACGAGTCAATTGGAGAGGTCACAGAATGTGATTCATCTAGTCCCCTCTAGCACAAGCTAGGTCTCCAAGGGGCACACAAAAGATAAGAACATGTCCATCTGGTTCTTCACAATAACTTCATCTGGGTGCAACTTGTGGGGTAGATAATGGGCCAGGGTCATCTCCCAGGCATCAACGAGATATACTCCAACCCCTGAGAACATCCTCCGAAGGATGGTGTCCAGTTGAAAGTTGTACCAGTCACTGTTGAAGAGGCTCACTTCAGGCCCCAGTTCTTGGGCATTGGCTGTCCGGATGACCACCACAGTCTTAGGGCTTCGATCCAGGAGCTGGACCACTGACCGACGGATGTTCCTGAGTCGACGGATATACACTTCCAAGGGGAAGGTGCTGAAGTGAGACCATAGGGCTATGGCAATCACTGTGTTCCTCCCTCCCACAATCCCATTCAGTTCATTTGCCACATAACGGAGATCATTGCTAAAGACGGTTGTGAAGCGGATAGGTGGACCATGGCAGCGGTATTTGAGCAGGATGTTGTGCTTCTGGTCCACTGCAAGGAAGGGACCCACATTCTTGGGACTACCCATTTGAAACTCCACTAAGTCTGAAACAAGGAAAACTCAAACTCATAAAAACATTCCAACTATGCAAATATATTTGAATATTATTTACCAAGTAGCTTCAAAGAACAGTTTTTAAAATAAAAGTACAGCAAAAACATACAATACAAATATTAAAGGAATACCTATTTCACTGTTCCCACCTATGAATCAAGACCTTTATTTTGACATATTATTCAAATAACCCCATAAATGTGATATTATAAGTAATGCCATTAGTGAAAGATTCTACATCTATAAATATGCCTCAAAAACAACATACCTGTTAAATTATTAAGCCAAAAAATCTTGCTGTTTGCATTGATAGTTGAATATTTAGAAGTCAAATTGGCATTTACACCTCATGCTTCTAATAGGTAAATATTACATCTTCCAGAACAAGGGCTATAACTTCTATTTTATGAGCACAATTAGTAATCAAATAATTCTCTTGGAAAACATGATCAACTTGGAGGACATTATGCTAAGTGAAATAAGCCAAGCACAGAAAGACAGATATGCATGATCTCCCTAATATGTGGAATCTTAAAGTTTTACACTTACAGTAGAATGCAGAAACTCACAAGAGGCTGGAGAGTTTGGTGGGGGTGAGGGGATGAGAACATACTGCACAGGTACATAGTTTCAGTTAGGAGGAATAAGTTTTTGGAGTCTATACAGCAAAGTAACTATAAGGGTAACTATAGTTAATAATGTATTGTACATTTCAAAATTGTTTAATGTTCTTATTACAAATAAATGCATTTGTGATAGATGTTAATTAGCTTTATATAATCATTCCAGAATATATACATGTCAAAATATCACATTGTACCCCACAAATAAGCTTTTTTTTTTTTTTTTTGCAGTACTGGGGATTGAACTCTGGGATGCTCCACTACTGAGCTACATTACCAACACTTTATTTTTTGAGACAAGGTCTGGCTAAATTGCCCAGGCTGGCCTTGAATTTGTAATACTCAGTCTCAGCCTCCCAAACAGCTGGGATTAGAGGTGTATGCTACTGCACCTGTCTGAAAATAAACTTTAAAATAAAAATAATTTAAAAAAAAAACACACAATGTAAGTTGTAATCCTGGTGTGGGGTGGGGGGAAGAAGCAAGTTCCTCTTTTTGTAGTAAGTAAAAAAAAAGAAGCAACTCTGTTTCTTTTGACTTTCGGTTTTACTCCATGGCTGAAAAAAATCAGTCAACACCCTAGGAGAGAACTTTTTCTGTCCTGAGAAATGACAAAGGCAGCAACACAATTTAGACTTCCCTTCTGTCCCTCCCCCTTTACCTAAGTTGTGTTTCAAGGTCTATTCCTCTGAAATATTCTGAAGATTCAAGGAATCTGTGGGACCCCAGTTACTCCTAAAAAACTCTGTACTTGATCTCTTGATATATGCCCCCATGAGGAAAGGGGAACTCATATTCATTAATGTTCCCAAAGCGCCTTACAGGGAACAGAGTAAGCAAACACTGGCATCACAATTCCATCAACATTTCCTAAGCACCCAGGAAAGGCTCCACAGCCCTTGCCCTGAGAGAGTTTACAGTCAATGCTGAGGAGATGGTATCAGACTGTAATTTTCCACATTAAGGGTTCAAGTAGGTTTTACTTTTTCCATGCTGCATTCCAAGGCTTCTCTATTAGATTTTCCTACCAGATTCATCACTATTTAGCATCCAGTCCTACTTAAACCAAATAAAAGCTCAAGCTACCATTTTCTTTTGATTAAGATCAAGCAACCACACAAAGCTTTATTTTTATTGGATGAAAATTTGTCTTTAAAGGGGCTGTGGAAAACTATCAAAACACTCAAAGTGATCACTGTTATTTAAGGAGACAACAAGCTACAATGTTAGAAATTAAGAAGCAAGAAACTATAGGTATCTGAAAAGCCCTGCCTGGTCAACATCAAATCATGCTTAGTACCAGGCTATACAAATTAATTCCCTTCAGATTTTTAATTTGTTTTATCAACAAAAACTCAACTATGTCTGTTTCAATTTAAAAAGAAAAAAGTGAAAACTGCAATTGACTTTTCCCCTTTTGGGGTAATATCTACTTCATCCTTTTCTTCTAAAAATTAAATTTGAAAGTAAGCTGATATAATCAATAGAAGAATGAATAAAACACATCACAAGCAGCAAATCTAACAAACTATCAGGATTTGCTTTATGAAAAGCCCTGCCCATACATAACCATCCAAAACAAAACAAACAGGGGCTGGGGATACAGCTCAGTTGGTAGAGTGCTGGTCTCACAAGCACAAGGCCCTGGGTTCAATCCCAGCACCGCAAAAAAAAAAAAAAAAAAAAAAAAAAAAAGTTCCCACAGAACTATCAACTCTCTGAATTGTAACCAGTCCTTTATTTTTACTACCAGGAGTCAACCCTCCTTGCCCCATCTACATTCCTTCCAGAAAGAAGAGAATGCCATTGTGAATAAGTGGTGGGTTTTGTTCTGAGTCTGGAGAACAGCCCCAGAGAAACAAGAAGCTAACAGCGCTGGAACTTACCCACACTCCCTCAGGAGGAGCCAGCTGTACTTCAGAGTGCCCCCAGTGGTAGGCAACAAAGGGATGGTTTTGCATTAAAATGAACCACAGTAAGTTTCCTTCCAGTTAAATCTACTATAAATTTGAGGTTGGACCAAACAACTAGAAGAGAAATGACTGGAAATGTCTACCTTTGTCTTACATCCAGAATATAAGAAGTAAAAGACAGCTGTAAAGCGACATACATGGTCCTTCAATCTCATCTCACACATGGAAAAAGAAAGCTCTGAGAAGTAAATGACTTGTCCAGGGTGGTCATAGAGTTAATCAGAGGATGAATCTTTCTGAATTGATCAGAAATTGTCACACATCTCTCCAGAGTCAGGATGCCTCTTTAATCCTACAGAGAAATTGCTTCCTCACCTGAGACCTTTTTTTAGGGTTAGAGTGAGTCTACTTATTTTAAATTGGATTTCATCCCCGTGGGATATAGTTATGAAACAAAAGTAAAGTACCAACCTGGAACAAATGTAGTGAGGTATTCAAACCATTGCCTGATTGTCGAGTCACCAAATAAATACACCATTTTTCTTTGTAAGCATTCTGTAATGTTGTCAGGGTCATTAAAATGGCGCATCTTAAATCTTCTGGGCCTCCACTGGTCTTTGTAATAATACCCAGAAGGAAAAGTTTCTGAGCCTTCAGGTACTTCTACATTGTTAGTTTCTGTAAGAAAAAGAAAAAAAAAATATATATATATATACATACACACACACACATATATTCTGAAATTTCCTTCCAATAATAGATGAAAAATGTTACAGGAAATACAATCATGTCCATATATTTGTTAGCCTGCTAGCATATGGGCAACATTTCCTGTTATCATATCTCAAAGAAATCCCAGACTTTCCCCTTCATACAGAGAGATTCTCTTTTGCACAGAAGTGGGAATATGTGAAATGCATGTAGGAGTACGGTGAACATCAGGGAAAAGGGGGTCTCTGAGCGTTCTTCTGATTATGTATGTTTTTATCAAAGCCAAAAAATAAAGGCAAAAACCAAGGAAATGTGTAGATGTAACTATGTGTCCATCAATGCTCCAGAAAAAGCAGAAGTATTTTTTATCCAAATACCTATGAGGCAAGTAAGAATTTTATATTTTTACATATGTATAGTAACATTAGTCTGACATATCTTGGTTCATTAAAAGGAAAGTTTAAATCTATGTGTCCTAAATTCATTGACCACATTGAAACAAATGACATACAAAGGATTATTCTTGGCCAGGCATGGTAGTGCACGCCTGTAATCTCAGCTGCTCAGGAGGCTGAGGCAGGAGGACTTCGAGTTCAAAGCCAGCTTCAGCAAAAGCAAGGTGCTAAGCAACTCACTGAAACCCTATCTCTAAATAAAATATGAAATAGGGATAGGGATGTGGCTCAGTGATTGAGTGCCCCTGAATTCAATCACCAGTACCCCCCAGAAAAGGATTATTCCCCACAATGCAATAGGTTCATAAGGTGTGTAAGCATAAAAAAGCATCAGCAACATGTATTCACCTTTGTAACCTAGCTACACACAACACAAGCCCCAACTACCTTTTAGAGGGACAGTCAACCTCTTTCTGCCCTAATACCTCCCTTGGAAAATGCCTCCATGGAAACAACATGCTTTACAAATGCGTCAAAACAGATAGCGATGACTAATATTTCTTGCAGTTTATTCTGCATCAGACACTGTTCAGAGCAATTACACCTAATATCTCATATGAAGCTCACAATAACTCTTTAAAGAAGGTGCTATTACTATCCCTGCATTTCAGAACAGTTAAGCAACTTGACCAATGTCCCAGAGCTAAGCTAGTAATAATGCAGTCAGAACCTGACCTGAGCAGGTGAGCCCCAAAGCCCAGGTTCTTCACCATGGTGCAGGAGCACTTCTCAGAAATAGATGTTAGTAGATGTCAGCAATTTCTTTCTGCTTTTTTTGTTTCTTGAAGATACATATTTATTTCAACAATTATTCAAATCTATAATCTTCAAAAAAACATCAATCATTTTATGTCACTTCTTTACACAACCTGAAGTTCAACCTTGATCATATTCTAGTCATTTTACAGTGTAGTGGTCTGTTAAACCACAATTTGAAATGCAAATGTTTACATCAGTCAGAAATTTTAATTTAAGTAAGTCCCTTATATGCAACTATTTTCAGTTTATCTGACTTCTCAACATTATCTATGCCATTCAAAATTGTTTTGGATTTTTTATTTCCTTCAAAGAAAATGTCCTGTTTCACAGAGTGTAGAGCTAATCATTTTTTCCCTTGTGTATCTTTGTAGGTTCAGGGACCAAATGGAAAGGTAAATAGTGTTTTAAAAGCTTTACTTTGGCAAATATGATTAATACAGAAAATGGAGGGGTGATGAATAAATGTTTATTTACTTATAAAAAAAACTTTCTCAGTCAGGTGAAACCTCTAGTCCCCCAGTGACTTGGGAGGCTGAGGCAGGAGGATTCTGAGCCCAGAAGCTCAAGACCAGCCTGGATATCAGAACTAGACCCCATCTCAAAAAAAAAAAAAAACCAAAAGAATCTTTCAACATGTTGTAAAGTGTGGCTTTACCATGTAACCACACCTTGCTCAAGCTCCCACATTTCATCAGTACATCAAAATTGCATGGTTAGAGAGCTACAGTGAAAACACCCAGGTCCACAGAACACATTTACTAGAGAAAATTAAAAAGTGGTTTTGAAGTTAAAATTTTTAATTTGGTAATTTGGCTATTTTGTGTCAAATACATGTTAAAAAGAAATGTATATATCACACAGGAAAAAATACCATTTCTATTCAATTTGTTAATTATTTACTACCAGAGTTAAGTCAAACAAAGCAAATCAATTACTGAATCTGACATACATTCTTTAAATAATAACAACTGTATTTTTTTTCTTTTAGGTGAAATGTACATGCCTATGCTGCCCCCTTATGGCCATTGGAACAAAAATATTACCTGACTCATGTCAAGGGGTCAGAAGTTGTTGAACTCAATGCATTCTCATATAAGGTAACTAAGATATGAAAGTCTCTTAAACTGATGATATAACCCCTAATGTTCTATTCATTTGGAATTAAATTAAATCAAAATAAAGATTTACTGCTCAATTTTATGGTTATCTTGAATATTGCTGGTGAGAGGAAATGTTTACACTAAGGTACTTGTAAAAGGCAGATATGAAGATATCTGTATAAAATTAGAAGGTTTATCTTTGATTTGCAAATAATGTCCAGTAGTCTCTAAAATGGCCTTTAAAGCCCATGGCTAACATTTTCCTACAAATGGTGTCATCCCATGCCATCATTAACCATAATGAAGGCTATCTGGGCCCAAAAACGGAACAAAAGGAGAGGGGGCAGGGATAGTAAGGCAGTAAAATAAATTTTCTTAAACCACTTAGAAAGAGCTGGACAAGAAGGATACAATCAATGTAAATTAAGAGTTCTGGTATTTATTTCAATAGAAGAGGTAAGCATTCCCTGCTGCCTCCCACCCCCAAAAAGCTCAAGTTTCTGGTGAGGTTAGAATCCAAAAAGGTCACTGAGTCATTTAGTTGTGATAGTCTGGGGACTACAGTACAATGCTAATAGAAGTTCAGTAGTAATTCTGACACTTAAAAGCCTGTCAGAAACCAAACTTGGTCTTGATAAGCTAGCCTACTCTAATTAAAAACTGGGTTTTTTTTTTTTTTTTTTTTTTTTTTTTTTGCTCTTGACTGCAATTATACCCATACATGAAGGTATTACTGGCAGTCTCAAGCAATCCACTAGACTCTAAATAGGAACCTTGGAATAATATTACCTTATAGGGGAGTTAATTAACTAAAACAAATATAGCAAAATTTTATAGAGTGCAAATTCCAAAATACAGGTTTCATAAGTGAAATGATAAAGATATAAAAATTATGAACACATCCAGGGAATGGCAAAAAAACAGAAGAGGAGGTTAGAGTATCTGATGGTGCTAGAAAGTAAAGTGTTTCATAAAAAAAAAAATGAGAACATGTCAAAGGTATAGGAAACTCCTGTAACAATTCCAATTGACAATGTCTCAAATCTGGAACAATTTGGGGGGGGGAGATTAAGCTGGATTATAACCCAAATATGAAATTATGATGAGTTCATGCTGATATAAATAAATGTAGGAAAAGGGATAATACTTCTTTATGAAAGAATTTCAACTAACGAATGTTGAAGGAATGACAGATATCATTATTTGGTTGTCATTAGAATTCCACAGAATTCACTGCTAAGAGCTAATGAGTGCTAAAATTAACAGATGATTATTTGAGCAGAAACAAAATGATGGCAGAGGAGAAAAAATATGAACCCTTATTCAGGGCCTTTGAGTGCCCCCTGTGGGTCACTGCAGTGAATTTCAGTGAGGTACTGCTAAGCAGAATTCCTTTGAAAATCCATAATGCTCCTGCCCTTCTCTTTTTCTTTACAATTACCTCCCTGGTACAAGATGATTTCTTCAACGAAAGCTAGCCTATGCTGTTCCTACTGATTTAGGGTTTATTCCTCTAAAAATCCATCAAGAGCCTTACTAGTTACAGAATCTGTCTTTCCTTTAACCAGAATAGTACATCACATACCCTCACCACTTCCTGGCTGATCTTTAAAACCTGTCAGGTGGAAGTAAACAAAAAAGCTCCTTCCACCAACCATTTCACAGGCACCTGAGACATCACAGACAGGGCTGTGGAAAAGAAGTGTAGATGTGGTGTTCGGGTAGGGCCTCCTCAGGATGTCAGACATGGTAGTAGTTGGAGTACTATAAGAGGTATCATGTCTACTGACATCTTGGCCATGGGCTGAAATTAAGATAGATAAGTATCTCCATTAATGATGTTTCACATATTTACCTTCTAAAACTTGTGATTCATCTAGTTTAAGTAAACCAATATAGCTTTTCAATAGGTAAAGACTGAGATTTCTTATGACACACAATAGTAGAGACCAGAAATAAAACTGACAGTTTCCTGCCTGTACTGGGGCCACAGACTAATTTTATTTAGCCCACACACTATTTTGAGAATTCTGAATTGGAAGCTAATGCTATAAAATGTGGAAATATCACATTTTTAAAATTAACATTTCTGGGGTTTCATGAAAAAAAAACAAAAAAACAAAAACCAATCTACAAATCTGGCTGCACTGGGTTTGCTTCTGTGGGGAAACAAAGCTGCACAAACAGCAGGAGGAGAAGAAAGGTTTCCCCACTGAGGTGGCCCTTGCTTTTGATTAACTCCCCACAACTCACACAAGGCACATGTATGGCTAATTGCCCATTATACTTGATTTTATACCTTGCCCTTATAGCAAAAGGCTTTACAACATCTGCTGTGTGGGATACTATTAATGTTTTCAACTAAAAGGAACTCGCCCACCATTTGTATAATAATGTTCACCCTTTCTAAAAATCATGATAGCTAGCTACATCTATTCTGCAAAATCATAACACACTCCTCTGAATTTCATCCTTTTACTATTAATATCCTACAGCAATGCATCAGAATGATCTGGAAAGTTAAAATACAGTTTTCTGGGTCCCACCAGCCAGAGTCTGAGGTGGAACCCAGAAATTGGTAATTCTAGCAATTGCTATTCTAGTAGTGCTGTATTCCTGATGCACACTTTGAGAACAGTTACTGTTCATCAACTCAATAGTTTCTTAGTTTCTGTATGTTGTGTGTGTGTGTGTGTGTGTGTGTGTGTGCGCGCGCACATATGCTGGAAATTGAACCCAGGATTTTGGGCATACTAAGCACTACTACATCCCCAGACCATACTGAATGCTTTGGATTTTTAAAATTTCCACGCCATTACTCAATCATAAAGAAGCATGACTTTATGGTATTTGCTGGTAAATGGATGGAACTGGAGACTATTATGCTAAGTGAAATAGACAAAAAGTCAACTGTCAAATGTTTTCTCTGATATGTGGAAGCTAATCCCAAATAAGGAAGGAGTATAAAAAAAGAATAGAAGAAATATCACTGGAGCAGACAAAAGGGAATGAAGGGAAGAGAAAGACAGTGGAATGAATCTGACCTAATTTCCCTATGTACATACATGAATATACCACAGTGAATCTCACCATCAAGTATATCCACAAGACACTGGTTTTTTTTTAATTTTAAAAAAATAATAAATAGCAGAAAGATCAGTAGAGTAAAGCAAAGGGAACAGAGGGTAGGAAGAACAGAGGGGAAGGTGAAGTACTGGGGGCCGAATTAGAACAAGTTATATTCCATGCTTTAAAATTATGTCTAAATGAATTCTATTGTCAGATATAACTAAAAAGAACCAATAAAAATTTTTCATGCCAATTTTACACACATTCTTTGAGTATCTCTAGTGTAGCAATATCTAACAGAACTTTTTGCAATCGTTTATAGATTCCACATAAAATGCTGTCAAATATGATAACTCTTGAGTATGTGTAACTAAAGAACTGAATGTTTATTTAATTTTAATTAATCTAAACTTAAATAGCCTCATGAAGTTAGTAGCTTCCATACTGAACAATATAACTCTATGGGCTCTTGAGAAGATAAACAGAAGGGGAAGGAATGATGAGAAAGACAACTTTTACATAAACATAAATAGAAAAACCCAGAATTAATCACATAAGATCTAGCTAATGTTTTTTTAATCAGTTTTTAATATTTTCAGTTATGTCAGAAGTAACCAGGCATGTTAAAGTGGCAAACTGATTTATAATATCAAAATGACAGAGATTCAACCCATTTAGCAAGAAAAACAATAAATCATCAAACTCATTCTTTTTTTTTTTTTCTTTTTTTTTTACCTTTTATCCTCCTGGGAACCACAGTCACCCAATCAGGTCCACTGGAATTGATCGGCATTTTGATATTGACACCACTTTAAGAGGAATAAAAAAGCACAAGCTTAGATTCAGGGGCATTTATTTCCAGTTATGCATCTTTATCTGCACATGAAAAAAAGGATATGATTTTACAGAGCCTTATTATGGTAAAAGGTGTTAGCCAACAATATGAATAACTGACAAACTAGGTCTTTTGTAATAAGTATGCTATATGGGTATATAAATCGAAGAGGACGTTAACGTATTCTTAATAAGTTTCCAACACACTATATATTCTTAGCCATTCCTAAGAGTGCAAAATCCAAAAGGACAAATGCTGGCTTATATTACTTACTCTTCTAGCACTCAGAATAGCTCACGCTGACAAAAATGCCTAATTTGTCACTACCTGCTTTTCACACTGCACAACTCCGTAGAATGCCAGATTCCTTAGGCCTTGCCAGATGTGACATGAGACCCACTTGAAAAGACGCTTGCCTCCAGTGCGTACTGACACAGTGCTTTGTTCATCATTCCTGTGACTCTCAAGTGCCTGTCCCCCTTACCAAAATATACATTCATCAAAAGACATGGAAGGCACCTCATTCACCCTTGACAAGCCCTGGACTAGAATCCATGTTCAGATTCTTTTTGAATGGCTGCATGAAAAACTGAGGGAGAGTGAAGACCAGAAGAATACTAAGAACCCGATACAACTACTGCAGATACTGAGCCACAATAATTACCTATTATACTTAGATCAAAACAAATTTAAAAATGAAATTTCCAGACTCTTGATGAAGGAACATTCATTTTTTTTTTTATTGTTTCATCAATTTCAGAATAGATGTGTTCATTCAACAAATAACTCTCAAGCTTCTACTACATGCCAGGAACTGTCCTAGATGCCAAGAGCTATTATAGTAAACAAAACGCACAGAACCTCTTTCTTCATGGAATGACTTTGTGATGAGAGACAATACAAAAAACAAGTAATGAAGAATGTATTCAGGGCTGGTTACATAGAGATAAGTGATATTTAAGGAGAACGTGACTTTTAAAAGAGCACATATAAACTACTTTCATAAGCTTAGAGAATTATCAAATGACAATTATATAATAACTTTCCCATAAAAATATTTGTAGAAAAATTCCCTCTATAGTTTTCCTGCAAAAATACGTAACCTGAATCTAGTCATGGAGAAACAATAAAGCAAACCCAAAGTAAAGGAATTCAACAAAACAGCAATATTTAAACTATCCATGTCATAAAAAATAAAATAGGCTAAATTGACCTCCTGGATTAAATAGAGAATTAAATACACTGTGTAATCACAGATTAGATTAGCTAAAACAGATGACTACAAAGGATATTACTAGGATGAATGGAAAAACTTGAACATGGATTGAATATTAGATAATAGTACTATATCAATGATATAATACAAGTCCCCATTGTGATAAATGTGTTATGGTAATATATTAAAGTCCACATTTTTAGATTCATACTTATGGGGTACAGTTACATGATGACTGATTTACTCTCAAATGGTTTAGGGGCAAAAATTATACACACACACACACACACACACACACACAGAAAGACAAACCAAATGCAGCAAAACATTAACAATGATGAATCTAGGCAAAAGCTATATGGGTGTTCACTGTTATTATTCTTAAAATGTTTCTAAAGACATGAATTTTTTAACACAAAGTTAGAAAAAAATATTAATTGTGCTAAAGTAAAAGGGAAATTTTCAGGTAACAGACTCATTCTTTCAAAAGGCCTTCCCTTACATTAATAGGATCTTTTAAGGAAAGTACTTCTGTCTTTCCAAGACAAACACATTTTTTCCTTTAAGGTAAAGAACAAAGATTACCTTGACTTAACTGTCCACCTGTTATTTAGGGTACCAAATACCAAAAATAACTTTCTTAATACTTTCTAACTTAAGCAAGGTTAGAAGCCACCAAGGAAAAGAGGTACATATAGGTATGAGTTCAACATATTCAGACCATGAGCTCAAACAGCATACCCTAAAGTTTTTCCAAAGATCAATTTCAATCTTTCTTTTTTTCTTTTTTGAATAGCCTGATGCAATATTTTGAACTTGAGCAGAGAAAAAGGTAGGAATATTAGCTATTAGAATTCTGCAAATGTTTGGTTTCCAAAGATACATGCCACCTCATACATTGTTTTCTCAGCAAACTTCCAGATAAGAAGAGTTTTGTAATGATTCTACAAGACCATCATCTGGCCTCACCCAGGACATGCAAATAAGTGTGGGAACAAAGGCATTATTTTATCCTTCTAGATTTACATGTGCTTTTGATTGTAAGATTTAGTATCAGGAATATTTTAAAGATTCTCACTAATTCTCTAACTTTTCTCCCACTATTTTCCACATGGAATTTGGATAATTATAAACTGTACCTCTTCTTCTCTGCTAAGCCATCAAGTAGACTGACAACACAACTCTAAAAGGGATAGTTGGGTAGTCTTCACATATAGGCCAAAAAAAAGTACATAGAAATGAAATAATCTGACAAGTCATTGATAAATAGCATGTCTGAGATCTGAATGAAGAATTAAAAGAAAACTTCTGGTTTGGTTTGGTTTTTTTCTTTTCTTTGGAATATGTGTGTGTGTGTGTACGTGTGCGTATGTGTGTTTCGTTTTCACTCTGCACTGAACTATACCTAGTCTTCTCAAGAACACTACAGCAAATACAGTAAGTCAGGCGCCCTCTGCTGGCTCTGTGCCTAAATGTTACGACTCTGCTAGATGTACTTACACTGACTGCCTGTACCAACAGAGGAAGTGGAAGCAGAGGGTTTAATTTCAGGAGGTCCCACAGACCAAACATTATGACAATAACTTTTCCTCCACCGCACAGAGCTGACATAAAATATGCAGTCTTAGGGATACCCAGATGTATTAAACAAAAATAACTTTCTATCAGGCAAAGTTTAGAAAGTATAGACTTCATTTAAAAGTTAAAAACATTTATACTGTCTACCAAATAATTGTGCTTTTTGACCAGGTGGCTCTTATAAATTTTTACTTCTTTTTTTTAAATTTTTTATTTTTAATTGACATGTAGTAACTGCACATACTTACGGAGTACACTGTGACTTTTCAATACATGTATGAAATGTGTAATGATCAGATCAGGGTAAAAAGCAACTCAGACATTTATTTGTGTTGGAAACATTCAAAATCCTCTTTACCAGTTATTTTGAAATATTCAATTAATTGCTGTGAATCACAGTTATTATACTGTGCAGGAGAATATTGGAGGTTATTCTCTCTATTCAACATACCTTTTTATTTCTTAGGAATGTTAATTTACTTCAGAACTGTAAGGAATGTTGAAGAAAACATAAATTTCAATTTTTACTGTTTCCATACATTCCATTCTGCCCATACTCCACACACTGACTGTTGTACTAAAAAATTTCTATGCTTTACATTCAAAAGAGGAATTTGAGCAAAATAGTGCAATAATTCAATGATTGTTAACTTAAAAATTATACGGCTTGCTGTGGTATGCCAGTAACATTGCCATATTCTTACTTTTCTATTCATCAACAAATGTTTATATGATTGAAAACTAAAATTATGTCACTTTTTAAAAATTGTTTTTAGTTTGACACAAAGAAGCTAAAACAACAACCTAACCACTAGATACCACTAGCAGCCCTGTTCTCAGATGATTTTTTTTTTTTTTCTTTTTTTTTTGCAGTGCCAGGGATTGAACCCACGGCCTTTTGCTTGCGAGGCAAGCACTGTACTCGGATGATTTTTTAAATCTGTTCTGTGAATAAGTGACCTTGCCTCTCTAGCTACTAATACGGTGTGTATTTTTAAGTAAAACACCTCAGGCAAACATCAACAATTAAAGGATGAAAGATAAATTTTAGCTTGGACAAGCACTAATTAAAACTCTAATTAAACCAGGCATGGTGGCACATGCTATAATCCAGCTACTTGGGAGGTTGAGGCAGGCAGATCACAAGTTCAAGCCTAGTCTAAACAACTTAGCAAAACCCTTTCTAAAAAGTAAAAAGGGCTGGGGGTGCAGCTCAGTGGTAGAGTGCCTGCCTAGCATGTGCAAAGCCCTGGGATCAATACCTCATGCAGGGGTAGCAGGGCACAGTAATTATAAATACAACTTTGTGGATTTTTTATTCACTACCTCTCCTGAATTGGGTCAATCTCAGAGAGTTAAGGAATACATGCACAAAACAACGAAGTCTCCTAAATGTGACCAGGGCAGTAGAAAAGGACTCAAATTACCCCTAGAGCAAAAAGCACATACCTCTGGAAGAAAGCACTCTCTGTAGCAGTTAGAAGGCCCTTCAGGTATCCACCTTTGTAATGGTTAATTCTGCTGCTGCAAGGGAGCTTCTTTGGTTTGAAGCAGAACCAGGGCTCTCCAGTGTAGAGATCTGTAAAGTTACACAGGGGTAGACTCCCAGGAAGACACACATTGCACTCTGTGGTTTCAGAAATCCTTCCTGAACGGAAGAGGCTCTTAAAATAAACCCTGTCAGGCTTCTCTTCCTGTAGGTGCTGAAGAACTCTGATCCCTTCACTTGGGTGAACCAGAGATATGGACACTTTAACTTTGCCTGGCCAGAGCAAAGTAAAAAAAACCTTATAAAACCCATTCTGATAGTCCACGACTCTGCCCACAGCCCCTGCCTGCAGCTTCGGGGAGTGGATTCTGGCCTGCAAGTAGTCTCCACCATACTTCTTGGGCTTTCTTTGAAAATCCTGCACATGAACCAGCACCTCCAGCTGGCTTCCCACCCTGAAGAAAGCTGCAGAGTTCAAGATGACAAAGTAGCTGGAAGAAGGGTCAGTGCTCTTCACGAAGGGCACTAGGCCCACATCAGGCCCCTGCCACTGTAAGGCGGCCAACAAGGAGTCCTCCTCCAAACGTTCCTGACTGGACAGAGTCTGGTGTTCGTAGCCACAGTAGGGATTTCGGCTAATGCCTGTAGCCTGGGATAAAACGAACTGCCCACTGCTGTCGATGAATGTGGCTGAAACAGTCTCATGGTCCAAGTACTAAATAGAAAGATACAACAACAGAATCCATCACTACACTAAATCTCTGAATATCAGTCGAATAAATCCCTGCTTCAATTTAAATTTGCATAAAATCAACTGAGATGACACTGTTTAAAAAAAACATAGTTAACAAGTTTTACAGGGCTATCTTAGTGTAACACAATAAAATTAATATGAGAAATATATTCACAGAGTAGTCTCTATACTTCAGCAAATTTCACCCAGAGGAGCTTGCCAGATTCTTACAGTGAATTATTTTTTTCACTCAATTTTTTTTTTATTGGTGCATTACAGTCATACATAATGATGGGACTTGTTGTTACATATTCATACATGCACACCACATAATTTGGTCAATGTCACTCCCTAGAACTTCCCCCCCTTATTGTGTTATTCTTAAGAAAGCCCATCCTCAACAGAAATTATTCCACCAGATCCTAACCTGCTAGGGTTTTATCAGAGCCTACCTACCTGGAAGGAGTCAAAAACCAATTGTAGCCTACTTGGGGAAAAAACCCAAAAGCACTACTCTTAAAGACTGAGACCTAATTACAGCAAGAGAATGCATACCCTCCCCACAAACCTTACTACCATACCTCTAAACTCTGTTTACCAGAATTCCTTTCACCCAGTACATTATGCCAGTTTTCCACCATAAAATATATATACACACACATACATACACAAAGCAAACTAAAAGGCAAAAAACAGTTGAAGACACAGAGCAAGCATCAGAACCAAAGAGATATGGCAGGAACATTAGAATCATCAGACTAGAAATTTAAAACAAGTTAGAGTTCAGGGTAGAGTGCTTGCCTAGCATTGTGAGGCCCTGGGTTCCATTCCCACCACCACCATGAAAAATTAAAATTAAAATTAATTTAAAAATAAAACAACTATGTTGCTATGCTAAGGGCGCTAATGGAAAAGGTAAACCACAGGTGAATACAGATAAGCACTGTAAACAAAGACATGAGAATGCTAACAAAGAATCAAAAAGAAGTGCTAGAGATCAAAAACACCATCCATAAGAGAAATAAAGAATGCCTTTGGTGGTTCATTAGTAGACAGGGCACAACTAGGGAAGGAGTCCCTAAGCTTGAAGATCTCTCAATGGATACCTCCAAAACTGAAAAAAGGAAAAAAGACTGAAAGAATACCCGAGAACTGTGGGACAACCCCAAAAGGTGTAACACAAGCATAATGAGAGCACCGGAAGAAAAAGAAAGGAACAGAAAAAAATATCTGAAGCGATAAAGACTAAGAATTCTCCCCAAATTAATGACAGACACCAAGCCACAGATACAGGAAGCATGAGAAACAGCACGTAGGGTAACTGACCATAACACCATAATACTAGGCCTGTCATACTCAAACTGCAGAAAATCAAAGATAAATTGCAAAATGTTGGAAGAAGCCAAAAGAAAAAAATCATCTTACTTACAAAGAGACAAAGATAAGAAATACACCCAAGTTCTCCTCAAACATTAAGAAAGCAAGATGACAGGTGAAATGAAAGGTTTAAGAGTGACAGAAAAAAATCAGCGTAGAGTTGTAACCTGTCAAATCACCCTTCAGTAGTGAAGGAGAAATAAAGACTCTTTTAGACAAACAAAAATTGAATCGAAGGAAATTATTGCCAGTATACTTGCCTTCGAATAAATGTTAAAAAAGGTCCTTCAGGGAATGGGAAAATATAGGTCAGAAACTTGAATCTACATAAAGGATGGAAGAACATCAGAGAAGGGTTAATTGAAGACAAACTTAAAATGCAGCTTTTGCTGTTGTTTTGTTTTTTGGAAATAGAGTCTTAAAACTGTGGCCTCAACCTCCTGGGTTCAAGCAATCCTCACGCCTCAGCCTCCAAAGGAGTTGAGATTACAGGCATACATCCACAGACCAGTCAATTTTCTTATTCTTAAGTGATCTGACAAAAAACAATTTGCTCAAAGTAACAATAACATGTATTTGATTACGTATGCTTCTGTAGCTACATACACTTGTATTTGCTTACATAAAATGGATGATGGCAACAATACAAGCAATGGGAAAGAGGAACTAGGAATGTTTTATTATAGGTAACTGTACTACCCATGAAGTAGTACAGTATTATTTGAAAGTGAAATATGATTAGATGTAAAAGTGTATTACAAAATCTTGTACAATCACTAAAAAATTGAAGTATAATTGAGAGTTAAGAAAGGAAAGAAAACAGAATTATATAAAATGCTCAACTAAAATCAAAAAAGGCAGAAAAAAGAGCAAAAGTCAAAGCAGGAACAAAGAAAAAGGATAGCAAATAGAAAACAGTAAAAAAAAATAAGGTAGATAAAATTTAAACATCAATGATTTAAATATACCAATTAGAAGAACTAAACACTCCGGATAGGTTTATATCTATTTTAAAAAGTGAATCAATGTACCCAAAGGACTTAAAACTAGCATACTACAGTAATACAGCCACATCAATGTTTATAGCAGCTCGGTTCACAATAGCTAGATTGTGGAACCAACCTAGATACCCTTGAACAGATGAATGGATAAAGAAACTGTGTTATGTATACACAATGGAATATTATTCAGCCATAAAGAAGAATAATATTATGGCATTTGCAAATAAATGAACAGAATTGGAGAATATCATTGCTAAGTGAAGTAAGCCAATTCAAAAAAACCAAAGGCCGAATGTTCTCCCTGATAAGTGGAGAATGATATATAATGGGGGTGGGTGTGTGGGGAGTGAAAGAAGACTAGGCGAACTTTAGATTATGCAGAAGAAAATGAGAGGGAGGGGGGTATGAAAAATGGTGGAATGAGACAGACATCATTACCCTATGCATATGTATGATTACATGAATGGCATGAATCTACATGGTATACGACCATAGAAATGAAATGATGTACCCCATTTGTGTACAATGAATCAAAATGCGGTTCTGTAAAAAATTAAAAGATAAATTAAAAAATAATAATTTTTAAAAATTTTTAAAATTTTTTTAAAAAGTGAATCAATACTTAATACCTTCCAAAACAGAGAGTACCAGGCCCATATGTGTTTACTGGTGAATTCTACAAAATATTAAAGGAAGAATTATACCCATTCTCTATGATCTCTTCCAGAATATAAACACAAAGGAAATAACTTTTCCTTTTTTCCTAACTCGTTCTATAAAACCAATGTTGTTCTGACAACAAAAATTACACGGACTACAAGAAAACTACATACCAGTATCTCTCATGAATTTACATGTAAAAAAAGTATTAGCAGTTGAGAGCTGGGGTTGATTCAGTAATAGAGCACTTGCCTAGCACATGTGAGGCACTGGATTCAATTCCCAGCACTGAATATAAGTAAATAAAGTAAATAAACAAATGTCTTTTGACAACTAAAAAATATTTTTTAAAAATATATTAGCAATTGAATCCAATAGTGTATAAAATGAATTTTACACCATGACCAAGTAAGATGTATCTCAGGTATGCAAGAAAGTGCCTTAATAGCACTCCAGTGCTTCCTAAGGAGAACAATTTATATCTCCTAAAAAACAATCCTTAATCTTCACTTTGGTCTTCTTGCTTAGAAGAAAACACCTTTAAAAGACCTCAGTCTGTTGTAAAGTGTGACTTCATTAAACTAAAAAGCTTTAGCACAGCAAAGGGAATAACAGAGTTAAGAGACAATCTACAGAATGGGAAAAAAATATTTGCCAACTATTTATCTGACAAATTAACTTTTAGAATATATAAGAAATTTAAACAACTGACTAGCAAAAGAGCAAATAATCTGATTTTTTAAAATGGATGAATGACCTGGGAAAGGTCATTTCTAAAAAAGATGATAAAAAATGGCCAAAAAGTATGTGAAAAAAAATGCTTGACATCACTAATCATCAGGGAAATGCAAATTGAAACCACAATGATGTACCTCCCTATTACCAAAAACGGCAAGACTACAGACAGAGAAACTCTTGTACCCTGTTGGTGGGAAGTTAAATTAGTTTGGACAGTAGGGAAAACAGAATAGAGATTCCTTAAAGAACTAGAAATAGAACTACCATATGAACCAGCAACTCAACTAATGAACAAATACTGAACAGAACCCAAAGGGACTGAAATTAATTACAGGAGAGCTATCTACATCATATGCAGCACTGTTCATAATAGCAAAGATACAGAGCAAGTATAGATCTCCACTGAAGGATGAATGGAAAAAAGAGGATATGGCATATATACACAATGAAATATTCAGTTAGAAAAAAACAATGAAACCCTATCATTTGTAGCAACATGGTTGAGCATGGAGGATATTATATTAAATGAAATAAGTCAGGCACAGAAGACTAATAGCACATGTTCTCACTTATATATGGAAGCTAAAATGTTGATCTCAAAGAAGTAGACAGTAGAACAGCAGTTCTTAGAGCCTTTGAATAGTGCAGAGGAGGAAGAGATGGACAGGATAGATAATGGGTACAGGGGTACAATTACAATTGGATGGGAAGAACAACTTTCAGTGTTACACAGCAGAGTAGTAGAATCATGATTAATAATTAATCAAATATTTCAAAATAGCTGGTAGACCCTCTCAGGTCCTCGCTTCCAAGATGACCAAACTAAGAAGGAATAATGGTCATGTCAAAAAGGGCCGTGGCCATGTGCAGCCTATTCGTTGCACAAACTGTGCCAGGTGCATGCCCAAGGACAAGGCCATTAAGAAGTTCATCATTTGAAACACTGTAGAGGCCGCAGCCATCAGGGACATTTCTGAAGAAAGTGTCTTCGAGGCTTATGTGCTTCCCAAGCTCTATGTGAAGCTATGTGAGTTGTGCCATTCACAGCAAGGTGGTCAGGAATCAATCTCGTGAAGCCAGGAAGGACCCCATTTTAGACCTGCTGGTCCTGCCCCACGACCTCCACCAAGGCCTGTGTAAGGAGCTGGGTCCTTAATGAGTGAAGAAAAGCGATCTTCTGGAAAAAAATAAAATGGGAATTATAAGTCAAAAAAAAAGGCTAGTAGAGAGGATTTTGAATGTTCCCAACCTGCAGAAATTATGTATATCTGAGGTGACAGAAATACAATTACCCTGATCTGATGACACATTATATAAACAGATTGAAATGTCACACTTTACCTCATAAATATGCACAATTACTATAAATTAATTTGCATCAATTAAAATTAAAAATACATACTTTTTTAAAAGCTTAGTCCTTTCTATTCTGGACTTTAATATTTGTAATTTATAGGGGAGCACGGATGCACATGCCATAGTCCTAGCTGTTCAGGGCGTTGAGGCAGAAAGATCCCAAGTTTGAGCCAGCCTGGGCAAATTAGCAAGACTATGTATCAAAAATAAAATAAAAAAAGAAGGACTGGGTAGAGGTAGCTCAGAGGTACAATCTGAGTTCAGTTCCCAGTACTTGCCTCTCCCTCTCTCTCTCTCTCTCTCTCTCTCTCTCTCTCTCTCTCTCTCTCTCTCTCTCTCTCTCTCTCTCTCTCTCTCTCACACACACACACAAATTGTATTTATACATTTATATTGCATTTTTATTTTTCCCTAGTTGTGGTATAACACAACAGATTTCTAATATCCCATTACTCAAAGTTACTTTACAAACTCTAGATGTGAGGGATTTTTTAAACTACAGACTGGGATCAGGATAGTACAGGGAAGCTAAGCTGCACGTTGCAACTTCTCCATGGTTCAAATTCAAAACAGCTAGAGAATACCCACACAGTGAGGTGGATACCTGGGGGAATACATTGAGGACCACATAAACTAACAGACACTTGGAGAAACTCGGAAATCCTGGGTACTCAGACAATGAGAAAGAGTTCAGTTCTGAACCTACCTACAACATGTGCTGCCAGGACAGGGAAGGGAGAGGGGGCACCATAACAGAGAAAAAAAGCCAAGTGTGGTGGAGCACGCCTGTAATCCCAGAGGCTTGAGAGACTGAGACAGTATGATCACAAGTTCAAAGCCAGGCTCAGCAATTTAGTAAGGCCCTAAACAACTTAGACTCTGTCTCAAAATAAAATATTTAAAAAAAAATGCCTAGGGGTGTGGTTAAGCAACCCTACATTCAATCCTTGGCACAGGAGGCAGAAAGAGAGAGAGAGAGAGAGAGAGAGAGGTAGAGTAGGTAAGGACATTTTTTAAGATTTTTTAATATTTTTATTTGTATGGACATAATACCTTTATTTCACTAATTTTTATGTGGTACTGAGGACCAAACCCAGTGCCTCGCATGTGCCAGGCAAGCGCTTTACTCTACCATTGAGCTATAACCCCAGCCCTGAAAAGATCATTTTGAAAACAGAAGAATACATCAGACCAAAATTGCTAGTGTGGGAGAAGTGTTCTGGTTTTTTGTTTGTTTTGGTTTTGGGGTTTTTTGTTTGTTTGTTTGTTTTGTAGTTTTTCAATGTTTAAGCGGAATGCCCTGACTGGTAGTCACTTGGTGAAAGTCACACCTCAGCTGGCAGTGCCAGGAAAATTAAACTCCAACATCTTCTCACTCCTGAAGATTGCAGCGAATTTGATATGGGAGAATAGCTCTGAATTATACAGTGCGAGCCTAGTGACCTAAGGGCTGTGAGAACTGCTATGGGCAGCCAAGGGAGCCGAGAGGAGAGTAGTGCCCTCTTTACCCAGACTTGCAGCACTCAGAGCAGAGCAGAGACCCCTGGCTACACACACCAACCTGCCAAGTGGAAGACGCTCCAGACAGCATCTCTCTGGAGAAGGAAGAGGCAGAAAAGACTGTTCAGTAAGCAAACCTAGTGCAAAGCTTTCAGGACAACCTGATGGAGGCGGAGAAGGACAGTGAGATCTGTGTTAACAGCACCACGCACAGGCTTTTCCCCCTCCAGTATAAGAGCCATTGCCTGCACCAAGGTAGATTCTGGCCTCTGGGCTGCACAAACTCCAGGACCATCACATTTGTGCTACCAGAGAAATCTCCAGCCTCTGGGTCTGACACGGAGCCACTAAGAAGACTAGGATGCTGTTCTAGACATGAAAAGAATGGGCACAATGCCCCATCCCAGCATGGAGCCTGTGAATTCAATTGGGACTGCCATACTCAGACTAAAAATACCCCCATACAACATGGAAGAGCTCCATCCTGATAGGTATGCAAATCTTAGTGTAAAAATACAGGAAACTTGAGAAAACAAGGTAATAAGATGCCTCCAAATATACTTAACTCCTCAATAACTGATCCCATGGATACCAAAGTGGAAAAAATGCTGGAAAAAAAATTTTTAAAGCTAATTGTTAAAATAATCAATGAAACAAAAGAAGAACAAAGGAAGGAACTAAACAACAATATAGGATATGAACACATCAAAAAAGAGAGACTGTGAAAAAGAACCAAACAGAAAACTTGGAAATGAAAGGCCCAATAATTCAAGAAATTTAGGTAAAAGTCCAATAGACTAGTTCAAGTGGAAGACAGAATTTAAGGACCTGAAGAAAAGGAGGACAAACTGGAATATTCAGACAGTAATAAAGAAAAAAGTAAGAAACTATGATCAGAATATACAAGAACTCTGGGACAACATTAGGAGACCTAACTTAAGATTCCTAGGCATCAAAAAAGCAGCAGAGATACAGGCTAATGGCATTTCTGACCTATATACCTACCTATATGGTGAAATACTGGCAGAAAACTTTCCAAACCTTAGAATAAGATGGAATTCAATACTAAAGTCATTTAGAACCCCACATAGTAAAGACTAGAAATCAATCTCTACATGGCACATTATAGTTAGAATGCCAAAACTCCAGAACAAAGAAATAATTTTGAAAGCTGCAAGAGAAATACCTTCATTTATAAAGGCAAACCAATCAAAATAACATATCTCAGCAGAAAACCTAAAAGCCAGGAGAGCTTAGATCAATGTATTTCAAGCCCTGGAAGAAAATAACTACCAATCTTTGCTATATCCAGCAAAGCTATCCTTTTAAATCAAAAAGGAAATAAAATCTTTCCAAATTAAATACAAACTTAAAGGAATTCATGACCACTAAGCCAGCACTGCAGAAGATAAAGGAATCCTAAACACAGAAGAAAACAAAAGCAAGCAAGAGATCTCAGGAAAGACTAAATCTCATTAGAAGACTAGATGAGTAAATGAGAACTAGAATCCAATGAAACATTAGAAATAAAACAAAATGACAGGAAATAATATGTTCTTCTCTATATAACACTGAATGTAAATGGTCTCAATTATCATTTAAAAGCCTGGATTAAAAACTAGACACAATTATATGCTGCCTGCAAGAAACAATGTTTGCCTCATTGGCAAAAACATCCAGAAACTGACACTGAAAGAATTAAAAATAATCTATGCAAACATAGCAGGAATCGGTACTCTCATATTCAACAATGGACCTTGAGCCAAAATTACTGAGAAGACACAAAAAGATCCCTACATATTGGTAAAGGAGCCATCCATTAAGATAAAACTACTGTAAACATGTATACTCCAAATGTTGGTATATCTAAATACTACTCAACATGAAGTCTCAAATAGGTCTCAATATACTAACAGTGGGTGATTTCAATACAACTAGTAGGTCATCCAGACAAAAGTAACAAAGGTGATACAAAGTTAAAATATACTATAGATCAAATGGACTTAACAGACATTTACAGAATATTTCAACCAATACCTAAATATATTTTTTCATGTGCTCATAGAACTTTCTCCAAAATATATCAGATTTTAGGCCCTGAAGCAAGTCTTAGAAAATACAAAAGCTTCAAATAATTTCTTGGATCTTATTAGATAATTCCTTGGAATGAAATTAGAAATCAAAAAGGAAAATTACAAAAACTACACAAACATATAAAGATTGAAGAACACAAATTTAATGTTGAATGGATCATCAAAGAAATGAGGGGAGAAATTTAAAAATTCTTAGAATCCAACAAAAATAGAAATACAACATACCAGAACCCGTGGAACACAGCAAATGTAGTTCTAAGAAGAAAGTTTATAGCTATGAATGCCTTTCTTAAAAAAAAAAAAAAAATCAGAAAGACCCAAAATAACCTAATACAGCATCTTAGAAAAACAAGAAAAGATCCTTCCCAAAGCTAATACAAGGAAAGAAATCATAAAAATCACAGCTGAAATTAATGAAATAGAGAACAAAAGAATAATACAAAGGACCAATGAAATAAAGAGTTGGTTCTTTGAAAAGGTAAAGAAGACTGATAAACCCTTAGCCAAACTAACCAAAAGAAAGAAAGAGAACACACCAGTTAATAAAATTATAGGAAAACAGGATATGATGCAGCAGACACCACTAAAATCCACAGTATCTTAGGGAGGGACTATTTTGAAAACTTACATTCTAATAAATTGGAAAATCTAGAAGAAATGGAGAAACTTTTGGACACATACTACCTACCAAAATTGAACCAAGAAGATATAAAACCTAAACAAATCAGTAACAAGCAATGAAATCGAATCACTAATAAAAAAGTCTTCCCAACAAGGAAAAGCCCAGGACCAGATGGATGCACAGCTGAACTCTACCAGATCTTTGAAGAACTAATGCCAATGCTCCCCAAATTCTTCCATGAAATAGAAAGGGTGTGAACAATTCCAGACTAATCTTACGACGCCAGTATCACCCTGATGCAAAACCACATAAGGAGACCTCAAGAAAACTGCAGACCAGTAATATTTGATGAACATAGATAAAGAAATCCCTAATAAATTGTTAGCCACTGGAATTAAAAAACACATTAAAAAGATCATACACTATGATCAAGCTGGTTTCATTACCAAGGATGCAAGGATGGCTCAATATATGCAAATCAATAAATGTAATTAAACTACATCATTACAACCAAGGACAAAAATAATATGTTATTTCAATAGATAGAGAAAATTTTCTCACAAAATTCAATAGCCCTCCATGATAAAAACCCTGAAGAAACTAGGGATAGAAAGAACTTGCCTCAACATCATAAAGACTACATATGTCAAACCCAAAGCTAACATTGTACTGAATGGGGTAAAACTGAAAGCATTTCTCCTACAATCAGTACCAGACAAGAATGTCCACTAGCACCGCTCATACACTGTACAGTACTTGAAGTTTTAGCCAAAGCAATTAGACAAGAAAAATAAAAGGAAATCAAATAGGAATGGATGAAGTCAAATTATCCCTGTTTGTAAATTACATGATCCTAAATATAGAAAACCCTAAAAGTTCCACCAGAACTTTGAGTTGATAAAAAATTCAACATAGTAGCAGCATACAAAATCAACATGCAAATATCAACAGCTTTTCTATATACCAATAATGAAGCCACCAAGAAAGAAATCAGGAAAACAATTCCATTCATAATTGTTTTAAAAGAATTAAAATACTTGGTAAGAAACCTAATGAAAGAGTTCGTGAAGCACCTCTACAAGAAAAAATACAAAACTCTGATAAAAGAAATTAAAAACATCACCAGAAAATGAAAAAAATCTCCCATGTTCATGGAGAAGAATTAATATTGCTAAAAGGTCCATATTGCCAAAAGCAACCTACTGATTCAATGCAATCCCTATCAAAATACCAAGGACATACTTCTCAGAACTAGAAAAGGCAACCCTAAAATTTATAAGCAAGAACAAATAACTCAGAATAGCCAAAGAAATCACAAGCAAAAGAACAATGCTGGAAGCATCACAATATGCAACTTCAAATTATACTACAAAGTCATAGTAACAAAAACAGCCTAGTATTGGCATAAAAACAGACACAGGAACCAATAGAAAAATATAGAAGACACAGAGAAAATCACACACACCTATAGTCATCTGGCTCTTGACAAAGGTGCCAAAAACATACATCATCCTCTTTAACAAGTGGTGCTGGGAAAACTAGACATTCACATGTAGAAGAAGGAAATCATACCTCTGTCTTTCACCCTGAACAAAAGTCAACTCAAAATGGATCATAGACTTAAATATAAGACCAAAAACCTGGCAACTATTGTAAGATAACATAGATGAACCACTTCAACACACAGGCATAGGCAAAGACTTCTTGAACCAGAACCCCTATAGCTCAGGAAATGAAAGAATCAATAAATGGGATGGCAACAAATTAAAGTTTCTGCACAACAATGGAAACAGAAGAGCAAAAGACTGAATGGGAGAAAACCTTTGCAGTTACTCTTCCAACAGAGGATTAATACTCAGAATATACGCAGAACTCAAAAAACTCAATACTAAAAAGCAACCGAATCAAAAAGTGGACAATTGAACTGAACAGTCACTTCTCAAAGAAAGTACAAATAGCCAACAATTATATTTTTTTAAATTCAACATCTTTAGCCATAAGGAAAATGTGGATCAAAATTATACTGAGGGGCTGGGGATATAGCTCAGTTGGTACAGTGCTTGCCTCACATGCATAAGGCTCTGGGTTCAGTCCCCAGCACCACAAAAAAAAAAAAAAAAAACACTGAGATCCCAGATCCCTTGTCATTCTGGTTAGAATGGCAATCCTCAGGAAGATAAATAGCAATAAATGCTGGCAAGGATGGAGGGAAAAAAGCAACTCTTCCACACTGTTTATGGGAATATAAATAGTACAGCCACTACGGGAATCACATGAAGGCGCCTCTAAAAGCTAAAACTAGAACTAACATATAATTCAACTATATACTTTAGAGATATATGCATACCCATGTTTTCACAGCATAACTCACAACAGCCAAGTTATGGAATCAGTCTAGGTGTCCATTAACAGACGAATAGATAAAAGAAAATGTCACACACACACACACACACTTTGGAGTTTTATTCAGTTATAAAGAACAAAATTATTTCATGTTTGTCATGAAATAATATGTCAAAATACACTCTACTAACTAAAACGAAAACAACAAAAAAGAACAAAATTATGTCATTTGCAGGAAAACGGATGGAACTAGAGACCAGAATTTTAAGTGAAATTAGTCAGACTCAAAGAAAAAAATATATGTAATATTTTTTATATTACATATATTTTTTTTCTCATATTTGGAAGTTAGAGGGAAAAATAGGGGTAAAAAAAGAACTCCATGAAAGTAGAAGGTAGATCATTAGGGTAGAGAAAAGGATCAAGGGTAAGTAGAAGGGGAGCATGGGGCATGTATTGAGCAATTATTTTTTGGTATGTACAAACATTCCATAATGAAACCTACTATTCAGTATAATTAATATGCACCAATAAAAAAGTGAAAACATTCTATAAAATAGAGAGGAAACTCTAAAAGCTTCCAGAAAGATAAACAATGTTACCAATTCTTAAAAATTAGACTGGCATTAGAATTGTCTTCTGCAACACTAAAAGACAATAAAAACAAAGTTATCATGATTCCGAGGAAAAATAAAGTTGAATACAGTCCAGATTTGGATTATAAAATATAAATTGTAATCATATATAAGGACAGTTTCAGACATGTAAGATTATTTTTCATGTGCCCTTTCAGGGGAAAAAAAATTACAGATTTCATCCAGTAAAATAGAAAGAAAAATCCAAGAACATAAAAGTCATGAGTAGCAATGTTTTACACTTACATATATCTGTTTTCATTTGAAAGACTCTCATTAGAAGTCTTCATTTTAAAGGAATATTTCCTCATTTATACAATGGTATAGAGAAAGACAAAACTGACTGAAAAATTCCCCTTACCAACTGACTATCTTTGAGGACATATTCTAGTCCCATCAAAAGCCTTAATATGCTGGCATAATACTATCTAAAATATTAATAAATATCACCACAGGCACCATGTGGACGAGGAAAAAGGTTCCTGTTGGAGGGATGGGCTGGTTGTGAAATAACAGCTAAGAAATTTATTTAATAGAAAAAACAACAAGAAACAATTATCTTTTGAATCAGAGGCATGACCAATTGAGCCATCCATAAGGGACTGGCTCTAACAATGGAGGAGTCCATGTTTTTTTAATTTATAGCAATATAGATCAAAGGAAGACTGGTAGGAGCTTCTTTCCTGAGAAACAGGATGGGGTGGAGTTAAGCAAGCCATTTTGCTCTAGCAGGTCATCCCAGCAGGGCCTGCAAATTGGTGGTGAACCACTGTAGGGAAACCACATACTCCAGGAAATCTCTCATGATTGTCAGTTCCTGAGAGCCAAATTTCCATGTCTGATAGCTCAACCAAGCCTGGTTTTATTTGTGGGCCATGGATGGTGCCCCCAGCAAATAAATAAGGCAAAAAGAAGCTAGAAGCCAGGCTCAGTGAGAGCTTATAAGAGAAATGAAAGACAGCAAGACTCCCTGTAATCTTTTGTTAGACAGTGCTACATATACCTTCTTCTCATATTATGTGATACTCCTAATTAAAATAGAGCCTGTATTTTTTAGAAAATGATTAGATACTCCAATCACAAGAAGAAAATAATAGTCAGGGTCAGGGCACAGGATAGAAAAAGAATTAAGGAATGGAGACTTGCCAAGGCTCTGAAAAGACTTTTGTATATCACCCAAAGCTTCTTTGTACATTATCATCACAATACTAAACTGAACAGTTTAAAATTCATTACAATATTCTCACCCTGGACAAGATGATCTCATGAGTCAAGGTAAAATGCTTTATCTCACTCCACTAAAAGATCCATTTATTACTGTCAATTTCAGACCTGTCCTACATATTTATTATTGCCACCTCCCTTGTACATTATTATTCAAGGCAGTATTCATTTAGATAATTAGATTTTTTAACTAGCATTCAATCCAGAAGTTTCTGAGAACTACAACAAGACTAATGGGGAATTTTCCAACATTCCTTCCTGACTGCAATAACATTAATTACATGAGACTCTGACCTACTCCCTGAAGTCTCTCTTCTTTCTCCCCCTTTACCTTCCTCCTCATTCACCCAAGACTTACACAACTATCTTTTTTCTCCATTCTTATACTCAGGTCATTAGATGTAGTAAAAATATGCACACACACAAAGTCAATGCAGGTGAGTACCATCCACTCTTGAAGTCTTGAAGTATTTTGTACCCCTACAGAGTCAGCTCCATCTTCCAACCCCTTCTTTCAAGTTCCAAACAGGGCCTCACCCTCCTTCCACCTTTCTACCTTCAACCTTCTCCACAAGCAGGAATTCCCTTAATGTACTACTCTGCAAATGCATCTGTCATGTCATCTTTCTCTCCTGGGTAGAAGGAAGGAATGTGGCTCCTCCTACATAATTAGTAATAAAATAACAAGCATACTCATAAGGTACTTTCATTCCTTGTCCTACATCTGGATATATGCTCTGTGCTCTAGATCCCATCCTTTCCTCTTCATCTCCAGCTCTTGCATTATTTCTTGACTTTCAAATTTAAGTCCCTCTGATTTCCACTTCCAACCAAGATACATAAACAGTGACCAAATTTATCCTCCCATCTGAAATAACTTTTTTTAAAAGACCAAAATAAATGAAATGATGATTATCAGACAATAAAAGACAGTGTTGCCTAAGAGGCAGTAAAGAAACAGTTATCCCAAGATTGCCATTTGCATATTGCCCTGAGAGAGTTTCCAGGATGCAGAACGTGAGGGGAACCCTGGTGGAGCCTGATGAACTAAGTCAGTCAAAGAGATGGAGCTGAGTCTTAAGACCACCATGATCAAAATTTACAGGACAAAGTAAAAGCTGCACAAAGAAAGAGTTCAAGATCTAAAAAGGATCCCACCTGAATATTCAGCAGAGTACTGATAAGCATATATAAGGAAACTACTAGAGGCTGGGGGGGGGGGGGACAATTAAAAAAAAGAGGGAGAACAGTAACTTTAGATCATACCAGGCCAGGAACAGAACTTATTCCTATCAGCCAGACTAAAAAACCTTAGCATTCAAAGGATATGGAGTAGAGTACCCAGCAAAGTTTTAAGTCAGTAGTGAAGAAGAATTAGCTCATAAATACTGATCTTGTCCCAAATAACAAATTCTAAAATCAAGAACCAAAAGAATCAAACTAGGGGTGGGAGATAGAGTTCAGCAGTAGAGTACAAGCTCAGCATATGCAAGGCCCTGAGATGGATCCCCAGCACCACCAAAACATAAGGGAAAAATGAAAAAAGGGAAACAAGCTATTTTCAAGTAAGTTATAGTACCCCAGAATAGACTCAAGATTATTTAGAGAAGTACCAAAAATACCCACCATCCAACTGGGTCTAAAATCCAACCAAAAAGAGAACACAACCTATAAGGAAATGAAAATCAATCAAATGAAGTCAGCCTGCAACTAACACAGATATTAGAATTGGACAAAGACTTAAATGAGTTATTATAGCTATATTCCATATATTAAAAAAAAAAACAAGAGGAAAGACTGAATGTTACATAGAGATATGGATGAATAGAAAATATTAAGAAGAGAAATAAGGTAGGGATGGGGATGTGGATCAGTGGTGGAGCTTGGGGTACATGAGGTCCTGGGTTCAATCCTTAGCATCACAGGAAAAAAACAAAAGAGAGGAGGAGGAAAGAAATAAATCCTCTGGGATGAAAAATACACAGAATGGGATTAATAGCAGATTAGACATTTCAAAAGAAAAGTTTGTGAACTTAAGGAAAAACCAAGAGAATCCATCCAAAAGAGGGAAAGAGGCAAGTTGAAAAAAAAAAAAAAAGACTATAGCATCAATGAGCCCTTAGAACAATGCCAACAGAACTAACATCCAGGTAATTTCAGCACTAAGGGGAAGAAGACATAAAAAAAAGTACTGAGTAGGGTATTGTGGCACATGCCTATAATCCCAGCAGCTGAGGAGGCTGAGGCAAGAGGATCAAAAGTTCAAAACCAGCCTCAGCAACCTAGCGAGGCTCTAAGCAACTGAGCGAGACCCTGTCTCTAAATAAAATATAAAAAAGGGCTGAGGATGTGGCTCAGTCAAGCATCCCTGGGTTCAATCCCTGGTACCAAAAAAAAACAAAGTACTCAATGAGATAATGGACAAGCTCTCACCAGGCTTTCTCATGAAGGTGACATTTTAAAATTTTTGCTAATTGTTATAATTATTAACATATATTAAGTGTACAACTTAGTGGGTTTCACTGACATTTCCATACATGCATATATCATGCTTTGATCATGTTCACCTTTCCTTCTTCCCTCTCTCTTCCTCCTCCAGGTTCCCTTTCCCTTCCCTAATAATGCCTCTTCTACCGTCAGGTTATCTCTTCTTTTTTTTCCAGGTATCCTTTTCATGTGCTGACTTTCGCTTACTTTGTATATAAACCCAGGAGTGGGACAGGTAGGTCATATGACAGTTCTCTTTTTAGTTTTGCAAGGAACCTCCATACTATTTTCCATAGTGGCTGTACTAACTTATATTACCCCAGTGTAAAAGGCTTTGTTTCTTGAAGCTATTGCAAATGTGGATGTTTTCCTAATTTCTTTCTCAGTAAGTTCGTTCTTGTTGTACTGATTTTTGAATGTTGATTTTGCATCCCTCTACCTTGATAAATACAATTAACAATTCCAAGGATCTTTTGGTGGAGGCTTTAGGGTTATCTAAGTATAGAATCAGATTCTATACTAAAACAAAAGGATGATTTGAGTTCCTCCTTTCCTATTTGTATACCTTTTAGTTATTTCTCTTGCCTGATAACTGTATCTAAAATTTCAAGTACTATTCTGAATAAGAGTGTGAAAGAGAATACCCTTGTCTTGTACGTGATTTTAGAAGAAATGCTTTCAACTTTTACCATTCTGTATGATGTTGGCTATAGGTCTGTCATAGACACACACACACACACACACAAACACACACACACACACGTAGCTCTTATGATGCTGAAATATTATCCTTATCTACCTAGTTTCTTCATACTTTTATAATGAAGAGATGTTGAATTTTGTCAAAGGCTTTTTCTGCATCTACTAACATGATCTTGCAAGTTTTGTCATTGCTTATGTTTATTTGCTGTATTATTGTATTAGTTAGTTATTATTGTGACCAAAATACCTTACAAGAACACTTGGAGGAGGAAAAGCTTATTTTGGGCTCATAATTTCAGATGTCTCAGTCCACAGTCAGCCAACTCCATTGCTCTGTGCCTGAGATGAGAAAGAAGATTCTGGCAGAAAGGCATGGAGAAGGAAAGCCCAAAGAGAGTGGGAGTAGTCAGAGATAAAAAATGCACTCCCCAAGGCATGTCCCTAGTGATCCACTGCCTCCAGTCACATGCCGCCTGCCTCCAGTTACCAACCAGCAATACGTTCAAATTATTAATCCATCAAATGCACTAATTCACTGTAGGTTACAACTCTAATGATCTAATCATTTCACCTCTGAAAATTCCTGCCAAGCCTCACGTGAACTTTTTGGGGTGAAACCGCGGTGAAACCTCATACCCAAACCATAACATTCCACCCCTGACCACCTAAAACTCATATCCAGCTCAAAATGCAAAATCCCTTTAGTCCATCTCTAAGAGTCCCCAAAGTCTCAACAGTTTCAGCATTGCCCAAAAATCCAAGTCCAAAGCTGTGTACCCTATAAAAATCAAAAGTAAGTTACATATATCTGATACATGATGGCACAGACTAAACAATCCCATTTCATAAGGGAGGAATAGGGACATAAAAAGAAAGAAGGAGAGCAAAACGAGACCAGAATCCAGTGGGGCAAACAAGTCCTATAGTTCCATACCCATTATTTGGTGCACATGGTGGCAAAATGTGATGTCCAAAGGATTTGTGCTCCTGGGGCTTTGCCAGTTGCAGCCCACATGCCCTCGCTCTTAGGCTGGATCTGCAACCAGCAGCTTTCCTCAGCAGTCATTCATATTTCTAGCATCTTTTAATCTTGGAGGCCTATATTACAGCTTCATGCCCTCTCAGGGGCTGCCTTTAGGAAGTTCAATCCCACTACACTTTTACCTGGCCTCCCAGACCTTTTTTTGAAATCTTGGTGGAAAACTCCAGGATGCCTTAACTCCAGCATCCTGGATTCCTACAGAAACAGTTACCATGTGGATGATGCCAAGGTCTGCTACCAGCTCAAGCAGTAGCCAATCCCCCTTGGATCGCAGCTGTAGTAGCCTCTAAGTACAGTGACACATACTGGGGAATTTCTAGGCACCCCTGTATAAGCAGAGTGACCCCAAGGTCTCTTAAGTGAGTTTTCACTTCTATACCCTTGAGCCTGCAATAGGTATCGTCTTGAGTCCTAAGATGGTCTCAAGGATCTTTCCAAGTGTCTCTGTGCAAAGTAATTAGCCTCTTTTTAGTGGCAGTAATCTCTTCAACAACCATAACTTTATTGGCCCCAATTTTACATTGGCCAAATTACAAGTTTTTCAAATCTTTCTTCTCTGCTTTCTGCTCCTGATTTTCACAGTAAACCTAGCTAAAAGTTGCCAGCAATATCCATGCCACCTAAATGATGTGCTGCCTTGAAAATTCCTCCACCAGAAAAGTAGCCCATCACCTTTAATTTTGGCCTCATACAAAAACTCAAGACCTGGACCAAATGAAGACAAGTTCGTTGCCAAGATGTAACACAAATGGCTTCTAGTCGAATTCCAAGAGAGTCCTCATTCCCCTCTAAAACCTGATAAGCACAGTCTTTACTCTCAGCATTTTTCTAGGCATTTAGGTCTTCTGACCTCCCACCAGAATCACACATTAAGCTCTGCTTACAATATTCTAAGATTTCTCTAACCTATATTCCTAAATACTTTCAAATTCCTCTTACAAACCAGTTCCAAAGGCTTCTGAACCACATAGCCAGGTTAATCACAGAAATAACCCCATTTGTTGGTACTAACTTCAGCTTTAGTTATCTTTTGGTCACTGTTAACAAAATACCTGACAACAATCATTTAGGGGAGGAAAAACTTATTTAGGGCTCATGTTTTCAGAGGTCTCAGTTCATGACCAGTTGAGTCTATAGTTCTGGGTCTAAGATGAAGCAGAACCTCATGGCAAAAGGGCTTGGGGGAGAAAAACGACTCAGCTTATGGCAGCTGGGAAGCAGAGACAGAGCAAGGGGAAGGGGCAACAGGGAAGATAAACCCTTCCAAGTTATGCCCCAAGTGACCCCCCTCTTCCATTCATGCCCCTGCCTATGGTTACCACCTAGTTAATCCATTCAAACTAGGTGAGATTGATTAGGTTACAGCTCTCATAACTAATCTTCACTTCTGAATATTCCTACATTAACAAAGAAGCTCTTAGGGGACACCACATATCCAAACCACAACAATGACATTTTTAATGTATTATTGAATTCAATGTACAATTATTCTATTGATGGTTTTCACATCTAAGTTCATCAATGATATTGGTCTGTAGTTTTCTTTTTTTGTTGTGTCCCTGTCAGGTTTTGGAAGGAGGGTAATTGCCGGAAGCCCTCCATGAATGGTGTGAGAACCAAGCAAAGTTTGAGTCATTAGATAGGGAAACCTGGTCTTAGGAACTTAGAGTTGGATGTCCACTGTTCAAGAATGCCTGATTCAAATGGTAACTTGTTCTAGATCACAGCTCAAGGTTCAAGCACAAGTACTGGAGATGGGAGTGACCTGCTAGAGCCAAATGATCTGCTAAACACCACCCCTATCCTGTTTTTCTCAAAGACGCTTCTACTGATCCTTTTCAATCTGTACCACTATAAATAAAGCAAGCACAGGCTCCTTCTTTTGTTAGAGCCAGACCCTTCTGGATGGCTCAACTAGTCATGTCCCTACTCTAAAGATATTCTTGCTTTTTGTCTTATTTTCTGATATACAAATTTCATAGCTTTTATTTCACAGTCAGCCCATCCCTCCAACAGGGACCCTTTCCCTTGCCCATGCGGGACGAGAGGGAGAGGTAATAGCAGATTGGTTGAATGTGTTTGGAAGGGTTCCTTCCCTTTCTATTTTATGAAACAATCTGAGAGACATTGATATTGGTTCTTCATTAAAAGTCTGATAAAATTCATCAACGAATCCATTCAATCCTGGGCTTTTTTTGGTTGGGAAACTTTTTATTACCGATTCAATCTCACCGCTTGCTACTGATCCATTTGGATTTAAAATATACTCTTGATTTAATTTTGGTAGGTCGTATATGTCTAGAAATTTGTGCACTTTTAGATTCTCCAGTTTTTTGGCATATGATTTTTATTAATATTCCATAATGATTCTATGGATTTCAATGTAATCTGCTGTAACATTTTTTATATCTAATTCTGTTTATTTATGCCTTCTTTCTCTTTTAATTAGTCTGGCTAACAGTTTACCACTCTTGTTTATCTTTTCAAAAAACCTGTTTCATTGACCCTTTGAATTATTCTTTGATTCTCCATTTCATTTAGTTCTACTCTGCCCTTTATTAGTTCTCCTTCTACTAATTTTAGATTTAGTTTGTTATTGTGTATCTAGCACCTTGAAATGCATAATTAGGTTATTTATTTGTGACATCTCTGCTTTTTAAATGTGGGCAAGAGTAGCTATAAACTTGCCTGTTAGTAACACTTTCAACAAATCCCACAAGTTCTGGTAGTTTCCATCTCATTTGATCCTGGGAAATTTTTAATTTTCCCCAATTTCTTCAATGATCCATGCTTGTTCAAAAAAGCATTGTTCAACCTTCATGTCATTATCATAAGATGTCAAGAAATTATTTCAATTTTTTTGTTGAGACTTGCTTTATGGCTTAAAAGATGGTCTATTTTGGAAAAAGTTCCAGTGAAAAGAATATGTATTCTATAGCTATTGTATGACATGTTTTGTAGATTTGTGATAACTCTAATTAACATGTAGCAAGATTTAATTCTGATGTTTCTTTGTTGACTTTTTTTGTATAGGTGATCTACCTATTGATGACACTAGGAAATTAAAGTCAACCACTATTATTGTAGGAGTCTATTTCTCCCATTATGACCAGCACTGTTTGTTTTACAAAATTTGATACTAGGATATTAGGTGCATATATATGTATAATCATTACATCTTTTGATGGATTGTTCCCTTTATTGTCATGAAGTGACCTTTGACCAATTTTGGCTTAAAGGCTATTTTGTTAGATATGAGTGTTAGATACTCTTATTTGCTTTCAAATTTCATTTGCATGGAATATAATTTTCCATCTTTTAATGTTCAGTCTGTGTAAATTTTTGCTGATGATGTATCTTGCAGGCAGTATATTGTTGTATCTCATTTCTCAATATAACCAGTCTGTCTTTTCATTGAAAAATTAAGATCATTTATATTCAGGGTTATTACTGAAAAGTGTGTATTAGTTTTTGTCATTTTGTTGTTTCTCTTCTGGTCATTTTAAATAATCTGTCTCTCTCCTTTATTTGTCTTAGAAGTTTAATAGTTTACTATATTAATGATTTTTTATTATTTCCTCATTCTCACTTACTCATCTATTCTTCTAGTGAGATTTATTCTTTTGAGTGCTCTTGTGATTAGGTTTATCTTGCTTCCTCTTCCAGGTGCAGGATTCCTTTAAGCATTTTCTCTAATGCTGGTTTACTAGTCATTAATTACTTTAGCCTATGCTTATCTTAGAAGGTCTTTATTTTTTCTTCAAACTGAAAGATAACTGTGTTGGACATAATAATTTATGTTGACAATCATTTTCTTCCAGAGCCTAAAATACAGCATTCCATGTCCTACTAGCATTAGAGTTTCTGCAGAAATATTTGCTATTATTCTGATGGGTGGGTGTGACTTGGTGCTTCTCTCTTGTAGCTTTTAATATTTCTCTCTTTGTTCTGCACTTGTGGCAACCTATACCATATTATGGAGAGGTTCTTTCCCGGTCTTGCCTTTTGGGGTTCAAAATGCATTCTATAACCAGATGCCCATATAGTTCCCAAGATGTGGTAAGTTTTCTTTTATTTCAGTGACTTGGTTTTCTATGTCTTTAGCATCTTTAGTAACTCTTCTCCCTCACCTATTCAGAGTACACATATGTTTGGTCTTCTCATGGTCTCTATGTTAGCTTCCCATCACTGTGACTAAATACCTAAGAAAAATAACTTAAAAAAGGAAAGACTTGATAAAATTATGACATTTGCAGGCAAATGGATGAAATTGGAGAATATCATGCTAAGTGAGATAGGCCGATCTCAAAAAGCCAAAGGACGAATGATATCGCTGATAAGTGGAGGATGACACATAATGGGGGGGAGGGAAGGGTTAGAGTTAGGGTTAGGGAGGGGGGCAAGTATGGAGGAAGGAACTACTGTATAGAGGGTAAAGAGGGGTGGGAGGGGTGGGGGGAAGGGAAAAAATAACAGAATGAATCAAACAACATTGCTCTATGTAAATTTATGATTACACAAATGGTATGCCTTTACGCCATGTACAAACAGAGAAACAACATGTATCCCATTTGTTTACAATAAAAAAAAAAAAAAAAAAGAAAAGAAAAAAAAAAAAAAAAAGGAAAGACTTATTTTGGCTCATGGTTTGGGGGGTTTCAACACAAGTTTGGCTGACTCCATCACTTTGGGCCTGAAGTAGAGCAGAGTATCATCGTGGCAAGAGCACATGGTACAGAAGGCTATTTACCCCATGGCAGTAAAGAGGAAGTAGAGAAAGAGAAGAGGACAGGGATAAGATATAACCTTCAAAGGTTCAATCCCAGTTATTCCCCCCTCCCAAATAGATTCCACCTCGTAAAGTTTCCACCACTTTCCACTGTATCCCCAGCAAGGAACAAAGCCTTCAATACACGAGTCATTGGAGGCAATCCAGATCCAAACTATAATATTTCACCTGGTCCACAAAGGCTCATGTCCATCTCATAGTGCAAAATATATTTAGTCCATCTCCAAGAATCCCCAAAGTATCAACATTTTTGGCATGACTCAAAAGTCCAAATTCAAAGTCTCTTTTGAGACTGAAGACCAACTCTTAGCTATAAGCCCCTGTAAAATCAAAAAATTATATACTTCCAATGTACAATGGTGGGATAGGGTACACAATTCCATTTCTAAAGGGATGATTGGGAAAATGAGGAATTGGACCAAAGCAAGACCAAAACTAAAAGGGTAAACATTACATCCTGTTACATACGTTCCACATCTGGCACCTTGGACACATGTTGATGTGATGTGAGCTCCAGAGGTTTTGGGCAACCCTACCCCTATGGCCTTGCCTGCTTGCAGCCACATGGCCACTCTGCTGGGTTAGTTCTACTGTCTGTGGCTTTCCTTAGCAAACATTTCACGTTCTTAGAATCTTTAACTCCCCAGGGTCTCCACTGCTTCAGCTTCACTAACACAGTTCATGCATATTCCTCTTAGGGGTTTCTCACAGGGACTTCAACCCTGTGACACACTGCCTTACCCTCCAAGCTTTCCTTTGAAATCTGAGTGGAAGCCTCTGTGACCCCACAACTCTTGCATTTGCACACCCGCAAAATCTGCATCACATGGACAATGCCAAGGTCTGTCACCTATGGAGCAGTTCCTAGGCCCTTGTGGACCACGACTAAAGCAGCCTCTGAGTGTCTGAATGGCTGAGAATGGTGAAACAAATCTTAGGATGCAACTTCCCACAGGGCCCCAAGGGGGCAGGATGCCCTAGTACTCTTTCCTCAAAGAAAAGTCTTTTACACCCTAGAGTCTACAATGATTGGGACCCAGTCAATTTCTAAAATGCCCTCAAGACATCTTTCCTATTGTTCAGATGCAAAGTACAAGGATTCTTTAATAGCACTAATCTCTTCAGCAACTACATTTTCTGCAAGGCCCCAACTTTACAAAAGCTTCTTTAGTGGCCAAATTCCAAGTTTTTCAAATCTATCCACTTCACTTTTTGCTCCCAATTCTCACTATAAATCTGACTAAAAGCATACAGCGATACCCATGCCACTGCCTGAATGTTGTGCTACCTTAAAATTTTCCCTGCCAAATAAATTAGTTTAAAACCTTTAAAGTCAGTCTCACAAAGCCTCAGAGCATGGGCAATATACAGATAAGTTCTTCACCAGAATATAATAAAAATGGCCTCCATTCCAAATCCCATTAGTGCCACAGCAATTCCTTGCTGCTGTCCAAGTTTCAATGGCATGTGGACCTGAAAAAGCAGGTACATACTTATTCCCAAGTCCTAAGCTATATGCCTGGTTGTATGGCCAATGTCTAGTCTATAGCAGCTCCTTTCACAAACCAAGCTTCATTAATATATGGGTCACATTGAGCAGATGTATATTAAGCATGGATGTCTCTAGTCTGTGCACTCAAGATGTGGCAATCATACGACAGACCATAGGATGTGGCTATCATAGGATAGCCCTTAAATGTCTCCCCAGGTGTGGGGGAGTGGAGCAAAACACCAAGTTCTGTGCTGGGGGTGGGGGCACAGGAAACCACAGATTTTCCAGTTTGGTATCAATACCTCCAGAGCTGGTCTCCATGTGAAGCCATAAATGACAGACTGGGTCGTGCTCCTCACAGAGGGCAATAACACAGACTGCTATGCTCTCAACTCCTCTCCTTATCACATCCATGTTCCCCACAGCTTAAATCTCTCAGAGGGTGTCAGACACTCCGCCAAGCCACAACTGTTTCATATTGCTCTCTCCTACATAGTCAATGTGGCAGGGTGTTCATAGTGACCCTGAATTGTTATTTGTTCCATGTTTTCTGATCCCTAGTGCAGTTTAGTCACTAACACTTGATCCCCTTCTCAAGATGGCTCCGGGCTATAGCACCCTGAGCCATGCAATGAATTTCTTCTCTGAAGCTAGTTATTTTGTGCAGGAGAGGTCACTGAAAGACCAAATTCCCATTCTAGGTTTAACCCATTAAATCCCAAGTTTTCAATTCTCTGAATATGTCAATGAAATTGACAGTTATATTAATGTAGGTTGGAAATCATAACCTAGGATTTTTATTCATAATTCATCACTAATCCTATCACTAATCATTCAACTATTACTTTCCTCAAAAGAATAAAACTCTAAAAACACAAATATTTATTTCAAAGTTACCCTAAATTGTTGCTCAATTTTGGTTGTACAGGTATTACAGAAATGGGACAAACTGGATTAAAGCATATAAGAACCATGAAAGTCACCTGCAACTGACTGCTAATAAGCTGCTATTATTGGGGTTTTTTCTCTCTTTGGCTTACCTTGTACTTGCAGCATTCAATCTGACATCATCTTTGAACCCTATATGTCAATCCTTAATAAGCCACCATGATGCCCAATGAAGGCAGGGCAAACCTGAAAAGTACAACTACTTCCCTAAGATCATCCAACTTTTAGGTGATTATCCAAAATGCTTCAATGTTGGAGCCAATAATAAGGGCACAAGAGATGCAGCAGATTTGCATGTCTCTCCATGAGAAATCTGTGTTGAGGGGTAAGAATACCAGTATGCTCAAGGCCACTTGAAAGGGCAGCTGGAAAACCCACTTGTTTCTAAAGAAACTATTCCCTCAATCTGAATTAATGTAGGCTTTGTATTCCCAAAGGAGGACCTCACTGAAATCAGGAATATGCTGTTGGCCAACAAGGTGCCAGCTATCACCTGTGCTGTTGCCTACGTAACGTCATCAGTCTGGGGCCCAAGAAGATCTCTGTCTAAGCTTGGGCTGCTTTAGCAAAACACCACAGAATAGGTGGCTTTAACAGACATTTATTTTCTCATAGTACTGAAAACTGGAAGTCTAAGAGAGGAGTGCCAGCATGGTCATGTTCTGGTGAGGTTCTTCTTCCTGGCTTGCAGACAGACAGTCACTGTGTGCACATATGACTTTTCTTTATAAGGATATTAATCCCCTCATAAGAGCCCCATCCTAAGAATAAATTTTAAACCTAATTTTCTCCCAAAAGGCCCCATCAAATTGAGGTTATAGCTTCAACACATGAATTTGGCAGGGGACACAGGCAACCTCCTTCTTCCAGGCTTAAAGCATTACTACTACTAAAATCTCCAGAGATAACACTGAAATTCTGAGCAACAGACAGCTGAATAAGAGTTTGTAGTCAGCAAAGCCACAAATCTGAACATCTCCCTCTTTGGTTTACACAGGAGACAAAGACAATGGCAATATCTACAAACCCAAAAAGTTTGACTTAACAGAAGAAACTGCATTCTCATTTCCTGGAGGGTATGTGTAGTTTTGCCACTACATATCTACATATCGATTACCTGTTACATCAGTACCCCACTCAGTCATCAATGGGTACAAGTGGGTCCTGGCTTTGTCTAAATAGACTGATTATATCTTTCCGTTTTTACTGAAAAGATCAAGGTCATTTTGGCTGATCCATCCACACTTATGGCCACTACCCCGAGGCCATCTCTAACACTGCTGCTACTGCTGCTACCATAGCCTCATCAAAATTGATGCAAAGGAAGAGTTAAAGGGCTGGAAAAAGATATGGGATTTGTCCTCTCTAGTTAATCACCAAAAAGAAGTCAATTCAGCCAACTTCATTTGTGAAACAGAAAAATAAAGACTTCTCTCTTAAAAAATAAAAATAATGGCCAAATATTTACCAAATTTAATGAAAACCACAAACACAAACCCAAGGACTTATGAACCTCAAGTAAAAGAAATATTAAAACTATACCAGGTTGGGGTTTAGCTCAGAGGTAGAGCGCTTACGTAGAATGCATGAGGTCTTGGGTTTGATCCCCAACACCATAAAGACAATACACCAAGGCAAGTAAAAATTAAGTTGCTCAAAACGAATGAAGAAAAAAAAATTGTAAAATGCATGGAAAAATAAGAAATTACATAAAAAGAAACAAAGATAAGCTTCATCTCATCCAATGAAATCTCATTTCAAATCACAGTGTGTTCCATAAATATGTACAAATATTACGTGTCAATTTTAAAAAATAACAAAAAAGTAGGAGAAGTACTAGAAGCAACCACATGCTTAAAGAAAGGGAAAAAATTATTTGCTCCTCCTAAACTCTATAATGACAGTTTTATAGTAACTCTAGGAAACCAAGACGTTACATCATTTCTAGTTGATGAGTCTCGGGTATGAGCATCACAGTATTATCATCTGAAAATGACCTGATGTTATCCTATGTACACCTATGGCATTTGTGTTGATGTCTTTTTAGCTTTCCAGGAAGATGGAGAACATTTATCATTGCAAATCAGAAAATAGACTTGGGAGAATTAAGTGAGTCCCCCAAAGTCACAGCCAACATGTTGCAAAAGCACAGCTATAACTCAGGTGCTATCAACTATACCATGCAGTACAGAAACAGCAACTCCAGAGCTGCCCCACCACAGTTGCTATCACAGAGACCCTCATGCCCTGACACTGAGAGCTAAAGACATAGTTCTTATATATATACACTTTGAGAAATGTGAAACAACACCATTTAAGCAAAGATTGTCAGATTGGATTAAAAAGAAAACAGAACCTACTACACACTGGCTATAAAACATCTGCCTTAAATATAAAACCACAAATAGATTCTTAAAAATAATAAAAAGAAATACCTACTAACACTAAACAAAGAAAAGCTAGAGTGGTTATATAATATCTGACAGAGTACATTTCAGAGCAAAGGACATTACCAGAAATGAGAGAAGAGCATTTTATGATAATAAAACAGTAAATTCATCAAGAAACACAACAGTTCTAAACATTTATGTTCCCAATAACAGAACTTAAAAATACATGAAGGCAAAGCTAGCATAGTTACAAGGAGATATAGACAATCTACAATTGTAGTAAAGCTTTCAATATACTTCTTTCAATAACAGAGCATGTAGACAGAAAACAATGATTAAAGAAGACTAATACTGTGAACCAAGTTGATCTGACATTTATATAGTATTTCATCCAATGATGGTGAAACACACAATCGTTTTCAATATACGTGAAATATCCAATGATCGAATATATTCTAGGTCATAAAATAAGTCTCAATAATTTTAAAAACACCTCAAGTCATACAAAGTATGTTCTCAGGAGAATTAAATTTAAGAATCAATATCAGATTCAACAAAATGCCTAACAGCCTGGTATGATGTCACATGCCTATAATCCCAGCAACCCAGGAGGCTGAGGCAGGAGGATCACAGATTCAAGGCCAGCCTCAGCAATTTGGCAAAACTGTGTCTCAAAATAAAAAGTAAAAATATCCAGGGATGTAACTCAGTGGTAAAATTCCCAAGTTCAATCCCCAGTAACAAAAAAATGAAAAAAAGAAAGAAAATATTAAGTATCAGCAAGGATGTGGAAGAACTAGAGTCCTTGTAAAGTATTGGTAGGAATGAAAAATGACACAGCTGCTGTGAAAAACTGTATGGTGGTTTATTAAATAATTAGAGCTACCACTAAAAATTAAAACTACTGCTGGGGACTGTGGTATATGCTTGTAAATCCCAGCTACTTGGGAGGCTGAAAGAGGAGAATCACAAAGGACAATTTGGCAAAACCCTATATCAAAATTAAAAATAAAATGGGCTGGGATGAAGTTCAGTGGTAGAGCATTTGCCTGGCATGCATAAGGCCCTGGGTTCAATCCCTAGACTTCAGGGGAAAAAAAATTAGAATTACCACATGATTCAGCAATTCTACTTGTGGGCACATATCCAAAAGAATTGAAAACATGTCTTGAAGAAATATCTGCATACCCAGCTTCATAGCAGCATTATTTCTAATAGCCAAAAGGTAGAAACAACCCAAATGTCCTTCAACAGATGAATGCATGTATATGTTATAGCATGGATCAAAATTTCCTTTTTTTAAAATAGTTTTTTTTTAGCTGTAGATGGACACAATACCTTTATGTCTTTTATTTATTTATTTTTATGTAGTGCTGAGGATCGACCTCAGACACGCTAGGCAAGTGCTCTACCACTGAGCCACAACCCCAGCTCCAAAATTTTCTTCCTTTTTAAGGTTAAATAATACTTTTCTCCCTCTCCACACCCCACTGTGTGTGCGTGTGTGTGCATGCGTGCATGTGTGTGTGTGTGTGTGTGTGTGTGTACAGAGGAATAATACTTGCCTTAGGAAAAAAAGCCTGATCCACAATACAACATAAATGAACTCTGAGGGCATCAGGCTAACAGAAAAAGAAATAAGCCAGTTGCAAAAGATAAATACCATATGATTTCACTTAAATGCAATACCTAAAGTCATCAAATACACAGAAGCAGAATACAGAAAAGTAGATGCCAGTGGCTGAGAGGAGGAAGTAAAGGATAATTGTTGTTTAATGGATACAAGTTTGAGTCTGGTAAGATAAAAAAGTTCTAGATATAGATGGTGGTAGTAGCTGTACATGTGAGTGTACTCAATTCCACTGCATTGTACAATGAAAATGGTTAAAATGGCAAATTCTATGTTATGCATATTTTACCTCGAGAGAGGAATTTCTTAAATATCTAGATTATCATTGACAGCTTCCAGGTAGAAGGTGCTATCAACATGGAATTGGCACTGCCTTACCTGTAGCAAAACATGCAAGAACAGTTTAAGCAAAGAAGAAGAAGTAATACCTAGTTTTTATGCTTTAAGAACATTTATAACAGGAAATCTTTAACAGAATCACTTCACATTCTTCAAAATACCTAACACATTTTATTAATGGCCCACAGGGGGGAAAAAAAAAACAGAAGACCATGGGACTCGATATGCCCATTTCCTAGTAAGATCAGGTGTTCTGCTAAAAACCACAAAGTTCCAGCAGGAGAAATGAAAAACCTGTGACTCAGCTTTTAAAACATCTTGTGCCTATAAAACCCAATAAGCAAAAAAAAAAAAAGGTCATAATTAAATTAGACATGTAACCAAAGAATTACCACAGCCAACAAAATAAGAAGAGCAGCATCTTTTTACAACTGCATAAAATGTGGTAATATAGGGGGTGAGGGTTCAGTAAGCCATGCTCCCTGTTCTTGAGTGCCATAGAACACTCTTCAAAACAGACTAATTCAACCATTTCTCCTGACATAGTTCTTCAGTTTTTTGCCAGGCGTCACTAAAAGATCCCCTCCTTGAAGAAGCTTTTTCTTCCTCTCCTAAAGCTACCTTAGAGTAACTCCCCGTCCTTTCTTATAGCACTTTTCACAATCTCTAATTAGCATTATTACTATACCATGTGATTAGGATTACTACTACTATTATTACAGGGTAAGCATCCCTAGTCTAAAAATCTGAAATCTTAAATGCCCAAAAAATTTTTAATGCTTAGGTTCTGAGCATTTCTGATTCTATATTTTCAGATTAGGGATGCTCAACCAATAGTTACACAAAATTTCCAAATTCAAAACACTCATTTGAGTGAGCTAAATAAACCTCTTTTCTTTATAAAGTAAAACAAAAACCTCCAAATTTTGAAACTTTTCTGGTTCCAAACATTTCAGACAATGGATACTCAACCCATATTATTTTCTCTCATGCACAATCAGAATGTGAGCTCCATAAGAAACGAAATCATCTCTGTATTCTTCACTGCTGTACCCTCAGTGATCAGCATAGTACATAACCACCAGGGACACTCAAATATTGAAAATGGAAGGAAGAATTGTAACTTAGGATAAGTTTCCTGATGACAATACTGCCTCAGGCTAGTTAATTCCAAGTCCCCAGATCTGGCTTCTTTAGTTGTGGGTACTTACCTCTACCTCAGTAACAATGATGACCAGCACTACCACCATCAGCACTGCAAGCAGACAGCAAAAAAATCGCAGTTTGAAGAAATTGGTCCACATTGTCTGGCTGTGTCCTGATCACCCATGGCCGACACCATACTACCTTCACTCCTCAAAACTCCATGTCTTTGTTTTTCTGAGCTGCAAATGAGCTTTCAGTTTAATTTGCTTCTATCCTGTTAGTAGCCTTAAGAGCTCTTTGTGTAGAGGAGAGACTGCAGTTGATTCAAGAAGCACATTTTTCTTCAACAAACTCCTTCAAATAGGAGAAATAAAGAAAAATCACCAATTGCAATATCCTGTGGTAAAGAGGTAAAATAGATTTCCTCTTCCTGAACCTTATCAAGGGCCATATAACAAGAAGAAAGCAAAGAGCCAGAGCAAACATTCCACTTATCAACCCAGGTTTCCTATCCCAACTCCAGAGTGTAACATTTGCCCTACTACCTTTTTAGGTTCAACTTAAGAGAGCAAAGGTGAATGTCTTCAAACTCAGAAGCCACAAAATGAAATTTTTTTAATTTAAATTTTGTAACTGTTAAATATGGAAATGTATGTAAATAAAATAATTTCCTTTCTCTTATAGCTTAAGTTATACAATATTATCATATTAATTATATCTAAAGAGCACTAAGAGAAAACCCTGTGTTTTTATGAGGAGCTCTGAGATATTGTGCAAACCATCCTGACATTCTCTGAAAACAAGGAGGGCTACCCTCTCAACAGCAGGAGACAGAAAACATCCAGCTCCCCTACCTGTTCTCCCTCAACTAAGAAACAAAGTGCAGGAAGAAAGATGCCCTGAAGATGTGGAGGAGGAACATTAAGCTGAAGGAGTGGGTAACAGGATCCCCAAATTTTCCATCACACCTGTTAGAGGCAGAGAACTTCAGAGGCAGCTATTCCTAACAATTCTCTACATAACAAATTCAAAACACTTTCTCCAGTTGTTATTTGATGTAGGTAAACAGCAAAGGTTCAAGTATTTTTGCTCCCAGGGAGGCTTTCCATGGAGGGCAGTGTAGCGGTAAGGTGGAAAAGGTGCATAATCATGCTGCAGAGTATCTCAGAATAGCTCAGCTGCATCAATATTCCCCTCTCTTTGTGCTGGACCTGACAAGTGTTCTATTTTCTCATTCTTCTACTCCACCTGTCTGAACCATTTCCATTCCACAAGGACCATTACCAAGCCTTCTTCAACAAAGCTTCAGAAAGCAGACGAGACTGGGTTATTCCAACATGCTCTCTATCCTCACAATTCCCACAGTGCTTATTTTCACTTCTTATCTATCTCTACTAGTATGTATTTCTTGTCTAACAAGGCTATACTAATTATCACTATATTAAAAAAAAAAAACCCAGAAATTGTATTTCAGAGAAAAAGCAACTTAATGTAAATGCATTATACTTTTTCATTTTCCTCTTAGAACTTAGCTCTTTACATGGTATACAATGACTCAAAAGCCTACGTTAACAAATTATAGTGGTCTACTCTATAATTGCATTGTACTGTCAGAAATTGCCCTTGAAAAGTTTATACTCATATCCTTCACTCTGGAAAACAAAGAATGCCATCTCCCTACATGGCAGGAGGCAGGAGGCAGAAAACATCCTTTTTCCCTCAGCTAAGTAGCAGGGTATGGAAGATACCTGCCTTGAAGGTGTGGGCAATTCTCTTCTTAAAGATAAGGTAGTTCCCCTCCCAGAAGAATAAAGGCTAGGAGTGCAGCTCAGTGTTAGAGTGCTTGCCTAGCGCACAAGGTCCCAGGTTCAATACCCAGTGCCACAAAAAAAGTGGGAGGGAGTAATAAAAGAAATAAATCTATCACTCTGTATACTTCCATCAGATGCCAGGGACTAGGAAAGACTTCATTTAACATCTTATGGCCCCTGACACCATCCCTCTCTAATATCAAAGCACTCATCCACCCTGAAAATTCTGACAAGCACAATTCTATGAAACAGAAGAAAAGTCTATCACCAAGATCTCCAACTGTTCTGCTACAGAAATTCTCTCTCTCAGAGTGGGCCACAAATATCATAGGTTTCCTTAATGGACAGAGTGGGAGAACAACAAAGGTGATAATCCAATCCACAGGAATTTGGCTGCATCATGGGCAGGCATGGTCTGTGAGTTTGGTGGATGCTGGTCATGCAGAGAACATTAGAGTGGTTCAGAACGTCAACAGAAGCACAGGGTGATCAGTGAAACAGAAGGACAACAAGGGCAGCAGACTCCAAAGCTAAAAGAACCATAGGGCTACAGGCAGAAATATAAGAAGCCCCTCACAGCTAGAGACTTCTGCAGACATTAATTATGAAAGGTCATAACAGGAAAAGACCTGTTTTCCTGCTATAAGTAAGTAGAGCACTGACATTTGAGAGACTCCTTTGCACAACTAAGTAGATATTGTTTGAGGCACACTAGATAGACCTCTCTTTGAAAGACATATTAAAATGTTCACCTCTGGGCAGTTTTTGTTTTCTACTTAATATATATGTCTCAATTTTCCACCAAGAAATAAAAATCCAAAACATAAAGAATAAATTGATTTCTAAGAATAAAAATTATATGCTGGCTGGGTGATATACCAACCCAACCCAGGACGTTGAGGCAGGAGGATTCCAAGTTCAAAGCCAGTCTTAGCAACTTAGTAAGGCCCTCGGCAACTTAGTGAGAATCTGTATCAAGATAAAAAAATTGAAACAAAGGGGGCTGGGGATGTGGCTCAGTGGTTAAGCACCGCTGGGTTCAAACACTGGTACCAAGAAATATTAAAGCTATAAAGAAAAGAAAAGCATCAAACCATACTTGGGGAAACAATTCAATTTTAAATGAAATATTTTTTGAGGGGAGAGGGGAAACCAGAGAATGAACCCAACGGTGCTTAATCACTGAACCACATCCCCAGTCCTTTATTTTTTTTTTTTTTTTTTTTTTTTTGAGACAGGGTCTCACTACATTGCTTAGGGCCTTGCTGAATTTTAAGTCGCTGAGGCTAGCTTGAACTTGTGATCCTCCTGCCTCAGCTTCCCAAGCCTCTGGGATTACAGGTGTGTGCCACCACTCCTGGTTTAAAAGAAAGACTTCTAAAAAAAAAGGGGAAACAGGTAACAGGTTTCAGCTATCTTCCTACAAATAACAAAACCTAGACACTATCACAAGATAGCTATTTTGCAAAGTGAGCAAGAAACTATCATTTGGTACTTTAATCACTTTATAATCAAGTCACAACAATAGTACCTGATAGAAAAAACTCCATAAAAGTTAATATAAACCAAAAAATAAAATATATAATTCAATGTAATTTACCTTTTTTAGAAGTTTTCCAAGAGATATGTATTGGAATTAAGAAAATAGAATTTATGTCTAATTCCTTCCAGCATGAAATCCTGAACTCAGGCAATTATAACCAGTAGCCCTTATTCTTTTCTTGCCACATTTGAAGCACACATTGCTGTTTTTTCATTTTTATATCATTCTTCCTACTGCAACAGAAAAAAGCACATGATTTAAAGGTTAAAGATACTGAAAATGAAGTAAAGGAAAACATATTAGCAATTAAAACTACAATATTATTGGCAGAGAGATATGCAAAGATTTCAATACACTGTAGTGATACTGGACACAATGGTGCATGCCTGTAATTTTAGCAACTCAGGAGGATTCCAAGTTCAAGGCCAAACTCAGCAAATTAGGTAAATACTGTTGCAAAATAAAAAGGAATAGAGATGTAGCTCAGCAGTAAAGTACCTATGGGTTGGATCTTCATATCAAAAAAAGAAAAGAAAAAGAAAGTACAATGTAGTGAGAAGAGTAATAATAGGAACATTTTTTTTCTTTATGTAAACAAATGGGATACATGTTGTTTCTCTATTTGTACATGGAGTAAGGCATACCATTTGTGTAATCATAAATTTGCATAGGGTAATGTTGTTTGATTCATTCTGCTGTTTTTTTCCCTTCCCCCCCCACCCCTCCCACCCCTCTTTTCCCTCTATACAGTCCTTCCTTCCTACATTCTTGCCCCCCTCCCCAACCCTAACCCTAACCCTAACCCTAACGATAACCCTAACCCTAACACTAACCCCTCCCACCCCCCATTATGTGTCATCATCCACTTATCAGTGAGATCATTTGTCCTTTGGTTTTTTGAGATTGGCTTATCTCACTTAGAGGAACATTTATTTTTCCTACTAATAAAAAACAGAACTGGCTGTTAACCAGTTAACTTCAACCTCAAAAAATCACTCTAAGAACTTAGCTGAAGGTCAAAACTTCAAGTAGCAGTATAACTGAAAAAACATAAACCAAAGATAAAAGCTCCAAATATTAATGTTCCTAAAGATTATGTAATTATGTAGTTCAACAATCCATCTTCCCACTATAGAAAGCAACAGGTATTTGTATAAATTTAAATAAAAGTTGTAATTCAAGGAATCTAAACTTAAGCAATCTTGTTTTCAAATCTTTGTATAATGTCAGAACTCTACTTATGTGCAAAGGACAAACAAAAACCAAAATGCCGTCAGGCATGGTGTCACTTACCTGTAATCCCAGCAACTGGGGAGGCTGAGGCAGGAGGATCACAAGTTCAAGGCCAAGATGGGCAATTTTGTGAGATCCTTCTCAAAATAAAATATAAAAAGACTGAGAATATAGTGCAGGGATACAGAGCCCTACATTCAATCCCTAGTATGGGGGGAAACAAAGCAAAATGCATAATCTGTCTTGCAGGTAGAACCCCAGTATTCTGGGGGATTACTCTGCCAATTCTGATTAAGATCACTTCCAAATCCAAGACATATACTGAGAAATCTAACTTCTTTAGTATTTGTAGCAACAGCCATAGAATGACTTTCTATCCCTATTTCACAAGAGAACTACCAAGTGGTTGCTCACATTACTAGGAATTATAAAATTCATGACATAAATGAAATACCTAAGTTAAGTACTAAACAAACAAAATTTGACAAGAACCCCACCCTATAGGGAGATGGTGTTCTCTCAGGCAACCACTCCACAAAGACAATATATGACTGGATAACTGCATCTCTCAAGTCTCTGAAATAGTCCCTATCCTAAATAGTCTGACCTATTATCCACATAAATGTAATTCACTAGTCAGACCAAGCACCTGGAATATTAATTTAGAATGCATGCTCCCCTACATAGGGGACACAAGCACAGGTTCATATGGAATATATCCAAACATAAATGGTTATATTTTGAACTTCCCAAAAAGCAGCTATATTTCATCTACAGAAAGAACTGGAGACCTATCCAGGACCATGACAGGGATGAGTCAACCAAATAGGGTTAATTCTTCAATTAAGTTTAAGCAAAATTGGTAACATTAGTACAGGATTTGTTTTCACAGATTCCACTTCTTTCATGTACCCTCATGTTCAGTAGAGAAGTAACCAAATTAAATCAAATTAAATTAAATAAGTCACATAGTAATAAATGCTATAAGAAAAAACTAGGGAATTTGGTAAATCAACCAATTACATCGGACTCTGTGGAAGTACTTAAGAAACATTAAAAAAAAAAAAAAAGAGCCCTCAGACGATTATAATATACAGTCAAGTAGGGCAACCACTATTATAGGTAAGGGATGGTCTTTCTGAAATTAAATTTGAATGGTAACTTACCTTGCACACTCGGATTCTGGGGCAGTGAGGACATTCATCCCTACTTTAGTGATCTATCCTTTCATTTCTCTGTAACAAATAACAATACCTTATCAGCCCTAGAAAGTGTAAGGAAAACACACATTGAAAAAGAATAAAAAAAGGAAAGCAGAGCACAAACAATGGAGGAATAGTATGCACTGCCTCCAAAAAGCGGAATTTGAGAATTAGGATGTGGGAGTCCTGCCAGCTTCAAACACACCCTCATATTCCAAATGATAATTAAAGACAGTGAGAAGGGGGAAGGCCCACTAGAACAGTGTGATTCTTTATTTTTGGGCAATGTCACAGCAATCCTCCTTTAGCATAATGAAAAGCAAGGAAATTTTTACCATTTCATAAAACGTTGCATAACCCTGCCAAGGAACCGTCTTGACACCACCACCTCTGGTCTTGGGTCAAGCAGAGATGGGCCATAGGCCAGAGTCTCCACATCATACCTTGTGAAGTCACACTCCACATCTGACCCAAAATCTGATGTCCCCAGACTGCAGCTCAGTAATGTGAGAACAGTCCACTGTGTGTCAGCACCGCTAGCCAAAAGGCAGCTGGCGGGTGCTCAGAGCAGCTATGAGACTGGAGATGGGGGCTGAGCGGGCGGCAGGGCCGAGCACGCCGCATCCGTTGAGGGGAAGGATCGGGAGAGAGGGTTTGAGCAGCGTTCTCCTGCAGGTCAGGGCATACCGCGTCGCCGCAAGTCTGGACAGCTGAAGCTGAGGACACCCACGCCCCGTCCCGCCCCTCCCTGCCGTGGCGCCGGCTCCTGTGGTCCCAGGCTGCGGCAGCCCAGGGCTCCAACTCTGCCTTCCCCTTCGGCCCGGGCCCTAACTCCCCGGCCCCGGCGCTCTCAGCCAGGACTCCCAGGGCAGCACCTCCTCTGCACCGGGCGGGGGACTGCGGAGCCGGAGGCACGGAGGGAAGGGATACGCAGCCCAGAAGTGCGCCTGAGGAGCCAAGCGCGGGTCGCTCCGAGGCTGGGACCTCGCACATAGCCCGCAGCCCTGCACTCACCCCCGGGTTCCACCGCGCGCCGTTCGCTCCCCTGAAACCGGCTCCTGACACCCCGGTTTGCCGCGGCTGCGCCAGGCCCTTCACCCCCGGCTTCCTGACCCGACTACGTCGCCTCACCCCCGACCCCCGGCTACGATTGGTCGAAGTCCTGCGTGGGCGGGCCTAAGATGATGATTGACATCCAGGCGCGCGCAACGCGGAGCCCAGAGGTGAGGACGCGAAGTTAGGGCTTCTCTCTCTGCGAGTCGCAAGGTTCCAGCGCACTAGGTGACCCTGCAGCTCTTGCTCTCCTGCCTGCGCTTCAACCCCTTTGGCGACACAATTCCTTTTGACATCAACGTTTCCCCGAAACATCGGCCTCAAGGCTCTTCTCTGTCCGCGAAATGACCACAACCAGAGATAACCCTGCTTGGGCTGTCTTTCTCATGCAGTGGTGAAATTTATTGTTCCCGGTACTAACCAAACACAATTTGTTAAGTATGGAGATGCCAAGACCTTGAATCTTTCCTTGCTTTTAAATCAATCAACTTCTATTCGCACTTGAAGCAGCCCTGTTCTTTCTACTCAATACGTGATGCAGGTCTCCTAGCAAAAAATACCTGAATACCTTTTGGCCCCTCAATTCTCAGTTATCCTGAACATTCTTCTAACTGTGAAGCGTAAGTAGCAGTTGTGTGAAATTGGGGGACTGAATCAGATGCAATTGCTCAGGAAGCCGGAAGGAATTGCTGGCTTCTCAGTTTCTCAAAAGTGCTCTCAGAGCACAGTGGTGTTACCTCAGCAAAATGCAAACTCAGAAAGTGCCCTGCCTCCAGATTGTTATCCCATGGTTGAAGGAGAATTAACACAAATTACAACTGACATTTATTTTCACATATATTGACCACAGTGGACTCAGTGTGCTCATTCAGATGTTTTCATGGCAGGCCTACATGCATGAATAACCAGACTCATGAATGGAATAATGGGAAGTTCTGCCCTAACCTCTAGAGTAACCATTTCATTCTCCTCCCCTCTGGAGGAAATAAAGCTTGCCAAGGCCTTCTGTAGTCATAAAAGGTGACTTCCATGCCTCTGTGCTTAAGGAAGAGCCTGCCCTCAACCCCATATGCTAAACTCCTGCTCTGATTAAGCTTTATCTCCCAATAGATGAGCGCAGTCTTCACTGTTTGGCTGACAAGTGGCAATTAGTCAAGACATAACGATTTGGGAGTCATAGCTTTGGAATTCATTGACCCTGTTCACTCCCAAGCACAACCCAGAAGCATTTGAGTGAGAAGAGAAAGAGCCTCAGAATGAGCTAAGAGGAACTTCTCTGTACATTTAAAATAAATGAGGCCTTTGAGTAATTGTGCATATATTTTATAGTCATCGTCTCCCAAAAAGTAGTCAGGGCAAAAAGTACTGTTCGTCTCTACTAGATTCTTATAAAATTTCTCACTTGCAAAGTTATCACACTTCCAACTCAGCACATCCAACACAGAATTTATTTCCCTTAGCAAAGAGAGTATGGGTATTAAGGGTAGATAAGTAAAAACAACTTAACCCATTTCTGATGCAGCTATTTTGGGATAATTCACCAGCAAATCTGTCTCCATCCATCATGGTAGAAGCTTGGGGCACAGTGCTCTGAAACTTAAGTTAGTTCCTAATTTGGTGCCTTTGCTTCCTCCTTTGAACAAGTGACAGTTTTCACTCCAAGGTTCATTAAACCATTGTTCAAAATTAAGTGACTGGAATGACATTACATACTAACCACACTATTCCAGAAATATGATGAACCATAATGAACCACTGCTCAGGAAGAGGTAATTGGTGCCACTACTGTGTTGTTCCATGTACTCAAATTGAGGGACAGATTTTCCTCTTGTATTTAAATATATTTTTAATTAATATATAAAAACATAGAACATAATAATTATATTATTTATATTGCAACATGATGTTGTGATACATGTATAGATTATGTCATGCTTAAATCAGGTTAAATGTATCTTTTTTTTTTTTTTTTTTGAGACAGGGTGTCACTATGTTGTCCAGGCTGGCCTTGAACATACAATTTTTCCACCTCAGTCTCCCTGATAGCTGCTGCTACAGGTGCAGGCCACTGTGCCCAGTTATTTTCCTTTTCTGAACTTATAGTTGATGATGTGTAATTGTACATATATGACTTAAGGAGATATTAGATTTTTTTCTCTACTCTTTATTTCTCCAGCTCAGTAGACTTCAAATCAAATTCTACTGATAACTAGAATAACATCAATAAATAGGGATATAGGCTAAGCTGGCTCAGTGGTAGAGCATTTGTCTAGATGTATGAGGCCCTGGGTTCGATACCCAGTGCAAGATATGGAATAATAGCTCCCAGAGAGAAAGGATGGGTCCTGGGTGGAGAAGGCAAACAGTGGGCTCTGGGCTCTGGACTTTCATCCAAGTATCAATGGGTGTCAGCTTTTACAGCTGTTTTCCTGATTTAGACTCTGAACCTGCACAACTAGTTTCCTGACTGCCCAAATCTCTAATAATTAAGTCACACCAAACATTCTGCTATGATTTACTCTCATCAAAACTTATAAAAAAAAAAGATGCCTTTTGTAAACAATTGCCATTTTCTCCCCTGAAAATGTGCCATTCTGCTGCTTCTTAATAAAGATACCTTACTTATCTGTTGAGGTCTGCTACTGTTTCGGTTATTTTTGCTTATACCCAGCACTACACACACACACACACACACACACACACACACACACACACACACACACACACAGTAGGAATTTTAAGTCCTACTCCCAATCTGCTGAGTCAGAGTCTCAAAGGTAGGAATATTTGACATTTGCATTATGTTAAGCTTTCCAGACTTCATTTTTACATCCTAGGAATTGAACTCAAGGCCTCAAAAATGCTAGACAAGTGCTCTACCCATGAGCTACATCCCCTGCATCCCAGCCCTATTTATTCTTATTTTGAGATAGGGTCTCGATAAATTGCCCAGGCAAACTTAATCTTGAATAGCTGGGATTACAGGCATGTGCCACCAAGCCCAGCACTCTTCAGATTTTAAAAATCTTTTTTATGTTAAAATTACTCGATTAACTTTAAATGCACAGAGGAGTTACAAAGAGTTCCAGCATGTAGAGTACCTGAATACCCCTCATCCAATTTCCCTTAAAGTTACCATTGTATATAACAATGGTAAATTTACCAAAACTAAGAAACAAAGACCAATATAATACTAATACTGTAGACTTTATTTGGATTTCACCAGTTGTTCCATTAATGTTCTTTTTCTGATCCAGTATTCTATGTTGCATTTAGTCTCCTTAGTCTTTTCCAGTCTGTGACAATCTTGGGTCTGGAATGTCTCCAAAAGGCTCATGTGTTGAGCTTGGTCCCAAACTAGTGGTGCTATTGGGAAGTGATGGAGGTGGGGCCTAATTGGAGGAAGTATATCAGGACCACAGCTTCCCTCTCCCTCTTCTTCTCCTTACCCCTCTCCTTCTCCCTCTCTCTCTCTTCTGTCTTCCAGACCACCATGAGGTGAGCAGCTCTGCTCTGCCCCATACTTCCCTCCATGATGTTCTGCCTCACCAAAGGCTCATAGCACTGGGACAAGCAGTCATGAACTGAAACCATGAGCCAATATAAATCTTTCCTCCTTTAAGTTGTTTTTCTCAGATATTTTGTCAGTGACAGAAAACTGACAAACACCCCTTGTTTTTCATAACCATGAAACTTTTGAAAAACATTAGTCAGGCATTTTATAGGCTGTCCCTCAATTTGGGTTTGTCTGGTGTTTACTCACAGTCTCTCAGGAGTCTGTATTTAAAGGAAGAATACCACAGTGAAGTGTCCCTCTTATCACAACAGAGCAGGAAGCATATGAGAATAACATGATTTATCATTCATGGTATCAATCTTGACCACTTGGTTATGTGGTATCTGTTAGGTTTCTCCTCAGAATTTCTAATTTTCCCTTTTCATACTCTGTTTCTTAAAAACATCATTGAGGGCTGGGGAGATAGCTCAGTTGGGCTGGGGAGATAGTCCAGTTGGTAGAGTGCTCGCCTCGCAAGCACAAGGCCCTGGGTTTGGTCCCCAGCACTTCAAAAAATAAAATAAATAAAAATAAAAAAAATCATTGAATTCAGCCCAAGCTCAGGAAAGAGAAATTAGCTTTAGTTTCTAAAGGACAGAGTGTCAGAGAACCTGTGGCTATATCTTAAAACCACCTTAAAAATAAATGTTGGTTTAGGAGAAGACACTTTGAAGCAATGTAGATATCCTGCCTCTCCTTGAAGTTTTGCCCACCAATTTTAGCATTAATCAGTTTTCTAACACTGATTTTTCTATTCTCCTCATTTCTTCTACATTTATTATTTGAAAAGCCACTATAAGAAAAAGCATTCCCTTCTCCCCAGCTGAATTTATTTATTTAACAGTTTGTTTATTAGTTTGTTGGATGAGGGGTATATTTATGGATATTTATTTTGTTCCTTGGGTTATAATCCAATGCTATTATTGCTCAAATTGTTACAGCTTTGGCCTGGGGACCTCTTTCAGGCTGACATACTTCGTCCTTTCTTTCTTTCTTTCTTTCTTTCTTTCTTTCTTTCTTTCTTTCTTTCTTTCTTTCTTTCTTTCTTTTATCACTTCTATATTCTGGCATTTTAAGATGTTCTGGGCTTTTCTTGTATTGAAGATTGATAGAGACCAAGATTTGGGTGCTAATTGTGTTTATTGCTATGGCAGCATCATTCTTTCTAGGACGTTTCAACCAAAAGCACTAGAAGTACATGTGTGTATACTATAGATATACTATACTATAAACACATATCTATATTTAGTTCCATAACTATATATATTAAAATAAGCATCAGTTCATATTGACATATCTAACTGGAATGAAGCATCACAAGTTTTATTCTAGCATTCCCCTTTGCCTAATTGTAACTTCTTTCTCCAGCAGGATACCTAGCTATCACTATTCACTGATCATTTACTGATTTGCTCAACCCTAGTATACATGCAGTAAAATAACTGATAACTTATAACCCTATAAGAAACAAATGTATTACCTGGAGAACAGTGTTTCTGTATTTTTGGTACAGATTTTTATTTTATTTTATTTTATTTATTTATTTATTTATTTTATTTATTTTTTGTGAGCAAGTGTTTGTTTTCTTGTGGTAGTGTTGGTTTATGTGGTACTAGGGTTTGAACCCAGGGCCCTGTGTATGTCAGCCAAGCACTCCACCACTGAGGTACATTCCCAGCTCTATTTTTGAGAGAGGGTCTTGCTAAATTGCCTAGGGTAGCTTTGAATTTGGGATCCTCCTGCTTCAGCTTTCCAAGTATCTGGGATTACAGGAGGGCATCACCATGCCCACCCCCACTTTTTGTCTTTAGCCTTACACTATCCAGTTGAAACAATTTTCCAAAATTACTTAGGCTATCTCCCTTTTTCCTCATCTCCTTCAGTGAGGTTGTATCATACATTTGTTAAACAGAACGATTCATTTTTCATAGTCCATATTCCATCCTGACATCCCTGACATCATAGTTCAGATTTGGGAGGGTGATAAAATTTGCTTAAAATTCAATCTTTGTGATATATTGTTGTATAGATTTTGACGAAGACTCATATCTACAACTACAGTTCAATATACAATAGTTTCATCACACTAAAATTTCCTATGTGTGACCCCTTTATAGTCAATCCCTTCTTCAATGCCTAGGAACCACTCACCTCTTTTCTCTGCCTATAGTGTTGCCTTTTCCAGAATGTTATATAGATAGAATCATAAAATGTGTACTCCCAATGTTGTGATTATGAGCAAGTTTGGGAACCATTATTCTTACTAATACACATACCATGTGATGAAGCACTAACATCTACCTCATCACCAAACTGGGAGTCAGTCTCATTTTAGACACATTTTTAAAGGATATAACCTTGCAGCTTTGTTAAATTATCTAAATTTGGAAGAATCTTATCTGTGATGCAAAAAAGATCTTTTCTTTTACAGGAAAAGATACAAGAAAAGCTTTGTTACCCTGATAATTGATTTCTTCCTTCCTCTCATGAGAGCCCACCTCCATTCACACCCATTTGAGTTGTATTTGTTTCCAAACCAGTTTATGCCAGTTATGTTACTGGTTTTTTGTATGTTTGTATTTTATTTAAAAATTTTTAAATTGTTGATGAACCTTTATTTTATTCATTTATTTATATGTGATGCTGAGAATTGAACCCCAGTGCCTCACACATGTGAAGCAAGAGCTCTATCACTGAGCCACAACCCCAGCCCCAGTTATGTTACTGTTAATTACGTTCTAATTACCTATCATCATATGAAGCTTTGAAATCAAGTGTGAAAAGATAAAATATTCAAGAAAAACAAAGTTGCATGCTTTGGAAAGATTCAAGAGTATATTGTTTGAAAGAGCAGGGAGAGAAAAAAAAAACTTCTACTGATTTCAGACCAGAGAGAGAAATTATAAAAACTTAGAAGTATTCTGAATTCAAATGGCTTTATAAATGCTTTTGGGTTCTCACTCCATTTTAAAGAAATGAAATATTAAAACAGTGAATTGCAGTAGAGTTCATTATTTTTGATTGACAAGTAAAAAAACAAAAATTGTAGATATTAATATGTTTATAATGTATTTGTCTTCCCATTTATAGTTTTTTTTTTTTTTTTTTTTTGAGGCAAGGCCTGGGGATTGAACTCACCTAACCACTGACAATATCCCCAACCCTATTTCATATTTTATTTAGAGACAGTGTCTCACTGAGTTGTTTAATACCTCACTAAGTTGCTGAGCCTGGCTTTGAACTTTTGATCCTCCTGCCTCAGTTTCCTGCTGACTCAGCTGGGATTACAGGTGTGCACCACCATGGCCAGCTCATTTATCATTTCTTTATGGTGGAAAAGTTCCAAATGCTTTCTTCTAGTTTTTGAAATAAGTAGTATATAATCGTTATCTAGAGTCACCCTACTGTGCAATAGCGCACCAATACTTCTTACTCTTAACTGCTATAATTCAGTATCCACTGATCAACCTTTCCTCAACCTTCCCTGGCCCTCTCCCCAGCCTCTGGTAACCATCACTCTAATCTCAACTTCTAGAGCAAACTTTTTTAGATTTAATAAATGAGTGACATCATGTGGTGTTCATTTCACATAATATAATGATCTCCAGGCCCATCCATGTTATCACAAATGACAGAATTTCATTATGGCTAAACAATATTCAATTTTGTTTATATACCACATTTTTTAATCTGTTCATCAAATTCATCAACTTAGGTTGTTTACATCTCTTGGCTACTGTTAAATACGGACTGCTATAATAAATATGGGAGTACATTTGTCTTGTCAAAATACCAATTTCATTTCCTTTGGGTAAACACACAGTAATGGGATTGCTGGGTCCCATAGTTCTATTTCTGCTTTTCTGAGAAAACTTCATATTGTTTTTCATAATAGCTGAACTAATTTACATTCCCACCAACAGTGTAGAAATTCCCCTTTCTCTGAATTCTCATCAGCATTTACTTTTTTTTTTTAAATAACCATTCTAAGTGGGGTGAGATGATATCTCACTGTGGTTTTGATTTGCATTTCCTTGATGATATAGTCATATTGAACATTTTTGAGCATTTTTGTATATACCTATTGGCCATTTGTATGTCTTCTTCTGACAAATGTCTAGTTAGGTCTACTGTCCATTTTTTAAATTTTTTTGTTTGTTTGGCTGTTTAGCTTTTTGTTCCTTATATATTCTTCATATTAACTCATTTATTGTCATATGTATATTTTGCAAATATTTTCTCTCACTTTGTAGGCTGTCTATTCACCCTGTGATTATTTTCTTAATAGATAACAATTCGGTTATCTATTTTTTGCTTTTGTTCTCTGTGATTTTGGGGTCTTGTCCAAAAAAATCCTTGCCTATTCTCACGTCCTGAAGTATTTTCCTTGTTTTCTTCTAGTAGCTTCATAGTTTCGGGTCTTACGTCTAAGTCTTTAATCCATTCTGAGTTGACGTTTGTAAATGATGAAAGATATAGGCTGGAGTGGGTAACTGAGTGGTGTGGTATGTTTGGCATGCACAAGGCAGGCCCTGGTTTTGATCACCAGCATTTAAAAAAAAAAAAAAAAAAAAGCAGAAAAAGAAAGAAACCTTAATTTTTGCCTTATATCATACATAAAAATAACCTGAAAAGAACCAATAAGCTCAAACATAAGAACTAAAACTATAACACTTCTAGAAGAAAACAAAGAATGTTCTAGTGGCCTTTAGCATGGCAAAAATTTTTTTAAATATAACACAAAGCACAAACACTTTCAAGAAATCAATACATTGGAATTCATCAAAATTGTAAACTTTTTCTCTTCAAAAAATATGATTATAGCTAAGCATAGTAGCATATATCTGTAATCCCAGCAACTCAGGAGGCTGAGAGATAGGAAAATGGCAAGTTCAAGGCCAGCCTCAGCCTTAAAATTTAAAAAAAGGAGGGGGTCGGAGCTGAGTATGTGGCTCAGTGACAAAGTGCCTTTGGGTTTGATCCCCAGAAGCAAAAAAAAAAGAAAAAAAATTTTTATATGTATAGCGCACACACACACACACACACACACACACACACACATATAATAAACATCAACAAGCAAACCACAGACTGGGACAAAATATTTGATATATCTAGACTATATAAAGAATTCTAACAACTCAAAATAAGGAAATGATACAATTTTTTAAATAGCCAAATTTTAAAAGGACTTAGCCAAATTTGGGGACACTTAACTAAAGAGGATAAAGAGCAATTAAACAAATTAAAAGATGCTCAACATCATTAGCTACTAAGGAAATGTAAATTAAAACCACAGTGATATATTATTATATATCCAGCAGAAATGGTCAAAATTGAAAAGAATGACGGTACCAAATATTAGTGAGGATAGGACAGATGGAACTATCCCATACTGTTGGTAGTAATGTAAAAGGAAAACTAAAACACTTTGGAAAACAAAGTTGATTTGTCACTTTCTTAAAGTTAGGTGTAACTATTCTACAATCCAGCCATTTTGCTCCAAATTATTTATATAAGACAAATAAAAATATATATCTGTACAAAGACATCTGCAAAAATTCATAACAGCTTCATTTCTAATACCTAAAACCTGATAAAAACCCAAATGTCCTTCAGCAGATGAATGGATAAATTATGTAAATTAGTACACCAGGTTATTATTCAGCAATTAAAGAAATCACATGAATCTCAAAATAATTATGTTAAAGAAAAGAAACTAGACAGAAGAAGGTGTTACAAAGAGAATGAGGAGGGCGGATCCAAGATGGCAGACTAGAGGGAGGATGCTTTCCTTGTTGCTGCGTAACTCGGGTTTCAAGCAGAGGATATATGTTTCTTTGTGAGGCAGTTTTTGCTGCTTATCCATCCCCTCTGTTTACCCCCATTTGTCTACTGTGATCACCTGCAGTCAGCCAGCATATCGAGGCCTTTTTGAGTACAGATTGCTCACTGTCAGGCACCTGTCATCCGCCATTTGCCTGCCTCTTGCCTGTCCATTGCCTGCCTTTCACTTATCCATCATCCACCACCCGAGGTTCACCTCCGATTGTCCAACAGCAGTTGGCAAATTGACCGCTAACCACCAGTGGAGCGCCAGCTGTCTGCTGTTGCCTGGAAATTCACTGTTACAGTACCTTCAGGTTTGGTTACACATGGCTGCTGCCATTTTGAGACACCAGCCAGGCCTCGTAGAACCCCCGGCCGGACTGACCTAGCCCCGTATCCAGGATCCCTCAGCTCGAGGAGTGATCTCTCCCTGCCTCCGAGGCCCTCACATTGACTCTCACTGCCACCAGGAGCCCCAGACAGACCAACTGCACCCTATCACGGGTACCCCCAGACCAACTGGGGCACCCCCCCCTCCAGGATCCCATAACCCGAACACACCCCACCTCCTGGACCCTGTCTGACCAACTACACCCCACTCCAGGACCTCCAGCTGACCACATCCACACCCCTGAGCTGCAGCTCCCCATTGCCAACACATTTGGAAATGAGAGCAGCCATCTTGGATATTCCTGGAAGTCATAGCTCTGATCTTTAGGTGGGGCAAATCCCATCCTGAGATGCCTGCTGGAGACTTGAAGCTCATTGTCAGGTACCTCTCATGCATCAGGCTACTGAACACTGGGAGGTTTCATTACTATATGACTGTTACAGTGTAGATTTTCTTTTTTCTGCTTATTGAAAAAATTTTAAGTTTTTATTTCTTTTCTTGCTTTATTTTCCTTTTGTTTACCTGTTCCCTCAGAGTCTCTTTCTCCCTTTTTGCACGTAAGCAACAAACTTCTTTTGATTATACTCTCACTCTTTCTATTATCTAGAACTTCTATATACTCTTTACTCACCCCATTAACAGCTACATCCTACATCCCTCCGCATCCTCTTTGTCCTCCATTAGAAACTGCAGATCTTATTGCAAATCTGTTTGTTATAGTGAAGATAATAATTGAACGCATTCTGTTTATTATGACAATATTGTTAATGTCCTCATCAGGGCTATTTGGTCTAGGATTACATACTGTCTGAACTGGGCACTGCTAATATTGATCTCCCCTTAAAGAAAAGGTTTTGGAAACCTATAGGGTCACTATAAGCCTATACGGGGGAAACTGCAATACCCCAGATCTCCACTGCTAGAGGGGAAGATACATGAACAACATGAAAAAACAATGGAAGAAAATGATCCAAACAAACCTAGATTCTATATTAATAGAATCCAATGACAGTATGGTAGAAGAAATGTCAGAAAAGGACTTCAGATTATACATGATTAAGATGATTTGTGAAGCAAAAGATGAGATAAGAGAGCAAATGCAGGCAATGAATGATCATTCCAATAAGCAGTTGAAATACCAACTGCAGGAAGCAAAAAGATAGAGATTCTAAAAAAAAAAAAAAAAAAGGAAATCCTTGAAATGAAGGAAACAATAAACCAAATAAAAAACTCAATGGAAAGCATCACCAAAAGACTAGACCACTTGGAAGGCAGAACCTCAGACAATAAAGACAAAATATTTAATCTCGAAAATAAAGTTGCCAAAACAGAGAAGAAGAAATCATGAATAGAACCCCCAAGAACTATGGGACATCATGAAAAGACCAAATTTAAGAATTATCAGGATTGAGGAAAGCAGAGATACAAACCAAAAGAATGAACAACCTATTCAATGAAATAATATCAGAAAATTTTCCAAACTTGAAGAATGAAATGGAAAATCAATTACAAGAGGTTTACAGAACACCAAATGCATAAAATTACAACAGATCCATACCAAAGCACATTATAATGAAAATGCCTAACATACAAAATAAAGATAGGATTTTTGAAGGCTGCGAGAGAAAAGCATCTGATTACATATAGGGGGAAACCAATACAGATATCAGATGATTTCTCAGCCCACACTCTAAAAGCAAGAAGGGCCTGGAACAATATATTTCAAGCTCTGAGAGAACATGGTTGCCAACCAAGAATCCTATACCCAGCAAAACTAACCTTCAGATTTGAAGATGAAATAAAATCCTTCCATGATAAACAAAAATTAAAAGAATTTACAAATAGAAAGCCTGCACTACAGAATATTCACAACAAAATATTCCATGAGGAGGAAATGAAAAACAACAATGTAGGTGAACAAAGGAAGGAACTACCTTAAAGAAAAATCCATTCAAAGGAGAAACCAAACCAAGTTAAAAACCAAAAACAAGCCCAAATGACTGGGAATACAAATCATATCTCAATAATAACCCTGAACATTAATGGCCTAAACTCATCAATGAAAAGACATAGACTGGCAGAATGGATTAAAAAGAAAGACCCAGCAATATGCTGCCTTCAAGAGACTCATCTCGGGGCTGGGGAGATAGCTCAGTCAGTAGAGTGCTTGCCTTGTAAGCACAAGGTCCTGGGTTCGATCCCCAGCACCCAAAAAAAAAAAAAAAAAAAAAAAAACTCATCTCATAGATAAGGACATCCATGACTAAAGGTGAAAGGATGAGAAAAAATCTACCATGCATACAGACTCAGTAAAACAGCGGGGGTTTCCATTCTTATTTCAGATAAACTGGACTTCAAGCCAAAGTTAGTCAGAAGGGATAAAGAAGAACATTTCATACTGCTTAAGGGAACCATAAAATCAGGAAACGATTATAAATATTTATGCCCCAAACAACAGTGCATTCATGTACATCAAACAAATCCTTCTCAATTCCAGGAATCAAATAGACCGCAACAGAATAATTCTGGGTGACATTAACACATTAACACACAACTGTCACCACTGGATAGATCTTACAAACAAAAACTAAACAGAGAAATCATAGAACTCAATAACACAATCAATAACCTAGACTTAATAGACATATGTAGAATATTCCATCCATCAATGAGTGAATTCACTTTCTTCTCAGCAGCACATGGAACCTTCTTGAAAATAGACCATGTGTTATGCCACAAAGCAGCCCATAGTAAATGCAAAAAAATAGAGATACTGCCTTGTGATCTATCAGATCATAATGGACTGAGAGTAGAAATGAATGACAAAATAAAAAAGGGAAATTACTCCAACACTTGGAGACTAAATAATATGCTATTGAATGAAACATGGATGACAGAAAACATCAGGGAGGAGATTAAAAAATTCTTAGAGGTAAATGAAAATGACAATACAACATATCAAAATTTCTAGGACACTATGAAAGCAGTACTAAAGTAGAGGAAAATTCATTGCATGGAGCGCATTCAAGAAAAGAATAAAAAGTCAACAACTAAATGACCTAATAATACAGCTCAAAGGCCTAGAAAAAGAAGAACAGAACAACAGCAAAAGTAGTAGAAGACAGGAAATAATTAAAATCAGAGCTGAAATCAATGGAATTGAAACAAAAGAAACAATTCAAAAAATTGACAAAATGAAAAGTTGGTTCTTTGACAAAGTAAACAAAATAGACAAACCCTTAGCCACACTAACAAAGAGGAGAGAGAAAACTCAAATTACTACAATCTGTGATGAGAAAGAAAATATCACGACAGACACCACTGAGATACAGAACATAATGAGAAGCTACTTTGAAAATCTATATTCCAACAAAATAGAAAATACCAAAGACATCAACAAATTTCTAGAGACATATGATTCTCCCAGACTGATCCAGGAGGACATACACAATTTAAACAGATCAATATCAAGCAATGAAATAGAAGAAGCCATCAAAAGCCTACCAACTAAGAAAAGCCCAGGACCAGATGGCTTCTCAGCCAAGTTGTATAAGACCTTCAAAGAAGAACTCATTCCAATACTTCTCAAAGTATTCCAGGAAATAGAAAAGGAGGGACCATACCAAATTCATTCTATGAAGCTAATATCACCCTCATACCCAAACCTGGGAAAGACACATCAAGGAAAGAAAATTTTAGACCAATATCCTTGATGAATATAGATGCAAAAATCCTTAACAAAATACTGGCAAACTGTATCCAAAAGCATATTAAGAAAATCGTGCACCATGATCAAGTGGGGTTCATCCCTGGAATGCAAGGATGGTTTAACATCCATAAATCAATAAATGTAACTCATCACATCAACAGACTTAATGTTAAGAATCACATAGTTATTTCAACTGATGCAGAAAAGTGTTTGACAAAATACAACACCCCTTCATGCTCAAAACACTAGAAAAAATAGGGATAGTAGGAACATACCTCAACATTCTAAAGGCTATTTATGCTAAGCCCATGGCCAGCATCATTCGTAATGGAGAAAAACTGAAAGCATTCCCTTTAAAAATAGGAACAAGACAGGGATGTCCTCTTTGACCACTTCTATTCAACATCGTCCTTGAAATACTAGCCACAGCAATTAGACAGACTAAAGAAATTAAAGGGCTATGAATAGGAAAAGAGGAACTTAAGCTGTCACTATTTACTGATGACATGATTCTCTATTTAGAGGATCAAAAAAACTCCTCCAGAAAACCTCTAGACCTCATCAATGAATTTAGCAAAATAGCAGGTTATAAAATCAACACGCATAAATCTAAAGTATTTTTATACGTAGCGATGATGAAACATCTGAAAGGGAAATGAGGAAAACGACTCCATTTGCAATAGCCTCAAAAAAAAATCAATCTAACCAAAGAGGCAAAAGATCTCTACAATGAAAACTACAGAATATTAAAGAAATAGAGGAAAACTTTAGAAGATGGAAAGATCTCCCATGTTCTTGGATAGGCCGAATTAATATTATCAAAATGGCCATATTTCCAAAGGCGCTATACAGATTTAATGCAATTCCAATTAAAATCCCTATGACATTTCTCATAGGAACAGAAAAGGCAATCATGAAATTCATCTGGAAGAACAAAAGACCCAGAAGAGCCAAAGCAATCCTGGGGAGGAAGAGTGAAACAGGAGGTATCACTATACCAGATCTTGAACTCTACTATAGGGCAACAGTAACAAAACGGCATGGTACTGGCACCAAAATAGACAGGTAGATCAATGGTACAGGATAGAAGACATGGAGACATACCCACATAAGCACAATAACCTCATACTAGACAAGGGTGCAAGACACTTACAAGGGAGAAAAGATAGCCTCTTCAACAAATGGTGCTGAGAATACTGGAAATCCATATGCAAAAGAATGAAACTAAATCCCTATCTCTCACAGTGCACAAAACTCAACTCAAAATGGATCAAGGACCTCGGAATCAGACCAGAGACCCTGCAGATTATAGAAGAAAAAGTAGGTCCAGATCTTCAACATGTCGGCTTAGGACCAGACTTCCTCAACAGGACTCCCATAGCACAAGAAATAAAAGCAAGAATCAATAACTGGGATAGATTCAAACTAAATAGCTTTCTCTCAGCAAAGGAAACTATCAGCAATGCGAAGAAAGAGCCTACAGAGTGGGAGAAAATCTTTGCCAATCATACTTCAGATAGAGCACTAATCTCCAGAATCTATAAAGAACTCAAAAAACTCTACACCAAGAATACAAATAATCCAATCGACAAATGGGCTAAGGAAATGAATAGACACTTCACAGAAGATCTACAAGCAATCAACAAACATATGGAAAAATGTTCAACATCTCTAGTAATAAGAGAAATGCAAATCAAAACCACCTTAAGATTCCATCTCACCCCAATTAGAATGGTGATTATCAAGAATACAAGCAACAACAGGTGTTGGCGAGGATGTGGGGAGAAAGGTACACTCATACATTGCTGGTGGGGCTGCAAATTAGTGCAGCCACTCTGGAAAGCAGTGTGGAGATTCCTTAGAAAACTTGGAATGAACCCACCATTTGACCCAGCTACCCCACTCCTTGGCCTATACCCAAAGGACTTAAAATCAGCATACTAAAGAGATACAGCCACATCAATGTTCATAGCTGCTCAATTCATCATAGCCAGATTGTGGAACCAACCTAGATGTCCTTCAACTGATGAATGGATAAAGAAACTGTGGTGTATATATACAATGGAATATTATTCAGCCATAAAGAATGATAAAATTATGGCATTTGCAGGCAAATGGATGAAATTGGAGTATATCATGCTAAGTGAGATAAGCCAATCTCAAAAAACCAAAGAACGAATGATCTGGCTGATAAGCGAATGATGACACGTATGGGGGGTGGGAGGGGTTAGTGTTAGGGTTAGGGTTAGGTTTAGGGTTAGGGTTAGGGAGGGGGGCAAGAATGGAGGAAGGACTGTATAGAGGGAAAAGAGGGGTGGGAGGGGTGGGAGGGGTGGGTGGAAGGGAAAAAATAACAGAATGAATCAAACAACATTACCCTATGTAAATTTATGATTACACAAATGGTATGCCTTTACTCCATGTACAGAGAACAACATGTATCCCATTTGTTTACAATAAAAAAATAATCTGTGGTATATATACATAATGGAATATTACTCAGCCATAAAGAGTAGTAAAATTATGGCATTTTCTGTTAAATGGATGAAGTTGGAAAATATCATGTTAAGTGAAATAAGCCAAGTGCAAAAAACCAAAGGCCGAATGTTTTCTCTGATAAGTGCATGACAATATATAATGAGGGGGGGGTTGCAGGGGGGAAGAGAAGAATGAAGGAATTTTGGATGGTGTAGAAGAAAAAGGGGTGGGAGGGAATGGGAATGGAAAAACAGAATGAAACAGACAGTATTACCCTATATATATATATGTGTGATTATATGAATGGCGTGAATATACATTGTGTACAACCATAGAAATGAAAAGTTGTACCCCATTTGTGTACAATGAATCGAAATGTGTCTTAAAAATAAAACACATTTTAATAAAAATCAAAAGGGAATGAGGAATCTTTTGGCTGTAATGGACACATTTATCATCTTGATTGTTGTGATGGTTTCATTGGCACATTTATGTGTTAATTTTTATCAGAGTCCTCACTTTAAACATATGTAGTTTACACTAAGCAAATTTTATCTCAATTGAGACATTTAAAGTTTATGGTATATGAAGTCATTTTTTATGATTCCCCACTCTAATTTTTTGATTCACCAACCAACTACTTGTCCTATTTGTATCAAATGAGAGGGCTTCTACTAAACTTACCCCTAACACTTTCAGTCCCCAGTGATCTCACCAACACCTGACAATGTGCTTTTGGAAGGATAATATATGCTCTCTTCTGTCCACAGAATTCCAGTGAATATCCTAGAGGTAATAAAATTTGTGCTAAGACTAAATTAGCATTCCTTTTACTTCATATCCATTTTCATAAGCCCAGGACTGTTCTGTTGTAAATTCACTTATATTATGACAATACTCTGTACCTTCCTCAGTACTAATCTATTTGCAGTCTGTTCTGAACTTTACCTATTAATTGCAAGCAAAATGAATAATAGCCATTATTACTACTGATCACAGAAACAAAGATGAAACACTCAAATGTATAAATCTTTTATTTAAAATGAGAGAATTAAATCCATATTAAGTACAATACAAAATATTAAGCCTTCCTAAAACAGATTATAACCACATTAAATCTACTATTTCTATAATAAAATTAAAGAGAAATCTAAAAATAGTTTGAAATAAAATCCCTTTAAAACTCTTATTGTCAACATTTAAAGTATTACAAAACATGATGCTGGGGATATACATTAGTGGTGCATGCCTACCATGTACAAGGCCCTAGGTTTGATCCCCAGCACTGCTAAAGGAAAAAAAAAAATGTTTTTCAAAATAATCAAAGAAATCTGTAAGAAAGAAAAGAAAGCCACTACAGAGTGCTTCCTGCTATTCATTAAAATCAATAAAGGAATTAAAATTTAGTGTGATTTCTATTCATTCACAGATAAAAAGCACCTTGTTTTAAAAAGACAAGTACCCATTTCTCTCCAAGGCTGTGAGGACTGCTCTATTTGCTTGACTTTTAATTTTAATATGGCACAAAAGGCTTTATCAGTGAAAGCAGTATCATTAAAAATGTTTAGATGTCTGTACTCCCAGCTACTCCAGAGGCTGAAGCAGGAAGATTACTTGAGCCCAGGAGTTAAAGGACAGCTGGGAACATAGCAAGAGCCCATCTTAAAAAAAAAAAAAAAGAAAAAAAAGTTTAGAATGCTCCTTACAGACCCTTTTTTTTTTTTTTTTTTTTCATTTCAGAATGAGTGTTTTCACATATTTAAAATTTAAAACATTACGGTATAATAAATACTTTTTAATAAGGATGTGGCAAAATAAAAATACACATTAAACAATGAATTCTCTTTTTTATGAATGAGAAATTGATCAGACTCATTTATATTATTCATGTCATAAATTCAATTTTAAGACTGCACAAAGAAACATACCACAGGAAATAGTATAACATTTAAAGCCTGTGTCTTCTGAAAATATTTACAGAAAGTAGAATGTGGCTGGCACAGTAGTGCATGCCTGCAATTTCAGTGACTAAGAAGGTTGAGGCAGGAGGATCACAAGTTCAAGGTCAGCCTAGGCAACTTAGCAAGATCCTGTCTCAAAATAAAATATGAAAAGGGCTAGGGATGTAGCTTAATGGTAAAGCACTCATGGGTTCACAATCCCCAGCACCCCCCCCCCCCAAAAAAAAGAACTAGATCTCTTTTAAGTAGATAACAGGAAAATATATTATTATGATATTTATATATTTAAAACAATCCAAAACAAATAAAAGAAAAACACACACAAGAATGGCACATTATTAAAAAATAAAGTTATTTACATATATACAGACAATTGTGTGGTTAAATAACACCTTCCTAAAATATGCATATTATAATATCTTCTATAATTAAACTTATAAAACTAAACCAAATGAACATCATCAACTGTCATGATTAAAGATTTCTTTTTTAAAAAATATTTTTAGTTGTAGATAGACATAATATCTTTATTTATTTATTTATTTACTTTTATGTGGTGCTGAGGATCAAACCCAGCGCCTCATGTGTGCTGGGCAAGCGCTCTACCACTGAGCTACAACCTCAGCATTATTAAAGCTTTCTGAACCACTATGAGAGTTAAAACTGTAAAACTGTTGTTCTGTAAAACTGAAAACATGATCAAATTCAGCCTTTCAGGAGAAAAATCTTTCATATTATATAAATATATACTAATAACAATATTCCAAAAATCAAGAGAACTAATGTGAATTAAAATAGTAAAACTGAATAAAACCTCTCTGGTTTAGAAAAGTGACAAAAGACGGGGTTCAAAGCTCAACTTCACAAATTTTTCCAGACTCAGTCCCTCTTTAGTCAAGATAATGAATAGATCATACAGTTAAAACCAAATATCTTAGTTATATAAATTACATTTAAATTACATTTTTTTTTTTTAGTACTGGAGATTGAACTCAGGGGCACTCAACCAACCACTGAGCCACATCCTTAGTCCTATTTGTATTTTATTTAGAGTTGCTTAGCACCTCACTTTTGCTGAGGCTGGTTTTGAACTCTTGATCCTCCTGCCTTGGCCACCCGAGTTGCTGGGATTACAGGTGTGTGCCACTGTGCCCGGCTTCAAAGTACATTTTAAACCAATCAAAATTGATAAGTCTATGCCTGTGTTCTCTCATTCTAATTTACATTATTTTCATTCTATCTACATTCAAGATACTCTCTAGTTAAGAGAGTGGGCTATTTGATAATTTCTGTACTTCTAAATACTAGCAAATTAAAATACAAAGAGAATAATATTAAAAATCATCGTAATTTTCCCAATGTATTATGATGAATGCTGAATACTATTTGTGGGCTAGAAAAACAAACCAAAGGCAAAAAAGGAAATCCCATTGACATGCTGATGATAAAATAAATTTAGCTATATCTGCCATTACTTAAAAAAAGAGAAGAGGAAGAAGATGTTAGCAGAAACCTACTTAAGTAATACTGAACCATGACATTTCAGCTTTCTGAAAAATTAACATACCATGAAGTAGTATTGTAGTACAAGTGCAGTGCAAATTGTTTTTTTTAAGTCTATGTGCAGCAAAGGAGGCACTTTAGAAATATAAAAATATATTTAAGAAGAAATTAAAATTCATCATTCGTAAAAGATAATTAGCATTATTCAAAAAGTAAAAATTCAATTTTTATTTAACATGCAATTCAATGTTACACATGCTTCACTAGGGAAAATCCTTTTGAAGATAGGACTGCTGTTTTGCTTATAAGAAACAGAAAACATTTCCTTTTCAAGGGATTCTAGATTTCTGAAAATGAAATCCAAGTCTTCTCAACCTGAGTTCATTTATAAACTGAGAAAAATACATCTGATTATACTAGACAAATGTTTCTAACTATCAACAAAGTGTTCCATGTGATCTTCAACTTTAATTCTTGAAGGATCAGAACACACAGTTTCAAAGAAGAGGATCTAGACTCTAAGGAGAATAATGAATATATATTTAGCACCTAAACTTAGCGAACACTCAAGTATTATCATAGTTTTAAATAGGTACATGTCCATAGTTTGGGGGAAATTAGATATGTGTTATCCAATGATATTAGAACATGCTAAAAGAGTAAAATACCAAGCTTCCAAAAAATTACCCTTGATTTACAGATGTACCTACCTATAACATTCAAACACAATCTTAAGTCTTCCTGAAGTTACATATATATAATCTTTTAAACAAGTAAAGTGAGGTGAGGTTTATTTTTTCTTAACCACCATTATCTTTCAAATGTGGCACTTTTCAAAGAGTAGACAGAAAATAGTTCTTTAAAAATGTCATTCATATTCTACCACTAATATTATTTTAAATACTCTTTACTATAGGGCAGAGGTCAAAAGTGAAGTAGATGGATTTGGACCTTCTGCTGAAATACATAAGGAAATATAAGCAGGAACAGAGATGAACATACATTAATTTCTGGTAATGTAATAGCACATCAATTCTTAATCAGTGGGGTAAAAAAAGCACTTGATGAAAAGATAAATGTTTATAGTGACATTATTACATGTAAATGGAGCTTAGTATCTCCTTTCTTCATATCAAAAAGAAACATTTTTAGGTTGCCTTTCTAAAAGTAAGTTTGATTTCAATCCTGGTGGAACACTTTACTTCATATGTTAAAACTCATGCATGACATTAACTAAAATTTTCCATGAGACAATTTAGTCATTCTCACTAAGAATTCTATAATCTAAAGGATAGGGAGATAGCTCAGTGATAGAGCTCGTGTTTAGCATGCTTGGGGCCTGGGTTCAAACTAAAACAAAACAAAAAGAAAAATCTTATAACCTTACTTTTTCTTTCTAAATTTGCTTATAAGAAGTCTTTCTTTGACTCAAAATTAAAAGGTCTTAGAAAACATGTTCTTACTCTAAGTAAACTGTGGAAAATTTCAGTAGTTCACAACCCTCATAGTTATCATTTCTATTCACATTTTAATGAACAACATTTCTTACTATATAATTAATTTCCCCAGAACAAAACCAAAATTCTGTTTATGTCATTAAGGTAAAATTTTAAATTTTCTTTAGAAACTTCTAGTTTATTTTTCAAAGGAAGCAATTACATGAAAGAAACATTGTTAATGCAATTGTTAAGAAATAAAGTGCACATAACTTTTTATATAAATATTGTTTGGTACATTACAGGTATAAAGCTAGCAAAATCAAATTAAGACTCAGCTTGGAACCGAGAATCTGAAAGATGAGACAAGAATACAAATTTTATATAAATAGTAACAAATGTGTGGGGGTTTCCCTCCTCTAAAAAAAAAAGAAGAAAAAAGGTAACTGAAAACATTAAGAAAATGTAAATGGATTTCTGTTTCCCAAGAAACCAGACATGCTACACAATAACGCCAACATGCAATAATTGAAATGTGGAATCACATTCTGGCTGCTGTTCTTGGACTTCTGCCTTTAATTTATAATTCTCTGGCGTCTGGTTGACTTCATTTTGCAAAGTAGGAGATACACCATGAGTCTCGCCTACAGAAGCACTGTCAGACAAAGCATCTAACTTTTCTAGGGAACAATCTATGTGGAGCTTACTATCTCTTATCCCTTCATCAAAATTTGTCTTCTCAGCAGCATCTTCTAGCTGTTGAACTGAAGTTAAATATTGTTCAAGCAGATTATTATCCTGCTCGTCATTTGAGTTTTCCTTACTCCAGTCACCATGTTCTTCACTAACATCCCCTAAATCTGGTTCTTTGCCATATTTGACTGTATCAATGGAATTCCCCACCGTGGAGCTTTCACTGCCTTCTGTGGAACTCTTTTCAAAATCCAAAGAATCCTGTAAATGGTGAACTTGTTCTGTTAGGGAGGAATGAAAACCAGAGTCTGGAAATTCTGGTAAAGACTTCTCTTGATGAGCTTCATCATGTGCAATGAGCCAATCAGAATTTTGATCAGAAAAAGGCTCGAGACTTTGGGTGAATAATGGAGGTTTAGATGGTACCAGAATGCCTGATATAGGAGGAACATCAGCATGCCAGGAAATCAGATGTTGATCCACTGTCTGTTGCCAAGATTGTAGAGACCTTACCTATAAAACAGAGATTACAGTTTTATATAAGCTAAAAATTGTGTCAGTTTTAAAACGGTCCTTTGAGTTTTTTTCCCAGCAGTCATGAAGCTAGTAAACAGCAGAATTGGAATTAAAAACTGCCTGACTTCCTTTACCCATTCCATAGTCGCCCTTACCTTAAATAGGCTAGCACAAGTGGTACATGCCTTGGTAACAAAAGGCCCTCACCAGGACAGTGTGGATGAGCCAACCAGTCCTCTTGCTTATACAGAAAAACAATGAGAAGCACAGCAGTTCCTGTCCAGTTGAAAAAGTGTTCAATAATGTACAGAATACACACCAAGATCTATTCAATAAGACAGAGTAGATCCTATTTGTTTAAGTAAAGTAGATTTTCTAAAATAATTTTCATTTTAGATATCAAGGTAGCAATAAGTTTTTAATTATTACCTAAAAATATAGTATATGTGACTTCCTAAAATACCTAAAAATATCCCAAGTTCTTGATAATAGGACCTTTACTTTTTTTTTTTAGTATCAGGTATTGAGCCAAGAGGCATTAACCACTGAGACACATCCCAGCTCTTTTTTTATACTTTATTTTGAGACGAGTTCTTGCTAAGTCCTGAGGTCCTCACTAAGTTGCTGAGGTTGGTCTTAAACTTGTGATCCTCCTGCCTTAGCCTCCCAAGTCACAAGTTCAAGGCCAGCCTCAACAACTTAGTGAGGACCTAAGCAACTTTTTAAATTTTTTATTTGTTCTTTTCAGGTATACATGGCAGTAAAATGTATTTTGACATATTATACATACATGGAGTATAACTTCCCATTCTTGTGGTTGTACATGATGTGGAGTTACACTGGTCATGTATTCATATGTGACCATAGGAAAATGATGTCCAATTCATTCTACTGTCTTTCCTATTCCATCCTCCTCTTCCATTCCTTCTCCTTTGTCTAATCCAATGAACTTCTATTCTTTCTTTCTCTACCCTTATTGTATGTTAGCATCAAATATCAGAGAGAACATTTGGCCTTTGGTTTTTTGGGATTGGTTTATGTCACTTAAAATAATAGCCTCCAGTTCCATTCATTTACTGGCAAATGCCATAATTTCATTTTTCTTTATTGAGTTGAGTTATATTCCATTGTGTATATATACCACATTTTCTTTATCCATTTATCTGTTGTTGAAGGGCAGCTAGGTTGGTTCCATAGTTTAGCTATTATGAATTGAGCTACTACAAACATTGATGTGGCTGTGTCACTATAGTACTAAGCAACTTATTGAGTTCTTGTCTCAAAATAAAAAATAACAAGGCTTGGGGGTGTGACTCAATAGTTAAGCACCTCTGGTTTCAATCTCTATTACCAAAAGAAAAAAAACAAAAAGAAAAAAGAAACAAAATTACACCCTGAACTGAGAAGAAGTGGTTAGGCCTAGGGATACAGCCCAGTGGTAGCAGGTGTAAAAGGCCCTGGGTTTGATCCTCATGCCACAAAAATAAACAAACAAACAAAAAATAAATAAATTATATATATATATGTATATATATACATATATATAGAGAGGGGGGGGGGGAAGGGTGCTTAACATACATCATTATTCTACAGTTGTTTCAATGAATCTAGTATTTTTCCTTAACAATAGGAGGGGGTTTACCTGGTTCCAAAGGAATTTGACAGCCTCTTCTTGTACAAATTTTTTAACACGTTCTTCATCTCTTTCTTTTCTTAATCTATAATAATTCAAAACACATTTTTGATCAAGGAAGGCTGCTTTGACTTGTACTTCCTATTATAACTACCAAATACATCCAGTGTAAAGAGATTAATAAATCTAATAATCCTTTCCTACTTTTAGGATATCTAAGCTAACACCTTAGTTTTAAACTGATTTAGAGTAGAAACTAAATGAGATGTGACTGAAATTCAGATATTCTTCTATAAAGTAGTGCCAGTGATAAAAAATTAGTAACATATCAAATGGCTTTTTACCTGCCTTTAATTTCCCAGTCACTAAGCGGATGAGGACATAAAAGGGGGGGTAGGGGGGGTTAGTGTTAGGGTTAGGGTTAGGTTTAGGGTTAGGGATAAGGAGGGTGGTAAGAATGGAGGAAGGAAGGACTGTATAGAGGGAAAAGAGGGGTGGGAGGGATGGGGGGAAAGGGAAAAAAAATAACAGAATGAATCAAACAATATTGCCCTATGTAAATTTATGATTTTTAATTAAAAATTAAAAAAAAGATTCCCTTTAGCTAGAGCAAAAAATAAATAAATAAATAAATAAATAAATTTCCCAGTCACACACAAGAAAGCGGGTGGAGGTGCAGAAAGCATTTAAATAGTTAAGGCTCAAACTTAACATTCATAATCGCATCTTGAAACATCCTCTTCTTAGAGACTAGCAGGATTAATCCCATCAAACTTCACTTTCCCTGTTTGCCCCAGTTCCAGATGTATTCTTGCTATCAACAGACCTCTGGGATATATCATTTCTCCTTATTCACTAAAGTCTTAGCTCTGGACTCACTGCTGCCATTTCCATACATCTATCACAAACTCAAGATTCCCTTAGTTATCAAACTGTCACTACTGTTTTGATGCAAACTTTTTTTGTTGTTTGTTTTTCAGAGCTGGGGATCAAACCCAGGGTCTTATGCATGTCAGGCACGTACTCTCTATCACTGAGCTATGCCTCCAGCCCTTTTCTGAACTTTGGCCCACTTCTCCACTTTCTCCAGCCCCCTCAAGACATTCTGTTATGCTATCTGGTGCTTCTGAATTATGCTCAGTAAACTTCCTTACACATTCAACCTCTCTTTGAATTTTTCCTTGGCCAAAGCAGACCCACTGTGAGAGCATTATCACTCTCAAGTGGAAGGTACTTTTTCCTCTCATTCATCAGTCAGAAAATTGCTTCTCACTGCTGTTTTCAAATTGTTGTTTAGCCTCCTCTTTTAAGAACTCCTGCTATCCTATCCCCAAAACTTTTTGACAAGTACTGACCTCCTACTATCTTGTCTCCATTCACTGACATCTCAGCACCAGTCATCCCCTCTGCCCAGTTCTATATCATTTTTGGAGGTTACAGCATCCACATTATATTCTATCTAACAATAATTTACCCCAAATTAGTCACCATTGTCATAATCTCACCCCAGACTGAATCATTTTGGTCATGTCACTTTCAAAAATTATTCCAACACTAACTACTCGCTACCTTCCTATCCTTCCAATCTATTTGCTCTGGCAACAATCTAGATCTTTAATCTTCTTCTCCAATCCAATGACCCTTCCCTCCTCCTTCATTTCCCTTTTATTTAAATTCCAAGATCTGAAGTTACTACCCTTCCCAAATATCCCTTTCCCTTCCCTCTTCTCTACCATATATAGCTGGGAAAAACCATTCCTGGCTGAACCAAATAAACCATGCCTGAAACAGAGAACAGGTGGGAGTTGCTGATGAAAATCACACAACCTGACTTCTTCTTTGAGATGGGTCAATGTTGCCTAGGTTGGTCTCCAACTCCTGGGCTCAAGTGATCCTCCTGCCTCAGCCTCCAGAGTAGCTGGGTGCACCGCCACACCCAGTTCATATTCACTCAAGTGAATTCTACACCTCATACCTCATACTTCAACCCTCACTTCTCTTCTCATTTTTAAGTATGGACTGCAACTGATACGTTACTGAAAAAGACCACACATCAGACAGGACTTTCCCATGCTCCCACCAGCGAACACACCACCTTACATTCTCCTGCTTCTACCTCAGGCCACTTCCTCTACTTGCACTTTGGATCCCTTCTTCTTGCACCTCAAGAACGTCAATCCCTTTTTTCTTCCACACCATCAGTTTTTCCCCTTCATTGAATCATTCTCATCAACACCTAAACATCCATTTTTTTTTTTTTTTTTGGTGCTAGGGATTGAACCCAGGGCCTAACTGACCTACATCCCCAGCCCTAAACACCCATCTTTAAAAGAGAATCTTCCTTAACTCCAGATTCTCCTCCAGCAATCATCTACTCTCTTCTTAAAGAAACACTTCCCAAGAGTTGGCTACACTCATTCTTTAAACTCTTTACCTCCCATTTACTATTCGACCTATTTCAAACTGGTTTTCATCATCCCACACCACTAAAGGTGCTCTTAGGAAAGTCACTGTGCAGCAAAGGGTTAACTCAGCAGGACTGACATTCAAGCCTGCATGTTCCAAAGATAGGACCTGCCGCTGACAGACTCCTGAGAGATAAACTTCAATCTGAGTCACTGGAATATCCTGTATATCTTTGTACACATAGAGTCTTGAGTCACACAGACTGTTTATGCCAACAATGTGATGCCTAATGAATCCCTGTTTTGTTCACCTGGGGCTCTAGGCCACAGTGCATCAGTATGACTTCTAAGGAGCCTGATGTCTGAGTAGTTAAGGTCACACACATAAACACTCAATCCCTATGACTGACCCCCAAATAAAAACCCTGAACACCAGTACTCAAATGAGCATACCTGGTTGGCAAGAATTTGTATGTGTTGTCATACATCATAGCTGTGAGAATTAAGCCCTGTATGTACAACACAACTGGGAGAACACAACTGAAACTTGTACCTGACCTCTCCTGGACTCTGCTATGTGCCATTTTTCTTTGATGATTTTAATCTGTATACTTTTGCTGAAATAAACCATAACTATAAACAGAAGAATACTCCAGAGTTCTATAAGTACATTAGCAAATCATGACACCAGAAAATAGTCTTAAGGGTCACCAACACAATTACCAACAACCTCCAACTGCTAAATCTAGTCTAGTTCTCTCTCCTTCCTAAGGCACTTGTCATCTTTCCTGAAACAACTTCCCCTGTGGAACTGGATATTTATCCTCTTAGTTTTCCTACCATTCAGGTTATCCCTTTCTCAGTATCCTTTGCTCCTTCTCCTCTTCCATCTGACAATTTGAATAAATATTGCTAGCTGTAATGCTAATGAAACCCTAATTTCCTTGGGTTGGCGGTCAATAAATCATGTGAGCCACGGAATTAAGAAATAATTCCTACTGTAATTGCAAAATTTTAGTTCCTTTTAAGTTCCTGCTATTTTCTCTAAGTCTTATGCCATCTACTCTCTCATCTTCTCTTTCTTTTACTTATGCAAATTTGCTGTATTATCTGGACCTTTTTATGTTTAGAAGTATACATGCCTTTATAGTTCACATTGATTCAACATTTTGTGTGATACTACATCCATGTACCAATTCCTCTGCAGAGGATTGGGATGCATATGACAAACTGTACTTTCAAAATGTTTTCAGTCTATTCTCAAAGACAAACAAGTAAGCCAACAGTAGCTACATGTCATGAACAAAAACACAGTGTTTCAAACGACTTAAGAATCTGACACCTTCAAACCAACAAAACAGAACCCAGAGAGATTTCTGACCCACCTCCTTACTTCTTCAGTTAAGCAGACAATGTGTTCCTGCATTCTGCGCAGTCGGATTTCATAACGCACCTCTTTTGCTTGAGGATTATAGTTCCTGGCATAAAAGCCCCGCCAATGGGCCTGAAGCTTTGTGGCTGCTTCATTCAATTTCTGAAGTGTAAATTTATCTTGTCCCAAACCAACAGATCTTTGGGTTAAAATCCTGCAGGGAAATTTCTCTGAAGTTGTTTCAGACATGATTTCCTCACTATCTGTTTCTGAATGGGAGACACTGTGTCCAACTGACACAGATGTTAGACTGTGGTTATCATCCTTCAAGATAGCACTGATTATTGCTGGCTCAGGACAAGGTAACAGCCCAGCTTTTTCATTTATCTCTGAACTGATCTTACTCTTCAGCATCTGAACAGAATTTTCATTTGAACCCCATGAAGCCTTTTCTTCTTCTTTATCCAAATCCTGGTTTTCCAGCCCCTTCACAGATTCATCTGCAACACCATCATCTTCGAGGCCCAAGTTAATGCCCTGCAGCCTCAGCTCAACTGTAGGTGATACTGGAGATAGTCCTGATGCAACTGGCATAAATGTAGATTCTGAAGAGAGAAGACTACAGTTTAACTTGTCCTCATCTGTCTGTATGTCTTCCAGGTGGAGGTCATTTCGAGAATATCTTGTAGCATGTGTTGAAGCTGGAAAGCTATTCTTAACAGTATATAATTGATCATCATTATTGCTTATCCCAACCCAAGAGTTGACTTGGATGACAGGTTCTAGAAGAATCAACAGAGTTATCACTTAAGTCATTGAATAAAGAGTTTTGTTAGTTGTATGCTTTTAATGAAATCTATTCCTTGAAATATAGTAAAATACAATACAATGTTTTCAATGATTTCCTCCAATATACCTAAAACATCAAACCAAACATTTTTAAGAATATGAATTTTTGTAATAATCATAATACTCAAAAGCCTCAAGTCCATACAAAAGGTTTATGGTCCTTGAAATGTTTTTAAAAATTAGAAGCCATAATTATATACATACATATGTACATATACATATATAAAATAGCAGATCCAAATGATCACTGAAGTTAAATGAGAATTTATAAAATATGTATTTTTTCTGTGTTATGATACCAAATAAATTAAATGACCTGAAGAAAAATGATCAAAGATAAATTAATTTCTTACCACTTTCCTGGACAGTCTGGCAATCTTGAACTGGGCTTGAATGCTCAGGTACAAGGGGTGCCCTTGTTTCAACAGGAGCAAGAGGAGATATCTCTTCATTTTGGCTTTGGTTCATCAGTTGCCTCTGGTGAAACCTAAAAATCAATAACATTTGATGTCACCCAGCATAAACCAAAAGAGAAAGCTCTTGTTCTTCCTAGGTAACAATGTCAAAAAGGTAAATGTTTATAAGTTTACAAAGCAAGAACCTTTAATCACTGGCAAATTATAGTCTCATTTGGAAACACTAAAAAAAAAAAAAAAAACAAGGTTAAAACATTTTTAAATTACATAGACACCCTTATATACACATTTATACACATACAGAAACATTTCAAGGCAGGATCTCTGATAAACAAAGAAACTACTGAATACTTCTATCTATACTTCTTAATATACCCATATGACACACCTACATTAAAAAGTCTTTAAAAACCCATATGACACACCTACATTAAAAAGTCAAATACATTTTTTTTGAGGTGCTGGAAATTGAACATGGCAGGCAAACACTCTACCACACTGAGTTACACACCCTCCCAGCCCCTGACAAATACATTTTTTTAAAAGTTCCATTCCTCCAGATTATATTGCTTGGCTCCTCCCCATTGAGAAATTATTGGTAATACAGATGCCACAGAGCAAGCTACACTTGTGTGGTTCAGCTTTCCAGCAGGACTACTGCACTGACAAGGGGCATGAGTGCCTGGAGATGTAGGCAAAAACGCTGGCTTCTGGCCCACTATAACCATACAAAAGACTTAGAGGTATTTTCACTTGTAAATTCATCAACTGCCACAAATAAATGGGTTTACCTCTGCTTACTCAGAATCTTCTCTAGTTTGGCATCCTCTGCAGTTTGAAGACCCAGTGTAGAAGTGAGAGGGCAGACTGTAGCTAGATACTGAACAAGCTGGATATGCTGGCCAGGCCGATATGCTCTCCCCTTGCCTTGACTATAGAGCCATTCAGCTTTTAAACTGGAATTGAAGGAAATAAAAAAGAGATGATGACACTGGGGTGTTCAAAATACATTGTTAATGAGATAAAAGATCTCTACAATGAAAACTGCAAAACATTGAAGAAAGAAATTGAGGAAGACCTTAGAAGATGGAAAGATCTCCCATGTTCTTGGATAGGCAGAATTCATATTGTCAAAATGGCCATACTACCAAAAGTGCTACACAGATTCAATGCAATTCCAATTAAAATCCCAATTTCTTACAGAAATAGAGCAAGCAATTATGAAATTCATCTGAAAGAATAAGAAACCCAGAATAGCTAAAGCAATCCTTAGCAGGAAGAGTGAAGCAGGGGGTATCCCAATACCAGACCTTCAACTGTACTACAAAGCAATAGTAACAAAAACGGCATGGTATTGGCACCAAAATAGACAGGAAGATCAATGGTACAGAATAGAGGACACAGACACAAACCCAAATAAATACAATTTTCTCATTCTAGACAAAGGTGCCAAAAATATGCAATGGAGAAAAGACAGCCTCTTCAACAAATGGTGCTGGGAAAACTGGAAATCCATATGCAACAGAATGAAATTAAACCCCTATCTCTCACCCTGCACAAAACTCAACTCAAAATGTATCAAGGACCTCGGAATCAGACCAGAGACCCTGCAGATTATAGAAGAAAAAGTAGGTCCAAATCTTCAACATGTTGGCTTAGGATCAGACTTCCTTAGCAGGACTCCCATAGCACAAGAAATAAAAGCAAGAATCAATAACTGGGATAGATTCAAACTAAATAGCTTTCTCTCAGCAAAGGAAACTATCAGCAACGCGAAGAGAGAGCCTACAGAGTGGGAGAATATCTTTGCCACTCATACTTCAGATAGAGCACTAATTTCCAGAATATATAAAAAACTCAAAAAACTCTACACCAAGAATTCAATCAACAAATGGGCTAAGGATATGAACAGACGCTTCACAGAAGATCTACAAGCAATCAACAGATATATGAAAAAACGTTCAACATCTTTAGTAATAAGAGAAATGCAAATCAAAACTACACTAAGATTCCATCTCACCCCAATTAGCATGGGGATTATCAAGAATACAAGCAACAATAGGTGTTGGAGAGGATGTGGGGGAAAAGGTACACTCATACATTGCTGGTGGGGATGCAAATTAGTGTAGCCACTCTGGAAAGCAGTGTGGAGATTCCTTAGAAAACTTGGAATGGAACCACTATTTGACTCAGCTATCCCACTCCTTGGCCTATACCCAAAGGACTTAAAATCAGCATACTACAGAGATATAGCCACATCAATGTTCATAGCTACTCAATTCACAATAGCCAGACTGTGGAACCAACCTAGATGTCCTTCAATTAATGAATGGATAAAGAAACTGTGGTATGTATGTACAATGGAATATTACTCAGCTATAAAAAATAATAAAATTATGGCATTTGCAGGCAAATGGATGAAACTGGAGAATATCATGCTAAGTGAGATAAGCCAATCTCAAAAAACCAAAGGATGAATGATCTCGCTGATAAGCAGATGATGACACATAATAGGGGGTGAGAGGGGGGCAAGAATGGAGGAAGGAGGGACTGTATAGAGGGAAAAGAGGGGTGGGATGGGTGGGGGGGAAGGAAAAAATAACAGAATGAATCAAACATCATTACCCTATGTAAATGTATGATTATGCAAATGGTATGCTGTTACTCTATGTGCAAACAAAAACAACATGTATCCCATTTGTTTACAATAAAAATAAATTAAAAAACAAAAAAAATACATTATTAAGCAACAATGATCGTCCTTCTTAAGTTTTATAAAACCAGTGGATGTTTTTCATAAATCCACTCAAGTCTTAAAAGTCTATCCTTCTGACTCACTTCCTTTACTCTAAAAAAGTTTTAAAGCTTTTTTCTTAGGGACATTTCCATAACATTGAATTAATGACTCCAAATATTTTTAAATTATTTGCTAAGGAGCAATGAATATTTTCTCCATTCACTTTATCAAACTGAAGTACCTATGTAAATTAATTGCATTTAAATCCATTAGTTCATAAGGACAATTTTTAAAATAAAGAGCTAACTAGTCACAGAGAATGCTAGTAAACCACCAACTTATTTTATAAAAGTGGAAAATAAAAGCAATAATTAAATACCATTAATTCTTTCTTTCCTATACAAACTATATCAATGGGGAAAAGAAACTTCATAGAATTATTCCAGTTAAGAAATAACTGAAAGAAAAAATTAGAGTTTCACTATTTTGCAACCCTTAATCAATTATTTTAGGTTTTGATCATGATCATGTGAGACAACCAGACACTGGATGCTATCCAATAGAAGACACAAAGCAGTCCTCCCTTCAAAAAAATCAAACCTGAATCTGCTCAAATCTTCATATCCAGTTGTCAATTTTTGGGTAACACAAAAGAGAAAACAAATCAAAGGACATAGGAAATAACCAGCAAAATTAGCAGACAATGGAAAACTCTTTAGGCCAAATAATTCAATTTCTTCAACAACCAAGGCGGTGGGGGAAGCAAAGATAATAAGAGAGGATAAAGAGATTTAAGGGATTAAGGGAGTCATCTTGGACATCTGGTTAAGTCAAGCCTTCAGATCACTCGGTCCCCATGTGTGATTTGACTGCAGGGATATTAGATCCCAAGTGAAAAATCACCCAATCAGCATAATTAACCTACGGAGCATGCAATAATAATTAATTGTTATTTTAAGAAACTAAAAATAGGAATTTAAGAGCAATATCAACCAGTTGCAAAATATGGCCTTATTTGAATCTTATATCAAAAAATCCACATTTAAAAAAAAAAATTTTTTTTTAAGTCATTGGTGGACCTGTATTTTTTATTTATTTATATGCAGTGTTGAGAATTGAACCCAGTGCCTCACATATGCTAGGCAAGCACTTTACCACTGAGTCACAACTCCAGCCCAAAATCCACATTTTAAAAATATAAAAACTATTAGAAATGCAAGCTCTGATTGAATATCTATAATTACAAAATTATCCTTAATTTTTGGGGGGTACCAGGGATTGAACTCAGAGGCACTCAACAACTGAACCACATCCCCAGTTCTATTTTGTATTTTCTTTAGAGGCGGGGTCTCACTGAGTTGCTCAGGGCCTCACTAAGTTGCTGAATCTAGCTTTGAACTCTCGATCCTCCTGCCTCAGCCTCCTGAGCAGCTGGGATTATAGGCATGTGCTGCTGCGCCTGGTTAATTATCCTTAATTTTTTGAGATGTAATAATAGCTTTGTGTTTACCCCTTTAAGAGCTTAATACTAAAATATTCACAGATGAAATATGTAAACTAAGATTTCCTTCAAAAAAATACAGAAAAAGGGAGAGTGAATGAAGGTACAGAAATTAAACAAGGCTGGCCATGTTGAAGTTGGACTACTATGGGAGATCATTATCTTTGTTCGCCTCACCACATTGCCTCCCAGAAATGAAAATGCTGCCAGTATAGAAAAACATAATAATTATATCTTCTTTCTCCTAAATGAAGATCCAGAGAAGATAATTCAAGTAAATCTATATTCTAATTTTAGAACTAATCAGTTTGAAACGAAATAAGATTTCTTTTCAAAGCAACACTTAACTGCAGGAAAAAGGAAAAGCCAACCTTTTTAAAGGCAAATTAGAGCTGACATATATCCCTTAATCTGTACCAGCACCACCACTATTTAGCTCCTGGATGCCACTCCTCACTGCTTCCTGCTCTATCCAGCAACTACATGAAATGTCAGTAAGAAGGAAAAGGGAAACACTGCAATATGCCATTTATCCTCCGATCAGGAAACCCCTCAAGTAACCTGTCTGTGGTACAGAGGATTTTAAAAAGTAAGGGAGAATGCAAGTACTGTGTTCATAAATGCATGTGTGTATGTACTAAGAGCAAAAAGTGAAATAAAGCATGGTTAAAAAAAAAAATAACTTTCATCTCATTCCCTCGAATTCCACCCCTCTTCTCCACATTCTAGCTCCTTATCTCTTATAACACATTGATTCCACTGATCTTGTGCTAGTATCCCGATGACTCCACCTTGCCAAGCTCCCAGTCCAAGCCACAGAAACCATCAATGGTCCAGAGATGGGGAAGTTCTACTTCTGCTGGTTCACAGGTATGAGATGGGGAAGACCAATCAGTATGTCTGCTATTAGTTCCAAATTACAGCTCTGCATGCATTATAAAAGGTAATTGGGTTAATTTTGTCAGTTTTTTTTTTTTGGGGGGGGGCGGTGCTGGGGACAAACCCAGGGTCCTGTGCATGCTAGAGAAGGGCTCTACCACTGAGCTACATCATTAGCCCTAAGCTCTAAGATATCATTATTAACATTTACCTTAAATATGTGATAGGTTACAAGCTTTTGTGGAATTGATCTGAGATCCTCCACAAAACCTATAACCTCATTTCTATGCAAAAGTGTTTCAAGTGCCAAACAACTGATTAAGAAAAAACCTCTTCAAAATTAAATTAATATAAGTTGGGCACTAATTTAACTCATTACCCACAACCTCTGGGGCTGATACTTATTTCTTGTACTTTTTTCAAAAGGAGGAGACAATCCTAAATAATCAGCATATAGTCTGCTATTTGATTGCAGTAATGCTCTTTTAATTTCTAAATATAATTTTAAGAAACAGTCAATTTATTAATCTCTAGTATGTTAGAAATCTTTTCAGTAACTTCCATGATTAATGTGATATTAAAGAGGTCACATTCACCTTTCTTTCTGAGAAATCACATATCCATCTAGGACTCTCAAATTCAAGCACCAGCTGACAATGTATGGTCGATAGTCAAACCCGGGAATGGATGGTGTTGCCATCACACAAGGATTGTTCATGATTGACAACTGCTTCAATTCAGTTAAGGATGCCAAAAAAGAGATCTGGAACAAAGGATATATATTGAACAAAATGGACTGTTCAGTGTCAAGCACGGGGTTTCCACTGATTACGCATCTTTGGCAGCATTTTAGAATTTAACAATTTCCCCCTTGTTCTGAAAAGCAACAAGTAATACTCTTCCATTAGCAACTGATTTCCAAAATTCCAACAATATGGCCATTTGTCTTTGCTGAATAGATTCCCTTAGAAAGTAGCAGCATTAGGAGAGAGATCCCCATTTTGAAAACATAACAGCAGGAAGGTGGATAGGGTGCCTTAGTAACCCCTGTAATGTAGATGTCTCACTACCACCAATCACCTCCCAAGGTGATAACTGCAGTATTACAAATAAAATTAAACCTTAATGTCTGACTTACATCCAGAAAAGGTAGGAAAAAAAATAATGATCATCTAGAGGCAAGTGTTTCATCCTGATGGCATTTTCTTCCAAGAAGCTCACAGTCTAAAAGTGAGCTCACTAACCTCTCCAATGCCTCTCCTGGACTTTCCAATGTCCTGGATCTCACAGAATATCTTCAAATTTTACCTCATTTAAGTCCCGGATTTCATTTTCTGCCAAAGACAGTATAGCAAGACTTCTGGGTAGATAAGCAGGTGCCATTCTAAGCGAGGTGATGATGTTTCCATGTAAAAGCAGGGTCTTGAAGGTAAAAACAGTATGAATTGCCAATGAATAGATTACAAATAAATTGGTCAGACAACATCAAAATGACATATGCAAAAATAAAGGAATCTATTTTGTTATACTTGTCATTGCACACAAAGAATACTAATACTTAGAAGGGTCCTAGGAGGTATTCTGTTCCAATCTTCTCTTTTCATGTCAGCATCTTAAGTTCAAAAAAAGTTAAGGAATTGTTCAAGAACACATGTTTGATGTAGTAAATAGCAGGCTGTGAGATTTACCTTATTTAAATCAGAGAGCAGTGCCTGCCTTGTATGCACAACGCCCAGGGTTCAATCCCCAGCACCGCAAAAAAAAAAAAAAAAAAAGGAGAGCAGTTTCCAATACTCTCATTCATTTCCTTCAAAACACCAAAATAAAGGGGATAAAGTGAACAAAAAGTCATTAAAACAATCATATAGGGACTAGGGATGCATTTCAGTGGTAAAGCACTTGCTTGGCATGCACAAGGCCCTGGATTTACTTCTTAGCACTGCAAAAAAAATTAATAAAATAGTCCATATTTTACAACTACATTCTTCTGGAAACTAAAAACTGGAGGAAGCCAAGTGCACTGGTGCATGCTTATGATCCCATTTACTCGGGAGACTGAAGGAAGATCATTAAATTCAAGGCCAGCCTAGGCAACTTAGCAAGATCCTGATTTAAAAATGGAGTGAAATAAAATTTAAAAGGCTGCAGAACTAGCTCAGCAGTACAGTGCTTGCCTACCAAGTGCTAGGCCCTGGGTTTAATCCCCAGTACCACAAAACAAAACAAAACAAAAGCTAGAGGAAAGCAGAATGTGCTACTTGGATATGAGGCTAATGCAACAATCAAGAATAAGAACAAGACTCAATATTCAGGATTCTGATCTAATAAATCATATTTCCATTCCAGAAAAAAAAAAAAAAAAAAAAAAACTAAAGTGCTCCATTATTTTTAGTTCATTTGAATTCTCTTAGCATCTAAGAGGGTGGTATCTGTCTACATCAACTTGTTTAGTATAGTTATTGCTAAAAGTGATTTCTGCTGAAAAAACACAGAGCTAAGATGCTGCTTCTGAGGCATTCTGATGCTAGTAATCTCCAATGAATCAAAAATACAGAAAAGGCCCCACATTTTTTTTTTTGAAGCTGTGATTTCATCTGTTGATTACATGATACATTACCCTTCATTAAAAAGTACTATATGCTGTGGGTTGGGGTTGTAGCTCAGTGGTAGAGCACTTGCCTGACACATGTGAGGCACTGGGTTTGATCCTCAGCACCACATAAAAATAAATAAATAAATAAAATAAAGGTATTGTGTTCATCTACAACTAAATATATTTATTTTTAAAAAGTACTATATGCTACATGTTAATTTTTTAAAAGAAGGTGAAATTAATTGATAATTAAATAGTAACGACTACTAAAAAAAATGGCAATCCTAAGTGTCAAAAAAAAATAACAAAAAACAAAACCAAAAAACTAAGCTCAGTCAAGCATGGTTGTGCACACATGTAAGTCCCAGTCATGTATGGCACCAGCTCTTAAGAGGCTGAGGCAGGAGGATCACTTGAGACCAGGAGCCACACAACAAAACATAACAACACCCCACATTAAACAAAACAAACAATAAAAGGACTCAAGTTCAGGTTATGTTACATTCAACCTTACCAATGTATTATGTACTATATAACTAAAGCCACTAGCATTTGCTGATTGAGCATGAAGGAAATTCCATCATGTGCTGAGAATGGTAAATAAGAATTAATTTTAACTATAATAATCACTTCCACATAAAACAAATCAGTTACAGAAACTAACAACAAAGCCAGGCATAGTGAGGTGTTCTTACAGTCCCAGCATTTGAAAGACTGAAGTAAGAAGATTGCTTGAGTCCAGGATTTGGAGACTAACCTGGGCAACATACTGAGACTCTGTCACAATAAAAAGAAAGAAAGAAGATAGAAGAAAAGAGAAGAAAAGAACAATAAAAAATGTCATACTTAATTTTGGTACTCTAATAGAATTCTTATCAAAATAAAAACAATCTGTTCTTCATATATGGGAGAGAGATTTTAGGCTAATCAGATGACATTTTCTTGGTATTTTGAATAAAATTTCAAAAATGACACAGAAAACATACTTACCTTCAAGGATATTAATTTGGACAGATCACCTATCTGGGGTATATTATTGTCTGATAAATCAAGGTGTTGTAGGGCTGTGCAGCTATTGATTTGTTCCATGGCCTATCACAAGAAAATTATCACATTATTTAATGCACTCAAAATCAAAATGAAATTCTTTCCTAGTTCTGTAGTTGAAAAAGTTGCCTACCAAATCTTATTATTATTAGAAGCAGGGTGGCAAAGATGAACAAGAGAAAGAGGAGTGCTAACAAAATTTAGTAAACTGTCATGCTACAAACTTCCACTTTCACTATTCCTCTATGAATAGAGGACTAACAGGCAGTTCACACCATCCCAGATATTTGGTCTGAGATAATAACATAACATGATATAATAATATAACAACATAATAACATGAAAACTGGTACAGAACAGAGCTTACAGGTTTAGAATGTAGCCAAATAGTCTGGATTTAAATCCTGGTTCTGCAACTTCCTGGACATGTGGACTTTAGGCAAGTTATTTAACTTCTCTGTGCTTCAATTTCTTCATCTATACGGTGGGCATCATAACTAATTCTATCTTATAAGCTGTGGTGAGACTAGGAGATTAACAAGCATAAAGTGCTCAACAAAAGGCAGTTATAGGGGCTGGGGAGATAGCTCAGTCGGTAGAGTGCTTGCCTTGTAAGCACAAGGCCCTGGGTTCGTTCCCCGGAACACACACAAAAAAAAGGCAGTTATAACTATCATTTAATCTAGTCCAGTTAGAAATAAGACAAAGAGACACTTATTATCCAAAATTATATAGTTACAAAGTGGTAGAAGCAGGACTAGAATCCAGATCTCATGACTTTTAAAACAGTATATTCTCCTTTGTACCATTAAATATTACTTAAAGCTTAATTCAGCAGGAAATAAACACTCTCCTTACCATTCTATTTGTTTGATGACTTTTTTCCTAAATATAATAATATAGATTCTTATACCCATTTAAAAGAATACTATACTATGTGTTTAAAAATGAGAGTTTTTTTTTTTTTTAAGTTTATGTTAACAAATGTTATTCTTGGAGAGTGGAAGTAGATAGTTTTTTTTTTTTTTAAACATACTTGTTTTTATACTGTTTCAATTTCTTTTTTATAGAAAATAGATTTGTAATAAAAAAACTAAAAAACCTAATTACTATAAATAAAATACACAATTTACCTTGATATTATTTCCTGCTAAATTCAGCCATTCCAAATGTACTAGTTCCTTTAGTCCTTCCACATAGCCAATACTATTATGAGGCAAATTTAATACACGAAGTTGGGTCAGTTTGGCCACACCCATCATCCGAACAAGCCGATTATTAGCCACTGACAACTGTAGAAAGAAAACATATCATTGTTATTATTCCCAGGAACAAACAAACAACTATATACATGTGTGTGTATGTGTGTGTGTATACATGTGTATATATGTGTGTGTATATTACTTTCACATTACAGTGGTTTAAAATACACAAATCAAATTTGTACCTTTCACTTATATTAGATTCTAAATCTATTATCTACTGTATAGCTATTAGTTTTTTTTGTTGTTCCTAAGCAACAGAAAACACAGGTAAAACTGAGTGATCAGACCTCCTTCAATTACTAAAGACATTTTTAACAAAGCAATAACTTGAGAATGTAAGCTGAGTCAAAACCTAGAACATAGTCAGACATATAGTACAGACCCAAAACATTTTTTGAATGATGACTGGTTGAATGAACTCTACTGTAGTCAGTAAGTAAAAAGTTTGTCTTAACAACACAATATTTTACCAACATAAAATGTTTTCTTTCTTTAACAATGCTTCTTTCTCTAGTTTACTCTAAATGTAGCACAAATGTGTTGTTACATAAAAATTTAAGGCAACATTTACTGCTTTCCAGGTTTGCTGAGTTACTTTTTGTCAGGTTATAGTATTACTTTATTTTGTTTAATAATGCATTACTGCTATATAACTATTTCACAGATAGCATCACCCACCTGTATTAATCGTTTGCATTTCTCTAGATTTTCCAATTTAATAATTTGATTTTTATCCAGAATCAAAGTGTGAATATCAGCTTCACAGGGTAAATTTGAACCTAATTTCTGTAGTCCCTGCCCTGACCAATTGATCACTGATCCTTGAAAAGAGAAGAGAATTCGTTAGAAAAACAAAAATATGACAGCTGAGCAGAGGGATGGAATTATACTAATTAAATCTCTATACAAGTTAGAAAGTATTGGAACATAATAAATATCAATATTTTAAAGCTCCTACCCATCGTCCCCACCCACAAGAATGGAGTCCTAATTAGAATAAGATATATCTTATGCTTGTAAAAGTTTTTTAAATTCATTTTTATTGTAAACAAATGGGATACATCTTGTTTCTCTTGCTTGTAAAATTTTATCAGTATGGGGCTGGGGAGATAGCGCAGTCGGTAGAGTGCCTGCCTTGCCCTGGGTTCAATCCCCAGCACCAAAAAAAAAAAAAAAAAAAAAAAAAAAAAATCTTATCAGCATGGATTCTACTGTCGTATAACTAAGAAGAACCAATAAAATAAAATTTTAAAAATTTAAAGCTAAAGCAATCTTGGAAGCTCTAAATAACCTCAAATTCAATAACTAAGTTTTCCTCCGAAACACCAAGTTAAAACTAGATTTGGGATATTCAAATTTCGATGAAGTAATACTTGGAAATTGTTCACATTTAAGTATAAGCTATTACTTCCATATTTTGTACAAAAGCAATAATGGCCTTTTTTAGCGGAACTGAACTTTTAAAAAAAATCTTTTTTGTAGTTGAGATGGACAGCATGCCTTTATTTCGTCTATGTATTTTTGTATGCGGTGCTAAGGATTGAACCCAGTGCCTCACATGTACTAGGCAAGTGCCCTCTGTCACTGACTACAGCCCCAGATCAACCTACTTTCAACCTAACTACAGGCCTATCCTTAAGTGCCCAAACTATCTGAAAATCAAAGGCCAGTTCAGTTAATTCTTCTATAAAATGGAATAATACACCTATTTCACTAGGTTGGTGCTGAGGATTAAAAGACAAACCAAAAGAATAGAGCTGGCCCGAGGTCCGACACACAGCTCTCAAAGCCCTTTAGTGTAGCATAACAGACGTTCAGATCCTGGCTCCACCAGTTAACCACTGTGGTATCCTAAGCACACTTGGGCTCACTTTTTCTACTATTGTAAAACGGGAATGATGATAACACCTGCCTTATAAATGCTGTTCTACACACACACACACACACACACACACACACACACACACACACACACACATGAGATAAGCAAAGCATTCGGGCTCAAAAAATGTCGCTCTATAACCGTTAACTGCTACCATCGTCAGTTAAATTCCCTCGGTGGGCTATAGAGGTGAAAATTTTTAAAAGCTTCTATCAGAGGGGGCGCGCCCAGAGAAACTGCCAATTTCAAATTTATACCCAGATTAGGACTACTGCAGGAAATAATCAGGCGCGACTGCTCTCCCGGAGGGTCTCAGCATCTCTTTACCTAAGGTCTCTTAGCATGTGAGGGGTCTTGTGGCCCTCGGGGAACGATGAAAGCTGCGTGCTGTCCCAGAAATGTGCAATCTAAGAGATCGAGATCTCTTAGAACCGTCTATCGACTCCGGCCCCAAGAATTTACGGCTCCCAGACCCAGTCCCGGGTCTGAGTAGTGGAGACCAGGCTCCATGTCGGTGCTGCCCCGGATCCACACGGCGGCTGCCAAGCCTCGGTGTCGTAACCAAAACAAAGGAGCTCCGGTCCGGCGCCCACAGGCTACCTCCCGGACACAGCAGCACCCACACCTCGCGCTCTGCTGAGCAACGCTCAAACCCCACCCAGGATGCAGAACAAGGGGTAGAGAACTGTGGGCTCTGGATCACCCCTAGATTTTATCACTGCCATTGGCCACTTCCAAGGGTTCCAAGTCAGTCTACGGAGAAGAGTCTGAGGAAATGGTTCCTGAACGTTCTTGGAACTGAGGGCTGGAAGAAGGACGCGTGAAGTCTAAGAGACTTATCCTGCAAATTTCCTTTGGGCATTCCGAATTCAAAGTAAATGTTTAAGAAAGGTCACCGCAGTCCGAAGCCCACCGCCCAGCTAGGCTTGGGAGCGCGGGACAGGCTGGCTGGTGTCGCGAAGGCTCCTGGGGACTGAAGTCCTCGGTACGGCTCTCGCCCAGCCGCTGCGGAGCTGGACAACTCACCGGGACTACAACTCCCAGAAGGCAGCACGCCTTCGCGTCGCCCACAACTCCGCATCAAAGGAACTGGTCCAGAACTGCACCTCTAAATCAGGCTTCTCCTCTCTACCAGGAATCTATTCATTTCGGCTCATTGGAGTAAACCTTGAGATGTTGGGGTAGGAACCGCCTTACCTTCTCCGGGAGGCAAAGTCGCATCGGCGCGTGCTACAGCCATACTTGCCGCTTGCTAATAACACCAGGCAACCGTCCTCCAGCCGCTCTGTGGAGCTTGTGGTCTGCGGGAGAGGCGGAAACTACAACTCCCAGGATGCACGGCACCCAGACGGTTCAATTGGCTGCCTAATGATGTGAACCCGGGCCAAGATGTGAGCGGTAGTGAGCTCAGGAGCCCTAGTCGACTCCTTTATTTGACGGGTGAGCAAATGGCATTGTTAGATGATCTTTTCACACCCTGCCCAGGTCTTTGCGAAATTTGATGCTTTTACCATAGGGTTGATTATAAGGATGTTACTTACTGAGGACGGGATTTGAGAGGTGATTGTTAGAAGTCTCAATGAAGGCTGCGCCTTCTTGTGAAAATTAAGATTTCGTTCAGTTCAACCGTAGGAATACCTTGGCGATCTTTGTCCAAAATGAATTATCTAGTTGGAAGGGAGTAGGCTCACATTTTTTTATATACCTATTACATACTAATTAGTGTGATTATAAGTATGAACTTAATATTTCAGAAATGGAGAAAGAAATGGAAATTATAATCTTCAGGAAGGACTTGATGGGGGGAAGCGAAATTGAGCTAGGGCTTAACACATGGGCGGACTTTAAAGCAGTTCAGGAGTAGAAAGTGAAAAGACATTAGCATAGACTGAAGGTAGAGAGTGCTAAAGAAGTTGTGCTTACAGGGAGTGAGAAACTAATGTTAGTACCACCGAATATACGAAGGGAACTTCCACTTTCTTTTACCAGCTCTCCCATTTCTTCTTGAAAACTTTATACTGAATTCCCCTCTTTCTCAAATGATTCTGTAGTCTCTGATAATTTATTGCGAAAATCAAGTAACTCAAGCATCTAGATTTTCAGGCACATGATTCTGTTAAGGACTCCCTCCTTCCCTGCTTCTAATACCTCTGGCTTCATTTGCCTTAACTCCTTTTCTGTTTCCCACGGGATTAGTCTGGAGCTAGTTCTGAAGAGGCAATAAGAAGAATTCTTTCTCCGTTAAGCAAGAGAATCTTTATCTAACACACAGTCGTATTATATGTGTAAGAAAAAAGCAATCATGAATATTGCCTCCTACTAATCCCTGTTCTTGGTGTCAACTAAAATAAAAAACAACCAGTGAAAGGTTCTCCAAGGAATGATACTTATTTGAGAATAGAACAGTCTTGTGATGGGAATGTGTACACCATTGTAAACTATAGGCATATCTGAAACCATGGAGAAACCTGAAGAAAAAAGCACCCTCTCCTAGACCTAACCCTTCACCTTCTCATAGTTAACCTCCAGTCACTTTTCCTTGCACCTCAGCTCATACATACCCCAAACTTGAGACTTGCTCTCCTGGCTGTACAAACTTGGCCACATGGTGAAAATACGCCATGTGTTTTGCAAAACTAGACATTTCAGTGAGTGGCATACTGCATGGCAGGCAAAATTGACCTGATTTACTAACATATTCTAGGAAGTTGAGGGAATTGTGTTTGTTGTCGTTGGTTTGGTTTTGTGGTTCTGGGGATCAAACCCAAGGCCTGGCATGCTAGGCAAAATGCTCTACCACTGAGCTACATACATCCCTAACCCAAGGAAAAGTTTTTAAAGACAAAAGTGAAGATTACATCAGATATTTTGAAACAATCTTAGTCACAAAAGTAAATTTCAAAAAAGTGGTGTCAGTCCAAGGTGAACAGTTGCGGGGCAGATGTTCTTGAAAAGTGAGGTTTTTTGGTTTGTTGGGTTTGTATATGGTTATGGTGGCATTTGTGCAAGCTTGTAGTTCTGCCAGATTCTTTTATGAGAGTTATTATAATAGAATCACGAAGAAGAACCCTTCCTTCATAATCCTCCAACTTTATTTATTTATAGTTGTTGTTTGTAGCATTGACACAAGTGACTCCTTTTTATTCTGACAACAGTCGCATTTCTTGCACATGTGAAATGAGCCATGATGATTGAAGAGACTATCTAGCTCAGGGAGAAAAGGTTTGCAGTTCTGTCTGATTTAGCAAAGTAATGACTTGGGAGGGAATTCTGGGAGTTTAGAGAATACTTCAGAAGCACAGATTCCTGCAAATTTACAGCAATAACTGAAACAAAGTTTTGTCTGGTTCAGCTGTCCTGGGATCCTAATGGCAGAAGCATAGTCATGGCTCTTAAAAAGGCCAGCTGTTGGGACTGGGGAGATAGCTCAGTCGGTAGAGTGCTTGCCTTGCAAGCACAAGGCTCTGGGTTTGATCCCCAGCACCCCACCCCCCCCCAAAAAAAGGCCAGATGTTCCTGGGCAGGGTCCCACATGCAGAAATGACCCAGCAGTCCTTCAATCACAGCACAGAAATTCTTTTGTGCTTCAGATACAGATGGCTACCCCTTAACTAAATTGCTTCATTTTCTGTATGTTAAACCCTACAAGTTCTGGAAAAATTGGAGCATTCTATTAATTAAAACTGTGAGCCTCTCAGCAAGGTAGTATTTCTTTGGCAGGGCCCAGGGCCTACAAGAAAGATTTTTGTTTCTATCAGCCCAGTATACCTGATCCCCAGCAATTGCCCTGACTCATCTTTGCTGTCTCTAATTCATCTGCCATTGTGTTATTGGCATGAACCAAGTTAAACAATGCTTTTATCATATTAATCCCCTTCTCAAAAGCTTCCCACTTGAAATTCAACTTTCAAAGGTCACTATCAATTACTGGCCTCACTCTACTTCCCACCATTCAGTCCACTAGTTTTCTTTTGGTGTTTTTGATTAAGTGATTGACACAATGGAGCTAGTGTTTTAGAAAAGTTAAACTGCTCATATAACAAGGGTGAATTGAAATGTAGAACAGCAGCAGGAAGGAGATTGTTGTAATACTGGACTTCTGGAGAATATCATATATGTTTAGATAACACAAACTTAAGAACTAGGTAGACAAAAACTGGAACATTAATGAATAGTACAATTTGACATAATGAAGATGATTTTCTAATTATATGTTAAAGAAATATAATAGTTCTCAGGTTTTAAAACTGTTACTTATGTAATAATGAATTGTAATACTGTAAAGATTTAGAAATGTGCCATTTTTTCAACAATAAAAAAATCACTAGCCTGGCACAGTGGCCCATGCCTATAATTTCACCTACTCAGAAGGCTAAGACAGTAGGATTAAAAGTTCAAGTCCAGCCTTGGCAATTTAATGAGACCTTGTCTCAAAGTCAGGGTGTAGCTCAATGGTTAAGTACCACTGGATTTGATCCCCCAAATCATACACACACAAAAAAAATCTTAATGCAAATGTTTAAGTACATTAAATTAAACATGTCCTTTCTTGGTTATTGTTCATTGATAGATCTTTAAGGTCTTGCAACTTTGTCTATGAACCACAACATGGAAGGAGACTGCTACTATGAAATATCCACTTACAAGTCATCTAGAAGCCCCAAATGAGCATTAACTTTCCTGATTATCTATTATCATGATTATTTATCTCCTGCTTTATGCTAGACTTTGTGATAACTACTTTACATATACTAATAATTTCTTCTAATTTTGCATATTTTTATGTGTAACCTGTTTACACATAGAAATATATGTGATATTTCTCTTAATCTTAGACTTGTAATTTAAATTGTGCTTTGCCTTCTGAAAAATGGCAATAATTTGCAACCCATTTTCAACACTGTGATAATTCAATTAAATCATCTTTGAAACCCAAAATAGTGTCTCTAGGATATGGTAAACCCAATAAAAGAGAATGATTTTTAAAATTATTATTACTAAGGTGGTACTGTCCAGTAAAAATGTATACTTTTTAATGAAATTTTAAGTTTTCTAAGTCATATTTTAAAAAGTAAAAAGAAAAGAAACAGATATTGTTTTCTTTAACCCAATATGCTAAAAAATATTCACCTTTAGTGTTAATGTTTTTACATTCTTGCTTTGTTTTGTTGTTTTTTTTTTTTTGTTTGTGTATAAGTACTGGGGATTGAACCCAGGGATGTTCTACCACTGAGCTAAGTCCCAGCAGTTTTGTTTTGTTTTGTTTTTTCACTTTGAGAAATGGTCTCACTAAATTGACAAGTTTGGCTTCAAACTTGCAATCCTGTCCCCTCTTTCCAAGTTACTGCAATTACAAGCCTGTGCCACTGTGCTCAGCTACATTTGTTTTTAATTATGTCTTTAAAATTCAATGTATATTCTACACTTACAGCATGTTTCAGTGAAGACAGGCCACATTTCAAATGCAGCCTACATGTGGCTAGCAGCCTACCATATGAGACGATTAAGCTCTAAGGGGTGCCTTCGCCTTGTATTTTACACATTATTTTGTGTTCTTGGATATTTAAAAAGTCAAGTATAGTTCATACAATCAAAAAAACAATAAAAACAAAGAGTCGGTTGTTCTGAATTCAGAATTATGCATTTATTCTTTTAATAGGAGTTATACACATGATGGTAAATCCCAAAGAGTAGAAAGGGTTATATACATGTGTGTTGTCTGTACACTGGTCTAAAAGAAGGGTCACAGCTCTTTGAAATTATGGTCTTGCAGATATAGTCTGTAAACCAAAATGAAATTTGGAACCAAAGTAAAAGAATTTCAAAAATAAAATGCCACAATAATATTTTAACACAGGAACTAGCTATTCCATTATATTATAAGGAGGTTCTAGCTGAGTTTCTGGCCAGAGATTGGTGTGGACAAATAGGAAGCTCTGTCAGGAAGAGGAAAACAAAATAGGTAAGGGATCAGTGAGTGATTGCCTCTACCACTCCTCTAAAGGTGAACTGGTAACCCATTCTTCTCCAAATAATGAAATTTCAGGAGGGTGGATAGAACACTCTTATCCTAAACAGAATGCATGCCAATGGCCAAAAATAATGATTATAGGAGAGTTAACCTTCTCAAGATGAGATTCTAAAATATTTTATTTTTTTCTTCAATATATCGGGAAGATATGAGAAGAAAAATAGGTAAAGTTTAGATGGATTTCAAGAACAAAGCCACTGTGCTGGCAGTTATCTTTATCTACTTAGTTAAGGAAATTGTCTTTTGTTCAGGAGTAATAAAGGAATCCTTGATGTTTTAATTCCATCCCTTTGATATTTTTTATAAAAGGTAGTAAAATAATAAAAGTGATTCAATTAAAAATTAAGTGAATGTTTTAGAAGTCAGCATAGTCGTGCCTGCCTGTGATCCTAGTGGCTCAGGAGGCTGAGGCAGGAAGATCACAACTTCAAAGCCTCAGCAATTAAGCAAGTTAGAGAGACCCTGTCTCAAAAACAGGGATGGGGGCAGGTCTCAAAAAAAAAAAAAAAAAAAAAAAAAAAAAAAAAAAAAAAACCCAGAAAGAAAAAAGGAAAGAAAATTAAGTAATTTTTTTTCTAAATCTAAGCTTTTTTTTTTTTTTTTTTTTTTGTTTTTGGGTACCAGGGATTTAACACAGGGGCACTTTACTACTGCACTTTTTTAGTTTTTATTTTGAGACAATGTTTCACTGAATTGCTTAGGGCCTCCCTAAAATTGCTGAGGCTGGCCTGGAACTTGTGATCCTCCTGCCTCAGCCTCTCTTAACTGCTGGAATACAGGCATATGCCACTACACCAGGCAAAAATTCTAAGCTTTTAAGCCCTCAAAATATTCCAGCTGGGTGGGGTTGCAAATTAGTGCAGCTACTCTGGAAAGCAGTATGGCGATTCCTCAGAAAGCTTGGAATGGAACCACCATTTGACCCAGCTATCCCACTCCTTGGCCTATACCCAAAGGACTTAAAATCAGCATACTACAGAGATACAGCCACATCAATGTTCATAGCTGCTCAATTCATCATAGCCAGATTGTGGAACCAACCTAGATGTCCTTCAATTGATGAATGGATAAAGAAACTGTGGTATATATATACAATGGAATATTACTCAGCCATAAAGAATGATAAAATTATGGCATTTGCAGGCAAATGGATGAAACTGGAGAATATCATGATAAGTGAGATAAGCCAATCTCAAAAAACCAAAGGACGAATGATCTCGCTGATAAGTGGATGAGGACATAAAATGGGGGGTGGGAGGGGTTAGCGTTAGGGTTAGGGTTAGGTTTAGGGTTAGGGAGGGTGGCAAGAATGGAGGAAGGACGGACTGTATAGAGGGAAAAGAGGGGTGGGAGGGGTGGGGGGGGAAGGAAAAAAATAACAGACTGAATCAAACAACATTACCCTATGTAAATTTATGATTACACAAATGGTATGCCTTGACTCCATGTACAAATAGAGAAACAACATGTATCCCATTTGTTTACAATTAAAGAAAAAAAGAAGGTGGTGGGTATCCATATTGATTTAGGAGAAAGGCTGTAGCAAAGTGCTTGAACCAGACAACCTAGTGGGGGATGGACAGGCAGTGCCAGATGTAAATGGAACTGTAAAGGAAAAGAAGTTTTTCTCTAGCAAGACTTATAATCTTTTTGTGCCTTTCAGTTTTCCCTGGGCGGTGAAACTGTCCTCATACTCCTCAATGGTTGTACTATTATTTATTTAGTACCAACTTTATATGTATCATTTTAATAAGTTCTAAGGATGATGTAAGAAATATAAACTTTTCAAGTATGTAAAAGAAGTCACAAATTTTAAAATAAAAATAATCAATAATTACAAAAAAAATACCAGCTGTACATTAAACTTATGAAAAGTTATGCCAGGCTAAGTGGTGCATGCCTGTAATCCCAGGTTCTTAGGATGCTGAGGCAGAAGGACAGCCTCAGCAACTTTAGGGAGACCCTCAGCAACTTAGCAAGAACCAGTCTCAAAGTAAAAAAAATATAAAAACACTGGGGATGTAGGCAAGTAGGCAAGTAGTAAAGTAGTAAAGTGCCCCTGGGTTCACTTCCCAGTACCAAAAAAAAAAAAAGTTAAGTATGATTGTTCATTTATATGTCAACTTGTCAGGGCCACAGTGCCCAGATACACTATCAAACACTTTTCTGGACATCTCAGTGGGAGTATTTTTGGGTGAGATTAACATCAATTCATGGACTTTGAGTAATGCAGATTGCCTCCATAATAATGGGTAGGCCTCATTTAATCAGTCGAATGCCTGAATAGAAGAAAACATTGCCCTCCCTTTAGCAGGAGGAAATTCTGCAGCAAAGAGCTTTGAGATTTGAACCACACATAGCATTAGCTCTTTTCCAAGTCTTTAGCCTATCAGCCTACCCTGAAGATTTTATATTTACCAGTCTCCAAAATCTCGTGAGCCCATTCCCTAAAATCAATCATATGTACAATCTCATTACTTACAGGGATGTGTTCCAAGAAATGTATTAGGTGATTTTGTTGCTACATGAACATCATAGAGTGTATTTACACAAACCCACATAGTAAAGCCTACTACACATCTAGGCTTTATGGCATAGCCTTTTCCTTTTAGGATACAAACTAGTACATTTTACTGTACTGAATACTTTAGGCAATTGAAACACAATAGCATTTGTGTATCTAAACAGAAATATATAGTAAAAAATAGTATATGAGCAATTAAAAAAAAAAGATACACCTGATTAGAGCACATACCATGAAAGGAACTAGTGAGACTAGAAGTTGCTCTGGGTGAGTGAGTGGTGAACAAATGTGAAGCCTCAGGATATTATTGTACACCATTGTATTACTTATAAACACCAAACTTAGGCTACAATAAATTTATAAAAATATTTTTCTTAGTAGGGCTTTGTGATGCAGGTCTTTAAATTCATCAACTTGAGGGTCTGAGCAGGAGGAACACAAATTTGAGGCCAACCTATCTCAAAATAAAAATTAAAAATGAGAATCTGAGCCTTTGGGATAGGAGTCCCGAGTTTCTCCTTTGGTAGCAAAGCAATAAACCTTCCTTTTCCTTTTAATCAAAACCATGTCCTTGTTACTGGACTGGCATCAGGGACAAGGACTGAGCTTTCGGCAACAAATATGGCATCCCAGAGGGGACCCACAAGCAGCCTCCGTTCCAGCTTTCTTGAGCAGGCCTGACTCTCCAAGGAACCCCACTACCATGCTGAGGATGCAGGGCGGCTGGCAAACTTGTTGAGAACCAACTGCTAGAGTTAGGAGATGGGCAAGTTTGCCTCAGGTCGAACCAGAGGAGCTATTCTTGTGAGTAAAGGGAGAAACTGAGGGACCTTCCCAGCAGCTGCAGAAGCTCCTTTTGCTTCAGGGAACTCCTGCCTTCTCTCCCTGAACAGTACAGGTTGCTACATCATGGCCCACTTTGAGAAAAAGGAAACTGAACTCAGTGAAGTCACGACATCATTGGCCATTTGCTAAGTCCCTCCGTGTGCATGCTTAGACCCTGGACTCCACACATCTGGTTCTTCTTTGTTGGAACATCTGGTCCCTCTTTCTGGGGACATCTGTGTCGCTATGGTGTAAGAGTCACAGTTAAGCTGGACTCGAGAACCTGGGGTTATTTACTCCCTTCTGATCTATTCTAAGTTCTCATCTGTTTGTTGGTCTTGGGCTTGGGAATTCTCTCTGGTTGTCTGTTTTGTTTGCATCTGTTACTGCCCCTTTTAATACATGGGCAGTACTGCATTGTTTCTATAGGTATCTCTTGAGATGTTGGCAGGTCGATTTAAAGGTTCCCATCTGTTAGCCATGATTTTGGGGCTCCTCTCTGGTTGTCTCTTTCTGTATTTCTTTTTGTAGAATCCTGCAATTAGAGTTGGTCTACCAAAGGTAAAGTAAGTTGAAGAAAGGGCTACCTATAGGTGTAAGTCTAAGATAATGTTTTACTGTAATGATAAGGCTTTTAAATCGCTTTCTGGATTATTATACAATCTTGACACTGAAGTTGGTCTATCAGGGGTAAAGTACACGAGATTCTATATGTGCAGGCACTCATGCAGTTGCTTGATAAGGGGTCTGAGTAGTTAGGAACTAAGTTGAAGTTGCCAAAAGGCACTGCCTCTGGTGTACAAGGATAGCAGGACACCAGAAGAAAGGGTTAAAATTTTTTTCAATCTTTTAAACCCAGTGCTGGCACTCTCAGCACTGTTTCTCAGCCTGGCCCCAGGCAGCCACAGATCATCTCACTGTGGGTCAAGTGAGAGAGGTCAGGCTCAAAAATATCCTGTGCCCCGACCCCTTGAATGTAACCTCAGAGGAAAAAAGATTAAGGCAGTTTTTTTGTATATGCTGGATTGTACAACACTCTCCTGTGATACAATCTGTTGTGTAAATTAAATGCACAGATAATATTCAGAAGGGCTTTCAGAATATGAATTTAAGAAAGGGTTCAAAACTAGAAAAGATAAAATAAATTTATAGGTATGGAAATATATTTTAGTATGGAAAATTAGAAGGTAAAAGAAATGTTTCTGGATGAGAAATTATTTTGTCTGGTAAAGTAATATTCTTGTGCTAAAGTCCAAGATGAAAGAGGACAAAACTAAGGATGTAAGGAAGTTGTGAATGTTTAAGTAAGTTGTAGAAGGTTTGCAAAAGATAAATCTCAAATAGTTTGTGCTTTTGATTAAATTGGCTATAATTGCCAGGTATGGTGAGGCTTGCCTGTAATCTCAGTGGCTCAGAAGGCTGAGACAGGAGGATTGTGATTTCAAAGCCAGCCTCAGCAACTTAGCAAGGCACTAAACAACTCTGTAAGACCCTGTCTCTAAGTAAAATACAAAATACGGTTGGGGATGTGCCTCAGTGCTTCTGAGTTCAATCACTGGTACCCAGATAAATAGTTTATAATTAGCACAAAGTTATATAAATTTTAATGTACTATATGAAACAGTCTGAAACATTGATCTATCAAGATAATTTTCTTGTACCTTTATTATTTAGAGAAAAATAAGTCTTAAAGAAATATGGTTTATACCTGTTTTAAAGTCTTTTAAATGGATTACTTTGTAACTGATTAAATACACAACTTATTTTAGGTTATAACAATATAGTTGACACCCTAAATATATGTGACTAGGTATATGTATGCATCTGAGAATTGTATCTGTCTAAGCCTCGTCTAAGTGTTACGTTAAAATTTATAAAATCAAAGTTTATGTAAGTTTACCACCAAGATCATCAATAAGTGCTCTCTTTTATACATTGTGTCTGATGTAGAGGGCCACACTGTCATTTGAAGACCTGTCTTCTGTTTGTTGTGAATTTGTGATCATTAACACTGTTTACTAAATGTAGAAGAGATTTAAGGTTATCCTCTGATTTTTGTTAACCCATGCAGACCTGTTATTATTGTTGCCTGACACTGAATTCTAAATTGTACTTTAAAAGTTAAACTTAGTTAAATGTAAAGCTTAAGAAAACACTTTGCCAAGTTGGTGCTCTCCAAACTAAAGTTATGTATAGTAAAATTTTCAGAATTGTATAAAAATAACAAATTTGGTTCATACTTATGTCATTTGATGTTTTATAGCTGGATAAAGTAACCTATTATCAATAAATTATATATACAATTTTGTGTTACTCTTCACACTGGAATTGGAATTTAAATGCATTTTTGGAAGATAATAAGGAGACCCTGATCTGTTTAAAGGTGACATTGTAAAACAAGGAAGCATTCTACCACTTCTTCCATAAAAAGAAAGTAAAAGCTCTCTTAGTCTTTCTTTGATTCATGTTTCACATGTAATATATTGTGTCATTTGTGAAGAGCTATGGGGAGCCATCCAAGACTCCTAAGAGAACCAAGCGAAGTTTGAGCCATTTACCAGGAATATCTGGCACTGTTGTAGAATGCCTGAGTCATGTGGTATCCTGCATTAGCTCACTGCTCAAGTTCAAAATAGGCACTGGAGATGGGAGTGACCGACTAGAGCCAAATGGCCTGCTTACCTCCACCCCACATCCTGTTTTCCTCAAAGCTCCTAAGGGTCCCCTTTGATCTGTATTGCTATAAATAAAGCAAGTGCTGGCTGCTTCTTTGTTAGTGTCAGACACTTCAGGATGGCTCAATCGGTCACGCCCCTGCTTCAGAAATATTCTTGCCTTCTTGTCTTTATTTCTGATATATATATTCCTTAGCTTTTTTTCTGCAGTCAGCCCATCCCTCTGATGGGAACCCTTTCCTTTGCCCATGTGGGACTGAGCAAGAAAGAGCCCTTCCTTACCTGAGATAAGGCTCTGCTTCCCACCTTATTCCATGTTAGAATGGCTCCAAAATAGGCTAGACTTGAGCTCATTTAAAGTCGTGTTCAAAAGATGGATTTTGTTGTAAAGATTACTGTGATTGGGCTGGGGATATAGCTCAGTTGGTAGAGTGCTTGCCTCACAAGCATAAGACCCTGGGTTCAGTCCCCAGCACCGAGAAAACAAAACAAAACAAAATGATTACTGTGATCTCAGACAGGGGATGTAATATGTAACTAAGTAAAGGTTCAAGATTATAAAAATCATTTTTCTTGGTTTATAGCTATTGCACAAACAATGTTTTTGCTCTGTAATTTCATTCTGTATTTCCTTTGTAAACTTTATAACTGTTGCCTATTAGTGTTTTGCAGAGGTACTACTTCTTAAAAAAAAAAAAAAAAAAAAATCCTGGGTTTCAGATAAGCCAACATCTACAGGACAGACAGTACATAATGCTGACTTCCAGTACCAATACTGACCCCAATTAAATGAAAGGGGTAACTTTAAAATTATAGATATTGAAGTTATAACCTGTTACTCCATCTTTAAGACTGGTGAAATGGGCTTGCTGGGTGTTTAAAACCAAAAATATAAGAGACCAAAGTCAAGGAAGTAAAAGGGCCAAGGAAAAAGCAACCAACATTTTGGCCCTTGCCCTCTTAAGGTCAAGCAGGAGCCAGAGAATGACAGGCCCCCTTCTCTGGGCCCTGCATCTCTGGTGAATCACTAGATCTGCTGATCAGGGAGATCTAGAGGACCCCAAAGAACAGGAAGCCAATCAGTGCACATTCTGCAAAGAGGAGGGTCATTGGAAATAGATGCTTTCAAGAGAAACCACATGTGGTTAGCCAGATTCCGTCTCATCCTGGCAGGTGGCACCACTGGTAGAGGAAAGCTAGGAGGCTTCACAATGTCCCCAAGAGTGATCTTTGAGGAATCTCAGCTGACTCTTAGGAGTAGATAGGAACAAGGTCAGTTTTGACCAACTTGGTCTTAAACACCTGGCAGGAGAGGATAGCTTAAAAGCTCTTACATGGACATTTCAAAGGAAAAACAATTTTTTTTAATGTAACTTAAGATGTACTTTGTGTTAGCCCTACCAAAAGTAAGTAAAGCTGGAGGCAATAAAGGAAAAGATTCTTGTGGGAGTGCCCAATAATAATGATCACAAAGGACTGGAGAGTCACAAGTTTCTCCTGAGTTTATTTGAGCCTGATCTCAGACTTACAAATCTTCCTAACTTTCTGTATTGATAAACTCGATTGGTTTTTCACTGTATGATTATGAGTTACTGTCCTTGTGGTTTTCAGAGACTGGCTGAAATACTAATTGCTTTTGTGCTAACTGTTCACACACACAAAAATAATGATTTGCTGTCTTGTTTATTGTTGGCTTAGCATAATCCCTGCCCTATATATGCCTTGTCCAGTCACCTGCACTGTGGACCTCTGAACTGCTCTGATGTTGAATGCCCTTAACTGTCCATGCCCCAGCTGAGGACTTTGGGTTACCTCCCCCAACTTCACCCCTTGCAGCAGGAAGAAGTTTGGAGATGTCATTGTCCATTTTTCCATGCAAATGGAATGTTGAATTGACAGTGGGAAAATGTAACAGTGGTTCACTTTATGCTTTGAATGTAACCCTTGCTGCTCTGCCACTGTACTTATTTTTAAAATGGACATGTTTCTTTCTCTTCCTCTCTTAATCTCTCCCCCTACCTAATCTCAGGGGAAACAGGATTACCTTTCTTCCCCATCCTAGGCAGATTTATCTGTCCCTGAGTACACACCCACCATAGGAAAAAAAAAGTAATTCAGACTTTAGGGATGGTATGAGAATATTTCAGAAATGACTCTAATTAACAATACAACTCCAGACAGATAATACATGGAATGTAGCCTTGATGGGTGGCCTTTGGGACAGGAGTCCCCTGTGTTTCTCCTTTGCTAGTAAAGCAATAAACCTCCTTTTTCTCAAAAAATAAAAATAAAAAATAAATAAAAGGGCTGGGAATGTAGCTCAGTGGTAAAGTGTCCCTGGGCTCAATCCCCAGTACTACAAAAAGAAAAAGAAAAAGAAAGTTAGTTTTCTTCAATATATTAACTTTAGTTCACTGAAACATTTTTACTTTATAAACTTTTTTTTTTCCTACTGAGGATTGAACCCAGGGGTGTTTTACCACTAAGTACATCGCTAGTCCTTTTTATTTTTATTTTGAGACAGGTTCTCATTAAGTTGCTGAGAGTGTTCATGACCTTGCCATCCTCCTGCCTCAGCCTCCAGAGTCTCTGGAAATAGAGTCACACACCATCACACCTGAAACTATTTTATTTTTTAAAACATTCTCTTTTATAATAACATAGCTTAAAACACAAATACACTGTACAGATTTTAAGTTTATTTACATCCTTATTCTATATCTTTTTAATTTTTTTCAACTCTTCTTGTTAAAAACAAGACACAAACACACATTAGCCTAGGCTGACACAGGGTCAGGATCATCAATATCACTCTCTTCTGCCTCCATGCCTTCCCCCACTGGAAGGTTTCAGGGGCAATAATATGCATGGAACCATTATCTCCTGTAACAATACCATCTTCTGGACTACTTCCTGAAGTAGGGCTCTTCATGAAAAGATGTCATTCTTTTTAGAAATAAATCCATGTGGTTTCTTTTCTTTTTTTCAATCAGATTTGCTTACAATGATGTACAATGAACATTCTTCTGTTCATGAAAACCTCTTGGGGTTGAGGTTCATGTTTTCAAACTATTTTTTGTTTTTGTGGTGCTGGGGACAGAACCCAGTCCCTTGCACATGCTAGAGAAGGCTTCTACCACTGAACTATATCCCCAGTCACTTTCAGAAGACCATAGACATTGTTCTGGCCCATCATAATCTTATGAGACCTTTGTTGTGTATGTGGCATATCTTTGACTAAAATGTCATTATGCAGGACACAACTCTCTATATATTTATACGCACACCTCTAATTAGAGAACCTGGTCATGTAAGGCCCCAACAAATTAACTTAAAAAGTTGTCAGAGTTGCTGATGCTAAAAAGGGGTTAAAGATGAAAAGCTGCTGACGAGCTGAAGCAAGCCTAGCTAGATAACAGGATGTCCTTGGCAGTTGATTTGGGCAGCTGCTATGAGGTAAAGAGGGGCCCTCCTGACTGTGGTCAAGCTAACCTCCTATAAACCGGTGGTTACTGTGATGACTAAAACTTTGCAGCCAAAACATGTCCTAATATGCAAACAAGGACATAAACCCTCCCATTGTAAAAGAGAAACTGAGTTCCTTTGTCTGAAGTGTATAAAACAGCTTGAAAATTTGTGCTCGGGGTACTTGGCATTGACTGCTAAGCTGGTCTGTGTCGAGTGCCCAAGCAGCTGCTTGAATAAACTGGCTCCTTCTGCAGTCGCATACCGCTTGGTCTCCCTCATGGTCTCTTTGGGGGTGGTCCGGGGCTTGGGCACAACACTCACCTGGTGGACTGGGCACTACAATCATACAATGGAAAAGGGGAGCAATCACTTCCAAGTAGGGTTTAAATACTGAAGTCTTTGCTTCTGTAAAACATGCAATGGTCCACCTCGTTTAGAACTCTGACATCAGTAAGACATAAGAAAACTTTGGCTGGGTACAGTGGCACATGAATGTAATCCCAGCAATTTGGGATGCTGAAGCAGGAGGATTGCAAAATTCAAGGCCAGCCTCAGCAACTTACTGAGGCCATAAGTAACTTAGGAAGGTCTTGTCTCAAAATAAAATATAGACACGTGGCTGCTGCCATTTTGGCACAATAGCCAGGACCTGTAGGACCCCCGGCCTGACTAACTGAGCCCTGTCTCCAGGACCTCTTAACCAAACCGACTACATCCCACCTCCAGGACTCGTGCCCGACCAACTGTACCCTGCCTCCAGGATCCCTAGCTGACCATATCCACACCCCAAGCTGCAATGCCCATTAGCCATCGCGTTTAGAAGCTGGAGTGGCCATCTTGGATTATCCTGGAAGCCTTAACTCTCCTCTTTAGGTGGGGTAAATCCCATCCTGAGATGCATGCTGGAGACTAGAAGCTCATTGTCAGGTACCTCTCAACCATCAGGCTACTGAAGACTGGGGGATTTGAATACTATATGACTTATAGTGTACATTTTTTTTCTTTTCTTTTTCCTCCTTTTTGAAATTTTTTAAGTTTTTATTTCTTTACTTTTCTCGCTCTATTTTCCTTTTGTTTACCTATTTCCTCAGAGTCTCTTTTTCCCTTTTCTCATGCTAACAACCAACTTCTTTTGATTACACTTTCGCTCTTTCTATGATCTAGAACTTCTATACACTCTTTTCTAATTCCATTAACAGGTACATCCTACAACCCTCCCCATTCTCTTTGTCCTCCATTAGAAACTGCAGACCTTACTGCAAATCTATTTGTTATACTATAGATAATAATTGAACTCATTCTGTTTATTATGACAATATTGTTAATGTCTTATTAGGGGCTATTTGGTTTAGGGCTACATATTGTCTGTACTGGGCACTGCTAATATTGATCTCCCCCTTAAAGAAAAGGTTTTGGAAACCTACAGGGTCACTATAAGCCTATAGGGGGGAAATGGCAATACCCCAGATCTGCACTGCTAAAGAAGAAGATACATGAACAACATGAAAAAACAACGGAAGAAAATGATCCAAACGAACCTAGATTCTATATTAACAGAATCCAGTGACAGCATGGTAGAAGAAATGTCAGAAAAGGAGTTCAGAATATACATAATCAAAATGATTCATGAAGCAAAGGATGAGATAAGAGAGCAAATGCAGGCAATGAATGATCATTCCAATAAGCATAGAAATAGCAACTGCAGGAAGCAAAAGATCATTTCAACAAAGAGACAGAGATTCTAAAAAACAAAACAAAACAACAACAACAACAACAAAAAACAACGACAAAAAAATCCTTGAAATGAAGGAAACAATAAACCAAACAAAAAACTCAATGGAAAGCATCACCAACAAACTAGATCACTTGGAAGACAGAACCTCAGACAATGAAGACAAAATATTTAATCCTGAAAATAAAGTTGCCCAAATAGAGAAGAAGGTAAGAAATCATGAACGGAACCTCCAAGAAATAGGGAACATCATGAAAAGACCGAATTTAAGAGTTATCAGGATTGAGGAAGGCACAGAGAAACAAACCAAAATGAACAACGTATTCAATGAAATAATATCAGAAAATTTCCCAAACCTGAAGAATGAAATGGAAAATCAAATACAAGAGGCTTAAAGAACACCAAACACACAGAATCACAACAGATCCACAAAAAGGCACCTTATAATGAAAATGCCTCACATACAAAATAAAGATAGGATTTTGAAGCCTGTGAGAGAACAGCATCAGATTACATACAGGGGGAAACCAATTTGGATAGCACATGATTTCTCAGCCCACACTCTAAAAGCAAGAAGGGCCTGGAACAATATATTTCAAGGTCTGAAAGAACATGGTTGCCAACCAAGAATCCTATACCTAGCAAAACTAACCTTCAGACTTCAAGATGAAATAAAATCCTTCCATGATAAACAAAAGCTAAAATAATTTACAAATAGAAAGCCTGTGCTACAGAATATTCTCAACAAAATATTCCATGAGGAGGAAATGAAAAACAACAACGTAGGTGAACAAAGGGAGGAACTACCTTACAAGAAAAACCAATCAAAGGAGAAAACAAGTCAAGTTAAAAACCAAAAACAAGCCCAAATGACTGGGAATACAAATCACATCTCAACAATAACCCTGAATGTTAATGGCCTAAGCTCATCGATCAAAAGACATAGACTGGTGGATTGGGTTAAAAAGAAAGACCCAACAATATGCTGCTTTCGAGAGACTCATCTCATAGATAAGGACATCCACAGACTAAAGGTGAAAGGATGGGAAAAAAATCTACCATGCACACGGACTCAGTTAAAAAGCGGGGTTTCCATCCTTATTTCGGATAAAGTGGACTTCAAGCCAAAGTTAGAAAGGATAAAGAAGAACATTTCATACTGCTTAAGGAAACCATAAATCAGGAAGACATAATGATCATAAATATTTATGCCTCAAACAACAGTGCATTCATGTACATCAAACAAATCCTTCTCAATTCCAGGAATCAAACAGACCATAAGACAATAATTCTGGATGACTTTAACACACTGCTGTCACCACTGGATAGATCTTACAAACAAAAACTAAACAAAGAAACCATACAACTCAATAATACAATCAATAACTTAGACTTAACAGATATATACAGAATATTCCATCCATCGAGGAATTTATTCTCAGCAGCACATGGACCCATCTCGAAAACAGACCATGTTATGCCACAAAGCAGCCCTTAAAAAATACAAAAAAATAGAGATATTGCCTTGTGTTCTATCAGATCATAATGGACTGAGAGTAGAAATCAATGACAAAATAAGAAACAGAAATTACTCCCACCTGGAGACTAAATAATATGCTATTGAATGAAGCATGGATAACAGAAAATATCAGGAAAGAGATTTTAAAAAATTCTTAGAGGTAAATGAGAATGACAATACAATATATCAAAACCTCTGGGACACTATGAAAGCAGTACTAAGAGGAAAATTCCTTACATGGAGAGCATTCAAGAAAACAATAAAAAGTCAACAACTAAATGACCTAATAATACAGCTCAAAGGCCTAGAAAAAGAAGAACAGAATAACAGCAAAAGTAGTAGAAGACAGGAAATAATTAAAATCAAAGCTGAAATCAATGAAATTGAAACATAAGAAACAACTCAAAAAATTGACAAAACAAAAAGTTGGTTCTTTGAATAAGTAAACAAAATAAAACCCTTAGCCACACTAACAAAGAGAAGGAGAGAAAAAAACTCAAATTACTACAATTCGTGATGAGAAAGGAAATATCATGACAGACACCACTAATATACATAACATAATGAGAAGCTACTCTGAAAATCTATACTCCAACAAAACAGAAAATACCGAAGACATCAACAAATTTCTAAAGACATATGATCCTCCCAAACTGAACCAGGAGGACATACACAATTTAAACAGATCAATTTCAAGCAATGAAATAGAAGCCATCAAAAGCCTACCAACTAAGAAAAGCCCAGGACCAGACAGATTCTCAGCTGTGTTCTACAAGACCTTCAAAGAAGAACTCATTCCATTACTTCTCAAAATATTCCAGGAAACAGAAAAGGAGGGAACCCTTCCAAACTCATTCTATGAAGCTAGTATCACCCTCATACACAAACCAGACAAAGACACATCAAGGAAAAAATTTTAGACTGACATCTCTGATGAATATAGATGCAAAAATCCTTACCAAAATCCTGGTAAACTGCATCCAAAAACATATTAAGAAGATAGTGCAATATGATCAAGTGGTGTTCATCCTGGGAATGTAAGGTTGGTTCAACATCCGGAAATCAATAAATGTAATTCAGCACATCAATAGACTTAATGTTAAGAATCACATGGTTATTTCAACTGATGCAGAGAAAGCGTTTGACAAAATACAACACCCCTTCCTGCTCAAAACACTAGAAAAAATAGGGATAGTAGGAAAATACCTTAACATATGTAAAGGCTATATATGCTAAGCCCACAGCCAATATCATTCTTAAAGGAGAAAAACTGAAAGCTTTCCCCCTAAAAACTGGAACATGACAGGGATGCCCTCTTTCACCACTTCTATTCAACATCGTCCTTGAAATACTAGCCAGAGCAATTAGACAGACTAAAGAAATTAAAGGAATATAAACTGCAAAAGAGGAACTCAAGCTGTCACTATTTGCTGATAACATGATTCTCTGTTTAGAGGATCCAAAAAACTCCACCAGAAAACCTCTAGACCTCCTAAATGAATTCAGCAAAACAGCAGGTTATAAAATCAACATGCATTACTCTAAAGCATTTTTATTCATAAGCAATGAAATATCTGAAAGGGAAATGAGGAAAACAACTCCATTCACAATAGCCTCAGTGCTGGCCGTATAGCTCCTCTCGTAGAGTGCCTGACTCTCTTGCTGAAGACCCAGGTTCAAGTCCCCAGCCCACTGTGATTGTGCAAATACCAAACAAACAAGTGCACCGCACAATAGCCTCAAAAAAATAAAATAAAATACTTGGGAATCACTCTAACTAAAGAGGTGAAAGATCTCTACAAGGAAAACCACAGAATATTAAAGAAAGAAATTGAAGAAGACCCTAGAAGATGAAAAGGTCTCCCATCTTTTTGGATAGGCAGAATTAATATTATCAAAATGGCCATACTTCCAAAAGTGCTATACAGATTTAACACAATTCCAATTAAAATCCCTATGACATATCTCATAGAAACAGAAAAAGCAATCATGGAATTCATCTGGAAGAACAAAAGACCCAGAAGAGCCAAAGCAATTCTGGGCAGGAAGAGTAATGCAGGAGGTATCACAATACCAGACTTTAAACTCTACTATAGAGTAATAGTAATATAAATAGCATGGTACTGGCACCAAAAGAGGCAGGTAGATCAATGGTACAGGATAGAAGACATGGAGACATACCCACATAAGTACAGTAAACTCATACTAGACAAGGGTGCCAAAAACTTACAATGGAGAAAAGATAGCCTCTTCAACAAATGGTGCTGGAAGAACTGGAAATCCATATGCAACAGAATGAAACTAAACCCCTACCTCTCACCCTGTACTAAACTCAACTCAAAATGGATCAAGGATCTAGGAATTAGTCATGAGACCCTTCACCACATAGAAGAAAAAGTAGGCCTGACTCTCTATCACATTGGCTTAGGACCAGAGTTCATTAACAAAACCCCATAGGGCGCAAGAAATAAAAGCAAGAATCAATAAATGATACAAACTAAAAAGTGTTTTTTCAGCAGAGGAAACAATCAATAATGTGAAAAGAGAGTCTACAGAGTGGGAGAAAATCTTTTCCACACACACTTCAGACAGAGCACTAATCTCCAGAGTTTAATAAAGAACTTAAAAAACTTTTATACCCAAAATGCAAAGAACACAATCAATAAATGGGCTAAGGAACTGGGCAGACACTTCATAGAAGAGGATAAACAGGTGATCAACAAATATATGAAAAAGTGCTCAGCATCCCTAGTAATTAGAGAAATGCAAATTAAAACCACCCTAAGATTTCATCTAACTCCAATTAGAATGGCTATTATCAAGAACACAAGCAATAATAAGTGTTGGCATGAATGTGGGGGAAAAGGCACACTCATACTTTGCTAGTGGAATTGCAAATTTGTGCAGCCACACTGGAAAGCAGTGTGGAGATTCGTCAGAAAGCTTGGAATGGACCCACTATTTGACCCAGCTATCCCACTCCTTGGTTTATATCCAAAGAACTTAAAATCAGCATACTACGGTGATGCAGCCACATCAATGTTCATAGCAGCTCAATTCACAATAGCTAGATTGTGGAACCAACCTAGATGCCCTTCAATTGACAAATGGATAAAGAAACTGTGGTATATATAAAATGGAATATTACTCCGGCTATAAAGAATAAAATTATGGCATTTTCTGGTAAATGGATGAAGTTGGAAAATATCATGCTAAGTGAAATAGACCAAGCCCATAAAACCAAAGGTTGAATATTTTCTCTGATAAGTGGATGATGATATATAACAAGGGGGAGTGGTGAAGGGGAAGAGAAGAATGAAGGAACTTTGGATGGTATAGAGGAAAATGGGGTGGGAGGGTTGGGGCACAGAAATATAATAGAATGAAATTGACAGTATTACCCTATTATGTATATTTATTATTACATGAATGGTGTGAATCTACATTGTGTACAACCATAGAAATGAAAAGTTGTAACCCATTTGTGTACAATGAATGCAGTCTGTAAAATAAATAAATAAATACATATAATAAAATGGAGAACAGAAAAGGATGGGGATGTGGCTCAGTGGTTGAGCATCCCTGGGTTCAATGCCAGGTACCAAAAAAAAAAAAAAAGAAAAAGAAAAAGAAAAAAAGAAAAACTAGTTAATTTCTTGAGAGCATTTCTCTAAAGGAGAGGGAACATTTAGAGTATGGGTAAGTTAGGTGCCTACTAATAGAAAAGATGATCCACTATGGCATATAGCAGTGCAGCTAATACAGTGATCTAACTACACAGTGATTATGGCCATAAGCTTGCCACAGAGTTGCTTGTGCACAGAATGTTACACAAGTTTTTAAACCTAATTTAATTTGAAAAGAATACATTCCAAGAATTATAAATAAGTCTTTTAATTTATTCTTCAAGGTGTATTTTCTTTTAAAAAATAATATAGGGGGCTATGGATGTGGCTAAGGGAAAGTACACTGTGCCTATAGTACCAGCAACTCAGGGAGGCTGAGGCAGGAGGACTGCAGACACACAGAGGAGAAAGAAAATTTATTTTGACTGGATGCGATGGCACATGTCTACAGTCCCAGCTACTAGGGAGGTTGAAGATAGAGGATTCCAAGTTTGATGACAGCCTGGACAACTTAGCCAGACCCTGTCTCAAATTTTTAATAAGGAGTTGTGAGTTTAGTTCAGTAGTAGAGTGCTTACCTAGTATGCAAGAGGTCCTGGTCATTGAAAGCATCCTAGTAAATTCAGGCAGGGAGGGCAGGTGATGTAGCTCAAAGGCAAACCACCACTGGGTTCAATCCCCAGTAACAAAAAGGAAAAAGGAAACACAGTCTGGACCTGGAAATTGAAACAGCAGCTATCTCAAGGATATAAACTGACCATTAATTAGATCTACCAATATTGATACTTGGAAAGTATTGATACATGGAAAGCAGCCCTCTGTTCCCCCTGGCAGTTAGAATAGCAGTATCTAAGAGGTGAATCTGCTGATTGCTTGTTTGCTAGAAAATCAGTAAAACTTTTTTTCTACTTTTTCTGAGAACTCATTATTGGATTCATATTGGGGACAAGGATTGAGTATCAAGGAGATCAATACAGAAGGACTGTTTGAGTCCAGGAATTCAAGGCCAATCTAGACAAAACAGCTAAACCCATTCTTAAACATTAAAGAAATAGAGAAAAATTGACTTAAAATATTCCATCTTTAAAATATAATGAAGGACGAGTAGATAGTGTTATCAAATTGGATGGCAAAGAATTGTTTATTATGCAAATTAAATTATATCTGTGCTAAAAATATTATATATGCTGACATTACCAACGTATGTGGTCATCACAATATTTCCAAATCATGGAAAATAGTCAGAAAAGTTAGAGTCAGGTATGGTGGTGCACACCTGTAACTCCAACAACTTTGGAGGCTGGGGCAGGAGGACTGCAAGTTGGGAGGCCAGCCTCAGCAACTTAGCAAGACCCTGTCTCACATAAGTAAGTAAGTAAGTAAATAAATAAATAAATAAATAAAAGTCTCACTGGTAAAGGGCCCCTGGGTTCCACCCCACTACCAAAAAAGAACAAAAGAAAAGCCATACAAAATATTTCATTATAGAATTTCTTCACAAAAATTTAAAAAATGAAATAGGACTCAAATCTAAATAAGCATCCAAGTGGTTCATTTGTCAGGCAAAAAAAAAAAAAAAAAACTTATTTATGGCATGTTAATTAAATGATGTTTGATTACAGCAACTGAAAAAAATGTGTTACAGATAAACTTGTTAAAGAGCTTTAGGTGATAACAGTTACTTAAAGTGTTAAGGACCCAGGGAACAATATTAGTAGTCAATTTAAAAATAAAAGTAAATGATTTCCTTGACTCTTAATGAGTTGATGGGTATTTCTGTCAAAGTTCATTTGTTTCTGTTTATTCAATGAGTCAGTATTTGAATTGACTGAAGAAACAGTCTTATGGAGGCTAATTCACAAATAGCACAAAATAGGCAAGAATATTTTTAAAAGTCTTGGTTTCACAGACTTTCATGCCTAATGAAAATGAAAGCATTTAAGTTTTATATTTTTAATCAATAGATACACTGGAAAGAATCTGAATCTCCTATGTATTACTGAATGAGCAGTATCAACAATAACTCATGAACATAACTGTCGTTCAGCCCATGAATTTTTGTCAAAATAGCAGAATATCCTGATTTAACTTGTCGCACAGCAGTGATGTTTTAATCATGATTTTTTTTTAAAAAGCTCAAGGCCAAGATTGAAATTTTTCCAAATGAAGAATCTGTTTTAATCATTATATGGAATAGTGAGTGACATAGTGGGCATTCATTCTTGGTAGTTTGTTAATTCTGATCACTTGATAATACTTCTTAATAAATTCAACCTTAAATTACAAGACAAAATAGCACTTATGAACACATAAAAAGTAATATTGTGTTACAAGATAAAAAGCAATATTAATTCTGCCTATCTAAGAACACGGGAGATCTCTCCATCTTCTAAGGTTTTCTTCAATTTTTTTCTTTACTGTTCTGTAGTTTTCATTGTAGAGGTCTTTCACCTCTTTTGTTACCCAAGTATTTCATTGTTTTGTTTTTTTTTTTTTTTTTTTTTTTTGAGGCTATTGTGAATGGAGTGGTTTTCCTAATTTCTCTTTCAGAGGATGCATCACTTATGAATAAAAATGCATTAGATTTATATGGATTGATTTTATATCCTGCTACTTTGTTGAATTCATTTATTAGTTCTAGTTCTAGAAGTTTTCTAGTGGAGTTTTTGGATCCTATAAATATAGAATCATGTCACTGGCAAATAGTGACAGCTTGAGTTCTTCTTTTCCTATTTGTATCCCTTTAATTTCTTTGGTCTGTCTAATTGCTCTGGCTAGTGTTGAATAGAAGTGGTGAAAGAGGGCATCCCCAGATCAATTCACAATAGCTAGATCGTAGAGTCAACCTAGCTAGATGTCCTTCAACGAATGAATGGATAAAGAAACTGTGGTATATGTACACAATGGAAAATTATTCTGCCACAAAAAAAACAGTAATTATGGCATTTGCAGATAAATGGATGGAATTGGAGAATATCATGCTAAGTAAAATAAGCCAATCCCAAAAATCTAAAGGCCAAATGTTTTCCCTGATAAGTGGATAATGATATATAATGGGGGGGAGTGAGAGAAGAATGGAGGAACTTTAGATTATGTAGAAGGAAATGAGAGGGAGGGGGTATGAATCTACATGATGTACAACCATAGAAATGAAATGATGTACCCTGTTTGTATACAATGAATCAAAATGCACTGTTAAAAAGTTTTTAAAAATTTTAATTTTTAAAAAAGAAAATTTCTATCCTCATACAAGTTTTGCAATGATTATATTTTTTTAAGATCAAACTAGTTTTAGCAGTCCTTTAGGATTTCAATGAAAGTGCAAAGGAAATTTTCATGTTTTAAAATCAGTGAAGAGCTTTCAACTAATCTTCAGTTGAAAATGATTAATATGACTATAAAAAGGCAAATATCAAAAGAACAATATATTCTATAATTGATGTCCAAGAAATCACTATGTTCAATTTAAATTATATGCCTTTGGATTGATATCAATTGGGAAGTGCCTATCCATATGAAAAGGTATTTTTCAAAGATGAAATTTATAAAATCTCATTACAGATCAGGACTATCAGATGAACATTTGCAATTAATTTTGATGATAGGGAATAAACAACTTTGAAGCCTAGTTAAGAAAAATGTTATTCTCCAACTCTGAAAAACAGAAAAAATCTGAAGAAAGGATTTCTCATTAGTAGACTGTTTCACAAAAATTTGTACTGAATATTATTATACTTTAAATTTTACCAATTAAAGTGTTGTGGACATTGTTTATCTTTCTTGTACTATATGTACCTGTGGAATATCTTCAATTCTGCCTCTTAGCCCATGAAGCCTAATATATTCACTATTCATTCCTTTATAGGAAAAGCTTGCCAACATCTATTCTAATGAAATCTAAGTATATCTGTAGGATGTTAATCAGTGAAGGGGAAGAAAGATTTCCAGTCAAAGAGGACAACTTGAGCATGTGAGAAAAATCAATAGAGTAATCCAGATATGGTGCACATGGCTATAATATCAGCAACTCAGGGAGACTGAGGCAGGAGGATTACAAGTTCTAGTCCAGTCTCAGCAACTAAATTAGAAAACAAATAGGACTGGGGATATAGTTCAGTGGTAAAATGTCCCTAGGATCAATTCCCATTACCCATCCCCTCAAATCCACAGAGTAAGTGAAAAATAATAAGTAATTATTATGTATCAAATCATATAAAAACCATGCTTTGTTGATTTGTTTATTTGTTTTGATACCAGGGATTGAACCCAGGGGCACTTAACCATTGAGTCACACCCCCAGTCCTTTTTTATATTTTATTTAGAGATGGTCTTGCTGAGTTGCCTAGGGCCTCACTAAATTGGTAAGGCTGGCTTTGAACTTGAGATCCCCTTGAGCTACTGGTACTACAGGCTTGAGCCATCAAGCCATGCTTAGGTTTGCTTTTCTGAGACAATCAGCAATACTAGACGTTTCCACAAGAGGGCTCCCTTTATTTAGTTCCCCCAAATATGAAAACTTCAAATGGAAAATTGGGAAGAATTTTACAGTGAGCACTTACATACCTATCAATCTCAGCCTGTTATCAACATTTTACTCTATTTGTTTTGTCACATATCTAGCCATTAATTCACCATGTTTTTGATGTAAAATATACCTATCTTTAAACACTTCAGCATGTATTATACTAGTGCTAAATGCCTCTCTTTTCCTCTTTTGCAGTAAAATTTATAAATTAAATGTTCAAATCTTAAATATTTTTTGACAAGCTGTAATTAACCCATCAAAATATACATTATCATTAACATAGTTTCCTCCCTCCAGTCACTCCTTCCCTCGACAGTCACTCAACCACTAATCTGATATTTCCCCCACTATAGGTTAGTTTTGTACAATGTAGAACTTGATATATATGAAGGTACACAGTATTTACTTTTTTGTGAAAGGCTTTTAGTTAACATAATGCTTGGAACTCATCAGTGTTGCTGTATCGTTACTGAGTAACAGTACATTAAATAAATGTATATTATAGTTTATTTATATATTTATCTATTAATGGACACCTAAACTTTGCTATATTTGACTATTATAGATGAATATGTTATAAACATTATTATATGAAGTTGTTCTTTTTCCTTTAGAATATTTGGGGAGGGTGAGTGTTGCTCGGTGAGAGTGCTTGTCTAGTGTGTATAAGGTCCTGAGTTCAAACCCCAGCACTACGAATACATAAATAAATAAAATTTTTTTTTTTGTGGGTATGTGGTACTGGAGATGAAACCAGGGCCTAAGAATGTTAAGCATGTGCTCTGCCACTGAGCTATATATCCTCAGTTCCTTAAAATGCTTTTTTTTTTTTTTTGTAGTTGTAGATGGACAGAATGTCTTTATTTAATTTTTTATGTGGTGCTGAAGATTGAACCCAGTGCCTCACACATTAGACAAGCGCTCTGCCAATGAGCTACAGCCCCAGCCCCTAAAACACTTTTTTAAATTACAAAATAATACAAATGGTGCTTATTCTATTTTTCAGGACTAAATTGTGGGACTTAGTTTTTTAATTCCAAGAACATCATAATTGTTTGAAACTTATCATGGAAAAGTAGTTTTAAAAAGTACATAAGAACCAGAGACTATTATGATGAGCCTTGATACCCAACACCCAAATTTAATGCCAGGACAACCATTTTTTCAGATATGCCCTTTTCTATAACACATCCCTCAGATTATTTTAAGGCAAATACCAGATATCTTGTTATATAATCTTTACTTAGTATGTATCTCTAAAAATAAGAGTTTTTAAAAAATATATAACAGTATGATTGTAACACTTAAAAATTAATAGTAAATATTGATATAAAAAAAATTCCAGGGCTGGGGAGATAGCTCAGTTGGTACAGTGCCTGCCTTGCATGCACAAGGCCCTGGTTCAATCCCTAGTACCGGAAAAAAAAAAAACCGACATATTCAAATTGCCCTGGTAGTCTGTCTAGCTTGTTTGTTCAAATCAGGGATTAAATAAAATCCATACATTGCAATTAGTTAGTGACAAGGTTCATATATTTCTTTTCTTCTAAGGGCAGAGCCAGCATCAATTAGCACAAGCACTAAAGTTGCACAGGGCACCAAACTAAGGAGAGGTCCACACTCGGGTTTAATACTCTGCAGCTTCTATCTTGAAAGTCTTAACTTCATCATTGATTTTGTTTGTAAGTGAAGTACAATGAGATAATAGAGAATAGTACCTTGGGTTTGCTGCCTCAGCTCAATGCAGTCCTATTTCCTGATGGCTCTGTAGGCTGATTCAGCAGTTCCAGGATGTCCCCTGCTGTCATGACTACATCCCTTGTCCCCCAAGTGAACAAAATTTGATTTGATGAATCATTCAAGATTTGGGTACAAAACAAATTGGGGGTGGGGAGGTAGTTTGCTTGTCTGCTGTGGGTTTGGCTAGGAAGGCAATGGAATATGGCTGGCTAGACTTTCTGGTCCCCAGCTGTGGCACTGCCTGTTGGAGCCAGGACTGAGAGCTGGTGGGCCACTTCAGTGCAAGCCAACATGCTGGGCACCTGGGCACCAGCAAAGGCTGCACTGACCTAGTGTCCTGGTCTAAGAGCTTAACATTAAATTGCAAATAAAAAAATACTATAAAAGGTCAAGGGATAGAGGGAAGAAACTAAATAGATTCATATTTTAGTACTTTAGCAACACCTTTTTCCAGCTCACTTTCACTCGCCCCTGCAAATTATTTCTGTGCTGGTCCTGTCTTTAGGTTCTAATCTTTCTTCAGTTTATATGTTGTTGAAAAAATTGTTATCCTATTTCTCACACACTAGATACTGCCAACTACATCTCTGTAGTCAATTCACATGTTCTTCCATCCCTTATTATTTCCTAAAATTTGTAAATATGAAGCTTGAGAGATTTAAATTTTATTAAAGAATGTTTTGGGGGGTGAAAAAAAAAAAACAAGAATGTTCCATAGGTACTTCAATGTGTCTCAGTGTCACAACCTACATTGTTATCCTACATTGCCTACTGTCACCAGAGGTTCATTATTCCTAAAATATATCCTATTCTAAACAATCCTCTGAACTTCCTGCTACACAGCTATTTTCCTGTACTATGAGCAATACTAAATCCAGCCTTTCAAAACTGACCCATCCCCCAGAAACCTGCTCCTTTTTCTGTTCTCCCTTGACAATGATACTACCATTCACCAAACCTCCAACATCGTATTTTTCTTACACCCTGAATTATCTATGGTTATGTGAACAAATTATCTCCAAAACATATTTTGTTTCTGTTTTTGTGATGAGGGTAAACTATGTTCCCCAATCTGGCCCCTGTGTTCAAGTGATCCTCGGGAGGTTCAAGCCTCCCAAGTAGCTGGGACTACAGGAACATGCCACCATACCTACCTTTAGTGGTTTAAAACTGCTAAAGAAGTTACAGAAGCTAAAAAGAGCAGCACCAAATTTGGTTCAGAACTACTCCAAAAGTGAATGAAAGAATTGAGTGCAGCTGAGACTTTTGTCTATGATAGAAAGCAAAGAGAAAATTAGCAAAAAAATTATGGATGGTATTGAAGTTGTATTTAAAACAGTAAGAAGGTTTCTTTTAGGGGTTTCTGTATAATTTCTTCCTACTCTAAGAGTGTTTAGATCACAGTTTAAATTGTGATACAGGTAGCCTATTACAAAGAACCCTTGAAATACCCATTAAAGAATGCCCTCAGGAAAGGGTAAAATGCAGCTAAAACTCTGACCCAGTTTCCTGCTTTTCCTTCCATAATGAATTTCAAAGGTCAAAACCAACCGAAATCTATCTAAAATGCTGGAAAGGGACAGAAATTCTGAGATTCTGTTCAGCAAATGGGACTACAATCCTATAGGTGGATCTTGACTCTACCCCTATTCACATCCTAGCTGAGCCTTGCAACCAGAAGCCAGGACCATTTCAGATTTTTTTTCTTTAAAAGATCAAACATTTGCCAGGCATGGTGACACAGGCCTGTAATCCCAGTGACTCAAGAGGCTGAGGCAGGAGGATCATGAGTTCAAAGCCAGCCTCAGAAATTTAGTAAAGCCCTAAACAGCTTGGCAAGACACTGCCTCAAAACAGAAAATAAAAAGGGCTGGGGATGTGGCTCAGTGGTTATGTGCCCCTGGGTTCAATGCCAGGTACCAAAAAAAAAAAACCTAACATTTTGAAATCAGGTATGATTTAGACTGTAGTTGGATGAAAATCCCATGACTCAGTTCATAAAGCTATAGAAGACTAAGGAAGCAAACACCTTCCAAGTACACTAGGCATTTTCAAGAGTTGGTCAGAGTTGGTCGAACAAAAATTCTTTGTTCTGCCTTTTGATTCCACACATATCTCTTTTAATTCATTTTTGACTGGTTCAACAATAATTCTACCCTTTCTTGACATTAGTCATCTCATTGAACATTCCAAATCTCTTCAATCATCCACCTTACAAAACATTTTTAGGGTGAGTTGCTTATATAGTTAGAAAGCACAACTTAAATCATTTCATTTGTTTTCTATTCATGTATTATGCATGACAGTCTCCCACTGCTTCTTGCCAGTACCCCTTCATATACTTAAGAATCTGGTATCACAAAAAAAGCTCAAAAAATTGAGGCCTGCGTCCTCCCGACAGACCTGGCAAGAGCTTCAGTCTCCACGTCCCTCAGCTTCCCTAAGCAACCATTCGCTGCAATCAAACTCCTACCTTAATTGTGCAGTCTCCTCACATACTCGGTAGGAACTTTGTAAACTGAATAAGCTAAGGTATATAAACTCTTTAGCACAAATCCTGGTACGAACAAAGCTCACAATGAACGTTAATTATAATCAACGCAAAGTGCCATTACGCTGGGAGACAGTTCCAGACTATTTTTTAAATTTTTTTTTCCATTTTTACTAGTGCATTATAGTTGTACATACTGATGGGATTTGTTGTCACACATTCGTACATGCACACAATATAACAATACAATTTGACCAATATCACTCCCCAGCATTTCCCCCTCCCTGTTTTTTGCTTTTAAACGTTATTTTTATTTTTTTCTTTCGGGTGGTGGGAATTAAACCCACGGCTCTAGCAACACGTGCTCTACCACTCTGCAACACCCCAGCCCCTAAAATTTAAATGTATTGGTTCTGGAAGTGGGTCAACACGGAAGGCACAATGCGACTTGTGTTTTACCTGCGGGGTATTCATCTGTGAATCTATACAAAGGAAAAGGAGCGAGGACACGGGACACCCGTCTCTTTCGTTCACATTCCTTCCGGTAGAACGGTTGGCTCTAGAACACTTGGCCATAGGAGGCTGACTGGCCACAAGAGCGGCCTGCAAGGCCACTTCCTTCCTCTCTCCTTAGGGCATCCAGCAATCTAGCGGAATTCCTCCCAAGCCCGCCACAGCCCAGAACGCTGAGATCCCTGACCGCGGTGTGTAACGTCATCACCCAGCGCCCGGGTCAGCGAAAGGGATTTGGGGAGGAGATTCCCCCACGACCTTATAAGGTCTCTTCCCATGATGCTCTCCTTCTTTTCGCCATCTTTTCCTCTTTCTCAGCAGCTACCGCCATGAAGTAAGCTTGAATCCCAATCCTCTTTCATCCGCGCGCAGAACTCCTCTGCGGCTCCCTGGGCATGGCTTGTATTTGCTGTAAACAGCCCCCTTAATGGGTTTTCACTTTTCGTTACAGGGTCGAGCTGTGCAGTTTTAGCGGGTACAAGATATACCCCGGACACGGGAGGCGCTACGCCAGGACCGACGGAAAGGTAAAAGGCCGCTTTGGCTTTTCGAGCTCAGAAAAGGAAAGGCCAACCTACTTCTGTCTAAACGGGTAATTTCCTACCAGACTGTTGGTTTCTGAAAGGGTTTGGGATCCCTGCATGGAGTGAGCTTGGCATCAGAAACTTCTAAGCGAACCAGTATTGAGCCTTAATCTAGTGCGAGCCAGGTGGGAAAGAGGAGCGGTTTTTGTAACTGATGACGTAGTGTACGGGAAATAACAGGGGTATGGGGTATCTGCTTGTTTTATGGCCCCAGGTCCTTTTGGAATCCCGGGAGGGAAAAGGGCAGAATTCCCGGAATTTGACACCCCACCCTTGCTAAGAGCGCAACTTTGCCTCGGGAGAACAGACGAAACATGACAATCATATGACCCAAGCTCACTGGTGTCTGTGATCCCCAATTTCATAAAAGAAAAGAGTACTTAAATATCTTGTAGGGTTTTCAAGCTCGGCTTCTCCTGTTTGTTTAGCTAGGTAGTTAATGACTTTGGATTTGTCACATCAGGTTTTCCAATTTCTTAATGCAAAATGCGAGTCAGCATTCCTATCCAAGAGGAATCCTCGGCAGATAAACTGGACTGTACTCTACAGAAGAAAGCACAAGAAGGGCCAGTCGGTGAGTGGAACGCCCTTTGGTGTTGTGGGGCAATCTCTAAAGAAATTAAAGCTCTTAAGTATTGGTTTCTGTCGCTAATGTGACCAAGTGAGAGGGTTATTCAAATAAGCTTGTAAAATCTAAAGCATCAAACAGTGAAGTGAAAGAAGGATGATGTAAGAGTCTCTCCTTTCCATCTTAGGCTTAGCAAGGCTTAGCAACATGGAGTTGAAATTGCAAATATCCCTTTGTATAAGTTAAATTAGTTACATTTGGGTTATAAAGCATGATGGAAAGGTTAAAGGTGTTCCAGGGGGTGAAAATTGTGTCTTCTTACAACTTAATTTTTAATATAGTCCTTATAGTATTAGCAGTAAGGTAGGTATATCAGTGGAGTCTCCCAACATAAAATACTGGCTCATCCTGAAGTCTGAAATACATTTTTGGTAGGTTCTTTGCCACCCTATCCCTTTCTGGTGTCCTTTTAACTAGATGAAGGAGATTTGTGAGGAAAAAAGTTTTGGTTGTGGTGGTAGAACTACAACTGCTATTCAGAGGACTTGGAATATTTATACTTATTTAGTGAGCATCCCCTATGTGGAAAACTTTACTAGGTATGATGGGAAATACCATCGGTTATAAAATATATTAAGAGGAGGGAGATTGTCTGAATTGTAGTACATACCTGTAATCCCAGCTGCTTAGGAGGCTAAGGGAGGAGGATCAGAAGTTTAGACCAGCCTGGACAACTCAACCAGACCATTTCAAAATAAGATTTAAACAAACTGGGGGTGGGATATAGCTCAGTGGCAGAGTGCTTGCCTAGCTTGCTGGAGGCCCTGGGTTCAAGCTCCACTAGGTAAAATTATTATTAGTTCCATGTAAAAGTGGAGTTGACAGACCCATTAGGATGACGATTGTCAAAAGAAATGGGATATTGTAGGTGTTGGTGAGGATAGGAGAAACGAACCCTTGTTCATTGCTGGATGTTAAAATCATATTATGATCTGGCAGTTCAGCTCTTCCATTTATACCCCAAAGAACTGAAAACAGGTACTCAATTAACTTGTATACTGATGTTAATAGCACCACTCTTCACCATAGCCAAAAGGTGAAGATGGCTGTTCATTAGAAGAAGAATGGATAACAAAATGCACAGGTTGAATAGTTGTCATTCCAAATGCTTAAAGCAGGGAGTATCTCTGATAATGGAATGCCTAAAGCATTCCTAATACATTTGGAATAGGTGGATAAACATAATGAGATTTTGGTAAAGGACATTAGTCTAAACACAATTTGTTATGTTTCTTACAGGTAGCCTAAAGATATTTTATACATATTTTTAGTGCAGCTGCATTTTGACAACCTTTCACCTGAGGTTAGGTGTGGAATTTTCCACTTGTTGCTCAAAAAATTTTGGATTTTAGAGCAAGTTTGGATTTTGTGGTTGCAGATGCTCAGCCTGTTAATATACAGGCTTAAAAAAGGCTGACAACTTATATATGAACCTTGAAGATAGGCTTGCTCAGCCTCCTGAGTAACTAGGATGATCTGCTGGACCTTACTCATAAGTAGATTCTTAAATGTATAAATAGTATTTTTAAAGCCATTTTCAATCCTTCTAATAGTTCAGTTTGTCATCTTTTTTAAAGTTGTCAAAAGTGGCTAGGATTTATGATAGGCGATTTAAACAATTCATAAGTAGAAAGCTTACATGTTTTATTTCAAATAATTGGCATTAATTTTTTAAAATATCTTTGTAGATGTTGAGAGACCTTTATTTTATCCATTTATTTATATATCGAGAATATACTGGGTTGAGAATCGAACCCAGTGCCTCACACTTGTTAGGCAAGTACTCTATCACTGAGCCACAACCCCAGCCCCTGGCATGAATTTTTTTGTTGTTGAGTATGAGTCTTTTTTTTTTTTTTTTTTAAACTCAGTTTTGTTTTTATTGTCTTAAGGATATTAGTAAACTCAATCCCCCCCCATTAGCCCTCTCTTAAAAGTCTTTTAAAGTTTTAAGTCTAATTAAAAGACTTAATAAGTGTGCTCTGGTGTTTTTGTTCTGTAGGAAGAAATTCAGAAGAAGAGAACCCGACGTGCAGTCAAATTTCAGAGGGCCATCACTGGTGCATCTCTTGCAGATATCATGGCCAAGAGGAATCAGAAACCAGAAGTTAGAAAGGCTCAACGAGAGCAAGCTATCAGGTAAGGAATGGTTCACTGAACATTTCAACCATTGGGGGTAAACTTTAGATTAGGTTTTATTTACAACATGGTCTAATTTGTTGTGTTTTTTTGGTACTGGGGATTGAACCCAGATGTGCTTTACCACTGAGCTATCTCCCTGGCCCATTTTATTTTTAATGAGAGACAGGGTCTCGCTAGGTTCCTGAGCTTATCCTTAAACTTGGGATCCTCCTGCCTCAGCCTGTGGCAGCTGGTAATCCCAACAACGGTGGAGGCTGAAACAGGAGAATTGCAAGTTTGAGGCCAGCCTCAGCAATTTAGCAAGACCTTATCTCAAAATTTAAAAAATTGAAAGGGCTAAGGATATAGCTCAGTGGTAAATCCAATTCCCAGTACAACAAAGTAAAATGGTATATGCAGTTAAATTTACGGTCTAATACACATTAAGGTAACTTGATGATGAAGTTTAATAATCCCCTTGGATTTTGGACTTAACCTACAAATGAACAAATAGAAATGAGGAAGGAAGCAATATGATAGTTCTAAAACTGTAGTTCCTCAATTTTTTGTACTCTTAAGGAGTAAAGTGCTTTGCCTAAATTTATCTTTAACTCCACAGGGCTGCCAAGGAAGCAAAAAAGGCTAAGCAGGCATCTAAAAAGACAGCAATGGCTGCTGCTAAGGTAATTTATGGTTTTTTCTTGGATTTCTTAACATAGCAGGAAGTTTTTAAGTCAAGGAGTAGTAAATGAAGTGAATACAAGGCTTATTGGATTCCTGGGTGGGTGACTGGTTCAGATTTCTTTCTAGGAACCAGTGAGTGTTAATGTTAGGTATTGGGAACAGGGAAAATAAAATGGCTTTTGATTTTTATTTTTAAATAATTTTAGGCTCAAAGATTTTCCACTTTTCTCTGTTGCCATGATGAAAATTTTAAACCAGAAAATTAATATTGGTCCTATACTCCTAATAAAAATAGTATCCTTTTTCTATTTAGATACAGTTCAGAGTCCCATACTGCATTTGCCAATTGAGTCTCCTTGTTCTCCAATCTGTACTGTGTGTCTTTGTCTTTCATTATGAAGATGGAAATTCTAATATGAGGTTTATATAAAAAAGTTTATAATAGGAATGCAGTTAAATTATTCAGGCAATGTAGTATATACATACATATATGTAAATAAATCAGGACATAAAAGTGGGTGATAAAAAGTTCAGTGAAGTAATGTCATATTATCTTTTTACAGGCTCCCACAAAGGCAGCACCTAAGCAAAAGATTGTGAAGCCTGTGAAGGTTTCTGCTCCCCGAGTTGGTGGAAAACGCTAAATTTGCAGATCAGATTTTAAAATAAAGTTGTATCTGTAACTTAGGTTGTGTTGAATTTTTGTTCCAAAACAGGCATGTTGGGTCTACATGGTAATGTATTATAAAGTTGAGAATTTAAGACAGTTTTTAAAAGTTCATTTCTTGGGGCCAAGGGTGTAGATCAAAATTGTAGACTGCTTGCTTAGCATATACACACCCTGATTTGAGTCCCTATAGCAAAAATAAATTGAAACTTGGTTTCTGAGGAATAATGACTCCCAATGTAAGCCTCTTAATTGGTGAAATGTTAAAATAAGATGTGTGATTGAATTCTAGTTGTGCTTCCATGAGGTATTAAGGACACATTACACAGGCTGCAAGTACTGAAATGTATAGATTTAGTCCAAGTTAACTATTAAAATGCTCTTTTTCTGCCATTTCTCTATCCATGACAGGCATATTTATTTTATATTGGGTTTGCCTTCTATATATCGGGACCCCCTCCCCCGACTGTTAGATGTTAGCTGTTTTGACAGTGCCAAAAAATCCTGAGCTACATTAATCGCTTGCTTCTAGAAAATAGTATCCTCCTCCCTATTCTGGCTACTGAACCCGAGGACACTGAGTTAGGAGTATATTGTACCTGTTCCCAGAGTAGTTTGTTGAGCTAGGACTTTGACAGACATGTGCCAAAATTGCTCAGTAGCCTGATGATGTTCAAGAGATGTGTAATAGGGGCTGGGGCTGTAGCTCAGCGGCAGAGCACCTGCCTAGCACATGTGAGGTCCTCCGTTCGATCCTCAGCACTGCATAATAAATAAAGGCATTCTGTCCATCTACAACTAAAAAAGAATTAAAAACAAAAAAGAGATGTGTAATGTGATAAGGAAAATAGTAGTTAGAAATTTGTGAATAGCTTGTCTTTATTAGCTGCCAACCTGTGCTAAGTTGTAAGGATACAACAATGCTCAAGCCATTATGTTGTTGGGTATAATAAAACAGGTTTGGGGAGAACCTGAAAAAAAACTATCTTATGTGAAATCAGTGTCAAGAAATGAGTAAGTGAAGCTGAAAATATTAAAGGTTTTTCTTGGAAAAAAGTCTTTTGGTGGTAATGCAATTTGTGAAATTCAAGGGAAAATAAGGACACTAGCTGACAAAGTTAAAATACCCAAGTGAATCCTTATTAAAACACTTGTTTCTTCTCCCAAAGGAGAATGTGAGGATCAGTGGACTGCTCAGTGTTTTCACATGTGTTCTGCAGAAACTGAACTGGATGGAGAAATGTTTTCATAAGATTTTCTTTAGTATTTGCATTTTTCATCTATTATTAGATGGGTCTCTCCATAGCAACTTGCTAAGTTGCTAAGGCTGGCTTTGATCTTGTGATCCTCCTGCCTCAGCCTCCCTAGTGGCTGGGATTGCCAGAATGCACCACGGTGCTTTTTTTCTTTTTTAACACCTTAACCTCCTTGCCTGAATAGCAGCATTTGCTAGCTGTTTAACTGATTTTCATAAGACATCCTTTTGGTTGCTATACCCACCTCAGGAGCACTCTACCTCTGAGCTCCATCCCTGCCTTTGTTTTTGAGATAGTTTCGCTAAATTTCCTAGGCTTTACTCAAAACTTGAGATTCTCCTTCCTCAGCTTCCTTAGAAGCTGGGACCACGGGTGTGGGTTAATTTGTTTTCATTTAAAGGGAGTTGATATCACAAAAGTGCTGACCACCGCATGGACCAACCAGCTCTTCTTTGAGGGTAGATTTTGGACATCCCCTTTCACTGTCCCACTGTAGGCGTGTATTACCACCTTCTAATTCCATCAGTTACTGTTGAAAAGTCTGCAGGTATATAATTACAAATAGAACCCAGTTTTGCTTTTGAGTCTCCTGCAACTCGGCTACTATCTGCCCCATACCTATCCCAACCATGTTCAGTCTCAGACCTCAGAACCAGATGGGGAAAGAGATTGACAGTATCTGCAGCCAAAGTTCCTGGGCTAAGAAAGCCTAGAACTGCAACTTGCTAGGGAATGTGGGCTTTTTTAAAGCACAGCAGATTTTAGCCCAGGAAAAGACCACCACACGGTACTACCAGCTAAAAAAAAATCCGAATTATGACCCTTAGGGCACATCAGGAAATGGGTTGAAATCTGCTTGGCTTCTTGTGTCGTACAATACGTTGAGTGTAAAACGGAGACCTTTCCCTACCTGAATTTATGTAAAAATATATGCAAACGAAGCTAAATGGCGCTGACCACTCCATTTCTTTCCAACGCGATTGCCCTTTATATGTACATCATCGTTATACATGCTGATCATTCCAGAAAAAATCCTGCTTATTCCTTGGGTAATTGGGTAGAGGGGCAGCGGTTTACGTACATGAACGAAAACTTATAAAATTGAAGGACTTAGGTTTTCTAATGTTTGTTAACTGAAGTCTACATTTCCATGTGAATGTATTCAGTGACATTTGCTAAAGTCTGAATACCTGATGCTTTACGTCAGGTGTCTCAAGGTAGACAAAAACGATCTCATTTACCCTTTGGTTGTCTCACCCTTTTGGTTATTTCTGAAGGGATAAGAACTGCCCACCAGCTCCTACACGTGGCTTTTCGGAGCATGGGAAAAGGGAAAAATAAAAAAGGGAAACTGCCAGGACTTAAGATGGCTGCTCAAAACCCCTTCTATTTCCTAGCAAAGGCCTACCCGTTTCCAAAATGTCTGCCCGCAGTGCTGACGTCATTTGATCCGCTCCCTCAAACCAGAAAGAGAAAACACTCCAATCCGGGCTCAGTCCACGCCCTTAGCTTGCGTCACTTCCGATGGTGCAGCAGCCATTTTGTCAGTCGCGAGCGGATCCCGCGCGCTGGAGAAGTGCAGTTCCCCCTGGTTACCAACTCGTCCGTTCTCCTTTCACGCTCCCGGCGCCGTGAAAGAGCGCTCACCAAAGGCGGAGCCGTTCCTCTGTACAGTGCCGCCACCGCTGTTGCATCTACCCGGAGCTAGTGCGCTGTCTTCCTCCACCACCACTGACAGGTGCCCTCAGGGAGCCGCCGTCCGCGATGTCAAGCGAGGAAAGCTACCGGGCCATCTTGCGCTACCTGACAAACGAGCGCGAGCCCTACGCGCCGGGCACCGAGGGCAATGTCAAGCGTAAAATCCGCAAGGCTGCCGCCTGTTACGTGGTGCGTGGCGGGACTCTGTACTACCAGCGGCGGCAACGGCACCGCAAGACCTTTGCGGAGCTAGAGGTAGTACTGCAGCCGGAGCGGCGCCGGGGCCTCATCGAGGCGGCACACCTGGGCCCTGGCGGCACTCACCACACCCGGCATCAGACCTGGCACGACTTGTCCAAGACGTACTGGTGGCGAGGTTAGACCTGGCCCGCGGCGAGAGGGCGGGTCGGCGGCTAGTTGCCCGGGCAAGGCCTGTTGGCGCGGCCTGTTGGCGCACCGCGAGCTGGAGAGTCTCGGACGCCTCTTGCCTGGCCAGCCCGCGCTCGGTGGCAGAGCGGCTGCCAGGCGGCGTCGAGAGGGTGGGGGACGCGAAAGGAGCCGCACTTCCCACAGGAAGAAGGCCGGGAAGCTAGGGGCGGACCCTCGCCCGGGGTGGGGCCAAGGGGGCTTCCCCGGGGGCCGGGCCAGCGGCGGGGAGGGCGGGACGCCGGAGCTCGGCCAGTCCAGGCCCGCCTCTCTGGGCAACCCGGAGGCGGTGGCTCAGTCTCTTGGGAGGGAGTTGTGGCGTTTGGCCCGGGAGGCTGCGGGTTTTTCCTTTTACAGTCTTGTGCAGATTATTTTGGTCAGGGATGGCTTGTCCCAAACCCGGCTGCTGTTTCCTGTGTGTTCTGCTCGCGTTTGGGGGAATGGGTTTGAACCTTGCTGCATCTACTCGCTCTGTTTGTCAGGATTCTGCTACTACAGCGTAAATAAGGAATGATGCGTTTGTGTGCAGAAGTGTTAAAGAGTAATCGTTGAAAAGTCGTCTTGAATCTCGCGATTATTGCGATAGTTAAATGTAAAGGCTATCAAATACTTTTAATTCTGAATGTTTTAATGTTCTTCGCCCTGATTCTGGGAATTACAGAGGCACCACGTATACCCAGAAAAGATACGGATACTGTGGTTACCTTTTTAATTGTCAGAATTTAATCTCTAAAGTTTCTTAACTCCTTGGAAACCAGTTTAGTGGAGGAGAGCTTGTGCCCTTGGGTTCTTAACCACCTTCCCTTTCTACAAAGTTGTTAAATACTAAACCACTCAGTGAAGTTTGTAGGCTCATGTAAGAAGGCGCTTTGTCAACAAGGAAGGATCTGCCACTCTCGAGAGAAATTAAATCATGAGTCTTGATTTCTTTTTCTCTGAATAAAGAAATTAGACTGTGGTCCTAGTTTCTAAAGGTTTTTTTTTTTTTTTTATGAGCATTGTTCATCAAAACTCTTCTATTACAAACTTTTGTTCCTTAGAAAATTCTTTTCCTTTTTCAAAACAGATCTGTATTCTCAAATGCTTTCCCTTATTTTCTGTTTTAAACGAATATATGAATTAAATTGCTCTAAAGAGATAAAACTGAAGAGTAAATGTAGGGTGAAAGCAAGCCTCTGTTAAATGGTGCTATATGGTGTTCATTCACATTTTTTTTTTTTCTAAATTGATTATCCAGTTTTTGATTTTTGGCTTTAGGATGCATTGTCTGAAAAAACTGGGGTTGGGGGGAGGACCCTAAGATTGTGTTTTTGTTAGCTGAATTTTAAAATGGAAGAGATGTTTGTAGCTATGTGGAATGTCAAAATCCTCTAACACTTAGAGCAGCTAGCTATTCTCAAAGTATAGGAAACCCTGGAGGAGAGAAGATCCAATATTCTTTTCAGAGGATCTGCCAGGTTAAAATTATTTTCATAATTATAATAAAACATTATTTGTTTTTTAATGCATTCTCTCCCAGGCATACAGTGGAGTTTTCCACAGGCTACATGAAAAATGTTTTATCACATTAGATTGAAGCAGACACATCCATAATAATCTGTCTTCTGTTAAGCCACATATTTAAAAGATTTTGCAAAAATCTAGGAGTGCTACTCTTCTCATGACCTTTTTAGCAGTTACTTTTCATAAAAATGCTGTGTCAACGTGTAATAGGGTTATTACATTATTGATCATCATGTTATTTGTTTTAATATTTCATCATTTAGAATCAAAATTGCTAGTAAGCATCAGAGCAGTGTACCCTCAATTATTAGCTATTCATTTTGATGTTTATTATATTAATACTTTGCTTGTTTACATGTTTCTTTATTATAGTCTTATTAGATTAACAAAACTACAAAGGAATGGAAATATTTTTAGCTAGTCAGTTTCTTCCTATGTAGTTTGTTTCAAAATTTGTAAGTCTTAAGTGACTTACATAGCATGTTTCTGAGTAACAAAGAAGAAAGCTTAAGTTTGATTCTAGTTCTAAAGATGTTATTTATAACCAGTATTGGCAATGATCTAGGGCTGATAATTGATCAAATAAGCATTTGTAACTCATATTTGTTAATGTGTCATTAAGCACAAATGAGAGTCTCTAAAGCCAATATAGATAGTTCTAATATAGTTGTGGGGGGACAGTGCTTCAAAATCAATTCACAAGAAGTTTTACCAAGGGTAGTTACTGGAGTCATTATTTATGCTATTTTTTTCTGGAGAGCTCCCAATATGAGCTATATTCTAATGCTTAGGAAAGATTGTAACAACTTAACTTGGTTCAGTGCCTCAAGTTTATGTATATTAGCTACCAGATTTATTTCAGAATGTAAAATGTTAATATATATTGTCCCCCTATTTTTCTATTTTTATCCTATATATTGTGTGTGCTTGAATGATTGTCTTTCCCCTGTCTCCATGAAAAGCTGATGTGTGGAAATCTACAATTAAATGTGTCTGAACTCTAAGATTAAATTAGAAGGAAGAAAGGATTAAACTAGCAAAATTATAGGTTAAATTAGCTGTCTGTAGAAGTTCCTAGCCTAAGAATTGATATGTTTTTGTTAAGACTAAGGGGATAAATAGATGCTGCTGTGATCTAATCTGGAAGGTGCAATCTCTAGAAAACCTGGTACTATCTGGCTTTATGTAAAATAAAACTGTAACTAACTACTTCTAATCTCTTTGAAGAAAATAAAGCAAACAAAAAAATTGAAGAATTGATATTCAGGGAGCTCAAAATTAAAATCACTGAATAAGAGATGCTCACTGATGAGGAAGGGAGGGAGGGTTTTGTTTTGTGTTTTGAGACAGGTCTCAGTATGTTGCCCAGCTGACCTCAAATTCATGGGCTCAAATGGTCCTCCTGCCTGTCTCCCAATATAGACAATATAGTCCCAGTCCTGAGTTGAGACTACAGGCACACATCACTGAGCCTGGTCTAGAAAGAGGTTTTTGGACAGCTGGCAGGAATACATTTTCCAATTTGGCATGTAGATCTGCAGAGCGGTGGTTTTCAACTCGACAGTTTTTCTTCCTAGGGGGTATTGGCTATGTCTGGAGAAAATTTTGGTTGTCAAACTGCGGGGAGAGGGAATGATGATGATTGGCGTTTGGTTGAGTAGAGGTCAGGGATGTGCCCAGACATTTTGCAGTATATAGGACAGTTCCCACACAACAGAGGATCATTTGACCCAAAATGTTAATACAGATGGTCCCCAACTCACAATATTTTGACTTTATGTCAGTTCAAAATCGATATATATATTCAGTGGGAACCATACTTCTAATTTGGGACTTTTTCCAGGTCAGCAATATCTAATATGATATGCTCTTGTGATACCGGGCAGCAGTGGTGAGTAGAAGATTCCAGTCAACCACAATGATCATTATGATAAACAACCAAAACTCTGTAGTATACGCTTTTGGTCAGCTGTGATGTTCAATAAGTTAGGTGTATTAAAAGCGTTTTCTACTTAGACGTTTTCGATTTAAGACAGGTTTATTAGAACATATAGTCTTGTTATAAATTGAGGAGCATCTATACTTCTGAGATTGGAAAATCTGAGTGAGAAACTGTTCCTCAGGCTGATGATCCATCAAAGTACAGGTTGAGTAGTTAATTGAATATCTCCTATCCAGGGTTTTTTGAACCAGAAGTGTTTCTTATTTCAGATGTTTTTAAAGTTTTGAAATATTTGCATATGTATGAGACATATCTGGGATAAGACCCAAGTCTAAATGCAGAACTTATTTATGTTTTATACACACCTGATACACATACCTTATAATTTATACAGTATTTTAGTGTACATTAGATGAATGTGATCTGTTACATTCATCATGAAATCAGGTATGGAATTTTCCACTTGCAGGCACTCAAAAAGTTTTAATTTTGAAATTTCAGGTTAGGGATGCTTGACCTAATTTATTTCTTGTTACTCAATAAATAACCTTCTATTAGTAATTTGACATCCAAAGAGTTATCACAGGGACTATGTTGAGAAAACATAGAAACTTGAAGTGTAAAACATAAAATTTGGTTTCTCTAAAAGTAGCAAAAATTTAAATCAGTAAACATGATCTAGATATTAATACAACCTCATCTTTATATTTCTTAAATAATTAAACCATTTCTCATTGAGTAAGGAAATTATTTAGGAGAAACATCAGAAGAACATCTAACCAGCAGATCTGCTTTTGGCCTCAAGCAGCATGTTCCTTGCAGTGAGATCTGTGATGTAGAAAAGCTTGAAGATGTGGGAGACAGGGAGTGGGCCCTAAATGCCGGTGAAGCACTCTAATAATTGAAGGCAAAGCTGTCTAAACCTGATAGATGAAAATGAAAATGACTCCTATGCATAGGATCTATAAATTCTGGGATTTGAACACTTGATGTCATCGGTTTTCTTCATCATGTAAATTTTAATGGAAATTGCAGCTAGAGCAAGGGCATGATACAGAGTAAAAATTTTGCCCTAAGTTAGCATTTTTTAAATAGTGTTTTAATTGGTGCTTCTAAAGGTGATCCTATAGTGAACCGAGTTTGGAAAACAACAGGTGAACATATTTAAGCAGATTTTACCTTTGGCCTCCCTATTGCCCAGTGGTGGAGCCACTTGTTGACTACTGTCAGCCCTTTTTTTCTAATTTTTTATTTTTGTTTTTATTTTTAGTACTGGGGTTTGAACCTAGGGGCACATAACCACTGAGCCACATTCCCAGTCCTTTTTATTTTTTATTTTGAGGTAGGGCCTCACTAAGTTGCTGAGGGCCTCAATTAGTGAGGCTGGCCTCAAACTGGTGATCCTCCTACCTCAGCTGGTATTACAGGCATTTGCCACCATGCTTAGCTACCCTTTCTTTTCTTAGCAGTTGATTCTAAGGCTGAAGTGATATTACATTTCTCAGGCTTCCCTTGCAGTTAGATATCTAGGCCATAGGTTCATACATTTTCTTACTCATTATTTTTCATCCTTATTCAAATGACTTCTGTGTATTTTCTCTAATACAGTTTGAACTCAGCCAGTTAATACTTTAATCAAACCTCTATTTGATTATGCAGAATATACTTAAATGTGAAGAATCAAAAAATGTTTAGAAATATAGCCAAGATTAATTAGAAAAAACTTCTTTTAAAATTTGGAACATGAAAATTTTGATAGTACTTCTTATTCTCTGTATAAATTTTCACTTTGTACCTCTTTTTCATATACCCATTCTTTTTTATTGTGACAAAGTATAAATAATGGAAAATCTACCATTTTTAACCATGTTGAGTATACAGTTCTCTGGCATTAAGTACATTTACATTGTTGTGCAGTAATCACCACTATTCATTTCCAGAAGTTTTTCATTGTCCTAATTCACTTATTCTTTCTTTTAAAAATATTTTTAGTTGTAGATGGACGCAATACCTTTATTTTGTTTATTTAGTTTTTTTTATGTGGTACTGGGGTTCAAACCCAGTACCTCGTGTGCTAGGCAAGTGCTCTACCAGCCCTCATTTATTCTTTTTAAACTAACCCATTTACTCTTTTGAGGCAGGGGTTACCGGGAATTGAACTCGGAAGCACACAACCAGTGAGCCCCATCCCCAGCCCTATTTCGTATTTTATTTAGAGACAGGATCTCACTAAGTTGCTTAGTGCCCCACTTTTGCTGAGGCTGGCTCTGAACTCAGTCGTCCTGCCTCAACCTCCCAAGCCCCTGGGATTACAGGCATGGGCCACCACGCTGGGCCCCATTTAAAATATATATATATCCTGCCTTGTTATCATTTTTTAAAGCCTGCTATTATACCTTATAGACAAATTGATTTGTTCTTAAAAATAAAATTACAACTTCTGTTGGTCTCTAAATCTATGCCTTTGTAAATGTTTTCACTGTGAAAGTTGTATTTAAGCCTACCCTATTTATTTCTTTGACTATTGTGTTTGTTTAGTGCTGCTAAGCAGGATACCACAGATGGTCATTTGTAATGAAAAGAAATTTATTTGGTCCACAGTTTTAGAGTCTGGGAAGTCTAGGACTGAGGAGCCACATCTGATGAAGGCCTTCTTGCTGCATAATAGCAAAAGGCATCGCATGGATCGAAAGAAGTCCTTTTAAATATTTTATTTAGAGATAGGGTCTCATTGAGTTGCTTAGGGCCTCACTAAGTTGCTGAGTCTGGCTTTGAACTTGTGATCTCCTACCTCAACCTCCCAAGTCACTGGAATTATAGGCATGTGCCTCTATACCCCGCTCAATGAACCCTCTGTGTGTGTGTGTGTGTGTGTGTGTGTTGAAGCCAGGCCTTAAGCTTGCTAAGTAAGCACTACCACTGGGCTGTGTTTCAGCCCTTTTTATTGTATTTTTAATTATTTTTTTTAATTAACTTTATTTTAGATTGAACCCAGGTGTGCTCTACCACAGAGCTACATCCACAGTCTTTTTTTTTTTTTTTTTTTAAGTTGTAGATGGACACAATACCTTTATTTTATTTATTTTTACACAGTGCTGAGGATCAAACCCAGAGCCTCACACATGCTAGGTAAGCGCTCTGCTACTGAGCTGTACTTCCGGCCCCGTCCCCAGTCCCTTTTATTTTTTATTTTGAGGTAGAGTTTCACTGAGTTGCTGAGGGTCTCACTAAATTGATGAGTGAGATTGGCCTCAAAACTTGGGACTCTCTTGCCTCTGCCTCCCAAGTTGCTGGGGTTATAGGCATATACCCCTGAGTCTAGGGTTTTTTTAAAATTTTGAGACAAGGTCTTCCTAAGTTACCTGGTTGGCCTCCAATTTGTGATTCTTCTGCCTAAGCCTCCTGAGTAACTGGGATAACAGACATGAGCCACCACACCTGGTGTTCACTGAATGAATACTTTTTTAATGTGGGGCATAACATAGCTTAGGAAATACTGTTTGAATACTATTTGAAGGCTCAAAGTGTAAGGAATTTGGCATAATTCGACATCTTAAAGCTGTTCCGACTGTGCTGTGTGCCTCTGTATCATATTAGCTGAAACTAAACCTTTTATTTGCATTTATTTGGGGTATGAGGGATAGGTACCTGCCACAAGGTTGTACAAACATGTTCCTATGTAAATATCATATCTACTAGCTCTGCCATTTACTCAATATGATTTTGAATAAGTTGTATACCTGTTTGGGCTTCATTCTCTTCAGTAGAATGGGAATTAATTGTTCCTGCCTTATAAGGATGATGGATTTGTGTCTGTGTTATATATATAGTCTTCCCTGCCTGCCCCCTTATCTCTCTACCCTAGCATTCTGAGCTAGAAGTTGAAATTCAGAATAGGCTTTTTGTCAGTTTCTTGTGTATTATCAACTTTTGTTATTTATGCTGCTGTTATTTCATATAGCACTAAAACCTCATAACTCAAAAACAAAAGATTTCTCTTGCATTTGTATTATGTTTTGTTTGTAGTCCTGTTGCAGGCTGCAGATCGACGCCTCACCCTTGTCTGTCTGTGATACAGGTTAAGGAACAGCATCCAACTGGGACATTCTGTTTTTTGAGCAAGGGGACAAAATACAGGGCAGTAATGAGAAATACTAAGTGCCTCTTAAAACTTCTGTTCAAATATGGCACGAATCACATCCCTTCATATTCCACTGACCAAAACAAATTGCATGGTCAAATCTGATGTCAGTGGGATGGAGAAGTATTATGCCTTGAGCTGCATTAAATTATTTGTAGGTCAAAACAGTTGAATATTTCACATATAGTCAGGTAGTGCTTTTACAACAGGGATAAATTCTGTGAGAAATGAGAAATTCATTGTTAGGCAATTTCATGGTTCTATGGATGGTTGTATGAACATTGTAGAATATACTTATGAATCTAGATGGTATATCCTACATACCTAGGCCATATTATAATCTTATTTGTATATGTGAACCAAAGTTGACTGAAACCTTTTTCTAAAATTTGGTATTAGGATTGAGCCCAGCAGTGTTTAATGAGCCACATCCCCATCCCTTTCTATTTTTTATTTTGAGATAGGGTCTTGCTAAGTTGCCTAGGGCCTCACTCAGTTGCTGAAGCTGGCCTTGAACTTGTGATCCTCATTCTTCAGCCTTCTGAAGTCATTGGGATTACAGGCATGCACCACTATGCCGTTTATGACTATAGTTTTCATTGCATGGATGCATTTGTAATGCACATGGAGTTGAGTATGGCTATATAATCATTTTATGGTGGGGGGCGTGAATAACTAGAAATAAACTACAAACCTTGTAGAAAGAGACTATCATTTATATCCTTTTATTTTTGAAAAAAAAAGTGTCATCTAAAGAACTCCACGTTCTTTATGGACATGAGTGTGTGTACACATCTGCAGTTGAACATACATTAGTATATACAAATAATGATATATTCTTCAATTTTCAAATAAAACAGTATTAAATTTGACTTATTTTTATTGTTACTATAGGTATATTAAAGCAAGTCAAAGATTACATTAAACAGTGTAGCAAATGCCAGGAGAAACTAGATCGCTCCAGGCCAATATCAGATGCTTCAGAAATGTTGGAAGAATTGGGACTAGACCTTGAATCTGGAGAAGAAAGTAATGAATCAGAAGATGACCTGAGCAACTTTACTTCACCTCCAACTACAGCCTCTAAGTCTTCAAAAAAGAAACCAGTATCCAAACATGAACTTGTATTTGTAAGTGGTACTTTCCATTCAGTTTTAACATTTTTAATTGATGTGTTACTATTTGCAGTCTTGGTGAATTCTATTTTTTAAACCACTGACACTACTTGACTATTGGAACTGATGTTGAAAATTTAAACAGATTTTTATGTCTGAGGTAAAGGTAATTGAATAAGACAGAATGGGTTATGTACTGTGTTGTTATATAAGCTAAAAGTGTATTAGTATTGCCTCTTCTTTCATTATAAATATTCTTGTTATTCTCCAGAATGAACTTAGTATCCAGTTGATTTGTTGTTAATTCCCTTACTTCCCTTACTTTGTAATAATAATATTGGTACAGGTAGACAGAATACTTTTTTGGAGCAGTCTCTGGGTCATGCAGCAAGGTAAAAATTAATCTGGCTTGGTTTTCGTTGTTTTTTTTGCCTCATGAGTGTTATAAATCACCAACTTTCTGATAAGTAAGAAGAGGTAGCAAGAAGTGAGATACACCTTCTTGCTAGGTCAAGTAGCATAAACATAGTAGAAAATAGTGACACCTTTTTATTTAAATACGTAGGTAACAGAGAAAGAATAGAAGCTTATTTTTTTCTTATCTGTTAAAAGGGTAAAAAGTACAAATGATTTCCCTGGGGTGGGGAGCTAACCCAGCCTTGTGCACATTAGGCAAGCACACTACCACTGAACTATATTTTCATAATACACCTCTTGATATCATCTTATTTTGTCAGGTTGACACCAAAGGAGTAGTAAAACGATCTTCTCCAAAACATTGCCAGGCTGTCTTGAAACAACTGAATGAACAGAGACTATCCAATCAGTTCTGCGATGTTACTTTGTTAATTGAAGGAGAAGAGTACAAAGCTCACAAATCTGTTTTGTCAGCTAATAGCGAATATTTTCGAGATCTTTTTATTGAAAAAGGCGCTGTTTCAAGTCATGAAGCTGTGGTGGATCTTTCTGGTAAGAATTTTATAATACCTTGCTTTTCATTAATAAGTACATTCCAGAAGAGGGATGTGTGTGTGTATATGTGTCTTCCAAATACAGGATTTGTGCTAAAGTAGAGGCCTATTTATAGAAGCAGACCCAACTCAACTGAACAGTTCCTTCTTAGTAAAGGTTTTAAAATAGAATTAGGGGAAAAGCTGTCATTTCTTATCACTGTTTCTTAGACAGTTGTACTAGAATTATTATTTCTGGGACTTCAACTGTTAAAAACAGTTTGAGTAGAAATCCATAGTTCCATCAGTATTATTATATTAAATAAATATGTTGCCTGTTTATATATTATTGAGTGGGAGGTGATTGTATGTAGAATACGTCTGTAAGTCTATGTTTTGCTTTTTAAGTTTAATCATTAGGAGTTGGGGTTTTGGCTCAGTGGTAGAGCACTTGCCTAGCATGTGTGAGGCCCTGGGTTGGATCCTCAGCACCACATTAAAAAAAAAAAAATTACTAATATAAAGGTATTATGTCCATCTACAAAAAAAAAAAAAAAAAAAAAAAAAAATTTTTTTAAAGATTAATCGTTAGGCCAGGCACAGTAGTGCACACATGTAGTCCCAGTCACATGGAAGCTGAGGTAGGAGCATTTCAAGGTCAAGGCCAGCCTCAGCAACTTAATGAAACACTGTCTAAAAATAAAAAAGGGCATGAGATGTAGCTCAGTGGTAGAGTACTCCTGGATGCAGTCCCCAAAAGATTAATCATCAGAATCATTAGGTTAAACTGAAAAATAAAATTCCAGGTAACATTTTTATGGGTATTATTACAATTATTAATATTACTATTATTATTATTATAAGTTCTACTTTCTTTTGGCCTCATTAGAATTTATATATTGGCTTATGAGTCAATAAATGACTATTTAGGAAGAATTAAAACAGGTAACCTCATTCACACAATTTATCATAATATAAACTTGTTATAATTTTTGTGTTACTGGTATCACTATTTTTGCCTTGTATTTTTTAAATCTCTTCTAGGAAAACCAATGTAAACCTTTTCTCCTAGTAGTAGAATTATAATTGCACAAAGCAGAAGTTTTCTGTAAAGCATTTACACTGTGCAAGCAACTGGCTTAAGCTCAAGATTATATTCTACATTGGGTGTCCTCCCTTCCCCAGGGTTTGGTGACTCAAAGGGGAAAAATACACCTTTCACTCAGCCATCTGAATAATTTAGTATTCTTTCCAAGCATACTTTTATATATTGTTCAGCTGTTATAACGTAAGCCAATAGCAGGTGAATTAGATGCTATTTAAAAAATATATTATCTATTTAATAAAAATTAAGTAGAATGTAAAACATATACAGTATGTTTATCTGTTTTTTAATGTACTTCAAACTAGTTAATATATTTGAATTTGTTGCTATTTTATGTTCTTTCCCACTCAAGAACATAAAGATATTTTTACATATTGTCTCTTTAAAGTTTTATAGTTTTTCTTTCACATATAACATTTAATCGATTTGGAATACACTCTTGTCTTTGTGATATAAGTGTTCAATTTAATCACTTGTCTGAGAACCATTGAGTGAAAATTGATTCTCTACCATTCATTAGTCATGCACATTGTACTACAAAACATTTTTGTATTTGGGAATAATTCTAATCTGTTCTGTTCTATTGGTTGTCTCTTCCTATGCTATTATCATTTGGTTTTAATTACATTAGGTATGTAATAGTAAGGAAAGTCTTCCAACTTTTTCTTTTTTTTTTTTGTACTGGGGATTAAATCCAGATGCACTTTATCACTGAATCACATCCCCAGCCCTTTTATTTTTATTAAAATCAATTTTTAAAGACTGCATTTTGATTTATTGTACACAAACGGGGTACAACTTTTCATTTCTATGGTTGTACACAATGTAGATTCACACCATTCATAGGTGTAATACTGTCAGTTTCGTTCTACTATCTTTCTGTCCCCCACCCCCTCCCATCCCATTTTTCTCTACACCATCCAAAGTTCTTTCATTTTTCTCTTCCCCCCGCCACCCTCCGTGTTATATAGTGCCATGCACGTATCAGAGAAAACACTCAGTCTTTGATTTTTTGGAGTTGGCCTATTAAACTTAGCATGATATTTTCCAACTTCATCCATTTACCAGAAAATGCCATAATTTTATTCTTTATGTCCAAGTAATATTCCATTGTGTATATATACCACAGTTTCTTTATCCATTCATCAGTTGAAGGGCATCTAGGTTGGTTCCACAGTCTAGCTATTGTGAATTGAGCTACTATGAACATTGATGTGGCTGCATCACTGTAGTATGTCCTTTGTAGTAAGTCCTTTGGGTATAAACCAAGGAATGGGTAAGTTGGGTCAAATGGTGGGTCCATTCTAAGTTTTGTGAGGAATCACCATACTGCTTTCCAGAGTGGCTGCCCCAATTTGCAACTTCACCAGCAATGTATGAGTGTACCTTTTTCACCACATCCACACCAACACTTACTATTGCTTGTGTTCTTGACAGTAGCCGTTCTAATTGGAGTTAGATGAAATCTTAGGGTGGTTTTAATTTGCATTTCTCTAATTACCAGGAATGATGAGCAATTTGTCATATATTTGTTGATCACCTGCATATCCTCTTCTGTGAAATGTCTGCCTATTTCCTTAGCCCATTTATTGATTGGTTTCTTTGTATTTGGGGTATAAAGTTTTTTATGTTCTTTTTAAACTCTGGAGATAAGTATTTTGGGTATAAAATTTTTTATGTTCTTTATAAACTCTGGAGATTAGTGCTCTGTCTGAAGTGTGTGTGGAAAGATTTTCTCCCCCTCTGTAGACTCTCTTTTCACATTATTGATTGTTTCCTCTGCTGAAAAAATGCTTTTTAGTTTGAATCTGTCCCATTTATTGATTCTTGCTTTTATTTCTTGCGCTATGGAGTTTTGTTAATGAACTCTGGTCCTAAGCCAATGTAATAGAGAGTTAGGCCTACTTTTTCTTCTGTGTGGTGAAGGGTCTCATGACTAATTCCTAGATCCTTGATCCATTTTGAGTTGAGTTTAGTACAGGGTGAGAGGGGTTTAGTTTCACTCTGTTGCATATGGATTTCCAGTTTTTCCAGCACCATTTGTTGAAGAGGCTATCTTTTCTCCATTGTAAGTTTTTGGCACCCTTGTCTAGTATGAGGTTACTGTACTTATGTGGGTATGTCTCCATGTCTTCTATCCTGTACCATTGATCTACCTGTCTATTTTGGTGCCAGTACCATGCTGTTTATATTACTATTGCTCTATAATAGAGTTTAAGGTCTGGTATTGTGATGCCTCCTGTTTCACTCTTCCTGCCCAGGATTGCTTTGGCTCTTCTGGGTCTTTTGTTCTTCCAGATGAATTTCATGATTACTTTTTCTATTTCTATGAGAAATGTCATAGGGATTTTAATTGGAATTGTGTTAAATCTGTATAGCACTTTTGGAAGTATGGCCATTTTGATAATATTAATTCTGCCTATCCAAAGACTTTTTCATCTTCTAAGGTCTTCTTCAATTTCTTTCTTTAATATTCTGTAGTATTCATTCTAGAGATCTTTCACCTCTTTAGTTAGATTGATTGCAAGTTTTTTTTTTTTTTTTTTTTTTTTTTTTTTTAAGGCTATTGTGAACGGAGTTGTTTTCCTCATTTCCCTTTCAGATGTTTTATCGCTTATGTATAAAAATGCTTTAGATTTATGCGTGTTGATTTTATATCCTGCTATTTTGCTGAATTCATTTAGGAGGTCTAGAGGTTTTCTGGTGGAGTTTTTTGGATCCTCTAAATAGAGAATTAAGTTATCAGCAAATAGTGACAGCTTGAGTTCCTCTTTTGGAATTCATATCCCTTTAATTTCTTTAGTCTGTCTAATTGCTCTGGCTAGTATTTCAAGGACGATATTGAATAGACATGGTAAAAGAGGGCATCCCTGTCTCAATCCAGTTTTTAAAGGTAATGCTTTCAGTTTTTCTCCATGAAGAATGATGCTGGCCGTGGGCTTAGCATAAATAGCCTTTACGATGTTGAGGTATTTTCCTACCTCCTTATCCTTATTTTTTCTAGTGTTTTGAGCAGGAAGGGGTGTTGTATTTTGTCAAACGCTTTCTCTGCATCAGTTGAAATAACTATGTGATTCTTAACATTAAGTCTGTTGATGTGATGAGTTACATTTATTGATTTCCGGGTGTTCAACCAACCTTACATTCCCAGGATGAACACCACTTGATCATGGTGGGCTATCTTCTTAATATGTTTTTGGATGCAGTTTACCAGGATTTTGTTAAAGATTTTTGCATCTATATTCATCAGAGATGTCAGTCTAACATTTTTTTTTCCTTGATGTGTCTTTGTCTGGTTTGTGTATGAGGGTGATACTAGCTTCATAGAATGAGTTTGGAAGGGTTCCCTCCGTTTCTATTTCCTGGAATACTTTGATAAGTATTGGAATGAGTTCTTCTTTGAAGGTCTTGTAGAACTTGGCTGAGAAGCCATCTGGTCCTGGGCTTTTCTTAGTTGGTAGGCTTTTGATGGCTTCTACTATTTCATTTCTTGATATTCATCTGTTTAAATTGTGCATGTCCTCCTGGTTCAGTTTGGGAGGATCATATGTCTCTAGAAATTTGTTGATGTCTTCGGTATTTTCTATTTTGTTGGAGTGTAGATTTTCAAAGTACTTCTCATTATGTTATATATTTCAGTGGGGTGTGATGTGATATTTCCTTTCTCATCACGAATTTTAGTAGTTTGAGTTTTCTCTCTCCTTCTCTTTGTTAGTATGGCTAAGGGTTTGTCTATTTTGTTTACTTTTTCAAAGAACCAACTTTCTGTCAATTTTTTGAGTTATTTCTTTTGTTTCAATTTCATTGATTTCAGCTCTGATTTTAATTATTTCCTGTCTTCTACTACTTTTGGTGAGGTTCTGTTCTCCTTAGGGCTTTGAGCAGTAATGTTATATCATTTAGTTGTTGACTTTTTATTCTTTTCTTGAATATGCTCCATGCAATGAATTTTCCTCTTGGTACTGCTTTCATAGCGTCCCAGAGATTTTGATATGTTGTATCATCATCCTCATTTACCTCTAAGAATTTTTTTTTTAATCTCCTCCCTGATATTTTCTGTTATCCATGCTTCATTCAATAGCATATTATTTAGTCTCCACGTGTTGGAGTAATATATGTTTCTTATTTTGTCATTGATTTCTAATTTCATTCCATTATGATCTGACAGAACACAAGGCAGTATCTCTTTTTTTGCATTTACTAAGGGCTGCTTTGTGGCATAACATATGATCTATTTTCGAGAAGGTTCCATGTGCTGCTGAGCAGAAAGTGAATTTGCTCATTGATGAATGGAATATTTTATATATGTCTGTTAAGTCTAGGTTATTGATTGTGTTATTGAGTTCTATGATTTCTCTGTTTAGTTTTTGTTTGTAAGATCTATCCAGTGGTGATAGTGGTATGTTAAAGTCACCCAGAATTATTGTGTTGTGGTCTGTTTGAGTCCTGGAATTGAGAAGGATTTGTTTGATGTATATGGATGCACGGTTGTTTGGGGCATAAATATTTACTATCGTTATGTCTTCCTGATTTATGGTTCCCTTAAGCAGTATGAAATGTCCTTCTTTTTCCCTTCTGACTAACTTTGGCTTGAAGTCCACTTTATCTGATATAAGGATGGAAACCCCCGCTTTTTTACCGAGTCCATGTGCGTGGTAGGTTTTTTCCAGTCCTTTTACCTTTATTCTGTGGATATCTTTTTCTTGAGATGAATTTCTTAAAGGCAGCATATTATTGAGTCTTTCTTTTTAATTCAATTTGCCAGCCTGTGTCTTTTGATTGATGAGTTTAGGCCATTAACGATCAGGGTTATTATTGAGATATGATTTGTGTGCCCAGTCATTTATGGTTATTTTTTGGTTTTTAACTTGGCTTGGTTTCTCCTTTGAATGGTTTTTCCTTTAAGATAGTACCTCCCTTTGCTGACCTACATTGTTGTTTTTCATTTCCTCTTCCTGGAATATTTTGCCAAGAATGTTCTGTAGTGCAGGCTATTTATAAATTCTTTTAACTTTTGTTTATCATGGAAGAATTTTATTTCGTCTTCAAATCTGAAGGTTAGTTTTGCTGGGTATAGGATTTTTGGTTGGCAACCATGTTCTTTCAGATCTTGAAATATGTTGTGCCAGGCCTTTCTAGCTTTTAGAGTCTGGGCTGAGAAGTCTGCTAATATACGTATTGGTTTTCCCCTATATGTAATCTGATGCTTTTCTCTTGTGGCCTTCAAAATCCTATCTTTATTTTGTATGTGAGGCATTTTCATTATAAAGTGCCTTGGTGTGGATCTGTTGTGATTTTGTTCATTTGGTGTTCTGTAAGCCTCTTGTATTTGTTTTTTCATTTCATTCTTCAGGTTTGGGAAATTTTCTGAAATTCTTTCTTTTAATCGGTTGTTCATTCCTTGGATTTATATCTCTGTGCCTTCCTCAATCCCGACAACTCTTAAATTTCATCTTTTCATGATGTTCCCTAGTTCTTGGAGGTTCTGTTCATGATTTCTTACCATCTTCTCTATTTGGGCAACTTTATTTTCAAGATTAAATATTTTGTCTTCATTGTCGAGTTTCTGTCTTTCAAGTGATCTAGTCTGTTGGTGATTTTTTCCATTGAGTTTTTTATTTGGTTTATTGTTTCCTTCATTTCAAGGATTTCCATTTTGGTTTTTTTGGAGAAACTCTCTTTGTTGAAATGATCTTTTGCTTCCTTCAGTTGCTCTTTCTGTTGCTTATTGGAATGAGCATTCATTGCCTGCATTTCTCTCTTATCTCATCCTTTGCTTCATGAATCATTTTAATTATGTATATTCTGAACTCCTTTTCCTACATTTCTTCTAGAATTCTGTCCCTGGGTTCTGTTAATATAGAATCTAGGTTTGTTTGGATCATTTTCTTCTGTTGTTTTTTCATGTTGTTCATGTATTTTCCCCTCTAGCAGTGCAGATCAGGGGTATTGTTGTTTCCTCCCTATAGGCTTATAGTGACCCTATAGGTTTCCAAAATCTTTTCTTTATGGGGGAGATCAATATTAACAGTGCCCAGTACAGACAATATGCCCCTATAAAGACGTTAACAGTATTGTCATAATAAACATGAGTCACTTATTATCTATAGTATAACAAGTAGATTTGCAATAAGGTCTGCAATTTCTAATGGAGGACAAAGAGGATGGGGAGGGGTATAAGATGTAACTGTTAGTGGAATAAGAAAAGTGTATATAGAAGTTCTAACTGGTAGAAAGTGTGAAAGTGTAATCAAAAGAAGTTGGTTGTTAGCATGAGAAAAGGGAGAAAGAGACTCTGAGAAAACAGGTAAACAAAAGGAAAATAAAGCGAGAAAAGAAATAAAAACTTAAAAATTTTCAAAAAGGAGAAAAAAAAATCTACACTATAATAGTCATGTACTATTCAAGCCTCCCATTCTTCAGTAGCCTGATGGTTGAGAGGTACCTGACAATGAGCTTTCAGTCTCCAGCAGGCATCTCAGGATGGGATTTGCCCCACCTAAAGATGGGATCTGCTGCTTCCAGGATAATCCCAAATGGCCGCTTTGGCTTCCAAATGTGTTGACAAATTGGGACCTGCAGCTGGGGGTGTGGTTGTGGTCGGCTGGAAGTTCTGAAGGCAGGGTGTGTCAGTCTGGTTGAGGAGTCCTGGTGGCAGGGAGCAGTCAATCACTCTGGGGTTCTGGAGGCAGGGAGTGATCTGTTGGGCTGAGGAGTTCTCGAGTCGGGGCTCAGTCAGTCTGGCCAGGGGTCCTACAGGTTCTAGCTGTTGTCTCAAAATGGTGGCAGCCATGAGTAACCAAACTTGCAGGTACTGTGACAGTGGGCTTCCAGGCAACTTCCAGTCTGTGGTTGGTCTGCTGGGTGCTATCAGAGGATCGGTAGGTGAACCTCAGGCATTGGGTGATGGGTAGGTGAAAGGCAGGTGATGGACAGACAATAAGCAGGCAAAGGGCAGATGATAGACACCAGTCAGTGAGCAGTCTGCACTCAAAAAGTAGTTGATAGGCTGACAGACTGCAGGTAATCGCAGTAGACAAATGGAGTAAACAACAGGAGATCAATAAGCAGCAAAACTGCCTCACTGAGAAACAGATATCCTCTGCTTGAAACCCAAGTTATGGAGTGACAAGGAACACAGCCCCCCTCTAGTCCGCCATCTTGGATCTCCAAGCCCTTTTTATTTTTAATTTTGAGCCAGAGTCTTTCTTAAGTTGCTAAGACCGTCCTCAAATTTGTGATCCTCTTAACCTCAGCTTTCCAAATTGCTGGGATTACAAGCATGTGCCACAGTGTCTTGCTTCCCACCTGTTTTGTTTAGGTGGATCTTAACTATATTCGAACTTGTGATCCTCCTGCCTCAGCCTCCTGAGCTGCTGGGATTACATATAGCTGTGTGCCATCAAGCCCAGCTTATCTAGGTTTTTAAATCATGTGATTGTTAAGAATTTAAAATGACTTTTGAAAGTGAATCCTTAACCACATTATCCTATGTACTTCATTCCTTATTTCATTCCTTAGAACCAGTATAAGTAAACTATAGCCCATGGGCCAAAATCCTTTTCCCCTTTCATAAAAAAAGTGGTATTGGAACACAGCCATATCCATTGTGTTTATATGCTTTCCAGCTACAGTGTCAGGGCTGAGCATTTGTAACAGACACCATGGCACCTTATGGCCTACAATATTTATTATTTGATTCAGAACATTTTTTGCTAACTCCTGCTTGCCTTAGATCTTGCCATTTATTTTTATTTTATCTTGAGACAGGGGTCTTGCTGACCTTGAATTTGTGATCCTCCTACCTCAGCCTCCTTCACCTGGGATTATAGAGTATACCACCATGCCCAACTTCAAACATTTCTATATAGACTACTATTATTAACACATACAGCTATACTTATGTAAGGTTAGGGGACAGGTTGGTTGGTTACCCTGCCTAATCATCTACCTCCCTTTTTTTTACCCTCCATTCCCCAACAGCCATTTCTTGAGGGAAATTTGAGTAACCCCCAAAGTTCTAGGGAGTACAGTTTGAAAATGACTGTCTGATTGCATGTCTTGAGGTAGTAAGTCTATTTTCTACATTAGGTGTTGAGAGACTTAGCTCATAGAAGTGTGTTAGTCTAGGTTTAATAAACATCCAGATTAGGAAAGTATATCCAGGGGTAATTAATTGCAGAACAAATGTCCATAATTACCTTTCATTATATTTTATCATAATTCTGTATTATTTTTATAGAATCGTTTAGTGATGATTGGCTTTTTTGTCCCCTACCTTTCTCGTTTCATATAGGTTTTTGTAAAGCAAGCTTCCTTCCTTTGCTGGAATTTGCCTATACTTCTGTACTAAGTTTTGACTTCTGTAGCATGGCTGATGTGGCCATTTTAGCTCGTCATCTTTTCATGTCAGAAGTTTTAGAAATTTGTGAAAGTGTACATAAACTAATGGAAGAAAAGCAGTTAACAGTATATAAGAAGGGTGAAGTACAGACAGTTGCATCTACCCAGGACATATCAGAACACAGTGGAGGTATAGCACCTCCAGTGGCTAGCAGTGAAGGAACCACAACAACTTTATCTAATGAACTTGGGGATTGTGAAATTGTACTACTGGTAAATGGAGACTTGCCAGAAGCTGAGCAGAATGGAGGGCTAGGACGACAGCCTGAGCCTCAGGTTTCTTCAGCAGCTGAATCTGCTCTGTCATCTGTAGGATGTATAACTGATTCCCATCCTAAAATGGAGTCTGATGATTTAGTAACAAAAAACAACCAGTCAGAACTAGAAACTTCAAACATCAGAGAAGATGGCATAGTTTCTAATTTTCATCTTAAAATTTCAAAAGAGAATATAATTGGTAATTCTCAAGAGAACAGTGATATGGGAAATGATACATCAGTTGAAGAAATCTGTATTGAAGACATTTCAAAACATAGGCAGAACTTGGGCCAACCTTTGAAGGATCAGGAAAATCTAGTTACACCAACAGAAAAGACAGACCCTGGACCTGATGATGATACTTACAGAAGCAGGCTTCGGCAGCGTTCTGTTAATGAAGGGGGGTATGTCCGACTTCACAAAGGCATGGAGAAAAAGCATCAGAAACGAAAAACCATTCCCAAGTCAGCGGTTCAACAGGTATGATGTAAAAAAAGGTTGTTCTTTGTAGTGTTAGCTTTAAGTTGAAATCGTTCTTAAGATTTAAAATTTAAAATAATTTGTGAAGGGAGATAGGTATATGACAGCAATTTAATGTTTGAAATATCAATATTAATAAGATAATGTGAATTTGAAATATTTTGATTGGAAATTTATAACATCTCTTGACTTTAAAAACCAAAACATGTATATTTACTTAGATTATTTTCTATTCCTTAACCAGGTAGCCCAGAAATTAGTTCAAAGAGGGAAAAAGATGAAACAGCCAAAAAGGGACTCTAAGGAGAATGCTGAAGAAGTGTCCCATAAATGCGGGGAATGCGGAATGGTTTTTCAGAGACGGTATGCCTTTATAATGCACACACTGAAACATGAAAGAGCTAGAGATTACAAATGTCCAGTAAGTATCTGAAAAGATAACCAAAGATGGCTCTAACCTCATAAATAGAATCCTCTTTACTTAATGCTTGGCTATTATTCCTACACTGGTATTCTCTGTATGTCTGTCTCTTAAATTGCCAAGGGTCATCTAATTCATATATATATCATTTACTTCCCTGCCTCCACCGCCTCCCCAGTATTCAGTGATTCACTTCTGCTTCTAAAGTTTAAGGGATTCATCAAGACAATAGTGAAAGAAGATCCCAGGATGAAGCTGTGTACCAAGCATAGGGAACAACCAGCTCAGGTTGAAATAGGACATAATGCTTTGACAGATTTCTAGTCAAGGCAGTGATGTGTTTTATGGTGAAATTTTTTTTTTCTTGTTCTTTTATTTTTGGTACTGGGAATTGAACAGAAGCACTTTACCACTGAACCACATCCCCAGTCCTTTTTATTTTTTAGTTTGTGATGGGATCTTGCTAAGTTGTTTGGGACCTTGCTCAGTTGCTGAAACTGGTCTTGAACTTGCCTAAGCCTCCCAAGCTGCTGAGATTACAGGCATGCACCACCATGCCAGGCTGATAATGTGTTTTAAATCTCCTCTCAGGAGATAATTGGAGGAAGAGTTTGGTGGTGAATTAGTAGTAAATACAAAGAAATAAGGGGTGGGGTTGTAGCTCAGTGTTAGAGTGCTTTCCTAACATGCAGGAGACCCTGGGTTCAATCCCCAGTATAGGAAAAGGAAAAAGAAAAGAAGGAAGGAAAAATCGTAGTGAATCATATAGCCCAACTTCAATAACATTTATCTCCTGATTAAATAATCTCATTAGATAAAGTTATAAGCTCATTAGATATAATTGATTTAACGTGATATAACTGTGTTGTTGAATGTAGGGAAATGGAAATAATGCACATACATGGAGGAATGAAGGAGAGAATTCAGTTTCAATTATTAGGGTTACTTAAGCTGCAAAATAAGCATTAAGAGAGAATGAGGGAAAAAGTTAACAAGCAAAATGTGATGGAGATCATGGGTCAGGAGACCAGTTTTATTTATATTTTAAGAAAAAACGTTTTAAGCTGGGCATGGTAGTGCATGCCTGTAATCCCAGTGACTTGCAGGGCTGAAGCAGGAGGATTGCAAGCTGGAGCCCAGCCTCAACAACTTAGCAAGAAGACCCTGTCTCAAAATAAAACATAAAAAGGGCTGGTTATGTAGCTCAGTGGTAAAGTGCCCCTGTATTCCATCCCTAGTACAAGAAAAAAAAGTTTTGGATTGGGAGTGTTGTTCAGTGGTAGAGTGCTTGCTGAGGCTGTGCAAGGCTCTTGGTTCTCTTCCCATTTACACCCTCGCACCTAAAACAGTTTTGTAATCCCAGCTACTTAGGAGGCTGAGGCAGTAGGATTGCAAGTTTGAGGCCAGGCTCAGCCAACATGATGAGACCCTGTCTGAAAATAAAAAGACCTGTACCTCTGTAATAACGTGCCCCTGGATTTAATCCTAACCCTGTGCTTCCAATAAAAGAAAAAGTTTCACAGATGGTAAGCCTATATAACTTTGATTTTTACAAAAACAAAAACTTTCATGAATCCCCCGCAATACAAGATAAAATTCAAGGACCATCACTGTCTTAACCTTTCCACTTTTTCCAGCCTCTATTTCTTTTCCACTTAAAACCATTGCTATTCATTCATTCATATAGTGATAATATTCCATCTGTCTATATCCTATTACATTAAGACCCAACTTAAGCCCAGTCTTTCCTCATTTGCTCTGATTGTTCCCTTTTCTTAAATGCTGAACTTGTAAAGATATAAATCCCAGAGTAGGGCCTTCTTTTTAATCTGGTACCTAGCATATTGTCTTTTGCATAGTATTATGTATTTATAATTTAACAACTATAATCAGAAAAAGTTGAAATAAGTTCTTTAATATTTTTAAATGGAAATATATTTAGACAGAATTTCGTCTACTCTTTATTTTAGTTATGTAAAAAACAGTTCCAGTACAGTGCCTCATTGCGCGCACACCTTATTCGACACACTAGAAAGGATGCACCGGCATCATCCTCATCCAATTCCACATCTAACGAAGCATCAGGAACATCATCTGAGAAGGGCAGAACCAAACGAGAATTTATTTGTTCTATATGTGGAAGAACATTACCTAAATTATATTCTCTCCGAATACATATGTTAAAGCACACAGGTGTAAAACCGCATGCTTGCCAGGTAAAGCCATGACATTTATTTTGTTATTTAAAGAATATCAGAAATTAACTATGGTGATGAAGCTGGTCATTGTGTATTCTAGAGTTACCCAGACTCTTGTAAAATGTCAGGGAAATGTTTATCTTCCTAGGTTGCCAAGATTAATTACCTGTTGTATTCTTTAACTTGTTCTTTAAAGTTGTAATTTGAAAGAAATCTATTTAAGATGTTTGTGAAATGTATTAGGATCTGGAGGATCTGCTGGTGAGATTAGCCAATTCAATCATACTTAGCCCTCAGTAGGACTAACCTGGACTAGAAAGGAACTGATGGCTTAAACAAATCTTGTTTAGAAAAAGTTCTGCCCAAGCTCTTTAGTCCTCTCTGTTGCTGAGGACTGAGGGTAACTAACTACCAAAATATAACTCCTAGATAAAAGAATCCTATTATTAGCCAGCTTTTGCCATTTGGAACAGTGAAAAGTTTCTAGTAGCACTTGTTACCTTTCAGATAAACATGGCCCATTATTTTTTATTATTAAATGATTTTGAACCATTAAGATTTTCATGATTTTTTTCTTAATCTTTTTATCATATGAATGCAGAGTACAAGAAAATGAGATGAACAGCTGGGCATGGTGGTGTACTCCTAATCCCAGCAACTTGTGAGGCTGAGCCAGGAGCATCAAAAGTTCAAACCAGACTAAGCAATTTGGCAAGACCCTGTCTCAATAAAAATTAAAAGAAAAAAGGACTTGGGGTGTAGCTCAGTGTAAAGCACCTATGGGATCTATGCCTGGTACCAAAAAAAAAAAAAAAAAAAAAAAGAAAATGAAAATAAAAAAGAAAATGAAATGAATCCTCATGTACCCATCAACATACTTTATTATCAGCTCATGGTCAACTCTTTTTTATTCATACAGCCACTCATTGTTCTTCCTGCTATCCCAGTTACTTTGAAGCCAAATTCTAAGAATCATTTACAAATTTAAATATCAAGTATTAGTTGGGCCTCTGGTCTTCCCTTGTATCACTACTCAAAATGTGTGATCCATGGAAAAAAGGTACAGAACTAGAAAGTAAAGCGTATAGAAATGTATAGCTATTTGACATTGTTTTGACATTTTTATTGTGTTGGGCAAAGAAAAAATTGGTTCTTCATCGCCAGAAAAAAAAGGCACTATTTTATTTGCTATAGAAGGAAATGAATATAGTGCTCTTTTGTTGTTGTTATTTTTGCTTATTTGGTTTTTTTGTACCAGAAATTGAACCCAGGGGTGCTTAGCCACTGAGCCACATCTCCAGCCCTCTTTATATTTTTTTATTTAGAGACTGGGTCTCGCTAAGTTGCTTTAGGGCCTTGCTAAGTTGATGAGGCTAGCATCAAACTCACAATCCTCCTGCCTCACTCTCCCAAATTTGTGGGATTAAAGATGTGTGCCACTACACCCCCAGTGAATGTATTGTTGTTAATTTAGCTTCCATGTTTTTCTTAAATTTAATATATACTGTTTACCAATCTTATAGGGATAACACAAAGATTGTTATGTACTTTTTTAAGCTCTCCAGTGGTCACGTGGATTTAAGAACAATAGCATCAATATTTGTTAAGTACTGAATCAGAAAAGAGCTGTACTAGCTAATAATCCTTGGCATTTGAGATTTTAACTTTCACTTTGTCATTTTGCTTATATTTTTAATTAAATTAAGATTTGAATACATTGTTTTAGATTAGTTCTTATTCTGTCCTTATTCTTTAGAAACAACACCTATCTCTCTTTTTGTTTTACTGACATGAACACTCCTATATTAGGTCTGTGGAAAGACTTTTATCTATAAACATGGTCTGAAATTACACCAGAGTCTCCATCAATCACAAAAGCAATTCCAGTGTGAACTATGTGTTAAGTCATTTGTTACCAAACGGAGTCTTCAAGAACATATGAGTATTCACACAGGTAATGAGAAATTTTTATTAACATTGTTACATTTTATATGCCTTAATTTGCTATTATACTGATTATGCCTCAGTTGTACCAGAAATTACATTGAGATACTGATGGTTATATATGTGCAGTTTTTTAAAAATTAATCACAGTAAAGTTAAAAAGATTTTCTTCAGTCTACTTATAGACTATCTTTTTTTCCTGTGGTATTGAAAAATGTTTTCATTATCTTTTTTTAAAAAGTATCTTAAAATGTATAAAAATGTTCATTGTTTTAGTGTAAGAAAAATGTGCATTTAGTGTCAGATCATTAGATCCCGAGATCCAAAGAAATGGTCATGCTTTTAAAAATCTCAATGATAAGCAGTTGTAAATGTCAATATGGTAAATGGCTTATAATGTTATTAGAATTTCTAGTCCACACATACTTACTTTCAGATGCTTTAAAGTAGGAATGTGGTAATGGCCAATGAAGAACTGAAGAACTTGTATTCAACTCTATTGTTGTTATGCAAACATAGCCCATAGATTATGGAAGCATTTCACATTGTTTAAATAATAGCCTTTGATAATACAGTCATACACCACACACAACAATTTTTCAAACAACTACACAAGTGGTCCCATAAAATTATATTGCCTTATGACATCATAGCCACCTTAGTGCGTGTAAGTATACTCAGTGATGTTGGCCAAATAAAGAAGTTGTGTAAGTTACATTTTTCAGAATGTATCCTTTCACTAAGCAATACATGATGGTTTTTATAGATTTGAGAAGAAATAGAGATTTTAACAAGCTTTGTTGTTAGAGAATTCTTGCCAAATGTTAAGGGTTCCATGTCCCCTTAATAAAACAACTTCTGAAATATGACATATACAGAGTTCTGTTGAAAGAAGATCTGATTGTTATATGTGTGGCATGGTTTTTATTTTTTATAGGAGAGTCCAAGTACTTTTGCTCAGTTTGTGGAAAGTCTTTTCACAGGGGCTCTGGACTCAGCAAGCACTTAAAGAAACACCAACCAAAGCCTGAGGTTCGAGGCTATCATTGTACTCAGTAAGTATTTAATATGTGAAACAATTAATTTTATTATATTTGTTATTTGGTTTGTTTGAAAGCTGTTTTCAAAAGAAAATAGTCAAAGATAATATCAGACTGTAATTTCAGTTTACCCTTGATTTTAATCAGTCTAACAGTTTCACTGAGATATGAATCATACACCATAGAGACCACTCATTTTAGAGTTTTTTATATGAACAAAGGGGGTGAGACAATAGGAAAGAAAAAAGTCCATGGCCAGCTAGAGTTCCTTTCTAGGCAGTTCCTCTGAAGTGCTGAACTTTCTGCTAGTTTCTCCTTCCTTCCCACTCTTTTTCTTTCTCCCTCCCTTTTTGTTTTCCAAAGCTTGCTGATAATCTCTCAGTAATCGAAGTTGAATTCATATAAATTAATCATTTAAAGTATACAATTTAGGGGAAGTTTAGTACATTACAATATTGTACAAACATTACCACTAAATTCCAGAATTCCTATAATATTTAGCCAAAAAGTTTACAACTCTGCCTTAGCTTTCACTTCCTGTTTGTATACCAAGTTCAGGCTAGAGGTCTTTTCTGAACATGTGCTCAACCCTAAGTAAGCATATGGGCTTCTGGGTATCCAGAATAGCTGAGAGATTTTCAAAGTTCATATTCCTCAAAACACCTCATTCCATGCTTTCAATTTGTTGGTTTCAACAAAAGTGTTCTTTCTTACCTGAGGCAATAGTGATAGATGCATTTATTTTTTAATGTTTTCAAGAAACTACCCATTCCCATCTTTTAATAATAGGAAAGTTACAATAAATGAAGACAAGGACTCCTCCAGAAAACTACTGGATAGGTAAAGGCAACCACAATAAATCCCTCTAGCAGGAGAGTTGCAAGTTCAAGGCCAGCATGGGCAACTTGGCAAGACCCTGTCTCAAGAAAAAAAAAAAAAAAACTGAAGCTATAGCTCTAGTATAGAGTGCTTGCCTAGCATGTATGAAACACTGTGTTCAATCCCTAATACAAAAAAAAAAAAAAAGTACCTTCAGTCATAGTAACCTATATTGAAATGCAGGCTGTTGTTGTCAAGGATATTGCTAAGCTTTGAGGAGCAGGGACAGGACAGGGTAAGTTGAAAATGTCATGAATCTTATAAGATTCAACAGTTTGTTTTTTCTTGATTAAACATTTGATAGTTTCTCTGTTTTGCTGGAGATAGAATCCAGTAGTGCTCAACTACTGAGCCACATTCCTAGTGCCACCTTTAAACATTTTTTTTTAAATTTTGAGACAAGGTATGCCTTGAATTTGTAGTGCTCCTGCCTCAGCTTCCAAAGTAGTTGGCATTATAAGTGCATACCACTATTCCCAGCTACTTTTGATTAATTTCTAGAGATCCCAGTAAAGTTGATTCTGATTGTCAGTTTATCCACAGCTTTTCTGGAGGGATGGGCTTTGGCATTTCCTACTTTGCTGTATTTTCATTGCACTCTAATTAGTCTTATTTTAATTTTAAAAGAAAGGTAGTTTATTATCAATGTTTTTCATTATAAGTGAAAAAAGAAATCATCCAAAACTGGTTGAGTGAAGGGTAAAACCTAGAAGTCTCAGAAGTTTAATGTAAACTGGTTTCAGATCGATTAGTATTTGATTTCTTTTAGGCTCCAAATGGATAAGACAGGGACAATGGTTTGAGTGTCATATCCTCAACTTCCACATTGTCAAGCTCCTTTTCTGGTAGTTCCAAAAAAGCCCTGAGATTCACTGTTATTAGATCAAATTAAGTCATTCAGAAATCTCTCAATCACCGTGACCAAGGGAATGCTATGCTCTGGTTTACCTAGGCCTGAATATTGCCATCCCTAGGGTCAGGGGTGAAGCCTACCTTCAACAAACACATGGACAGAGAATGAAAGTGGTGAAGGGAATGTAAAAGGGGGGAACAGAGGCAGAAGGAGGAGCGAGACAATAAATTCCTTTTTAATAACCTTTGAGAACTCTGTGTGATTCTTAAACTTCTGTGGTGCTTTAGAAATAAAAGAATTGTAACTGTGCACTCTTGATAAAAAACTGGAAAATTGGGGAATTCTTTTATGCTATAGTTATTTTGTAGAGTTCTTGAAAACCTAAGAATATACTGAATTTGTGGAAACTTGTTTTAAAGGATTAAGGTGATCCAATTGGGTAATTAAACTTTATTGCAGGTGTGAGAAAAGTTTCTTTGAAGCAAGAGATCTTCGCCAGCATATGAATAAACATCTTGGTGTAAAACCATTCCAGTGCCAATTTTGTGATAAGTGTTATAGTTGGAAGAAAGATTGGTATTCCCATGTGAAGTCTCATTCTGTCACTGAACCTTACAGGTGGGTAAATTTAAAAAAGATCTGAAATTAATTAAGAAACATGTATTTAGATTTTTAGGGCTTCCACTGCTTTGGAAAAAACAATTTAGGTCTTTTCCCTTATTTTAGGTGTAATATATGTGGCAAAGAATTTTATGAAAAAGCTTTATTCAGAAGACATGTAAAGAAAGCCACCCATGGGAAGAAAGGGAGAGCAAAGCAAAATCTGGAACGAATATGTGAACAATGTGGAAGAAAATTCACTCAGCTGAGAGAGTATAGGAGACACATGAACAACCATGAAGGTAACTATACATGGTACTATATACATCAAAATAGAATGAGAGCCAATCCAATAGTGATTCTTCCTATCTTTGAAAATTTATGCAAGTGACAGGTGATCCTGCCCCTGAGAATATAATTATTTAAAGGCTGCTTCCTTATTGTAGGATTATAGAATTGTTGCAAAAGAATAAATGAGATTTTGCACAGAATCTCAGGCTTTTTCCTAGTAACTTGTATGCATGAAAACATCTTCAGTGAGATTATAGTGCAGAATCATGCTTATTCTAAGGAAAACCATTAGGTGATAAATAAAAGATTGCCATAGATGCCTGTAATTCCATCTCCTAAGGATGCTAAGGGAGGAGGATTATAAATTTGGGGCTACCCTCAGTCATTTAGGGAGACCCTATCTCAAAATTAAAGAAAAAAGAAAGAAAAGCATTGGGGATATAACTCAGTGGTAGTTCAAGGTCAAAGGCTTATAGACTACTGTATTTTTTAAAAAATTATTTTCCAGTCAGTTTTCATATGTACTAGCCCGTTTTGTTTGTTTGTTTGTTACTAGGAGTTAAGCCATTTGAATGCTTAACATGTGGAGTAGCTTGGGCTGATGCCCGATCTCTGAAACGCCATGTCCGAACACATACTGGTGAACGGCCGTATGTCTGTCCTGTGTGTAGTGAAGCCTACATAGATGCTCGAACACTTCGTAAACATATGACTAAATTCCACAGAGACTATGTGCCTTGCAAAATTATGCTGGAAAAAGACACACTTCAGTTTCATAACCAAGGAACTCAAGTGGAACATGCTGTTAGCATCTTAACTGCAGACATGCAGGAACAAGAAAACAGTGGTCCTCAAGAACTTGAGACTGTGGTGGTGACAGGAGAAACCATGGAAGTTCTTGAAGCTGTTGCAGCTACTGAAGAGTGTCCATCAGTATCTACGCTTTCTGACCAAAGTATTATGCAAGTGGTTAATTATGTATTGGCCCAACAGCAAGGACAGAAGCTATCTGAAGTTGCAGAAGCTATTCAAACTGTTGAAGTAGAGGTGGCACATATTTCAGAAGCAGAATGAATATAGTAGTGACAAAAAGAAGAGACATCATATTTATACTGAACTCACAGAACATTTGTTTACAATTTCATGTGACTATCCACTTAGAGTTTATATATGTCAAGGTTCTGGGCTGTTGGTGACATTTCTAAACTCTAGCCACTGAGTTCTGTAGAAAAGTCCATTTACTGTAAAGAAATTGAAAACAAATCTATATGATGGTAATAGTTTATCATGGTATGCCCTTTATGAATTAATGTTTGTAAACAACTGTACTAAATTTAAAGCTGTACAGTATCATTTGTATTTTGACATTATTTTATTATATATTCTGAGTTTAAAAGGCTGCACCAATTAGCTTTTCTTCTGTTTTATTCTCAACATATAGAGGTTCTGTGATTTCAGTTGCCCTGTTTGTGAATTAAAAAGCAAATTCTAATATAAAGCATTTCAGTAGGATGCATAGGTGTATTACATTTTTAAAATACTTTAAGATCTGTGATTCTTACTATTTATTTTAACCCCACATCAGGGGTTCTTTATTCTGTTTTAAAGCACTATTAATGAGTTACATGTTGTAATCAAGTTTGCACAATATATTTAACAATATGGGAAACCCATAAATAAATAGCTAATTTTAATATGCCATTAAAATGCATGAGATGCCTTTTAAAGCCTTACTGTACTATCTCTTCAAGGCAGGTAATTGACAATAAGAAAAGAGTACTGTTATAAAATTGTTGATGGGCAGTTTCTCCTTGATAATGTAGGAACATAAATAAAGACCAAAAAAAACCCACATTCTTTTATTGAAGAATGAACAAGTTACGTTTCATGTTTTCAACTTTTGCATCATGTTTAATTGTTTTATTTTGTTGAAAAACTGAAGTTGAGAAATAAGACAGCAATATAGACATCTACAGTTGTCCTGTGGATATCTCATAATTGTCCAGTAATTTCCAAATATTGAAAATTCTTCAGTGCAGCCCTCTTCATAGTATACTACTTGAAGAAATTAATGGATTATGGTCCTACCAAATTGTTGAAAATATTTTGAAAAGTTACCTCAACACTAAATTAATACATGTGTTTGATTTTTAAATTCTTGCCTCTTTAAGCTGTCCAACTTTCTGATTTTCAAAATAACCATGGGGAAATGCCACATTTCTCTCTAGGAAACTACCATTCAAACTATAATTGTTAAAATGAAGCTTTTAGGTATTAGAAGCTGTTATAAGGTATAAAATTAAGATATAAGCAAATTATATGTAAATCATTCCTAAAGCACAAGAAAAGAATGTGCCTTGATGTACATATATTATTCAGATGCTTATTTCAGTTTACTTTAAAAATGGCTTTATGGATAAAGAATAAATGTGATAGCTGTGCATGCATTATACTTAGATATGTAATATTTGCATTTGCAAATTCCCTGTTGTTTTGGTAGTTGTGTGGCTGACTTTCAGTTTTAAGAAGTGAATCAACATACAGCCCATACGTTATAATGGCTGCTTGTTTACTGTATCTTTCAGTTAGTGAAAAAGTATTTCAATCTATTAAAATTTGGAATTGTGTCTTTTATGTTCCATTTTCACCATTGTTAATTAGATTTAGTTAATTGTATAAGATAATTAATGTATGTCATAAATATGTAAATAAAAGATGTTGAATCTTGCTTAAAAGCATAAGGTTTGGAGTTGAGCTTGTCACTATTTCTAATCCTTAAATCATAGTATTATTTAATATGTTTAGTTAAAGGTTAGGGAATCAAATGCATTAAAAAATAATTAGGAACACTTAATATTAAAACTTGTTACTCTTAAATATAATCTTACTGTAAAATTAAATGTAGAGCAAATAACCATCAACTTTGGATAATTTAACTTTTTAGAATTATTCCATGTGAAAAAATACATCAAGAACTTTCCAAAAATTCAGCAGTTTTAATGTTACTATGTGGGAAATTCTTTCTTTGTAGAAACACAAAGTGTTTTGTTGTCACCAGATGACTTAAAGAAACATGGCTCATGATCAAATCAGTGTTCTAAGAAACATTTTTTTGTCTACTTGTTACAGCTATTGCTGCTAAACAATTTGAATCACTGCTGTTAATCACTGGAATCCATTTATTATCAGAAATTAAGTAATCCTTTAACCTGAGTCTTATTCTGTTCATTTTATTATTAAAAACCAATGGCTGGAAAATTTCAGAAGGTTAAACTACTGAATTTGGAGCTAATCCAACCATCAGGGTTGGTTCATTTTTGTTTGTTTCTGTACTGTTTTTATAGTATTGGTATAAACCCATTTTGTGCATAATGCATCCTACTCATGATTCTCCCTTTCGAACCTGTAATCTTGGAGCTTCCTAATGGGTTTTACATATAATGTTTGGCACAGATGCAGGAAAAGTTCGCCTTTCTCTCTATTGATGCTACACATTCATCAGTAAGTTTGTTGTGTGAAGCAAGGTACATAATTCATTTCTTTAACCCTTTTTTGAATATACCATGCTTATTTTATTATCTGAAGTTTTTGAAGTTTAATACTACTGTCAGAGTTTTCCTCAAGGAGTTTTACAAATTTTAGAGGATGAGTAGATCTCCAAAAGGGCTGTACTATGTTTGAAAGTTTTTGTCCCCTCCAGAATCCATGTTGAAACTTAGTCCCCATTGCAAACTAAGAAGTGCGGGTTTTAGACAGTGATTAGGTCATGAGGGCTCCACCCTCATGAATATATTGGTGCCTTATTAAGGAACTAGCTAGCTTTTTGCCTCTTTTGTCCTTCTGCTTTCTGCCATTCAAGTGTGCAGCAACAGGTGCCATCTTGGCTGCAGAAGGGAAGTGTTCACCAAACACCAAGTCTGAAGGTGCGTTGATCTTGGACTTCCTGCTTCCAGAACTGTGAGAAAATAAATGTGGTTCATAAATTATAGAGTCTGGTATTACCTTAGCCTGTGGCTTGTCAGGTAAACAACCATAAATTTGAACTCTAGACCCATGTAAATACAAACCCGGTGTTCTAAATTGTCAATGTAGACTTTTGGCCCACCTGAGCTCAGCCTGAGAGTTACATACGCTTATCTCTTGGCTGATGAATGGAGTTTTTCTGGTTTGTGCTTTCACTGAAGATCTCACTCTTTGCTGGTGTCAGCTTTGTGTGGAGGTTTCAGTTCCAGTTTTTGTGGACCTAAAATCCTTATCTCTTGTTAACATTTTGAGTGTCAAATGTCAGTCTCTTTAAGACTAGCAAATCTCGTCTACCACAATTTCAACTGGGTTTCCTCTATCAGAGGCCCCTACAAACTTAATATCTTGACTTTCAAAGGATGTTTGTTATATTGTCAAGTGGATTTTGAAGTATGTTAGTCTGATAAATGCTGGAAGCAATAGTGTTTTAAAGATTTCCAATGAATAATTGCCTCTTCTTCATTGTAAGACATATTTTGGCAGTCTGCTCTCATTGATCATATTTTGATAGTTTTATATTTACTTTCCAATATCTTTTTTATTTATTTATTTTTTAGTTGTCAGTGGACTTTATTTATATACGGTGCTGAGAATCGAATCCAGTGCCTACCACTGAGCCACGACCCCAGCCCCTCAATACCTTTTTCCATTTTCTTTTTCTCCCTTCTTGCAAACCTGGGAGAATTTCCCCCTCACATTACTGGGGATTTAACACAGGTATACTCTGCCACTGAACTACTATCTCTAGCCCTTTTTATTTTTTCATTTTGAGACAGGGTCTTGCTAAGTTGCATATGGTGACCTTAAACTTGTGATCCTCCTGTCTCAGCCTCCCAAATAACTGGGATTTACAGGTGTGTGCCACCATCCCAGCTTGGGAGAATTTTTTAACTTGCTTGCTCTTTTAACTGTTTTCACTTATCTTTTGAGTTCTTTTCCAAAATTACATTTCTTTTCTTTCTTTTTTCGTAGTACCAAGAATTAAATCCAGGGCCTCATGCATGCTAGGCAAACACTCTACTACTCAGCTGTATCCCCAGCCCTTTTTATTTTATGGACAGAGTCTCTAACTTTTTAAAAAATATGCTGACCTTTCCACTCAAAGAAATTTAGGCTGCTGTCTTTGTCATAAATCATGGGTACATACATCTGGGGGCTTCTTTCTGAACTTATTCTGCCTTTTTGCTTTTTCTATCCTTGCACCAATAGCACTTTTAATGTAGTTTTATAATTTTGACATCTGTTTAAGAGTTCTCTGACTTTATTCTTATATGTCTTGGCTGTTCTTTCCATGTAATTTTTACAAGTAGTTTGTCAATTTTCATAATAAAAATCTGCTTGGATTTGGACTGGAATTGCATGGGCTCTATAAGTCAATTGGGGGGGGCATTATTATCTATAATATTGAATTTTTGGTTCTCTGAACATGGCACATTTCTCCACTTAATATCTCAGTCTAAATATTTTGTCAGATTTTTGTTACTTCATATTTTTGTGCAATTGTGAATGGTTTTGCCTAAATTTTTTTTACTTTTCAGTTTGTTTTTAGTATACGTAAATAGAAAAAATTCCCATGTTTTACACTTTTTGCACAACACATTTTGGTTTTGGTTTCTTTTTTGGTAGTATGGACATTGAACCCAGAGGACCTCTACCACTGAGCCACACCTGAGCTCTTTTTATTTATTTATTTATTTATTTATTTATTTTGGCTAGCCTCTGCAGTTTTTATTCTTCCAGTTTTCTTATGTTTGACATTATTTCCTGATAAAGAGTTTAGAAATATTTCTTTCAAAATTAAAATATATAACCTTGAACACTGAAACAAAATTAAAAATCTTTAAACTAGTATGTAAATATTTAAAATAGCATAAACTGTTAAGCACTTTGTACATATTCATATATTTGAATCAATTTCTTAGCTATATCTATCTCATACAGAAGTATTCTTTTAAGAAATGTACTCTTACTATGTCAATTATTTTTTTTAATAATTAGCATTTTTTTAAAATTTTATTTTATTGTAAACAAATGGGATACATGTTGTTTCTCTGTACATGGCGTAAAGGCATACCATTTGTGTAATCATAAATTTACATAGAGTAATGTTGTTTGATTCATTGTTATTTTTTCCCTTTCCCCCACCCCACCCACCCCTCTTTTCCCTCTATACAGTCCTTCCTTCCTCCATACATGCCCCCCTCCCTAACCCTAACTCTAACCCTAACACTAACCCTTCCCTCCCCCCATTATGTGTCATCATCCACTTATTAGCGATATCATTCTTCCTTTGGCTTTTTGAGATTGGCTTATCTCACTTAGCATGATATTCTCCAATTTCATCCATTTGCCTGCAAATGCCATAATTTTATCATTCTTTATGGCTGAGTAATATTCCATTGTATATATAAACCACAGCTTTTTTATCCACTCATCAATTGAAGGGCATCTAGGTTGGTTCCACAGTCTGGCTATTGTGAATTGAGCAGCTATGAACATTGATGTGGCTGTATCTCTGTAGTATGCTGATTTTAAGTCCTTTGGGTATAGGCCAAGGAGTGGGATAGCTGGGTCAAATGGAGGGTCCATTCCAAATTTTCTAAGGAATCTCCACACTGCTTTCCAGAGTGGCTGCACTAATTTACAGTCCCACCAGCAATGTATGAGTGTACCTTTTTCCCCACATCCTCGCCAACACCTGTTGTTGCTTGTATTCTTGATAATCGCCTTTCTAATTGGGGTGAGATGGAATCTTAAGGTGGTTTTGATTTGCATTTCTCTTATTACTAGAGATGTTGAACATTTTTCCATATGTTTGTTGATTGCTTGTAGGTCTTCTGTGAAGTGTCTATTCATTTCCTTAGCCCATTTGTCGACTGGATTATTTGACTTCTTGGAGTAGAGTTTTTTGAGTTCTTTATAGATTCTGGAGATTAGTGCTCTATCTGAAGTATGATTGGTAAAGATATTCTCCCACTCTGTAGGCTCTTTCTTCGCATTGCTGATAGTTTCCTTTGCTGAGAGAAAGCTTTTTAGTTTGAATCTATCCCAGTTATTGATTCTTGCTTTTATTTCTTGTGCTATGGGAGTCCTATTAAGGAAGTCTGGTCCTAAGCCGACATGTTGAAGATCTGGACCTACTTTTTCTTCTATAATCTGCAGGGTCTCTGGTCTGATTCTGAGGTCCTTAATCCATTTTGAGTTTAGTTTTGTGCATGGTGAGAGATATGGGTTTAGTTTCATTCTGTTGCATATGGATTTCCAATTCTCCCAGCACCATTTGTTGAAGAGGCTATCATTTCTCCATTGCATATTTTTGGCACCTTTGTCTAGTATGAGAAAATTGTATTTATTTGGGTTTGTGTCCGTGTCCTCTATTCTGTACCATTGATCTACCTTTCTATTTTGGTACCAATACCATGCTGTTTTTGTTACTATTGCTTTGTAGTAGAGTTGAAGATCTGGTATTGCAATACCCCCTGTTTCACTCTTCCTGCTAAGGATTGCTTTAGCTATTCTCGGTTTCTTATTCTTCCAGATGAATTTCATAATTGCTTGCTCTATTTCTGTAAGGTACGTCATTGGGATTTTAATTGGAATTGCATTGAATCTGTATAGCACTTTAGGTAGTATGGCCATTTTGACAATATTAATTCTTCCTATCCAAGAACATGGAAGATCTTTCCATCTTCTAAGGTGTTCTTTAATTTCTTTCTTTAGTGTTGTATAGTTCTCATTGTAGAGGTCTTTCACCTCTTTTGTGAGATTGATTCCCAAGTATTTTATTTTTTTCGAGGCTATTGAGAATGGGGTAGTTTGCTCTTTTTATTTTGAGACAGGGTCTATCTTGCTGACGCTGTCGTTGAGCTTGCAATCCTTCTGCCTCAGCCTCTAGAGTCACTGGGTATTTTTTTTTTTTTTTTCTAAATTCTAAATGTGGGTGGGTATTCCAAATAAAATGCTCCCAAAGAGTATTCTTAGGAAAAAAAAAAAAAAAAAATTTAGGATAATAGCTCATTTGTATTACATTACATAAGAAAAGTACACAAGTATGAATAATTAGGTGGATGTCTATTGGGTGCTTAAGGCCTTTGGTCAGAGAATGTTCTCATACATCTTAAACCCTAACAAGATAGCCTGATTAATTCACCTTATTGAGAGACATTTCTACTTTCCAGTCATTTCTGCAATTATCAAAGTAATGTGGGATCAATGCAGGAAAACTGTGATACATAGAAAAATGCAAAGAAGTAAAAAAAAGAACAATAATTACCAACAATGGATTCCCAAGCAGGGTTATGAAAAATCAAGGGTTTTTCATGCAGAGACTGAATTGGGGTTTTCAAAATTTGTCTTCATTTTGGTGATGGACAGCTTGGTGTGCTGCTCTTTTCTGCAGCAGCCACACCTTCTCAAAAATCTGAATTTCAACCTCTGGGCCTCTCTTCTAAGATTTAAGCATTTCTCTTATTCACTTATTTTCTCAGCCCTCAGCCAGTATCCTTACACCTAAGAGTATTAAGTACTCATATTAGGTGTAAGAGTACTAGCTTCTCCTTAAGGTTAATACCTCTGCTACACCTTAGAATTCCCAGGTTTAGAGTTTTCCCTTGCCAAAACAATGTTGAAGAGGCCTTTGACAAAATTCAACATCCATTCCTAATAAAAGTACTTAACAGGAATTAGTGGATAATTGTAACATTTTATGAAATGTTTATCTTAATCCTTATCAAGAAAACGCAAGGGAAACTTCCATTCAGAGCAAGGCTAAAGCAATGAAACTCTTTGTCTACTATTATTTAATACTATACTAGGGATATTAAATAATATCGAAGAAAAATGAATTAGAGGCACAATAATTGATAAGAAATTAAACCCTCTCAATTTGTAGGTGTGATGGCATATGTAGAATCTTATAGGATCAATGATTAAAAAATAAAAATTCAGTAGGGTGTTTTGATATATTGCATTACTTTTTCTAATAAAAGTTAAAATTACAGATATAACTCATATTTCTTTTGGACAGCACTGCTCTAAAACTAACTATAACACCTGGGTTCAAATTCTGATTTCCTCAATCCTAGCTATGTATCACAGGGAAAGTTACTTCCCTAATACTCAATTTCCTCATCTTTAGTATAGTGACAATAACAGTTATCTGCCTTATAAAGTCTGTAAGTCTAAAGCATGCAGAACAAAAGTAAGTATTCAATAAATGATAACAATGACAGCAAAAATAATTCATTGAGATAGGAAGATACACAATATACAGAAATTAATTGCCTTCAGATCTAGAAACAGAAATAATAAACAGCACATAATGGTAGAGAAAATCCCATTTCAAGAGCTATAAAGATCACATATTTTGGGGTAAACTCAACAAGAAATGTGTAAAATTTATATATAATAAAAATTTCAAAACACTTCTGAAAGACAAAGACCGCTCTTGATTAGTAAGAATTAATATAAAGATCAATTAAATTAGATCACTATCTCAAACTATGTAAGTATGTACTCAAAATAGATCAGGAATCTGTAAATTTTGGATATGAAACAATGTAAGTTCTAGGAAAACAAGGGTGAATTCACCTTTAACCTCAGCTTATGGAAATTCTAATTATTAAAACCAAAAGACAATAAAAGATTAACAAAGTTTAACTACATGAAAATAACTTTTCTATTATGAAACACACCATAATCAGAGCCAAGACAATGAACAGTTGGGAGAAAATATAACATTCACAGATAAAGAGTTAATATGTAAAGAATTCTTAACATTTGAGAAAGGACCATAAATCATTAGGAAATGAGATTAAAGTAGCCCTTAATCAGGTGAAGATATTTAACCTCATTCATCGGTGGAGATACAAATTAAAACAACACTGAAATACCTTTTTTCATCTATCAGGTTGACATTCTATTGGCAAGACTATGGAAAAACAGGCACTCACATATTCCTGGTGGGAAAACAAACTGATTTTGGAGAATTTGGCAACATTTACCAAAAGTGCTTACATTTTGACCCAGCAATTCTAATTCTAGGAATTTACCTGAAAATACATCTCAGTCTTATGAAAATTCACATACACATGGTAATTACAGCATTGTAATGGCAAAATATTGGAAATGACCTAAATGTTCACATATGTAATAACTGAAAAAATAACAAGACAAAAAAAAAAAAAAAAAACTGGTATATTCACAGAACTTAGTGGTATGTGGTTGTTTAGAAAAAAAAAAAGGAAAAAATGAGTTTTTTGTTTTTTGTACTGGGTATTAACTCAGGAGTACTCTACCACTAAGCTATACTCTCTGCCCTTTTTATTTTTGAGACATCTCGCTTGATAAATTGCCCAAACTGGCCTCAAACTTTTGATCTTCCCAAATCCCCCTCCCGAGTTATTGGGATTAGGGGGTGAATCACCAAGTGAGAACTAGGTTTTGTTTTGTTTTTTATTTCAGTATGCAAGGCAAGAGTGCTCTACCACTGAGCTATACCACCCCATAAGTCCTTTTGTGTTCTGAAAACACATCCATGGATTGGTAAGATTTCTAGGGCATACTGCAAGGTCCAAAATATATATGGCTGGGAGTGGGCCATTGTGGCACACACCCATAATCCCAGCAACCTGGGAAGCTAAAGCGGAATTGTAAATTTCAGGCCAGCCTTGACAATTTAGTGAGACACTGTCTCAAAATTAAAAAATAAAATTAAATTAAAAGGGCTGGGGATATAGCTCAGTGGTAGGATGCCCGAGTTCAATCTCCAGTACCACAAGAAATTTTTTAAAAAGGATGAGGGTGGTATTGGTAGTGTAGCTCAATGATAGTGTGCTTAACATGCCATGAAGACCTGGGTTCAATCCCCAGTATCAGAATAAAGTCTGAAAAAGAGTAACCGTATTACACTACTTTTTGTTTAAAATGAAGGATAGTGCATGAAAAAAGAAACGAGGTAAAGGTAAATCAGAAACGAGATAGGTTACCTTTGGGAGTAGGTGCAAACAGGAAAGAACAGGAGAAAGAATAAGACAGAAGTATATGGAAGAGTGAAGTTTTTTTCTGAAGTTCTAACTATATTAATGTCTCACATACCAAAAAAGTCAACAAGGTCCAGCAGGTACCCCTTATGTGTGTGTGTGTGTGTGTGTGTGCGCGCGCGCGCGCGGGTTTTTTTGTTGTTTTTCTTTCTTTTTTTCTTGGTGCTGGGGATTGAACCCAGGGCCTTGTGCCTGTAGGCTTAACCTCTACCACTTAACTACACTCTTAACTGTAGACATCCATTATCAAAAACAAATTAACTGATTACATTACAAACAAGTAATATAACCATACTGAAAGGGAGAGCAGAGAAAAAGGCTATGTAACTTTGTAAAACAGGATCTTGGTTATGTGCTGAGACCAAAATCAAATTATAAATACCACACATAAACTACTTTATGTATATTCTAGAATTAGGCAAATAATGAACATATTATGGGTAAAGCCAGATGTCTTCCTGTTGAACAAAATCACAAATAGGTAAAGGACTAAAATGAACGCTCCGGTGTTGGACTGGTATTAAAAATACATACATAATATATAAATGTATACCTACATTTTCCAGCTCTGTAAAACAGGCTAAAAGCAACAATTAATGGGTACACATACCCATTTTTTCCCTAAATGTATTCTCAAAGAAGGCATAGATGCTTGAAGAAATCACTGATTCCAAGGATAAGTAGACACAAGATGAGTCTAGTACATTTTGTGCTGCCAGAATTTAAGGAAGTATTAAAAGGACAGGGATATATGGAAAGGACAACAGAAAGGGGTTCACATGGCCAAATCTGTGAAAATTTGAGCAATAAATAATGATGGTGATGGGTTATAATATCAAATAATATAAAAATATGGCTCTACTATCAATAGTAATGGAGAACAAAACTCTTCCTCTGGTTGAATTTCAAATAATAAAAACAGGAAATGATGGAAACAAAATCATTTGGCAAAGGGAAAAATCTGATGTATACCAGATACCACCATATTCAAAGTGAATTTTGTATAGTGTTGGGGATATAGCTCAGTGGAAGAGGAAAAAGACTGAATGCATGGAAGTGAATAAAGAAGTGATGAAAAATAAGGATAAAATAACCAGGTGATATTTAGGATTCATGATAAAAAAAGAAATAAGCAATGTGTTGAAAATGTGCAGTATACAAAGATGGCACATTAAATTTAAAAATACCAAAAAAATATCAGAACAAGTGGGGTATTTACTACTTTTGTGGGGGGTATTCTAGGACAGGTAGAGGTGAAAGGCAGAAAGATCCTTTGAATATTTGAAGAAACCGACTAGGTAGGACTGGATTTTTTTTCTTTATGGTCTGAAATCTATATTCAGGGTTAATGACTGGAAGACGCTAGTAAAATAATCCTTTCTAACACTGAGTGATTTACAGGGGTATTCCTTGGTAGGATTTTCCAGAGCACAAGGTGACCCTATGACAGGGAAACAGGATTTGGATCAAGTCTACTATTAGACTACAGAACTATGTTGAGTTTGGTAGGCTCTAAAACTAAAAGACTTTTAATCCTCTGTAACTTTTGTCTCAACTTCTCGGTTAAACACAAACAAACATTTTAAAAAACCCAGCAATTTGTGGAATAGAAAATAAGAACACTATATTGAGTTTGACAAAATTTATTGGTATTTTAGTAAAGACATTCATCTCAGTCGTTTCTCTCTCCTCATCTTGACCTTCGGTTAATATTTCACTTGGGTCAAGAAAAGAGTATGTAGGAGAGGGATGTTATTTTAACAAACAGTAAAATGGACAAAACAGACAGTTTGCCTACATAAAAGTAAGTTAAATTCATGTATCTTGATATAATTAAATCATGTAAAAACTAATAGTTCTATATACATTTCCATTGTTTTACTTGGGGCTTTTTCTAAACTTAAATGCAAGTGAACAAGTGTTAGGAATTATACACAGGCTGCTTCTCTGGAGTTATTACCTATTAAAAGAGCTCAGTGAGTAATTACCACCAATAAAATAGTCTGAAGCTGCCTCCAAATTTAACATTGTAAGAGTTTTCCAAGGAAATCATTTACCATGTTTCTGTTGTCTGTGACTATGCTTTTAAAGATGTGTTTAACTGTCACATTAAAAAATAATGTCCATATACAATACAAAAATACAAAACAAACACCCTACGATACACAAATCTAACAGTATATGTGGTGGGAGATTTCATAAAATGTGTCTGAAGATGCATTTTCTTTCCTTCTATTTTTAGTACCTAAAATGTGCTTTTGAAAAGACACTAGTCAGTATGTACATACTTCAAATAAACCACAGAATTGGACTAATAAGAAATCCTGCAGTGAGTTCAATTAAAATTGAATTTAACAAGTTAGAAACTTAAATGCTTAGACAAAGTTACGGAAAGTGCATCTTCTCATATTGTCTTCATACAATGTTAAATTTCTCTCTTTTTTCTTTTGGTGTTTATTCATTTTAAAAAATAAAACCCAGCCAAATGCTTAAGTAGTATGTACATTTAAATTTTTGGTGGTGGTTTGTATTTTAAAAGAAACAGCTTCCTTATGATTTGCCTCAAGTTCAGGTGGAAATGCTTACAGGAACTAGTTATAAACAAAAACCAAGAGAAGCACATTCAGCATACTGATTTACTTTGGTAGCAAATGGTTGTTCTTTGAAGACTAATGAAGGTAGACAAGACCCATTAAGGTGAGTGGGCTATTTCAAATACTCGATACTTCACATAAAAATTTAAAAAAAAAAAAAAAAAAAAAATGTTTTTTAAGAGCTAAGCATCTGTATCCACTGATAGCAATGCCAATACCTATTATATGATGACTTAAAAACAAAACAAATGCCCATAAGGAAAAAAAGCTGTATTTTATCTAAATTTATTATCAGTCAATAGTCCAGTAACATTTTCCTCTCAGTACAATACTCCCTCTCTCTATAAGGCTGTTCCTGGGAGCCAGACAGTTTAGGTAATGAGGGAGTTAAGTTAGGAGAGTAACTGCTTGCAGTTTTAAAAAGATAGTAACTTTTTGTTTCCCTCTTAATGTGCTAATAGTTGTGCCTAAAAAAATATGCAATTCTTAAAAAGGTACCATTTCTGATTTATTATCTGTAACCTTTGGAAACTAATCACATGAAACTACAAAATTAGCAAATGTCTTGAAATCTGTATATAAAACATAAATTACCTCTAATTTCAAACTCTCATTTATTAGTGTACCACTCAATCTTTAAAAAAAAGGAAAAAAAGAAAAAGGAAAAAAAAAAAAAAAAAAAAAAAAAAAAGCGGCTCCAAAGATAGTCTTATACCATTCTTTAAAAAAGGAAACTGTTCCTTTTAACTTTACACCCACCCCACACCCCAATTTCAAAACACATCATTTAATTGTCTTGGTCATGGACATTTCCAAGATGAGATTTTATATTTCTTTCCCATAGCTTCTGGTTATCAGAAAACCCATGCTTTCCTTTATTGAAGGAGTTTGGTCCAGCTGATGTTGGTGTATCCCTGCATTAAAAGAAAATAAATTTATTTAAAATGCTATAGATGTTTAATACACATTTACTTAACACCTATTATAAACACAAGCTGAACATCAAAAGCCTCTATAGAGCAAAGCCCTAAGCAACTTAGCAAGACCTGTCTCAAAATAAACAGGCTGGGGATGTAGTTCAGTGGTAAAATGTCTCTGAGTCCAATTACCAGTATCCCTGTCCCAAGAACCTCTACAGAGAATTTTTTAAAAAAATACTCTTTCCACAGATAGTCAAAGACTTTTGGGATGGTGGGGGCGGGGCAGGGAGGTAGGGGGAGTACCAGGGACTGAACCCAGGGGTGCTTCACAACTGAGATAATCCCCAGCCAACATTTTATTTAGAGATAGGGTCTCACTGAGGTGCTTAGGGCCTTGCTTAGTTGCTGAGGTTGGCTTTGAACTCATGATCCTCTTGTGTCAGCCTCCCAAGCTGCTGGGATTACAAGTGTGCACCACCACACCCAGCTAGTTAGAAGGATTTAAATTCAGTAAACCGGAGGTCGGATAGGAGGAAAAACTGTTCCCCACAGCCCTGTTTTCCAACCTAGGGCCTGATGCATCCCCAATACCATAAATAAAGAATTTCCAAAGGAAAAAGGACACATACGATCAAGATTAAGTGATAGGAATATCATTATGAGTGTCATGAGTGCAGTGACTAAAAGCCATTTTTCTATTACACCAGAAAAAAACAAATTTAAAATCAGAAAAATTTTCATGACTATCTCTTATTTGAAGAAATATAGGTTACAAGTGTCTGAAAAGAAATACCCTAAACTGGGCACCTGTAATTCCAGCTATTTGGGAGGCTAAGGTAGGAGGAGCAGTCAGCCTAGGCAACTTATTGAGACCTGTCTCAAAAAATAAAAAGGGCTGAGGTTGCAGCTCAGTGTTAAAGCACCTCTGGATTCAGTTTCCGGTGGTGGTGGTGGTGGTGGTGGGGGCGGGGATAAAAAGAAATAGCTTTAAATTATTGTTAAGTTTTTCTCTGATCCTCATTATTTTCTCCAATAAGCACAGAAAATAAGAATGTGGATACCTCACAGACTATGACCCTGTTTTCCTTCCTTTTTGGGATTGGTTGAGTTCCTTCTTATTCTTAAAATTCTAATAAACCATCTAGTACAGAGAAAATGCAGAAAATTGTTCTGCCCATATGCAAAGAAAAGCCTTAACACTAAAAACATTTTATGCAATTTATTCTTACCCTTAACTCATTCCTATACTTTTCTATAATATTTATGAAAAATTATAATACCTCCCAATATTCTTCATCCTCATCTTTGCTTCTGGAGGCATTTCCTCTGGTTCACTCTGAAGAAAAAAAAGTGAGTAAAGTAAGATGAATGCAGTCAAATTTATTAAATTCATTTGGCTACTATGCTAAATTTTACAACTAAATCTTTAAAACCATTTCAAATACTGCAAATTTCAGTAAAAGGAGAACATTAGTGAATTATTTGTCTTAACCATAGTTTTAATAGAAAAGCACCATCTGGGGTGCTGATTTTGAATAAAGAAAAGAATTTGGTAAAAATCGCATTCTACTCGTTGTATACATGTAATGCAATACCAATGTGTGCCCTATGTATAATTATGTGAATTAAAAATTTTTTTAAAGTTTTTCAAAATCTCATTTTGTCGCTATTTTCAAAAAGACAAAAAAAAATTTGTTAATAAAGAAAGGGGAACTCTCATATACTACAGATAGAAATGTAAATCAGAATAGCCATTATGGAATAGAGGTTCCTCAAAAGAACCAGGTATACTGACATGAGCCTGTAATCCCAGCTACTCAAGAAGCTGAGGCAGGAGGACTGCAAGTTCAAGGCTTGTTTTGGCAACTTAGTGAAATCCTGTCTCAAAATAAAAAGGTAAAAAAGGTCTGTGGATACAGCTCAGTGGTAGAGTACCCCTAGGTTCAATTCCAATTATTGTAAAACAAAACAAAACAAAACAAAACAAAAAATCTAAAAACTAAACTAAAAATAAAACTACCATATGACCAAACACTTGCACTAATGAGTATATATGCAAAGGAAAGGAAATCAGTATGACAAAACAGACATCTATGCTCCCATGTTTATTGCTGCACTATTCACAAAAGCCATGATCAATATAGAATTAACCTAGATGTTCACTGACCAATGAATAGTTAGGGAATGGTACATAATTCACAGTGGAATACTGTTCAAAAAAAAAAAGAATGAAATCCTGTTATTAGCAGCAAAATGAACCAGAGTGGTGGAGGACATTATGTTAAGTGAAATAAATCATGCAGAGAGGTACAAATAACAGCATGTTCTCACCAATATGTAGAAGATGAGGAAGTTGATGCCATATAAGTAGAGAATACAATAGTTACCAGAGGGAGGAAAGTGAAGAGGATGGGAAACAGTATAGAGGTATGGTGTTATGGTTTGGGTGTGAGGTGTCCCTCAAAATCTCACATGTGAGATAACACAAGGAGGTTCAGAAGAGAAATGATCCAATCAGTGATTTAATTCCCCACCCTGCCCCAAAGGGATTAACAGTGTTAACTGAAGTGATAGGGTGTGGCTGGAGAAGGTGGGAATTGGGGTGTGCCTTTGGGAATATATTTGTATCTGTTGAGTGGAGACTCTCTCTCTGCTTCCTGATCACCATGATGTGAGCTGTTTCCCTTTGCCACACTCTTCCACCATGATGTTCAGCCTCGCTTCAAACCCCGAGGAACGGAGCTGGCCTTCTATGGACATCTGAAACCGTGGCCCTCAAATAAACCATTCCTCCTCTACAGTTGTGCTGATTGGGTCCTTTAAGTCATACAGTGAAAAAGCTGACTAAAACATATGGTTTGACAGGTTTGATAGGATGAATAACTTTTTTTTTTTTTTTTTTGTAGCTGGGACTGAACCCAGAGGTTTAACCAATGAGCCAGATCCCCAGTCCTTTTTATTTTGACTCAGTTGCTTAGTTGCTTCTGGCCTTGCTGAATTGCTGAGGGTGGCTTTGAATTTGTGATCCTCTTGCCTCAGTCTCCCAAATTGCTGGGATTACAGGTTTGTGCCACTGTACTCAGAAGGATGAATAACTTCTAATGTTCTATAACACAGTTTGGTAACTATGATTGACAAGAATTAATTGTACAGTTTAGAATTGCTAGAGGATTTTTGAATGTTCCCACTCACAAAAAAAAATGACAAATGTTTGAGTAATGAATAAGTCATATTAATCTGATCTAAAAATTACACGTTGTATACATGTTCTGAAATGCTACATTGTACCCAATAAATATGTATAATTATGTCAATTCAAAAATTAAAAAATTTAAAATCCCGTATTACAGAAATAAATCAACAATGGCTTATGTGCTACACAATGTATTTAATGTATTTATCTATGCTATCCTAATTTAAAATCCTAACAATACAATCTCTTGTGGAGTATGATTATTATCATCTGCATTTTACAGGTTAAGTGACAAGGTTAAGTTGCCCAAAGTCACAAAGCTAATGAATAGCAAAACAGTCTGAGGCCAAAGCAAAGTATCCTAATATCCTAACCTCTACTGGACTGATCCTTCTCAAAAGTATCTCTTTAACTAAAAGGACATTTTGAAAGCTCAGTCCTTACTACTTCTTTTCATACTCCACCTACGAAATTTGTGAGATTGAGTTTCTTTTGGATTTATCGTTTTCTGTATAAATGGTACTGCTTAGCTTAGTAATAATAATATTTTTTGTGGTATTGAGGATTGAAACAAGGGCTAGCATATTCTAGTTAAGTGCTCTACTACTGAGCTATGTTCTTAGCCTTTCTTATTTTAAGACAGGGTCTCACAAAATTGCCAAGACTGGCTTTGAACTAGCAATTCTCTTGCCTCAGCGTACTGAGTTAGCCGGGAATACAGATGTATGCCACTAGGCCTACTTAAATATTATTTCTTAAGATGGTGCTGCAAGACTCAGCTTAAACTAGGTGCAGTGGTGCCTGCCTATAATTCCAGCAACTGGGGAGGTTAAGGCAGGAGCATAGCAAGTTGAAGGCCAACTTTAGCAACTTGGCGAGACCCTGTCTTAAACAAAACAAAAACACTCAATGACAAAAACACACACAAAACCTTAAGGGAGCTTTCACTGGTCAAATCTAGTATATATGAGCATTACTTCCTACTGAATAAAGTAAGAATTCATGAGTTACACTTATATAATAAAATTTAAAAATTTCCAAGTGATAAGAAAAAGCTGTTTCATATAGTAAGAGACAGTTAATACATACAAAAGGCATGGTGGTATTAGAAAAAATAATTACCATTTGGCATACACTATCGTAACTGATCCTGACAAGAATCATCAATGGATGTTAACACCAGTAAGTGAAGGTTTTGAGAAATTATATATTTTTACATATTCTCAAAGCATATAAGATAAATTTTAATCTAGCTTTACAAAAGCTAAAACAGTAATTTGACAGTGGAGAAATCTGGCAGGCACCATTTTAACCCAATGATCAAAGTTAATGCTGCAGGAATGGGCATATTGACAGCATGTGCTCCCCAATATGATGCATTGAGAACCTGGCATCAGTTCTGTTATTCCTGCCAAAAGCAATGAGAATCTAAGCATGAGAAAACATCAAACAAATTCAAAATGAGAGACACTGTAGAAAATAACTGGCTTGTCTTCTTCAAAAATGTTGTCATGAAATACATGGAAAGATTGGGGAATTATCCAAATTAAAGGAGACTTAAGAGAGAACTGAAAAAAAATATTTTGAAATGTCAAAATTCTGGGGTTGGGACATACTTCAGTGTTAGAACATGTGCTTTCTAGCATGTGGGAGGTCCTGGTTTCAATCCCAGCAACAACTGCCCAAAAAGCTAAAATTAACTAAGTAACTAAATGAATTATCTCCTTTGGTCAACATATTGGTTACTTAATTAGGTTCTCAAAAAAAAAAGAAAAAAAAAAAAAAAACCCGAAGGGGATAAAGATTTTAAATGCATAAGACAATTTATTGTTTACTACCATTACAGTATTGTAGCAGAAAGAATGTTGTTTGGCCCTCGCTAAAAAAATTTTTTTAAAGAGGGAAGACATTAAGGTATGATGCAAACAATATACGACAAGAAACCAGAAAACCTAAGGTTCAAAATGTGTGAATTAGCATATAATCATGCATAGTTAATTTCTCCATTTGCAAATACACAATTCACAGACACTTATAGAAGGTAAAGTAATGTGAAAAGATAACCAATTAGTTAGGCATTCAAGGTAAGGCATTACTATATAATGTAGGTGCTTAGGACTTCCAGGCTAAGTACTTCTGCACATTTTTCCTTCGTCCTATATTATCCTTCCATGCTGTAATCTGCTGCCTAATCTCTTTAAGAATGTTACAGATGTTTATAGATGTTTGAGAAAACTAAGGCTCCAATAAAATAAAATGATTATTCAGGCTTCCACTAGTTAATAACTAGATAAGACAGGTTAAGAATTCAGGTCTTTCAGTCAGGTGCAGTGGCACACACCTGTAATCCCAGTAGCTCGGGAGGCTGAGGCAGGAGGATTGCCAGTTCAAAGCCAGCCTCAGCAAAAGTGAGGTGCTAAGCAACTCATTGAGATCCTGATTCTAAATAAAATACAAAAATAGGTCTGGGAATGTAGCTCAGTGGTCAAGTGCCCCCTGAGTTTAATCCCTGGTACTGAAAAAGGAAAAAAAAAAAGGAAGAATTCAGGTCTTCCAATTGCCAGTCCAGGGGTCTTTCCTATGCTGCTACATTCAGTACCTGTTTATTTCTTTTCTGAAAGTTCACTATACTTCATCTTTTCAGGTACTTTTCATTTTTATCTTTTGCTAATTTACATATAAATCTCCCTTTACTAGGCTAGTTCCTAGACGAGCATGTCTGATATATTTTGTAATGTCATAGTGCCTAGTACATAAAAGCAATCAAATGTGTAGAATGAGTAAAGGGCCAAGGGAGAACACAGTGATAAACACAGTGATTCGTTCCCTATTGATTCAGGCTCCAGGGGTTCCACATTTATCCTTGCCCAATACTCCTCTACAAAATTCTTCAGTCAAATGCCACTTGTGACTTGAAAATTGATATCTTGGTTTACAAGTCTTCCTTGATTTACTAAAACTCTGCCTAATGTGTTAGTATACAATTCATATTACTTATTTTATATATATTCTTCTGAAATCACTCTATTCCCAGTGTTTGGGCTTCTCTGAATGTATAATCCCCACCTTACCTGTCCAGGTGCTAGGGATTAAAATCAGAGCCTTGAAAGTGAAGCACTCTACTAATAAGGTATATTCTAGTCCTTTTTATTTTGAGATCTTCCTGCCTCAGTCTCTTGAATAGCTGAGATACAAGTGTATGCTCCCATGTTCAGTTTGAATAATACAACTTATCCATACTGCTTCTGGGAACAATTACTCATAAATCTTAAAACACTTAATTGTTACATACAGGATTCTCATCTATGTGGGGATTAGGTTCTAAAGTCAGAACCTAATACAGATCATAGTCAAATCCTGTTTGAAAATTTCTCTGGTTATCCATGGTAAGCATGGTTAAGCTTGGTAAGACAAGCAAGATGAGAGAACTGGGACTGATTGATCCAATAAGCATCTCAAGCTTACTCTGAAACATGTGCTTACTGAGAAGTGCTGACAAAATCACCTGTACTATTTATTAATTCTTCTCCACAAAGCAAGCACTATAGCTGCCTTTTGTAACATGAAAGCACAATATGCATCATCACTGAAGACCCCCAACTAGATCCTACATATTTTCTAGCACATATTATTCATAACAAGCCTTTGCTGATTTGGTTCTTAGGCTTTTTGCCCAAAAACTTAACAATATTTTAAAATAATCATACAACCAAACAAAACAAATACAAAATAGAAATATCCAGTTATTATAGGTATCACCAAAAAAGTTACAATTTAGTAACACCATTAGTATGATCTACAATTTGTCATTAACACCCTCCTTAAACAACTGGTTAAAGTTAAATAAAAGAGGTATAAACTTACATCTTCATCTTCATTAAAAGCTGCTGCTACTGAAAGGGTTTTTGGAGCAAGAGTTGGAACAGTTTCTTTAGGCTTCTGAAGAAGAAACATTAAAAAGAACATTAGATGAGTAACAGTTATATAAGCTTATTTAATAATATGAATCTTGAAAGATTCAACTTTATGTTTTCATAAACTTATAGAGTAAGGAACTCAGTACTTTGGACAAATTCACTAAGTCTGAAAACGTGGGCTATCAGTTTGGAGGTTCAACTTTACTAATGTGATATACCCATTTGTTGAACTACAGAAAAAAAAACCATTCTCCAGCTAGGACCTATAATTTAATATTACTTAAACAAGGAGTAGGGCTGGGGATATAGCTCTGTTGGTAGAGTGCTTGCCTCACAAGCATAAGGCCCTGGGTTCAATCCTCTGTACTGCAAACAAACAAACAAACCCCACAAACAAACAAACAAAAAGGGGGGTGGTATTTGGTACAGGCAAAATGATAAATCATATTTTCCCATAGTAACAATTAGTAAAAAGTGACCTGAGAACACACAAGGTATCATGAACTCATCCACCTGTACCAGTGAGCTTTTTACCCTTTGGGATTAAGATGAGTCATCTCTTCTATATGACCTAATTTTTTTAAAAAAATATTTTTTTAGTTGTAGATAGACACAATATCTTTATTTTTATGTGGTGCTGAGGATTGAACCCAGTGCCTTACACATGTGAGATAAGCCCTCTACCACTGGGTCCCAGCCCACGACCTAAATTTTTGACAAAATAAACTTTTCTATCTCTATCCTCTCACCACCCATTTAATCTTTATTCTACTGCAATCTAGCTCCACCCCCCTGGAAATATTCTCTATAGGGTCACCCATAACTGGTATGCTGCATTTGATTCTAATCACCAGCTGCTGCTGCTTTTTTTTTTTTGAGCGCTGGTGATTGAACTCAGGGTCTTGTGCATGCAAGGCAAGTACTCAACCAACTGAGCTATATCCTCAGTTCCAACCAGCTTCTTTTTGAGGACACCTCCCCCTTGTCTTCTGAGACGTGTTTTTTGTTTTTTAAATTAGTTATTGTGCTAATTCTCTGACCTGTTTGCTCTCTGTCCCCCTTCCCTGCTGCTCCCACTCAACAACACAGATACCTAGGATTCTACTACTGGTAGTGACCTTTCATTCTTTGTACTTCCCGGGGCCAATTTCATTCATTTCCATAGTTTTAACTACCAAATCCTGTCTACCCCAAACAGCTACTTTTTGGCAGCTTCACTTACAGAGCCCATGTGAACTTGAGTTTCATAGTGTTCATAAGTACTCAAGTCAGAAAACATACAGAATTAAAGATGTATGCATCTGACAATTAAGCATTAACTTTCACAGAACAGACATGAATTACAAAGCAACTTTTGGACTCTTCTCTCACAAAAAATAACCATTTTCTAAAACAAATCTCTAAATAAGAGATTAATTTGGCTAAACCATATGAAATTGTAATAGCATAGCTTAGAAACAAAAATGTACATAAGCTTCAAACTACCATTTCGAATACTTCTAGAGGTTCCATGGTAAAAATGTATTAATCTGAGGTTTACATCTTAAAATAAGGGATCAAACATTGATTTTTAAAAGATTACTGCTTTAAAGTACATAGTACTCAATGTCCAGTTTTAGTTTCAAAGATAATCAGGAAGTTTTTCTTATCAAGCAATACCTTACAAAATTAATCTTTTAAGATACAAACAACTGATTTCTACATATATTATTTTCTGTGTGTGGTACTAAGGATAAAGCAAAGGCCTCTCAAATGATAAGCACATGCTTTACCACTGAGCTACCTCCTAATCCGTAGAGATGTTGTTACTAAAACTGAAAGATTAAAAAAAATTGAAATCTTTCTCAAAATATTTTTCAGAGGTCTTGCTTAACTGATGAAAAGTTATTACTTTAAAATCATGTATTTTTTATAATACTGTTCCTTCTAAAATTCCACCTATTTGTTAAAAACTGCTTTATTGAGATAGAATTCATCTTGATCTTTCCTAAAGTGCTAATCACTTCTTAAATATAAGTTAATGCACCAAAGATTAAGAAATGCACCTTTTCATACTTAATTTACCATAACCTAGTAAAAACAGGTTTCCAAAACAAATCCTTAATACCCATTACAAATATCATACATAAAGTAACTTACACTTGATCCAAGTTTGATGGATATGGCTGATGCTTTCTTTGTTGTCTGACTACCTATGGCAAATCCAAACTTGGAGATCTTTGTAGGCTTTGTTGGGAGGTCTGCAGCTTCTTCTTCAGCTGATCGTTTCTCAGCGCTGCGACTGGAACTTTCCCCTCCATTACTGGAAGAAACAGTCTTAGTTTTCACAGGTTTTTCTGCTTCTTCTTCAGGTCCTGGTGAAGTCGAAACAACTTACCAAGATGAGCTACTTTTACTGAGCAGATTGATGGGAGCAGCAACCTCAAAAAGCATCGTTATAAGGAAGATACCTCTGCAGTTGTCACCTACTGACCCAACAGTCTCTTCCACTGTTTGTTAGAGTATATAGCAGGAACTGAGATTGTGTGGCAGTAGAAGAGGCTCCCATGAATTAACTAGCATAAAATACAGAGCAATTTAAAATTATAAACATAGAGTTCACAAAAAATAAAGACCCTTCAACTAAATACTACCATAGACATTGTACAATATAGTTATTTGTGGACTTCTGCTTTTAAGAAATTGAGATCTATAAAATATTTTTCACAAACTACTTTGTAAGCAATCAGTCATGTGGCAAGATAATACATTTGGCTAATAAATTCTAACATTCTCAATAATGTGTACTAGTCATACAAAGTATCTAGTGATGTAAAGGACCATTATCATCCAAATCTCAGTACTGGAAACACAGCCTAGTTATTTTTTTGAGTGATGTGTTCTTCATGTACATCTCACACAATCCTAGGAGTTGAAAAAGAACTTCAAAGAGTTCAATCAACTCTTTTTGAAAAATTTCATTCTATTCTGAAAGCATGGTTATCACTGTTTTAAGCTACCTGTAAGAGCTAATACAAGTCTTGGTTTACACACTGTTTTCTCATCAAAGAAAGATGAGCTTATTATAACTTCGAACAGTAGAAGGCACACATATGAAGGTTTAGAAGTATGGTGTCTTTTATCTGTTTTGCTTGTATTTGTATTCAGTAAATAGTGAACTTGCATCTAGACTATTTTAGATCTCTTACATAAGAAGACTAATTAAGATGCAGGGCGTGGTGCCCATGCTTATAGTCCCAGCAGCTTGGGAGGCTGAAGCAGGAGGATTGCAAGTTCAAAGCCAGCCTCAGCAACTTAGCGAAGCCTGAAGCAATTCAGCAACTGTCTCAAAATAAAAATAAAAAGGGCTGGGGATGTAGTTCAATCCCTGGTAAACCGACCCCCCCGCCCAAAAAAAAAAAAAAACCCAAACCACAAGAGGAGGTAAGGAGGTAATTCTATCTCAATAAATCATTCATCAATTAATCATCATCATCAGAAATTTTATATTCTCTCTCCAATCTGTCAATTTACCCCATAGAATGTATTATTATATTGGATAAAGAATCAACAGGTGGGAAAAGAGAAGATGCTTTGGGGAATGGCCCTGACAGTGTGAAGAAAATGTATAGTTTTGGAATGATGGGGGTCTTATAAGCACTTTGAATAGAACATTTGGTTTTATTTAGACAAAAAAAATAAAAGGAACTCAGTCCCTTTGGACAAAGGGTGAAAGTTGTAGTGACAATGTAGGGAGGTGTAGTTAAGCAGGATTAGGTTTGGGATTTACCTAAAATGGAAATATAGTGCTGGAATGGTAGCTTTAAGTGCCATTCACTTATTCATATGTGAAACTACAAAAGTATCTAAAGAACTGAGGAAGGAAAGACTGCTATTCAATAGCTAATAAGTGGAACTTATTTAAGAAATGTAGAATCTCTTTAAAAAATAGTATGATGTAAACATTAGGTTTCTCATTCTATGTTTAAAACTAAAAACATTTATACTAACTTTACCCTATATTAGTTTTAAGTATGATATTTCATAATAAAACTCAAGCAACAACTACTTTTCTGTAATAATGCAGTTAAAATTGGAAATTCACTGGCCCTACATATTTAAACACACAGAAAACCAAATGGCTTTCCATATTACAGTCTATAAAGGTATAAAGTGTACAAACAAAATTGAAAAACATCAAAACAAAGAGCATAAAGAATACTTTATACTTGATTGTAATGTAATTCTTATCTTTGAATCATGACCCAAAGGCCATAATTAGTTAAAATTTCCAATTCTTTTAGAGCCTATCTTTTCTTTTAGGTTTCCTTTTCTAAAATTTTAGAACAGACAACTTGGAAAATTTAAAGTGTACATGAGAAAAAGGGAAAAGATTATTATTGTAATAATATTAAATGTGTCAGCTAGCTGAACTTGAACATGTAATAAATGGAATACAATACTAATTCCATTAGATTAAAAGAAGAATTCTTTCCAGAGATTTCCATGGAGACTACACAAGGTAATATGGAGAGCTACTCTACTATTCATTTCATAATCAACCGGCAACAACTTAATCCTATTGAGGTTCTTGTTACCTGAAGAGGCACACTAGACCATCCATATCATAGGTCCACACCAAAGATGAAACATACTGTTATCTGGTTTGGGTGGTTTTTGGTATAGGGATTGAAACGAGTGGTGCTTTACCACCGTTCTACATTCCAAATCCTTTTTATTTTTCTCTTTCTTTTTTTGGCAGTGCTGGGGATTGAACCCAGGGCCTTGTGCTTGCAAGGCAAGCACTCTACCAACTCTACCAACTGAGCTATAACCCCAGCCCTTATTTTTGAGACTAATTTGCTCAGGGCCTTGCTAAATTGCTGGGGCTGGTCTTGAATTTGTGATTCTCCTGTCTTGGCCTCCCAAGGCACTGGGGTTATAAGCATGGTCACCATATCACATTCTTGTTTATTTTTATGGTCAGTGCTATGATAGGCAAGCACTCTATCACTGAGCTACACCTCCATCCCATACTATGTTTATTAGGTTGTTTTCTACACATGACTGAGTCCAGATCAAGCAATTTATTTCTGGACATAATAAACACTGGCCTTCCCAAACTCAACAAGTTTTTTTTTTTTTTTTAAAGCCACTGTAAAAACTTTATTGACATTTTTAGATGAGATTTATTCTTCAATGAAGAGATGAGGGGAGAAAGAAGTGAAGGAACGTGGGTGCACTATTAGCTCTCATTTCCTACCTTTATTTTATTTACTTTTTGTGGTACTGGGGATTTAACCTAGAGGCACTCTATCACTGAGCTACACTCACAACCCTTTCTTATTTTTTTTTTTTGAACAGGGTCTCACAAAGTTGCTGAGGGTGGCTTTGAACCACAATCTCCCTGCCTCAGCCTCCCCAGTGCCTGGGATTATAGGATTGCGCCACTGCACCCAGCTTCATTTCTTAGCTTCTAAGGGCTCAATTGTCACATGGGTTGCGCTTCTATTTTATCTTTATATAATACTCTTAACAATTATGGAGCAAAACACACAAGCTATTTGGGAAATAAAGCAAATGGAAGAAACAATGGACTCAGATGGGAAAATATGACAGCCAAATCTGCTATCATTACTTAAAATGAGACATCCTGTATTTTGAGTCCACGGAAAACAAAATTTTAGATGATCAATGATTACTACTCTGGAGATGTAGCAATGTGAATTATAGTTTAAAAACGAACACATAATCAATTTTTAAAAAATACGAAAATCACATATCAATTCGTAACATAAAACATGGATAAGACTATATAAACTATAATTCTTTATTTAGGAATATTTTAATAAAAGGGATTTTATTTGTATTCAATTTGAGCAAACAAAATGCATAGATAGATTAATGTGAAGTCAAATTGTACATGATGCTAATAGTTTTTTTTTTCTCTTCCTTTTTCACTGAATAGGTGGGGTAGGCCTTGGAGCACCAAGGGTACTTTATTTTGAAAAAATTACCTAATAAGAAAGTGTAAGTTTCTAAGGGTACCCTTCAAGACCCATTTGCATTCTGTCAGCTTCCTTATCCGAAAAAAGGGCACACAGTTATTCTATGACTGGACTGATGTGCCGCTTATATGAGAACGCATTCAAGACCCTACTAGTGTTTGGCACAGTAAATGTCAATTTCACTGAAGAAGTTCTCAGTATAATCTTTCAAAGACTGAGATGGCTCATATTAAATATAAATAGCTCTTCTTTAAAATTTCCACTTATCTCAAAGAGCTACAAAAATTTAACCAAAAAGAGGAGGAAAAAAAAAAATCTATCCAAAGCATAACTCTTCTTCCTTTTTTTTTTTTTTTTTTTTTTTTTTTTTGCAGTGCTGGGGATCGAACCCAGGGCCTTGTGCTTGCAAGGCAAGCACTTTACCAACTGAACTAGCTCCCCAGCCCCAAAGCATAACTCTTCTTTAAAGTGAAAACAGGTAATTAAAATAAGTAGTTTTTCTCACAAACATACATTAACTACAGAAGTAATCTGCTCATCAAAAACACATACTTCTGGGGTTAAGAATGTAGCTCACTGGTAAAGGACATGCTTAGCATGGTGAGGTTCTGGGTTCAATCTCTAGCACTAATAAAAGATAAATAAAATTTAATACTTATACTTCAGACTTAGTGGATTGTTCAATAGGAATAAAAATTCTGAATACTTTCTTGGTTTGTCCCTAGGACAAACATGACAATAGTCTTTAAAAAGTGACTACTTGCAAAAAAATTACCAATTTAGTAATACTCAAAGTATGAGATGTTTTAACTATGATTACTCTGCACAACTGCATTAAAAATATGACACTACAAATATAGCTTAGATGCAACAGCATTACTTTTCTTGTAAAGGAAATGAGGCTAATGATGTAGAAATTAAGGGATAGCAGTTATTCTAAGTTACCAACAAAACCACAATTTTTCTGACAGTTATCATCAAAGTGATTTATAATCCTTCCCAAACACCCTAAAATGGAGATATCAATATTCACAGCACATAGTTACTACTCCTCAACTGAAAAGGTGGCAGGAAAATTACACAGTGTAGTTATGCTAACATTTAAGGTATACTCTGGCAGCACATTAAACACATCTCCTCTACTCTCAAGTCAAGACAGTTAAAAAGATGACCTTAAAGTCAGTGCTACATAAGATTCTTTACGCTATGTATTTTTGCTTTTCCTCAAATTACTTCTAAATTTTTACATAATTTTCCTTGATAGTTTCTAAGGCATTTTTTTTTTTTTGTCAGAAAAAAAAAATACTCCAGTTAAGTGCTAGATGTTTTAAACTGTTTCACAAGGTATTTTACTGCTTTTAAAAAAAGGGGGGTGGGGTGGGAGGCTTCATCCCAGTTAATAACATTCTACATATTTTTAAAAAAGGAATTCCAAACATTATACTTGCTTTTCAATATTCTTCTGTTCCCACTACAATTCACATTAAACATTGTTAGTAGGTACTACTATTTGCTTTCATGTGCTATTAATCTTCTGTATTTTCTCATTAAATACTTTTAGGGATAAGACTTATGGGTGTCAGAATAGAAAGTAACATTTAAAAAGTGTTCTAAACAAGACATGATCAGCTCGCACATGTTAAAGTCACTTGCTATGACGGGGGCGGGGGTGGGGGTAGATTACATGTTTCTTCTTAATGCAAAAGACCAGAATTTATAAGGACGAGGCCAGAAAAAGAGAGATGTAACTGAGTTTAATACTGTAGTAATACACACTAAGAGTCACACTAGACTATGAAAGCCACTTAAATATCTGGCATGCGGTAAACTGGTAGCAGCCTAATTAAGAAAAGGCATACTTCCAAGAAAGGCGATCAAACCATAACCCTAGAAACCCGCAGCTTAATCAGCGGGTGATTCCTCTTTTCCTCTATCCCCTCTGTCCATCTCATTACAGGGTCACTATTATGCCTGAAAATAAAAGGAAAGAGCAGGCCCGGGTTGTCCACCTCCTCAGTGAAAAGGGTAATTAACTCCTACGTGTAACTGAGAGGCCAGCACCTTCGGAAACTCGGCCTTGGGCCAGTTTCCGCGGCCACTGCGAGGTGGCTCACACTGTGTGTTTGTGCGTGGGGAGTGAGTGTGTGTGGTGGTGCGTGTGTTTTGTGTAATGTGTGCCTCCAGTATGGAGGTAGCGGCTCCTGCACCGCCGCTCCGGGTCCCACCCCAACTTCAGTCTCCCTTTCTGGCGCCCATATTCCTTCTCAGAAGGGCTCCGCAGGGGCCATGAGGTGACCAACAGTGGTCGGCTCTCCCGCGACAAGGAGGTGATATGGGCCTGGATCCCAGCGGGCCGCACCGGGCGTGCCCGGGGCTCGCCTGGGCCCAGCACCTAGCCGAGTGAGCGCCAGGTTCGCCCAATCTCACTCTATCCCGTTCCCCCCACCCCGGGGAGCTCAAAGGAAGGCCCGGAGCATCCCACGCATCCCGCGACGCTGGGGTTGTGTTCACCTCCGGCGGCTCCAGCTCGCTGCGGCTTTTCAGGCTTCTCCTCTCCCGCCTTCCCGTCCGCCATTTTCCCCGCCGCGGCCTCCCCTGCAGCTACGCCAAGGACGTCACAGCCCCGCCCAGCAACCATTGAGCTCTAGAGCCATCTGGCGAAGTCGCTGACTAGAGCGGCCGCGATGAGTGAAAAGATGGACCGCCCAAGACAGAAGCGGATGTGACGTCATCGAGCGCCCCCCCCCCAGATAAAAGGGGAGGGGAAAGGAGCTCCAGGATTGGCGTTCTATGCTTTCGACTGGGTAGGGAGAGGTACGTCACTGACAGGTCCGGAGAAGTAAGGGGATGTGGGAACATAACCTTGGAAACTGGTGGAGCCTTAGAAGGTTTCTGCTTATGCAAGTGTGGTTGTAGCTAAAGCTTGCAGCGTCTTTCTGGCTTTACGGATCACGTGTGTCTGCCTATTCTACGTAAAGGGGCGGCGAAGAGTGCCTAAAGGGATAACCAACATTCATCGAGCCCCCTCTCGTGTTAGACATACGCTATCGTTTAGTCCTCACTGTAATCCAATGCGGAATTATCCTCTTGATTTCCTGTGAATTAAAACCTGAGAATAATTTGTCCAAGATTATGTACGGAAGTGATAAAAACCATTTTTTCTAAAGGCTGCAGCTTCTCCATCAAATTAAGATTACTGTAATTTCTGCTTTACGTAGAAACCTTTAGTGGTGTTTCTCAGAATGAAGCCCATACATTATACTTGACCTCCTCATCCCGTTTTCTCTAATTTATCCTGCCCTCTAGCCAAATAGGTCGATTACTTGTTTAGCTAGGGAACTGGAGTTTCAGAGTTTGCCTTACAATATATAGTCAATGGCACAGAACAAAGGGTTTTCTTGTTTTGTTTTTGTATGGAGGATTAAACCTAGGCAAACCACCGAGTACATCCTCGGTCCTTTTTATTTTGGGGACGAAGTGCAGCTAAATTGCCGAAGTTGGCCTCGAACTTGGATCTGCCTCGGCCTCCCGTGTCATTGGGATTACAGCCTTGCACCGCAGCGCCCGGAAAAAATCTTATTTTGAATCTGATCTGCCCTTCGTTTGGCTAGGAAACTTTTGACAGTTGCTTACTATCCACAGACCTAACTTTATTTTTCTATAGACTAGAATAATGGTACCTCTTCAAAGAGTGATCATGGGGATCAAATTAGATAATTTATATATGCCATTTTTAGTTCACTTTATGCTCCCTTAGTGTGTTTCTTAAAAGCAAACGTTGTCTTTAAATAGCTCAAAAATTCCCTAGGGCCGAGGTTATGTCTCAGTGGTAGGGTGTGTTCTTAGCACGCACAAGGCCAAGACCCAGAGTTTCATCCCTAGCTTGAAAAAAAGTTCATTGACAACAGATAACCATCAAAAAAAACAAAACAAAAAAAAAAAACAAAACAAAAAACTTTTTTCACAACTTTATACAGGAAATTTCATGTATATGAGGTGCTCAATATTGTGGATGGATGACTTCGGGTTTCAAGCCTGAGGAAACAGTGTTTCCCTTGACAAAAGTAGGGCAGTTTGCATTGGCAGAGGCCTACAATCCCAGCTAAGTGGGAGGCTGAAGCAAGAGGATTACAATTTCCGGACCAAGGGTGGTTTGATGGTTTTTTATCGGAATTGAAGTCCCTGGTTCACCATTTATAATATGTTACATGTAGAAATGATCGAAAACTTACAGCAGTACTTGTGTTTGTTTCATCTTTCCTTCATGTGATCTTTGCAAGGTAATCATTTAGACTCTTACTTAAACATGAAAATTTTAAGTTATTTATGTATTTTATAGTTTAAATGAGGAAAACAAAATTGAGAGATCACATACCTACCTAGAGGCACATCCAGATTCCATATACTCTATTGCACAAGGATGGAAGATTGTTATTCATTCATCCATCAATCCCAGGAGGTCAAATTATGCCTATCTTGCATAACACTGTTTCCCCAGGAAACATACCAATGTTGATAAATACTAACTTTAAAAAAAATGCAAGTAATTCATCTCAAATGGGTTAGGGAATGAAAAAGTAGTTTAGTGCAAAGCAAAGACAGTAGGTTTGCATCACACAAAACTGGATTTAAGTTCTGATTCTTGTCATTTGCTAATTCTTTACATTTTTGATAATGTTACTAAATATATTTTAACTATAAAAAAGGAAAAAAGCTTCTAGGATTACTGAGTCTAGAATGAGATTATGGAAGTAAAATTAACATGCTGCCAGTCATGGTCAGGCTTGCTTAATGGTAGCTTGTTTATAACATCTAAAGAACTATTCAACTATTCCAAAAGAGGAATGATCTCACTGATAAGCGGATGATGACTCTTAATGGGGGGTGGGAGTGGGACAAGAATGGAGGAAAGAGGGACTGTATAGAGGGAAAAGAGAGGTGGGAGGGGTGGGGGGGAAGGAAAAAAAATAATGGAATGAATCAAACATCATTATGTAAATTTATGAATATGCAAATGGTATGCTGTTAATCCATATACAAACAGAAACAACATGTATCCCATTTGTTTACAATAAAAAAAAAAAACCGCTGGAAATGGCAGGTGATAGGAACAATTATTATTTTAACTTGATGTGTAATTTATGAGGTTACAGCTATACATTTATCCATATTTAACTGTATGCAAGTATTTAACATGAAACTAAGTATATTAAATGATCACAATCCTAATCCATACTTACCTACTATTACTGTCATTTATGGATAATGAAACTGGAACATGGAAAAAGCTAGTTATTAAGTGGAGCTAAATGTGCAATTGAGAACTACAAAAAAATGCAACCTCATTCTAGCCCCAGTGCTTCCAGGCAGTTTTAATCCCTTGTTTTTAACCACTACACTACTTTTTTCCTGAATATATCTTAGGCATTCAAGAACTAGTAGTGTGCCTTTTAAAAGGTACTAAAAGTTGGAATTCACATCACACTTCTCATTGTTAGGTCTAAGTTTACATATTACTTTCTCAAGGCCTTTCTTGATCCCACAATTTGGGTTATATAATAAACTTAAAGGTGGGACTCTAAAGCTAGACATTTAGAGGCTGAATTATTTTTTTGTAAAAAGGGCTGGTTTCCTTGTCTGTAAAAAAAAAAAAAAAAAAGGTGTTAATGATAGAATCTACAACTTGGTTGTTTAAATAATTCATGTAAATGGCATACTGTTTGGCATCGAGCTGGTAGTACAGTACTTTGTAGATTAGGTCATGCTTTAGGAAACATTGAACATCATTATCTCATGCTACTTTTGAACTCAGAAACTAGGTAGAATTAGTTTTAGTCAGTCTTAATATTATTTCTATTACCCATTTTTCAAAATTTTAAATGTTGTAGGTAGCCTACTATGAATATCTTTCCTAAAGTTCATTTCTTAGGAAGTAAGTATATATTTTCCCAAGTATATTAGTACTCATTTGGTGGCAAACACAACTCATGCTTAGGCAAAGAAAAAAAAAATGCGATTTATTAAAAGCATACCATGAGGCTTAAGCAACCACTAAAGTACAGGGGTATATCTATAGCTGGACATCAGGAATAGATGGAACCAGAGATTTGAACAGCACTGGTCTTGTTTCTGCACATAACCTTCACTCTCTCCTACTACAGACTGGCTTAGGCCCCAATAAAAGGCATGGTTACCACCAATTCCAGAGCTTCTTATCTGTCAAAGTCCACCACCTGAAAGGAAATGGTGTAGGCTATTTTGTCCTCAAATCCAAAAATCCTGGAAAAGTTATGACTGGTCTATTTTAAAAGTCAGATGCTCATCCCTAGACTGATTTGTTGGCCAGGGTAGGTTGGATACTATGACTAGCCTAGCTTGAGTAAGATATCTCCTTTGGGATAACCAGCAGTGACCAGGGGTGCCAGGGCTGTAAAATACAGCAATTTCCATTCAAAACACTTACCTGGAGAAACAGTATTTCCTAGTGAAGAAAAGCTATTTACACTATAGTAGACAAAGTACCATATGCAATATTAACCAAATAAATTTATTCCTAATAGGACAAGAAATTAGATTTATCTCCACAAAATGATTTTTATGGAAGAGTCAAATCGTAAGACATTCCCAAGGATGTTTCAGCCTTTTGTTTACTAAAGATTCAGTTAAGTAATATACCTAGGGCATGCCCAGCATTGTGCCAATCTTGAATTTGGTAAGTGAACCCCCACTGAAGCTTAGAAATCTTTTCTAAAACATTTTTTTGTGAGTGGTTTCTGACATGGAATATTTAACAAGTAAAAGAGAATCTTGAGACTCAATCCATTAAAAAGACACACCAATGATACAACTGTTTTATTGGACAATAGATAAAACCCTATAGTTAGTTTGAACAAACTACCCCTTTTTTTTGGGGGGGGGGGGGATGCTGGGGATTGAACCTAGGGCCTTATGCTTGCAAGGCAAGCACTCTACCAACTGCACTATCTCCCCAGCCCCAACAAACTGCCTTTTTTTTTTTTTTCCCCCCCAGTGCTGGGGATTGAACCCAGGGCCTTTGAGCTATATCCCCAGCTCCAACAAACTGCCTTTTAAAGAAAAGGAAAAGGAATTCCATTCAGGAAGAAACATAATAATAAAACTGTATTTCCACCTAATTTTTAAGCTGACAATTTTTCTTATTCAAGCTACCTTTTCTGTGTGTACATGTGAACCTTTTGGAAAAGAATTAAAAGGCTTTGCCTTCTTCAGCCTGTTGACAAACTCTTGAGAATGCTGAGAAATCTCTAGATAACCAGTATGTTTTCTCCTAGGAACAAATTTCAGAGCATCTTCCCAACTACCAGTGTTTTTTAGACATAACAAAATACGCATCATTTGATCTAAGGTGAGATTTTTGTTACCAACATCCCATTGTAAATATTTATCTAATGGAAGGCATTCTGTTGCCAACTTTAGCCGTTTTGCCTTGGCTAGGGATGTACCTGGCTGCATATTTTTATCAACAAATGACCCAATTACATAAATTCTGTCATGCTTGAAAGTAGTCATAACGTTGGGAGAATCTGCAGTTAAATATATAATTTTGTCCTTTGGAAATAAATCTACATGAGACTTTTCTGTTGCTGTTAAAAGCAGTTTGTCCCATTTTTCTCCATAACGTTTAACTAACTCTTTCTGATAAGCACCATCTATTTTAAGATTGCAGAAATAAATATGAAAAGGGTCAACATTTCTTCTATTCCATCCTTCACTTTCTAAAAGTTGAGAAATAGTATTCTGCAGTTCTTTTGGTTTCATATAATTATCAAAATCCATGTCAAAAACCAAAGGCTGTCCAAACTGCATAGCCTGGACACCCTTCCAATTCATTGCAATGTTTATACGTCTGTCCCAAACTCGAAGAAATGGAAAGTTTTGCTGTTTATCTTCCTCAAAGGTTTCTAGCAGCATAGCTTTTTTTGCTTCTTCCTTTGCTGCTGCTTTCCTTTCCTTTTTGATTTGCCTTGCTTTTTTCAGTTTTTCCTTAAGATACAAAAATTTTAAATATTTTTTTTTTGACGATTTAGAAGCACATTCCATAATAGTTTTGAGCTCTTCTTCAGTGATATGTTCTGGTACTTCTTTGCCAAGCAATCTCCACATCTCAATTAATTCTCTGGTTGCAGCCAGAGTATCTTCATCCTTGTTTAAAACTGGGGAAACACCTTCTTGCACACTAGATTTCATTGTAGTTTTCCACCCATCCAATTCTAGGTGTTCAGGAGGGGATATACTTTCCTTATCTGGATAGGACACGGCTGGTATTTTGGAAGACATGCATCTTTGCAGAACTGTTGAATATATACTTCTTTTCCTATGAAGGGTAAATGGCACCAAAATCTTGGTGAAAGGTCTTAAGAAAGTGACACTAACACTCATTTTGAGGAAAACTCATGTAAGAAAACCGCTGTAAAAGAAGATAAATGCAATTAAAAGAAATAGTTCAAAAACCTCTTAAACTATACAAGTATAATACCAAAATGCAATCAATATCTGAAACACAGAGTGAATTTTTTTTCCTTTTTTGGAGATACTGGGGATTTTAACCCAAGGACACTCAACCCATGAGCCACATCCCCGGCCCTTTTTATTTTTTATTTTGAGATAGGGTCTTGAACTTGTGATCCTCCTGCCTTGGATTCCTAAGGCACTGGAATTTCAGGCATGTGCCACCACTTCCGTTTTCCCCTCCCTCCCCTCCAGCACTTGGGAGGGAGCCCAGAGCTTTATGCATGCTAAACTCTACCATTGAGCTATACTTTCAGGCTGCAAAATGGAATCTTTCTACAATTTATATATGCTCCATTATAAATGAGGAAAGACTTGTGCAGCCTTGAACTTGTGGTCACTCACTAAGCAAAGTTTAATACTTGTTTGGTTTCTTATTTTAGACATGAATTTCTTCATGGCTTTAGGCCAAAGGATAACTTAAAGATCCTTTTTAAATTTGAATATACGGGCTCAGAGAATCAATATAACTAACTAACTGTTATGTACCACAAACATCTAAAGCGCCACAATTTTATCCTAAAGAACTAGATGCCAGGACTGGAGCTGTGGTAGAGCATGTGTCCAGCATGTATGAGGCTCTGGGTTTGATTCTCAGCACTGCATAGAAACAAATAAAGGTCCATCAACAAATATATATATATAATATATATATATAAATAGAACTAGATGTCACAAGATGATAAAGATGCTTATAAGATGTGAAACCAGTGTCAAGTTCAAGGTGAAAAAAATTCAAATTTTTATGAAATACCACTAAAACACTTGAAAAATTTCCCTCTTCCCTTGACTTCATCTAATGACCCTACATGCTCCTAGGTCTCTTGGCTACCTGGCTTGTGCACTGATGTCCTCTTTTGAAGGTAGATGTAACTTTTCTTACTAAAATTTATTTCCTCCTTGTGATCTAATATACTTCTGTAGCTTGAATCACTAAGCTTCAGAAAGATATCTCAAATGCAACCAACTGAAATAATCTCTCTCCCTTCCCAAACTGCTCCTCCTCCTATACTGTTTCAGGGAGCGATACCACCATCCAACCAGATGCTGGAGCTAGAAACCAGGAGTCATTTCATTACTGTTCTGTCATACTCACCCTATATACCTATACATGTGTTATATTCATTTTACTTCTAAACAGTTTTTTTTTTTTTTTTTAATTCATTCACTTCTCTTCATCACTATTTTCTAAACTGTATCTCCTAGCCCTCAGATTTACTCACCTCCACCTCTAAACCATTGGAGTCGGTGCAGATCTTACCAATGGCATACCAGGAATGTGGAGTAATGGCTGCCACCAGTGTAGTGCAGGGACTCCACTGTGAAATGTGGCTGGTAACTACAACTGCCCTGTAGCTCGCTGATCGCTTCCACACAGCATAGTTCCCAACGTGTATATCTGAGTCTATTGCTGTCACATTAAAGTCCATTAAACTCATTAATGTGGTTTACAAAGTTTTTCATATCACCTTTTGCTTACCTTTTCAGTTGCATCTCTACCTATTCTCATACTTGAAATCAAGTATTTCTCATAGCACCCTGTGCATATGATAGTATTTGTTAACCTGTATTTTAACTGATGACCCATTTGCACCAGTACATAGTAAGAACTGTTTGTTCCACGAGGACAAGATCTGTGTCTATATGAACACTGAAGTCAATGCAAGGCAGTATTTTGCACAGAGTAATCATTGAAATATTTTTCAAATAAACACCCAGGATGAAGTCTTCCCACATTTAAAAAAAAAGTTCAGACTTACTTTAAAGAAAAAGTAATTTACTTAGGATTCCCCAAAATACTTAACCTGGGGTCGTCAGGCCCCAATCTGTAAACATGACTGCAAAAACAAAGTCGTTTGAGTTCTGTCTTTGAAACTAGTAAAGACTTAGAACATTACAGAAATGAAAACCTATATTTGAAAACCCTATCAAGGGGCTGGGGAGATAGCTCAGCTGGTGGGCAAGCACAAGTCCCCGAGTTCGATCCCAAGTACCGTAAACAAACAAAAAAACACTATCAAGGATATCATCTAGGAAATACGGTTTTTGTTTCAAGTGCTGTATTATTTATAGTCTATTAAATCATTGGGCTTCCTCCTATCTGTGGGCCTTTGCGCACATGCCACTACTGCACGAACTTCGCCCGCGTATTCCCACCCCACACGCATACCAGGAGTGTGGCGGAGAGGCTGCCGTGATGCAGGGTGCTGGGGACTCCAGAGGCTGAGGACTGCAGCCGCTCACTGATGCGTCCACGCCGCGCTACCGACCCCAAGTAGCTCCCTTCTTGGCGCTGCCGGAAATACCGCCCTCCCCATCCTGTCGCTGCCCGCTGACGTCGCATCCGGGAGAAAACCTTTCCGGCGGAAACCGAGCGCTGGTGGGCGTGCCTGGCTGTGGGCGACGGTGTTGGGAAGAGGGCGCTTTGGCCTCTTGTGGTTTCTGCCTCTGTTTCCTGCACCAGTTCCCATTTTTCTTAAAAACTCGAATCCTATTTCTTAACCTACTCTCTGATTGGGCCCTGTAATTTATAAATACGCATTCCCTAAAATAGATGGGTCTTTCACAAATCTTACGATTCTGCTTTAACTCTTTGACCCTAGGAATTTAACTCTTAACGTTATTTACCAGTTTATCACTAGTACTTCGTATAATGTTTGGGACATGATTGGTCACAGCATACCCCTTACCTTGTTCTTGTAAAATTTAATGTGAAGATAAAACTGAGCAGCTTCTCAGCAAAGGAAACAATAACCTGAAGATAGAGCCTACAGAATGGGAGAAAATCTTTACCACAGGCACCTCAGATAGAGCATTAATCTCTGGGATCTGTAAGGAACTCAAAATTCTTAACACCAATAAAACAAACAACCCAATCAATAAATGGGTTGAGAACTGAAGGACACTTCACAGAAGAAATACAATCGAATAACAAATACGTGAAAAAATATTCAACATCTATAGCAATTAGAGAAATGCAAATCAAAACTAAGATTTCATCTCACTCCAATCAGAATGGCAATTATCAAGAATACAACAATAAATGTTGGTGAGGATGTGGGGAAAAGGATACACTCATACATTGCTGGTGGGACTGCAAATTGGTGAAACCATTATAGAAAGCAGTATGCAGATTCCATTATAGAAACCATTATAGAAAACTTGGAATGGAACTACTGTTTTACCCAACTATCCCATCCCTCAGCTTATATACCCAAAGGACTTAAAATAAGCATGTTACAGTGATGCAGCCACATCAATATTTATAGCAGATCAACTCAAAATACGTGAATTATGGAACCAATCTAGGTGCCCTTCTACAGATGAATGGATTAAAAAATGTAATGTAGGGTGGGGAGTGAGAGAAGAATGGTGGAACTTTAGATTATGTAGAAGGAAATGAGAGGGAGGGGTATGAAAAATGGTGGAATGAGACATCACTACGCTATGTACATGTGTGATTACATGAATGTTATGAATCTACATTGTGTACAACCATAGAAACGAAATGATGTACCCCGTTTGTGTACAATGAATCAAAATGCAATCTGTAAAAAATTAAAAGATAAATTTAAGAATTTTAAAATGTAATATATATTTATATATGAATGATGGAATTTTACTTAGCTTTAAGGATGAAATTATGGCATTTGTCAGTGAATGAATGGAGCTGGAGAATATCATACTAAGCAAAATAAGCCAATCCCAAAAAACCAAAGGCCAAATGTTTTCTCTGATATAGGGATGCTAATTCACAATAAGGGAGGGTAGCTAGGGAAGAATAGAGTTACTTTAGATTAGGTAGAGGGGAGTAAAGGGAGGGGAGTGGGTATGAGGGTAGGAAGGATAGTAGAATACATATATAACTATACAACCGGTGGAATTCTACATTATGTACAACCAGAAGAGTGAGAAATTATACTCCCATTTATATATGATGTATTGAAGTGCATTCTACTATCATGTATAACTAATTAGAACAAATAAAAAATTTTTAAAAAAAGATAAAACTGAGGCCTTTGGGCCAAAATCAGTCTGCACTTACTTTGTTTAGCCAACAGATTTTTTTCAGGTATTTTGGCTTAGTTGTCATTTTAGTTTTTTTACACTTATTTATTTTTTTACAGAGAAAAGAAACTAAGATCATGTCTCCAGTTTACAGTGAGAAATAACTTTGTTGACTTGTAGGTGCCATAACAGTAGTAATTAGAGATGATGTCTGTCCTAGTGTGGAGTTGTTATAAAATGGTGCAGTCCTCCAAAAGTCAAAACATAGAATTATTATTATGCATCACTTATACTCATTGTATATATCCCAAAGAATTGAAAACAGGAATATTTGTTTTCAGATGTTCATTGCAACATTATTGATATTAACCAAAAGATAGAAGCAATCCAAATGTCCATGAACAGACAAATAGATACCAAAATACTGTAAATGCAGACAATGAAGTTCTGATACATAATACAACATGAATGAACTTTTGAGACATTTGGAGTGAAATAAGTCAGACATAAAAGGTTAGTTTATGATTCCTCATATATAAGGTATCTATAATAATCAAATCATTGAGATAGGAAATAGAGTAGTGGTTATAGGGGTCAAGGGAACGGAGCCAAGGACAGTTACTGCTGAATGGGTATTGTGGTTCTAGAGATAGATAATAGTGATGGCTACACAGCAATGTGTGTATACTTAATGCCTTTGAATACTTGAAAATGATTGAAATGGAGAATTTCATTACATATGTCAATATTGGAGATGGAACCCAGGGCCTCACACATGATAGACAAGAGCTTCACCTCTGAGCTATACCCCATACTTATATTTTATCTCAATAAAAGGAGAATAAAAAAGAATGATAGACTGTGGGTCATGACATTGTCATTTTCAAATGATTTCCAAAAAGTTATGTTGTATAAAAGACTGGCTAATAGGGCTTGGGATGTAGCTCAGTGACAGAGGGTTTGACTACCGTGTCTCAGACTTTGGGCTCCATCCCCAGATCTGGAAAAAAAAAAAAAAAAAAAAGTGTAGTGACACATACTTATAATCCCAGGTACAGAAGATCACAAGTTCAAGGCCACATTGGGCAACTTAGACCATTTCAAAATAAAAAATTTTAAATGGGTATAGCTTAGTGGCAGAGCAACTGCCTAGCATGCACAAGGCCGTGGGTTCAACCCCGAGGACCTCAAAAAATAAAAGTAAAAAAGGCTACAATCACTTTAGAAAGATGAGACAGGAACAACAAAACAATTGCAAGTTTTCTCCCAAGCATAGTAAGAAAAGTCAAAAGTAAAAATTTTCTAATAGTTAAAAAAAAAAGAAAGAAAGAAAGAAAGAAAGAAATGGCAACAGTGGAGGAGGTTTTTTTTTTTTTGTATAATTATTTTCTGGTCTTTTGGTATATGATCTTTACCAAATAAAGGAAGTTTAATTCTCTTAAGTATACTAAGTTTCTTTATGTAACAAATGTTTGGAAGCATTTCTAAAAATATGGCACAAAATTATTCATTTCATATGTCTGGGATCTGACCTATTTCATACTAAGTATTTCCAGGGTTTAAATATCTGAACTTAAAAAAAAAAAAAAAAAAAAGCACAGTGGGCTGGGATTGTAGCTTAGTGGTAGAACACTTGCCTAGCATGTGTGAGGCACTGGGTTTATCCTCAGCGCCACATAAAAATAAATTTAAAAATAAATGTATTGGGCTGGGGAGATAGCTCAGCTGGTAGAGTGCTTGCCTTGCAATCACAAGGCCCTAGGTTGGATCCCCAGCACCGCAATAAATAAATAAATAAATAAATAAATAAATAAATAAATAAATAAATAAATAAATAAATGTACTGTGTTCATCTACAACTAAATTTGTTTTTAAAAAAGCACAGTGATGGACTGGGAATATAGCTCAGTTGGTAGAGTGCTTGCCTCACAAGCACAAAGCCCTGGGTTCAATCCCCAGCACTGCAAAAAAGAAAAGAAAAATACAGTGAATTTTAAAAATATATGTCTTAGGCATATAAAGAATGGTTTATATGGGATATAAAAATATTATAAGAATTAACTTTAACTTTTAAAATCAAGCAAACAAAATCTCATAGTCAATTTCACATAAAAACTTAGAAAAAGTAGAAGGTCTGACCGTTCTTGGCCCACATTTCCACTTGGCAGCAACTGGTAGACCTAAATAAAATCTCTGTACTAAGGCAATTGCCGTCTAGTTCTCCAAAGCTCCTTCCACCACATGTTGTGTTTTCTATCCTGGAACACATGTCATTGGTCACGTATCTAATATGTGCTGTTTACTACATAGTACAAAACTATTTTCTATACTAATATCTTTTCTAAAGGTTAGAAGATAAAATATGTATTCAAAGATCTATGAGTTTCTTTAAAAAAGAAACCTCTTGCCAGACACAGTGGTGTATACCTATAATCCTAGCAACTCAGGAGGCTGAGGCAAGAGGATTGCAAGTTCCAGGCCAGTCTCAGTAAATTAGTTGAGACCTTAAACAAACTTAGACCTTGTTTCAAATTGAAAAAGAAAGTGTTTGGGGATGTAGTAGAGTGTTCCTGAGTTCAATTTCCAATACCAAAAAAAAAAAAAAAAGATTAGAGTTCTCTTGTTCTCTGCTGTTCCCACAGTACCTATAATTGTGACTGTCATATAGTGGGAACTTAGTAATTATTTGCTGATGAATTAATACTGCACCAAGTAAGTGATGTTAATGGCTTGGATTAGAATAGTAAAATCAGAGGCAAAATAAAGGGGCAAGTTTGAATAATATTTGTGAGGTGGAATTGATATAATTTAGAAGAAGCCAATAGTCTGGCATTAGCACCTGCTTCAATTGGTAGTGCAGGGAATGGGTAAAATGATTACATGGGGCAAGGAAAAAGATAAGTACAGTTTTAGACATGTGGCTTCTGAGCTCCCTTTAAGACAGCCAAATGATGTTTCCTTTAGGATATTTGACAGCTAGCATGGTCTAGAGTTTAGAAGAAAGGTTACAGATTTGAGAATTGTTAACATAGGGCCTATGAAACCTTATGGATGAAAAAGACCTTCTAGGGCTTGGGCCATGGAGAAGGAAAATAAGCTGCCAGGGAGATGGGAGAAAACAATTAGAATATGACATAGAAACCATGGAAAGTGTCTCAAGGAAGAGTTCTTGGGATAACAGGTTCAAATGCTGCCTAAAAATTTTGCAACATAGAATGAGAAGTATTGGATTAAACAATAGACCATTTGGGAACTTATTGTGAAATGTGGGAGCTTCAGCTAGATGAAGACTGGCAAGAAATGAGTAGAGGATGAGAAATGAGAGTCAGCAAGTTTAAACATCTTTATGAAATCTGGCTAATGGAAAGACACACAGAACACTCAATACTCGGGTGTGGAGTCCAGGAAAATTTTATTTGTTCTATTTTAACATTTTAAATGCGGATGGAATTATTAGGGAATAAAGCAAAGAAGGATAACAGGATGAACAAAATTCCCGAGACTGAAAGAGGTGGTATTCAGAGGAAGGTGGAAGAATTGGTCTCCTATAGGAAGATGAAATAGTATCTTCATTGTAACAGGAATAAATGAAGAAACTTAGGTGAGAATGGAAGTCAATTCATAAATATAGTGGCTATAATTTGAGTTTTCATTTTCTGTGGAAGAGGTAGTCTGCTGAGTCTCTGGGAAGATTGAAAACGGAGTAAAAGTTTGCTATTCTCAAAGAATAAAGTATAAAAAATTTCACAGGAACAAAGTAGACTGGTAAAAATACAAGGAAAATCACAATGAAAGCAACATTAAGAGAGCTTTTCAAAATAGAGGCAGGAGACCTTTAAGGAAGTAGGATGTGTACATGTCTCAAGTTGCTTCCTAGAATGTGAATTTTGGTAACCTCCACCCTTTTACTGCAGGCATCTGAAAGATCAGGTAATTACATTGTGCCCAGGGACTCAAGATGCTTATGAAGAGGTTATTAAGCTGTCTTATTGACATTTTCAGAGTATGTGCATTCTTTATCTGCTATTGGTCACATAACCCTTGGATCCTTTGTATTCTTTTTCTACTTTAATAGGAGTTTCTCTTTAAATAATTTTGATTACCTTGTGATAATTTAAGAACTTTTTGCCTATTTAAGTTCTTACTTTCCCTGTCTCCTTCAGAACACTGATTCAGAGCTATCAGAAATGCTTTCTTCTGAACTGCAATTTCAAAATCTCAAATAAAGTTCTTTTAACTTTCAGTTCCTGAACATCAATTGATTGACAGTGATTACCTAGTGCTGGGCAGCAGAAAAATGAGAAATTGTTTATTGGGTATGGAGTTAGAGTTTTGCAAGATGAAAGAGTTCTGAAGATCTGTTGTATAATGATGTAAGTATTCTTAACACTACTGAACCATCCACTTAAAAATAGTTAAGATGGTAAATAATGTGTGTATACATACACATTACCACCACAATTACAACAAAATAAAAAATGAAATTTGAGTTGATTAGGGAACAGTGATGATATTAGGTAGTATTGATGGTCCAGTTCAGTCTGGGGATCATGAAATTATAGTGTTACAAGTCCGTTTTTTAAAAAAGTTCTGAAATCTATTACTTTTTTATTTTTGAGGGTGCTAGGGATTGAACCCAGGGCCTTAGCATGCTAAGCATGCATTCTAAAACTGAGTTACACCCCCAGTATTTTTGAAATCTCTTTTATTGGTGAATATTATTTATACAGGATGTAGGTTTCATTGTGCCATATATGTGTGTGTGTGTGTGTGTGTGTGTGTGTAATTTGTTCAATTTCACATCCCTGTTATCTCCCCCACATTCTTTTCCTCCCTTTCTCTGAGGTTTTTCCTTTACCCTGATGATCTCTCTTCTACTTTCACAGCATCTCTTTTTTCCCATTTGTCTCTCTAACTTCTAGATATGAGAGAAAAATCATGATGCTTTTCTCTCTGAATTTGACTTTTTTCCCTCAAAATTATGGTCTCTAATTCCATCCATTCTCCTGCAAATGACATAATTTCCTTTTTATTTATGGCTGAATTACATTATGTATATATACCACCTTTTGTTTCATCTGTTGGTGGACACTAGACTGATTCTGTAATTAGGCTATTTTGAGTTTTACTGTGATAAATATGAGTGTGCATGTATCTCTAAAGTATGCTGACTTTAATTCTTGTGGATAAATACCAAGGAGATGTATAGATTTATCATATGAGAGTTCCATTTTTAGGTTTTTGAGGGACTTCATACTTATTTTCATAGTGACTATACCAATTAACATTCATACCAACAGTATATAAGGGTTCCCTTTCCCCTGCATACTTACCAGCATTTATTGTTATTTGTATTCTTTTTAAAATTTAAAAAATTTTTATTTGTTCTAATTAGTTGTACATGACAGTAGAATGCATTTATATGTTTTGATACATCATACATAAATGTAATGTAATCTCTTATTTTTCTGATTATACATATTGCAGAACCACATCGGTCATGCAGTCATGTACATGAGATAATAATGTCTGTTTCAGTCTACTATCATTTGTTATTTGCATTCTTGATGATTGATGGAATCTCAATGTAATTTTGATTTGTATTTTCCTAATTATTTACAAATGATCTTCACTGTTTTTTTCATATAATTGTTTGCCAGTGGTACTTCTCTTGAGAAGTGTCTTTTCAGTTCCTTAGCCAATTTATCAAATAGGTTATTTCTTTTAATGTTTGAGTATTTTGAGGTCTTCACATATTCTGGCTATTAATCCTGTTGGAAGAGTATCTGGCAAAGATTGTCTCCCATTCTGTACATTCTCTCTTCACATTCTTCTTTTTAAATATTTCTTTTAGTTGTAGATGGACACAATACCTTTATTTTATTTATTTATTTTTATGTGATGCTGAGGTTCAAACCCAGTGCTTCACACATGCTAGGCGAGTGCTCTACCACTGAGCCACAACCCCAGCCCTTTCTTCTTATGCTTAAATGTTTCATTTGCTGAGCTTTTAAATTTGATGCCATCCCATTTATTAACTCTTGGCATTATTTTCTGAGCTTTAGATGTTCTATTGAGAAAATCTTTTCCTGTGCCTATGTGTTGGAATGTTGACCTTGTGTTTTCTGCTAAGAATTGCATAGTTTCTGGTTTGATTCCTGGATTTTGATCCACTTTGAGTGATTTTTGTGCACAGTGAGAGATAGGGTCTAGTCTCATCCTTCTACATGTGGATAACCAGTTTTCCCAGCACTATTTATAAAAAGCCTGTCTTTTCTCCAATGCATGTTTTTGGCACCTTTGTCAAGGATCTGATAAATGTATGGGTGTGGGTTTTCTCTGTCTTCTATTCTGAACCACCCATCTATGTGTCTGTTTTTATGCCAGTACCATGTAATTTTTGTTAATGTAGCATAGTAGTATAATTTGAAGTTGGGTATTGTGATGTTTCCAGCATTGCTTTTTTTGCTTAGAATTTCTTTGGCTACTCTGGGTCTTCTATTCTTCCAAATGAATTTTAGTACTGTTTTTCAAGTTCTGTGAAGAATGTCATTGGTATTTTGATGGGGAATACACTGAATCCTATATTGTTTTTGGTAGTATGGTCAATTTTAACAATGTTAATTCTGCCTATGCATGAACCTGGGATGTCTCTCCATCTTCCTGTGTCTTCTTCAATTTCTTTCTTGGATGTTCTATAGTTTTCATTGCAGAAGTCTTTCACCCCCTTGAATAAATTTATTCCTAGGTATTTTATTTTTCTTGAGTTGATTGTGGATAGAATTGTCTTCCTGATTTCTTTCTTAGTAGATCATTATGGGTGGATAGAAAACTATTTTTGTATGTTGATTTTGTAACCTGCTACTTTGCATTAGGTAGGAGCTCTAGCAGTCTTCTGGTGAAGCTTTTTGGATCTTCTCAGTATAGGATCACATCTGCAGACGGTAATAATTTGACTTCTTCCTTTTGTATTTTTATCCCTCTTATTTCCCTCTTTTGCCTAATAGCTCTGGCTAGAATTTCTAGCACTATATTGAATAGGAGTGCTGAGATAGCCCTTTTTTGTCCCAGATTCTAGAGGAAATGCTTTCAGATTTTCCCCATTCACTGCAATGTTGACTTTGGTTTTGTCACATATAACTTTTATGATGTTGAGGTAGGTTCCTTCTGTCCCTAGTACTTTCAGTATTTTTAACACAAATGGGTGCTGAATTTTTCAGACTTTCTTTGCATCTATTGAAATAACTAAGTGATTTTTGTCTTTAATTTAATTTAATTTAATTTTTAAAAAATTTTTTATATGTTGATAGATCTTTGTTTTATTCATTTATTTATATGTGGTGCTGAGAATCGAACCTAGTGCCTCACACATGCTAGGCAAGTGCTCTACCACTGAGCCACAACCCCAGCCCCTTAATTTTATTTATGTAATGATTGATTTGCATATGTTAAACCATTCTTGCATCCCTGGGATAAAACTAACTTGGTCATGATACACAATTCTTAGTATGTTGTTGAATACAATTTGCTAATATTTTGTTAAATATTTTTACATCTAAGTTCATCAAGGATATTGGTCTGAAGTTTTATTTCCTTGATGTGCCCTATCTGATTTTGATATAAGGGTGTTACTGACTTCATGGAATGGATTTGGAAGTGTTTCAGTCCTTTCTATTTCATGGAATCATTTGAGCATTGGCATTAGTTGTTCTTTAAAGTTTTGGCAGAATTCAGGTAAGCATCCATCTGCACTTGGGCTTTTCTTTCTATCTATCTATCTATCTATCTATCTATCTATCTATCTATCTATCTATTCTAATCAGTTATACATGACAGTAGAATGCATTTTGACACATCATATATAAATGGAGTATAACTTCTCATTCTTCTGGTTGTACATGATGTAGAGTTACGCTGATCATATAATCATATATGCACATAGGGTAATAATGTCTGATTCATTCTACTATCCTTCCTACCACCATACTCCTCCCCTCACTTCACTCCCCTTTGTCTAATTCAAAGTACCTCTATTTTTCCCTAGCCCTCCACCCTCCAGGCTTTTCTTTGTTGGAAATTTTTTGTTGTTGTTTTTACGCCATGTCTATCTAATTACTTGTTATTGGTCTGTTTAGGTTTTCTATAGTCTTTGGTTCAACTTTTGCAGGTCAAATATGTCTAGAAATATATCTATTTCTATTAGATTTTCCAATTTATTGGAGTATAAGTTTTCAAAATAATCCCTAATGATCCCCTGGATTTCTGTGATGTCTGTGGTAATATCTCCATTTTCATCTTTAATTTTAATAGTTTTGGTCTTCCCTTTTTCTTTTGGTTAGTTTGGTTAAGGTCTTGTCTATCTGGTTTATCTTTTGAAAGAATCAACACTCTGTTCCATTGATTTTTTTTTATTATTTTCCTACCCATTTTACTGATCTTGGCTACAAGGTTAATTATTTCCTTCCTTCTGATTTTAGAATGGTTTGTTCTTGTTTTCCTAGGGCTTTGAGCTATATAATTAGTTGCTTATTTGGGATCTTTCTGATTTTCTTATGTAGGCACTCATAGCTATAAACTTTCTTAGAACTGCCTTCATAGTGTCTTACAGTTATGTTGTATCACCTGGCTTATTTGATTCTAAGAATTTTTAAATTTTTTCTCAAATTTATTCTATCATCCACTCATAATTCAGAAGTGTATTTTGTTCAACATCCATGTGTTTATATAGTTTGTGTAGTTTTTTGGGGGTGTTGATTTCTGTTTTTATCCCCTTATGATCTCATAAGATGCAAAGAATTATATCATTTTTCTTATTTGTAAGAGTTGCTTTGTTACCTAAAATATAATCTGTTTTGGAGAAGATTCCTTGAGCAGCTCAGAAAAAATGAACTTGCCTATTTTTGGATCATATAGTATGTAGATATCTGTTGAGCCTTTTGATTTATGATCCATTTGGTCCCAGACTTTCTTTGTTGGAAGGGTTTTTATTATTGCTTCAATCTCATTGATTTTTATTGATCTGTTTAGATTTTCTATATTCCCTTGGTTCAGTTTTGGTAGGTCAAACGTGTCTAAAAATGTATCCAATTCTTCTAGATTTTCCAATTTATTGGAATATATGTTTTCAAAATTGTCTCTAATGACCTGGATTTCAGTTGTGTTTATTACATTTATCCCAATTTTTGTCTCTAATTTTATTACCTTGTGTCTTCTTTCTCTCTTGGTTATTTTGGTTAGGAATTTTATCAATCTTATTAATTATTTCTCAGAACTAACTCTTTGTTTCATTGATCCTTTGCATTGTTATTTGTGTTTCTATTTAATTAATTTTAACTCTAATCTTTATTATTTCTTTCATTTTACTTGTTTAAGATTTTTTTCTTGTTTTTCTAAGACCTTGAGATGCATCATTAGGTATTTATTTGAGAGCTTTCACTTTTTTAAGTGTAGGCACTAAAAACTTTAAACTTTCCTCTTTGAAAGTCTTCTCTGAATCCCAGAGATCCTCGAATGTAGTGTCAATTTTTTTATTCTATGGATTTTTAATTCCTTAATTTCTTTAATGATCAATTCACCACTCCAAAGCATATTGTTTAATCTCCATGTATTTATATAGTTTCTGTAGTTTTCTTGATTCCTAATTCCATAATGATCTGAAAAGATGAATGCGATTTTCTTTTGTATTTACTAATGTTGGCTTTATGATCTAATATACTGTCAATTTTGGAGAAGGTCTGTGATTGGCTGAAAAGAAATTATATTCACCTGATTTTGAAAAACATATTCTTAGGTGTACATTAAGTCCAACTGATTTTGGAAAAGTTTAAATGTTCTATGTCTTTGTTCATTTTCTGTCTTATGAACTGTGTGTTAGTAAAAGTGGTGTATTAAAGTCCCCACTTTAATTACATTGGGGTCTATTAATTTCTTTACATCAAGTAATGTTTTATGAAAGTACGCTGAGACAGACATTATTACCCTATGTACATGTATGATTACATGAATGGTGTGAATCTACATTGTACAACCATAGAAATGAAAAGTTGTACCCCATTTGTATACAATGAATCAAAATGCAATCTGTAAAAATAAAAATTAAAAAAAGCATAAGCATAAAAAAGTTTTATGAAACTGGGTACACCAAAATTTGGAACATAAATATTTACAATGCTGTATCTTCTTGTTGGATTGTTTTATTTACCAGTATTTAATGACCTTGTCTCTTCTAATTTTGACTTCAAGTCTCTTTTGCTGGAGAGTGACTAATCCTCCTTGCATTTGAAATTCACATATATCATTTTCTGCCCTTTAACTTTCATTCTGTGAATGTCTTTGCCTATGAAATGTTTCTTTGTTTTTTAACCCATTTGTTCAGTCTTTCTTTTAATTGAAGAATTAAGATCATTCATATTCAGTATCATTGTAGTGAGTTATGTATTACCTCCTCTAATCTTGTTTTATTCCCAGTGTTTGATTTGTTCTTAATTTTCATTTGTTTATTGATTGTTCTCATATGATTTATTTCCCATGCTCTCTTGCTTCTTTTTTATCTTTGGTGTGTAGCAGTCTTTTGAGTATTTTCTAGAATGATGACTTAGTGATCACTAACTCTTTTAGTTTCGGTTTATCTTGGAAGGTTCTTATTTCTCTTTCAGTTCTAAGGATAGGTTTGCTGGGTATAGTGATCTTGGTTGGCAGTTATATTTTTCAGGGCTTGAAATACATCATTCAAAACCTTCCTGACCTTTAGAGTACCTACTGAGAATTCAGTTATTCTGATTGATTTGCCTTTTTAAGTGACAGCATTTCTCTCTTGTAGCTTTTAAAATTCTTTATTCTAGATTTTTTTGTTCTTTAACTATAATGTGTCACGGAGAGTTTCTTTTCCTTTCTGATCCTGTCTATTCATCTCTTTTGTTATTTGATCTTTCCTCCCTATTTTGCCACAACACTAAGTACTAAGATGTTCAGATACTTTTACATTTACAGGAGGGAAGTGGAATAAAGTTGTCAAAGATATTGGTGTAGGAAAAGAAAAATAATTTTCACTCTTTCTCATGAGTTCTTAGCTGAGACTCCCTGAAAGAAGATATAATACAAGAAAACAAACAAACAGATGTTTAGTAAGATGTGTATTTCCTCTATACATGGGAGATAGCCCAGACAGAGGATTCAATCTCTACAGTGTATCTTTAAAAAAAAAAAGTTAAAACTTCAGGCTTTTGTACTACCACATTCTGGAAAAATAAAAATAAAAAAGAGAAAGATGTGGGGAGTGTCAAGCATAATTTTTTCCTTGAACACATTTCCTCTTCAATCTTTCAACTCCAACTGAAATGAACTTCTTTCTCATGCCTCAAGACCTTTGAATAAGTTCTTTACCTATCACTTTGTTCTCTGCTATAGATTGGACTGTGATTTGAGTCTAAGTGTTGAAATTTAATCCCCTTTGTGAGATATTAAGAAGGTGGAAACTTGGTCCAACTATGGTGTTTAGAGGTGGGACTACTGGGAGGTGATTAGGATTAGATAAAGCCATCAGGGTTGAGCCCCCATCATTGACTACTGGTGGGTCTATAAGAAAGGGGAGAGAGACCAGGACAAAAGCTTAAGCTGCCTGTCACATCATATGGAGATATGATGTCCTGTGCAACTCAGGACTCTACCAGCAAGAAGGCCATCATCATATGTGACCCCTTGACCTGGGACCTTCATAACCATGAGCCAAAATAAACCTCTTTATTTATTTATTTTTATGTGGTGCTGAGAATTGAACCCAGTGCATCACAGATGCTAGGCAAGTGCTCTACCAGTGAGCCACAACCACAGCCCCAAACCTCCTTACTTTAATACTTACCCAGCATGTGGTACTCGGTTATTAGCAATCAAAAACAGACTAATATAGTCTCCTAGCTAACTATTATTATTTCCCCTCAAACTAAGCATCATTTTCTTAGGGAAATACATTCTGAATCCCAAAGTTATTTAACTATCACGTTAGATATTCTGTGGCATCCCCACCCCTTTTTTGGTGCTGGGGATTGAATCTAGGGTCTCATGCATGTTAATCATGTGTTCTAACACTGAACTATACCTTCAGCCCTGACTCCCATTACTTTTTAACACTCTTCAACTTGAAATTTCTTGTTCATTGTGACTTCTATAAGGATAAAGACAATATTGACCTTGTTTGTCATTGTGTCCCCAACTCTTAAAATTGACTAGCACATAGTAGGCACTCAAATATAAGTTAAAAGTATGAGTGACCACACATACACAACCAACAAATTTAAACAAAAGAAAGTAAACTTATAAGGAATGTAGTTAGCTTGTGATATTGTTTTTTATGCTCACGCGTAACTTTATTATGGCATTAATAACATTATAGAAATCAAAGATTAACTTAGAATTTAATTTTTATCAATTATGGCTTTGATGTGTTATTACACAAAACCACTGCTTTTCAAAAGAAAGATCTTCACACTTACTAATACTATAAAATATTAATAATGGAACCGACTTCCTGACTTATCAATAGACTACAAAGTGCTCATGTTCACATTCTAAAAAAAAGGTAAATGATCAAAACTCAAAGCAGAACATAATATTGTGTATGAGCTGGAATTGTTCTTTTCCTTCTTGCATCTGTAGTAGCAATGTTGGAGAGGGTCAAAGAAGTCTTAGGAAATATCCCCATCAAAATGCCAATAACATTCTTCACAGACTAGAAAAAACAGTCCTAAAATTCATTTGGAAGAATAGAAGACCCAGAATAGCCAAAGCAATTCTAAGCAAAAAGAGCAATGCTGAAATATCACAATACCTGACTTCAAATTATACTACAGAGCTATAATAACAAAAACCACATGATACTGGCATAAAAACAGACACATAGACCAATGGTACAGAATAGAAGACACAGAAAAAAACTCATACATCTACAGTCATCTGGTCTTTGACAAAGGTGCCAAAAACATGCATTGGAGAAAAGACAGGCTTTTACAAATAGTGCTGGGAAAACTGGTTATCCGTATGTAGGAGAATGAGATCAGACCCTATCACTCAGCCTGCAAAAAGATCAATTTGAAACGAATAAAAGACCTAGGAATTAGACCAGAAACTATGCAACTCCTAGAAGAAAACATAGGGTCAACACTCCAACATGTAGACACAGGCAAACATTTTCTCAATAGAACCTCTAAAGCTCAGAAAATAATGACAAGAGTTAATAAATATGATGACATCAAATTAAAAACAACTTCTCAGCAAAGGAAATAATCAATAACACGAAGAGAGAATGTACAGAATGAGAAAACTTTGCCAGATACTCTTCCAACAGAGCATTAATATCTAGACTATATAAAGAACAAAAAAACTTCACACTAAAAAATAACCCAATTAATAAATGGCAAATTAATTATACAGACACTTCTCAAAAGAAGAAATACAAACGGTCAACAAATATATGAACATCATTAGCAATTAGGGAAATGCAAATTAAAACCACCCTGAGATTTTATCTTACACCTGTCAGAATGGCAGTTGTCAAGAGTACAAACAACAATAAATGTTGGTGAGGATGTAGGGAAAAGGTACATTCATACATTGCTGGTGGGACTGCAATTTGGTGTAGCCACTATGGAAAGTTGTATGGAGATTCCTCAGAAAACTTTGGATGGAACCATTTGACCCAGTCATTCTACTCCTAGGTTTATACCCAAAGGACTTAAAAATCAGCATACTACAGTGCCACAGCCACATCAATGTTTATAACAGCTCAATTCACAACAGCTAAACTATGGAGCCAACCTAAGTGCCCTTCAACAGATGAATAAAGAAACTGCAGTATATATACACAGTGGAATATTACTCAGCCTTAAAGAATAATGAAATTATGGCATTTGCTGGTAAATGAATGGAACTGGAGAATATTATGCTAAGTGAAATAAGATAATCCCACAGAACCAAAGGCCAAATGTTTTCTCTGATATGCAGAAGCTAATTCATTATAAGGGGAGAAGGGAGAATAGCAGTAGTTTGGACTAGACAGAGGGGAGTGAAGGGAGGGGAGGGACCTGGGGATAGGAATGATAGTAGAATGAATCAAACATTATTACCCTATGTGCATATATGATTACATGATCTGTGTAACTCTACATTATGTGCAACCAGATGAATGAGAAGTTATACTCCATTTATGTATGATGTGTCAAAATACATTCTACTGTCATGTATAACTAATTAGAACAAATAAAAATATATAAAAAATAAAAAAATGAAGAGTACAAGTAATAATAAATGTTGAGAGGATGAGGAGAAAAAGTAGCACTTTTACACTTGGTGGAATTGTAAATTAGTACAAACACTATGGAAACCAGTATGGAGGTACCTCAAAAAACTAGGCATGGAGCCATCATGTGACTCAGCTGTACCACTCCTTGGTATTTATCCTAAAGAATTTATCATTATAGTATAGTGATAGATGCATACCTATGTTTACAGCTGCATAGTTCATAATAGTCAAACTATGGAACCAGCCTAAGTGTCCTTCAGTGAATTAATGGATAAAGAAAATATGGTATATATACACAATGGAGTTTTATTCAGCCATAAATAAGAGTAAAATTTTGTCATTTGCAGGAAAATGGATGGAACTAGAGACCTTTGTATTAAGTAAAATTAGCCAAGCTCAGAAGGTCACGGTTGTATGTTTCCTCTCATATGTGGAAGCTAGAGAGAAAAAAGAAAAAAAAAAAGGTGGGGGTGGGACGTGGGACGGGTATCTCATGAAAACCAAAGGGGGATCAGTAGAGTAGAGGAAAGGAAACACGCGGAGGGAGGAAGGAAGGGGCAAACACTGGTGAAAGATACTGGCCAAATTATATTGTCATATTGTGTGCATGCAGGAACAGTTAACAACAAATTCCACCATTATGTACAACTATAATATACCAATGGGGGAGAAAAAGAGCATAAAGGTTAACAAAACTGAAGGAGAAAATTCTTTCCTTCCTTCTTTTCTTCCCTTCCTTCCTTCCATTATTGTTTTAGTATTAATTACCAAATGACCTATGTTTGTGTATTGTCTACATCCCCATATAGAAAGAAAGTTCCATGAGAGCAGGGACAGGGACTTATTTTATTCACTACTGTTTCTCTAGTTCTTGGAATAGTGCTTGGTGCATAGCAGGCATTTAAATATTACTAAAATTGTAAGGATGTTTTTCAAGGATGTCAGAAAGTAAAAAGCACTTTAAAAGTTATTTAACTATATATATGAATGATGCACATGAATCTTTTGATAAGTGATAGAAGCTGCTTCTATGATTCTAAAGTTAATAAATGTCAAAGGTTTATGACTTGGGACTGGGGTTGTAGCTCAGTGGTAGAGCACTTGCCTAGAATGTGTGAGGCACTGGGTTTGATCCTCAGCACCACATAAAAATAAATAAAAGGCATTGTTATATATAACTAAAACATATTTTTAAAAAGGTTTATGAATTAATCTTAGAAAATATCCTACACATTGCAAAAGTTGTCAGAATCAAAATGGAGTCATTTTAGTCAATGACTCCATTGACTAACAACAACAACAAACAAAGCTGGGAGTTTATGAAGGACTTTTCATGCACACATGCCTATGACAAGAACTATCACAAAAGTCAGCTAGAACCACCGCCTTACACACAGGCCATCACAACTTATACAGAAATTGCAAGGATATCTGTCTGTCCAACCTTGGATGGATGCCACTGTTGTTCCTGCTCCTTGTAACCAATGATTATTATTTCAAAGCAACTTATCTACTCCTCATTTTGTCTTTAAAAACTTCCCTTTGCCTCAGCCTCCTCCAATATGTAATAGTTTACTATGGCACATGTATTCCAATTACAATGTTATTCCCAAATACATTCTCAAGTCTTTGGAGAATTTTTTTATGGTTTTGACATCTCTCTGTATATATGCTTTATCTTTTATGAATCAAGATGATCCATCTCCAGGACCTGGATGGGTAGCCCCAGAAGAATGCATGCTTAGCATGGATGTAGCTCTGGGCTCAATCCCCAGGACTGCAAAAAAAGAAAAGAAAAAAGTTCATCTTTCTCAAGCAAATCAAGATAGCTCATTAAAATAAGAAGGAGAGAAACTGTTTTTATGCTTAATTTTCTAAAGAATGAATTGGAATATGATAGTGTAGGGAGAAAAATATTTTTCCCTTCACAATATAAGTTCTTTGTTGGGATGGACCTCTGTAACAAAAGACAGATGAATAAAAAAAGTTAATTAATGCATGCAGCAGCACACACTACATGGGAGAAGACTCTACAAAAATAATTCAAAATAATGGCTTAGAACTCTGGTTTGTACAGTAACATCTACAAAGAACAACATATTTGTGAAGAAATGAAAGGACAAAGGAGAGGGTTTTAAATTTCCAAAGGTAGAGGGAATATAAATATACGGGAAGACGCTAATGCAGTAAGGTTTGTTTGTAGATTTCCTTTGGCTGATAGGAGTCTAGAGTTGACTCTAATAAAGGAGAATTTATGTCCTTCTTTTTGGCAGAAAAGAGGGAGAGAAGAAAAGAGATTTCCTTCCTTTGTTTTTAGTTTTTTTTTTTTTTTTTTTTTTTTTGGTACTGGGGATTGAACTTAGGGACACTCAACTCCTGAGCCACATCCCCAGCTGCCTTCCTCACTTTTTTTGAGACAGGGTCTTGCTAAATTGCTTAGCGCCTCGCTAAATTGCTGGGGCTGGCTTTAAACTTGTGATCCTCCTGCCTCAACCTCCCAAACTGCTGGGATTATAGGCATGAGATTTACTGCTTCTTCTTCTTCTTCTTTTTCTTTTTCTTTTTTTTTTTGGTGCTAGGGATTAAATCCAGGGGTGCTTAATGTGACACTGAGTCACATCTCCAGTTCTTTTTATATTTTAATAGAGACGGTCTCACTGAGTTATTTAGGGCTTTGCTAAATTGCTGAGGTTGGCTTTGAATTCATGATCATCCTGCCTCCACCTCCTGAGCTGCTGGGATCACAGGCGAGTGCCACCATGCCCAGTTTTTACTGCTTCTTAATTGCCTTCAGCTCAAAACATAATTTTTATGTCAGAGAGGCAAATTTTGGGTTGATATGTTCTGGTTTACTTCAACAGTTTACATTCAAGACTAAGACTGTCAAAGCCAAAAGGGTCCTTATTGATATTTTTTAGCTAATGTGTATCTTTTTTTTTGTCAGTTTTGTCACTGCTGTGACTAAAAACCCTGGCAAGAACTATTTGAGAGGAGGAAAAGTTTATCTTGGGGCTCAAGGTTTCAGAGGTCTCAGTTTATTGACAGTTGGTTCCATTCCTCAGAGCTCAAGGTGAGGCTGAACATCATGGTGGAAAAATGTGGTGGAGGGAAACAGCTCACATGATAATCAGAAAGCACAGAAAGAGAGTCTTCTTGCCAGATACAAAATGTACCTCCCAAAGGCAACCCCAATCACCTACCTTCTCCAGCCACAAACTCTACCCTCTTTCAGTCACCACTCAGTTAATCCCATTAGGGGATTAATTAACTGATTGGATTAAAGCTCTCATAAACCATCATTCTACCTCTGAATGTTCTTGCATTGCCTCACACATGAGCTTTTGGAGGACACCTCACATCCAAACCATAACATGTGCTTTTTAAGTGGAGAAGTTGAGGATTTCAAATGTAAAATGACATACCCAAAGTAACTCATGTAGCTCTAGGAGCTTGGCAGAAGATTAATTTCAACCAGTGATTTAAAAATACACTGTATTTGATTTTTTAGTTCATTCATTTGCTAAAATTTAGTGAGGACATTTGGTAGGCACTTAGTATCCAGAATTAAGTAGTCCAGTCATTTTATATAGATCAAAATAAAAAGAAAAAGAAGGGTATACATAGTCAACCTTCGTACCCTTAGGAGATTAGTTTCAGAACCTCCCTTAGATACCAAATTCCATGGATGCTCAAGCCCTTTATATAAAATGGTATACTATTTGCATATAATCTACACATATCCATATGTGTGTTTGTGTGTGTGTGTATGTTGCTGGGGACTGAAATCAGGCTCTGGTGCATGTTAGGCAAAACATTCTACCACTGAGCTACATTTCCATACTGTCCCATATATTTTATGTATTTATTTATTGGTACAAGGGATTGAACCCAGGGGTGCTTAACCACTGAACCACATCCTCAGTCCTTTTTTGTACTTTATTAGAAACAAGAGTCTTGCAGAGTCGCTTAGGGCCTTGCTAAGTTGCTGAGGCTGGGTTTGAACTTGGGATCCTCCTGCCTCAGCCTCTGTAGTCACTGGGATTACAAGTGTGTGCTCTTGCATCTGGTCCCCCCCATATATTTTACATAATTTATAGATTACTTATAATATCTAATATGATGCAAATAGTTGTTATATTGATTATTTTAGGAATACTGTCTAGAAAAAAAATCTACATGTTTAGTACAGTGGCAACCACCAATGTATTCTGTCTCTATGAATTTGACTACTCAAGGTTATGTGTGATTATCTTTAAGAAGAGGGCAAGTGATGCATTATAATCAAAGATCAAACAATTAGCATATTTTTATTTTCAAGGAATACCTTTACTCTGTAGGATAATAGAATGTTTATATTTAACATTATTTTCCATTTTCACAGATCATTAGAAAGTCTCTGAAAAATAATCTTATAACCTGAGAAGTTAAGGACCAATTCTGCTACAGAGTGATACCATTCTGTAGTAATTATAATCCTTTGGTATATTTAAGAAAAAGACTCTTTTGTATATTCTATTCTATTAAAAGATGGAGTAGTGGAGCATGATGGTGTATGCCTGTAATCCCAGAGACTGGGGAGGCAGAGGCAGGAGGATGGCAAGTTCCAGACCAGCCTCAGCAATTTAGAAAACAAACAAACAAATACCCCCACCAAAAACAAAAATTGGACCTGGGGGATGTAGCTTGCTGCTAAAGTGCCTCTAGGTTAAATCCCTAGTACCAGGAAAAAAAAAAAAAAAAAAGAAAGAAAAGAAAAATATTATACAAAATGAACTCTAATTACAAGTAACAAACTGGCTCAATCTCATCCAAGTTGAAATACTATATTGGTGCAATGTTTCAATCTGAATAATTTGATTAACTTCTAAGAAATTCATTTCTCTTAAATCAACTTCTTACTGCCCAAACAGTAGAATAACTTCACAGAACCTGCCAGGTTGGGTAGAAATGAATTACTCCCACTTACTATTTCCTTTTTTATGTTTTCATCTCTCAGCTCTAGTTCCATCTTTTGCAATGCATGTATTTCCCATAATTTTTGCCAGTCATGTATTTCCTATAATTTTGGCTAATACATTAAGGCAGTTTAAGAAAACTTAAAATTCAGCTATTCTACAGTAAACATGCCCTCACCCTCCAGGCAGGGATGGAATCCAGGGCAAGCTAGGCAAGCACTCTTATCACTGAGCTACACTCCCGATCACACGAAGCAATGTTTTTGTTAAACAGAAATAAACCAGGGTTTAAATGAAATCCTTATAATGAATTTCATTCTCATCAAACCAGGAAATATTTCTGCCTTTGGTCACTCCTGGCACCAAAGCCCAATACTTCAAGGCACTTGAGGGGTTTACCTACACCTTAGTCCTAATTCCTTCTGGGCTATCCTCTTTACTGACCTTGGTAAAATGTTAAACTCAAGTATTTTTGGCTTGGGACATTCCGTAATCATTTTGCCCGATTAGAGCACTTTGCTGAACTTTGTTAAACTTAATGTGATTAAATCATAAACTTCACAAACCATCATTAAAGCTTACACATTTATTTTAAAATTATTCAAATATGTACACTATGGTTAATACTATTAGGACAAATTTCTACACTGACAAACTGTTTCAAAGGATTTCAAAAGTTAGGAGGCTGAAAATACCAGAGGTTGGGTTCACTGAGGACAAGGCCCTTAAATACCATAATAAGAATTTGTAGAAAGCATTCCAGATAACACCTACTTACTTTATTGTCATTTCAGTATTTTTTTATTTTTTTATTTTTTTTTTGCACTGAAATAATATTTATTTTTTCCTTGGCAAAAAGTGCTACATTTTTAAAAACAGAAAGTCTCAAACAATCAAACGCATTACCCGTCACAGAAGAGGGTCTCGCAACAGTACAAAACATCCTACTTAAGAATTTTTTTTTAAATATACAAGTCAGTTTAAAATGATAGAAGTTCTGTGAGAACTAAGAAATCTACAGCCTGTAGTTTTAATAGAAAAAAATTAAGACAAAAGATTATAGCATCCAGCATTTTGCTTAATTCCCTGTATATAGCACCTACTTCTCTAGGTTAGAAGATGAGAATTATAGAACCTGTGGTGTATGCTGCATACCAAGTCAAGGTGGACTTTCTTTTTGCAGCACCCCCACCATTATGAGGAGGGTACTCTTTCCAATTTCCCCACTTACACCGATAGAAGAGAGGGATAAGAAATTGGGGTGCAGGAATAAATATGACTTTTCCTTTCCCCAGGATGGGATTTTGACAGAGAAGCATTGTATGTGCTCAGAAAGAATCTGTGGGTGAGAACAGCGGTTACCTTCAACATGATGCATAAAAAGCAGGGAACAACTGGATATCACAGTCAGTTGCCTGCAAGTTTAAAAACCTCAGACTAAACAGACGGTTCAAGGGAGGAACAGATAAAGTACTAATCACATCGATGCTGCTACATGCACAATGATGCTGGCTACAAGGCCACCCCATCACCATCCCATCACCATCGCAGGGCTGAGCCAACTGAGCAGGAAACGTGGCTTTAATCCTAAGCTTCACTGCATTGAGAAAACAAATATTCCACACATGAAACACTCATTACACACAGATGAACCTACTGCTGACCCTCACCCTCCTGGACTGAACCTAATTTAGAAAACAGCAGGAAAATCCACTGGGGAGATTGAAAGAACAACAAAGGAGAAGTTTCTTAAGCTGAGGGGACTGTGTATGGGATCCTCAGCAGACTTGTGAGCCCAGCCCTAGGCTCCTAAACGCCAGGTGAGGTTGTTTGAGAAGAGAGAAAGGAAAGATGGGATGGAGTTCCCTTTACCAAGTCCTATGTTGTTTTAGGAAAGTTGCCACTGGCTAAGCAGATGGGAGGATGGGAAGAAGTGACACATACATCAGTGTTCTCACTTGGGGGACACAAAGGTAAAAAGAAAGGTAAGCCTGGATCACTTTGGAGTCCTGGCAGAGAAGGCCCCAAGAAGTCTAAAACCTTAACTCAAAGGTGTTCCCTGTGGTAATTTTGTTTTTACTTCCTACAATCATGTTGTTAGACTTTTAAAAAACAAGATACAGATTAGTCCCAAAGCTGGACTCTGTGAATAAATTTTTTTATAAATATTTTAATTACAAGTAATCCTCACTCCAGGTAATTTCAGTGACACACACTACCTACAGGCACACAAGTTCACATGCATTCGCACATACATACGGCTCCCAAACTTTCATAGAAAGTCTGACAGCTACCACATAATTATAAAGGAGCCCAACCTCTGAAGAGTGAAGGGTGAGAATGACTACGTCATTTCAGCCTAAAGAAGACAGAGAGGGAAAGAGTGTGTGTCACTTAAAGAAAAAATACAAATAGGGATTTGCAACATTTGGTTGAGAAGCCAGAGGGAAAAAAAGATAGTTAAATTCTGATTACCAAAAAACAAACAAAACAAAAAACAAACAAAATGAAACAAAAACACCCTTTGATTTCTGTACAGAGCTTCTTCCTATTAAGTGCCTAAACCATGGGCAAAATGGTGTTCCCACGAAAATAGGAGAGCTTCACACAATTGGGGGGAAAAAATCAAAAGAAACAAGGAAACTGAAAGTGGAAGTTAGTGTAAATATGCATTTTGGGAGAGAGTTGTCATTAACTCCAGAGCCCAGCATAGTTCCCATGGAGCCCTGAAGGGAGGGGACCTCCTGCCACAAAGAGTTTCCTTCCGGACGAGTCGTAGCAGTGGGTGTAAACAGCATTGGGGAAGAAATCAATGTCCGAAAAGTAATTCCTCCAGGTTTCATCATGATTCAGCCAGCCTTTGCCAGTAGTTAGTTTTAGATTTTCCCCTGCAAGCCTGGGCTTGGACCCATAATAAGCTGAAAGCTTCTCTTCCAGAAATCTCTGAGCTCGGATGTCATAGAACAGCAGGGAGCCCTGCCCTGTGCCCACAGTGATTATATGTTCATAGAAGCTCACTGACCGGATCCCACTGCCTCGCTCCCTGGAGCAGACAGACTTGACATTATACGATGGTTGTCGTGGATCCAAAAAGGAGACATGAGCTTGAGAGCCCACTGCATACACTGACCATTCACTACCATAGGCCAGGCACACATTCTCTCGGCAATACGGCAGTTTGGTGGAGAGGAGCTTAGATAATGTATTTTCAGCCTTCCAGAGATGAAAGTAGCCATCTAGAGATACTGCTCCCAATTCCTTGTTCTTGTTGTTGAAGGCCAAAGCCCGGACCTTGCAGTTGTCAGGGTTTGTGTCTTCCTTGGAGATGTCCTTTAAGGCCTTGTGAGTGATGTGAGCATACATAGGAACCCTTGACATATTGTGCCTTGCATCACTTTTGGTCAACACATCATCTGTCACTTCCCAGAGTCCCATAGAACCATCACGTGAGCCGTATTGCATTTTGTGCCACACACCACTTGCCTATGATTCAACCATTGAGATGCAAACACTTTATTGAGGGTCCCAAGGTGAAACTCTCTCTCCTTCAGGAGACTGGGAAGTTGCTGTGCTGCATACCCATGCAACACTCGAGAGTAGTTGGTTTCATTCTGTAGCCTGACTTCCCGGTTCTTCAGGTAGTACACCAAGGATCTCTTCACTGGGGGAAGTCTTTTCCTCTTGTGAAGTGAGTGATCCCAGCCAAACTGCGGGCCCTGAGCGTCACTCCCAGCTCCTGGAGAGACAGGCGCTTTCCGCTTCCTGCTTCCTGCTAACTGCTTTCCGGGCCATAGTGGGCAGCGCCGCCGCGGCCCCGCAGCCACATGGGGCGGGGGAAGCGACGGGTAGCAGGAGAGAGGGTCATATACTGGGCCCCGGGGCCGCGCGCTTTAGTGCGCCCGGCCCGGAAAATGGCCCGGACCCGGGGCGGCAGTGGAAAAAAGGGAGGCGGACAGAAGGGAAGGAGGAAGGGAGATTCGGGGTTGGGAAGGGGATTAGGAAGGCTCATTTCAGTATTTTGTTTCTAAAAAGTTGAGATCTTTTATTTTTTTGAGTCTTTTAAAAATGAATTTGAATAAAAATATCTATAACCATTCATCTGCTGACCTACTCTGTTTATTTTCACTCCAAATGCTAAATTATTAACTATGCTGTTAAAGGGTGATTTTGCCATCCTAAAATCTTTTTATTTTTCCTTTCTTTTTTGTAGTTCTAGGGATTAAATCCAGAGGCACTGTACCTCTGAGCTACATCCCCAGTGTCCCTGCTTTTATGTTTAATTTTACTCTGAGACAGGATTTCATTAAGTTGGCCTTAGTCTCACTGGCTTCAAACTTCCTCCTGCCTCAGCCTCCTAGGTGGCTGGGATTACATGAATGAACTGCCATCCTCCACAGTGAAAACATCTTTTTGTTTCTGAGTTTCAGGAAGCTCCTTGAAGACAAACAAAGCTATAGTTGGAATGAAAGTAATACTGCAAAGGGTGAAGTTTTATCTTCAGATTTCTGCGACCACCTCACAAGATCTAGTAAATTGGAGGAATTCCTAATGTTTCCCCCTTAATATCTGTCAACCTAATCGTCAAAGTTAACAAAGCACTTGAAGACCCCAGGATAAAACTGCGGAGCCAGTCTCGCTTTCCCTTAGGTGTGGATATTATGAAAAATGCATCAGTAAATAACCACGAGACATGGCAGCCCGCAAAGAAAACAAGACCCAGGAAGCGATTTCCGGGTAGAGGTGGGAGGGGCGGCTAATTTCCGGTCGGAGGGCCGGCCACGGCTCTTGCGCAAGCGCGGTCCTCACTTTCCTGGCTTTCTGTCTCCCCTGCCCCTCCCCCAAGCCGGAGGGGTCTTGAGGTGACAGCGCCTGCAACTGCGACTCCAGCAGGAGGAGGAGAAAATGGACAGGAGGAAGCTCGGGCGACGGCGATCTTCATCCGGTGAGAAAGGGCCGGAGGAGGGCTGAACATACCGTCTCCTACCTGGGAGGCGCCGGGCGTTGTGCTGCGGACCCGAGCTTGAGGGTGAGGGGGAGGGGGAGGCGGGGGCGCGCACAATGGAAGGCTCCGGCGTCGCTCCGGCCCCTCGAGTCGGAGTCGCAGTCCTAGCTGTCATCCCAGCCTCGGCCGCTCTCCGTCCCGACACCCCTTTGATTTTTTTCCCCTTCTTGTGCGAACACTCACTCTCCTTGAGGCTCATCGGCCCACGGATCTTCCCAGTTGGCTTGCCGCTCCCCTGCCACGCCTTCCTCGTAATTCCACCAGTGTGCCAGTTTCATTTCCAGCTTCTCGGTGCCACTTTTCTCCATTCCTTTGATTCTTGCTTTTTACCTCTCCTCCCCTCTTCCCGCTGGCAGGTAGAAGCGGCTGCACAGAAGGAAAGGCGGGGCTTGATAATTGCCACTTCGTTCCTCAAATAAATGTCTTATTGTGTCTCTTTCTTCTGAGTAGATTTGCTTAATAGCCTGTTTCTTTTTCAGCCTCTGGCATTTCCCAAAAGTGATTCGAAAGTCAAACAAAAGATCTGAAGGCCAGTGTGTGTGTGTGTGTGTGTGTGTGTGTGTGTGTGTATGTGTGGTGTTTGTGTGTGTTTCTGTGTGTACTGGTATTGAATCTGGGGTGCTCTATCAATTAGCTACATCCACAGCCACTTTTTATTTTGAGACTCAGTCTCCCCAAGTTGCTGAGGCTGACTTTGAACTTGGGATCCTCCTACCTCAGCCTCCGGAATAGCTGGGGTCACAGGCATGCACCACCACACCTGGCAATTATGTTTTTAATCTCACTATTTTTTAAAAAATTGTAGATGGACACAGTACCTTTATTTATTTATTTTTATGTGGTGCTGAGGATCAAACCCAGTGCCTCCCACGTGCTATGTGAGCGCTGTACCTTTGAACCACAAACCCAGCTCCATTATCACTGTATTTTTGTTTTTGAAATAGCTCTAAGGTTTAAACAATTATTTTAAGTGTTGTGTGTTATGTTGTGGTAACATAACAGTGTTTGTAAGATGTAATGTAGAGCTCCAGTCAACAGATTTTTGTCAAACATGTCATCCATTAAGGTTACCTCAAATTCTTGTGTTAAGTTCTGTAGATTTAGAAAAGTGATAGTACACAGTCTAGTTCATAAACTAACATCTGATGGACTATTTACTTCATTTAAAAATTTTTTGAGCCCTTTAGTTTTGTAGATTTGGAGTTAACAGTTACAGATTTATGTAGGAGTACCTTGTGGCTGAGCATCTCAAACTTTTTTTGGCCTTAATTGTAAAGGAGAATGAACAGAGATCTTTGGGGATATTGCCTGAGACCATTGAAACACTAACATCTCTTCTTATATAATGTTAACCACTTTTCTTGTGTGTTCTAGGGATGTTATTCTTTGCCTTTGAAAGTATATGTCTGATGTAACTGTAGGTTTATATTGTATGTATATGCTTCCAGTAGATCAGTTTTTGTTTTAATATCTCACCCCCTCAAATTTTCAAGTAAAACCAACACATTAGTGTTTATTTGTTGTCATTTGTGTGTTTCTTAACAGAACTTTAGGCTTAATCATACCTACTTTAAAGGTTTTTTAAAATAAATGCATTTCATCTTGGCTTATTACATTTGGTGTAGAGCAAGACAGTAACTTTGGTGTCCAGCAAATCCTGTCCCCTTTTTACCTGATTATACTTAGATTCATTTGTTATAGTTTTTTTTTTTTTTTGATGAAAGTAGTAATGGAAAGCTAACTTTGAGAATTAAGCAGCTAATCCTTAAAATACATTGACATTTATGTTATATCTGCATATTTTTTTTTCTAATGACTTCCCTTTTGCAACTCTTCCTTCTGAAAAGTATTGTATAGGAACCATTTCCAAATCTAATATTACCTAGGTGTTCTCCAGTATGTGTCTACCTTTATAATGTGAACATTAATTTTAAAGAACACTGCTGCTTTTCCTAATGATGTATTTTAATTTTCCCATATAAATTCTCAGTAATAAAATATGCTCAGTTGGTTGAAAGAGATTCAGTGTAATGAATATATGCATGTAGTTGCTGATTCATGAGGATTTATTGCTAACTGGAACTGAAAGACAGTGGCATTTATGGTCATCACAATTCATAAATTCACAGAGAAGAATTATTAATTTAAAATTTTTTGTTGCTGTACTGTGGATTGAACTCAAGGCTTTGTGCATGTGAGGCTGGTGCTCTACACTGAGCTACAGCCCTAGTCTTTTTTATTTTATTCTATTTTGAGGCAGGTCTCCCTACATTGCCCAGACTGGCTTCTGACTTGTGATCCTCCTGCCTTGTCCTCCTGACTAGCTGACATTCTAAATGTGGGTCACCCTGCCCAGCTAAGAAGGAGGGATTTGATTAATAACACGGGAAGAATAGAAAGAAGTGTGGGAGTAGAAAGACAGAAAAGTAAAGAAAACACACATTTTAAAGTTTTGTCTATGAGACGGTGCTAGGCTTCACTGAATTTATTTCTCCTAAACAAGGAAGAACTTCTTAGGTTCATGTAGTGTATTGCTTAGAACTCTTTTGGTTCCAAGTAGCGGAAACCAAATTCCAGCTGATTTAGTCTAAACATAAAATAAGTACTTCTAACTCACGTAACTGATAATCATAGCATACCACAGCAGAAAATAGGTGGGAAGGAAGGACATTTAGAACAAATGTGAATAGAAATTAGGAGAAAGGAGTCTTTTTTGAAGAATATTATAGATTTTAATTAAGTTGATAGGGAGTAGGAAAGAGGCAACTGGAGAGGGACAGATTAAAGATACATCAGATAGGAGAAAATTGATGCACTGAGGGTCCAGAAGAAATAGGGTGGAGTCAGATAACAGATTGGGTGAGATATGGTGAAAGGAGGAAGGATCCATAAAGATAGATACAATTTGAGAAGTTAAGGATATTGCAGTCATGGCATTTACAAGGTATCTTTTGAGAAAGAGTGACTTAAAATAGTTTTGGAAACTCAGAATAGGAGATCAGTTAGGGATGAATAAAGGAATTATCAAGTAATTTTGAAGTCTTTAAGTGTAAGTTTATAGTTGTTACAACTAGGTGACTTCATTAATGCTAAGCAGTTCAGGAACAAGAATTTGGGGGAAAAATGAAGTTAGTTTTACTTAAGGTTAAAGGTTATGACAGGATGTGGGGACAAAGAATGTGTTCAGTGAGAGTGAGGAATTCATGGACCAAAGGACAGAATGTTGTATAATGAGAGGTTCGCATTTGAGAACCTCTTTTCCTTAAATTCACTTGTGAATGTATATTGATGAAATGGGATATATAGAAGTTTATTGGAGTAAACAGAGATAAATCCATTGTTTCATTCAGGGATATGTTAGTGTTTCAGAATGATAGTGGATTTTAATGACAAAGCAGAAAACTATGAACCAAGAATTATAGTATTATAGGAACTTTAGAGAGGATTTTGGATTTGCAAATAGCAGTCACAAGTATGGGTGAGGGAATATATCCAATTTATGGGAATTTTATTTAATTTTTGGAAACATTTATACATCTTTATGAGGCACATTATGGTAATTCAGTACATGTATATGATGTATAATTATCAAATCAGCATTTCTGTCGCTTCAAACTTGAATCATTTTTTTTTTGTTAGGAATATTATACTCTTCTAATCATTTTGAAATATAGCTTGTTATAATCAATAGTTATCCCACTGTGCTGTAGAAAAACCAGAACTAATCCCTCTGCTCTGTGTTTTTGGACCTCTTGTAGAACTTCCTGTTCCCCCTCTCCCCTGCCCTTGAAATTTATAGGAATTTTTTATTTTTTAAAAGATATTCTTTTTTAGATATACATGACAGTAGAATGTATTTTGAAATATTATACATACATGGAGAAATTTATGGGCATTTAAAAGGAATTATTGTAATAAAATTATAATGTTAATTGGAAGTAGTGGTAGTGGGGGAAGGATATTGTTAATTTCTATTCCTGGGTTCATAAAAATTTGTGTGGGTTGATTTGGATTGAGTTAACCTAGATGGAGGAAGTGTTCAAGGAAAATATTCAGAATCTAAGGAGATTGTACAACTTTGAAAAGTATTTTAGTGGACTAAGGGAGAGATGGAGAAACGTAGATGAGAGGTGTTGGTCAGCTATTTTGCTGCTGGAACTAAAAGATCCAACAAGAACAACTGTAGAGGAGGAAAAGTTTATTTGAGGGCTCACAGTTTCAGAGGTCATAGTACACAGAAGGTCGGCTCCTTTCCTGGTGGCTTGAGGTAAGGCAGAACAGCATGGCGGAAGGGTGTGGCAGAGGGAAGCAGCTCACATGTTGATTAGGAAGCAGAGTCAGTCTCCATTCTCCAGATACAAAATATATACCCCATAGCCATGCCCCCAGTGAACCACTTTCTCCAGCCACACCCTACCTGCCTCCAGTTACCACTCAGGTAATCCCATTAGGGATTAATTTACTGATTAGTTTAAGGCCATCACCCAATCATTTCTCCTCCAAACCTTCTTGCATTGTTTCACACATGAGCTTTTGGGGGCCATCTCACATCCAAACCATAACAAAAAGATAGAGTTGGATTACATAAGAGAGGAGAGCAAGGTAATTGGAATGATGAATGTGATTCCCAGGCCTGTTGTTGGAAGACAAAAGATTCAAAAGTAGAGTAGAGGAGCATTTTAACAGGGGATGGATTATGAATAAAACTGAATAAAGTCCAAACATCTAGACTGAAACTTTGTTATAATGATGTCGTCTTAAATCCCTGGTGGATTACTATAATCTGGGTCTTCCATAGTTCTGGAGTTTGGCAGTGTGGGCTGTCTCATTCTGCTTTGTGTGTGCTTGTATTCATAACTCTCTCCTAGGTTGCACTTGGCCCTTAAATGTCCTTTCACCTGATTCTGCATAGGATTTCTTTATTTTTCAAGGCTCAAGGTACAAGTTCCCTTGTACCTTTCTAAAAACTATCTCCCAGTTAACTCAAACTTGAAAAAAAGTAGACGTATTTCTGAAATTTCTTGGATCTTTGTGCTTCTTATAGGATGCTTATCAGATTCCATCTATTCTAGTTTGCTTATTTGTCTAATATCTGCTGATCTACACAACTGAGTTAGAGGGTCTGTCTCCTTCAATTTATAACACCCTAGCATCTGATATGTCCAGAATGTACTAAGAGTACCTCCTTTGGAATCAGACCAATGGTGAATTATTATGAAGACTTTGGATAATTTGTTTGGATCCCTCAAACCTAAATTTCTTAATTTATAAAGTAGAGATAATACCATTACAGATATCATACTACTTTTGTAAGAATTAAATAAAATAATTTGTACAAGGCACTTAGCATATTGTCTGTCATGATAATTACTATTACTATTATTATATAATAGTCATTATAATTACTATTTCAAATGTTTATGAGTGATTACACAATCTACTTGGGAGATGTCATGCTTTTAATTTTTGACTCATACATTTAGAATGAAAAGAATTAGTCTTTCTTGTGTGCTAATGTTAATGTATTGTGGTTTCTTAGAGACATTTTAATGTAAAGTATTTTAGTAATAGTTACCATTAATTTTGTTTTAATTATAGGTAAAATGCAAAATACTTTAATATAAACTATCATTTAACAAGTCAAAAGATGACTGTCATGTTTTGCCAATGAAAAACTGAGGTTCAGAGTTGTAGCAAATAAGTCAAGATACACACTTAGGTTTTTGACTCTTAAATCTGTACTTTTAAGCAATATGCTATATCAGACAGTTCAAGTAGAGGCACATCACATGTAAGATGGAGCAACTCAAGTATAACTCTCCCTTACCCCCCAAAAAATTGGCAAGTCACAATACTATTAACTAAAGGATAAACAGGATAGAAATACTTTAAACTCTGTTAGTTCAGAAATAGTAATCCATAAATTGCAATTTAAGCAACTAGTTCACCTTTAAAAAATGGTATGTACTTTGTTAAAATTGACTAGAAAGTGAATTTCTATAAGGAAAGACTTATTTATTTTAAAAGTTTTTATTATTTTTTGTTATGCTAGGGATTGAACTTAGGGCCTAACCCATGCTAAGCAGGCAGTCTACCACTGAATATACCCTTAGCTCTAAAAAATTAATTTATTTTGATAGTCTACCTAAGAGTGCTACTTTATTGAAATTATTAACTCGGGTGCTTAATGGGCTATCAAAAACTTAAGTATACAGGTTAAAATCAGTTTTTATATCACTATTTGCTTAGGAAATGCACATGGTGAAACTAATGTTGCATATTATGAACTTAGAAGAAAATATTTCAGCTACATAGATTTCTGGATAAACTGTAGTCCATTAATTCTAATTATTGTTTTTTTAAGTTGAGGTGTTACATACATTATAGTGCACATTTCCGTAGTGTACAGTTGGATGAATTTTTATACTTGAATACATATACCTATGTAACTATCACCTAGATCAAAATACCTATGTAACTTTCGTGTAGATCAAAATATGGAATATTCCCAACATCTCAGAAGACTTACTGTGGTATATCTTTCTAGTCAGCATTCCTTCTCTCTCTGTATACGCCCCACTATTCTAACTAGTTTCACCATACGTTTGTTTTAGCTGTTCTTCAGTTTCACATAAATAGAATCATATACTTTTCTGCATATGGTTTTCTTTGACCATGTCTTTGTAATATTATTGAGATGAATCCATATTGTGCTTAGCAGTAATTCATTGTCTTACTGTGTAGTTTCCTTTGCATAAATATGTTTATACATGCTTTTGTTGATGAATATTTGGCTTCTAATTTTTGGCTATTAAGAACAAAGATAACTTGAATATTCTTATTTGTTTGGTTATTTATCTAGAAATCTTTTTTGGATGTCAATCTTTGTTGGATGTCAAGTAGGTAGGTGTGTAATGGATACTGGCAAAGCAGATGTACTCATTGCCAGTTTGCCCTCTTATCAGCAGTATATAGTACCAGTCTTTCATCAATACTTTGCATTGTCATTCTTTAAAATCTTACCTATTTCAAGAGCCATTTTTATTTGCATTTCCCTAATGTGAACTGAGTACCTCTTTGTATGTTTATTGACCATTTGAAATTTATTTTTTGTGAAGCACCTATTTAAGGCTTTTCCAGGTTGAAGATTGGGTTATCATGCATTTGTTTTGTAGGAGTTTTTTGTTTTTTGTTTTGATGGTGGGAATCAAATCCAATGCCTTAATCATGCAAAGCACATGCTTTACCAACTGAACTATAACCTCAGCTCAAGGAGTTCTTTATATATTCTAGTTATGACAGATATATTTAATACAAATAATCTTCTGGTTTGAGGCTTGCCTTTCACTCTCTTAATGATGAATTTTGATGAACATAAACTTTTTTTTGTGGTGCTGGGGATAAATTCTTTTTAATGAAAACTAGTTTTATATATTTTTTCATTTATTATTCATTTTTAAATAATATTTAGTATTTAAATGTGTGATCCACTTCAAATTAATTTTTAACCAATGGTGTCAGGTAGAGGTCAAAGTTGTCCATCCTCATTTGGTTATTGAATTGTTTCAGTATCATTTATTGAAAAAAAAAATCATTCCTTTTCCACTGATTGTATTCATGATGTCATAAATAGATGACTACATATATGTGAATCTCTGCCATTTACTTATTTTATTTATTTTTAAATATATATATTTTTTAGTTATTGATGGACCTTTATTTTATTTACTTATTTACATATGTTGCTGAGAATTGAATCCAGTGCCTCACACATGCTAGGTAAGCACTCTGCCACTGAGCCACAATCCCAACTCTCTGCCATTTATTTTTATTATGAAATCTGATTAATTTCTAAGAAATCTTGGATTGTGTCTAATTGGCTCACTGAACTAAACTCTACATAGCACAATGACAGGCACGTGATCGACATCCAGTAAATATTTGCTGATTGAATGAAAGAATTTGTAAGAAAGAAATCCATAGGAAGTCTGAGAAATGTTTTTGAATAAAGAGTCAAATCGTTCCCAGTTACACAGTATGCTTAGATATGTAGTAGAACTGAAAATGTTTTTGTGGAGTATTGCCAACTTCTAAATACCCACCCCACTTCATAAGAATTTGTTTAGTAAGATAATTCTACCATGGGGTGTGGGTCTTTTGCCAGGGAACTCTTGTTTAATTCTTAGTCTACTTTTCTTCTTTTTTTCTGTTGTCACCATACATATATTATTTATTGGAGGTATTTTTGTGAGAAACTGCTACTCTTTTAAAACTTGTAATTTTTAAAATCTTTATGCCTAGCCCTTCAGCTTCTATAAAATGTATCAGTATAAGTTCTGAATCTAATGAAAAGTTAATTTAGAATGAGGGATAGATGTAAAAGGATCCTTCCACTAATTTTTTAAATCTCATTTTCATATCAAATAATAATTTTTACCATTTTTTTATTTTTGTAGAGATTGTCACAGAAGGAAAAAGAAAAAAGTCTTCATCTTCTGATTTACATGAGGTATGCATTAATTTTACTTGTAACCTATTCATTGTTCTTGGAGTTACTGAAATTGACAGTGTTTTGCAATTTTTTTAAAATAAAAATTTAAAGAAAATACTGTAAAACTGGAGGAGTATTTTAAGGAAAATGGTATTCTGAATAATGGAGTAGTTTTTAAAAAACCATTACAAGTGACCAGTATACATTTCAGTTTTACATTTTGTTTTTTTTTAATATTTTTTTTTAGTTATTGACAGACCTTTATTTTATTTATTTTTAGATGGTGCTGAGGATCGAACCCAGTGCCTCACACATGCTAGGCAAGGGCTCTACCAATGAGCTACAACCCCAGTCCATCGTTTTACATTTTCAATTTTATATAAAACCTAACTCAACATTTCATTGATGACTGAATATATTAGCATGCCTCATGTTCATTCATTAATAATAATGTAGATGTAGAAGAGTTGCATTCATGGCCTGTGCTCAAAATTACTAAAAGAATCTGTTCTTTTAAACCTCATTTTTTCCCCCATTTATTTCTTTCTTAGGTATAAACCAAGAGTTATAAAATAAGCAAAATGAAGTTTCTGCCTTTGTCCAGTGTTTTTTTTTTTTAATTCATCCCTATAAAGAAACATTATCTTTTTTTCTCTAGAATTTTATGACTTAAATGCAGTAATAACTTGATGTATATTATAATGACCTTTCTCTGAAGCACTTATGTATGGAGACCTTTAGAACCTTTTTATGTTTTTACAGTTGAAGTATTTAACAAAGGTGGTAGAACTTATAAAGGAGGATTGTGGAGTAATGAGATGGAATTAAGAGACTTAGTAGACCATATAGAGAGTATATCTTTGGTACTCTTTCTTCTTTGGCTTAAGATTTGTAGGGTGTGGTTTCTCCATTTAAGATTTTGGATTTAGCTTAAGTAGAGTGATTGAGAGAAGTAGAAAAGAAAATTTTACATTGCCATAACTACTGTTGTATCCAGTAGCTCATTCTGTTTTCTGTTACTATAAAAGAATACCTAAGACTGGCCATTTAAAAAAAACAAAATGTATTTTGATTCATGGTTCTGAGAGCTGGGAAGCCATTGGTACCTGCTTAGCTTCTGGTGAGGGCCTTGCGTAGCTTCAGATCACAGCTGAAAGCGGAATAAGTGGGCTGAAAAAAGGTATGTGTATAAGAGACTCCGTGGACCAGTCTCACTTTATAACTACCTGCTTTCTTGAAAACCAATCCAGTCTTAAGTGAACTAACATAGTCTCTTGATAAAGATCTTAATCTGTTCATAAGGGTGAAGGTCCCATGACCTAATTAGCTCTTAAAGGTCCTGCTTCCCAACACCTTTATATTGGTAATCAAATTTTAGCTTGATTTTTGGTAGGAAAAAAACACATCTAAACTCTAGTACCCAGTTTTAAATACCTCTGTGTTGACTACTACTATTTTTAATATTTGTAGCAAAAAAGTGCTTTGTTTTAGGGTTTTATGTCATTCATACAGTTCTCTCCAAGTTCTGCTGTTTACATAATACTGAAGCCAGGAGCAATGGTGTGTACCTGTAGTCCCAGCTACTGCGATGATTGGTTGAGCCTAGAAGTTTGAGGCCAGCCTGCAAAACACAGAGAGACCTTATGTCTTAAAAAAGAAAAAAAAATCATAATAATGAGTTTCATGTTGGTTTCTGTGCTCTTTTGACATGCTCTCAGGGTCAGCAGGGTTGTTACCTTTCCTTACTCTCTGGCACTACAAGAAGCTTATCTTGTATTTTCCCTACCCATTCTTGGAATTAGCTGATTTCCCAAGGAGCCCTGGTTCTTTTTGTTGAAGAATAAAAAACTTACTTGTTCAACTATAATATGCATATCAAGTCATACCAATACATTTTAAAAAATATAGACTGCCTTATAAACTACCATATTGAATTCCTGGTAGTAGTTTATATTATTACCTTTTTTCTTAAGACAGTATAACTAACTTACTGAAAGGAGAACTTTGGTGGAAATAGAAGACACTGTAACACTTTGAGTTTTTAAGAAATTAAAAGTATTTTTAAGGCAAAATTAGTTTTACTTTTCTTTTTTATTAGGCAATTCTTGTTTTTTATGGATTTTATTAGAAAATTCAATTTAACAAAAAGACTACTCAGACACAACTAGAATTAATACTTTGATATTCTAGTTCATCTGTCAGTGCAGTAAATAAATATTAAAAGTAGAAAACCACCCAATACTGCATTTAATCTACTTTTTCTGTTTAGCTATATGTGTAGACATCATTTTTCCAAAGTCAAATTTATTTAAAACATTGCTTAGTATTTACTGGGTAGTTAATATGTATTGGACAAATTATACTAAGTACTCGGGAAACAGTGGTAAACTTTTTTTTGTTTGTTTTTGCTTTTGGGTACTGAGGATTGAACTGGATGTGCTTAACCTCTCAGTCACATCTCCAGCCCTATTTTGATATTTTAAATTTTGAGACAGTTCTCACTAAGTTGTTTATGTCCTTGCCAAGTTGCTGAGGCTGATTTTGAATTTAGAATCCTGCCTCAGCCTCCTGAGCCTCTGGGATTATAGGCGTGTGCCATGGCATGTGCCACTCTGCCCAATATGTGGTAAACATTTTTAGTGACTACATCATATTCCATTATATGCACGTATCAGTGAAATCCTATTATTGTTTTTGAGTTTTTTTTTAATGTTTTGAATTATAAGCTGTGCTAATTGTTGTACTGGAATTTTAAGTTTTGTACAATCATTGATAGCTTAAAATCTTTGTTGGTGGTATAATAGTTGAAACCATGATTAAAATTTGACTAAGGGCCAGGGTAGAATGTGTGCTTAGCATGCACAAGACCCAGGGTTCAATCCCCAAGACCCCAAATGAAATATATTCAATGGAATATAAAAACAAATAAAATAAAATGTCTAAGAATAGATCATATTGTTGCAAAAGACTCCTAATTATTTTGCTTTTTTGGGGGTAGTAGGAATTTGCTTTTTAAAAAATTGGTATGTCATAATTATAATGGATTTGTTACATATTTGTATGTGCATATAACAATTTAGATCAGTTAATCATTAAGAAAAAGTGAGTATAGGAAAAATCAACAATAGAGCAATTGAAGCTAAAATTTTGTTTGCCTCACACACATAATATTGGAATGAAAAATCTAGACCTATAATTTATTCACCACAAAGCTGCAGCAGAGATTATTCTGTAGCTTTGAATGTTTAATTTTTTTCTTTCCCTAAATATTTGCATGGTGGTCCCATTTAAAAGAATATATTGGAAAGTAGAACACAAATGTAAAAATAAAAATCATTTCTTATCTCACATCTCAGAGGTAATCATAGTTAAATATATATTATGTATGTTTCACATTTTCTTTTTTTAAAAATCAATTTATTGAAGTATGATTAACATGAAAAAAACTGGACATATCATACCTCTTGATGAGCTTGGAGATAAGAATACACCCATGAAACCATCATCACTTTCTTTTCTTTTTCTTTTTTTTTTTTTTTTTTTTTTTTGGGTGGTGGGGATCGACCCCAGGGCCTTGTGCTTACAAGGCAAGCACTCTACCAATGGAGCTATCTCCCTAGCCCCCATCATCACATTCTGTGCTATAAACATCCCCTCCAAAAGTTTCTTCTTTCTTTTATTTCTTTTACTATTAATAGTTTTTGTGTTAACCCTTAACATAAATCTACCCCCTTAGCAAAGTGTTTAGTATGTTTTACACTATTGTTAACTGTAAGCATTATGCTGTACAGTAGTTCTCTAGGACTTCATCTTATATAACTGAAACTTTGTACCCTTTGATTAATACTCTGTTTCCTTCTACCCACAACTTCTGGCAGGTATCATTCTACTTGCTGCTTCTGTGAGTTTGACTATTTTAGATTCTCATGAGAGTGGTATCATATAGTGTTTGTCCTTCAATGTCTGGCTTACTTCAACTAACGTAATATTCTCTAGGTTCATTCATGTAGTCACAAATGGCAGAATTTTCTTTTTTTTTAAAGATTCGGTATTATTATATTACATATTGTATTATACGTATATACTACCTTAAAATTTTTCTTTTTTAACCAGTTGTAGGCCTGGAATCATCTTGAAGACTTGTTCATTCACTTGTTTTTGGTACTTATAGGAAGACTCAAACATTTTGGTGAATCTTTATCCCTTTGTAGCATCTTCATGCTTAGTGGCTTCAAGATATCCAATTTCTTACCTTTGGCTCAGGTCTCCCAAGTTGTGTATACTGAGAGGTGAAGGGAGGGAGGGAAGTACATAAGCACATTGGAGCCAAGCTAAAACTAAATTCCTTTTTATAACTAGTCTTGGAAATCACAAGTCTGCCCAGATTCAAGGGGGAAGGAACATAGTTTTGATGTTGGAGGACTGCCTGAGTCATGTTGTGAGAAGAGCATGTGGGGTAGGGAATACTTGGTGTGGCCATCTTTGGAAAAGACAGTGTGTCACAGAATCCAGTGCAAACTGTGTTTGTCAGCTTTGCCTTGCTGTGACAAAATAACTGTGGAAATCATCTTAAAGGTGAAAAGATTTATTTAGGCTCATAGTTTCAGAAGTTTCAGTTCATGAAAGAAGATTATATATGTATGGGGAAGCAAATAAGCAAGCACAAATGTACATAAACAAGCTGGGGATCAAGTCTTCAACATGTTGGGGGAAATTCCAGATTCAGACAATAACATTAAACTAGGTAACCTGCTTACAAAACATCCATGGGTTTGAATAGCCTGAATCCCTTGCCTTTCCCCGAGAAAGCAGCTGTTGTTTCCTAGTTAACAATATAAGACCGATGATTGTTTCAGAGATGATATTATCTTTTGCAGATGAAGAATTATAAAGGGATACCTTTTAATTTTTTTGAATTTTTTTAGATGTTGATAGACCTTCGTTTTACTCATTTATCTACATGTGGCATGTGGTGCTGAGAATCGAACTCAGTGCCTCACACATGCCAGGGAAGAGCTCCACCACTGAGCCACAACTCCAGCCCAAGAGATACCCTACAGAATAGCAATAAATAAGTTACTGGTATCCAGGAAGATCAATTATACCTAAGAAGCTAGTAAAATACAAGTTGAGATATATTTTCTTCATATTTATTATATCTTCTTAACTTAGGCTTTCTTTTCATAGAAATATTTATGGGTTCTTACTGGGTACTAGTAGTTAATATAATGCTTTTGTTGTGGGGGGTGCTGGGGATCAAACCCATGGCCTTGCATATGTTGAGCATATTCTGAATCACTGAGCTACACCCTGGCCTGTTATATTTTGTAGATAGAACTTGAAGCGTAATCATCATTCATTTTAATACCGAAGTTAGATGTTTAAGCTTTCAAACTTGTAGTTACAATTCATGCGTTCATTTACTTATTCTTCTTAACGTGAGCCACATACTTTAGAGAAAACAAAAGTAAATTAGGATCCTGTCCTTAAGGAGCTCTACAGTCTGGAGGGGAAGGCAGATGTATTGACAAATAACTGCAATATGATATGTGTAATATGAATATTTTAATGTAAGTGTATTAAAAGGGCTAAATACTTATACCCAGAGAAAGGAATGCGTTTGTGTGAGGGTAATGCTTATGCAGGTAAGAGAATAATTTTGAGACGACTCTGGAGTATTTTACAAGGGAGAAATAGAAGGAAAGGCCTTACAGACTGAGGGAACAGTATACATAAACATCTAGAGATATAATGTGACATCTGAAGAGGGTTTAGTGACTCCAAAATGTTGTGCTATAGAATTTTTTTGTGTGGATGATGTGAAAGAACCTAACATGTAAAGAATTTTATTTATAAAAAATGGATTGCCATGGTTGTATTGTAAGCATTGCAGCCATAATTAGAATTATGTATTAGAGAACTCTAGCTTGCATTTGAAAGGTTAGAAGGGGAAGAAACTGTCGGCAAGAAAATAGTAGGAAACTTGTGATTCTTCACTTCTTTACCTTTATGCTCAATGAGAATTTTTTATGATATTATATTTAATTGCCTATAAATGAAGCTTGAATTTAAAACTTCAAAACTCTTAGCAAAATATTAATGCAGGATAGCATAATGGTTCTGCTAACTGATTTAATTCTTACATTTTAATTAAACTGATTATTTTCTCATCCTAGTTTCAGATAAGAAAGATGTTAAATGTAAAACAAGAGGATGTTCATGTTCAGTCACCACTGTCCAAAGTCAGAAGCTCAGAACGCTGGGATCTCCCTTTGAAGGGGGTAAATAAAACTATTTGTTTTAAGTATATAGTTTTATTTAGTGTGTTTAAAATATTTTATGCAAAACTGAATTTTATTTTCTTATTGTCTTTTATTTGGTTTTCTGTTATTTCATTTTAGATTTTAAATTAATTTATTTCTGACATGTTAAAATAAACCTTTGAGGTTAGCATCATCTTCAGTTTAAATCTAAGTATGCTGGTTGATTTCTTCATGAAATTTTAAATCTTATTGTAATATTGTATTGTACATATTAAGGTCACTAAAATTTTAAACGGAGTAGAATAATTTGTTCCTTTTTTCTTTTTTGGTACTGGGGATTGAGAACTCAGGGATACTTTATTACTGAGTTACATCCCCAGTCATTTTTTTTTTTCTATCTTGGGGCAGGGTCTCACTGAACTGTTGAAGGTCTTGCTAAGATGCTTAGGTTGGCCTTGAATTTGTAATCCTCTATTCTCATCCTCCCAAGTCACTGGGATTACAGGTGTGTTCCACCATGCCTGGTTCTTTTGTTCTTTACCCATTTCCTAAGTTTGAGAAAGTGTCTCTTAATGGATGCTACAGCTATATTTCAAAAGGTATTCTGATTGTAAATCTGAACTTTAATACTATCATTTTTTAGGTATTATTCTAGGGCTCTGATGAATAGAGTATCTTACTATAGCACTTTTTCTTTTTTTAATATAGCACTTTATTATTTTTCTCTTGACTGAAGCTACTCCTGGTCAGTTTTTAAAAAATCAAATTTTTCTCATATTTTCCAGTTTATCTATTTGTAGCTATATTAATCTACTAGAGCTGTCATAACAAAATACCACAAATTGAATGGCTTAAACAACAGAAATTATTTTCTCACATTTCAGAAATCTTTTAAGTCTAAAATAAAGTGATGGCGGGATTGGCTTCTCCTGAGCCCATCTCCTTGATTTGCAGATGGCTCTTTCCTTGCTGTGTCCTCACTTGACCTTTTCTCCGTGTGCATGAGTGCATCCCTGGTGTACCTTTTTCTATTTATGAGGACACCAGTCTTATTAGATTAGGGGCCCACCCATATGACCTCAACTTAACTTTAATTAACTTTTTACAGTCCCCGTGTCCACATATAGTCACATTGGAAGTAAGGGCTTCAGCTTAAGACTTTTGTAGAGATACAGTTCAGTCCATAATTGTCTCATTTTAGAACAAATTTTAAGCAACTATGGATTTTTGGGTTTATGTGTTACAGACAGGAAAAAATAACCATTTTTAAAACCTAGAGGAAGAGTTTATCATCAATATTAATTGTTTTAAAGTTAGTGTGTGAGAGAACACCTAAAAGTTTTATTATTTTTTAATTTTTTGTGGTACTGGTGATCGAACCCAGGGGCTCATGCATATTAGGTAAGCACTGAGCCACATCCCCATCCTTAAAAGTTTTGTTATTAAATAATATATTTGTTAAATTTATTTTGTACACAAAGAAGGACAAAATAGGGGAACAATGAAATCAGATGACGTTTGTTATCTGTTGACATAAAAAGAAAATAAATTTTCATAAAGTTAGAAAATTTGTGCTGAGAAAATTTGTGCTGTACAGAAAAGTACAAGTAAAGTAAATAAAGAATCCTTTGTCCTTTTTCTCTACAGGCAGCCACTATTAATAGGGTTTTTTTTTTTCCACTCAAGAAAAAAATGCATATGCCATATGAATTATTTTTTGATCTTTGCAGAAAATGGATCATGACCTACTTACTTGCTCTGCACTTCACTGTTTTCATTTAATAAAATATCTTAATTTTTTTCCCTTTTTTTTCTTTTAACTACTGGGGATTTAACCCAGGGGCACTTTACCACTAATTTACATCCCAGGCCTTTTTATTTTTTATTTTGAGACAGAGTCTTGCCAAAATGCTTAGGCTGGAACTCTTGCTTTAGCCTCACAAGTAGCTGAGATTACACGTGTAAGCCACCAAAACTAGCTTTTTTTTTTTTTTTTTTTTTTTCCATTTTAACACATCTAAAGCTACCTCATTTATTTATTTTTAATTTAATTTTTTTTTTTTTAAATTGAGTCCAGGGACACCTTCCCACTGAGCTACATTCCCCAGTCCTTTTTATTTATTATTTTGAGACAGAGTCTTGCTAAGTTGCTTAGGGCCTCATTAAATTGCTTAGACTGGCCTTGAACTTGTGATCCTCTTTCCTCAGGCTCCTGAGTCACAGGGATTACAGGTGTGTGCCACTGTGCACAGCTGTATTTTTATTTTTAGTTGACACAGCAGTTGTACATCTTCATGGGGTTCATTGTGGCATTTCAGTGCATGTATATGATGTGTAAAGACCAGATCAGGGTCATTAGCATAACTATTACCTTAGACATGTATCATTTCTTTGGGTTGGGAACATACAAAATCCCCTCTATTCTTTTGAAATATTCAGTTAATTGTTAACCATCATTACCCTACTGTCCTATAGAACATTAGAAGTAATTTTCTTATCCAATGCCTCCTTGCGCCTATTTTTAAAAAATATTTTTTAGTTGTCAATGGACCTTTCTTTTTTTTAATTTATATGTGGTGCTGAGAATTGAACCCAGGGCCTCACACATGCTAGTCATGTGCTCTGCCACTGAGCCACAAACTCAGCCCCTCCTTGTGCCTAATAACTATCCTCACTCCATCACTCCCTCTCCTATACCTTTCCTAGGATCTGGTCACCTCTTTTCTATTTTCTACTTCTTGAAGATCAGCTTTTTAGCTTACACACACACACTATAATTCTGTAGTATTTCATCATGTGAAACATCATTTTCCATATATGGGGAACTTTTTTTGAGTGGGGTTGTTAGTCCTGGGGGAATTTGTATGTAAAATTTTTTATCCATTCTATTTTTTTTGTATTGGAGATTGAACCCAGGAGTGCTCTGTTACTGAGCTACATCCCCAGACATTTTTTGTAATTTTTATTTTGAGACATGATCTCACTGAGTTACTAAGGCTGGCTTTGAACTTCAAGTCCTTCTGTCTTACCCTCCCAAATTGCTGGGATTATATATGCCTGGCTTATATTTTAAATTTTAATGAATACTGCAAACTTGTCTCATGGAAAATCTGCAGTAATTTGTGTTGCTACCATGTAGCATTCCATTTCTCTACAAACATAACAACACTGTATATTATCACACATTAAAATTGTTTCTAATTTGATAGGAACAACAACAACAACAACAAACCCCATATTTTTAAGTGAATTGTTTTTATCTCTTTGAATTCATATTTTTATTTTATTTTTTTAGGATATAGGATTATTGTGGGATAAAAATTTTTATGTATGTACATACTGTCTCTTGGGATAGATCCTTTTTGTTTTTTTCCTTTACCCCTTTTTTTTTCCCTCTGTATTTTTACATCCTTTACCCTTGAGGCATGCATGTCTTTCCTTAGTTTTTGACATTGATGAGGCAGATATAGAGAGTGCTTTATAGGTATGGATTCTTTGTGTCATAATCCAGTATCTTCTCTTTTTCTTCAATTCCTCTTCATTTCATTATCTCCTTTTCCTGAGAAGCTAATGGCTAATTTTCTTCCTTAGTTCCTTTTAAACCACTGAATAAAACATGGTTCTTTAAAGAACTTATTTTTTTCCTGTCACTAGCTTGTTATCTTACTCCTTAATGTTACTTAATTTTTAAAATATCTGCATCCTGGTTGAGATAGGAAGTGGTGCATGTCAGTTTTACCTTGCCCCCATATTGCTCTAGGTGGACTTCATAGTTTATAGAGTTTAAGGCTGGCTATACTGATATCTTGGTACGTTGTCCCTACCTATCTTTTTTATTGTTGCTTTTAGAGGAAAAGAGAGAGAAATAAATGACTCTTTACATAGTCCTTAGCAGAATTTTCACTCATTTATTTATTCGTGATTTTTGTTGAAACATAATTTCATTATTAAATAGGCTATACAGATTATAATTGGATAATCTTTGCCCAGAATAACATACAGCCAACATACAGTCATGATGGAGAGCGTTGACATGACCCTAGAAATTTCTGTGTCCATTTTCATTTTGTCTTTTCCTCACTGCCCACACACCCACACTGCTGGCAACCAGTCGTCTCATTTCTATTTCCATGATGTAGTTTTACTGTTTCTTGAACATAGTCATTTGGTATGTATGTTTTTGGCTTCTTTTTACTCCATATACTGTTTGAGATTTATCAATGTTTTTTTGTGTGTATCATTGATTTGTTCCTTTTTATTCCTATGTAATATTCCCTTTTATGACTGTACCACAATTTGTTTATCTAATTTTCTGTTGATGGACTTTGGGCTTTGTTTTAATTTACCTTTCTTAAGTAATGATATTAAAATATTTTCATGTATTTATTAGCTGTTGTATATCTTCCTTTTTAAAGAGACTTCAAATTTTTTGACCTTTTAAAAACTAAATTTCTTTGAAGATTAATTTGGATTAGTTCAAATTCATCCATTATAATTCTTCCGTTTTTAACAGATATATACATTTTGTAATTACCACAATAACAAAGATGTGTGTGTTTGTATTGATTTATACTTCTTGAGTGACTGTATAGTTCTTTGAGTCAGTCATAATTATCACAGTTAAGATATTGAACATGTTCCATAACTACAAAAAATTCTGTGTTCTCCACTTTTTAGTTAATTCTTTTTTCTCCCCCAACCTCTGGCAACATTGTTGTTTTCTCTTCTATAATTCTGTGTTTTCTTTTTTCCTTTTTTTGGTGATACTGAGGATTGAACCCACGGCCTATGGGCATGCTAGGCAAGCACTCTACCAACTGAGCTATATCCCCAGCCCTGATTCTGTGTCTTCTCAAATAGTACTTAAATGTAATCAAACAATATATAATGTTTTCAGAGTGTCTTGTTTCATTCAACATAATTTCTGAGATTTATTCATATTTTTGTGTATGTAAGTAGTTTGTTTTTTCATCCTCCTCATTGAAGGACATTGAGTCATTTCCAGTGTTTGGCGATTATGAATAAAGCTGCTGTAATATTTGCATGTTTTTGTGTGAGCATAAATTTTAATTTCTCTAGAGTAATTACCTAGGAATGGAATTTCTGGATTACATGGTAAGTGTATGTTTAATTGCCAAACTTTTCCGGAATGTTTTATCATTTTATATTTCTAGCCGCATTGCGTGAGAGTTCTAGATGATCTATCTTTGCTAGTACTTGGCTCTGCCAGTTTACTCTTTTAAAGTATTAGGGTTTATTTATTTATTTTTGTGGTGCTGGGGATTGAACTCTAGGCTTCATGCAGGCTAGGCAAGCACTCTATCACTTAGGTATTGTCTCAGCCCTAGACTTTGTTTTATAGAACAAAGGTTTATGGAAATATTGAGGGGGGAGTACATAGAGTTCCCATGTACATTTCCCCTACTACCCTGATTTCTCTTACTGTGAACATCTTGCATTAGTGTGACATTTTTTATAATTTATGAGCTAACACAGGCATACTTTGACTTTTGCTCTTTGCTTTTTTGCACTTTGCAGATGCAGCATTTTTTATAAATTGAAGGTTTGTGGTAATCCTAAGTTGGGCAAATCTGTTGTCACCATTTTCCCCAATAGCATGTGTTCACTTAATGTCTCCGTGTCATATTTTGGAATTCTCATAGTATTTCAGACTGTTTTGTTATCTTATCTGTTGTAGTGATCTGCAATTAGTTTTTTTTGTATGTTTGTTTTTGGTGGTGTTTGGGATTGAAGGACCTTGTGCATGCTAGGCAAGTCTCCACTACCAAGCTACATCCCCAACACCTATCAGTTATCTTTGATGTTACTCTTCTAATTGTTTTGGGACTCCCCCAACTGCACCTATATAAATTGGTAAACTTAACTGATAAATGTTGAGTATGTCCTGACTGCTTTCACCAGCAAATCATTCTTCTGTCTCTTTCCCTCTCCTCAGGGCTCCTTATTCCTTGATAATTACGGTATTAAAATTAGACCAGGTAAAACCCCTCAGTGATCAGGTGAATGGGAGAATTGTACATTTCTCATTTTAAATCAAAAGGTAGGTTGGGGGTATAGATCAGTTGTGAACACTTTGTAAAGTACTTGTCTAATATGCCCAAGGCCCTAGGTTTGGTCTCCAGCATTGCCAAAAAAGAAAAACTATGAGGAAGACATAGGGAAAGCTGAGATAGGATAAAAGCTAGGCCTCTTGTGCCAAAGATTCAGGCTAATTGGGAATGCAAAGGAAATATTCTTAAAGGAAATTTGAAGTGCAAATTCCAGTGAGAAAACAGATGATAAGAATGTAAAATAGCTTCATTATTGCTGCTATGGAGAAAGTTTTAGTGGTCTGAATAAAAGATCAAACCAGCTGTCACATTCCCTTAAGCTATAGCCTAATCCAGAACAAAGCCTTAACCTCTTCAATTCTTTGTCATACTTCTGTGTTGTTTTGGAGAATTTGGAAAAGTTTGAAGTGAGCAGTGGTTGGTTCATAAGGTTTAAGGAAAGAAGCTTTTTTCCATAACATTAGAGTGCAAGATGAAACAAAAAGTTAATCTAGGAGAGCTAACTAAAACATTGATGAAGATGGCTGCACTAAACAAATATTTTTTGTAGAAGAAATAATCTTCTATTGGAAGAAGATGCCATCTAGGACCTTCATAGCTAGTGAGAAGTCAGTGGGTGACTTCATATCTTCAAAGGGCAGACTGTGACCCTTTTGAAAGGAGTTAAGTCCACTGTTTACTTGCATTTGAAGCCAATATTCATTTACCATTCTAAAAATCCTAGGTCCTTAAATGTTTATACTCAATCTATCCTGCCTGTGCTCCAGAAATGGAATGACAAATCCTGAATGACAGCGCTTTTATTTACTGTGGTTTAGGCCACAATCCCCAGAAATATAATCCCAAATGCCAAATTCTGAATGTTGAAATATCAAAAGAAAAAAATCTCTGAAGTCTAAAATCCCAAAAATATAATTCTGGAGAGGATAAAAATTCTTTAAAAGATATTTATTTTCATTTATTTTTTTATTTTTATTTTTTAATTAATTAATTAATTAATTTTTTATTTTTTTAATTTTAATTTTTTTTATTTTTTTATTTTTTCCAAGGAACCAAACAATTTATTTTAGAACTAAATAGCACATATTAGATAAAAGTCTTACTCTAAACTTTCTCAGTCAACATCTTGCGGACAGCCTCCAGTGTCACATTAGTCACCTTCTGATGTACAAATGGTGTCATCTGATTGAAGAGTCAGGTTTGAAAATAACATTTTTCCATTCTCTGTACTTTAGGACAGTTCTCAAAACACATTATGCTCCAGGCCTATAACTGTCAATTAAACTGATCTACTAAAAATAACTTAGATTCAGAAAGACATTCATTTTATACTTATTCAAAACCAGAATTCATCCATTTTCTCCAGCGTTCCATAGAAGGAAAACTGTTCCAACCAAACAAATGTAGCAAAGCTCATGTTTCCTGTTGTGGCTTTCTGTGGGAAAATCCTCTGGTGTTTTCAACATAATGGTATCAATATCCTTTTCTTCCTCTGAATCTTGATCTAGCGTCCAACATTGATCTTTTACACTCAAAAAAGGAATACTTCAGAGCTTTGCAGTATCCTTCCTTCAAACACTGCCGAGGAGATTTTCCTTCCTGGAGCACACAGTCCGACTGCAGCAGACATGCGCCCAGGTCCTCCTTCACGCCCGCGCACGCACCGCCCTCTGGCTTGTCCTCGTAATAGTGAGGCACGATGGCGCCTCCCGCCCGCGGCGGTCTTGACCCTGGAGACCCTCAAACACTATCACCTGGCTGGGTGGGAACCTTAATTTTCATTTTTAAATGGGGATTTATTTAGGAACCAAAAACATGACAGAGCACTTTGTAGGCCACTTTACACAATAAAATAGATAACACATTTAAAATGTTTTCAATGGTGAGATGATGTCATTTTCGCAAGCATAAACACATAAATATACTAATGACAGTTTCACAGGTATAAGAGTTATGAGCAGACAAAATGTATGCATAACTAAATAGGTCAAAAAGTGGAATGTAGAAATGTATTTCACTATTATTGGTAATTGTGTTCAACCAGCTTTATACCTGCAGTCATTGGAAATATCATGTCAGACAACCTAAGTCTTTTGATCAAAAGCTGGTGGGTTACCACCATATTCTCAGGAACCGAAGATCCTAGATTTTGAGATTTTTTTTCTTTAACAGATGCAGATGTCTCTTAATTTATTGAGGATGTTTCAGTGATTTTATGTACATGCATAATTCTTACACACAAAATCAGTGTAGTGGTAATGTACTTTCTTGTAGTCAAATTCACAAATAAATTAGAACTCTGAAAGTCTTTACACAGTTTATAATAGTAATGAAAATGATGTGAATATGAAATACATAGTATAACAAATTTTAAAAAATGATGTTGAGAGTTTAAAATTTATGGGAAAATTCTAAATAACAGAAACTACCCTCCCAAAAAAGCTAAAAAAATTGACATATAGCTAATGTGTTATAGAGATAGATTATGGGCAGTTGCATGGAGGTAGTTCATAAAAGCTGACCTGTTTTCACCATCATTAGCTGTATTTGGAATTCTTGCATTACAGTGAATTGTTGCCTTTTTCCTTTCTGAACAATTGTTTTCAGTGAATATATTCATGTTCAATTTCTATGAGATGATGCTCTTTTGAAATTATTCCATCATTTGATATGTACTAACATGATCATTTTCTATTAAAATTTTCCCATCTTTATCATATTTCTGTGTTGTTTTGGATAATTTTGAATTATGTTGTTACAATTGTGTTGTTTTGTTTTCATGTGTTTAAGGCTTTTTCTTTTACTCTCTACTATTGATTTCTACTTTAATTCACTATAATTGTCAGAAAACACTATTGTCCCTACTGTGTTCACACTGTATTTAAATATATTCTGTTAATGGTCAAGGAATACACTGCGTTCTTTTGTTATGTTTGAGTATAGTTATATTAATTTATTATTTGTTTCCCATTTTTATTTCTTTTTGCTCTTTGCAATTTTTCCTGCCCTTTTTTATAATTTGACATTTAAATACTTAGCATTCTATTTCATATTAGCATTCCATTTTAATGTATCTTTTGAGTTATCATATGTACATGTTTGTAAATTCTATGGATAACATTATATATACTTTTTAGTCTACTAAGAATTAATTCTTTGGTTTGGAGAAACTACCACCTTATAGGGCTACTGTGGTTTAAATAGAATTCATCTCACCAAAACTCATGTTGGGGCTTTGGTCTCCAGTGTAACAATGTTGAGAGTTTGTGGGACTTTTAAGAGATTAGGTCTTCAAAAGGGATTAATGCCTTTTTCCTGGAAGTGTGTTCTCATTCTTGTGGGACTGTTTTAGTTATTGTGAGGGCAGATTTTTAAAAAGAGAATTAGCCTCTTGTCATTCCTCTCTTCTGTACCTGCCTGTTTGCCCTTCCACCATGGAGCCCTCACCAGAAATCAAGTAGTTGCTGGCACTGTATGCTTGGACTTTCCAATTTCCAGAAATGTAAGCTTAATAAACCTCTTGCTTTATCATTCAGTTTCAGGTATTTTGTTATAGCAACAGAAAATGGTCTAAAACAAGGTCTCTTTATCCTTCGTTTGTTAGGATGTAATCATCATATATATTAAACCAACTTATGCTGAATATCTCCAGGCAATGTTATGATTTTTACTTTGGATTTTCATATACATTTTAAAGAATTTAAGATAAAAAATATTGTATTTACTTGCATATTTACTATTTCTGATCCTCTATTTTAATTCCACAAGTTTCATGCTTTCCTTTGATGTCACTATCCTTAGATCTGATATGCTTCCTTTCATATTTCATTTAGAACAGGTTTGGTCTCTGAGTTTTTAAATTTACCTTAATCTGAGAATGTCTTTAATTTGCCTTCATTACTGTGGAAACTTACCAAAAGCTCTTCAATTGTGGGTCAACAGTACTTTTCTTCCAGTACTTTAAAAATTTTACTCCACTGCATGGTTTCTAATGAGAAAACCATTGTTGCTGGAATCATTTCTCTCATTTAATGTGTCATTTTTCTTTGGTTGCTTCCAAAAATTGTCTGTAGTTTTCAATACACTTATCATAATTTATCTTGACTGGGATCTTTGAATTTATTCTGTTGGGCTTTGTGACACTTTTTGAATCTGCAAGTTCAAGTCTTTTTAAAGAAATATTTCTAGTTGTAGATGGACACAGTGCCTCACATGTGCTAGGCAAGCACTCTACCACTGAGCCACAACCCCAGCCCAAGTTCATGTCTTTTATCAAATTACAGAAGTTTTTAGCTATCAAATATTTCTTTCATTTTTAAATAATTTTTAAAGTTTGTTGTATTTAGGTTATACATGACCTAAATAGAATGCATTTATGCATTTTGATAAATCATACATAAATGGAGTATAATGTCTTATTTTTTTGATTATACATGTTGTATCAAATACTTCCTTCTGTATACCTTCTTTATTTTTCTCCTAAGACTGCAGCGATATGAATGTTGCATATTTTAGTGTTGTACCACAGGTTTGAGTCTGAGTCATTTTTAATTGTTTACTTTCTATTTTCTCAGTTTGATAATTTGTTGATATTTCTTCAAATTCACTGATTCTTCCCTTTTTATCTCTTTTGCTCTTTAGTTCCTCCAATACAGTTTTACTTTCATTTTTTAATTCTAAAATTGCCCTTTGGTATCTCTTCCCTGTTGCGACTTTCTCTTTTTATAATAGAATTCAACCTCCTCAGAGCATGGATTAAAATTTTTTCCCCTTTCATAACCTGATAATTTCAACCTTGTCATTCACCACCTACCCCCCTTTTTTTTAATCATTAAAGGACTTTTAATCAGTGTAGCTATACTGGGGAGATAAAGTGACCCATATCTTTTAAACTATCATTATGGAGGGGCTGACAGTGACTTTGAGGTTTTATAGAAAGGGGAATGAGGGAAGGGTCGGGGGGTTTGCATAGATATATTGCTAGAATAGTGATAGATTTTGAACTATTGAAAATTATACAGATGTGTTTAGGTTAGGATATTGATAGTAAGGATTTCTGAGAATTTATATAATTCTGATTTAGAGTATTGGAGGGGACACAGGATTTTAGACAGACAGGTTCAGTTGGGCAGGTTTATTCTCTTGATCTTCACCGTTGTTTCTTTTGAATGATGTGTTTTATACTAAGTGGGGCTGTGGTAATAATAGAATACCTGCAGTATACACAGAACAACCTTTATTGACACATTTAAGAGAGTAGTTTTTCCTCCCATCTTATAAAAACTATTTTAAATTGTCGTAAAATACACATAAAATAAAATTTACCATGTTAACCATTTTAAGGGTGTGGTTCAGTGACAGTACTTTCACATTGTTGTATAACCTTCACCACCATCCATCTCCAGTAGTCTTTTCATCTTGTAAAAATGAACTCTGTGTTCATTAAACAATAACTCCCCCCTAACCTTTGTCCCCCAGCACCACAAAACAAAAACAAAAAGCTCCCCATTGTCCCTTCTTCCCAGTCCCTGGAAGTCACTATTCTACTTTCTATCTCTACAAATTTAACTACTCTAGGTTCAGAACTTGAGTGTTTGTCCTTTCATTGCTGGCTTGTTTCACTTAGTATACGGTCAAGATTCACTCATTTTGTAGCATGTTTCAGAATTTCCTTCCTCTTTAAGGCTGAGTAATATTTCATTGTGTGTGTATGTTTATATGCATATGTATACACCCTTATATACAGACAGCTTTTTGTTCATCCATAAATCTGTTCATGCACATATGAAATGCTTCCACCTTTTGACTATTGTAAACAGTTCCTACAAATAGCAGATGTACAAATATCTCTTAGATGAAGGCAGTCTTTAAAACTTACTACATGTGTAATCTTTGTACTTGTGTGTGAAGTAGTTACTATTATTATATCAGCTTTCAGATAAGGAAATAAAGATATAGAGAATATAAAAACTGGTACCAGGAATGTGGCTTAGTGGTAGAATGCTTGCCTGGTGAGTATGAGGCCCTGGGTTCAGGCTCCAGTACTGGGGCAGGGGGGAAATATATATATATATGTGTGTGTGTGTGTGTGTGTGTGTGTGTGTATGTATAACTTACACTATTTATATACAAGAAAATACATTTTTAACCCTTTTTCATAGTCATATCAGACCTAAACATATTAGTAAGATATCTATTTGTTTTGTTTCCCAACTTCATAGGGAACCGATTTTAATCCCTTCCAGTGTTTGAAATGCATTTACTTGAGTATCATAGGTCCCATTTAACTTTGCATACAACAAATATGTAGTAATAAAATTATGTGTTTATTTTTGTTTGTTTGTGGTGTTAAGAATAGAAAACAGCCTTGTGCATAGTAGATAAGTGCTGTACCACTGAACTATGTTTCTAGCCCCTTATTCTTTAAACATTGCAAATTTTTATAGTTGTTTAAAGTTGGAAATCTCAAAGTATTTATTTCTGGACTAAAGTTACCTTGACATTTTAAAGTTATTTTTTGTGCATTTATATTTCAACACTAGCAAAAGAGGCAGATATGACCTGGACATGTAGAGCACTTGCCTAGGATGTGTGAAGCCTTAGGTTTGATTCTCAGCACTGGAATTAAAGATGTTAGTATTCCATAGATTGCACTTATTTTTTTCTCTGTGTACTACTAAACTTTTGGCTGTTTATTTTAGATTTCTAATTAAAAAGAACACTTTAAGTGCCTCCTGTCATATTATTGTTATATTTATTATTAACGTCGTGCATGTTTTTTTTTTTTTCCTAGTGGAAAAGAAGCCTGAGAAATAAAGTCATCTCTCTAGACCATAAAAATAAAAAAAGTGTTCATGGGCATCCTGTCACCTCTAAGTCATCATCAGAAAGGTAAGATACTTATTTATGAGCGAGTATGATATAGGTGGGCTTGTACTAAAGATAGCATGACCACGAGTGACTCACTGAAGCTTTTTGGGACTCATTTACCACAATGTTTAAACAGAAGGATTGAACTCAATGAGGTTCCTTCTAACTTCTAACTTTCTGATTCTAAGTCATCTTAACTCCTTGTTTTTGTGCATTTGGAACTTCTTGATAAGCCTAGCTGATAAAGCATAAGTTGTATATAGACTAATAAAAATTCTTGATTCATCTGTGATCATTAATGAAAAAGATTGCTCCATTTAGCTATTATGATCCTATAGTCACAATGTTAGTGTATTATTGAATATTAGAATTAAATATCAGGAGGACTCATAATTATTTTCAGAAGGATTTCAGAGCATTATAGGATTAGACATCAATAAATGATCAGAAAGTTGTTATTTTAAAAAAGGGCATTAAATTTTCTCTTTTAGCATGGTGAGTGAAAAAAATATAGCAAAGTAAAAACTATAATTATTGAAACATCACACAAATTTAGAAGACTAAATAAAGTCCCACAATCATGACAGAGTACTTCTGTAAGTTACTGAGTCCATATCCCCTTTCAAATAAATTGTAGAAAATACATAAATATATTGGTGACTCTCTTATCATCTCAGTAAACCTCTTGACCTTCTGCTGTACTGTAGATTAATTGTCAAGGTGAAAAACAAAGTTCTGTAGGTGTAATGATGATGCTTTGATCCTCAAAACATGAACATACTCAGGTGTTTATAGACTTGGTTTCTCCAAAGATTATTAAGATCATATAAAAAATTTATTTCAGGGATCATATATTTTCATTAAAAAAATCAAGCCACACTTTCTGAAAAATTTGCATATACAAAGTTGTTTAATTTTTATGGGAGAGAAATCCTGAAAACTTTGCATGGTTCATAGTTTTTTGAAGTCTTATCTTTCTATAAGGGTGCCTATAAAGTTGTGGGGATAGGTTCTTTGAGGATATCAAGTCAATAATCATCGTAACATATTATTACTTTAATATTACCTTTCCCTCTTGGCATTTTCTCTAATATCTTTCAGTTTGTTTTCTCCTACATTATCAGCTAGCATAAAACTGCAATTGTTTGGCCTTCCTTGTAGAGTTTACGACATCTGACTCCTATTCCTGAGGTAATGATTTTCAGGTATGTTACCAGAGTTAGCACTATAAGGTCCTGTTGATATATACTTAATGACAGAGTTAGAAGATAAAAAGATTTTAAAGTTCAGTAGCAGTAAGTATTGAGAGAAAAGTACAATAATGACTAAAATCATCATGTTTTAATACATAAATATAACAGTGTCTTGAGATGGTCCTGACAAGAAAATGGATTTCTGGCAAACGTGATATAGCCAATAGACAATAGTTTATTGGTTTTATACTTAGCTAGCCAGCTTTGGAGTAATGGAATGTGATTTTTGGCAGATGTTTAAAATCGAGTGCTTTGTATGATTTCAAAATTTATGCCTGAAGACTATTATCAATATCTATATTATATTTAAATTCACAGACTTAAAATTCATAAAGGAATTTATTCATGACATTTGTAGGGACATGTGCTTGAATATTTAAAAGAATTTTTTTGCTTGTTTTGGAAAAATCTCTGATGTAGAATATTGAGGATCTGAATTAATTTCTCCTGTCTTAAGCCAGAAAGGGGTATCCTCTCTATATTTTAAACTATTTTTTTCTACCTTTATGGATGATTCTAGAGCTTTTGATTCTTAACGTTTTTCTAAATTTTCTATCTGTTAGGCTCAGATAGAGTGTTTTGAATGATTTGAATATCTGGAAACTGAGAACATGGTGAGCTATTTGGATGAAACTAGTTGAGAGTTGAATTTTTGGACAGAGGTAGGAAGTAACTTTGTTTAAAACAATGAATAGGGATGGAAAATTTTCATGTATTTGCTTCATAGCACAAGCGGCATGTGTTCATATCTGTAAAATTATTTTGGACAGATTAGGTGTTTTTAGAAGACTGTCAGTTTGGTTTACTTATTCCAGTGGGATTTTCTTCTGTTGATCTCATTTTCATTGCCGATGAGCTTATAGAATTTGGACTTATGGACTTCATTCTCTTGTAATATAATATACATATGAAATTGTACTTTTTTTTTTCTACTCCACTAGTTATTCCTTTGGGGGCTTTTGCCATATCAGTCATAGAGCACATGAGCAGTATCATCAGATTGAGACTGAATTCCTTCTGTTTATAATTATGGCAGCTTACACCTATTGAGTACTTAATAGCAGGCATCAGGCTAAGCCTGAATTAAATCATATGATTTTCACAAGTCTGTGAGGTGTAAATACTTTTGGCCTTATTTTATAGTTGAATAAATTTAGGAGTCTAATTCATTATAATGTGAGGAATATTGTTACTTAATCTTTGGAAAACTATTTTAGCATTTATAGACTTAATGTTTTTGTTTTTGTCACATTGAGTTCTGTTAGGCTGTCTGAAATATTTTATAAATTGCAGCTGTGTGCAGGGAAGCAAAAACAACAAAAATATACCTGGAAAGGGGGGAAAAATCCTTCATATGTGCATTACTTTTGAACTTCTAACCCCCTATCTTTTGTGTTTCTTCTCATTTTAAAGAGTATAATTCCTTTCAGTGTTTTTTTTTTTTTTTGTTATTGTTGACAGTTGTGTGATAGTAAAATTCACTCATTCAGATTTTATAATTAAATAATTTTTGGTGTATTTACAGAGTTGTTTTACCATCACTACAATCTAGCAACAATTACAGAACATTTCCAAGAAACCATGTGCTCATTTATAGTCATTTCAATCTTACTGTGGCCTCACGCAATCACTAATCTACTTTATATCCCTATAAGACTTGACTTTTTGGAGATGTCATATAAACAGAATCACACAGTATGTATGTTTTTTTGTGTCTGGCTTTCATTGATCATGTTTTTGAGGTTATCCATGCTATAACATGTATCAGTACTTTGTTTCTTTTTATTGCCAAATATTATACTATTGTATGGATAAACCACATTGTGTTTATCCATTCACCAGATCATGGACATATGGGTTGTTTTCACTTTTTGAGTATGATGAAAAATGTTGTCATAAACTTTATAGTACACATTTTTGTGCAGGTGTATGTTTTCTTTTTCTTGGGTGGATACCTTGGATTAAAGTTGCTATATCATGTGGTAATTTTAAATATTAAGAAACTGCTGAACTATTTTTCAAATGACTACCCTGTTTGACCTTCTCACTAGCAGTGTATGAGGATTTTGTATTTTGCTCCATCCCCACCAACATTTCTTTTCTTCTTCTTTTCCTCCTTTTCTCTCTCTTGGCTTCTTTTCCTTCATCTTTCCATCTCAGTGGGTATGAAATGATATTTTATTGAGATTTTGATCTGCATTTCCTAACAACTAAATGACATTGTGTTTTTTATGTGCTTTTTGATCATTTGTATATCTTTTTAAGAAACGTCTTCAGATCCTTAGCCCATTTAAAAATTGGACTGTATATCTTTTTGTTGTTGATGTATAAGACTTTTGGCTATATTTTGGTTGCAAGTCCCTCATCAAATACATATCCATGTATATTCTCCCATTATTTTTGACCTTTTCACTTTCTCGATGGTGTCCTTCAAAGCACAGAAGTCTTCTTTTACTTTAAAAAAAATCTCATTAACTATTTTTCTTTGGTCATTGTGCTTTTGGTGTTATATCCAAGAAAACATTGCTTATTCCAAGATCATGATGGTTTATTCCTAGTTTTCTTCTAAGACTTTTTATGGTTCTAGCTCTTAGACTTAGGTCTTTGATCCATTTTGAGTTTTGGGTATGATATGCGATAGGCATCAAAATTAATATTTCTGCCTTTGGGTATTCAATTGTCTCAACATCATTTGTTGCAAAGATTATTATTTTCCATTGAATTTTCTTTTTACCCTTGCCAAAAATCAATTGGCTGAAAATGTTATGGTTTATTTCTGGATTCTCAATTTTATTCCATTGGTGGATATATATATATATATCTTTAAGCCAGTACCATCATATCCTCCTGCAACTTTGTAGTAAGTTGATGTTAGAAAGTGAGTCTTCTTACTTTGGTATTATTTTTTTTCAAGATTCTTTTGGCTATCTTGGATTCCTTACATGTTCAGTTGAATTTTAAAATCAACTTTTCAAATTTAACAAAACACTAACAGATTTCCATAGAGATTGTATTGAATTTATAGATCAAATTGGGGAGTATTATCATGTTAACAATTTTAAATCTTCAGATCCACGAACTTGATATGTCATTTCTCATATTTAAGTCCTCTATAATTTCTCCCAACATGGTTTTGTAGTTTTCGCCATGTCTTGAACTTTTCAAATTAAGCTTATCCATAAGTATTTTCTTTTAGATGCTATTGTGAAAGTTATTTTATTTTCAGACTGTTTATGGCTGGTAAATGGGAATACAATTTTTTTTATATATGTTGGTCTTGTATACTGTGATCTTATTTAATTCTTATGTTAGTTTTTAGTGGATTCCTTGGAATTTTGCATACACAAGATAATGTCATTGTAAAGACAGTTTTACTCCTTCCTTTAAACTGCATGTCTTTGTATTTTTCCCTTGCTAGGATATTTTTATTTTTCCTGGGTAGAATATTTATTAAGTGCAGTGTGGCATAGAAATGATGAGAGAGAATAAGCAGACATCTTTGTTTTGTTCTCAGAAAAATAAAATGATTCCATCTTTTATCATAAAGTTTCTGATATTTGCTATAGTTTTTTCAAATTTGCACTTTATCATGTTGAAAGACTCCCTTGTATTCTTAATTTCTTGGGGGCTTTTTTTTTTTTTTTTTTTTTTTGGGATACAGGGAATTGAACCCAGGGGAGCACTTAACCACCGAGTCACATCCCTAGCCCTCTTTATATATTTATTTTTTAAATTTTGAGACAAGATCTTACTTTGTGACTTAGGGCCTTGCTAAGTTGCTGAGGCTGGCTTTGAACTAGTGATCCTTCTGCCTCGACCTCCTGAATTGCTGGTGTGTGCCACCATGCCCAACTTCTTGGAGCCTTTTTATCATGAACATATATTGCATTTTTGTCATTTTTTTCTGCAACTAATATAATTTCTATCCTTTATTCTATTAATGTAGTATATTACCTAAATAAATTTTCAAACATTAAATTTGCATTCTTGGGGTGAGTTCCACTTCATCCTGATTATGATAATTTTTATATGTTGCTGGATTCAATTTACTTTGTTTCAATTGAAAATGTTAAAATTTGTATTCAAGAAGAGAATTCATCTCTTGTTTTCTTGTGTTTTTGTCTGACTTTGATATCAGGCTAATACTTGGCCTCATAGAATGAGTTAGAAAGCATTATCTCCTTTATTTTCTGGAAGACATTTTGGAGGATTGGTATTCTTTAAATGTTCAGTACAATTCAGCAGTGAGTGCTTTTTTGTGCATGTGTGAGAAAGCTTAATATTATAAATTTAAATTTTGACTGATTATGATCTTTTCAGATTTTCTTTATTTTTGTTAGTTTTGGTATGTTATGTCTTCCTAGGAATTTGTATTTTTTCATGTAAATTACCTAATTTCTTGTCATATAATTGTTCATACATTCTTTTATAATCTTTTAAATTTCTGTTACGTTGTTAGTGATGACCTCTCATTCCCGATTTTAGTAATTTTGAGTCTTCTCCTTTTTTTCCTTTATCCATCTATCTAAAGATTTGTCAATTTTGTTAATCTTTTCAAAGATGTTTCATTACTTTTTTCTGTGTTTCTCTGTTTTGTTTAATTTATTTGCATTATAGTCTTTATTATATTCTCATTTTGGGTATAGTTTTTTATTTTCTTAAGGTATATGGTTAGATTATTGATTTGAGATCTTTATTCTTCACTAATATATCCCTTTACAGTTTTAAATTTCCTTGTAAGGACTGCTTTAGTTGGATTTCTGATATATTGTATTTTTGTTTTAATTGATCAAAAGTGTTTTCCAATTTCTTGTATGATTTCCTCCGATCTCCTTGTTAACTGTGTATTGTTGAACTTCTATGTAGTTTTTAAAATTTGAAAAATTTATTGCTTTTCATTTTTAATTGAATTCCATTGTTGTCTGAAAACACATTTTGTATGCTTTACTTATAATTTATTGAGGTTAGTTTTGTGGCCTAGCATATGGTTTATCTTGGAAAATGTCCTACATATGCTTGAGAATAATGTGTATTATGTTTGGTATAGTGTTTTATAGATGTCTGTTGGATCTATATGGATTGGTGAGTGTTATTCAAGCCTTCTGTATCTTTGTTGATTTTCTAATTGTTTTATTATTGAGAATGGGATATTGAATTATACAGATTTTATTGTTTGTCAGTTTTCCTCTTTTGTTTTGTCAGTTTTTGCTTAATGTGTTTTATAGACCTGTTATTAGGCACATGTATATATTATAATTAGATTACCTTCCTGATTGATTAACTCATTTATCAGTAAAATATTCTTCATTGTTTCTACTTTTCCCCCCCTTTATCTGCATTTGTATAGCCACTCTATTTTTCTTGTCTTTGCTAGTAGCTGTTTAAATGGTATAACTGTTTGTTAAATCCTTTTACTTTGAATGCACTTAAGTTTTTGCATCCAGAGTCTTTTTCTTGTACAGATCATATAGTTGATTTTTTTTTTAATCTCTTGTGAAAAACTCCACTGTTTAATTGGATTGTATGAATGAAGGCTTCATCAGAGCCATGCTTCCTCTGCAGCACAAGGAAAGCTCTGTTCTGTGCCTCTCCTGTCTACTTTGGGCATTCCCTGGCTTACAGACATAACATTATGGTCCTTTATGTTAGCATGGTGTTCTTTTTGTGTGCCTTCACATTGTTTTCCCTATGTACATGTCTGTTTCTGTGTTCATTTCCGTTTTTCATAAGGGCACCAGCCATATTGAGGTAAGACAGTTAGGACTTTAACGAGTTCTATTTGTAGGACAGAGTTCAATCTATAACAGTCACATTGTAGTAGTAAACATAGCCCATTTGGGACCAGTAATTTATTTATTTATTTAGGAAATGAAATGACAGTCTCTTAATTTCCCATCTTTCTTTCCTTCTCTGTCTCCCTCATGTCTGGTAGTCAGGTGCTCTACCACGGAGTCACACCTTTGACTCTTTCTCATTCTCTATTGCTTTTTTCCCCCCTAGAATTGGGGATTGAACCTGTTGCCTTACATATGTTAGGCAAGCACTGTGCTATATCCCTAGTCAACTTTTTCTTTCCATTTTGAGACAGGGTCTCCCTAATTTGTATAGCCGACCTTGAACTTGTGATCCTTCTGGATCAGCCTCTAAAGTGGTTGGGGTAACAGGCATGTGCCACTATATGGGCCATTTATTGCTTCTTTAAAATTTTCTTAAAAATTACAATTATTAATGCATATTTATTGTGCAAATTAATGGGTTTCACTGTGTCATTTCCATACATGCATATATCCTGCTTTTACATGTCCTGCTTCATTTCTACCTCTCCCTGGACCTCTTCCTAAATATTCCTTCCTTGATTTCTAAGTTATCTTTTTTTGAGTTTCTATATAAAAGAAAAAAAAATCTTGTCTTTTTGTGTCTGGCTTATTTAGCTTAACATTATGTTCTTTAGTTTCATCCATTTTCCTGAAAATGATATGATTTCACTCTTATTTATGAACAAATAATATTCTATTGTGTTTATGTTTTTCTTTATCCATTTGTCTGTTAATGAGTACCCAGACTGATTCCATATCTTGACTATGGGTGAATAGTGTTTCAATAAACAGGAGTATGCAGTTATTTCTTTTGTATGCTGACTTCATTTCCTTGGAATAAATACACAGGAGTGGTGTATTTTCCATGATAACTGCACTAATTTATATTCCCACCAACAATGTATCAATGTTCCTTTTATCTTCACATCCTTGATAGGATTTGTTAATTTTTAAAAATAATTGTCATTATGATGGGGAGTTGTAAAATAGAATCTCAGTGTAGTTTTGGTTTGTATTTTCCTGATGGCTTTAAATACTGAGCCTTTTTCATATATTTAGCAGCTATTTGTATTTCTTTTGAGAAGTGTCTGTTCAAATAATTTGTCAATATTTTGATTTAATTACTTGTTCTATTAAATTTTTTGGATTCTTTATATATTCTGGGTATTAATCTCTGTCAAATGAATAGCTGGCACATATTTTCTCCCATTCTGTGAATTGTCTCTTTACTGTGCTGATTGATGACTTTGCAGTGCCCAAGTCTTTTATTATAATCTGATCCCACTTAGTTTTTGGTTTTATTTCCTGAGCTATTGGAGCCTGAAAGAAATCATATCCTGTGCCAAAATCTTGAAGTCTTTGACCTGTATTATCATCTAGAAGTTTAAAAATTTCTGGTTTTATATTAAAGTCTTGATCCATTTTGTGTTGATTTTTGTACAGGTTAAGAGACAGGAGTCAAGTTTCAGTCTTCATGTGAATATACAGTTTTCTTAGCACCATTTGTTGAGAAAGCTGTCTTTTGTCCATTGTGTGTTTTTAGCACCTTGTGGAGGATCAGTTGGCTGTAGAGTATAGGTTTATTTCTTGGGTCTTCTATTCTGTTCTTTTGGTCTACATATCTGTGCTTAAGCAAGTACATGTTTTTGTTACTATGGCTCCATAGTATGTTTTGAACTCAGGTATTGTAATGCCTTCAGCATTGCTTGCTTTTTTTTCTTGGTATTGCTTTGGCTATTCGGGGTCTTTTGTGCTTCTATCTGAATTTTAGGGTTATTTTGTCTGGTTCTGTAAAGAATGTCATTGCTAGTTTGATGGAGATTGCAGTGAATCTGTAGATTGCTTGGGGTAGTAATATTAATTTTGCCTATCAATGAACATGGGAAGTCTTTGCATTTTTTTTTTTTCTTTTTTTCAATTCTTTCTTCAGTGTTTTAAAATTTTCATTGTAGAGGATTTTCACACCTTGGTTAGGTTTATTCTTAGGTATTTTATTTTTTTATGCTGTTTTTATTAGGATTGCTTTCCTGATTTCTTTCTCAGTGAGTTCATATAGTAAAGCTAGTGTGTGTGTGTGTGTTGATTTTACGTTCTGCTACTTTGCTGTATTTTTCTTACCAGTTTTAACAGTAATTTGTTATGGAGTCTTTAAGGTTTTCTAAGTGTAGAATCATATCATCTGCAAACGGGTAATTTTACTTTTTCTTTTCCTGTTTGTATACCTTTTATTTCTTTCTCTTGCCCAGTTGCTGTACCTGTGGTTTCAAGTACTATGTTGAATAAGAGTGCTGAGAGGGGCTAGAGTTATGGCTCAGTGGTAGAGTGCTTGCCTGGCATGTGTGGGTCACTGGGTTTGATTCTGAGCACCACATAAAAATGAATAAGTAAAAAATGGCGATGTTGTGTCCATCTACAACTAAAAAAAATTAAAAAAAAAAAAGAGTGGTGAGAATGGAACTCATGCCTTTTTTTTCCCCTTGATTTTAGAGAAAATGCTTTTGGTTTTCCCCTATTTAGTATGATATGGGCTATGTGTTTGTCCTGTATATATCCCTTATTATGTTGAAGTATGATCCTTCTATATCTAATTTGTTTAAGAATTTTTATTATGATGGAATGTTGAATTTATCAAAGGCTTTTTCAGCATCTGTTGAAGTGATCATGTGATTTTTATCCTTAATTCTATTTTTGTAATATATTTGTTGATTTGTCTATATTGAGTCATTCTGCATTCCTGGAATGAAACCAACCTGATCATGGTTGTATGGTTTTTTTTTTTTTTTTGGTAATGTGATGTTGAATTCACTGTGCAAATATTTTATTGAGGATTTTTGCATCTCTGTTTGCCATTGATATGGGTCTATAGTTTTCTTTTTGTATGTGTATGCTTATCCAGTTTTGGTAGCAGAGTAATACTGGCTTGGTAGAATGAGTTTGGAAGAGTTCCTTTCCTTTCTATTTTATGCAATAGTTTGAGGAACATTGGCTTTAGTTCTTGACAAAATAGGCTGCAATATAATTCAATACCTGTATAAATGTGTATGATCAAGTCAGCTTAAGTAGTATTATGTTCTTAAATATTTATCATTTTTTTGTGTTATGAACTTTTGAACTCCTCTTGTACTTCTTTTTAAAATATATAGTAAATTGTAGTTTGCTAGTATTGTGTTGAGAATTTTTGCCTCAGTTTTTAGAAGTGATATTGCTTGTTTATTTTAAGTGTCTTTAGCTGGCTTTGCTATCAGGGTCATGATGGCCTTATGGAAAAATTTTCTTTCATTTTTGATTTTTTTGAATTAAGTTTCTTTATTGTTTGGTACATTTCACCAGTGAAGCCATTAGGTTCAGAACTTTTCTTTGTCAGGAGGCGTTTAGTTACTGATCAGTTGCTTTGCTCGTTATTGATCTGTTCACAGTTTTTATTTCTTTGTGTTTCAATTGTGGTAGATTTTGTTTCTGTGCACTTCTGTTTCTTGCTTATCCAGTTTGTTGGCATACAGTTGTCATAGTTCTTTCTTAAAACCTTTTAAATTTCTGTAACATCAGTAGTAATGTCCCCATTTGCACTTTTTTTTTTTTTTTTTTTGGTTCTGGGGATCGAACCCAGGGCCTTGTGCTTGCAAGGCAAGCACTCTACTGACTGAGCTATCTCCCCAACCCTCCATTTGCACTCTTATTTTAGTGATTGGAGTCTTCTCTCTGTATTTCTTACCCTATCTAGCTGAAGTTTTGTCACTTTTATTGATCTTTTCAAAGAACTGACAGTTGGCTTGATTAATATTCTTTTATTTTTGCTCAAATCTTTATATTTCTTTTTTCTTTCTTTTTTTCTTTTTTACTACTTTTGGGCTTAGTTCATTCCTCTTCATTTGGTTCATTAAGTTGTAAAGTTAGGTTGTCAATATGAGTTTGATGATTGATTCTCCCTCCCTGCCTCCCTGCCACCCTACAGTATCCCTTCCTCTCTCTTTTCTTGCTTTCCTTTCTTTTCTTTTTTGTTGCTGCGGTTTGAAGCTAGGGATTTGGATATGTTAAGTATGTATTCTACTACCCAGCTATACCCAGTGTGTTTGTCTATCTGTTTCTCTCTTTCTCTCTCTCTCTCTTTCGTTACTAGGGATTGAACCTTGGGGCACTTAACCACTCAGCCATATCCCCAGCCCTTTTTAAAAATTTTATTTAGATAAGTTTTTTAGGGCCTAATGACTAAGTTTCCGAGGTGGACTTTGAACTTGAAATCCTCCTGCATCAGCCTCCCAAGTTGCTGGGATTATAGGCAGGTACCACTGCACCTGGCCTCTTGCTTATTTTTTTAAAAATAAAAATGTGTGTATGTAGTTTAAATTCTGCCTTAGCACTCCATGTGTTGGTGTGTTACATTTTTGTTTTCATTAGTCTCTTAAGTATTTTCTAATTTCCCTTGTGATTCCAGCTTTGATACATTGGTCAACACTGTGTTGTTTAATTTGCGCAAATTTGTGGATTTTACAGTTTTCCTTCTGTTATTGATTTGTAACTTCATTCCACTGTGGGTCAAGACAATACATTATATGATCTTTATTTTTAAAATTCTATCAATACTTAATTTATGGCCTGGGATACTGTCTATTCCTGATAAATGTCCCCATGTGCCCTTGAGAAGAAGTTTTTTTCCCAGTTGTCATTGGTAGTATGCTCTGTATATGTCTGTTAGATCTAGATAGTTGAGTATACTGCTTAATTATTCTCTGCTCTTGTGTTTGTTTAGTGTGTCTATTGGGATATTGAAATCAGTACTATTATTGTAGAACTTTTTCTCTTGAAGTGTGTTATTTTATTTTTTTACTCATTTATTTTGATGGTGTGTTATTAGGTGTATAAATGTTTATAATTTGTATACTTCTTGCTCTGTTGACATGTAATATATAATGTCCTTCTTTGACTCTTGTAACTTGTTTTGGTTTTAAAATGTTTGGTGATGATATATAGTACTACTGCTTTCTTTTCATTACTGTTTGCATGTGATATTTTCCCCATCCTTTCACTTTTTACCTATCGTGTATTTATTGAGATAAGAATGGGGTGGGGTGGCACACACCTATAATCCCAGCGACTAAGGAGGCTGAGACAGCAGGATTACAAGTCTGAGACCAACTCCAGCAATTTAGCAAGCCCTGAGGACTTGGTGAGGATCCTGTCTCAAAATAAAACATAGAAAAAGGACAGGGGATGTGACTCAGTGGTTAAACAACCTTGAGTTCAATCCCCGGTATCACTCCCCCCCCAAAAAAAAAAAAACAAAAAAAAAAAAACAAAAAAAAAAAAACGAGGTAAGAGGTAGGAATGGTGGCACATGCCTATAATCCCAGTAACTCTGAAGAGTGAGGCAGTGGGATCACAAGATTGAGGTAAGTCTTGGCAATTTAGAAAGACCCTGTCTCAAAATAAAAAAAAAGGGGGGGGGCCTGGGGATGTAGTTCAATGATAGAGCATTCCTGGTTTCAATCCCCAGATAAGCGTAAGAGTTTAGTACATTGTGTAGGTAGCATGTAGTAAGTGCTCAATAATAAGAAGCATGAATTATTATCATCACCATCATTAATTTATTAATCCATGTTGAATTTTTGTTACTCCATTAGATTCTTGTTTGTTCCACAGATTTATCTATGAACTTTTTTCCTTGCATTTTTAAAAATCCCATTATCTGTTTGATTAATCTGTGACTTTAACTTTCTTTTATATTGAACCATTCCAGGTTCTACATATGTTGTAAAAATGTATCATACACACATTTTTTTAAAAATTCATTTTTATTGTAAACAAATGGGATACATCTTGTTTCTCTGTTTGTACATGAAGTAGAGGCATACCGTTTTTGTAATCATACACCATACACACATTTTAAAAAGAAGAGTCTTGTAGACATCATATAATTGGAACATGTGTTTTTGTCCAGTATTCTTATTTCTGTCTTTCTATTGATGAGTTTTAATTCATTGGTTTTTAAAGTAATTACTGAAAAGGAACAATTATGCTTTTTTGTTTTGTTTTGTTCTGTTTTTTTGGTACTGGGACTTGGCACATGCAAAGTGCTCTATCAACAAACTACATCCCAGCCCCTTTAAATATTTTTTTAAGTTTTGAGACCAGTTCTTACTAGTATAGACTTAAAATAGTTTTATCTTCTGTTTGAATTGATCCTTTAATCATGACATCTTCTTGACCTTTTTTGTCTCTTATAATTTTTGTCTTAAAGTCTGTTTTGTCATATATAAAGCATAGTTTCTCTGGCTTGCTTTAGGTTTGCATCTGCCTGAAGTACCATTTTCCATCCTTTCACGTCAGTGTGTGTCTTTCCTGGTAAAGTGAGTTTCTTGTAGGCATCATATTGTTGGGTCTTCTTTTTTTTCTTTCAGTGAGTCTTTATCTTTTAATTAGAGAAACCAGTTTATTTACATTCAAGGATATATTAATTTTCCTCTAATTGTTTTAAATATTTTTCGTTCTTCCTTTCTTTTTCATTTTTGTGGTTTGGTAGTTTGCTTTATTGATAATATTTGATTCTTTTCTATTTCTTTTTTGAATGTCTACTTTTCTAGTCACAATGGTTGTTATCTTTCTTTTGCTTCCAGGTGTAGAACTCTCTAAAGCATCCAGTGTGGACTGATCTGATGGTGGTGATTCCTTCAAAAAAGTTTTTTTCTTGTCTTTGAAATTCTTCATTTCTCCTCTTTTCTGAAGGATATCCTTGCTGAATATAATATTTTTGGCTCGTAGTAATTTTCTTTTAGGATTTGAATTACGTTATTCTATTCCCTCCCGATGTAGGGTTTCTGCTGAAATATATGTGCTTAGTTTCTTAGTCTGATGAAGATATCTTTAATATAACTTAGTGCTGTTCTCTTGCTGTTTTTAAATTTTTTTCTTGTTTTATACTTTTTTTGGTACCAGGGATTGAACCCAGGGGTGCTTTTACCATTGAGCTACATTCCTAGCCTTTTAAAAATTTTTTTATTTTGAGACAGGGACTCACTACCTTGTTTAGAGCTTCACTGAGTTGCTGATGCTGGCTTTGAACTTGTGATCCTCCTGCTTCAGTGTCCCTAGTTGCTGGGATTACAGGCATGCACCACCATACCTGGCCATGTCTTGTACTTTTGACAGTTTGACCATAATATCCCGTGATGACGATCTGTAAGCCTTTTGCGTTTGGATGTCCATATCTTTTCTGAAATTGTTAGGGAATTTTTCTACTGTTATTTCATTGAATTGGTTTTCTGTGACCTTTTTTTTATCATCTCCTTTGGGTAGGCCTCAAAAAGCAGATATTCTTTGCTTAATGTCGTCCCAAAGGTCTTCAGTGTTCTCTTCATTCTTTCCAATTTCTTTCTTTTTAAAATTTGTCTGACTAGGATATTAAAAAGACCCATTTTAAAGTTTAGATATTCTTTGTTCTGCTTGATCTCGTCTGTTGTTGAGGCTTTGAACTACATTTCAATTTATCTTGTTGAGATCTTTCCTAAGATTCCTTTTTGTTTCTTTTTCAGAATCTCTCTTTGTGAAATTTATCATTCATATCCTGAATTATTTTTTAATGTCATTTAGGTATTTATCTGCTTTCTCTTGGATCTCATTGAGCTTTTCTTTAATAATTTACAAAATTCTTTTTTTTTTCTTTTTTTATTTATTGTAAACAAATGGGATACATGTTGTTTGTCTGTTTGTACATGGGTTAAAGGCATACCATTTGTATAATCATAAATTTACATATGGTAATGTTGTTTGATTCATTCTATTATTTTTTCCCTTCCCCCCCACCCCTCCCACCCTTCTTTTCCCTCTAAACAGTCCTTTCTTCTCCATTCTTGTCCCCCTCCCTAATTCTAACCCTAACCCTAACCCTAACACTAATTCCCCCCACCCTCCCCCTTATGTGTCATCATCCACTTATCAGCAAGATCATTCGTCCTTTAATTTTTTGAGATTGGCTTATCTCACTTAGCATGATATTCTCCAATTTCATTCATTTGCCTGTAAATGCCATAATTTTATCATTCTTTATGGCAGAGTAATATTCCATTGTATATATATACCACAGTTTCTTTATCCACTCATCAATTGAAGGACATCTAGGTTGGTTCCACAATCTGGCTATTGTGAATTGAGCAGCTATGAACATTGATGTGGCTGTATCTCTGTAGTATGCTGATTTTAAGTCCTTTGGGTATAGGCCAAGGAGTAGGATAGCTGGGTCAAATGGTGGTTCCATTCCAAGTTTTCTAAGGAATCTCCACACTGCTTTCCAGAGTGGCTGCACTAATTTGCAGTCCCACCAGCAATGTATGAGTGTACCTTTCTCCCCACATCCTCGCCAACACTTGTTGCTTGTATTTTTGATAATCGCCATTCTAATTGGGGTGAGATGGAATCTTAGGGAAAATTCTTTATAAAATATTTTGTATTGATTAATTTGGAATCTGTTCCTAGGGATTTATTGTTTTCTTTTGGAAGAATCACAAAATCTATTTTTTCATATTTTTTTTGTTCCCGTATTGAGATTTGGTCCCTCAGTTATCTCTATCACTTTTATGGAATAACCTTCTTAGTAAGTGACTTTCTTCTGAAGAGGTATCTTGGGCATTCATTTGTTTTATAGTGTTGACTTTGTTTCTAAGCTGAATACCATAGTGTGTTCTCCCTATAGCTTCTTTGGCTGTGATGAATGACTTTGGGCATGGTACATTTTGTGGTTAATTGGAAAGATCTGCTGTCTCTGTGGGCCATTCAAGAGTGAGGACACTCCAGCATCTCAGGCAGGTATGGTACAGACAACAGAGTGTATGGGATGGTCATTGTGCGGCTACCCCTACACTTGGGCGATGGAGGGGCATTGTTGACATTAACTCTACTATTGGGAATGTTCTCTGGCACAGGCTGCTCTATTTATGGTGAGGGTCCTAAAGCACTTTACTTCTAGCTAGTCAGTGGTGCAGGTCAGGATACTGCATGGGCAGATATGATGATGGGAACTGGAGCATCCCCTCCTCTGTGGTGCTCCCACCTAGCCCTGATGTCAAGGAATAGTCAGATGAGGTGTTGGGGCAGGGCGATGGTGGGAAACAAATAGATGTGGTGGCAGCAGGAACTTTGGTGTTGTGTTTGTCTTTGCTGCTTTGTTGGCAGCGTATGCCTGGGACCTGGTTGGTGACTGCTGCTACTGGATTTTCTCTCAGCCCTATCAGTGGTAACGCATGCCTGGGGGCGAGGTGGTGACTGGAGCTGTGCATCTTTATCCTAGACCCCTTCAGTTGCATTGTACAACTAGGAATGGGGCTGTGACTGGAGACATGGCAAAGTTTCTATAGGTTCGCTTTGGCCTTGTGCTCCTAGAACTGGTGATGGCCAGAGCTGCAGAACAGCTCAAGGCTTTGTGCACACATTCCTGTGGGTGGAGCAGCATTGAGGAACAGTGTTTCCTCCCGCCCTGCCAGCAACAGGAATCTAAGAATGGCAAGGTGGGGAGGGCTGGTAGTAACTATGTGTGTGCCTGTTGCCTGCATTCAGTCCTGACACAGGTGCAAATCTGCACTTGGCTGGCAGGTACACATGGCTGGTGTGCCCTTATTCTCAGAAGGCAAGAAAGCACTTTGATCTTCTGGTTCTTAAGGGATGCACCCTCTGTTCCCATCTGTCACAACACCTGTTTCCTATAGCATAGGGCCCCCAGAGGTCTTGAATCACTCACTCTGCTGGATTAAGTTTGGTCCCAGGTAGCTATCTCCCAAGCCAGTGCAATGGAATATCTGTGGAGTACCAGAGATAGGAATATACAGGGGTTTCTGACCCGCTAGAGCAGCACAAATTAATAGAGTAACTCATTTCTCAATATGGCTACTGGCTCCAGCAGCCTAGGGGTTCACTGGAACATGATGTGAGATTCTTTTACAAAGCAAGTCTGCTATACACATTTTATTTTACTTATCTAGGTGGACCGAAAGCTTTTGAGGATTGTGAATCTTTTCAGTAGCTAAGGATTGCCAGCATCCACACTAATAGAGTTTGCTGGAACTCTCCCTTTCGTCCTTACCCTTATGAAGAACTGTCTCTGTCTCCTGGCTTTGGCGTTGGGGTGGCAGTTACCACCAGTGTGTTTTTTTTTTCTTTTTCTTTCTGTGCTGTCTTCCATGGACTTGAATCTTACAAGGTTCCAGGATTCTCTCACAACCACTCACCTGCAGCTCTGTACTTGTTACTTTGGTTCTTCTTTGTGGAGGAAGAGGTGTATTCTAGTGTTCCTATTCAGCCATCATGAGTCCCAGAACATGCATTTTACTTGTACATTTTGATGAGTTTTAACAAATGTATATACCCTGTGGTAACACCACTACCATTACAGTCTGTGGAACATAACTAATGCCCCAAAGACTTTTCATATTCTCCTTCCCATTTGTTCCCCCAAGCCACCCACCTCACTTCAGTCCCAGGCAGTCACTGATTACTACAGGTTTATTTTCTAGAGTGGCAAATATATGGGAATATGCAGTGTGTATATTCTTTTGTGTATAGCATTTTTCTTTCAGCATAATGTTTTGGATGTTTGCCCATGTTGTTGTATGTATAAGTAGTTAATTTCTTTTTATTACTGATTAATATTTCATTGTGTGAAAACACTATTTTATCCATTTACCTTTTAATGGACACTGGGTTGCTTCTAGTTTTGAGATTTTAAGAATAAAGCTTTCTGTACCTATTCATGTATAAGTGCTTTTGTGGATGTATTTTCATTTCTTTTGGATATCTAGGCATTGGATTGCTAGGTCCTATGGTAAGTGCATTTTTAGCTTTGTAAGAAACTGCTGAGCTGTTTCTAAAGTGATTGTGCTATATGACATTTGCACAGTGTAGGAGTTTCAGTTACTCCATACCCCTGCCCACACTTACCTTGTTGGTCTTTTTTATCTTCATTCATTATAAATAGGTAGTATTATTTCATTATGGTTTTAATTGCATTTGCCTAATGACTAGTATATTCTCATGTATTGGCCTATTTATTATCTCAAAAGTATCTGTTAGACTCTTTTTTTATTACCTCCTCATCTCCTCTTCTTTTTTTTTTTTTTTAATGCCACGAATTGAACCCAGAGGTGCTTAACCACTGGGCAATATCACCAGCCCTTTTTATCTTATTTTTATTTTGAGACAGGTTCTCATGAGGTTGCTCACAGCCTCACCAAATTTTTGAGACTGGCTTTGAACTTGAAATCATCCTCCCTCAACCTCCCAAGTTGCTGGGCTTGTAGGCATCCTCCCTTAAAAAAATAAAACAACTTTATTTTAAAGACCAGAAAAATAAGATTAAAGATTTTGAACATTATTGTACATTGATGTCCTTTTATAAGTCTTTTTTGTAAAGTAGCCAAATCTTTTTGCCCATTTTTTGAAAGTAAAAAATACTTCAAGCAAAATTATGAAAAAAGAAAACAATGCCTTAATCCTGTGTGTTTCCAGAGTAAAAAAATAGAACTCCAGGTCTCACAAAAGATTTTTTTTTCTGATTTATGAACTTAGTTAGCCAAGTAATATAATTGTCATATTTATATATGCATTGAATAAACTACTTTGTTGAAAATTTAACAAAATTTAAACTTTTCTAGAAAAATATGTTGGTTTCATTTATGGGCAAAAAGAAATCTGATTTTTTTTCTATTGTAGTTACACTGAATTTTTCTGCAGTTATAGATTTTTACATATTGAAAACAATGCTAAAACAGAGATAGTATATTTCTTATTTTCTAAGAATGCTTATTTTAAAGAATCTGAATAGATGGATCATTTTTCCTTGTAAGTGAAATTAAATGAGATGAAATGATTTAGAGAGCTTACAGAGGGACCTTTTGTAAATGGCCAATTGGATCATCCTAAAAAAGGCCAAATTGTGGGAATGGTATATATGTTTTTGAGTTCTCTGTTTATGTGTCCTTTATCTTTTTATTATCAAATATGTAATTTACCAAAAAAATGAACAAAAGGTAAGCAGTTTAATTAATTATTCATTATAGTTAATATATTTTATAAGAAATATATATTCATTTAACCATTTTTCAGGTACAAATTAGAAAACTACCCCAGAAGTTCCCATGTACCTTTATAGTCACATCCCTGCAAGGAATAACCCTTAATTGGAAACTTTCACTTTCAAGCAAGTAGTTATTTTTATTTTTCTTAAATAATACTGCTTCCTAAATGTGTATCCCTAAATACTTTTTAGATAGTATTACCACCCAGCATGTAACCTTAAATGCTGAGTTTAGGTTATATTTTACCTGGTGGTGAATACTGTTCTTAAGAATAAAATCTTAAGTTTCTATTGTAGTATCCAGTGAAATTTTATGGTATTTAAATGTTGTAAAAATTAAAATTTTTTATTATTAAAATATTAATTATTTGATGAAAAAATATGGTGACTTCTGCTATACAGTATTTTTATTAACCAAGTAATAGTATTTTAAACATGAAGTAATTATTTCCCCAAAGATGCTAAATTGCCCTTCTCACTTAAAGCTTCACTATTAGAATAATCAGTGAAATTACCAATGATTTGTTATTTTCTGACATAAATTCTTATTTGGCTCAGTGAATAAAAAATATTTTTCCATCCAAGTATTTTTATATTTAAAATTATCAAAATTACAGTTTGAATAATTTCCTAAATAATTTGGTGATTAGGTTATATCATTTTTCCATTAGACTGAAAGCACATTTATATGTCCTTAAAATTTTACATATATTTTTGTTCAATTATTTAGAATTTTAATTATTTGAGTATTCATTAAAAAAGTCTAATTTTATCTGTATTAAATATCTATTCATTTCACTAATCAGTTGATAGCATTTACTAGGTTAGCATGAACTGTTTACCAATCCTTAAAAAATATTTTGCTTTATATAAATAGTGTTTGCTTAATGCAGAAAACAGAAATAAAAACAAGTAGAAAACAATTAGCAACCCTTAAAGTTTAAGTTAGGAGACTTTTAGATACCAAGTAACATTCTGTTAAGTGAATTTGTCATGATTTATTGAACCATTCTTTCCTTGCTGAGCATTGAAGGTTGTGTTACATTTTTTTTTTTTTTCCTTTTCTTTTACTGTTTTGGGGATCCAACCCAGACCCTTGTGCATGCTAAGCAAGTGCTTGATCACTGAGCTACATCCAGTTCTGTTTATTTCTCTCATAAATAATACTGTGATGAGTATTTTGCATATAAGTGTTTACTCCTGTATTTCATATTTGCTTTAGTTTAGGATTCCATACATAGAATTGTTTAATCAAGAGTACACTGAACACCTATATCTGTCATCTAGTTTCTCTATTTGTTAATATGTTGCCATATTAGGCATCTCTGAATCTTTTTATACATGTGTATAAATTGGTATTACATACATATATGTATGCATACACATATGCACAAACATACATATACATTTTTGGGAGAATCATTTGAATATAAGTTGCAGACATCATGGTATTTCACCTCTACATACTTGAGTTTGTGTTTCCAAAAAGCCAAGGACATTCTTAAAATACACTAACAAGAAAATTAACAGTAATTTGATATCATCTTCTACTGTGAAGTCAGCAATCAGAATTCCCTAAATTTCCCCCAAATGTCTTTTATTTTATTTTTTCTAGGATCAAATTGAGATTCATGTATTATATTTTGTTATTATGCCCCATTAGTGTTGGTTTAGAACAATTCTTGCTGGTTTCTTGGCATTCCCATTTTTCCCTTTCAGCTGTTAGTCAAGGGATTTTTGGTTGTTGTTTTCGACTTAGCTGGGGAATGAACCCAGGGTCTCACATGTGCTAGGCAAACATTCTGCCTCTGAGCTACATTCCCTAGCCTCATGTTATTGAGGTTTGAAGAATCCAGGTCAGTTTTCTTATAGAATGTTTTGCTTTCTGTATTTTTTCCCTGTGTTTTCCATATTTTTATGATTCTTTTATATTTCTGGCAAGGACACTTCATAGTTGATGTCCTTCTGATTGTGCATACCAGGGGATACATAGTGTATGACTGTCCCAGTGTTGGTAGTCCTATGTTTGATCACTTGGTTAAGGTGATCTCCCCATCATTAGTGCCGTTTTCCCTTAGTAATTAGTAATCATCTGTGAACTCAGTGCATTATTTGCATTGTGCTGACATCAGAGCAAATGAGTACTACTAGCAAAACAAAACAGTGTATTTGTAGCATCATAAATTCATTATTAATCTCAGTGGAATTCCTTAACTACAGGACAGTTTTATGTGCCTCCCTAGTAAACTTCCCCTTCTTCACAATGATTATTTGAAACAGTTTCTCTTCTCAAACCTATGTTTTGTTACCTTTCCTATCACTTTTAGGAAATGATCTTTGTTGCTTCTATTTCTTCGAAGAAGGAAAGGAGTGCCCCTTCTCTCATAAACCACTATAATAGAGCAGTGAAGTATACTGGCAGTGGAGTTGAGAGTCATTTTGGATCTTTTTTTTCACTCTTCATTTTACTTTTGTCTTGAATTTTAATTGTTCTACCCCAGTCTCCTCAAATGCAAAAGAATTGTCTCAGAGAGTAGTAAATGAAGTTAATCATTGTAAAATGCTTAGCAAAGTGCCTAGCATATATTAACTTGGTCAGTAAACTTTGTTTTTATGCTGTTTCTTAGGAATCTTATTGTGGAAATTATTTTGTCTCATATCTTCAGTATTTCCATTTCATTAACCTTCCCATAAACACTTATTTATGTACATTTTTCCTATTTCATATTAACCAACTAATCAACCAGTAACAAGCTAAAATCCCTTTCCTGCACACCACATCTGTAGCTCTTGTCCCATTGCACTATTTCACAGCCATATTTCTTAAATACCTACATTTGCTGTATCCCTTGCTACCTTTCTCTTTTACTTATCCGATTGTCTTCTGGTTTCTGTTCATAGTTCCATTAAAGTGCCTCTGATGAAGTAACCTTTTTCTCTCTTTGAATTCATTTTTATTCCCCTTTCTCCTTAATGCTTTCATTTCATTCTCTGTAAAAGATTAAAATGATCTTTTGAAAATGCAGTTCTGATCTTACCATTCTCTTACTAAAATCTAGTGGATTTCTATTATTGTTGACATAAAATCTCAAGTACTTCATGTGGTCCACTGAGACCTGCCTAACTGCCCATTCTTATCTCATACACATTTTCTTTTCACTCTGAGCACTTGAGCTGGATAAATTGTTTCAGTTTTCTCACAAGCTTTACTCAGAGCATTTGTGTTTTGTCCCCTTATTTGGTCTTTTCTCCATCTTTCCACCTGTTTCCTTTGGAGAGTGCTTAGCCTTCTTTAACATGTTAGCTTTAACATGTTTTAAACAAAACCTCTCCTGACTTGAAGAAGTGCAGCATTTGTACTTCTCCTTCATATCATTTATCACATTTGTGATTGCATACCAAATTGAGTTATTCTCTGGAATATAAGCTCCATGAAGGCAAGAATTCTATCTTGTTTATTGCTGAGTCTCTGTATCCTACTAGCATAATTGTTTTGCTAGAAGATGTTCAGTAAATACTTGTTGCATGAAGTATTATTAGCTCAGAGGTGTTACTCATCTGTTTATTCCTTATAACTTAGACTTTTTTTCCCTAATTCTACATGTTTGAAGTTTCAATGAATTCGTGTAGAAGTTCTATACCCTTCTCCTCCTAGATCATTTGGGAATACAATCTCAAGTATATTATGCAAACAGATAATTTGTTTTTGAGATTTCCTGTTTTATCTTGAAAATATGTGAAGATTTTGCTTGCTGTTTCTTAATATTCTTGTGTTTGTTAAACAAACAAGCAAAAAGTGTCTAGAACCTCTTACCAGGGAGTAAAATAGTTGCACTTCTGATTAAACATATCTGGTTATTTCAGTTGTTCCTTATTTGACATTGTTTGAAGTCCACTATTAGCCTGTTCACACCACTGTATAAAGTATATTCCATGGTTCCAGAACTGAACATACTTTTTCAAATATGGCCAACACAAAAATGTATTAAATGAGCAAATGGGCAATATGTGATAAGGCATATCCCTGAAACTGCTTGTATTTATCAGGCTTCCTTTTGAGATTAGTATAGTAAATGTTTTAAATTTACCCATTTTAGAAATAAGGTAAAATTAAATCTGTATCTTAAGACAATGTAGGCGTAAGCCTGTATATGATGTACTATTTACCTCTAGGTTTTATGTTTTCTGAATCAATACATGCTAAAATAAAAATGAATTTTTAGTACAGAAAGTAGTTGCATCTGTGATGAGATTTACAGATGTATGCTGTCCTTCCACTGATAGTGTGAATGAGTATGAATGGGTTGTCAGGAGTTCAACAGCTGTATGTGTGACCAGAGTTGTAGTGTGCCTGTCAGAATTCTGACAAAAATTCCAATTTAAATGAAATAGCCCTACTTTTTAATGTATATTTGAGAATGGTTAGGTATTTTTTAAACCTACAGTATTTACTACTGTAATTAATTGCTTAAAAATCTGAAATTTAGATTTCCTAGGATATTAATATGTTAACAGTTTATGATAAATTCATGTATTATATACAATGTTTAGTATGGTGTGTATTAATTATTTATGTGTGTAACAGGCAACTCAAAGTTATGTTGACGAATGTTCTATGGACGGATTTAGGACGAAAATTCACAAAGACCCTACCTAGAAATGATGCTAATTTATATGATGCCAACAAGGTGCAATCAGACTCATTGCCTTCGTCATCTGTTGACAGCATAGAGACATGTCAAAAATTAGAACCTCTTCACCAAAGCCTTAATTTATCTGAAAGGTATGTTGTTCAGTATTGATTTTGTTCAACTTACCACATTTGAAATGATATAAATTCAGTACTCTTAAAAATATGATTGTTGGAAATAATATGAAAGAAGATCTGCATATACAAGTGTGCCCTGCTCTAAAGCAAATCTTGAAACTTTCAGTCTTCATTTAGATATTGGTTCTGTACTTCACTCAGTGTATTGACATGGACTTATATTTAAAAATAATATTCACTAAGTGTATTGACATGGACTTATATTTAAAAATGAATATCCTTAGTACATTTAATTTATTTACTTTATGATAATTTAATTCATGTATGCATTGTTTTAGTATATTCTATTATAAAATGAAGATGCATATATACATATACATTTATATATAAGCATATACATCATATATACATACACATACACATTTATATGTAGCATATACATGTTTGGGTGTATATAGATATATTTCTTGTTTTCTGCATCTTTAACATAACTTTAAATATTATTTTATCTGAATCCTCACTACCTTTGACTTTTTAAACATTCTTGTATTTTTATGTGCATTTAAAAAATGGATATGATATTAAAATATCACCTCCAGATTTTTGTACTAAATAGTCGGTTTAATTTTGAAAGCTAAGAAGACCAATTTTACTTTTGGTTTTCTAAAAAGATTGTATGTGGAGTTTTGAGCTAACCACCAGGAAGCAGCTCTAGGAATTTGTGATCTATAAAATAATATTTTTAATATATCTCCATTTATGTTTTTAGTCCTTAAATAAATATTTTTGGGAAGGTACTTTATTTTCAGTTAGAATAACCTGCTATTGACTAGACAGACAGTGCTTGATAATGTGAACTTTAATCTGCATGACAGTGTACAAGTGTTTTAGGTGGAAAAAGTTGTTAATTTTGAGTAGTTATTTTAAATGAAAGTAGCACTCTTATCAAAACTTCTTAACTTGTTTAATAAGGGTAAAACCAAAAAAGGTTTAGTGAGACGTCGCTTACTAGATCTTCCCTAATATAAAGTTAACTTTCTAAAATACTGTAAATCTTAAAGAGAGTTTAATATAAATAATTTTTGAAGCATCTTGCTCCCATTCTCATGGATTTTTAACAGCTTATCCAGTTTGTACAGGAAAATTAAACTGTACTGACAGATCTAAATAAAAGGACTAGTTAAAAGAATGATAATATCTTTGGTTCTTTTGAAAGGAAACTCTAACTCTTGCAAATGACAACAGATTCTTCAGTTCTCTTATCCTATTACTGCTCTTTTTCCAATTAAAACAGTGTGGTGTTTCGTGCTCTCTCAAGAATAGTTTTTCACATAAAGAATTGTTAGCTCCTAAATTATGTGTTTGTGAAATTTAAATATAATATGAAGTAAAGACTCCTAATAAGATTTTTAAAAAATTATTTTTAGTTGTTGATGGACCTTATTTTATTCATTTAATTATATGTGGTGTTGAGAATTGAACCCAGTGCCTCACATGTGAGGCTAGCACTCTACCACTGAACCACAACCCCAGCCCCCTGATAAGATTTTAATTTGTTTTTTTTCCCTCTCTGTTTAGTTACTAGAATTTAGCTAGTCCAGACATCTTAACTTTGGTCCAAATATCCTAAACTCAACTTGTTTTAAATTGAAAACATTATTTTTATTCTCTTCTGTCCCTTTACTCTTTGAGTGAATGACTTGCTTATAGACCTAGTTCTGCAAATTAGGACTTTGGAATTGTCCTTTTTTTTTTTTTTTTTTTCCCTCTCTTACCCTTATATCCAATTATTTACCATGTCTAGTTGTTTTTTTCTTCTAAATTCATCTTGAAATAATTTCTTCATCTTTACTGCCAGTACCTCAGTTCAAATCCTAATAACTTTGTACTATTGTTACTATGAGATTAACTAGATGAGGCTTCCTGTGTATAATCTTTTTCTTCTTGGCATATTCCTTTTGTTTTTGTCTAAGTGTTCATTCTTAAAGTCAGATATTGCTTGTGACTCAGTGGTTTAATGTCTTTCTGTGATTCCATGCAACCTTTAAGTTCAAACTAGTTAGCTTGGGGCAGAATATCCTTATGATAATTTCCCTTTGCCTGTTTCTATCTAGCTTTGTGTCTTTCCACACTTCCACATTTACAGAAAGAATACTTAATGCTTAGGGAACTATTGGTAGTTCACTGAACATATAATGCTGTTTTATGCATTCTGTTTTTCCCTTATCTTAGAAATAATCTCTTTCCTTTTTCCTGGTTTCTCTTGGTTTTGAATATTGAGCTCACATGTCTCTTGAGAGCCCTCCTTGAGTTTGTATTACATAATTACATTTGATCCCTTTGTCTTGCTAAACAGCTCTTCATATATCAGCATTCATCATACGGTATTGTGAGATTTAGTTTCTCTGCCTCTCTTAACAGTAAACTTCATAAGGGTAAGGACTACATTTTATTTCTTATTTTTCTTTGTTCCTAATATATTACTAGGCTCATACTAAATACTGAATACTGGAAGATTTTTGTTTTTATTTTTATTTTATTTGGTATTAGGGATTGAACCCAGGGGTGCTTTACTACAGAGCTAGATTTCCAGATCTTTTTATGTTTTACTTTTGAGAAGGATTTCACTAAGTTGTTTAGGGCCTCACTAAGTTGCTGAGGCTGGCCTCAAATTTGTAATCTTCCTGCTTTAGCCTCCAGAGTTGCTCGAGATTATAGGTGTATACTATTGTGCCCAGCTAAAGGACACTTTAATACATTTAACCGTAGGTCTTATCTTCATCTGTTTTCTTGGGATAAAATTTCCAGACATTTTAAAATCTTGATCAGTAGGCAAGAAGGGGCCTAATGGGACATAATATTCAGGGCTTCTGAAGAGATAAACTATATTTCTTCTGCTTTCATCAGTTGACACCAGAGATTGTTAGAGAAATATGGACATGTTGTATTCATATATAATGACTATACAATGTACTTAAATATCATGAAAAAGTGTTATATTAGTATTATCCTGGTATTTGTAATTACTCTAAATGGTATAAATGAATTTATTGTTTTATTTTCCTTTAAATATACATGTGTTTGAAATTTATAGGTGCTACAAAATTATGTATTCCAGCTGGGCACTGTGGCACAGGCCTGTAATTCCAGCAGCTTGGGAGGCTGAGGCAGGAGGATCAAGTTTGAGGTCGGCCACAGCAGTTTATTGAGGCCCTGATCAACTTTGTGAGACCTTGTCTCAAAATAAAAAATTTAAAGGGCTAGGGATGTGGCTCAGTAAGCAAGCAACCCTGGATTCAGTCCCTAGTTCAAAACAAAACAAAACAAAACAAAACAAAACAAAACAAAAAAAACAATAAAAAACAAAACAACAACAAAAATTTAAAAACCTCAAATCGTATTGCAGTACTGTAATGGAAAACTCTTTGAACATTATGATATTCCTATAGCCTTATGATATTTAAGCCAGTAATATGCTTGGTGAGTACTAATCTGTTCAATTAAGATTTAGCTTAGTAAAATCTTAAGTGATTTTAAATCTTAATTTAGAAGATATGTTAATATCTTTAAAAAAGTTATTCAGAAATTAAATCTTTTCCCTACATACCTTAATGTGTTGATTTAGAAGGTATATTTTGAAGTTTATCATCTGGGAAAAGAATAAATTTGCCAGGCATGGTGGTGCATGCTTGTAATCCCAGCCATTTGAGAGGCTGAGGCAGGACGATTGTGGGTTCAAAGCCAGTCTCAGCAAAAGCCAGGTGCTAAACAACTCAGTGAGACTCTGTCTCTAAATAAAACACAAAATAAGGCTGGGGATGTGACTCAGTGGTTGAGTGCCCCTGAGTCAAATCAATCCCCAGTACCAGAAAGAAAAAAGAATAAATTTATGAGAATCCTATTAAAATGCCATAAATCACAGTTTTAGAAAATCATCAGTCTACAATTAGAGCAAAATGAAACTAAATTAGTATCATAATTTTTTTGTGTGTGGTACTGCCAATTGAACTTAGGGCCTCATGCATGCTAGGCTAGTGCTTTCTACCACTAAGCTACATCCCCAACTCTTATAATTTTGTATTATATTACAGCTTTATTAGCAGATATAATTGTTATCTTCCAACAAGGACTTCATTTCTTCAAAAAAACTTCTTTTGGAATGAAGTTGTATATTAATAGCTCTTACTAGTTTTTCAAAGTTTCCTCCATTTATTAAATTATTTAAATCTTATGGTTACCTTGCTACTTGAGCAAGGTACAGTTTGAGAGAATTAGCATAAAGAGGCACAATTAGAAAATGGAACTATTTTCAGGCCATTATCCTTTCTGCTGTATCTCACTGCATTTCAACATTTCTTTCTTCTTTAATATATTTATGATATTTTGAAGTGTTGTTTCATCATATTAGTAAATAGAGTTAAACAAATTGTGTTTTATATTATTGATATTGTTTACATACTAAGAAAAAAATTTTAGGTTGAAATAATATGAGAGATAAAGTATACACATTTATTTACTTAATTTCTTATAAAAATTTGGAGTTTTTTTTGACATGCTAGCTAGCCCTAGAATAGCCTTGGCAAGATAGTTTTGAAGCTATGAATTTAATTATCACTTTATAGATTTGTATTCTCTAACCCTGTCACTCTTTGTTCCTTTAAGGTACCTAAATTAGATATGTTGTCAATAGGCAACGGAATGTATTTGGGCTATGGTTGTGTGTTATGAAGAGCTGAGTATACTATAGTCATTGTTCAGTTATACACTTTTTTTGGGGGGGGGGGAGTTCTGGGGATTTAACTCAGAGACACTTTTTTTACTACTGAACTGCATCCCCAGCCCTTTTTGTTTTGTATTTTGAAACAGGGTCTAGCTAGGTTGCTTAGGGGCTTGCTAAGTTGCTAAGGTTGGCCCTGAACTTGAGATCAACTTCCTGAGTTACTGGGATTTTAGGTGTGGGCCACTGCCCCCAGCTAATCATACACATTTTAAAAAGTATTGTGATTAAGATCGTAGAGCATAATAAATTGTAATAGTTACTATTTGAAAAGGTAAGTTAAAAAGTTGAGTAAGACTTCAATATGAGCCTGGTGAGGTGGCACTTACTGTAGTCCCAGCCACTCAGGAGGCTGAGGCAGGAGGATCGAGAATTCAAAGCCAACCTCAGCAAAATGGAGGCATTAAGCAACTCAGTGAGACCCTGTCTCTAAATAAAATACAAAATAGGGCTGGGGATGTGGCTCAGTGATTGAGTGCCCCTAAGTTCAATCTCCAGTATCAAAAAAAAGAGGCTTCAATAATATGAACATTAAAATTTCCATTTATTACATATTTACTATGTGCTAGGAGTTGTGCTAATTGTTTAAACCTGTTATTTAATCTCCACTGCATAAAGCAGATGTTTTTCACATTTTAGAGATGAGGTGATCTGTGCTAAGAGGCAGTAATTATGCTAAGTAACTTTCACTTTTACATTTTTAACTTTTTTTTTTTTTTTTTGGTACTGGGGCTAAACTCAGGGGTGCTCTACCATCGAGCCACTTCCCAAACCCTTTTAAAAATATTTTATTTAGAGAAAGGGTCTCACTGAGTTGCTGAAGCTGTCTTTGGATTCTAGATCTCCTTCCTCAGCCTCCTGAGCTGCTGGGATTACAGGAATGTGCCACTGTGCCCAGCTGAACTTACTATTTCTCATTAACAAAATAGAAATTGAACTTTGCTACATATTTTATGTTACTTAATTTATTAACCTTTAAATGTTTAACTTATTCTTTTAAGTTTTTCGTGTGGCACTTTTTTTTTAGATAGTAAGAATGCTTTCATGGATGTGCTGAGATAGTGTCTTGAACCCTCTGATAGCTTCATTGTCCTCAAGGGAACTTTAGGGATGTGCCTTTTAGTGAAGCTTGATATATAATCTTTTCAAATGGTTGGTTTTTGGTTGAAATTTGAGATTTTTTTTTTCTCCTCTAGGAAAAAACTTTTAACTCTTTGTTCAACTTGGAAAGTCTCTGGTTCCTTTTTTTTTCTCTCTCTCTCTTCTTTTCTTTTTCTTGTTTCAAAATTTAGCAGCAAAACAGACCATGCAAGAATTGATTCATCATGTATTATTCAGAAGAGAATTCCAAATGTTCCCTTTCCTTGCTGGTTTAGTTTCAAATAACTGATTATTTTCAACACTTTGTTTGGGACTAATCTTCTATTAACTCCAAGTCCCCTGTTTTAGAGAAAAAAACTTTAGGAACTCAACATTTTAAAAACATATTTAAATTATTCTGTAGCTAAACATTTAAATAAAGATAATAGGAGATAGTTGACATTTCTTTGATGTAGTTTTTATATACCCCAATTTTTCTCATTATTAAATATTTAAGTGTTTGTAGCATTTTTTAATACATAATGAGCAACATTTAGAATTCAGGGAGGAGAGGGGACCATAAATGAGTTACCATTTTTTAATGAATTAATTAATTTATTTTGGTGGTGCTAGGATCAAAACCAGGCCTTACAGTTCCACCCCTGAGCTACATTTCCTGCCCAAGAATGATCAATTCTTATGTTATTTTACAGCATCAGATACTTTCATCTCTTAAAAGTAAATAAAATTTTATTTATGCTGAAATATTTATTTGGGAAAAATGATCCTATCTTGGTGAAATTCTCTCTGCTAATTTTCCTGTTTTTGTTCTAAAGCATTGAGAACCACATTTGAACTTCCTTTTAGTGATATACTTTGTAGCAGTCATAGTATAAAGTCAGATAAAAGGAATCTTGATATATATTACTGGCCTTTCATTGCCCTCCATTACCACTCCAGATTTAGCATTTTAAGGTAGAGTTTTGTCAAGTCTGTCAGGCATCAAGTATATGAAGCAGACAATAGTAAATAGGATCCTTAGAAATCTAAATTATGCTAGGAGGAAGGTATCACTGACCTGCTTACTCACAATTGGAGGAGACACTGTATGACAGACCTCTTCATTCTTCCTTCGCAAACTCTTTTTTTTTTTTTTTTATTGTAAACAAATGGGATACATGTTGTTTCTTTGTACATGGAGTAAAGGCATACCATTTGTGTAATCATAAATTTACATAGGGTAATGTTTGATTCATTCTGTTATTTTTTCCCTTCCCCCCACCCCTCCCACCCCTCTTTTCCCTCTATACAGTTCTTCCTTCCTCCATTCTTGCCCCCCTCCCTAACCCTAACCCTAAGCCTAACCCTAACCCTGACACTAACCCCTCCCACCCCCCATTATGTGTCATATCCGCTTATCAGCAAGATCATTTGTCCTTTGGTTTTTTGAGATTGGCTTATCTCATTTCATGATATTCTCCAATTTCATCCATTTGCCTGCACCTTCACAAACTTTTAAGTTCAGGGAGTTATATTTGCTATTAGTGCTTGTTTTTAGATCATATAATCATTGAAGCATTTCCTTTAATGTTAATTTTGTTAGAAGTGAATATTTTCAAAAGTTTCTTTAAGTATTTTTAGAAAAGCTCAGTTATCTGGAATCCTTTTCAAGTTAATATTGAGGATTCAGTGTTTTGGAATAGAATAAACAAACAAAACTCTCAAAAAATAATAAGCCCAGTTTCTTCCACTATGAAGTACTATTTATATTTGAACATATATTTAACTTTTCTGAGCTTTTGATTCTTCATGTTTAGAGTATGGAACTAATTTAAAGTTCTCCTAAGGTTTTGAAATGTTATTCTATTTGGGACATAGTAAAAAGAACATCATGTCTTTATATAGTGAGAATAAACAGGTACCTGTGAGTACTACTACAAATGTAACAAAGTTCATTGAAGGTTCACATTCTCACTTAAACAAAAGTACTAAGTATGTTTCTAAGTATGTTGTTTCTCACAGAGTGTCAGTAAAATACTGTTAGTGGCATATTGATAACAATCAAGAAGATTGAAGAGGCATAAGGAAGAGGCAGGAGAAACTTAAAAATAAACTACATCTGTAGTCCTGGGTATTTGGGAGACTAAGGTAGGAGGATCATTTGAGTCCAAGGGTTTGGAGCTAGCTTAGGCAACATAGTGAGACCTTGTGTCTTAAACAATAACAACAAATAAATAAAACTGGTCTTGGAATGTAGTTCTGTGGCAGAGCGCTTGCCTATGACACTGGGTTCTATCCCTAGCACCATGAAAACATAACAAGACAAAACAAAAAAATATAGTACCGAGATCTAAAAGAAAAAAAAAATCACAATAATTTGTCTTGAGTTTGTTAGTTCAGGGTCAAATAGTAGTCTCCTTTTTTATATCTCCACAGCTGTCATGCTGGAGATGGAATCCAGGGCCTTGTAAACATTAAGGAAACAATAGTCTTTGGGGCATTGTTGCGGGGCAGCAAAGTATATCTTGTTTATAATAGCAGCTTTGGCTAACCAAGCAAAGATCATACTACCCTCTTCAGCCTAAGAAGACTCCAGGATTATATAGTGCATTTGATATAGCTGTAGATGCCACAATTTAAAAAAGTTTGTAGCTTTAAAGATATACTTTGCTTTTCTGAATATTTAATTTATTGATTCTTTCCCTAATGCTATTATAATATTAGCATATTAATCCCGTATATGTGCTGTTTCATTTATGGAATCTGTCATTACCATAGATGCAATATGGTTGATGTCTTTCTTGTTGAATGTGGTACTTGTCGTTTGTCAATTATAAATACTGTTTCTTATCAAGAACCTTTCTTTTAGGAGAACAAAGATTTGATGAATTGGCTTGAAGTAATCTGTGTTTTTAATAAATACTGGAAAAGAAAAAGCATTTTTTGAGAAAAATTGACCAAAATTGATTAAGTATACTAATAGCATTTATTAGTATACTTAAAGACATTCTCGTGGCATACTGTAATTTATGCCATTGTTTGTAAGATGCAAGTATTTCTAGGAATAAAAGATTATACAAAATTTTGAGTATTCATATGTCAATTTCCAGGGTGATGTAGTTCTAATAGCTTATTTATGCTAAGATTTGACAATGATTGAAAATTCAACTTCTTAGAATATTTTTTTTTTTTTTTTTAAACTAAAAACTCCAATACAGTACAGTGTTTGTTATTCTGTGTGACAGGATACCCAGAGTTATATTGACGAATGTCCTGGGAACGGAGTTAGGAAGAAAATACATAAAGACCCCACCTGTAACTGAGGCCAGTTTGAGTGATACAGACAACTTGCAATCAGAGCAACTTTCTTCATCATCTGATGGCAGCCTAGAATCTTGTCAAAATCTAAATCCTCACAAGAGCTGTTTTTTATCTGAAAGGTATGTTTAGTGATAATTTTACTCAAAATAAATATATTTATTCTCATGAACCATCTCCTGTTTCCCCCCCAAGATATATTATTGATAAATGTGAGGTAAATTGTGCTCTTGTCACCATTATAATTTGGAAAAATGGACACAGCCACTGAATGAAATCTTGGTTACCTGTTTCAGTATCTCAGTTATATTTGTCTGGTATACTTGAAATCCATTCCCCTGACATCACTCTATTCCTCCCTTTTTCTCTGTTCTATCTGTCCATCTGTCTGTTCATCCATCTGATCTTATTCATTATGTTATATCCAGATTCTAGAAATCTGTCACTTAGTGAATAAATGGCTGAATGCATTCCTCATAAAAGTGGTTTGGGATAGCTGAATTCCACTAACAAATGTGGCTGTGTTACTAAGAGAAATGTAAATCTGAAGTTGTCTTTATTTTAAACACAAGAAGAACCTGTGTGGACTGGAAATAAGAAAAAAATCTGTGGAAAAGGGAATGTCATTTAGTAAATTCTACTAGATTTTTAAACTTTCATTTGCCATGAACTCCTGAAGTTTCTCTTTTTATTTTCTGTTTTAAAACTATAGAATAAAGCATTTTTATCTCAGTGAAAAGTTGATTTGGTCTTAATTTCCACCACCCCCTGACCTATCCAAAGGTAACTTCTGGTTTGTATTTCCATTATGTGCCTTATACATTAAATATTGATAGTTGCCTTTTTTAAGGCCTATAACAAACTTCTTACTTTTCTAATAAATTCTCTTAAAACTTTATTATGAACTTCTGAATTTTTCTCCTTTTAGAAAATATTTTGTAGTTTCACAGAAGTGCTACTCAATTATTTGTGACAATTTTAATTTTGTACTTTAATAGACCTCTCTAAATTTGCCTCCCTTCAAAATTAGAATTTCAGTGGCATTATCTAGTTACTAAATTTAAAGTATAGTTGGATATTATAAGTGTGTTTATCACATTATACTATTGGTGTTTGTTTCTGGCTTCTCTACTAGACCATAAAGAAAAGGCATAATATCTTATTTGCATTTATACCCAGTGCTTAGCTCAGTACATAATGAATTTTGTGCACTTGTGTTAATCTTCATGACATTTAATTTTAAGCCTCAGTTTCCTAAGTTGTAAAAAGAGAATTTTTAATGTTCTTCCTTCCTTACAGAATTGTTGTTGTCTCTGTTTTAAATCTTTTTTTTTTTAAATATTGTTTTAGTTGTCAGTGGACCTTTTTATTTATATGTGGTGCTGAGAATCAAACCCAGTGCCTCATACATGCTAGGCAAGCACTCTAGCACTGAGCCACGACCCCACTCTCTTTTAAATCTTACATGTAAGAATTCTTTGCGTACATAAGATATTATACAAATGAAAGTGTTATTGAAGATGCTTTTATAGAAAAAAACTTATTTTTTGTAGAAAAAGCTTAATTTTATAATATTGAATTCCATGTTTATGGTTATTTTTATTATGATGTTGAATTCCATGTTTTACCTGGAATTCAAATGACATCATCGGTACACAGTTATACTGCTAGGAAAACAGCGCTGTTGTGAGGATTCTTTTTTTTTTTTGGTAGTTGTGGATGGACAGAATGCCTCTATTTTGTTTATTTAATTTTACATAGTGCTGAGGATCAAATCCAGTGCCTCACACATGGCTAGGCAAGTGGTCTGTCACTGAGCTGTAGCCCCAGCCCTGTTGTGAGGATTCTTTGAAACTATTCAATTGTAACAGCCTTTATACCAATCTGTGGCTAAAATTTTTTGAATGAATGGATAATTATAGGTAGGTTCCAGAATTTATTCATTGGGGACTCTAGCTGTCCTCAGTTTCTTCTAAATAGTTGTGAAAAATTCAGGTTTTTTTGCTTTGCTTTGTTTTCTTTTTCTTTTTTTGGTACTGGGGATTGACCCAGGGGTGCTTAACCACTGAACCACATCTACAGCCCTTTTTATTTTTTATTTTGAGATTTTGAGACAGGGTCTTGCCAGGTTGCTTAGGGCCTTGCTGAGTTGCTGAGGCTGGCCTTGAACTTGTGGTCCTCCTGCCTCAACCTCCCACCTCACTGGGATTACAGGCTTGTGCCACCACACCAGGCTCCAGTTGTTTTTGCTGTGCCTTCTGAAAATTCATTCTTTTGGTGGCATTCATCCATTTGGAATAAGCATTAACTTTGGAACCAGACACATGAATTCAGCTCTTACCTATATTGCTAACTGACTTAGCTTGGCAAGTTACTTATCCTGTTTTTAAAACAGGAGTAGCAGTACATACTATTTGGATTAGTGTACAGATTTAAGGAGATAACCCATGTAAAGTCCCTAATACAATGCCTGGAAATTGGTAACTGGTAGTCATTAGTTTTGTATCTCTCTTATTGCTGCTAATATAAAAAAATGCCATCAAAGGCAATTTCTGGAGTTGAAGCTCTCGAAGTCTTTTCTCTAGAGGATGCCAGTATTTGATACTAAAACTGCTGTTGCAGTCAGCAGTACTGACAAGACAATTTTCAGTCTTATCAGCATCATCATTTAGTTCAAGTAGGAGTATGGAGCTCCTTAAATTAAGCTTTAGTTCTCTCTTCCCTTAAAATATCTTTGTTTTAAGGAGAATCCTGAGTACCCCATGGAAGTACATTGCAAATATGGCCATGCCACACTTTGTTTCAGTACAACTGGAATACAGGATGAACACAGAGTAGGTGTAAAATGCTATTCCTTTTGTAACCCATCCCCTCCCAACCTCCCTGGCCAAAATCAGAATGAGTAATTATAAATTATTTAGATATTCCTAGGAGACATGATGACTTGACATTATTGTTCTTACACTATAGAGAAAGTGGTAGGCATCTCTTTAGGAAGATATAGTATCAAGTTAGAAACTCATAGATTTTGTGGGTTGAATAATGAGGGTTATGTGCCCTTGATGATGCATATGAAAATTGTTATGTAAAGACTAAAAGCTTTACTTTTAGCTTTAGCCTGTCCAAAACTGTTACTACTATTATAGACAACCTGAAAGGAACTATGTAGGAAAAAGTCTCTTTATATCAGAAGTGAAAGAATGATAGAAAAAACACCATTGGTAGGAGAAAATTTAAATTAATCTCCTTGAAGTAGCATATTTAGCATAACAACTAACATTTAAATCTTTCATGATTCAGTTTCATATTAATCCTGTAACAGCTTTTAAGCTAACATTTATGAAGTGTTTAGTGTGATATTACACTATGAAAACTGCTTTTTCTGTACTAACTTTTTTAGTACAGGCTTGAATTGCAGCCTGGGCAATTTCCTTAACTTTTCTATGCCTTAGTTTATGTCATCTGTAAAATGAAATAAGGTATATATATAAACCTAGGTATATTGGAAGAGTAAATGAGAAGATGTCTTTAAGATTCTTAAAACAGAACTTCAATAAATGAGAATTTTTATTATTTCCTATTTGGAATTTCTGATAGATTTTAATTTTCCAAATATCCTTTATAAATAATCTCACTTCTTAAAATAATTCAATTGTTATGAAAATTTTAGCATAGAATATGTCACTTGTTATTTCTACTTCTCGATAATAACTTAATGGTTTTTATATATGCATGAATATATGTATATATTTATAAGCACACATACACATAAACTTGCATACTTTTAAAAAATGTAAATAGAATTATGGCATAAATTCTCTTTTTGGGGGGGGGGGTACCAGGGATTGATTGATTGAACTCAGGGCCATTTGACCACTGAGCCACAGCCCTGGCCCTGTTTTGTATTTTATTTATTTAGGATCTCACCAAGTTGCTTAGTGCCTCGATTTTGCTGAGTCTGGCTTTGAACTCACAATTCTTTTGCCTCAGCCTCCTGAGCCACTGGGATTACAGGCATGCGACACCGTGACTGGCATAAACACTCTTTTAAAATCACCTTTTTTTTTTTCTCTTGTGCTTGCACGCTTGCATGCTCTCTTTTTCAAAATGGGATTTTGCTTTATTGTCTCAAACTTGTGAGCTCAAGTGACCCTCCCATGTTGGCCTCTTAAGTAGCTAGGATTGTAAGTGTGTGCCACAGCACCTGCCTAGCTTCTCTTTTGGTAATTCTTGACATCAATACTTAAAGATCTGCCTCCTCCTCCTCTTCCTCTTCCTCTTCCCCTTCCCCTCCCCTTTCCCTCCCCCTCCTCCTTCCTCCCTCCTCCCCCTCCCCCTCTTCCTTCCCCTCCTCTCCCTCTTCCCTTCTCCCTTCTCCTTTCTTCTTCCCCCTTCCCCCCTTTCTCCCTTCTCCCTCTTCCTCCTTTTCCTCCTTCCTCCTCCTCCTTTCTTCTTTCTTCCTTCTTCTTTTCTTCTTCTTTCTTCCTCTTCTTCTTTTTAAAAAAAAGCCTTTATTTTTTGAATTATAAAATTGACAGAGTACAGCTATATATATTTATTGAGTACAAAGTGATGCTCTGGTTTATGATTACAGTGTGGAGGAATTAAAAGCTAATCAACATCTTTCATTATCAAATAACTTTTTGTGGTGAACATATAAGTAATTACTTTCTTAGTGATTTTGAAATGTGCAATACAATATTATTTACTGTGTTACCTACACTGGGCAATAACAGGTTTTATATTCTTGACCATCATCTCCTGTCTGCTAACCACTATTCCACTGTCAGCTTCTTTGAGTTCCATTGTTTTAGAGTCCACACACATGTAAGTGAGAACATGTATTTGTTTTTCTGTGTCTAGTTTATTTCACTGAGTAGTGTTTTCCAATTCAATCCATGTTGTCACAATGACAAAATCTCTTTTTCAATATCGAGTAGTGTTCTATTATGTATAGAGACCCCAGAGTTCCATTGTGTATGCAGACTACATTGTCCATTCATCTGTTGATGGCGTCTGTGTAACGCTATTGTGAATAATGCTGTAGAGAACATGGATGTACAAACATTCCTTAGGCATACTAATTTTAAATTTTCTGGGTAAATACTCAGAACCTAATTTTAGTTTTTTGTTTTTTAAGAACCTCCATGAAATTTTCTATGTCTTCACTAATTTACACTCTCATCAACAGCTTATAAGGGTTCCCTTTTCTCTACATCTTCTCCAACACTTATCTTCTGTTTTCAGCAGCAGCCATTCTCACAGATGTGAGGCAATATCTCATATGCTTTTATTTTGTATTTCTTCTGTGATTAGGGATAGTGAGCAGTTTAATAGATCTGTGTGTCTTTTGTGTGTCTTCTTTTGAGAAATATCTTTTTAGTTCCCGTGTTCATTTTTAAAATTAAATTGTGTTCTTCCTATAGAGTTAACTTCCTTATGTATTTTGGATATTATCCCCTTATCAAATGTTTATGACTTGCAGGTGTTTTCTCTCAGTTCTTAAGTTGTCTCTTTACTATGTTCATTGTTTCCTTTCTTACACAGAAGCCTTTTATTATAATGTAATCTCATTTGTCTATTTTTGCTTTTGTTTCCTGCACTTTTTAAGTCATATCTGAAAAAATGATTGCCCAGACAAATGTAGTATGATTTTACTTCTGTTTTCTTCTGGTAGTTTTAGTTTTAAGTCTTTTGATTAAGTCTTTAATTCGGTTTGAGGTTTGTAAACGGTATGCTATGAGGTCCAGTTTCTTCTGTGAATGAATATTCAGTTTCTCGTGCTAATTATTGAAGAGACTCTCCTTTTCCCAGTGTGTATTCTTGATACCTTTTTCTAAAATCAATTAACTTTATATGCATGGGTACATTTTGGGAATCTCTGTTCTGTTTGTCTGTTAGTCTGTTGATATGCCATTATCATGATGATTTATTATTTGTTTGTTTTTATGGTGATAGGAATCAAACCCAGGGTCTCATGCATACTGGGAAACTACCACTGAGCAACATTCCTAGCCTCTTTGTTGCTTTAATTATATTGTTCTGCAGTATAATTTGAAATCTGGTAGAGTGATTCTTCCAGTTTTTTCCTTTTTGATCATAGTTTTTTTTCATTTTTTTTGTGGTTTCATGAATTTTTAGGATTTTTTATTTCTTTTTTTAAATTTTGATTCATTGTATACAGATGGGGTACAACTCTCGTTACTCTGGTTGTACACAAAATAGAGTCATACCATTTGCGTAATCATACGTGTACATAGGGTGATGATGTTTGTCTCATTCTGTTATCTTTCCTTCCCCGCTGCCCTCTCCCCACACCTCATTTCCCTCTACACAATCCATCCTTCTTCCATTCTTCCCTTACCCGCCCCCTGTTGTGTTTTATCATCCACTTATCAGAGAAACCATGTAGCCTTTGTTTTTTTGGGATTGACTTATTTTACTTTAGCATGATATTCTCCAACTCTATCCATTTCCCTGCAAATGCCATAATTTTATTCTTCTTCATGGCTGGATAATATTCCATTGTGTACATATACCATGGTTTCTTTATCCATTCATCTATTGAAGGGCATCTAGGTTGGTTCCACAATCTAGCTATTGTGAATTGAGCTACTATAAACATTGGTGCAGCTGCATCACTGTAGTATGCTGATTTTAAGTCCTTTGGGTATAGGCCAAGGAGTAGGATAGCTGGGTCTATTGGTATTTCTGTTCCAAGTTTTCTAAGGAATCTCCACACTGCTTTCCAGAGTGGCTGCCTCAATTTGCAATCCCACCAGCAATGTGTGAGTGTACCTTTTTCCCCCACATCCTCGCCAACACCTATTGTTGCTTGTATTCTTCTTTTTTTTTTTGTGGTGCTGGGGATTGAACCCAGGGCCTTGTGCTTGCAAGGATTGTATTCTTGATAATCGCCATTCTAATTGGGGTGGGATGAAATCTTAGGGTAGTTTTGATTTGCATTTCTCTTATTACTAGAGATGTTGAACACTTTTTCATATATCTGTCGATTGCTTGTATATCTTCTGTGAAGTGTCTGCTCATTTCCTTAGCCCATTTATTGATTGGGTTATTTGTATTCTTGGTGTAAAGTTTTTTGAGTTCTTTATAGATTCTGGAGATTAGTGCTCTCTCTGAAGTATGTGTGGCAAAGATATTCTCCCACTCTGTAGGCTCTCTCTTCACATTGTTGATTGTTTCCTTTGCTGAGAAAAAGCTTTTTAGTTTGAATCTATCCCAATTATTGATTCCTGCTTTTATTTCTTGTGCTTTGGGAGTCATGTTAAGGAAGTCTGGTCCTAAGCTGATAGGATGAAGAAATGCATTCCTATACACTGATTATGAATCAGCTGAAAGAGAAATTAGGAAAACTATCCCATTCATAATAGCCTAAAACAAAACAAAACAAACAAACCTGGGGATTGAAACAAAAAGCCTGTACAATGAAAACTACAGAACACTAAAGAAGGAAATTGAAGAAGACCTTAAAGATGGAAAGGCATTGTGTATTCTTGGATAGGCAGAATTAATATTGTCAAATTGACCATACTACCAAAAGTGCTATACTTGTTTAATGTACTTCTTATTAAAATTCCAGTGACGTTCTTCATAGAAATAAAACAAGCAATCATGAAATTCATTTGGAAAAACAGGAGGCCCAGAATGCCAATGCAATCCTTAGAAAAGCAAAGCAGGAAGCATCACAACGCTAGACCTTAAATTATACTATAGATATAGTAACAAAAATAGCATGATATTGACAGAAAAACAGACATGCAAATGAATCAAACAGAATTGAAGACACAGAATCAAGCCCACATATATACAGTTATCTCATACTAGACAAACGCACCAAAAACATACATTGGAGAAAATATAGCCTCTTCAAAAACTGGTGGTGGGAAAACTGGAAATCCATATGTAGTAGAATGAAGTTTAACCCCATCTTTCATCCTGCACAAAACTGAAAGTGGATCAAAGACCTAGTTATTAGACCAGAAACCCTGTACCTAGAATAAGAAAATGTAGGCCCAGCACTCCAATATGTTGGCTTAGGAACTAATTTCCTCAACAAGAGTCCTAAAGTGCAAGAAGTCAAATCAAGAATCTATGAATGGAAAAAAAATAGTAATGCCAAACTTGGACTCAGAGCCTACTAAAAGTTTTAAAATAGTGTTCTTATCTTAGAATAATACTTGAAATTAGATAAGCTCCCAAATGTAAACTCTGTACCTGTTTGTGTCTGAATAGCAGTATAGGTACTGTCTTATAGAACATTACAGACATATAAAAATAAAAATATGTGCCATGCTCAAAGAAACTGCATCTTCAGGTATGCACAGTAGTATTGATGAACAGTAGTTTTGTACAAAAGAGTGAAATATTAAACAAAAATACATGGTACCAAAAATAAATAAAAGAAGAATCAATAAATGGATGCTATCAAAATAAAGCTTCTTCACAGCAAAGGAAACAATCAAGAACATGGAGAGAGAACCTACAGAATGGGAGAAAATCTTTACCACCTGTACCTCAGATAGAGCATTAATCTCCAGTATATACAAAGAACTCAAAAAGCTTAAGACTATAAAAACAAATAACCCAATCAATAAATGGGCAAAAGAACTGAACAGGCACTTAACAGAAGAAATATGAACAGTCAACAAATATATGAAAAAATGTTCAACATCTCTAGCAACTAGAGAAATACAAATTAAAATTACACTGAGATTCCATCTCACTGCAGTCAGTATGGCAATTATCAAGAATACAAGTAATAAATATTGGCGAGGATGTGGGGAAAAATGTTCACTCACACATTTCTGGTGGGAATGCAAACTGGTGCAACCACTATGGAGATCCCTCAGGAAACTTGGAATGGAATCACCATTTGACCCATTTATCCCACTCCTTAGTATATACTCAAAGGACTTAAAATCAGCATGCTACAGTGACACAGCCACATTAATGTTTATAGCATCATAGTTCAGAATAGCTAAGCTATGGAACCAATCTAGATGCCCTACAACAGATGGATTAAGAAAATGTACATTAACACAGTGGAATATTACTTAAAGAATGAAATTATGGGATTTGTTGGCAAATGGATGGAACCGGAGATTATCATGCTAAGTGAAATAAGCCAATTCCAAAACAACCAAAGGCCAAATTTTCTCTTTGATATGTGGATGCTGACACATGATAAGGGGGCAGGGAGGGAATAATATAAGTACTTTGGATTAGACAAAGGGGAATGAAAGGAAATGAGAGTGAATGGGAACAGAAAGATAGTAGAATAAATTGTATATTACTTTCCTGTGTGCATATATGAATACACGACCAATGTATTTCTACATTGTGTTCAACCAGAAGAATGGGAAGTTATATTTCACATATGTATAATATGTCAGAATACATTGTCATGTATAACTAATAAGAACAAATAAAAAATTAAAGTGATCCTAGCCAAAAAAAGGAAAGAAAGAAAGAAAGAAAGAAAGAAAGAAAGAAAGAAAGAAAGAAAGAATACAAGCAACAATAAATGTTGACAGGGATTTGAGGGAAAGAGTATACTCATACTGCTGGTGGGACTGCAAATTGGTGCAATCACTGTTGAACCAGTATGGAGATTCCTCAAAAAACTAGTACTAGAACGACCATTTAACCAGTTCTACCACTCCTTGGTATATATCCAAAGGAGTTAAAAATCAGCATACTACAGTGAAGCAACCACATCAATATAAATAAATAGCAGCATAATTCCCAATAGCTAAGCTATGGAACTAACTTTGGTGCCCTTCAGTAGATGAATGGGTACAGAAATTGTGATATATATACAGTGGAATATTACTCAGCTATAAAGAAGAATGACTTCATGACATTTGCTGGTAAATGGAAGGATGTGGAGACTATCATGCTAAGTGAAATAAGACAGTCCTCAAAAAATCAAAAGTCAAATATTGTCTTTATATGTGGGTGCTAACCCACAGCAAGGGAGGGCAAGAATAGAAGTTCAGTGGATTAGACAAAGGGAATGAAGGGAAGGGAAAGGTGATAAGAATTGGGAAAGACAGTGAATGACTCTGACATAGTTTTCCTTTGTACATATATGAATATATCACAGTGAATCTCAACATAGTTTACATCTGCAAGACTGGATTCCTTATTGGAATAATATATACTCCAAGTTTGTATAAATATATCAAAATAAACTCTACTTTCATGTATAACTAAAAAGAATAATCAGTGGATGAAAAAAACCTAAACCACTAGTTATAATAATACTTGTTTTTATAATTGTCCTTGTATTTGCCCTTTGCCATGATCTTTATTTGTTTGTCTTTGAATTACTTTAAGTGCCCATCATTTTAACCTGATGGATTCAATTTTAGCATTTATTGAAGGACAGAAATAATGTTAAAAACTTCTTCAGTTTTTGTTTATGTGGGAATGGCTTAATTTCTTCCTTATATTTGAAATATTTTTGTGGAATATAAATTTTTCATGGTTGACCATTTTTTTTCTTATAGCACCTTTAATATACTATCTCACTACTTCATAGTTTCTGGTAATTGCTTATTATTTTATTGGAAATTTCTTGTTTGTGATGAATTGCTTCTCTCTTGCTGCTTTTAAGATTGTCTTTGCCTTTGAAAGTTTAATTATAATGTGTGTCTGTATGGAGAGTTCATTTTATTTAGAACTTGTTGAGCTGCTTGTATATAATCAAATTGTTTATCAGAATTTGAATATTTTGTGCCATTATTTCTTCTTGTCATCTCTGCCCATTTCTCTTTTCTGGAACCCCCAAAATGAGTATAAGTATAATGGGTATGTTAGTCTGCTTTATGGTTTCCTATAGGTCCAGTGAACTGTTCACTTTTCTTTTATCTTTTCTCTTTGTGTTCCTCAGACTTGATAATTTCAAATGTTCTGTCTTAAAATTTGCTGATTTTTTTCATTTGACTATACAAATATGTATTTGAATCTTGTATTGAATTGTTAGTTATGATTACTGTCTTGTTTAGCTCCAGAACTTCCTTTTGGTTCCTTTTTACCTGTCTCTTTTGATATTTCTGTTTTGTTCAGAGATCATTTTATTGACTTCTAATTATTTTTCCTCTGTAAGAATATTTAGGACAAGTTATTGTAAAGTCTTTGTCTTATAATTATGCATTATAGTCCTTCTTAGGGATCATTTCTCTCAATTTATTATTTTCCATTTGACCATATTTTCCTTATTTTTTATCTCTGTGGTATTTTATTTTTGAAAATTGAACATTTACTATAATGCACCAATAAAAAATATGAGAAACAAAGAGAAAATAAGTAAATTGAACATTTGAATGTATAATATGGTTAATGTGGGAATCAGATATATTCTCTTAGGATTTGTTGGGATTTGTTAATTTTTTTCTGTTTTTTGTTATTTCTGTCATTACTTGGTTCCTTTTATTTTTGTATGATCTTTATGCCAGGATTTCACCTGAGGTATAAATTTAAGGTCTCTTTTTCTGAGCTTGTACCTTTCCCTGGGCATGTGGGATGGCTTTCTGAACTCCTGCATGTGCTGTGATTGCTTTTCAGTGTTACAGTTCTGAAGTGTTTGACTCTCAAAGGAGAAAAAAGGAAAAATAAAAGGGGAATGAGTAAGTCAGATTGGAGCTCTTTAAATCCCCTTGAAGTCCTTTTGGGTAGATGGGGAGTGTTGTAACAGCATAGGTAGCAGTTAGAACCTTGGCTGCTTTCCTGTATCTATACTTCTATTTATTGTACTTAATAATGAGAATATAGATCTGAGCCTGGCTTTGTGGTATATACTTATAGTCCCTGCTACTCAGAAAGTGGGAGGATTGATTGAGCCTAAAGTTGGAGACCAGCCTGGGCAACATAGTGAGATATTATCTCAAAAAAAAAAAAAAATCTTCAATATTTGGAGGACAGGATGCTTATTGCCTATCCTGGCTTCTATAGTCCTCATGTCGATTGTTATAGGAACACATATGTGTATTACTGCCTCTCTGTGGCTAGAGGACAAGGAATCTGCTGCTACTTTAAGAGATGAAATTTACCAAATTAACAGTGCCTTACTGTCCAAGCCTTCTCCTGCAAGACTTTAATAGACCCCAGAGTTTCAAAAGAGTTACGTAAGACAGATTCTGCTAGTGCAGTTGTTGTCTTGGTGTGGAAATGGTAGATGTTTCCTACTTCACCAACTTCCTAGTTGGTGCTTGGTATATAATGTATTATAGTTCACTGTGTACACAGATCCTTGATTTATTCTTAGATATTTTATTTTTTTAATGCTTTTGAAAAATATTTTAGAAATGTCCATGTTTTAAACTAGTTTGGAAATGTGATAATTCTTTGTAACTTGTTATAACAAAATACTGTAATTTAATAATTTTTAAAATTTTTTCAAAAAATTTTACTAACTTAGAAATTACTATAATGATTTATTTCTTTCAAAATAGTTTCATAAATGAGATTTGAGTATATGGGTTTAAAGCATTCTGTCATTATTCTAAGTTCCAAATTCCAGTGATTCATATCAGTTTAACATGCATCCTAAACTGTGGCCTTATCAACATTTCATGACCTTTATTTGCTCTTTGCCATGGTCTGAATATTTGTGTCTCCCCAAGATAAATGTATTGAAATACCACATCCCATAGTGATGGTATTAGGAGGTGGTGGTGAGACCTTTAGAATTAATTAAGTTCTGAAGAAGTAGTCTTCATGAATGGAATTAGTTAGTAACCTTATAAAAGAGGCCCCAAAGCGATCCCTTGTCCCCAATACTATGTGAGTTACACTGGAGGCTTAGCTGTCTAATTGTAAGTGGGCCCTCGGTTATTGAATCTGCAGACACCTTGATCTTTGACTTTCCAGCCTCCAGAACTGTGAGAAATAAACTTCTGTTGTTTGTAACTTACCCAGTTTATGGTATTTTGTGAAAGTAACCTAGTGACCTAAGACACTATTTTTATAAAAGTAAAATGATTCCATTTATTGTTTTACTATTTCTTGAATACTCCCAAAGTTGAATCTGGTAGTTTACTGATTTTCTTTTCTCTTGTAAGAATTTGCCTTTCTGGGGCTGGGACCGTAGCTCAGTGGTAGAGTGCTTGCCTTGCACATGCGAGGCTGGGACCGTAGCTCAGTGGTAGAGTGCTTGCCTTGCACATGCGAGGCTGGGACCGTAGCTCAGTGGCAGAGTGCTTGCCTTGCACATGCGAGGCACTCAGCACCACATAAAAATAAAAAAAGATATGTCCATCTACAATTAAAAAATATTTGGAAAAAAAAGAATTTGCCTTTTTGTCCTTTCCCAATTTACACTATGATTCTTTAAACTAGAATAAATCCTTTATTTATTACACATATTATAAGCTTTTTAGCCAATTTCTCTCATCTATTGATTTTTTAAAAAATAGATCTTATTTTTTAGAACACTTTCAGTTTCATTGTAAAATCGAATGGAAGGTACAGAGATTTCCCATGATAGGGTTATCCCCCACATGTGCACAGCCTGTCTCATTATTAACAATGCATAACACTGTGGTGCATGGGTTACAACTAGTGAGCCAACACTGACACGTTATCACCCAAAGTTCATACTTTATATTAAGGCTTAATCTTGGCTTAATGCATTCAGTGGGTTTGTCCAATTGTATAATGACATATCCACTGCTATGGTTTGGATGTGATTTGAATGTGTCCCCCAAAGTGTCATGTGCTAGAAGCTCCTCAATATGTCAATGTTGAGAGGTGTTGGAACCTTTTTAAGAGGTGAAGCCTGAAGGAAGGTGATTAGGTCATTGTGGGCACTACCTCAGAAGGGATTAATGTAATTGCTGTGTGATCTATGTTTGTTTCTGAGAGAGTAAGTTGTTACAAAAGAGCAAGTTTGGCCCCTGCATCCATTTCTGGCTGCCTGTCTCACATTACCTCTTACACATGTATCTCTTTTCCTTTCTGCTTCTCTCTCATGTTGTAAGGCAGTCAGTGGGGCTTTCACCAAGGGCCTAATGTATGGAGTCACCTGATCTTGAACTTTCATCTTACAGAATTGTGAATTAAATCAACCTGTTTTCTTTGTAAAATATCTGGCTTCAGGTATTTTGTTATAGCAAACCAAAATGGATTAAGATGTCCACCATTATAGTATTTGTGTTATTTAGCTTTTTGTCATTTGACCAAAATACCTGACAAGAACAATTTAGAGAAGAAAAGGTTTACTTTGACTCATGGTTTCAGAGGTTCAGTTCATGGTCGACTGGCTCTAAGGCAGAAATATCATGGCAGAAGAGCGTGGCAGAGGAAATCTGCTCAGCTCGTAGCAGCTAGGAACCAGAGAGAGACAGAAAAGGGGCCAGGGATGAATAAATCCCCAGGGCCATGCCTTCCGTGACCTGTTTTCTCTGCCTACAGTTGCCACCTCTCAGTAATCCATTCAAACTATTAATCTATCAAATGGATGAATCCACTGATGAAGTCAGAGCTTTCATGATCCAGTCATGTCACCTCTGAACATTACTTCATTGCCTTTAACACATGAGCTTTTGAAGGATATTCCAGATCCAAACCATAATAGTGTGTGTGTGTGTGTGTGTGTGTATACACATATATATGAATGTGTGTGCATATATACAGAGCTCTCTCCCCCCAGTTTATGTGTGTGTGTGTGTGTGTGTTAATAAAAACTGGGGATTAAATCCAGGGCCTTGTGCATGCCAGGCAAGCATTGTACTATTAACCTACATCGCTTACTTAGTATTGTATATTTTTACTGCATGAATAATCCTCTGCATGTTCATCCTGCATTTTTTCCATCCCGTGGTAGCCTGTGATCCTTCTCTTGTCTTCATAGTTTTTCTTTTTCCAGTACATTATGTAGTTGGAATCATACAGTATGTAGTTTTTCTCAGATTGTACTTTCACTTAGTAATATGCATTTGTTTTCCTCATGTGTTTTCATGATTTCTCATTTCTTTTTATTGATGAATAATATTCAACTTTGTTTATCCATTCACTTATTGAAGAATGTTTTGCTGCTTGCCATGTTTTAGCATTTGTGAATAAATTAACTATAAACATTCATATCAGAGTTTTTTGTGTGAAGATAATATTTTAAACTCTTTCAGTGCATATTTAATATTTAATTAGTATAATTGCCAGATCATATGGAAAAGTATGGTTAGTTTTATAGGAAAGTGAGAAACTGTCTTCCAAAGTGACTGTACCATTTCACTTTCTTGCCAACAATGAATGAATGTTCCTGTCATTCTACATCCTCATCAGTATTTGGAGTCAGTGTCTTAGATTTTGGCTACTATAATAGGTGTGTAGTGACATCTTGTTGTTTTAAAGTTTGTTAATGACATATGATGTTGAACATCTTTGTTTATTTTTGAGATGTATTTTCAGGTACCCATTTTTTAATTGTTATTTATTTTCTTATAGTTAAGTTTTAACGGTTCTTTATATAATTTGGATACCACTCCTTTATCATATATGTCTTCTGAAAATATTTTCTCCTAATCCATAGTTTGTCTTTTTATTTTCTTGATAATGTCAGAACTGATGTAAAAAGTACATCATACATTTTTAATTTTTTATTATGATGAGAATGCTTAACATGAGGTCTAATCTCAACACAAGTTCATGTGTACAATATGGTATTGTTAGTTATAGGCAGAATATTGTACAGTAGGTATCTAGAACTTACTCATCTTGCATAATTGAAATCTTATGCCTATTGATTAGCAATATGCCATTTTCCTCTGCTCTCCAGTTCTTGGTAATCACCATATTCTCTTATTTCTATAAATTTGACTGTTTTAGATACATAACTGGAATCATATACTATTTGCCTTTCTGCATAGGCTTTTATTTTGCTTAGCATAATGTCTTTATGATTCATCTATGGTGATATTTCTTTCTTAAGGCTGAATAGTATTCCATTGTATGGATATACCATTTTTTATTTACCAAATTATCCTTTGATAGGTATTTCAGTTATTTATACATCTTTTTTTCTTTTTTGCAGTGCTGGGGATTGAACCCAGGGCCTTGTGTTTGCAAGGCAAGCACTCTACCAACTGAGCTATATCCCCAGCCCTATTTATACATCTTGAATCTTGTGACTAGCACTTCTTTGTAGATTGTATAATATTTCTTTGAGACCCTGATTGAAATTAATTCTTTAGAATAAATACACAGAAGTGAGATTATTGAATCACATGATAATGCTATTTAAGTTTTTTATGTAACTTTCATACTGTTTATATAGTGGTGGCACTATTTTGCATTTCTACAATATAGAATATAGGATTCCAGTTTTCAAAATCCCCCACAATGCTTGTTGAACCCAGTGTCACACATGATAGGCAAGCAGTCTACCACTGAGCCAAAACTCCAGCCCCTTGTTTGCAAATATTTTATCCCATTCTGTACTTTACTTTTTTACTGTGTTGATTGTTGTTGATTTTTGTGTAGATGCTCTTTAGTTTGATGTATTACCTACCCATCTTGGCTTTTGTTGCCTATGCTTTTGGTGTCATATCCAAGATATTTTTGGAAATGCAATATGATGAAGACTTTCCCTTGCATGCTTCTTGGGTTTTACATTTTAGGTCTTTTAAGTCTTTAATCTGTTTTGAGTTAATTTTTGTGTGTGGTGTAAGATATTGGTTCAAATTCATTGTTTCGCATGTTGAAATCTAATTTTCCCATCACCAGTTATTTAAGAAATTGTTTTCACCTCCTTGTGCATTCTTGGCACCCTGATCAAAGTAAATTGGCTTTATATGCTTGGATTTACTTGACTCTTTTTTTTTTTTCATTGATCTTTATATCTTATCTGTGCCATATTGTTTTGATTACTATATCTTTGATGTAATATATTTTGAAATCAGGTAGTATGTAGTTCCTTCAGTTTTATTCTTTTTCATTATTGGCTATTCTGGGTTCTTTGGGATTCCATATGAATTTTTTTGGTGAATTCTTCAATTTCTGTTAAAATGTTATTAGAATTTTGATAGGGATCACATTGAATTGTAGATTGCTTTGGGTAGTGTTGTCATCTTAATAATATTAAGTCTTCTAGTTCATTCACATTTGTTTGTATGTTCTTTAGTTTCTTTCATCAGTGTTTTGTACTTTCTTCTCTTATCCCAGAGTATTACATTTTTTGATTTTATAGTAGATGGAATTGGTTCCTTAATTCCTTTTCAAATAGTTCTTTGTTAGTGTATAGATATGCACACATTGATTTTTCAGTCTTTCAACTTTACTGAATTTAGTTCTAACAGGTGTGTGTGTGTGTGTAATCATTAGGGTTTTCTCTATACAAGATCGTATCATCTATAGAGGCGATTTTACTTTTTCCTTTCCAATTTGAATGCCATGTATTTCTTTTTAAAAGGTAATTGCTCTAGCTACTGAAAATTATAAAACATTGATGAAAGAAAGATGAAACAAACGGAAAGATATTCCATGTTCATGGGTTGGAAGAATTCAGATTGTTAAAATGTCCATATTACCCAAAGGAGTCCGTAGATTCAATGCAGTTCCTCTAAAATGTTTATTTTTCACAGAAGTATAAAAACCTAAAATTTGTATAGAACCACAAACAACTCCTAAATGACCAAAACAAACAGAGCCATGCCACACTCTTAGAATTCAAAATACATTATGAAGCTATATATGTGGTACAATAAAAAAAACATATTGACCAATGGAATAGGATGTAGAGCCCAGAAATAAAATCACAAATTTGTTGTCACTTCATTGTTGTCAAAAGTGCCAAGAACCCACACTGGGGAAAGGACAGTCTTTTCTATAAGTGGTGTTGAGAAAACTGTACATCCACATATGAAAGAATAAATATGGACCCTTATCTCCCCCACTTACACAAGAATTGACTCAAAGTGGGTTAAATACTTAAACATAAGACCTAAAACTAAAAACTAGGAGAAAATATATGATTAAAGATCCATGATGATGTAAGTTTGTTAATTTTTGGTTGGATTTTTTTTGTGGTAAATATTGGTTTATTTAGATTGTGTGTTTCTTGTGTAAGTTTTGGCAGATTGGGTCTTTCTTTTTTGGTGGGGGGGTACTGGGTATTGAACTCAGGGCACTTGACCACTGAGTAACACCCGCCCCCCCCTTTGTATTTTATTTAGAGACAGGTTCTCACTGCGTTGCTTAATACCTTGCTTTGGCTGAGGCTGGCTTTGAACTTGTGATTCTCCTGCCTCAGCCTCCCAAGTCAGTGGGATTACAGGTGTGTGCCACCACACTGGCCAGATTGGGTCTTTCAAGGAATTGGTACACAAGGAATTGGTGTCAAATTTGTGGACATAAAATTATTTATAAAATTCTTTATTACCCTTTAAATGCCTTTGGTATTTGTAGTTACATCTCTTCTTTCATTTGTGAAATTAGTAATTTGTGCTCTATTAGCTTGCTAGAGGCCTATCAATTTTATTTATCTTTTCAAATAAATGACTTCTGATTTTGTGGATTTTAAAAATCAATTTTGTATTTTCAATTTCTTTTAACTTTGGCTCTAATTTTTATCTTTTCTTGTTTGTACTTTTTTCCTTCTTATTCTAGAATAGATGTGTTTTTTTTATACTTTCCTAAGATGGAGAGTTAGATTGCTTATATCTTTCTTCTTTAATAATATAGGTTCTTAGTTTAATAATAGAAATGCAACTTTTCAAATTTACCTTCACTTATTCCTTCTTTGAGTTTTTTTCTTTTCTTCATGTAGATTTGAGTTTCTCACTATAGCCTTTGCCTTCTTTCTGAAGAAATAACATTCCTTGTAAGGCTAGTCTGCTGGCAAGAGTGCTGTGTATTTTTGTTTGTAAGATGTCTTTTTTTTTCTCCTTCACTTTTGAAGAGTAATTTGTAGGATACAGAATACAGAATTTTTTTTTTTTTTTAAGGATACAGAGTTCTTGGTTTCAAGTTTTCTTCTATCAGTACTTTAAAGATTTTGTTCACTTTTTTTTTGTTTGTTTGTTTACATAGTTTCTGAGAAGTCAGATGCAATTCTAATCTTTTTTTTCTCTATGGTTAAGGCCCACACCACTTCCTTCTATGAATTTTTTTTGTTTGTTTGTTTGTTTCTTTGTTTTCTCTGGAAAGGTGATTTGCTAGGGATTTAACCCAGAGTCTCTTGCATGCTAGTCAAGCACTCTGCTACTGAAATACACCCTCCTAAAAATCTTTGATTTTCTACAGTTTAATATGATATACCTATATATCACTTTGGGGGACATTTATCCTGTTGTGTTCTCTGAACTTCCTGGCCTGTGCTGTGGTATAATAAATTAATTTGGGGGAACTCTCAAGCACTGTTGTTTCAAATATATCTTCTGTTTCTCTCTTTCTTCTTTTGATATTCTCATTATGCCTTCATTACATCCTTTGTAGTTATCCAAAAGTTCTTTGATTTTGATTTTTTTTTTTTTAGTTTTTCCCCTCCCTTCCCTTCCTCTTCCCCTCTTTCTCCTCCCACTCCTCTTCCTTTTTCTCTTCCTTTCCTCCTCCTCCTATTCAACCCCCGCCCCATTCTGGAACTTTTTGTTATTATATGCTAAAGCTTAGGAGATTCTTTTCTTTCCATGTACAGTCCACAAATAAATCATCAAAGGTATTGTTTATTTCTGTTACAGTTATTTTGATCTCTAGAGTTTCTTTTTGATTCTTTTATAGACTTTCCATTTCTCTGATTAAATTGCTCATTAGTTTTCACATCTGTCTGTTTGAGCCCTTAGTATATTAATCACGTTCTTTTAAATTCCCAACCTTCTAATTCCAACAGCCCCTATCAGGTTATCACACTTGCTCTGTCTTCAAACTATATTTTTTCCTTTAAAAAAAATTATATATACATACACACACATAAACACACACACATTTGTAGATGGACACAATACCTTTACTTACTTACTTACTTACTTATTTATTTATTTATTTATTTATTTATTTATTTATTTATTTATTTTTATGCGGTACTGAGGATTGAACTCAGTGCCTCACATGTACTAGGCAAGCACTCTACCACTGAGCTACAACCCCAACCCTGTTTTTTGCCTTTTAATGTATTTTGTTATTTTCCCCGCTTTGGCTAGTTAGGAATGATGTACTTGATAAAAGCAGCTGCTGTGAATATGTTTTCAATAATGTGGTTTTAGAAAGAAGGGCATTGGGTGGCTGGGGATGTGGCTCAGTGGTCAAGTGCTTGTCTAGCATGTGTGAGGCACTGGGTTTGGTCCTCAGCACCTCATATAAGTAAATAAAATAAAGGTCTTTAAACAGCTAAAAAATAAAAAAAAGGGATCCGGGAAGCATCCTATAGTTCTAAATTCTGTCTTTTAATGAGCCTTTTCCTATAGCCTGTTAATTTTACAAGTGCTTCTCATCTACCTTAGTTCCCCCACCCTGCTTAAGGTATGACGGCATGCTTAGAATGGGTAGAACTAGGTATTTACCTTCTCCCTCAGGGAAGTCTAGATCATCCTGGAGTTCCATAGTTTCCTATCTGTTCTGGAACAACCCAGTCCTACAGTTTGAGAACTGACCCAAAAATGCTGTGAAACAAAAGAAAAGAGGTAAACAGATCCAGGATTGTACAAAGTGCAGCATATTGGAGACTGACAGAAGTGTGATCCTGGGTCGTAAGACTGGTAGAGCCCTGCAGTTTAGGTCGGAAGGAGGGCTGTATGAGAAGTGATCAGTACAAAATTTACTTCATTCAAGCCGTACTATACCAGTCTATTTAAAGCTAATTTCAAAGAGTCAGGCTCATTTCTGGTGCCAGGTTCTGGTTATAAAGCTCCACATCTCACTCTAATGTTTGTTTGTTTTCCTGTTTATAGTATACTGAAAACCTAGTCAGGGAAAATTAACCAGACTTACTCCGAGGAGGTTATGTCATTTACAACTCAAGATAACTGTCGTCAGGTTAAGCTGAATCCAGAAACTTCTCTCATGTGGGATGCTAGACGGAGCTGAGTTGAATACTTCCCTTTCCTTAGGTTGATTAAGCTCTGAAAAAAACTAACAGTTTAGGCTCTGGTAAAATAGTTTTTCTTGAGGACAGTCCTTATTAAGAAGAGCGGAATGCTCTGCTGTGTTTAAAATCTTTACCTTTCCCTCCTCTGTTGAACTATGAGGTTCTTTTCTCTAATGTGAGAACTCAGTTAATCTCCCAGAAGTAAAATTCACCTCCTATATGACCAAGTTTCCTAGAACTTTTAACTGAAATCTGTCTACAGTGAGCCTCTAGTAGTTCAAGTACAGTTTAGTTTTAGTTTTTCTTATTCTGGCAGTAGTTCCTGGGAAAGTTTCCACTTTGGAAAGTAAGTAGTAATGCTTTATATGAACTTGACTCTTTCCAATTTGGGTATACCTATGTCTCATTCACAGTGAAGAAGAAACTTGTTAGTTTTTCAGTTTGTTTAGCTTTTTATTTATTGTTTGGACGGAGTGACAACTTCTAGCCTTCTGTGATATAGCATTAGAAACTGGAAGTCCTGTTTCTTCTCTTGATTTTTTTTTTTACCTTATTTGATGCATTTTGGGGTTTAATATTCCTTTCTACTTTGATGATTTTAGTTGATCATATATAAAGTTTACCATGTCTGTGGTTGAGTCTGAGAATATTTTTCTCTATAATTTCTTTACTTCAATTCTCAGGAAATTGCTCTTCTACAGAGGTAAATATAGTGTTTTGCTTGTATTGATTTAGTTAAAGAAAAATCTTACAACTTAAATTTTATTCATTAGCAGATCATTTTACCTTATAGAATAGTATAGTGCCATCTAGTTATCCCATTACAAATTTATTTTAAAACTTTTGTTTTTCTAGTATTTTAAGATAATTCTGTTGTCTAACATATATCAAATTATTATATATTATTTGCCAACTGTTTCTCATATGGTGGTCTGTAGTACTATTCTTGTTGATATTTTGTGGTATATTATGAAACTAGTATGACCAGTTCTTCCATGTCCTTTATTTATTATGCATTTTAATATCTTCTTTTTTGTATTTTTATATTGTGGTAAAATGTATGTAACTCAAAGTTTTCCCTTTTAACTACTTTCAAGTGTACACTTCAGGAGCATTAAATACACGTACATTTTTGTGCAGCCACCAACACCATCCTTTTCCAGAACATTTGTTTTGTTTTCCCAAACTGAAACTTCCTACCCCTTAAACAAATAACTTCAAATTTCTCCCTTCCTTCAGCCCTTGGTAGCCTTCATTTTACTTTTTTCCTCCGTGTTAAGTACCTCATTTAAGTGGAATAACATTTATCTTTTAGTTAGTGGCTTATTTTTTACAGCATGTCCTCAGTGTTTGTCTGCATTGTTGGGCAACCATCACAAGGTTTGTTAAATAAAAACTCTGTTACCATTAAAAAACAACTATCCATTTTCTTTCCTAAACCCCTGGTAATTTCTAATCTATTTTCTGTCTCTATGAATATGCCTATTTCAGTTACCTTCTATAAATGGAATCAGATAATACTTGTCCTTTTGTGACTGAGTTTTTAGCATAATCTCTTCAAAGTTATTCATGTTACAAGTATTTATGAGAAGTTAATTCCTTCTACAAGCCCAATAGCATTGTCTGTATATACTACATTTGGTTTTTTTGTTCACATGTTAATCGACGCTTGGGTCGTTTTCACCTTTTGGCTTTGGTGAATAGTGCTGCAATGAAAAGTGGAATGCACAAATCTGTTCATGTCCCTCTTTTCAATTCCTTTAGGCATTTTTCTAGGAATAGAATTGCTTAAATGACTGGTAATAATATGTTTAACATTTTGTAATATGACAATTTTGGAACTAGCTTTTTTGGGAATCATCCAATTTCCATAATGACTGTGCTGTTTATATTCCTGCCAACAGTGTATAAGGGTTCCAGTTTTTCCACATTTTTGCCAGCATTTGTTAATTTCTGTGTTTTTAAAAAATAACCATTCTAATCTGTGTGAAATAGTCTGTCCCTGTTGTTATGGTTTACATTTCTTTATTGATTAGTTATGTATATCTTTTCATGCTATTGGTTATTTTTGTATCTTTGGAGAAATGTCTCTGTAAGTACTTTGCCAATTTTAAAATTGGGTTCTTTTAGGGGAGAGTGAGTTGTAAGAGTTCTGTACACTGTCTATTCTTAATATTAATCCCTTATGAGATAATATGATTTGTAAATCTTTTATGTGGGTTATTTTTCTCTCTCTCTCTCTCTCCTTTGATGCACTGAAAGTTTTAATTTTAAAGAAATCCATTGTATTGTTATGGAAAATCACGCTCAGCAAGAGACCAAGCACCACTCAGAACTCAGGTTTATTTATGCTTGGGGACCCAGATTAGCTAGTGCTCTGAAATTCTGGGCCCGGAGCCTAAGTAACATGGGACTTTTTATAGGAAATTTGACATCATTTCTTAACCATTACAACATTGGTGGGTTTGAATTCTTGGCCTGTGTGACAAAGACCATGCACAGGGAATTTATTATAAGTAGTTCACAGATATAGAACAAAGACAGTAAAACACCTGTGAGTATTATTACAAAGTGACCTTCACCACAGGCAGCTGTAACTCAAGACGACTTGAGTTTATCTCCTTAAAGAGCTATATTTCTGAGAACTAAGCCTGCAGAGTTATAGTTTAGACAGCAGTTAATTGGCACAGTACAATTTATACTAGCAATTAAGTGATGTAGCTACATTCCTACAGTTCAGAAAGTTACCATGTATAAGAAATGACTTTTTTTCACAGGCATCTGTTGAACCTGAATTCTGGCACAGGGGTGTTTACATTTCAGGAGGGAGTAAGCAGAATCCTAGAGACAGCTATTTACAATCCAGTAGGTAGTTGAATTAGATTCCCTGTAGAAAGGTTGACAGGGGAGGAAAAATTAACCTTTTCTCCGGGTGTTGGTTCTTTATCATAATGTTCTTATAATTTCATTTTATAATCAGGTCTGGTTTCTCCCTCAGAGTATCTTTTCTTTCACTGACTGCTTTTGTTGTCATTTCCAGAAAATCATTGCTAAATCCAGTGTCATAAAGATTTCACCTTATGTATTCTCTAGCAAAGGTTTTATAGTTTCTGTCTTATATTTAGGTCCTTGATCCATTTTGAGCTATTTTTTCCATATGTTATTAGGTAAGAATCTAGTGTCTTTCTTTTGTATATTAGTTACTCTTTTGTGTTCCCAGTACCCTTTCCTCATCAAATGATTTTAGCACCTTAGTCTAAAATATTTTGACCAAAATTTTTGAGGGTTTATTACTGGGTTCTCTTTTTAATTCCTTTGGTCTCTGCCTGTCTTTTTTCCAATACCACACTGTGTTTTGTGCATTCTTATAACTTTTTAAGAGATATTATTTGGTTTCCTACATTTTTAAAATCTTCCTTATTTTTTGACTAATACATAAAATTTAGACATACTAATGGGGTACCATGTAATGCATAATGTTTAAATCAGGTTAAACACATTTATCTCATCAAACATTTATTTATGATAAAAACTTTCAAAATCCTTCTAGTTTTTTGAAATAAACTACATTACTGTTAACTGTAGTCACTATATTGTGCAGTAGTGTACCTTCTTTTAAAAAATAATTCTTAGAATTTTATTGCATTGCAAAATATTTGTTTTTAAACTTTTAGTACATCTGAAAGCACATGAAGGAGAATACAAAAAGAAAAAGAAAGTGGAGGAACACCTCAATGGACCAGTGATGCTTTATTAAGCAACGGAGAGGCACATTTTTCAAGGGGAAAGTGGTGGTGGGCTGCATCAAGTGTCTGGATTTTCTAGGGTTTAGCAGGACCAAGTCATGGGAGGAGTTTTGATGACCGAGCTCATTTAGGTCGGGGTAGGAGGGCAGGTAGGGGAATAGTACGGGAAGTTCCCTGGTGCATATTGTCCATATTCTTCAACATCTATTTATTAACTTGAGTAATGTGCATATATATAGTATTTCTCTTTCAGGGACTTTGAGTATTCCCAGTTCCTTTACTTTCTTTTGTCACAACAGGGTAGAATGTTTCAAAATTGCTATCTAAAAATGTATACCAGGAAGTATCTTTAAATATGTGTGATTTATACCATGTACATTTTAGAATGAGATTGTCAAATTCTACAAAACAACTAGTTGATATTTGTTTTAAATTTTTAAACTTTTTTTATTTGTTCTTTTTAGTTATACATGACAGTAGAATGTATTTTGTCATATCATACATATATGGATTATAACTCCCATTTTTGTGGTTGTCCATGATGTGACGTTACACTGGTCATGTATGCATATACGAACATAGGATAGTTATGTCTGATGCATTCTGCTCACTTTCTAACTTGTTGATATTTTGGTTGAGATGATATAGTTGTGTTTGACTTCATTGTATATGCTCTTTGAATTAAATGACATTATCTTTTGAAAATTATTGATTACTCATTTTCATTGTTTTCCAGTGACCATTTAAGGCTTCTTTTTGGTCAAGAAAATTCCCTACTATAACATCTTTCTTCTATAACCTTACACTTCATATGTAGTTTACAGTTAAAATTTAATTTTTTTTCCAATGTGTATTATGCTAGAAAAATAAGGACTATTACCCCATTTGTTCTTGCCTCAAGAGAAGCATGAGTATCTGAGCATTTACTCTTTCCATCATTTAGATCATATTCTACCTTTATTTATAGTGCCTGTAGTGATCATTTTGCTGGGTGTGTGTGTGAAATGACCTTTTCAGTAGACCTTCTTCTTCAATAAATGAAACAAACTCTGTGATAGTGTGTTTAGATCTCTTATCCTTCAAGATTGATTCTTGAGGACTGAGAACTGAAATGAGTTGACTTGGTTGAAGCTTTTTTTGTAGGTGAAAAGTGGCTGAGTCTTTTGATTTTGAATATTTGGCATTTAATTTCCAATATAAAGGTAAAGAAAATTATACCAAAGTAAATATGAAAAGGATAAGCAATGTAATAACAGTAATAAGTATTCCTTTTACCATGATACTACATTGTTAGTATTTGGATACTGTTGCTTTTAAACTTATAACTAATTTTTCCTATTCCCAATCATTACTGTCAAAGAAGCATTTGTATTACTGTTCTTTATAGTAATTTTTTTTCATTTATTGTAGTTATCATAGTTGTAAAATTAATAAAATTAGGTTATTTTAAATATGTAACAAGTACAGAGAATAATATCACAGTACACATTACTCAGATTTAGCTAGTAGTTTCCTTTTTTTCTATCAAATTTGTCTTTTTTTAAAAAAAAAGAAATAGAATAGAAAGTTAAGACCTCATTTATATTGTATTTCCTGAGTCTGTTATTCTCTATCCATAGAGTTATCCGTGATCCAAATAGCTTGAATCCTTTTTGTCTGTATTTCAAATTTGATTTCATGTGTGTACTTACATATGATAGTATATTTATATTGAAAAATTTTATTAGAAATATTATGCTTATCATGCCCAAACTTGTTTTTCATTCAGTCTTATATATGAAATTATTAAATAGTACTGTAGATTTTAAATTCTTTCCTATTTTTAAATTTGTTACTATACTCTGGACTTCATTTTTTATTTATCTTTTGATATGTGAACCATGCTTGAAATTTATTAATAATTAGCTTTGGCTTAAGTTTGATTATTAGGAAACTTGTGTTCTTAGAATTCTACTTTTCAAACCTCTTCAACTTATTTAATATTTTTGTAAGATTATTCTTTTGCTCATTTTACATGTACATAATCCTTTAATATGTATATCCTGTTTTATCCAAAGACATGTGGAACTAAGGTATAAACTTCTCAAATCTGAGTTGAGTATTTTTTCTTTGCCCAGATCATTTAGTCTTCTATGTAGGAATATATGTGTAACCTATTGGATTTTTATTTTGAATGCATGCCAATTGGATTTTAAGTTCATTTGGGCTTTATGTGAATTGAATATAATACAATTCTGTTTTGCAGGGATTCACAATCAAGTAAGACAGTAGATAACATTTCTGCAAAGCAGGCTGTACATACTAAAGAAAAGCGAAGAGATGATGATGGCCTTTCTCTTCTAATGTCTGACACTCAGCCTAAAGGTTTGTGAACCTTAGAAAACTGTTGGAATTTGAATTTTTGCTTACCACATTTATAGTACATTTAAGTTATAAATAAATATTTCATCTTACATGGGAAGGATACAAATGCAAAGGGAGATTATTTAGCAACACAAAGAAATTTGCAAATTCTACTATTTTTGTACTTTAGTACATATTTCTTGATTTATTTGCCCAAACCAAAAATTAAATTTGAGTATTGTTAGTTTGTTTCTTTCGTGTGTGTGTGTGTGTGTGGAGGCTAGAGATGTAGCTATAAAGTTGTAATGTTCATTTAGCTATTCTAAGTGTTGTTTTCATGAATATTGATATTATTGCTAACTGAATTTTTATTATTAGCTTCTCAATGTCTATTCTTCTACTGTGAAATACATTCTTTATTTATTAGAATTTCTCTCAACTCTAGAAGGATGCCAAACAAGCCACTGTTAGCAAATTTGAAGGTAAATATATCCCAGACTTCTGAAAATTCTTTGTAGACCTCCTCATATATAGGATTAATGATTTGATGATTTTTTTCTCCTTCATCTCTTTTTGAAGATTTAAAAATATTTTACCAAAATTTGTACAAAAACAACTTACTGTATTAGTCATTTGTGAAACACCTCCAGGGGTCTCTTGGATTATACATAATTTAAAACAAGGTAGTTTGTTTTCTGAGTTATTTGTAAGTTATTTACAAGGTAGAAACTTCCTTTAATCACTATGAAATACTTATGTACTTCATTTCAGACACAGCTATTTAAAATTTTTTTTAGTAACCTTTTTCACAGGAGAGAAAAAGTCAAAAGGAAACTAGACTAATAAATTTTTTGTATATGAGAAGCCAGCTGAACTCTTATGAGGAAAATCTTTGGAGAAAAATATTCAGTCATTAAGTACTATCAGTATAATGAAAGATGTTTATTTTTGTATTAAATGATGCTTTTCCTAGAAATAGATACTCTCAAGATAATTTTTAGCCCTCTCCTTCTACTGCTTGTTTATCTAAAGAGAGTAGGAATATTTGAATAGCAAGTTTTCTTATTTGTTTCCTTCAGTATAGTTGTCCCCCTGTATCCATAGAAGATTGGTTCCAATATGTTCCTCCCTCCCGCCCTTCCCTGTGCAGACACCAATTATCTGTGGAGGCCCAAGTCCTACATATGAAATGATGTGTATTTTCATGTAAACTGTGTTCATCCTTCCGTATTCTTTAATCTCTTGATTATTTGTAATGCATGACATAGTGTAAGTGCTGTGTAAATAGTTGTTGCATTGTATTGCTTAGTGAATAATGACAAGAAAAAGAAGTCTGTGCATATTCAGTACAGATGTAAACATGGGAGGCCTAATCACACAGTACACCCTTAGTTGTTGTTGAATGCATGGATGTGCCTATGAAGGACTGACTGTAATTACCTCAGGGTCACAGGAGAATTTTATAAATGCGTCAGGGAAAAAATGCACAATAAAAGAAGCACTTTATAGTGTTTTGAATCCTTAAAGGTAAAATGGTACGTGAAGTGTTCTTAAAGAAATTAGCTATTGAACATTTATTTAAACTTAGGATATTTGCTCTCCTATAGATAATTGTGTCTAATACTAATTGTTTAATGTAAACTGATAAAATAATGAAAATTCTGAATTAAACCCCAGGTGTACCCTTCTTTTTGTAATATGTTTGTCTTGTGGAATTTGCTTTTACCATAAACATACTCTGGAAATATTTAATATTCTTCTCCTTATTTCTCTCTCTCTCTTTTTCTTTTTGTACTGGGTATTGATACCAGGGATACTTTATCACTGATCTGCATCTCCAGTACTTCTTAAAAAATTTTTTTTTAAATAAAATTTTAAGACAAGATCTTGCTAAGTTGCTTTGGACCTTTATAAATTTCTGAGGCTGGGCTTAGACTTGGGATCCCCCTGCCTCCTAAGTTGTTAGAATTATAGGTGTGGGCTACTGTGCCTGGCTAATTTTCTTTTGTTTAAAATATTTTTTTCATTTATTTAATTTTATTTTCTACGAACATTCCACATTAAATCATATATATTTTAGAATCCATTTTTTATAATACGTAGCTCTATGTAATAATTATTCCTGTTTTTCCTGAGATAAGCTTAACTAATGTGTGAAAAGTAAATTGTTTAAAGGAAAACTGTAAAACAGTTTCCTCAAGCTCCTTTATTTCCAGTAGTCTTTTACTGTAGTGTTTATATTTATATTATAAAACTTAATATATTTTGTTTAGAAATTAGACTATTTTTATAATTTAAAATATTACAAAAAATTTTAAAATGCTTTTTAAAATATTGTGTTGATGATTTGGGGGAAGTTTGTTTTCCTGGGAGAGGGAGTAGAATATTTTCTTTGGAAATTGAAAGGCAATTGACTATCTTTGGAGTTTTTATCCTCAGTTCTGCCCTGGTACATTCCTTTTATAGAATGATACAGATATATTATCATGGATGTTAGTTATTAAGAGTTGATGAAGATAGAATAAGAACAAGAATAAAGAGAAGGTGTATCATGTCAAATGAACGTAAAGGTCACACTAGTCAGTATTAGACAAATGTAAGTTGTGAATCAAAGTAAACCGCTTTTGACTTGCCGTGTGTAAACTTTGAGTTGATACTCTCGTAATATATCTTAGAAAACAGTAACTCAGGATAACTTTAATTTATTTAGGTAGAAACTTTTAGAAGATTTTTTCCACAATTATTATTTTTTTATTATTTTTATTTAGCTTTTAATTTTTTACAGATTGCATTTTGATTCATTATACACAAATGGGGTACATAATTTTGTTTCTTTGGTTGTACACAATGCAGATTCATATCATTCGTGTAATCATACATGTACTAGAAGATATTTTTGTTTAGTACATCTATTTGATAAATGAAAAACCACGCATTTTTAATGATGATTGGCATGGGTTTTAGAATGATGCTTTAAAAAGATAACTAATTGATAAAATCACAGTGAATTATCAAAATATTTTTAAGACATGAATTTTCTAGATTTTATTGTTTTTTTTTTTTTTTTTTTTTGTTATATTACCACCAAATGAATTCTTAGCAAATGGAAAAACATGGTTTGGTTCCTCCAATTTGATTGCTCCCAAAAAGGATATTCCCTCTTCATGTATTTTCCTCACCTCATATTATATCCATTGCATAATGAACATTTACTTTGTGTAAATAGGTTAATAAAAGATATGCCTTTGGGCTGGGGATATAGCTCAGTTGGTAGAGTGCTTGCCTCATAAACATGAGGCCCTGGATTCAAATCCCCAGCCCCACAAAAAAAAAAAAAAAAAAAAGATATGCCTTTATATTCATCCAATATCAGCATTGTAATTTAACAGTGAATCTCTGTTATCATGAGCTTTGGAAGTAGTATAGCAGTTTTGATGGACATTTGTTTGAACTCCTCTAAAAGGAATTCTTTTTATACTTTATGGCCATATATATGCCTCTTCTGTTTTTTTTTTTTTTCAAGACCTTGAAAGTAGAGATCCTGACTGTCTTGAAGATGATAGCATAAACAAGGATGTTATATCTTCTGATTCAAAAATGGAACCTGCTCTGATTTCCAGGAAGACAAGAAGAAGACTCAGAAATAATTTATCTGATTCTCATAATTCTACTTCTTTGGATAAGCCAGTAGAACAAACAGTAAGTAGAGGTGTTTAGATGTCATAGGAAATAATTTTGTGCAGTGATAAAAATGGGTTGACTGTAGTCCAATAATGTTCTCCCAACTTTCTTCTTTCATCAGCTTCCTTTAATTGTTTTTTGGTTCTTTTCTAGCTTTGTTTTATTTCTTCTTCTTCTTCTTTTTTGCAGTATTGTGTATTGAACACAGGGCCTCATGCATTTTAGACAAGTGCTCTACCCCTGAGCTACATCCCCAGTGCTTTTAATTTTTATTTTGAGATAGGTTCCACAAAGTTGCTCAGCTACCTTGAACTTGTGATCCTCCTGCCCTAGCCTCCTAAGCAGTTGGGATTTAAGGAGTGCACCACCATACCTGGCCTAGCTTTGTTTATTTAAAAAATATCTTATGTGTATCTTTTCTCAGTAATACAATTATTGGAACAAATTCCACATTTTAAGCGAGTGAAAAAATGAAAGTTTCTTTTTCTCTGATACTACTCTTTCCTTAGTAATTTGGTGTGTATCCGTGTAGTTTTTCCTGTACTTATAAGACTGGTATACACAAGTCCTTCAGACTTGTTTTCTTTTCCTTTAACCATCTACTAATCATACCGTCCAGTCACTTGCTCTATAAAATTGTGATTAGACTTTTTTTCCAGTAGTGTTTAAGCTCATATTTATGTAATTTTAGGGAATTTATTGTAAGTAATTGTCATATCTAATACATATAGTTCCTATTTTCAAAGACTTCTTACACATTAAAACTATAAGGAGGTAGCTTTTTGATTCCTTTGATTTACAAATCATTTCAGAACCTCAAAGTGCCTTTGGTTATAAATGTAAACAAGATTTAGATTTATAGAGTCATGGAGAGGTTGAAGGCAGTGGTTTTCATAATTTTTAATGTTGTCCTTTTTGCTTTTAATTTTCTGCTTTTGTTATCAAAGTAGTTGGTTTTATGACCTTATTACTTTTGAAAAAAAATTCTCTCGTTCTAAAGTTGTAGATCATGAGAGACCATCTGAACCATTTGTAAAGATGGGCATCTTCCCCTCTCACCCTTTAAAAAATTGTTTAGGCATCAGATTGGACAGGCCAAATCCTATATCTCTATACATGGGAGACACTGCCAAGTATAATAATTGTGTATTTTTCTATCTATGTAGTTATAGAAATGATGTAATATTTTATGTTTTTCTTTAGGAGGTTAAGCTTAAAAAAGTGTTTTAAAGAAGCCAGATTATAAAAATGCTAATTTTTCTGTACATTTATGTTCAGAAAGGACAAGAAGATGACTCAACAGTCTCTAATGAGTTTGAAAAGTCAGGTAAAGATTATCATCAGGCCCCAAAACTACTTGAAGATAATACACCTGAACCTGTAGAAAGTGATCTTACTAAACTGTCGTCATGTGGTAGTCAGGAGTTGGATTTGAGTGCTTCCTCCAAAAGTGCTGCTGACTATTCAACCACTGAAAATTTTGGGAGTTCTGTTTCCATTAATACAGTGGAGATTTCTTCTGTGATTGAGAAGGATAAGAATGAGTTGAATACAGTAGAAAAGCCTCTTCTAAGTGAACACAGTGAAGGGAATCAATCATTGATCTCAGCTGAACCAAGTAAGTAACAGAAGAATTGTAAAGGAACTTAATTTTTTCCGATTTACTCAGGAGTGTTTTCTTCTCAAACAAATTTTGCTAAGGCAATAAACTGTTATGACATCACTGTAAAATGTATTAACTTTTAGGAAAAATGTCTTGGGATTTGAGGGTTCCTTCACAAATCTTATAATATCAACTTAGGCAAACGAAGGGAGCATTTAGAAGCAAAGTAACTTTTTTTTCTTTTAAACTAATCACTGTGATTCAATTCAGTGTTTTTAAAAAAGATTCTCTAAGGACCATTAATTATTTTCATTTGGTTGATGAAGCCAAGTTTAAGTGCTATTTAACTATTATCATTCATTTTTATATAATGAATATGTGAATAGTTGATGCATTTACATGGTCCAAAAAAATTCATAAGGTTCTAAAGGTTATATAGTAAGTAGTCTCTCAAATCTTCCCTTAGCTATGTATTTATCCCTTTCATAAGCAACTGGTATAGTTGGGCTTAAAGTGCAATTTAGTGTAATGGCACACTATATTGTTAGAAATAGAAGTGTTCCTAAGGTCTTGTACTAGTTAGCTTTCCATCACTGTAACAAAATACCTGAAAAAATTAACTTATGAAGAGAAAATGTTTATTTTGACTCACAGTTTTGTGGATTCCAATGCAAGATTGGGTGGACCTCTGGTGAATGTGGCAGATGGCAATGATAGGGAGTGCGTGGTAGAGCAAAACAACTTGTATTATGAGTCACAGAGCAAAGGGAATGACTGGACAGATGGGGCACCACATCCCCTTTAGGGGCACGTCTCAATGACCTAAGGACCTCCCATTAGGCTCTGTATCTTAGAGATTCCCTCACCTCCCAATAATGCCACCTTGGGTTCCAAGTCTTTTAACACAAACCTTTGGGGAACACTTAATACCCAGACTAGAGCAGTTTTCCTTATGGCTTTAAACATTTTTAAACTTCTTTGTCCTATAGAAGGTAAAGTTGCAGGTGATAACTAAATAATAATACTGATATGGAAACATGGTATAGAACTAGGGTAAATAAGATAAAGAATATTAATCTAGTTCTAAATTGAATAAGTTAAGATGATTAATGAGATTTTTCAAGATATTACATTAATTAGAAAGTTCTTTATTTGATGATTATTGTGACATATTCAAAATACATTTTTCCTTTTTAGTTGTTGTTTCCAGTGATGAAGAAGGACCCATTGATCATAAAAGTTCAGGAATTCTTAAATTACAATCTAAGAAAGACTATGAGATTACTAATGAAAAGGAGAGACCTTCTGAATTACCATTGTCAGAACTACCACTGGTTACCTGTGAATCTAGACAGGTAATTTATTTCTGCCTTCTCTCAGATTAACAATGAAATATACTTGTTGGATAATCATTATTTCTTTTAATAGGCAGAATATTGTAATACAATTGTAAATTTTCTTAGTTGGTATTTTGAGACAACTTTTGTATTAGTTTGAGTGAAATAATTTGGTTTTTTGAAGTGAAAGGAATATGACACTTTTTTTTCTAATCATTTATATTTTTTGTCTAAATATTCTTTGACTTAAATACTTTTTTTGATTCTCATTGGACATAAAATTTATCAAAACATTTTGTAGAATAGTGTATAATATTCATTTGGTCTTAGAGTACTGTGGCTACTAGAAATTCCTTTTCCTCACATACTTTTAAGGCAATATGATACACAGGTATGTGTTCAAATCCTGGCTCTGGCATCTGAGCAAATCACTTCCTTTTTTTTTTTTTTTTTTTTTTTTTCAGTACTGGGGATTGAACTCAGGGGCACTCGACTACTGAGCCACATCCCCAGCCCTGTTTTGTATTTTATTTAGAGACAGGGTCTCACTGAGTTGCTTAGTCCCTTGCTTTTGCTGAGGCTGCCTTTGAACTTGTGATTCTCCTGCCTCAGCCTCCTGAGCCACTGGGATTATAGGCATGCGCTGGGCTAGCTTCTTATTTTATCACTAAAATAAAGTCATAGTTATTGGTCTGATTGATTGGAGTCACTTATGGTTGATTTAATTCTCCTTTTTATTTGGGGATAAAAACATAGGAAGCAGTAAAAGAAGAGGATGATAAAGCTTTGTGAACTGGGTTAATGAATATTATGGTACGTTTTAAATGAGGATTAATCACATTTGCTAGAAGGGGAGTGAGTATATATGCATAATTGCTATAGTGATAATTTATTAGATCATTTATGATGTTAAAGAAGGATAATGTGGAGACTAGATATATATGGAGTTGAAAAGTCATCTGAAAGTTGTGAAATTCAGAAGAGATTGTAGGGCACAGTTACTACTGATACTGCCTAGTTGTATATTATTTATATATTATATTTATAATATATTTAGAAATATATTTATATATTAAAATTATTTTTATATTTATTGGTTCATTTTAGTTATATGTAATAATTTGATTAATTTTGACATATTCTCATATCATTTAAAAGCAGAGTTACTCAAGAGTATGTGGTATGATTTTTGAGACTTTGGGTAACTTTGAGGCATTTCTGGTTGACTGTCTTTAAATGAAGAATCTATAATAAATCATAATAGATTTGATGTAACATGGTTCTTGAGCATATATTCTTTCATTGCACCTTAAAAGTGTAATAGCAGCTGGGTGCAATGATGCACATCTGTAATCCTATGGACTTGGAGGCTGAGGCAGGAGATCAGAAGCCAGCTTGGGCAATTTCGCCAGATCCTGCCTCAAGATACAATGAAAAGGACTGGGTGTGTAGCTCAGTGGTAGAGCACCCTGTATTCAATCTCCAGTGTTTCCCTGGTCTCCCACTCACAAAAGTGTGGTAGCAAGAGTACTGTGTTGGTTAATAGAAGCAATTTTGTGTGCTTTAGTACTTGTCCTTGAGTACAAACCTGAGTTTGAGTCTTTCGCTTATTACTGACTTGCTTATATACCTAGGCAAGTTACTTAACCAATCCAAAAATCTACCAGTTTTAAGAAATGGAAAAAAAAGAAAATCTATCTATAAGTTGGTTGTAGAGTTTAAAAAACGTATTTAAAACTCATTTAAATTAAAGAACTACATGAATCTAAATTTATCTGTTGACTTAAAACGGTATAAAGCCAATTAGAAAATACTGAATGGGAAGCCATGACTTTGATGCAGATAAGGATATTATTTCTGGTGTTTAGGCCTTTGGAATTAATTTTGGATTTGACTTGAATATTTTCAAGGTAAATGATATATTTTTCAGAAAAAAAAGTGTCACTATTTTTTCACATTAAGAACAATGTAGCCAGGCGTGGTGGCCCACACCTGTAATCCTAGCGCATTGGGAGGATGAGGCAGGAGAATCGCAAGTTCAAAGCCAGCCTCAGCAAAAGCGAGGCGCTAAGCAACTCAGTGAGATCTTGTCTCTAAATAAAATACAAAATAGAGCTGGGGATGTGACTCAGTGGTTGAGTACCCCTGAGTTCAATCCCCAGTACCCCCCTACCAAAAAAAATGTAAAATTCTTCACAAATTTATTAGTAGTAATTTTAAGAATTTGCCCTTGATTATTTTTAGCATTTATATAATACTTAGGTTGTATGCATTTTATTCTTTATTAGGCATCATCTGAATTATGTCCATATAATCCAGTCATGGAAAACATTTCCTGTGTTATTCCTAATAATGAGACAGATCTAAAACTGGATTTTATATTTACTTCTGTGTATATTGGTAAAATAAAAGGAACTTCTAAAGGTTGTATTACAGTAAGTACCTTTTCTTTATTTTTTTAGTTTTGGATTTTGGACATTTTCAGACTTTTATGTTTGTGCAAACGAAAACAGAACTGAGATTAATTTATATAGGGCATTTTGGATATGATGAAAGTCATCAGACTTTGAAATGTGTCTTTAATTCCCTCTCCTAAAATTTTGATCTCTTTGTTACTTGCCAATGAATCAACTCCTCTTGGGGCGAGGAAAAAGATTTATGTGGAGAGTCAGCAAACCGAAGAAGATGGGAGGTTCTCACAGACTATCTTAAGCAATTTTTAGTGGCACAAAGGGTAGGAGGAGCCAGGGAGCCAGTGGGCAGGAAGACTTTTTGCTGAGCAGTCCTTTATCATCCAGGACTGATTTTTTTCTTTTTCTCTTCTGTCAGAATATCCTTGAGATAACAATCAGCCATCATCTCCTAGGGTGGTTTCTATAATTCATTAGATATTATTTTGCTTTAATTAAAGAACAGGATTAGCAAATTCTTAGTTCACACTTCGGGTGTTATCTAGAGACCCTCATACGTTCTGGGTTATGTAAATCTAGAGAAAAGTTACTGATTAGTAAGTTTTATGATTTGTATCTTAGTTCTTTTTCCCAGGAATAGCTGATCTTGGCAATTAACCATTAAGCTACAAAAAGCATTTTCTCCCACAGAGAACAGGAGATGGCAAAAGGCAACAGTTTTTACCTGTTAAATGACTTCAGTCAGAGGTGTCATCTACACCCAAGCTAATGAGAGATTAATACATCATGCAGTTGTGTGACCTCCAAAATTACTGATTTTTAAAGTCTACTAAAAACAATTAAAGGTTGAGGGTTTATTTGTTTTTTTCTTTCAGTTACAACTATCCTAATGAAAATCATGTATAAAAAATTCCATGTAGTAGTTGGTATGAAAATCATGTGTAAAAAATCACATGTAGTAGTTGATATTCTTTGGGTTCTAAAAGTTATGTGGAAGTAAAGTAAAATCTTTTTCAGGTTATAGTTAGGAGCAAGAACAAATCTCATTTTTCTGCTTTACACTATTATAGATTTCTCCAAGTTCCTAATCTTGTTATTTAAGGATGTCCAGGAACTGATTATAATCTGTTTTCCCACTAAAAGGATATTCCTTTTCCCAGACTATATATGAATGACAGACTAGATTTCAATCAGATTTGTTTTCTTACTATTTGTGCCTGTTAAAATCCTAATCATCTTTTAAGGCTTATTTGAAATACTCCCTCTTCCAGGAAACCGCCTGATCCTTTCTTCCCAGCTGACTAACTTTTCTTTTTATTATGTACTTGTAGCATCTCATTTGTACATTTTTTGAAAACTTAAGAAATATTTGATTTAAAATTAATTCCCTGGCCACTGTTTTACAAATACTAATGATTTTGGTATGCCTGAGGTAATTTTAAAATTTTTAAAAGAATTTTATTCATTTTTCAGAATCTTCTCCACTGCTTTGCTTTTTTTTTTTTAATTAATAAACTCAAATTTAAAGTTATTTCTATAGAGTTCTTTGTAATGGAAAAAAAGTTGGACAACCTAATTATATGACAATAATTATTTATCCAAGGGAGAAAAATCCAACATATTCAATAATGAAATTTTCATTAATTAATGTATTAGTTATGAAATTACACAATCAGATGGACTTTTTGTGGGCAAAATGCAAAATTAAATTTAAAAACTGCAAATGAGTAAATGAACAATGTAAAAATTTATCATCTTGCCTCTCTAGAGACAACTGCTAGTTCTGTAGTATCATTCCATATTCTATGTTCATAGATACATTAAAACTAAAGGATACTGTATTATACATGCTATTTTGCAGCTTACCACAGTTGAATTATTTTAATTTTTTCCTATTTTAGGACATTTGGGTTGCTTTTAACAGTTTCCATTTGTTTGTCATTTCTGTTTTCCAGTGTTTTCTTTTACATATCATAGGGGATTGCAGATAATGTAGGTCTTAAAATTTTTTCTCTCATTTGTTGGAACATTTCTTATAATTAAAATTAAAATTTGATGCGTAATTATAGGAAGGTAGCTTAGTGTAAATCAAAGTAAATGTATGTGTGTGAACAATGACCAGAGAATTCTACAAAAATTCAGAGTTATGATGGAGAGAGTGAAGGCAGTTTTAAAAATTAAAAAGTATTATTGAATAACCAAAAAGGGCGAAGAGTAAAAGTCTTAAAAATTTAAGGTTTTTCAAAAGACATTTTACGTGTATTCTTTTTCAGACACAGTTCACAATGCTCTATAACAGAATTAAAGAACTTATTTTGTATTTTTGGTGGGTAAATATATTAGAAATTAAATTCAGTCATTCTCCAAACATTCACTGCATACCTGCTGTATGTTAGACATTGCTATAGATACTGGAGCTAGTGTTTTCAATCTCATGATACTTAAAATTTAGCTGAATTAGAAAAATATCAATGGTGGACAATTATATACGTTAGAACCATTTTCCTCTAGTAGCATGTTTGAGTTAATCTTTTTGCTTTTTAGTGTAAAGAATGTTGCAATAATTATAAACACTTTATTCCTTTAAATCTTAACCTTTTTATGGTATGAATATGTACAAACTATGTTCAGAGACTGGTTCTGGATGTTGTAATAAATTATTAAATAACTCTTAGGATCATTTTTAAGAGTTTAAACCAGTGTGGTAACACTTTATAAAACTGGATTTACCTTAATGTCACAGAAACATTTTTCTCACTTTCTTAACTGGGAATTAACTTTTTGCTGTAAATGGGGTTTTATCTCTGGGAGAAATAACATATTGGCCAAATAATTGTCATTCAGAGATGTAGATCATTATCATCTACTTGCCAAGTAAACTGACTTGATAGGCAAGAGTTCTTGATGGCATGGAAAGCGGGAGAGAAAGAAAGTGTAGTAAGATACATACAGATTCAGTATTTTGTAATAATGGGTATATAAACTGAAAAGGAAGCAACCCCTATATTCAGTTTATAGAACTAGTTGGTTACCTTTACTAGTAATATTTTATGAGAATAAAGACCCAGTGAAACATGCCAGAAAGAATTTGGAAAGGGAAAATATACACTAAATATATGTGGCAGTTATGTGACAGTAACAGAATAATGAGTTGTATTGATTGTATTAAGTTAAATAACATTGTTAATGAGATGCTAGTGTCTGATGGTGGAAATTCTCCCTTGCTTAAGGGTCATACTAAAGCTGAAAGAGGTTCAATAAGTTGCCTGTTTACCTACTTATTATTTGTTAGTGGTGAAGATAATACAGACAGGATTTGAACTCCAAAATCAGCTTTACATGCCCTGTTGCATCATTTTGCTTCAGTGGCTGACTTACCTTATAATTATGTGTCTTATATTTGTGAAAATGCACTATGAAATAATTTGTAAATTGAAAAAATGGAGTCAAAATAAACCTGTGGTTTCACTGAACATTGTTTACTACTTACATAAAATTGAAAACCAAGATTATCTTGGTTTTTTTGTCTTGTGCTCACAGACTAACCCTGATATGGTCAACAACTTCATAAATGTATTGATCAAAAGAGAAACTTAACCAAATAATAAATAAACAGGCACATATCTTTGGTATTAATGGAAAAACAAACTTCAAAACGTATATGTTTTTTTGTTTTAGGTGGTACATTTATAATATTTAACCTTGAGAGTTTATTATAAAAGCAACATTTAGGAAGGTCAGATATACAAAAGGTACCTAGAAAAAATAAGTTTCTTGTGACAGAAGGAACAGAAAGAGCAAGAACTTCAGTCAGAAGGGAACTTGAAACATGTAACAAAGAAAGGTGAAAATGCTGTGGATAAAAGATGTGGTAGTGCCCATCTAAAGATCATCCAGGGGTGAGGGTATTCTGTCTTATAGACTTAATTTATGTTATCATATTGACAAGTGTCTCACTGTTCTGAAGTTGGATTTATTAGACTTTTGTAGCCATTCCATATTAAACAACTAATTTTTCCAGTTGTTTTCATGAGGTAAAAAACAGTCTTTTGACTATAATTGGTAGTTCTTCTACAGAAAAAAATTGTTCATTGCAGGTGGGGTACATGTTAATTCTTTTGTTAGTTTTAATGTCTTGTTACAAATAATATATTACATTGGCATTTTGGTTTGTTCACCAGTCTCTTGTGAGTTTGGTTGCTGTAATTTTATCCTTAAGAGACTCATCATCAGCTTCTGAATCAGCTACCTTCTGTGGTCTCTTGGTAGTTTCTTCTGGACTTTTGTCTTATGTCTTACTTAAATTTTTAGAAGTTATCTTCGAAAAATACATTAATTAAAGTCTTAACAGTTTTTGTGAATGAGCATATTGAGAATTAAATTACTTGCACAGGGGTCATAAACATCCCTAAAACTAAGTCTCTACAGTGAAACATTTTCTTGGTTTACTGATAGAAGAGCTTGAGCACTTTTCATGTAGACTTTGAATGTGTCATTATGGTATTAATTTTTTTTTTTTAGACTTAACACATTTTGGGTAGTAACTCATTTTTTGCTTTTTTATTTTTCTGTAGTTCACAACAAAGTATATTAAAATCCCATTTCAAGGTAAGCTATTATTCTCTTTCCTCTTCACTGTAATTTCGAGCATAAAAATTTGGTTAGCAAAAATTCTGAAATCCTTTTTTCAAACAGTTTTTCATGATTTTTTTTAGTACAGTATGTAAATAAAACTAAGGTAGTTCAATAATGTTTCTCCTTAACATTTTTTGGTAGCTCCACAAGAGAATTAAAATGTTTGAAACACTGAAAATAATAGATTATTGTTTTAATGACTATAAATCAAAACTATTAAAGTACTCATGGTGATTTCTTAGCATTAACAGAAATAAAGTTTTGGCAAATAGCAAGAATATGTAGAAGGCTTTCTGTGGAGTAGATTATAGTCTCTTGAAAATGGGCAGTTATTAAGGAAGACCACAGGACATCAGGTTTCTTCAAATATGGTTTCCTTCAGTGTATTTTCTGATTAAGATATTAAAACTCAAGTTACTTCACTCAAGAATGATAAGGATAAAAGTTTTTATTTCCTTTTAATCCTGATTAAACTGAAATAATCTTCAGAAAGGATTTTCTTTGATAAATACTTGATATAGTCTTTGGTGTTGAAAGGACATAAACTTGTCAGTGTAAACAGAAAGCCATTCATGCTTCATCTAAAACTGACCTGTCAGATCTGTTTTGTCTCTGTGTTTACAAAAGGATAATGCTGATATTTATTAGTGGATTTAGCAGTAAATGAATAAGATGTCCTGGAAAAGAATATTGTGTGCTCCATGAATATTAATTTTGGATGTTATAGGATTTTTAATCACATTTCAGAATTAATGTCTAATTTTGATTCTAGGAAGTAAAAGAATGTATTTGCATATATGTTTTCTTGTATGTATGTATTTATAGGTTATATTCCAAAGTTTGGGATTGTTGGACACTGTAGTATGCATAGATTCAGTTTTACTAATGCCAAAATGTTTTCCAGAATAGTAGCAATCATTCTATGTCCCCAGCTGCAGGATCTGCGATTTCCTGTTCCTCCATGTCCTAGCTAATGCTTGGTTATCTCCCTGCCCTTCTAATTTTTGTTTCCCTAACAACCAAAGTGGTGGAGTACCTTTCCACATATCTTTGAGCCATTTATCTTTCCACTCAATGTAAAATACCTTTTCTCTCTGTCCATTTTCTATTGGGTTGTCTTTTTATAATTGATTTATGGGAGTTCTTTACTATTTCAGTTGTTAATTCTTTTTCGGCTATCTGGGTTACAAATATTTTTCTCTTAGGTTTTGTCTTCTCAACCTCTTTATGGTACTTTTTGGTGAACCAATCATTAATTTTGAATGTTTAATAATATTTTTCTTTATGATTAGTAGTTTTTTAATGTGTTGTTTTTTTACAAATCTTTCCCAACTCTGAGATGATTAGAATATTTCCACATATTTTCTTTTAAAACTTAAAATGTTTTGATTTTTACACTTAAATTCTTAATTCATCTAGAATTTTGTATATGATCTTAGAAGTAGAATTTTACTTTTTCAATATCCTCACATATTTCCTGATTGATTCATCGTTTCCCTGCTGAGCTACATTGCAGCTATGCAGTACAAGTTTCTTTGTATGTGTGTGCTCCTTTCTGAACTCCATATTCAACTACCAGCTTATAATTTTAACTAATATAACTTCATATTTTTAATATCTGAAGGTAAGTTTTCTCAGCCTTCTACTCACCCACCAGTTTTTCTTCAACAATAGTTCCTTGGCTACTCTTGGGCATTTCTTTTCCTTATATATCATCTAAAATCAGCTTTTCAAGTTCTGTGAGAAAATTTGATGGGACTTCAAGGTAATTTCACTGGTTTTATAGATTCATTTTGGAGAGGAATTGAGAATTATTTAATCTTTTTAAAAATACTTTTTCTAACATTATTGATGGTATGGACAAATGCAGTTGGCTTTTATATTAGTGATCTGATATAGAAAAAAAACTTTCTAAACTCTTCATAGTTTATAAATATTTAGATGCTTCAGTATTTTCTTTGAAGACAATATTGATAAATAAAACAATGGCATTCTTAAAAAAAATGAATGAAAATAGGAGCTATAAGGAAGGAAGCACACAGACATGTATTGTTTTTACATAGATCCTAAGAGATTATTATACCCTTTCTTATGTGAGTAAAGCAGAGTAGACTGGAAATATATACCTGCAACTTAAAGAGATTTGGACTATTTTCTCATTACTCCCCAACTGGAAACCTTTTAGGGTAGATAAAATGACAAGAAAATGAACAATTCTTTCTTTAGAGGAAGAATAAGAACAAGGGAGAAAAATATACACACAAGTAGCATTTCAGATATGAACTAAAAGAAGAAGCTTCTGTTCCAAGATAGAGGATGTGATCAAAATAACCTTAATTGGATTTTTCAGATATACCATGTTCGGAATCTAAAACCTGTGTTGCGATAATGAATCTAATAATTAGATTATCACTTAAGTAGTAAGAATATATGGCACAAAATAATACATTGATAATCCTTATTTGGAAATGCTGATAAATTATTAAGGAATAATACAGTATTAGCTGTTCAGAAGAAATAAAGATGTGACTTTCAGGAAAGGTAGTCTGCAGTCTATAAAGAACTGGGTAATAAAGAGAGCTACTTGCCATGTTTTATGATACAAATATCAAAAAGTGATATTTTAGATTTTCATAGTTCATGTTTACACTTTGTTTCAAATATTGTTATTTTATAGTTTTTCTGTCCCATATTGTTTTTTTTAAAATGGTTTTATTAGTGCATTATAGTTATACATAATAGAGGTCCATATGGTGTTTAAAAGAAAACTTTAATCACAATCTGTGAAAAAATAGTTTTCAATGACAATAAGTCTTTTTGACTTTGTAATGGAAGAAGAAAATATTAATCTTTCCGAAATGCTGTCCGTGCTATTTTCCCATATCCAAAAATCTTTTTAAAACAAAACTTACATTTAAAATAGTTTTTTTAGATGGGAATCTTGGGGTCTAAATGTTTACTTTCTCTCATGATTTGAGGGAAAAATTGATCTATCCATATTTATATTTGCTATTAGTTCTGTTTGACTGTTTCTAACAGTGGCTTACAGAAAGTAGTTTAATTTTCCCTGACACAGAAGAAATCCAGTGGTAGGCTGTACTGACATCGTGTTTCCATGGTGATCAGTGGCTTAGAGTCTTTTTATTTTCTATTCTTATCCTTGACGCATGACTTTCATTCCCTTGTTTGTCTTATGACCAGTATTACTGCTCATACTCCATCATCATGTTAATGTTTCAGGCAGAAGACAGGAGAAAGGGAAATGGTTATCAGAACACATTCTGTTTCCCTTCTAAGGATCTTTCTTGGAAGAACACGCCACCCTTCTACTTAAATTTTACTAGCTGACTCAGTTATACGGTCATACACCTGTTTGTAAAGAAAACTAGGAATCAAGTTATTCAAAGCTGGGTATCTTGCTTCGCTTAATAAAGTTAGGGGTTTTTTACTTAGAAGGAATGGAAAAGTGGGTTTAGGGTCGTGTATTACATGAGGAAGAAATGAGCCATTTTTTGAGTGTTCTCTCCCCTCTTAATCCAATGTTTGTCATTGCTACTACTTTACTGTCAGAATGGTGGAGTTATGATATGAAGAATAGAATAGTGAGCTTAGGAACATAAAGATAACTGGTTATTTGAATGTTCTTATAAAATGATTTTTAAACTTTAATGTTCATAATTAATCACCTTATGTCAGGCTGTTACGCTGTGACCTGGGGTGGGACCTAATATCTAACATTTGTAACAAACTTCCTGGTGATGACTGTACAGGCTGAACATACTCTGAGTAATAAGTGTCAGGAGGTAATGCAGGGAAGAGTCCTAGAAGGAAGTACCATTTCAGATAGACACCCGTCTTGATTTTATATTTAAAATAATAGTTGTTTTCCTGTTCAACTGTGTACGTTCTTAAAATTGGACTAGATGACTTTCAGGACTTCTTAAAACCAGTTCTCTGTGGTTATTGGAGTTAAAAAATCCAAGAGTTGGTTTTTTTTTTTTTTTTTTTTTTTTATCTAAGAGAAAGAAGACTTAATAATTTAGAGTTATTACTTGGAAGTTTTAAGAAGTAAAAACTGGAATAACTTTAAAAGAAATATATTAGACCATTCAAAACCGCCTATTATTTCTGAGAATTCAGCTTGTCTATGTGGCGAAATGCACATACTTTAGGAGAAGATATATGGGCAGAAATTGGTCTATGATAGCTTTTGGAGTCTTGGCTTATAGTATTGACCAAGATAAGAAAGAAACTAGAATTTTCAAATATATGTTATACTTAATTTTCTGCAGTAGAATTTTTTTTTCTCTAAAGATATCAGAATTCTTAGAAGTCTCCCTGCATAAGATTTTTATACTGCAGAAATTTAGCCTCAAATTTTTCTTTTCTGTAAATAACTGAAATCATATAGTATGAGAGACTATAAACCTTTCTATTTAATTATCATTTAGTAATTATTTAGCTCTTCCTAATTTGTAATATGATGTTTTTACTCTAATAATATTGCTCGAGGTATTTCAGGAAGGTTTAATGCAGTATACTAGAAATATGTGTCTGAAAAACTTGGCATGTAATTCAGAAAAATACAGTATATTAGGAAGTATCATATAGTGCATAAATCCTGTATTCCTAGATAGGTTGATTTTTAAGTTTTTGTCTTCTCTTTGTTTCAGTGTCCCTGAATGAGGTTTCATTGTTAGTGGATACAACACATTTGAAGAGATTTGGATTATGGAAGAATAAGGGTGATGATCACAGTAAAAGGAGTCATGCTATCCTTTTCCTCTGGGTCTCTTCAAATTATCTTCAAGAGATTCAGGCCCAATTAGAACATTCTGTATTTAGCCAGCAATGTGAGTATAAAATAACTTCAAAATTTCAGGATAAACTAAAAGTCCTCTAAGTAATTTTCTTCTAAATAATTTAATAAACTATAGTTATTTCATTGAATTTAAATTTTATTGAATTAAAAATAATTTTATCCCCTAATATTATATAAGATAAATTATTTTATCTATTAAATGATTTCTCATGGTAATTTTATTCAACTTAGTGATATTATTTTTTAAAATAAAAATACCTCAAACAATTCTAATGGCATATAGCTTGAAACTAAAGTTTCTATGCTCTTAAAAAATAAGAATTATCTTCTAGTTGTTTTCCTTGACTCCCTTTCTTATGAGTTTCTTGCTATTGTTTCCTAGTAAATTAGTTTAAGACTAAATAAAATATAGATTCCTTTACTTTTGGTATTTTCTTTAGTTTCTGAAAAATAAAATTCAGCTTATATGTCATACCTCTAGGGTTGGATTGAATGTTTTTCTGTAGGCACCCATAACACATCTCTATATTGTGCATCTTGAGATATTTATCAACTTTGCTTAGTTTCCAACTCGTAATGAAATTTGGTTTAAAATTAGTTACCTCATATTCATTTTTTTCTTTTATCTTTTTATCTCTTTACCTTTCTTCCCCTACTTTCTTGCACTTAAAGATGTCAAATAGTGAACTAAATTTTGTACCTACAAAATCTGTTATTTTCCCTGTTCTAATTACTTCTAATAGGAACATTCATGATTAAATAGCAAGAAGTTGGGAGAAACATAGAGCCATTTATAATCATTATGGAGGAAGACAGTGATTTGGAGACGACCATTGTTAAAATGATTGATAAAAGAAAATAAAGGATGTTTAATTGGAATACTTTTTAGTTGTTAGATTCGATCTATGTAAGACTAGAGAAAAATGAGTACTTCCTTAATTATCATTCACTAATAAATGTTTACTAACACTTACTAAATATTAGGCACTGGAGATACAGCAGTCAATACCATTGCAGAATTTCCATTCTAATGCATTAGAACAGGAGTGCAAAAATTGTGAATTTTGTTTGTAGATAACTTATGGTGTATTTTTAGGTTTTAATTTGCATGGATTGTCACTAACATACAAAATACTTTGTTGGGTTTTATATCAAACTTGCTATTATTCATGATTACATTATTTTAATTATAATTCCCTTGAAAAATAATACTGGTGATAAAAATTGATTTCTTTTTTCTTTTGTAGCAAAATCCAGTGAATTCATTTTCCTTGAGCTAAACAATCCCATTTCACAAAGAGAAGAATTGAAATTGAAAGATATTATGATGGAAATAAGTACCAACAATGGAGAATTAGAACTTTCTTATCCATTGTCTTGGGTTCATGCATTTCCATTGTTGCAGAACCTCTCTTCAAAAGAAAGTTCTTTTGTTCATTATTATTGTGCCTCAACTTGTTCTTTACCTGCCACTACTGCTGAAGAAATGAAGATGAAATCAGTATCTCAGGTTAGCATATGATTAATATGATTGGCAGTGGGTAAGTAAAGAGGTAAAAATTCTTTCACCAATAGTAGGCTAATTCCAAAACACAATATTTTGTCAAAAGGGCACAGGAATCAATCTGAAAGAACTCAGTGCGAAAGTTGGGAAATTTGTTCCACAGAATCAAAAATGATAGCATGGGTTCATCACCAAAAAATAATATATCTTTAAATATATACTGATATAAATAGATAACACTTAATGAATGAATAAAAATTAAATAATAAGTGATGGATAGGGACAGTTCTTTCTTAGAAAAGTTTCTAGTTAATGCAAAAGCAATAAGAAAAATATAAAACCAGCACTAAAACACTGTATTTTTGATTGTTGCAGGCAAGGTCTACTGATGGATGCTAAGTTTGATGGGTGAAAATTTAAGGAGAAATAGGATATGTGGATAATCTCAAAGTCTCTTGCCTAAAATATTTATTAATTACAAAAAGAAAAGTAATAAATTTGCAGTGGAGAAACCTGACAGACATCACCTTAACCAAGTGAGCAAAGTTAACATCACCAGCAATAAGATATTGATACAATATACCCCCTGATATAATGCACTAAGAAGGGTACATAATTTCTGTGGTGCTCTTTTCAGCAGTGTATCACCCTAATCTAATCATGAAAAAAAAAAAAAAAAAAAAAACCCAGACAAACCCAATCATAAAATAAACTGAGTAGTACTCTTCTGAAGTATTAAGGTCATGAAAGACAAGAAAATACTAAGGGATTGCAAGAGCCTAAACAGAAAAAAAGGATATTAAGGGAAAAACTAGTGAAATCAGAGTAAAGTCTAGTAGTTTAGTTAATATTATTATATCAGTGTTAATTTCTTTTTTTCTTTCCTTTCTACCATTTTATTTCTCAGTTTTTTTACATATATTGCCAACAATATTTACATGATTAGACAATGCAAATATTGTCTAATTTTTGTAAGATTTTGTAATTATAACATTGTTGAAGAGTTTTTCGACTTTATTTTTCAATATAAAAACTTCTGAACATAGAAAAATGTAAATAGCTTCAAGCTCAATACCAATCATTATTTTTGTATTATTATTTCACTTACGCTCCCCATTTTTTCGTCTATCTACTGGTATGTTTTAAAACAAACTCTACATACCATATCATATCATTTATATTCTAAATATTTACTTAAATAAGCAAAACCCTTTTTTAAAATAAAACTGCAATGGAATTTTCATACCAAACAAAATTCAAAATAATCCATCATTAACATTTTCAAATTCCCCTTGTTAAAAATATGGGTCACTGTATAGTTACATTATTTAAGTCAAGATCTAAATGAAAACTACTCCATGTATATAACTCGGTGCTATAGCTCTCAAGTGTATCAGTGTTAATTTCTTTCTTTTTTTTTTTTTTTTTTGCGGTGCTGGGAATTTGAACTCTGGGCCTTGGGCTTGCGAGGCAAGCACTCTACTGAGTGAGCTATATCCCCAGCCCCAGTGTTTATTTCTTACTGTGGTTGTATATGATGTTAAGATTAGGTGAATCTGAACAGATATTTTCTTGTTTTTGGAAGCTTCTGTAAGTCTTAAAATTATCTTTAAATAATAGGAAGTTAAAAATACTATTTTTATTTTTTAGGAAGTTGGTAATTTACATGTATCTTGTATGTTTGCCAAATACTTCCAGAAAGAAAAGGTTGTTTTTTTTTTTTAAGTAGCATACACAGATGTGCACATGCCCACAAAACACATACATGAATATGTTCTGAGGCTTATCTTTTATTCAGAAGGCCTTTAGAAAGCCATATTAAATCTAAGAAGATGCTTAAGACTTTGCCATTGTCCTTTATAATAATGTTAGAAAATTTTGCTTCTTATTTAGTTTGTGTATACAAATTTGTGTCTTTTCCATTTCATGGTGGAATTGTCAATTTATGATACATTATAAACTCAACCTCTTTTAATTTAAAATTTTATATTTTCCTATTATTTACCACGTTTGAATTATTCTGGACTTCTGAGTTGTCAAATTCTTCTTTAATTTTAGAGCCCCATATCTGGAAATAGCACTTCAAGTTAAACTAACCATCATAAAGCATACACTATCTTTTGATCACAAGTATTTTTTTTTTTTTTGGTTTGGTTATATGTTTAAAGAAATTTTAGTATAGATTGTTGATGTGGATTAGTCACATTTTCAGTTACAAATTTAGTTTTTACCTATATTCTTTTTGAAGTTATTATGTTTGTATTTTTTTATTGATAAGGAAATTTTTGCCTTGTCATTTTCTTTCAGCCCTCAAATACAGATGCAGCTAAACCTACGTACACCTTTCTACAGAAGCAAAGCAGTGGTTGCTACTCACTTTCTATTACATCAAATCCAGATGAAGAGTGGCGGGAAGTCAGGCACACTGGACCTGTGCAGAAGTATGTACCATGACATATCCTGTTTGTAATAGGTGGGCATATTAGTAGTTTTCATTCACGCTGCTGCTTTTAAGTAGATTAATTACCTTTTAAAGTATTTTGAGTTTTGCATTCATGCTGATGTTTAACAATAAAAATATGTTATTTTTGAAATTTATGAGGACCTGAAACCTGTTAAGAAAACAAATAGGTGCCATTTCATTTAGTTTCATGTCAGTAAGATAGAAATGGCAGTCCAAATGTCATATTTGGTAAGATTAAGGTGTTTATTGAAAATATTTGAATAGCAGTATATGGCTTTGAAGATTATACATTTCATATCTGAATGTACAGAGAAAGTGAAGTTGCTTACTAAAGTGTATCTCAGTTTAGGTACTTTGGAATTTATTTCAAAGTCTCTTTTAGAAGCTACTTCTTTGTTCATATTTCATCTTTTACATGTATTCTCATGGTAGTAAATTAAAAGAGTGTGCATTTGAGATTATTTTCATACCTTCATGTGATTCATTTTCTTTGGTTACTTTTTTTTTTGTGGTACTGGGGATCGAACTCAGGGCCTTGTGCTTGCAAGGCAAGCACTCTACCAGCTGAGCTATCTCCCCAGCCCTGTTTACTTTTTTTTTTTAAAGCAGCCGAGAAAGCACAGAACAGGAAAATAGCTAAAAAAGACAGAAACTGTCAAATTAGCATTCAAATTTTTCAATATTTTAAATTTGAACTAGATGTCATGGTACCAAAAGTGTATCCATTAGCTTCTTGAAGTTTTATGATGTAAGAAATACATGTTATACCTTCATTAGTATTGTACTCAAGTACTGCCCTTTACTATTCCAAGATGAAGCCTGGAATTCAAAGCTGGTCTTATTTCTGAGCTTAAGGGGAGAGTGCCAGAAGGATGCCTTTTAGCTACTTTCTGTTCTCTGCTACTTTCTGGTTGTGATGTAATTGTTTGTTTCCTTTATATTCTCTTAAGTTTTACATTGTAAATACTTTCTTATAAGAAATTTGAAAGCTTCTTAAGCTTCCTTCTTATTTCTTTATTGCTTTACTGCTAGCCACCACCACGAGAGCACAGTTTTTGACTGCTGGTTGTCTGAATGGAAAGGAATTTTTCTTGGGGATTCAAACTTAGAATTTATGACCTTAGTTGTTCCAATTATAAACTATGCAGAAGAGAAACATCCTTAATGGTATCAAAACTGATTGTGAGATAAAATCTATTTTTGCAGGGAGGAGGGTGGGTTTTAGGAATTGAACTCAGGGGCACTCAACCACTGAGCCACATCCCCAGCCCTATTTTGTATTTTATTTAGAGACAGTGTCTCATTGAGTTGCTTAGCACTTTGTCATTGCTGAGGCTGGGTTTTGAATTCAGGATCCTACTGCCTCAGCCTCCCGAGCCACTGGGATTACAGGCATGAACCACCATACCTGGCAAAACCTATTGATTAGGCAATTGTTGAGACTAGTATTGAGATATTAGTCTATTGAGACTAGCTCATATGCAAATAAAATGAAAGGGAAAGGTGATACTTAATGAAAGAACCATTAGTGGCTTATGAAAATGAAGGAAATATAATTCCTTTGTCCTGTCAAGTATTTTTTATTCTACAGATTTTATAGAATCTTACTGCTCAGTTTTATTTCATGTAGGAAATCTCTTAGGTACTAGAATTTTTAATACCAATATATTTTAACGTTATATTTTTTCTTTTCTTTTCTTTCTTTCTTTCTTTCTTTCTTTCTTTCTTTCTTTCTTTCTTTCTTTCTTTCTTTTTTTTTTTTTTAAAGATTGATTGTATATCCTCCACCACCCACCAAGGGGGGATTAGGAGTAACTAATGAAGACTTAGAATGTTTAGAAGAAGGAGAGTTTCTTAATGATGTCATCATTGATTTTTACCTTAAGTAAGTAAAGTAATAAGTAGTCTTACTTGTTTTATAGGTGTTACCATGGAACTTATTATAAATGTCTTCATCTAAGTTATTTTAACACTAGTTAAAAGTAACCTGCCAAGATTTCAGATCTGGAAAATTTTTGGCTTACAAAAATTTTTATCAACTCAGTTTCATTTCTTTATTTTCATAGATACTACATACTTTAGAAGAACTAATGCTTTTGTTTTACTTTTTATATGCTGGTTTGTGATATGTACTTCTTTGAGCACTGTATTATATGTTACAGGAAATATTTACATAATTGTGAAGCACTTTGGAGACTGAAAAGAAATGGCTTTATTCAGTTGTCTAGTATATGTTTTAGCACCATGGAAATTAAACTGTCATTTTAATTAAAAGAATTTATATCACTTTTAGTTTTTCAACTGAACTTTTAGTTTTTAGTTGTTGTCTAACAAAAGCTAAAGGATAGATGTGAAAGCTTTTAAAACTTTCATACAAAGAAAATTTATTTCTAGCCTTCATTTTGTACTGTATCGCTAGGCTTGAATTGCTAACACTTGATTGAGAGAACTCCTAACTATTTCACAGATCCTTGCCACATCAAACTTTTTGTCATCTTACCAACTGTGTTATTATTCTATTAATAATACTATTTTTATTCTAGCCATCAAAGCTTAAAATCTCACATTATCATTTATATGTACAAACATAGTTTTAATCTCTAGAAATTGTTTGGGTCTTTTTTTATACCATCCATGTCACTTTTTGAACATATGTAATACAGTTTTAACAACTATTTTAATGTCCTTTTCAGCTTATTCTAATGTCTATCAATTTCTGTGTTAGCTTCAATTAATTTTTCTCTTCATGATGAGTTGTAGGGTTTTTTTTTTTTTTTTTTTTTTTTTTTTTTTTTTTTACCTCTTTCCTCATTTGGTAATTTTTAAATGAATGATGGAAATTTTTGAATTTCTGTAAATATGCTTGAACTTTGTTCTGGGATACAGTAAAAATTACTTGAAAATAGCTTTTAGGTGTCTTGTTTTTAGGATTTGATAAATGAGACCAACAAATTATTTCCCACCACTGAGGAAAGACTCATGAATACTCTACCCAGTGTCTCATGAATTATTAGATTTTCCAGTCTGACTAGTAGGAATAGGCACCATTCTTGGTCTGTGTGAATGCTGAATATATCCTTTTCTCTGATCAGTTTTGGTAGTTATTTCCCCTGTTTGGGTATTTTCCTCACACACATCCAGTGGTCAATCTGTAGCTGTCTGGAGTTCCCTTTCTATACAGTTTTTCCTTTGTAGTACTCTAGCAAACTCTGGCCACTCAGCCTGCATAAATTGTTACAAATAGCAGTTTCCTAATTATGAAGGGTTTCACTTAAGTGATTGAATTATACAGTTATGTTGAAGAATTGCTGTGGGATAGAAATAGACTAAGAATTCAGGTATTAGTCATATCTTAGTTATTAAAGCTTTCTAGGTTCATTTAGTAGTGTCATAATTTCAGTCTTATATTTGTTCATCTATTATTTAACTAATAATTCCTTCTATCTTTGTTTCTTTGAACTGTGAGTTTTCTAGGGGCAGGTACTTTTAGTTTCCCTTTTCTTGTGTCTCTCTTGTAAATGTGGTGCTTGGTACATGTTAGGAATTTGATAAATATTATTAATTAAATGAATGAATAAATTGGGCAATTTCAGTGTCAAATGCCCTTGATGGAAGATGAGATAACTAAAGAACAAATAGAAAGCTCAAATCAGAGAAAATGCAGGATTACTTTGAATCTAATTGGATATAACTAACAGTGTTTTCTAGAACATATAAGGTAGTTGGAGAAAACAAGGTAAAATCTAAAAATAATTTTGTGGATGGCTACTCTACAGGTATCTTATATTGGAGAAGGCATCAGACGAACTTGTTGAACGAAGTCACATTTTCAGTAGCTTTTTCTATAAATGCTTAACCAGAAAGGAAAATAATTTAACAGAAGATAATCCCGATCTTTCGTAAGTCAATCCTCTAATGTGCTTAAGTTTTAAGATAAAATGAACTATTTTGATGCTTCTATTTCTTAGAGTTGGCAGTATTACCTCTTGTTCAAGTCCTGAGTCTCTTTACTTTAGAACCATTTCTTAGCCTTATATTATTCTGCTTCCTATGACAGGAAAGCTAACTCTTGCACGCTGCATTTCTAGTTGCATGTTCCATGGGGGTTCTAGAAATTGGAGGACCAGGAATAAAGAAGCCAGGCTATTTTTTCTCTACCCTCTTTACCTTGTGCTGTGATTTTCTCAGAGACTATTTTTTCTGTGAGATTTTAACTGGACAGATTTGCTAGATCTCTTTTCTGTCTGGAGATACTGCTGCTTCCCTTTGTCCTCTAACCTAGGGCATAGCAGTTTCCAAATATGCTGATCTTTTGTTGCCTCACTGCCCTCCCCCACTTTCCCACTCTTTTTGCCCTTTTTCTTTTATCTTTTACTTCTGTATCCAGTTCCCTGTATTACATTGTATCTGTTCAAAAGATAGGATTTTTAAAATTTTCCTCATTAGATCCTTACTGACATGCTACTATTTAAACTGATGGAACATGATAGTAAATACATATTTGTTTGCAGTTGGGCTATATTTCTGTTCAAATCCCACCCCTCCCCCACCCAACTGATGCTTGGTCTGGTGTGTGTATGTGTGTGTATACACACACATCTCAAACCAATCATTAGTACTCACAAAAAGAATCCCTACAAATCAGATTGTGTGTGTGTGTGTTTAAGATAAGCCAATAACAAAGCAGCAAGGGATACAAACTTTAATGACCAATAATAAATCTACTACAAAAGGCTCAAACTTCTAATCTTAAGAAACTGCAGAGTAAATAGTAAATACACTCACTACCATAGTATATGAGATCCTGTGAGATTTGGCTTCTTTCCATCTTAAACTCATTTCATGTAAACTCCTTACCCTCCTCTCATTTACCATGCTTAAGTTCAACCTACCTCTTTCAGTTTTAAAATATGTTCAGATCTTTTCTACTTACTGCCTAAAATTTCTTATCCTGGTGCTGTTTTGTGTCACAACATGATCTCTCTAATCATATTATTTGCTCACTTATTTGTTTTCTGTTTCTCAATCTAAGGTCTCTGTGAGGTCAAGGACTTCATCTCTCTTATTTCCAGCCTATCCCTGATTTCTTTTTCTCAGTTCTTGACTGTGTAGAAAATACTCAATTAAATATCTCAGCATTTGGAATATACTAGGGACTCAAAATGTAAGACGATATTAATGCCAAGAGAACTCTTGGATATTTAACTGAGTATTTTCTACACAGTTAAGAACTGAGAAAAAAAGATCATGTTGTAGCCCTTATATTCTCTTCTGTTTTTCTTGCCTTGTTTTATGTCTAATATAGTCCTAAATAAGGTTAGCATCATTAGGAAGCCTACCAAAAAACAATATAAGGAAACAAATAAAATTAGGTGCCTGTTTTGAAGATTCTCAAATGAAAAATAAGTTAATAGTCTATGTGCTGGTTGAAAGTAATTATAATTTTATGATGGAGTCATCTAAAATAAGAAATTCAATAAACATGATTCCTGATTACTTGATGTATAGTAGTTCACATCTAATTCATATTGCATTTTTTTTTAGCTCATTCTGGATTCTACTTACTCCAAAAATTTATGCCAGGTGTTTTAGTTAGATATTATTCAGATAAACAATATGTTGCAAAGATGTCTGTTTACTGTATTTCTTGGTATATAAGCATATAAACATTTAATAGTTTGTTTTTTTCCCTGCATAAAAAGAATTCCTTCCAAGGGCAGAGGCAGAAGTCATATGCCACCTCCTTATGCCCATGTTAAATGCCATTTTAATCCTAAAGCTTTTTTGTGACATCCAAACTTGGTTTTCTATAACTCCCCTGGTATATAGGTGTGAAAAAAAAAAGAAACTATTGTGTGTGCACACTAACTTACTGTTGGAGGTAGCTGTTCTAAATGCTTTATCATAATTCCTTTGTACCCTTATACTGCTTGTATTTTATTTATTTGTCTCGTTTTTTCTTCCTTTGATTATAAATTATTCTAGGGCAGTGTAGATTATTTCCATTATTGGTACTTAGAAACCTCTGAATATTTGTTGAAGCAATAAAAGATGAATGGTGGCCACACTTAGACTTGTTCTGTTGTTTCTGAACTAAAGGGAGAAGTGTTTTGTGTTTTAAAATCTTAAAAAAAGGCTCCATATCTCCTCCTCCATTAAGTTCTGATACTTCCTTCCTCCCAGATAAAATATTCGGACAATTTTTTAAGGTTATATGATAATTTGCCTGATACCCAGATGGAGCAAAGCAGAATAAATAGATTTAGATATACTTAAAGTCAGTTAGTTGCTAAGCCACTTTGGAACCTACAAAGCATTTAATAAATTTTAGTCTTTATTCAGTCCATTTCACTATTAAGTGATCAAATTTAACAACTAGGAGTTAATACAAGGGAGTTTATTTCTAGTATGTTAAATTTTACATTTGGAAGAAGATGCTTAAATAAACTTGGCATTTTCAGCATGTAAAAATGACTCTTAAAGTCTTCATCTTAAATTTTAATTTTTTTTTTTTACAAATCAAATTATCCATCTTTCATTTCCAGAATGGCACAAAGAAGACATAAAAGAGTAAGAACATGGACTCGTCACATAAATATTTTTAATAAAGATTACATCTTTGTACCTGTGAATGAGTCGTGAGTATTTCCAATTATTTAGAAACAAATTAGAGATTGTTCAGAAAAAAATATCTGTGGTGTTTTTAGACTAAAAACAGCAAAAACTATGAGTACATAAATCCCAGGTATTATTTTTAAATTTTTTCTATGAATATAGCCAAAACAATGAATTACTTACTTTGGATTTTGGTTTGATAATGTTTATGTTATAAATATGGGAGAGAAAAATAAATGACAAATGGCTTGCAAGACTAATGATCGAGGCATTACTTTTTTTGATTCAAGAAAAGATCTGAATAAAAATCAAAAGACATAAGGTGAATCTTAAAGTTTTTAAGACAACACACTCTTCAAGTACTGATACAAAACAGGTGAATCTGAGTGTTCATTAAAGCAGATTCTCAAAAGAAAGCATTTGACTATATAAAAGTAAAGGTAAATTATTCAGATTTTTACCCTAAGTAGTTTTACTTGTGGCTTTGATAATTTTGGCTATGTAGTCAGTTTTGGAATGTGTGTTCTACATCATATCAGATATTAAAATGAATGGCTTCAAAATCAGTATGAAGTTTGTCATACTCACTTTCTCAGAATGTTGTTCGAGAACATATTCTTCTACACTGTTTAGATTTTTTATGTTATTAAGATTATAGTTCTTTTTCAACAGGTCTCACTGGTATCTCGCAGTCATTTGTTTTCCATGGTTAGAAGAAGCTGTGTATGAAGATTTTCCACAAACTGTACCCCAGCAATCCCAGACTCATCAATCTCAACTTGACAACAAAACAATAGGTGACATCATTAATGTAGATGGCATTTTTAATGATGACAATAGTAAAATGGTTACAGGGAATAATATGAAGTTAAAAGTAGTCTAGGTATTTATTATTAAACTTAACTAGAAGGAAGAGTAAGAAATTTTAAAATTTACATCCTGTTATAATTTCTAAGTTTATTGTTGATGCCAGGTTTTACTGTAGCATTTTTAAAGAGTAACTTTTCTAACGTAACCAAGAATTCATGGCATGAATCTTTAGGCATAGCTTGAAATCTCTCACTTCTTATTAATATAATTTAGTGCTTTTGTTATAGACTAGTAATTCAAAGGATCTCTTATAAGTCTTCCATGATTTTCCTTATTAAAACCTATAATCTTAATTAAGTAAATAAGCCTACTTTCTTTGAGAAAAAATCAAAATTGTATAATTTATAACAATAGCCTAACTAATAAGCAGAACTGATAATAGCCATTCTCCCTTTAATACTATTCAAAATTTGGGTGAGGAGGGAGAAAAACTGATAAAACAACTGATTATTTTCAATTTTCTTTAATCCTTCTGAGCTTCAAAAGTGTATTTATTCAAAACTCTTTGGAAATAGAAGAACTGTTACTCGGCAATTAATTACCCTTCACAGGAGACATTTTGATTAATGAGCTGTTTTTAAAGATTGTCTTTATAGGAAATTGGCCCAACTAACTGGTATTTCAGGTTTTGGCCCTGGGGTTTATGTATTGCCTAAAACCATCATCAGGTTTTTCCATTGACTGAATATTGCTCATAACATTAACCATGAAAAAAACAGATCCCAGGTATTTTTCCTTTAATTTATTACTTTGCATATAAATTACAGTTTAAGCTTATCTAAATTATCTGTATCAGACATACAGTGAAGACTCAAAATTGCCTCATTATCTCTTATTAGAAAATGATCTACATGCTACTTCATCACTCTCCTTGAGTGCCGAGGATTCCCAAGTAAGTGTTCTGTACAGAAGTGAAGGAAGGAGAACTCAATGGACAGGAATTGGCTTATAGTTAAATTGTGCTGCTTTAAGATTCTTTGACGATTTTGGGGAAAGAGAGCAAGAGAAGTTGTCATTCTTTTTATATCTGTTTAGCTTGCTTTAGCTATCTCTCTTAGAGATTCATAATAATTTTCATAATTAGAAAAATAAAGGTACCTAGAGGGTCCTCATTAAAGAAGTCTATTTAAGTTTGACCTCTTGTTTCTCAGATTTATAACCAAAAACAGACATCAACAAAAAAAACAGTTCCCCATTTCTTCTCCCTTAACAGAGATGAATACTCTGCTTCTTTTGCTTCAAAGGGAAAAAAATGTATCTCTACTGACATAAGTTGGGTTAAAGAATGTATGTAAAGGCAGATTTTCCTCTTTATGATGAAAAGTAAACAGAAGTCAAGTTCCAGATTGTTTTTTAGGCCAAATTAAAACTCCAACACTATTGCTCTTTGCAGTATAGGAAAATAAATCAGTGAATTTTTGGAAAATGAAGTTAGTTCACTTCAGATGATGAAAAGAACTCATATATGAAATTTTAATTTCCAAGTTGTTTGACATATTTTGAGGAGTAACTGAATATTATTGTATTCAAACTGACTTTAATTGTAAAGTCATAAAAATTCATGTTATTTCAGGGTACCGAAATGAATATGTCAGTACCAAAGAAAATGTGTAAAAGGTAAGTATGTGCTATAATCACAGTGATGATAATAATAATAGTTTTTTCCATGTATTTAGGTATACTTCTTATACAGTATTTCCATCTTGATTCTTCCTTTGCTTTTCATAGGCCGTGTATTCTCATACTAGACTCTTTGAAAGCTGCTTCTATACAAAACACGGTTCAGAATTTACGAGAGTAAGTAATAACAATAATACCATTCAATATGTTCCCTAAAATGCCTTGGTGATTTTGAAACTACCTTAAAAGTTACTGAAACTACTCTTATGAGGAATTATATTTTAATATGCATTTAAATGAAGCCTGCAAATCTAATCAGTAAAATCTTGTATTTTGTGTTAATATTTCTCAAGGACTACATCGAGTAAACTCAGAATTTGTATTCATAATTGAACAAATTTTGTCAATTTATAAAGAGCGTTGCTAATATTAGTGATTATCAAAGTGTATTACCTGAGGGCAGGGGGAGAATTCACAAATGAACATTAGTATGTGTATGGATGTGTGTGTATGTACCCTCTGTGTGTGTGTGTGTGTGTGTGTGTGTGTTTGTGTGTGTGTGTGATTTTTGTAATTCACTCTAGGGCCTGTAAAAAACTTGGAATGAAATTAGTCATTTATTACTTTACCTTATAATATAAATACAACTTTGTATTTGAGTTGTAAAGTTGAATTGTTGAATAAAAACTAGTGTTTAGTCTGAAAATCATGTTACTTAAAGTGGCACTTGTGAATGTTTACAAAATATGGTTTTTATTGTTAAAGTTCAGTCTTTGAAAATGTATTTGATACAACACATCTGGCAGCAAATGCTTTTCTTCATGAAAATATTGCCTGCTGATCAATTCCTACTGAAATCCCTTTGCTTATTGATCATTTCAGGTATTTAGAGGTAGAATGGGAAGTTAAGCGAAAAACTCACCGTGAATTCAGCAAAACAAGCATGGTTGACCTATGCCCTAAAGTTCCTAAACAGGATAATAGCAGTGATTGCGGAGTGTATTTACTGCAGTATGTGGAAAGTTTCTTCAAGGTATGTGAAGATAAAAAGAAATTTTTTATTCACAGTTATTAGCATATAACCACAAATTTATGGGCAAGCAAAGGACAGAAAAATGTTACAAGTAGTCAAGAAAAAAGAAAAAGCAAGAAAGAAAAGAAATAGAACCACAAATGACCCAGATACTAGAGATAGCAGATAAGAATTTTAAAATGATTTGATTGTTATGTTAGAGAAAATAAGCCAAATATGAACAAAGTAGATGAAAAAATGAAATTTAAAAAATCAAATGGACATTCTAGAGCTGAAAATGTGTAATGGTATATTTGAAATTAATAATTTATTTAGTGGGTTTAATAGCAGACTGGATAATGCAGAAGATAGGATTAGTGTATTTAAAGAAAGAAATATAGAAAGTATCCAGTGATTGCTCAGGGAGAAAAAAGAATGTAAAGAAAATCAAAGACTAAATGTTTTCCTTGATAAGTGGATGATGATACATAATGGGGGTGGGAGTTGGGGGTATGAGAATAATGGAGGAACTTTGGATTAAGTAGAGGGAAATGAGAGGGGGGAGAGGGCAGGGGTATGAAAGATGTGGAATGAGACAGACATCATTACCCTGTGTACATGTATGATTATACAAACGGTGTGAATCTACATCATGTACAACCATAGAAACAAAAAGTTGTACCCCATTTGTGTACAATGAACCAAAATGCAGTCTGTGAAAATAAAAAAATAATAATAAAGACAAACTGGTGAAATTGGAAAAAAAAAAGAAAACAACATAAGAGACAAGTGTGAAAATAGTTGAAATTTCTATTTTACATGTAATTGGAGTCCTGGAGAATTGGAGAGAATGAGAGAACAGCACTGGTATGATATTTAAAGAAAATTTCCCCCAAATAAAAGACCCATTTATTCATAGCTGTAGAAATACAATGACAAACATGACTGTTATTTTCTAACTCACAGAGACTCTGTAGAACGGTAACAGTAGGAAAGACTTATAAGTGGCAAGGAATTACTCTTTGCGTTTTGAACTATCAGCTTATTGGTTCAGCCATCTGCAGTATCATTTACGAAGATGGGTAAAGGAACAAGGCATTATTGACCAGGAGTTGCTTAGAGAATGCTTAAAGGTTCTTTCAAAGCATAATAGTTATAGTATACAGTTAGAACTTTTTGATGTTTTAAATATTGGCGAGGAATGATAATATACTGTAAAAGATGTTACACATTATGGAGAACATTAAATATCTATTATATTGGTTATTTCCCCCTATTTTAGTCAACTTTTTCACTACTTTGACTAAAAGACCTGACAAGAACAATTTTAGATGAGTAAAAGTTTATTTGAGGGCTCACAGTTTCAGAGGTCTCAGTTCATAGATAGTCAGCTCCATTCCTCGGGGCTCAAGGTGAGGCAGAATATGATGGCAGAAGCCAGTGGCTCATATGATGATGAGGAAGAAGAGAAAGACTCCATTTGCCAGATACAAAATATATATCCCAAAGGCAAGCCCCTAGTAACCCAGTCCTCCAACCATACTGTACCTGCCTTCAGTTACTACCCAGTTAATCCTGTCAGAGATTAATTCACTGATTGCGTTAAGGCTCTCATAACCCTATCATTTCTCCTCTTAACCTTGCATTGTCTCACACATGAGCTTTTAGGGAACACCTAATATTTAAACCATAACACCCCCCTTTTTAATTCCACACAGGAACCTCAGGGTAGCAATTCTGGTTCTGGTTCTATAATACTCTTTCTAAATGGATTTGACTTTGTTTAGGGAACTCCTGTGCCTTATTACATAATACATTCTGATTGTTACATAATTTTATTTCATATAGCTTCAGTCAGTAGAACATACATTAAATACAGGATGAAGTATTATGTTAGGTTCCTTAGGAGAAAAACTCAAAAATCTAAAACTTGTGTTTTTCATATTTGCACACTATTGAAAACCTATGAATCTTTGTAACAACCCTATCAAAAATAAATTCTAATAAAATACTAGCCAATAAATCTCCACTGATATTTGCTACAAGAAGCAATCAGTCCATCCTTTCAGCCTTATGTCCTGGTGCTATTAATTCTTTCTTCAAGATGGGAGTACTAATATCTGGCCTCTAGTAATATCAAATTTGTAAAAATAATCCAAGGGTAGCTTTCTTTAACAATTTTTAAAAAATTAAAACACAGGAATACCTATGCAGTTGAAGTTTGTAATTTCCACTTAAATTCAACATAATGGAAAATATGGTAGTTCTTGAAGCAATTGAATCAGTTATTTCTTAGAATAAAAGAAGGTCTTTTTGTTGATTTCTCTAAAATCTGAGATTATTTTTCACTAAGACTTTCTTAGTTTTTTGGTGGTTTTTGTTTTGTAATGCTGAAAATTGAACCCAGGGTATTCTACCACTAAGCTGTATCCCCAGCTCTTTTATTTTTCACTTTGAAACAGGGTCTCACTGAACTGCTTAGGCTGGCATTGAACTTGTGATCCTCATGACTCAGCCTCCTGTGTAGCTAGAATTATAGGCATTCACCTTTGTGCTGGGAAACCAGCTTGATTTCTGAGTTATGCTGAATCATTCTCTGTTTAGCAGTTCTGTTTGTGATACTTCACTTAAAGATGCAATGTAGCAGAACAGATTGTATTTAATTTCAATGATCAAAAGTTAGCAATTTAATGAAAATATTCTAAATTTGATTGTGGTGATGGTTATACAACTCTGAATAAACAAAAACCAGTGGTGTTTTCAGGTGAATTGTATGACATGTGAATGAATTATATCTCAATAAAGTGTTATTTTTAAAAGTTAGCAATTTTTCATTTCCTATAAAAATGAAATTAAGACACATTTAAAATTATGTTGCTAAAGTGATTGCTCTCTTTCTTTTTCTCATTAGGATCCTATTGTTAACTTTGAACTTCCAATTCATTTGGAGAAATGGTTTCCTCGTCATGTAATAAAGACCAAACGGGAAGATATTCGAGAGCTCATTTTGAAACTTCATTTGCAGCAACGGAAGGGCAGCAGTAGCTAGTTAATCTGTACAAACATGACACATATGTTCTCTAAGATTACTGGAAAGCCGCTTACCAGCATTTGTGTTAGCCAGCTCACAGAGAAGAAAATAACTTTCAGTAGTTTTATAAGTCATTGAACATTATTTAAAACATATAAGATGTATTATTAGACTTGCTGGACTCTCATAGATGGAGTGGGAATGAGGGTGATATACATAAAACTTACTAGATAGAAATTAAAATTTCATAAATATTTGATATTTTTCTGATTAAATATGCTTGGATTATGCAATAGCATATGTAATGTGGGAATGTTTTTGTAAATAATAAAACTATGTTATCTGTACTTCCACATGACTGGGTGTTGACGGGAGTTAGGTCCTCCCTGGTGCCAGCCCCAGTGCTTGTCAAATTTGTTGACAAGTCATATTGTATTGTAATTCTGTTCTTTGCAGCTCAAGCATGCAGTATGAATACTGTGTATTTTTTTTTAAAGAATTTAGTATCGAGGCTTCAGAAAATGCCATTTACGGCATCCTTTCTGTATAGTGTAAAAAAAAAAATTCATGATGTTAGGAAGATGATAAAAACTCACTCTTTCAAAGCGCAGCTTATTGTTGTCAACCGCTAAATGCAATTGCTCTGCTCTATATTTTTTCCCCATTTCTTTTGATGTTACTCACATGTGGGGATCTGAGAATTTAGTTCATTTGTTCAGGGTAAAATTTGAAGCAAAAAAATTAACTGTCTAAAATAAGTTTTTAAAAATTATGTATGTATCCAAACTTAGTTTATTTGAGGTATAGCTATATAAATATCCACTTCTACATTATCACAGAATGTATATACACAATTTCTGTAAGTATAGAAGATAAAATTGGTGTCTTCATATCTTTAACAAAAATACCCTCAAAGTTCTATTTATTATTTAGAACCAAATATATAATTTTATAGCTTAGTTTACCCAGTATTCATCTGCAAAGCCAGATTGCTCTCATTGCTTTTATATTTTTAAATTGTAGTTTTTAGAGCTCTATGATCCCCTATGGATCTTAAACCTATGGCGCTTAATAGTTTATTAAATATTCAGGTAACAGTTTTATTGAATTCATGTGATGATGGTGGTATTATATATGATTAAACACTTTAGAACCTTCTAATGTTATCAGGAATATTTTGAGAGAGACATGTTCGTATTGTATTTTCTCAAATAAGAATAATTTTTTAAGAATATTATTTTGATCTTGTTTTAAGCATCTCTTGGATTTACATTGTAAATCAATAAAACAAAAGCAATTTAAAATGAAGCTAAAAAATCTGAATATTTCAAAATCATGTGAATTGAGGTTGTCAGTTAATCTCCATGTCCTTAGCTTTTGTTATCTTGTCACCATCTTTATATTGTTAAACATATTTGTCTTTTGGAGATTGCATATAAAGATGGTTATAATTGCATATTCCATTCCCAATTTGTGTGTGTTGTTGTAGGGGAGAGACTTTTTTAGGTGACTATTAATTGTTTTGTACATCTAATTTTGGGGAAGCACATATACAAGACATCTAGTGATTTCTTAACTTTCTGTTTGTATGTTTTTCAAAGATACCACTGTCCTTTATTATGTTTTGGAAATTAAAATTAATTTTCCTAAAATCATGTGCAAATAATGCTTTGATGATATCAGTATTTTATATTAAACATTTCCTATTAATTAAATTGAGTTGTATTTTTTTTCTAAAGAAGCACAAGCCATTGTTATAAATAATTTCTAAGTGTATGATGTCCTGTGAATACCATATAACTGATGCTTACATTAATTTTTCTCTTTACTTTAACAAGTATATAATTAATTTTAATGTCATTTCAGTTCAGGGAAATTTTTTTAGTACAGGTTGAGCATCCTTAATCAGATAGGAAAAATGTTCCAAAAATCCAAAATCCAGATTTTCCCAAATCTAAAGGTTTAGATTAATGCCAATATAATGCCACAAATGGAAAATTCCACACCTGACTTCATGTGATGGTTCACCATCAAAACATAGGTGCACTAAAATGTGTACAATTACCTCAGGATATATGTATATCAAATAAAAATAAATGTTATGTTTAGACTTGGGTCTCATCCCCAGATATATCATTAAGGTTCTACAAATGTTCCAAAATCCAAAACTTAAAGCACTTCTGCTCCCAAGCATTTCAAATAGGGATACTCAACCTGTAACTACTATTACCAGCATTTTGTTAGGCACAAAAAATGAACTTTTAAAATTCTTAAAGAAGAATAGGCTCTTAATTATGAGTCATTTATGGACATATGAACACTTTTAACATTCTCTGGTAAGAACAATAGAATCTTTGGGAACTTGGTCAGGTGGGAGTGGGGAGTCATTCAGCCTAGAGGATGTGTGTGCTAGTGCCTGTGTGTGGGTGAATGTAAATGAGAAGAAATAGAAAAGTAGTGAAAGGGTTGTTAGTGGACAGAGAAATCATTTGTAAAGATTATACTGCTTTTAACTCAGAAACTTTGAGATTAAACAAAAAGGAAGCCTTTTTTGAGTCATGTCTAGTCTCTGGAGTAGGACTTTGCAAAAGCTTTAATACCTCTTAAAATCAGCTTTTTTTCTTTTTATGTCAAGAAGAAAATGTTCTGTGTTCGTCATATAGAGCCCATCCTATCTTGTTCTGGCCTGGGTTCTGTCCTCATCTTTCCATTGTCCACTACCTTTTAGTTATACAGAATTATTAATTCATGTTCTAAGTACTTCTCTTGGTAGTCTTATAACTGAGCTTATTCTTGAGGAAGTTTGAGAAGTTTGCTCATGAGCTGTTAAAAGATATGGTTCTGTGTGTATTAGGCTTCCTTCTGCTGCTGGGGCCTGCACACTCACCTGGGTGGGCTTTTCTGTTAAAACTGAATGCATCCCTTCTGGGAACCAGAGAAATCAGTCAGTACTTCTATAAAAATTTCAGATGAAGATGCACTTTATTTAAAATTATCATAACAGTGTGTTAGTTCTACAAAGTGAAACTGGAGTCAGGTTATGCACTGTTGTCCCATGACTGTGAATGTCATTTTAAACCCCAAACCATAGATGGTCATCTGGAATTGGAATTGTAACATTGCATGTTTACACCTGCAGGCCTTGCACATGCTATTTCCTTTTCCCAGGACACCCTTTCACTACTTCATGTGAAGTTTTTTTTTTTTTTTTCCCCCAAAACTAATTCTAATGTCACTACCTCCACACCTGTTCAAGCAGAATATCTGCTCTCCCATAATAATTTGTATATGTGAATTGTATCACATTTATTACAATATTTGTATACATGTTATTCCCTGTGTTCTATAACCTCCTTTAAGACTAGAAACATTTGATTTTCTGTATTTAGAGAATTGAATAAGCACTCAATAAATGATCCTCATTGGATTTGGAAATAGGTATGGATGAAGCAATTTGGAACTCATCCCCAGAACAGAGTTTTATGTTTAGTTTTGGTACGTTGGTGATTTGGAGACTTCCCCCACTTTGATACTGGGGATTGAACCCAGGGGTGTTTAACCGAGCCACATCCCAGTCCCTTTTTTTACTTTAAGACAGGGCCTCATTAAATTGTTAAGGCTATGAACTTGGCAATCTTCCTGCCTCATCCTCCTAATTCATTGGGATTATAGGAGTGTGCCCCTATGCCTGGTTTGGGGACATTGCTTGATGCATAACAAGGTTCAAAGACCTTCATATAAAGTTTTGAAATATTTCCTGTAAGGAATTTCCTTAAATGGAAATGCAAGAAATATTTTTTTTTTTTTCTGAGCAATTAAATACTAGAGAGAAAATCTGTTTCATCTTTAGGTAAAAATCCAAAATTCCTGTAAGGCTTTCAAGGTATTCCATAATGAGTTCGCTTCATTCTCAACCTTTTTGCCATATGCTCCTAACCAGCTGCAGCAAATATCTTAAATTTTCTGTATTAACAGTATACTTTTCCACCTGTTGATCATAACCAAGAATTTCTTTCCCAACTCAATCCTTACTACTACACCACCATCTCTGCCCACTGAAATAACAACTAGTCTATTCAAGGCCCAGCTTAAACATTATCTTTTCCAATAAATTTCTTCTGCTTTTCCAAGTGGGGGTTAACTTGCTTTTGACAATCTCGTGGTATAAACTTATGGTAGTCACCACCTACTACTCTGTGTCATAAATACAGTTATTCTAAGAATGCTGTGATTAAAAGTTATATCAAATGTCAAGTTAAGTTGAATTTATAAAATTATGAACCTATTTAGAAACGAACCCAGCTTTAATTTTTTTAGAACAGTATAGATTTCTGAAACGATATGTTTTGTAGAACATAATATAACAGATTTTTTCAAGTTCTAAAATTGTCTACTTGTGCTATAAGTTAGGGAATTTTTTTTTTTTTTCCTGTTCTGGAGCTTGAACAAAGGAGGACTGCAAAGCTTGAAAGCTCTTTAGACTTTATGAATACATGTAATACAACTAATATACCATGCATTAGTTCCCAAAGAATTTTCATATTTCCTAATTCTTACCAGCAACCCCATGACATAGGCAAAGATCATCATACCTAATTTTTTGAGTGAATAAACCAGCTCAAATAGCTTAGATGATTGACCAAAATCAAAGATTAAGCAGTAAAGCCAGAGTTTAAACCCAGGTTTTCTGAACATTAAGTGCAGAAATGTTTCCAATTGTTGTGATTCTGAAGATTTTTTTAGTTTTTTGGACTAGGTCCTCAAAAAGAATAATTTCCTACAAATATTTGTTATCTGAATGTTTCCCTTGTTCTGAATTATCAACATAAAATATTTCTTAAGACCTTAAAATTGTGTATAGTTAATGTAATTTTCAGGTTTTTTTTCTCCCACTCATGAAGTTTGGCAAATAAATTTCTTGTAAATTTACTGATATTTTATAGATGCAATTATGCACATCTATTCAATGGTCATTTAGATTTGTTTACTTTTATAAGAGCAGAAAATATAGTTTGAGACCAACTTGAAAAAAAATGCTTGAAGTACTGAAATACCAACTAGTCTGTATTCCTAATCTATAAAACAACATTGACGATGACTTAGTACAGTGAAAGATTGTTAAGAAAAATGTTCTTTAGATCATTACAAAACATTTTTTTCCAGAGAACTTTCCCAGAGATACGTAAAGTAAAATATAAATTGTTATTTAATATTAAATCTTTGCTTCCACAGGGATTTCAACAAGCTTAACTGCCTTCTACTAGATTTATTTGATGAAAACAACTGTCCTAATACAATTTTTTTCTGATTTCCTCCTAGTAAACAAAAGCCTTTCTTGGTTAAAAGATCTTCATGTAGATAAAAACCCTGGGTCTCACATTCAATAGCAAATTAAGCAACAAAGTTATCTTCACAGCGCTCATTTATGTTAAGTGATTACTGTGTGTCAGGCACTATTCTAAGCAGTGTTGTGAGGATTAAATTAGTTAATTAGTTTAATCCATCACAACAGCTCTACCAGTAGTTTGCTTTATCGTTCCTATTCCACTTTATACATAAGGAAGAAGACTTAACTGGTTATAATGAATGATTTTCAGATTTTCTATCAAAAAAGCAAATTTATAAGACAATAACTTAGAAAAACTAATGATTGTTTTTTATGTAGCTCTTAGGTAGGTGTCATAGCATATGCAACTAATGATAGTCTGGGCATTTTTATGCTCATACATTTTCAGTCGTAGGAGAAGTCAAGAGAATGTGTGGATTTATCAAATTCAACTAGAAGATTCAGAAAAGTTGGAAAAAATCAGTGAATTATACATGAAACATTTGTAAATGAATTGCTTGTTAAAGGCAAGGAGAGTGTTAGTAAAGAGCTTAGCTACCTAGATTAGAATAAAGAAATTGTCTCTCCCCATCTGTTCCAATTAGCTTATCTCTCCTGCTTTCATAGCATGCTGGTTATTTCAGAAAAGAAGTGAGAGCTACTTTGAAAGGACATCATTTTTATTTCCACTAATTTATAATGAGTTTGGAGTGGTTGTCCATTCTCAAACATGAACTTTTAAATCTTGGGCCTTTTCTGTAACAATTTGTTACTGGAAATTTCAAGGCTTTGGATGCTCAGTTAAGGATTTCGCCTCTTTTTATTTCTTTGATTTTGGCTCAAATGATTATGTTTCCTTTTTTGGGGAAGATTTCTCTGGGTGTTTTGATATTTGTTCTGATAGAAGGAAACCTTCCATCATCAGGTAATTTCAAAGTCTTTGCTTTATCTATATAGTTGTAGCATATTTTCTTAAAAATTACTAGAGGTGATTGAAATTGAATAAATACTACTCTATTAATCTTTGACATTTCTTCATTTAAATTATTCTAAAGTATCTCTAGTAACTGGAGCTTTGAATACTAATTCATGGCTCAAACCCTACTTCCCCTTATTTCTTGTTTTGAAATTGAATATATACTTGATTTCAATAACAATCTTAAAGGAGGAGAAATTAAATGGAAAATAGATTGAATACTTCACTCTTTTCCTTCTTAAATATGCAAGACTGTCTATAATCTGAGTATTGATTTCAAAATCCAAATATGGGACAAGTATCAGTTTTGCTTTTAGTTGTCTTTTATGCCCTATCTTATGCCTCATCAAAAGTTTTGATTGTGTTTTCACTCTGTAGTACAAACTTACTTGTTTTTTGAAGAGATTCAAGAAACCAAGAGTGCAGTTTCTTTTCTCCTGCCTGAAGAATCTACAGACCGTTCTCTACCTACTGAAAAGAAGCAGCTTCTGAACCACAGAGAAGCTGAGAGACCGTGGTTTCTTAGGAGGCGGCGATCTCTTTTGTTTCCTAATGGAGTAAAAATCTGCCCAAATGAAAGTGTTACAGAGGCTGTGGCAAACCATGTGAAGTATTTTAAAGTTCGAGGTAAGAAAACATCCTTATCTTTGGGCTCCCATAATGAAATTAAAACATTGTTCCATTACATTTATTGTATCTAATAAGTTGTGACTTAATTGTAAGTCAAAACTTGTGATAATTTAGACAAAACCAAGCTACATATTATCTATTTGCTATGAGCAAAGAACTTGCTAAAAATATAGTATTAATATAATTTCAGAGGGCAGTTTCCATCACTCCAAAATAGGAAATGTTTTAAATCTTTTAAGCACTTCGAGAATGCTGGTTTGTATCATTGGAGGAATTAATTTTGCTTCTTCATTACAATTATTTACCTAAATACACTCACAAAATATATTTGTACACTCAACCTTCTTGCCTATTTATGAAAATATAATCAATTTATTTTGTAGTTTTGACATTCCACAGACTGCTGTGTCTAGTAAGAACATAGAAAAATTTTTATGTCTGAAATGATAGCACTTCTCACAGTGGTCCCTGAAGCAATACAAATTGGGTTTTATTTTTTATTTTTTTAGTTAAACAGTATGAGCCTTGAAGTTATGCCTTTTTGTCATGTGAATTCACTCTGTTTCTTAAATTCACTAACATTGCTTAGTTGACCATACTGTGTCTCTCAGTCCTTTGGAGGATTTCCATGTTCTGTTTTTTGCTGCTTAGCAGCCAATAAAACGCCATAATTTGGATGTAATGTTAGTAAGCTAAAGTGGAGATAGATGATGAAATGATAATGAAATTAGGCTTTTTTAGGCATACATTCATTCATTTATCCAACAAATGTTTACTAAGCATTTACTGTCTTCTAGGCACTAGGTTAAATGAACCTTCTCTCTGAGCTACTGTTGTCAAATTTGTCCTCCTCCTTTTCCACACCAATATTAATAAAATAGAAATTTAATACCAGATATTTTATTTATATATATGTATATATATATATATTTGATGTTTTTGTTTGTAAATGTGGTAAAACTTACTAGCATTTTTAGTGTATTTATATCTCTTCATTGTATTTGGGGATGATCAAACATTACTAAGTAATAAGCTTTCCTTTTACTTTGTTCTTTGTTTGTTTATTTGTTTTTGCAGAACCAGGTATCAAACTCAAGGCCTCATGCATGCTAAGCAAGTGCTCTATCACTAAGTTGTGTCTCCATCCCTTTTCCTTTTCCTTTTCAAATGAGATCCATAGACCTGACATTTTATAACAGGACATATACCAGAAATAGGAAATTCCAAAGAGAGTAGAAAGGGAGTAAAGGAACTGAAAGTAAATTAGAATTATAATTAATAATTTATGAAGCTATGATTCCTATATATTATATTTAATATATTATATCTATATCTATATCTATCAGTTGTAGGTGGACACAATACCTTTATTTTATTTTTATGTGGTGCTGAGGATTGAACCCAGGTCCTCACGTGCTACCACTAAGCCACAACCCCAGCCCTACTTTGTATTATTTTTAAATAGATAAGCATATCTAGATATCTCAACTTCTGGTTCATAGTGAAGAGAAAGGACCAGTCATTTAAGGAAATGGTAATACTTTGTGGTTGCTTTGCTTTTTTTTTTTAATTATATTTTTATTTTTACAGACTGCATTTTGATTCGTTGTACACAAATGGGGTACATCTTATCATTTCTATGGTTGTGCGCGATGTAGATTCGTACCACTTGTGTAATCATACGTAGGGTAATGGTATCTGTCTTATTCCACTATTTTTCATACCGCTGCCACCTCCTCCCTCTCATTTCCCTCTACGTAATCTAAAGTTCCTCCATTCTTCTCTCCACCCCTCTCTCCCAGTTATGTATCAGCATCCACTTATCAGGGAAAATAGTCAGCCTTTGGTTTTTTGGGATTGGCTTATTTCACTTAGCATGATATTCTCTAATTCCATCCATTTATCTGCAAATGCCATAATATTATTCTTCTTTATGGCTGAATATTATTCCATTGTGTATATATACCACAGTTTCTTTATCCATGCATCTGTTGCAGGACATCTAGGTTGGTTTCACAATCTAGCTATTGTGAATTGATTTGCTCTTATTTTTATAAATTCAAGGATACTATTGAAAAAGAAGCCAACAAAAAAGTAAATCATACTCAGAATAATAAATTTTAAAATACAGATGCTGGGACTGGGGTCATTGAAAAGAGACTTCATAAAACTAAAATGATTGGCATAACACATCAAGATTAAAACAGTGTTTACATAACTGTTACTGTCATGATAAACAACCAATATTTCATTTGTTTTCATCTGGGGAAAATGAATATTTCAACATAGGTCTTGATTTTGAAGAGATAATTTGGATTATATCTGTAACACTTGAAACTTAAAGGGAGGGATCTATTTCATGTTCAACCAAAGATCTGAGCTCTTTTCAGCAAGCTAATTTGATCTAATAATTTGCCCAGTTTTTCCTTAGAGAATTTGACATGAATTGCTAGTTGGTGCAACAAATTTGAACAACAACAAACTTGCTTCTTCCATATTAGAAAGCAAGTGCATTTAGCTTAATAGTAAAATAAAATGAATAGGACATTTAGAAAAGAATATAATTAATAGTCTTCTTTTCTTTTTTAAAAATCATATTTATAACTGAACCTTTTAAAACACAGTTTTATTGAGTTATGCTTTGATGGATCATAGGCATTTAAAGTATAATTTTATTAGTTTTGACTAATATATTTACTTTTGAAGTCACCACTACAATTAAAATAAGGAATTATTTATTTATTTTTTGGTACTGGGGATTGAACCTAGGGGCACTTGACCACTGAGTCACATCCCCAGCCCTATTTTGTATTTTATTTAGAGACAGGGTCTCATTGAGTTGCTTAGCTCTCGCTTTTGCTGAGACTGACTTTGAACTTGCAATCCCCTGCCTCAGCTGCTGGAATTACAGGTGTGCATCACCACATCTGCCAGGAATTTGTCATCTTAAGAACATTGAGTCTTCTAATATATGAACACGATATATTTTTCCATTTATTTAGATCTCCAACTTCTCTCAGCAATGTTTTATAATTATTTCTATTTTAGTTTTTGTTCATTTATTTGTTAATTCACACATGCAACCTTGATTCATAATGATTCTGCCAGTTACTGTAATAACCACAATAATTTAGTCAATGTAGAGTATGCAGACATACTGTACAAGGTGTACAAGTGGAAGGACCTATATGAGAAGGTTCATCCACGCCTGATGTAGTAGAAACCAGTCGACATGCATTTTGAAGAATGGGTTGGTATTTTCCAGTGAAACTGTGCAGGGTCTTGGGACTCACAAACCGAGTATAGTTCCATTATTAAAACATATTGTGCAAGGGGTAGAGTCCCAAGGGATAAGGCCACATCTGACCCACACATAGGGTTGCCAGATTCAGCAAATAAAAATTTGGGACACTGAGTTAAATTTGAATTTCAGGTAAATAACAATCTTTTTGGGGTAAATATGTCCCATGTAATAATATTTGATCTACAGGTTTGCTGGCTCTGTGTCTTGAGGAAAATTGTTCTATTTTAAATAATTAGTTTCTTCACTTGAAATAGGAATAATAATAAAAATAATATAATATTAACAATAATGTTTTAAAGGATATATTGGCAGACTTCTAGGGTTATTATAGATCCTAAGTAAATGACATTGTCATTGATTAAATGGAAGGATTATATAGATAATGTTCTATTCAGTTTATAGATCTTGCACATTTTATCAGATTTATCTTTAATGGTTTCAACTTTTTTTCCTGCTATTTTTAATGGTAGCAAGAAAATTTTAATTTCTGATTGGTCCCTGCTAGTATGTAGAAATATAACTGATTTTCATATATTGATCTTTTTTTATTATAAATAAATTGGATACATGTTGTTTCTCTGTACATGGAGTCAAGGCATACCTTTTGTGTAATAATAAATTTACATAGGGTAATGTTGTTTGATTCATTCTGTTATTTTTTCCCTTCCACCCACCCCTCCCACCCCTCTTTTCCCTCTATACAGTCCTTCCTTTTCTTCATTCTTGCCACCCTCCCTAACCCTAACTCTAACCCTAACACTAACCCCTCCCTCCCCCCATTATGTGTCGTCATCATCCACTTATTAGTGATATCATTCGTCCTTTGGCTTTTTGAGATTGGCTTATCTCACTTAGCACGATATTCTCCAATTTCATCCATATGCCTGCAAATGCCATAATTTTATCATTCTTTATGGCTGAATAATATTCCATTGTATATATATACCACAGTTTCTTTATCCATTCATCAATTGAAGGACATCTAGGTTGGTTCCACAATCTGGCTATTGTGAATTGAGCAGCTATGAACACAGATGTGGCTGTATCTCTGTAGTATGCTGATTTTAAGTCCTTTGGGTATAGGCCAAGGAGTGGGGTAGCTGGGTCAAATGGTGGGTCTATTCCAAGTTTTCTAAGGAATCTCCACACTGCTTTCCAGAGTGGCTGCACTAATTTGCAGCCCCACCGGCAATGTATGAGTGTACCTTTCTCCCCACATCCTCGCCAACACCTATTGTTGCTTGTATTCTTGATAATCGCCATTCTAATTGGGGTGAGATGGAATCTTAGGGTGGATTTGATTTGCATTTCTCTTATTACTAGAGATGTTGAACATTTTTCCATATGTTTGTTGATTGCTTGTAGATCTTCTTCTGTGAAGTGTCTATTCATATCCTTAGCCCATCTGTCGATTGGATTATTTGTATTCTTGGTGTAGAGTTTTTTGAGTTCTTTATAGATTCTGTAGATTAGTGCTCTATCTGAAGTTTGGGTGGCAAAGATTTTCTCCCACTCTGTAGGCTCTTTCTTCGCATTGCTGATAGTTTCCTTTGCTGAGAGAAAGCTTTTTAGTTTGAATCTATCCCAGTTATTGATTCTTGCTTTTATTTCTTGTGCTATGGGAGTCCTGTTGAGGAAGTCTGGTCCTAAGCCGACATGTTGAAGATCTGGACCTACTTTTTCTTCTATAACCTGCAGGGTCTCTGGTCTGATTCCGAGGTCCTTAATCCATTTTCAGTTTAGTTTTGTGCATGGTGAGAGATATGGGTTTAGTTTCATTCTGTTGCATATGGATTTCCAATTCTCCCAGCACCATTTGTTGAAGAGGCTATCTTTTCTCCATTGCATATTTTTGGCCCCTTTGTCTAGTATGGGAAAATTGTATTTATTTGGGTTTGTGTCCATGTCCTCTATTCTGTACCATTGATCTACCTTTCTATTTTGGTACCAATACCATGCCATTTTTGTTACTATTGCATTGTAGTAGAGTTGAAGATCTGGTATTGCGATACCCCCTGTTTCACTCTTCCTGCTAAGGATTGCTTTAGCTATTCTGGGTTTCTTATTCTTCCAGATGAATTTCATGATTGCTTGCTCTATTTCTGTAAGGTACGTCATTGGGATTTTAATTGGGATTGCATTGAATCTGTATAGCACTTTAGGTAGTATGGCCATTTTGACAATATTAATTCTTCCTATCCAAGAACATGGGAGATCTTTCCATCTTCTAAGGTTTTCTTTAATTTCTTTCTTTAGTGTTCTGTAGTTCTCATTGTAGAGGTCTTTTACCTCTTTTGTGAGATTGATTCCCAAGTATTTTATTTTTTTTTTTTTTGAGGCTATTGTGAATGGGGTAGTTTTCCTAATTTCTCTTTCTGAAGATTCATCACTTATGTATAAAAATGCATTAGATTTATGTGCATTGATCTTATATCCCGCTACTTTACTGAATTCACTTAGGAGTTCTAAAAGTTTTCTGGTGGAATTTCCTGGTTCCTCTAAATATATAATCATATCATCAGCAAATAGGGATAGTTTGAGTTCTTCTTTTCCTATTAGTAACCCTTTAATTTCTTTGGTCTGTCTAATTGCTCTGGCTAGAGTTTCAAGGACGATATTGAATAGAAGTGGTGAAAGACGGCATCCCTGCCTTGTTCCAGTTTTTAGGGGGAATGCTTTCAGTTTTTCACCATTTAGAATGATATTAGCCATGGGCTTACCATAGATGGCCTTCACAATGTTAAGGAATGTTCCCACTATCCCTATTTTTTCTAGTGTTTTGAGCATGATGGAGTGCTGTATTTTATCAAATGCTTTTTCTGCATCTATTGAAATAATCGTGATTTTTGACTTTAAGTCTATTGATATGGTGAATTACATTTATTGATTTCCTGATGTTGAACCAACCTTGCATCCCTGGGATGAAACCCACTTGATCATGGTGCACTGTCTTTTTAATATGTTTTTGTATGCGATTTGCTAAAATTTTGTTGAGAATTTTTGGGTCAATGTTCATTAAGGATATTGGTCTGAAATTTTCTTTCCTCGATGTGTCTCTGTCTAGTTTAGGTATCAGGCTTCATAGAATGAGTTTGGGAGGGTTCCCTCCTCTTCTATTTTATGGAATACTTTGAGAAGTATTGGAATGAGCTCTTCCTTAAAGGTTTTGTAGAACTCGGCTGAGAACCCATCTGGTCCCGGACTTTTCTTTGTTGGTAGGCTTTTGATGACTTCTTCTATTTCATTACTTGAAATTGGTCTACTTAAATTGTGTATGTCCTCCTCGTTCAGTTTAGGCAATTCATATGTCTCTAGAAACCTGTTGATGTCTTCGAAATTTTCTATTTTGTTGGAGTATAGATTTTCAAAATAGCTTCTAATTATGTTTTGTATTTGAATCGTGTCTGTTGTGATATTTCCTTGTTCATTCCAAATTTTAGTGATTTGGGTTTTCTCTCATCTTCTCTTTGTTAGTGTGTTTAAAGGTTTATCAATTTTGTTTATTTTTTCAAAGAACCAACTATTTATTTTGTCAATTTTTTGTATTGTTTCTTTTGTTTCAATTTCATTGATTTCAGCTCTGAGTTTAACTATTTCCTGTCTTCTACTACTTTTGGTGTTGGTCTGTTCTTCATTTTCTAGGGCTTTGAGCTGTAGTGTTAGGTCGTTTATTTGTTAAGTTTTACTTCTTTTATTAAATGTGCTCCATGAAATAAATTTTCTTCTAAGTACTGCTTTCATAGTGTCCCAGAGATTTTGATATGATGTTTCTTTGTTCTCATTTACCTCTAAGAATTTTTTAATTTCCTTCTTAATATCTTCTGTTATCCATTCATCATATAAGAGCATATTGTTTAATCTCCAGGTGTTGTAGTAGTTTCTGTTTTTTAGTCTTTCATTTATTTCTAACTTCAATCCATTATGATCTGATAGAATACAAGGTAGTGTCTCTATCTTCTTGTATTTGCTAACAGTAGCTTTGTGGCATAATATATGGTCTATTTTAGAGAAGGATCCATGTGCTGCTGAGAAGAATGTGTATTCACTCTTGGTTGGACATTATACTCTATAAATGCCTGTTAAGTCTAAATTATTGATTGTGTTATTGAGAGCTATGGTTTCTTTATTCAGTTGTTGTTTGGAAGATCTCTCCAGTGGTGAGAGAGGTGTGTTAAAATCACCTAGTATTATTGTGTTACGGTCTATTTGGTTTCTGAAATTGAGAAGGATTTGTTTGACATACATGGATGAGCCACTGTTTGGGGCATAGATGTTCATGATTGTTATATCTTGCTGATTTATGCTTCCCTTAAGCAGTATGAAATGTCCTTCTTTATCCCTTCTGACTAACTTTGACTTGAAGTCCACATTATCTGAAATGAGCATGGATACTCCAGCTTTTTTACTGAGTCCATGTGCATGGTATGTTTTTCCCCATCCTTTCACCTTTAGTCTCTGGGTATCTTTTTCTATGAGGTGAGTCTCTTGCAGGCAACATATTGTTGGATCTTTCTTTTTAATCCAATCTGCCAGTCTATGTCTTTTGATTGATGAATTCAGGCCATTAACATTCGGGGTTATTATTGAGATATGATTTGTATTCCCGGTCATTTGGCTCATTTTATTTATTTATTTATTTATTTATTTATTTATTTATTTATTTATTTATTTGACATGACTTGGTTCCTCCTTTATTTGGCAATTCCTTTAGGATAATTCCTCCCTTTGCTGATTTGCTTCTTTGTTTTTCATCTCTTCCTCATGGAATATTTTGCTGAGAATGCTCTGTAATGCTGGCTTTCTTTTTGTAACTTCTTTTAGCTTTTGTTTATCATGGAAGGATTTTATTTTATCATCAAATTTGAAGGTAAGTTTTGCTGGGTATAAGATTCTTGGTAGGCATCCATTTTCTTTCAGGGCTTGGTAAATGTTGTTCTAGGCCCTTTTAGCTTTTAGGGTCTGGATTGAAAAATCTGCTGATATCTGTATTGGTTTCCCCCTGAATATAATTTGGTTCTTTTCTCTCACAGCCTTTAAAATTCTGTCTTTATTTTGTATGTTAGGTATCTTCATTGTAATGTGCCTTGTTGTGGGTCTGTTGTAATTTTGTGTATTTGGAGTCCTATAAGCCTCTTGAACTTGATTTTCCATTTCATTCTTCAGATTTGGGAAATTTTCTGATATTATTTCATTGAATAGATTGTTCATTCCTTTGGTTTGTTTCTCTAAGCTTTCCTCAATCCAAAGAATTCTTAAATTTGGCCTTTTCATGATATCCCATAGTTCTTGTAGATTCTGTTCATGATTTCTTACCATCTTCTCTGTTTGTTCAACTTTGTTTTCAAGGTTAAATGTTTTGTCTTCAATGTCTGAGGTTCTGTCTTCCAGGTGTTCTATCCTACTGGACATGCTTTCTATGGAGTTCTTAATTTGGTTTATTGTTTCCTTCATTTCAAGGATTTCTGTTTGGTGTTTTTTCAATATCTCTAAGTCTTTATTGAAATGATCTTTTGCTTCCTGTATTTGCTCTTTTCACTGTCGATTGGTGTGATCATTCAATGCCTGCATTTTCTCTTTCATTTCATCATTCAGTGCCTGCATTTGCTCTTTCATCTCATCGTTTGCTTCCCTGATCATTTTAATTATGTACTTTCTGAACTCCTTTTCTGTCATTTCTTCTGCCATGCTGTCATTGGGTTTTATTGATGTAACATCTAGGTTTGTTTGGGGCATTTTCTTTCCTTGTTTTCTCATATTGTTCAGGTATCAGTGGACCGCTGAGATATTGCAAATTTCCTCTATTGACTTATAATGTCCCTGAAGATTTCTAGTATATCCCCTCTTAGCCTTAATAGGCTGAAGTCTTAGAGGAAGTTGATCGTGCGGTGCTCCACAAGGAAGCTGCCTCTCTAGGGGTGGTGGCCTTCAGGTGGGGTATATTCCCTGCTAGTGGGCAGAGGTGCCTCCACTTGTTGACCAATGGTCATCCAAAGGGGAACTAGGCTGCGGGCTGAGGAAAGGCCTGTTTGGGCCTGTGTCTCTGGTTTTACCGTCCTTGTGGGAAAACCTCACCCAGCAGGGAATTCCCACCGGTGGGGAGGTCTCGCTGGTCAGTTCCCCTCCTAGAGGTTCCCCTCAATCTACAACTACTGCCTGGGCTGGGCTGCCTTCCTCTGCAATGTCCCCAGGGACCCAGACCTACCTCCAGGGCCTGGGAGCCTCACCCTTCACAGACGAGTCTCCTTAGGCTGCCTCTCCTCAGAGAATCTGCCCGCAGTCCTGGAACCTTCGCTCTGCCCCTAAGTGTGTCTCTGAGTGGCTCTTCCACCAAGAAGCCTCCTAGGTCCTGGGACCCTGCTCTGCACCTAATTGCCTGGCTATGTGGCCCCTCCTCTGAGCAGCCACCTGGAGCCCTGTACCGTCGCTCCGAGACCCAGCGACCCACCGCACACCTTTTCCTCTGGACAGCCGCCCAGTGTTCCGGTGCTATCACTAGGAGTCCAAGCATCTCACTGCACGCCTCCTCCTCCTGCCAACTGCCTGTAGCCCTGGGCAGTCACTCTGAGTCCAAGTGACCCGCCCCGTTCCTCCTTCTCCTCTGGGCAGCACCCCCAGGTATTTGGGAGAGGTCACTCTGAGTCACTGTGAGTCCAAGCGACCCGCTGCATGCCTCCTCCGGGCAGCTGCCCAGAGCTCTGGTGTGGCCGCTCGAGACCAAGCAACCCGCTGTGCTCCTCCTCCAGGCAGCTCCCCGGTGTTCAGGAGTGGTCACTTTGAGTCCAAACAACTCACCACTCGCCTCCTCCTCTGAGCAGCTGCCTGGAGCTCTCATGCAGTCACTCTGAGTCCAAGCAACCCACTGCGCTCCTCCTCCACTTCTGGGCAGGTCCCCGGTGTTCAGGAGTGGTCTCTCTGAGTCCAAACAGCTCGCCGTGCAGCTCCTCCTCTGGCAACTGCCTGTAGCTCTGGTACAGTCACTCCACGTCCAAGCGACCCGCCGCGCTCCTCCTCCTCCTCCTCCTCTGGGCAGGCCCCGATGTTCAGGAGCGTTCGCTCTGAGTCCAAACAGCTCTCCTTGCAGCCCCTCCTCTGGGCCGCCACCCGGAGCCCCAGTGGTTGCTCCGAGTCCAAGCGCTGTGCTGAGCGGCCTCCTCTACGATGCTCCCAGTTGTCCGATTTCACTGCTCCAGCAGGGGGAGGGGTGTCTCGTTGGGCAGCTCTACTTCACAAAGTTCCCTGCGTTCTGGGACTGCCACCCCATTCGGGACGCCTCCCCGATGGGAGGGACTCACCCGGCTGCTTTGAGTTGGTCCCAAGTCTCTCAATATCTCCTCTTTTGAATCCTGAGTCCTGGAGCAACATGAAATGCAGCCACCCTCTAGTCCGCCATCTTGAAACCCATATATTGGTCTTTAATCCTGCAACTTCACTAAATTCACTTATTAGTTTAGGACCTTCTTCATATATTCCTTAGGGTCTTCTAAATGGATGATTATTTTATCTGAAGATAGAGTTTTAATGTCTTCTAATAAGTTTGCATTGTATTTCATTTTCTTGCCTTAATGAACCAAAACTGACTATTCCACATGCTTTGGTCTTTACAATTCCCAAAGGAGAATATAGTAGCCCTAAAAAAAATGAATGTTCCTTACTGAATTTTTAGATTTCTATGTTCTAGAAACCCAGCCTGAGACCTAGCAATAGAATTAAAGACAGATTAAATGCTGGCATTTCCTTCTTCAGAATATTGTTATTACATTTTCTCTTTCTCCCACCAGTCTGGAAAGATGTGTCAGAAGAGAAGCAATTTTAGATTGGTTATCTTCTCAAAGACAAGGTTCTTATGAGCAGTAGCTAAAGGCTAATGAAACTTCTTTTTTGGCAAAGATGGGAATTTTAAAAAGATGCTTGGTGATAAGTCAAATAGTGAAATATGTGGCATTTGCTGAGCTTTATCTCCAGAGATTAGGTGTATATTTAGTTATATAATAAACTCAATATTTTTTCCAAAGTGGTTGTACTATTTTACTTTCCTATACAAAAAAATGAGGGTTCTGTTTACGCTAAAGTCCTGCTAAACATTGGCATTGCTCATGTAAAAAGTTTCAACTATTCTTGTTTGTATGTGGAAACTTTAATTTTCTCTGAAAGATGATGATGGTGAACACTTTCAGATGCTCATTGGCTATTTTGTATTTCTTCCTTTGTGAAATGTCCATTTTAGTCCTTTATCTATTTTAAAAATTACATTGTTTTTTATTTGGGAATTGTAGCAATTTAAAAAAATCCCAAATACTAATTCTGTGTTAGCTACATCTATTTTGAATATTTTCCTCCATGTAGATTGCCTATTAATTTATACTAATAGTCTCTTTAAAGAAAAACTTTTTTAGTTGTTGATGGACCTTTATTTCATTCACTGATCTATATGTGGTGCTGAGAATTGAACCCCATGCCTTACACATGCTAGGGAAGCATTCTACCACTGAGCCATAACCCCAGCCCAAGTGTCTTTTGATAAGGAGAAACTTCACAGTTTTGATAAATTCTAATTAGCCATTTTAAAATAATTGTTGTTTTCTGTGTCCTGTGGAACTTCTGCATATCCTCAAGACATTTAGATACTCTTCCATGTTTTCCTTTAGAAGTTTTATAGTATTAACTGTCATATTTCAATTTTTTTGTATGCATAATGTGGTATAGTCACTCCGAATCCAAGCAGCCACGCTGCCCCTCCTCCTCCTCAGGGCAGGCCCTGGTGTTCAGGAATGGTCGCTCCGGGTCCAAACAGCTCGCTGAGCAGCTCCTCCTCTGGCAACCGCCTGTAGCTCTGGCGCAGTCGCTCCAAGTCCAAGTGCCTCGCCACATTGCTGCTCCTCCTCCTCCTCCTCCTCCTCCTCCTCCTCCTCCTCCTCCTCCTCCTCCTCTTCCGGGCAGGCCCCTGTGTTCAGGGGTGGTTGCTCTGAGTCCAAACAGCTCTCCTCGCAGCCCCTCCTCTGGACCGCCGCCCGGAGCCCCAGTGGTTGCTCTGAGTCCCAGCGCTGTGCTGAGTGGCCTCCTCTCTGATGATCCCAGTTGTCCGAGTTCACTGCTCCAGCAGGGGGAGGGGCGTCTCGCCGGCAGCTCTACTTCACAAAGTTCCCTGCGTTTGGGACTACCGCCCCATTCGGGACGCCTCCCCAACAAGAGGCTCACCCGGCTACTTTGAGTTGGTCCCAAGTCTCTCAATATCTCCTCTTTTGAATCCTGAGTCCTGGAGCAACATGAAATGCAGCCACCCTCTAGTCCGCCATCTTGAAACCTCCTGTATGCATAATGTGAAGAAAAGGATATAGATATATAATTATTTGGCCTAACAATTTTTTAAAATAATTTCTCTGAATCACTGCATTTCAGAACCAGACATTATAGGCATTCACTTTTTATTTATTCTTACTGGTTTAGACTTTTACCTTTGCATTGTCTTTTGATATGTATTTAACTTTTGTTTGGATTTTTTTTTAATAATCCAATAAAAATTTATTTTTATTAATTTAAGACCAATATGAGCAAGGATACAAAATAATGAATCAACAGGTACATGAATAAGATCATTTCCAATAGAAATGAATTCTTGTTTTTAGATTCATTGTGGTATTTTTATATATGTACTTAAGAAAGTAATGTTGGATTCATTCCACTGTTATTACTGTTCCCATCCCTATTCCTTTCCCTTCATTCTCCTTTGTCTAATCCACTCAACTTCTATTCTTCCTCTACCCACCCCTTGTTGTGGGTTAACATCCACATATCAGAGAGAACATTTGACCTTTGGTTTTATTTTGGGATTGGTTTATTTCACTTAGCGGGATTGTCTCTAGAGCCATACATTTACTGGTGAATGTCATAAAGTCAGTCTTCTTTATGGCTGAGTAATATTCCATGGTGTGTATTTATATATATATAAAACTATACAACTACTGTCTCTCTTCACACAAAACACACATTTTTAGTTGTAGATGGACACAATACCTTTTTTTAAATTTACTTATTTTGTGTGGTGCTGGGGCTCAAACCTAGTGCCTCACACACGCTAGGCAAGTGCTCTACAACTGGGCCATAAATCCAGTGCTAAACAAGTTTTTATTCATTCATCTGTTGATGAGCATCTGGTTTGGTTCCATAGCTTAGCTATTGTGAATTGTGCTGCTATAAATAGCAGTATGGCTGTATCACTGTAGTATGCTGATTTTAAATCCTTTCAATACATATTGAGGAGTGGATGACTGGGTCAAATGGTGGTTCCATTCCTAGTTTTTGAGGAATCTCCATGCTACTTTTCATAGTGGTTGCACCATTTTGCATTCCCACCAGCAATATATGAGTGTAACTTTTCCCCCACATCTTCACTAACATTTATTGTTATTTGTATCCTTGATAATTGTCATTGTGATTGGAGTGAAGTTAAATCTCAGTGTAGTTTTAATTTGCATTTCTCTAATTGCTAGAGATGTTGAACATTTTTTCATATATTTGTTGACTGTTTTAGTCAGCTTTTTTTGCTGCTGTGACTAAAAGATCTGACCAGATCAATTTTAGGGAAAAAAAGTGTTTTCGAGGGCTCACGGTTTCAGATGTGTTAGTTCATTAGAAGGCTGGCTCCATTCCTCGGGACTCAAGGTGAGGCAGAACGTCATGGCAGAACAGTGTGGTGGCGTGAAACAGCTCACATGATGATCAGAAAGCAGAAAGAGAGGTCTCCACTTGGCAGATACAAATATGTACCCCAAAGCCATGCCCCCAATTTCCACCTCCTCCAGCCATACTCTACCACTTCAGTTACCACTTAGTTAATCCGTAACAGGGAATTAATTCACTGATTGGGTTAAGAGTCTCACAATCCAATCATTTCTCCTCTGAACCTTCTTGCACATGTGAGCTTTTGGGGGACACCATATCTAAACCATAACACTATTCATATTTTTTTTTTTTTGAGAAGTGTGTGTTTAGTTCCTTTGTCCATTTCTTGATTGAGTTATTTGTTTTCTTGGTGTAAAGCTTTTTGAGCTATTTGTATATCCTGGGAAATTAACACCTCATCCAAGATTTTCTCCCATTCTGTAGGCTCTCTCTTCACACTCTTGATCATTTTCCTTTGCTGTGAAGAAACTTTTTAGTTTAATACCATTCCATTTATTGATTTATTTTACTTCTTGTGCTTTAGGAGTCTTGTTGAGGGAGTTAGTTTCTAAGCTGATATGTTGGAGTTTTGGGCCTACATTTTCTTCCAGTAGTTGTAGGGTTTCTGGTCTAATACCTAGGTCTTTGATCCACTTTGAGTTGAGTTTTGTACAGGGCAAGAGATGGGGTTAAACTTTCTTCTACTACATATGGATTTCCAGTTTTCCCAGCACCATTTTTGAAGAGACTATCTTTTCTCCAATGTATATTTTTGGCATCTTTGTCTAGTCTAATTTGAGATGACTGTATATGTGGTTTGTCTCTGTGTCTTCTTTTCTATTCCATTAGTCTTCCTGCCTGTTTTGGTGCTAACACCATGCTCTTTTTGTTACTCTGCTCTGTAGTATAATTTAAGATCTGATATTGTGATGCCTCCTGCTTTGCTTTTCTCCATAAGGGTTGCTTTGGCTGTTCTGGGCCTCTTAGTTTCCAAATGAATTTCTTGATTGCTCGTTCTGTTTAATATGAATTGCATTAAATCTGTATAGTGCTTTTTGTAGTATGACCATTATGAGAATATTAATTATGCTTATCTAAGAACATGGGAGATCTTTCCATCTTCTAAGTCTTCTTCAGTTCCTTCTATAGTGTTCTGTAGTTTTCATTGTTGCAGTCCTTTACCTCTTTTGTTAGATTGATTCCCAAGTTTGTTTGTATGTTTGTTTTGAGACTATTGTGAATGGGATAGTTCTCCTCATTTCTCTTTCAGCTGATACATCATTGGTGTATAGAAATACAATTAACTTATGTGTGTTAATTTTGTATCCTGCTACTTTGCTGAATTCATTTATGAGTTCCCTAAGTTTCCCGATGGAGTTTTTTGGATGTTTTAAATATAGGATCATATTGTCAGCAAACAAATAGTTTGAGCTCCTCTTTTCCTATTTGTAACCCTTTAATTTCTTTCTTTTGCTAATTGCTCTGGCTAGAATTTTAAAGCACTAGGTTGAATAGAAGTGATAAAAGAGGGCATCCCTGTCTTGTTCCAGTTTTTTGAGGGAGTGCTTTCACTTTTGTCCACTTAGAATGATATTGGCTTTGGGTTTGTTGTATAAAGCTTTTACAATGTCAAGATATGTTCCTACTATCCCTAGTTTTTCTAGTTTTTTAAACATGAATAAATGCTGTATTTTGCCAAATGCTTTTTCTGCGTCTATTGAGATAAATCATGTGATACTTTAAGTCTGTTGATGTGGTAAGTTATATTTACTGATTTCTGTATGTTGAACCAATCTTGCACCCCTGTGATGAACCCCACTTGATCATAGCACACTATGTTTTTAATGTGCTTTTCTATGCAATTTTGCTATTATTTTATTAATAATATTGCATTTATGTTCATCAAGTTTATTGGTCTAAAATTTTCTTTCCTTGATATGTCTTTGTCTAGTTTGTTATCAGGGTGATACTAGCTTCATAGAATGAATTTTAAAGGGTTACCTCCTTTTCTGTTTTGTGGAAAAATTTAAGGAGGATTGGTGTTAGTTCTGCTTTGAAGGTCTGGTATAACTGAACTAAGAAACTCTTGTCCTGGGCTTTTCTTTGTTGTAGGCTTTTGATGGCATCTTCAATTTCATCACTTGAAATTCATCTGTTTATATTTTCTATATCCTCCTGATTCAATTTGGATAGGTCATACATCTCTGGAAATTTGTCAGTGTCTTCAGGATGTTCTTATTTATTGGAGTATAAATATCTAAAATAATTTCTTATTATTTTCTGTATTTCAGTAGTGTCCATAGTGATACTTTCATTTTCGTTTCTTTTAACTTTTGTTTATCAAGGAAGATTTTTATTTCATCTTCAAATCTGAAGCTTAATTTTGCTGGATATAGTATTCTTGGGTGGCATCCATTTTCTTTCAGAGCTTGGTATACAGTATTCTAAGACCTCCTAGCTTTTAGTGTCTGGGTTCAAAACTTGGCTGAGATACAAATTGTGACCATAATTAGAGGATCTGGATCCTCTAATGGATCCTTTAATGGATCCGGATTCTCTAAATGTGATCAGTTGTTTTTTTCTAGCAACTTTCAATATTTTATCATTATTCTGTATGTTAGGAATTTTCTTAATAATATGCCTTGGATGGGCCTGTTGCAATTTTGTATATTTGGATTCCTGTATGCTTCCTGTATTTGATTTTTCCATTGCATTCTTAAGTTTTGTGAAAATTTCTGATATTATTTCACTGAAAAGATTGCACATTCCTTTAGTTTGTATTTCAGAGTCTTCATTATTCCTATAAATCTTATATTTGACCTTTTAATATTATCCCATATTTCTTAAAAATTCTGTTCATGGTCTCTTAACAGTTTTTCTCCATAGTCAACTTTATTCTCAAGATTATATGCTTTGTCTTCATTGCCTGAAAGTCTAAAGGAATTTTCTAAACTCCTGCTCTGAGATTTCCTCCACTCTGTTGTCAGTGGATTCTGTTATTGAGGTATTTTGTTTTGTTTGGGATGGTTTCTTTCCTTGCTTTTTAAAATATTGTTTCTGTCTACCTATCTTTCAGTATGAATCTGAGGCAGTTGAATTTCTATCCTGTGAACTTATAGTGTCACTTAAGGTTTCTAGTACCCCACAGAAAGGGGGAGACAAATATTAACAACTAATGCGAACAATATACATCATTAAACTGAGAACTTGGTTTGTACTATGATGTCTACACTGTGAATTGGTGCAACAAACAAAAATAGTACAATAAGCAATTTCCAACAGTAAAAACAGTAAGTTAGCAGAAGAGTTTTCAGTTTCAAATGGTGAACAGGGAGAATGCAGAAGAGAGTGGGATGTGATGATTATTATGGAAGAGGAGAGAAAATAGAAGTAAAACATTAAAGTAAGAATGAAAGAGAACAATAGAGTTTGACTGTTAGCAGGAAAAAAAAGAGAGCGAGAAAGAAAGAGAATCAAGAGAATTAGGTGAAAACAATACAACACAAAACCAAAATGTCCTAATGAAAAACCCTAGATCTCAAAAGATAGTCAGAAAAATAACTGCCTTCCAAAATGCTAGAAAAGAGAATAGAGAAACAAATATGTACACATATAAATATCCATGAAACATTCAGCATACAATCCAAAAAAGAGAAAGAAAAAGAAAAGAAGAAAGACAAAAAGTTCTTAATGAAAAATTAAGGATTTGTTTCTGTTGCAGTGTTCGAAAATTGTTAGTTGAAAATATATTGTCATTGCCTGTTCCCAAATGTCTTTCTTTTCATTTTTTTCTTGAGGTATGTATTATGTATAAGAACAGGGGCCACAGGCTGTCAAATCCTTCCTCTGTTTGTGTTGCTTGTCAAGTTGCCAACTGGAGTTCAAAAATTCTTGGTTCCCCTCTCAGCAGTATGAGGTGGAGAGGGTTGGTGTTGTCTGCTCCACTCTCAGGGTGGAATCACTGTAGAGTTCTGTGAGAGGAGTTCCCAGAGGCAGAGCTCCTGAAGGCAGGGTTAGGTCTAGGTAGGCAACAGGTGCTTCCTTGGATGGTGATTCATCTGCAGACTTTAAATCAGTGCACCTCCAGGGCCCAGAAGCTACTGATCCACATTTGGAGACTGTACTCCTGGAGTCTACCCAGGGTTGCACCCATGCCTCAGAGGAGCCAATCCTTTGCCCCATCCTCCACCCATGGATCCTGCCTTTCCTGGCCTCCTGGGCTCATTCCCAATCACACAGTCATTCCTGCCTGCCCAATCAAATCCCGACCTGTCCCAGCTGCTTCTGAGAGCTGCCAGACTCAGGCGCGAGGGGGCGTGGGGGACGTGGGGGGGGGCGGGGGGAGGGACGACGACGACGGACCTCAGACCTCTCAGATCTCTACGACTCATATTCTCCTGGTTAAAACACTCCACACTGAATTTTCTCTGGTTTCCTAGGCTCACTCTGAGTTGTGTGGCAGGCATCTGCCAGGTCTGCTTTTTGGTCCCAGCTTGAATTTACTAGATATGGGCTCCTAAACTTGCTCCCACAGCCACTGGCCTCCTTAGCATGGCCAAAAGATGGCTCTTGCCTTGGCTATCCACAGACAATTGGGAGACATATGAGGATATAGTATAGTACATCCTGTGGATCAGTCAGCTAGTGTCCTTGAGCTCTGAATTCTTTATACCAAGACACACCATGGTGCCATCTTAATGCAGGTTCTCATACTTCCTCACTCCCCACTTTGTCTAGTATGGATCAGCTCCTGCAGTTGCCAGCATCAGCAGAGGGCTTTCTTCTTTTATTTTATTGTATACAATATTCTGAGTCCATAAGCTGTTCTGAGAGTCCAGTATTAAATCCCAATAAAATCCTTCTTTCACCCACCTTACTGCGAAGCTGTTTATCCTCTTTCCTGGTCTCACGCCACGGAGCAGCTTGAAAAGCAACCTCCGCCACTCTGACAACTTCCCGGTGCCATAAAAAGCCTAATTGTTGAGATTCAGGGATCCCGGCTATGCCATGGTGGGTCCAGGTAGAGAATCCACAGTAACCTCTGTTTGGAAGTTTTAAGAGAGGAAAAACTGTAATCTATAAATTGGTCAGCTCTGCCTCACTCAATTCCTGCAGGACTCTTCTGTATGCTGATTGGTCAAAAGTTTTCAATAGTGATAATAAGGATGTAGTTAGTTTACCTTTGTAGCCAAAGGTTCATATGTTTCATACTGTGTTAATGTTGAAGGGTTGTTTTTTGGGGAGCGGGGTTTAGATTGTCTTGTTCCATCAGTCAATCGTCAGACCAGAATCTAACATGATACAGGTTGTTCATCTCTAATCTGAAAATTAAAAATCTGAAATTCTCCAAAAATTTTTAAACTTTGAGTACTAACATTATGCCACAAATGGAAAATTCAATACCTGACCTCATATGACAGGTTGTGGTCAAAATACAGGCACACTAAAAGTATATAAAATTACCTTCAGTCTCTGTGCATAAGGTATATGAGAAATAAATGATTTTTGTGTGTAAATTTGGGTTCCATTCCCAAATTATCTCATTATATATAGAAAATATTCCAAAATTGTGAAAAAAAAAAAAACCAGAAATACTTCTGATACCAAGCATTTTGGATAAGAGATATTCAACTGTAATAACATGATATTCATGTAGCACTTCTCAGTTTACAAAATACTTTCCCACATAAGGAAAGGCAATAATTATTCATTTGATTAAAAAAAGAGATGTGTATATTGATGCTTTAACTAGGTAGGTAAGCTATTCATGGTTATCGAACTGTAGTGCATGGCGAAATTATGGCTAGGACTCTTGAGTCCAGAGGCTTCACCTAAATATGTTGCCTGATGAGTACTCAGCCTTCTTCTAGTTAAAAATACTTTCCTTGACATCTGCTACTTATTTTCTCTCTTACCACTGTCCTTCTTTTCCCTCTCATTTAAGTCTTCCATTGCCTTGAGTGACCTACACCTTTGAATGGTTGCAGAATAGCAATACACCCAGTATTATACAAAATGGGCAGATACCCTGTTTAACAGCCTTTGCATTTCAAATCTTTGAAATAACTTAGCTGATAAATTCAATTAGTTTTTGTTTTAATACAGTAATATATTTCTCCTGAATATTAATTTTTTCTTTTTCAGTTCTCCTATATAGTCTAAAATTAATGCACCTTATTTTTTGAGCAATTTTAGGCTTAGAGAAAAAATGATCAGAATGCCCAGAGAGTTACCACATACTTCCTCAAACTCCCCAGCATTAATAGTTTATATCAGTGTAGTCTATTTGTCAAAACTTCTTTGCCAACATTGACACATTATTATTAACTTAAGTCTGCAGTTTAAATTAGGGTGTAATCTTTGTGGTGTATATTCAATGGGTTTTGACAAATTATAGTTATGTGAATGCACAATGATATTGTCATACAGACTATTTTTATTGTCTTAAAAAATCTGTGCTCTAACTATTCATCCCTCCCTCTCTCCTAACCCCTGGCAACAACTGAGTGTTTTACTGTCTTCATGGTTTTGCCTTTTTCAGAATGTCAGTGGAATCGTATTGTATCAAAGCCATTTCAGATTAGCTTCTTTCACTTGGTAATACACATTTAAGTTTTTAAATGTATTTTCATGGCTTGAAAATTCATTTCTTTTTAATCATACAATAATATTCTGTGAAATGGGTGTACCAGAGTTTGTCCACTCACCTGTAGAAGGAAATCTTTATCATCTTCAAGATTTGGCAATTATGAATGAGGTTACTTTAAACACTTGTGTGTAAATATTTGTGAGAGCATAAGTTTTCAGTTAGTTAAGCAAATACCAAGTAGCACAACTGATGAATTTTGTTTTTTAAGTTTAAATAAGGACTCATTATTATCTTTCCTTTTCACTTATGAAATATAGTAGCTTAAGAGTGGTAACTCTAGGATAACATTCCCTTCTTGATTTTATGAAACACTTTCAATTCCCTATAAGCTCTCAGGTGTTTCCATTAATCCTTTTTTAAATTAGAGATATGTGAAGAGTTTTGGAGGAGTCGATATAATGCACTATGTCACTGCAGCTTACCAAAAAAGCCCCTGGCTGTTTTAAAATGGCATCATTTCCCAAGCCATCTTGAAAGACTGAGAAGCTGATTTTTGAAGTTGTGACTTCAGGAGAACATCTGTAAACATTAAGGAAACTAAAAATCACACTCTTAGGGAAACTTGATTAAATGTGGTGCATTTAACATCAGGTTCATTGTCGTAAAGCATAAACCTTTTTTTTTTTTTTTAAAGAGATAGGGAACAGAACTCCAGCTCATTAAGAAGCAAATTGATCCCCTTTGCACAGAAAGAGTAGGGAGTACAAATCTCTTTAGAACTGAAAAGTTTAAACTGACTTTCAGAAGGGCTTTCACTGAGATACATTTCCATATTCCTCCAGAAAACACAGTGTGTAATGGTGTGTCAGTGTTATCTGAATGAATTGTTCCATGATCACCGTGAGAACCCCAGAGAATGTTACCTTTTCATAAAAACTCTTCTCTGTCCATTTTCCAGTGTGTCAGGAAGCTGTCTGGGAAGCCTTCAGAACTTTTTGGGATCGACTTCCTGGGCGTGAGGAATATCATTATTGGATGAATTTGTGTGAAGATGGAATCACAAATGTGTTTGAAATGGGCACCAATTTTAGTCAGTCTGTGGAACACAGAAACTTAATCATGAAGGTAAGTGTCACAAGAAGGGGAGGAATGGCTCTGATCTAGAAGCTCCCTGTACACAGCTAAGGCCTATGGAAAGAAGAGCAAGTGACAAAACCCCGTATTATTTTTTGTTGTTGAATTGGGCTGTCATAATGAGCTGTCCTAGGGTGTAGCTCAGTTCTTCACCCCAGTCTTTTATCTTGCCTCTGTAACAAACATTGCTGACTCAAATAACAGCCGCAGCCTTGTTTATAAATGTAAACAATTGGAAGTCAGAATCAACAAAGGCTTAGAATAAAAATATGGATTTGTGAGAGTCAAATATTTTTGAAAAATTATGTGCATATTAATTCAGAGTAATACCAATGGTTCTAATTAAAATAGAAGATATAGTTCATTGAACAAATGTTTAGTGAAGCATAAATATGATTCTCATTAATTATTTGCTTAGTTTCCTTGTTTTAAACTTTAGTTTGTTAGTATAAATAAGCATGCACACTGACAAATTACCTGCCCACTTTCCCCTTTTCATATGCCTATTGCACATGTATTTATAACAAGAAAATGAAACTGCAGGCACATGTGGCAAATTATTCATGCTCTCTGATGTCTCTTGTATCTATCTGTCTAAATTCTGGATGTTCACAGCTCAGGCATAACCTCCTTTGTGAAGAAAAAACCCTTAGCATAGCAGATTTAGTGCCTCTCATTTCCTGAGTTCCCACCATTCTTTATTTTTCTTAACAGTTCTTACATTTTATTATTACCAGTTGAATATTTGACTAATTACTAGACTATGAGTCAAAAGGCAAGATTATGTCATTATATGTTAATTTTCACATTCCCATGATATAGTAAATATGCAGTAGATAATTTGTTTAAATAAAAAATTAAAAACAATAGCTAAAATGTCTTTTTCCTATCTACCACTATTTATACTTCTTGAATATTATTTCAAATACTAGTTGTATAATGTACTTGGAAGGACTAAAAAATATGTAAATAACAGCTCTTTTTATTTGGATTTGATAAAATCATATTCGTACATCTTAAAGTTGTAAAATAAATTATATTCTTTCTATTTTTGAACTTTTATTTGTAGTAAAGGTGTTCTATTATTTTCTTTTACATTTGATCCTATAGATGATGATCTCATTAAGTGGGCATAGTTGGGGAGAAAAAGGATGATCTGAAAAACATGGGTAGACTAAATGATGTATAGATGTGACAGAGAGAATGGGTTTACTTTTAAATGTGTTTATTTGAGCTGTCTGTGTGAAATGTGAATTGCTTCATATTTAGGTATAAAGACAAGGAGAATGGTCTAGGAATCACCAGCCCTGAGGTAGTAATTGAAATCAAAAGAGTGGCTGAGATTATTCTGGAAGAGTCTGTACAGGAAGGAGAGCAGTGAGTTATTTATTAATATCTTCTAGGTATTTAGGGTAATAGCCTCTCCATTTTACAGACCAGAAAACTGATGACTGGCACCAGAAAGATTTGGAGATTTGATGTATTGCTAGGGAGGGGAATCTGGAACTTGAAACTAGATCTGATTCTAAGTTAGTGTTCTTTTCATCATATTGGTCTCAAAATAAAACAACTAACTTACAGGACATTTGGGGACAATTTGTTTTAGAACACCCCCTGAGGAATAACCCAATTACTGATTTGTCTCTTTGTCTACATTCTGGAGAAACAGATTTATCAGTTATTTTATCTATATGTTTGTGCTATTATAGGATGGGGATATTATAAATTTATTATATCCAAAATTCTTTGATTATAAGTTTATGGCAGGTCAATGTAAAACTCTACCCATCTCTAACTTGCAGACATTTTTTGAATGATTAGCCTGTAAAGACTTAATCCAGGCCCATTAAGAGAGAGCACAGAAACTATTGGGCATATAAACAGAGACTGAATGTTGGGATGTTTTCACAGTCACCAAACAACCTTGGCATTATCAGTACCTGTTCTCATTGTTCGCCTAACCGTGGAGCAGCATAACATATTCTACCATGTCTGGGCATTAGTGTTTGTTATGAAATGTTTTATTTACTGTTTTATAACTGTTGTTAACTCATTCAGTCATTTTCATATCTTTGTTTTCTTTAGAAACTGACTTACACAAAGGAAACCACAAGCAGGTGAGGGTCTCCCCCTGCCCCGCCACCCAAATTCATGTTTGACAACGTAGATGTGTCATACATACTTTAAGATCCACCCCAAATTTAATGGTTCCTTTTCTGTTTTACCAGTTCCTGCAAGGACCAGGCCTGTGGGTAAGTCTCAAATTGTTCTTCTTCATCTGAGACCACCTCCCTTTTCAGAACACCACCATAGTACCACTATGCTTATTTATTGACTGATTTGATCAAAAGAAGCAAACTTGTTCCTCTCTCCAGGAAACAGGTTTATGGTTTGACATATGGAGGTTGTTGTTGAGGTTTAAGGCTAACAGTGAAATTGTTCTGAAGTGATTCACTTTAGTGGAGGATAGTTTATTAAATGATGGGTGATAGTGTAGATAACTCTTTTGACTATGTTATGGTCTTAAAACACAGAAATAGTACAACCTTGATGTACATCAGTGTTATAATTCTTGGCTCTGCTGATATTTAGACATAGGACTAAGATCATTTATGGCTCCTAGTTGTACAAAGTGGATCTCAATGAGCTATTTTTGGCCTCGAGAGAGAAAGATTTTCAGTTCTGTATATCCTCAAAATATCTAGATTATGTCAGCATGTGGGTGATTGGACACAAAAGCACTACTGGGTTGAAAAATCAAGTTAATGAGTCAGTGTCTAGAGATCCAGCCTGACAGCAGAGTCATGGCAAAAACATAGAGTGTATCTGTGGGTGGTAGTGGGGTATATCTAGATTTCAGATTGAACATGAATGAATCGAAGGGAATGGGATTCTCTGTGGGTCTTCCTCATTCATATAGCTGATGATAACACCATGTCTATGCTGGGGTTTGAGATTGAGCATCTACTTAGACATGGGGCCTTGTATTCTCTTTGGTTGTGATATCTTCACACTGGGAGGCAGAGCTCAGAGGTTCCTTGTGATTGTCATTGAAGTAAACAGTGGGCTAAATACATGGTGGAGCGTAGCAGTCCCAGCAGTTTTCACACTTGTATGGTAAAGGGCTCTGTTGATTAGGACACAGGGGCAAGATTTGAATAGGGGCTTGAGATGATGAGGTGCTTAAAGGAAGTTGGCTATTCCTGGAATCCCCATACCAGTTATTTTAGGGTTCTCAGAGCTGCTTTCCCCCTCTTCTTGTTATTGGAAGAGTTGCAAGGCAGGGGAACAGGAGAAAATGGAGCAGAAGGTCCATTGTGCTGCCTGTCAGGAGTGTTCTGGATTGGGGGTTCTACTTCAGAGACGTGTTGATGAAGGGTAGGATTTGGTGGATGTCTATTTGTTGTCTGTGAATTTGCTGGACTGGTTGATATTGACCCTTTCTTTTCAACCCAATTATTTTTGCTCATTTAGGAAGCTTTAGGTCAGCAGTTTGTAATGCTGACTGTGTTGTGTCACTCCCAGAGATTGATTTGCAGTATGGCCTGAGCATGGGGAATATTAAGACATCTTCACCTAATTCTAATGTATTAGTGATGCTGAGAACCACTGTTTTAGGCTCTTGAAGTTTACTAATGAGAAAATAACCTTACCAGGAAAAAGTAAACACGAGTACAAAGCATCATTCATCTTCTGAAACAGATGTTTCTAGAATGTGTCTAGAAACTCTACCAAAAGAACTTTCATAGACTAGCATGTTCTGAATGGGAAGAAGTTATCAACCTATAAATATTAAAGTGAAATGTTATCCATTGTCTAATATTCTTAAGGGGGAGTGGAATAGTGTTCCAGGTTTATAGCCACATTTTCTATGCTCAAACAAAAGATTATTTTAAGAAAATGTTTTCTAATATTCCCCCAGGAAATGTATTGCTTGTAAAATATATCCTTTCAATAAACATCATAATATACATTTTTTCTTTTTATTCCCTCTAAAATCAGTTGATTCTTAGCAACATTCTCTAACCATCTGTAAACCTATGATTCTAATGATAGAGCTAGAGGGAACCTTAAAAGCCTTCAATCCAGCTTTCAGTCTCCTGAGTTCAGAGTAACTTATCTAAGCTCGTTAGTTCATTGTGCCCAAAGCAAAGTTAATTCTATCAACAATCTGTTTCTTTTTGGGTTCCCCTCATCAGTTAATGTCACCATCATCAACCCAATTGTCTTGTTTTCTCTTTCCCTTTTCTTCTATTTTCTAATTCATTCCCCATTGCCTCTCTCTCTCTCTCTCTGCTGGGGATTGAACCCAGGGACCCTTTACCACTGAGCCACATTCCCAGACCTTTTTACTTCTATTTTGAGACAAGGTCTCATTAAGGTTCCTACCCTAATTCATAGGACCAACATCACTTTCCTGGTACAAAGGCTTGCCAATCGATCATTAACTTCCCCTTAGTCACTTTCTACTCTCTTAATCAGAAATCTTTCAAAAAAAAAAAAAAAAATATGATCGTGTCTTTCAACTGCCCAATACAATGTAATTGCCCCTTATTCCTCTAAGATCATGCCCCCATGTCTCTTCACAATCAGGCCTGTGCTTCAACATCCAGCCTCATCTGTCTCACTTTCCTTCTCAGACTGTGGTTTGGCCACACTCTTTCTTGGACCAATCTTGTACCATTATGTTTCTGTCTTTGTTGCCTGACTAACTTGCATTTTTTTTAAAAAATGTATTTAGCTATCATTTCCTCTAAGAAATATTCCGTGATTCATGATCCCCTCCCCTCTAAAAATCTGAGCTAAATCTTGTTAATATTTATATTTCCAGGGCCACAAATACTTTCTGGACTAAGGATAAATGCTTAGTAAATCATTATTGAATGAATAAATGAACAGATACCGGACAGCTAAGTAGTGCAGGTATTAAGATTTGATTGCAGATTCTGTGACTCCAAATTTATAACTTTGTTCAGTCTCCCATCTATTTATATACTGTCTTCCATCTATTTTAAAAATCTGTGTGCAACTTTAGAATACGATAAAAAACAATAAAAAAGTGTAAATGTAACCATCCTGTTGGGCAGATTGTTTCTACTGGAATAATAAACTCCAAAGTAGTTGTGATCTTGATTTATTGGTCTGAAGAAAAGGATCAAACTTTGCTATGTCAGTATTTATTATTAAAAATATTATAATGTTTTTGGGTTCTGTCAACAGTGATATAACCCAGGTTCACCTAGATTATCAGATTATCATTTACCTTATACTTTTGGCCTGAACCAAGAGTAGAAGCTTTGTTTGGGCCACAAAACCTTTGTGTTTGAGAAAGTAGATTGCAAATTTTTTAATAACCCATAAAGATGTAATTGCATAAAAAATCATATATATATACTAAGCCAATGGTCAATAAACAAAATATATGCATTTACATATTAAAACCTCATAAGGATATCAAAGGGATGTGAGATGACATTTTTCTTCACTATCTTGTCAACAGATCAGGCTGGTAGGCTCTTCAGTAGACCATCATGAAAAATAGATCTTGATTTACTTTTCTGATTTAAATGTTGAAAACTAATTTACTCTAAATTACATTTACTCTAAATTGCTCCAAATCTGGGCCTAGAAACTAAAAATGCTAACATCAGCAGTTACTTTGAGTATTATGAAAAGCTTCTTATAGGAATAGATAATGAGCTAGATGTGGTGGTGCATACCTGTATTGCCAGCTATTCAGGAGGCTGGGGCAGGAGGATCTCAAGTTTGAAGTCAGTCTCAGCAACATAGCAAGACTGTGTTTCAAAATAAAAATAAAAAGGGCTGCAGATGTTGCTCAGTGGTAGAGCTCCCCTGGGTTCAATCCCCAGTATTTGGGGGGCAGAGTGGGAAAGAATGGACAATGGGGTTTCCTCTTCAAGCGGTTTAAATGTAATTTTAAATTATGTAATTTTAAATTATAATTATGTAATAATGTAATTTTAAATTATAATTATATGTAATTATATAATTAGTGGCTTTTCAACTTAATTAAAAAATAAAATAACCAACAATACTCTAGCAATTGTAGGCCAGTCATTGTTGTAGGTACTTTATTACTTGTATTAATTTATTTAATCCTCTAAACAGTATAATGAGTAGATGTTATTATTATCCTGTTTTTTTTTAAAGGGAAGGAATATTAAGGCATGGAGAATTTAATGGACTTGTACAATGTTGCAAAGCTACTAAATGATAGATCCAGTGTTTAGTCCATATATTCTATCTCTAGACACATTATCTGAAATTTCTAGGTCATTTAGAAATAAAAAAATGTTTTCCTTTGTTGCATGTATATGTGTGTGAATGAGCAAGGATAAACATGAAGAATGAAAATGAATTTCTAGGGACTGGGGTTGTGACTCAGTGATAGAGTGCTTGCCTGGCATTTGAGAGGCCTTGGGTTTGATCCTCAGCACCACATATAAATAAATAAATAAATAAATAAAATAAAAAGTCCATCGCCAACTAAAAAAAATTTTAAAAAGAAAATAAATTTCTATTTAAGTAGTTTTAGTAATTTAAAAATGATATAATGAATTTTCATGCAGATCTTTGCTACAGTTTCAAAAATCTTATCTATTGAAGTTAGAAGAAACTAACTTCAAATGACATTTAGAGAGTAATTTTGTCATATTTAGAAAAACTTCTCCATGATAATGCTTCTTAATTAGCCGGTTTGTCATCATATTGAATATCCACCATATGGTCTGAGTCCATGCGAGGCAGTATGTGAAGGGCATAGAACTGTTCTCATAAAGGTTATGGGTCTTGTCATGAACTTATTGCAAGCCTTGGCTGTTTAATTTTATATAAAAATATCTGCTCTTGAGACTGGGGAATCATGACATGATTAAGGAGAAAAGAATTCCTCCTACAAGGTCAGGAAATGCCTCCTCTGACTTTTTGTGTTCCTCTGTAGCACATTCAAGGAGTATAGGGGTTCAAAAGGACTGCTCCTTGTGCTGTGCTTCTGTCAGTAAGAATTGGCTAGTGCAGGGTTATCCTTGTGGTGTGAACTGGCAGTATCTTCAGTTCAAACAGTAAAGGGATGGCAGTGACATTCCCTGACCTTTTATAAAATTATATGTCCCCAAACCTACCTTCGAGTCTTACGTCAGTATGTATATACACATAGTGCTTTATATTTTGTATTTTTGCACATTTAATCTTCACAATTATCCCATGAAATTTTACAGAGTGAAGTTTTCTGAAGTTCTCTGAATATGAGACTAATTCAAAATTCCTTTTATTTAGTGACAGAAAAATGAAACAATCAAATTAATTAATAGGCTGTAGGATATTCTAGCAATGTCAGGAAAAGGAAAGTTAACTAGTTTGGCAGTATAAACATTTTATGAATTGGAGTTTATTACAAAGCATCCCAATATTCAGCAACAATTCTATTTTTAAAAATAATTTTTATTTTAAAAAAGTTTAAATTATGAAGAATTTCAGACACAGACAAGCACTAAGTCTACCTTGAGTCTGGCCCTTTTGTCTTTGTGAACAAACTTTTGTTTCAGGAAATGATGGTGATGGTACATATAGAAGCAGATGATGTCGGAAGTGCATTAAATCCCATGTGCATTGCTTGGATAAGTCATTTCATTTCTTAGGAAACTGCTAGTCACAGATTTTGAATCTTTGCTAATCATACATAAATGATGTTTGTTTGATGCCTAGGCAAAATATTGATACTTTTTCATTTTGCCATTAAAAATTTTGGTTTTTAAAATTTGTTTATATTGAAGAATAGAGCTAGATTTAATTTAATGAATTGAATATCAGAATGTTTGCCAGTAAAAGTAATGATTCATCAAGGATTCATTAAAACAATGTTTTTTTTTTATTATTTTAAATAGAAAGTAATATACTGCCTGAGAAATTTTACTAGAAATACCACTGGGAGTCAAGAGACCTTTTCTTTTCTTTTAACTGGCTACATGGTTTTGGCTGAATTGCTTAAGAAATCTGGATTTGGGGCTGGGTATGCATCTCAGTTCTTCTGTTGAGGGGAGGCTTAGAACCAAGAAACAGATTCAGGATCCCAGCAGGTAGAAGAAGATGCAAGATACACTTGGGATAGCAGACTTTTTAATTTTTTTTAGTTATAGATGAACATAATACCTTTACTTTATTTATTTATTTTTATGTGGTGCTGAGAATCAAACCCAGTGCCTCACACATGTGAGGCAAGCATTCTAGGAGAGCCACAACCCCAGCCCAGCAGACATTCTTTATTTGGAAGTGGCAGCAACTCCTGTATCCCCACTGCCACGCCCCTGGCCTCCAGCTTCAACCTTATTTTGCCCCAGCCAGTTTCTTTTAGCCTTGTTTTATATATAGACCTAACAAAGAAGGCCCATTGCTAACAGGTTGCATAAGTGGGTGCATGCTCACAAGCAAATGTTTATGACCTTGACTACATACACTGAATCAGTGTGTTCATGACCTTTGTGACATACTAAAAACTTAACCCACCAGAAAGCCTCAGCAAGGGAGCCTAAATACAGCCATTTGGGGCCAGCCCTAAAGTTTGCCTAGCTTAAAAAAGATAAAAAAAAAAAAAAAAATGATAGCACAGTCTTCACATGCCACATAGGGAAGAAAACATAAATACAAAAATACATATAGAACTTAACCTTAAAGAAGTCTTAAAGTTGGCTTGTGAAAGTGGGTCTTGGAAAGAATATTCATGAGTCTTAGAAAATAAGGTATATGTAAAATAACAACACATATGTACTAAAATACACATGAATTTTGAGAATTTGCAAGTTTGTTTCCTTCCCATGATACTAGTGCAGATTAGTTTGGGGTTGGATAGAGACTGGTAACTGTGGATGTTGCTGAAAGAGGGTAACCTGAGTTCAGGTCATCCTGGGAGAGAGATGGGAGTAGCCAAAGAATTCACAAAGCCTGTCTTTCTCCGACTTATTATAGTTATCCATTGAAACCCTCAATTTGCCTGCTGATTTTCTATATTCAAATTTATTTTTTGATTTCTTTGAGATTACACTTGTATTCTTTGTCTTGAGATTCATGTATCCGTTTTCTACTGTTGCTCTAACAAATTTACCCAAATTTAACTTTGTTAAACAACACAAATTTATTATTTTATAGTTATGTAGTTCAGAAGCTTGACATGGGTCTCAAGGTACCAGCAGGGCTGCATTCCTTTCTGGAGACTCTGGAGAGAATTTATTTTCTTCCTTCCAAACTTCTCTACTACCCACATTGCTGTGCTCATGGACTCTTCCATCTTCAAAGCCAACAATAGCTGGTTAAGTCTCTCTCACACTGCATCATTCTGACTTTCTTCTGCCTTCATCCTCTACATTTAAAGGTCTTTGGGATTACATTGGGCTCACTGGATAATGCAGGATACTCTGCCTATTTTAAGGTCAGCTGATTAACAACCTTACTTTTAACATGACCTCAATTCCTCTTTGCTATGCATCCTAATATATTCACAGGTTCTGGGGATTACGGTGTGGACTTCTTTGTGAGGTTCTGCTCACTACGATTGTACTTTTTTTCTACATGCTACAAATTTATAGATGCCTTCAAAGATCCTTTCCATCTAGATCAAAGACAGAATACTGCTGCGTTTGTGGTCATATTGTGGTCCTTTGAGCCCTTTGAGTCTTTTTCCTGTTTTGCTAATGCATACATTTTTTTTTAAATTGGAACATAATATCTGCATGTACTTATAGGATAGAGTATGAGAATTCAGTACATGTACATGACATGTAATGATCAAATCAGGGTAACAAGCATTTACCTCTCCTCAAACATTAATAACTTCTGTGTATCAGGAACTTTTTTACTATTCTGTTATTTTGAAAAACATAACAGATTGTAACAAATAGCTACTCTACTACTCTACAGAAAATCAAAACTAATTCCTCCTAACTGTACTTTGGTGCTCCTTATTTAACTACTTTCCATGCTTACTCCCCTGCCCTTCCCAATCTCCAGTGACCACTGTTCTACTCCTTTCTTCAATGAGATAAATTTCCACCACTTTTCTCCCTAATTATAATAGCTTCTTCTGTGTGAATTCTAACCCACCTGCTGATTTATGTCTTGTAGCAAATATTTCACCATATTCTATTTTAAGTTTCTCTCACCATCATTTGCCAACTCTCTTAAAAATATATTTTTTCATCTGTACTTATAACCTTGCATCCCATCTTCTGTCTTAGAAACCTCTACCTGTTATTTTCTTTCTTCTGTAGTTTTCAACTTCTCCCTTAGAATAACTCCTTCCCATTGGCATTTAAACATGCTCAAATCTCTCCTGTTATCTATTTTTTTGAAAGATCCTCCTCCAACTCTTATCTCCCTTATGGTCAGACGTCTTCAAAGTGCTTTCATATAGCTGGGGTCACTGCCTAGTCCCCTGCCATTTGGTTTTACTCTCATAATCTCAGTAACCAGTACAAGGTATAGTCTAGGATCTGCACTCACTAAATATCTTTTAAATGTATAACTGAATGATTGAATTTCTACCTATGCACCCAAGTCTATTGTCAGGTCTCTGGTGATGTTCTTGTATAAGAACTGGTCTTTGGGTTTTATTTATTTATTGTGCCTCAGTTAACATACATTTGTAGTTGATGATGTTAATCATGGATTACAAAGCCAAATCAAATTCTTTGTAGCAAATGTTTTATTGTGTTTGGGATGACATGTTCTACTCTTCTGCTAACCCCTGTTTTCTCCTATATTTGTTTAGCATTTAGTTCTTTACACAGTGTGTCTGCTTGTCATATTTTATTTCATTTTCCTTAACACCTTTGTGAGATAGGACAAGAAGGTACTCATGTTTTAGAGATTAAGCTCTTGAGAGCCAGGCAAACTTATTTTCCTAAATCATATACAAAACTAGTCATATGCCTGGAATTGGCTGGCTCTTTATTTCTGAGCAAATTCTAACCACTTTTAGCATTCATTTCTTCATCTATCTAAATGGGGATTTAAAATATCTCCCTCTTTCGGTGGTTTCCAGAATTAGGAATTCTCAGGATTCTCAACTTCTTACCTTGAGGTTTTTTGTTTTTGTTTTTGTTTTCTGTTATATGCTGATTATAATAATGGATCCAAGAACAAAGCATAGAAAATCATCAAGAGAGGAGTAATTCGAATATGAACCTATGTTCTATGCTTGACTCGCTTCACATTTTTTTTTTGGGAGGCGGGTGTTGGGGATTAAACCTAGGACCTTGAGCGTACCACTGAGTGGTAGCCCCCAGCCCCACAGTGTTTTTATATTTATGTTATGTGTGACTATGAGAATCTTTTGACACAGTCCCACCTGAATTCCACTGACATGATTAGGTGGTAGCAGTGAAGAATGAATAATGTACTGAATGAGCTGAGAAAGTGAGGTAGTAGGGGGTTGTTTGCTTCTGGTATTAAATTAAAGGTCTTAGCTGAACAGTTTCAAATTTGTGGTTTGGCCTAGAAATGAAGTAGTATTTCTGCCTCCAAACTCAACACACCACTGTGTTCCAGTGTTGTCATGAGTGACATTTTAAGGGATCTTTGCAGGAGGTATAACTAATGAGAACATATGAAAGGATTCTTGTTGTTAAGTGTTCTTTACTGTCTTTTGGAAGGAGAGTGAGTGGGAGGGTAAGTGATTTGAATTACCAAGAATTTCCTACTTACCACCATTAAAATAATGTTATTTGAATTCAGTAAAGCAAAATCTTGTTCTTCTGAAGTAAGAAAGTGTTTCCATTCTGAATGCTTACATAGTTAGAGAATTACTTTAAATTTGATTTCAATGCGGGGACAGTTTGACCCACATCAGGTGAGGTCTGGTTTTTCTGCCATCTCATTCCAACATCCTTTTTGGTAACCACGTTGTGCTTCCATCTCTTTTTCTTACTATGCTCTGTGTACCTGGTTGCTTTCTAAAAGGTCTCCAACTCTGACCAGGTTCCCTTTCTTCTTTCTGGGATCTTTACACAACTTTTAGGTTATTTAGTTTGTGTAGACTACTATCATTAACACCAAGTGAAACTCTTCTGAAGCATATATGTCATGTAAGGGCCATGCATGAAGCAGTGAACTGAGGTGGGTAAAAATGAGGTTTCTGGAATCAAATGGCTAGCTCTATAACCTTGAGCAAATTCTTAACCACTTCTAGCATTAATTTCCTCATCAGCATAAATGGGGATAAACATATCTCCCTTTTTAGGTGGTTTCCAGAATTGAGTGAACCAAGATAAAGCACTTAGCACAGTGGTTAACACATGATGAAGACTCAGTAAATTCAGTTGTGATTATTCTTACTCTTATAGAAGGGAACAGGATATAGTTAGAAATTTGTGTGTGACCTTGGGAAACTTCCTCCTTGAACCTCATTTTTTTCTGTCTCTGCCAGGAAGGTACTAGAAAGGGTACTATAGCCTTGTGAATAACTGATAAACCCTAGTCAGATCCGACTCTTTTTTTTTTTAATGTTTTTTAGTTGTCAATGGACCTTTATTTTATTTATTTATATGTGGTGCTGAGAATTGAACCTAGTGCCTCACACAGGCTAGGCAAGCACTCTTCCACTGAGCTACAGTCCCAGCCCTGATTATGTTAATGTATATTTCAAATGCACCTGAGTGCCATTTTTTTAGCTCCACCTGCTGCAACCCAACAAGTCTCTTGATACTTTCCCCTTACTCAGTCATGCCTTTTCTGCTTATCAAAATGACTTGTCCAGGTGTCATATTCCTTTAGGTTCCAGATGACAGCTCACTTAGTAAGAAATTTCATGCAAATATGCTCTCAATAACCAATAATGATACTTTTGGTATAATGGTTTAATATGTTACTCTTTAAATAGTATTTTTAAAAACCAGAAGACTCTTTATGGTGAAATTGTTTTTTTAACCTCGGTTTCTCGAATTTTCTACCAAAGCCTGGGCGGGGGCGGTGGTGGTGTAAGGAGCATGTTAACTGACTTTCCCATCTAGCTCCAATCATAAAATGTCTTTGGTTTATCATATTCAGTCTTAATATTCATTTACTTTATACTAATGTTTTAAATTACATATCAATTCTTACTTAACTCTCTGCCTGCTTAAGCTTCTAGTACAACTGATGTTTCAAGATGTATGCCTTGTGTATCTGGTGGCTTCCAGCGTACCTTCTCATCTAGTTTACAGCAAGCAGCAAGCTGTCTAAAGCAGTGGTTCTGAAGATGGGACTTATTGATACCTGAACACATCTATGAGGGAGAAAGTTATGACTAAGATTAAATCACTTTAGGAAGGTGACTAACATTGAAGAGAATTTTCAATTGGTATGAATTGAAAACTGGGTATAGTCACCACTGACCAGAGCCTTTGAAAACTCTTTCCCCTTAGGACATGTATATAAAGTTCTGAAATATCTCCAAATTACTATAATTTAACTTTCATACCTTTGGAATGTGTGGAAATTTGGATTTGTGGAAACCTGCTTTCTTTCCTGTATGGGCAGGGACTTTCTCAGATTATTTTCTGGTCTTTGCTTATATTTGCAGGGTGGCATTGGTAAAAGTACAACTAGGAAATCTGAAATCTGTTAGCAATGTTGCCTATAGCAGGTCATTTCTTTGAAAGTTTTATGATTATGATGATATTTCAAATGGGATAAGATTTGTGGTTATATCCCCCCAAATAATTCTTTCTTCTCTGTACTTGTTGAATTGTTCATTTGGTATAATCATTTACTTGGTAACTATATTTTTCATGAAACTGTAACCTTTATAAACCTTGGGTATTTTACTCACCACTATGTGCCAGGTACCTTCTACACTGCTTGGCACATAGCATTCATTCATTAATTTATTCCAGAATAAATTAATCTAATTAATTAATTAATCTAATTAATGACTGCTAAGTGGTAGGTACTTTTTTAGACATTAGAGAAACAGCAGGAATATGGTAAACAAGGTCCCTAATCTCATGGAATTTAGAATTGTGCGTGTGGCACTTGGAATTGAACCCTGGGCCTTGTACATGCTAGGCAAGCCCTCTACCATTGAGCAGTACCCCCTGCCACCACCTGGAGTTTCAATTCTTAATGCAGTCTTATTCAATAGAACTTCCTGAGATGATGGAAATGTTCTATATTGTCTTTTCCAATATGATAGCAATTAGCCACATGTGATCACTGAACACTTGCAATGTGGCTAGTGTGAACAAAGGACTGAATTTTTAATTTTGTTTAATTTTATAACTTAAATTGCTATATAATGGTTGGTGGCTACCATCTTGGACAATACCATTCTAAAGGAGTAGGGGGTTAGAGAAAGATAAAGCAGATAAATAAAATAATTTACATAGTGATTTGAACTGAAAAATAAGAAAACACACCAATAAATGTAAAACAAATTATGAAGTTATGAATTTTTAAAACTTTGCTACTTTGTTCTTAGATTTAGACCCTTATTTGTGATCTAGTGATTTCTTTTGGGAAAATGAAACCCAAATCTCATAATAAACCTTCACATTTCTATCATTTTATTAACTGAACACATTTATTTTCTAGCCCTGAATCATCATCCTCGGTTCCTGATGGTGATACCTCTACATTAGGAGGTATGCTTTTGTGCTATTATTCGCTTTTCTGTTTGGTATGGTTTAAGGTAATCTTTCAAGCAAGTATGTTTTTTGGCTCAAATATCAAGTTTTCTCTATATATTATTCAAGAGACTCAAAAATACATAATTTTCCACCCACTTACTATATGGAATTATGTTGTAGGTACTCAATACAAATCAGAATATAGCTTTAAAAAATGTATGACCTGATGAATTATTTTAAGGCAAGTACTTGGTAACTACTACTTATGTCAAAGGTAGAAGAACTGTCTAGTGCCACTTTTTGTCATTGTCCTACAGTTTCCCAGAGTAGGGATTTTAAAGACCACATTCTGTGACACATTTTAGCATGTTCCTTTACCTCTGTATTTCTTCTAAACAGGTAGTTATTTCCTTTACTTTTTATTTACAAAATGAAAACTTTTTTGTATTCGAATTTCAAACATATAAATATAGAATATTGTGATGTGGTCCAGTTTCAATGTTTGCTAAATCTTGACAGGCTCCAACCTTCATCCCCTTTCTGGTATAGTTTTTTCAGTATCTGTTCCATTTCCTAGTTATCTCCTTAAGGTAGAAACTTTGTCTTTGTATTCCCAACATCAAGCATGGAGACTGGGATACAGTGGGTGTTCAAAAATTCCTTGTTGACTGAGTCATAATCATTTCTTATTGTGGGAGGACTCTACACAAATGTGCCTGAAGATTAAAATGGACTGAATTTCCAGTATGAAAAAGCAAAGAACTTGTAGTTAGTTCCTTATTTCCCAGATATGAATTCTGGGACTAAATTCAAACATGTGTTTGGTTTTTGCTTAGGTGCTACTCTCAATGTTCCATATCCAGGTGTGGACTCCTATGAAGGTGCCTCAGAAAGCCGCTGGGAGTCTCCAGAGGAGAGTGTGAGTCTTGCTCTGTTTTGTTACTTAGTTTCTATACAGGGAGGACAGGAGTTTAGTTTATAAACATAGAGGACTGAGTAAAGAGAGTTTATATTCCACTGCTCTGCTACCAGGACTTCATGTGGTACCTGCTATGAAAATGTCATGAATTCTAATACTAGTACATTAAAAAAAAGTCTAATATTGCTTGGAGAACCGAGTAAATCTACTCTCATGGGCAAGTTTGGGTAAGAAAGGGCTTCAAAATGCAAATGAAGTGACCTGGGGCAGGAAACTCATTTCATGATAAGCCTGTGTTCTTCTAATCCTTAACAGATCATGTCTTAGCTTTCTCTTCTTTAGAGGGAACGAATATAGGTTTTAAGTAGTTGAAATTCAAAAAGTACTGTGCTTAAAAATGTATAATTATTAATACTAGCCTGTCTACTAAACAACATTAAATCGTATAGCCAAGTATTACAGAAGAAGAAAAAAATTACACACTACCCAGGAAGACAGAAACAGTTTATTAGAAATATTGTTTAATTAGAAGATCTGTGTATTCCAGATTATTTAACATAGAGAAAACTGACTGAACATACTTCCGTGTGTGATGCAATTTAGTTACCTTGCTTGGTCCCTTCTCAATATAAACATTTAATTTATAGGAAATCAGACTGAGTCACCCCACTTTGGCTCCCCATTTTCTCTGTCATCAAACAAGTCTGGTGGTAACTTGGGATCCATAGAGTGAATCCCAAATTAACACTTTTCCACTAAGTACAACTCTGTCCAAAGTAGATGGTGCTAGAACATATTGGCATTCAATAAATATTAGCGAACGAATTGATAAAAGTCATACTGTAGTTCTGGAACTGAAGTAGAATAGTTAAGATTTAGAACTGTAAGCAGTTATAAAATGAGACAGAATTCACAATAATAGAAATGATGGAACTATAGGGAGTTCACTGGACTGTTAATATCTAAAAACTGAGAGGATAATCTGAGCCAATTGACAAAAACAACAGGAAGACAAACCAGTATAGATATACCCAACAAGAATTAGATTGTCTGCACCTCTAGTTCAAAATAAACCCCAAGGTACAGTTTTATGGTTCAGTTTTTTTTCTCTAATGCATTCCCCTATTATTTTAGAAATAATTTACTTTATTTCTGTTTTATTGATAGTTATCCTATAAACTTTAATGTGTATTTAACTTTATAAACTTTAAGCTTTTCAGAGTCTTCATTCTTATCTTTCGCCATATAGAAACATTAGAACATTTTAACTGAGATGATCACCATGCTGACTTATATGCTATTTTTCAGTAGTTCTGTTCTCTTTCTCTTCTTCTCTCTTTTTAATTCCACAAATTGAAAATATCATATATGATTTGCTCAGTTTAAGTTTGTTTTACATTTACAATTTTATTTCTTAAAATTGTGTTTCTGTATTTTAGGCTTCTCTTCTGGGACAATTTCTTCCTGAAATATGTATTTCTGACATTACTTCAGTGCTTATCTCTTACTGGTACAATTTCAATGTTTGGTCACCTGAAAATTTCTTTAAATCCTCTTCTTCTAGAAAGATATTTTAAATCTATATTCAATTCTGGATTGAGGTTTTTGTTTTTCAAGCTTTATTTCATTGTCATCTGGCTTTTGCTGTGATTACTGAGAACTTAGCTGTAAGTTCAGTTGTCACTCCCTGTTAGGTACCCTGATTGCTTTGGTGGCTCTTGAGATCTATCTACCATTCATGTATGAGTGTGTATGTGTCCTTTTCTATTTTGGATTCTGCAGTTTCACAAAAATGAGTGTAGATGTGGGCAGGCATATATGTTGGATATACAGTTCTATACCATTGCAATAAAATGCATATCACAATAAAGGAAGTAAGGTGGATATTTTGGTTTCCTGGTACACATAAATGCTATTTTTATACCATACTGTAGTCTATTAACTGTGCAATAGTATTATGCCTAAAATAATAGTATATGTACCTTAATTAAAAATGCTTTATTGTTAAAAAAAATGTTAGCAACCATCTGAGCTTTCAGTGAATCATAATCTTCTTGCCAGTGGAGGTTCTTGTTTTGATTTTGATGGTTGCTGACTGACCAGGGTGGTGATAGGGAGAGGCTGCAGTGTGGTGTTGAGATGGCAAATGAAAACAACATTAATCTCATTGTATGTCTCCATCAGAGATCTTGGGTGACCAGGTGCATTTTCAATATTCTGAAGGGCATCCTTCATCTGAGTAGCAGACTCAAAAGTAGGCTTAAAATATTTATTAAACTATGTTGTAAACAGGTGTGCTGTCACCCAGGGTTTGCTATTCTATATAAAGGACATAGGCAGAGTAGATTTAATATAATCCTCAAAGATCCAAGATTTTCAGAATAGTAAGTGAACAGGGCTAGTTGCATTAAAGAACTGAAATGAGAAGCAGTTTTTCCTATAAAGTTTTTAAGCCAAACATTGACCTCTCCTCTCTAGCTGTGAATATCCCAGATGGCATCTTCTAGTATAAGGCTATTCTATCTACACTGAAAATCCGTTGTTAAATGTGCCCACCTATCTCAATTATTTTAGCTAGATCTTCTACATACTTGCTGCAGCTTATATATACTTGCTGTTTGCCTTTTAATTTTTAATTTTTTATATATTTAATTTACATATAGCATTTGTACTTATTTATGTGATAATTTGATGTAGATACATACAATGTATAATTAAGATTATACATTAATAACAATTATTAATAATATAACTTGATGTAGATACATACACAAATTAAATTAAGATAATGAGCATTTCTGTTCCCTCAAACACTCATTTTTATGTGTTGGGAATCTTCAATCTCTTCTCATTATTTTGAAATATATTATAAATTTTTATAGACTATATTTACCCTACTGTGCCATAGAACATTAGAACCAATTTCTCCTCTCTAATTGTATTTTGGTACCTGTTATCTAACCTCCTTTCTCCCTACCCCCTCCTCTTTCTTGCCGGTGGTGGCCACTATTCTGCTCTCTGCTTCTGTAAGATCAACATTTTTAGCTTTCACAAATGAGTGAGAACATGTAATATTTGGCTTTCTGGGCTTGGCTAATTTAATTCAATATAATTTCTCCAGTTCCATTGACTCTGCTGCAAATGACAAGATTTAATTCTTATTTATAGTTGGATAATATTCTACTGTGACTCTATACTGTATTAAAAAGTAATTCATTCCCCCTTGGACACCTCGGTTGATGTCATAACTTGGCCATTGTGAATAGTGTTGCAATAAACATGGACATGCAGGTATCTCTTTGAGACAATAATTTCACTTTCTTTGGCTATGTACCCAGTAGTGGGATTGCTGGCTCATCTGGTAGTTTACTTTCAGTTTTTTGAAGAAGTTCCATACTGTTTTCCATAATGACTATACTAATTTACACTGCTGCTACTAGCATATCAGAATGCCTTTCCTCCACATCCTTGCCAGCATTTGTTATTATTTTTTTATTAAAAGTCTTGGATCAGATGATATTTCACTTGATTTTAACTTGCATTTCCCTGATGATTAGTGATTTTGAGCATTTTTTCACATGTTTTGGACATTTGTATGTCTTCTTTTGAAAAATACCTCTTCAGATCCTTTGCCAATTTTAAAATCAGATTTTTTTGGTTTTTGGGCTATTGACTAAGTTCCTTACATATTCTGAATATTAATCCCTTGTTAGATGAATACATTTTAAATATTTTCTTCCACTCTGCAGTTTGTCTCTTTACTCTGTTGATTGTTTTCTTGCTGCACAGAAACTTTTTAACTTAATATAATCCCATTGTCTATTTTTGCTTTTCTTGCATGTGCTTTTATGGTCTTATTTAAGAAATCTTTGCCTATACCAGCATCTTGAAGTGTTTTCCCTTTGTTTTCTTCTAGTAGTTTCATTGTTTCAGATCTTACATTTAGGTATTTAATCATTTAAAACTATTTTTTATATGATGAGAGAGGGTCTAGTTTCGTTTTATTACATATGGATATCCAGTTTCCCAGCACCATTTATAGAAGAGACTGTCCTTTCCCCAGTGTACATTCTTGAGACCTTTGAACAAAATCAATTGGTTTTATGTAAATAAATTAACTTCTTGGTCTCTCTTCTATTCCATAGGTTTGTATTACTTTTTATGCTTGTACCATACTATTTTTTTTGTTTGTTTTGTTTTTTTTACTTTGTCTTTTTTTTAATTAAAAATCATAAATTTACATAGGGCAATGTTGTTTGATTCATTCTGTTATTTTTTCCCTTCCCCCCACCCCTCCCACCCCTCTTTTCCCTCTATACAGTCCTTCCTTCCTCCATTCTTACCACCTTCCTTATCCCTAACCCTAAACCTAACCCTAACCCTAACGCTAACCCCTCCTACCCCCCATTATATGTCCTCATCTGCTTATCAGCGAGATCATTCGTCCTTTAGTTTTTTGAGATTGGCTTATCTCACTTAGCATGATATTCTCCAATTTCATCCAATTGCCTGCAAATGCCATAATTTATCATTCTTCATGGCAGAGTAATATTCCATTGTATATTTTTTAAAAATAAATTTTAAAGTCAGTTATTGTGATGCCTTCAGCTTTGTTCTTTTTTGCTCCATATTGCTTTGGTTATTTGGGATCTTTTGTGGTTCCTTATGAATTTTATGATTGTCTTTCTATTTCTGTGAACAGTTTTATTGGCATTTTGATGGTTATTGCATTGAATCTGAGATGCTTTGGTAGTAAGGACATTTTAATAATATAAATTTTTCCAATGCATGAACACAGGATGTCAAATTTCTTTCTTCAGTATGTTCTTGGGAACCTCTGACCAAAATCAATTGGTTTTATATAAATAAATTAATTTCTTTTTCTACTTACTTTGTCAAATTTAATCCTGGATATTGTTTTTGGTAGCTATTATGAATGAGGTTGCTTCTTTCATTTATTTTTCAACAAGTTTATTAGTATGTAAAAATGATACTTTTTTGTATGTTGATTTTATATACTGCAGATTTATTGGATTTTCTTAATGTTCTAGCAGTAATTGGGGTGGAGTCTTTAGTTTTTCTTTCTATACAATAATATCATCTGTAAACAGGGATAATTTCACTTCCTCTTTTCCAATTTAGATGCCTTTTATTTCTTTCTCTTGCTTAATTACTGTACTTAAGTTTTCCTGTACAATGTTGAATAAGAATGAAGTTTGCATTTTTATGTTATGGTAATTTCTTCTTTCCCTAAACCTCATGAACCAACTTTTTCTAGCTTCAAACTTTTATTCTACAGCTTCCTCACCTCTATCAGCCTTCGTAGAATTGAAGAGAATTAGAGACTGCTGTGGATTAAGTTTTGCTTTAAGAGAATGTTAAGACTGGTTTGTTTTTCTTTTAAGATCACTAAAATTTTCTCCATATCAGCAACAAGGCTGTTTTGCTTTCTTATCATTTGTGCATTTACTGAAGTAGCATTTTAAAGTTTCCTTCAAGAACTTTTCTTTTCCATTCACAACTTGGCTAAATCTTTGGTACAAGAGACTTACCTTTGAGCCCATCTTGGCTTTTGACATGCCTTCCTTACTAAACTTTATATTTTTAGCTTTCGATTTAAAGTGAAAGATGTGCAACTATTCCTTTTGAATGTGTGATGTTTTAACCTGGCCTAACTTCAATATTTTTGTGTCTCAAGGAACAGGAAGGCCAAGGAAAGAGAGAAAGGTGGGGGAATGGCCAGGTGGTGGAGCCATCAAATCACACACATTTATTAATCAAGTTCACTGTCTTATGTGGATGTGGTTCATGGTGCCCCCAAATAATTACAATGATAACATTAAAGATCATGGATTGTAGTCACCATAACAGACATAATAATATTGAAAGAGCTGAAATATTGCAAGACTTACCAGATCGTAACTCAGAGGCATGAATTGAGCACATGCTGTATTAGAAAAATTGTGCTAAAAGACTTGCTTAATGCAGGGTTGCCACAAGCTTTTAATCCATAACAAATGCAGTATCTGCTAAGCACAATAAAGCAAAATGCAATAAAATGAGACATGCCTGTATTTCTCTTTATTTAGTTTTATATAGATTTTTGTACTTCCTTAATATGAGGCTATATGCCTCACCTAAATTCTAAGAAATTCTAAGGTGATATCTCTCATGATTAGATGTCTGACTTCCTCATTGTATCCGTCCTATCTCTTCATTGCTATAACTTTCATTGCTTTGTTGAAATGAAACTCCATGTTGCATTTAATTCTTTCATTTCACTAATTATTTCTTCAGTCTAGTTAATATGTTGTTCAAACATTCCATTAATTTTTTTTAGAATTCTTGCAATATGTGGTAGTTTTGATTTGACTTTGTCATGTGTACAGACCTTCCACTTTGTATCTTACTCCTTCTAAAGCCTTTATCAAGAAGGAAAAGCAGATGTTTCTTGGAAGCTGCTACCTTTAATATTATATTATCTCTCTGGGTTTCCGTAAGCTATCCTTTTTGAGATCTTGGGGTGTATTTCTGTTTTTCCTTTGCCTACTTTCTTGCAAACCAGTTAAAAACATTAAAAAACAAACAAAAACCCCCACCTTATTCAGCATTTTTAGGTGTTCTACAGCAGTAAGGTTCTTTTGTAGTAATGGAATGGAAGTCCATTTGTAGAATGGAAGTCTTTATCTCAATTTAGTGAGATAAAGTTTGATATATAAAAATGTAAAGTCTTGTGCAAAATTCCATAAGACTAAGAGCTTTCGTTGATATTAATCTCAGTATGAATTAACAATATGATGCACTTAATAAAAAATATAAGGAAAGCTAGTATCATTTTAGGTTGCATTAATAGAAATACAGAATCTGCTATAAGGACGGTGATAGTCCTACCATATTTTAATTGATTAGACCTCACTTGTGAGTGCTACACTCTAAGGAAAATAATAAGATCCTGAGAAGAGTCTGGAGGAGGGAACTAGTGAAAAACCAGTGAAGGCATGGCTACCTGCACATATTTGAAAGGCTCTCTGAAACTGCAGTTCTTATCCCAGGTTCTAGAGCTTGGATCAGAGGTGGAGCTCACAAGGAGGTAATTAGGGTTTAGTATTAAAAATTTCCTAACCATTAAAGCTTCTTGGAAGTATAATAGTCTGCCTTTGAGAGGCATTCTTGTTTCTTATCACAGCCATTTAAACAGATGGTGAGCAGCTATTTGTCAGGGATATCGTAGAGAGAATTCAAGCACCAGAAAGGATGATGTGAGGTTTGAGGTTCTTTTCCATTCTGAAGTTTCTAAGGTTTCTGATGATATGATCCATCAAGGATGAAAAATGATACAATGAAAAAAGCACCTAAATTCTATTCCCAGTTGTCATGACTACAGTTTTTAGGCTAGTCTTTCATCCTTTTCATCCTTGGTTTTCTAATGTATCAAAATGGAAGGACTTGGATTAAATAGACTCAACTGTATCTTGCATACAGCAGTTATTACTGCAGTGTTTTAGTAGTGATAGTAAAATTCCACCATTTCTACATTTATTAAATGGAGTTCTTCTGTAAGAAATATTGTTATTTTTTTATTCAGTGGTTGATTTATGTCAGAGTGGATTCATGGATATTTATTTTATTCTTTTCATTATACTCCAGTATTTATTTTATTGCTCAAATTATTTTAGCTTTTGCCATGGGAAGGCCTGGATTAGGAAGAACTTAAAAAATTTATTGAATATATTTTTGACATCACATAGCAATTAGCATTTAAAAAATTACCATTTTTTGAGTTGGTATAGAATCAAAAAAGAATATTTATATTTATCTCAAAAGACTGATAATATATTCCTCCCTTCCTCAATATATATCTGTGTGGCTAGATTTTTTCATGTACTTCAATTAAAATAGAATATTGCAATTAATTGAATGCGGAAATATGAGAATACAGCTATTTTGTATTAAGCCAGGTGTTAAAGAATTTGAAAAAATGCAGAATCACTCTTTCCACTTTATTTTGTAGAATGTTATGATGTTATGGTTTTTTTTACATGAAATGGGTTTATTGTTATTTTTAAATGAACCAATAAATATTTTCAAATTTCCTTTTTTATTTGGTAAATATTTATAGGCACAATACGCATAAACCAAAAATTTTATTTGCTCAATTATTTTTAAGAGTTTAAAGGGACTACAGGACCAAAAAGTTTGAGAACCACCATTTTAGGTTATTTTTAAATGATAATTAATTACAGCATGGCCAACTCCTTTTACTCACTTTGATGGTTTCCTATGGAAAGATTTCTACCTTCTCTTGAACTGGTTAATGTACGTTTGAAGAAATGTGAAAAGGCAGTGATTTTAATATTCGGTCATATCTTAAAGTCTACCCAGTTTTTTCCAAAGTTAACTACGACATAAAGAATCACCATCAGAGTTAGGCATGATGGTGCACACCTATAATCCCAGAGGCTCAGGAAGCTGAGGCAGGAAGATCTCACGTTCAAGGCTAACCTCAGCAACTTGTTAAGGTCGTAAGTAACCTAGCAAGACCCTGTCTCAAAATAAAATACAAAATAGGACTGGGTATGTGGCTCAGTGATTGAGTGCCCCTGAGTTCAATTACCATTACCTGCCCTCCCCCGCCACCAAAGAAAAAGAAGAAATTACCATCAGAAGTTGGCTTTGATTGATAAATATTTGTTGATTGAGTGAATAAACACTGACATTTATTGCTCTTTTCTAAAAATCCAGATTAGTAATGAAATTGAGAATGTGACAGAAGAGCCCACAAAACCAGCAGCTGAACAGATTGCAGAATTCACTATTCACCTTGTGGGGAAGCAATACAGGGAAGAACTACAGGATCCCTCCAACTCCTACCACCAACACCTTGTAGAAGAGTTTATTTCAGAGGTATGTAATTTGCTGTTTGTTTTGGTAAATGAGATAGTTTCTTAGGGATTAAGTTTTCCATATTCACAATAAATATTTATAGATGGTTTAGCTGTCGATCTACTTGGTTCCTTGGGTGGTGATTTAGCTATTTCTTCAGAATGCTCTGTGAAAGGTTCACAGATAAGTTCTTTACTAGAAACACTATCTTGCCATCTGCTAACAAATAAGTGCTCTTTCCAGATTTTGCTGCATAGCCAAGGAAGACAGTTTTATGGTTTGGTTTTGACTTGACAACATTAGGAGAAATGAGCATCTCTAAGAAACTATGTACTATGTAATGCTTTTCTTGAGGAAACATTAAATTTGATTTCTTTGAATTTTATCTTTAATATTCTTTTTTCTTAGACTGAAATTTTTTGAGTAGCTAACACATAAATAATCTATAGTACAAAGTTTAGAGGCACCAAAGGACATAGAGTAAAAGAAATTTCCCTCCTATCTCTGTGTCTTCGTGAGGTGTACTTTTTAAAAAGGGAATTGTTTAAAGAATGATGAATTAGAACCTCTCATAAATTTACTTTGTGGAAGAATTCTGTATAGGACTTGAACCCAAGATTCTTCCAGTTAAAAATGACACGTACTTGGCCTCCTTCTAGTGTATCTTGGTTCCTATGTAGTAAGGTATCAAATGCCCATGCACCTCTCTCTGTCTGATGACGAGGTACATCATTCCTTCCTGTTTATTTCTTTTCCAGTCCCTCTTGACTGGGTTCTCCTTGGCTAAATTTGTCAATTCCCTTACCTTGGATTAATTTCCTTCCCCAGACACTGTGTCCAGATGGGAATAAAAATATGCATCTCTCTGCCAAACAGCATCATTGTAGCCATCAGACATGGGGAGTGGAGGCCAGACAATCCATTTTCCTAGCTGTGTAGCCAAGTTGCAGGCTGTATGGTATGTGGAAGAAATGTCAGCCAGGCCAGTGGCCACCTGGCATCAGATAGTATCTTGGATAGGTGTCTGGTTCTTTTTGCCTTTGGATTAAGGGACTTTTAATAAGTCTTAGTGTTTGGGTAAATAATTGCACAGAATGACTGCAGATTTAGAGAAAGTCTAATAAATACTCTGAAAACACCTCCAGCGGAGAATTTATGATACAGGTAGTTAGTGGAATGAGGCAATTTGAGGGTGATGGAAGGTCTGGGCCCACCATGAAATACCTCTTCTCTGCCTCTATACCACCTTCCCATTCTTACCCAGAGTGAAATGTCTACCATTAGTTATTTCTGTGAAGAACAGCAGAAGCAGGGGTATGTCTCTGAAGGATCTTGTCACAGTATACACTGCAAACTGAAAGGGCTCCTCCAAGTCTTTCCTTTCATGGTATCATTATACAGATTGTTTTTTCAATATGGCCTCCTAGGTAGTATTAAAAAACACACAAGGAAAAATAAAGCCTGTTTGGAGGAGATAAAATTCAGGAGCTATTATAGTTTTTCTTTTCTTTCCTTTCTTTCTTTCTTTCTTTCTTTCTTTTTTTTTTAGTAAGAAAGGTAAGAGGAACAAGATGCCACATGGTAGAGTGTTTGCCTAGCACATTTGAGGCACTGGGTTTAATTCTCAGCATCACATAAAAATAAATAAAATAAAGGTATTGTGTCCATCTACAGCTAAAATTTTTTTTTTTAAAAAGGTGGTATTATATAAACTTGGTACAACACCAACTATGATGTCAGAGTTTAGAAAGATAGTGCAATGACCTTGGGAGGGTTGGTACCTGAAGGCAGTCACTGTATCAATGCAATTCCCTAGCATAGTGCTTTTATAGAAGGACACAGTACTTCTATAGGCTGCTTTCTGTTTGTCTGTCCACAGCATCCATGTGGTTAAGTATTCTCATTTAAGTTCAAGATCGCCAAACTTATTCTTGGTTCCTCACGCCTCTCTTGGAGCAGAACGTAAAATCAGGTCTCTTTCTGCCTTTCAAAGAGTTCTGTCCTTTGTATTGTACAGAGCCCCCTCCATTTTAATTCAAGGAAGAAATTAGTGTGAATTTCACAGTTTTTCCAGAAAAAGGAAGAAGCAGTTTAATTCAGTGAAAAAAATATGGGCTTCAGTAATAGATTTGAGGTTAAATAAATTGTTATTCGGTCACTAAATACATGATTCTGGCCAAGTTAATTGACATTTTAGTGCCTCATTTTTATCGTCTATAAAATCAGGCAAATATATGTGTCTTGGCAGTGTTGCAAGAATCAGAAGTAATATTACAAAGCACAGTACTCAATAAATTGTGCCTATTATTAATATTCATGTTAATAAAGTGGAATGACTTCTTGTACTAGACTCTTGCAGTATTAGTGTTATAAAGAAGGCTTATTCATGGCCAAATCTACCAGTGAACACAGAGCCGGACCCAGCCCTCAAACTTATGATTTCTAGTTCTACAAATTTCACCTCTATCTCCATCCTGCAAGAATTTGCTCTTTTTTTCTACAAAAGCAAAACAAGGTAAATTACTATAGGCAAAAAGTTTCATGGGTTTAAATTCTTTATTCTTAAGGCATGAAGGTCTTTAGTGAATCAATTTTTTTTTAAATCCCCCTTTCCTTTTTATGTGAGAATTTAGTTAAAAGCAGATATTCAGAGATGTTCCAAAATTGGTTCAGAAGGTGTTAAGCCACCATCTGAAATGTTATGGATAAATCGTTCAGTTTTATTAAAATATGTGTTGAGTTTATATGTTTTTGCATAACCTGATCATTTTTAGATCCTTAGTCTAGTCTAGCATTCTGTTTTTCCACCTCCTGTCACTAAGCTCACATGGAGTTACATGGCTAGATTTTAAGGACTCGGTATGAAAACCAGCTCCTGTGGTTGTGATGCTCATAAATTGATATTTTGACCAATTGGGTTATCTGGCCACTACTTCTTAACCTCCTTCTCAATCGCCAGTTGACAAGGCCTCGGTTCTGGGGCTAACTCAGTGCTCACGCACTCCTTTCAAATGCCAAGTCGTGCTCATGGTTTTCTTGTGTTGTAGGAATAGGAAACAGATGCCACCAGACACTTCCACACTTACAGAAAACAGACACTTGACTCTTTGTCAGTTTGTGTGCTGGTGCCAAATTTCTAATCCAAACAGTATTTTAAAATTCTATTATAGCTACTTTTGAAATGAATGCATTTTTTCACATTTTACCACATAAAGGAAAAAAATTAGTGTTTTGCCACTAAGAAGTATGCTTCTTTTTAATTTGGAAAAAATTAATATGAAAGCACATTAAATCCTTAAAGGGAAAAATGAAAAAAATGTGGCAGTATTGTGGTAATTGTCATTTTCTAACATTCTAACTGTTGTAATTAAAAAAAAATTGGAACTTCATGTCTATCTTTGTTTATATCTGTATATGTACATATGTGTATAAGTGCCTAATTGTTGTAAACAGTATACAGTTTATTCTACTCTTAAATGCATTTTACATATACTTCCCGCATTTCTCATAGTTATAATTTTTGCTTTTAACAGGTTGAAAATGCCTTCACTGGGTTACCAGGCTACAAGGATATTCGTGTTCTTGAATTTAGGTAAATGAATTTACTTCAACACTTCTTGTGTTTAGTAGTACTCTTTCTTCCAAATGGAATATCCCTTGAATTTTCACATATACTCTAACAAGAAGTGATTTAAATGCTATAATTCAATGCTTTATGGCAAATTAGTATTCATTGTTATTGCTAGATTTTCAAGAGAGGAAACTGAGTTAGAAAAAGTTAAAATAGCATATTTAAGGAAACATACTAGGTTTGTAGTTGGGCTTGTTGGGTCCCCAGCTTTTGCCAACAAGTTATACAGTTCTTATTTGGCTCTTATGGGACTCTGGAATCAGGTTGGATATGGTCTCAGCATCCTCCTAAAGATTATCAATTTTCTACCAAAGCGACTTTGGTATCTTGGATAAGGCCATTCGGGAAGGGATGCATTAGTCCTCATTTCAAACATAACAGTTCCCAGTAAATCAGAGCAATCTCTTTCAAAGACATTTCTTCCCTTCTTAAGACTCATAGCATAATATTTGGGAATATTTATTGAGTGATGACTTTGTACTGGGAACCTCACATGTATGAGATGTTTCAGTCTTTCATCTCTTTAGGACAGATATTTTTAATACTCAAAGGAGGAAACAGGCTTAAAGGGATTGAAATAGCACACAAAGAGCTTGTCAATTGGAAGTGGAGGAAGGATTCTGAAACAAGGTAGCTGACATTATTGCTTTTGCTCCTAGCCTTCATGTTAGACATAGACATATTACTGTAAGTGAGTTAGCCAGTTGGGTGATAGCTGTAACTCAGTTATTGAATTCTGGGGAGCACAGGTTGGGGCACTGTGTGACATGACAATATAATGAACAGTGTCACCATCTCAAATTTGTCATGTTTTTGTCAAAACTTCTGAGTTTATGAGAAATACCAGTAAGCACTTATACAGCATTTACAGTGTTCCAGGCAATGCGTGTGTGTGTATGTATGTATATGTACAAATATATACATATGTCCATATCCTCATTTTTCTTCATATATATGTATATATAGCCTCATTTTTTCTTTTTCTGATAAGATAATCAGAGCACAGAAAATTTAAATAATTCACTCAATGGCCCTCAGCTAGTTAGTGGCACAGACTTAATGAAGAGAGACCCTGCAAACTAAATTGATCGAACTCCTCTCATGCCAAGAATCAGTTCTCCCAATTCAACTTTAGCAGTTTTCACAGATTGCTGCCTTTGCTTGTGACTAAGCTTAGATGAGAACCTGAGAATGTGAGGCCTTTGAAGACCTCTCTCATTTGGCAGCATGTGAAAGGCAATAGGGCCTTTGGAGCGAATTTGCCTGGCTTTGAATCCTGCCTTTGTGCTTCTGGCTGGATGGCTTGGGTATATTATTAGATCTTATCTTTTCTTTTGTAAAAAAAAGATAATTTATTAACCCTGCTTTATTTTAAAAATGCTTTTGAAATACTTTGGGCAAATTCTTTAGTTTCTTTGTTCTTAGATTTTTTTTTTGGAACATAAAACATATCCTTAATGAATCCTTAAGGATGAGGATTAAGTGAATTAATTTTTCTAAAATGCTTAGCATATTTTTGGCACATGGAAAATTCTATTTTTATATAAAATAAATATGAAATGCTAAAAAATATCCTACAGGTTAATCAGTCTGACCTTTTCCTACTCCTATAGTATAGCACCTGATTATCCGATTTTTCTTTTCTTTACATTCATATGTCATTTAAATTTAATGTCATGCTATTGTATGAATGATTCTATGAAACCCAAATGTCCTTCTAATCTGTATTACTCAACTAGGAGTATCCTATGAGAGACAAATTCATGTTTGTCTTCTTTCACTGTATTTGGGAGACCAGTATGTACAGAATTATGCAGCATCTTTAAGTCTCTATGCCTGAGTTACAGGAGATCATATGTGATTCCTTTGTTCTCTGTTATAGCCTATGTAAACTTGTTTCTTGATTTGCTTCCTCATTTTGGTGAAGCATTAAAGAGTGTATGGAAGAGAATTTTATTGCTTTTGTGCATATTTTAAAGTATCCATAATTGACCCTTCTATGGGGTAAATAGTTTGATTAGGCATGGAATTCTGGTTGGAAAGTAATTTTCCTTTAGAGTTTTAAAGTTATTGCTCTATTTTCTTTGTTATTCTAGGAAAAGTTCAATTTATGAGTTCCTTTCCCCCAGCATTATATGATCATCTCTTTTTTAATAAGGTTCTGAAATTTCTAAATGTCTTATTTTAGTGCAGATTTGCACATTTGATTTTCTTTTCTATTATTCTAAGTCTACACAACATACTGCATTCCCAAAATGTTTCCCAGTTTTAATGCCAACAATGGAAGTCCTCTGATCTACTGAAAAGTTTATTTATAAAGAAATCAACTACACATTAATTATTTCAGATATTTTTAAACAAAGTTTAAAAGACTGAAAAAATTATTGGTTTTGAGTAGAATATTTTCTCCACCTTTATTCACTTTCTTCAATCTCTAGGACTTTGTCAATACTGCTACTAAGCATTTTCATTTAAGAAGGCATTTCAAAGAAAATCAGAAGAAATATATAAATAACTTGTACTTCAAGGAATCATGTGACAATTACAACTGTATTGAACTCTGATTAACACTTGTCATCTTTGTTTTCAGGTTCCCCAAGGATCATGGCAGGTAAAATAACTTTTTGGCACTTTTCTGTGTTGTCCTTCTTATCAGGAGATAGTTTAGAAAACATGTCAGCCCTAGGGCCAGGGGAGCATAATTCAATACTTCAGTCACTTTCAGTTTCTCTACCGTGTCTTTATAGAGATGGCAAGCTTTTTCTGCTGAGGGTCAATGGTAAATATTTAAAACTTTGTAGGCCATATAGTCTCTGTTGCAACTACTCAACTCTATCAAGTAGAAATAAAGAGCCTTGTTGTGTTCCAGTGAAACTTCATACATTCTACCATCTGAATTTCATGTAATTTCATATGTCATAGAATATTCTTTTTAAAAATTTTTTTCAACCATTTAACATGTGAGATCCATTTGTTCATGGACAGTAAACTGAATTCCACCTCACAGGCTGTGTAGTTTATTAATTCCTCGTATAGACTGCTGATTGCCAAGTACTTTAAATATCAAGTTATGCTTAATTTAAAATAGGAATAATAACTTGAATTTTTCCTGCAAGTACATTGTGTCACTCAATAATATAATCAAGTGTACTTAAAGTCATAAATGAAGGTGAGATACTGATATCTATAATACTCCATTTATGAAAACACCCTTTCTTAGAATTTTTTAGAAGCATAATATAAAAGCATAATCAATATACCTTTTGAAGGTTTCTTGTCATTTTTGCTTTTGGATTCCAAATTTACTTAAAATTTACTTTTTCCTGGAAGCCTAGTAATTGGGGAAGCTATGCATACAAAAATAAGTGACTGTTGGTTTCTATTCTCTAGGAATGTACCATCTAATAAAAAGGGCTTTCAAACATGTCAAAGTGCTGGTTCCTTTTTTTTTTTTTTTTTCATTTTATCATCTCAGTATCCCTGTGAGATAGTAAAAATGAGAATGAATATTTATTTTCTTTTAACTTCAGAAAGGCAAATTGACTTACCATAAGTTATATGACTAGGAGATACCAGATATTTTGACCAAGGTAATCAGAATTTGTTCTTTTAGTGTATGTAAACTGCTCTGTGTGTATGTATTATAGGTATATATACTGAGGTCTGTACTCAGACCAAGGCCTTATCATTTAATTGCTGTTCTCTTGGGGTGATTAGAATGTTAAAACAAACCCAAACCTTGATGTTAACAATATGATAAAAAGAATGGTATCCATTTGTTGAGTGCCAGTAGCCCTGCATAGGGGCACAGACCATTAAATTTTATGATAGAATTGTTCTAACTTTTTGGTTTACTTTTATTCTGAGTTGTGTATGAATGACTGTGTGGTGCAAAAATGTTCTATTTCTAGGACACACACCCTTTCCCTCTGTCCTGAGCATTTTTACTTGCTTATAATGTTAGCAGGATCCATTTGAAATGAATCAATAATGTAAGTGTGGTTTTAAACACACTTTATAACTTCAGCTTCAGGCTTTGAAAGTATACACCTTCTTCCTAGAAGAAGTGTTAGAGAAGAAGGAATGTCTGAGTTTCTCTGAAGTTTATTCTTATTTTGGTTGATCTTGATGAGATGTGATACCACTATTTTTCCTTTAAAAAATTTTCAGTCAATCAGGGCATTTGAGGTGAGAGAACAAGAAAGGGCAAACTTTCTCCACACGACTGGTGTCTCTGGGAGTAGCTGTCAGACACAAATTCTTTTCTGTATGTAGCTGTTTCAGTCCAGTTCAAAAGATGAAACACAATGGCGTGGTGTTGGTTGGTTAACTCGGAATTACTGAGTGCAGAGAGCCAGCACAGCTTTCTTCAGTCAGATAGCGTTTTACCTGCCACTATGTATTCTACTTGTGTGGACTTCCTTGTCCTCTTGGCTTTCTTTTAATCTGTCCTTCATCCTGAGCCATCTTTGTACCCTATTACTGGGCCAGAACTCAGCTTGTTTTGGGTCACAGTGAAGTTCTTGGCCTTAGGTAAGAATACATGGTTTTCTGGTACCTCAAATATTTCTCGGAGTTCTCTTTCTAGGACAAAAGCATGATAATAAATTACAGCACCTCTCTGAATTATTTTATCTTTTTTTTTTTTTTTTTTTTTTTTTGGCACTGAGGATTTAATCCAGGGTCACTTTCCCACTGAGCTACATCCCCAGCCTTTTTATTTTCTTTCCTTTTATTTTGAGTCACAGGAATTACATGTGCCACTACACCTGGCTTCATTTTATCTTCTTTAATGAATTCATCCTTAATAGACAAGGTTGATTATAATAGAAATGTTATTTTGAGATGTCCAATGAAAACATTGAATGCAAATAATACTTTGCCAGCAAAGAATAAGATTAGTAATCTAAGATAAACTGCCTGATTTGAATAGATTTCTCCATTCAGGAACATTTTTTTTATCTCCTCCTTGTAATATTTAAAATCCACATAAAGCACATGGTAGGCCTCCATAAAATTCTCGACTCTCCTTGTCTGATGCTCTGCATAACCCAGGAACCAATTCAAGTACTAACTGACATAGCCTTTACCCCCTTCATCTCTGTTCTCCCTTCCCCCACTTCTTCCTTTTTTTTTCTCTCTTCCTCCCTTTTTCTCCTTTCTTTCAACACTGCTTTCTGTCTTTGAGTTACGTTAACACTACAAATAAGTTAAATAGGTCATGCACACATCCCAAGGAGATAGTCTACTTTTTGGTTACGGTGGTATGGTCTGTTCTACTGAACTTGGAGAGAAGATGTACATCCTCACAGAGTTGGGTTATGGCCCTAAAATGATGTCTCTAAGGGGCTGGGGATATAGCTCAGTTGGTAGAGTGCCTGCCTTGCATGCACAAGGCCCTGAGTTCAATCCCCAGCACCACAATAAAAAAAAAAAAAAAAAAAAAAAAAGATGGCTCTAAAATGACTACTAATAAGGTACACGTGTATGAAAGTAATATCCACCCTCTGTAAGGTGAGAAATTGTTCTTTTTATATGTAGAGAGTGAAAAATGCTTCAGATTAATTTGGAAATATTACATAATGCTATTTAAGTGGCACAAATTCAATTGTATTATGTACCTGCCTTAGTGAATAAAATTCACCATTTTTTTTTTTTTTTGGTTACTTTTCAAAAGTATTTATTGAACCAGTCATTGTTCTAGATGTTTGGGACACAGAGATAAATAAACATTGTACCTATATAGTGGATGGGGGAGATAGAACAGGATCACAGACTCATATCTTCAGTATTAGAAAGAGGTTTCCCAGGGAGATGATATCTGAACTGAGGCAAAAAAGAAATACCCAGGTGAGAAAGGGTGTGTGTATGTGTGTACATGTGTATGTGAAAGATATATGGGATGGGAGAGCATGGCAAGGAAACTGAACATGCGAAGATCCAGAGACATAGCAATGTGTGGCACCAGTGGTCAGCCTGTATATCAGAATAACAAAGGCTTATGCTGATATATAACTTTAGGGGCAGGGGGAGGTGGTGGGGGTGAGGGGGAGGTATAAGTGAAGAATGAAGGAATGTTGGATTGTGTAGAGGGAAAAGGGGGGAGGGGCAGGGGTGAGGGGAAGGAAAGATGGTGGAATGTGACAGACATCATTACCCTGTGTACATGTAAGATTACATGAATGCTGTGACTCTACATTTTGTACATCCAGAGAAATGAAAAGTTGTACCCTATTTGTGTACAATGAATCAAAATGCATTCTGAAAAAGAAAATTAGATGTTAAGGCATTTTACCAAAATGTGACTTATAATACTAAGGTATAAATGTGTAAATCATTAACATGTTTGGTCTTGGTCTTAGTTTCATTATTTATAAAATAGAAATAATGATAAATATCTATCATTAGAAAAATAAATTTTATAAAGATTAAATCTTATACTGTATGTAAACAAATCACATAGTAAACACTATTGTAGAAATGACAGTTCTTTTAATGAAGCATAGTAAGATAATCAGGAATCATCAACAGGAAATTTTCAAACATTTTTGTCAATTTTTATACAATCAGAAGCTATGAAATTGTAGAATAATTTCAGAAGGTATCCTTTTGTCTGATATATTTGCTGATCAACTTGGATATTTTTGTCTAATGATTTATTTGTTTGAGTTGTTATAAAATTATAACTTAAAAAAAAAAAAAAAAGCAATGGGGACTATGGTGTGGTAAGTTCTGACCAGTAGGTGTCTCTCATACCATTTGATTCAACCTTGGAACAATCATTTGGTTATTTTAACATATTTTACTGTATTTCTTTCCTTATAAAGAAAGATTAGAAATTACTCATGAATCAACGTATTTTGATGTGCAAAATTAAAAGACTTTAATTGCTAAAAGGATTAAGGGGAATTCTAGATGCAAAACAGATTTTTTTTTAAAACCACCTAGAGCACTCAGTCCTCAGTGTTGAGTACTCAGCTACATCACCCTGTAGAAGAGACAGATTTTCAAATCTGGAAGGAAAATGGAATTGAAAAAACTCAGCAGTTCTCTCTGATTAAAACTAACTAACTAACTAACTAACTAATTTAATTACTTTTAAAAAGTCTTTCTATGTAACAGTGCATCAGAAAGGTCTGACAGTTGGTATAGCAGATAGGGTGTCACCTTCATCCTCATAGTAGCACCTATAGTCCAGAGTGTCATTGGCACCATGTAATGACAAGTCCAAAATCAGCCAGTGCTCTCAGGAAGGAAAAGTCGCTTAAGACCAATTCATGCTTCCCAAGCCATAAAAGACTGCAAATTCACTAGGATGCCCGTTGATCTATCTAAAAAGAGATGTGCATTTGCCAACTGTCCAGTTATAGCACTGACTGGTTCATGCATTCTCTCCCAACAGAAAAATTTGTAAGGAGTTACAATCAAAAGTTTACCTTGCAAACTTGAAATCAGGAAGAGGAAATTGGACAATCCTAAAGACCAGTATCCTCAAGCCACGAGAGTTTGTTGTTATCTGTCTACAATCTAGAGTTATATCTTATATGAAAGCCCCAGTACTCTGTTCAGAAACTTTACACTAAATAGTACCATAAATTATTCACCAATTCTTTTTTCTCCTAGTCTCTGTGATATCACCCTCATTCTACAGATACTTTTTTTCTAGATATGTAAATAATTTGAATAATCTGAAGTGTTCTTTTTTATTCAGACAGGTATAGATTTCTGTTCATCGAGTAGACCCTGGTATCTCTCACTGCCAGTACTGAACTGAATATTGAGGGTAGAATCTCAAGAAGAGAAAGGTAGTCATGTTTCTGAGGCCCAGGCCAGAGACTGCTAGAGTCTCAACTAACTGGATTTGGTTGCCTGCCCACATCAGAAATAGAGAAGAAGACATAAAAAAGAAAACTGAATTCAGTCACAGTTTGACCAAAACTTAGCTGTCTTTTCCTTTTCTACAAAGAGGTTACAATTTATAGAAACAAAATTTGGAAAGTATACATATGAAGATTTAACTAGACTGTGCTAGCCAGAGATAGGTTATAATTCCAGTTTTTTTGGCTCCCTCCAGGGTCAGTGGGGCAGCTTCTCAGTTTCCATTCTCAGGAAGCTGGGATGGAAAAAATTCAGGTTACCAGGAAATGGGGGAGGAAAAAAACCCCAACATTTTGTGGCTTTTAATTTCAAAGGGGCCCCTTTATAGTCACTGTAACAAAATCTTTTTACAAAATCTTTTTACAAAACAATGAATGCTATAATCAAGGATATATATGAATATATAAATAAGTTAAGAGAAAAATACATTTAGTTTATTTGTATGCTTTGATTTGAGAGTCGTTTCGCTGCCATGAAATGTCTGAAGTAGCAAATGGCTTCATTGCACATTTGTCTGGCATGATTTACCTCTGGAAGGTACTGGTCTCCTTTCCTCTGGAGGGATCTTAGTGTGGCTTGCAGGCTACTGTCTCTGATGGCTGTGTGCAGAGACAGTCTGGCAGGCACAGTGGTGACTAGCATAAAACTGTCTTCATAATGAATTTTTCTGATAATAGTTTTATTAAAGATACTGAGAGTGTAGCATAATAATTCAGAATGCAGGGATTGGAGTCAGACAGATATGTGTTTAAACCCTGACTCTACCACATCTTTATGATGAACTTTTAAAAAGTCTTTTAACTTCTTTAAAGCTCAATTTCTTCATCAGTGTTCTGAAGACAAAGCCTTTTTCTTCAGGTTATTATGAAAATAATAATGTAAAATGCCTGCCACATTATAAGATTTATAAAATGCTCAATTTTAGTTAGAGAAATCTGAGAGTTAAGGAAGAATATTTGCTTTAAAATTTTGAACTCTGTGTTATTTCTCTAAATGACTATTTAAGAAAATGTCAAATAACGTGTTAACTCCTACTTAATTACATATGTTTAACTCTCTTTTATTTTCTTTACTTTTGGAAAGGTGGAGAGTAAGAAAGCCTAATTCCCAATGTTGATTTTTAGCACTTATTAAGGTTTTATTTAACTAATTAATGAGAGTCAGCAAAAGAAAAAGAAAAGTTCTAGATAATTTGATAAGTAGAAACTTATATTGTTAGTTGGGAAAGGATTTGTAAGTTAGATACAAAGCTGTTTAATGTCATAAAGGGTAGCGAGGTCATAAACTTTGGAGTTATCTTTCCTGCCAAGTTATAATTTTTAATTTAAAGGTTTAAACTTTTTCCTCCACAATAGTTAACTATGGTTTAGTACATAATTTTTCAATAACAGTAATAAAAATATATAACATTTACTATGGTTTGGAGGAGTTAGAAAGACTTTTTTTCAAATCAGGAAGGAGAAATGTTAATAGGGAAAGAAGGAAGAAAGGCTGGTAGGGAAAAGAAAGGAGTTGGCTTTGAAGGAGGAGAGAAAGGATAAGAATTAGGGGATAAAGAGGCTCAGGTAATTCTTCAGAGCTGACTGTGGGGCTTCAGTAGAACTCTTGCCCTGTTCTTAGAGCTATGATGTTCACACTTTGGAAAGGAACGGATGGCAAGTTGTTGCCCAGCGTCTGCAGGGTGTCGATGGGATCCATATTTTTGAGATCCCCTTTTAGGACTAATGTTTGTTCTCTATGAATTCAGTGCTGCTTTTTTCATCCTTCCTTAGCTGACCTAATCTGTTCTCTTTTGACCCATAGTGGTATAGATGTTCATTACGCAGTTACCTTCAATGGTGAGGCCATCAGCAATACCACCTGGGACCTAATCAGCCTCCACTCCAACAAGGTGGAAAACCATGGCCTTGTGGAACTGAATGATAAGCCCACTGCTGTTTATACAATTAGTAATTTCAGAGATTATATTGCTGAGACTCTGCACCAGAATTTTTTGCTGGGGAATTCCTCCTTGAATCCAGATCCTGATTCTCTTCAACTTATCGATGGTGAGTTCCATATCCATCATGAAGTCCTTGTATAGTTTTAGTTTGCTCTGGGGAAAACTAGTTTCCTTAGTTATATGTGGTTCTCAGCCTTCCTAGACTCTGTAAGACAGGAGCCATCCTGATACACATGGAGTTTTGGTCATGCTGCTATTTTAGATAGATTAATTAGGATTTGGGGAGAATATTTGTAGACAGGAGGGTCACAAAATGGGGAAAGTGGAGAATAACATGACATTTAGAAATAGTTTGGAAAAATGGGAGCAAAGTATTTAAAATAAAAAAGGAAAGTAGTACCTGGAAGTATGAATTGAAATAGGCTGTAGAGTTAAAGGTAACCAAGGATGAACTCTCTAGATGAAAGTCCGCTGCTTAAAGCTTAAAAACCAGAGAGTAGAAAAGAAGGAGCAGCTCAGGATAGCTGTTGGGAGATCATGGTCAAAGAAGAGCTAGATCCTGGGCAGAATCCCAGAGAATTCAATACTGTGTTTGAATCCAGATGGCTGTGGAGGGCTGGTTCTGATCCATAATGAGCAGGTGGATCCAGGATCATCAAGGAGAGGGTGGACATTCAGGATTTGGGGACTAAAAGTGGCCCAGGTGACCTGGGACTATAGCTTGCTTAGCATTGGGCTGCTAGTTCTCAATATCTTAACTCATCAGGTACACATGTCCTGTTATTTAGCGAGAAAGAAAAATCTTTTCTTTCCAGGTGGTAGTAATAGTAAGTAGTAGTAGTAGTAGTGTGTGTGGTATACACTTACATATATGTATTTGTATATTGTATCAGTAAGCTTTCTGTTGCTTTGTTAGTAAGCTTTCTAAGCTTACCTGGGAAAAACAACTTAAAGGAGATAAGATTTATTTTGGCTCACTATTTCAGAGGTTTCAATCCATGGTCAGCCAGCTCCATTGCTTTCAGGTCTGTGGCAAGGCAGAGTATCATGGCACAGAAGGTGTTGTGGTATGGAGCTGCTTACCTCCTAGTGCCTGGGAAGCAGAGAAAGAGAAGATAAAGCTGGGGACAAGAGATACCCTTTCAAGGAATGCCCCCAGGGCCTTTCTTCCTCCAACATGGCTCCACTTCCTACAGTTTTGACCACTTCCCAATTGTCCAGTCAGTAATGAGACTATCAATGAATCAATCTACTGATGAGGTCAGATTGCTCATGATGCAACCACTTCCCAAAAGCTCCACCTCTGAACATTGCTGCATTGGGCAACCAAGCCTTCATCACATGAGCCTTTGGGGGACATTCCAGATCCAAATTATAATGTGTGTGTAGGGTGTGTGTGTGTATATATGTGTGTGTGTGTGTGAGGAGAGAGAGAGAGAGAGAGAGAGAGAGAGAGAGAGAGAGAGAGAGAGAGATTTGCTGTGTGATGTGATCTCTTAGTACCCAAGTACAATTTTTTAAAAAGTTATTAGACTAGACTAAAACTTCAAGTTGCTCTACAACTATTTTGGCTGCCAGACTAAAGTTTCTTTAATTTGGCACTGTGCTGAGGAATTCCTTTGTATGAAAGACTTAGGACTTTAAGATGGAGAAAGCTTTCTCTTCAGTGGGTGTTAGTGTCATAGAGTTATCTGTTGTAAAGCATTAGAGAGTATTTGTATTTTGGAGCAGGATGGGCACCCTGGGTTCACTTCCTCAAACTCCTTTTTCTTTGTTGAATCTTGTTGGAATACTTGGGCCATATAAAATAGCCAATAGAAAAGAAGCTTATAAACTGAAACTGGGGACTATCCGAGGGAATAGCACATGGGCAGAGGACTCCAGAGATTTGGATATGGGATTGAAACAGAGAAAAGATAGAGTTATGAAGTGAAGACATCAGGAGGATTGAACAGATAATGCAAATACCAAGGTCAGCAACCAAGATGATAGGAGCATGCCATGAGGATTAATGCATGTAATAGGCAAAGTGAGATTGTTTAGGAAACTAAATCCACAAACAATTGCAAGATCTTCCTTTTATGTGGAGTCTGGAAATAGAGCTACCTCCTAAAAGGTATCCTAAAAAGAGTCATCAGCTCTCTTAGAATTGGAAGCAAGTTCAACAAAAGTTTAAGATAGTCAGTACCAACTTATTCGCTTGCCTTGGTCTTCCATTAGGTGTAGGTTTTAATTATTCAGAATTTTGTTCTTAGAATACATTTCTATTGTCATACCTACTTCAGAGTTCTATAACTCTCACTAGGTAATTTGAATGTAATTATCATTGTTCTTTATTTTCTAGAGAAGATGAGAAAATGATATATACATTTGAAAAGAATTTTGGAAAATACTTAAACCAAAACCAAGGGTTTTGTCTTCTGCTTTATCCTTGTATATCAGGCCAGTGGGAACAGGTGAATAAAGAAACCCTGCTCCTGTTTTAGCAGGATACAACAAAGCATCCTCCTTGCAATCCCCCCCCCTTTTTTTTTATCGATTCCTACTCTTCTTCAGACAAAAAAAAACAAAAAACAAAAAACAAAACAACAACAAAAAAACCAATAATTTCTTTGTTCATAATCTCATATATTTTTTATATATGCCCCTCACATTACTTTACAATTTCCAATTTATTTTTATCTCTCTGACAGTAATTCCAGAAGAGAAAGTCAGTTTTATTAATATTTATAGCTTTAACTTTGGCAGAGTCTGTAACTAGCAAGGATTCAGTAAATCTTTGTTGAAATAAATTATAAAATCTACTCTTTTCTTTATTGCCCTTTATTATTATTATATAATAATGGCTTTTGGTTTTGTAGCCCATTTTTCAAAGTTACTTTCATGCAAAAATGGAATAATTTTGCAGACTTTTCTACCATTCTTGCATTGTTCACATGAATCAAAATTTCAGTTTAGCTTTCTTAAAATGAAAAAAAAAAATCAACTTGAAAATAACTGTTTCTTGGGAATCTGGAAAGAGTGAAAGCTGTCATGAGAAAGAAAAGGAAATAATAGAGGAGTGTCCTAAATGTAATAATGGGAAAAATGATCTTTGTTTTATGTTAGATTCTTATAATTCAGATAGATTGTGCTAAAAAGTAAAATACCTAAGCAATTTTGCAAACATTTTGTAAGTGAGTTTGCTGCTTCTGTTCTACTAAAATCTCAACTTTAAAGAGGAAGAACTTGGTTTTTAGTTGTTGCTGCACCTCAAATAACACAGTGTCTCAACTAAATGCTCTTTATTATTGTTCTTTCCTCAGTGAGAGGAGTTTTGCTTCCCCAAACTGAAGACCTAGTTTGGGACACCCAAAGTTCAAGTCTTCAGGGAACACCTCCATCTCTTCTGGTATGTTTCTATGTCTTGCTAGACCAGACTCTTACAGTTTCTCTTTGGTATCTTCACCTGTTTACTTTGGCATCATGAGCTTCCCGAGCTGTTCTCATTGCAAATATTCTCTTGCATCATCCCTGGAACATCACTCATAGTCGTCAGCTCATGGGTACCAAGTGTTGGTTCAGAAAATTTAAGCCTTCCGCTGTAGTAAAATGAAGTCTGCATTGCCAAACTCCACACATGGTAGAAAACTTATTATTTATGGTTCATACTTGTTTGGTGATAATTAAGCTATACATGTCCAGTGAGTTGTTTTTTAAGTCATCCAGAAATATTTTTTTATAGATAAGACTGTAAATTGATGTCCAGGTTCAGAGTATTGACTTTAATTTCAAGGATTCTATTGTGAAAGGTTGGACACCAAAGCATATACAATAGTGTGTATGTGGAAGGGAGAGAAGGAAGCGTGAAAATATCAATTAATTGACAAATGACAGGGACTCTAAATCAGGCCTCCTTTTCAACTGGATTGAAAACATTTCCATTTGCACATAAACAGCATGGGATGAATTTTCCTTTCTGTTCTTTCTACCAACTCCATCAGGAACTCCTCTTCCATCTCTACATCTCTACTTTCCACTTCCCTTATAGGGAGGCATCCAGTAGAAAAGAAAATAACACCCTTAAGTGCAGTTAAAACATTGAAAATGCAGTCACAATGGCAGAGCCTTACCTGTCTATAACAAGTTCAGGGATCTGTTATAGTCACAGATACCAGAGGGGAACCCCTCATCTATGCTCCCCACTCTTTCTATTCTCTTAAGACTTCTTTTTGTCTCTTGTCAGCTGTATGACATATTTGTTTCTTGGCATTAAGTTAGCAATGGAAATTTGGAAAGTCTGTCCCCAGTTAATTTAACCCTTGATCTATGCAGCCAATTCTTCTACCCAGCAATAGAACAACTTAATTTTGAAATGTGGAGCCTCTGCAAATTTTTCACAGAGACCCATATTGGAGAAAAAAAGGATAGGGACATATTGACATCAGAGTGGACATTCATTTGGTGTCTGTTTATTCATTCATTCAAATATATTTATTTTGTACTTTTAATGTTCCAAGTGCTGGGGAAACTTAGATGAACCAGGTGTGGTCCCGCTTCCCAGAAGTTTCCAGTCTGGTAGTAGACAGACTTCTAAACAAACAAGTTGATGAGGATGCTGTCCTGGGTGTCCATCCAGGGTGCAGTGGCAGGGGGAGTTGAGGTAACCACTTGTCTTCGCTCCTTCTAGTCACATTCACCCTGGGACTTCTGTAGCCACAGGTGTGTGATGATATTTTAGAATCATGGTGGAAAGACAGGGATTTCTATAGCAGGCAGAAGTTGTTAACTGGAGACCAGCTGGCTGCATCCTGTTGTAGACATGCATTTTGCAATGAAGTTTTAAAAATAAGCCAGCATCTAAAATATTATATTTCTACATGAAAATGCAGATTTCCAGCTTCTTTTGAAAATCAAGAAGATTCAATGTTATGACGTTCACATTCTCTTGTGTGAGAAATAGAGTTTGGTCCTGGCTGCCACTTTAATGATGGCCAGCAGTGATTAACTGAACTTATTGATCATTTATGTTGCTGTGGTTCCCTTTGCATTTAAGCTAAATCCTTACTTTTACGAACAGTGATAACTGCAGAGCACTCATTAACAAGTTTAGGAGACATTGGAATATTTAAAAAATTTTTAATTGATATGTAATAATTTTGCATGTTTATGAGGTATAGTGTGATATTTTTATATATGTATGCAATGTGATCAAATGGGGGTAATTATACCATCACCTCAAAATTTTCCATTACCTATGTTGAAAATATTCAAATCTCTCTTCTAACTGTTTTGAAGTATACCATAAATTATTGTTAACGGTTGTCACCCTACTGCTGCAGAACACTAGATATTTCCCTTTTATTTAACTAACTTTAATTTGGTACCTGTTAATCAACCTCTCTCTCCCTGACTACCCAACCCTCCTACCTTTCCCAGCCTCTGGTAACTACTATTCTACTTGTATCTGTAGATCAACTTGTTTAGCTTCCACATATAAGGGAGAACATGCAGAATTTGTCATTGGAATGTTAATGAGTGATAATAAGACATAAACAATAATGAATTAGAAGTTTCTGGTCTGTCTATCCTTCCCTCCCTCCCTCCCTCCCTCCCTCCCTCCCTCCCTCCTTCCTTCCTTCCTTCCTTCCTTCCTTCCTTCCTTCCTTCCTTCCTTCCTTCCTTCTTCCCTCCCTTCTGCCTTCTTTTCTTCCTTCCTTCCCTCTTATTTTAGAAAGATTTTACTGTATTATAGAAGTGAGTTTTTTTTTCAACTAAACTGGATTTTTTAAAGAATTATTTTAGAGTTAGGGATTATTGCATGATTGAATTTGACAATTTTCTGGCATCCCACTTTGAAAATCCTCATTCGTTGTACAATGTGCTTTCTGTAGTATTAGCAAGCTTTTTAGCTGGCATGAGCAGAAGTAAAACTGGCCAATATAATATTAAATTTGTCAGTATACTACATTGAATTTAAAAAAGAATTCATAAATTGAATTTGTTACTATGGGGATGTCTATCGATTTAAAAAATAAATGAAGTACTATTCCTGGCATGTATAATATTCACCTTTGAAAATATATAAGAAAGCTTCATTACCCTGCAGGTTTTTTTTTTTTTTTTAATTTGTAGTTGTAGATGGACAGCATGCCTTTTTTGTTTGTTTATTTTTATGTGGTGCTAAGGACCAAACACAGTGCCTTACATGTGCTAGGCAAGTGCTCTGCCACTGAGCTACAGCCCCAGCCCCCTTGCAGTTCTTTAAAGGAGAATTTATTTGGAATAGATGCTCTTCCTTCCTTATTTGAAAAGTCATATTGTTTACTTTTATACTTCATGTTGCCTGTTAATAACTGACTCTTATTAAAGATATTGTATATTGTTCTACTTTTAATTTCTATGAAATTAAAAGGTATTTATTATTATTTTTATTCTTGTAAAAATAAAATTATGTATAAGAAGGATTGGAGCCTTGCCCAAGTTTCCATAGCTGTCAAGTGGACATGGCCTATTCACTTAGATATGCTAAGATACTCTGCTTTGAGGACTTCTTTTTTTTTTTTTTTTATCAAGAATTTAGCTGACTTTCCTAATAAGCATCAGGCCCTGTCTCATAAAACTCAATTCCTAAAGCATGGGCTGAATAGCTTATGCCATTTCATTTGGAATATTTTTTTTTGGGGGGGGGGGGTGCTGGGGATCGAACCCAGGGCCTTGTGCTTATAAGGCAAGCACTCTACTGACTGAGCTATCTCCCCAGCCCCTGGAATATTTTTTAAAGCATGTTTGGAATTTCTAAGAATGTAAATATGCCTGATTCTGTTGGGAGTATGAGTTGCTTTGACACATCTCTAGAGTTGCTTTGACACATCTGCACACACACACACACACACACACACACACACACACACACATATGTAAAATTTTTGAACATAGAAAAAAATGGGGGTAGGAAAAGAAAAAAGGAAATTCTCTTTATATAAAAATTACCAACCTATTCCATAAAGCAGACATTTAAATATTAGAAAATGGCCTCTCTGTCTCCCCCACCTCTGTGTTCACCTGGGTCTGGGAAATGCTAAACCAATAGGCACGGACAGTCAAGTCTGTTCTGGTTTCTCCATCAGGAATCCTCTCACCATCTGGGTATATGCACTCATAGAGACCTCTGAATGAATAGCCTGTGGTAGTGGGGATAATACTGAGACAGGAAAATCCAGACGCTCAGCTCCTAGTTCTGAATTATTTTTTTCAGATTTTGCAATGTTAGGCATTTCACCTACATGCACCTCAGTTCTTTATCTTAAATAGGAATGAGAGGACTATATGATTCTTAAAAGTCTTTCTAATTCTAAAATTTGATTAACCTTTGTTATGCTCACACATGTGCATGCTCAATCCTTCTTCCCACGTAAGATTTTTATAACCCATAGAATGGCCTTGTAAAACACCTGAGCCTTTGGAAAAGACAAGTTGGTATTTTCACTTAATTTTTTCCCCTCTCACATTATGAACTTAAATTTGTCGTCTTATTTATCTGGAATTGAACTCCTATTCTCTCCATCAGGTCTATTCTTAAGGACACAGAATAACTTAGATCTGATAGACAGAAATATGAGGCAACTTTGTGTGTCTATTTGGTGCCAAGTTATGTAGGAGTACTCCACCCAGGCCAGTGATCTGCAAGCTGCCTCTACTGTGTGTAGTTATGTAAGGTAAACTCTGCTTCAGATGATTACACACTCTACTCTTAAGATACTAAAATTTACTAGGTAAATGCTGGAAGCTTTCTTCTTGATTTAGTCAGCTTTTTCGCTTCTGTGACTAAAAGGACCCAACCAGAACAACTGTAGAGGAGGAAATATTTATTTGGGGGGGTCATAGTTTTAGAGATCTCAATCCATAGACAGTAGGCTCTATTTCTTAAGGCTCAAGGTGAGACAGGACATCATGGCAGAAGAGTGTGGCAGAGGGGAGCAGCTCATATAATTATCAGGAAGCAGGGAGAGACTCCACTTACCAGGTACAAAATATGTACCTCAAAACCATGCCCCCAATTTCCACCTCCTCCAGCCACAACCTACCACTTCAGTTACCACTTAGTTAATCCCTATCAGGGGATTAGTTCTCTAAGTAGGTTAAAGGCTATAACCCAATCATTTATCTTCCAAACCTCTTCCATTGTCTCACATGTGACTTTTGGGGGCCACCTCACGTCTAAACCATAACACTCCTGGATTAGATTCTATCTATTGACCTGACTCAGGAACCAAGTCTTACTATTCTCAGATTCACTTCAGATGGAGGATTCCTCAAGGGGGAATTTCTCATCCCAAAATCAATCTTTGTAACTCAGTTGCAGTTGCATTTAGTCATTTGAGGGTGGCTTTCAGTTTCCTGTTTCTTTATGTATAGTATACTTCTCTCTAATACAGTTTGTTTACTTCAACATTAGACTCCAGTGTTAATGCCAACATAGATTAAAATATACCAATTTCCACAAATGCCATGGTCATTTCACTTTAACATCATCATGAGGCTTTTTAATATCGACTACTCTTCAGAAGATTAAGTATTTACAATGATCAAGAGTTGTATTTCTGTTTATTTCTATTCTTTTTTTTTTTTTTTTGCAGTGCTGGGGATTGAACCCAGGGCCTTGTGCTTGTGAGGCAAGCACTCTACCAACTGAGCTATCTCCCCAGCCTTACTTCTAGTCTTGAAGCTAAATTTAAGATGAAATCAATTCCACATTGGTAAAAAGTTACTGTTTTGTAGTTGTGATGCCATTTCACAGCATGGTTGTTTATTTGAAATAGACTCCACTTTGATGTGGTAATTTTTCTGATCAAAATAGAGGACCTTAAGTATCTTTCAGAATAATGAATGAAATTGCTAATTGTTCCTTCCCACTGTGAGCAATGAGCTTAGGTCTTTGCTGACAAATTACAGATTAGTAGTTTCTGTGTATTAAAGACATTTAAACTAAAAACATGGTGGGAAATGAACCATCTACAGCAAAATACAAATAGTATTTTCTTCTACAAATGCACTATTTAAGTTCTTTTAAATAGATGATCTCATCTGTGTCCTTTTTACAGGTGTGTTTTGAGGGGTTACATAGGTTTTCTTTAGATTTTCCAACCAGTAAGTGACCAAATTGGGATTTGATTACAGATGTTTGATTCTGGAACCTTTATCTCTCTCCCCTTTAATATTATACTGCCTCCTTATTCTAGAAAATCCAAGAATATGGATAGATTGGTGGTATTTAAAATTATTTTTATGTGTGTTTTATATATGATATGATTTAGCCTTTTTCTTCCCCCAGGATAATACCCTTCAAGCTGAATGGCCCTCAGCAGATGAATCCACCATCATCAATAATTCACCACTTGATTTCAGTTCTGGTCCTTCCTCAGCCATTGAAAGGGAACTCTGGTCAGAAAGTCCTTTGGGTGATTTAGTGTCTACACCTAAATTAGCCATTCCCTCGAAGGCAGTCCTCAGTTCTTCTCCAGAGGTGTTAGAGGTTAACAACTTGACTCTTCAGTCCATCACCCCAGCAATGCTTCAGACTGGCTTGCCTGTGGCTTCTGAGGAGTGGACATCTGGATCCCATTTATTAGAAGATGGTAAGGAACTTTAATCACTTTTCATGCTTCTTTTTAAAATTTTTATCTATTTTTGAAAATCTGTATTGGTGTTTGTAATTACACACATTAGTGGAATTTGTTTTATATATTCATACATGCACACAAAATAATTTTGTCAATTTCATTCCTTCAGTACCTCCTGCTTCTTCATGCTTCTTTATGTGTCAAATGGCAAGGGTTTTGAAGAAAGGAAGAGACTATGGTGAAAAGAAAAGCATAGTATTGTTCATATAGGAGAAAATGTCTTAGGAAACCTGTGTTAGAGAGGTAACAGATTTAATTGTTTAAATGGGAGTCCACATCCATAAGTAATAAAAAGTGAACTTGAAGAGGTAAGATAGAAATCATTTAGTAGATATGTTAAAGGTCATATAGAAAACTATATAAATTATACATAATTAAACTATATAGTTATTAAACTATATAATTTAAATTACTCTTACCAAAACTATTAAATAATTACTTTGCTTGCTCGAATATTAAAGTGGTTAAAAAAAGCATCAAAGAAGATTGTTCTGGTAGCTTCTAATAGGATTAATAATATGGGGTTCAAGTCTACAGATTATAAAACAATATTAGAGAAGATGAAAAGAAGTTAAAATGATCTGGATGTTGTGGAGAAAAGGAAAAATCAATGTTGCTTAGGGTTAGTATCTACTTGTGAGAAAGGTTTGTGAACAAAGATAAATAATGAGTTCAAGATTTTGAATACAGTGAATCTAAAGGTTGATGGACAGTAAATATAATAGAGAAAATATGAATTCAAGGAGATACCCAATTTCCAGTAAAATTTCTCTCTGAATTCCCAGAGAATTTAGTTTTTGTTGTAAATATGTGTACTAGAAGTTCATTATTTTAGTGAGAAAAATGTCAAGTGTCTGAAGATTAATTATTTCAATAGTCAAAGTTTTATCCTCAGAGAAACAGGATATATTCATGAGTGATTGCCCCACATTAAAAACACATTACCATACCTTCTTGTTTGCGAGATTTAAAAGTCAGCAATGGTCCCTGCTAACTTAACTAGAAAAAATAGAAGAGAACTATGAATATATTTTTGCAACTTTGTAGATTAATGAATGGAAAACTTTATTTTTAGGATTAGCCAATGTTGAAGATTCAGAAGATACTCTTTCTATTGATCCATTGCCTTCAAGTTCCTTTATTCAACCTGTGCCAAAAGAAACAATACCATCCATAGAAGATTCTGGTGTATCCTCACCTTATCTGACACCTTCTATTAAGTTAGATCTTGCTAAAGAAACACCTTTTGGCTTGGACTCCTTGGTTTCTGAAGTCGAAGATCAATTAGAAGTGAGCACTTCATTTTCAGATATATCCATGGAAAAAGAGTTCATATTTGAGAGTGGATTAGGTTCAGGGTCTGGGCAAAGGGTGAACGTGATCACTTGGCCATGGAGTGACACTTTATTGGAGAATACTGAATCACTGTCCAGGCCATGGCTTGAAGATGAAAATTCACTTTTGCCACCTGAAGGTATAGATGAGAAACTAGTTCTGGATGACAAAATGGATTTCACACACCAGATTATTGAGCATTCAAAACATTGGCCTGAGGATAGCTCCCCAAACTTTGCAGAGGAAGAGCCCCTTGGTAGACCTACTGTGCCTATCTTTACAGAGTCTGCAACTCAATCTGCATCTCATTTTTCCAATCACACATCAGAAGTACCTGACATGGATCATAATTCAGTTACAAAAGCACCTCTTTTACTGGCATCTGTAGAAATTTCTGCTTCTACTGATCACATGAACGCCTTCCTAAAAGAGAATACCCAACAAACTATAGATTCATCTAGTCCTGAGCAGTTTGACAGCAAGAGTTCAGTGGTAAAACCAGATATACAGCCTGTGTGGACCATATTGCCAGAATCAGATATAGCTTGGGCAAGAACTTCTCTAGAAAAATTGTCCAGAGACACACTGGCAAGTACACCACGGAGTCCTGACACATTCTGGTTGAAAGCTTCCATGACACAGTCTACTAAATTGCCTCCGACCACAAGCTCCACCCTGCTGGAGGATGAAGTAATTATGGGCGTACAGGATATTTCATTAGAACTGGACCGGGTAGGCACAGATTACTATCAGCCTGAGCTAATCCAAGAGCAAAATGGCAAGGTCAGTGGTTATGTGGAAATGTCTGCAAATGTTCACCCCACAGAGATGGCTATTGTGGCTCAGCCTACAAAAGAAGGTGACTTCAGTCACACCCCAACTGCAGGAGCTTTGGTGGTTTTCTTCAGCCTCCGAGTGACTAATATGATGTTTTCAGAGGATCTATTCAATAAAAACTCTTTGGAGTATAAAGCCCTGGAGCAAAGATTCTTAGAATTGGTAAGCTCAAAAGTGAAACACGGGCATTAGTGAATAATCATGTTGACTCCCTCCAACCCCTGGCACCCCAAGTCTGAGCCCAGGATCTGCTGTGTGCGTTCATTTTTTCATCATCCACAGACAGCGTCATGGCCTAGGGTTGATAGTGGATGCATTCAAGAAAGGGAAAATACAAATGTGCCATGAGAGTGATGTGATAGGCTAGATAGTTTAGATACTAAAGATTATATTCCATGAATTCTGAGCCTGAAATAACATGAGAAAAAACAATCTCAAACTTATTGAGAGACCAGTGTTTTGTGGGCATCTATACCCAACTTTAGTGAAATAGAGGAAATAAACTTCTTGGGTGTCTAAGGCTATTATGAGTTCTGTAGTGTTCCTAAATATCATTATGAAAATCTCATGACATTCTTAATTTATACTCTCAAATAATTTCTAACTTACAGGTTTGTTAATTAATAGTTCAAATGTAGATAGAACTAGGAAAAGAGGGAGAGGGGCTCACTTTGTGGTTTTTTGTCTTTTGTTATGTATTTTTAAAAATGCAAAACTATTTTAATAAATTTATTATTTTTCATGTATTATAGTTGGTTCCCTACCTCCAGTCAAATCTCACAGGGTTCCAGAACTTAGAAATCCTAAACTTCAGAAATGGCAGTATTGTGGTGAACAGCCGAATGAAGTTTGCTGATTCTGTTCCTCCTAACGTCAACAATGCAGTGTACATGATTCTTGAAGACTTCTGTACCACTGCCTACCACACCATGAACTTGGCTATTGACAAATATTCCCTTGATGTGGAATCAGGTAATGATGGTGCCCACCATGGGGGTTTCTTAGTGGAATACAGTGATTATTCTCGTGTTTTCTTTTTCACTGGATCAAAGGGAAAAAGAGTACTATTCTTCCAAGGACATCAACATTCATTTTTCTTACATGTTATCTTTACTGGTTCACCTCCCTCCGTTCTCTACAACTCTGCCTGGGTTTCTCTTTGATTTATCCATTGTGGACCTGCTCTTGCTGTATCTTTATGTTGCCAAGCACCCCCTAATCCAACTGCCAATTTGGATATATAGATATAGATATAGATATATAATATTCATTCCCATTGTTGTGTTTTATGGACATGTCATTTATTCTCTATATTTTAATATAAAAAGCAACCTTCCCTTTTGAGCTCCAGAATCATTATCTAACTACTTACTTGACAAACTGCACTTGAATGTATTTAATATATTCTATGTGCATCAAACTTAAGATATTTAAGAGTGAGCTCTTATTTTCTGTATTTCTCTAGTCTCCAGCTAAATCTACTCCTTCTCTCAACTTCTTCATATCGATAATTAGATTTATGGGCTGGGGATATAGCTCAGTTGGTAGAGTGCTTGTCTCACAAGCACAAGTCCCTGGGTTTGATCCCCAGCACTGCAAAAAAAAAAAAAAAAAAAAAAAAAAATGACTGGTCAGAAGATTTATCTACTCATCTACCAAAGCTGGAAACCTAGAAAGTTATTTCTGATGTCATAGTTTTCACCCCGCCCCCACAACTTTTAGTCAATCATCAGATTTATATTGTTTCTAAATTCTAAATATATCCTGAATCCAAACTTTTCTATCTCCACTGCTGCTACTCTGACTGAATAACCATTATTCCTCATTTGGATCCTACTTCTTCTCTTTCTAACTGTTCTTCAAAAAGCAGCCATGGTATTCTCTTTTTTTTTTTTTTTTTTTTTTTTTGCAGTGCTGATGATCGAACCCAGGGCCTTATGCTTGCAAGGCAAGCACTCTACCAACTGAGCTATATCCTCAGTCCGGTATTCTTTTGAAAACACCCATCACATTATTTCACTTTGCAGTTTAAAACCTTTCAGTGGCTGCCTGGTTCAGTAGCCACAAGACCTGGTCCCCAACTTCTTCCTCAGTATCATCCAATAAAACTAACTCTCTGCTCTCCATTTTCCAAACTATCTTGCTTTGGTTTTCTTATATGCCAAAAACATTTTGTGGCCCAAGCCTTTGCACATACTGTCCCTTTTGCCTGAATCTCTTTCTTTTCTTGGCTGACTCCTGCTCACCCTTAATGTTTCAGTTCAAATATTGCTTCCTCTAGACTTTTGCATAGTAATCTAGATTAGTTCTTTCCTTTTAGTCTGCTCTTTTCCCCTATGGAGTTTAGCACTATTTGCAATGTTAATTTACGCACGCAGTAGCTTAATGGGTATTTTTCCCAGGTGAGCTTTTCACAATGTTTTAGTCAGTGATTTCACTGTGTGACTAAAAGATCTGACCAGAACAATTTCAGAGGAGGAAGAGTTTGAGGGCTCATGGTTTCGTAGGTCTTAGTCCACAGATTCCTTGGATTCAAGGGCGAGGCTGAATCCTTGGCAGGAGAGTGTGGTGGAGGGAAGCAGCTCACATCATGGTGATTAGGAAGCAGAGAGAGAGGTCTCTACTCACCAGATACAAATATATACCCCATAGCCACGCCCCAAATGAATCACCTCCTCCAGCCACACCCCAAATGAATCGCCTCCTCCAGCCACACCCCACCTGCCTTCAATTACCACTCAGTCAGTCACATCAGGAATCAATTCACTGATTAGGCCAAGTCTATAACCAGATCATTTCTCCTCCAAACCCTGCATTGCCTCACATGTGAACTTTTGGGGGACACCACACATCCAAACCATAACACACAAGGACTGAGTATTAACCACTTTCTAGCCAGTCTTTTAGCACAGTGCTTTGAACACAGGAGGTACCCAGAAATACTGTGAATGAATGAAATGAAATGTTATTTTGATTTGGAAGACTTGGCTGCAGAATATACTGTTTGAGCCTGAAATTTTATTCTTTTTTCCCTTCTACATACCAGCGGACAGTGGTTTTGAGTAGGAGTGAGGTGGAATGTCTAGGTTCATATTTCTCCAGTGACTTTTATTCTCAAACTGGTTTGAAAGTTAGCCCTATTTTTCAACTGAGAAAGAAGCAAACCTTCTTTCCTTTGAAATCCTTGAAGGACCATTATTCACTGAAAGTGAGGAAAATGATTTAGTTAATCCCCCCATATCTAAATCTGTTGCCACTTGAGTTCTCTAAGATTGCATGCACATTCTTTGCCTTGTGGTGTAGTGGAAGAAGCAATTAATTATAATATGGAAAGCTAGGTTTCTTGCCTCTGCTCTGCCCTTGATCATTTGTGTGACTTTAGATGAGCTATTTTATCTTTGAGCTTTAGCCACTCATATATTATATGGGGATAATATTACCTGACCTGTGCATTTCATGAGGCTAGTCTAAGGATTAAACAACATATCCAAAAGCTATTGACTAGCCTTACAAATACAAGTAGTTTGACTTATAAAATATTTGCAAAAGTCCATCCCCCCTTTCTTGGGTGGCTTTGGGGATCAAAGCCAATGCCTTACACATGCTAGACCAGCACTGTACCACTGAGCTACATCCCCAGTCCCTAATCCACTGCTTTTAAAAGAGCATTACAATAAATAAGTGCATTTGCTTCAATTTATTATGTAACTCACATGTAACTGCATGCCAAGTCTTCCAGTTTTATAAGGTCACCTTTTCCTTTAATATTCAAAAGAACAGGCAGTGGTCTCTCCTATGTACAGTACAAAACATTCAATGTTCCCCCATCCCTTAATACCTCTAGGCATGTTAGGGAACTTAACTATCTCATAATTACCTCCATCTCTGAGTTTCTTCTCTCTGAATTTTTAATCTCATATGTGTCTTAATTCTATGCCTGTTCTTCATGTTAGTCTAAAACACTTCTTAGTCCATTTTATCATTTCTCCAAAGCATCTCCAAAGCAAGGCATTGATTCTGTTTGCTGATGGTGTGAAGATCATGAAGATGGCTTTTTTGAAGCACAGTAAATGGTTAAAAATATTACCAGTAGGCATAACCTTCCTAAGTTTCCTCAGTCACCCCCTCAAGGTCATCTCCTACTGGCCCATTCCTCCCCGACCCCCAGGATCAGCCAGCTCCCCATGTTGCTCTGGCCATGAAGTTTTCTTTCCAGACCTTCTTCACATTCCCTCCACTCTCATTTTCCTTGACCCATCAATCCTTTCATAGGCGGCTCCTGGAAAGTCAGAGTGTGTGTAATTCATTGTACAATTTAGATCCCTAACTCCCATTCCAAACTAACCTTCAGGTCTACCTTTGTTTCTCCATATATGAAGGTACTTTCCCACAGGTGCAAGCTGTTCTCCACAACTACTTTTAGCCTATATACAGGACAGGAAAGAGACTCTCTTTAGTGTTTTATTTATATGATTAAAATATTAGGCTTGACCTCTGAAAGCAAAAGGGGATAGCATTTTTTTTTTTTTTTTTTTTTTTTTTTTTTTTTTTAGTGCTGGGGATTGAGCTCAGGGCCTTAGTGCTTGCGAGGCAGCACTCTACCAACTGAGCTATCTCCCCAGCCTGGGGATAGCATTTATATTTTCCTTCTATCTATACCTTTCTCCCAATTTACAGAAAATAAAATTTGTTTTCTTTTTCCCTCTTACCCATCCACAAAGTGGCCACAAAGTTTTTAAATTTTCAAATAGAATTTTCCTAGTACATGTGTACTTTTGTTTAATTGGTTAAAGGTCTTCAGATTATCATTTGTATGTCAAAAGTGGCTATTATAAGACTTACTTATCATTGGGTCCAATGTCACATGCCTATAATCCCAGCAACTTGGGAGGCTGAGGCAGGAGGGTTACAAGTGTGAGCAACTTAGCAAGACCCTATCTCAAAAAAAAAAAAAAAAAAAAAAAAATTAAAAGAGCTGGGTTCAATTGCCACTGTGCCAAAACAAAACACTGACTTGTCTCTTTCTTTTGCACTATGCCAAAACAAAACACTGACTTGTCTCCCCCCACCCCCATATAGTGTCTCAGAAAATTTTGCTTTCATCAACAAAGGGGATCTATAAAATACCGTTCTCCCCACCTACTATATACACCTCTATTCCTTACTGCTAGCTCAAGATTAGATTATTTTAGTAACAAAATGATCACTAGGACAAGGATGTGAAGACTTAGGAAATACACAGTGGAATCCGGCTGTGCAGTCGCCCTGTCAGTGAACATCAGCACATCTGAATGCTCTCCTTGTTACATGAGCTTCTTGGCAGTGTCTGCTATATTGTTTTCCTAAGGCCGTTTAACAAGGTACCACAAACTGGGTGGCTTATCACAACAGAAATGTATCCTTTCACAGTTCTTCAGGCTAGAAGTTCAAGATGAAAGATTGACAGAGCCATGCTCCCTCCAGCCGTGCTAGGGAAAAAACAATCCTTCCTTGCTTTTTCCTAGCTTTTGGTATTTTCTGGCAATCTTTGGCATTCTTTGTCACTCAAATCTCTGTTTATGTAAAGTGTTCTTCCGCCTTTGTTTTTATCTTTGTGTCCAGATTCCCCTTTTCTTATAAGGATACCTCAGTCATTAGATCAGGGACCCGCCCAAACCAATATGACCTCTTCTTAACTTAATTATTATCTGCAAAGACTCTATTTCTACATAAAGTCCTATTTTGAAGTTCTGGATGGACACAAACTTTTAACTTAATACATCCCATCTGTTCCTACCTGGGGATTTTGGAGACTGGCTTCAGAGATCCTCCTCTAAACTCCAAGGGCACAAACTTATACAGAATCATCTTTAATCTCCAGAGCAGCAAGAAACTCATTGCTTTTCAAAGCAATATTCATATCTCTGAAAACTAAGAGTCCATGCTCTTTCTTTTTATTCTCCCTTCCTTTCTAGGTCAGCTTTATACTTTTTCATGTAGATGAGTCTATGGATCATTTCTACCTGTTTCCTTCTTTTCCAGAATCTACGTCACCATTTGCCCATTTGCCATTCATAGATTGAAGAGTCTATGATGAGACCTTGATGGGTGGAAGGCCCATCACGGTTAATGGCTTGTATCAGTTTTGATGGGTTATTGTCCGTTGATATTTTTTGTCATTTTTCCTTATTCCATCAATAAAAAATGAAGTTACTGAAGCCACGATATTATTGAGACTGGCCTGAGGAGGTGTAGGGATGGTTTATTTTTCTAACATTGGCTTCCACAAATCTAGACTGTCCCTTAGACTCCTCTTATGGGGATAGACCCATCGTGAGGCTCCTCCCAGTTCTCCTCTGGGCACTCTCTTCTCACCTTGTGGTCTTAGTGTGGGGCATGCACACAGCAGTGTGTACAGGTGAACTAGAACAGGATAGATTTGGTGAGAATGAATGGTATGTGAAAACTGTGTGCAAGTTAGATCTACACTTACATGACTTTGATTTTAAAGCTTCTCTGAACTTCCTAGATAAAACATGTAGGGGCTTGCCCAGATCATGGCTCTGACTTGGCTCTGAGTTTCAGAGAAACTGAAAAACTTCTCCATGCAGGATGTATCAGAACTTTTGGTGGTACCTACCCGTCAGGTGATGGTGTACTTTGATGGTTTAGAATGGGGGTTATCCTGTGTTATTTGAGGGAGGAGCTTTAATGAGGGGCTTCCTGTGCCCCATTTCCTATGCTTTGCCTTTCTTTGCATCATTTTCTGATTCATTTGATGTTTCAGGTGACGAAGCTAATCCTTGCAAGTTTCAGGCCTGCAACGAATTTTCCGAGTGTCTGGTCGACCCCTGGAGTGGAGAAGCCAAGTGCAGATGCTACCCTGGGTACTCGAGTGTGGATGAGCTGCCTTGCCAGAGCCTCTGCGACCTACAGCCTGACTTCTGCTTGAACGATGGGAAGTGTGACATTATGCCTGGGCAGGGAGCCATTTGTAGGTATGCTGTGATTAGAGATTTGGGCTTCAAAGTTTATAGATACGTCTGAAGAAATTGGGGTAACACCTATAATTTTAGGGTGATCCTTATGATATTTATTATAGAAATTATTTCCAGACAATAGATGAATGCTGTCTCTTGTAAAGACTGGGTCATTTAATAGCCCTGAATTATATACCCAGTTGGTTATTTTATTTCGGAGCTTTAAAAATTATGCCTAAATATGTGCTACTGAGAATACTTAGGGTACCTGCGTTAGGGTTTTCAGTGATCATTATAAGGCCATCAGTGTTAAAAATGAGGTTTATTTATTTATTTTAAATTTAACTAAATTTTAAAATTTGTTCTAGTTATACATGACAGTAGAATACATTTTGACACATCATACATAAATGGAGTATAACTTCTCATTCTTCTGGTTGTACATGATGTAGAATCACACCGGTTGTGTATATAGTGTAATAATGTCAGATTCATTCTACCATCCTACCCCCAAACCTCCTCCCCTTCCTTCACTCCCCTCTGCCTAATCCAAAGTAACTATATTTTTCCCCAGTCTCCCTGCATTCTTATTGTGAATTAGCAACCACATATCAGAGAAAACATTTGGCCTTTGTTTTTTGGGGATTGGTTTATTTTTTTAATTTTGTTTTATTTTTTATTATTTTTTTTATTGTAAACAAGTGGGATACATGTTGTTTCTCTGTTTGTACATGGAGTAAAGGCATACCATTTGTGTAATCATAAATTTATATAGGGTAGTGTTGTTTGATTCATTCTGTTATTTTTTCCCTTCCCCCCCACCACTCCCACCCCTCTTTTCCCTCTATACAGTCCTTCCTTCCTCCATTCTTGCCCCCCTCCCTAACCCTAACCCTAACCCTAAACCTAACCCTAACCCTAACACTAACCCCTCCCACCCCCCATTATGTGTCATCATCCATTTATCAGTGAGATAATTCGTCCTTTGGATTTTTGAGATTGGCTTATCTCACTTAGCATGATATTCTCCAATTTCATCCATTTGCCTGCAAATGCCATAATTTTATCATTTTTTATGGCTGAGTAATATTCCATTGTATATATACCACAGTTTCTTTATCCACTCATCAATTGAAGGACATCTAGGTTGGTTCCACAATCTGGCTATTGTGAATTGAGCAGCTATGAACATTGATGTGGCTGCATCTCTGTAGTATGCTGGTTTTAAGTCCTTTGGGTATAGGCCAAGGAGTGGGATAGCTGGGTCAAATGGTGGTTCCATTCCAAGCTTTCTGAGGAATCTCCATACTGCTTTCCAGAGTGGCTGCACTAATTTGCAGTCCCACCAGCAATGTATGAGTGTACCTTTCTCCCCACATCCTCGTCAACACCTGTTGTTGCTTGTATTCTTGATAATCGCCATTCTTTTTTTTTTTTTTTTTGTAAACAAATGGGATACATGTTGTTTCTCTGTTTGTACATGGCGTAAAGGCATACCATTTGTGTAATCATAAATTTACATACAGTAATGTTGTTTGATTCATTCTGTTATTTTTTCCCTTCCCCCCACCCCTCCCACCCCTCTTTACCCTCTATACAGTACTTTCTTCCTCCATACTTACCCCCCTCCCTAACCCTAACTCTAACCCTAACATTAACCCTTCCCTCCCCCCCTTTATATGTCATCCTCCACTTATTAGTGATATCATTCGTCCTTTGGCTTTTTGAGATTGGCTTATCTCACTTAGCATGATATCCTCCAATTTCATCCATTTGCCTGCAAATGCCATAATTTTGTCATTCTTTATGGCTGAGTAATATTCCATTGTGTATATATACCACAGTTTCTTTATCCACTGATCAATTGAAGGGCATCTAGGTTGGTTCCATAGTCTGGCTATTGTGAATTGAGCAGCTATGAACATTGATGTGGCTGTATCTCTGTAGTATGCTGATTTTAAGTCCTTTGGGTATAGGCCAAGGAGTGGGATAGCTGGGTCAAATGGAGGGTCCATTCCAAGTTTTCTAAGGAATCTCCACACTGCTTTCCAGAGTGGCTGCACTAATTTGCAGCCCCACCAGCAATGTATGAGTGTACCTTTATCCCCACATCCTTGCCAACACCTGTTGTTGCTTGTATTCTTGATAATCGCCATTCTAATTGGGGTGCGATGGAATCTTAGGGTGGTTTTGATTTGCATTTCTCTTATTACTAGAGATGTTGAACATTTTTTCATATGTTTATTGATTGCTTGTACATCTTCTTCTGTGAAGTGTCTGTTCATTTCCTTAGCCCATTTGTCGATTGGATTATTTGTATTGTTGGTGTAGAGTTTTTTGAGTTCTTTATAGATTCTGGAAATTAGCGCTCTCTCTGAAGTATGGGTGGCAAAGATTTTCTCCCACTCTGTAGGCTCTCTCTTCACATTGCTGATAGTTTCCTTTGCTGAGAGAAAGCTATTTAGTTTGAATCTATCCCAGTTGTTGATTCTTGCTTTTATTTCTTGGGCTATGGGAGTCCTGTTAAGGAAGTCTGATCGTGGGATTGGTTTATTTTGCATAGCATGATATTATCCAGCTCCATTCTTTTACCAGAAAATGCCATAATTTCATTCTTAGTTAAGCCTGGGTCATATTCCACTGTGTATTTTACTTTTTATTTTTTTATGGTGCTGGGGATCAAACCCAGGTCCTCACATGTGTCAGGCATTGAACCACTGAGCTACATTTTCAGCCATATATCCGACTCTTCAGTGAAGCTTCACTGGTTGGCATTTATGTCTGTACCTTTCCCCAGTCCTACTGAAAGTCCTGCTGTTCATTTCCACTTTGGACAGAGCCATTCAGAGTGTGGATTTGGTGACGGTTCATTGCAGGTGCCGGGTGGGTGAGGACTGGTGGTACCGAGGTGAGCACTGTGAGGAGTTCGTGTCTGAACCCGTGGTCGTAGGCGTCGCCGTGGCCTGTGTTGTCGGACTTATCCTCCTCTCTTCCATCGTCATCTTCTTCCTCGTCAAGACTCTTCAGGCTCAGCATGTCCCAGGAGACGGAGAGCGGCCTTTCAGGTAAGTAAAGAAGAGAACTCTCTGATGGACGAAAATGTTCTCTTTGCTTATTTACTTAGCACTTACTATGTGCCAAATGTTGGACAGAGAGCTGTAAAGTTGAATAAAAGTATGGTGCTTGTCCTCAAAGGAGTGTCACATTGAAAAGAAACAGAAGTCACACTATCAGTGAGATGCTAACAGGCTTAGGTGAGGAAGGAACTAAGTTTTGCCGGGGGAGAGAGTTTTAAAGGTATTTAAATATTGTGATATTTATCGGACAGAAGAGTGGACATTTGCTGGGAATAAGTGAGACTTTGCAGCTAATTGAGTGAACATGAGCCAAGTCAGGGCCTGAGCCTCCTGGAGGATACCTTGAATGTTTCTTGGTGGAGGAAGTGTGGAGTGGATTGATGGAGATGAGATGGAAAAAAGTGAGTTTCCCTTGTTGAGGGCCAGATCTGTTACAGTTTGTTCCCCTTCAGCTCATACCTGGGGTAATTAACCAGAATCTAGCAAGAAATGAAATCTGGTTCTCTGTTTAATTAAACATAGCTTCATTAATGGGAGAAATAAAGCCTGATTCATGTGTTAGACTAGGGATCCAAGGACCCTTTGGGTTGTTTTGTGGTCACAGTCCCTGGTTGTAATTGACACTGCACTTCTGGAGTCTGCAAGAGCTACCTGAGAGCAGCCTGCTTTCCTTGACCCACAGCCTTGGCTTAGGAGGCACCCCTCCTGGGTACCTAGAGACCCAGGACATACCTCCATCATTGTTCTTATGCTTCTTATTGACCCTGAGTTTTCACCAGACTATAATCTCATCAGGACAAAGATGTCAATGGTTTTTTTGTTTGTTTCATTAGCATCTAGAACAGTCCTAGGTGTGCAATTAATGCTCATTACATATTTGTAGACCTGAATTGAATTTGAGGACCAGATCGTCCCATCCCCAAATATTTGTATTTTTGTCAGAGTCTGGGTGTGGTTATACACTGATTTTTGATATGTTTAAATTTGAGAATGATGGAGCTGCATTTGTTTAATGAAATACTATCCACTGGCAGACAGTTCCCAACCCACATGCATTGAATCTCAGGCACTGTGGGAAAATAAGATGAATGAAATATGAAACGGTGCCACAGGGTGCTTGCCATTTAGTTGAAACGGTGCCACAGGGTGCTTGCCATTTAATTTTTGAGATTGATCTGGATATTTCAGTTACCCCGCCCTATTTGTGTCTATTGCCTTTCTTTTTCTACCCAACAGAGATCTTGTACCAAACAGTCTTCCAAGTAGTTAAGCATCCGAAGAACGTGAATAAGTCCTCTTTCTTTCTGTGGTTCCAGCAGGCAGCCTGACAGCCTCTCATCCATAGAGAACGCTGTGAAGTACAACCCTGCATATGAAAGCCACATGGCCAGGCGTGAACAATACGCGGAACCCTATCCTCGGCATCCCTTCCGCAGCTCTGCTAATGAAGCAGTGATTGGTGGTTTGAGCAGAGAAGAAATCAGACAGATGTATGAGAGCACCGACCTTTCCAAAGAGGTAGGGACACTTGCATTTTTGTTGTGGACCAGTAGCTGCTGCTGCTGCTGATGGATGTGTGTGTGCATGCATGTGCACAGACTTCAAGAGAGGATGAAAAATGTTTCACAATTCATTCTTACCTTATGATATCTCTCAGCCAACATGGTATGCAGAAAGTATTCAACTTTGAGCTGTACCTTATTCCCCACCAAGTGACTTATTTCCATTATTAGTACATACGCTTTCCTTCCCCAATTCTTTTTTCAGAAATATATGTTGGGGTTAGAGCAGTCATGTAATATCTAGCAGTACATGCAGAACTTTCCATTTTGCAAATGCTTTCCTTTTTGGGGTGGGCAGGTACCAGGGATTGAACTCAAGGGCACTTGACTACTGAGCTACATCCCCAGCTCTCTTTTGTATTCTTATTTAGAGACAGAGTCTCACTGAGTTGCTTAGAACCTCAGTTTTGCAGAGGCTGGCTTTGAACTCACTATCCTGTCTCAGCCCCCTGAGCCACTGGGATTACAGGTGTGTGCCACCATGCCTGGCTGCAAATGCTTTTTTATAGCTCTCCCTTGGATAGCCCAGAATCTCACAATTTCTTATAATAATTACATCTTCCAAAAGGCTGATGAAGTGTTTCTAATGCAGTATGTGACCTCTTTTTTGTTTGTTTAAGGAAATTCAAGAGAGAATGAGAATTTTGGAACTGTATGCCAATGATCCTGAGTTTGCAGCTTTTGTCAGGGAGCATCAAATGTAAGCATTTACCGCAGCCCCTTACCCATGGTCTTAATAGCTGGTCTTAGAGTAGTGCAGCCAGAATGTGCATGTAATTCCTGTTCGTGTGACAGAGGTCTTGGTGACAATCAACATTTATGGAACTCTTTATGCATATGAATAATCTCATTATTCCTTATAATGACTGTATAAGTTGAGTGTTCCTTATGAGGAAAGGAGTCTTGGGGATATGAAGAGATTTACTTAAGATGAGAGTGATAGCAAGTGCAGAGAAGATTTCAAACTAAGACCCTATCTGTTTTGGTGGAGATCCCTGGGGTATGTCATAATTTCTCTCTTATCAGCATAGATGTTTCCAGTAATCCATTGCTAGAAAGTAGTTTTTATAGATGGTTTCTATGAAAGGCATTTGAGTAGCCATAAATTCTCACATATTTCAGCACACCCTTCCATTTCCATCTCTACATACTTTTCAGTATGCTTTGACTCACAACTCATTAAAGTGTACCTCCTGCCTCTATCAAGGGTATTATAGTTTCATTCTGTCTCTTTCCATTTACTTTACTCAGTATGAATTCTAAGCAAGTTCCTATGAGTTTTTCTTTGTTCTTCAGAATTTGCAATAAGATTTAGTTTACAGAAATAAACTATCATGAAAAGAGACCACTGTGGGCATTAGTTGACTGTCACGGGTGAGATTTTTAATTTGGTGTTGATATTTGGTCCTACTGCTGCCCTCACGGAAGTGCTTGCTCATGGATGGGTCCTAGGCAGGCATCTTCACCAGAGCAATTTGTGTGTATAAGAAGTCATCCAAAAGTTAGATAACAGTCATGGCCCTGAGAAGAGCCTCTGCTCTTTTGCTCCAAATCTTTTTCCTCCAATGGGCAGCCCCTTGAGTCATGACCCTCTCTTCTAGAAGGAACAAATGGCCACCTAAGTAAACTAAGTAAGTTGCTTTTTAAATTCCATATGCATGGTAGAATCACCTCTAAAGATCTCTAGACAAATGGCTTGGCTCCCAGGAAGTGCTGAAAGCTGTCAGAGCAGTAATACTGGTGCTGCCTTTCAAAACCAGGACATTCACTCATCTCTGCGTCTGTAGCCAGCAAATGGCCCATGGATCTGTTTCAGTAGTATACAACAGAAAGAACATCAATGATGTTTTTGTCTTTTCTAAAACCCATTGTAAGTCCTTCAGAACCATCTGCCCAACTGTGCTACCTGAATTAAAAATACATCAGCTCTTGGCCAAGACATCTGAAGGAAAGGATTCATCCTAATTAGGGATAAGCAGATGATGACATGCTTGTTTCTTCTGATGGGCTGCCTCACATTAAAATACACAAAAAAATCCATGAAACAGAGATTTAAACAAGAGGACCTTGTGAAACAAAAGAATTTCCATACAGATTCTACAATCTTTGGGAGGATGTTCAGAGGGGAAGATGGCTTTTAAAAAATGGAGGCACATAATCCATACAGCATTCTCAGTTTTTACTTAGTCTCAACATTCTCATACACCAAGTAGCCCAAGAAAATGTTAATGAACTTAATTTAGGATTCTGAAAAAGCATTACATGATCTTGCAAAGGTTTTCGTTTTGTTTTGTTTTTAAACTTAGCAGAGTACAAAAAGGTATCCTCTAAAGAAGAAAATAGAAAGCACTGGTGACTTTAGGACTGTAGGTTGGTGGTATATTACAACAAAAACACATTTCAGTATATTCTTCCTTTTCCAATGAATCTCTCTCTCTCTTCTATTTTTAATGACAGGGAAGAACTTTGACCCAAACACCTGTTTTGACACTGATTGGAGCCTAGAGAAGATGGAGACCACTTGTTACCTATTTCATATAATTCACCTGGATTTTGAACACTGTTGAAAGAAGAATTTGCTATTTAAAAATTTAGTAAATGTGGGACATACTTTTTTCATAGCTTAAATTTTCAGACTATAGTGAAGAGATGTGACAATTTTTATTTCTACAAAGACCAAGAGCTGTGTTTCAAGAAACTCAAAGCTGCACACATTCTGGAAAGTATTCTTGGGGGAAAAAAAGTCAGACCTGGGAATCAGGGCTGTAATTGCTGTCTGCTTCTGTATCTTTGAGGGTGTCTACTAAGAACTGTGCCTCAGGTTTCCCAATAGGAAAATAAGGTGAGACTATTACAAGAAGTCAAGCTTAGTAGGTCGGTATTTTGTAGCATGTTTGTTATTGTCAGGTTGAATAGGAAAAACTTCGAAGTAGTTTTAATAGAAAGTCAGACATTTATTTAAATAGAAAGTTTCTTTCTTCTTCTTCTTCTTCTTTTTTTTTTTTTTAAACAAACTGCCGAAGAAACGAATAATCTTTTGCTGCAAAATAGAATTAGGTGTGTATTTGATGCTTCTACAAGAATTTTGAATTTCCTGGGCATATTTATCAAGACCACAGTATTATTATTTAATTTACCAATATCCTATTTTTTAAGCTTTTAGGAATAGTACATATGAATAATGTTTAGACAGTTGCCATTAGTATAAAGAAGAATTTAATCACATGGGCAGGGAGAGGGTGGGTGTGGGATCAAGGTTACAGCATTGACAGCATATTTTGCTGATCAATTGATGAAGTGAGTTAGTACTGACAGGTTCACTGACTGCTTCTGAGATCAAAAAATGTCTTGGGCAAATCCTGATTCTTTTGTAGTTGCTGGCATATTAATTTGGAAAACAGCACTTCACTACCTCATGTTAGACTAGCTCACTTGTGATGCTTCTCTTTTGATAATACCTCCTGTCTAAATTCCTACTTACACAAAACAGGATGAGACTTTTATTGCAATTATAATATTCTTAAAATTGTACAAGTTGGAAAAGTCCACACGTTATATAAATTTTGACTGAAAATAGAAGTCTTCCTCTTCTTTGATAGGTTTTTTCCCCTGAATGGGTAGTTTTGGGAGGGGGCAAGGAGAAGGCCAAATAATTAATACAAAATTGCATAGAAAGTAGGTTATTAATGCAAACATATTATGTTGGACGCCTTCATGTTTGCCAAAAACAATATTGAACCTTTTGATTAATTTCCTGACCGGATATAATTAACCAGAGAGAATAACCATAAGATAAAATACTTGGTTCACTTTTTCTCAATTTGATTACTGCCAATTTTACTCATTATGAGGTCAACACAAACTAAATATTAGGGCTGGGTACATGCTTTGTTAACCTGGGGAAAGCCTTAAAGATATCCAGGTATTTTGCAAAGTACATATGGGTAACACGTCCCTCACCCCACCTCTGTGTGTGTGTCCCTTATCTCCATATCCCCTTCTGTTCCCTACTCACAAAATGGATCTCAAGTAGTTTAACATAGGTACAAGCTACTGATGGGACATTTTCTTCTAGACTAATTTGAAAAGTAATTGATAAGTATTCTTAAAAACATTACAAGTATTATAAAGATATTTGTCACTACTAAATGCTTGATTTTATTTGTGAAACTTGCCAAATTTTCTGCTTAAATTTTAGTTTTTCCCCCCAAACTTATTTATTTTCAAGAAATTAAATGAAAAAAAAATTTTTTTTTTGTTAAGTCACAAATTAACCCTAGACAGCAACTCTTTGAATGAGTGCTTGCCACCCACTTGAATTCTAGATGGACATAAAGTTTGTCTAGAGCAGGTCACCATTTGAAACGCTTTGGAGAAGCACAGATTGAGCCAAAGTAGGATGATCGTTTTCCACAAGTCAAGCAGTGAAGAGGGGATTTGGGAATTCTGATACACATCACTGTCTCTGATTTTCTTTTGCATGACCTTGTCATGAAGGAGCAAATTGCTTAGCCCTGCATTAATGTCTATTCCACACCAGTGAAATTGAAGAGTAAAGGAATCAGGAAAAAACCAGAAGGCCCCAGTTTAGGAATAAAGACTTTCATCCTACCTTTTCTCTGTAGCTGAACCACAGTGGAAAAGACTGAAGAATGCAATTTCCCCAGCAACGATCCACTGCTGTTGGAGTTCAAGAGCTTCTTTTGAAAAGAACTTCTTTTCCCAACGCAATTTGAGTAGTCATTTAAAAGTCAAGCCAAACTCTTGTTTAGGCTATATGATTGAGGATTGAATCCTGAATATTGTCACTATCCTAGCAACATAATATTTAGTAAGACTGCCATTTTATTTGACAACAATAAAATGCAGCAAAATACTAAAAATGTATGGTAAATAACTCAAGCTTAATTTTTTCCAGATTTATAAGGTACTGTCTGTCTTATATATGTAGCCTTTATAATTGAGTTACATGATTCTTGTTTTCATGGGTTCTGGGTAAATGAATATTTATTTAATAGGGTTCCATTTTCACCATTGCAACAATTGAAAGGTATTCACATTTATGTGGCTTAATGTCATATTTACTTCACATAATAAAACAAGTACAGATTTTACCTGATTTTATTCCCACCTCAGTTTTTAATTCTTCAGTATTTAGTCACCCTGGATTGGCTTCCCACAACCTATTTTTTGTTTTGTTTTGTGGCCACATAGCAAATTGTAATGTAGATGAACAACCCTGCCGAAACAATAAAAACTACACACTACGTATTTTTTTGTAGAGTCTAAAATTTGTCTACTTAAATGATACCTGAGCTAGTTACTCATTTGTGTGCTTGTTTTATAAGTTTGCCTTTCATTTCATGATTTTTTAGGCAGCTGGTACCTTTGTGTCATTTTCATGTTTCCAACAGTGGGTATCTTGACATCTCTCAATCCCAGAGTGGATTTCCATTTTGCAATGGAAAGGGAAGACAACAGATTTATTTCATAAGGAAACAACTGATTTAGGAGAATAACTTATATTTATTCAATTGAGATGTTTTAGCCAAAAAATGTGGGTCAGGTTTTTTTTTCCCCCTAAAATGTTTCTAACAATTCCCAGTAGAAATGGGTAGGGCCAGTCTTCATTTATAATCCAGCTGCAGTGAGTCAGGATCCTAGCTCATTCTGTTCCCAAATGTGTGATGAATGCAGAAAAGTGATGTGAAGGTCACACAGTCTTTAAGTCAGTCTGTTGCATTGTGTTCCACAACCATCATGGCTGGAGATGGGAAGGTGGGAGAGTACCATAATGTAATGGATGATTCAAAGAATTTGCCTGGAAATTTCCGTGACCCATGAGTTTTTAAAACCTTGCACTAACTCTTTAAGAGTTTAATAAGACAAAGTATAGGTTAAAACCTTTCCCTCAACCACACAGCTTTTACTACAGCGGAGATTAAATGATTCCTCATCCCAGTTTTCTTTCTCTCTCTCTCTCTCTCTCTCTCTCTCTTTCTCTCTTTCTTATATTCTTTAGCGATTAAGGGCATGTACAGGAAAAAATTATCATGGCATCAGATGATATAGGTAAATTACATATCAAGACTGTGATTCTTGTGCAATAGGGTGTGTACACTTACACACTCTAGTATATGTTCAATATGGAGTATGGGTAATGAAGGACTTTTTTTCATCTTATTTATAATGATATTTTATCCTAAATGGGATGAAATAAATTCATGTTACTGTATAATTTTCTTAAAAATGTCTAGTCTTAATATGAGCTAATCAGAAACAAAAATTTTCTTTACATTTATAAACATGTCTTTTCTTATATATATCAGTGTGCTATTTTAATTAGTAATAAATGTGTTTCAAGAACTCATGTATACATTTTTTGCCAATTAGAAGAAAAACAGTAGACTTAGCAACAATGAAATTGCAGTGTTCAAAGGTACTATGCAGACCTGGTGTGAGAGTGAGAAGCATTCTTTCCTCGATCTTGGTGTCATAAGGATTAGGAGAATTGGAGACAAATCTGGAACCCAATTGTGGCCTCAAATTTTGTTGATAGTTAGTGATCCTGAGTCATTATTTGGCCTCTCTTGAACTTTACTGTTTTAAACACTTAGACATTTTCATTTTTTCCTCCTCTGCTTAAGGCAGGGATGGAAAGAAAACTGATGAAGATGATTAAAGAAAGATTAGGTGGGGTGGCTGGTACCAGCTGTCTTTTGAGAAGAGAAATTGGTGATTGTCCAAAGAGAACTGAGAGGATATGAAGATGGCAACAGCAATCTAAAGCAATGCTCTATTGGAGGGGCAGGAGGAAAATCAGCTAACGACTCTCTGAGCCAGCAACCTCTAAATGCATTGGCATCAGAAATCTGAGTTTTTGGTTTTTTTAAAATTATGTTTGCATGATATCTTGCTGTCAATGGGATATGAGGAAATCTTTAATTAGTCTTAGGAAACAGAAAGGAGGGAGGGTGGTCTTGATTTGACTCCAAAGACTATATTATAAAAACATAATGTGAGAGAAACGGATCTAATAAACATCTGTCGATTGATTAATTAGTGATCTAATTTTGGGAGAAACAGTGAGTAATAGCCTTGTTTTTAAAAAGTCTGGTCTGGGCAAGCCCTAGTCACTCTTAGTTCATACCCTCACAGTGCTGGTTCATTTTCTAGTCCTGAATGTATGCCCCATTTGAACTGGACCTCTATGGACTGTGCCCATGAGTTAGCCTTTAAATTATCTTCTCACCTAAGCACACATATCTTGTGTCCTCCCCATTCTCAGAATGAGTGAATCCATGTTAATATGAGAATGGGTATTAATTGGCATTAGCCTTTCCTAAGTAACACCAAATTGTATTCGAGCTTTTGGGAGACAGCTCATTACCCTAAATGATTAATTCATTGTCAATAGTGCACAGCAGCATGGCAGGTTTGGGGAAGAATATGCTTATTTTTAGCAGATGGACTTGCAGTGAGCCTCAAATAGGCAAGCAAATGAACAAAACTACTTTCATGCCTTTCTATACCATATATAGGTTTCTGTTCTGTTATTCACCAGGACTGTACAGTAACTTTTTGTTTATATCACTGACTTTACCCCAAAGTGAATTCTTTGACATTGGAACCATATCTTGTTCATCTGTTGTGAAACCAAACAGTGCTTGATGCAGAGTTGGTCTACAATAATAAAATTCAGTTGTCCTGAGACAATGGGTTGTATGTAGATATCTATTTTATCACTAGTAAACAAATGATTATTTTGTATTCCAGAAACAAATTATGTGGACCTATGAGTAGTTTATAAACTACTTTTATGGAAATGGTTTACAAAGATTTTAAAAATAACCGTTTCCAAAGATCATATTCATAATTTTATTATATCTATCTTATTTTATTAAGTAATTCATGGGTCAAAAACCTAATAGTGTATGGACCACTACATTCAAATACAGTACCTGTGTGAGTTTTTTAACCATAGACCCAAGGAAGAAGACAGAGTATGGAAGTGCATGGTGTGGGCAGTACTGCTAGGGTCCTGGAAGGAAGCTTGCTGTGGTGCCGAGGGCTGAAAACAGGTGGGTTTGTAGGAACAAATATTCAACAACTCTGCTTTCTGTTGATGAAGTTGGAAGTATAGTGCACATAGCATTTGTTTGATCTCTTAAAGGTACTTATAAAAATATGATTCATTCCTCATTTATTTCTATGTTGTGTACAGAAGAATAAAATAAAAGCAGCAGAGAGAGGGCATGAGTAAAGATATCACTCAGTTCTTCCCTTTGCTGAGGAAAACACTGTCACATGGAGGGATGCATAGTTGGCTAAACTTGTCCCCGTGTGATAAAACGAATGCTCACTATTTTCTCTAATGAATGAGGAAAACTTATTTTTGACTATAAATGGCTCTTGCTGGAAGGTACAGAAAAATATAGTAGATTAGAGAAGTTTTACAGTTTGAAGAAAAACTAAGTTGTAGTTATTTGAAAACAAATATTAGTATAATTTCTAATTTCTTTTTAATTTAAAATTTTTTAAAAATTTCTAATTTCTAATTTTTTTTAGGATAATTGATTTAGATGCACCTTTATCACCACCGTTCTACTTTTAAAGATATTATACAGAAAACTTTTGAGAAATAGTTTTTCCTCAAAAAGTTTTTGCTTTCTGGTATCTAGTGTCTTATTTACTACAAAAAAGACTGATGATCTAAAGAAAAATTGTTCTTTACCTAAAAATTTATATATACTATTTGAGTTTGGAACACCACAAACATAACGAGCATCTACATCTTTTTCTCCCATGTAGTGACAATTTAATTTGAGGTAAATAATCAATCAATACTCCATGTTTTCTGCCAGGAAAATTGATTTAATGGCCTATTTCTAGAATATCTGATACTCTTCAAAGTATACAGAGAAGGAGATTGTTAGAATTGCTCTGAATGTTGTCTGTTTCTTTTACAAATGCAAAAATAAAGGTAACTTACTTCCAGAGAAATTTGTTTTCCTTATGAAGTGATCTCCATGACACAGTTATGGAATGATCTTTCCTCCTCATAAAAGAAAGTTCTAAAACACATGTTGAGGATTGGAAATACCTTCTGTTCAACACTGTGAGCCAGGGGAGGTTTTTCCATTGCTTCACTTTTTCTTATTTTACTTTCAGATTTGCCAGTGATGTTTCAAAGTCAGGATTTAACTTGGAATGGCAAAGTCGCAAGCCTAAGTAGACTTTCCATTAATGAGCAGGTTTGGACATTTTTCTACTTTGAAGATAATCTTGATTTTGACTTAAAATATACATTGCTGTTTTGGAAAGATCTATACAATCAGGCAATTCTTCTCAATTTTATAAAACCATGCTGGAGAGAATAAGAATCTGATAATGTTAGTGAACATGTTATAAAACACGAGATTTTCCAGCATTTTTGCAGTGCCCAGGCAGGAGCCACCCTGACTGGGGTATTTAATCATTTCTTTTTCTTCCTGACCATGGACAAATTAACATCATGACAGTGACCCCTCATGTGCCATATCTTAGCTGTACAGCAAGTAACATCCTGGCTGTCTGTTCCAGAACCCCCTGGGGAAAAACGAGAATGTGGTCTGGCTGCCTGCAGAGACAAACGTGCTAACTTGCAATTCCGTTGCTCCAGTGTTTCCATACAATTGTCTTAGAAAATTTTGTTCCCAAACAATATTGTTTGATTTAAAGTGAGGGTTAGGGTTCAATGATTACCTAAAATATTCATCATTGACATCATTTTTTATTCCCAAGTTATGTGAAGTGAAATGTAATGTTTTAAATCCCTCAAGTTTTGTCCTAATTTAAGGAAGACATAATATTACTACCTATCCCCAGGTATGAAACTGTTGCTCAGAAGTAGAAACAGCGAGTGAAATATCTGGAGAACTCAGTCACTTTAAAGCTTCCTTTTATTATCTGGAAGACTGAAAAATACAGCAATTCTAGTGACAGAGATAGACTTGATTTTCTGGAACTCACCTGCTTGACCAAACCTAAACCATGACAGTAGAGAATTCCCAAGCCTGCCCAGGCCTGGGAACTTAACTCCTATTTCAGCATCACTGGGGAGGGATGTGCCTTTGTACTGGGACATGCAGTGTACCTTACCCTTCACCTTAATTCGATTTCTTGTTCCTTTGTGCATTGTGAGTTGCCGATGGCTTCTAACTCTGGCATCCTTTCCTCTTCTGGCTATGGAGACCTGTGTGTACTCATGGTTACTATGTGAGCTCAGTGTCTGAGATTCAAAGTCATCACCTTCACAGAAGGCTTGTGTCTGAGGTTGTCCACAGTGCCAAGTGAACGGGAGAGCCTGCTGGGCTGAGTGACTGGAAACAGAGGCTGAGAGTGCAACCGTTGTTGAATTGGCTGGTACAAATGTGGCAGATAACATTGTGTCTTTCCTCCTAGTCCAGAAACTGGACACTCCTGTTAAGTTGGAAGCTAAGTAAAATCAGTTGATCTACATGTGAATATCATCATTAATGTACATCCCCAAAGATTTTTTTATGAGAGTACTGTTCTTGTTCTTATGCGTTTTGATCTGCTACTTGTTTGAGATTCTGAAATTATTGAAAAACATGACAACAGGCAATTCACATCCACCCGTGGTAAAATTTCGTATCTTCCTGACAGGCAAGTGAATTTTCTCTCACTGTTATTTAGCTTGAGTTTGAAGAATGCAGAGTAATTTCTGTATTTGGCTAATGCTAACATAAAAGTAGCTATGAATAAATTTGTTTTGTTAAAAGTCACCTGATTATCTCAGGGTTATCTAGTATATTATCTTAGTAATTCCTGGACATGTTTACATCAGAGACCACACTCTTCTAAGTCTCTTAAACACCTTTGTTTCAAAGAGTTCTAGAATGGTACAAAGTAGATAATAAAGACTAGAGATAAGTCATAAACTTTGATCAAACAGCAGAAACAGAAGAAGGGAAACAGGCTATGATAAGTCTGTATCTTAAAAACTTATGGCCAATAATTGAGCTAACATTTCCCAAAGGAGTTACATTTAGAATCACATTTTATTGCTGGATTGTGAGAAACCAGGAATTAGGGATTTGGTCAAGAAGAACTAAAAGGATTAGGGACATGGTTTCCACCCAACCAGATGGGTTAGAATCTGAGACACAGTAGGTTCATGTATGGAGTAGTGTGGCGATGGCTCAGAAATGTGTGGATGGTTAAGCTGGTAATTGAGTCATAGATAATGGTTTCAAGGTCAGGATAAGTCAACGTAAGCATGGTGCTGGCAAGTTAAAGGCAAGTTAATGGGTGGGAGCCAGAAACTACAACAGAATGCAGGAGCCCAGAGTCCAAGTCTGCATCTGAGATGGAAGAGTCCAAGGTTGGCAGAGGGAAAATGGATCAGTGAACAAAGGGGCACTTGGTCAAGAGTAGACTGTTCATGAGGGAGTTTCTTGTCCTTGCTCCTAGGCTTACATGACTCTTACTAGAACTGCTGGAGTCCTGGTGCTGCCAGGGCATTGCCGAAGAAGCAGACAATAAGAAGGGCCCAGCTGAGGCTGGAAGGCAAGGGCAAGGAAAGGCAGTGAGAAAACAACCAGGGATGCCTGCTTTCCAAGGGGTAGTCCTGCTGGCCACTGTGTTATTCAGCTAGTTTCTCAATTCTAAAATGTATATTAAGCCATGTAGACTTAGTTGAAAGATTCTTCTTTGGGCTGGGACTATAGCTCAGTGGTAGAGCTCTTGCCTAGCACACTTAAGGCCCTGGGTTCTTTTTTGTAAATTCATCTAAATAAAACTATACCAAATGTGGCCCTTGAATGCAATGGAAAACATTTCAAATATGCATATAATTCTGCCTTATGGTAATAACTTCTGAGTATAGGACTGAAAAGTAAACCTAAATCAACCTCTAATTGATGATATAAAAAGTGAACTGCCATTGCATCTTGTTCCTCCTCTCTTTTGAAAAAGATTGATCCAGTTTGTTTATAGGCATTATATTTCTGTTGACAGTTACTTTTTATCAGCTTATTATTTTATCAACTTATTCCTAGCTTTGCTATAACATTTCTATTGTTAACCTCAAAAAAGTAATGTAATCCTTCATTTTTAGTTCTCATTTGAGAATAAGGCACCTCTAGTCCCTATGAATTCTGGATATTTTGAAGTTACCATTCATTTATTGTCTTTGGGATAATTGCTTTATATGTAATACTTCATTGCATTATTTTTACAACTGCTTTAGCAGTGTTTCTAGCCAGTTAATGATATTACATTAGGCAGTTTTGGAATGATTCAAAACAGTGGGATCTCATAATCATATACACACAAAATTTAACATAAGAGATTAGAAAAATAGATAGATGACAGTCTTTATAAGTTGTCCCTTTTTATGGGCATCACCCAATCAATGATTCAACCTTAATGTCGAACCCATAGGAAGGGCTCAGCAAACACAATTTTCCTTCTTTATGTTGCCTGATTCTCAACGAAGATGCCAAAAACATACACTGGAGACAGGGCAGCCTCTTTAATAAATGGTGTAGGGAAAACTGGATATCCACTAGCAGAGGATTGAATATTTACCACTACCTTCTACCCTGTATAAAATTGTTCAAAGACCTAAAAGTAAAACCTGAAATTCTGAAACTATTGGAGGAAAATAGGAGAAACACTTCAAGACATTGACACAGGCAATGATTTTCTGGATAGGATCCTAAAAACATAGTAAATAAGCAAAAATGGTATTCCATCAAACTAAAAAGCGTCTGTACACCAAAGGAAACAATCAACAGAATGAAGAGATAATCTATAGAATAGAAGAAAGTATTTCCCAGTTATTCATCTAACAGAGGGTTAATATCTAGAATACATAAAGAACACAAAAAGCTTAATAATAAACTTCAGGTAATACAATTGTGAAATGGACAAGTGATCTGAATAGATACTTTTAAGAGAAGAAATACAAATGACCAATAAATACATGAAAAAAATGCTCACTACTATTAACCATCAGGAAAGTGTACATGAAAACTAGAATGAGACACCATATTACCCCAGTCAGAATGGCTTACAAAATAAATAAATAAACAAACAAATAAATAAATGCTGGTGAGGATGTGGAGGAGAAGGTACCCTATACACTTGTTGAGAATGTAAATTAGTGCAAACACTGGAGAACAGTATGGAGGAGCCCCCCAAAATTAAAAATAGATCTGTATGATCCAGCTATCCCATTTCTGGGCATTTATCCAAAGGAAATGAAATCAGTGTATCAAACAGATACCTGCACACCCATGTTTAATGCAGCACTATTCAGCTGAGATTTGGAATCAGCCAAGGTGCACATCAACTGGTGAATAGATGAAATGTGGTATATATGCACAATGGAGTATTATTCAGTCATTAAGAAGAATGAAATCTTGTCATTTGCAACAAAATGGGCAGAACTAGAGAATATCATGTTAAATAAAATAATGCAGAAGTGGAAAGACAAGTATTGCATGCTCTCTCTTCTATGTGGAAACTAAGAGAAGTCAACCTGAAAATAGAACACTGATTACCAGTGATTGGGGAGGGTAAAATAAGAGTGGTTACATGTGATCAAGGTATGCTATATGTATGTATAGAAATATCACACTGAACACCATTAATATGTACTATAAGTAAATAAATTTTTAAAAAAATTTAAATAGGGTAATAAGTCCTTACTTGAAGAGAATTTTTAAATTACAGGAAAGTATAAATAAAACAAGTCATCCATTATCTCCCTTCACATATAGCTATTATTTTGGTATCTTACCTACTAGTCATTTTTTTCTATACATATGTATTTTAAGTAATTAGAACTATTCTCATTTTTCCTAATATTAATCAAAGAACATTTTCAAAAATTATTTGTTAAATAATTTTTGGAAACATTTCACCACATATATCATAGTAGCAAACTGGCGATGTATAGGCCACTTTTGGCCCTTTGACTTATTTTATTTGGCTTTTAAAATATTAAAATTTTGAACTAGTTTCCCATATTTTAAAATCAGGTTTCACATCAGCTGGCTTACTTCACCTTGTCCAGGTGAGTGGTCTGATCCTGTGGTCATGTTTTTTGAGAATTCTGGCATGGCTCTACTGAAATTTATACTGGCCATTAAGATATTGTGATGTACTTTAGATTATTTCCAATTTTTTAATGGTTAAGATGAATACTGAAAGAAATGTCATTGTATTTTCTGCATTTCTGAATGTGTAGTAGATTTATTGAAGCTTCATGTGTTTTCTTATCATTTCTTGACATTCACTTCACAGTGTTCTCTCCATTTGGCCCATCTGCTCAGACTGTCAGCTAGCAGACTCTCAGACTTGCTGCTGGGCGTTCCCAGACTGGGCCTCCCGTCTGCCTGGTGTGGAGGGGCTCCCGGCCTAGGCGTGAGAGCATGTCTGGGTCTGAATCTCCACTCACCTCTTTGTACAAGTTAATTTGGTGCAGTTTTCCTTTAATTTATTATTTAAAAAAACAAATATGAGTTAGTACAAGTGAGTTTTGTGATGCTTAGTCACTCTTTACTTGATCATAATATTGGTTTGAAAATGAATTTTTAGTTTCATTATTTAAAATGCTCTTTTAAAAAATTTATCCTGAGTTATAAACTTTTGGGCGTTGTTTCAGTGTATGACTATACTTTAATGCTTAGGAAAATATTTATTTGAATGAAGTCCCTATTGAGCGAAGATTCCTAAACACTACACTCAATGAGAAGTCAGTAATAAGTGTATAAAAGAATTAATACAGAAAGATGAACAACTTTTGTTTGACCTTGATAAAGGAAAAGCTCTGTGTTTAGCTCTTCCCCTCAGCTCCTCTTTGTTAATTAATTAATTAAAATTATTTTGTGGTCCTGGCATCCAACAGAGGGCCTTACACATTAGGAAAACTTTCTACCTCCAGCTACATCCCCTGTCCCTCTCTTCAGTAATTTAGATTATATTTCAAGACTCATCTTCTGTCAAAATTTTTTTCCAATTTGTTGCTTCAAGATAGTGACTGTTGTGGGGAAGTCAAAGATGTATGAAACACAATCCTTGTTCTTAGAGAGTTTTCAATCTAGTTGGAACGATAGGACCCAAATATGTGAAATGATTCTGAAGATAAAACCAAGTTCTGGATTGAGGCAGAAAGTCTATCTGTGCTCAACAGAATCAGGGGAAGAGAGAATTCCGTTGTGACACCAATAAGCTGGACCAGGGAGGTCTGAACATGACTCCGCATAAAGTTTAGGTTCTCATGGACATTGTAGGGGAGTAGAAAAGTCAGTTGGAGCAAGTAACTTGGCTGAGTGTTTGGGAATTGGTGGATCAATTTACGTGGGTACAAAGAGCAGTGGATATTGGATGTGGAGGAACAGAGCATTTTTAACTTGTTCTGATAGACCATGAGAAGCCTTTTATGGGACTCTTTATTTTTCTCCCCACACGCCATAGTATGTAATATTAGAATAGGTAGAAATGGAAGGAAGGAGGACAGATAAAAGACTGTTGTCATACTGCAGCCATGATGAGATAAAGATATGGAAGCAGAAGATTTTTGAAGAAATGAATACATTTGAGAAACGCACCTAATAAAGGTGAAAGTTGGCAAGATTTGAAGATTGGGTAAATATGGAATAAAGGGAAAGGGAAATAATTTTAAAATTTCAAGTTTAAAAAACCAAGAACATCAAAGAGTTTCTAACTAGAAATAGGGAAGCTCAGACCGTGTATCACTTTATGACTGGAAGAAGTTTAGGTCAAACCTTAGAAGTGCTTTCTGCTTCTCTCAGGGCCTCTCTGTGCTGAGTCTCTATTTTGTTCTTTTGATATGAGAATGCTAGATGATAGATTTTAGAGTGAGAAGAGAGTTGAATGGTGGGTGAACTGTTTAGTCTCAAAAGATACAAGGTTTTCTTTTAAAATTCATGAGCCATTGATGGTCCAGCCTAATTAGCTAATTAGCATAGTATTACTGAGATAAATGTCATTAGTTTTATTTCCTTTCTTTTCACTCTGGACCAGTTCTGCTCTTTGGTAACAAACTTTGCTCCTAGTTGTGAACTCACTGATTTACATATTCATGCTGTTGACATCAGAGAGACTGGGAGTCTTGGAAAAGGGATCAATAAAAAATAATTTCTGCTTCTGAAACATGCATGTGTCCACACCTCTCCAGATCCAGGCCTTATCCATCATATATTAGTACATTTTTTAAATGATCTTCACCACATATTTTTTCATTGACTAGTTTATCCTTCAATAATATATATCAATGAAGGGACAGGAAATGATTAACAAATTAGTGCTATCTTACTATTTAAAATGTTGGGTTGGGTTGTCAAAGACAAGATATGGTTAAACAAACCCTTATTGTTCACATTACTTTGGATAACAATACGTAAAATCACCATAGCATGTTATTGCAAACACTTAAGTGGAACCAAACTTTTAATTTTGAATTCTTTGGCAAAGAAATTAACTTCATGAGCGTGTCTTTTGTTGTTGCTGTTGTTTAAGAGCATGTCTTTTAATAAGCATGTTGGAATCCCTTTTCTAGGTTGTTCCTACGTTATCAGATTAATATAAAAGCAGCATCAAATATCTCTATTACCTTCAACAGTTGTAAAAGGAGAAACAATGACATCGTTCTTTACTTTTGTGGACAGATGAATTCTTGGTTGGTGTCAGTGTAAAAGCATCACTAAACAGTAATGGTAGCCAAGTCTCCCTGGGAGGGAAGGATGACTTCACAGCTTATAAACATGGCATTGCCACACACTGACCTGTCTGCAGCCTTGACCAAGTGTGACATATTTTAATCCCTCTCCAGGAGGGCTTTGGGTTCAAAGGAATGACAAATAAAAGGGTGAGTGTGGGCACTTAGGGCTAAGAGGATTCCTTACTTTAAAGAACAGCAAAGATCTCAAATTGGTTAAAACAAAGTTTGTCATGGAGTGACAATGGTAAGAAGAAACTGGAAACTGCACCAAACTGGGATAGAACAGAGCAAGAGCAAGATTAGAAACCAAACAAAGTGATTCCAGGTTCACAGAGTAGGATTGCCTGGGACTTGCTTTTGATTTAACGAAGGGGTGGGTGGCCAGGTGCGGCTGCACACATCTGTAATCCCAGCAGCTTGGGAGGCTGAGGCAGGAGGATAGCAATTTCAAAGCCAACCTCAGCAACTTAGACTCCCTAAGCAATTTAGTGAGACCCTGTCTCCAAATAAAAAATAAAAAGAGGCTGCCGATGTAGCTCAGTGGTTAAGCTCCCTTGGGTTCAATCCCCAGTTAAAAAAAAAAAATGGGGTGGGGAACACTAGATTGAGAAACTAAATTATCACATAAGCAAAAAACAAAACAGGGCAATGTGTTTTAATTTGCGTGAAACATCTTCAGACATATCTGGAAGAGGATTGATAGCTAAGTCAATTTTTGACCCATGTTGAATAGGAGATTAAAAGATTGGCAACTAGATTTGTACGACTGGTACTCATACACATGAGTTTACTGAACTCATCTCTCTGCCTTTAAATTTTCCATAATTATCCATGATTAAAAAAAATAACTGGAATTCACATAAAAAACAAAACAAAACAAACAAACAAACAAAAAACAAATAACAATGTCATCTCATCTCCTTTCTAAAATTGAGCAGTTTGAACCAAATGATAATGTCTCTTATTCTCAAGTTCATGATGTTGTACCTCTGAAAGATGGAAGTAGGACTGTTCCATACTGTTTTGAGGAGTCATAGAATCCCAAATTTCTTCTCCTGGAATGATTTTTTCCAAATCAATAGTACATTCTTGACCATGCTTGCTTTGTCAATTTACATGGAGAAGTGTGTATTGCATGGGCTACCCTGAGGACCTTACATGTTTTTCAGCAATTTAGAGTCTTTTCATATCAAAATCGATGTCAGGTTTCCAGATAGAGTTTGAGGGAGATATATCCATGTGAACGATTCCAGAATGCGCTGAGAATAACAGTCTTTTGAACAACATGATTTCCCAGAAGTGGTGTCCTTAATGGACAGGTGATTAATGCTCACTATTTGAGAAAATGGTAACTTTTCCACCAGTTTTTTTCTACTAGAATCCTCCAACCACACTCAGCTTAAGATAGGAGGCAGTCAACGAATGATTCGATCAGCATGCAAAGGTGGGTTTGATAGTTTTTCACACACAAAGTCTTTCAACTCAGGCCGTGGTTAATATGGCAACGCGGTGGCTTCAGTAAGCAATTCTACCCTTCCAGGTTTATACATAAGCACGAAGTCCTGGGCCCTGAGTAAAAGACTCCAGGGCAGCCTACATAATCATAAAAAGGACAGAAAAGGCTTGTTTTTAGAAAAATTGTCTACCAATAGCATGATGACAGAACAAACTGTCAAGACTTGATATTAGGATAATTTTGGAAATTCTTGCTTCCCCATGATAACCACAAAAGCTTCTTTGTCAATTTGAGGGTAATTTCTTATTAAATGGGACATTATTTATGAATAGTAAATACAAATTGCTCTATAACAGTTGGCATTTTGTGGCTAAACTCAGTTCCAATGTTACCAGATGAAATGTCAGAGTAAAAAATGGAAATTTTTATTTATGCTAAAATGCTATTGCAGAATTTGAAGTAAAAAAATGACCTGACATTTTGGAAATTGTCCTCAGACTGAGCAACTTGCCAAGGGCAGCTTTTCCCATTTGGTGATGATGACTTGGCAGTAGCGCCTTTTGTGAAAGGAACATGTAGTAGAAATAAAGAAACATTAGGAAGCCCAAAAACTATTGTTTCAAGGAATGAGCACAAGTCGCATAGTTATGGTTTTATATATCTTTTGCTTTAACCTGCATTTTGAAAATACTGTATAAATGCTTCTGAATTGTTTTAAAATCTTTCCACCATCTCATCATTGGTCAGAGGAAATATGGTGTAAAGAAAAGGCCAAAGAATTTTAAGTAGACATGAACTTAAATCTGGTGAGCTTTTCATAGTCTGTGCCACATTAGAGAAGATAATTTACCTCTCTGAGCCTCCATGTCCTCATGTGTTAATTGGGAATAACAATAAGTCCAGCCTCAGAAGTGTTAAATGAGATAATATTTATGAGAAATTAGGTCATTCATTGCAGATGCTATATATTGATAATCATTACTATTTATTACATCATTGGCAGGTCTGGAATCTTAGAAAACAAAGTTTCTACAAAGCAATGGAATATTTAAGGGACAAAAGGAATTTCTAAGTAAGGCATTCCTTAACTCGGAATCCTCTTCACAAAATGAGCAGTGTTTATGTATTCATTAGGGTGTCCTGTATTTGTTATCTATTTGGGTATGGCCAGGCTTCACAAAGATTCCAAGAAGAACAATTTAGAGTCAGTATGTTGGGAAGGTATTCTACACAAGGGCCTTGTTCCCAGAGTGTACCTTCTTCCCTCAGAATTGTTTACCGTATTTGTTGACTGTAGGACGAGTGTGATCCCAAATATAAACAACTGATGTTCAGGATTGGTTTCAATTTTTTCTTTTTCTTTTTTGATCCTTTTTAAATAAAATTAAGTAAATTGAAAAATAAAAAAAAAAGCTTGATTGTAGTGAGCTGACACTATTTTCTTCTTTCATGTGTTTGGAATTCCTTTGAGAAACCTTGCAGTGTTCATTTTCTGTTCCTGAATTACCACACCAGCATCGACACAGTATTATGAAATTGCTGCTTCTTCAGGGAGTTCTGGAAACATATGTCATAAGGAGTCTCTCCCCTCTGGAAGATACCATATAATCACATTCCAAGTTTTGGGTATAAATGGGAAGAGCTTTGTAATGGTGGAGAATGGCTGGTGAGCTTAACATTTTTGATGTGCTGAGTCTTGTAAAAATGGTCTACCACTGTGGGAATGACTTCTACTTTACCCATGGATATTTATGAGTCTGTTACACATTCAACCTCCTGCTGGGTAGTCAGTCTGCTTAGTTGTATTCAAGGCCACTCACCAACAGTTAAATGCTATGAAAATTCTTGACATTATTTTGCTGACTGTAAAGACCGTACTTCTCTGAAGTACTCAGACTTGATTGTATATGCAAGCAGAGCAATCAGGTTCAGTTTGGATAGGGCTTGGTGTTTCTTAACTTATCGTCTCCAGATATCCCACAATTCCTCTGTTCTGTCCACTCTGCTGAGCAGAACACTTTACCTGGCTTTCGTCGTTGGCGTTTATGTTAGTTCCTTCCCCTTTAATTTCTGTGACGTGTAAAGACATTTCAGACCTTTTCTTGGGTCATTCCATGTCAAATTGGTTTAGCCAAGTGGCCCTGTCTGATGTACTCTGCATACAAGATAATCCCGTAACGAAGTCATTCAAGGAAGTCCTTTAGCTCCTCAAAAATGACCCCACATTCGTTTCATTGAGGAACAGGGACACTTACAATGTTTCAATACATGAATCACAGTAATAAGTAATAAATAGCAACAAGAGTCACTAGATACCAGGTGGTTACCATTATGTCTCATGGTTCCTTACTCATTCTTTTTTATTTCTATTTTTTATTGGTTCTTTTTATTTATACAAATTAGGATTTATTTTGGCAAAATTATAAAGGCATGGTATATAATTTGTTCTAATTCAGTCTCCATTAATTTTCCTTCCTTCCCCTCCTCCTTCCCCCATTCCCTTCCCTCTACTCACTGATCTTTCTGCTATGTACTTATAGTTTTGTTTTTAAATTAGTGTCTTGTGGGTGTACATGATGGTGACATTCACTGTGGTATATTCATATATGCACATAGAAAAGTTAGGTCAGATTCATTCCAAGGTTCTTTTCTTATCCCATCCCTCCTAACTCCCTTTCAATCCCCTTCATCACTGATCTTCCTTCTATATTTTTATATCCCCTCCACACTTATTTTGGATTAGCTTCCACATATCAGAGAAAGCATCTGATCTTCAGTTTCTTGTGACTGACTCATTTCACTTAGCATGATAGTTTCCAGTTCCATCTATTTACCAACAAATACCATAATTTCATTTTTCTTTATGGCTGAGTAATATTCCATTGTGCATATATACCACATTTTCTTTACGTTGAGGGCCGTCTTGGACAAGATGGCACCTGGCAGTGAGCCCAAGGGCACTGGCTACCAAAATAAGGAAGTACCCAAAAAGGCTGCTCGCTGTTACTAGTTCCTTGGAGACTTATGACGTGTTAACGCCAGGCTCAAGGACTGGCTATCTAATATAATGCAGCGCGTGGACAGCTCGTGATTTATATAGTGTTATGCTGGCATTCCTCTGCATGCTCTCCTGCGTGAGAGAAAGCTTTGCAATAATTGGCTGATAAGCTAGAAGCCTGGGGGAGGAGAGAGGGAAGAGATTAGAAGAAGGAAGACAGAGAGAACAAAGGAGACAGAGAAACAGGGAGGATGCAATAAATCTTGTCAACTAAAGATTGGTGGTGTCTCCTTTCTCTGCGCTGGTTCCGCTGGATGGAACTTCTTTATCCATTCATCTGTTAAAGGGCACCTTAGTAGGTTCCATGGTTTAGCTATTGTGAATTGAGCCACTATAAACATTAACGTGGCCTTGTCACTGTAATATGCTGATTTTAAGTTCTTTGGGTATATACTGAAGAGTGGGATAACTAAGGTCAAACAGATATTCCATTCCAAGTTTTCTGAGAAGGCTCCATACTTCTTTCCAGAGATTTCCACCATTTTGCAGTTCTACCAGCAATGTATGAGTGGACCTCTTTTCCCATATTCTCACCAACATTTATTGTTACTTGTATTCTTGTTAATTGCCATTCTGACTGAAGTGAGATAAAATCCCAATGTAGATTTTATTTGCACTTCCATGATTTCCAGAGATATTGAACATTTTTTTTACATATTTGTTGACCATCTATACTTCTCCTTTTGAAAAGTTGCCCATTTATTAATTGGTTTATTTATTTATTCATTTATTGATGCTAAGATTCTTTGGTTGTTTGTATAGTCTGGATATTAAAGCGTATCTGAGAAGTAGATGGCAAAGATTTTCTCCCATTATGTAGTCTCTCTCTCTCTCTCTCTCTCTCTCTCTCTCTCTTGTATTTCTTATTAGTAGTTGATGAAACTTTGTTTTATTTATTTACTTTCTTATATGTGGTGTTGGGAATTGAACCCAGTACCTCACTCTAGCTAGGCAAGCACTCTACCACTGAGCCACAACCCCTGCTCTAGGCTCTCTCTTACACTCTTGTTTCCTTTGCTGTATGGAAACTTTTTAATTGATGTCATCCCACTTATTGAGGAAATTGGTTCCTGTGCTGACATGTTGGAGTGTTGGGCTTACATTTTATTCTTGCAGATGCAGCGTTTCTGGTCTGATTCCTAGGTCTTTGATCCACTTTGAGTTGACTTTTGTGTTGGGTGAGAAAGGGGATAAATTTCATTCTGCTACATATGGATTTCCAGTTTCCCCAGCACCATTTGTTAAAAAGCTATTGTTTCTCCCACTATGTTTTTGGCACCTTTGTCCAGTGTTGGATAACAGTATTTATGTGGATTTGCCTCTGTGTCTTCTATTCTATTCTGTTGGTCTTCATGACTATTTTGGTGTCAGTACCATGCTGTTTTTGTTACTGTAGCTGTGTAGTATAATTTGAGATCTGATATGTGTGGCCTCCTGCCTTGCTTTTCTTGCTGTGCATTGCTTTGGCTATTCTGGTTCTCTTATATTTACAAATGAATTTTATAAGTTATTTTTCTAGTCCTGTGAAGAATGGCATTGGCATTTTGATGGAAATTATATTGAATCTGTATAGCACTTTTGGTAGTATGGCCATTTTGACAATATTCTGGCTATCTAAGAACATGGAAGATTTTCCATCTTCTAAGGTCTTCTTCAATTGCTTTCTTTAGTCTTCAATAGTTTTCATTGTAGAGGTCCTTTACCTCTTTTGTTAGATTGATACCCAAGTGTTATTTTTTTTTGAGGCTATTGTGAATGAGATAGTTTTTCTAATTTCTCTTTCAGTTGATTCATCATTGGTGTGTAGGAATATAATTGATTTATGGGTATTAATTTTATATGCTGCCACTTTGCTGAATTTATTTATGAGTTCTAGAAGTTTTATGGTGGAGTTTTTTGGGTCTTCTAAATATAGAATCATATTATTAGCAAATAGGGATATTTTGAACTCTTTCTATTTGTATACTTTTAATTTCTTTTTTCAGCCTAATTGCTCTGATTAGGGTTTCAAGGACTATGTTGAATAGAAGTGGTGAAAGAGGGAATCCGTGTCTTGTTCCAGTTTTTAAAGGGACTGCTTCAATGTTTCTCCATTTAGAATGATGTTGGCCCTGAGTTTAACATATATAGCTTTTTCAATGTTGAGGTATGTTTCTACTATCCCTAGTTTTTCTAGTGTTTTTGACATGAAAGGATGCTGTATTTTGTAAAATATATTTTCTACATTTATTGAGATAATCATATGATTCTTGTCTTTAAGTCTCTTGATGAGGTGATCACATTTATCGATTTCCGTATGTTGAACCAATCTTGCATCCCTGGGATGAACTCCACTTGATCATGCACTATCTTTTTAATATGTTTTGTATGTGATTTGCCAGTATTTTATTAAGAATTTTTTGCATCTATGTTCATCAGGGAAATTGATCTTTCTTTCCTTGATGTGTCTTTGTCTGGTTTTGTTGTCAGGGTGATACTAGCTTCATAGAATGAGTTTGGAAGGGTTCCCTCCCTTTCTATTTTGTGGAATAATTTGAGAAGGATTGGCATTAATTCTTCTTTGAAGTTCTGGTATAATTGGGCTGAGAATCCATTGGGTCCTGGGCTTTTCTTTGTTGGTACTCTTTTTGGCGTATTCAGTTCCATTGCTTGAAATTGATCCACTTACGTTATGGTTTGGATGTGAGATGGCCCCTGAAAACTCATGTGTGAGACAGTACAAGAAGGTTTAGAGAAGAAATGATTGGGTTGTAAGAGTCTTGACCCAATTACTGATTTAATCCCCTGATAGGGATTAACTGAGTGGTAACTAAAGTGGTAGGGTGTGGCTGGAGAAGGTGGGAATTGGGGCATGGCTTTGGGTATGTATTTGTATCTGGTGAGTGGATTCTCTCTCTGCTTTCTGATCATGATGTGAGCTGTTTCCCTCCACCATACTCTTCCTCCATGATATTCAGCCTCACTTAAACCCCAAGGAATGGTGGTTGGACTTCTATGGACTGAGACCTCTGAAACTGTGAGCCCTTAAATAAACCTTTCCTCCTCTACAATTGTGCTGGTTGGGTCTTTAAGTCACAGTGGCAGAAAAGCTGACTAAAACAGTTTAAATTTTCTATGACTTCCTGATTCAATTTGGATAGGTCATATGTCTCTAGAAATTTGTTGATGTCTTCCAGATTTTCTATTTTATTGGAGTATAAATTTTCAAAGTAGTTTCTGATTATCATTTATATTTCAGTAGGGTCTGTTGTGATATTTGTTTTTTCATCATGGATTTTAGTGATTTGAGTTTTTTTCTCTCTTGGTTAGCTTGAGTAAGGGTTTATCAATTTATTTTTTCAAACAACCAACTTTTTGTTTTGTTGATGTTTTGCATTTTTTTGTTTCAATATCATTGATTTTGGCTCAGATTTTAATTACTTCATGTCTTCTACTGCATTTGGTATTGATTTGTTCTTCTTTTTCTAGGGATTTGAGACATAATGTAAGGTTATTTATTCGGTAACTGTCTATTGTTTTAATGAATGAATTCAAGGTAATGAGCTTTCCTCTTAGAACTACCTTCATAGTGTCCCAGAGATTTTGATATGTTGGTCACTATTCTCATTTACCTCTAAATATTTTTTATTCATCCCTGATTTCTTCTGCTATCCATTGGTCATTCAATAACATATTATTTAGTCTCCAGGTATTAGAGTAGCTTCTGTTTTTTTATTTTGTCCTTGATTTCTAATTTTATTTCATAATGATCTGGTAGAATACAAGATATTATCTCTATGTCTTTGTATTTGCTCAGAGTTGCTTTGTGGCCTAAGATGTGTTCTATTTTACAGGATGATCCATATGCTCCTGAGAAGAAAGTGTATTCAGTCATTAATAGATTAAATATTCTACATATGTCTGTTAAGTCTAAATTATTAATTGTATTTTTTAGTTCTATACTAAACTAAATGTAAGGCAAACACTCTACCACTGAGCTATAGCCCCAGCTGTATAGCATCTTTATTTAGTTTTTGTTTGGAGGATCTATCCAGGGATAAGAAAGGCATGTTAAAGTAACCCAGTATTATTATGTTGTCATCTATTTGATTCTTGAAATTGATAAGGGTTTGTTTGATGTACACAGATGCTCTATTGTTTGGGGCATAAATTTTTATAATTGTTATGTCTTGTATAATTCCCTGAAGCACTATTGAATGACCTTCTTTGTCCCTTCTGTTTAACTTTCACTTGAAATCCACTTTACCTGATATGAGGATAGAAACCTCTGCTTGTTTACAAGATCCATATGAATGATATCTTTTTTTCCTATCCTTTTACCTTTAGTCTACAGATGTCTTTGCCTATGAGGTGAGTCTTTTGGAGACAGCATATTGTTGGGTCTTATTTTTAATCCAATCCTCCAGTCTGTCTTTTGATTGATGATTTTAGGTCATTTACATTCAATGCTATTATTGAGACATGATTTTTATTTCCTGTCATTTTGATTTATTTTTGGTTTTTAATTTGAATTTGTTTTTCCTTTGATCGACTGTTTTTCTAGTGTAGTTCTACCCTTTGCTGGTTTTTACTTTTATTTCTTTTTCATGAAATATTTTATTGAGTATGTTTTGTAATGCAGGCTTCTTTCTAGTTGTGAATTCTTGAAACTTTTGTTTAACATGAGAGATTTTTATTTTGTCAATTCTGAAGCTTAATTTTGCTGGGTATAGTATTCTTGACTGGCATTCATTTTCTTTCAGAATTTGATATGTATTATTTTAAGATCTCCTGACTTCTTTGAGAGTCTGGGTTGAAAAATCAGCTGAGTTTTGGACTGATTTTTCTCTAAATGTGACCCCCTCCCACCCTGGCAGCCTTTAAAATTCTAACCTTATTTTGTAGGTGAGGCATGTTCATAATAATGTACCTTGGTGTGACTCTACTGTGATTTTGTGTATTCGGGGTCCTGTAAGCCTCCTGTATTTGATTTTCCACTTCATTCTTAAGGTTTGGAAATTTTGTTATTATTTTATTGAAAAGATTATGCATTCCTTTTGTTTGTATCTCCAAGGTTTCATCTATCCAGATAAATCTTATATTTGGTCTTTTCATGTTATCCTGTATTTCTTAGAAGTTATATTTATGGTCTCCTAACATCTTTTCTCCAAAGTCATCTTCGTTTTAAATATTATATATTTTGTCTTCATTGCCTGATACTCTGTCTTCTAAGTATTCTAGTCTGCTTGTGATACTTTCCATTGAATTTTTAATTTGGCTTATTGATTCCTTCATTTTGAGGATTTCTGCTTGAATTTTTTCAGAATCTATGTCTTTTTATTGAACTTATCTTTCAATTTCTATATTTTCTCTCTGATTTCATTTTCTATATCACCCTTTACCTCACAGATCAGTTTAACCATGAACATTCTAAACTCCTTCTATGACATTTCTTCCACTGTTGTGTCAGTGGATTCTATTACTGAAGTATTTTGGTTTGTTTGGGGTGATTTGTTTCCTTGATTTTTCATGTCACTTCTGTGTCTTCTCATCTAACAGTATGAATTGGAGGCAGCAGATTTTCTATCCTATGAACTTAGAGTGTCCCTGAGGTTTCCAGTACCTCACCACTTATGGGGAAACAAATAATAACAACCAATGCAAACAATATACAACATTAAACCAAATAGTTCCTGCCATGACATCTACAGTGTTAATTGTCACAATAAACAGAAATGATGTGATCATTTATTGCCCATAGTAAAAATAGTTTACAAAAGGGTTTATAATTTTGAATGGTGGACAGGGAGAGTTTTAATCAGCTCTTTTGCTGTTGTGACTAAAGGACCTGACAAGAACAATTTTAGAGGAGGAAAAGTTTATTTAGAAGCTCACAGGTTCAGAGGTCTCAATCTGTAGAAGGCCAGCTCCATTTCTTGGGGCTTGTTGTTTCACAACATCTTAGTGAAAGAAGGTGGCAGAGAGAAGCAGCTCACAAGATGATGACCAGTCAGCAGAGAGAAAGACTCCATTCACCAGATACAGAATATATACCCCAAAGGCCCAGCCCCCAATGACCTACCTCCTCCATCACACTCTACCCACCTTCAGTTTCCACTTAGTTCATCCAATCACAAGACTAAGGCTCTCATAATCATTTCTCAGCTAAACCTTCTTGTCTTATATGTGAGCTTTTGGGGGATGCCTGACATCCAAACCGTAAGAGAGAGAGAACAGGGCTGGAGTCGTGGCCTACTGGTAGAGTGCTTGCCTGACATGTGTGAGGCCCTGGGTTTGACACTCAGCACCACATAAGAATAAATAAATTGAAAGATGGGGTCTGCAGGTGACAGAGGGGACTAAGACAACTAAAAAATTTTAAAAAGAGGGAGAAAACAGACGTGATGTAGAATGTAATGATTATGAGGGAGTATAGAAAATATAATTAAAAAAATAAAAGGAAGAATAAAAGAAAGAACAATAGAGATTGGCTTTTAGCAGAAAAAAGAGAGAAAGTTAATTAAGGGAAGCGTAAGTGAAATGAAAATATATGAAGTGAAAATTTTAAAAATTAAAAATAAAATTAAAGAATACAAAACAAACTAAAATAAACTAATCAAACATCCTAATCCTCAAAATACTGATCCATGAAAAATAACTGGCTTCAAAAATGCTAGAAATGAGAAAAAAATATGAATATATATGTGTCCTTGAACCATTCCTATCACACGCAATTAAACATATGAAAGAAAAAAATTAAAATTAAAAAAAAATCAATGAAAAGTTAAAGAATTGTTTCCATTGGAATTCAAAAGGTTCTCAACTTTCCTTCTCAGCAGGGTTCTGTGGGGTGGGTGTAGTTTGATGCCTGCTCCACCTTGAGGGTGGGGTTGCTGGAGTGTGAGAGGAAATTCCATAGGGGAAACTGCTGGAGTCAGGCTAGGCTCCAGGTTTTTTCATTGAATGGTGATTGGTCAGAAGATTTTTTTTTATAACCATGGATTGAACCCAGGAGCACTTAACAACTGAACCACATTCCTAGCCCTTTTTCTATATTTTATTAGAATCAATGTCTCCCTGAGTTGCTTAGGGTCTTGCTAAGTTGCTGATGCTGGGTTTGAACTAGAGACCTCCTATCTCAGCCTTGTGAGCCATTGGGATTATAGGTGTCTACCACTGTGTCTGGCTTCTGGTCTGAAGATTTAAAATCAGTGCACCTCCAAGACCTCCAAGGCCCAGCAGTTGTCAATACATGCTGGAATACTGCACCGCAGGGATCTTCTCTGAGTTCCAGGAGGAGCCAATTCTTAGTCCCCTCTGTCACCTGCAGAACCCATGTTTCCTGGTGTCTTGGGTTCAGTCTCCAAACTCAATCTGTCCCTTCCCTGCTCTTTCAAATTCCTGGCCAGGTATGTCTCTCCCTGCTAGTCCTTCAAGCAGCTGGATTGGAGGGAGAGGAATGAGCTGGATGGGTTCCCCCAACCTGTATTCCCCTGTGTAAACTTTTTCCCACATTTAATTTTCTCCTGGTCACTTAGGCACTGTCTATGTCATGCCGTGTGGGTTTGCCAGGCCTATATTTTGGACCAAATTGGGTTTGCTAGGAATCAGCTCCCCCAGCTGCTAGGTCCCCATGTCGTGACTCCAAAATGGTTTCTTCCTCTGTCCTCCAATGGGCAGCTAGCAGAGATGTGGCTTATCTCCCATTCAAGGATATTGTGCAGCACACCTTTCAGTTTAATTGAGCAGTTTCTTTGATCTCTGATCTCTGCTCTATCCATATCTAAGCATGACTCAGGTCTTCCAAAAATGCAAGTTCCTTTAATTCCCCTGTCCCTCCACTTTACTTGTGGAGGGACAACTCTGACTGGTGCCTCTGATGGTGGCAACAAATGCGGTGCTGGGATTTCTTTATTCTTTTATTCTATACAACCTCCTGAGTCCTTGATCTACTTTGAATGTCCAGTATTAAATCCCAGTAAAGACCCCTTCCCCCCAACTTTTTTTTTTCACCCACCATGCTGAGACACTGCCTATCTACTTTTGTGGTTTCATGCCATGGAGCAGCCAGGAGAGTGACCTTCTCTATTCTGCCATCTTGAAACCTAGTTTCTCTAATTTCTCTTTCAGCAGATTCATCTTTGGAGCATAGGAACATGATTGATTTATGCATTTTGATTTTGTATCCTGCTACTTCGTTGAATTTATTTATTTATAGCTAGAAGTCTTCTGGTAGAGTTTTTTGGATCTTGTAAATATAGGATCATGTCATCAGCAAACAGATAATTTGAGTTCTTCTTTTCCTATCTATTTCTATCTTATTTCCTTGTCTTGCCTAGTTGCTCTGGCTAGAGTTCCAAGGACTATTTTAAATAGGAGTGGTGAAAGTGAACATCCCTGTCTTGTTCCTTTTTTTAGAGGGAATACTTTTGGTTTTTCTTCATTCAGTATAATGTTCCTTGGGTTTGTCATATTTATCCTATCATGTGATTCTTGCCCTTAAGTCTTTTGATGTGGTGAATTACAATTTTTGATTTCCATATGTTGAACCAACCTTGCATTTCTTGGTTGAAACCTACTTGGTCATGGAATATGATCTTTTTAATGTGTTTCTGTATGCAGTTTGCCAATATTTTATTAAGCATTTTGCATTTATGTTCATCAAGGATATTAGTCATAAGCTTTCTTTCCTTGATGTGTTTTTGTCTGGTTTTGGTATCAAGATGATACTGGCTTCATAGAATGAGTTTGGCAGTGTTCTCTTTTTTCTATTCCATGGAATAATTTGAGGAGAATTAGTATTAGTTCTCCTTTAAAGTTCTGGTAGAACTTAGCTGAGAATCCATTCAATCCTGGACCATTTATGTTGAAAGGATTTTAATAGCTGCTTCAATTTCATTTCTTGGGATTGATCTGTTTAAATTTTTTATATATTCCTGGTTCATTTGGGTAGGTCATATGTCCCTAAGAATTAGTCAGTATCTTCAATATTTTCTGGTTTATTGGAGTATAAATTTTCACAATAGTTTCTCATGATTCTTTGGGTTTCAGTAATGTCTATGGTGTTATTTCCTTTTTCTTCTCAAATTTTATTAATTTGTGTTTTCCCCCTCTTTCTTTAGTTTTTCCAAGGGCTTATCAATTTTCTTTATTCATTCAAAAAAACAACTCTTGGTTTCCTTTGTTTCACTGATATTTTGTATTTTTTATTTTCAATTTTTTTGATTTTAGCTCTTATTTTAATTATTACCTGTCTCCTACTGATTTTGGTGTTGGTTTGTTCTTCTTTAGGGCCTTGAGATGTAATGTAGACTATTTATTTGGTATCTTTCTATTCTTTTAATATATGAGCTCAATGCTATGCTACGAACTTTCCTCTTATAACTGCCTTCATATTGTCCCAGAGATATTGATATGTTGTATCCCTATTTTCAATTACTTCTAAGTATGTTTTATTTCTCTTGCTTTTTTTTGCTATTCATTCATAATTTGAAAGTTTATTATTTAATAACAAAATGTTAGTTTCCATTTTTTATTTTATTATTAATTTCTAATTTTATTCCATTATGATCTGATAGAATATAAGGTATTATCTCTACTTTTTTGGATTTGCTAAGATTAGCTTTGTGACTTAAAATATGGTCTATTTTAGAAAATGTTCCATGTGTTGCTGAGAAGAAAGTGAATTCAATCATTGGTGAAAGGAATATTCTATAGACTTTTTTAGGTACATATTATTAATTGTATTTTTTAGTTCTGTAGAATTTTTACTTAGTTTATATTTGGATGATCTATCCAGTAGTGAGAGAGGCATGTTAAAGTTGCCCAGTATTATTGTATTGTGGTCTGTTTGATTCTCTTTAAAATTAGTTCTTTTTAGTTATACAGGACAGTAGAGTCAATTTGACATATTTATACAAACATGGAGTATATCTTATTGTCATTAGTATCCCCATCTTGTGGATGTACATGATGTGTAGATTTGTTATGACATATTCACATATGTACATAGGAAAGCTTGTCAGATTCATTCCATTGTCTTTTCTATTCCTAACCCTCTACCTTCCCTTCCTTCTCTTTTATCTAATCCACTGAACTTCTATTCTTCCTCTTCCCCTTATTTGATTCTTAATATTGAGAAGGATTTGTTTTATGTATGTAGATGCTTTGTTGTTTGGGGCATAAATATTTAAGATAATTATATCTTAATGTTCCTGTATGATTCCCTTAAGCACTATGAAGTTTCCTTATTTGTCTCTTCTGATTAATCTTGACTTGAAGTCCATTTTATTTGATATGAGAATAGCTACCCCTCCTTGTTTATTGGATTCATGTGAATGGTATGTCTTTTTCCATCCTTTCATCTTCAGTCTATGGACGTCTTTGCCTATGAGGTGAGTCTCCTGGGGACAGCATACTGTTGGGTCTTGTTTTTTAATACAGTCAGCCAGACGATATCTTTTGATTGATGAGTTTAGGACATTTACATTCATTATTATTATTGAGAGATGGTTTTTATTGTTGCTATTTTGTTTTTTTTTAATGCTTTAATTAGACTTGATTCTCCTTTAATTGACTATTCTTATAGTGTAATTCCTCCCTAAGCTGGCTTTCATTTGTTCTTCATGAATTATTTTATTGAGCATGTTTTGTAGTGAAGGCTTTCTAGTTTCTAGAATTCTTTTAGATTCTGTTTATCATGAAAGGTTTTTATTTCATCGTCAATTCTGAAGTCTAATTTTTGCTGAGTATGGCATTCTTGGTCGGCACACATTTTCTTTCAGAGATTGGTATGTTTTATTCCAAGCCATTCTGGCTTTTAGGGTCTGGGATGAGAAGGCTGAGAAATCAGTTGAAATCTGAATTGGTTTACTTCTAAACATGACCTGTTGCTTTTTCCCTGCAACTTTAAAAATTCTATCCTTATTCTATATGTTAGCCATTTTCATTATGATGTGTCCTCTATTATGGTTTTTTATATTTGAAATTCTATAGGCCTCTTCCATTTGAATTGCCATTACATTGTTATGGTTTGGAAATTTTTCTGATATTATTTCATTGAAAAAAATGTGCATTCCTTTAGCTTGTATTTCAGAGTTTTAATCTATCCCAAGAAATCTAAAAGTTGGCCTCTTTTTTTTTTATTGTAAACAAATGGGATACATGTTGTTTCTCTGTTTGTACATGGTGTAAACGCATACCATTTGTGTAATCATAAATTTACATACAACAATGTTGTTTGATTCATTCTGTTATTTTTCCCTTCCCCCCACCCCTCCCATCCCTCTTTTCCCTCTATACAGTACTTCCTTCCTCCATACTTGCCCCCCTCCCTAACCCTAACTCTAACCCTAACACGAACCCTTCCCTCCCCCCCATTATGTGTCATCATCCACTTATTAGCGATATCATTCGTCCTTTAGTTTTTTGAGATTGGCTTATGTCACTTAGCATGATATTCTCCAATTTCATCCATTTGCCTGCAAATGCCATAATTTTATCATTCTTTATGGCTGAGTAATATTCCATTGTATATATATACCACAGTTTCTTTATCCACTCATCAATTGAAGGGCATCTAGGTTGGTTCCACAGTCTGGCTATTGTGAATTGAGCAGCTATGAACATTGATGTGGCTGTATCTCTGTAGTATGCTGATTTTAAGTCCTTTGGGTATAGGCCAAGGAGTGGGATAGCTGGGTCAAATGGAGGGTCCATTAAACGTTTTCTAAGGAATCTCCACACTGCTTTCCAGAGTGGCTGCACTAATTTGCAGTCCCACCAGCAATGTATGAGTGTACCTTTCTCCCCACATCCTCGCCAACACCTGTTGTTGCTCGTATTCTTGATAATCACCGTTCTAATTGGGGTGAGATGGAATCTTAGGGTGGTTTTGATTTGCATTTCTCTTATTACTAGAGATGTTGAACATTTTTCCATATGTTTGTTGATTGCTTGTAGATCTTCTTCTGTGAAGTGTCTATTCATTTCCTTAGCCCATTTGTCGACTGGATTATTTGACTTCTTGGAGTAGAGTTTTTTGAGTTCTTTATAGATTCTGGAGATTAGTGCTCTATCTGAAGTATGATTGGCAAAGATATTCTCCCACTCTGTAGGCTCTTTCTTCACATTGCTGATAGTTTCCTTTGCTGAGAGAAAGCTTTTTAGTTTGAATCTATCCCAGTTATTGATTCTTGATTTATTTCTTGTGCTATGGGAGTCCTGTTAAGGAAGTCTGGTCCTAGACCAACAAGGTGAAGATTTGGACCTACTTTTTCTTCTATAATCTGCAGGGTCTCTGGTCTGATTCCGAGGTCCTTAATCTATTTTGAGTTTAGTTTCGTGCATGGTGAGAGATATGGGTTTAGTTTCATTCTGTTGCATATGGATTTCCAATTCTCCCAGCACCATTTGTTGAAGAGGCTATCTTTTCTCCATTGCATATTTTTGGCCCCTTTGTCTAGTATGAGAAAATTGTATTTATTTGGGTTTGTGTCCATGTCCTCTATTCTGTACCATTGATCTACCTGTCTATTTTGGTACCAACATCATGCCATTTTTGCTACTATTGCTTTCTAATAGAGTTGAAGATCTGTTATTGCGATACCCCCTGCTTCACTCTTCCTGCTAAGGATTGCTTTAGCTATTCTGGGTTTCTTATTCTTCCAGATGAATTTCATAATTGCTTGCTCTATTTCTGTAAGGTACGTCATTGGGATTTTAATTGGAATTGCATTGAATCTGTATAGCACTTTAGGTAGTATGGCCATTTTGATAATATTAATTCTTCCTATCCAAGAACATGGAAGATCTTTCCATCTTCTAAGGTGTTCTTTAATTTCTTTCTTTAGTGTTGTATAGTTCTCATTGTAGAGGTCTTTCACCTCTTTTGTGAGATTGACTCCCAATTATTTTATTTTTTTCGAGGCTATTGTGAATGGGGTAGTTTTCCTAATTTCTCTTTCTGAAGATTCATCACTTATAAAAGTTGGCCTCTTAATATTATTCCAGGTTTCTTGAATATTTTAAGATTTTTTTCTCCATGTTAAATTTTATTTTCAAGATTATGTACTTTGTCTTCAAGGCCTGAAAATCTGTCTTTATAGTGGTCTAATTTACTGGCAATACTTTTCATTGAATTTTAAAATTGGTTTATATTGGTTTATTGAGTCCTTTGAGAATCTCTAGCTTTTAATAAGTGATTATTCACTTCCTGCATTTCTTTTCCAATTTTACACCTTTCATCTTCTTTTAGCTCATAGAACATATTAACTATGAACTTTCTAAATTCCTTCTCTGACATTTTCTGCATTGTGGTGTTGATGGAATCAGTTATTGAAGCATTATGGGCTGTTCCAGGTGGTTTATTCCCTTGATTCTTCATAGCATTTGTAAGTCTAGCTATTTATTGGTACAGTTCTCACCTCTTCTTTCAAGTGAGGGACTACTTTGTGAGCATCTTTCTTTAAAGAGCCCTGGGTTGAGCAATTATCCAAATATTGAAACTTTAAGTCAATGTGTAACCTCTGCAGATCCCAATATCAGCACCACTTCAGAGTTGCCACTAAACCCTATTTACTATAATCACTTCAGAGCTAAATTTCATTGTATTCAACTTTGTTAGAAACAAAAACTTGTTGCTGGTGTTCTCCATGGTTCTTCAAATCCAGGTATAAACTTGTAATAAAGCTCTGAAACAGGTCAAAAAATTAGTTATTAAATTTAGTAATTTTACTCTAAACTTAAATGAAGGCAAAAAAGTAGGAGGAGGAAAGACTGGGTAAAAAGGAGAGGGAAAAAGAAATAGAGAAAGAGAGGAAAAGATATAAAAGAATAATTTATGCCAAGGTTGAAAGGAGACATAGGTGAATGGTGGGTATTGGAGGCAGTAGCAAGTAATTCAAGAGGAAGAATCGGGGGAAGGAGGAAGGTATAAAGTAGAGCTGGGAAAACAAAGACAGGAAAATTTATTCCAATTAATTCTTTAAACCATTAGATGGAATATGTTGAAATGGGCTGAAGGTACAATGTTGATTATCAGCATAACAATTATCATTCAAGTTAAAGGGTTGTTTATATGATCAAAATTGATGTTAGAGTCACTCATAGTAAACCTTGTCAAGTTGAAGAAAATCATTGTTGAATCTTGGTTTGGATTTCACTGGTGTTTGGACGTTTAGGTGTCCATCAGTCTTTGGCTGTGGATCTCTCCAGAGTTACAGGGCCATGAGAGCCAGCTCCTGAGCTGCCTCAGCTTCTTGTGTGTCATTTCAGGGGCCCACAGCTGACTGCTCAGAGGGTGCAGTGTTGGGACTTGCCTGTTTCTGTTTCGTGCAGAAGTTCAGGATGCAGGCTCTGGAGTGTCCCTGTGTTTGCTGTGGGTCACTCTGTACCTGTTCCCCTCTACTTGATCCTTTTTGTAGTGGCGAAGATCCTGGTGACTGTCTGTGAGTGCAGGAACTCTGGGTGTGTGTGTGTGTGGGGGGGGGGGTTCTGTAGTGTAGACATATTCCCCCGGCCAATGCCTCTCCCTGGGGTACTGTAGTGAAGGGATTCAGATGGCTCACCTGGTTTGCACTTTCCACTGTCCCAGGCTGTGAATTGCAGGTGTTGATTCTCTCTGTTGACTGTGTTCGATGCAGGGTCCTGCCAGTATCCAAACGATGCCCTTTTCCTTACTGGTTGTAATCACAGGTCAGGCTGAGCACCAGGTAAGGTTGGGAGCAGCCACTTCCTATTTTCTTGGTTCTGTAATTTGCCAACTTGACTCGATTCTTTCTGGCTATCTTTGTGAGTGCCTTTGATTTAAGTTTCCTGGGGCATTCAGGGCCCTTCTCTTTGCAGTCTTCTATACGTGGCTGTCACCATCCTGAAATCCAGTCTCTATGACACTGATTATTCAGGCAGCTTCCCTTAGGGATGGCCCTGCCATCCTGGGGACAGGGCCTAGACTTCCCATAGTGCCTCCCTCAGTGTCCGTGGTCAGGGCTGGTGCAGTCTGCAGAATTCACTTTCCTCTGGGGCCTAAGCTGTTGTGTTGTTCTGTCTCTGAGTGGAGCAGACCCTGTGCAGAGCTTTCCACCCTTGCTTTTTGATTCTGCTTTTCTTTCATTACCTCTTTTTTGTGTTGTGAGGAGACTGAGACTTGCCGTCTAGCTCCCTTCTGAATTGTTTCCCAACCTCCTCCTCATCCTTTCAAAATTGTCAGAAATGCATGTAAAGTCATTTTGATCATCACTGGCCAAAGGGAGTGGAAGGTATATAGCTGTCTGAACTCATGGGGGCAGAAAATGTTCCAGTCAGCAGGGAAATCACAGAAAGAATTAGGATAAATGACAGAAAGGACCAGAAAGTTACAAGGACCAACATTGTGTTAAGATAAATTTCTTTTATTCTACCTCAAATCTCACACACACTTAATAGAAGGAGAATGGGTTTTAAGAATATCATAAAGAAATAACAGGTCATTACTGAAGAAATTAGTCCTGATGGAAAAACATGTGCTTTCTTGTTTCTGCAGCTTGGATAGGTTCTGTGTTCTCAGTGCTGCACGTACTGTTTGAAGCAGAAGGGAAATTGGTCTGAAGTTTGTATAAGTGCTATTTAGTCCTGCTCAAGGTTGAGGACTCGAGTGCTCCGGGAACCTCACATCTTTGGAATATGTGAAAGAACAAAGGAGTTTCTGCCAACATTGGCTTTCCTTTCAGACTTTCCCTTTGCTTCATTCCAGAGCAGAGAGCTGTGGTGTTGAAACAGATCCACTGTAGGGTTGTTTAGAATCACATGGCAGTGTGCGGTAGGTTACGAGGACTGGCAGTTCATCTGCTACTTTTATTCACATTCCATTCTGAGTATTTTGGTAGTTTGAGGCGTTTTAGTTCTTCAAGAGCAGATTTAATTCAGAGTATAAAGGATTGAAACTGTTCTCTGCATCGAATCCCTTTCAATGCCTAAGCTACTTCACAGTTATAATTTAAGCTAGGATGGAAATGAAAACTCTCTTGTTATCCTCTGTCATGCCATGATGATGTTCATTAATTACTCATCAAGTATTTACTTAGTGACCAAAGAACATTCATGTTTTGGTAAGTACTTGAACAAACAAATTAAAGATTAATAAGTCTGGGGATCTGAAAGATGTCTCAGTTTTATCCAGGGAAGAACTTGGGCACTGGAAGAATCAGCTTCCAGTTATGCAAACATACTTTTCTAGCACATGAGCAGGTATTTTTTTAGTTTTGAGAACCATAACTGGAATGTGATATGCCTTTTGTCACTTTTAGAAACTTCTGATGCAGAAAAAGGAAGCTATGCACAAGGATTTCCACAAGTGTGAGCTAAATTACTTCAAGACTTGGAGAACAGAACTATGGAGAGTACTTCAAGAGAGCCATAGCCCATAGCTAAGAGGCAAGTTCACATGTTAGAAGTCAGGAATTTATCTAAACTTTACAAGCTGACAATGTACTTGAAACTCTGAAGTTAGAATGCTCTGTTCACCCAGAAAATTATTGTCTACCAAATGATGTTTCCAGCATAATCGCGAGAATTCTAAAACTTCTGAGAGAAGCATCCCAGTATTTTCCTTCATTCACAAGGGTTTGTTGAATGTCTGCTGTATGTTTGGCACTTGGCAAGGTTCATAGGGAACAAAAATGGATGAGGTAGAGGTCAGAGACTAAGTGGAAGACAGATATGTTCATAACTAATGAAGAGAAAGTGTTAACAAATCCTGCAATAGTGATATGAAGAAAGTGTCGGAAGCACAGGGGAGAAAACTGAGTGATAGTTAACAAGAGTAAACATTTTTTTAAGTTGGCAGGATCTTACAGGTTACCTAGTTTCTCTGCATAGCGCAGGGATACTCACCACAACATCTTGGAAGATGATAATTTACCCTGTGCTAAAATCAACCAACCAACCAATTAAAAAAAAATCCTATAGAGGTAACTCACTGCATTTACAGGTATCTCTATTAAATTGATTAAAGCTAAAATTATTTAAGCAGTTGTCAGGATTTTTTCTGAGTCAATTATATCTGTTATCTCATTTAATCCTTACCTAAAAGTAAGTACTTTGAATGTCCCTCTTTTCAAATGAACAGCTGTAGTTAACAGATGTTTACACATCCAGCATTGACTAGAATCAAAGTTTGAATCTACAGTCTGACTTCAAAACTGTGTTCTTAATTTTCCTGATACTCTCATGAACTCCTATTCTGCCTTTGCAGAAAAAAAAGGAGAAAGTTTACTCTCTCAGCTGTTTGAGCACTTCAAGAGAACATTCTCCTGTCTTTCCGCCAACACCCAGCTCTTCTCCAGCCACTCACTTCAGGTTCCTTCAAATGTTCCACGAAAGAGTATTTTTCAAACCCTTCACTGTTCTGACCATTTCCGGGGTCTCTTTGGTTTGCTGATGACTCTAAGATGTTTGCAGACTCAACAAGGCACAGCATTCCAGAAGTGGTCTGTCTTCCTCTGAGAAACATGTGTGTTGTACTTCTTTACCCAAAGAATTTTAATTTTCACATTTTTTGTTTTAAATACAGTTTATAAGTTTATTTTATTCCTTAATTTTTTGCCTTTACTAAATTTATGCCTTATTTGTAGCTTTATAAAAATGTACTCAGTTCACATAATTTTTAAAGTAGATAACTACTAGAATAATTTTGGCATCACATAGCGAGAAGCTGGGTAAGTTCACCCTGAAGAGGCAAGTGGCTTGGCTAAGCAGAGTTTCCAAGGGTATTCTTTCTACCCTTGACCCTGGCTGTAGTTTGGATCTCAAATGTCCCTTAAAGGCCCATGTGTTGAAGGCTTGGTACCCAACCTGTGGTACCTTTGAAGGTGAAGCCTAGTAGAAGGAAGTTAGGTCATTGAAAGCATGCCTTGAAGGGTACATTGGAACTTGGTCCCTCCTCTTCACTCCCTTTACTTCCTGACTGACTTTAGGTGAGCCAGTATCTTCTGCCATACAGTCCTGCCATTCTGTACAACCTTGCCCCAGGTACAAAAGCAATGGATTAACTCACCATGGACTGAAACTTCTGAAACTGTGAACCAAAATAAATCTTTCCTTATTATCAGTTGATTATCTCAGGTATTTTGTTATAGTAACTGAAATCTAACAACCCTCTTAAGTTTTTATCACATAAATGAGGCATTAAGAGAGTCCCTGGTGTTAGGTCATCCAGCTTCAGGGAGGACAGGCTATGTTCTGTCCAGGTACTTCATTGTGTTTCATTTGATCTAGCCATCTTAGCATTCTGCAAGAATAAGGAAGGTGGAAGGTGAGAGAGTGTTTTTCTGGCAGAACTTTGCCATGTATTCTGAGAGTCATATTTTAAATATCATTTTATAAAGATTGCTTAAACCTTAATTAGCCCTTATTTGGTGATATTAGTTACCTTAAGTATTCATTAGTGGCCTGTGTAAATGTTTTAGTGGTTATTAATTTGAAAACTTGAATATCTAGGCTTATAAAAGTTATTAAGTCCTAAATTATAATTCCTAAGTCCAAAGTCTTTTTCTTTAATATTTTTAGTTGTAGTTTGACATACACCTTTATTTTATTTATTTATTTTTTTATGGTATTGAGGATAGAACTTAGTGCCTCACAAGTACTAAGCAAATGCTCTACCACTGAGCTACAACCCCACACCAAGTCCAAAGTCTTATAAATGTTACAAGTTCTAAGGATCACTGTAAAATTTAGATAACTTAGAAAAGCATTGAATTTTTAAGGTGAACCAGATTTTAAATATAATTCCTAGGTGCATTTCATAGTATTGCAACATTATTTTCTTATAGCACCTTGAAGCTAACTGTATTCAAGCCTAAAAATATGTCTTATGAGAACAAAAAGTACCTTGAATTATGAAATGGGAATTATTATTTATGCTGATTAAAATTTGAGGAATACATTTCATTTTCCCAGGGCTTTCCCTGCTGGAAATGATCACCATGGACAATGGCTGCATTTCAACTCAAATGTTATTATGCTCAACACTTGCAATTTAATAATTTAATCAGGTATAGCAAAACCCTCTCTGAACCATGTTAAACTCTTAGGCTGAATATTTTGCAAAATGATCTCAGTAAGTTGTTTGAAAAAGTTTTCAGAGGAGAAAACTCAACCTGAATCCTGAAAGAACAGCTCTCACTCATGTTTATATCTGTACTTCCTTGTTAGAATAGTCTGTATCTGAATCAGTGGCTCCTCTAGTGTAGTCTCTGAACCAACAGCATCAGTATTGTCTAGGGCCACATCAGAAATGCAGATTTTCAGACCTCACCCCAGACCTGCTGGTTGAAAACTAAGGGATGAGATCCAATGCTATGTGTCTTTTAAGCAATTCAAATACTTGCTAAAATTGAGAATGACTGAGCTAGATTAATTCAAGTTACATATATTATTTGATAGTTTGTGGCCAAATTCTGATGAATATTCCAAACAACTCTCCTTTTTTTTTTTTTGGTACCAGTGATTGAACCCAGGGCACTTAGCCACTGAAAAACATCTCCAGCCCTTCTTATTTAATTTTTTGAGATAGGGTTTCACTAAGTTGCTGAGGGGCTTGGTAAGTTGCTGAGGCTGACTTTAAACTTGCCATCCTTGCTTCCATCTCTTGAGCTGCCGGATTTCAGGTGTATGGCTCCTACACAACTCTGCCTCTATTGTGATTAGAAGTGGTCAGAGCACTTGGTCCATAAAGGAGACAGGTACTGGCAAAGAGAAACCTCACTGCTGTGTTTTTCCACCCGTAGAATAGATGATTTGTTTTTATTCAGGGCATCAAACTAGATTTTCTAGAATGCCTAGAATTTGTACTGATAGAACAATGCTTACATCGGTAGTTCAAAGTCTCCATCCTAAAAAAATAGAAATATCCTTAAGAATGAGGATAAGGAAATTCTCACTCCTTAAAGGCCTGCATGGAAGAGCTCAACCACCTTAATTTGTGTACCTGAACTGATCTTAGAGGACTTGTTTTATTTCATTCTCCTCAAAAGAGATATTCTGCCCCTCACGAACATCTTTCCTTAAAAGTATCAAAAGTATTCAAAGAAGATCTCAGTCAGTTGTCATTACTTCACTACTAAGTTTAAAGTTTAAGAACTGTGAAAGTCAGGAAGTGCATTTTTTATATTTCCCATGCTATTTGCTATGTTAAAGGATCACATGACAATTCAAACATTGCCTAAAAAATTTTGATTGTTGAAATTTTGGACACATCAGTTTAAAATTCTATTATTACAAATATCTCTGGCTTAGCCACAGCCTGGGAGCTGATGGCCCTTCAGGGTTCATGAAGAGGGGCCAGATCTGACCTTGCCCAAATCAATACAGATTCCACTTAGTTCAACCCAAATGGAGCAGGAGAAATTCTTGCAGTTGGTTCATTATCCTGTGTGTGGGCAGGGGAATGGGCAGTACAGCTAGCTCTGAGTAATGGGAGTCACTCATGAGGCTGCGTACATTCATGACTGGGAATAAAAGGAGTGAAGGGAATTGATTCCATGTTTTGCTCACTGTCTCAGGACTGTTCAACAAACCAGTTAAAAGGCTTGGACTTTTAAAGTACAGGTACAATTTCAAGTAAATTGTACTTTCAATTTAAAAATCAAAAGATTTTTAAGAATAGAATTATCACTGTGTAACTTAGGGATTATACTTGTCCAAAATATCATAGGCATTTTTAATTCAAGTCTTGTTGATTTATGTAAACCTAAAAAAAGGCTTTTAAGTGGTTATTAAGATTTATTGTTTTGCCTATCAGGGAGCTTCTGAAAACATATTTTCCTTTATTATTTTTAGCTGTGACAATTCTTTAGATATCCTATGCTGTAGGGTAGTGTCCAGTAGGAGGTAGTGACCAGTCCAACTAATCATTTCTGAGCCAAGGCAACTCTGGCTGTGTATGTCTCTAGGATAAGAGGAGTCTATCCTGAGGAGAGGCTCATAGCAAGCCTATGTGCAGGTAGAGAGAAGGAGAAAATATTATTTATGTTATTTATATTTCACAGTCAAGGGAGCCAACACAGATACAAGTATTACAAAAGAATAAAACAGGACCCAAATTATAAAATAAGTATTTTGATTTCTACCCTAAAAGACCAGATTTTTCAAATCTGTGTCTCCCTAAAGACATTATTACATTGTTCTGGCGAAATTGAGAGAAAGATAAAAAAAAAAAATGTGTTCTCTAGAACAATATGCTGTTCAGCAGAAAGGTACTGTGAGCTATGTAAGTACTTTTTAAAAAAATATATCTTTTTAGTTGTCAATGGATGTTTTATTTTATTTATTTATATGTGATGCTGAATATTGAATCCAGGGCCTCACACATGCCAGGCAAGTGCGCTACCACTGTGATACAACTCCAGCCCCAGTAAGTACTTTAAATGTTCTAATAACCACATTAAAAAGGTTAAAAGAAACAGGTGTGATTAACTTTTATGATCTATTTTCTTTAACTCAATTGATACAAGATATGATTTTACCATGTAATCATTATAAAAATTAATGAGATATTTTACATCCATTTAATTTTTCATATTGTCTTCAAAATCACAGTACATCTCATCTTGGAATAGCCATATTTTAAAGGCTCATTGCCACTGGTGGCATCTACTGACCAGCATAACTCTGGAATCTCCCTTTTCTATGCTTACCTACTGCTCCAACTTCCTTCCCCAACAAAACCACAAATGTCTTTGCAGATGTTGAATTCCCTGTGTCTGGAATTGTTTGGATGTGGATGATCATTACTTCATGGAAATATTGTGAAACTCTGAATAAAAATGATAAAGATGGACATTTGGACAAGAAAAGACAAAAAAATTCCTTTCAGTTGCTAAATTCTATAATGCTATAATACTAAAAAGTACTGAAATAGAAGATATGAAATTATGTTTTTGGAAAGAACCTCTTTCCTTATTAAATATGTCATTTCCTGCCAATCTCTTGATTTGGAATTTACCTCTTCACCACTTCTAATATGAATAAAATGACCATTTGTAAAATATTATATAGCTTGGAAACCACTTTCATAAATACTAATATTTAATTCTTTTATTTCCTCATCATTTATGAAAGCATGCTGAGTCTTAGTCTCTGAGCCAGGAACTGGGATATGTTAACCACAGTGGGTAAGGCAGGCAGAACCCTGGGTTCATTCAGTATTCAAGCATCGTATTTGTGCTTTACTCTTCCTTATCCCTAGTTTCTGGAATCTCTCTCCTTGTTGGTGTGAGTCATCAGGGCCACAGACCTACTGATACAACAGCAGTTGTCTGACCCTGCCTCTTACTTGAAATGTCAGTCTAACCTTGAAGAACCTTTTCAGTGCTGAGAAAGCTGAAGTCGAGGTTCTCTGCTTCTCTGTAGTGGTTAAAGCCTTAGAAATAAGAATTTGTCCCCTGTCTGAGAAGATTTTGCAGGTTATGCAGAGAGAGGGAGTCAGTCCTGAGCAGGGGTGAAAGCACCAGTGAGTGATCACATTACCTCAATGGTGGAGCCTTCAAGAATGGATCCAGGGACCAACTCAAAGCAGCCGGGTGACTTTCACCCGTTAGGAAGGCGTCCCGAATGGGACGGTGGTCCCGGAACGCAGGAAACTTTGTGAAGTAGAGCTGCCGGCGAGACACCCCTCCCCCCGCTGGAGCAGTGAACTCGGACAACTGGGAGCGCCGTAAAGGAGGCCGCTCGGCACAGCGCTGGGACTTGGAGCAACCACGGGGGCTCCGGCAGTGGCCCAGGGGAGGAGTGGCGAGGAGAGCTGTGTGGACTCAGGACACCGGGGCCTGCCCTGAGGAGGAGGAGGAGGAGCGTGGCCGCTTGGATTCGGAGTGACTGCACCAGAGCTACAGGCGGTTGCCAGAGGAGAAGCTGCGCGGCGAGCTGTTTGGACTCAGAACGACCGCTTCTGAACACGGGGGCCTGCCCTGAGGAAGAGGAGGAGGAAGAGGAGCAGGGCCGCTTGGATTCGGAGTGACTACACCAGAGCTACAGGCGGTTGCCAGAGGAGGGACTGCGTGGCGAGCTATTTGGACTCAGACCACTTCTGAACCCCGGGGCCTGCCCGGAGGAGTAGGAGGAGGAGGAGGAGGAGCGCGACGGGTCGTTTGGACTCTCAGTGACTGCATTAGCGCTCCACGTGGCTGCTCAGAGGAGAAGGTGAGTGGTGAGTTGTTTGGACTTAAAGTGACAGCTCCTGAACACAAGGGGGCTGCCTGGAGGAGAAGCGTGGTGGGTCGCTTGGTCTTGAGTGGCCGCACCAGAGCTCCGGGCGGTTGCCCAGAGGACGGGTGCAGCGGGTCACGTGGATTCAGAGCCACTCAGAGCGACCCCTCCTGAACACCCGGGGGGTTATCTGGAGAAGGAGGAGGAACGGGGAGGGCCACTTCGACTCGGAGTGATTGATTGCCCAGGGCTATGGGTGGTTGGTGGGAGGTGGAGGCACGCAGTGAGTTTCTTGGACTCCTAGTAACTGCACCGGAATACTGGGCGGCTGTCTGGAGGAAGAGGCGTGTGGCGAGTCTCTGGGACTCAGAGCGATTGTACGGGGCCCCAGGTGGCTGCTCAGAGGAGGGGCCGCATAGCCAGGCGATTAGGTGCAGAGCAGGGTCCCAGGATCTAGGAGGCTTCTGGGTGGAAGAGCCGCACAGAGACAGGCTTAGGGCGGAGTGAAGGTTCCAGGCCTGCGGGCAGATTCTCTGAGGAGGGGCAGCCTAAGGAGAGTCATCTGCGAAGGGTGAGGCTCCCAGGCCCAGGAGGTAGGGCCGGGCCCCTGGGAACTTTGCAGAGGAAGGCAGCCCAGCCCAGGCGGTAGCTGTAAATTGAGGGGAACCTCTAGGAGGGAACTGACCAGCGAGACCTCCCCACCGGGTGAGTCTTCCCTGCTGGGTGAGGTTTTCCCACAAGGACGGTAAAACCAGAGACTCAGGCCCAAACAGGCCTTGCCTCAGCCCGCAGCCTAGGTCCCCTTTGGATGACCATTGGTCAACAAGTGGAGGCACCTCTGCCCACTAGCAGGGATTATACCCCACCTGAAGGCCACCACTCCAAGAGAGGCAGCTTCCTTGTGGAGCACCGCATTATCAACTTCCTCCAAGACTTCAGCCTACTGAAGGCTAAGGGGGGGATATATATAGAAATCTTCAGGGACATTGTAAGTCAATAGAGGAAATCTGCAATATCTCAGCGGTCCACTGATACCTGAACAATATGAGAAAACAAGGAAAGAAAATGCTGCAAACAAATCTAGATGTTACATCAATAAAACCCAATGACAGCATGGCAGAAGAAATGACAGAAAAGGAGTTCAGAATGTACATAATTAAAATGATCAGAGAAGCAAACGATGAGATGAAAGAGCAAATGCAAGCACTGAATGATCGCACCAATCGACAGTTAAAAGAGCAAATACAGGAAGCAAAAGATCATTTCAATAAAGAGTTAGAGATATTGAAAAAAAAAACCAAACAGAAATCCTTGACATGAAGGAAACAATAAACCAAATTAAGAACTCCATAGAAAGCATATCCAATAGGATAGAACACCTGGAAGACAGAACCTCAGACATTGAAGACAAAATATTTAACCTTGAAAACAAAGTTGAACAAACAGAGAAGATGGTAAGAAATCATGAACAGAATCTACAAGAACTATGGGATATCATGAAAAGGCCAAATTTAAGAATTATTGGGATTGAGGAAGGCCTAGAGAAACAAGCCAAAGAAATGAACAATTTATTCAATGAAATAATATCAGAAAATTTCCCAAATCTGAAAAATGAAATGGAAAATCAAGTTCAAGAGGCTTATAGGACTCCAAATACACAAAATTACAACAGACCCACACCAAGGCACATTATAATGAAAATACTTAACATACAAAATAAAGACAGAATTTTAAAGGCTGTGAGAGAAAAGAACCAAATTACATTCAGGGGGAAACCAATACGGATATCAGCAGATTTTTCAATCCAGACCCTAAAAGCTAGAAGGGCCTGGAACAACATTTTTCAAGCCCTGAAAGAAAATGGATGCCAACCAAGAATCTTATACCCAGCAAAACTTACCTTCAAATTTGATGATGAAATAAAATCCTTCCATGATAAACAAAAGCTAAAAGAATTTACAAAAAGAAAGCCAGCATTACAGAACATTCTCAGCAAACTATTCCATGAGGAAGAGATGAAAAACAAAGAAGTAAATCAGCAAAGGGAGGAATTATCCTAAAGGAATTGTCAAATAAAGGAGGAAACAAGTTGTGTCAAACAAATAAATAAATAAAATTTAAAAAATGAACCAAATGACCAGGAAACCAAATCATATCTCTATAATAACCCTGAATGTTAATGGCCTGAATTCATCAATCAAAAGACATAGACTGGCAGATTGGATTAAAAAGAAAGATGCAACAATATGTTGCCTGCAAGAGACTCACCTCATAGAAAAAGATACCCATAGACTAAAGGTGAAAGGATGGGGAAAAACATACCATGCACATGGACTGAGCAAAAAAGCTGGAGTATCCATCCTCATTTCCGATAATGTGGACTTCAAGCCAAAGTTAGTCAGAAGGGATAAAGAAGGTCATTTCATACTGCTTAAGGGAAGCATAAATCAGCAAGATATAACAATCATGAACATCTATGCCCCAAACAGTGGCTCATCCATGTATGTCAAACAAATCCTTCTCAATTTCAAAAACCAAATAGACCATAACACAATAATACTAGGTGATTTTAACACGCCTCTCTCACCACTGGACAGATCTTCCAGACCAAAATTGAAAAAGAAACCATAGATCTCAATAACACAATCAATAATTTAGACTTAACGGACATTTATAGAATACACCATCCAACCAAGAGCGAATACACTTTCTTCTCAGCAGCACATGGATCCTTCTCTAAAATAGACCATATATTATGCCACAAAGCTAATGTTAGCAAATACAAGAAGATAGAGACACTAGCATGTATTCTATCAGATCATAATGGATTGAAGTTAGAAATAAATGAAAGAGTAAAACACAGAAACTATTCCAACATCTGGAGATTAAACAATATGCTATTATATGATGAATGGAAGAAGATATTAGGAAGGAAATTAAAAATTCTTAGAGGTAAATGAGAACAAAGAAACATCATATCAAAATCTCTGGGACACTATGAAAGCAGTACTTAGAGGGAAATTTATTTCATGGAGCGCATTTAATAAAAGAAGTAAAACCCAACAAATAAACGACCTAACACTACAGCTCAAAGCCCTAGAAAAAGAAGAACAGAACAGCACCAAAAGTAGTAGAAGACAGGAAATAGTTAAACTCAGAGCTGAAATCAATGAAATTGAAACAAAAGAAACAATACAAAAAATTGACAAAATAAATAGTTGGTTCTTTGAAAAAATAAACAAAATTGATAAACCTTTAGCCACACTAACAAAGACGAGAGAAAACCCAAATCACTAAAATTCGGAATGAACAAGGAAATATCACAACAGACAGGATTGAAATACAAAACATAATTAGAAGCTATTTTGAAAATCTATACTCCAACAAAATAGAAAATTTTGAAGACATCAACAGGTTTCTAGAGACATATGAATTGCCTAAACTGAACGAGGAGGACATACACAATTTAAATAGACCAATTTCAAGTACTGAAATAGAAGAAGTCATCAAAAGCCTACCAACAAAGAAAAGTCCGGGACCAGATGGGTTCTCAGCTGAGTTCTACAAAACCTTTAAAGAAGAGCTCATTCCAATACTTCTCGAAGTATTCCATAAAATAGAAGACGAGGGAACCCTCCCAAACTCATTCTATGAAGCCAATATCACACTGATACCTAAACCAGACAGAGACTCATCAAGGAAAGAAAATTTCAGACCAATATCCTTAATGAACATCGACGCAAAAATTCTCAACAAAATTTTAGCAAATCGCATACAAAAACATATTAAAAAGATAGTGCACCATGATCAAGTGGGTTTCATCCCAGGGATGCAAGGTTGGTTCAACATGAGGAAATCAATAAACGTAATTCACCATATCAATAGACTTAAAGTCAAGAATCACATGATTATTTCAATAGATGCAGAAAAAGCATTTGATAAAATACAGCACCCCTTCATGCTCAAAACACTAGAAAAAATAGGGATAGTGGAACATTCCTTAACATTGTAAAGGCCATTTATGCTAAGCCCATGGCTAATATCATTCTAAATGGTGAAAAACTGAAAGCATTCCCCCTAAAAACTGGAACAAGGCAGGGATGCCCTCTTTCACCACTTCTATTCAACATCGTTCTTGAGACTCTGGCCAGAGCAATTAGACAAACCAAAGAGATTAAAGGGATACGAATTGGGAAAGAAGAACTCAAACTATCCCTGTTCACTGATGACATGATTATATATTTAGAGGAACCTGGAAATTCCACCAGAAAACTCTTAGAACTCATAAGTGAATTCAGTAAAGTAGCAGGTTACAAGATCAATGCCCATAAATCCAACGCATTTTTATACATAAGTGATGAATCTTCAGAAAGAGAAATTAGGAAAACTACCCCATTCACAATAGCCTCGAAAAAAATAAAATACTTGGGAATCAATCTCACAAAAGAGGTGAAAGACCTCTACAATGAGAACTATACAACATAAAGAAAGAAATTAAAGAACACCTTAGAAGATGGAAAGATCTTCCATGTTCTTGGATAGGAAGAATTAATATTGTCATAATGGCCATACTACCTAAAGTGCTATACAAATTCAATGCAATTCCAATTAAAATCCCAATGACGTACCTTACAGAAATAGAGCAAGCAATTATGAAATTCATCTGGAAGAATAAGAAACCCAGAATAGCTAAAGCAATCCTTAGCAGGAAGAGTGAAACAGGGGGTATTGCAATACCAGATCTTCAACTCTACTACAAAGCAATAGTAACAAAAACGGCATGGTATTGGTACCAAAATAGAAAGGTAGATCTATGGTACAGAATAGAAGACACGGACACAAACCCAAATAAATACAATTTTCTCATACTAGACAAAGGGGCCAAAAATATGCAATGGAGAAAAGATAGCCTCTTCAAGAAATGGTGCTGGGAGAATTGGAAATCCACATGCAACAGAATGAAACTAAACCCATATCTCACACCATGCAGGAAACTAAACTCAAAATGGATTAAGGACCTCGGAATCAGACCAGAGACCCTGCAGATTATAGAAGAAAAAGTAGGTCCAAATCTTCACCTTGTTGGTCTAGGATCAGACTTCCTTAATAGGACTCCCATAGCATAAGAAATAAAAGCTAGAATCAACCACTGGGATCGATTCAAACTAAAAAGCTTTCTCTCAGCAAAGGAAACTATCAGCAATGCGAAGAAAGAGCCTACAGAGTGGGAGAATATCTTTGCCAATCATACTTCAGATAGGGCACTAATCTCCAGAATCTATAAAGAACTCAAAAAACTCTACTCCAAGAAGTCAAATAATCCAGTCGACAAATGGGCTAAGGAAATGAATAGACACTTCACAGAAGAGGATCTACAAGCAATCAACAAACATATGGAAAAATGTTCAACATCTCTAGTAATAAGAGAAATGCAAATCAAAACCACCCTAAGATTCCATCTCACCCCAATTAGAATGGCGATTATCAAGAATACGAGCAACAACAGGTGTTGGCGAGGATGTGGGGAGAAAGGTACACTCATACACTGCTGGCGGGGCTGCAAATTAGTGCAGCCACTCTGCAAAGCAGTGTGGAGATTCCTTAGAAAACTTGGAATGGACCCTCCATTTGACCCAGCTATCCCACTCCTTGGCCTATACCCAAGCGACTTAAAATCTGCATACTACAGAGATACAGCCACATCAATGTTCATAGCTGCTCAATTCACAATAGCCAGACTGTGGAACCAACCTAGATGCCCTTCAATTGATGAGTGGATAAAGAAACTGTGGTATATATATACAATGGAATATTACTCAGCCATAAAGAATGATAAAATTATGGCATTTGCAGGCAAATGGATGAAATTGGAGAATATCATGCTAAGTGAGATAAGCCAATCTCAAAAAGCCAAAGGACGAATGATATCACTAATAAGTGGAGGATGACACATAATGGGGGGAGGGAAGGGTTAGTGTTAGGGTTAGAGTTAGGGTTAGGGAGGGGGGCAAGTATGGAGGAAGGAAGTACTGTATAGAGGGTAAAGAGGGGTGGGAGGGGTGGGGGGAAGGGAAAAATAACAGAATGAATCAAACAACATTACTCTATGTAAATTTATGATTACACAAATGGTATGACTTTACGTCATGTACAAACAGAGAAACAACATGTATCCCATTTGTTTACAATAAAAAAAAAGAAAAGAAAAAAAAAAGAAATAAGAATTTGGTTTTTCAGTACTAAAGAGAAGTAAAATCTGCTGATGTTCAGGTGAACACCACTTGGAATTGTGATTTGCATGATAAACCCTTTTGCTGTCAGCCAACTGCCAGGTAGACACTTAATCTCTATTGATTGTCTGTTGTACCTTTTCATGCCAGAAGTTGTGGAAGAATCAAATTTTTTTTCGTTTTTTTGAGCCATGGTTCATCAATTTTTTTTTGCTTCTGTTTAGAGGTGGGGGGAAACACGCAAAACAGAGGAGTTTCAAGTGTTAGAAAAACTGATGCTTGGGTCTATATGGAAAAAAATGAGGATTTACAATGACGGGCAACTATTCAGAGAAGCATTTCAGGGATTCAACTATCATTCTGCCTATTAAATTTGAAAACACTCCAACTCACTTTTATTTAGTTCTTTTGTCTTCCAACACATTTTGTGAATTCTACTGTATACAATGTATCTGAATGTCTTCTAATGGCTTTATGTTACCACGAGAGAGCAGCAGAGGTTTATAGATAGTTAACAAAAACCTTAAAAGCCATTATGCAAGAAAGCTTGGTCATTCAATTTGATCTCATTAATTAAGTGCCTAAGAAAAAAAGAGGCAGCTGATTAATAACCACAATGCTTATCTATTTCCCACTTCCCAACTCTTTCATCCTTTTACCCTTTCACTCTCTTGGTGTTGTGCATATGATTTTAATGATATGACATTAGTTGAGAAGGGTTTTCTGACTTTTCTAGAAACTCTGGAAACATGGGCCAAAACACAACTCTGTTCTGTGCTCATCCATGCGATAGCCTGAACAATAAAAATGAAGACAGTGAACAAGAAGTTAAGGAAGTACTGTACTGTTTCTCTAAATCAGAAGTCTTAGAACAATCAAGTCTGCTGCTTTTGTAAATGAAGTTTTATTGAAACACAACCACAACCATTTGTTCCTGTTTTCTTTATGTTCATTCAAAAATGGCAGCATTGAGTAGTGGTTTTGACCATATGACACCATATGGCTTTCAAAGCCTAAAGATTTTACTATCTTGCCCTTTACAGGAGAAAAAACCAAAAACCAAAAAACAAACAAACAAACAAAAAACCATTTAAAATCCCTGTTCTACACTATATCAGTATTTTGAATTAGGGAAATTATGGGGCAGCAGAAACAGTCCTTGACTGAGACTTCACTGACTGTCGTGTAGTCCTAGATCTGGTTCTTATTAGTTGTGCATCCTTGGGTAAGTCCCTCAACATCTCTAGCTCTAGGAACTCTCTTCAGTAAATAGGTTTGGGCTTGAATGTAGGGGCTTATTGAATTTGGTAGTACCTATGATCCTTTCCAGATCCAAAGTTCTATAACTTTTTGGTTATCTTTGATTTTGACATAATATGATACACAAATTCCTTAATGACAGTATCATTTTTCTATGTCCCCGAGGCTTCAGTCTTTCCTTGGGTAATCTTTCCAGTGGATAAGTTTTGTAGGTTGGCATGAATACCTTAACTTACACAAGATCTTTCCCTGTTAACTAGTGCCAGTTTTCCTGGTTCCTTGACTGGGTTTTTACTTCTTCATGATTTCTATTCTTTATGTCGGGCCTTTGTTTGAACTCTCTACTTTGATTCCTAATGAAACTGGAAGCCCAATTTAAATTCTTTTTTTCTCCTGCTGCCTACACCTACCCTAAGGGAAAAAGACATTCTGCCTCCATGTCTCTTTCCCCTTCCTATTGTCCATACTCTAAATTTAATGCTACAGAATTTGACAGCTGGGTTGGCTTATGTTAAACATTGGGGAAGGCCAGCGTTCGACCTATGTATCCTTGGAAATTATCTAATTTCACTGAGCAGAATAGAAAAAGGGGTCAGGTCAGTGCTTAGATTTCTTTCCTTAGGTGAAGCAGGACTCTCATTTTTTGAAGTCTGCATTTTCAACTTTATTTTATGTACAGTGCCAGGAATTGAACCCAGGGTCTTACACATGGTAGGCAAATGATCTAACACTGAGCTGTACCCTCAGTCCCTGAAGTCTAAGTTGGAGACCTAAAACCTGCATTTCCTAACCACATTTTTTTTGACAACCTTTTTGTTTTTAGAGTACAGGTCTTAAATGTCACACTAAGAATAAATGTAACATTTTCAATAATTTTGCTTTTTAATTTTTTGTTAGAAAGTTATAATCTGAACCAGTGTTGATTTTCAAAATGTTAACACAAAGAAAGTATGTGCAATTAAAATGTAATACCATATGTAAATTTACTTTGCATTATTAGTTTATTTTTCTATTTTTGATTTACTTATTGGTTCATTAACTTAAATGTTCACTTGTTAGCCTCATTAGTATTGGGAATACAGCAATGAAGAAAATGGATAATTACACAGAAGTTGCTTACTGTGAAAATTTTAGAAAACACAAAGAATTATAAATGGAGCCTGCTCTAAGTATATATACCTATGCATGCTTTTTTTCCCCCCCAAATGTAAATATTTATGTACTGAAGACCCTTTACTATCAAGCCTAATGTTTGCATTTCTTGATTTATTCACCCTTAATAATTAGAAAAAATGTCTTTTAAGTCTTCTGGAAGTCCCTGGTCAAGTTTGTATGCACCACATTTCTGATGTTTAGGAGCATTTATGATGAAGTTGTATATAAATGTGTTATTACAAGTATTATCTTAGGGGCCTTTACATCTGTGTTGCTAAGATGGTAGCTAAATTCTGTGTCAAGGAGGGTCTTTGAGAAGTAGACATTGTGTATTATGTAAACATATGGTCCTTTGTAGATGCAGATGATGCTGTTAACATCCTTAGCCACTCATATCCTTTTTGGAACAACTGCTAGATGAGTCATCTTACAGGCACAGTCATTTTCTAGCTCTTTCTAGCCTCAGAGATATGCAGGAAATTTAGAGTCAGAGTTGAAATCTCTAGCACCACCTCACTAGGTGATTTTGGCCAAATACCTCAACTATTCAAATGCCAATGTCTTCATTCAGAAGAGAGGTAAAATGTCTACCTTGCCTATCTAATGGGACTGCTGAGAAGGTAAAAAGTAAATTTGATGGTCTTAATAAAAGCTCTAGTCCCCCAGTGCAAATGCAGGCTAAAGCTGAGGTTAAAATGAAGCCCTGCAGTCAGCATATGACCACACCCATAAGGTTGAACCAATGACCATGGGGCCTTAGGCCTAAATTAGTCAGTTGGACTAGATGGCTTTGCCGAGTTTACTAATTCACTAACATGGATTAATGAGCTCTTACGTTAGTCAAACCAACAACCAAATGTTTGGTATTTGCCAGTGGACTCTATTGTGAGAGATGTAAAGAAATTGCCTGTTGGTCAGGCACAGTGGGGCATGCTTGTTATCCCAGTGACTCAGGAGAGTAAGGCAGGAGGATTACAACTTTGAGGCCAGCCTTGACAACTTAGAAAGACCCTGTCTGAAAATAAAAAAGTTAAAAGGGATGGGAATGTAGCTCAATGGTAGAGTGCAAATGTGTCTAATCTCTAGTACAACAATAAAATAAATAAATAAATAAATAAATAAATAAAAATAAAGAAGCTGCCTGCCCACTAGAACTTATTGTTTAGAGGATAAAGGTATCAGTCATGTGTAAGAGGAAAACAAACCACTTAAAGTTTTTGAGAGAGAGATTTAAAATTTTTTTAATGATCACAAACTTTTTTAAAATTAGAGAATTATAAGTTACACACAGTAATTGGGTCCATTTTGACAAAATCATACATGCATGGAATTTAGTTTCAATCTCTGGTCCCTGACTTTTCTTCCTCTCCTCCCCTCCCTTATTCTCCTTTCTCTATTCTACTGATCTTCCTTTTGCTTATTTATTTATTTATTTTGGATAGGTACTTTCTACTTATACATAAAGGTGAAACCCCCTGTGGTATGTTTTTATGTGCATGTAACAATTTTGTTAAACTTATTCCATATTTCCCCTCTTTCCCATCCCTCCTCCTTCCCTCTTGATGTCCTTCTACTACACTGATCTTCCCTGTATCTTTATGATATCTGATTTCCTTCCACCCAATTTTTCCCCTTATTTTTCTCTAGCTTCCACATGTGCAAGGAAATATGCGGCCCTTGATTTTCTGATTCTGGCTTATTTCACTTAGCATGAAGCTCTCCATTTCTATCCATTTAGTGGAAAATGCCATTATTTCATTTGTCTTTATGGCTGAGAAAAACTCCATTGTGTAACCATATTTTATTGATCCATTCATCTGTTGATGGACATCTAGTTTGATTTCATAATTTGGCTATTGCGAATTATGCTGCTATAAAAATTGGTGGATATTTTGCTGAAGTATGTTGATTTTAGTTCTTTTGGATAAATACTAAAGAGTGAGATTGCTGGGTCATAAGGTTATTCCATTCCTAGATTTTTGAGGAATATCCATACTTTCCAAAGTTATTGTACTAATTTGCAGTCCCACAAACATTGCATAATGTACCTTTACCTCCACATCATCACCAGCATTTATTATTATTTGTGTTCTTGATAATTGCCATTCTCACTGGAATGAGATGAAACCTTAATGTAGTTTTGATTTATATTTTCCCTGATTGCTAGAGATGTTGAACATTTTTTCATATATTCATTGACCATTTGTGTTTCTTCTTTAGAGAAATCTGTTTAGTTCTTTTGCCCATTTATTGATTGGGTTTTTTTTTTTTTTGGGTGTACTTTGAGTTCTTTGTATATTCCAGATATTAATTCCTGTCAGAAGAGTAGCTGGCAAAGGTTTTCTCCCATTCTGAAGGTTCTGCATTCACATCCTAAATTATTTCCTTTGATGTGCCAAAGTTTTTTAATTTGATGGCCTCCTACTTATTGGTTTTTGGTTTTATTTATTGAGCTTTAGGGATTTTGTTGAGGAAATTGGTGTCTGCACCTGTGTGATGAAGTGTTGATCCTCCTCCTAGCAGTTGCATAGATTATGGTCTAAACCCCTGATCCATTTTAATTTGACTTTTGTGCAGGGTGAGAGATAAGGATCTAATTTCATTCTTCTCCATGTGAATATCTACTTTTCCTAGAACCATTTGTTAAAAAGGCTGTCTTTATCCAACATGTATTTTTGGCATCTTTGTCAAGTATCAGGAGACTGTAAGTATTTGGGTTTGTCTAAGTGTCTTCTATTCCATTCCATTGATCTTCATGTCTATTTTGATGCAAATACCATGCTGTTTTTGTTACTATATCTCTGTAATATACTTTGAGATCAGGTATCCTGATGCCCACTGCATTGCTCTTCATGCTCAGTATGGCTTTGGCTTTTCAGGGTCTCCTATTCTTTTTTTTTTTTTTTTAAGAATTTTGTAAGTATTTTTTTTAAATTTTATATAAAAATCATAAATTTACATAGGGCAATATTGTTTGATTCATTCTGTTATTTTTTTCCCTTCCCCCCACCACTCCCACTCCTCTTTTCCCTCTATACAGTCCTTCCTTCCTCCATTCTTACCACCCTCCTTATCCCTAATCCTAAGCCTAACCCTAACCCTAACGCTAACCCCTCATACCCCCTTATATGTCCTCATCCGCTTATCAGCGAGATCATTCGTCCTTTAGTTTTTTGAGATTGGCTTATCTCACTTAGCATGATATCCTCCAATTTCATCCATTTGCCTGCAAATGCCATAATTTTATCATTCTTCATGGTGGAGTAATATTCTATTGTATATATATGCCACAGTTTCTTTATGCATTCATCAACTGAAAGGCATCTAGGTTGGTTCCACAATCTGGCTATTGTGAATTGAGCAGCTATGAACATTGATGGGCTGTATCTCTGTAGTATGCTGATTTTAAGTCCTTTGGGCATAGGCCAAGGAGTGGGATGGCTGGGTCAAATGGTGGGTCCATTCCAAGCTTTCTGAGGAATCTCCATACTGCTTTCCAGAGTGGCTGCACTAATTTGCAACCCCACCAGCAATGTATGAGTGTACCTTTTTCCCCACATCCTCGCCAACACCTGTTGTTGCTTGTGTTCTTGATAATCGCCATTCTAATTGGAGTGAGATGAAATCTTAGGGTAGTTTTGATTTGCATTTCTCTTATTACTAGAGATGTTGAACATTTTTTCATATATCTGTTGATTGCTTGTAGATCTTCTTCTGTGAAGTGTCTGTTCATTTCCTTAGCCCATTTGTTGATTGGATTATTTGTATTCTTGGTGTAGAGTTTTTTGAGTTCTTTATAGATTCTGGAAATTAGCGCTCTATCTGAAGTATGAGTGCAAAGATATTCTCCCACTCTGTAGGCTCTCTCTTCACATTACTGGTAGTTTCCTTTGCTGAGAGAAAGCTTTTTAGTTTGAATCTATCCCAGTGGTTGATTCTTGCTTTTATTTCTTGTGCTATGGGAGTCCTGTTAAGGAAGTCTGATCCTAAGCCAACAAGTTGAAGGTTTGGACCTACTTTTTCTTCTATAAGATGCAGGGTCTCTGGTCTGATTCTGATCCCTTTTGAGTTGAGTTTTGTGCAGGGTGAGAGATAGGGATTTAGTTTCATTTTGTTGCATATGGATTTCCAGTTTTCCCAGCACCATTTGTTGAACAGGCTGTCTTTTCTCCATTGCATATTTTTGGCACCTTTGTCTAGTATGAGAAAATTGTATTTATTTGGGTTTGTGTCCATGTCCTCTATTCTGTACCATTGATCTACCTTTCTATTTTGGTACCAACACCATGCCATTTTTGTTACTCTTGCTTTCTAATAGAGTTGAAGATCTGTTATTGCTATACCCCCTGCTTCGCTCTTTCTACTGAGGATTGCTTTAGCTATTCTGGGTTTCTTATTCTTCCAGATGAATTTCATAATTGCTTGCTCTATTTCTGTAAAGTACATCATTGGGATTTTAATTGGAATTGCATTGAATCTGTATAGCACTTTAGGTAGTATGACCATTTTGACAATATTAATTCTTCCTATCCAAGAACATGGGAGATCTTTCCATCTTCTAAGGTTTTCTTTAATTTCTTTCTTTAGTGTTCTGTAGTTCTCATTGTAGAGGTCTTTCACCTCTTTTGTGAGATTGATTCCCAAGTATTTTATTTTTTTCAAGGCTATTGTGAATGGGGTAGTTTTCCTAATTTCTCTTTCTGAAGATTCATCACTTATGTATAAAAATGCATTGGAATTATGAGCATTGATCTTGTAACCTGCTACTTTACTGAATTCACTTATGAGTTCTAAGAGTTTTCTGGTGGAATTTCCAGGTTCCTCTAAATATATAATCATATCATCAGCGAACAGGGATAGTTTGAGTTCCTCTTTTCCAATTCGTATCCCTTTAATTTCTTTGGTTTGTCTAATTGCTCTGGCTAGAGTCTCAAGAATGATATTGAATAGAAGTGGTGAAAGAGGGCATCCCTGCTTTGTTCCAGTTTTTAGGGGGAATGCTTTCAGTTTTTCACCATTTAGAATGATATTGGCCATGGGCTTAGCGTAGATGGCCTTTACAATGTTAAGGAATGTTCCCAGTACCCCAATTTTCTCTAGTGTTTTGAGCATGAAGGGATGCTGTATTTTATTGAATGCTTTTTCTGCATCTATTGAAATAATCATGTGCTTCTTAACTTTTAGTCTGTTGATATGGTGAATGACATTTATTGATTTCTAGATGTTGAACCAACCTTGCATCCCTGGGATAAAACCCACTTGATCGTGGTGCACTATCTTTTTAATATATTTTTGTATGCGATTTGCTAAAATTTTCTTGAGAATTTTTGCATCGATGTTCATTAAGGATATTGATCTGAAATTTTCTTTCCTTGATGTGTCTCTGTCTGGTTTAGGTATCAGGGTAATATTGGCTTCATAGAATGAGTTTGAGAGGGTTCCCTCCTCTTCTATTTCATGGAATACTTTGAGAAGTATTGGAATGAGCTCTTCTTTAAAGGTTTTGTAGAACTCAGCTGAGAACCCATCTGGTCCCGGACTTTTCTTTGTTGGTAGGCTTTTGATGACTTCTTCTATTTCATTGCTTGAAATTGATTTATTTAAGTTTTATATGTCCTCCTCGTTCAGTTTAGGTAATTCATATGTCTCTAGAAACTTGTTGATGTCTTCAAGGTTTTCTGTTTTGTTGGAGTATAGATTTTCAGAATAGCTTCTAATTATGTTTTGTATTTCACTCGTGTCTGTTGTGATATTTCCTTGTTCATTCCGAATTTTAGTAATTTGAGTTTTCTCCCTCTTTCTCTTTGTTAGTGTGGCTAAGGGTTTATCAATTTTGTTTATTTTTTCAAAGAACCAACTATTTATTTTGTTAATTTTTCTGATTGTTTCTTCTGTTTCAATTTCATTGATTTCGGCTCTGATTTTAACTATTTCCTGTCTTCTACTACTTTTGGTGTTGGTATGCTCTTCTTTTTCTAGGGCTTTGAGATGTAGTGTTAAGTCGTTTATTTGTTGATTTCTACTTCTTTTGTTGAATGTGCCCCATGAAATAAATCTTCCTCTAAGTACTGCTTTCATAGTGTCCCAGAGATTTTGATATGATGTGTCTTTGTTCTCGTTTACTTCTAAAAATTTTTTTATTTCCCTCCTGATGTCTTCTGTTATCCATTCATCATATAATAGTGTGTTATTTAATCTCCAAGTATTGGAGAATTTTCTGTTTTTTATTCTGTCATTTATTTCTAATTTCAATCCATTATGATCTGATAGAATACAAGGTAGTATCTCTATCTTCTTGTATTTGCTAACAGTAGCTTTGTGACATAAGACATGGTCTATTTTAGAGAAGGATCCATATGCTGCTGAGAAGAAAGTGTATCCGTTCTTTGTTGGATGGTATATTCTATATAAGTCGGTTAAGTCTAAATTGTTGATTGTGTTATTGAGATCTATGGTTTCTTTATTCAATTTTTGTTTGGACGACCTATCCAGCGGTGAGAGAGGTGTGTTAAAATCGCCTAGTATTATTGTGTTGTGGTCTATTTGATTTCTAGCATTGAGAAGGATTGTTTGACGTACATGGATGAGCCAATGTTTGGGGCATAGATATTTATGATTGTTATATCTTGCTGATTTAGGCTTCCCTTCAGCAGTATGTAATGTCCTTCTTTATCCCTTCTGACTAGTTTTGGCTTGAAGTCCACATTATCTGAAATGAGGATGGATACTCCAGCTTTTTTGCTGTGTCCTGTGCATGGTATGTTTTTTCCCATCCTTTCATCTTTAGTCTATGGGTATCTCTTTCTATGAGATGAGTCTCTTGCAGGCAGAAAATTGTTGGATTTTTCTTTTTAATCCATTCTGCCAGTTTATGTCTTTTGATTGATGAGTTCAGGCCATTAACATTCAGGGTTATTCTTGTGATATGATTTGTATTCCCAGTCATTTGACTCATTTTTGTTTTTTGACATGATTTGGTTTCCCCTTTATTTGGCTATTCCTTTAGGCTAGTTCCTTCTGTTGCTGATTTGCATCATTGTTTTTCATCTCTTCCTCCTGGAATATTTTGCTGAGAATGTTCTGCAATGCTGGCTTTCTTTTTGTAAATTCCTTTAGCTTTTGTTTATCATGGAAGGATCTTATTTCATCGTCATATCTGAAAGTAAGTTTTGCTGGGTATAAGATTCTTGGTTGGCATCCATTTTCTTTCAGGGCTTGGTAAGTGTTGTTCCAGGCCCTTCTAGCTTTTAGGGTCTGGATTGAAAAATCTTCTGATATTCTTATTGGTTTCCCCCTGAATGTAATTTGATTCTTTTCTCTCGCAGCCTTTAAAATTCTGTCTTTATTTTGTATGTTAGGTATTTTCATTATAATGTGCCTTGGTGTGGGTCTGTTTTAATTTTGTATATTTGGAGTCCTATAAGCCTCTTGTACTTGGTTTTCCATTTCATTCTTCATATTTGGGAAATTTTCTGATATTATTTCATTGAATAGATTGTTCATTCCTTTGGTTTGTTTCTCTAAGTCTTCCTCAATCCCAATAATTCTTAAATTTGGCCTTTTCATGATATCCCATAATTCTTGGAGATTCTGTTCATGATTTCTTACCATGTTTTCTGTTTGGTCAACTTTGTTTTCAAGATTAAATATTTTGTCTTCAATATATGAGGTTCTGTCTTCCAGGTGTTCTATCCTATTGGTTATGCATTCTTTGGGGTTTTTAACTTGGTTAATTGTTTCCTTCATTTCAAGGATTCCTGTTTGGTTGTTTTTCAATATCTCTAACTCTTTATTGAGATGATTTCTTGCTTCCCATATTTGCTCCTTTAACTGTTGGTTGGTGTGATCATTTAATGCCTGCATTTGCTCATTCATCTCCTCGTTTGCTTCCCTGATTGTTTTAATTATGTACATTCTGAACTCCCTTTCTGACATTTCTTCTGCTGTGCTGTCATTGGGTTTTATTGATATCGTATCTAGGTTTGTTTGGGACATTTTCTTCCCTTGTTTTCTCATATTGGTCAGATGTCAATGGGACTTTGTGATATTGCAGAATTCTTCTATTGGCTTATAGTGTCCCTGTAGATTTCCAGTGTATCACCTTCCTGCCTTCAGTAGTCTGAAGCCTTGGAGTAACTTGATAATGCAGTGCTTCCAAGGAAAGCTGCCCCTAGCCCGCTACTGGTTCCAGGACTTGGAGCTGGCTCTGTGTGGAAAGGCTCTCCGTGGGAGGCCTGCTCCGAGAAGCTAGCCTGGAAAGGCACTTCCCGCCAGAGGGGGCCGGGCTGCGGGCTGCTTGGGGAAGTCCCTCGCTGCCCTGTCCTGGTCCCTAAGCAACCTGCGGGCAGGAACTCGCTGCCCTGGTTCAGGGACTTGAAGCTTGGTTCTGTGCAGAAAGGCTCTCACTGGGGGGCCTGCTCCGAGATGCTGGAGAATCTGGCCCTGTGGGAGGAGCCCACCGCTGGAGTGCACAGAGCTGCCTGGGGAAGACTCTAGCTGTCCTACCCTACTCTAAGAAGCCACCTGAATCCATGCCTGCCACCCGGGCAGTGCTTCACCTGGTGGGGGAGACTCACCCCGTGGCTCTATTTTAGTCCAAGTCTCTCAATGCCTCCCCTTCTTGAACTCTGGGTTCTGTAGCGACTGGAGAGGCAGTCACCCTCTAGTCCGCCATTTTGGATTGCTCCATGGAAAAAGCCTGCGGCCGGGGGGGCTGGAGGGGTGCCGGGGGGCCGGTCTGCCTGGAGAGGTCCTTGGCTGCCTTGCCCTGGTCCCAGAGGCTGCTTGCGGGCCGTAGGTCTCCCCTGGCTTGGGGACTTGTGGCTGGCTCTGTGTAGAAAGGCTCTCACTGGGCGGTCTGCTCCATGAACTAGCCTGGAAAGTCGCTTCCCACCGGAGTGGGCCGGGCTGCAGGCTGCTTGGTGAAGTCCCTGGCTGCCCTGTCCTGGTCCCTGAAGCAACCTACGGGCAGGAACTCGCCGCCTTGGTTCAGGGACTTGAAGCTTGATTCTGTGCAGAAAGGCTCTCACTCTCTTCTATTCTTCCAAATGAAATTAAGGACTCTATTTTCTAGTTCTAGTTCTTGATATTTTGTTTGATATTGTACTGAATGTGTATATTTGCCGGGGTCCAGCCCTAGCAGGAGTCGATGGGTTCCACACTGGTAAACGGGGCGTGGGGAGACAGCGTCGGCAATGGATGGAGAATGAAAGACACAGACTCTAGTTCTGGTGCAATCATTCCCCCTTTATTCTGGGGAAGGCTGGGTTTATATATACTTTTCTTCAGGGTATGATGACAGCTTATGATTAATAAAATCAAAGAAGTTTCCAAAGCATAGGTAGAAATTGTTTTTACTGAAATCAGTAACTGTACAGATTACAAATATTTAATTAAGTCAATGAACTAATACAATGTTTATTTCCTTAATATCTAAACTCTATGTGACCTAAGACTATTATTATTCTCACGGTTAAAGCGATAGACAAATAATCTCACATGACCATTTCTACTAGGTCCATCTGATTAATATCTAAATTGCTAAGTTACAGGAGGGCAACAGTCCCAATGGTTCCCATGGCTAAGTTTTTATACTAAATAGATTACATTGTCTTATGTAGCTCTTTTCTCAGAACAGGACATTGTGTACCAATGTTTATTATAGGAGTGACCTATTTTGTGTAGGAAGGAAGGAATGTTGTGAAGCCTTATTCTTTTACCTTACCACCACACATTAACAAAACCATCATCTGGATTAAACCACCCTGTAGGAGACAGGGGGAGATCTATATCTACCTTCTCTAAGGGCTTGCCTTTAGGGGGTACCAGGGCTTGCCATAGATAAAATAAGCTAGTCCATATCTAGTAGCTATTGTGGGAGGTGCTTTGTGCTTAGAACTTGGGGAAACATTGTTATATATAAATTTCTGTGCCCCAACAGGTTCTGGCTGTGCCAGTAAATGCAGTGTTTGATTTTTAACATAATAAAAACATTCTCCTGTAGTGAAGTTAATATCACAGGGTTTCAACATATGTTTTTGTCTCCATGATGTTTTTCTGGAAATTTGTAGAATTATTCCCATCACCTCTAGCAAGATCCTCAGACTGAAGTGAGTAATATATTATTAGGAAAACTCCACAGAATAACATCCAAGCTAGGGAGGCATACATCTGGCTACAATCCTTTTAGGATGAGTCTCTGCAATCATCCTTGAGTGGAACTCTGTCAAGCACTGCAAGGAGAGCCAGGTGCCCCCGCATATATTGCTTTTGGTAGTATGGCTTTTGACAAGATTAATTCTGCCTATTCAAGAACATGAGAGGTCTTTCCATCTTCTAAGTTCTTTTTCAATTTGTTTCTTCAATGTTCTATGGTTTTCATTATAGAGATCTTTCACCTACTTGGTTAGATTAATTCCCAAGTATTTTTTTTAGGTTATTATGAAAGGGATGGTTTTCCTGATTTCTTTCTCAGAAGAATTGCTGTTGGAGTAAGGGAAAGCAATTAATTTATGAGTGTTGATCTTGAACTACTTTTCTGAATTCATTTATCAGTTCTAAAAGTCTTCTGGTGGAGTTTTTAGAGTTTTCTAAAAATAGGATCATGTCATCAGTGAACAGTGATAGTTTGGCTTCTTTTTTCCTATTTGTATTCCTTTAATTTTGTTCTCTTGCCTGATTGCTGTAGCTAAAGTTATGAGAACTACATTGAATAGAAGTGGGGAGAGTGGACATCCTTGCTTGATCTTGATTTTAGAGGAAATACTTTCAGTCTTTCTCTGTTTTGTATGATGTTGGCTTTGAGTTTGTCATGTATAAACTTCATAATGTTGAGAAGTTATCAAAGGTCATTTCTGCATTTATTGAGATGACCATGTGAATTTTATCCTTAATTCTATTTAGGTGAGGAATTATATTTACTGATTTGTGTATGATGGACCAACATTGCATCTCTGGGATGAAACCCACTTGATAATGGTGTGTAATTTTCTTGATGTGTTTTTAATGTGGTTTGATAATATTTTCTTTATTATCAAACATCTATGTTCAGCAGGGAAATTGGCCTATAGTTTTCTTTCCTTGATGTGTCTTTGTCTGGTTTTTGTACTAGCTTCACAGAATGTATTTGGGAGTGTTCCCTTTCCTTCAATTTCATGGAATAATTTGAGAAAGACTGCTGTTTGTTCTTCTCTAAAGGTCTGGTAGAACTCAGCCGAGAATTCATCCTGTCCTGAACTTTCCTTTGTTGGTAGGCTTTTAACTGCTGTTTCAATTTTGTTTCTTGATATTGGTCTGTTCAGGTTTTCTATATCTTTCTTCCTGGTTTAATTTGGACAGGTCCTATGTATCTAGAAATTTGTCAATGCCTTCTAGAGTTTCCAGTTTATTAGAGTACAAATTTTCAAAACAATTTTAATATCCTCTAGATTTCAGAATTATCTGTGGTGTTATCTTCATATTCTCTGATTTTGTTTATTTGGGTCTTCTCTCTCTTTCTTTTGGTCTGGCTAAGTGTTTATCAGTCTTATTTATCTTTTTGAAGAACCAACTCTTCGTTGTGTTGATCCTATGTATTTTTTGATTCTCTATTTCTTTGATCTTGGTTCTGATCTTTGTTACTTCCAATCTTCTACTGATTTTGAAATTAGTTTTGTCTTCCTTTTCTAAGGTGTTGAGGTGGAGTATAAGCTTATTTATTTGGGATCTATTTTTTAAATGTAGGCACTCAATACTATAAATTTTCCTTTAAGAACTGCTTTCAGAGATTTTGATATGTTGTATCTCTGTTCTCATTTATTTATAAGAATTTACTGATTTATTCTCTTGTTTATTCTATGATCCACTCTTCATTTAAAAAGTATTGTTCAGCTGGGGTTGTGGCTTAGTGGTAGAGTACTTGCCTAACACATGTGAGGACTGGGTTCAATCCTTAGCACCATATAAAATAAATAAAATAAAGGTATTATGTCCACCTACAACTAAAAAAATATTTTAAAAAAGTATTGTTCAATCTCCATTAGTTTGTGTGGGACTTCTATTATTTTTCTTGTTGATTTCCAGTTTAATTCCATTATGAACCTATTATATCCTGTTGCTCATCAAACTTTTTTCTTTCTTCCCTCGCTCCCTCCCTCCTTCCTTCCTTCCTTCCTTCCTTCCTTCCTTCCTTCCTTCCTTCCTTCCTTCCTCCATTCCCCCCTTCCTTCCTTTCTTCCTTTGCTGGGATTGAACCCAGGCCCTCTCACATTATGATCTGGTAGGATGCTTGGGATTATATCAATTTGTGTATGTGTGTTTTCTAAGACTTGCATTGTGATCTAAAATATGGTCTAAAATGATTACAAACTTAATAGTTTATTTATATATAAGATGCATATATGATACAAAGAGCAAGTAGTTGACTTAATGCCTCTTCCTTCTTTCAATGTGTATTTTCTATAAACAAGTGTGCTGTCCTACATAAGGGTAGTACAGTCGTTAGAATCAGAAATCAGCTTTTCTATGCTACTATCACAGGCTCAATTCAGCTGTATAATAACCAAGTTGTAGCAAAAGGATCCAAGGATCGAGTTTGGAATCACATATTGGATTCAGATGGCAGGTTTTCTAGGCTTGACTTTCATGAACTTGTCACTTTTGAAGATTACAGATTGTTTATTTTGTAGAATATTCATTAATTTGGCTTTGTCTGATATTTTCTCCTAGTTAGATTCAGGTTATACCCGTTTGGAGGAATATCACAGAAATGGTGCTATTTATTTCAAAGCATTAAGTGGAATGCATTTTTTTTTGAGAATTTTTTTTTTTTTTTTGGTACTAGGAATTGAACCCAGGGGCACTTAATCTTTGAGCCACACCCCCAGCCCTTTTTATATTTTATTTTGAGACAGGGTCTCTCTAAGTTGCTTAGGGCCTTGCTAAGTTGCTGAGACTGGCTTTGAATTCACAATCCTCCTGCCTCAGCCTCCCAAACTGCAAACTGCTGGGAGGGAATGCATTTTGATTCATGATAATTTTCAATTTGATCACTTTCTTAGGGTAGTATCTGCCAGACTTCTCCACTATAAAGTTAACCTTTGTGGGAGAGGTTACGCGTAAATATCTCCCTTCTTTGAGGGAGAGGTTACGTGTAAATATCCTGTTCCTCATTAAACTTTCAATCCATATATTTACTCATATCAGTGCAACTCTTATTTTTGTTTTTATTTTGTTTTGTTGTTTTGCTGTGCTGGGATCGAACCCTGAACACCACACATTTAGGGAAGGGTTCTACCATTGACCCACAAACTCAGCCCACACCTTTCAGTTTCTTAATTTCTTCAATTGGTTACATCTAGTGCTGTCATTATTATGTGATCAAATTGTCCCCAATTTGACCCATGGGATCCTCTTCAGGCTGGCTTTTGTGTCCTTTTGACATGCCCTTCCTCATTCTTTGAATATTTCTTTACATATCAGACTCAAAATGAATCAAAATGTAGTTTGTAAAAAATAAAAAAATAAAAAAAAGTTATTCCAGGTTTATCCTTTATCTTCTATATCCTTGAAATCAACCATATACACACACATATACATACATACATACTTTCAGTAGAATAGATTCTAACCGAGGGCATTTAATTCAGGGAATTGGTTAACTGATATTGGGGAAGTTGGAGCCAAATAGAGGTCAATGAAGACGTCCAGGGAAATCACTAATGCTATTTGACGGAAGGACAAAGGAGAGATGTTAGTACATCCAGGGACTAAAGTCATCTAGGAGACGTTAGAGACACGTTGGACCTGTCCACAGGAAACTTGAGCCATACTGTAGTAACTGAGGTGATACAGTTACTACAAGTGACACCAATTGAAGAGGAGTGAGGAAGGTTTCTCTCTTTCTCCAGTCCTTCCATCCCTTCCATCTACTCTCAGTATGTTCCATTGGTCTGATTTGGCAAGAATCCAGTTGACATGGAAGCCTGGGACACACAGTCTGCAGAGTCAGCCTCCTGAAATAAAAAGTAGAGCAGGGAAAGGGTGAAGGACAGAAACGAAGAAAGCAGGCCTATGAGTAGCATAAAGATTATAACATCCTTGCTACTAATTGTAATTAAAAGATAAAATGCTTTGGTAATTGCAATTTTTAAACAATATAAAATGTTTTTGTGATTTGAAACGGGCAATATCTTCTCTGATGTTGCCATTTAAATTTAGTGCATTTCCAAGAATGTTCACCTGCCTATTAGAACCTGAGGCACTGGTTGGGCTATGTGTTACCAGAGAGCCAGTAATTGCACCTTAAAGAACCAACACTCTGACTCCTTCTCCCCTTCCTTTTTCTTGGTGGTAAGGGCATCACTTAGGGTCTGCCTCTGGGGGAAAATCTCCTTCTCTTCATTGTTTTTCTTCCTACTCCATGAAGGTTTGTGTTGATTGGATTTAGGATGCTTCTTGGACTTTAGCAATTTATATTTTGTAAAAAGGGAATGCTTAGATTGGAAATTGGATCACACAGTCCAATTTAGCTTTGTACTAGAAATATTTATACCCTGCTTGTTTTTGGTTGAATTGAATTGTGTCCCCCCAGAAATTGTGGAAGTTTTGACTGCCAGTACCTGTGAGTGTGACCTTATTTGGAAAAAGGATCTTTGCAGATGATAAAGTTAAGATGAAGCTATTTGGGTAGAACCCTAATCCGATATCACCAATGTCCTATATAAAGGAGATCTTTGGATAGACACATTCAGAGAGAGCATCATGTGATGACAAAGGTAAAGATCTGGGTGATACACCTATGAGCCAAGGAATACAAAACACCAGAAGCCAGGAAGAAGGTGTAGGAGAGATTCTCTCACAGTATCTGAAGAAACCAATTCTACTCTCACATTTGTAGACTCCAAAACAGTGTGACAATAAATTCCTGTTTTTTTAATTACTGGATCATGGTCCTTCGTTGTGATAGCCCTTGAAAACTAATAGGGCACATTAGAGGTGGATGTGAGGTACCAAGGGACTGTTGTGGTCAGTGCATGTCTCCCCGTTCTTCCTCTGTCCTTCCTGGTGTCAGGCTTGCCTTTGGCCACCTTGACAATGGCATGAGTGCCTGGGCAAAGTCAATAGCAAGTTTACTTTCAGACTGGCCTCTGCAGTTGGTTAAGGGCTAGGAGTAGGTTTTCTACAAGTCATTTTAATTTCCTCTTACATGAATAAGGTTCACTTCCTCCTTTTGGCCTCAGGTTTAAAGAAGTCTGACATTGGCTCACAACTTGGCCATAAGAATAGAGTACATAAAGTTATATGATGCTAACATGCCAGTTAAAACACACCCTCTGTTCATATAATAACATTCCTATACTCTTGAACACAGAATAAGAAAAAAGTTCCTATTCTGATTAGTCAGTTGAATGATTTTGTTTTGTTTGTTTAGAATGTAATCTGCCAAAGCTGAGTAAAAGTAAGATTTCAAGTTTTAGACTTTTATTGGCCAAATTTCCCACACATAATATGTTGAGGGTTAATATACATTTTAGAAGGTCACTCACCAAATACTAAAGATTAATGTCACATACCTCAGGAAATGACACATAACTGGAAGTATGCAGTGTTGTGTCATGTGGCAAATTCAGTATAATCCTAATCCCAGAGGATCGACATTTCTTGAATTTGGCTTCAGTGTAGAGTATATTGCTGACATGTGCTACGTCATCCTTGTAATGGTATTAACACACTACGTAATGCACAGCGTCTATTAAGCTGACAAGTTTCTCTCTGATGGGGATTTGAGATAAGGTAGAACTTTTACCTTTAAATATTTAGATATGAAACATATGTCACTGATATTATTAGAAAAGAAGATAGGACAAAGGGCCTGAGGTCTTGGAATAGGGAAGACATAGAGCTTAGAGCTTAACAAAAATATACTTTCTGTCATGACCATTGTCTTAATCTGTTTGTTCTTCTATAACAAAATAGAGTTGCCAAGACTGATAATTTATAAATCATAGAAATTTATTTTTTCAGAGTTATAGAGTCTGGGAAGCTCAAGCTCAAGATGCTTGGTGTCTGGTGAGAGATGCTCTCTCTTTCCAAGATGGCTCCTTCATACTGTGTCCTTTGGAGGACATGGTTGAAGGGAAAAGGGTGACCAGAGGTGGCGGGATGCCTTTTTTTTAAAAAGGGCCTTAATTCCATTCACAAGTGAGAAGACCTCATTACCAGGTCACCCCCTAAAGGCCCCACCTGTCAATACAATTGCATTGGGGAGTGATGGAATCCAGTGGAATTTGTAGAGGACACAAATATTCAAACCATAGTGATCATTCACATTGGGCTACATTTAATGAATAAACTCATTATAATTAATGATAATTATTTCCTGTGTTCTATAGAAAAGTAAGAAATAAGGTAATTATAAATGTTGTCAACCTATTTATTATGAAGACTAAAATATTTGTTTTTCTTTTTGCCTAGCCTTCTAGCCTTTAAATCCTATACTCCATAGTTCACAGTCTTGCATGTAGAAAAGTTTTACGAAGGATAATAAAGCTTTCTGAATTTTCAGATTTTATCTCTAGGTATAGGTAGAGCAAAATCCAATGTAGTGGTGCTATTTTCCTCACTGCACTTATACGCCAAGGGAAAGCATGAAGCCTCAGGATAAGCATGTCGTCTCTTACAGGAAATCAATTTTTACTAGAATATCTGGGAAGTAAGATAATTTTTGTAATAAAACACACCCAGATTTTTATAGAGTAGAATATATAATCAGTATGATTTTAAGCATGGTTCCACTATGTGTGGAACTTTTGTAAGATGTAAGTGATATGTAATATTTAGAGTGGAATCTCTGGACTTACCTCTTGAAATCTTGTTTAAACTTAAGCAAGTTACTGAACCTCCTCACCCTTCAGCCTCTTCCTTTTAAAAATGGAACAGATAATCGTATGCAGTCTACAAAGGTAGCATGAACATAAAAGGTACTTGGCTCATTGTCTAGCACATAACAACCAAATGTTGTCTAAGATGCTGCAAGGTGACATGATCAGAAACTTGGAGGTAAAAATTAATGTTCTGGTTGCTAGGGGTAGAGATGCTTGCATAGCACTACTCTGGAGAAATTCAGTCCTACCTCTGCCATTCCCTTTTTTGGGTCTGGATATTTAGAGCATGCTGAGGAACTGGAATGACAACTATGAAGAAGTGATTGTTACCCTGGACCTCAGAGCCAGAGGTGCCTGCTGGATGATACATAGTCTTTGGGTCTCAAGGAGTTAAATTTTATCATTAAGAGGGAATCTTGAATGCGAAGGCTGGGTTGGCCAGTGAGAAGGGGCAAGAACAAAGAACCAAAGTCTTTAGTTTGATGGTCTTCAAGTGGTTCAGCTTCCCCCAAGAGCAGCGTTTGGGCCTGAGTTAAAATGATTAGATCAGGATGAGAAATAGGGTACAGGGATGCTACCAATTTCATCTCCCACGGCCATCCCCAACCTTACTCATGGATTACCACACTTTTTCAAACAGAGTCAATGTATGGTTTCAGAATCCTTCTCATTGGAAGCTCCAGACAGACACTACTAAGTGATAATCATTTGAGAAGCATCATTCTGTGTACCTCTTGTAAAATTCCAGTAGCCTGGGATACCACTAGTAGGAAAAATTAGCAAGGACGTGTCTTCAAAGACTCACCTGCCTGAATGACAGGCTTCCATGACTCACCATATTATAATTTCTAATCTCTCTTTCCCACAAACAACCATTTAAATCTAGTTGTCAGGATGAGAAGCAGTAAGATAAAGGTAATGACCAAATTTTGAATGACAGACACCAATTTCCTATCTTTCCTGGTATATTTGAATTTTAGGAAGAATCTGTTAACCAAAGTGAGTAGTGTCATGTTGGAATTGCATCTATTTAGTTTTGCATAAACTCCTACATGATTCTGCCTAGACTAGTTGACTTTTTCTGTTGTCAGATGGGGAGGGGTAAGTGCAGGCTACACAGATGCACAATCACTCCCGTGCCAGTAGGAACTCAAGGGAGGGAAGTTCGGGTCATGGGTACAAAGGGTGAAGGCTGAAAGAAGTGCACGGAGCCACAGTCCAAAGCAAATCACTAGAGAAGTTCTGCTTTATTCTGAAAATACATGCTCTTTCATAGGGCTGGGAAGTGCTAATAGTTCAGGGAGAGAGGCGGGGTGGCAGTTGATTGGACGGAGCCCTATTGCTGAGGTCCCTGGATGGGGTGGCAAGGGTTGATTTGCTGCAGGTTCGTGAAGGTATGAGGAGTAAAATCAGGAAAAGAAGCTTGGCCAGTGCCATGTTGGCACCCGGGGGCAGGGAGGGGTGAACTTATAAAGGCCACATCTTTGTGGTCTGTGGGTGGAGCACAAACATAAAATTGTTTTAATTTTTGCCATTTTGCTTCATTAAGTTGAATCTCTTTCCCACTGTGTAGCAGAGAATTTAACTTTGTCCAAAGAGAGGCCAGATCTTTACCTTCTACACCTGAGAAGTAATTTCTATGTTTTTGGAATACCCTGCCTGATAAAAGTGCCTTCGTTAGGTGCCAAAAATATGCAATGGAGAAAAGACAGCCTGTTCAACAAATGGTGCTGGGAAAACTGGAAATCCATATGCAACAGAATAAAACTAAACCCCTATCTCTCACCCTGCACAAAACTCAACTCAAAATGGATCAAGACCTTGAAATCAGACCAGAGACCCTGCATCTTATAGAAGAAAAAGTAGGTCCAAATCTTCACCTTGTTGGCTTAGGATCAGACTTCCTTAACAGGACTCCCATAGCACAAGAAATAAAAGCAAGAATCAACCACTGGGATAGATTCAAACTAAATAGCTTTCTCTCAGCAAAGGAAACTATCAGCAATGCGAAGAGAGAGCCTACAGAGTGGGAGAATATCTTTTCCACTCATACTTCAGATAGAGCTCTAATTTTCAGAATCTATAAAGAACTCAAAAAACTCTACACCAAGAATACAAATAACCCAATCAACAAATGGGCTAAGGATATGAACAGACACTTCACAGAAGATCTACAAGCAATCAACAAACATATGAAAAAATGTTCACCATCTTTAGTAAAAAGAGAAATGCAAATTAAAACTACCCTAAGATTTCATCTCACCCCAATTAGAATGGCGATTATCAAGAATACAAGCAACAATAGGTGTTGGCGAGGATGTGGGGAAAAAGGTACACTCATACATTGCTGGTGGGGTTGCAAATTAGTGCAGCCACTCTGGAAAGCAGTGTGGAGATTCCTTAGAAAACTTGGAATGGAACCACCATTTGACCCAGCTATCCCACTCCTCGGCCTATGCCCAAAGGACTTAAAATCAGCATACTACAAAGATATAGCCACATCAATGTTCATAGCTGCTCAATTCACAATAGCCAGATTGTGGAACCAACCTAGATGCCCTTCAATTTATGAGTGGATAAAGAAGCTGTGGTATATATATACAATGGAATATTACTCAGCCATAAAGAATAATAAAATTATGGCATTTGCAGGCAAATGGATGAAATTGGAGAATATCATGCTAAGTGAGATAAGCCAATCTCAAAAATCCAAAAGGCGAATGATCTCACTGATAAGCGGATGATGACACATAATGGGGAGTGAGAGGGGGGCAAGAATGGAGGAAGGAGGACTGTATAGGGAGAAAAGAGGGGTGGGAGGGGTGGGGGGAAGGGAAAAAATAACAGAATGAATCAAACATCATTACCCTATGTAAATGTATGATTATGCAAACGGTCTGCCTTACTCCATGTATAAATAGAAACAACATGTACCCCATTTGTTTACAATAAAAGTAAATTAAAAAGAAAAGAAAAGAAAAGAAATGGGATAACAATAAAAAAAAAAAAGTGCCTTTGTTTACCTGGGAACCTTGAACCACGCAAGGTAGTCTTAACAATGTGATTGAAAGTGGGAACCTTGGGTCATGTGTATCAATTCAGTCTCCAGAAAGTCTGGAGTCTGAAGTCTGCCACACAAGCACTCAAGCACCTCTGTGTTCCAGAGCCTTAATAAAGACTCTGGATGCCAAAGCTTGGGTGAGCCTCCCTGGTCACAATAGTGTGTATTTCCCGTCATTACTGCTGGGAAATTTAATGGTGATCATAACTCCACTGGGGAAGGACAACTGAAACTTCCATATGTGGAACTTTCTGGACCTCTGCCTCATATATCTCTTCTTTTGGCTGGTTTTAATCAATCTCATTTTATTACAGTAGACCACAATCATACATATGGGTTCAATGAATCTGTGAACCCAGTTCAGTGGGTTCTGTGAATCTGTCTAGTGAATTGTCAAATATGAGGGTGGTTAGAACCTGCAGTTGGTGCCAGAAGTGATTGTGGTCTTATGACCCTTGAATTCTGCGACTGGTGCCAGAAGTGAGGATGATCATAGGAACTGTTTCCCAACTTCACATTCACTTGCTAACAGATTCCCTCAAGATATTTTGGATAGATTAAATAACTTTCCAGATCTTTTGAGTACTAAGAGTCTATCAAGGTCCAAGTTCCAATTTTAAAGTTCCAGTCTCTCTTACCAGTTAGATCTGTATCTAGAGGGACCTGATGCAGAAGCTGGGTTTTGATCTTGCCTATAATCCTGTACTCCTCTTGACTTTGAGGCTTCCTCTGGGATGAGGCTGCCTGATTGGTTAACTTGTCCTTTGCAAACTTGCCTTCTGTTTTCTTTACCTTTGCCTTGCATTCTAAATTCTTTAGAACCTCTGGTGACCTTCAGAAAACATCAGAGTGTGTGGCAAAGAAATGGGCCATTGCAATATTAGTGATTACTCTAGCATGTGCCCATCTGTGGCTAACAATGAACTTCCTTACATTTCCTATATAAGCTCTTCTCTTGTGGTTTACAGCTAACATCGTCTTTAGGACGATAGTCTGGCCATTTTTCTGATCGGCCAGCTCATCATAATAACTTTCTTTATAATTGCTTTGCCTCTCAACTAATTGGCATCAGTCCTGCCACAAACAGTGTGGTAACAGGATCCAGGAGCCTCCCTCTTCTCCTTTTGGTCTGTGTCTCTTCTGGCACTTTGTTTATTGTCTTGGGTTTTAAGCTCATTCTGAGCAAGCTATGTGCCTTCTCTGTGCAGGTGTCAAAAGTGTTGGTGCTCCCAGGGACATGTGATGGGGCTGCCCAACGCACAGTGCCCTGGCTACCTCTTTTTGACACCCGCCCCTCTGTTTTTTGCTGGGACCTCCTCTCCCTGGGGACAGGGTATTGAGAAGATGATTCTAATTATATTTCTCACTCACTTGTCACCATTATTAGGGCTCCCTATGACTGATCTCTATCTACCTTGTCATCTCAGTTCTGTTTCCTGCTCTGGTAGCCAGAGGTAGATTCATTGTTCTTGGGCTCTGGTCCATTTTACAGTCTTAAAAATTATTGATGATTCCAAAGAACTTTTGCTTACATACATTAGCTATTAATATTAGCCATATCAGAAATTAAAACAAATTGAAAAAAACTATCTTTCTTTTCACGTAGCAATAATATGCTCATTACAGGTTAAATTATTTTTGTCTATTAACAAATATTGAAAAATTTCTATTTCAGAACTGTCTTAATGTATAGACATTAAAAAAAATGCACAGGCATAGGAGATTTTTCCAAGAATTAGGAGATAGAAATGGAATGTAAGGATAATTAGGAGAACTGAAATTGTTCCAGAGACGTTCTGAGCATCATGCTTCCTTAAATACCCTTGATAACATCTTTAAGTTTTAAATTTGGGAACATGTGGAAACTGTGGCCAGGCTATACTGAGGCTACAACATTAATCACATTTAGCTTCTTGTCCATTATTTGTTTGAGGATAAAAATATTTGATGATTTCTTTCAGTGCCATAGAGTTGTAAACTTCTTGCAAGGAGCTCTGGGCAACCTTAGAAGAAGAGCCAATTGCTGGAGCATCACACTGTGCAAAGGTTTCAGATGATCCACATGAAATAGCTGGAGTCCTTTTTCATGAGCTGCTTCAAATAACAATTCTACTCCAAAGAGATGAGGCATACCTGGATCTGTGTATTCTCCAGACTACAGTGCCAGTTTGAAAATAGCCTGGCCACACTCCATGGTCATTGTCTCATGGTTTGAGAATCATGTGGTTCCATTGTGACTTCATCAATTAAAGTCAGCATTAGCAATTAGCCTACTCAGGGCACACCTTATATGAGCATCAATCTCTACAATTTCCTCAATGCTGCTAGCTTCCATGAATAGGAGGTAATTCTTTTTTTCTTTTTTTTTTTTAGTTAGTATTTTTTAGTTGTAGAAATACATAATATCTTTACTTATTTATTTTTATGTGGTGCTAAGGATTGAACCCATTGCCTCACACATTTGAGGCAAGCACTGTACCACTGAGCTACAACCCCAGCCCTAATTCTTTTCTTTGTTGAAGAAATACACCTTCTGATGTTTAGATCTCAGTGGCTACAGAGCCAAACTGGATGGCCAAAGTGGCAGGTCCACTTGAAATCATCTTCCTTCAGAGGACCAGTTACTCATGTCCTTGTCATACTCATCCTAGGTGAGAAACATGGCAAGGGCAAGAGGAGGTGGCAGTGGCTACATGGGGATTCTGAGGACCAACAAGACCATGACTCCACCAAAGCTGACTCAATCCCATGGCCATAGAACACAATTTTTTTCTTTTTCTTTTAATTTTTTTTAGTTGTAGATGAACACAAGACCTTTATTTTATTTTACTTATTTTTATCTGGTACTGAGGATAGAACCTAGTGCCTCACACATGCTAGGCAAGGATTCTACATCTGAGCTATAACCCCAGACTTTTTTTTTTTATTTTTGGTACCAGGAATTGAACCTACCAGTGCTTAACCACTGAACAATATCCCCAGCCCTTTAAAAAATTGTTTTTGAGACAGGGTCTCACTAAGTTGTTTAGGGCCTTGCTAAATTGTTCATGTTGGCTTTGAACTTGCAATTCTCCTGTCTCAGTCTTTAACGCTGCTAAGATTACAGGCAGACGCCACTGTACCCAGCAAAACACAACCATTTTAAAATGAAAAATAACTGTATGTCTCCAAAGTCAGAGAGAGGAGCAGCACAAACTTTTGTTTTTGAAAATATCCTTCATGTCTGACTTACTGGATAATAACTGGATTCTCATCTTATTCTGCTTTCAATTTGCTGTGAAATTTTAACAATAAGGTATACAAAGAAAATATAGCCTAACAGGTACACAATTAGAAAGGAAGATTATTTTGATAGCCTTTTCAAATAATTGTTTAATTGTTCAATATTACATTAAAATTTAACAAGTGGTGTTGGTTTCAATGTAGAATCTAAAGTCATACTGTGAACATTTCACACTCAGTCATATCCAAGTCTGTTAACCCATTGTACATGTTGCATAATCTTTTATCCAGGCATGATTTTGCAACATCTTTAGAAAAATGTTTAATTACTCAGATACTTTAATATGGACACATTTCATTATTTGATGTCTTTAAAAAATCATACTACTAATCTCATTAGAAAAGTCTTTGATGACCAGGAAGCTGTCAAGTTCATTGTAGTGATACAGATTTCCCAAAACTCTTTCTCTTGAAAACTTGGAATTTTTATCTTTGGTAACACATATTATGGGTGTTTTTCCTAATAGTTATAGATTTATTTTGTTGAGTTTGGAAACATTTGATAATAATCCAAGTCTGAATGACCATAGATTGTCTATTAATCATTCTTTTGAGTGAAAATGGTGTTTGTGACGAGTAGAATAATGGCAATGTCCTAATCTGGAACCTGTTAGTATGTTACCTCACATGGCAAAAGGGTCATGCAGATAAGTTCAGTTAAGGATTTTTTTTTTAAGAGAGGGAGATTACCTGGATTACCTGGGTTGGCCTGTTGTAATCACCAGAGTCCTTATAGGTAAAAGAGAGAGGTAGGAGATTTGAGTATGCCATGCTTCTGTCTTTGAAGAAGGAGGAAGGGGTCTTAAACCAAGGAATGCAGGAGCCTCCAGAAGTTGGAAAACGCAAGGAGTGAATCATCTTTTCCTGGAGTCTGGGAGGAACACAGTCCTGCCGACACCTTGATCTTAGCCTCGTGAGACCCAGGGTAGACTTCTGACCTCCATAAATGTATGATAACCCATTTGTGTTGATTTAAGCTGTCATGTTCATGTCAGTTTGTTACAGTAGCAATAAAAAACGAATATATTATTCCTTGAAAATAGCCACTATAGCAACTCACAGCTCCATCACTCAAGTTCTTTCCCTGAAGAAACACAGTACTTACTACACGATGCAGCCAGGCCCTTTACACATACTTCCCATTTTCTCACAGACTATTTTAAAAAATGTAACCCACTGAAGACATTCAACAAAATAATCTTTCCTTTTTCATCAGGACATGCTCCCATAAATCCTTTTTCCTTTTTCCTGCAATTGTGTGGAAGTGAAGAATAACTGTGGTAACTTAGTGCCCCTGCCTAGATTTGTACTCGAGTATCAGTGATTTTACTGTCCATTGATTTTGCATCATCAGTGCAAATATCAATGAAGCAGAAGACAATAGTGTTGTAGGATTTGGGGGGAATGGTTTAAGACCTGGTGAAACACTAGAAAGTATTTAGGAGATACCCAGGAGACCACAGAGTGCTAGGTAGAAAGGCACTTGAAAAGCATCTTTGATCTGCACAAAGTGTCCTCCCTCTCATGGAGGAGTGGAAAAAGCCAAAAATATTTCTCATAGGCTGTGACCTCAGACTTCTAGAAAATCCCCACTTCTTTCCAGTAGCCTTTTTGTACCAACTAAAAAGGGGTTGGCACTGAGCTAGTGATGGAGGATGGTAAGGTTAGCTCTAAAGAGGGTGTCACATCTTAGGGTTACTAAGTATGTCCCTCATAATTCAGTTCAAGGGCTCTGAATTTTGCAGTGGGGCTCAATAAGTTACGAATGAAAATTCTATTTTCTGAGAGAATTCCTGGTTCTGCTTTTAGCATGAGTTAAATATCATTTAGTATTAGTTTGTAGGGCTGCAATAGTAAAGTGCCACAGCAAGGTGGCTTAAACTGGAGGCATGTTTTTCCTCAGGGTACTGGAGGCTGCAAGGCCATGGTCCATGGACCAGCATCTTCAGTGTCTGGTGAAGCCTCTCTGCCCACTTGCAGACTTACCACCTTCTCATGAAGTCTCCACGTGGCCCATCTGTGTGTGTATGTGCATGGTGGGAAGTGAGGTGACTCTGGTGATAATGGCATCAGTCTTATAGAATGAAGACCCTGTGCTTATGAACTCATTTAATCTTAATTACCTCCTTAAAGTTACTATCTTCAAATACAGTCACTAAGGGCTTCAACACATGAATTTGGGAGGGTCACTCTTCAGCCTACAATACTCCCTAGACCATGTCACTTTTTGGGAAAACCAGATAGAATCCAGGAAGCAATTTTGAAGATGTTTTATTATAACCCACTGTTAACTCTGCTCAGAAGGGCAGGTGTGCTCCTGAAGACGTGAAGCACCAAAGTGATACAAATGAAAAGCCCTTTCTGGCCCAAGAACACAGAAGCTGCTGGATCTTTGTGGGAGTTTCTATATTTTACCGCCTACATCCCATGGGTGTCAAGTAAATATCACTGACCAACTAATGGAAGGCTTAGAAGACAACTTGGATGTATTTGGTGGTAGAAAATTTTCATGTAGGAAGAGATGGGTCATCATACTTACAGTCTTAAGGAAGGAGGAGGGTCATATGAAGTATGGCTCTTGCTCTTTCTTGCTGTGCGGTGTTAGACACCTTAACTATAGTCTTACTATGTGGTGTTAAACACCTTAACTATAGCCTCATTTCAAATTTTTTTGTGAAAGGAAGGTAATAAAGTATCTACTATTTATTATGAGGTCCTAATCATCTAACTCTATGATGGAGTATATTTTGCACTGTGCTATTTGAGTTTTGATTCCAGTTAAAAGAATGTCATCCTGAATTCAGGATAGTGATTACTGGAGGGAAGGGGGCTGCTGATAAAGGGAGTTGGATTTGACCTGTGAATGCTGTATGCATGTGCTGAACTATCACATCGAACCCCATTATCATGTACAGTTAGTATGTGTTAATAAAATAATGAAAATAAAATTATTAAATAGTTGCCAACTTTAAGAAAGCAGACTTTAACTCTACTACAATCATTTACTTAGAGGGCTTTCAGAGCAAGTGGAGGCAGCCTGACAGTGAGAAGCAGGATAGGGAGGGAGGGTCATGTCAAGGGCATGCATAAGACGCCTTCCTTGTGACTCCCCTGTCTTCCTTATGCCTCTCCTGCCTTCCTTGCACTCTACCTGCCCTTCTTTGTACCTCACCTGCCCTTTCTCTCATCTCTTCTACCTTTCTTGCACCTCTTTTCATTGCTGATAGTCTAAGCTGAGACTCTACTATTCCTATCTGCGGGATCCCAGAGAGGGTGCCATTGTATTTTCAGTGTACATTATGGATGCCACCTGCTTCAGAATCACCTGGGGTAATTGTTAAAGATGCAGGTTACGTACTCCCGCATGCAGATTCCTGGTCCTTCCCTGCAGACCCACTGAAAAACATCTCACATATTGGAGTCAAGGAGTTTCATTTGTTAACACATGTCCTAGATGATTCTGGTACACTTTTAAATTTGAGAAAAAGTGTTTTAAGCTCTTTGTGACTCAAGTTCCTCATCCACAACAAACCATGTCTTATTAGGTATTGTCATATCAACTTTACTGTGCTTAAATGATACATTTCAATTTCAATTATTTTTTAAAATGATTAACCCCTAACTATAAGTTATGAGGATCATGTTTATTTATTCTTTATTTAAAAAATTAAATGCATAGGTGGACAGACATCACTGAATGGAAATCACATTTATTTTTTGTAACAATTTCCTGCAATTTAGAAATGGAAATATTCACTATCTTGCTCTGGCCAAAATGTTCTCCTGCTGATGAACTAATTTGAGATGCAAGGCATAAGATGGAACTAACAGAATCGACAAACATGCAAAAAAAGTTGTCTGTTGGAAAAAAACCCCAGACATTCACGGAACAACGCAAGTGTGCTTAGGACAGAAAGGGGCACGTAGGGAACTGCTGACAGCAGATCAGGGACTGTATGAATGCGGTTAGAGGAAATTGGATCCCAGTAAATGCTTTGCTTGGGTCTGTGGAATCGTTCTGTTCTCATTATCATCACCAGATGACAGTTAGGTCTTCCTTGGCACACGATGCAGAGCTGGACCCTGTATTCACAGAATGATCAATTTTCCTAAAGTGAATTCCTGCACTGCCAGAAGCAAGGGACAGTTTCCAGATGACTTCTGCTCCCTCCTCTCCAAAACCCCATTTTCCTAGTATGATGACCCTATGTCCTGGATTTTTTTTAGCCTGGACCCCATTTCATATAATTTTATTCTTTTTCATAAAACAAATAACTAAATCTAATATAATTGATTCTCACTTATGAGACTATAAACATACATAAATTCACAAATCAGAAAAAAATTTCTCTTGTCAGATCAGACTTTCCAAATTTAGAATCAGAAATTATGGTCATCTAAAAATTCAGGGGAAAGACAGAAATATATATTGGTCCTAAAATGGGTAAGTAGAATTACTTAACAATGAACAAATCAAATGAACACAGACCAGTCCTGTTAAATACAGTATTAATTTGTATAAGGATGTACATGTATACCTGCTTCTTCTAAAAGTACTTTTGTTAGCTGCTCCATCTTGGATTTTCAACCTCCCAAACTGTGAACTAAATAATCCTATTTCTATAAAGTACCCTACTTTAGGTATTTTGTTATAACAACACGAAATGCTCTAAGACATGGTCCCTCTTGATGCTCTTAGAACCACTGAATAATTTCCCCCCCTTTGCCGGAATTTTTAGATGACTATGTTGTCTCAATAAAAAATTAGAATGTCTGATTCGATGAAGGATATATTTTTATGATTTGTGCATTTATTTATTTGAAATGCCTTATAAATGGGGATGAATTATGTCAGATTTAGTTATCAATTTAGTGCATCACTTTTTTCTCTTTTTTCCTGTGTATTGGGTAAAGGCTTTGTAGATTCCTGTTGAGGTGACTCTTGACAGTCCACCTGGTCCCTGAAGCTCTAACTGTTGATGCCATGCCACAGGCTGCACGTGGGACATAGAAATATCTTTAAGGATGTCCCTGGTCCTTCTCCTGCAATTATTCTCACCCTGGTATCTAAACCCCTCCCACAAGTGGCTCTGCTGGAAATAAGAAAATAAACTCCCCTTCTCTTTTTCCTTCCAATCTAAGACTGAAAGAATCCTTTTTACATATAATAGGCAGAGTTAATATTCTCCTTTCAAATCTTTGCCCAAGACATTGTGTCTACATCCCTAATCTTCTCTCCAGTCTGGAACACAGAACTCAGAGAGGCACACTCTTTAACTCTGTTTTCTGTCCTGCCAAAATCTTCCTTTGAGGTGGCCAACTGGCTGGGTACTGGGAAAACAAGGAGCATAACACAGCTTAAGTTTCCAGAAATAATACACTACCTTCCTACTTAAGTGTGCTATCTCTTGATATCTTAAAATTTCCCTACTGTGATTTTTTCCAAGTGTCTTTCCTCCCTCTTGATACATATTCTGGAAACTAAGAAATGATCTGCTGTTCTGATGAATCTCCTTGAAAATAGTCTGTTCACTGTTGACTGGTGTAGTTCCAAGAAACTATTTTCTTGCTTTTGGTTCCTGTTGCAGAACTCAAACTTTTGAGAGAGAACTTAAGCACAAGATTATAAAATGTTATTGGTTAAACTTTATCCCCTCAAATATGTCAGAACTCCAGAATGTAGGGTTATTGCAGATGGAATTAGATGAGGTCACATGGGAACAGGGTGAACCCTTAATCCAATATGACTGTGTCCTTATAAGAATATGGTCATACGAAGATGGGCCATAGAAGCAATGTGTCTATGAACCAAGACACACTAAAGATGGTTCGCAAATCACGGGGAGTTAGGAAGAATTAAGGAAGGGTTCCACCACAGATTTTAGAGGGAGCTGTCACTTTGATTTTGGACTTTGAGCCTCCGGGTAACTTCCTGGTATTTTTTTTTTTTTTAATAATATTTTTAGTTGTAGATTAATGCAATGCCTTCATTTATTTATTTATATGTTAGTGCCTCACATGTGCGAGGCAAGTGCTCTTTCGCTGATCTTAAACCCTGGCCCTCTGTTGTTTTTAAGCTACCTATTTTGTGATATACTTTATGGCAGCCCTGGAAAACTAAAACATAAGCCATGGATTTATACCTTAAATATTTTTGGTTTTAAAAAAAATAAGGATGGGTCTATGGGTGTAGTTCAGTGGTAGAGCATGTGCTTAGTTAGCATGCTTGAGGTCCTAGGTTCAATGCCAGCCCCCACCCACCAGCCCACTGAGTTATAACATACAATTGTAAAATATATAGAGTAAAAATACACAAATTTTAAGTGTAAAGTGCATCGTTCAATTTTTTACATGTACACTTCAATACTTTTCAACATGCTCCTGTGTAACTATTATCTTGGTCAATAGATAAGATACTGCCTGGACCCAGCAAGGCTGCTTTGGGCTGATTACTAATCCATGACATCTTCCCTGACCCCATGAGGTAACCACCATTCTGACTCGCATTTTTCTCTATTAGTTATGCATTTCCTTGAATTTTATGGAATCATAACTCTGTGTTCATTAGCCTCTGGCTTCTTTTGCTTAACATAATGATTCATTCCTGTTGTCTGTACCTGCGGTTCATTGACTTTAGATTTAAGCATGAGATAGTTCTCCATACTGCTTTGTACCAAAATTAGCACCCTTTTGATTTTAGTATGTAAAATGCTACCATGGAATAGTTTCATTTTGTGATATCATTTTTATGAACTGGAAATGACTGAGGCTATCAGCATAAGAGTTACAATGACTCTGATTTTTTAAAAAACTAACCACTCTTGTGCCTGATGTCTGCTACTTGATAGAATGAGATTAGTCATTGTAAACTAGAAGAGACATGCATGTAAACTTTATACATCACTGAAAAGTCCTGTGTAGAATTCTTGATGATGTCTAGAAAATTTCAGGAGAGAAAAAGAGACATTGGATAAAAAAGCATAGTGCATTCCCCATGATCTAGCAATTACACTTGTAGAAATTTATATGAATAAAATAACTAGGTGTGAAAGAAGATTTAGCTACAAGGATGTTACATTTATTGTTGTTTATGTTGAGGTGGGGAGAGAAGAAGGAAGGGGAAGAAAAGAGAGGTGGTAAGAGGTTTGGTAAAAAAATTAAGGTTCATTCATTAAAAAAAATTTATTATTCTTATTGGTCCTCAGATTTAGCGCATTTCCACTTAAGGTCAATAATAAAATATTTTGTGGTGATTAAAAATTGTCTATATGTTTTAGAAGAATATTTAATTCTGTGAAAATGTTGCCTATATATTGTTTATTGGTAAAATTGTTACAAAACAATTAACACAGGATGATTTCATTTTTATAACAGTTGTCAATACAGAATAAATCTGGGAGGTTGAATGCCAACATGTAAATTAATAGTGGTTACTAGTCAGTAGGCATGTAGATTTTCTTCTTTTGTGTTTTTGGCTTTGAAATTTTTGATTTTGTTTTTGAAATAAGGAAATTATTTCTTTAAAAGCTATTGGAAATAATCACCTGATTTAAAGGCCACTGTTCACTTTGAAACAATTTTATCTAAAAGCATAGCATCTGAGATAATTTTAACAAAGCCCACTTCTAGAGTGTGTTATTTACTACAAGCAAAGTTTAACTTTTTTCCTTGGTTACATGTTTCTCAATGTCCCTAGAAAAATTCTACCATTTATTTCTAAAAAAAAAAAAAAAAAAAAAAAAAAAAAGCAATATACAATCATAATCATACCTTGATATTTTCAGGGGATTGTTTTTAGGACCCTGGTATACCAGAGTTCACTATGATAAGTCCCTTATGTAAAGTAGTATAGTATTTGCATACAACCTTCTGTATACTTTAAATCATCTCCAATTACTTACAATACCTGATACGAATCCTATGTAAATAGTTATTATACTGTATTATTTAGGGCATAATGACAAGTAAAAATTTGTATGTGTTCAGTAAAGGTGCAATCATCATAGGCCTACCTGCATCTTGATTTCGGGTGAATTTGCATATGTGGAACCCATAGATAAAGAGAACTGACTGTATATTTGAGTCTATAATAACATTCTAGCCCAACATGTGTGAGGCCCTGGGTTTGATCCCTAACACTGCAAACAACAGAACAACAAAAGCATTCAAGTGTACTATACAAACATCATGAGCAAAACCCACTTCTTGTTTTAATATGATGTAAAGAACTGGGTGGGAAGATCAACATATATGGCCCACCTGTTACTCTGCTTTTTTTTATTTTTTAAATTTTTAAATTTTATTTTATTTTTAATTTATTTTTATTGTAAACAAATGGGATACATGTTGTTTCTCTTTGTACGTGGAGTAACGGCATACCATTTGCATAATCATACATTTACATAGGGTAATGATGTTTGATTCATTCTGTTATTTTTTCCTTCCCCCCCACCCCTCCCACCCCTCTTTTCCCTCTATACAGTCCCTCCTTCCTCCATTTTTGCCCCCTTCCCACCCCCCATTCTGTGTCATCATCTGCTTATCAGTGAGATCATTCATCCTTTGGTTTTTTGAGATTGGCTTAACTTACTTAGCATGATATTCTCCAATTTCATCCATTTGCCTACAATTGCCATAATTTTATTATTCTTTATAGCTGAGTAATATTCCATTGTATATATATACCACGATTTCTTTATCCATTCATCAATTGAAGGACATCTAGGTTGGTTCCACAGTCTGGCTATTGTGAATTGAGCAGCTATGAACATTGATATGGCTGTATCTCTGTAGTATGCTGATTTTAAGTCCTTTGAGTATAGGCCGAGGAGTGGAATAGCTGGGTCAAATGGTGAGTCCATCGTTACTCTGCTTTCTTCTGGAAAAAAGCAGCTGTCTCCATCTTGGAACTGGGGAATGAGCACATTTAGGTTTACTGCAGGGAAGGGGCATTGAAGAGGGTAAGGAATTGGGATGGGAGTGCTATGGCCTAAAAATATGTGTAAGCCCTCAATTCATATGTTGACACCTACGCCCCAGTGCAATAGTATGAAGAGGTGGGCCCTTTGGGAGGTGACAAGGACATGAGGCTGGAGGAACCCTATGAATGGGATTCATGCCCTATAAAAGAGGCCTGAGAGAGCTTGTTTGCCTTTTCTGCATTGTGAGGACACATAGAAGGTGATATTTATGAGGAATGGGCCCTCACCCAGATGCTGAATTTGCTCATGACTTGATCTGGGACTTCCCAGGGGGCTATAGAGCTATAAGTAGTTGTTTACAAATTACTCAGTCTAAGGTGTATTTATTATATCATCCCAAATAAACAGCTATTTTCTGTTCCGTGGTTTTCAAGGCATTTCAATTTTGAATGTTTCAAAGATAAACCCCAGACCACAATTTTGGATTAGGATTGAATGTGAAGAATTGAGACCAATGGGTCCTTGTCAAAGCACAGAAATCTGGAGACTTGGGTGTGAGGAATAAATGAACAGGGGGCCTGTGAGGGGAGCTCCTGATATGAAAGCTGGGCTTTGCATTTTTACTTTGTCATCTCTGATGTTTCTTGTTTTTGCAACTTTTTTTTTTTCTTTTCATGTTATGTGTCTCATATCTTAGAGATGAAAGCAGATGTCTGGTTTGGTGAGACTTTGTTTCAACATCTGGTGTTCACTACATGTAAAATGCATTGGTTTTGTTCTCCTCTGTCCTCAAATTTAGTCACATCCACCAAGGTCAATGATTTGATGGAATTTTACAACCAAATTTAAAAATACTCTTTCTTTAGTCTTTCTTTTGGGCCCATCATATTTATACTCTTAAACTTTCTCTCCTACATTCCCTTCTGTCTCTCCAAAAGTCAACCCTATGGAAACATTAAAGGCCTAGATTTGCTAAACCCCATCTAGGAAATTTTAGTTTTTGATTTTTTTCCTTCCCACTTGGCTTCTTCATCAACTCCTGTTCTTCAGATCAAGACTAAGAAAGCAGCAAACCTCTCCCCTCCTCCTTCTGGATGTTTTGTTTGTTTGCAGCCATCGTTAACTTACATTCCTCATCTTGGTAGATGGGTTGATCTCTTCTGTTTTCTTATTAGGCAGAGATTCAGAAATTGGCCCTTGAAACATGTTACAGGGATATGCTACAAAGAGATGTCTGAAGACCAGCATACATGTGCTTCAACATGTTCTACCCTGCAGAGTTCTCAAGAAGTATGTGGCCACCACTTTGTGTGTGACCATGAGTTCAGGAATGGCTGTCCTGTTGCTTGATGCATAAGGCTCTTTTCGGTTGGAATCAAGTTCATTGCCCAAGCTGATGGCTACTACTGATGCAGTCTTATTGGGGACTCAGTCTTAAGGGTCCTTCCTCTGCAATCCTGCTTTCCTGTGCTTCTGGCAATGAATCTTCCACTTGTTATTGTAGAGCATTCTCCATGGGTTTTAGTTATTTAGAATTCAGACGAGAGACTTGGCTTGGTCTGGTGTAGTCTCTTTTTTTTCTCCCGTGAGTTGCATTTTTCTGTTTTTACCATTGACGTCTGCTTTTGTAATCTTATCTCTTCTTTTTCCAATTGACTTTCCAGTGAAAGTGACCAAGTTTGTGGTCATATTCATGAGGTAGAATTGCCAGATTTAGCAAATAAAAATACAGTGCACCCACTGAAATTAGAATTCCAGATAAATAGCAAATAATTTTTAGTACAAGTATATCCTATGCATTCTTTGAAACTTATTTATACTATAAGATTACCATCATTTATCTAAAATTCAGCTTTCATTGGTGTTCTTTATTTTATCTGGCAATCCTATTCTCATCTGACCTTTTGCCTTTAGAGTTTGTCTCTGCTGAATTAACACTTTCTTTTAAAGAAAACCTCAAGAGATGAAGCCCAAGCAACTGGTGACCACAAGTTGTTGGTGTGGAAGTTAAAATTTTTGATGTAGGTGAGTCTCTATTTATGGAATTCGATGGGTTATCTGTCTAATCTCTGGGGCTTCATGCAAGCTGTTCTTTATATCTAGAATCATCCTTTTCTCCAACCCTCTCTCTCTTGCTCTGGCTTGCCCTCTGCCTTGTTGGCCTAGCTTTGCTCATTCTTTTAATTTCAAATTCAAGGCTATTTCTTTCCTCTGAGAACCTTTCCTTGATGACACCAACATGAGGAGGCAGCACAGGCCCTCCTCCTGAACTCCCCCACTCTCCTGCTCACTGTACTCAGTCTGTGAGGAGGGGCCTGTATCTGTCTATATCTTTACTGTTTTTCAATATCTAGCATAGTCCCTGAATGAATGAATGAATGATTGAATGAGTGAATATATCCAGAAGCCCAGGGTTGGGACTAGGTGAGTAGGTGAACTCCAAGAGCTCCCAATAAAATGAGGAAGAACGTGCTTGATTTTGAAGGAGGGATAATTTTAAAAGAAGCAAATACTTTTCAATGGTACGGTTCTTCGGCAAGGACCCATGGAGTCATTGCTCAGGGGTCTCAGGGTGAGGGGACTCCAGGAGTCATATGAGAAACAGCCATTCTGCTAAAGCCTCCATGGGTGTTAATCATCAGCTCTACAGTAGCAACTGCTCTAGGAGTAAAGACTATGCCTTGGGAGTAATAGCCTGGCACTGAGTGTGGGCAGCTATGCCCTCAGGTTTAGTAGGTGCAGCTTGCAGCTCTGGATTCCTTTGAGAGAGGTACCATCAGGTCAGTGAGCTGGAGAAGCAGAGGAAAGGGCAGACAACAATGGCAAACACAAGCATGAGTTCCCAAACCCTCAAAGGCTCCCAGGGTTCTTTGAGTGTTAGAGAGGACTGGGGTTTTGGCAGAGTAGATGGAGAATAACACCAGCGAATTCAAATGTTAATATACGGTGACCCTATTTTTACCCCCTAGATGACCCTGGGAGTCATCTACTATCCATATTTGCCACTTCTTTGTTTAGAACATTCATAAATAAAGATGACGGCTAATTATTCCTTCTGCACTCAGCAGGGTAGTTTATAGTTTCTTTTTGTAATTAAATTGTAGGCTCTGAAGGAGTGGAGCATTTTATGAGGCGGAGGAAAATCTGATAAACTGGCCTTGTCCTCACTTGGAGCAGGGTTATGATAATATGTTACATAGGGTGTTATTTACCAGTAATTTCAGGAAAAATTATTTGCTTCTTGCTTTTAATAGAACAAGACTTTTTAAATAATTACCTATACTTTCTTCTAATTAACATAGCCTGTTGTTGCACAAAATAGGAAAGGTAGGACCCTTCCTATGTTGGATTTGGGGGGAAAATGAATTAAGGATACTATACTATGAATACATTCTGATGTCCCTTAGGATGGTATATTCTTCTTTTTACTATAGAACGTGATGCCAACAATCACATCTTCCCACTGAGACAGTACATGGAGGTAAAGCAATGCTGTTTACAACACTTTTTATATTTGGTTTGGGCAGATGGTTGTAATAGGCAAGCAGAAGCAGGGCTAGTAAAGATACTTATGATGAGAGGAATGCTTTCCATCCAAATCTATTTGCAAATACAAATTTATGTAGGCCTGTGCCATTTGAAAAGGAGGCTGGAAGTCTGACAGGCTCCCTGCCCTCCAGGTTCTCTTAATCTATGCCACACATATAGCTGCCTGGGGAATTTTCAATCCACTGATTCCAGAGAGCCACCCTGTGTCAATTAAACCAAAATCTCTAGGGTGGGGTCCAGCATCAGTTTTTAGGATGAATTTTTACCAGGTGATTTGAGTGTAGCCCTGCTTGAGAGATATAATTCTGGAATTAGACAAAACTATTTTCAGATCTGTGTGTTGACAATAGAAAATAGATTTCAGAAAAAGACTGTAGGTCTCCGAGAGCTGGCCCACCAGATAGGCCTAGGAGATCCAGCAAGGTGGTGGCTGGTGCTTGTGCCAGTCAGCGATCCTGCCAGCTCTGCATGTGTGCACTGTCCCTACCACTGAGCCAGCAACAGGACCTTGTGCACGCACCACTTACAGTGACAAAGAGGCCAATGACTTATTTTATTCTATTTTCCCTTTAGTATCTTAGGAAAGTTTTTCGATTCTTAATAACTTACTGAATGAATGTGAATTAGTGGAAAAGGAAATAATGAACCAAATCTGGCTCCCCAAAGGCGTGTACCTGTGTGCGCACACGCATACTTAAGAGCAAGCAAGACGAGAACAAACCATAGCATCTTTTTTTTTTTTTTTTTTTCCCTACCCTGATGTGAGAAATAGAAAGTCTGGTGGTCCATTTTTGGAATATTGTATTCAGCCTTAATTGAATTCAACTGGAGTCATTTTAATTATAGTTCTCTTTGCTCCTCCCTAATTTTATAATTAGCCAATCCCATAGATTGTACCCCTAATCCCAATCAGGGTGAAGGGCAGCGCTGCCCTAGGCATATAAACAGGCCACTGCGCACCTGGCGGCTGATTAGCCAGGTTGCCACGCTGGCCCTTCTGGTGGCGGAAGTGAGGTTTACCTTGTTGAGAAACTCGCCCTTCTGGCAGAAGTAAGGTTTGCTTTGACCACCCACTTTAGATCACACGTTTGATTTTTATTTCTAACACTGTGAACTCAGCGTGACCAAGTGTAAAACAGGAAACCACCAACATTTGGCAGAAATTTACCTGTCTGGATCGATCAGGTGAGGTCTCCGCAGGAGCAGGTGGCAGGGAGGCCAGGGGGTAGGGTCGGGTCAAAAGAATCTTAAGAGTTGCTTCTGTGGGATGTGTGGAGTTTCGATGTGAAATCCTTGCTTAGCTAACCTGGTTGCTAAGAGAAAGAGTATCACTAGTTCCCCTCACCAGCACCTCATGTCCACAGTATGGGATTCCAGGATAATTTATGGGAAGCAGTGACTTGTTGGTTTGGAGAATATTAGGAGATTTTGTTGACCACATTGATTCCACTCCATTACAAGAGGCAGGCAATGTCCTGGCCCAAGATTGACCCAGGGAGGGAAATTTCCTTGTAGAGTTTGTCTCAACGTGTTTTCTTCAGTGTCCTCCCAGCCCCACCCACTGAGTCACTAGACAACTCTTGTTCTGTTAACAAAAAGGGCCAGAGGGAGAAGCATCTGCTGTGTCTCTTGTCCTCACGGCCTGTCTGACTCCGTTTTATGTCCCACCATGTAGCAAGGTCAGCTTTCTCCTAGAAGACCTCAGGTCACCTATGTTTTACAAGGATTTGAGTCATGGGTTCCTACTTGAGGGTCCTGAAAATAAGAAAGTATGGAAATAACAATGTTTATCCAAAGCCATGAAAGAAGAAAAGGAAGTATAATTTGCAAACATCTCTTCAAGGCCATTCCAGTCTGAGAAAAGGTTCTATTTATGCTTGTATTACAAAAGGAAGATTTAAACACTTTTCTTGATTATTTAATTTCATGAGTCTTCCTTTTAATTCCTATCCCAGCTGCAGCAGCTTCAGACGGCCACCTAAATACATCAGTGATCTTCATTATCGCTAATTATGTTATATGGTTTATATGGTCTTGCTGTGGGAACCTTCTGTGGATCCTCTTATTTCACAAGTGACAGTAACAGCTTTTAGAGTGGAATTTGAACTTTGAGCAGCACCTCAGAGGAATGAGGTGGGATATTGTTCATTCCATTCTAAATAAGGTCTTTCATAAAATTTGGAGAGTGACTCTGCTCTAACATTGCTGATATTTGGTTGTTATATCAATGGGCTGCAACTGTTACCTACTAGCTGTGAAGCCCATTTTCTTGGCTTATCCAATGGAATATAGTAAATAAAGATGTCTTTGTACAGCTATTACCAGATTAAGGTTAGGTAGGTACAGCATAAGACTGTATTTGTGGAACTTTTGATTTCTTTAAGGAAATGTGGAACCTTCAGTAGGAGAAGACAGTTTATTAAGCATATCAAGATAAAGTTAAGAACATTAGTGGTTAGAATCAGCTGTGGAAACTTGCTTGGAATAATTAGGATCTGAGAGAGGTCCTGAAGGCTGAGAAGGATAAGAGAAAATGTGAATGATATGTCACTGTGTGTGTGTGTGTGGGGGGGGTAATTAAGCAAAGTTATGGGGGTGGGAGAGAGGATGGTATGTTTTAGGGACATTATGAGACTATTATTATATTTGTTTCTGAAGGCTACTGTGAAACATTACTGTAAATGTGGTGGCTTAAAACAATTGTGGAAGGTAGGAGTCCTGGAATCAAAGTGTTGGCAGGTTCAGTTCCTTCTGGAGGCTATAAGGGGGAAAACGTTCTTTGTGTTTTCCTTAGGTTTTGGGGTTGTCTGCAATCCTCGGTGCTCCTTGGCTTGTAGAGGCATCACTCAATCTGTCGGCATCACATGGCCGTCTCCCCTGTGTTACTATGTCTTAAACCCTTCTTTTCATTCTCTTACAAAGACACTGATCATTTAGAGCCTACTCTAAATCCTGGGTGATCACACCCAGGAAATCCTTAATTACATCTGTAAAGACTTTGTTTCCAGATAGGATCATATTTACAGGTCCTAGGGGTCATGAGTTAAGACTTGGTCATATCTTTTTTGAGGACACTGTCAACTTACTATAGCTAGTAAAAGAGAATAAGGTTGGTTGGATGGGAAAGTTTTGTGTCTGGTTCTGAATTTTTTGTATTATACTGAGGATTCTAATGTTGACTTCTTTTATCAATCAAAAATGGACATTTTTTGGGGGGGAAGATTGTGGAATGTGGTCCTTTGCATTGAGGACTGAGGAAAAATCTGAAGGGAGGGAAAGTCAAGATGCATCAATTGGGTCTAAGACCCGATGGTCTGCATCTAGTAGCAGGAAGGATTTGCATATAGTATGGAATGATTTGTTCAAATTGGCCTCTAGCTTAACTTTCCTGGATCCTGCCAGGGCCTTCATCCAGAGATAAGGTGAATCTGTCAAACACTGAGGTTACAAGGCAGTCCTGTGTTTTGTAGTATAATGGAGTTACACATGGAGAAGATGACTTCTCAGATATTTGGAGCATCAGTATAGGAACTAACAGGAACAAAAAAGTCTCTCTTTAGTTACCTAAACATTAGAATCAAAGGGAACCTAGAGTCAATGTAGCCAACATCAGAAGAAAACAAGGTTGAAATGAGTGTGCAGCACCTCTTCTGCAAAGTCAGGGACACCACACCTTGTTGTTCTGGATACCTGCTTCCTTTGGTCTAAAAGTTTGTGTGTATATCTTGTTTTTCCAACTGTGTTGCAAACTTCTTGAATAGTGGCTACGTTTTAGGTTTATATCCCTTTAGCACAATGTTGAGCATGCCACACATGCTAAGTCAATTCTTGCTTGCTAGATGGAAACAGGCTATGGATTATCTGTGTCACCTACTGGACTCCTTAATCTTTTCAGTATTGAAAACAAACTCAATATTGATGACAGTCTTGTGGTAAAGTGGAATGATGACTTCCACCACTGTGGGTCTTCCTTTTGCCCTGTAAATTTCTGGGCATAGACTACTGCGCAGTCGTGTTATGATTAGCTCGATGGAATTGGGAAAAGGGTTAAGAAGGTGAGAACTGATGAGAGCATCAAAACTCACTAGAGGGTGCCACCCAGCAGCTCTTGCATTCTTATCAAAAACAATTGGAAGATAGGGTGTATAAAGGTTGCATGCAATACAACTCTAAATTTAATAGAGCTGAGACATAGCATGAAGCCCTTTAACATTTGAATTCATTCAATGTTTCAGCCTTTTTCTTAGAAAAAATAGAAATAACAAGTTGTTCTGGGAACTGATATTTTCATGGAAGTACCACCAAATCTGCATGCATCTTTTGTAAAAATCATAAATTTCATATTACTACAACAATGGAACAATGCAAATGGGTCTTTTCAGAATTATGAAAAGTTGTTGCCTATAAAGTGTACTAACTTGATGTTTAATATTACCATTAAACAGTAGAGAGGAAATAGCACAGTAGGTTAACTATGGTTGACAACAATTAATTGAATATTTTGAGATAGCTGGTAGAGAGGTTTTTGAATGTTTCCAATATGATACATGTCTGAAATTATGGGTGTGCAAATTATTATGACCTGATCATTACACATTGTATACATCTATCCCAGTTCACACTGTGGTCTGATAAAAATGTACAAGTACTACTTCTCAATTAAAATGGATTTTTTAAAATAAATAAGCAAGAGCTGAGAAGTTTTCCTAAAACCAAAAGAAGTCAGCTAATAGAGATTTGATTGTGTCTCAGAGCTTCCAGTCATTTCTGCCTCAGGATAGATTGTAAGAGAGGCCGACATCATCATCCTCAGAAGCAGTTGAGTGTTTGCTCACACTACATTGTCCTGTGTCCACCCCTCATAATTTGGGTTAATGACACCTTCTATACTTGTGAATTAGAAAGAAATCTCAGTATGTTGAATCCAGTATGGCAATACCTGTATGTTGTGCACATTAATTTTTTAAGCTAATTCAACAAACTTGTCTTCATTTTTTTAAAAACTAAGAATATGTGTAAACTTCATCAAAGATACTAGTTTCTTAGTTCTAAAAGCACTTGCAAAAAAAAAAAAAAAAAAAAAAACCCAAACCTTTTTTTTGGTGGTGGAAGGTGGGGGTGGGGAATGGTAGTGATTCATAATTACTATCATCTCTTGTTGGATGAATGAGGATGCCAAGTGTCATGAGGTCACTTTTTAAAAAAATATATTTTTAAGAGGTAACAAATACAAGTAAAGTTTACTGTTTTGTTAACCATTTGTATGTTGTTCAATGACATTAAATACATTTATATTGTTGCCTATGAGGCCACTTTTTTAAAATTTATCTTTTGTTAACGTTTTTTCTTCAGAATATAAGTAACGTTCAGCATTCCTACATATTTAGTTTAGTGGGGTCAGAATTCTTGTCGTGAAAACTCTATCACCAAGATAATTCTGAATTACTTCATCTACTACTTCTTTGGTAGGTTGTGTGAAGTCAGGCTTAGCAAATTTTGGATGAAGAAAATACTTCAGGTCCCAAGGACCTCTCATAACCAACATCAATGGAAAATTCTTTCTTTGAGATTATCTTGATCCCAGTATACTGCTTAATCCGCTTGGCTCATCTGTATTGTACTTGTTAAATTCTTTTGCTATATCTGGGCAGACATAGCTATCACACTCCTTTACTGTGATAAGCTATTTCCAGGGATTGCTCTGGAGGAATTCCTACTCCTCAGCCTCTGAGCAGCTGCTGAATGAAATATGTGATGGCTCACCCTGTGACTGGAACGTGCTTACCAGTTGCCAGTTGTATCCTTCAGTCATAGAATGGGACAGAAATGACACCATCCTTACTCCGTGTTCCCATGCCTGTCAGTGGCTTGTTTCCAACTTGGTTTGATGCTCAGGATGCCGTTTAGGAAGAACAACAAGAACAACCTTCCAGGCTATGTACAAGTTGAAATATGGAAGGACTCAAACATTATTTCAGTAGCATTATTTCAGTTTTCTTGGTTATTTAGTGGAGATTTAGTCAAAAGCAAGTATTGACTTGTAGGTTCTGCTTTAAGTATTTATGGATCACTGCTCCATAAACCTTTCCATTGACAGTCCTCAGTTGCACATGGTGGATTGGCCACTTTGTAGTAAAGGTGACTTTTCCTATTGATCCCCAATGAAGAAGTCTAGGACACCAGCCCTTTTCATTGCCCTCTTTTGAGCTTGCTAATTCTTCAGTAGCATAAAAGGATAATAAAGGGATTGACATAAAGTTTAATAAACGTGGTCTGTATTTGCAGCATGTTTCAGTTTTGTATACCTGGTACCACAATCTGCCACAAGCTGGTAGCTGTCTGCCATTTTCCTTCTTTCTTGCTCCTGCTGATATGCTGTTTTGTGCTGTTTGGTTCTGAGGTTGATGGCAGCAGATAGGGACTATTTAACCTGCCTTGGCTGAGTTGCCCTCTCCTACACCTTCTTCCTCTCACACTGCCTTTTCCTAGGAAGCTGATGGACCATTGGTGTTCATGCCCACCAGGCCGGGCCAGGCCCATACTCAGAGTATTCTGCTCAGTTCTTTTGAATGACATTTTAGGGGCAGCAGACTAACACTTTGATAGGTTATTACTTGTTTTCCAGGTTATTATTTGCCAATTGTTGTAAACCTGTAGTTTTCCAGGTTATTGTTTGCCTCATTGATTATTTTTAAAGATCTAAAAGCCTAGTCTAGACAAGGCTGTTACCCTTAATGTTGGCTAGAATCTAATATAGATAAATTAGAAATAAAGTATGAAAAGAGCCAAATAGGGGCTGGGGAGATAGCTCAGTTGGTAGAGTACTTGCCTTGCAAGCACAAAGCCCTGGGTTCAATCCCCAGCACTGCAAAAAAAAAAAAAAAAAAAAAAAAAAAAAAGCCAAATAGGAAGCAGTGTCTAAGCTAAGATCACTTAGGTCACTTAGGAATACAAAAGGGTTGGTGGTGAGGAGATCTTGAATGATGCAACCAAGTGTAGCCACAAATGTAAATGTTTAGGTTGACTATGTGGGTTGAAGGTGATTTATCCAGAGAAGATGAGGCACTGAGTGGTTAGATACATGTGTGAAAAGTTGAACTGCGCAGAAGTTACTGTGCTAAGTGTATTTTAACCAGTTTAATCTCTGGACGATGTTCTCAAACTTGAATGCACATCTAAATAACCATGTTGTTAAAAATAAAAAAGGATACAGTTGCCTGGGTCCCATTCTGACCTCTTGGATCAGAATGTCCCAGGGTGGCATTTGTGCTTTAGAAAGCCTTTTAGGAGATGGGTGGAAGAAGGAATATTTGAGCAAAAGAAATTGTTTTGCAATGTTCCAGAAACCAGTTTCTACTGCTGAATAACAGGGAGGTGGCCCGCTCACAAAAAGGAAACAATTTGTTGTTTTCCACTGAGCAATCAAGATGAAGTAAACTGAAGAAGGTAGTTCTGCATTCCTGACATATTTAAGAACATGCAAATCAAAGAAGTCATGTGATGAAATGGGACAAGAGAGGAAACCTTTGAGAAAACTGAGCAGGTCAGAGGTGTCTGCTGTGTCCCTGCCACAGGCCAGTCCTTTGGGGGTAACTCCTCTGTGGAAGAAGGTAGTGTTCCAGAGGAGAGGGGTGGAGATTGTAAAATGACAGTTCAGCCCAGTTGAGAGGAGGACAAAAAGCACAAAGATTAGCTTTCTGATGTTGTGGCTGAAGATGTTGCCATCTTGACTGAAACCCTACGAAGGAGAGTTAGCAACAAGGATTATGCCTGTGCTATGTGTTTGTACTGAGTTGTAGGAGCATATAGAGTGATGGCCTTAAAAATTTGAATATTAATTTATCCCTGGTATTTTATTTTAATTATATTAAAATTATAGTGTACTAAAGTTTCAGAGAGTTTTGCCTATTTTGTTGACTGCTAAATCCCAGCATGTGTAACAGTGCTTGATGTGTATCAGGTGCTTTCAGATGTCCAATATATGTTGAATGAATAAATGAATTAAAGATGAAATTAAGAACATTAAAATACCTGAACCCAGATGAATACTATCCAAACAGGTTGAGACTACACATCATTGTCTGCTTAACAGAAGTGCATTTAAAAGTGACGTGGAAGTTTAGTCTGAAGTTAATTGTTTATCTTCTTATTTGTGTAGCTGTTCTTCACTGGGAAGAATCAGAATCTTTATTTCTTCTTCCCAGATAAAATCAAATTTCCTTTTAATCATAGTATAAATAATGTGAAATACTTTATGGTATTACTCTTCCAAGAGCATTACCCTTTTAAAATTGAAGGGATGATGTCTTAGTAACAAATTTGAATCACTTAAAAATTTTTTTGTAGTCGTAGATGGACATTTCATTTGTTTATTTTTATATGGTGCTAAGGATCAAATCCAGTGCCTCACATTTGCTAGGCAAGTACTCTGCCACTGAACTATAACCCCAACCCCAAATTTGAATCATTTTTGTAATGGGAAAAGATTTTTTTTTAAAGGTAGAATTTTTACTTGAAATTCTTATTGACATTCAGAATTTAGAGAACTACAGTGCAAAGTGATCTTACATATTAGAACCCTGAACAGAGAATGAGCCTCTCAGTAGAAAAGGTGTATGTGGGATTATTCAGGGTAGAATCTATCCCCTTGTTTCTTCTTCTTCTTTTTTTTTTTTAAGTGGTAAGGGCTGATTCCTTTCTTGTCCTGGCTCTGAAGAATATGTTGTATGTGTTGGAAATTCCTCCTCTTGCCCACGAAAGAGTCATACTGATGGTAAACTAGATCTCATAGCATCCCTCATTTGATTTTGGAGTGACTAAGTTAAGTATTATTCCACAATAAAACGGTCAGCAATAACATCTGAAGTATTTGCCTTGCTATGGGAAAGGCCAGCCATAAATCCCAGATATTCCGGAGACCACCCAGAACTCTGGTGGGTCATGAACGGGAAACCACCACTAAGAAACAACCACTCAGGTTTTGGTGAGTCATGGTTACCAGCTGCTGGCAAGATTTGACAAGAAAATCAGTGGTTATTTCCAACTTTGAGGTCTTGCCTTATTGTACAGAGTCACATCACTGCAATTAAATAGATTATCTACAACAGCAAGTTTCACGGAAGTGTTTCCTTGGACTTCTCTGATGCATGCAAATGAAGTAGAAGATCCTATTTCACTTTCTTCAGAGTCTGAAATATAAAGATCATAAAGAACAGGTATTATCATAACATAGTAACTCCTGAAAACACTCTTTGGCTTAAGCCAAATATTTTTTTTCCCCATGAATGAGTTATCTAGTATTGTGAATTTCTGCAAAGTCTGCATAAACAGGCTTATGTCTTCTTATGCTGTTTGTAGATTGTAGTCGCTGTGACATTATTTTCCTTTTAAATTGGAAAGTTGGTGGAAATGTTTGGTAAACTATGAATTCCATTCATGTTTAAACTATCATGATTCCCAAAAAAGTTTCAAAAATTGCATTTGGCACTACTTGCAATAAATTTTTAGTGCTTTATTGATTATGTTTCTGGTTGTATTTAACTTAGGATATTTTTCTTGTCCAGGGCACACATTATTATGAAAAAGCCAATTATTCTTTATGCTTTGAATTGCTTGTATTGCTGCATGCTTTGAAGAAAGGACTCTGAAGCTACCAAGCAGAAGCCAGGCTAATTCTGTGATTCAAATAATGCCAAAGGCACTTCTGTTTAGATACTCGTGTGAAGCCAGGTGGGATTAATTAGGAATACTATATGCTTACAACTGAGGCGCCAGCTTTGGTTCCATTCCCATGGCTCCCTGGCGCCACAGTTAATCTCAGAATTTTCTATGGCAATGGTAAGAGTCAGACACATCAGGGAACTTGGAGAGCTTGAACACACCAGAGCCAGGTAGCTCCCCGCTACCAATCTTTTGCCCACATTAGCACAGGTATCACTTGGGAACTATAGAACAGAGGGTGTCCCTGGCCTATGGGTGAGTGAGGGCGAAAGGTCCAAGTCTTCTGCATGATTGTCAGGTTGGGGTGGCTTCTGCTGCTGCTCCTCTCCTGGGCATTTGTTTATGTCCTCCTCTTCCTCCCAATAATGCCACCATTGTCGCCACCACGGGCACACTTAGATTGGGGGGTTTTATCCAGCTTTATCTCCTGGATCTATGAGAGACATGATCCACTGAGCCAGCATCAAGCCTTGACACTGGGTCTGGGATGGAAGTGGCCAAACAAAAGATAGGGAGCAAAGAGTCGTTGATGTTCTTGTCAAAGGCAAGGTCCGTCTGATAGGCCTGAATCCTGTAGGCCAAGGGGCGGAGAATGAGGACTCTGATATAAATGTTAGCAACTGTTATATCAGGTAGAAGATGGCAGACCCCGGAGAGCCCTTCTGAGGCTACAATGCACGATTTCTTCACTTTCCTTTTGGCCTGAAATGTGACCATTTTGAAAACAATTTCAATTTCCTTTTTAAGGCTTTTTATAATTTATAGTTCCTTAAGTTGAATCATTAGATCTGGGACCATGATGCATGATATGAGGACTTGGGGACCCATTCAAAGGAGCTTTGCCTTTCCCTTCTCGCCTTCACAAGGTGATTTTCATGCACTTGTTTGGGGAGTATCCCTAGTACAAAGGTCTAGACACTGAATTTCAGAGGTAGAAAACTCACATGGAAATACACAAGGTTTATGCATTAAATAATTATTTCTAAAGACACATACGTACTAGTTTACTTATGCAATCAGGATAGTTGGTCAGTGAGAAGTATCTTAGGTAGGGCTGCTGTAACAAAATACCAATGATTGGGCAGGTTTAAGAAAGACATTTATTCTTACAATTCTGGAAGATGAGAAATATATGATCAAGATGCCAGAATTTTCAGTTCCTGGTGAGAACCTCTTCCTAGCTCTCAGCTGTTTTCTTGCTATATCCTCATATAGGAGAGAGAGGGGGAGTGTGAGGGAGGGAGACAGATCGCTGTTGTCTCTCTTTCTCTAATATGCACGCTAATTCTATCATGAGACCCAAAGCTGAGACTACGTTTAAACCTAATTTTCCAAAGACTTTCCCCTACATATCATCATATTGGGAGTTAAGGTTTCAACACATTCAGATTGGGGGTGTGGGGACATAATCATTTATTTCATAACAAGCAAGAAATAGGTAATACAGCTTGGGGCTGAGTTCCAGTTTTCCCCTGACTACTGGGGGAAGGCTTCCAGTATGGTGGGGAGAAGAAGACAAGTGCCCTTATTTAGTATGCTTGTCAATATGGTTCTGGACCTCTAGATAAATACCATATAGGTGTATGCTGGCAGGAGGAAGTGTTTCCTATGGGTGTCCCTAGCAGGATGTCGTTGAAAATGGACGTGTTGTTGAATCTGATACTTCATAATCGATAGTTCAGGAAAACAAAATGTTTGCAAGTTCATGTGCTTGTTTAAGATGTACTTTTATTAGTTTTTTATTTTTGATAATTGTCCATTTTTTTAATTAAAAATCATAAATTTACATAGGGCAATGTTGTTTGATTCATTCTGTTATTTTTTTCCCTTTCCCCCACCCCTCCCACCCCTCTTTTCCCTCTATACAGTCCTTCCTTCCTCCATTCCTACCACCCTCATTATCCCTAACCCTAAACCTAACCCTAACCCTAACGCTAACCCCTCCTGACCCCATTATATGTCCTCATTCGCTTATGAGCGAATTGTCCATGTTTAATTTATAAAGAATAAAAAGGAAAGGTTTTAATCAGGCTCTTTATGCAAGGGCTTAATTCTTTTTATTTTTAAAATTACAAGAAAATATGTCTCAAAATTTATCATTTTAACCATTTTTAAGTGTATAATTTGGTGGCATTAAGTAGTTCACATTGTGAACTACCACAGTTTTATCTCAAGAATGTTTTCATCATTTCAGATAGAAGCACTGCACTCATTAAACAGTGACTCCCCCTTCCCCTCCTGCCAGCCACTGGTAACGACCATTTTACTTTTTCTTTTTTCTTTCTTTTTTTTTTTGCAGTGCTGGCAATTGAACCCAGGACCTCACACATGCTAGGTAAGTGCTCTACCACTGAGCCGTATCCTCAGCCCCCACTCTACCTTCTGTATCCATAAATTTGCTTCTCCTCCGTCCCTCATGAAAGTGGAATTGTACAGTATTTGTCCTTTTATGTCTGGTTAATCCTAGGTAGCATAATGTTTATAAGGCCTATCCAGATTGTAGCATGTGTCAAAATGTCATTTCTTTTAAAGACTCAATAATACTTCGTTGTGTGTATACACACTGCACTTTGTTTATTCAATCATCTGTTAAGACAACTTGGATTGCTTCCAGTTTGGGCTTCTGTGAATAATGCTGCTGTGAACATTGATGTGCAAATGTCTGAGTGCCTGCTTTCAGTTCTTTCACTTGTATATCCAGAAGTGGAATTGCTGGATCATATGGTAGTTCTATATTTAACTTTGTGAGGAATTGCCCTACTGTTTTAGCAGCTGTATCATTTTACATTCCTACCAGCAAAATATAAGAATTAGGTTTTTCACTTCCTTCCTCACATGTTTTATTTTCCACTTTTCAAAAATAATAGCCCCCTAATGGTTGTCTGATTTTTAGTGTCTCATTATTAAATAACAAGGTTAATATTTTACCAATTATTTAGCTTGTTCCTCTGAGCAGCTGGTTAAATCTTTCTAGAGCAGCCTTGACTCTGTAACAGTCCTGTCCCTGTACTGAAACTGCTGGACTGACCTGTCAGCCACCTTTCTGGAGGACTTTGCTTATGTCTTTCTCCTCTTATTACCTCCAAACAACCTTTTTGGGTAATTGATAAGTGATTAACAAAGAAACTTGTTGGATGACTTGGAATCACTAGCATATGACTTCATTCAACGGAAACCATTTAGGAACAATGATAAGTTCACATCAGCTGTCTACCAGGCCTTTCTCTAGTGTTCTGCACCAATAAACCTGGACTATCCACATAGTTGAAGAGGGATTTGACATATATTGCCTGAGCCATTTCCCTGTTGTTTCATTCATGTTGGTTTGATTTGCTATTTGGAATGTTGAAAAATATATTTGATTAAAGTGACTTCTGTTTACGAATGTGATTATTAGTATTTAAAGATGGTTTTCAGCAAATATCACTGAATTTAGATTGCTGATTGCTTAAGCCAGCATTGTCTTAAAAGTACATGCGAATTCTGAATGTTCAGCTTGTTTATTTTTGCTGTTGGCAAAAGAACATATATTTACTTTTAGATCTTTAGGACCCATCTGCTTCTGTTTATTGGTGGGGCCCAAACGTTCAACCTACAATTGGCACTATAGAGATGGAATGGCAGACTAGGGACTGTTACCTCTCCCAGGTTGATGGAGCCGTCATCCAGGTTGGTGGAGTGGAATTCTGGGAATACTTGTGTTCAGAATTTCTTATATTTAGGCAACTGGCAACTTCCCATCAAGGGGAAGAATATGACAGCTCAAGTCCTTTATACATAAACATACACATAAAAAATAACATTTTTATACTTTCCTGTGATAGACCATGGCAATAGAAATCTTTTAAACAGGATAAACTTAAAAAGCAGAATAAAATCTGTCCTTTGATTAGTATATCATTATTTTAAATAGAAAACCTGCTGAGGGACACTAGTCTGTCTTTGTTGCATATTCATAAGTAGCCAGTTTTGTAAAAATTGATGTGGTGGTATTGAAAATAAAATTTTAGATTCTTCACTTCTGAAACTAGGTTCTTGAACTGAAATGAGGGTTTCTGGATACATGGGTGATTTGAGAAAGACCCTACAGTGCTTTGTCAGCTACTGAAAGTTATATAGGATTGTGCTGTTCAAAGTTGTTGCCCATGGATCAGCACTACCACCTCAGCCTGAACTTGTTAGAAAGCAAAAATGTCAGCTCCTGGATGTGTGGAAGAATCTATATCTTACCAAGATCCTAAGTGATTTGTAAGCCCATTATAATTTGAAATTTGCTTATGTAGAAGATAATTTAAATTTAGAGGGAGATTTCCTTTAAATCAAATTACAGACTGTCCATTTTATTAATTTAAAAAATTTAATATATATTTATATATTTCATATACACATTTATATTAGAAATAGTTATAAATATTTTAATATACATTCATAAATATTTTAATATTAATATATAATATATTAAATATATAAATATGTATATATATCTTATACATTTTATATATTTTATATATATTTTATATGTATATAAAAATTTTTTAAAAAGGAACTGGTTCATAGTTGTGAGAATTGGCAAGCCCAAAATATGTAGGGCAGGTCAGCATCCAGGAGATTCAGGGGAAACTTGCAATTTGAGTCCAAAGGTGACATAGGTGGCTTAAAATGCACAATTTTCTTGCTATAAAAATCATCTAACTGGGTGAAAGAATAGCCTAAAATATTTTTTCTCATTAAGTAGCTATTAATAAAATGTTGATAGTATCTGAATGGAAATATATTTCCAAGGGCCTTTGAAATTTTCCCATAATTGACTCCATATCAGTTGTAATTTTAAAGTGAGTTTTCAGGTACATGGACATTTGTGAAGGTTGGGTGGATCACGTGTTGGTTCATCTTCTGGGTAGTAACTTGGCAATGTGTATGTAAGGTGTTGAGAGTTGGCACCATCATTGACTCAACCATTGTTCTTCCATTATTTTTTCCTAAGGGAAAATTGGCACAGATATTAAATTCAGTGTTCTTCCTAATAATGAAGTGTGAGTTTGATTACATAAGAATATGATGGAATGAGATATAACAAAGTACTACAAAAGGCTATGGAAGAATAATGATAGGAAAACATACACGATATGTTAGATTTAAAAGGTAGGTTTTAAAACAATATGGGGGAAAAAAAGAACGAAAAATAAGGGTAATATCTACATAAGAAAAACAATAGAAATAACTTCACAGTATGAATATAAGTTCTAAGTTTTGGGATTATGAATAACTTTTTTGTTAACCTGTTTTTTAAATTTACATAATGTTTAAATAATACACAAAAGTAGTTATAAAAAATCTGAAAATACCTAACTATAGATCCTTGTAACCCAAGTTAATTTGCTATCAACCCAAATGTAAGCTGTCTGTTCAAGGGTAATTTTCTTCATTGAAAAGATGCCTTTACTAGGTGTTTGTAATCACTAAGTATTTTTATAGTCTGGAGGTTATCAGGCCAGTGGAGGCAGGGGGAAGAGAAGTCAGAAAGGGGAGGGAGAGGGAGAACCACAGAAATAAGCCTGAACTGAATTTCTAATTTTCAACTGACCTAGAGTGACCTTTTGAAAGAATCTGGAAAAAGTTCTAAATGCTATATTGAACTTGGCATAAGTGCCCTAGGACACATTAACGTAAGAATTTAAAAATGTACCTAGAAAGAACTTGGTCTTAATATCAATTCCTTTTAGGTGTGAATTTTGCTGGTGTCATGAAATGTTTTTAAGGTTAGAGTCTGCTTTTTTTTTGTAAACATCTGCAATGATCAAACTCTCAGGTAATATTCCTACATCCTCAAAGTTATTACAGGGCTTCTATTTTTATAGTAACTTAGTTCCTGAAAAGAATCATGACTGAGTGGGGTGGAAGACCACCATGAATGCAGTCAGAGGGCAGATGGAAAATTCGTCTTGGGAGGGATGGTGTGTGGTTAGCACCTAGACCAGTGCTTGGTAATATCTAATAATCTATTTAGAATTCTCCAATCAACTCACTGTGCTGCTGAGCTTCCCCTTGTGGGGAAAAGATGCATCCTGGTGTGAACAAGTGAGAAGGGAGGAGGAGGATAAATAACCTTTGGCCATGTGACAATGTTGACTCCACAGTATTAGGACTTCTGGGCCGGGGGAAGAGTACACGCATCAGAGAACCTGAACAGGTGTGGACAGACAAGGGCAGATGTATGTCTGCTGGTTTGTGAGAGCCACTCTTAGTTTCCTTTGGTGTTGATGGACATGAAAGTCATTAGGGAAAGGGCAGGGAACAATATGGAGACAGGCTCTAGTCTTGGTTTTTTCTTCTTACCAGCTTCCCCTGAGTGACTGTGTATTTATATGTTAAATTAACATTTGAGCTTCAACTTCTGAGGATCCTTGAAGAATGATGTGCTATTGTTCAATTATTGAAAGAAAAGATGCTCTGTTGTTTACTACAAATATTTCTAACTCAACTTTAAAGGCAGCCTGGTTTCTAATCAAAATCCTCTGTCAATTCTAGAGATTCACCCATGGTTTTGGAAACTTTCTCAGTCTGCACACTCTGGCTTTTGGGACTTGATTCTCCACTGCTTTCTGCCTGTGCATGTGTCTGTGCTTCCATGATTTCAGCTCTTCCACAGCATCTGGAGGGAAACAGGAAAGTTAGGAGACCTATTGATTGACTGATTAAGATTTTATAATAGCCTATCTAACAAATACAAAGATTCAATCTAAATTTTAGGTTTCACTATTTTTTAGTCTTTATTTTAAAATTTTATTTATGTATTTATTTATTCACAAAGTATTGTCAACTAGTAATTTTTTTCCAGAAAGATATAGTTCTCCTACCAAAATATGGCAACTATTCAAGATTTGTTTTAGAATTTAATACAATTTGTACAAAATGAAAAAAAAAAAAACCAGCAAATTCATTGAGGATGGAATATATGTATTTCTTAATGCTTTATTACTCTAAAGTAGGTTTTATAGAGAATTGCTACATGAAAGGAACATATATTAAAACAATTAAAACACATCAAACAAAGTAGTTTTAATATATCTTTTAAAGTTTGGGAATGTGCATTTCACAATACTTAGAATTTTTTACCTTTGTGTGTATATACATGATTCATGGCACATATAATATGAAATGTTTCATTTTCATTTCACACCTTCAATAAATATTTCTGACCGAACAAAGATTTATGTCCACGTATAAAGTCTGGCAATAATAGGAGTTGACTTTTCCGATTGTTTTTCCTACTAGTTATATCAAAGGATGTTGAATTACTAACATCTTTACTGCTTCTCCTTGGAAAGTTTCATAGTATGCTTTGGAGAGCAATTGCCACATCTTAGAAAGGGATTTGTTAGCTCATAAGGGAACATAAAGTTCTAATACAGGGTAGCTGTGCTCTTGAACAAGACCAGCTATGCCAAAACCAAATACTACATTTTCTTCCTCATCTTTTTGTAAATGATAATCACATTTTAGCAAAATTAAGAAATCTCAGATTGTTTTATGTGCTGAGAGTATTTTGTTGTGGCGCTGAACACCTCCACATACATGTCTTGTTCCTAGGAACAGAGGAGAGAGTAGAAAGTCATTTGTGATGAACATTGTGATCCCAGTTGTTCTGAAGTGTTCACTGACTAATTCACAGTAACAAAATCCTTTGGCCACCATGTGAATTGCTTATTTTTAAGAAAATATTCAGATATTAAATTGGCACTACTTCACAATATTTTTTTATTGTTTCGTGCAATGTACCAAGTGGAGTCCTACATGATAATTTTTATGTTTATAGAGTGATGGTTTGTAAACATTCTTAAGTAGAGTATCATGCTTTTATTAGCTCTCACAATCTTTCCTAGTATCTTCCTCTGGGAAAAGTTAAAGTGCCCACACAAACATAAATAAACTGTTCAGTGTCATATTGTTAGACATCAGAAAGTTAGGTAACAAATGAATGAACTTTGAGTTCTGATTGCTTTTAACTACTTAATGTTTACCATGCTCAAAACCTTAGGATCTGATTTCTTCTAAGTCAGCGAGGTGCATGTAGAGAGTTTTAGGAAATCCCAAACCTGAGGGTGTGGGGCAAATGGCATCTATTGCCTGTCACCAGGACTAGAAGTCCAAGACATCTGCCACTGAACGCTGGTATTGGAGTTGCCAAGGAAAACAATGCAGTCAAGCACTGGGTGGAGCAAGGCTTTCCTCACATTGAGAAGAGTCCGAACAAGATTCACTTTAGTAGTGGGCATTGGTTCACCATGGCCAGTAGGTCACTCTTGGCAGCTGAACGGGGCCATTGGCTTGCTGGCACCCCTCTTACGCTGCAGAATGAAGAGATAGATACACCAGTGGGGCAGGAGCCACATGACACAAACACTTCGGTAGAACAAAGGAGTGCACGTGGAGGGCAAATCGGGGAAAGACATTCCGCACAAGGCAAGGAGCCCCACACCAGCTCTGAGGACTCTTTATCTTGGGAAGGCAGTGTTCCAAGTTCAAGGGCTGTTCTTATGCAGCTGAGTGGGAGCTGAAATGTTGTGTTCAGGAGACTCTTTCCCAACAGAGGATGCATGAAGAAAATCCATGCATTGTAATTAATGCTTACTGCAAATGTAATTAATACTTACTGGAGTAAGAAGGAAATTATTGAATACAGCTTCCATTCCTCTTCAGATCCCTGTGGCCTTTTCGGGTGGAGACTGCAAAGGTCTGACAATACATCAAAAATGGGGCTCTTGGCTTTCCAATGCTTTTTCTGTTGAATGTGCGTTCACCTCTAATCCCCAGTACATGGATATTACCACCATGCCAAATTATTGTAGGGCCCCAGACAAATTTATTATTGTTGGTCTCACTGTAGAGGCCGATGTGAACATTGAGAGAAACAATAGGTATTTTCTTTATTTTTTTTTTTAATTGAAGAAGATACATTTCTGATAGTAATTCCAGAAATGGAAAAACAATAGTTCTGGGAGTCAAACATGCAAAGACTGTCATTAAAATATATTAGTATACCTTGTTCCTTTAGGAACACTGCCACCTTCCCCTCAAGTCCAACTCTGTAAAGTTAATGTATTTCGAAAGTTGAATTTGGGGAAGGAATATTTGGCACTTCAGAGTGTGTGTATATATAGATTTATATCTGTCCATATGTATAACATAAAGCAGGAAAATCCTCAAGAAAGACAATCACATTGCTTTATTTCATGGACAGCTGGGATGCTCATTTACTATCTTTTTCAGGCTAATAAAATTTATTCTAAAACTTTCCAATACCACTATAAAGCCAAGAATTTTTTTTTCTAGAAATCAAATGACTTGTTTTATTTTGTGGAATCTGCTGATTATTTTACCATTTGGGCATAGAGATAAAATCTCAAGAGTTGTAGAAATTCAACTATTCCAAATTCAAATTGCCTCTCCTAATTGTGTGCTGTTGAAAAATGTATAATTTCAAATACACCTTCATTTTATTCATTAAAATCAATGAATAATTTGTAAGACAGGGATGGCCAAGTGTCAGCTTATCTGGTGTTTTTCTGGTTCACAGTGTTCACCTTTTGCCTAAAATGACCATGGACTGTGAGCCTCTAACTTCCCCTTTCAGTTCTTCACTTTTCCCTAAGACTGTTGGTGGAAGGAGGAGAATGTGCCATGTCGACAGTTGTTTGATGAAGAAAGGGTGAAAATGCTAGATCAATTAAATTTTAATAGCAGTCCTTGAGGGTAAGTTGAAAACACATGTATTGTTTCATGAATAAAGATCTTTGGAACTTTTGTCAGATGAATTTGAGTACAGATCTGGATTTTATTACTACCTTTTGAGTCTTCATGATTATGTACACAATTGTTCCTAATGAAAATATGAATTGTCTGTATTGCTGGTTTTAGCTTCTTCATGCCTTTGTAGTGATTAGAACAATAATGAGAACAATGAAAACTAGTATTTGTTGAATGTTTACTCTGGCCAGTAATTACCATACTTTACATATACTTTTAGAGTGTGTGTGTGTGTGTGTGTGTGTGTGTGTGTGTGTGTTGAATGATACAATAGTAGAGAAAGGCATGGTGGATACAATTATTATGTATGTTTAAGAGGCGAGGAAACTGGCCCATGGACAGGTTAAGTAATTTTCGCAAGTTAGTAAGAAGTATGGTCAGGATCTAAATCCAGAACTTGTCATCACCACTGTTATGTAGCTATTCACTCATGATAGAACACGTGGTATTTCTTATCCCTGGCTGGTGTGGGTATCATCTGTAATACACTGGGGTGGCTCACAGTGGGTATTTGCAGAGGGGAATTAGAATCAATGAATAAAATCATTTTCCTGCATAATATTCTTGGAATAGAGGTGGTGAGGAACTGTCAGAATCATGCCATGGTGACCTCAGCTCTCCCTTGCCCTCCCCCTCCCCCACAGATTGTAGGTCACAGGGAGGCTCCCCCTGGTTAGTGGCTTGTGAATAACTACTAACAGGACAGCATGAGGACAACGTGACAGAGTTCTAGTCAGTCCTTTAGTTTTTTTCTTGGAAAAGTCCCAGGAAAATAGAACAAATATTTTGAAATAAAAATGGTCACAAGGATAGAATTGTTCCTGTCACTGATCTTTTTGCTTAGAGATTCATTTTTCTTTAGCCTAATCAGGAGCAACTGGATAGACTCCTTGTAGTATAAATGATTTTAGAATTTTTCAAATTTAGTATGATAGCCTTTTGTTTTAATAGAATATCCCTTCCCCAACCCTTCCTTTTTCTCTCCGTCTTGGCCCTTTTGAGTTCAATTCAGCAAGAATTTATTGACCACGATCCAATATAAAAGCTCTGTTATGGAGGATAAGGTACAATCCCTTTACTTAGGTGCATTAGTAAGTCTCCTGCAGGACCATCTGTGATGGGAAATATAGCAAACATGGAAATGAAGTAGCACCGTACATAGACCATAGACATAGAAAAGGGTACTTTTTGTACTTGGGAGGAGTCAACAGTTATGGAAAAGAGGATTTGAAAACAATCAGGTGAAGTAAAAAGGTATCCTGTATAGAAAAAAAAGTCTAAATAAAGGTGAAAAAATTACAGTATGTGTTCAGGTAGTGGTAGGAGAGTGGCATGGGAAATTGAGATAGGAGACACTGAGCCTATTTACGGGGCCCTTGATCATTGTGGAGCATTTGGATTTTATTCTGAGGCAACACATACCATTGTAGGAGCCGGGCAGGGGAAATCCAGCTATCCTCAAGGTTGGATTTTAAGAATCTAGCTTTGAGTGATCAATGACTTGTAGAAGTTTAAGACCAGAGGCAGAGGCTGGTAGGGAGGAGTTTGATGGTTCAGGAAGAAGAAATAAACACCTAAACTCTGGAGTCAGAGGAAATGGAAAAGCGCGGGGAGCCTAGGAATGTGGGCAGGTGTCGTTCCAAGGACGAAGGTGGAGGAAGGGAAGGAGTCAGTGCTTCTTGCCTCTGAGACTTCTACTTGTGATAGGTGAGATTAACTCATAAAATTAATTGTTCCTAGAGGAACAGGAACCAACTTATGTGCCTTTTTTTTTCTTTTTGTAGTCAATGGTTAACGAAAGGGATTATTTCTTGAAATGATCTGATGTATTTTTCAGCTCTCCATAAAGCATTTTTGAAGGACTAGACAGGCAATCTGTAAAACACTTATTATTATAATAACAAAGGATAAAAGCATAAGATAAGGGTTCTTGGAATGTGTTTTTTTCCTTCTGAAAGTGAAAAAAATATCAAGTTCAACTGTATAATAACTATAATAGTACTGCAAGTAAATTTATAAATTTTGAACTCCTTTATCTCTTTTCATCATCCAGAAGTTTCATTAATTTAATCATGTCTACAAAAATATCTTGGACCTGTTTTATTGAAGAACCTTCCTGACATTTTTCTTGACACTTGTATTTCTTTCTGCTGTATAAATGAGAAATAGAGATTTGATTTGGAATTTTAGTTCGCATTTTAAAAAATATTGTACCTTTTTTTGGGAATCCTTTCTTGTCCTAAAATTATGATATTGTCAACAATTATTTAGAGTTAAGTTTTTCCCACTGATCTCATGGGTCCCTGCCATCTTCAAATACCATTTTTTCCCTTTTAACTTTTTGGTGACTTTAAACCATTTTGCTGGTAGATACCCTTAAATAACATTTTTTAGTAAGAAATGAAGAGTAAATTTTTTGAGTCCTTTAATAGTTAAAAGAATTCTCCTTTGCCTTCATATTTGAAAGATAATTTGGTTCTGTATTGAATTCTAGGGCCATAATCTTTTAATTGGTTCTCTAGAGATTATACCATATCTGTGGTTTTTTCTACTATAATGTATATGTATATATATTTTGAATTTTTATTAAAAAATTTTTTGTTGTTGTTAATGGGCCTTTATTTATTTGTATGTGGTGCTGAGAATTGAACCCAGTGACTCACACATGCTAGGCAAGTGCTCTACCACTGAGCCACAACCCCAGTCCTGTAATATATTTTATCTTTTTATTTGTTGATTCATGTTTTTATTTTTGAGATCCAAAAGTCTCACCACGACATACTCTGGATATATTTTCTTTCAATATATTTTGATTATCAGGGTACTCTTTTATAATAGTACTAATTTTTTTTTTATCAGTTCAGGAAAAAAACCACTTTTTCCCCCCATGATTTCTTTTATGATTATTTCTTTATCTTCTCAGTCCTCTCCAGAATCCCTAAGGCAGAGTGTTCAAAGTTTGGTCTCCTCAAGCCTCATCCCAGGATTTTGCTAGAAATGGAATTTCTTAGCACAGAGCTACCACATGAGCTCAGTTCTACCACAGAACTGCTGAGTCTGTCTTTGAGATGGATACAGAAATCTGCTTTAGCAAGCTTCCAGTCGATTCTGATACAAACTAAAGCTTGAGTCCAGTAATCCACAGAACAGTGAGACAATCACAAATTATTAGTGTGAGGTAAAATAACCAGACTGAGGTATTAGCAAGTGACCTCCATCAGCTCTGTCTGCTCTGTTAGAGGTTGATCACAGAGACGCTGTTGTCCTACTCCCCTGTATTCCAGTGCAAATAAGCTAAGATCCTAGTCCTGATGACATCACCTTTTCTGACATTGCTTTCCATTTGGGCAAGGATGTCAGTGATCATCTTGCCTTTTTCTGTATAACTGGTAACCTTTATTTGGAATTCTCTATGCCAATAGCCTTTACTACCTGGCACTTCCTGGAGAGTGGACTGGTGGATACAGCTGGAAAGTGTCCTTGAGTCACACCGGTTGTTGCTGCATGTTCTCAGTGTCCCTGCCCCTACAGACTGCCCTCCACTTATGATGGTTCTGAAGGACCTCCAAAAAGGAGACCCCAACTCTATCCCTTGGATCGACGGCCACCCCAATCAACCACAGGAGGCGTCACTTGATGCAAACCGCAAGAGGTGTTTATTCCAGCGCGCTGGGACCCGACTCGTGACTCACGCTGGAGTCCAAGGGTCGAGTCCCTAGCAGAAAAGAAAATCTTACAAGTTTATAAAGGCAGAAAACCACACATCGGGAGGGGTCGCACATGAAAGGGAGAAAAAGGGGGAAAAAAAAAAGAGAAAAATAGGGGGAGTAAAGCTGCCAGGAAATTCCAAAGGGGGTCTGAGTTGTCTGATAATGTACAACATGTTTTACAATGTTTAACAACAGGGCGTAGATACTGGTCAATAGTTTCTGGTAATCCTACTGTTTGAGCACTATCTAGTTATCTGGCTCAATTTACTCTTTTACTCTCTGTTTGGGGCTATTTCTTGGAATAGCTTTAGGGGCTTTTTTCCCATTACTGGGAGGGTGACCTTAGGGAGTTAAGACAATGGGAGGGAGACCTTAGGGAGTTGAGATAAAACAGCTTAAAAAAATGTTCATTCTTTAAAACAGCTTAAAAAAATATTCATTCTTTCAGTTCCACTTAAGATTTTTTGACTATGTGATGGTGCAAAAGCAATATGCCTTCTGTAGAAACCAAACTTTGAATTTTTGATTTTGATCTTTTGCTGGTTTGGTGATATGTGATATGATAGTCTCTAGAGATGGTAGGCAACGGCAGCAAGCCACAGCTCCCCGGGGACCCTAAGGTCACACGAAAGTAAACAACTGCTACCCCACAGTGTACTCTATTGCTCAACTATGATGTTCAGTAGGTTGAATATGTTAAATGTATTTGTGAGTTATGATATTTTCAACCCATGATGGGTTTATTGGGGTGTAACCCCATTGTACATAGAGAGGCATCTTTGTGTTGACATGGGAGGTGGGACTGTTTTGGTGGTTGGTTAACACACGAGATTTTTAAAGTGGTGTAGGAATATTTTAAGTGAGATAAAGTTTTGGCTTAATATTTATCCTCAAAAAATATAAATTGAAATCAAGTATACTACCCAGCATTGATCATTCTACCCAACAATGAATTCATTTCCTCCTCTGTAAAATAGAGGCTAGTGATACCTGTCTTGCCAGATTCATTATTAAGATCAAATGTATAAATATATATTACATATATGTATAATTTTTTGGAAAACAATATAATAGAGAGGAAACTGTACTCTAAGTTGAATTTGAATCTAGTTCTTTCACTTAGAAGCCAGGAAAACTATAAGTTTTAATTTCCAATATGAGTCTCTCTATTAGGATGGTTCAGTTGTGCTACAATAACGGGTAATCCTCAAGTGTCAGAAATTTAACCTAATCATTTTATTTCTCACAATGCAAGCCAGGGATTAGGGAGGAGAAGGCTCTGTTTGTTGCCTCAAGAAAGCTGATGAGGGCGCCACCATCTCAGAGCTGCGTAGGAGAGAAACTAGAGAACTGTGTAGGCTTTTCACTGCCTCTGCTGGAAGTCTGTGTGCCATTTCCACTTACGTTTTGTTATCTGAAACTAGAGGTATTGGGGCTGGGGTTGTGGCTCAGTGGTAGAGCGCTTGCCCCAAAAGTGTGAGGCACTGGATTCAATCCTCAGCACCACATAAAAATAAATAAGTAAAGAAAGATATTGTGTACATACATCCTCGGCTAAAAAATATTAAAAAACGAAAACCAAAAACTAGGGGCATTGGTTTGGCAACTGGTATTCACAGTTAATTTTAGTAGATATTACAAAATTGCTCTCCTAATCTCTACGTAACAATATGCTAGTACAGCAAAATATTTGGAAGGACACACACTTATTACTTATGGTAACCTTTGGAAAGTTGGAGTGATGGACTGTTTTAGTCAGCTTTTTTGCCACTGTGACCAAAAGACCTGACAAGAACAATGTTAGAGGAGGAAAAGTTTATTTGGCTGATAGTTTCAGAGGTCTCAGTTCATAGATGACCAGCTCCTTTGCTTTGGGCCCAACGTGGGGCAGCACATCATGGTGGAAGAGGAAAGCAGCTGAGGACATGGCCACCAGGAAGCAGAGAGTCAGAGCTCTGCTGACCAGAGACCAAATATAAATCCCAAAAGCACACCCCCAGTGACCCACCTCCCCCAGCCACACCTTCCCTTCCTACAGTTACCACCAGTTAATCCCTATCAGGTGATTAATGCCCTTATTAAGTCAAGGCTCTCAGAACCCAGTCATGTCACCTCTAAACCTTATTGCATTGTCTCACACATGAGCTTTTGGGTAACACCTCACATCGAAACCATAAGAACACTTACCTTTCCTTAACATGCTTCTCTTTTTTTAGAGTGGTTTAAAAGCATTGTTAATTTTGTACTAAAAGGCATGGAATTCTGTAAATAAAAAAATAAATGACTCCAAATTTACATATTGTATTCATTTTTCCAGATTGTCTTTATGCTGCTTAACTGAAAGGGAACAGTGAAATGTGGAACAAATTTGGTGGATATGTTGCCTCTTTTCTTAATCCTCATTCCTTTTTGCTAGGAGTGGCCCTTATTTCTTTTACCTTGACTTGAAACAATTCTGTCCTCACCTTTCTCAGGTCTCTGCTAAAATGTCCCTTCCGAGAGACCTCTTCAATCACCTCATGTGAAGATCCCTGCACATGTTAGTCGTACCCTGCACAGTATCTTTATCTGTCTTCCTTGCTCTCCTTCATTTTTCTTCATTTCAACTTATCACCATTAGATATTCTGTATACTTGCTTGCTTTTTTGATTGTCTTCTTACAAGAGCTTCTTGAGAATAGGGCCCTTGTCTAATTTCACTCAATGCTCTATCTCCAGAGCCCAGGGACTGGAATAAGGGAGACACTTCCACATGTCTGTGTCTTCTTTTGTTGGTTTACATGAGTCACAGTGTTTTTTTAGACAATTCATACAATATAGATGCTTATGAAGGAAAAACAAATACTTGATGAAGAAATGAATGGGTAACCCATATGGTTATTTCAAGGATGAAATGTGAAATATAAGTATATAAATCCTTCACACAATACTTGGCATGTAGAAAATGCTTAATATTACTTTTAAAAGTAATAATTATTAGTGATATTATCAACATTATATTTTATAATAATATCCAGAGGATAATTCTTGCAACATAATAAAAATCAACAAATATTATCTCTGAATATGAATAGGAAAAATTTCATAGTAAAAAGCCCAAAAGGATAGGGACCCAGATACTGATAATTATTGAGTCCTGTTATCCTCCAAATTCTGACTCTGCTAAGGACTGGTTCTCCTTAGGTTTGAAGTACTTTAGATCCTTTTTAAATCATCTACTGCTTCTTTGTATTTCTATTCTGATACAGTTAAAAATACTATAGTTTGGATTATGAATGTCCCCCAAAGGCCCATGTGTAAAGACTTGGTCCTCAGCCTGGCATTATTGAAGTCTAAATTAAAATATAATTCAATACAAGGGAGGAATGTAGTTTTTTCTACAATATTCTTGGAACTGTCCATACTGCATGACTACATGTCATATTCTATAGCTGGCAAATAAACCTACTAGCACTGGTGTTAAAAAATTAGCATTGCTTGTAGGTAGATGTGACATTTCTTTTAAATTATTTTTTGTATTTACAGACAGCATTTTGATTCATTGTACACAAATGGGGTACATCTTTTCATTTCTGTGGTAGTGCACAAGGTAGATTCATAGTATTTGTGTAATCATACATGTACATAGGGTAATAGATGCCTGTCTCATTCCACCATTTTTCATACCCCCCCATTTCCTTCTATGTAATCTAAAGTTCCTCTATTTTTCTCTCACCCCCACCCCCATTACATATCATTCTCCACTTAACAGGGAAAACATTCGACCTTTGGTATTTTGGGCTTAGCTTATTTCACTTAGTATGATATTCTCCAATTCCATGCATTTATCTGCAAATGCCATAATATTATTCTTTAAGGTTGAATAATATCCCGTTGTGTACAATACCACAGTTTCTTTATCCATTCATCTGTAGAAGGGCAAATAGGTTGGTTTCACAATCTAGCTATTGTGAATTGATCTATAAACATTGATGTGGCTGTGTTACTGTGGTATGGTAATTTTAAGTCCTTTGGATATAAACCGAGGAATGGGATAACTGGGTCAAAAGGTGTGTCCATTCCAAGTTTTCAAAGGAATCTCCATACTGCTTTCCAGAGTGGCTGCACTAATTCGCAACTCCACCAGCAATGTATGATTGTGCCTTTTCCCCCACATCCATGTCAACACTTATTATGCTTGTGTTCTTGATAATAGCCATTCTAGTTGGAGTAAGATGAAATCTTATGGTAGCTTTAATTTGCATTTCTGTAATTACTAGAGATGTTGAACCCTTTTTCATATATTTATTAATCACCTGTATGTCTTCTTCTGTAAAGTCTGTCCAATTCCTAGGCCCATTTATTGATTGGGTTCTTTGTATTATTGGTGTAAAGTTTTTAAGTTCTTTATAAGTTTTGGAGATTAGTGATCGATCTATCTGAAGTGCATGTGGAAAAGATTTTCTCCCACTCTGTAGACTCTCTTTTCACATTATTGATTGTATCCTTTGCTGAGAAAAACTTTTTAGTTTGAATTCATCTCATTTATTGATTCTTGCTTTGATATCTTTTGCTTTGGGAGTCTTGTTGAGGAAGTCTGATCCTAAGCCAACATGAAGAAGATTCAGGCCTACTTTGTCTTCTATTGGGTGCAGGGTCTCTGGTCTAATTCCTAAGTCCTTGATCCATTTTGAGTTGAGTTTTGTACAGGGTGAGAGAGATAGAGGTTTAATTTCATTCTACTGCATATGGATTTCCAGTTTTGCCAGCACCATTTGTTGAAGAGGCTATCTTTTCTCCATTGTATGTTTTTGGCTCCTTTGTCTAGTAGTATGAGGTCATCTCTATGTCTTCTATTCTTTACCATTGATCTGCCTGTCTGTTTTGGTGCCAGTATCATGCGGTATTTGTTACTATTGCTCTGTAGTATAGTTTAAGGTCTGGTATTGTGATACCTCCTGCTTCACTTTTTCTGCTCAGGATTGTTTTGGCTATTCGAGGTCTCTTATTCTTCCAGATGAAGACATGATTGCTTTCTCTATTTCTATGAGGAATGTCATTGGGATTTTAATTGGAATTGCACTGAATCTGTATAGTGCCCTTAGTAGAATGGCCATTTTGACAATATTAATTCTGCCTATCCAAGAACTTGGGAGATCTTTCCATCTTCTAAGGTTTTCCTTAATTTCTTTCTTTAGTGTTCTGCAGTTTTCATTGCAGAGGTCTTTCACCTCTTTGTTAGATTGTTTACCAAGCATTTTATTTATTTATTTTTTTTTGAGGCTATTGTGAGTGGAGTAGTTTTTCCTAATTTCTCTTTCAGAGGATTCATCACTTATGAATAGAAATTCATTAGATTTATGAGTGTTGATTTTATATCCTGCTACTTTGCTGAATTCATTGATTAGTTCTAGGAGTTTTCTAGTGGAGTTTTTTTGATCCTCTAAATATAGAATAATGTCATCAGCACATAGTGACAGCCTGAGTTCTTCTTTTGCTATTTGTATCCCTTTAATTTCTTTGGTCTGTCTAATTGCTCTGGCTAGTGTTTCAAGGATGATGTTGAATAGAAGTGGTGAAAGAGGGCATTCCTGCCTTTTTCCAGTTTTTAGAGTGAATGCTTTCAGTTTTTCTTAATGATGTTGACTGTGGGCTTAGAATAGATAGCCTTTACAATGTTGAGGTATGTTCCTACTATCCCTATTTTTTCTAGTGTTTTAAGAATGAAGGGGTGCTGTATTTTATCAAACACTTTCTCAGCATCTTTTGAAATAATCATGATTCTTAACTTTAAGTCTATTGATGTGATGAATTACATTTATTGATTTCCAGATGTTGAACCAACCTTCCATCCCTGGGATGAACCCCACTTGATCATGGTGCACTATCTTTTTAATATGTTTTTGTATGTGATTGCCAGAATTTTGTTAAGGATTTTTGCATCTATGTTCTAAGGGATATTGGTCTAAAGTTTTCTTTCCTTGATTGTGTCTTTGTCTGGTTTTTGTCAGGGTGATACTAGCTTCATAGAATAAGTTTGGAAGGATTCCCTCCTTTTCTATTTCCTGGAATACTTTGAGGAGTATTGGTATTAGTTCTTATTTAAAGGTCTTGTAGAATTCAGCTGAGAATCCATCTGGTCCTGGGCTTTTCTTGGTTGGTAAGCTTTTGATGGCTTCTTCTATTTCAGTGCTTGAAATTGATCTGTTTAGATTGTGTACGACTTCCTGATTCAGTTTGGGAGGATCATATGTCTCTAAAAATTTGTCAATGTCTTCAATATTTTCTATTTTGTTGGAGTATAGATTTTCAAAGTAGCTTCTAATTATGTATTTCAGTGATATCTGTCTTCATCTTTTTCTTCACAAATTCTAGTAATTTGGGTTTTCTCTCTCCTTTTCATTAGTGTGGTTAAGAGTTTATCAATTTTGTTTACTTTTTCAAAGAACCAACTTTTTGTTTTGTCATTTTGAAGTGTTTCTCTAGTTTCAATTTCATTGATTTTTAGCTCCGATTTTAATTATTTCCTTTTTTCTACTATTTTTGGTGTTGATCTATTCTTTTTCTAGGGCTTTGAGATGTGATGTTAGGTCATTTGGTTGTTGACTTTTTATTTTTTTAATGTATGAGCTCAATGCAATGAACTTTCCTCTTAGTACTTCTTTCAGACTATCCCTGAAATTTTGATATGTTGAGTCATAATTCCTGTTTACCTCCAAGAATTTTTAAAATTCTTTCCTGATGTATTTTTTTTATCATTGCATCATTCAATAGCAAATTGTTTAGTCTCCAGGTATAGGAGTAGTTTTTGTTTTTTATTTTATCATTGATTTCTAATTGCATTCTAGTATGGTTTGATAGAATACAAGGTAGTATCTCTATTTTTTTTATTTACTAATGACTGCTTTGTGGCATAGCATATGGTCTGTTTTGGAGAAAGATCCATGAACTGCTGAGAAGAAAGTGTACTTCACATTCATCATGAATGAAATACTCTATACATGTCTGTTAAGTCTTTATCATTGATTGTATTATTTAGTTCTATAGTTCCTTCAGTTTTTGTTTGGAGGATCTATCCAGTGGTGAGTGGTGTGTTAAAAGTCATCCACTATTAATGTGTTTTGATCTATTTGATTCTTAAAATTGAGGAGGGTTTGTTTGATGCATTTATGCTCCATCGTTTGGGGCATAAATATTTAAAATCATTATGTCTTGCTGGTTTATGGTTCCCTGGAGCAATATGAAATGTCCTTCTTTATCCCTTCTGACTAACTTAGGTTTGAAGTCCACTTTATCTGATATAAGGGTGGAGACCCCTGCTCTTTTACGTAGTCCATGTGTGTGGTATGTTTTTCCCCATCCTTTCACCTTTAGTCTGTGGGTGTCTTTTTCTATGAGATGAGTCTCTTTAAGGCAAGATATTGTTGGGTCTTTTCTTTCTTTCTTTCTTTCTTTCTTTCTTTCTTTCTTTCTTTCTTTCTTTCTTTCTTTCTTTCTTTCTTTCTTTCTTTTTGTCTTTCTTTTTAATCCAATTTGCCAGTCTATGTCTTTTGATTAATGAGTGTAGGCCATTAACATTCAGGGTTATTATTGTGATATGATTTGTATTCCTGGTCATTTTGGCTTATTTTTGGTTTTTAAGTTGATTTGGTTTCTCCTTTGATTGGCTTTTCCTTTAGGGTAATTCCTCCCTTTGCTGACTTGTATTGTTGCTTTTCACTTCCTCCTCATGAAATATTTTGCTGAGAATGTTCTGTAGTGCAGGCTTTCTATTTGTAAATTCTTTTAACTTTTGTTTATCATGAAAAGATTTCATTTCATTGTGAAATCTAAAGGTTAGTTTTGGTGAGTATAGGATTCTTGGTTGGCATTCATGTTCTTTCAGAGCTTGAAATATATTGTTCCAGGCCATTCTTGCTTTTAGGATCTGGGCTGAGAAATCTGCTGATATCCGATTTGGTTTCCCCATATATGTAATCTGATGCTTTCCTCTCGCAGCCTTTAAAATCCTATCTTTATTTTGCATGTGTATATTTTCATTATAATGTGCCTTGGTGTGGATCTGTTGTAATTTTGTGAACTGGTGTTCTGTAAGCCTCTCGTATTTGGTTTTCCATTTCATTCTTCAGATTTGGGAACTTTTCTGGTATTATTTCATTGAACAGGTTATTCATTCCTTTGGTCTGTTTCTCTGTGCCTTCCTTAATCCCAATAACTCTTAAATTTGGTCTTTACATGATACCTCTTTCTTGGAGGTTTTGTTCATGATTTCTCACCATCTTCTCAGTTCGTTCAACTTTATTTTCAAGAGTAAATATTTTGTCTTCATTGTCTGAGATTGTCTTCCATGAGATCTATTCTGTTGGTGATGCTTTCTATTGAGTTTTTAATTTGGTTTGTTGTTTCTTTCAAGTATTTTTTTCCCAGAATCTCTATCTCCTTATTGAAGTGCTCTTTTGCTTCCTGCATTTGCTCTTTCAACTGTTTATTGCAGTGATCATGCATTGCCTGCATTTGCTCTATTATCTCATCTTTTGCTTCATGGATCATTTTAATTATGTAGATTCTAAACTTTTTCTGTCTTTTCTACTGCCTTGCTGTCATTGGTTTCCATCACAATAGCATCTTTGTTTGTTAGGGACACTTTCTCCCTCTGTTTGTTTATATTGTTTCTGTATATTCCCCTCTGACAGTGAAGATCTGAGGTACTGCAGCTTCCCCCGTAGGCTTATTGCGACCCTGCGCGGTTTCTAGTCCTTCTCCTTTGAGAGGGAGATCAATATTAGCAGTACCTAATACAAACAATGTGTAGACCTAAACCAAATAGCCCCTATAAAGAATTTAACTGTATTGTAACAAGCAGAATGGGTTTGATTATTATCTACAGTATGGCCAATAGGCTTGCAATGAGCTCTACAACTTCTAGTAGTGGACGAAGAGGATAGGGTGGGTGTAGGATGTAACTTAATGGGAAAAGAAGTGAGTAAATAGTGGTACCTGATCAAGGGAAGCATGAGAGCGAGATCAAAAGAAGTTGGTCTATAGCATGAGAAAATGGAGGAGATGCCAAGGGAATAAGCAAATAAAAGGAAACTAGAGTGAGAAAAAAAAAAAGAATAAGAAGTTCAATATTAAAAACAAATGATATGTTTCACAGTCATCCACCACTCAAACCTCCCAGTCCTCAGTATCTTGGTGCAAGTGTGGTACCTGTCAAAGGGCCTCCAGTCTCCTGTAGGTGTCTCAAGAAAGGAGCCTCTTCTCCAATGATGGTGGCCATGCCCCCAGGGATAATTCAGAATGTCTACACCAGCCTCCAGAGATACTGGGGAGCTGCAGTGCAGGTATATGCTAATCTGCGCTGGGCATGGGGGTGTGCTGAGGTTCATGTTCGGCAGGGTGTAGGGATGCCCTGAGGTCCATTTGTGGCAGGGGGCAGGCAACCCATTCTCCTGACCTTTTTGTTTTCACATTACATTTTAGTCTTTAAAAGCAACAACACTTCAAATATATACATATATGGCTTGATTTCAAATATAACTTGGCAAATACACTGAATTTTTTTGTTGAGTGAATCAGCATTGCATTTTGTTATTTTAGAAAAATTATTTTTCAATTTTAATTACTTCTTTCCACGTATATGATAAATCTTTCAATTCATTCAGAAATCATTTTACGTCCTTAACTTGTTTTTATGTCAGTACTGAAAACTCTTAGTAAATATTTTATAGGAAAATATTCTGTAGTTTTATAGCTGTGGATGAGATCCTACCCCATTTCTGCTTAGATGTTGCTGAAAAGAGAAAAGCTACTGGCTTTTAGAAATGTAAAAATGAATAACTTTGTTTTCTGGTTGAAAATGAAATTCAAAAGGTAAAATATTTGAAGGGTTGTTGCTTTTAAAGCCTAAAATGTAATAATAAATTGCCAAGTAAAAACAGATTATTCCAGATTATTCCATTTATTCTTATCATTTGATCAGTTGACTTTTATTTGAGTACCTACTAAATTTAAAATACTGTTACTAGGTATGGTAGTTGAAGAGGTTAATAAGGCATACTTTCATCAAGAAACTTACATTGTTGGGGGATTCAATGTAAACAACAAATGTAGGCAAAAATAACAAAGACTGCAGTATATTCTCCTTATGGCTCACTGTAATCCTTCTGAGGGCAGCAGGTTTGATACTCAGCACCTAGTATTAGATGTTTAATAGCAGTTGAATGTGAGCAAGAAATGATTCATTCCAGTGGGAAGGCTTGTGGGAAGTTTCATTGAGCTACTTACTTGGGAAGAACTATAAAAATGGGTAGAATTTTAAAAAATGGAAGAGATGGGGGAAGACCCTAAGAGCATCCTAGTTGAGGCAACAGTATGATCAAAGCATGGATGTGTAACATTTCCTAAAATGTCTGGGGAATGGTGAATAGTTGGATATGGCAAATTATAGCTACCCAAAGAGATGTAGTCTAGGACACGAAGAGGGAAGTCTTGGAAAGATTGAGCATAAAATTGAGACTGAGTTTGGGCTTTGAGTGGTGGACACCGGGGAGCCACAGAAGGCATGTAGGAGGGGTTATAAGCCTGTTTCCCAGTGAGGGTTTCAAAGTTTGTGTGGAAACCAGTTTGTAAGCTCTAGGAACATACCAAGCACCAGATTGACATGAAGAGCTAAACTCGAGCAATGTCAGGGACGGTGAAAAGGAAGGATGAATGTGGCAGTGTCCCACAGAGACACAGAGGAAGGGCTTGGGCAACCAAGCAGGTGTGGGTTGGGGAGATTTTCTCTGACTTCAGTAGTTTAGGACTGAGTGGTGAAGAGGATGCTGTTGCCTTTACGGAGAAGGAGCGTTTGAGGAAAAGCACAGTGTTCTGTTTTCGATTTTGCAAACTTTGAACTTGAATTCCAGGGGGCATATTTCTGGCACTTGGAAGAGGGTAGTATAATGGGTTACAACCTGAAAAACTTTATTGGTCTAAATTTGGAATTATCATTATTTTCAAGTGGCAAAATTGCGAACATTACAAAGAGTTTCTAAACAAGTAGTAAAATTTTTATGGTATAATATAAAACTCAATATTTATTTTTTAGGATTTTTTTCCCCCTGTGTACTAGGGATTGAATCCAGGGCCTTGTGCATGCTGGGCAAGTGCTCTACCACTGATCTACATCCCTAACCCCTTTTAAAATTTTTATTTTGAGACAAGATCTTGGTAAATTGCTGAGGCTGGCCTCAAACTTATAATCCTCCTAGCTCAGCCTCCCAAATAGCTAGAATTATAGGTGTGTATCACTATGCCTAGCTTCTTTGATTATATTTTTGCCATGTTAATTTTAGTTCTCTCCTTCTTTTTACTTCCTGAAGACCAATAACCAAAGAAATAATAAATGCTTTTCTTTTTGAGATTCCTATCCAGTTTGATGAGGTCTAAAGGAACAATATGTTAAGTACAATTTGAAAAGTTTTGCTCTCTTTTTAAGTTGGACCTAGAAATTGAAACCATCTATCTGAGGTAGAAGCCTCTTCTCTCTAGGGTAGATGGGAGGTGTTTACGGCTTATTGACTAATATGGCTGCTATCACTGGTGCCCCTAAACCAGGACAACCAGATGGTATTGCACAATTAATTCTCAATAAAAGCAAATAAAATCCTAGTTCTGAAAACAGCCCTGGGCACTGACCTTCTCTGAAAAACCTGCTATGATCCAATGTCTGTTCTTCCTGATTGGAGGATTTTGCTTTCCATTTTTGTCAGCACCAAGGCATTTTTGATTTACCAACATACTTGGTTTGGTTTTTATTCTGTAATTGCAGTAAGATATGTATAACATAAAATTAACCATCTTTAACTGGTTGTAAGTCTACCTCCCACAGTGTTAAGTACATTCACATTGTTGTGTAACTGTATGGGGCTCAGTAATGTCCCAAAGTGAAGGTCTCGGAAGCAAAGTGTCTCTGACCTTTTCTCGCCCACCTGTCTTTCATCCTTCATTCTCCTGCAAGGCAGGTCACAGAAGCCAGAATAACTCTTTTCTGAGGCAGCTCATAGATACCAGAACCCCTTCTCCCCAAAGCCAGCCCCAAACCCCAAAATATTCCTTTAATGTTCCCCTGCCTTCCTGTGTAAGTTGATTGGCCGGTGGACTGGGGTTGTGACTCAGTGGTAGTGCTCCTGCCTAGCATGTGTAAGGCCTTGGGTTTGATCCTCAGCACCACATACAAATAAATAAAATAAAGGTATTGTGTCCATCTATAACTAAAATTTTTTAAAAAGTTGATTGGCCACAAATTAAATCTCTGATCTGTTATGTGATTGTAGGCCATAAGAGCCCCATTTGAGAAAGTGTCCTGCCCCACACCTCAGAGGAAGGTATCCTGCACAGAGGCCAAAAAGAATCTGGACAGCCCTTGCCAGGTTTCCTCTCAGTCTGCTACTATTTGATCATACCCCGTCTCCACCCATTTTTTTTTCTTTTTTCTTTTGGTATGGGGATTTAACCCAGAGGTGCTTAACCACTGAGCAACATCCTTAGCACATTTTTTTATTCTTTTTATTTGGAGATAGGGTCTTGCTAAGCTGCTTAGGGCCTCCTAAGTAGCCGAGGCTGGCTTTGAACTTGTGATCCTCCTGCCTCAGCCTCCAGAACTGCTGGGATTACAGGTGTGTGCCTCCTCGCTTGGCTAGGTCATACCCCTTTTACCTACTTATGTTTCAAAGCAGCAGTCCACGCTTCATTGATCCATCCAAAGCATAAAAATAGATACTTCATCCTGGGTCTTTGAGTCTTTAACTTAAGGCTTCATCTCACATAACACTATGATCAAATAAATTTGATATGGCTTTTCCTTTATTAATCCATTGCCAGTTTATTTTCGTAGAGTCAAGTATCTAACCTCCAGAGGGAAATTTTGCACTTCTCTATACAACCACTCTCCAGAACTCTCTTCATCTTGCAATACTGAAACTTGTACCCATTAAATAACCCCTGTTGACTCTCCCCACAGGCCAACAGCCACCGTTCTATTTTTCTGTCTCTGTGAACTGACTTTTCCCAGTACCTCATATTAGGTGGAAACATATAGTATTTGTCTTTTTATGATGCTTTCCTGGTTTTGATCCAACTCCTTGGGTGGGAATTGAATTCTCATTGGGCTTTGTGTACCCACTAACAGGATGAAGGTCTGGACTTTAGCACCTCACTGATATCACGCTGTCCCACACAGCCTGTCCTCCCCCACCCCCACGCGCCAAGAACATTAGATGTAATGAAACAACGCTTTAACCACATGTAAATTCCTGTGTCCGGTCCACTCTCATTCAAATCATAAAACTGGAAGGAATCCTGAGGCTCAGAGCATTCGGCTGTCTTATGGCAAAATGTACTTCCACTTCCTCCTCCACCCCTCATTCAAATCTGTAGACAGATTAAATATCAATGGCAAGAATGTAAGATCTTGCAAATCAAAAGACTAGGCAAAGCAATTCAAAGAGCTAGAATATAGAAAACAACCACATCAGAAGTTTGGCATTTATATTATACTTTTTTCTAAAGACAGTAACATTATCAGATACTATCTAAACAATGAGTCAAGTCCTTCTGAAAATTGTAGCCTGACAAATTAATCTCCCCCTAAGAAATATCCCTCTGGATGACCTTGTTTGATTTGAAACCAAAGATGTTACCCTTTGGAAAGCATGTGTGGTTAGTGCAACTGAGCCTCAGAGGAGTGTTTTTACAATAGATCTTGGTGGATCTGGCATGCGGTTGAATGGGCACTGTATAATCACCAGCACGAATCTAAAGGTTAGTGAGTTCACCCAGTTCAGCTCACATAGGAGTGGAGAGTGCACTCTGACTTTAGAACTCTTTTAATAAAACCTTTACCACATGAGCAACTTATCACATATGATTTAACCAAGTACTGTTGTACACCTGGCACTTAGTACAATGCCTGATACACTACAGGAATTCAGTAAATGTTTGTTGAATGATAAAAACATTTAAGTCTCCAAATCTCTCACTTGTCAACCTGCAGTTGGAGTTCATATCTGTCATCTATTACTGTTAACAGTACATTTAGGGAGCATTTTCTAGATTCCAAGAAGCTTAAGGAGGTGTGAAATAGTCTGGGGCCAAACTGCATCCCCCACCTGAATAACTGAGACTATTAGGATTTGTTTGTGATCTTCCATTAATTTAACAGTTTGTTCCTGTTGCTTCATGAAATGTACTATTGGAAAGGGTATCGTAAAGCTTTTTATTTGTTAGAGGAAAAAAAAGTGAGATGCCTGACCACAACAGGCTATTTTTTTCAACTTAATAGAAATTCCATGAACTGGAAATATGCTGGGGCTGGAATCATACTGGGTTCAAGGAACTGATGAATGTGGATTACAATGCTTTCACAGGGAGCCAGAGCCCAGTTTCCTTTTCAACTATGATGTTGTCAGTACAGTCTAGTCCTCACCATGTGGGCACAGCAGTTCCCAGTGGAGCCTTGGAATGAAGTTGGAAACTGAGAAGAGAGGCGGGAGCCAGAGTGTTAACCTGGCTCCTAGACCACTACCTGAAGCAGACCCGCTGGTCTTTTTGAAGCTGGAAGTGAAATGTACTCTGTACATTTTAGTTACATAGGCTAATGCATTCTTATTTTTACTTGAGATATTTGGATTGGGTTTTCATCTCTTGCAATCCAGAGACCCAACTTGTGAAATAGGTCCAGGAGAGGAAGAAGGACAAAAGAAATATAGTAAGAGGGATGACAAGAGTAACATACTTGCATAATATTATGGAGGCTTTAATGTTTGGGACAGAGGCTGAAGCTTGAAAATAACTTCAGATACTGACAGTAGGGTCACAACACAGTCTAGGAAGTCTGGTACTGAAGTTCAGAGTCAGTGTGAAGAAAGTGGGAGTTACAGTAATGTCTGGATATAGTGTTGTGTAACTCCACTTTTGGTTGACAGATTATTTTTCAGCTCTCCTTGGAATATCTGAAACATGGGACAGGCTCTCATCATAGATTTACATAATATGAATATGATAGAATCAAATGAATTAATGTCTAAACTAATTAAACACCTTCATGGACTCATTTGTTGATCTTGTGTGAATGATAGTCCTAGTTTATGATTATGTTAACTTTTAACAGAGGTTTCTTATCACAGTATGAGTTTCTACACAACATTTAAGCTCCTTTGTTCAAGTGCAGGGATTCAGAAGTACTGCTATAATTTCTGGCAGTGACAGAATTTTGTCCATGCCCTATTCCCTTACATTGACTTTTTTGGGTCATGTGTATCCAAAAATGTTTCCTGACTCTTCCACTGGCTATATTTTCCTTTGTCCTTTCTGGATGCCTCCTACTCAGACAACTTAATTCTAATTGACACAGGGATTTTGCATACTGATGGACAGGCTTGTCACTGCCCACTTGTGGTCACACAAGTGTAAACCAGGGCTGAGCCTTTCCTGGGTATTTTGACTTTGGCTTAGTGTCAGCCATAGTCACTATTTGGAGTTTCCAGTCTCTTCAGAGGAAGTCTTAGCTAGGTCTTAGAGGTCTCAGATCTATTTTATAGCTGCTTGGCACAAACTTGACCCCAGATTTAGTCAGAAATTTATGTCAGCTCTCTAAACCTGTGTTGTATGGAAGTAAGAGGGTCAGTGTTGATATGTCTCCAAGGAAATTCCTGGACACCTTACTTAAAGTATTGTCTGTTGGTCTTACTTCTTCTCTGAAATGATTTTATTTTTTATCATCTTTTAAAATTTTTATATTGTTTTTCTCTGAGATGATCTTTGGAAGGCAAGCTGGAGTTCATATTAAATTCTTGACAGAATTCTCCAGAGAAATAGAATGAATTTGTGTATGTGTGTGTGTGTGTTTGTGTGCACATGTGTGTGCATGTGCATTTATAATTATAGCATGGGTAGTTTTAATAATTGGCTCAAGCATTTATAAAGACTGAGCATTCCCATGATCAGCCCTTTGCAAGCTGGAGACCTAAGAAAGCCAGTGGTAGCACCAGGGAGCTGACAGTGTAAACCCGGTTCAAGAACAACAGAAAACTGTTGTTATAGCTCAAGCTGTCAGCTCTCTAAGCCTGCAGGGAAGCAAGAAATTCAGCATTAATTTGTCTCCAAGGGAATTCCTGGACAAATAAAATTTTCTCTGGACAAAGAAAATTCACCATCCTTCACCTCTTTGTTCCATTTAGGCCCTCAACAGATTGGATGCCCCGGCCCGCAGGACATCAATGGGTACCTGGAGGGGGGTGCTGAGATTGAGAGAGACAAGAGACACGAGAAATGGAGACAAGACAAAAGCCTGATCAAGTCTCGTTTATTAGAGGAATAAACACAGTTAATATAAAGTACAGAAACCAATCAGAGTAAAGTGCGCGAAGGCAAGACTAGTCTCACGCCAGAACTCCAATAAGGAAGTGTAGTTGTCCAATCATGAAGCACCATGCAATCTAGTGTGATGCACCTGGTATAGTCTGACAGGTGTGTAAACAGGTAATGGCATGCCCCGCCAGCATCTGGCAGGCGCCATCTTAGCTCAGCATGAGGCGAGGCAGGAGGCGTGACCATGAGTCAAAGCGCCTGACCATAAGCCAAGGCGTGTGAGCATGAGCCAAGGTGCGTGACCTTGAGGCAAGGCAGGGTGTGTGACCTGCCGGCTCCGGACAATTGGATACTGCCCACCACATTGGGGAGAGTAATCTATGCTACTGAGACCACTAATCTCATTTGGAAACACTTCACAGACATACACAGAAATAATTTTTAATCTGGGCACCCCATGTCCCAGTCAAATTGACACAAAATTAACCATCGTAATTCTCTATAGATGTTAATACCTATGTCTACAATATATTCTCAGTTAATTATCATCCAGTGAAATAGCATTGGCTTACAGAAGGCCTTTCCAAGAAAGAGCTAATCAAGGGGAAGGTTGAGGTGGGAAAGTGGAAGGTGGGCTACAAGAGGAGTCTGGGTCCCCTTGATTTATGGAAAGGGTGTGACAGCATAGCCTGGGACACAGGACTCTTCCCAGTAGAAGGGGGAAAACTTGTTGAGGTCTGAGATTTGAAAGACGCAGCTGGCTCTCTACATGTAATGCTTTTGATTCATCCATTTTGGAGGTGAGTGTCTACTTTTAAGTACAGGTGGCCCTCTGAATTGGAGGGTTCTACATTGTGGATTTAATCAACCTTGGAACAAAAATATTCAGACAAAAAAATTGCATCTGTACTAGAAAATTTACACACTTCTTTCCTTCTCACTATTCCTTAAATGATATAGTGTAGCAACTATTTACATAGTATTTACATCATGTCAGGTTTTAGAAGTAATCTAGAGTCGATTTAAAATACATGGAGCAACCATAGATTTTGGTATCCTTGGGGGTTCCTGGGACCAATCCCCTGTGGATACAGAAGGACAACTATAGTTCAATTTCTTTTATTAATTAATTAATTAGTTAATTAATTATGTGGTGCTGAGAATTGAACCCAGTGCCTCATGCATTCAAGGTTAAGTGCTCTACCACTGAACTACAACCCCAGCCCTACTTCAATTTCTTGCTTCTGAGAAACAGTCTTCTTTACTCTTTCCTTCAAAATCCTCTTTTTAGTTTCCCCTAAGAGCTCTGATACTGTAGGAATCAGTTTTAGACTGCTGACATCTCTCTCACTCATCTCTCCATCTTTCCAGGATTCAGCTGCATAGAGAGGATACCATCTTCTATCGCATCATATTTGAAGAAACACTGGTAAAACATGGTTTGCGTTTATGTGAGATGTGGCCCAGTTCTTAACCAGAGCCAGCTTTTTTTTCTTAGTTGTTATGGGGATCAAACCAGGGCCTCATCTGTTCTATACAAGTGTTCTGCCACTGAACCACATGCCCAGCTCCAGATTTTTTTCTTTCCTGTAGCTTTTTCTTCTTAGAGATCTTAAACTCCAGTTTAACTTCTTCTAATGAAGAAAGTGAAGCAGTCATTTCTTATACCTTTCCATTAGGGAATAGATGTTTTTAAAACAACACACTTTCAGAAATATCTGGGCAGCATATAAACACATTCCCAGAAGAGGCAGCAGGAGGCACTCCAGTTGATTCCTATTACAATGCAGTGCGAAAACCTGTGCCTTCCACGGATTTGGAGCTTTGCTTTGATCAGTGCTGTCTTCTGATGAATTAAGCTCTCAAAGTTAAAGGAAGTGGTGAAGCAGCTCAGAAGTGGAGGCTGACTTGGCCCATGCTGTTGTGGGGTGAAGTGAGTGATCAGCTGTTGGCTGAGCACATCTTTCCCCAGCTGTATCCCAAAGCTGAGAATTTTAATAGCTTTCTATGATGCTTCATGTAGAAGCAGGAAACCATTCCAAATCCACATGTTCCCAGGGCTTGCCTGAGTCATCGTTAAGTGTCCTGACCTTTCCAATGTCCTTGGTTCTTGTTGACCGAGCAAGTCAAAGTCAGGAAACAGGTAAGCAACCTGCCTTCCTCAACAGGCAATCACATGTATTTTGATAAAGCTGCTGGAATTTTTAATAGAGTATAACTATTCAAACTCCATTTTACTCACTGTGGCTTCAGTGTTGTTTTTGGAATGGCAAAAGATTTTCTTGGTTTGAGCTTTGATTTGGGATTGGTTTTAATAAAAGACTTTAGGGGACAGCTTTTCCAGAGGGAAATCTGAGTTGCTTCAGGATAGAAGTTTATTCATATTTGCTTAAAATGAATTTACCTCCTGGAGTTAGAATTAAAATGTGACCATTAACTTAAAGAACATGTCTACTGCTTAATATCCCAAGGAATGTTATTTCATGTAAAACTGTCATATGTAAAATGTATATTTTGAAATATAAAAGAGACTAGAACTCACTAAATGTTAAACATATGAGTCCAGGAAGGATGAATGCTCCATGCATCTATGAGTTCGTTGGGATGAACCCAACTATGTATAACTATAAATCTCTAATAAAATTATTTTAAAAAGATCTGGGAAGTAATACCAAAAAAAGAATGAGTGTCTGGCATGTAGTAGATGCTCATGAATGATAATAGTTGAAGAAGTGGGATCCAAAAGACCAATAGGTTTTCACAGCATTGTGTTTAGTGAGAAAAATAAAAATACCTTTATCAGCTGATATTTAAGATGTAAAATATTTCTTGATGGTACTTAGTGAGTATTAGTTGACCCATTTTAAACACTGTTTTCTTTTGTTTTAGTAATTGATGCAATAAGTAGTACTGTTGCCTGAATAGCAGCTATTTCATTCCCAAAGAGGAAGCTCTGCTCAGACTGCAGTATCAACTGATGATTTTAATGAGCTGGAAAGTATTATGGGTTTGGGGATGAAGGTCTAAAGTTGTTAATTAGGCAAATTAACCTGTTGATTTTTTAACTTTACTTGTGGATAACTGGTTTCCAAAGGCTAAGGTTTCAACGGAGATCTTTGAAGGTGCTAAAACTCTTATTAAAAACAAAAATACCTTGCCCCCGCAAAACTCTAAAGAAAATGATGCGTAGGGAAGTATGTTTTAGGAAGTTCAAATGACAGACTTATGATAAGCTATGGTGGTCTTTTGCAAAACTTTAAATTGAAGTTTCAGCACAGTAATGTCTTTAAATGAAATGTTTTCTATTCATTTTTTTCCATTGGATAATGTATTCAGGAAGGAAATAGGGTTTAACATAGCATTATTTTAACTGAGCAAGAAAAGAGCATGCGGTCACTGAGAGGCAAAACTAGTCTCTGGGAATTGTAGGCAAAACAATCCAGGATATGAAGAAGTCAGTGTCAAACTATGCCATCATCAGTCTTTGTCGGCGTGCTTGGGGCAGCCTGATGTACACCTGTCTAGCTGATTTTATTTAGGCTGCATTAACTGAGATGCTGCCATACCCCTGTCACACTGCAAACAGGTTGTGGACCAAAGGGAAAAAGTAGGAATTAGGCACCATTTAATCAACATATCCTTTGTCATTATCCAAATAAGAAATGTATAATGCTCTTAGGGCAGAGAAGGGCACATACTTTTAGGCTAAGGTTAGTTGGTTATGATGTACATTTATCATGTAAATGAGAGGAGATATCCAGGGCAAGGAGTAAAACTGTGTCAGAAAGTTTAGTGAAAATAAACCGGTTCTAGGCTAAAGTTGAAACCATTTTTTCCCCACTTTCATCCCTCCCTCTCAGTCTTCCACTTTCCTCCATCCATCAAACCATTCTTGGTGTATGAGAGGGTTTTATGTTGGACACCAACCACACGGAAGTGGTAAGAAGATGGCTGAGAACTTGAAACATAGCATACCCTCCCCTTGGTGGAAATCTGTGGACAATAAAGAAATACATAGGGCAATACAACTCAAGAAAATAACTGAGGCTGTGAAAATGTCAAAACACAAGACAACTTGGGAGAGCTGAAGTTCTATAAAAACTTTAATACAATACCATCATCTCTGTTAGGTTGCTAATTGAAATTGTATTAGATTTGTGTATTTTTAAAGAATCTTAGTACTATAATATTCCTATCCAAGAACCTAGTATACAACTTTTCATATTCAATTTTGCATATTGCAGTAGGATTTAATATTTTCTTCATATGGTATTCTTATTAAATGAACCACTATGCATTTTCTTTTTTTATTTATTTTAATTAAAAATCATAAATTTACATAGGGCAATATTGTTTGATTCATTCTGTTATTTTTTTCCCTTCCCCAACCCTCCCACCCCTCTTTTCCCTCTATACAGTCCTTCCTTTCTCCATTCTTACCACCCTCCTTATCCCTAACCTTAAACCTAACCCTAACCCTAACACTAACCCCTCCTACCCCCCCTTATATATCCTCATCCGCTTATCAGCGAGATCATTCGTCCTTTAGTTTTTTGAGATTGGCTTGTCTCACTTAGCATGATATCCTCCAATTTCATCCATTTGCCTGCAAATGCCATAATTTTATCATTCTCCATGGTGGAGTAGTATTCCATTGTATATATATGCCACAGTTTCTTTATCCATTCATCAACTGAAGGGAATCTAGGTTGGTTCCACAATCTGGCTATAGTTAATTGAGCAGCTGTGAACATTGATGTGGCTGTATCTCTGTAGTATGCTGATTTTAAGTCCTTTGGGTATAGGCCAAGGAGTGGGATAGCTGTGTCAAAGGTGGTTCCATTCCAAGCTTTCTGAGGAATCTCCATACTGCTTTCCAGAGTGGCTGCACTAATCTGCAACCCCACCAGCAATGTATGAGTGTACCTTTCTCCCCACATCCTCACCAACACCTATTGTTGCTTGTGTTCTTGATAATTGCTATTCTAATTGGGGTGAGATGAAATCTTAGGGTAGTTTTGATTTGCATTTCTCTTATTGCTAGAGATATTGAACATTTTTTCATATGTCTGTTGATTGCTTGTACATCTTCTTCTGTGAAGTGTCTGTTCATTTCCTTAGCCCATTTGTTGATTCGATTATTTGTATTCTTGGTGTAAAGTTTTTTGAGTTCTTTATAGATTCTGGAAATTAGCGCTCTATCTGAAGTATGAGTGGCAAAGTTCAAGGCCCTTCTAGCTTTTAGGGTCTGGATTGAAAAATCTGCTGATATTCTTATTGGTTTCCCCCTGAATGTAATTTGATTCTTTTCTCTCACGGCCTTTAAAATTTTGTCTTTATTTTGTATGTTAGGTATTTTCATTATAATGTACCTTGGTGTGGGTCTGTTTTAATTTTGTATATTTGGAGTCCTATAAGCCTCTTATACTTGGTTTTCCATTTCATTCTTCAGATTTGGGAAATTTTCTGGTATTATTTCATTGAATAGATTGTTCATTCCTTTGATTTGTTTCTCTAAGCCTTCCTCAATCCCAATAATTCTTAAATTTGGCCTTTTCATGATATCCCATAGTTCTTGTAGATTCTGTTCATGATTTCTTACCATCTTCTCTGTTTGGTCAACTTTGTTTTCAAGATTAAATATTTTGTCTTGAATGTCTGAAGTTCTGTCTTCCAGGTGTTCTATCCTATTGGTTATGCGTTCTATGGAGTTTTTAACTTGGTTTATTGTTTCCTTCATTTCAAGGATTTCTGTTTGGTTTTTCTTCAATATCTCTAACTCTTTATTGAAATGATCTCTTGCTTCCCGTATTTGCTCTTTTAACTGTTCATTGGTGCGATCATTTAATGCCTGCATTTGCTCTTTCATCTCCTCGTTTGCTTCCCTGATTGTTTTAATTATGTACATTCTGAACTCCCTTTCTGACATTTCTTCTGCTGTGCTGTCATTGGGTTTTATTGATTTAGTATCTAGGTTTGTTTGGGACATTTTCTTCCCTTGTTTTCTCATATTGGTCAGATGTCAGTGGGACTTTGTGATATTATAGAATTCTTCTATTGGCTTATAGTGTCCCTGTAGATTTCCAGTGTATCACCTTTCTGCCTTCACTAGTGTGAAGTCTTGGAGTAATTTGATAATGCAGTGCTTCCAAGGAAAGCTGCCCCTAGCCCGCTACTGGTTCCAGGACTTGGAGCTGGCTCTGTGTGGAAAGGCTCTCCGTGGGAGGCCTGCTCCGAGAAGCTAGCCTGGAAAGGCACTTCCCGCCAGAGGGCGCCGGGATGCGGGCTGCTTGGGGAAGTCCCTGGCTGCCCTGTCCTGGTCCCTGAAGCAACCTGCGGGCAGGAACTCGCCACCCTGGTTCAGGGAATTGAAGCTTGGTTCTGTGCAGAAAGGCTCTCACTGGGGGGCCTGCTCCTAGATGCTGGAGAATCTGGCCCTGTGGGAGGAGCCCACCACCGGAGTGCGCAGAGCTGCCTGGGGAAGACTCTAGCTGCCCTGCCCTACTCTAATAAGCCCCCTGAATCCGGGCCTGCCACCCGGGCAGCGCTTCACTGGGTGGGGGAGACTCACCCCGTGGCTCTATTTTAGTCTGAGTCTCTCAATGCCTCCCCTTCTTGAATCCTGGGTTCTGGAGCGACTAGAGATGCAGTCACCCTCTAGTCTGCCATCTTGGATCGCCCCCTGCATTTTCTTATTTTAATGAAAAGTAGAAATTCTTATTTCCATTTCTCAGTGATTACTGCTAAATCGGGAAAAATCATTTCAGAAATCTGTATCTGTCCATCTCACAAATTCTTATTCTCATGTTTTTTTAATAGTTATGTCAGTAAAGTGATTAGTCTTATTTTTCCTATGATTTTTACATAGTATTAATTTTTCTATATGTGTGGTGTGGCATTTACTACCACTGGGGGTAGCCATCATTTCTGCCTAGTTCTTCATGTGATGTTGATTTTTGAGAAATAACTTATTATATTTAAGTACTTTCTATTTTACTTAATGTCTCTTTTAGAAATGGTGGTTTAATGTTGAGACTTTTTCCTCCGTTTATTAATATCCCATGGTGTTTCCCCTGTAATTTTTTGATACTTTTCTTTGTTGATAGATTTTCAGATGTTGAACCTCCCTTTCCTCCTGGAATAAGCTGTATTTGATCATAGTGCGATATTATTCTCAGGTATTGGGGGACATTATTTTATTTAGAAGATTATATAAAAATGGGTATAAAATAACCAATTTTAAATGACCCCACTTGGAATCTGACAGTCTTACATGTAAACGTGAACGTGTTTTCCATTGAACCTGCAGTGGTTTTCCTTCCACAGCCACTGGTAAAATCCTGTCCATCACTCAAGGCGTCCCTCAGTGTTGTTTCACCTGTGAAAACTTGCCTTCCTGTGGCCTTAGTGCATGAAATCATGTCTTATTCCATTCCTTTGCAATATGTTAGAGTCAAAGCCTAATTCTCAAAAGGTTAACATGATATTTGTATAAAATACACTGTGAGCCCTTGTCATTAGTGATGGAACCAACAGATAATAAGTTGATTTAAAGAGCTTTTGATGAACAGATAATGATGTAGTTTTTTGGGGAATTGAGTGCTACCATGAGTTGGATAAATCAGCCAAAATGGTCAAAGTCCTAAAGGACAATAAAATTTTATGTTTTTTTTTTTTTCTACTGAACAAAAATAATTTGAATCTCTGGACCTAAATCTACAAGTCTTTACATAGCCTCACAGAATCAATTTAAAGAAAGGTATATTTTCTTTTTTTTCTTTTTTTTTTTTTTGTGTGAGGGTATGATTTTTTTTATTTTTATTTTTATTATTTTTTATTTTTTTTATTGTAAACAAATGGGATACATGTTGTTTCTCTGTTTGTACATGGCATAAAGGCATACCATTTGTGTAATCATAAATTTACATAGAGTAATGTTGTTTGATTCATTCTGTTATTTTTTTCCCTTCCCCCCACCCCTCCCACCCCTCTCACCCCTCTTTACCCTCTATACAGTACTTCCTTCCTCCATACTTGCCCCCCTCCCTAACCCTAACTCTAACCCTAACACTAACCCTTCCCTCCCCCCCATTATGTGTCATCCTCCACTTATTAGCTATATCATTCGTCCTTTGGCTTTTTGAGATTGGCTTATCTCACTTAGCATGATATTCTCCAATTTCATCCATTTGCCTGCAAATGCCATAATTTTATCATTCTTTATGGCTGAGTAATATTCCATTGTATATATATACCACAGTTTTAAAGAAAGGTATATTTTCTGAAGGAATTAACTAATCCAGGGAGGGACCTATAAGATGATGTAACATCAAAAGGATTTGCAAAGGAGTAGGGTAAGGGAAGAATGGAGGAACTTTGGATTGTGTAGAGGGAAATTGAGGGGAGGGAAGGTGGAAGGGGGAAGAAATGATGGTAGAATGAGACAGACATTACCCTATGCACATGTATGATTGCATGAATGGTGTGCATCTACATCATGTACAACCAGAGAAATGAAAATTTGTACCCCCTTTGTGTACAGTGATCCAAAATGCAGTCTGTAAAAATAAAGATAAATAAAAAGGATTTGCAGCCTTCCTTTGGCCAAAATTCTATGCTTTGAATACTTTTTAAAATACAGTAGTATAAACCCATAATATACAACGTCCTTAATGTTTGAATTATATGCATGCTTGACCTGTCAGAACGGTTTAGAGGGAAACAGTTTTGAATACATCACACAGTTTAAGGTTTGAGTCTGGGTCCTGCAAACCTGATCCTTACCATGTGTGGTTTGTATGGTTGGAGAAGAGGTTTGGGACTGTTGGAGGAATAGAAAAGATAGATTTAGGGCTTGGGAGCAACAAGAGAAAGCACTTTGACATATCTTTTGAATTCTTATAACAACTCAAAATGACCATTTTTCATCAGACAGAGGGTATAAATGGGGGTCACAATGACAGCAGCAAGCTGACATTCCTGTTTTTGCCTTTAGTTGCCCACATAGCATTTTCCATACCCTTTCCTCTAATGTTTTTGAGTTTACCTCAAAAGGGGACCCATGTCACCACAAATCAATGACAGCCTCAGTATCCCCAATCTGTTCTTCTGAGGCTAGAGTTCCTCCTTTGTTGGTGGTTGCTATTCCTAATTCCATTTGAAGCCCCTCATGGCAGTGGAGATTGTTGGAGAACAGAGAAACCAAGAGCTTTTTTGGATGTTCCCAAACTAATAAGCAGCCTTTTTTTTTCTTCCACTGAGCAACATCCCTAGTCTTAACTGAGAATCTTAACAGGGAAAATTCTCCTGACAAATAGTGTTTGAAGAGACCTCCTTTCCCCAGAGACAGTTCACTTAGGTTCATATGCATGTGAGCTCTTGCCTTAGAGTGAAAAAGGAGAAGACTTTTAAGTACCTGTTATCCAGTTATTGAGTGCTAATTGGTACCAGTTGCTATGGAATAAAAATGAAAAGGAACATTCCTGGCCCTGAAGGAGGTAGTTCAAATTGACTAGTTTAAATAGAATAAACATAATAAAAGGTCAAACAAATTTGCAAGAATTAAATTGAACTGCTGGGCATGGGTGGCACACGCCTGTAATCCCCGCAGCTCAGGAGGCTGGGGGTGGAGGGGGGGAAGGATCGTGAGTTCAAAGGCAACCTCAGCAAAAGTGAGGTGCTAAGCAACTCAGTGAGACCCTGTCTCTAAATAAAATACAAAATAGGGCTGGGGATGTGGCCCAGTGATTGAGTGCCCCTGAGTTCAATCTCTGGTAACCAAAAAAAAAAAAAAAAGAAAAGAAAAGAATTGAACAAAATGCCGTGCAACGTAAACCCAGTTTGAAGCATGTGCTGTGAGGTTTTTGGTGCTGAGTAGAGACCACATTTCTAAGTCGTTGAGAAGAAACTCCAGAACTGAAGGGTGTTTTTCTCTTTAATGAGGGAGTTTGAGTAGTTTATGTACTAAGCATGAGAATCAGTGTGAAGATGTTTTGTGCTTTTATATTAAATATCTAGGAGTTCACACAGAAATATTCCTGCTTCCCCTCTCTGGTAGATGTTTCTTGAAAATTGTTTTTTACTTTTGTCTGGCAAACATTGACTTGGGGAAACAATTCAAGAGCTCTTGTGGACTGGGGATATAGCTCAGTTGGTAGGGTGCTTGCCTCCCATGCATGAGGCTCTGGGTTCAATCCAAAAAAAGGCTCTTGTACCAAAGTAAATATGTGCTATATGCTTTGTCTGATCTTGTGAGTCCTTTGCTCTTGTCTTCAAAAAGACACAAATGTGAATTTCCATTGACTAATTAGTCACTGATTTGCCCTCTTTCATTAAAGAGAATGATAGTTTTAAAATTATAAAAGTTAGGAATGAAGTTTTGGGAAGCAAGGATGTTGCAGTGCAAGAAGTTTTACTAGAGCATAGGAGGCCTAAAAAATGTAGTACTTGAAGTAAGTGCATAATCAGAAACCAGATCATTCTGAAAGGTGCTTCATTACTTTTATGATTATTAAGGATGTTCAAGTGAGAAGGTTTTGTATCTTTGAGAGTAATTTTTCAAAGCCTTCCTTTCTCAGATTTGTTGTTGCTATGAAATAAATCACATCTCCCTTATTTTATGATGAAATATTATATAACTGAGAAATGAAAGAAAAAGCAAGTCAAATGGACCTAGTAGACCTTTACAGAACATTCCATCCCATCAACTACAGATAAGCATTCTTCTCAATACCATATGGAACATTCTTTAGGATAAATCATATGAAAGGCCACAAAAGAAGTGTCAACAAATTTTAAAAAATGGAAATCACATTGAGTATCTTTTCTGACCACAATAGCAAAACCAGAAATCAATAACCAGAAAAGCTTTGGAAACCATGCAAACACTTGTAAGTTAGGCAACTTACTCTTGAATAAAACAATAAATAAAAAGGAAATCAAGGAAGAAATTTTAAAAAATCTTAAGGCAAATATAAAATGGAAACAGCATGCCAAAACCTATGAGATAAAGCAAAAACAGTACTAAGAGAGTGTATAACAAGCAATACTTACATTACAAAGACAAAGAGGTCTTAACTGCGCAACGATAGGTTGCCTAGTTAGTATCTCAAGGAGCTAGAAAAAGGAGAACAAAGCAAATCCCACATTATCAGAAGGAAGAAAATAATAATGATCAGCGCAGAAATAGAGGACAAATAACCCAATTAAAAATGGGCAATAAATCTAAATTCACATTAGGCAAATGGGTACATGAAAAATACTGAATATCACTATCAGGAAAATGCAACTCAAGACCACAATAAGATTCACCTTACTCTAGTAAGCATGACCATTATCCAAAAGACTCAAAATAATGAATCCTGGAGAGGATGTGAAAACAAGGGACTGTTTCGTGCTATTGGTGGGAATGTGAATTAGTATAGCCATTATGGAAAACAGTGTGGAGGGTCCTTCACAAACTAAAGCATTCCCACTACTGGCTGTATGGTCTAAGGACTAATCAATCCCACTACTTAAAGGAAATGAAGTCAGCATGCCAAGCAGATAACTACATGCCCAAGTTCATTGCAGAACTACTCACAAAAGCCAAGAAATGAAACCTCAGTGTTCATCAGCTGATGATTTGATGAAGAAAATGTGGTGCATATATGCATTAGAATACTATTAATCTATAAAAAAATGAAATTTCATCATGTGACAACATGGGTCTTTATATTAAGTGAAATAAACCAGGCAGAGAACAACAAATACTACATGATCTCACTCATGTAGCATCTAAAAAAGTTGATCTCATAGAAGTTGAGAGCAGAAAAGCAATTAGGATAAGGAGAATGAGGGAAGGGAGGGATGGGGAGAAATTGGTCAGTGGGTACTAAGTTACAGTTAGGAGTAAGAAGTTGTGGTGTGCTCTTACAGAATGAGGTGACTATAGATATTGATAATATACTGTATTTTTCAGAAATCATTTGAATGCTTTCAGCATTAAGAAATGATAAATAGGGGCTAGGGTTGTGGCTCAGTGGTAGAGCACTTGCCTAGCATGTGTGAGGCACTGGGTTTGATTTCTCAGGACCTCTTTAAAATAAAGGTTTATCAACTAATAAAAAATATCTTAAAAAATAAAGAAATAATGAATATTCAAGGAAATAGATATGTTTAACCTGGATTTAAACATTACACAGTGTGTACATGTACTGAAACCTCACATGGTACTTCATAAAACATGTATAAGTTTTAGGTTTTTAATGTATCAGTTAAATAAAAAGAAAAAATACCTGGGCCTCTCTTTAGGTGAATTGAGTCAGCATCTCTGAGATGGGCCCTGTTCATCCTGTGTCAGTATGCTTCAAAAGCCCTCCAGATGATTTAATGTGAAGCTAGGGTATAGAATCATTGCTTGCCCCAACAACACCATGAGATGATACTGTTTACTTAATTGTCTTGGAAGTCATTAGGGTGTTTTACAACCCATTATCATAGCATCTCATGTTTGACCAGATGCATCATAGATGGGTGGTATAGTCAAGTTGCAAAACATCTGTCCAAGTTCACTACAGAATTCTTTTTTTTTTTTCCCTTAGAATGCACAATTATCAACATTTACTCAGTTACTATATAAAGGTACTTGCTCTGGTAATAAAGTTGAATGAAGACAGCTCTGAAATCATACGTCTATTGTTTGTCTACTTCATTCAGACTCATTGGTTGGGAAGTGTATTAGTCAGGGATCTCTACAGAAACAGAATCAACAGAAAGTAGGAGTGTAAAAAGGGATTGGCTTTCACGCTGAATAGTCCACAATGGATGTCTGCAGGTTGGAGAGCTGGAAGAACCTGTAGCTGTGCAGTCTAAGAAGTGGAAGTCCCAGAACATGAGGGAGCAACAGTGCTACCCTAGTCTGAGACCAAGGCTTCTAGAAACTACCTGGAGAATCACTGGCAGAGTCCACTTTGGAAGAGTAAAGAAGCAAGTGTCCAATATCCTCAGACAACTGAAGCAGCAATCAAGAACTCATTCAGGATGAGTCAAACTTGTATCTGCATCTGCTTCCTTGTTCTTCCAACTTTTATTCCATCCAAACTACCATCCTATTGGGTGGTTCTGCCCATGCTAATGGAGCATCTCCACTTCAGTTAACTATCCCACATTTCAATCATTCTTAGACATGCCCGCCCTCATGGACAAACCCAAATCCTCTTAATTGTCTGTATCTTTTAATCTGATTAAGTTGACAATTCAAACTAACCATTACAGAAAGGCTGGAATTGTTTACAGTCATGCAATCCTTCCATTTGAATTCACCAAAAATTGTAGACATTGAATATGTATCTGACCCTTCATAAGATGACAAAAATGAAAATCAAATAAGAAAAAGCCTCTGAAAACTGCAAAATGAGATAAAAATGGGAAAATATTACTATGACAAATGATAAATTATTTGTACCAAGGAGTAAACCTAGGTATACTTAACCTCTGAGTCACATTTCCAGCCCTTTTTATATTTTATTTTGAGACAGTGTTTCAGTAAGTTGCTTGGGTCACTCAATAAGTTGTTAAGGCTGGATTAGAACTCATGATATTTTTAAGGTACAGGAAACCTGATGCAATGTGGCAAACCAGGAATGGAAAAAAAAATTCATTCCCTAATGAGTAAAATGAGGCAATGCCTTCTGGAGGGTGTCAGGAAAGAATAAAGCAAGAGGGATCCACATATGTCGTTAATAGCTATGTGTATGCTGAGATTGATGGATGTGTCCATATCTGTGATAAAGAATTTTTCTTGCTTTTCTCCTCACTTACCATTTGATTCCTTGACCAATAAGATACCATTATTAAGATATGCATTTTTCTCTGATGTGTCCTTCAGATCTCAGGCAACACCATTCTTCTTCTCTTCTACACCTTCACATTTCTTCTACAGCACAGGCTCAAGCCCACAGATCTGACCATTGGTCTCATGGCTCCATTTCACCTAGAGATGCTGCTCATCATGGAACTCATAGCTACAGATGTTATTTTGTCTCAGGATTTGGGGGATGACATCAAATGTAAATCACTAATCTACTTGCACAGGTTGTTGAGGGGATTCTTCATTTGTGCCACCTGCCAGAAGATTGTACCCCAGATTATCAACCTCAGCCCCAGAAGCTCCTGCTTGGCAAACCTCAAACATAAGTCCACATCAGAAACCATGTACCTTCTTTTCCTGTGGGTCTTCTACATGTCAGTCAGTGCTCACTTCTCAATCTCTGCTCTTAAAAACTCCATGGTCAATATGCATGGTCTTATATTTATTATTTAATCCTACACAATTTGACCCATAAGTTATTTTCTTCAGCATTTATTTTCTACATTGGGAATAGTCAGTGATGGGTTTTTTATGGGGCTCATAGGCCTCTCAAATGGGGACACAATGACCCTCTTCTGCAAGTGTAAGAGGTAGTCCCAGCACCTTCACAGTACCATCCTGTCGTTAATTGCATCCCTAGAACAAAGGGCCACGCAGTCCATTCTGTTGTTCATGGGTTTATGTTCATGTACAGTTTGGACTGCATCATCTCCTCTTCAAGAATTATGCCAATGACCCATTCCATCTTTCTAGCCCCATCATGCTGGTTAGCAGCTATCCACAATTAGTTCTTTGTTCTTAATCACTACTGAGAAATGATTTATGAAGTTTTGAAATCCTTATAGCACATAATTGTTAAATGGCTAAGGAACTGAATAAACAATTAACAGAATAAGAAATAAAATTGATCAACATGTATATGAAAAAATGTTCAACATCTGTTAGCAAGTAGAGAAATGCATATCAAAATTACTCTAAGATTCCATCTCACTTCAATAAGAATGGCAATTATCAAGATGACAAGAAATAGGAAATTCCTCAGAAAACTTGGGATGGAATCACCAATTGATTCAATTTTTCAATTCCTCTGTTTATATCAAAAGGACTTAAAATCAGCATACTACAGTGATGCAGTCACGTCAATGATTTTTTTTTATCTTATATTGCATATTATTGATTTGTTTTTATGATGCTGGGGCTGAAACCAAGGGTTATGCACAGGCTAGGCAATGCCTCTATCACTGACCTACATACCCAGCTCTATACAAAAAAAAAAAAAAAAATAAGTCTGAGGAAAAATTTTAAAAGAAACAAAATAGGAGTGGTGGCGTATACTTGTAATCCCAGTGCCTTCAGAGGACGTGGCTGCTTCCATCTAGGGTAACAGGGTCTGACTCACCAAGGTCCCTGGAAGCTTTGTTACGTCTGAGATAGCTCTGTAGGTGTACCAATAGCCACCATCTTGTTGCAGAGGCAGGATAGAACCTTGCAAGGGGTCAGTATATTGGAACAGGGTTTGAGGGCATCTTGATTCCAGCTCAGCCAACCAACCTGCCCAGCACTCATTGGGATTCCAGACAACATGGGAGCACTTCCTGAGACCTGACTGGAACCTGCTTCATAACTTGTTCCCTAGTAGAACATCCACTGATTTACTGGTCCCACTGGTATGGCAATCAACAGGGCCCTCCAGCTCCTTAATCCCCAGGCTCCCAACCACCCCCTAGACACTAACATGGCCCAGCACTTGCAGCTCTGTGGCTGGTCCTCAGCTTTCAATACCTGGTCTTGATCTGACCAAGACTGAAAAATTTTCCTGTATAGGCACCCAGATCCCAGCACTCAGCCCCCAGGACATCTAGGGAGAGAAGTTCCTGATTAGTAACTCAAAAGGGTGGAGGCAGGAGAGATACAATTTAGAGACTAAAATAGAGACCAGGAACTGTGGAGCCCACAATGAGGTAAAGGGCTAAGACCAGGGTCCTGAATCACATGAGTGGACCCCAAAGGAGAGCCCTTGGGTGAAGTCTTCCAGTGAGACAGGCAATTGCTCTACCCCACCTCCAGGAGTCCAACCTCCAAGTCTAGTCCTCACACTGTAGTAGCTTTTACCATCCTGAGGGTGGAGTTACCAACAAACTCCAGAGAACCACACTTATCAGATGAGAAGGGAAACAGAGAAGATATTGATTCCCAACAGAAATAACCGTTCAATCTTCCCTCAAGGCTCCTTTTTTACCCCTAATTTTTTTTTTCATTGCCTGCTCTCACACCCCCAACATTTATGAAATCAAGTAGTTTTCATGCATCAGGACTGGGATTTGAGTAGTGTATTATACTTTGGTTGTATATTCTTTTATTTTTTTTTTTTCATATTTCTCTTTTTCCTTTTTTTTACTCTCATTTATCTGTTTCCTTGGAATCTCTCTCTTTTCTCTTGCTAACAACCAACTTCTTTTGATTCCTCTTTCACACTTTCTATGATCAAACACCTCTATAATCTCACCCCTACCTCATTAACATCATATCCTACACCCCTCTCCTGTTCTCTAGCCACCATTAGAAATTGTAGACCTTATTGTAAACCTAATATTTATGTTGTAGATGATAATTGAGCACATCATCTTTGGTTATTGTAACAAAACTGTTAGCATCTTAAGGGATATTTTGTTTAAGATTCCTACTATTTGCATTGAGTAATGTCAATATTGATCTCTCCCTTAAAGATCATGTATTGGAAACTTGCAGGTACACTTTAAACCTCTAGGGTGGAAATTATAATAACTCAGGTCTGCACTGCAAGAGGAAAAGACATACGAACAACATGAGAAAACAAGGGAACAATACACTCCAAACAAATCAAGATGCTATATTAATAGAATACATTGACAGCACAGTAGAAGAAATGTTAGAAATAAATTTCAGAATGTACAAAATTAAAATGATCTGTGAAATAAAGTAGGATATAAGAGAGCAAATTTAAGCAATGAAGCATCACTTTAATAAACAGTTAAAAGATCAAATGCAGGAAACAAAAGATTATTTCAATACAGAGATGGAGATTCTAAAATAAAAAGAAGCCAAAATCCTTGAAATAAAGGAAACAATAAACCAAATTAAAATCTCAATGGAAAGCATCACCAACAGACTAGATCACTTAGAAGATGGAATCTAAGACAATGAAGACAAAATATTTCATCTTGCAAATAAACTTCACTACAAAGAGAAGATTGAAAGAAAACATGAACAGAACCTCCAAAAATTATGAGATAACATGAAAAGACCAAATATAAGAATTATTTGGATTGAGAAAGACACAGAGTTACAAAACAAATGAATGAAAAATCTGCTCAATGAAATAATGTCAGAAAATTTCCAAAACCCAAAGAATGAAATGGAAAATCAAATACAAGAGGCTAACAAGACACCAAATGTATAAAATTACAACAGTCCCACACTAAGGCACATTATAATGAAAATGTCTAACATACAGAATAAAGATAGAATTTTAAAGTCTGTGAGAGAAAACCATCAGATGACATATACAGGGAATCCAATATGACCATCAGCAGATTTCTCAGTCCAGACACTAAAGAGTAGGAGGTTCTGGAACAACATATTTCAAACTCTAAAATAACGTGGAAGCCAACCAAGAATCTTATACCCAACAAAACTAACATTCAGATTTGATGATAAAATAAAATCCTTCCATGATAAACAAAAGTTAAAAGAATTTACAAATTGAAAGCATGAACTACAGAATACTCTAAGAAAAATATTCCACAAGGAGGAAATGAAAAACAATGAAAGTTAGCAAAGGGAGAAACTACACTAGAGAAAGAGTCAAAGGGGAAACCAAGTCAAGTTAAAAAACAAAAATGAACTCTTATTAAGAGCTTTGCCTCCTTCTTTACATTCATATGAATTTTCTCCAATATGAATTCTCTGGCAGTGAGAAAGGGTTGAGTTGAAAACCTTTGACACAGTCCATACATTTGTATGATCTCTCATCACTATAAACCTTGTGATGTTTAATAAGGGTTGGATAATGCTTAAAGCCTTTGCAACACTCTTCACTACAGAATTCTGATGCATGTTCAACCTGAGATCCTTGTCACAATCAGATATTAGTCTTATTTCCTAAGATTTATTAAAGTCAGTAGTGATTTTATGAAATTTAGGGATTTTCTTTGATCAACTAATGGGATGAATTATATTAATGATGCCCAATATGAAATATTTCTTGTATTTTGGGGATAAAACCAACTTTGTCATCATTTGTCTTTATTCTAAAGTAGGACTGGATTTAACTTCTCTGAAATAGTTTCTATTGTTATTTTTTAAAAAGTTATTTGAAAGAACTCACCAATAACTAATAATGGCAATTTCTATGGAAAATGAGTTTCAAGATTACAAGGAGTAAGTGGGTAGAGAAGAAAAAGAGGAAACTAGTCTTAAAAAGAAGTGTATAATAAAGATGAATTTCTAGTGACTCCCTCTTAAGGGTTTTGAATTTAACATGTGTTCGGAAGAACACAAACATTTAAATATAATCAAAAGCCTTTCTTTTCAGGCACCATCCCTAACTTATATCCATTCTGTAAAGATGGGATTAGATCCCTTATAAGAAGAGACGCCAGAGAGCTTTATCTGGTGTCTCTGGCAGAGATACCTTTTCCCTCTGCCATGTGAAGACACTGAGAAGACAGCCATTTATAAACCAGGAAGAGGGCCCTTACCAGAACCAAACCATGCCAGAACCTTGATCTGGGATTCTTCAGCTTACAGAACAGTGAGAAATAATTCTCTTGTTTTAGTCTTATTATGGTGTTTTGTTATAGAAACTGCAACTGACTAAGACTCATGCTGTCCCAGATATAGCTGTCATACCTGCTCTGTCTTCAGCCACCACATCTCACTTTTAGCATAGTGTCCGATCCTTATCCATGGATTCTATTGTGTATTGCCAAACCAAGCCATCCAATAAATCTTGAAGACCCTCTTGTAAAGTTCCAGGATAGTGGTGGAATGACTTACTATCCAAGGTCTAAAACCCATCAATAGTTCTCTCTAAAGAAACGTTTTCACCTTTTAACTTCAAAACTTTTCGGATTTTCAAGATGGCGGACTAGAGGGTGGTTGCATTTCATGTTGTTCTAGGACTCAGGATTCAAGAAGAGGAGATATTGAGAGACTTGGGACCAACTCAAAGACGCTGGGTGAGTCTCTCCCGTTGGGGAGGCGTCCTGAATAGGGTGGTAGTCCCGGAACGCAGGGAACTTTGTGAATTAGAGCTGCCCAATGAGACACCCCTCCCCCCACTGGAGCAGTGAACTTGGACAACTGGGAGCATCATAGAGGAGGCCGCTCAGCACAGCGCTTGGACTTGGAGCAACCACTGGGGCTCCAGCGGCTGCCCAAGGAGGAGGTGTGAAGCGAGGTTTTTGGATACAGAGCAACCGCTCCTGAACACCAGGAGGCTGCCCGGAGGAGGCGGAAAAGCGCGGTGGGTCGCTTGAACTCAGAGTGACTGCATCAGGGCTTCGGGCAGCTGCCCAGAGCAGGCACGCGATGAGATGTTTGGACTCAGAGCGACTGCTCCTGAACACCCGGGGGATGCCTGGAGGAGGAGGAGGAACGCAGCGGGTTGCTTGGACTTGGAGCAACCGCTCCTGAATACTGGGGGGGCTGCCCAGAGGAGGAGGTGTGTGGTGAGTTGTTTGGACTCAGAGCAACTGCTCCTGAACTCCAGGCGACTGCTCGGAGGAGGAGGAGGAGCGCGAAGGGGCGCTTGGGCTCAGAGTGACTAAACCAGGGCTATGGGTGGCTGTCGGGAGGAGAAGATGCACAGTGAGTTGCTTGGACTCGTGGCGACCGCACCGGACTCTGGGCGGCTGCCTGGAGGAGGAAGAGGTGTGTGGCGGGTCACTTGGACTCGGAGCGACCCCACGGAACACTGGGAAGCTGCGCGAAGGAGGAGGCGTGTGGTGGGTTGCTGGGACTCGGAGCGACTGTACGGGGCTTCAGGTGGCTGCTCAGAGGAGGGACCGAATAGCCAGGCAATTATGTGCGGAGCACGGTCTCAGGACCTAGGCGGCTTCTTGGTGGAAGAGCCGCACAGAGATAAGCTGAGGGGCAGAGCAAAGGTTCCAGGACTGCGGGCAGATTCTCTGAGGAGGGGCAGCCTAAGGAGACTATTCTGCACAGGACGAGGCTCCCAGGCCCAGGAGGTAGATCCGGGCCCCTGGGAACATTGCAGAGGAAGACAGCCGAGCCCAGGCAGTAGTTGTAGATTGAGGGGGACCTCTAGGAGGGGAACTGACCAGCAAGACTCCCCAGCGGTGAGTATTCCCTGCTGGGTGAGGTTTTCCCACAAGGACAATAAAACCAGAGACACAGGCCCAAACAGGCCTTTCCTCAGCCCGCAGCCTAGTTTCCCTTTGGATGACCATTGGTCAACAAGTGGGGGCACCTCTGCCCACTAGCAGGGAATATACCCCACCTGGAGGCCACCACTCCTAGAGAGGCAGCTTCCTTGTGGAGCACAGCATTATCAACTTCCTCCAAGACTTCAGCCTACTGAAGGCTAAGAGGGGATACACTAGAAATCTTCAGGGACATTGTAAGTCAATAGAGGAAATCTGCAATATCTCAGCAGTCCACTGATACCTGAACAATATGAGAAAACAAGGAAAGAAAATGCTGCAAACAAATCTAGATGTTACATCAATAAAACCCAATGACAGCATGGCAGAAGAAATGACAGAAAAGGAGTTCAGAATGTACATAATTAAAATGATCAGAGAAGCAAATGATGAGATGAAAGAGCAAATGCACGCACTGAATGATGAGATGAAAGAGCAAATTCAGGCATTGAATGATTGCACCAATCGACAGTTAAAAGAGCAAATACAGGAAGCAAAAGATCATTTCAATAAAGAGTTAGAGATATTGAAAAAACACCAAACAGAAATCCTTGACATGAAGGAAACAATAAACCAAATTAAGAACTCCATAGAAAGCATATCCAATAGGATAGAACACCTGGAAGACAGAACCTCAGACATTGAAGACAAAATATTTAACCTTGAAAACAAAGTTGAACAAACAGAGAAGATGGTAAGAAATCATGAACAGAATCTACAAGAACTATGGGATATCATGAAAAGGTCAAATTTAAGAATTATTGGGATTGAGGAAGGCCTAGAGAAACAAGCCAAAGGAATGAACAATTTATTCAATGAAATAATATCAGAAAATTTCCCAAATCTGAAGAATGAAATGGAAAATCAAGTTCAAGAGGCTTGTAGGACTCCAAATACACAAAATTACAACAGACCCACACCAAGGCACATTATAATGAAAATACCTAACATACAAAATAAAGACAGAATTTTAAAGGCTGTGAGAGAAAAGAACCAAATTACATTCAGGGGGAAACCAATATGGATATCAACAGATTTTTTCAATCCAGACCCTAAAAGCTAGAAGGGCCTGGAACAAAATTTTTCAAGCCCTGAAAGAAAATGGATGCCAACCAAGAATCTTATACCCAGCAAAACTTACCTTCAAATTTGACGATAAAATAAAATCCTTCCATGATAAACAAAAGCTGAAAGAATTTACAAAAAGAAAGCCAGCATTACAGAGCATTCTCAGCAAAATATTCCATGAGAAAGAGATGGGAAAAAAAAAAAAGCAAATCAGCAATGGGAGGAACTATCCTAAAGGAATCGTCAAATAGAGGAGGAACCAAGTCATGTCAAAATATATAAATAAATAAATAAATAAATAAATAAATAAATAAATAAATAAAATGAGCCAAATGACCGGGAATACAAATCACATCTCAATAATAACCTTGAATATTAATGGCCTGAACTCATCAATCAAAAGATATAGACTGGCAGATCGGATTAAAAAGAAAGATCCAACAATATGTTGCCTGCAAGAGACTCACCTCATAGAAAAAGATATCCATAGACTAAAGGTGAAAGGTTGGAGAAAAACATACCATGCACATGGACTCAGCAAAAAAGCTGGAGTATCCATCCTCATTTCAGATAATGTGGACTTCAAGCCAAAGTTAGTCAGAAGGGATAAAGAACGACATTTCATACTGCTTAAGGGAAGCATAAATCAGCAAGACATAACAATCATAAATATCTATGCCCCAAACAGTGGCTCACCCCATGTATGTCAAACAAATCCTTCTCAATTTCAGAAACCAAATAGACCATAACACAGTAATACTAGGTGATTTTAACACGCCTCTTTCACCACTGGACAGATATTCCAAACAAAAATTGAACAAAGAAACCATAGATCTCAATAACACAATCAACAATTTAGACTTTACAGACATTTATAGAATATACCATCCAACCAAGAATGAATACACTTTCTTCTCAGCAGCACATGGATCCTTCTCTAAAATAGACCATATATTATGCCACAAAGCTAACGTTGGCAAATAGAAGAAGATAGAGATACTACCTTGTATTCTATCAGATCATAATGGATTGAAATTAGAAATAAATGAAAGAGTAAAAAACAAACTACTCCAACACCTAGAGATTAAACAATATGCTATTATATGATGAATGGACAACAGAAGATATTAGGAAGGAAATTAAAAAATTCTTAGAGGTAAATGAGAACAAAGAAACATCATATCAACATCTCTGGGACAGTATGAAAGCAGTACTTACAGGAAAATTTATTTCATGGAGCACATTCAATAAAAGAAATAAAACTCAACAAATAAACGACCTAACACTACAGCTCAAAGCCCTAGAAAAAGAAGAACAGACCAACACCAAAAGTAGTAGAAGACAGGAAATAGTTAAACTCAGAGCTGAAATCAACGAAATTGAAACAAAAGAAACAATACAAAAAATTGACAAAATAAATAGTTGGTTCTTTGAAGAAAATAAACAAAATTGATAAACCCTTAGCCACACTAACAAAGAGAAGACGAGAGAAAACCCAAATCACTAAAATTTGGAATGAACAAGGAAATATCACAACAGACACGAGTGAAATACAAAACATAATTAGAAGCTATTTTGAAAATCTATACTCCAACAAAATAGAAAATTTCAAAGACATCAACAGGTTTCTAGAGACATATGAATTGCCTAAACTGAACGAGGAAGACATACACAATTTAAATAGACCAATTTCAAGCAATGAAATAGAAGAGGTCATCAAAAGCCTACCAACAAAGAAAAGTCCAGGACCAGATGGGTTCTCAGCTGAGTTCTACAAAACCTTTAAAGAAGACCTCATTCCAATACTTCTCAAAGTATTCCATGAAATAGAAGAGGAGGGAACCCTCCCAAACTCATTCTATGAAGCCAATATCACACTGATACCTAAACCAGACAGAGACACATCGAGGAAAGAAAATTTCAGACCAATATCCTTAATGAACATCGATGAAAAAATTCTCCACAAAATTTTAGCAAATTGCATACAGAAACATATTAAAAAGATAGTGCACCATGATCAAGTGGGTTTCATCCCAGGGATGCAAGGTTGGTTCAACATCAGAAATCAATAAATGTCATTCACCATATCAATAGACTTAAAGTCAAGAATCACATGATTGTTTCAATAGGTGCAGAAAAAGTATTTGATAAAATACAGCACCCCTTCATGCTCAAAACACTAGAAAAAATAGGGATAGTGGGAACATTCCTTAACATTGTAAAGGCCATTTATGCTAAGCCCATGGCTAATATCATTCTAAATGGTGAAAAACTGAAAGCATTCCCCCTAAAAATTGGAACAAGTCGGGGATGCCCCCTTTCACCACTTCCATTCAATATCGTCCTTGAAACTCTAACCAGAGCAATTAGACAGACCAAAGAAATTAAAGGGATATGACTAGGAAAAGAAGAACTCAAACTATCCCTATTTGCTGATGATATGATTATATACTTAGAGGAACCAGGAAATTCCACCAGAAAACATTAAGAACTCATAAGTGAATTCAGTAAAGTAGCAGGATATAAGATCAGTGCTCATAAATCTAATGCAGTTTTATACATAAGTGATGGATCTTTGGAAAGAAAAATTAGGAAAACTACCCCATTCAGAACTGCTTTGAAAAAAATGAAATACTTGGGAATCAATCTCACAAAAGAGGTGAAAGACCTCTACAATGAGAACTACAGAACACTAAAGAAAGAAATTAAAGAAAACCTTAGAAGATGGAAAGATCTCCCATGTTCTTGGATAGGAAGAATTAATATTGTCAAAATGGCCATACTACCAATAGTGCTATACAGATTCAATGCAATTCCAATTAAAATCCCAATGACTTACCTTACAGAAATAGAGCAAGCAATTATGAAATTCATCTGGAAGAATAAGAAACCCAGAATAGCTAAAGCAATCCTTCGCAGGAAAAATGAAGCAGGAGGTATCGCAATACCAGATCTTCAACTCTATTACAAAACAATAGTAACAAAAACGGCATGGTATTGGTACCAAAATAGACAGGTAGATCAATGGTACAGAATAGAGGACATGGACACAAATCCAAATAAATACAATTTTCTCATACTAGACATAGGGGCCAAAAATATGCAATGGAGAAAAGATAGCCTCTTCAACAAATGGTGCTGGGAAAATTGGAAATCAAATGCAGCAGAATGAAGCTAAACCTTTATCCCTCACCATGCACGAAACTAAACTCAAAATGGATTAAGGACCTTTAAATCAGACCAGACACCCTACATCTTATAGAAGAAAAAGTAGGTCCAGATCTTCAACATGTCGGCTTAGGACCAGACTTCCTCAACAGACTCCCATAGCACAAGAAATAAAAGCAAGAATCAACAACTGGGATAGATTCAAACTAAATAGCTTTCTCTCAGCAAAGGAAACTATCAGCAATGTGAAGAAAGAGCCCACAGAGTGGGAGAATATCTTTGCCAGTCATACTTCAGATAGAGCACTAATCTCCAGAATTATAAAGAACTCAAAAAAACTCTACACCAAGAATTCAAATAACCCAATCGACAAATGGGCTAAGGATATGAACAGACACTTCACAGAAGATCTACAAGCAATCAACAAACATCTGAAAAAATATTCCACATCTGTAGTAATAAGAGAAATGCAAATCAAAACCACCCTAAGATTCTATCTCACCCCAATTAGAATGGCAATTATCAAGAATACAAGGAATAACAGGTGTTGGCGAGGATGTGGGGAGAAAGGTACACTCATACATTGCTGGTGGGGCTGCAAATTAGTGCAGCCACTCTGGGAAGCAGTGTGGGGGTTCCTTAGAAAACTTGGAATGGAACCACCATTTGACCCAACTATCCCACTCCTTGGCCTATACCCAAAGGTCTTAAAATCAGCATACTACAGAGATACAGCCACATCATCAATGTTCATAGCTGCTCAATTCACAATAGCCAGATTCTGGAACCAACCTAGATGCCCTTCAATTGAATGGATAAAGAAACTGTGATATATCTATATATCTATATATCTATATATATAGATATATCTATATAGATATATACACAATGGAATATTACTCAGCCATAAAGTGATAAAATTATGGCATGTGCAGGCAAATGGATGAAATTGGAGAATATCATGCTAAGTGAGATAATCCAATCTCAAAAAACAAAGGACGAATGATCTCGCTGATAAGTGGATGTTGACACATAATGGGGGATGGGAGGGGTTAGTGTTAGGGTTAGAGTTAGGGTTAGGGAGGGGGGCAAGTATGGAGGAAGGAAGTACTGTATAGAGGGTAAAGAAGGGTGGGAGGGGTGGGGGGAAGGGAAAAAATAACAGAATGAATCAAACAACATTACTCTATGTAAATTTATGATTACACAAATGGTATGCCTTTACGCCATGTACAAACAGAGAAACAACATGTATCCCATTTGTTTACAATAAAAAAAAAAAACAGAAGCAATGCTACCAGAAAAAAAAAAAAAGGTTGGATATATACACAATGCAGTATGGAATTATGTCATTTGCAGAAAATGGGTAGAACTGGAGATCATCAGATGCAAGAAAGACAAATTTCATATGGATTTTCCAATTTGGAAGCCAAAGGGAAAGGAAAATTAAAAAGAAATAAAAGGATGAATGGACATTATGAATGTAGAAAAGAGCCTATTAGTATAGAGGAAGGAGATTGAGGGGGGGGATAAGGGGAAGTATCAGGAAGTGAAATTGATCAAAATGTGTTATATGCATGTATAGATATGCCACAAAGAAAAAGGAAACCAATTGTTCTGTGTAATTAATATCCACCAATAAAATATAAAACACAAACAACAAAAGACCAAAAAAAAAAAAAAAACCCAAAAAGCAAAATAAAAAACAGGCCTGCATTAGGTATGACATTGGTTGACCAGCTTCTATTTTTTTCTTTTACAAGTTATGCATTACTAAAATTATTTTTGTAAGTGCATTTTATTGTGTTAAATATACACATATTATTGTATTAAAATGCAACAAAAATTAAAAAAAAATTCCTCTATTCAGACTTTGTGTCCTATTTTGTGTGTTTTTTGTTGAGTCTTTTGTATATTGATGTGGCTCTCTACACATGACTGAAATTGCTACATGGCATGCAATTTCTCCATAGCATTTTACCCAAGTAGAAATTCTTTCAAAATTGAAGTTAATCCTTCCAAGTCATGCCACTGCCTACCAACCAAATTTATTTAATATTGTAAATCATTTGTTGTCATTTCACCAGCATTCACAGCATCTTTACTGAGAGTACATTCCATTTCAGGAAACTGTTCATCCATAAATAGCAACTCTTCATTCAAGTTTTATCACAGGATTTCAGCAATTCTTCAGTCTTGATTTCCAGTTCTGTTTCTACCACATCTGAAGTTACTTCCTTCACTGAATTCTTGAACCTCTCAGGGAGGGTTGGAATCAACTTCTTTAAAACTCCTGTTAAAGTTGCTATTTTGATCCCATTTTGTAAATCATGATTTTTTAAAATGACATCTAAAGTAGTAAATACTTTCTAAAATCTTTTCTATTTGTTTTCTCTTGTATGTGGAAGAGCAAAATTAGTGGAGAAGGGGTTGGATATCATAAAGACACAGGGAAGATCAATGGAGTAGGAGATCAAGAGGGATGGAAGAGGAAAGGGAAATGGGAGAAAATGCAGAATGAATTTAACAAAATTACATTATATGCAAGTATAAATATACCACAGTGAATTCCATCTTTATGTATATCTATATATCAATAAAAAATGAGTGAAAGGAAGACCAGTAGAGGAAGGAAAATAGGGAGAGGGAAAGTGGGCACTGGGGACTGAAATGGAGTAAATCAAATTTCATGTGTGCATGATTTTGTCCAAATGAACACAACTATCATGTATTTAACTATAATTATTTATAACTATAATGCACTAATAAAAGATTTCCTATTTACTTTTCCATCAGAGGAAACATCATCCATGGAAAGTATAGCCTTAAGAAATAAATTTCTTAAATATGAAGACCTGAAAATTGAAATGTCCTCTTGATCCATGGGCTGCAGAATGGAGATGTTGTATTCATGGGCATGAAAACAACATAAATCTGATTGCACAACTATCAGAGCTCTTAGGTGACCACGTGCATTGTCAGTGAACAGTAATAGTTAGAAAGGAATTTTTTTTCAGTGAGTAGTAAGTCTCTATAGCAAGCTTCAAATATTCCATAGGCCATGTCGTAACGAGATGTGTTGTCATCCAGGCTCTGTTGTTTTATTCATAGAGCATGGGCAGAGTAGACTTAGTCTAATTCTTACAGGCTCTAAGATTCTCTAAAGGGTAAATGAGCACTGGCTTCAACTTACTCACCAATTGCATTAGTGGCTAACAAAAACATCAGCTAGTCCTTGGAGACTTTCAAGTCAGGCATTGACCTCTCCGGCTGTGAAAGTCTTAGGTAGCATGTTCTTTAAATATAATGCAGTTTCATCTTTATTTTAAATCTCTTTCAGTGTAGTCACCTTCAACAATTATCTTAGTTAGATCTTTGGGTAACATTTCAGTTTTTACGTCAGCACTTGTTTCCGTACTTTGTATGTCTATGTTGCAGAGATGGCTACTTTTCTTCTGCAGCTTCCTTGCCTCTCTTCAGGTTTGATAGAATTAAAGAGAGGGCCTTGCTCTGGATTGGGTTTTGGCTTAAAGGAGTGTTGTAGCTGGTTGAACCTTCTCCCTAGGCTACTAAAACTTCCCCATGTCAGTAATAAGGCTTTTTGACTTTCTTAATATTTGTGTGTTCATTGGAGTAGGACTTTTAATATCTTTCAAGAACTTTTCCTTCCCGTTCAGTTTGGTTGTTTGGCACAAGAGGCTTAATTTTTGGCCTGTCTCAGCTTTTAACGTGCCCTTCTCACTAAGCTTAATAATTTCTAGCTTTTGATTTACAATGAGAGACTTGTGGCTCTTCTTTCACTAGGATGCTTAGGGACCATTGTAGGGTTATTAACTGGATTAATTTCAAGATAGTTGTGTTTCAGGGAATATGCAGGCCTAGGAAGAGGGAGAGATGGGGGAATGGCTGGTTTGCGGAGCAGTCGGAACACAGCATTTATCAGTTAAGTTTACTGTATCAAAAGGGCATGGTTCACAGCACTCCTGAACAACTAGAATGGTAACATCCAAGATCACTGATCACAGACTCACCATAGCAGATAATAATGAAAAACTTTGAAATATTTTTAAAAATGTGACAAAGACCCATGAAGTAAGCACATACTATTGGTAAAACGGTGCTGATAGACTTACTTGGTATAGGGTTGCCATAAACCTTCAGTTTGTAACAAACACAATATCTGCAGAGTGAAATAAAGCACATTAAAATGAGGCATGCCTGTATTCTACTTGCTATCTCTATATATTTGACTATTCTAGATATCTTATATAAGTGGAATCCTATAATATTTGTCCTTTTCTTTTTAACCAATGAACATTTCACAAATAAAGATTTTATTAAAATTATAACAGAAGATTAATGCAAATAACATGCAAATATGAATAGAGGCTAACTGCATTAGAAATCAGGGAGATGAAAATGAAACACACAATGAAATAAATTTTTTGTTTACTGGATTAGCAAAATAATAACATTAACTATGCAGTGCTGATGAAAGTCCAAGGCAATAGAACCTCAAAAAACATTGCTGAGTAGAAGACCATTGGCTCTGCATAGTCTGCATGGTCTTTGGGGGAGTAATAGTATTTTCTCTCTTTGATTGTAACCATGTGGATATTTCAAGAAGGAGCAAAACCTCAAATATGTGGAAGGTTCTGGGCAGATTTTAAAAAATGATGATTCATTGCAATTTGTCATAAACTTCTGTTATTGCTTATGATCATTCAAAAGATTTGGCATTTTAAAAACAAATCTTATATTTTAATTTAATTATTAAATACATTTGGTTTGATCCTCATACAAGATTTCAATTGTATTGAAATTTCAATTGTATTAAATACATTTGGTTTGATCCTCATACAAGATTTCAATTGTAACATTATCACTGAGATGCTATATATATTTATAGATAACATTCCCAAAATATGATTCTGTTATTTTATGGTTTATCAGTAATTGAACCATTTACCTTCATATATAAGACAAGTGAAGCAAGGGATTTAATGTCTAAGTACGGTTTTAAATGCAAATCATTTAGATACAGAACATATTTGTTTAGATTTAGAACATATTTGCTCTGTAAAATGACCTCTGCTAACCCTGTGAAAGCATTCCCAATTATTATTAAGAATCCATACTTTGAGGGCTGGGGAGATAGCTCAGTTGGTAGAGTACTTGCCTCGCAAGCACAGGGCCCTGCGTTTGATCCCCAGCATTGCGAAAAAAAAAAAAAAAAGAATCCATACTTTGAGAATTTTGGAAAATTAAAGTTAACTGGAAATAACTCTGAAACATACACATACATATATATCTAAATCTGAAATTATGCATTTTGTCTCTTATTTTAATGTCTTCAAGGATCATCCATGTTGTGGCAAGTATCAAGAGTTTCATACCCTCTTAAGGCTGAATTACATGAATTACATTCCGTTGTGTGTGTATACCACATTTTATTCATCCTTTTATCCACTGGTAAACATTTGGGGTGTTTCCACCTTTTGGCTATGGTGAATAGCTGCTATGATCATGGGTGCACAAATAACTGATAAAATCTCTGCTTTCAGTTCTTTTGGGTAGATGTACCCTGAAGGGAATGGCAGATCATGTGATAATTTTATGTTTAAGTTTTTGAAGACTTGCCAAATTTTTTCCCATAGCTACTATACTATTTTATATTCCCATCATGAAATAACAAGAGTTCCAATTTCTCCACATTTCTGCCAATGCTTTTTCTTTTGGGGGTTTAAATTTTTCTTAAAAAAAAAAATAGGTAATATAATGGGAGTAAAGTGATATTTCATTGTGGTTTGATTTGCATTTGCTTAGTGATTAGTGATTTGAGTATCTTTTCAAGTGCTTACTATCCATTGGTCTGTCCTTAAAGAAATGTATATTCAATTCCCTTGCCCTGTTTAAAATTGCATTTTTTGTTGTTGAGTTAAAGTCAGTCTCATTTTAAAAAGAGTAATAAAATTGAGCTCAAAATATCTTTGTAGATAAAACTCCCAGTTTCTACATAATTGATTTTTTTCTGGAATTTCTTTGCTATTCTTAAATTGCACTTTTTCCTGTTAGGATTTTGTCATTGGATTTGGTGGTTACTGGGAAATTGTGATTTTATTTTTGTATCTGTTATGAAATGCTGATGACTGAACTTTCTGGCATGTATTCTAATTTAGTTGCTAGATGGATCATCTTTGTCTAGATGTCCACAATATTTTTAAAAATTCAAATTTCGTGTGATAAAAATCGATAATCTTCTATTTAACTTTCCATATGCTTTAAGTAATGTGACCTCCAATGTCTTATAACATAGGAAATCCATTTTTTACCAAATTGGATGTGCGAAGCCTAACAAAATATTGTGATCCTCAACTGAGAAATATCTCACAATCATTTAAAGGGCTTTTAAAAAATCTAAGAGTAGATAAATTAATACATTAAATTTATTCCCAAGGTAAGATTGAATGGTAGCCTACATACCGGTTTTCTATGTCTGCTATAACAAGTTACCACAACCTTGGGAGCCTAAAGCATCTGGCCATTTTCTGAATGTTCCAGAGAGAAAATTCTAAAGTCAGTTTCACTGTTCTTAAATCAAGAGGTTGACAGGGCCAAGCTGCCCCTGGAATCTCAAGGGGAGAGATCTGCTTTCTTGTCTCTTCCAGCTTTTAGAGCAGCATTCCTTGCATTCCTTGGTGTATGATCCCATTTTCAAAGCCAGAAGCATACCATCTTGCTTTAGTTGCCTCACTGATTTCTTATTCTGGAATATGTGAAGTCTCCCTCTGCCTTCCTCTTAGAAAGATACTCATAATTGCATTTAGGACACATCTGGATAATCCAGGATACACACCCCATCTCAAGATCTTAATAACATTCAAAGACCCCCCCCCCCACACACATATATTGTGATTTGAATCTGGAATGCCCCTGAAAATCTCATATTTTGGAACCATGATCACCAATGCTGCAAGGTTCAGAACTAGGGCTTCTGGGCAATGATTAGGGTTCTGACCTCATCAGTGGATTAAATCATTTGATGGATTAATAATTCGAATGATCTGTTGGGTGGTAACTTTAGGCAGGTAGGATGTGGCTGGAGGAAGTAGGTCACTAGGGTATAGCCTTGAGCTGGATCTATTCCTGGCCCCCTTTTAAAATTCTCTCTCCCAGTCTCTCCCTCTCCCTCTCCCTCCTTTTCCTTTCTCTTCCCCCTCCCCTTCCCTCCCAGCTGCCAGGAGCTGGTTTAGAAGCTTTGTTTTGCCATGTCCATCTGCCTTGAAATTCTGCCTCATTTCAGGTCGAAAGCAAATGGAGTTGCCTGCCCAAGAACTAAACCTCCGAAACTGTGAGCTTAAAATAAAGGTTTCCTCCTCTAAGTTGTCAGATATTTTGTCAGTGATGAAAAGATGACTAACATACCATATAATATACATTCAGAGGTTCCAGGCATTGGGAAATGTGGATGTTTTAGGAAACCACTTTTCAGCCTAATATAACCTATATAAGACTCTTTGGAAATTGAAAAGAAAAAGAAAATGGAAGTTATAAACATCGTAGATGACCTTGAATCTTATTCTGTAAATAAAATTTAACTTCAATATGATTTTCCTACTTGAATTTATGTTAATTGCTCCATTCCTTTCCCCATTTTTGTTCTGCCTTGATCCCTTCCAGTCTGGATTCTGTTCCATGCTACTGATAACAGTGCTTTCAAAGGTTTGTCTGTAACCATCAAGTCAAATCCTGGAACATCTCATTGTGGTTCTCATCCTCCTCAAACTTGAAACATTCAGTACACTATTTACTACTAAATAAAATGCTCTCTTCTGCAAATACTTGCAATACTGGGTCACCTCCTAGTTCCTTCTCTTCTATTATAATTATTATAGCCAGTTTGTCTTTTTCCTTTGGTGTCTTTCATCTTCCTACACTATGATATTGGATATTTTTTTTAAATTTTAATTTATTTTTATTGTAAACAAATGGGATACATGTTGTTTCTGTTTGTACATGGAGTAACAAAATACCATTTGCGTAATCATACATTTACATAGGGTAATGATGTTTGATTCATTCTGTTATTCCCCCCCACCCCTCCCACCCCTCTTTTCCCTCTCTACAGTCCCTCCTTCCTCCATTCTTCCCCCCTCCCACCCCCCTTTATGTGTCATCATCCGCTTATCAGTGAGATCATTTGCCTTTTGGATTTTTGGGATTGGCTTATCTCACTTAGCATGATATTCTCCAATTTCATCCATTTGCCTGCAACTATCATAATTTTATTATTCTTTATAGCTGAGTAATATTCCATTGTATATATATACCACAGTTTCTTTATCCATTCATCAATTGAAGGATATCTAGGTTGGTTCCACAGTCTGGCTATTGTGAATTGAGCAGCTATGAACATTAATGTGACTGCATCTCTGTAGTATGCTGAGTTTAAGTCCTTTGGGTATAGGCCGAGGAGTGGGATAGCTGGGTCAAATGGTGGTTCCATTCCAAGTTTTCTAAGGAATCTCCACACTGCTTCCCAGAGTGGCTGCACTAATTTGCAGCCCCACCAGCAACGTATGATTGTACCTTTCTCCCCACATCCTCTCCAACACCTATTGTTGCTTGTATTCTTGATAATTGCCATTCTAATTGGGGTGAGTAGGAATCTTAGGGTAGCTTTGATTTGCATTTCTCTTATTACTAAAGATGGTGAACAATTTTTCATATGTTTGTTGATTGCTTGTAGATTTTCTTCTGTGACGTGTCTGTTCATATCCTTAGCCTATTTGTTGATTGGGTTATTTGAATTCTTCATGTAGAGTTTTTTGAGTTCTTTATATATTCTGGAAATTAGTGCTCTATCTGAAGTATGAGTGGCAAAGATTTTCTCCCACTCTGTAGGCTCTCTCTTCACATTGCTGATAGTTTCCTTTGCTGAGAGAAAGCTATTTAGTTTGAATCTATCCCAGTTGTTGATTCTTGCTTTTATTTCTCATGCCATGGGAGTCCTGTTAAGGAAGTCTGATCCTAAGCCAACAAGGTGAAGATTTGGACCTACTTTTTCTTCTGTAATCTGCAGGGTCTCTGGTCTGAATTCAAGGTCCTTGATCCATTGTGAGTTGAGTTTTGTGCAGGGTGAGAGATATGGGTTTAGTTTCATTCTGTTGCATAGATTTCCAGTTCTCCCAGCACCATTTGTTGAAGAGGCTATCTTTTCTCCATTGCATATTTTTGGCACCTTTGTCTAGTATTAGAAAATTGTATTTATTTGGGTTTGTGTCCGTGTCCTCTATTCTGTACCATTGATCTACCTTTCTATGTTGGTATAAGCATTCTTGTGGCTGAGTCACTGTAGTATGTTGATTTTAAATCCTTTGCATATATATTGAGGAGTGGAATAATTGGATAAAATGGTGGGTACATTCCTAGTTATTTGAGGAATCTCCACACTGCTTTTCAGGGTGGTTTCACAAATATGCAGTCCTGCCAGCAATGACATACGAGTGTGTCTTTTACCCACATGCTTGCCAACAGTATTGTTACTTGCATTCTTGATAATTATAATTCAGATTAGAGTGAGATAAAATCTCAGTGTAGGATTTTTTCTTATGTTTCATTTAATATGTAAAATTTTGTAAAGTTTTTCAATAATAAAAATCTATGAAGCTATACTATGAATCTTTATTTTATATTTTTATTCATTTTATATACACCTGACAGTGGAGTGTTTTGACATATTATATACACATGGAGTATAATTCTAATTAGGATCCCATTCTTGTGATTGTTTATGATGTAGAGTTTCACTGCTGGTGTATTCATATATGAGCATAGAAAAGTACGTTAGATTCATTCTACTGTCTTTCCTATTCTATCCCCGCTCCCGTCCCTTCATTCCCCTTTGTCTAATCCAATAAACTTCTATTCTTCCCCTCCTCATCCCTTGTTGTGGGTTAGCATCTGCATATGGAAGAGAACATTTGACCTTTGGATTTTGGGGATTGGCTTAATTCACATAGCATGATAATCTCTAAATTTATCCACTTACTAGCAAAACTCATAAAATAATTTTTTAAATGGCTAATATTTTATTGTGTATAGAGACCACATTGTCTTATCCATTCTCTGTTGATGGGCATATAGGTTGGCTCCATAGCTTCGCTATTGTAAATTTAGTTGCTATAAACATTGACATGACTGTGTCATTATAGTATTCTGATTTTTAGTCTTTGGGTATATACTGAGGAGTGGGATAACTGGGTCAAATGGTGGTTCCAGTCCAATTTTTTCTGAGGAATCTCCATAATGCTTTCCAGAGTGGTTCCAACAATTTTCAGTTCCACCAGCAATGTATGAGTATACATTTTCCCCCATCCCTGCCAACATTTATCATTATTTATATTCTTTATGATTGCCTTTTCAACTGGAGTGAGATGGAATCTCAGTGTAGTTTTCATTTGCATATCTCTAACTGCTGGAGTGTTGAACATTTTTTGCATGTATTCACTGTATTTCTTCTCTGAAGTGCCTGTTCAATTCTTTGCTCATTTATTTATTGGGTTATTTGTTTTTGTGTTAAACTTTTTGAGTTCTTTATGAATCCTGGAGATTAGTGCTCTGAGGTGCAGGTGGCAAAGATTTTATTCCATTCTATAGGTTCTCTTTTTATGTTCTTGATTGTTTACTTTGCTATGAAGAAGTTTTTTAGTTTGGTTCCATCCCATTTATTGATTCTTGATATTACTTCTTGCACTTTAGGAGTCTTGTTAAGTGAGTTGGTTCCTAAGCCTACATGATGGAGTGTTGGGCCTACATTTTCTTCTATTAGGCTCAGGGTCTCTGATCTAAAGCCTAGGTCCTTAAAAAGGACTTTGAGTTGAGTTTTGCGCAGGGTGAGATAGGGGTTTAATTTCATTCTGCTACTTATGGATTTCCAGTTTCCTCAGAACCATTTGTTGAAGGGGCTATCTTTTCTTCAATATATGTTTATGGCAGCTTTTTCTAGTATGAGGCAACTGTATTTATGTGGGTTTGTCTATCTCCTTTTCTGTACCATTGGTCTTCATGTCTGTTTTGGTGCCAGTATCTTGCTGTTTTTGTTACTGTAGCTCTGCAGTATAATTTAAGGTCTGGTATTATGATGCCTCCTGCTTCATTTTCATTGCTGAGGATTGCTTTGGCTATTTTGGGCCTCTTATTTTTCCAAATGAATTTCATGACTGCATGTTCTATTACTTTGGAGAATGTAATTGTAATTTTAATAGTAGTTGCATTAAATGGTAGTATGACCATTTTGACAAAGTATTTCTGCCTATCCAAGAACATGGGAGATCTTTACATCTTCTAAGTTATTCAATTTCTTTATTTAGTGTTCTGTAATTTTTATTTTAGGGGTCCTTTACCTCTTTTGTTAGATTGATACCCCAGTTTTTTTGAGGATATTGTGAATGGGTTAGTTTTCCTGATTTCTCTTTCAGCTGATTCATCGTTGGTGTATAAGAATGTAATTGCTTTGTGGGTGTTAATCTTACTGAATTAACACCCACTTTTTGGGTGTTACTTTGCTGAATTAGATTGAGTTATAGAAGTTTTCTAGTGGAAATTTTTGGGTTTTCTAAATACAGAATCATGTCATTGACATTTAGGATGGTTTGAGTTTTTCTTTTCCTGTTTGTATCTCTTTAATTTCTTCTGTCTAATTGCTCTGCCTATAGTTCCAAGGGCTATGGTGAATAGAAGTGATAAAGGGGGAATTTCTTTCTTGTTCCAGTTTTTGGAGGGAATGCTTTGTTTTTCTCCATTTAGAATGATGTTAACCTTGGGTTTAACATGTACAGCTTTTACATGTTTTGGTAGGTAACTAGTATCCCTAGTTTTTCTACTATTTTGAACATGAACAGATGCTATATTTTGTCACATTCTTTTTTTGCATCTATTGAGATAATATGTGATTCTTGTCTTTAAATTTGATGTGGGGAATTATGTTTATTGATTTTCATATGTTGAACCAACTTTGCATCCCTGGACTGAAGCCCACTTGATCATGGTGTACTTTTTACTATGGGTTTGTATGTAATTTTCCAGTATTAATAATTTTATGTCTGTGTTCATCAGGGATATTGGTCTGAAGTTTTCTTTTTTGATGTGTGTTTGTCTCATTTTGGTATTAGGGTAATACTAGCTTCATAGAATGTGTTTGGAGGGGTTTCCTCCTTTTTAATTCATAGAATAATTTTAGGAGGATTGGTATTAGATATTCTTTAAAGTTCAAGTTGAACTCAGCTGGGAATCCATCATATCCTGGACTTTTCTTTGTTGATAAGCCTTCCATGGCATCTTCTATTTCCTTACTTGAAATTGGTGTGTTTAAATTTTCTATATCCTCCTGGTTCAATCTGCGTAAGTTGTAAGTCTTAGAAATTTGTTGTGTCTTCCAGATTTTCTATTTTATTGGAGTATAAATTTTCAAAATAGTTTCTGGTTATTGTCTGAATTTTGGTAGTGTCTGTTTAAATATTTCCTTTCTCAATATAGATTTCAGTAATTTGAGTTTTTTCCTCTTTGTCAGTGTGGCTAAGGGCTTATCAATTTTTTCTCTAAGAACCAACTTTTTGTTTCATTCATTTAAAAATTTTTTTGTTTCAATTTAATTGATTTTGGCTGTGGTTTTAATTATTTCTTGTCTCCTACTGCTTTTGGTGTTTTATTTTACTTTTTTACAGGGCCTTGAGATGTTATGTCAGGTTATTTATTTGGTGACTTTCTGTTCTTTTAATGAAAGAGCTCAATGAAATAAATTTCTTGCTAGAACTGCCTTCATAGTGTCCAAGAGATTTTGATATGTTCTGTTGCTATTCTCATTTACTTCTATTTTTTTTTTACTTTTACCGCTAATTTCTTTTCCTATGTGTTTGTTATTCAGTAGCATATTATTTAGTCTCCAGGTATTAGAGTAGCTTCTATTTTTTTATTTTATCATTGATTTCTAGTTTGATTCCATTATGGTCTGGTAGAATGCAAGGTATTATCTCTGTTTCTTTGTATTTGCTAAGAGGTGCTTTGTGGCCTAAGATATGGTTCATTTTATAAAGATTCATGTGTTGCTATGTCCAGTCATTGATGGATGAAATAGTCTATGTATGTCTGTTAAGTTTAAATTATTGATTTTATTTTTTTAGTCCTATATCTTCTTTATGTAGTTTTTGTTTGGAAGATCTATCAGTTATGAGACAGGAGTGTTAAAGTCACCCAGTATTATTGTGTTGTAGTCTATTTGATTCTTTAGATTGAGAAGGATTTGTTTGATGTACATAGATACTCCATTGTTTGGGATATAAATGTTTATGATTGTTATGTCTTGTTGATGTATAATTCCCTCAAGCAGTATGAAATGTCCTTCTTTGTCCCTTCTGATTAATTTTGACTTGAAGTCCACTTTATCTGAGGACAGATATTCCTGCTTGTTTATAAGATCCATGTGAATGATATGTTTTCCCCCATCCTTTTACTTTCAGTCTGTGGATGTCTTTGCCTTAGAGGTGAGTCTCTTGGAGACAGAATATTGTTGGGTCCTTTTTTTTCATCCAATCTGCTAGGCAACGTCTTTTGATTGAGAAGTTTAGTTCATTAACATTCAGGGTATTATGAGATACTTTTTTTCTGTCATTTTGATTCATTTCTAGTTTTTAAGTTGAATTAGAGTTCATTTGCTTGATTATTCATCTAGTGTATTTTCTTCCTCTGCTGCTTTTTTTTTTTTTTTTTTTATTCTCCATTTCATATGTTTTATAGTGCTGGCTTTCTATTTGTTAATTCTTTTAAATTCTGTTCATTGTGGAAGGTTTTTATTTTCAATTCTGAAACTCAGTTTGGCTGAATATAGTACTCTTGATATGCATCCATTTTCTTTCAGAGATTGTTATATATTATTCCAAGACCTCCAACTTTTAGTTTTGGGTTGAAAAATCTGTTGAGATCTATATTGGTTTACCTCTATGTGTGACCAGTCACTTTTCTTCAGCAGCTTTCAAAATTCTATCCTCTGTGTTAGGAATTTTTATAATAATGTGACTTGTAGTGGGTCTGTTGTAATTTTGTATATTGGAGTCCTTTATGCCTCCTGTATTTGATTTTTCAACTTCATTCTTAAGGTTTGGGAAATTTTCTGATAGTTCATTGAAAAGATTGCACATTCCTTTAGTTTATACTTCAGAGCTTTTGTCTATTCATATGAATCTTAGATTTGGCCTTTTAATTCAATTTCTTGAATTCTGCTCATGGTCTCTTAACATCTTTTCTCCATGATCAACTTTATTTTTAAGATTGTATATTTTGTCCTCATTGTCTGAAACTGTCTTCCAAGTAAGTGATCTAGTCTATTGGTGATGCTTTCCATTGAATTTTTAATTTTGTTTATTGATTTCTTCATTTTGAGGCTTTCCAACTTTCTGATTAATTTTTCTTTAGGATCTCTATCTCCTTATTGAAGCAATTTTTCACTTCTTGTATTTTCTGATTTCACTCCTTATATCATTTTTACCTCATAGGTCAGCTTAACTGTGAAATTTCTAAATTCCTCCTCGGACATTTCCTTCACTGGTGGTGTAAATGGAGTCTATCATTGAGGCATTCTGGTTTGTTTGGGGTGGTTTGTTCCCTTGCTTTTTAATATTGTTTGTGTCTACCCATCTATTCAAATGATCTGAAGCAGCAGAGTTTCTGCCCTAAGAAGTTACAGTGTCCCTGTTTTCTACTACCTCACAGATTAAGGGGAGCCAAATAATATCAATGACCTATGTAAATAATATATAGCAATGAACTAAGTACTTGGTTCCTATTAGGACATCTATAATGTTAATTGGAACAACCAACAGAATTGGTAGGATCAGCAATTTCCATCTGTAAGAACAGTGATTATGTATTATGTCTGGCATGAAATCAAATAATAGTTGTTATCTTTGATTTCCATAATATTAATTATCACTACAACATTATTGGTAGGGTTTGGTATTATGTAAACCAATTAGTGCTAAGAAATGTTAAGGATAGAGTTAATTAAGAGAAAAGGTGAAGATGGTGGGTAGAAAAGTCAATTTGTTAATATAGGGAAATGCAAAAGTGATGTAGGGTATCATAGTTGTGAGGAGGGAGGAGAAAAATAGAAGTAATAATTAAAAGAACAATGTAAGAACAATAGAATTTGACTATTAAGAGAAAAGTGATAAAGAGAATCAAGGGGAACTGAATAGTGAAGAAAATACTACAAACCAAACCAAAATGCACTAATCAAAAAAACTATCCCTCAAAAGACAGAGCAAAGAAAAATAACTACCTTCAAAAAATGCTAGACATGAGAAAACAGATACCAATATGTATATGTATAAATGTCCATTAATCATCCAGCACACACATAAAAAATATCTGATGAAAAATTAATGGTCCATTTCCATTTTGGTGGACAACAAAGTCAGTAAGAATACATGTTCACTTACTGTGCTCAACTGTCTTTGTTTCTTCTTGAGGTCTATACTGGGTGTACCAGTAGGGACCTCAGATTGTCAACTCCTTTCTTTTTATTGTGTTGCTCATCAAGATGCCTGTTGGAGTTCAAACACCTCTGTTTCCCTTCTTGGTGGTAAAATGAAGTTTGCGATGGGAGATACTGTCAACTCCTCTCCAGGGTGAAGTCATAGCTGGGTTCTGTGAGATGAGTTCCTGTAGGTGGAGCTCTTGGGAGATGGGCTTAGTCCTAGTGAGCCCCCAGTTGTTTTATTGTGCAGCTAGTTACATGAAGATATTGAATCGACACACCTTTATAGCCCATCAGATGCTGAACTACACTGGAAGATTGTGCCCTCGAAGTCTCCCCAGGGATCCACTTGTAAGATGGGGGAGCCAGTTCCTCGCTGCTTCTGTTGTTCATGGGTATCACCCTTTAGTCTCCTGAGGTTTGTTCCCAAGTGCAATCACACCCACCTGTTCAGGTTCTGGACCTGCTGCAATTGGTTCCACATCCTTCTCAGCCTCTTGGTTCAAACTCCCTGTACAGAGACACTGAAGTGTTTAGACTCCCACCTGTCCTAACTGGTCCTGTGAGCCACTGGACTCAAAAGTGGAAGGGAACTGGATTCTCCCTGGCCTCCCTGACTTATATTCCTCCAAGCAAAATACTCTCTGAGCCTAATTTTCTCAGTATTTTGCTAGATTCAGTATAGGTCATAAGGCTGGTGTCTACCTGGCCTGTGTATGGGAGCCAGCCCTGTTTTCCTGGATCTGAGTTCTTGGTTCCTATATCTGCTGGTTGCCACAGTATAGTGGGCTCAAGGTGGCTCCTTTCTTGGCTCTCCATGGACAATTGTTAAACACAGGGTGTCCTTCATTTACCAATTGATTGTGCCTAAAAGCCTCAGGATTAGTCTAGGTCAGGTTGTCCCTCTCATCTCAGGATTTTTTATATTAAGCTTGTCTGTTGTATTTTTTGACTTTTTCTGTCCTTGTGTGTCAGTTCTCCTCATCCTGCCAGCAGCCCAGCTCTATTTTTGTTCCTTTTTTCTTGTTTAATATATCCCAAATTTCTAAGTCTCTGAGGCACTGTGGATGTCTTGTATTGAGTTTTGTGAAATCCCTCTTTCACCCACCGTGAAGAGAAGCAGTATTCCTACTGCTCGAATAGTAGTTTGCCAAGATAAGAGAAATGCCATTTCTCTCTAGTCCACCATCTTGTTCTTAGCTACATAAGACATCTTACAATTATAACAATCTGCTATGATTTGGATAAGTGTCCCCCAAAAGCCCATGTGTTGGTCCTAGGAGGTGAGGGAACATTTAGGAAGTAGGGCCTTATGAAAGGATGTTCATTTAGAGAATGTCCTAGGAGGAGATATTAGGACTCTGAACTCTCCTCTTCTTTGATTCCTGGCTGCTCTGAGGAGACAAGAATTCCTCCACCACATGCTTCCACAATGATGTACCATACCACCACAGGTCCAAAGCAGCAGTGCCTAGTGAAATGGACTGACCAGAAGCCAAAATAAATCTTTCCTCCTTATAGTTTATCTCAGGTATTTTTTTTTTCACAGTAATGGAAAGCTAACACCCAGTCTAGTTTAGTCTGATACATCTTTAACCACATACAAAACTCTATGCTTTAGCTCCTCCTGCTTTCACATTTTGTTGTTGTAACCGTTTATATCTTTCCATCTGGTGTACTTATGAGTGATTTAATGTAGTTATGGTTATTTTGTCACTTCTATTTTTTGACTTTTGTACTATAGTTAAGTGATTTATTTAACAATGTAATAATAACATATTATGAATCTGATTTTATTTTTTAGAGGAGTTTTGTATTTTCACATGTTTTCATGTTGCTAGAATCCTCCTTTAGTTTTAACTTGAACTCTAGCATCATTTGAAAGGCAATTCTAGTGGTGATGCTCTCCCTCATGTTTTGTTTTCCTGAGAAATTCTTTCTCTACTTTTTTGAAGGACAGTTATTCTTCTGATTACTTTTTCTTGATTGGAAGTTTTTCTTTAGCACTTTGAGTATATATTCTCATTCCCTCCTAGCCTGAAAGTTTTCTGGTGAGAAATGTGTGGTTAGTCTTATGCTGATTCCCTTGTATGTGATGAGTCATTTCTCAGCATAATTCTTTGTCTCATAAGAATTTGGTTGTAATTTCTCTTGGTGATGACTTCTTTGTTTCATTTATTTGGGGCTCTTTGCACTTTTTGAATTTGAATATTTATTTCTCTTTCCAGATGGGAGGTTTTCTTTTTATCTTTCACTGTTCCTATAACTCGCATAATGCATACATTGGTTTGCTTGTTGATGTCTCATAAATCCCATAGATTTGCAATACTCCTTTTTATCATTTTTAATTTTTGTTCCTCTGACTAGTTAATTTCAAATGACTTAACATCAAGCTCAGATTCTTCCGCTTGATCAAGTTCACTGATGAAGTTTTCTGTGGGGTTTTTCAGTTCAGTCATTGTGTTCTTTAGCTCTAAATTTTTTTTTTTTTGTGATTTGTATCTCTTTGATAACATTTTCATTTTTGTTTATGTATTTTCCTAATTTTGTGTAGTTGTCATATTTTCTTATCAATGACCGACTGTTGTATTTCTTGACTTTTTCTGTCTTTGTATGCCAGTTCTTGCTGGTGAATGCCTGGCAAGTTGATTATTTTGAATTCGTTGTCAGGTGCTTTGTAGAACTCCATTTCTTTAGCACTGATTTCTGACATTTTGTTTTGTTCCTTCAGGAATGTCATGTTTCTTCTGATTATTGATGACTTCTGTGATCTTACATTGATGTCTGTGCATTTGAGGAAGAAGGTGCCTCTTCAAATCCTTATCAATCAGCTTTGGTGGACCATTCAATCCACACAGAGATTCTGAGTGGGTTTGCTTGCTGGACTTGCATTCGGGTTTGCCTAGAATCCTTGATAAGCTCTATTGGTGGCTGGTTTAGAAGGGAACAGGCTGGAACCTGATCCATAGTGTTGGGCTTAGGACTTGGGGATGTTGTGGCCAGTGCTGGGGTTCACTTGGGATGTCCTGGTCCTGGGATTGTGGTAAAGTTGTGTATTCACTTCACTCTTTCTTCTCTGTGGAAGATGTTTCTCTCTATGCTAGGTTGTATTCACAGGGAGTTATTGTGGCTGTGGACTAGCCAGTCCAGTACCGGAACTGGTCTAGAGCATAGGGATGCTTCAGTCAGCACAACACTGGGTTGGTCTGAAGACTTTGTTGCTAAGTGAGCCTAGAGACTGGAACTGTGGAATCTTGACTCATACTGTGATGGACCTGAGGCCTGGTGATGTATGCTTGGGTTTTACTGTGATGGACTTTGTGTTAGGGTCTGAGGCAAGTCTGGTGTTCACTTCCCTCTCTTTCTCCCAAGTAGAGGTTATCTGTGTCCATGCTGTGAGACCTGGTGTTGATGGAGAAGTGGCATTGAGTAATATAAAACTATTCTTCCGGTCCTCTTCAGTGTGTCTTGTTTTTGTCTTTCTGTCAAGGTACTGTGACGTCATACCTGAATTCTTTAGCTCTTATACAGTAGGCATTTTCATGTGTAGATGGTTATGGAGATTCATGGTGTTTTTCAGGAGACACTTCTTAGAAACTCCTTTTCTTCTGTCTTGCTGAGGCCACTTTATTTTCTTTTACAATTTCTATTCTTTCAATTTTATTCCATATCTTGTAGCATAATCCATGTTTAATGCTTCTGAGAAATATCTTTCCCTCTAATGATATAAATTTTTTATGAATATATGTAAGAATAAGTATATATATGAATATGAATTAATATGTGGAAACTTGTCTGGAGGGCATGGTTAATGTGAATAGATGTCCATGACTGAGTAATACACTTAGAGTTTTTCATTCTCATTTTAAATGACATACTGTTAGTTTTTTTTTTTTTTTAATCTTCCTTATCTTTTATTATCCCCAACTCACTTTCCTTAGTTCCTTCAGTAGTAAAACCTCAAACAGAGGTCCTATTCTATTTAGAAAAGTTGGTGACAAGAAAGAGAATAAGGAGAGAGGGATAGAACTGACATCAAAAAACTAAATTTGGATTGCAAATTTGAGTGGAAATTCCAGTACTGAGTGCCTTTTTTGTTTGTCATGTATTAGCAGTTATTTTTTTGGTAAAGGAAAATAAGTTAACTGAATTTTTGTAGGTCCTTTAAATGAAGGAATGTCTTCACCTAGTGTTCTTTATGCAGTTAGAAATCATAGTATAGATTTATTCATGATAATTGCTTTTGCTATTTTTAACATTAGTCAAGGACAAGAACACAGAGAGGAGATCCTTTGGAGTGCTGGCATTGAGAAAGAATAGTCTATAAATAATTCAAGTTCATGAGTATCTGCCCCACTACTCCTGAATCTGTTGATTTAACAAAAATTAACCCATAACTTTTTAAAAAAGTGAATCAAATATTTGTTAGTGTTGATGTATATGCAGGAAACAATGCAGTGAAGTTTAAGAGGGATGATCTCATGCTCAGTTCAATGTCTGAGACAGACTAGTAAATAGACGCTTAAGACACAGCCCACACTGACATAATTGGCCCAAGTTCCTTCTGCTTTTAAGATATCAGATAATTCTGTTATACACATCTGGGAGGCTCATCAGTATAAAGACTGTCTTCTGAGCTGCAAGTTATGCTATTCTAAAAGCAGTAGCAGTAAGACCATTTGTGCTGAGAAAGTGGGAGTCAGAAATTGAGATGGTTTTCACTTATAAACCTTGTTGACCTATTCTAGGAGGAACAAACAACAAATAAAAAACAGGAGCAAAGCTCTTACCAAATCCTGCCTGTTTAATTCCTGTGATTGTAAGTTAAATTTAATTGTTGCAGAAGGTGTCCAAGATAAGGAAGTTGAAATGATGAATCAACTCTTCCATTCATACAGTGATTAAAGAGTCATTCTGGGCCAAGATCAAGTTATTGAAGGATGTGCTGAAGTGCTTTAGGTCTTTGATCATTTTTGGCTCAAAAGCTAGTTAAACTTGTGAACTTTCCTGGAGAGTACTTGATGTATAAAACTAACCATTCGTTCTTTTCCACAGAAACTGGCAAGGGAATAAGAGCCAAACAAAACAGATTTAGATTCCAACCCTTAATGTATAAAACTATTGATTTCACAGTTGTTTATTTGGCAACCAATAAAAATTTTGTAGTTTACCCTCTATTTATTACAAAACCGTAGGTAATAAAGAAAAAATAACAAAGAACAATGACAAAACAAACTATGCATGGCCTAAAGAGTATGGAATGTTCTTTAAATAGTTCTCCCTCCTTGTTCCTGCTTCCTGTCTTTTTTATTGTTAAATCTTTTATAAATTTCTGACAATTATAGCTAATCCAAGCATTAGTTTACCTTAAGTCTTTCTATGGCATGAGATAAATTGGCATGGAACCAATTTATCTCATAGTATGGTCCTAATGAATTTAAACCAATTTTCAGTAATGAGGCCACATAGGTAAAATTATCACATTTGCATCTATTATTAAAATAACATTTTATTTTAGTTTTTTTTTAAATTTTGATTAATCGTACACAAATGAGATATGACTTGTTTCTCTGGTTGTACACAAAGTAGAGTTGTACCATTTGCATAATCATACACGTATATAGGATAATGATGTTTGTCTCATTCTATTATCTTTCCTTCCCCTCTGCCCCCTCCCCACCCCTCATTTCCCTCTATGCAGTCCATCTTTCCTCCATTTTTCCCTTACCTCCCCCACCACCCCTGTTATGTTTCATCATCCACTTACCAGAGAAATCATTTGATCTTTGTTTTTTTGGGATTGGCTTATTTCACTTAGCATGATAGTCTCCAAATCCATCCATCTACCTGCAACTACCATGATTTTATTCTTCTTTATGACTGAATAAAATTCCATTGTGTATATATACCACAGTTTCTTTATTCACTCATCTATTGAAGGGCATCTAGGTTGGTTCCACAATCTAGCTATTGTCAATTGAGCTGCTATAAACATTGATGTGGCTGTGTTACTGTAGTATGCTAATTTTAACATACTAAATGGTGGGTTAAATGGTGGGTCCATTCTTTCTGAGAAATCTCCATACTTCTTTTCAGAATGGCTGCACCAATTTGCAATCCCACCAGCAATGTATGAGTGTACCTTTTTCCCTACATCCTTGCCACCACCTATTATTGCTTGTGTTCTTGATAATAGACATTCTTATTGGGGTGAGATGAACTCTTAGGGTAGTTTTGATTTGCATTTCTTTTATTACTAGAGATGTTGAACATTTTCCCATATATCTGTTGATTGCTTGTACATCTTCTATGAAGTGTCTCCTCAGTTCCTTAGCCCATTTATTGACTGGGTTATTTGTATTCTTGGTGCAAAGTTTTTTGAGTTCTTTATAGATTCTGGAGATGAGTGCTCTATCTGAAGTGTGTGTGGCAAAGGTTTTTCTCCCACTCTGTAGGCTCTCTTTTCACATTATTGATTGTTTCCATAGCTGAGAGAAAGCTTTTTATTTTGAATCTATCCCAATTGTGATTCCTGCTTTTATTTCTTGTGCTTTGGGAGTCTTGTAAAGGAAGTCTGATCCTAAGCTGACATGAAGATTTGAACCTACTTTTTCTTCTATTAGGTGCAGAGTCTCTGGTCTGGTTCCTAGGTTCTTGATTCATTTTGAGTTGAGTTTTGTGCAGGGTGAGAGTTAGGGATTTAGTTTCATTTTGCTGCATATGGATTTCCAGTTTTCCCATCACCATTTGTTGAACAGGCTATCATTTCTCCATTGTATGTTTTTGGCACCTTTGTCTAGTATGAGATAACTGTATTTATCTGGGTTTGTCTCTGTGTCTTCTATTCTATACCATTGGTCTACCTGTTTATTTTGGTACCAATTCCATGCCATTTTTGTTACTATTGCTCTGTAGTATAACCTGTTTCGTTCTTCATGCTAAGAATTGCTTTAGCTATTCTAGGTCTCTTATTCTTTCAAATGAATTTCATGATTGCTTGCTCTATTTCTATGAGGTACATTATTGGGATTTTAATTGGAATTGCATTGAATTTGTACAGTGCTTTGGTAGTATGGCGATGACAATATTAGTTCTGCCCATCCAAGAACATGGGAGATCTTTCCATCTTCTAAGACTTTTGCAATTTCTTTCTTTAGTATTCTGTAGTTCTCATTGTAGAGGTCTTTCACCTCTTTTGTTAGGTTGATTCCCAGGCATTTTATTTTTTTGAGGCTATTGTGAATTGAGTAGTTTTCCTAATTTCTCTTTCAGAGGGTTCATCACTTATGAATAGAAATGCATTAGATTTATGAGTGTTGATTTTACATCCTTCTACTTTACTGAATTCACTTATGAATTCTAGAAGTTTTCTGGTGGAATTTTTCGGCTCCTCCAAATATAGAATCATGTCATCTGCAAACAGTGATAGTTTGAGTTCTTCTTTTCCTATTCATATCCCTTTAATTTTTTTTTTTTTTTGGTCTAATTGCTCTGGATAGAGTTTCAAGGACAATGTTGAATATAAGTGGTGAAAGAGGGCATCCTTGTCTTGTTCCAGTTTTTAGGGGGAATGCTTTTAGTTTTTCTCTGTTAAAAATGATGTTGACCAGGGTCTTAGCATAGATAGCCTTAAAAGTTTGTTCCTACTATTCCTATTTTTTTCTAGTATTTTGAGCATGAAGTGGTGCTGTATTTTATCAAATGCTTTTTCTGCAATGATTGAAATAATCATGTGATTCTTTAAGTCTGTTGATGTGAATTACATTTATTGATTTCTGAATGTTGAACCAACTTTGCATCCCTGGGATGAAACCCATTTGATCATGGTGCCCTATCTTTGTAATGTTTTTGTATGTGATTTACTAGAATTTTGTTAAGAATTTTTGCATCTATGTTCATTAGGGATATTGGTTTTAAGTTTTCTTTCCTTGATGTGTCTTTGTCTGGTTTTTGTATCATGGTGATATTAGCTTCATAGAGTGAATTTAGAAGGGTTCCCTCCTCTTCTATTTCCTGGAATACTTTGAGGAGTAGTGGAATTAGTTCTTCTTTGAAGGTGTTGTAGAACCAACTGAGAATCCATCTGATCCCAAACTTATCCTGGTTGGTAGACTTTTGATGACTTCTTCTATTTCATTGCTTGAAATTGATCTCTTTAAATTGTGTATGTCCTCCTGATTCAGTTTGGGTTGATCGTATGTCTCTAGAAACCTGTCAATGTTTTTGAGTTTTTATATTTTGTTGGAGAATAGATTTTCAAAATAGCTTCTAATTATGTTTTGTATTTCAATACTGTCTGTTGTGATATTTCCTTTTCCATCATGAATTTTAGTAATTTGAATTTTCTCCTTTTCTTCATTAGTGTGGCTAAGGGTTTATCAATTTTATTTTTTCAAAGAACCAACATTTCATTTTGTTGATTTTTTGAATTGTTTCTTTTGTTCAATTTCATTGATTTCAACTTCGATTTTAGTTATTTCCTGTCTTCTACTTCTGGTGTTGATGTGTTCTTCTTTTTCTAGGGCTTTGAGATGTAATTTTAGGTCATTTATTTGTTGACTTTTTCTTCTTTTATTGAATGCACTCTATGCAATGAATTTTCCTCTTAGTACTGCTTTCATAACATCCCAGAGATTTTAATATGCTATATTGTTGTTCTCATTTACCTCTAAGAATTTTTTAATCTCCCCCTCATGTTTTCTGTTATCCATGCATCATTCAGTAGCATATTATTTAGTCTCCAGGTGTTGGAGTAGCTTTTTTTAAATTTATCATTGATTTCTAATTTTATTCCCTTATGATCTGATACAATTCAAGGTAGTATTGCTATTTATTTTGTATTTGCTAAGAGTAGCTTTGTGGCATAACATATGGTCTGTTTTAGAGAAGGATCCATGTGCTGCTGAGAAAAAAAGTGTATTTGCTCATTGATGGATGAAATATTCTATATATGTCTGTTAAGTCTAAATTATTGATTGTGTTATTGAGTTCTATGGTTTTTTTGTTCAATTTTGTTTGGAAAAATCTATCCAATGGTGAGAGAGGTGTGTTAAAGTCACCTAGTATCATTGTGGTCTAATTGGTTCCTGGAATTGAGAAGGATTTGTTTTAACATACATGGATGTGCTATTGTTTGGGACATAACTATTTATGATTGTTATGTCTTGCTGATTTATGCTTCCCTTAAGAAGTATGAAATGTCCTTCTTTATCCTTACTAACTTTGGCTTGAAGTTCACTTTATCTGATATGAGGATGGAGACCCTGCTTTTTAACTGAGTCCTTGTGTGTTGTATGTTTTCCCCCATCTTTTTACCTTTAGTCTGTGGGTATCTTTTGCTGTGATATGAGTCTCTTGAAGGTAGTATATTGTGGGGTCTTTCTTTTTAGTCCAATCTGCCAGTCTATGTCTTTTGATTGATGAGTTTAGGCCATTAACATTCAGGGTTATTATTGAGATATGACTTGTATTCCCTGTCATTTTGGCTTATTTCTGGGTTTTACCTTGACTTGATTTCTCCCTTGGCTACTTCTTTAGGGTAGTTCCTCCCTTTGCTGACTTACATTGTTGTATTTCATTTCTTCCTCATGGAGTATTTTGCTGACAATATTCTGTAGAGCAAGCTATTTGTAAATTCTTTTAACTTTTTTTTTTTTATCATGGAGCATTTTATTTCATCATCAAATCTGAAGGTAAGTTTTGCTGGGTATAAGATTTTTTGTTGGCATCCAATCCATGTTCTTTCAGAGTTTGAAATATGTTGTTCCAGGCCTTTCTAGCTTTTAGGTTTTGGAAATCTGATATCCTTATTGGTTTTCCCCTATATGTAATCTGATGCTTTTCTCTCACAGCCTTTAAAATTCTATCTTTATTTGTATGTTAGGTATTTTCATTATAATCTTTTGTAATTTTGTATATTTGGTGTCCTGTAAGCCTCTTGTATTTGATTTTCCAATTCATTCTTTATATTTGGGAAATTTTCTGATATTATTTCATTGAATATATTATTCATTCCTTTGGTTTGTATCTCTGTGCCTTCCTCAATCCCAATAATTCTTAAATTTGGTCTTTTCATGATATCCCATAATTCTTGGAAGTTCTGTTCATGATTTCTCATCTTCTCTGGTCAACTTTGTTTTCAAGATTAAATATTTTGTCTTCATTGTCTGGGGTTCTATCTTCCACGTGATCTAGTCTTTGGTGATGCTTTCTCTTGAGTTTTTAATTTGGCTTATTGTTTCCTTCATTTCACGGATTCCTTTTTTTCTTTTTTTTTTTCAGAATCTCCATCTCTTTATTGAAATGATTTTTTGCTTCCTGCATTTGCTCTTTTAACTGTTTATTGGTGCGGTCATTCATTGCCTGCATTTGCTCTCTTATCTCACCCTTTGCTTCGTGGATCATTTTAATTATGTACATTCTGAACTCCTTTTCTGACATTTCTTCTGCCATGCTATCATTGGATCCTATTGATATAGCATCTAGGTTTGTTTGGGACACCTTATTCCCTTGTTTTTTTATGTTGTTCATATATATTCCCCTCTAGCAGTATAAATCCGTTATTGCAGTCCCCCCCCATAGACTTATAATGTCCCTGCAGGATTCCAATATCTCACCTTGAAGTGAGATATCAATATTATTAGCACACCATACAAACAATATGCATCCTTAACCCAAATAGACCCTACTAAGATATTAACCATATTGTCTTAATAAACAGAGATGATGAGTTCAAATTATTATCTACAGCATAACCAATAGGTTTGCAATAATTCCACAATTTCTACTGGTGGATACAGGATTGGAAGGGGTATAGGATATAATGTTAATGAGATAAAAAGTAAGCCTATAGAGGTACTATGCCGTAGGAAGAGTGAAAGCATAATTAAAAGAAATAGGTTGTTAGCATGAGAAGAGGGAGAGTCTCTAAGGAAACAGATAAGAGGAAATAGTCAGAAAAATATTAATAAAAGAAAAGAGAAGGGATAATAGTAGGTATAATAGGAATACTTATAATAATACTACTAATAAGAAAAAATCTACAGTAAAACTATAGTGTTTAAACCTCCTAGTTTTTAGTAGCCTGATATCTGATTGGAACTTGATAATGTGGTGTCCTAAGAAGGGTGCTACCCACTATGGATGTGTCCCACCTGGATTCCTCCAGGTCAGGAATAATCAGTGCTAGAGGGCAGAGGTGACCCCACATGATGATAGATGGTCAGCTGCAGTGTGGGCACTAGACTGCGGGCTGGGGCGTGGGCCTCAGTGCTGGAGACAGCGGGCGGTGGGCCTGGTGGCTGGGCCGGGCAGGGTAAAATAACACTTTAAATGTGTGTCTTCTTGATTTCAGTTACTAAATTTATAAATCAATTGCCAGCATTTATTTATTTATTTATTTTGCGGTGCTGGGGATCAAACCCAGGGCCTTGTGCTTGCAAGGCAAGCACTCTACCGACTAAGCTATCTCCCCAGCCCACCAACATTTGTTTAAAGAACCAATCTTAGAGCGCAATCTTAGACACAGTTTACATGATTAGATAACACTTATTCCCTTCAAATTATTGCATTCTTAAGAAATCTAAATTGTCATGCAAAACTATGAAGTACATATTGCTGCTTAAAATTGAAAACATTAAATGGCACTTTAATAAATAAGTAGAAAAAATGAACAAAATCATCCTCAATTGTGAAGGCTGATATATAAAGTCCTTTGCTGTTCTGTTCTGCAGAATTTCCACCAGCTTTGTATAGGTTGGTGGAATTCCAGACTGATGTTTGTATGAGGTTGTGTTTATGTGACATTTAGCAACCACCGGCACATATCTCTTTGAAGTTTATTGTAACCAATGTAAATCAAACCTTGTGAAATGAATTAGGCATGGCAGCTTTCTACTTCTGTCGGCACGTTTTAAAAGTCAAACTTGCCTGCCTTAGTGTAGGACTCTTAGAATCCAAGGGTAGTGAGCCCTGTTAGGTGGCATCTTACACTAGCTTTTTATGCTTCCACATCTATTTAATCTCATCTTCAACCTCACTCACATTAATGATCTGTCTTCTCATATCCTCTTAGAATTTTCAAGTCCATTAATTATTTTGAAAAAATCTATCCTAATACAGTGTTTTATATTTTTAAATTTTTGTCCCATTACAGAAGATCTCTTGTCCTCTAATGTTACTCAAAATTTTAAATATTTTAACAGTCACTGTTAACAAGAATGGAGGAAGGATGGATTGTACAGTGGTGGGAAGGAAAAATAACAGAATGAGACAAACATCATTACCCTCTGTACAAGCATGATTACACAAATGGTGCGACTCTACCTCATGTACAACCAGAGAAACAATAGTTGTACCCCATTTGTGTACAATGAATCAAAATTAAAAAAATAATAACCAAATACTCTCTGTGCTTCTGTTTCTCAGTCTCCTTAGCAGTTAGCTCTGTGTTGGACTATATGACTAGTTCTGGCAAACACACACAAATAAATTGGTCAGTTACGGACCAATGTACCTCTACCATCTTTTTCTTTTATCTGAGTAACTGGAAGTAGAGAGATTTGAGATGCTGGAGTTTCTGGCTTGAAGATTTGGGGCCCTGAATCACTGCTTAGTGACCTGATTTGTATCAATGTGAATGAAAAATAAAACATTGTATTTAAGCTACTGAGACTTCATGACTTATTTGTTACTGGAGCATAACCAAGAACTACAATCTAACATCAATAATCTTTAATAAACTATGAATTAGAGAAGAGAAAGGGGATAAAAGGATATTTAGATACCTATTTTACAAATACTAGATGGAGTTCAGGCTTAAATCATGGGATTTCTAAGTGTCACTTTAGGAGTTCCTTAAGCACTGAGATATTTCCTGCAAGGTGATGAAGATTTAAACTGTTTAAGGAAGCTGTTCCCCACTTGATATTTAAAAATTTATTAGGGTTTTGTAATATTGATGGCCACAGATTTTGCCACTAAAAATAATTCAAAATACTGTCTTAAATAACAAATTCATTCTTTCCAAAGAGTCATATATACTTATTGTAGGAGATATATATATATATATATTTTTTTTTGTACTGGGGATTAAACCTAGGGGTGCTTAACCACTAAGCTACATCCCCAGCCCTTTTTTATATTTTATTTACAGACAGGTCTCACTGAGTTGCTAGGTACCTCACTAATCTGTTGAGGCTGACTTTGAACTCACAATCCTCCTGCCTCAGCCTCCTGAGTTGCTGGGATTAGGAGAAAAATTTTAGTATATACAAAAATGAAAACAGTAAAAATTCCTCATATCTTATATACCAAAAGTTAAATATTGATAATGTTGGATGTTTCCTTTTTTTCCTCTCAATTTGTTTATGTAAGTACACGTCCTTATTTTGAGGACTTGGAATATTATTTCCTCTTGGTTTTTCATTTAATTATACTGTAAGCTCTTTGCCATGTTGTTTAAAATTTCTTTGTAAATATTATTTTAGCTTTTTGCATTTTAATTCAAATTTACTTTTGGTTAAGGTGATAACCATGGAAATTTCAATCTGCTTATTTGTAGCCTTTTTTTTTTTTGTACCAGGGGTTGAACCCACAGGCACTTAGCCATTGAGCCACATCCCAGCTCTTTATTTTGAGACAGGGTCTAAGCTGCTTAGGGCCTTCCTAAGTTACTGAGCCTGGCTTTGAACTTATGATCCTCCTGCCTTAGCCTCCTGAGCTGCTGGGATTATAGGCGTGTGCCACCATGCTCAACTGAAACATTCTTATAACCACATTAAACTTATGAGAATAAATGTATGGAATTAAGACTGTGGGTACACACATATATATCAATTAAGCTGACATGTGGAAGATTCTGTTAGTCACTTAAAAGAAGATGACTTTTATTTTTAGGAATAGAGTAATTAGAAAAGGAGTGTGTGGTCTTTCATTTCAACTTAAACATGTATCGCAAGGTACCGTTCATTGCTATGGAAGGAAGAGGACCAATCCTGCCCTAGGAGAGCACATGCTCTAGATTTATGCTTAAGTTCATCGGTTGTTGACCACCTATCTGCTGTATTTGAGGAAATATCGGGCACTGACAGCCCTTGGATACATCACACAGGTGCACTTACCTAAGTGATACAGAATGAAGCTGGTACACCTGGGCTCCTTAGCAGAGATCAACATTGCTCAGAGAAGGCAGATATCTACCGTTTCCATGGGAGGAAGCACCTGTGAGTACGTGGCTGCCGATGTAATGTCTGAGAATATGAGGGTATATTACAGCTTCAGGGACCATGATGGTACACCCCATTATGGTACAGCCTTCTTTATAATGTTGAATTAGGCTAGAGATGATCTCATCTGGGCAAGTCTGTCTCATGAATGTGCGACTCAGAGTTGCTCACGCTCAGAACCATAGTCGGTGACCCAGCACCTGGAATTTATGCTGTTTACACCACCTTGAGAGTCTTAACGATTTATCATTGAATTTTATGTCCATAAATAAAGCCTAATGGGACAGTGGAACATGCACCGGGGACTTGGAGCCTTGGTTCATGGGCAGTCCCGCCTCCTGCCACCACCCTGACTCCCTCAATGGGGTTCTCAGTCACACTCCTCCACCCCATTCAGTCACTATTTCCCTTCATACCTGGTCAGGGAGTGGGCATGGGGAAGGGTAATTTGGGGCTGTAGCACACTCCGAGTCACACAGAAGGGACCATGATTCTGGGGATGGTCTAAATTTGCTTCATCCAAGGGAGTATAAGATTAAGTAGCAGCAATGAAGGGAATAAAAATGAAGCCACCATGACAGATCAGTGAGACTGTGGAAGGCAGGATAAAGATTTTTATTTGAACAAGCGGTCCACAAATTATTTTGCTGGCTCTGCATTTGGGACAGGGTCATCAGTTTGGGAGTTATATAAAAAAATTTGACCTGGCCCAAGTACTTTCCTGAATTTTATGAGGCAGAACAAGGATCAGTTAATTGCCCTAATATCTTTGGGTATCGTATGGACAGATTGTTAGTCTAGCTGTAGAGTTCATTTGTCATTATTCAAAATACTTACTTGGTATGAGAAATCCTGTATACATATCATTACTGTTGCTGTGGATATGAAATTAAGGCAATATATTCATAAGCACTGTAACATTTAATATGAAATTAAGGCAGTATATTCATAAGCACTGTAACATTTTGGTGCTGTGAACAATATTTATGACTAGCTATGTAAGATAAAATAAAAATAAGCAGGGCATGATGGCCACGCCTGTAATCCCAGTGACTTGGGAGGCTGAAATAGGAGGATCACAAGTTCAAAGACAGCCTCAGCACCTTAGTGAGTCCCCATCTGAAAATTTAAAAAGAAGTGGGGATGTAGTTTAGTGGTAAAGTGGGCGAGGCTAGCAGAGATTCACTAGCCTCGGGCCCCCACAAAGCATAACATTTAAGTTAAAAAAAATTAGAAAAAAATCCAGTTTAATTTGGCATGAGGAATTGACTTATTACATTTACTCTTAACCTAATCTGCCATCTCTTCATGCATTTATGCAGTTCACCAAATATTTACTGGGCAAACTAGATGCCAGTCTTTGAGAGGAGCTGGAGATAGGATAGCAAGAAAAAGATGTGGCTCCTGACTTTCTGAAGCCTCAGATTAAGAAACAAGAAGGGCATTAATAAAATAATACATGATTAAATATGATTGAATGTGAACAAATTGATATAAGTCCTCTGAAGGAAAGGGACAGCCCGTAGAAGCTGATAACAGGGGAATCTCATTTGTACTAGAAAGATGGGAAAGATTTCCCTCTAAGATAGTGGTTGAACAAAAGCTGAAGAATCAGTAGATAACTCAGTGAACAGGATTGAAGAAGAAAAAACATGTGCAAAGGCACTGTGGTGTTGGGGAGCTTGACCCATATGAAGAATTAAAGTGTCTGTGTGACCAAATTCAGAGAACCAGAGATTTCTGTGAAATAAGTCTAAGGAGAAGTTAGGGACCAAACTGCAGGGCCTAGTAGACTGTGCTAAGACTTTTGGCTTGTAGTCCAACAACAATGGGAAAACACCAAGAACATTTAAGCAAGAGGTTGGAAAAACGAGGTTGTATTGAAAACGAGATTTGTGCTTTGTTAAACAGGATTCTGGTTGAGGTGTGGAGAATAGGTGGGAGAGAGTTCAAAGTGAAGATAGAAAGACCTGTTAGGAGGCTAGTGCAGTAGTCCAGATAAGGAATCATGGCAACCTGACTTAGAGGTGAGAGTGGAGGCAGGTTTGCGTGGATTCAAGAGACATTTAGATAGCAAAATGACTACTTAGCAGAGTGGAGGAGAGGGCTGGAGGAGTGAGTGTCAAGGGCAAGTCAAGGATTTTGTTTTTTAAAATTCTTTTTGCATACCTTGATAGGTGGTAGGTTCATTCACTGAGATAAGAAACAAAGACTATCAGATTCTGAGATGCTTCAGTCATCCAAGTGTGTTTTTCTTTTGGGGGCGGGGGCGGTGGTTACTGGGGATTAAACTCAGGGGTACTTGACCACTGAGCCACAGTCCTATTTTGCATTTTAGTTAGAGAGAGTCTCACTGAGTTGCTTAGCGCCTCGCTTTTGCTGAGGCTGGCTTTGAACTCTGCATCCTCCTACCTTATGCCACCACGACCTACCCAAGCGTAAGTGTTTTTAAGGAGAAACTTGTACTTCTGGGTATCTGACTTTATAGGATGAGCTTAGGGATGGGGAATTGAAACCTGGCAGTTGAGAATGTTCCTGCAACAGAGACAGAGGGCTGTATCTTCAAAACACAAGGAAGACTGTCTCAGGAATGAGAAACTGATTCAAGCTCTTGAGAAGAAATAAGAAGGGTACTGAGAAATATCTATTGATTTTTAGAAACATCTGAGTCCTTATTCCTAGCAGCAAGAGCCACTTGGATGAAGTGATGGGATAGAAGCAAACTGAAAGGGTTGGGAGTAAGTTGGAAGTAAGAAAATGGTGACCTTGCAGGCTGTTCTAGATAGGTGCGGCTGCATGGACAGAGAAGATAGCAGCAGGAGGGGAAGGTTGGAGGCGGTTTTAACAGTGTAACATAGGTGGGTGAGATTGCTCGGAGGTTTGATATAACTGAGAAGCAAAAATATGTGTATTTGTAATTTATGTGTAAGGCCTGTTGGTTTCATGAGGTTGTGATTTGGGTCTTTTCCCATAGTAAGCATTCTTTCACTGCGAGCCGGGCGACACTCATGATGTATTGCCTTCTCTCTGGAGAGCAAGGTGAAGGCTGCACAGATTTTCTTATAAGAATAAGCAAAACGTGAATATGTTTACATTATCTTCATAACAATGTTCTCTGATGTAATTCTTCAAGATTACATCATTGCCCTTGAAAAAAAATTGGCTTTGAGCCTTTTGTGATTGCATGTATTTTTTTTTTTTCTCCCAAATGGTATGTTTTTGGAGAAAGTCATGAGGAGATGAGTCGGATTTAGGATAGAGTTGGCAGTACATTTTTTACATGCACTGTGCAGTTAAAATTATAACTAGCGATGCTTTTTTTCCTACTGTGTTAGGAGAGAGCCAGTTATAAATAGTCAGGAAAACCATGGATCAGCTTTCAATTTCCATAAGCCTATTTTAAGTATTGCCTATGAATGCCATCTAGCCTGGGGTGCAGGGCATCAGTGCTACTTTCTCACCTTAGTATTTTCTACTTTTTGCTGTGAATGACAGGGTCAGTGTTGATAATACTGGTGAGCTTTCCATTCTATAGATCCCATTGAGCTGTGCTCTCTTTCTCTCTCTTCTGAACCTTCACCATGATTGCTCTAAGTTTGACTGATTGCTCTGATTTTTTTTGTCTTGATCTTCTAATTGTTATTGGTACTAGTTCAACCCCATTTATGTAAATACCTGTCATATTAATATTTTAACCCAGACTTTTTTTGCCCAGACACCTGACTTTTGTCTACCTGCCTAGTATAGTTCTCTGGTAGCATCTCCCAAGATCCATATCTTTTTTCCCTTAAATCAGTTACCCTACTTGATTTTCTACTTCTGTGCAATAATCTTTACAATTTCTGGGTTCAAACAAGGTTAGCTTTCATTTTCCCTTGACCACCAATCCAATATGTTGTAAAACTCCTACTTAATTACTCTAAATGAATACAGGCAGATGACTTCAGATCAACAGAGTCTAAAAAGCAGTAATTTTCTTCTCCCCCACCCTGAATGTAAATATATCTTAACTGTTTTTTTATTCTTCTACTGGTACTTCAAAAACTGGCAATGTACTTATGACCCTTGTTTATTCATAGATCAATAAAATAAATCTATCCCAGAATAAAAGATGAGGTTTTAGATTCTTCTCTCCTCTCTTCTGATGTTGTGCTGCTTGTATTTGAAGGGTTAATTTTTTTCTTTTTTACGTTTATTACTTTAATGAACATAAGCATTTATTTTTTGTCCTTTAACTCTTCATATTGTTTATTTTCTCTTTTTTGCATTTTTAAATTTGTTCTTTTTAAATATACATGATGGTAGAGTGTATTTTGACATATTATACATGTATGGAGTATAACTTCCCATTCTTGTGGTTGAACATGATGTGGAGTTACACTGGTCATGTATGCATATGTGACCATAGGGAAGTGATGTCTAGTTCATTCTATTGTCCTTCCTATTCCCATCCCCACCCCTTCCCTTCATTCCCCTTTTTCTGATCTAATGAACTTCTATTTTTCCTTTCCCCATCCCTTATGTGTTAGTAACCACATATCAGAGAGAACATTCAAACTTTGGTTTTTGGAGACTGGCTTACTTAGCATGATAGTTTCCAGTTTCATTTATTTACTGGCAAACACCATAATTTAATTTTTCTTTATGGCTGAGTAATATTCCATTGTGTATATATACCACATTGTCTTTGTCCATTAATCTGTTGAAGGGCATGTAGGTTGGTTCCATAGTTTAGCTATTGTGAATTGGGCTGCTATAAACATTAATGTGACTGCATCACTGTAGTATACTGATTTTTAAGTCCTTTAGGTATATCCTAAGGAGTGGGATAACTGGGTCAAATGGTGGTTACATTCCTAGTTATTTGAGGAATCTCCATACTGCTTTCCAGAGTGTGGCACCAATTTGCAGTCCCACCAGCAATGTATGAGTGTACCTTTTCCCCCACATCCTCGCCAACATAATATTATTACTTGTATTGTTGATACTTGCCATTCTGAAGGGACTGAGCTGACGTAGTTTTCATTTGCATTTTTTTCATAAATTTGTTGACCAGTTGTGTTTCTTATTCTTTGAAGTGCTTGTTTAATTCTTTGCCCATTTATTGATTGGGTTATCTGTTTTTTAGTTTTAAGTTTTTTGAGTTCTTTATATTTCCTGGAGATTAATGCTCTATCTAAGGTGCAGGTGGGAAAGATTTTCTCCGATTCTGTAGGCTCTCTCCCCACCTTCTTGATTGTTTCCTTTGCTGAGAAGAAGCTTTGTAGTTTGATACAATCCCATTTATTAATTCTTGATATTACTTCTTGTGCTTTTGGAGTCTTGAGGAAATTGGTTCCTAAGCTGATATGATGGAGTGTTGAGCCTACGTTTTCTTCATTAGGCTCAAGGTCTCTAGTTTAATGTCTAGGTCCTTGATCCACTTTGAGTTGTTTTGTGCAGAGTGAAAGATAGGGGTTTAATTTCATTCTCCTATTTATGGATTTCCAGTTTCCCCAGAACCATTTGTTGAAGAGGCTATCTTTTCTCCAATGTATGTTTATGGCTTCTTTGTCTAGTTGGAGATAACTATATTTATGTAGGTTTGTCTGTCTCCTATTCAGGTCCATTGGTCTTCATGTCTGTTTTGGTGCCAATATCATGCTGTTTTTGTTACTATAGCTCTGTAGTATGATTTAAGGTCTGTTATTGTGATGTCTTCTGTTTCCCTTTTGTTACTGAGGATTGCTTTGGCTATTTTGGGCCTCTTATTTTTCCAAGTGAATTTCATGACTGGGCTTGTTCTATTGCTTTGGAGAGCATTATTGGAATTTTAATAGAATTGCATTAAATCTGTATAGTACTTTTGGTAGTATGACCATTTTGACAAATTAGTTCTGCCCATCCAAGAACAAAGAGATCTTTCTGTCTTCTAACGTCTTCTTCAATTTCTTTCTATAGTGTTCTATAGTTTTCATCGTAGAGTTCTTTTACCTCTTTTGTTAGATTGATATCCCAATTTTTTTTGAGGCTATTGTAAATAAGATAGATTTCCTAATTTCTCTTTCAACCGATTCATCATTGGTGTATAAGAATGTAATTGTTTTATGGGTGTTAATTTGTATCCTGAAACTTTGCTGAGTTCCTTTGCAGACTAGAAGTTTGCTGGTGGAGTTTTTTGAATCTTCTAAATACAAGACCCTGTTGTCAGCAAACAGATAGTTTGAACTCTTCTTTTCCTGTTTGTTTCCCTTTAATTTCTTTCTTTTATCTCTTTGCTCTGGCTAGGGTTTCAAAGGCTATGTTGACTACAAGTGGTGAAAGAGGGCATCCCTGTCTTGTTCTAGTTTTTAGAGGGAATGCTTTCCATTTGTCTATTTAGAATGATGTTGGCCTTGGGCTTAACATATATAGCTTTTACAATGTCCAGGTTTGTTCTTACTATCCCTAGTTTTTCTAGTGTTTTGAGTATCCAATGGATGCTAAATTTTGTCAAATGCTTTTTCTGTATTTGTTGAGATAATCACGTGATTCTTGTCTTTAAGTCTATTGATGTGATGATATGATGAGTTACATTTATTGATTTCTATATGTGGAACCCACCTCACATCCCTGGCATGAACCCGACTTGATCATGGTGCAATATCTTTTTAAATATATTTTTGTATGTAACTTGCCAGTATTTTTATTAAGGATTTTTGCCACAATAGCTAGATTGTGGAACCAACCTAGATGCCCTTCAGCAGATGAATGGATAAAGAAACTCTGGTATATATACACAATGGAATACTATTAAGCCATAAAGAATAATATGGCATTTGCAAATAAATGGATGGAATTGGAGAATATCATGCTAAGTGAAATAAGCCACGCCCAAAAAACCAAAGGCCGAATGTTTTCCCTGATAAGTGGAGAATGATATATAATGGGGGTGGGGAATGAGAGAATAATGGGAGAACTTTAGAATATGTAGAAAAAAATGAGAGGGAGGGGGGTATGAAAAATGGTGGAATGAGACAGACATCATTACCCTATGTACATGTATGATTTAATGGTATGAATCTACATTGTGTACAACCATAGAAACGAAATTATGTACCCCATTGTGTACAATGAATCAAAATGCAGTCTGTAAAAAATTAAAAGCTAAATAATAATAATAAAAAAATAAAAAAAAGAATTTTTGCATCGATGTTCTTCGAGGATGTTGGTCTGAAGTTTTCTTTCCTTACTATGTCTTTGTCTGGTTTTGGTATCAGTGTGATTCTAGCTTCATAGAATGAGTTTGGAAATGTCCCCACGTTCTCTGTTTCATGGAATAATTTGAGAAGGATTAGTATTAGTTCTTCTTTGAAAGTCTGGTGGAAGTCAGCTGAGAATCTGTCTGGTCCTGGGCTTTTCTTTGTTGATAGGCTTTTGATGGTATTTTTAATTTCATTGCTTGAAATTGATGTTTAAATTTTCTATGTCCTCCTGATTCAATTTAGTGCGTTGTATGTCTCTAGGGATTTGCCAATGACTTCAGGACTTTCTAGCTTATTAGAGTATAAATTTTTAAAATAGTTTCTGATTATTGCCTGCATTTCAATAATGTCCATCATGATATTTTGTTTTTCATCATAATTTTAAAATTTGAGTGATCTCTCTTTCTTCATTAACTTGACTAAGGGTTTGTGAATTTTATTTGTTTTTTCCAAGAACCAACTTTTTGTTTCATTTATTTTTTTCAATATTTTATTTCAATTTTATTGCTTTTGACTCTGATTTTAATTATTTCCTGTCTTCTGCTTTTGCTGTTGATTTGTTCTTTTTTCCCTAGGGCTTCAAGATGTAATGCTAGGTTATTTACTTGGTGACTTTCTGTTCTTTTACTAAATGAGCTAAATGCAATGAACTTTTCTTTAAAATTGCCTTCATAGTATCCAAGAAAATTTTTTTTTTATTTATCTTTTAATTTTTTACAGACTGCATTTTGATTCATTGTCCACAAAGGGGGGTACATCATTTTGTTGTACATGATGTAGATTCATACTATTTGTGCAATCATACATGTACATAGGGTAATGATGTCTGTCTCCACCATTTTTCATACCCTGCTCCCTCTCATTTCCCTCTACATAATCCAAAGTTCCCCCATTCTTCTCTCACTCCCCACCCCCCACCCCCATTATATATCATTCTCCACTTATCAGGGAAAACATTCGGTCTTTGGTTTTTTGGGCTTGGCTTATTTCACTTAGCATGATATTCTCCAATTCCATCCATTTATTTGCAAATGCCATAATATTATTATTCTTTATGGCTGAATAATATTCCACCATTTCTTTATCCATTCATCTATTGAAGGACATCTAGGTTGGTTCCACAATCTAGCTATTGTGAACTGAGCTGCTATAAACATTGATATGGCTGTGTTACTGTAGTTTGCTGATTTTAAGTCCTTTGGGTATAGGCCAAGGAGTGGGAAAACTGGGTCAAAAGGTGGGTCCATTCCAAGTTTTCTGAGGATTCTCCATACTGCTTTTCAGGGTGGCTCCACCAATTTGCAACTCCATCAGCAATGTAGAAGTGTGCCTTTTTCCCCACATCCATGCCAACATCTATTATTGTTTGTGTTCTTGATAATAGCCATTCTAATTGGAGTAAGATGAAATCTTAGAGTTGTTTTAATTTGCATTTCTCTGATTACTAGAGATGTTAAACACTTTTTCATATATTTATTAATTGCCTGTGTGTCTTCTTCTATGAAGTGCCTGTCCAGTTCCTTGGCCCATTGATTGTTTGGATTCTTTGTATTTTTGGTGTAAAGTTTTGCAAGTTCTTTATAAGTTTTGGAGATAAGTGCTCTATCTGAATTGTGTGTGGAAAAGATTTTCTCCCACTCTGTGGGCTCTCTTCACATTCTTGATTGTATCCTTTGCTGAGAAAAAGCTTTTTAGTTTGAGTCCATCCCATTTATTGATTCTCACTTTAATTTCTTGTTTTTTGGGAGTCTTGTTGAGGAAGTCTGATCCTAAGCCAACATGATGAAGATTCAGGCCTACTTTGTCTTCTATGAGGTGCAGAGTCTCTGGTCTAATTCCTATGTCTTTGATCCATTTTGTTGAGTTTTGTTCAGGGTGAGAGATAGAGGTTTAATTTCATTTTACTGCATATGGATTTCCAGTTTTGCCAGCACCATTTGTTGAAGAGGTGATCTTTTCTCCATTGTATATTTTTGGCTCCTCTGTCTAGTATGAGGTGACTGTATTTATGTGATTTTTGTCTCTGTGTCTTCTATTCTGTACCATTGGTCTGCCTATTTTGGTGCCGATATCATGCTGTTTTTGTTACTATTGCTCTGTAGTATAGTTTAAGGTCTGGTATTGTAATTTCTCCTGTTTCACTTTTTCTGCTCAGGATTGTTTTGGCTATTCGAGGTCTCTTATTCTTCCAGATGAAGTTCATGGTTGCTTTCTCTATTTCTATGAGGAATGTCATTGGGATTTTAATTGGAATTGCATTGAATCTGTATAGCACCTTTGGTAGAATGGCCATTTTGACAATATTAATTCTGCCTATCCAAGAACTTGGGAGATCTTTCCATCTTCTAAGGTTTTCTTCAATTTCTTTCTTTAATGTTCTGTAGTTTTCATTGTAAAGGTGTTTCACCTCTTTTGTTAGACTAATTCCCAAGTATTTTATTATTTTTTGAGGCTATTGTGAATGGAGTGGTTTTCCTAATTTCTCTTTCAGAGGATTCATCACTTAAAAATAGAAATGCATTAGATTTATGCCTATTGATTTTATATCCTGCTACTTTGATGAATTAATTTATTAGTTCTAGAAGTTTTCTAGTGGAGTTTTTTGGATCTTTTAAATATAGGATCATGTCATCAGCAAATAGTGACAGCTTTAGTTCTTCTTTTGATATTTGTATCCCTTTAATTTTCTTTAGTCTGTCTAATTGCTCTGGCAAGTGTTTCAAGGACGATGTTGAATAGAAGTGGTGAAAGAGGGCATCCCTGTCTTGTTCCAGTTTTTAGAGGGAATGCTTTCAGTTTTTCTCCTATTAAGAATGATGTTGGCTGTGGGCTTAGAATAGGTAGCCTTTACAATGTTGAGGTATGTTCCTACTATTCCTATTTTTTCTAGTGTTTTGAGCATGAAGGGGTGCTGTATTTTATCAAACACTTTCTCAGCATCTATTGAAATAATCATGTGATTCTTAACTTTAAGTCTATTGATATGATGAATTACACTTATTGATTCCTGGATGTTGAACCAACCTTGCATCCCTGGGATGAACCCCACTTGATCATTGTGCACTATCCTTTTAATATATTCTTGTATGTGATTTGCCAGTATTTTGTTAAGGATTTTTGCATCTATGTTCATCAGGGATATTGGTCTAAAGTTTTCTTTCCTTGATGTGTCTTTGTTTGGTTTTGGTATCAGAGTGATACTAGTCTCATAGAATGAATTTGGAAGGGTTCCCTCGTCTCTATTTCCTGGAATACTTTGAGGAGTATTGGTATTAGTTCTTCTTTAAAAGTCTTGTAGAATTCGGCTGAGAATCCATCTGGTCCTGGGCATTTCTTGTTGGTAGGCTTTTGATGGCTTCTTCTATTTTGGTGCTTGAAATTGATCTGTTTAGATTGTGTACGTCTTCCTGATTCAGTTTGGGAGGATCATGTGTCTCTAAAAATTTGTCGATGTCTTCGATATTTTCTATTTTGTTGGAGTATAGATTTTCAAAGTAGCTTCTAATTATGTTGTGTATTTCAATGGTGTCTGTTGTGATCTTTCCTTTTCATCATGAGTCTAGTAATTTGAGTTTTCTCTCTCCTTTTTGTTAGTGTGGCTAGGGGTTTATCAATTTTGTTTACTTTTTCAAAGAACCAACTTTTTGTTTTGTCAATTTTTAAATTGTTTCTCTTGTTTTAATTTCATTTATTTCAGCTCTGATTTTAATTATTTCCTGTCTTCTACTATTTTTGGTGTTGCTCTCTTCTTTTCCTAGGGCTTTGAGATGTAATGTTAGGTCATTTAGTTGTTGACTTTTTATTTTTTAATGTATGAGCTCAATGCAATGAACTTTCCTCTTAGTACTGCTTTCATAGTGTCCCAGAGATTTTGATATGTTTTGTCATTGTTCTCATTTACCTCTAAGAATTTTTTTTTATTTTTTCCCTGATGTCTTCTGTTATCATTGCATCATTCAATAGCATATTATTTAGTCTCCAGGTGTATGAGTAGTTTTTGAATGTTATTTTATTGTTCATTTTTAATTGCGTTCCATTATGGTTTGATAGGATACAGGGTAGGATCTCTATTTTTTTGTATTTACTAATGGCTTCTTTGTGGCATAGCATATGGTCTATTTTGGAGAAGGATCCATGGGCTGCTGAGAAGAAAGTATATTTGCTCAGTGAGGGATGAAATACTCTGTAAATATCCATTAAGTCTATATCATTGATTGTATTATTTAGTTCTATAGTTTCTTTGTTCTGTTTTTATGTGGAGGATCTATCCAGTAGTGAGAGTGGTGTGTTAAAATCCCCCACTATTAATGTGTTTTGGTCTATTTGATTCTTAAAATTGAGAAGGGTTTGTTTGATATACAAAGATGCTCCATTATTTGGGGCATAAATATTTAAAATTGTTATATCTTGCTGTTTTATACTTCCCTTAAGTAGTATGAAATGTCCTTCTTTATCCTTTCTGACTAACTTAGGTTTGAAGTCCACTGTATCTAATATGAGGATGGAGACCCCTGCTTTTTCACTGGGTCCATGTGCATGGTACGTTTTCCCCCATCCTTTCACCTTTAGTCTGTGGATGTCTTTTTCTATGAGATGAGTCTCTTGCAGGCAGCATATTGTTGGGTCCTTCTTTTTAATTCAATCTGCCAGTCTATGTCTTTTGATTATTGAGTTTAGGCCATTGACATTCAGGGTTATTATTGTGATATGATTTGTATTCCCAGTCATTTTGGCTTATTTTTGGTTTTTAACTTGACTTGGTTTCTCCTTTGATTGGCTTTTCCTTTAGGGTAGTTGCTCCCTTTGCTGACTTGTACTGTTGCTTTTCACTTCCTACTTCAATGAAATATTTTGCTGAGAATGTCCTGTAGGGCAGGCTTTTTATTTGTAAGTTCTTTTAACTTTTGTTTATTGTGGAAAGATTTTATTTCATTGTCAGATCTGAAGATTAGTTTGGGTGAGTATAGGATTCTTGGTTGGCATGCGTACTCTATCAGAGCTGAAATATTGTTCCAGGCCCTTCTTGCTTTTAGAGTCTGGCTGAGAAATCTGCTGATATCCGTATTGGTTTCCCCATATAAATGCTTTTTTCTCACAGCCTTTAAAATCCTATCTTTATTTTGTATGTGAGGTATTTTCATTATTATGTGTCTTGGTGTGGATCTGTTGTAATTTTGTGCAACTGGTGTTCTGTAAGCCTCTTGTATTTGATTTTTCCATTTCATTTTTCAGGTTTGGGAAATTTTCTGATATTATTTCATTGAACAGGTTTTTCATGCCTTTGCTTTGTATCTCTGTGCCTTCCTCAATCCCAATAATTCTTAAATTCGGTCTTTTCATGATGTCCCATTGTTCTTGGAGATTCTGTTCATGGTTTCTTAACATCTTCTCAGTTTGTTCAACTTAATTTTCAAGATTAATTATTTTGTCTTCATTGACTGAGTTTCTGTCTTCCACGAGGTCTATGCTGTTGGTGATGCTTTCTATTGAGTTTTTAATTTGGTTTATCTTTTCTTTCATTTCAAGTATTTATGTTTTTTTTTTTTTTTTTTTCAGAATCCCTATCTCTTTATTGAAGTGTTTTTTGCTTCCTGCATTTGCTCTTTTAACTGTTTACTGGAATGGTCATGCATTGCCTGCATTTGCTCTCTTATCTCGTCTTTTGCTTCCCGGATCATTTTAATTTTGCAGATTCTAAACTTTTTCTGTCATTTCTACTGCCACGCTGTCATTGGATTCTATCACAATAGCATCTTGGTTTGTTAGGGACACTTTCTTCCCGTTTTTTCATATTGTTTCTATATATTTCCCTCTAGTGGTGAAGATCAGAGATACTGAAGTTTCCCCCCCTGCAGGCGTATTATGACCCTGAGTTTTCTAGTACCTCTCCTTTGAAGGGGAGATCAATACCAGTCACATCCAATACAGAGAAAATGCAGCCCTGAACCAGATAGCCTCTATAGAGACTTTAACATTATTGTAATGAACAGGATCAGTTCGATTACTATTTACAAGTATTTCTAGTTGTGAATAAGAGGATGGGGAAGGGTGTAGGATGTAAGTGAGTAAATAGAGGTACCTGTCAAAGGGCCTCCAGTCTCCTGTAGGTGTCTCAGGAAGGGAGTCTCCCTTCCAATGATGATGGCCACGACCTCAGGAATAATTCAAAATGCCTGTGTCAGCCTCCAAAGAATCTGGGGAGCCCCAGAGGGTGTGCTGAGACAGTACAAAGGCAGGCACAGTGTCCCTCAGCAGTAGGGGGCAGGCGGGCAGGCTCAGCTACTGGCCTTCATCCTTGGTGTGGGCAGGCTGGGGGGCTCAGCATGGGTCTGTTCATGGTGGGGGACGGGCTTAGCGCTGGTGTCTGACCTCAGTGTGGTGGGCTACCCAAGAGATTTTGATAATGTTGTTTTGTTATTATCATTTACCTCTAAATATTTTCTTATCTCTTCCTTGATTTCTCCTGCTATTCATTGGTTATTCAGTCGTATATTATTTAGTGTCCAGGTGTTACAGTAGCTTCTTTTTTATTATTGATTTCTAAATTTCATTCCATTGTGAATGGATAGAATGCAAGGTATTATCTCTATTTTTTTGTATTCGCTAAGAATTGCTTGGTGGACTAAGATGGTCTATTTTAGAGAAGGATTCGTGTGCTGCTGAGAAGAAAGTATATTCAGTTATCATTGATGGATGAACTTTTCTATATATGTACTATTCTACATATATCTGTTTAAATTATTAATTATTGCATTTTAAATTTTAAATTCTGTTCCTTCTTTACTTAGTTCTTGGTTTTTTTTTTTTTTTTTTTTGGAGGATCTGGTGATGAGAGAGATGTGTTAAAGTTACTCAGTATTATTGTGTTGTGGTCTATTTGATTCTTGAAATTGAGAAGGATTTGTTTGTATATAGATGTGCCACTGTTTGGGGCATAAATATTTGATTGTTATGTCTTATTTATGGGTGGTGTTTCTTGTTCTCCTATTTGTAGAATAAAAATATGATGCCCCTACCTTTCCTTATAACTTTATTGAAGCTCACTTTCCCCTTCTATCTGCAACTTCTAAGTTTGCTTCTGTCTGTAACTTCTAAGCTTGCTGTGTTCGATTGTCTCGAAAAGTTGAGAGCCAGTAAATGCTGCCCACATTATTTAACATTATAATACATGTCCACATCTGGGTCCTCATTAGATTTCATTCTTCTCAGGTTCAGCCTTGTTGTCCTCAGGTTCTGAAGGAATATGTTTCCAGGTCTCTTGAATCATCTGTCACAATCCCAATTACCTGACATCATTTCTTATTTGAGTTTGCTTAACATTTAAAATGTGACTTTTTAAAGGAAGAGAACTTTTTAATTCTTATCCTTCATTATTGTTTTAGAGACATAATTTATGTATAAAATTACATACATAAATTGACCCTTTCAAAGTGTATGATTCAGTAACTTTTGGTATGTTCACAAAGTTCACCACTTATTTCAGAGTATTTTTATTACCCAGAAAAAGAAACCTCTTTAGAAGTCATTCCTCATTCTTCCATACATCCAGGCCCTGGAAACCCTTACTCTGTATCTTTTGGATTCACCCATTTTTGAACCTTTCCTATGAATGGAATCATACACCATGTATCTAGGTTCATCTACATTTTCATCTATACTGTAGCATGTTTGTTCATGTTGTAACATGAATCAATATTTCACTATTTTGTGGCTAAACAATGTATTATATGGATGTACCATATTTTAAAAGTCTATCAGTTGATGGAAATTTATATTTTTTCTACTTTCTGGCTATATGACTAATGCCACTACAAACGTTTTGGTGTGGACATATATTTTCACTTCTCTTGAGTTTGTGCCAAAGATGGAATTGCAGGGTCATATGAAAATCCTTCTGAGGAACTATCAGACTGTTTTCAAAAGCAGCTGCATCACTTTGCATCCCTACCAGCAATGCATGAGAGTCCTGATGGTCCCATTTTCTTGCCAACATGGGTTATCAATGATATTCTTATTGAGTGTGAAGTGACATCTCACTGTAGCTTTTATTGCATTTCCCTAATGACTGACACTGAACATCTTTTCATGTGCCATTTGCCCATCTCTTATAATGAAATGTCTGTTCAGATTTTTTGCCAACCTTTTAATGGATTGTCTTATCATCAAGAAAAGAGTTCTTTATATATTCTGAATACTAGACCTTTATTAGATATATGATTTGCTGACCTGTGGATTGTCTTTTCATCTTCTTTTTTTCCATTTTTTGAAAATTTTATTTTAACAGACTGCATTTTTATTCATTGTACACAAATGAGGTACAACTTTTCAATTCTGGTTGTAACAATGTAGATTCACACCATTCATGTAATCATAAATATACATAGGGTAATACTGTCTCAGTCTACTATTTTTTCTTCCCCCACCTCCTCACCCCACCCCCTTTTTCTCTACACCATTCAAAATTCCTCCATTCTTCTCTTGCCTGCTCCTCCCACCACCACCCCCATGCCCCAAGATGTATCATCATCTACTTATTAGAGAAAACATTCAGTCTTTGGGTTTTTTTGGACTTGGCTTATTTCACTTAGCATGATATTCTCCAACTCCATCCATTTACCAGAAAATACCATAATTTTATTCTTCTTTATGACTGAATAATATTTCATTGTGTATATATACCACAGTTTCTTTATCCAATCATCTACTGAAGGGCATCTAGGTTGGTTCCACAATCTAGCTATTGTGAATTGAGCAGCTATGAACACTGATGTGGCTGATTTTAAGTTCTTTGGGTATAGGCCAAAGAGTGGGATAACTGGGTCAAATGGTGGGTCCATCCCAAGTTTTTTGAGGAATCTCCATATCGCTTTCCAGAGTGGCTGCACCAATTTGGAACTCCACCAGCAATGTATGAGTGTGCCCTTTTCCCCACACCCACGCCAACATCTATTATTATTTGTGTTCTTGATAACAGCCATTCTAATTGGAGTTAGATGAAATCTTAGGGTGGTTTTAATTTTCATTTCTCTAATTACTAGAGATGATGAGCACTTTTTCATATATTTGTTGAGAACCTGAATATCATCTTCTGTGAGGTGCCTGCCCAGTTCCTTAGCCCATTTATTGATTGGGTTATTTGTATTTTGGGTGTAAAGTTTCATAAGTTCTTTATAAATTCTGGAGATTAGTACTCTGTCTGAAATGTGTGTGGAAAAGATTTTCTCCCACTCTGTAGGCTCTCTTTTCACATTATTAATTGTTTCCTTGGCTGAGAAAAAGCTTTTTATTTTGAATCCATCCCATTTATTGATTCTTGCTTTTATTTCTTGCGCTCTAGAGGTCTTGTTGAGGAAGTCTGATCCTAAGCCAACATGATGAAGATTCAGTCCTACTTTTTCTTCTATTTGGTGAAGGATCTCAGGTCTAATTCCTAGATCCTTGATTCCATTTTGAGTTGAGTTTTGTACAGGGTGAGAGGTAGGGGTTTAATTTCATTTTGATGCATATGGATTTCCGGTTTTGCCAGCACCATTTGTTGAACAGGTTATCTTTTCTCCATTGTATGTTTTTGACACCTTTGTCTAGTATGAGATAACTGTATGTATGTGGGTTTGTCTCTGTGTCTTCTATTCTGTAAAATTGGTCTATCCGTCTATTTTGGTGCCCATTCTGTGCCACTTTTGTTACTATTGCTCTCTAGTAGAGTTTAGGGTCTGGTATTATGATACCTCCTCCATCACTCTTCCTGCCCAATATTGCTTTGCCTATTCTGGGTCTTTTGTTCTTCCAGATGAAGTTCATGATTGCTTTCTCTATTTCTATGAGGAATATCATTGAGATATAGCTGGAATTGTGTTAAATCTGTGTAGTGCCTTTGGAAGTATGGTCATTTTGATATTAATTCTGCTATCCAAGAACATGGGAGATCTTTCCATATTCTAAGGTCTTCTTCAATTTCTTTCTTTAGTGTTCTGTAGTTTTCATCTTAGAGGTCTTTCACCTGGTTTATTAGATTGATTCCCAGTATTTTATTATTTTTTGAGGCTATTGTGAACAGAGTTGTTTTCCTAATCTCTTTCAGATGATTCATTGCTTATGAACAGAAATGCATTAGATTTGTGTGTGTTGATTTTATATCCTGCTACTTTGCTGAATTCATTTATTAGGTCTAGAAGTTTTCTCCTGGAGTTTTTTTGAGCCTCTAAATATAGAATCATGTCTTCAGCAAATAGTGACAGTTTGAATTCTTCTTTTCCTATTTGTAGTCCTTTCATTTTTTTGGGTCCGTCTAATTGCTCTGGCTAGAGTTTCAAGCATGATGTTGAATAGAAGTGGTGAAAGACGGCATCCTTGTCTTGTTCTAGTGTTTAAAGGAAATGCTCTCAGTTTTCTCCATTAAGAATGATGTTGGCCATTGTAAACTAGCCTTTACAATGTCGAGGTGTATTCTCACTATCCCTACTTTTTCTAGTGTTTTGAGTGTGAAGGGGTGGCGTGTTTTGTCCAATGCTTTCTCTGCATTTGTTGAAATAATCGTGATTCTTAACCTTAAGTCTATTGATGTGATGAGTTACATTTATTGATTTCCAAATGTTGAATCAACATTGCATCCCTAGGATAAATTGCACTATTGTGCCCTATTTTCTTAATATTTTTTTTATTAAAAATCATAAATTTACATAGGGCAATGTTGTTTGATTCATTCTGTTATTTTTTCCCTCCCCCAACCCCTCCCATCCCTCTTTTCCCTCTATATAGTCCTTCCTTTCTCCATTCTTACCACCCTCCTTATCCCTAACCCTAACGCTAACCCCTCCTACCCCCATTATATGTACTCATCCGCTTATTAGCGAGATCATTTGTCCTTTAGTTTTTTGAGATTGGCTTATCTCACTTAGCATGATATTCTCCAATTTCATCCATTTGCCTGCAAATGCCATAATTTTATCATTCTTCATGGCGGAGTAATATTCCATTGTATATATATGCCACAGTTTCTTTATCCATTCATCAACTGAAGGGCATCTAGGTTGGTTCCACAATCTGGCTATAGTGAATTGAGCAGCTATGAACATTGATGTGGCTGTATCTCTGTAGTATGCTGATTTTAAGTCCTTTGGGTATAGGCCAAGGAGTGGGATGTTTTTGTATGTGATTTGCCAGAATTTTGTTAAGGATTTTTGCATCTATGCTCATCAGAGATATCAGTCTAAAGTTTTCTTTCTTTGATGTGTCTTTGTCTGCTTTTAGTATCAGTGTGGGGGAGATCCAAGATGGCGGACTAGAGGGAGGCTGTGTTCCTTGTCACTCCGTAACGCAGGATTCGAGCAGAGGATATCTGTTTCTCAGTGAGGCAGTTTTTGCTGCTTATCGATCCCCTGCTGTTTACCCCATTTGTCTGCTGTGATCACCTGCAATCTGCCAGCATATCGACACCTTTTTTGAGAGCAGATTGCTCACTGTCAGCATCTATCATCCACCATTTGCCTGCTTCTCACCTGTCCATCGCCTACCTTACCCCTATCCATCACCCAACGCTCCAGATTTACCTCCTGATCATCCGACAGCTGCCAGCAGACTGACCGCAGACCGTCAGGGGAGCACCAGCTGCCTGCTGTCGCCTGGAAGTTCACTGTCACAGTACCTGCAGGTTTGATTACACATGGCTGCTGCCATTTTGAGACAACAGCCAGACCCTGTAGGACCCTGGCCGGACTGACTCAGCCCCATCTCCAGGATCCCTCAGCCCGACTGATCACTCCCTGCCTCTGGGGCCCTCACATCAACTGACTGCTCCCTGCTGCCAGGACCCCCAGACCAACTGACTAAGCCCTATCACCGGGAACCCAGACCGACTGATTGCACCTGGTCTCCAGGATCCCACAACTACACCAAACACACTGGACCCCCAGAACCCCTGCTGGACCAACTGCATCCCATCTTCAGGACCTCCAGCTGACCACGTCCACCCCTGAGCTGCAACTCCCCATTTGCCAACCCACTTCGAAGCCAGAGCGGCCATCTTGGATAATTGTGGAAGCCGTAGCTCCAATCTTCGGGTGGGGCAAATCCCATTCTGAGACGCCTGCTGGAGGCTTGAAGCTCATTGTCAGGTACCTCTCATGCATCAGGCTACTGAACACTGGGAGGTTTCATTAGTATATGACTGTTATACAGTAGATTTTCTTTTATCTCCTTTTTTAAAAAAAATTTAAGTTTTTATTTCTTTACTTTCTTGCTTTATTTTCCTTTTGTTTACCTGTTCCCTCAGAGTCTCTGTCTCCCTTTTTTGCATGCTAACATCCGATTTCTTTTGATTACACTCTCACCCTTTCTATTTTCTAAAACTTCGGTATATTCTTTTATTATCCCATTAACAGCCATATTCTATATCCCTCTGCATCCTCTTTGTCCTCCATTAGAAACTGCAGACGTTACTGCAAACCTGTTTGTTTTACCGAAGATCATATTTGAACTCATTTTGTTTATTATGACAATTTTGTTATTGTCCCCATAGGGGCTATTTGGTCTAGGATTGCATAGTGTCTGATTTGGGCACTGCTAATATTGATCTCCCCTTAAAGAAAGGGTTTTGGAAACCTATAGGGCCACTATAAGCCTATAGGGGGAAATCTGCAATACCCCAGATCTGCACTGCTAGAGGGGAAGATACATGAACAACATGAAAAAACAAGGGAAGAAAATGATCCAAACAAATCTAGATTCTATAGTAATAGAATCCAGTGACAGTATGTTAGAAGAAATGTCAGAAAAGGACTTCAGATTATACATGATTAAGATGATTCATGAAGCAAAGGATGAGATAAGAGAGCAAATGCAGGCAATGAATGATAATACCAATAAGTCGAGAGAGCACCTGCAGGAAGCAAAAGATCATTTCAACAAAGAGGTAGAGATTCTCAAAAAAACCCAGATGGAAATCCTTGAAATGAAGGAGACAATAAACCAAATAAAAAACTCAATGGAAAGCATCACCAACAGACTAGACCACTTGGAAGACAGAACCTCAGACAATGAAGACAAAATATTTAATCTTGAAAATAAAGTCGCCCAAACAGAGAAGATGGTAAGAAATCATGAACAGAATCTCCAAGAACTATGGGACATCATGAAAAGACCAAATTTAAGAATTATTGGGATTGAGGAAGGCACAGAGATACAAACCAAAGGAATGAACAACCTATTCAATGAAATAATATCAGAAAATTTTCCAAACCTGAAGAATGAAATGGAAAATCAAATACAAGAGGCTTACAGAACACCAAATGCACAGAATCACAACAGATCCACACCAAGGCACATTATAATGAAAATGCCTAACATTCAAAATAAAGATAGGATTTTGAAGGCCGTGAGAGAAAAGCATCAGATTACAAATAGGGGAAGACCAATATGGATAGCAGCCGACTTCTCAACCCAGACTCTAAAAGCTAGAAGGGCCTGGACCAACATATTTCAAGCTCTGAAAGAACATGGTTGCCAACCAAGAATCCTATACCCAGCAAAACTAACCTTCAGATTTGAAGATGAAATAAAATCCTTCCATGATAAACAAAAGTTAAAAGAATTTACAAATAGAAAGCCTGCACTACAGAATGTTCTCAACAAAATATTCCATGAGGAGGAAATGAAAAACAACTATGGAGGTCAGCAAAGGGAGGAACTACCTTAGAGAAAAACCACTCAAAGGAGAAACTAAGCCGACTTAAAAACCAAAAATAAGCCAAATGACTGGGAATACAAATCATTTCTCAATAATAACCCTGAACGTTAATGGCCTAAACTCCTGAATCAAAAGACATAGACTGGCCGAATGGATTAAAAAGAAAAATCCAACAATATGCTGCCTGCAAGAGACTCATCTCATAGAAAAAGACATCCACAAACTAAAGGTGAAAGGATGGGAAAAAATCCTACCACGCACATGGACTCAGTAAAAAAGCGGGGGTTTCCATCCTTATATCAGATAAAGTGGACTTCAAGCCAAAGTTAGTCAGAAGGGATAAAGAAGGACATTTCATACTGCTTAAGGGAACCATAAATCAGGAAGACATAATGATAGTAAATATCTATGGCCCAAACAATGGTGCATCCCTGTACATCAAACAAATCCTTCTCAATTTCAAGAATCACATAGACCACAACACAATAATTCTGGGCGACTTTAACGCACCGCTGTCACCACTAGATAGAACTTCCAAACAAAATCCAACCAAAGAAACCATAGAACCCAATAACACAATCAATAACCTAGACTTAATAGACATATATAGAACATTCCATCTATCAACGAGCAGATACACTTTCTTCTCAGCAGCACCTGGAACCTTCTCGAAAATAGACCATATGTTATGCCACAAAGCAGCCCTTAGGAAATGCAAAAAAAATAGAGATACTGCCTTGTGTTCTATCAGATCATAATGGACTGAGAGTAGAAATCAGTGACAAAATAAAGAAAGGAAATTACTCCAAGACTTGGAGACTAAATAATATACTATTGAATGAAACATGGATAACAAAAAACATCAGGGAGGAGATAAAAAAATTCTTAGAGGTCAATGAGAATGACAATACAACATATCAAAATCTCTGGGACACTATGAAAGTGGTACTAAGAGGAAAATCCTTTGCATGGAGCGCATTCCAGAAAAGAATGAAGAGTCAACAATTAAATGACCTAACATTACAGCTCAAAGCCCTAGAAAAAGAAGAACAGAATAACAGCAAAAGTAGTAGAAGACAGGAAATAATTAAAATCAGAGCTGAAATCAATGAAATTGAAACAAAAGAAACTATTCAAAATATTGACATAACAAAAAGTTGGTTCTTTGAGAAAGTAAACAAAATAGATAAACCCTTAGCCACACTAACAAAGAGAAGGAGAGAGAAGACTCAAATTACTAAAATACATGATGCAAAAGGAAATATCACGACAGACACCACTGAGATACAGGACATAATGAGAAGCTACTTTGAAAATCTGTATTCCAACAAAATAGAAAGTACCGAAGACATTGACAAATTTCTAGAGACATATGCTCCTCCCAAACTGAACCAGGAGGACATACACGATTTAAACAGATCAATATCAAGCAATGAAATAGAAGAAGCCATTAAAAATGTACCATCCAAGAAAAGCCCAGGACCAGACGGATTCTCAGCCAAGTTTTACAAGACCTTCAAAGAAGAACTCATTCCAATACTTCTCAAAGTATTCCAGGAAATAGAAAAGGAGGGTACCCTACTGAACTCATTCTAGTATCAGTGTGATCATAGCTTCATAGGATGAATTTGGAAGGGTTCCCTCCTTTTCTCTTTCATGAAATACTTTGAGGAGTATTGGTCTAAGTTGTTCTTTGAGGGTCTTATAGAACTTGGCTGAGAATCTGTCTGGTTCTGGGCTTTTCTTGGTTGGTAGGCTTTTGATGGTGTCTTCTATTTCATTGCTTGAAATTGATCTGTTTAAATTGTGTATGTCTTCCTGGTTCAGTTTGGGAGGATCATATGTCTTTAGAAATTTGTCGATGTCTTTGATATTTTCTATTTTGTTGGAGTATAGATTTTCAAAGTAGCTTCTAAATATGTATTTCAGTGGTATCTGTCATGATATTTCCTCTTTCATCAAGAATTTTAGTAATTTGAGTTTTCTCTCTTCTTCTCTTTGTTAGTGTGGTTAAGGATTTATCTATTTTATTTACTTTTTCAAAGAACCAACTTTTTGTTTAGTCAATTTTTTGAATAGTTTCTTTTGTTTCAATTTCATTGATTTCAGCTCTTATTTTAACTATTTCCTGTCTTCTTATACTTTTGGTGGTGTTTTGTTGTTCTTTTCCTAGGACTTTGAGATGTAATGTTAGGTCATTTAGTTGTTGACCTTTTATTCTTTTCTTGAATGCACTCCATGCAATGAATTTTCCTCTTACTACTGCTTTCCTTGTGTCCCAGAGATTTTGATATGTTGTATTGTTGTTCTTATTTACCTCTAAGAATTTTTTTTATCTCCTCCCTGATGTTTTGTGTTATCCATGCTTCATTCGATAATGTATTATTTAGTCTCCAGGTGTTGGAGTAGTTTCTGTTTTTTGTCATTGATTTCTAATTTCATTCCATCTTGTAGCATCTATTATTTTTGTATTTGCTAAGAGTTGCTTTGTGGCATAGCATATGGTCTATTTTAGAGAAGGATCCCCGTGCTGCTGAGAAGAAAGTATAAGTTATTGATTGTGTTATTGAGTTCTATAGTTTGTTTAGTTTTTGTTTGGAAGATCTATCCAGTGGTGACAGCAGTATTTTAAAATCACCCAGAATTATTGTGTTGTGATCTATTTGGTTCCTGGAATTGAGAAGGATTTGTTTGATGTACTTGGATTCACCATTTTTTGGGGCATAAACATTTATAATTGTTATGTCTTCCTGATTTATGGTTCCCTTAAGCAGTATGAAATGCCCTTCTTTATCCCTTCTGACTAACTTTGGCTTGAAGTCTGCTTGATCTGATATGAGGCTGGAAGCCCTTGCTTTTTTACTGGGTCCATGTGCATAGTATGTTTTTCCCATCCTTTCACCTTTAGTCTGTGGATGTCTTTTTCTATGACATGAGTCACTTGAAGGCAGCATGTTTTGTTCTTTCTTTTTAATCTAATCTGCCAGTCTATGTCTTTTGATTGATGAATTTAGGCATTAACATTCAGGGTTATTATTGAGATATGATTCGTCATTTTGGTTTATTTTTGGTTTTTAACTTGACTTGGTTTCTTCTTTGATTGGCTTTTCATTTAGGGAAGTTCCTCCCTTTGCTGACCTACATTGTTGTTTTTCATTTCTTCCTCATGGAATATTTTGCTGAGAATGTTCTGTAGTGAAGGCTTTCTGTTTGTAAATTCTTTTAACTTTTGTTTATCATGTTTATTTCATCATCAAATCTGAAAATAAGTTTTGTTGGGTATAAGATTCTTGGTTGGCAACCATGTTCTTTCAGAATTTGAAATATGTTGTTCTAGGCCCTTCTAACTTTTAGGGTCTGGGCTGAGAAATCTGCTGATATCTGTACTGGTTTACCCCTATATGTAATCTGATGCTTTTCTCTCAAAGCCTTTAAAATTCTATCTTTACTTTGGATGTTAGTCATTTTCATTACAGTGTGCCTTGGTGTGGATCTGTTGTAATTCTGTGTATTTGGTGTTCTGTAAGCCTCTTGTATTTGATTTTCCATTTCATTCTTCAGATTTGGGAAATTTTCTGATATTATTTCGTTGAACAGATTGTTCATTCCTTTGGTTTGTATCTCTGTGCCTTCCTCAATCCCAATAATTCTAAAATTTGGTCTTTCATGATATCCCATAGTTCTTGGAGGTTCTATTCATGATTTCTTACCATCTTCTCTGTTTGGTCAGCTTTATTTTCAAGATTAAATATTTTGTCTTCATTGTCTGAGGTTCTGTCTTCCAAGTGATCTAGTCTGTTGGTGATGCTTTCCATTGCGTTTTTAATTTGGTTTATCGTTTAATTCATTTCAAGGATTTCTATTTTTTTTTTTCAGAATCTCCATCTCTTTTTTGAAATGATCTTTTGCTTCCTGCAATTGCTTTTTCCACTGCTTATTGGAGTGATCATGCATTGTCTGCATTTGCTCTCTTATCTCATCCTTTGCTTTGTGGATCATTTTAATTTTGTATATTCTGAACACCTTTTCTGACATTTCTTCTACCATGCTCTCATTGAATTCTATTAATATAGAATCTTGGGTTGTTTGGAGCATTTCTTCCCTTGTTTTTTAAAGTTGTTCGTGTATCTTCCCCTCTAGCAGTGCAGATCTGCAGTATTACTGTTTCCCCCATAGGTTTATAGTGATCCTGCAGGTTTCCAAAACCTCTTCTTTAATGGGGAGATCAATATTAGCATCACCCAGTACAGACAATATGCAGCCCTAAACCAAATAGTCCCTATGAAGATTTTAACAGTATTTTATAATAAACAGAGAGGATGAGTTCAATTATTATCCGCAGTATAACAAATAGATTTGCAATGAGGTCTGAAGTTTCTAATGGAGGTTAAAGAGGATGGGGATGGGTGTAGGATGTAACTGTTAATGGGATAAGAAAAGAGTATATAGAAGCTCTACATCACAGGAAGAATGAAAACATAATCAAAAGAAGTTGATTGTTACTACGAGAAAAGGGAGAAAGAGACTCTGAGGAAACAGGTAAACAAAAGGAAAATAGAGAAAGTGAGAAAAATGAAGAAATAAAAACTTAAAATTTTTCAAAAAGTAGAAAAAAAAAAAAAAAAAAAAAAAAAACTACACCATAACACTCATATACTTTTCAAACCTCCCAGTCTTCAGTAGCCTGATGTATGAGAGGTACCTGACAATGAGCGTCCAGTCTCTAGAGGTGTCTCAGGATGGGATTTGCCTCACCTAAAGATGGGAGATACGGCTTCCAGGATTATTCAATATGCCACACTGGCTTCCAAACATGTTAGAAAATGGGGAGTTGCAGTGTGGGGTGTGGTCGCTGAGTCAATGTGGGATGTGGTTGGTCGGGCTTGGGGTCCTGGAGGTGGGGCACGGTCTGTTGGGCTGGGGGTCCTGCAGGTCCTGGCTATTGTCTGAAAATGGTGGCAGCCATATGCAAGCAAACCTACGGGAACTGTGACAGTGGACTTCCAGGCAATAGCAGGCAGCTGGAGATCTGCTGGCAGTCTGTGGGCAGTCTGCAGGGTACTGGTAGACATCAGCAGGTGGACCTCAGGTGGTGGGTGATGGGTAGGTGAAAGGTAGGCAAACAGGCAAATGGCAGATAATAGTCAGCAGTCAGTGAGCAATCTGCACTCTAAAAGTAGTCGATATGCTGGCAGACTACGGGTGATTGAGGTGGACAAATGAGGTAAACAGCAGGGGATCAATGAGCCGAAAAGACTGTCTCACAGAGAAACAGATTTTCCTTTGCTCAAAACCCGAGTTAGGGAGCAACAAGGAGCGTAGCCTCCCTCTAGTCTGCCATCTTGGATCTTCTCTCTTCATCTTGATGGCATCTTTTGAAGCACAAAATATTTCAAGTTCAGATGAAGTCCAATGTATATATTTTCATTGTAATTTGTGGTTTTGGTGTTGTCATCTATGAAATCATTGCATAATTCAAGGCTAAGAAAATTACACCTGGATTATCATGTCTTTTATCTTTTATATAATCCGTGCCTCTATCTTGTTCTGAGAAATTATTAAAATTTCATTTTCCAGTCATTTTAGTGACCAAAATTTTGTTTTATTCAATTTTATCTTTGCTACTTTAAAGAATTTAAGTTTTTTTCTTTTGTTTTCTAGTGTCATGAATCTAATTTCTAAGAAAATTAAAACTTCTTTTGTTTTTTTAAAAAATGTTGTTCTATACCTTGACCTATTTGTTTCTGCCAAGGAATGTGGTTATTTTTTGTTTTTGTTCATGCTGTGTGGGAGGGGAATGTATTTAATGTTATAATAATAATGTTATAATGTTCCTTCTCATTTCCTAGTATTCTTGGTTGTTTATGATTAAAGAATAGGATGATTAGCTTGTATCTTCTTTACTATTTTATAAATAGCTTTATTTTCCAATTACATGTCTTTCCTGAATGGAAATTATTGCAAAATGTCAGTTTTCATCAACTGTTCTGCTTTACTGTAGGGGAAGAAGTAAGGAGATTGTTCAAGAAAAGAATAGCCCCCACTCCCTAAAATATTAGAAAGAAAACGGAAATATCCATGACAAAATCCTTGGCTTTCAGCAAATTTTTAATTTCTTTGGAAAAGAACCATCTATTATTTTATCGAGTGGTAAATGCTTATGCTGTGAACTGTGGGTGGGAAATGCTGACTGGTGCAGAAGTCTCATAGAGATCCTTCAATGGATTGTTTCCAGCCCCATTGACACTTGTATTAGTCAGTTTTGTGCTCCTGTGACCAAAGGCCTGACAAGAAAATTCTAAAGGAGGAAAATTTATTTTGGCTCATGGTTTCAAAAAGGTCTCTGTCCATAGTCTGCTGACTCTATTGCTCTGTGTCTAAAGTGCCACAAAACATCATGGTGGAAGGGTGTGGAAAGAAACCCAGGACATGCAACCAGGAAGCAGAGAGCTCTGCTCACAAAGGACAAAGTGTAAACCCAAAAGGCACTCCCCTCATGACCTACTTCTTCCAGCTACACCCTATCTGCCCTATTACTGCCAAGTTAATTTGTATTAGTGGATTAATCCACAGATTAGGTTACACCTCTCATAATCTAATCATTTCACCTATGTAAATTCTTACATTGTTTCACGTGAGCTTTTGGGGGACATCTCATATCTAAGCCATATGTCCGCGACTGTCGTTTGTTTTGCTGGACAAATTGATGGCCATGTCCTTCATAATTCAGTTATATCTGGAGCTCTCTGTTTTATCTGCCAAATCATTTTTTGTTTAATAAAAGTTTGTTGAAATATCTTATTCATTGGTGAAACTCTATTTCTTTCTGTGTTTTTATTATTATGAACTTATTTTTTTAACCTCTATATCTTTGTTTTCATCTGTTTAGGAGAAAATAGAGACAAATGCATGCGTGAAATCTCAAAACTATCAGGAGGCTTGTCAAGTCATCACGCTTATCCCTCTATCCCCATTTATTATTTTTGTTCCTTTCTAATCAACTTTCCATTTCCTCACCCACGTATTTTTGTCCACCATACTCTACCACCTCAGGAGGCTGAGACAGGAGAAGCACAAGTTTGAGGCTCTAGGGCACTTTAGCTAGACTCTGTCTCAAAATGAAAAAATAATTGAAAGGGGCTGGGGGTAGCTCAGTGGTAGAGTGTACCTCTAGATTCAGTCCCCAGTACCACCAAAAAAGAAGTAAAATAAAAGGGCTCACATTCAATCTGTTCTCAATTGTTTTCCTTATTGGGTTGTCCCATTTCAGTAATGAAATTTATTTTGTAACTTCAGTCCTTCTTGGAATTTCTTACATAGTCATAGACATTTGTAGGATAATCTGGAAAGTAATTTGAACTCAAGTAGAAGGAACACAGAAAAATCTATTACAATTCTATTTTTTAAAATTGTGCTTGTCATTACTTTAAATTGTACATAGACTATTGATGTCCTTTTAACTAGATATGACTTTTAAGAGAAACTAGAAGTCAAAATTTACCAATAAAAATTAAGTTTGAACCCCTACATAGTATGTACCCTTGAAAAACCTTAAAAACAATATCTGCTAAAGGGTATTGTTGTAGTTTCTCTTTCTTATAAAGTATATTTTGGAAAATTTCAATAATATATAAATGTAGAGAATATTTTAATAAAAAGCAGCTAGATTCCATACCTGCCTTTTCATTCAAATTGCTACATGATGCTATTGTGGTTGAAAATTAAGCCTCATTGTTATAGTTAGGATGGATAATTTGAATAAAGAGACAGCTATGGAATTTAGCTGCCTTCTATGAAGCCAGGCATTAGAGACTTGTGAAAATATAAAACAATGCCACACTTCTCACTAAATTTTTGTTTTGGGAAAGATAAGCCCTTTGAAAAATAGTTATAGTTTATCTATTTATTTACAGTTATAGATTCTTTTGACACAGGGCAGTTGTCTTTATAATTGAGAAAAATAAGTGCATATAGATAGAGTGCAAAACAATTAGCTCGATATTAGGTGATACTAATGCAGGAGCAATTAGTGATGCTTATCAACATGTGCGAGTTAAATTTTGAGGCATGATGGTCATACTTAAGAAGGCAGGATTGAGTTTTGGGGTGGCTTTCTACATGATGCAAAATACATTCACACAAAGTTTTAAAGTCATATAATAAAATGAAAGATTTTAAAAATATTCCTGGCATACTCATAGATAATCCTCCACATCCTCCACTAGATACCTACATCCTGAAAGAAGAATTTTCGGAAGATATTCAAGTAAAGTGGACATGTGACTGTTTGGGAAAGGTGTTTAATTAGGCCCATTTCTCTCACAGGCATAATCCAGTCCTCTAATCATTTTGATAGGAGTGACCTTCATTTATTAACATTCTGGATTTGCTGAAAAAAATTTTTTCCCTCTTAAAGCTGGTTTCTGATTCTTACAATACCCTAAACCTGCAGTTGATAGAGCTGTAGGCTACTTTCTAGCATATCCATATATTTTCCTACCATCAGCTAATTGTTTGTCTTAAAATCTGCTTATTCTAGTTGTATTTTGTTATAAATCTAGTGCATTTTATTATATTATCTGATCATACTATATGTCAATGAAATAAATGAGAGTTACTTGTGTGAAAATCAAGGTGAACACTTTGGAGAGTTAATAAAAACATGGCAGCATGCTCGCTGTCTAATTAGGTGTTTGGATGACAGCTGAGATTGGAGGAAGGGGTCATTAATCTAGAAAGTATCTGTACTCAGACTGCTGACAAGGGACCTTGTATTCTTTCTTCTTCTTAGTCTAACTGGAAATGGAGGTATGATAGTGTGATGATTTGCCCTATACTAAAGATTTGTAATAAGTGTACATTGACACACATTTTACTTAAAATGTTTAAAGAGCTATCAATTTTTGATTGTTCACATTAATTGGCTTTTAAACAACCATCTATTGGTCCTGCATACACCTATATGAGTGTATCTACTGTAGTTCCATTACCAAAATCTTTGGCCTTAGCTGGAAAATAAATACCGATGCTAAGACAGTAATTCAGTTTTCCCAAATGATCTCTTACAATACAGGTTCCAGTGTTTGCCTTTTTTTTTTTTTTAAAGATGATGATATATAACTATTTTGATCCTTGAGGAAGGGAAGGAAATGGAAAAGAAAAATTATAAGGCAGTTATCTAAAAATTATAGGTATGTCATTGTTTTTACCTTTGTTTTAAAAATTACCTTTGGGATCCAAGATGGCGGTCTAGAGGAAGGCTTCGTTCATTGTCGCTCCGCAATGCCGGATTCAAGCAGAGGATATCTGTTTCTTGGTGAGGCAGTTTTTGCTGCTTATTGATCCCCTGCTGTTTACCCCATTTGTCTGCTGTGATCACCTGCAATCTGCCAGCATATCAACGCCTTTTTTGAGAGCAGATTGCTCACTGTCAGGTGTCTATCATCCGCCATTTGCCTGCCTCTTGCCTGTCCATCACCTGCCTTACCCCTATCCATCACCCAACGCTGGAGGTTCACCTCCCGATCCTCCGACAGCTGCCAGCAGACTGACCGCAGACCGCCAGTGGAGAACCAGCTGCCTGCTGCTGCCTGGAAGTTCACTGTTACAGTACCTGCAGGTTTGATTACACGTGGTTGCTGCCATTTTGAGACAACAGCCAGGCCCTGTAGGACCCCTGGCCAGACTGACTCAGCCCCGATTCCAGGATCCCTGCCTCGGGCCCTCACATCAACTAACTGCTCCCTGCTGCCAGGACCCCCAGACCAACTGACTGTGCCCTATCACCAGGAACCCAGACCAACTGATTGCACCTAGCCTCCTGGATCCCACAACCACACCAAACACACCCGACCTCCAGACCCCTGCCGGACCAACTGCATCCTGTCTCCAGGACCTCCAGCTGACCATGTCCACCCCTGAGCTGCAGCTCCCCATTTGCCAACACATTTGGAAGCCAGAGCAGCCATCTAGGATAATCTGGGAAGCCATACCTCTGAAGTTCGGGTGGGGCAAATCCCATCTTGAGACGCTTGCTGGAGGCTTGAAGCTCATTGTCAGGTATCTCTCATACATCAGGCTACTGAACACTGGGAGGTTTCATTAGTATATGACTGTCATACAGTAGATTTTCTTTTTTCTCCTTTTTAAAAAAAAATATTTAAGTTTTTATTTCTTTACATTTCTTGCTTTATTTTCCTTCTGTTTACCTGTTCCCCCAGAGTCGCTTTCTCCCTTATTTACATGCTAACGTCCGATTTCTTTTGATTACACTCTCACCCTTTCTATTTTCTAAAACTTCGGTATATTCTTTTATTATCCCATTAACAGCCATATTCTATATCCCTCTGCATCCTCTTTGTCCTCCATTAGAAACTGCAGACGTTACTGCAAACCTGTTTGTTTTACCGAAGATCATATTTGAACTCATTTTGTTTATTATGACAATTTTGTTATTGTCCCCATAAGGGTTATTTGGTCTAGGATTGCATAGTGTCTGATTTGGGCACTGCTAATATTGATCTCCCCTTAAAGAAAGGGTTTTGGAAACCTATAGGGCCACTATAAGCCTATAGGGGGAAATCTGCAATACCCCGGATCTGCACTGCTAGAGGGGAAGATACATGAACAACATGAAAAAACAAGGGAAGAAAATGATCCAAACAAATCTAGATTCTATAGTAATAGAATCCAGTGACAGTATGTTAGAAGAAATATCAGAAAAGGACTTTAGATTATACATGATTAAGATGATTCGTGAAGCAAAGGATGAGATAAGAGAGCAAATGCAGGCAATGAATGATAATACCAATAAGCTGAGACAGCACCTGCAGGAAGCAAAAGATCATTTTAACAAAGAGGTAGAGATTCTCAAAAAAAACCAAACAGATATCCTTGAAATGAAGGAGACAATAAACCAAATAAAAAACTCAATGGAAAGCATCACCAACAGACTAGACCGCTTGGAAGACAGAACCTCAAACAATGAAGACAAAATATTTAATCTTGAAAATAAAGTCGCCCAAACAGAGAAGATGGTAAGAAATCATGAACAGAATCTCCAAGAACTATGGGACATCATGAAAAGACCAAATTTAAGAATTATTGGGATTGAGGAAGGCACAGAGATACAAACCAAAGGAATGAACAACCTATTCAATGAAATAATATCAGAAAATTTTCCAAACCTGAAGAATGAAATGGAAAATCAAATACAAGAGGCTTACAGAACACCAAATGCACAGAATCACAACAGATCCACACCAAGGCACATTATAATGAAAATGCCTAACATTCTAAATAAAGATAGGATTTTGAAGGCCGTGAGAGAAAAGCATCAGATTACATATAGGGGAAGACCAATATGGATAGCAGCCGACTTCTCAACCCAGACTCTAAAAGCTAGAAGGGCCTGGACCAACATATTTCAAGCTCTGAAAGAACATGGTTGCCAACCAAGAATCCTATACCCAGCAAAACTAACCTTCAGATTTGAAGATGAAATAAAATCCTTCCATGATAAACAAAAGTTAAAAGAATTTACAAATAGAAAGCCTGCACTACAGAATGTTCTCACAAAATATTCCACAAGGAGGAAATGAAAAACAACCATGGAGGTCAGCAAAGGAGGAACTACCTTAGAGAAAAACCACTCAAAGGAGAAACTAAGCCGACTTAAAAACCAAAAATAAGCCAAATGACTGGGAATACAAATCATTTCTCAATAATAACCCTGAATTAACCCTGTTAATGGCCTAAACTCCTGAATCAAAAGACATAGACTGGTAGAATGGATTAAAAAGAAAAACCGAACAATATGCTGCCTGCAAGAGACCCATCTCATAGAAAAAGACATCCATAGACTAAAGGTGAAAGGATGGGAAAAAACCTACCACGCACATGGACTCAGTAAAAAAGTGGGGGTTTCCATCCTTATATCAGATAAAGTGGACTTCAAGCCAAAGTTAGTCAGAAGGGATAAAGAAGGACATTTCATACTGCTTAAGGGAACCATAAATCAGGAAGACATAACGATAGTAAATATCTATGCCCCAAACAATGGTGCATCCCTGTACATCAAACAAACCCTTCTCAATTTCAAGAATCACATAGACCACAACACAATAATTCTGGGCGACTTTAACGCACCGCTGTCACCACTAGATAGAACTTCCAAACAAAATCCAACCAAAGAAGCCATAGAACTCAATAACACAATCAATAACGTAGACTTAATAGACATATATAGAACATTCCATCTATCAACGAGCGGATACTCTTTCTTCTCAGCAGCACCTGGAACCTTCTCAAAAATAGACCATATGTTATGCCACAAAGCAGCCCTTAGGAAATGCAAAAAAAATAGAGATACTGCCTTGTGTTCTATCAGATCATAATGGACTGAGAGTAGAAATGAGTGACAAAGTAAAAAAAGGATATTACTCCAGCACTTGGAGATTAAATAATATGCTATTGAATGAAACATGGATAACAAAAAACATCAGGGAGGAGATAAAAAAATTCTTAGAGGTCAATGAGAATGATGATGCAACATATCAAAATCTCTAGAACACTATAAAAGTGGTACTAAGAGGAAAATCCATTGCATGGAGCGCATTCCAGAAAAGAATGAAGAGTCAACAATTAAATGACCTAACATTACAGCTCAAAGCCCTAGAAAAAGAAGAACAGAATAACAGCAAAAGTAGTAGAAGACAGGAAATAATTAAAATCAGAGCTGAAATCAATGAAATTGAAACAAAAGAAACTATTCAAAAAATTGACATAACAAAAAGTTGGTTCTTTGAGAAAGTAAACAAAATAGATAAACCCTTAGCCACACTAACAAAGAGAAGGAGAGAGAAGACTCAAATTACTAAAATACATGATGCAAAAGGAAATATCACGACAGACACCACTGAGATACAGGACATAATGAGAAGCTACTTTGAAAATCTGTATTCCAACAAAATAGAAAGTACCGAAGACATTGACAAATTTCTAGAGACATATGCTCCTCCCAAACTGAACCAGGAGGACATACACGATTTAAACAGATCAATATCAAGCAATGAAATAGAAGAAGCCATTAAAAATCTACCATCCAAGAAAAGCCCAGGACCAGACGGATTCTCAGCCGAGTCCTAGAAGACCTTCAAAGAAGAACTCATTCCAATACTTCTCAAAGTATTCCAGGAAATAGAAAAGGAGGGTACTCCACTGAACTCATTCTATGAAGCTAATATCACCATCATGCCCAAACCAGGAAAAGACACATCAAGGAAAGAAATTTTCCGACCAATATCCTTGATGAATATAGATGCAAAGATCCTTAACCAAATATTGGCAAACCGTATCCAAAAACATATTAAGAAAATTGTGCACCACAATCAAGTGGGGTTCATTCCTGGAATGCAAGGATGGTTCAACATTCGTAAATCAATAAACGTAACCCATCATATCAATAGACTTAAGGATAAGAATCATATGGTTATTTCAATAGACGCAGAAAAAGCATTTGACAATATACAATACCCCTTCATGCTGAAAACACTAGAAAAAATAGGGATAGTAGGAACATATCTGAACATTATAAAGGCTATTTATGCTAAGCCCATGGCCAACATCATTCTTAATGGAGAAAAACTGAAACCATTCCCTTTAAAAACGGGAACAAGACAGGGATGTCCTCTTCCACCACTTCTATTCAACATTGTCCTCGAAACTCTAGCCAGAGCAATTAGGGAGACTAAAGAAATTAAAGGGATACGAATAGGAAAAGAGGAACTTAAGCTGTCACTATTTGCGGATGACACGATCCTATATTTAGAGGATCCAAAAACCTCCTCCAGAAAACTTCTAGACCTCATCAATGAATTCAGCAAAATAGCAGGCTATAAAATCAACATGCATAAATCTACAGCATTTTTATATGCAAGCAATGAAACAGCTGAAAGGGAAATGAGGAAAACAACTCCATTTGCAATAGCCTCAAAAAAAAAAAAAATACTGGGTATCAATCTAACCAAAGAGGTAAAAGATCTCTACAATGAAAACTATAAAACACTGAAGAAAGAAATTAAGGAAGACCTTAGAAGATGGAAAGATCTCCCATGTTCTTGGATAGGCAGAATTAATATTGTCAAAATGGCCATACTACCAAAAGTGCTATACAGATTCAATGCAATTCCAATTAAAATCCCAATGACATACCTCACAGAAATAGAGCAAGCAATCATGAAATTCATCTGGAAGAATAAGAAACCCAGAATAGCTAAAGGAATCCTTAGCATGAAGAATGAAACAGGGAGTATCGCAATACCAGAACTTCAACTATACTACAAAGCAATAGTAACAAAAACAGCATGGTATTGGCACCAAAATAGACAGGTAGATCAATGGTACAGAATAGAGGACACAGACACAAACCCAAATAAATACAATTTTCTAATACTAGACAAAGGTGCCAAAAGTATGCAATGGAGAAAAGATAGCCTCTTCAACAAATGGTGCTGGGAAAACTGGAAATCCATATGCAACAGAATGAAACTAAACCCCTATCTCTCACCCTGCACAAAACTCAACTTACAATGGATCAAGGACCTTGAAATCAGACCAAAGACCCTGCATCTTATAGAAGAAAAAGTAGGTCCAAATCTTCACCTTGTTGGCTTAGGATCAAACTTCCTTAACAGGACTCCCATAGCACAAGAAATAAAAGCAAGAATCAGTAACTGGGATAGATTCAAACTAAATAGCTTTCTCTCAGCATAGGAAACTATCAGCAATGCGAAGGGAGAACCTACAGAGTGGGAGAATATCTTTGCCACTCATACTTCAGATAGAGCACTAATTTCCAGAATATATAAAGAACTCAAAAAACTTTACACCAAGAATACAAATAACCCAATCAACAAATGGGTAAGGAAATGAACAGACACTTCATAGAAGAAGATGTACAAGCAATCAGCAGATATATGAGAAAATGTTCAACATCTTTAGTAATAAGAGAAATGCAAATCAAAACTACACTAAAATTCCATCTCACCCCAATTAGAATGGCAATTATCAAGAATACAAACAACAATAGGTGTTGGAGAGGATGTGTGGAAAAAGGTACACTCATACATTGCTGGTGGGGCTGCAAATTAGTGCAGCCACTCTGGAAAGCAGTGTGGAGATTCCTTAGAAAACTTGGAATGGACCTACCATTTGACCCAGGTATTCCACTCCTCAGCCTATACCCAAAGGACTTAAGATCAGCACACTACAGAGATACAACCACATCAATGTTCGTAGCGGCTCAATTCACAATAGCCAGACTATGGAACCAACCTAGATGCCCTTTAATTGATGAATTGATAAAGAAACTGTGGTATATATATACACAATGGAATATTACTCAGCTATAAAGAATAATAAAATTATGGCATTTGCAGGCAAATGGATGAAATTGGAGAATATCATGTTAGGTGAGATAAGCCAATCTCAAAAATCCAAAAGAGGAATGATCTCACTGATAAGCGGATGATGACACTTAATGGGGGGTGGGAGGGGGACAAGAATGGAGGAAGGAGGGACTGTATAGAGGGAAAAGAGAGGTGGGAGGGGTGGTGGGGAATGAAAAAAAATAATGGAATGAATCAAACATCATTACTCTATGTAAATTTATGAATATGCAAATGGTATGCTGTTACTCCATGTACAAACTGAAACAACATGTATCCCATTTGTTTATAATAAAAATAAATTTAAAAAAAATAGAAAAGTTCAAGTAGGAAAAAAAATAAAATAAAATTACCTTTGTTTTAAAATCTACAAACGTTTAGGAATTCATCTATATAGAAATCTGGTCTTTGAACTTTGGTATTCTGTCTCCTTGTGTTATGGTTTAGATATTAGGTGTCCCCCCACAGCTCATGTGTAAGACAGTGCAAGAAAGCTTAGAGGTGAAATGATCAGGTTAGGAGATTTTCAACCTAATCAGTGCATTAATCCCCTGATAGGGATTAACTGGGTGGTAACTGTAGGCAGGTAGGATGTGGCTAGAAAAGGTGGATCATTGGGGTATGGTTTTAAGGCATATATTTTGTCCTTGGTGAGAACAGTCTCTCTCTGCTTCCTGGTGTGATGTCCTGATCTGATTTCCTTCATCATACCCTTCCACCATGATATTCTGCCTCACATTGTCCAGAGCAATGGAGTTAGTCATCTATGAACTGAGACCTCTGGAACCATGAGCCCCAAATAAATTAGTTTTTCTCTAAAATTGTTCTTGGCAGATCTTTTGATCACAGCAGTGAAAACACTGATGAAACATCTTATATTCTCTGATTTGTGCTGAGTAACTTGTTTGGATGGGGGTAATCTGGTTTCATGCATATGACCAAAGAGAGACTGAAGCTGCTCTTGGCTAAAGTCTTGGACTTGAAAGAGATGATTATGTACTACATACGATTTCATAATCACTTGTCTCCTTTACAGGCCCATATGGCTCTAACACCTGTGATAGATATTTGAAAATGTGCAAGGCCTGTAACCTGCTTATTTAACAAACAGAATTTTGTGTTGTATCACAATAAGACATTTTAAAAATTCAGGAACAATACTGAAGAGATTTTACTTCTGAAAACATATATACATTATGTGACTCACCATATGCAAATGCAAGGTGCTTTTTTCTGCATGTTGGAAATCACTATCTTCAACTGAATGTATATACCTTGAGAGTGTTCTAATAAGCACACATGGTTCTTATATCAACCTTCTCTAACCATATAGAAATGTTTAATTTCTTCCTTATTATTTGAACTGCATAAAGCATCACAACTAAGCAAAATCTATGCCGTCATCTCTCCATCATTTCTTTGTTATGCTTGTTTTTGTAAACGTGTATATGGACAGTATGTATAGATTCTTGAATTAGTAGAACTGAATTAGAAGGTGGATTCACCAAGTTAATTCAGACTTAGCACCTATCTTTACATTGTAGAAATAGCATACAGATAGAATAGCAAAGCTCTTGGCTTAAGGGTGAGATGGGTGATCCCATGGTGGGTGGTTACTGAGTTGAAGGCAATACACTAGGTTAACATGGAACATTCAACTACAACCTCCCACGAAGCCCCTGGTTAACCTGCAGGAAGTTTGATGCCCTCTTCTCTCATGGGCCACAGCACAGAGTGTGAGCTCATGGAGATGTTAGACCTGTTCCTGGCAGCACTTCAGTGTCCCAGCTTGGCGGAGTTTTACATGGAATTCTATGACTGTAAAACGGTTTGAGGAAAAATCACAGCATGTGGGAAGGGTTCTTAATATTTATACTATTAGACATGGTAAATATTTTTACTATAAATTAGTCACATTTTTTCTCAAGTGTCTTATTTATTCTCAGAAGTAAAGGGAAGAGGCTGGTGACCTTTCTGTATTCTCACATCAACAGCCACCAGGCATTTTAATTTAAGGGGAAAACAAAATCTGTGACCCACTTTTAAACAATTGGGGCTGATTAACCTTTGTTTAAATTCAACTAACTTAAAACAAACAATCTGGAAACAGGTTCCTGACCTTTATTTGGTGGGAAGGGGAGAAAGTGGTTATGTAAACAGAGTGAGAAGAGACATTAACTACATGGATGCCGGTGTGAATAGTGGGAGAGTTTGACTTCAATTTCCCTTGGCTTGCTTATGGAGAAATCAGAACCTCATCTGTGTTGGTTTCCACAGTGGATTATTTTTATACATATGTGAAACTAAAAAAAAAACCTTTAAAAGTATCTATATTTTATACATATAACTTTACAAGGAAAACACTTATTTGTTCTTTGTGGAAATAGGGCTATGTCTTATCTCCTTCTCCTAAGGATAGTCTGTCAGTGTTAAGTACTGATTAGCTGGACAGGACTGATCTGAGAAGCTCTTTAACCTGGATTACCACCACCCCAAAGATAATGCTTACTGGGGCCACTGTTTGAAAGTGTATGACATTCAGCAGTGTGCTGTCTTGCAGTTTTTGGCTGTGGTTGTGTGTAAAGATCCCTAGATTAGGAGTAAGGAGGCTTGGCTTTACTATTATTGCTAGCTTTGTTACTTGGGCAAGGTATCCAACCTCTCTGTGCCTCAGTTTCTGTTGGAGGGTATGAAAGAGGGAGAATTGTCTTTGCTGGGACAAAAATGAATATGAACAAATTGTCTTAAGTCCTATACTTTTGTTAAAACTCAAGTATAATTAATACGTCAGCATTAAAGGGGTTGGTGTGGATAATGATTTTGTGAGTTTCCATGGCAACACAAACATACTAAGCTTTATCTTTAAAAATTACTGGAGCCATAAATTAAATTCCCTCAGAGAATAAAGAATTATATATTTTATTCATATAACATAGTGCATTTATAATAATTTGAGTAACTTTAAGTAATTTATATATTTAGTGCTTATCAAAAATCTAATTTATTCAATAGTGTTTCACATCACTAAAATGATTGTTTTTGTATCATTGAAATGAAACCAAAATTGGTTTCTGTTTGAAACCAAAAATTGAGATTGTTGTATATTGACATTTTTTGCCCCAAGTGACTTACTCTAATTTTCTTTAGATAAATGTCATTTTAACCAAGTCTCTTGTAGTCTCTTCTTCATTACCATTTCAAAGTGTAATTTTTGTTTTAGATTTGTTTGAAACTTATCAAGGACTTCTGAAATATAATGGAGCATACAATTATTAGCACACTATAAGGGAACTAGTAATAGATTAACTTAATCTGTTGCAAAAAGTGGGATTTATATAAGAGAAAGAGAAAACAGATGGGAATAAAAAATGGTGGATCCTTTAGAAAGAATAAATTTGTTTTACTTTCCTTGGGTAACTGGATGAGCTGGCAGCAAGCAGAGACCCTATAGCAGGTTGTCCATATTGTGTCTGTCAGTGTATTTCATTAGCATCTCCATCTCAGCTTTGCTAGGAATGGCCCATTTTTCTTATTACCATTTTTCATGACCACCCTTTTTGTTGTTTTAGCTTCTCTTGCTGTTGTAATAGGAAAATCGGTAGCTTAAACCAACACAATTTATTATTTTATAGTTGAGGAAGTTAGCATCCAAAGTGGGCCTGCAGGGCAGTGTTCTTTCCGGAGGCTCTGGGAAAGGTGTGGAAACAAACCCAGAACTGTGAGATATAATTTTTTGTTCTTACAAATTACAGTCTCAGGTATTTTATTATAGAAGCACAAATGGACTGAGACATCCAGCTAGTCCAGGTAATCTTCCCACCTAAAGGGCTTTGTCTTAATCACATTGCAGAATAACATTTGCCAATAAGGTGATATGTTCATAAGTTTCAGGGATTAGTTTGTGGGCATCTTGTGGGTGAGCATTGTTCTGTCCATCTCAATAGCATACTGTGAGGCACATAGATACGAGGAACTGAGGGAGTTATAGTAATGCTTATAATTAATCAGAAGTGAAAAACAAAACTTGATGTTATTATGACATATCAATAACGAGGATAAATATGCCTTTTGTAATGGATAGGTCTAAGACTCTTGAAAAAGTACTTACAATAATATGGATTTTATAGTACAGTCCTAGTGAAATCCATTAAGGAGATCTTAATGTGATTTTACTTTCTTCACAAGGATTCATTTATTCACACATACCATGTTTTTTGGTTAATAATTATAACAAACTATGTGCCAGGTCCTGCTCATGCAGAAATTTACAATGCAAAGTAGAATGCAGATGTAAGAGAAGTTTTTACCTGTGATGACCAATATGATCACAGATACAAATGCCAGCCATGAAGGGTGTGGAGAGTTTGATGAAGGTGCAAGTGAAATTTCTAACCTGGTGTGGAAATCAGGGCAGATTTCAGAAGTAATGGAGATAAATTTCTACAAGTTCTTTAAAAATTTAGTTTCACCTAATGTTCTAGGCATTTATACCACAAGAACAGTGACAATAAAAAACTGTCAATAGGTATTCTTCTGTCTTTCCATTGAAAACTTTTTCATAAATTTTGCTTGACTTTCAGAAGTTTACCTGTGATGCCATTTTTAGACAATGGTCTAATGAGTATAAGGAAAGGAAGAATTTCACTATAGTAAGCCTCAGGCAAGTGAAAGGAGAGATATGAAGTCGAAATCTTGTGTCTGAGTGCGTTTGCTGTTGATAACTGAATAGCATAGACTAGGTGACTTAAAAAGATTTATTCAGCTCACAGTTCTGGAGGCTGGGGATCTAAGTTGAAGAGACCGTATCCGATGGAGACCTTCTTATTGCTAAGACTCTCTGCAGAGTATCAAGACAGAGTAGGGCTTCCTGTGGTTAGGGGGCACAGCCAAGAGTCAGACTGGGTTTTATAACAGACCCACTCCTGAGAGAGTTCATTAATCCCCCTACATGAGGGTCCGATCATGATCTAATTGCCATTGAAAGGTCCCACTTCTTGTACCTCTTTGTTTTTTCCTAAAAATGTATTTTATTTTTTATTATTGATATGTAAATTATACATATTATGGGGCTGAGCATGATATTTCCATCCATACACGTGGGGTGCATCGATCAAACCCAGCCATTGACCTCCACATCCTTCCCAGTCTCTGGTAACCACTATTCTGCCTGCAGATCTACTATTTTTAGTTTCCATACTTGAGATAGAACATGTGATACTTGTCTTTCTGTGTCTGACCTATTTTACAACATGATAGCCTCTAGTTCCATCCATTTTGCTGCAACTGACAAGAGTTCATTCTTCTTTATGGCTCCATTTTGTGTGTGTGTGTGTGTAATCACATCTTTCTCCACTCATGTGCTAATGGGCACCTAGACTGATTCATATTCTAGTTATTATGGGTAGTGCTGCAGTAAACATGAGCATGAAGTGATCTGTTTGGCATGCTGATTTTATTTTCTTTGGATATGTACTAGTGATGGGATAGCTGTATTTAATGGTAGCTCTGTTTTTATTTTTTTGAGGAACCTCCATACTGTTCTCTGTAATAGTTGATATGAATTTATATTCCCACCAACAATGTAAGAGTTCTTTTTCTCCATATCCTGGTGCCACCTCTCACTACCTTATAATGGGGATTTCACCCAGCATGACTTTTGGTGGGGATATGCAAACCATAGTCATCATCTTTTGGGTTATTGCCTCAGTGATGCTAGTACGCCTGACTACTTCATCTAAAAAAACAAAAAGGCATTCAGTCTGTCAAGATTACAAGAAATTCTTATTTTCCTGGACAGTGGTTTCCTATGGAGCGCTTGCTCTGTTGAAGGCAACCATTGGCTGACGACAATTAATGACTCCACAATTAATTAGGATGCTTCCCCTAATGACAGGGACTGTGGAATCCCTACCTCTGCGACCATCTGAAGAATGAAAAGCACCCAGCACTGGTTTTATTTATTTTTTTTTCTTTATGGTATTGGGATTGTCTTTGGCCATAGATTGGTATTTAACTCTGGGGCAAAAATTACATTACCCATCAACTTCAGATTTGCATATAAATTAGTAAATAGTTGACCTGAGATTCTATATAGCCTTGTCTTAAACTGTCTGATCTTGAAGTGGTTTTCTTTAGTTCCAGGTTCACCTATGACTTTATTTTATTTTGTATTGTTCTGTAACTCTTGAAACTTACGTTCTAGGCTTTTGTCCTGAGCTGTCCATCACTGGATTATAGTTTTAGTGTAACTGCTCCAGGAAGATTGACCATTACAGAACCACCAAACAAATTCTTCAGGCAATGGCAGTTTGGGTTGGTTGCCAACAGACTACTGGTTCAGAGAGAGAGAGAGAGACAATAGATGGTTAGCAAGAAAAACTCCAGAAGAATCTAACTTCTTATAGATAGTACTTCCTTATGAAAAGTATATTTTGTGGGCAAACAGACTTTATATTCTTTGTGTTTCCATATTGATTTTAGTTGTTATTTCCATAGTACTTGTTGTTGAATGCATGTTTTTGTCTTTATCCTCTATGGTTGCATAAAAGATTTTGGTTTGGATTCTTCCAGAATAGATTTTGTTCTGTTAAGAAACTACTGTTCAGGGTGAGAGAGAGGTTTAATTTCATTTTACTGCATATGGATTTCCAGTTTTGCCAAAGCCATTTGTTGAACAGGCTATCTTTTTTCCATTGTATGTTTTTGGCGCCTTTGTCTCATGTGAGGTGACTGTATTTATGTGGTTTTGTCTCTGTGTCTTCTATTCTGTACCATTGGTCTGCCTGTCTATTTTGGTGCCAATACCATTCTGTTTTTGTTACTGTTGCTCTTTAGTGTAATGTCTGGTATTGTGATACCTCCTGCTTCACTTTTTCTGCTCAGGATGATTGGTTATTCAAGGTCTCTTATTCTTCCCAATGAAGTTCATGATTGCTTTCTCTATTTCTATGAGGAATGTCATTGGGATTTTAATTGGAATTGCATTGAATCTGTAGAGTGCCTTTGGTAGAATGGCCATTTTGACAACTGTGGAGTCATATATCCCCACTGGTGCAAAATACAAAACCCTCAAATGATTGGTGGTTTCGAGTGGTGTGACGTGCTGATTGATGTGCTGATTGGACAGGTACTCAATAAAAGAAGAAGAAGCTTCCACAATAAACGAGTCAGCAGCTCTCGCCTGCTCTTACTGGCTCCCGGTGTCTGTGTGGTTATTGACACTGCACCCTTCACCCCCATTACACGAGCCCCTGTGGTAAACAATATCTTGTGCCCAATGTGGGGCCAGTGCCACTGGTTGGCCCCTTTCTTTGGCTCTCGGGTAAGGGCCCCTACACTGCACTCTTCACCCCCACACAATGTTAATTCTGCCTATCCAAGAACATGGGAGATCATTCCATCTTCTAAGGTTTTCTTCAATTTCTTTCTTTAATGTTCTGTATCTCTCACTCTGCATAAAACTCAACTCAAAATGGGTCAAAGACATAGGAATTAGACCAGAGACCCTGCACCTAATAGAACACAAAGTAGGCCCAAATCTTCATCATGTTGGCTTAGGATCACACTTCCTCAACAAGACTCACAAAGCACAAGAAATCAAAGCAAGAATCAATAAGTGGAATGGACGCAAACTAAAAAGCTTTTTCTCAGCAAAGGATACAATCAAGAATGTGAAGAGAGAGCCTACAGAGTGGGAGAAAATCTTTTCCACATGCACTTCAGATAGAGACTTATCTCCAAAATTTATAAAGAACTTATAAAACTTTACACCAGGAGGCAAGAATAGAGGAAGGAGGGACTGTATAGAGGGGAAAAGAGGTGGGGGGAAAGGGAAAAAATAACAGAATGAATCAAACACTATTACCCTATGTAAATGTATGATTACACAAATGGTATGCCTCTACTTCATGTACAGAGAAACAAGATGTATCCCATTTGTTTACAATAAAAACAAACAAACATACAAAAAAAAACTTTACACCAAAAATACAAAGAACCCAAACAATAAATGGGCCAAGGAACTGGATAGACACTTTTCAGAAGAAGACACACAGGCAATTAATAAATATATGAAAAAGTGTTTAACATCTCTAGTAATCAGAGAAATGCAAATTAAAACAACTCTAAGATTTATCTTACTCCAATTAGAATGATTATTATAAAGAACACAAACAATAATAGATGTTGGCATGAATGTGGGGAAAAAGGCACACTTCTACATTGCTGATGGAGTTGCAAATTGGTGGAGCCACCCTGAAAAGCAGTATGGAGAATCCTCAGAAAACTTGGAATGGTCCCACCTTTTGACCCAGTTTTCCCACTCCTTGGCCTATACCCAAAGGACTTAAAATCAGCAAACTACAGTAACACAGCCATATCAATGTTTATAGCAGCTCAGTTCACAAGAGCTAGAAAGTGGAACCAACCTAGATGCCCTTCAACAGATGAATGGATAAAGAAACCGTGGCATATATACACAATGGAATTTTTTTAGCCATAAGGAAGAATAGTATTATGGCATTTGCAAATAAATGGATGGAATTGGAGAATATCATGCTAAGTGAAATAAGCCAAGCCCAGAAAACCAAAGGCTAAATGTTTTCCCTGATAAGTGGAGAATGATATATAATGGGGGTGGGGGAGGTGGGGAGTGAGAGAAGAATGGGGGAACTTTAGATTATGTAGAAGGAAATGAGAGTGAGGGAGGTATGAAAAATGGTGGACTGAAATAGATATCATTACCCTATGTACATGTATGATTACACAAATGGTATGAATCTACATCATGTAGAACCATAGAAGTGAAATGATATACCCCATTTGTGTACAATGAATCAAAATGCAGCCTGTAAAAAATTAAATGACAAAATTTTAAAAAAGAAAAAAACTACTGTTAGGGCACATCTATATTCTGTTTAAACTTAACAATTCATGTGTACCATAGGATTTTTATTTTGAGAGGTAAATATTGCTTCTTTATTATTTTAGAGTAGTACTCTTAGAAATTTATCTCTGAATCTCAAGAGTTCAGAAGTTTGTAAAAGAAAGGTTATTTAAGTTTTGCAAACTTTCATACAAGTTACTTGCTATTAGACATTCTAAGTGATTATTTTCCTTAGATTATTTTGAGCTCTATCATTGCCTCTGGCAACCTCTTGGTCATATAAATTTGACATATAAAACTGAGTTATTAAGGAATTTAAAGTGGCTTTATCAGTTTGAGTAAGTGGGAAAATAAATTTCTCATTTAAAATGCTTAACAACTTCATTATATTCTCTATAGTTTAAAATTTTAAACTGAAGCAACCAACAACTAACAAATGAATATTAAACAAAAGTTAATTTAGGGTAAACACACAAGAATTTGTTCCTAGAAATGTGTTTTTATTTTTCACAAGCCTAATTATTGCTTTTGTTTTGATAGAACATGTAAATAAGCATATGCCACTGGAAAGATTAATTTCTTTAAAATGAAAATCTGACTTAAACAAATTTGGTAATCTCTCCTACCCTGCCCTGTTCTTTTTCTCTAATCCTGAAATAGTAACAAAATGAAACAAAACAAAACAAAAACAACAACAAAATGAATTTTTGTCTTAAGCATTGGAATGGAAATATTTATGTCCTACTGAGATTAAGAAGCAATTCTGAGCAGCAGTAGTTTTATCAATTTAGTGCCAAGTCCTAAGGAAACCACCAGCAATGACTCCTTTTGGTGTGGTTTGTTATTTCTTTCTTTAATTTTTTTTGTAGTTGTGTCTAGACAGAATGCCTTTATTTTATTTGTTTATTTTTATGTGGTGCTGAGGATTGAACCCAGTGCCTCACACATGCAAGTGTATTGCAACTCTTTTATGGTTTTAATCAAGGTCATGGCTGCTTGCTTCATAAAGTGTTAGACTTTGTTTTGGGTGGCAATTCCTGTTTGATGAATCTGTGTACATGTGACATCATAACTATTCAGGAATAGTACTCATGGAAGGGGAAGTTGGTTGGAGGTCTTACTGTGGAAGGAAGACTCATCAGAAATGACTGTTGGGTCAATAAAGGTATCAAAGAGGAAGATAACCTTATCTCACACAGTAATGAAGTCTCCTGTATCTTTTCCCTAGACTTCAAAATAGTGCAGGATGCTGAGTGTGGAGTGGAGGCCATGTCCTAGTGGATAGGGTTGTGTGAGATAAATCATCCAGAAAAATATGCTATAGTTTCAGCCTTGGGTGAAGGAGAAGACTTTCAGAGTGGCATTGGGGTAACAGGAAGTTTGACTTTTATGTGAAAATAGACATGATATTTACTTATGGCCATGGAAAACCAATTCCCTCAGAGTATCAGGAAAGGAGAAAATACCTACAACACATTGTCTGAAGTACCTGAGAAATTATTGTAAAAGTTCCTGTTCATCACTTTTTTTTTTTTTAATAATCTCTACAGCCTTTTTCCACCTTCCCTATATTTGGAAATCCCTTGCCATAAAGGTCTTGATGAGAAGCAGAGCCTATCTCCTGCCGTATAAGCAGAAAATTTCTTACCACTGTAGAAGCAGGAAAGTTCTCAGAAATTGTTGCCCTAGCTTCTATGGTACTAGCTCAATCAAATACAGTGGTAGGAATTTTCAATCCTGAGTCAGAGGTTGGGGGAGCTCTCTAAGGGCAGCAGCAGCAGCAGGTGTATTCTTTGGTAGCAGGTTCAGGGCTGGGTGCTGGAGTCAGGTAGGGGCTGCCTGTCCCCATTAGGAAGTCCCGTGCTGCACCTCTAGCAGTGACTATGGCTTCAGAGACTTCCTTCGTTTCTGCCTGTTCTGAGCCTCATTTGCCAGCCTTCCTAAAGAATGTGCAATACCAACATCCTTTACTCTCTTTTTCTTAAATCACTGTTTGCTTCCATCCTTAACAACTGATTAGTATACAGGGAAATCATATCCATTTGTAACAGTGGTCCACTTGATACTTTGAATATAACCCTTACTGCTCTGCCTTATACCTATTTTAAAAATGGATGTTTCTCTTCCTCTCTCCCTCCTCCTCTCTAACCTTTTCCCCTTCCCTAATGTAAGGGAAACTCTTACCTTTATTCTCCATGCTAGGCAGAGTTATCTGTCCTTCAGCATACACTCACCACAGGAACAAAGTAGTTCAGACTTGAGGATGGCACCTGAAGATCTCAGAAATGACCATCTCCCAAATTAACAAGTGAATTACAGCTCTCTGGACAGGCCATGTGGAATGTGCCCTTTGAATCTCCTCTTTTAAAGTCCCTTGTTCCCCTTGATAGGCAGAATCATAGCCTTTGGGACAGGAGTCTCCTGTGCCTCTCCTTTACTAGCAAAGCAGTAAAACTTTTTCTCCCCAAAACCATATCCTTGTTTTTGGATTGGCATTGGGAACAAGGACCCAGCTTTTGGTAACACATTTAGCCCCTGAAGAAGAGGATATGATAGAGTTTAAAGACTTGGAAATTAAATAGAGCTTTTAACTACAGAGGTTTTATCTCCAAGTCACGTTCCAGGAAGGGGAAGTGGAGAGAGAGAGGGAGAACATAATTCTGTGTGGTAACTGAAGAGCTGAGCAAGGCAGAAAGCAAAGGGATCTGGAGAAACAGGAAAGTTTAATGGCTTCTCTGCATACACAAAGTAATTCGTATCTTCTATTTACTTTATAGTTTTAAATCTATGATGGCAGGTCCTTGCTTCTCTCATACTCTGTTGTAAACCCTGGTCCTAACATGGGGCCTGGCAAAGAGCAGTTGCTGTAGGATTTGTTGAATCCATTTTCATGGTTCTGCAATTTCTTGGCTCTTGGAAATAAGTAGTCAAAATAAAGTTTCAAAGAATGATGTATCTTTGGTTTACTTCTTTCTAAATGCTCTAAGATCACTCCCTAATTAGAAAGTAAGCTGTTCTTTTTCATGGCGTTATAAGGAATTCCTTCACGTAATTTCTGCTTTTCAGAGAATCCTTCACTACTACTGACTTTCTCCTTGTGGTCTGATTTTTGGGCAGCTATCATGGGGTAAGGGAGCCTTTCTTTTTTTTTTTTAAGTATTTCTTTAGATGTCAATGGACTTTTTTATTTTGTTCATGTACTTCTATGTGGTTCTGAGGATCGAATCCAGGGCCTCACACATGCCAGGCAAGCGCTCTACCACTGAGTCACAACCCTAGCCCCTAAGGGAGTCTATTTGAAGGCTTTATCTGTGAGTTCAGAAAGTAAATGCATTATTACAATAACTGCTGTTGTGAGGAGACCTAAAGCAAATAAAACTCAGACTTGGGAAAAATGAATGGCAGGACTTTTTTTTTTTTTAAGTAAAACAGAAAAAAATAGAAAGATTCTGACACCATAGTAGGAGCTTGGTGTGCTGGAGCCAGATGGCTTGTCTTTGACTTTGGAGGCCAACAGACTCATTTCCAAATATCACAGCCCAAGATGGCCTCATGATCAAAGATGAAAATACTTGAGGAAAACTTTGGTAAGCTCCTAGACTATTTTTTTCCTTTGCCTACCTTGTAATAAGATATTTTACATTCTTTTCCACAGTGTTAGCAGTGGTCTTCTGAATCCTAACCCTTGTCCCCATCCATTTACATATTTGAGAAATCCTATGACATAAAAAGGGTTTTTGAGGATCAGTTCAATATTTTGCTGTAGGTTGGGACATTATATTTACAGGGGAGTGTGGCAGTTACTTTCACTGATGGCACTCAGATATATATGACTCTTGCTTTGTTTCTCGTAATCATATTGAAATTTGAAGCCTGGAGTTCAACAGTGGGTAAAATAAGCATTAAGTAAACAACTTAAGTTACATTAAGTAAACTCAGCTTTTCTTGAGCTTATTTGAAATGCCCAGGTTTACATTCCTACTATTTAGCTCAGGGTGTATGTGCCATGAAATTTTCTATTTGGTAAGGAGACAAATATTTTCTGTGACTGAGATGGCATTTGAATTAGAAAGTCATTAGATATTAACTATGAGGGAAAATAGGTTATGTAAGGTTAAAAAAATTAAACATAGAATAAACTTCCTCCTCAATCAGTGGTTCTGAATCTTGACTGCACAATGGAATTGCCAAAAGAGCTTTAATAATCATTGATGTCTGGGTCACACCCTGAGTCTGACTATTCTGGTCTTGGGTGTGTCCTAGACATCAGGAGTTTGAAAGGCTGCCTTAAGTAAAACTGTTTGATACTCTGAACTGTATTGGAAATTATTGACTTCATTTATGAATTTCCTAATGTCAGGTTAAACAATATAATCAAATGCAGCTATCAGTCAGAAGTAGCATACTGTTTAATCCTGGTTCTTTCTTTAAATTCAATGGCAGATTTTGTATTATTCATTTAATATTTGTGCTTCCCTCTCAAACTTTAAGCTCTCTGAACATGGAGAGCATCCCTGTTATTTTCTATTGTATTTTCCAAGGTTCAGACAGTGTTGGGCATAGAAATAGGCCTTTAGTATGTAATGAATTCAGAAACACAATGAGATCTGATTTATAAATACCCACCAAAAAGCATCAGATCAGCCTGTTATTATGCTAAAATTTCTTCTATGGACTTCAGTTGCCTTCACTTCTTTTCAGTTCGAAGTCCTCATTCTCTATCAACAAAACTTTCCCTCTTAGTCCACTTTCTTTTGCTATCACTGCATACCACAGATTGGATAATTTATAAAGAACAGAGAATTGCTTTTTTGTTAAAAGACAAAATTTACAACAAATCTTGTTTTGCAGATCTTGACTGGTTTACCATGCTAGAATCAAGGAGTAGTCAGGATGGAAAATGGTTCAGGATGCCCCTCCCCACCACATAGATCATATTGCAACCAGAGAGAATGTAGTGACATACTGTTATGGGTTGAATCTGAGGTGTCCCCCAAATCTCATGTGTTGAAGGCTGGATTGCCAGCCTATGGTGTTGTTCAGAGATGGTGACATCTTTAGGAAGCAGGGACTAGTAGAAGGAAGTTGTTATTGAAGTTATGCCCAGAAACAGTGAAACCAAGTGACCGTGGACTGAAACCTCCAAAATTGTGAGCCAAAATAAATCTTTTTTCCTTTAAGTTGATATAGCTCAGGTATTTTGTCACGTGATAGAAATCTGACTAACACATATAGTGAAAATGGAAGTGAGGCACAGAGCTCAGTTGGTTATAGTTTGCATCTGTCTTATTTGAACATGTTTGAATGGTTGTTTACTTGGTTTTGGCTGAGACTTTGCTACTTGTTACAAGAGTATGTTGTAGTCTGTTTACATATAAAGTTAGGATATGGGTCACTATGTACAGAGAAACCTTTAGGCTAAATTTAAACTTTGTATAGAGGCAGCTTTAGACCAAACTTTCGGTTATCTTTCAGAGGAATATTTCCACGAAAATTTATGTCTGTGTACCTTCATTTTAAATAATGAAACATTTAATATCTTGTAACATACATATGCAAAAGTGTACAAAAGATATGTAGTATATTTATAACATAAAGAAATAGCTATGTAAACACCAAGTTCAAGAAATAGATAATTTTTAGTATCCCACAAGTCTCTTTCATGTCCTTTATTAAACATATTCTCTTTCTCCCGAAGAAAATTATTGTCTTGACTTCTTACATGCCCGTTTTGCTTGCTTAAAGAATGTTACATGAAAAAATACATGCTATGTACATCCTTTTGTTTATGCTTTTTCTCAGAATTATTTTTGAAGTGTCTCATAGTTTTGACTCATTTTTATTTATTTAAAAAAATTTTTAAACTTTATTTTTATTTGGTACTGAGAATCAAACTCAGTTCCTTCCACGTGCTAGGCAAGTGCTCAATGAGCCCAACTCATTTTTAATACTATGTACTATTCTATTATATGAAAATATCATCATTATCCATTCTACTGAATAATAAAGCATTTGAATAGTTTCTAGTTTGAGATTCTATGAATAATTCTGCTATCATAAATATGTTCATACCTATTTTTTATTTATATGTGCATGCATTTCTGTTGGGTTTATTACTAGAAGTGAAATTGGTCATCATAGGATATGGAAATATATTTCAACTTTCGATATTGCCAAATAATTTTCTAAAGTGATTATTCTAATATACAAGATCATAAGCATTTATTTTCCATTATTTCTTCTTCACTTCAATATTTGGTGTCTTCAGTCTTAAGTGTAGCCTTCCAAGTGGATGCATGGTGCAGCAGATCTCATTATGGCTTAAATTTCATTTCCTTAGCTACTGAAGAGTAAGCCACTTGAGTGTCCTCTTTAGAAGTGCTTGTTCAAATTCTTGCCCAGTTTTCTTTTTTTCTCATGTTGCATCTTTTTATTTTTAATTTATTTTTTATTTTTACAGACTGCATTTTTATTCACTACACAAATGGGGTAGAACTTTTCGTTTCTATGGTTGTACATGATGTGTGACTCAGTGGTAGAGTGCTTGCCCAGTTTTCTATTGGGCCGTATCTTTATCTTATCATTGGACTCTCTCTCCATTGATTTTTATGAGTTTACTATATATTTTGAATATAAGCCCCTGTTGACTTATATGTTGTACAAATACATGTGTTTGTCAGAAGCTTGCTTTTTCATTCTTAGCATTGTATTTTGATAAATATAACTTTTTTAATAGAGTCTAGTTGATCAGTCTTTTTCTTTTTGGTGTTTGTGTGTATATTCTGCTTAATTTTTCCAACACTAAGGTAACAAACAACCCTAGGAACTTTCTACAATAATGGGATTGTTCCGTATCTGTGTTGTCCGTTACTATTTCCAAGAGCTAATAAGTATTGAAATGTAGCTAATGACTGAAGAAAAATTGAATTGTAAGTTAAACTTTAAATTTAAACTGTCTTGTATGGCTAGTGCCTATCATATCAAAAAGAACAATACTAGATGTTTTATTGGTTGGTATTTTGCATCTAAACCTACAATACAGATGGGATTGATTTTTATATATTTGTATAATACAATATAAGAGGAAAGTCACTGTTTTTCCTCATATGACTATCCAATTCCCAGGACAATTTGTTGAGGAGACTGCTTTTCTGTCACTCTGCAGAACCACTTTTATGAGGCTTCTATACTTGTCTGCAGACCTTCAGGTCAGTTCCACAGGATCTCAGTTATGCAGATTCATCAACTCTTCATTGGATAGCTTGTTTTTTTAATTTTTTAATTTTTATTTTTTTTGCTTGTTTTTTTAATTTTTAAAGACATCTCAACTATTCTCTATATTTATATATTTCTATACAAATTTTAGAACCAGCTTGTCAAGTTCTACACACATATGCAAAATTCTGTCAGATTTTTTAAGTGTTTCTCTTAGTGTATTATAATCATACATAATAGTGGGGTTTATTTTGACATATTCATTAATGCATATACTATATTTTGCTCTATTTCTGTCCCCATTACTTCCCTTTCCCTCCCCTTCTCCTTTCCCCAGATCTCCTTCTTCAACTCTTTTGGTATTCCTTCTACTTTTTTTTAATTGATGCATTATAATTATACATAAAATTGGAAAGCATTGTGATACATTCACACATATGCCCCTAGCATAATTTATCAACTTCATTTCCCATTCCTTCCCCTTCCTCACCCTGGGTGCCCTACCTCTACTCTACTGATCTTCCTTCTATTTCTATGAGATTCCCCCTTTTTCATTCCTTTTCTCTCTCTAGCTTTCTTTATATGAGAGAAAACACTTGACATTTGACTTTGAGTCTGTTTTATTTTGCTTAGCATTATGCTTTCCACTTCCATCCATTTACCAGAAAATGACATAATATCATTCTTCTTTATGGCCCAGCAAAACTTCGCAGTGTATATATACCACATTTTATTTATCTATTAATGAGCACCTAGGTTGGTTCTAAAACTTGGTTATTGTGGATTGTTCTGCTTTAAATATTGATGTGACAAAATCACTGTAGCATGTTGATTTTAGTTCTTTTGGATAAATACCAAGGAGTAGGATAGCTGGATCATATGGTGGTTCCATTTCTAATCTTTTTTTTTTTAATTTATTTTTTTATTGTAAACAAATGGGATACATGTTGTTTCTCTGTACATGGCGTAAAGGCATACCATTTATGTAATCATAAATTTACATAGGGTAATGTTGTTTGATGCATTCTGTTATTTTTTCCCTTCCCCCCACCCCTCTTTCCCTCTATACAGTGCTTCCTTCCTCCATACTTGCCCCCCTCCGTAATCCTAACTCTAACCCTAACACTAACCCTTCCCTCCCCCCCATTATGTGTCATCATCCACTTATTAGCGATATCATTCGTCCTTTGGCTTTTTGAGATTGGCTTCTCTCACTTAGCATGATATTCTCCAATTTCATCCATTTGCCTGCAAATGCCATAATTTTATCATTCTTTATGGCTGAGTAATATTCCATTGTATATATATATATATATATATATATATATACACCACAGTTTCTTTATCCACTCATCAATTGAAGGGCATGTAGGTTGGTTCCACATTCTGGCTATTGTGAATTGAGCAGCTATGAACATTGATGTGGCTTTATCTCTGTAGTATGCTGATTTTAAGTCCTTTGGGTATAGGCCAAGGAGTGGGATAGCTGGGTCAAATGGTGGTTCCATTCCAAGTTTTCTAAGGAATCTCCACACTGCTTCCCAGAGTGGCTGCACTAATTTGCAGCCCCACCAGCAATGTATGAGTGTACCTTTTTCCCCACATCCTCACCAACACCTGTTGTTGCTTGTATTCTTGATAATCGCCATTCTAATTGGGGTGAGATGGAATCTTAGGGTGGTTTTGATTTGCATTTCTCTTATTACTAGAGATGTTGAACATTTTTCCATATGTTTGTTGATTGCTTGTAGATCTTCTTCTGTGAAGTATCTATTCATTTCCTTAGCCCATTTGTCGACTGGATTATTTGTATTCTTGGAGTAGAATTTTTTGAGTTCTTTATACATTCTGGAAATTAGTGCTCAATCTGAACTATGATTGGCAAAGATATTCTCCCACTCTGTAGGCTCTTTCTTCGCATTGCTGATAGTTTCTTTTGCTGAGAGAAAGCTTTTTAGTTTGAATCTATCCCAGTTATTGATTCTTGCTTTCATTTCTAGTGCTATGGGAGTCCTGTTAAGGAAGTCTGGTCCTAAGCCCACATGTTGAAGATCTGGACCTACTTTTTCTTCTATAATCTGCAGGGTCTCTGGTCTGATTCCGAGGTCCTTAATCCATTTTGAGTTTAGTTTCGTGCATGGTGAGAGATATGGGTTTAGTTTCATTCTGTTGCATATGGATTTCCAATTCTCCCAGCACCATTTGTTGAAGAGGCTATCTTTTCTCCATTGCATATTTTTGGCCCCTTTGTCTAGTATGAGAAAATTGTATTTATTTGGGTTTGTGTCTGTGTCCTCTATTCTGCACCATTGATCTACCTTTCTATTTTGGTACCAATACCATGCCATTTTTGTTACTATTGTTTGTAGTAGAGTTGAAGATCTGGTATTGCAATAACCCATGTTTCACTCTTCCTGCTAAGGATTGCTTTAGCTACTCTTGGTTTCTTATTCTTCCAGATGAATTTCATAATTGCTTGCTCTATTTCCGTAAGGTACGTCATTGGGATTTTAATTGGAATTGCATTGAATCTGTATAGCACTTTAGGTAGTATGGCCATTTTGACAATATTAATTCTTCCTATCCAAGAACACGGGAGATCTTTCCATCTTCTAAGGTGTTCTTTAATTTCTTTCTCTAGTGTTCTGTAGTTCTCATTGCAGAGGTCTTTCACCTCTTTTGTGAGATTGATTCCCAAGTATTTTATTTTTTTTGAGGCTATTGTGAATGGGGTAGTTTTCCTAATTTCTCTTTCTGAAGATTCATCACTTATGTATAAAAATGCGTTGGATTTATGAACATTGATCTTGTAACCTGCTACTTTACTGAATTCACCTTTGAGTTCTAAGAGTTTTCTGGTGGAATTTCCAGGTTCCTCTAAATATATAATCATGTCATCAGCGAACAGGGATAGTTTGAGTTCTTCTTTTCCAATTCGTATCCCTTTAATTTCTTTGGTTTGTCTAATTGCTGTGGCTAGAGTCTCAAGAATGATGTTGAATAGAAGCGGTGAAAGAGGGCATCCCTGCCTTGTTCCAGTTTTTAGGGGGAATGCTTTCAATTTGTCACCATTTAGAATGATATTAGCCATGGGCTTAGCATAAATGGCCTTTACAATGTTAAGGAATGTTCCCACTATCCCTATTTTTTCTAGTGTTTTGAGCATGAAGGGGTGCTGTATTTTATCAAATGCTTTTTCTGCATCTATTGAAATAATCATGTGATTCTTGACTTTAAGTCTATTGATATGGTGAATTACGTTTATTGATTTCCTGATGTTGAACCAACCTTGCATCCCTGGGATGAAACCCACTTGATCATGGTGCACTAACTTTTTAATCTGTTTTTGTATGCGATTTCCTAAAATTTTGTTGAGAATTTTTGCGTCGATGTTCATTAAGGATATTGGTCTGAAATTTTCTTTCCTTGATGAGTCTCTGTCTGGTTTAGGTATCAGGGTGATATTGGCTTCATAGAATGAGTTTGGGAGGGTTCCCTCCTCTTCTATTTTATGGAATACTTTGAGAAGTATTGGAATGAGCTCTTTAAAGGTTTTGTAGAACTCGGCTGAGAACCCATCTGGTCCCGGACTTTTCTTTGTTGATAGGCTTTTGATGACTTCTTCTATTTCAGAACTTGAAATTGGTCTATTTAAACTGTGTATGTCCTCCTCGTTCAGTTTAGGCAATTCATATGTCTCTGGAAACCTGTTGATATCTTTGATATTTTCTATTTTGTTGGAGTATAGATTTTCAAAATAGCTTCTAATTATGTTTTGTATTTCAATCCTGTCTGTTGTGATATTTCCTTGTTCATTCCGAATTTTAGTGATTTGAGTTTTCTCTCGTCTTCTCTTTGTTAGTGTGGCTAAAGTTTTATCAATTTTGTTTATTTTTTCAAAGAACCAACTATTTATTTTGTCAATTTTTTGTATTGTTTCTTTTGTTTCAATTTCATTGATTTCACCTCTGAGTTTAACTATTTCCTGTCTTCTACTACTTTTGGTGCTGGTCTGTTCTTCTTTTTCTAGGGCTTTGAGCTGTAGTGTTAGGTCGTTTTTTGTTGAGTTTTACTTCTTTTATTAAATGCGCTCCATGAAATAAATTTCCCTCTAAGTACTGCTTTCATAGTGTCCCAGAGATTTTCATATGATGTTTCTTTGTTCTTATTTACCTCTAAGAATTTTTAAATTTCCTTCCTAATATCTTCTGTTATCCATTCATCATATAATAGCATATTGTTTAATCTCCAGATGTTGGAATAGTTTCTGTGTTTTACTCTTTCATTTACTTCTCACTTCAATCCATTATGATCTGATAGAATACATGGTAGTGTCTCTGTCTTCTTGTATTTGCTAACATTAGCTTTGTGGCATAATATATGGTCTATTTTAGAGAAGGATCCATGTGCTGCTGAGAAGAAAGTGTATTCGCTCTTGCTTGGATGGTATGTTCTATAAATGTCCGTTAAGTCTAAATTATTGATTGTGTTATTGAGATCTATGGTTTCTTTGTTCAATTGTTGTCTGGAAGATCTGTCCAGTGGTGAGAGAGGCGTGTTAAAATCACCTAGTATTATTGTGTTGTGGTCTATTTGGTTTCTGAAATTGAGAAGGATTTGTTTGACATACATGGATGAGCCACTGTTTGGGGCATAGATGTTTATGATTGTTTTATCTTGCTGATTTATGCTTCCCTTAAGCAGTATGAAATGACCTTCTTTATCCCTTCTGACTAACTTTGGCTTGAAGTCCACATTATCTGAAATGAGGATGGATACTACAGCTTTTTTGCTGAGTCCATGTGCATGGTATGTTTTCCCCATCCTTTCACCTTTAGTCTATGGGTATCTTTTTCTATGAGGTGAGTCTCTTGTAGGCAACATATTGTTGGATCTTTCTTTTTAATCCAGTCTGCCAGTCTATGTCTTGTGATTGATGAATTCAGGCCATTAACATTCAGGGTTATTATTGAGATATGATTTGGTTTCCCGGTCATTTGGTTCATTTTTTAAATTTTATTTATTTATTTATGTGACACTACTTGGTTCCTCCTTTATTTGACAATTCCTTTAGGATAATTCCTCCCTTTGCTGATTTGCTTCTTTGTTTTTCATCTCTTCCTCATGGAATATTTTGCTGAGAATGTTCTGTAATGCTGGCTTTCTTTTTGTAAATTCTTTTAGCTTTTGTTTATCATGGAAGGATTTTATTTCATCGTCAAATTTGAAGGTAAGTTTTGCTGGGTATAAGATTCTTGGTTGGCATCCATTTTCTTTCAGGGCTTGAAAAATGTTGTTCCAGGCCCTTCTAGCTTTTAGGGTCTGGATTGAAAAACCTGCTGATATCCGTATTGGTTTCCCCCTGAATGTAATTTGGTTCTTTTCTCTCACAGCCTTTAAATTTCTGTCTTTATTTTGTATGTTAGGTATTTTCATAATAATGTGCCTTGGTGTGGGTCTGTTGTAATTTTGTATATTTGAAGTCCTATAAGCCTCTTGAACTTGATTTTCCATTTCATTCTTCAGATTTGGGAAATTTTCTGATATTATTTCATTGAATAAATTGTTCATTCCTTTGGCTTGTTTCTCTAGGCCTTCCTCAATCCCAATAATTCTTAAGTTTGGCCTTTTCATGATATCCCATAGTTCTTGTAGATTCTGTTCATGATTTCTTACCATCTTCTCTGTTTGTTCAACTTTGTTTTCAAGGTTAAATATTTTGTCTTCAATGTCTGAGGTTCTGTTTTCCAGGTGTTCTATCCTACTGGATATGCTTTCTATGGAGTTCTTAATTTGGTTTATTGTTTCCTTCATTTCAAGGATTTCTGTTTGGTTTTTTTTCAATATCTCTAACTCTTTATTGAAATGATCTTTTGCTTCCTGTATTTGCTCTTTCAACTGTTGATTAGTGCGATCATTCAATGCCTGCATTTGCTCTTTCATCTCATCGTTTGCTTCCCTGATCATTTTAATTATGTTTATTCTGCACTCCTTTTCTGTCATTTTTTCTGCTATGCTGTCATTGGGTTTTATTGATGTAACATCTAGATTTGTTTGCAGCATTTTCTTTCCTTGTTTTCTCATATTGTTCAGGTATCAGTGAACCGCAGAGATATTGCAGATTTCCTCTATTGACTTACAATGTCCCTGAAGATTTCTGTATATATCCCCTCTTAGCCTTCAGTAGGCTGAAGTCTTGGAGGAAGTTGATAATGTGATGCTCCACAAGGAAGCTGCCTCTCTAGGAGTGGTGGCCTTCAGGTGGGGTATATTCCCTGCTAGTGGGCAGAGGTGCCTCCACTTGTTGACCAATGATCATCCAAAGGGGAACTAGGCTGCGGGCTGAGGCAAGGCCTGTTGGGCCTGTGTCTCTGGTTTTACCGTCCTTGTGGGGAAACCTCACCCGGCAGGGAAGACTCACCGGTGGGGAGGTCTCACTGGTCAGTTCCCTCCTAGAGGTTCCCCTCAATTTACAGCTACCGCCTGGGCTGGGCTGCCTTCCTCTGCAAAGTTCCCAGGGACCCGGTCCTACCTCCTGGTCCTGGAGCCTCACCCTTCGCAGATGAATCTCCTTAGGCTGCCCCTCCTCAGAGAATCTTCCCGCAGTCCTGGAACCTTCGCTCCACCCCAAGCGTGTCTCTGTGCGGCTCTTCCAGCATGAAGCCTCCTAGATCCTGGGACCCTGCTCTGCACTAAATCGCCTGGCTATGCGGCCCCTCCTCTGAGCAGCCACCTGAAGCCCCGTACAATCACTCTGAGTCCCAGAGACCTACGGCACGCCTCTTCCTCCAGACAGCTGCCCGGTGTTCCGGTGCGGTCACTAGGAGTCCAAGCAACTCACTGCGTGCCTCCTCCTCCCACCAACCGCCCATAGCCCTGGGCAATCACTCCGAGTCAAAGTGACCCGCCCCGTTCCTCCTCTTCCTCCAGGTAACCCCCCGGGTGTTCAGGAGTGGTCGCTCTCAGTGGCTCTGAATCCACGTGACCCGCTGCATGCCTCCTCTGGGCGGCCGCCCGGAGCTCTGGTGCGGCCACTCGAGACCAAGCGACCCACCATGCTCCTCCTCCAGGCAGCCCCCCGGTGTTCAGGAGCGGTTGCTTTAAGTCCAAACAACTCACCAATCGCCTCCTCTTCTGAGCAGCCGCCTGGAGCTCTAATGCAGTCGCTGCAAGTCCAAACGACCCGCCGCGCTCCTCCTCCTCCTCCTCCTCCTCCTCCTCAGGGCAGGCCCTGGTGTTCAGAAGTGGTCTGAGTCCAAACAGCTCACCACGCAGCTCCTCCTCTGGCAACCGCCTGAAGCTCTGGTGTAATTACTCCGAATCCAGGCGGCCACGCTCCTCCTCCTCCTCCTCAGGGCAGGCGCCGGTGTTCTGGGTCCACACAGCTCTCCTCGCCGCTCCTCCCCTGGGCAGCCACCGGAGCCCAGTGGTTGCTCCGAGTCCCAGTGCTGTGGTGAACGTCCTCCTCTACGACGCTCCCAGTTGTTCGGGTTCACTGCTCCAGCAGGGGGAGGGGTGTCTGGCCGGGCAGCTCAACATCACAAAGTTCCCTGTGTTCCGGGACTACCGCCCCATCTGGGACGCCTCCCCAACAGGAGAGACTCACCCGGCTGCTTTGAGTTGGTCCCAAGTCTCTTAATATCTCCTCTTTTGAATCCTGAGTCCTGGAGCAACATGAAATGCAGCCACCCTCTAGTCCGCCATCTTGAAACCCCCATTTCTAATCTTGTGAGGAATCTACAAATGGCTTTCCAAAGTGATTGTACTAATTTGCAGTCCCCCTCAAAATGTCTGAGTGTACCTTTTCCCTCACATCTTGGCAGCTATTATCATTATTTATATTCTTGATGTTTGCCATTGTAACTGGGATGATATGAAATTTCAGTGTAGTTTTGATTTGCATTTCTGATTCCTAAGGTTGTTGAACACTTTTCCATATATTTGTTAGTCATTTGTATTTTTTCTTCTGAGAAATGTCTATTTAGATATTTTGCCCATTTGTTGAGTGGATTATTCCATTTTTTTTTTTTTTTGGTGCTGAGATATTTAGTTCTGTATACATTGTTCTTTGATAAGGATTTTATTGACTATAGGCTTTTGGTAAAGAACTGGCATCTTTATGCTGTTGATTTTTCTATATATTCCTTAAATGATCTTTATTTTCTTTCAAACACAATTGAAATATTTCATATCTTTCACTAATATTTTTCTCAGTGATTTGATATTTTTAATGCCATTTTCATTAGAATCTCTAAGTATTTTTTGAAAACAAAGTTGACCAGAGAGACAGTAAGAAATCATGAACGAAATCTCCAAGAAAAATGGGACATCATGAAAAGATCAAATTTAAGAATTATCAGGATTGAGGAAGGCACAGAGATACAAACTAAAGGAATGAACAACCTATTCAATGAAATAATATCAGAAAATTTCCCAAACCTGAAGAATGAAATGGAAAATCAAATACAAGAGACTTACAGGTCATCAAATGTACAAAATCACAACAGATCCACACCAAGGCACATTATAACGAAAATGCCCAACATACAAATAACGTTAGAACTTTAAAGACTGCAAGAGAATGGGGTAGTTTTCCTAATTTCTCTTTCTGAAGATTCATCACTTATGTATAAAAATGCGTTGGATTTATGGGCATTGATCTTGTAACCTGCTACTTTACTGAATTCACTTATGAGTTCTAAGAGTTTTCTGGTGGAATTTCCAGGTTCCTCTAAATATATAATCATGTCATCAGCGAACAGGGATAGTTTGAGTTCTTCTTTTCCAATTCGTATCCCTTTAATTTCTTTGGTTTGTCTAATTGCTCTGGCCAGAGTCTCAAGAACGATGTTGAATAGAAGTGGTGAAAGAGGGCATCCCTGCCTTGTTCCCGTTTTTAGGGGGAATGCTTTCAGTTTTTCACCATTTAGAATGATATTAGCCATGGGCTTAGCATAAATGGCCTTTACAATGTTAAGGAACTACCCCATTCACAATAGCCTCGAAAAAAATAAAATACTTGGGAATCAATCTCACAAAAGAGGTGAAAGACCTCTACAATGAGAACTATACAACACTAAAGAAAGAAATTAAAGAACACCTTAGAAGATGGAAAGATCTTCCATGTTCTTGGATAGGAAGAATTAATATTGTCAAAATGGCCATACTACCTAAAGTGCTATACAAATTCAATGCAATTCCAATTAAAATCCCAATGACGTACCTTACAGAAATAGAGCAAGCAATTATGAAATTCATCTGGAAGAATAAGAAACCCAGAATAGCTAAAGCAATCCTTAGCAGGAAGAGTGAAACAGGGGGTATTGCAATACCAGATCTTCAACTCTACTACAAAGCAATAGTAACAAAAACGGCATGGTATTGGTACCAAAATAGAAAGGTAGATCAGTGGTACAGAATAGAGGACACGGACACAAACCCAAATAAATACAATTTTCTCATACTAGACAAAGTGGCCAAAAATATGCAATGGAGAAAAGATAGCCTCTTCAACAAATGGTGGTGGGAGAATTGGAAATCCATATGCAACAGAATGAAACTAAACCCATATCTCTCACCATGCACGAAACTAAACTCAAAATGGATTAAGGACCTCAGAATCAGACCAGAGACCCTGCAGATTATAGAAGAAAAAGTAGGTCCAAATCTTCACCTTGTTGGTCTAGGACCAGACTTCCTCAACAGACTCCCATAGCACAAGAAATAAAAGCTAGAATCAACCACTGGGATAGATTCAAACTAAAAAGCTTTCTCTCAGCAAAGGAAACTATCAGCATTGCGAAGAAAGAGCCTACAGAGTGGGAGAATATCTTTGCCACTCATACTTCAGATAGAGCACTAATCTCCAGAATCTATAAAGAACTCAAAAAACTCTACTCCAAGAATTCAAATAATCCAGTCGACAAATGGGCTAAGGAAATGAATAGACACTTCACAGAAGATCTACAAGCAATCAACAAACATATGGAAAAATGTTCAACATCTCTAGTAATAAGAGAAATGCAAATCAAAACCACCCTAAGATTCCATCTCACCCCAATTAGAATGGCGATTATCAAGAATACAAGCAACAACAGGTGTTGGCGAGGATGTGGGGAAAAAGGCACACTCATACATTGCTGGTGGGGCTGCAAATTAGTGCAGCCACTCTGGAAAGCAGTGTGGAGATTCCTTAGAAAACTTGGAATGGACCCTCCATTTGACCCAGCTATCCCACTCCTTGGCCTATACCCAAAGGACTTAAAATCAGCATACTACAGAGATACAGCCACATCAATGTTCATAGCTGCTCAATTCACAATAGCCAGACTGTGGAACCAACCTAGATGCCCTTCAATTGATGAGTGAATAAAGAAACTGTGGTATATATATACAATGGAATATAACTCAGCCATAAAGAATGATAAAATTATGGCATTTGCAGGCAAATGGATGAAATTGGAGAATATCATGCTAAGTGAGATAAGCCAATCTCAAAAAGCCAAAGGACGAATGATATCGTTAATAAGTGGAGGATGACACATAATGGGGGGGAGGGAAGGGTTAGTGTTAGGGTTAGAGTTAGGGTTAGGGAGGGGGGAAAGTATGGAGGAAGGAACTACTGTATAGAGGGTAAAGAGGGGTGGGAGGGGTGGGGGGAAGGGAAAAATAACAGAATGAATCAAACAACATTACTCTATGTAAATTTATGATTACAGAAATGGTATGCCTTTACGCCATGTACAAACAGAGAAACAACATGTATCCCATTTGTTTACAATAAAAAAAAAAAAAGACTGCTAGAGAAAAGCATCAGATTACATATAGGGGGGAAACCAATATGGATATCAGCAGGTTTCTCAATCCAGATCCTAAAAACAAGAAGAGCCTGAAACAACATATTTCAAACTCTGAAAGTACATGGATGCCAACAAGAATCTTATTCCCAGCAAAACTTATCTTCAGATTTGATGACCAAATAAAATTCTTCCATGATAAACAAAAATTAAAAGAATTTACAGATAGAAAGCCTGCACTGCAGAACATTCTCAGAATATTCCATGAGGAAGAAATTAAAAACAACAATGTAAGTCAGCAAAGGGAGGAACTACCCTAAAGGAAAAGCTAATCAAAGGAGAAACCAAGTCAAGTTAAAAACCAAAATTAAGCCAAAATGACGAATCATATCTCAGTAATAATCCTGAATGATAATGGCCTAAATTCTTCAATCAAAAGACATAGACTGGCAGATTGGATTAAAAAAGACCCAACGATATTTTGCCTTCAACAGACTCACTTCAAAAAAAAAAAAAATTTTTGCATCTGTAAGTTGACTTGCTTACATTGGCTGAAACATAGTAACCCTGTGTTTCTCCTGCTTTTGGTTTTTTCCTTTATAAACCCCCCCAAAAATAACTGTTAGGCATGTCATTCTAGTACACTGCTTTAGGTGCCTAGGGTGGTCACTGCTGGCCAGCTCAATAAAGGCTTCTTTCGATTTAAAAAAATAAAAGGGAGACTCATCTCATAGAAAAAGACACCCACAAACTAAAGGTGAAAGGATGGGAAAAAACATGCCATGCACATGGACTCAGTAAAAAGGCAGGGGTTTCTATCCTCATATCAGATAATGTGGACTTTAAGCCAAAGTTAGTCAGAAGGGATAAAGAAGGACATTTCTTACTGCTTAAGGGAACCATAAATCAGCAGGACATAACAATCATAAATATTTATGCCCCAAACAATGGCACATCTATGTACATCAAACAAATCCTTAATTCCAGGAACCAAATAAACCACAACACAATAATACTAGGTAACCTTAACACACCTCTTTCACCACGGGATAGATCATCCAAACAAAAACTGAACAAAGAAACCATAGAACTCAATAACATAATAATTTAGACTTAACAAATATATATAGAATATTCCACCCACCAATAAGTGAACACACTTTTTTCCTCAGCAACACATGGATCCTTCTCTAAAATAGGCCATACGTTATTCTACAAAGCTACTCTTAGCAAATACAAAAAAAAAAGAGATACCACCTTGTGTTCTATTAGATCATAATGGAATTGAAATTAGAAATCAAATAGAAAACAAAAATTGGAAAATACTCCAACACCCGGAGACTAAATAATATGCTACTGAATGATGCTTGAATAACAGAAGACATCAGGGAGGAAGTAAAAAAAAATTCTTAGAGGTAAATGAGAACAGTGACACAACATATCAAAATCTCAGGGACACTGAAAAGAGTACTAAGAGGAAAATTCATTGCACAGAGTGCATTCAATAAAGAAGAAAAAGTCAACAAATAAATGACCTAACATTACAGCTCAAAGCCCTAGAAAAAGGAGAATAGATCAACACCAAAAATAGTAGAAGACAGGAAATAATTAAAATCAGAGCTGAAATCAATGAAAGTGAGACAAAAGAAACAATTTAAAAATTGACAAAATGGAAAGTTGGTTCTTTCAAAAAATAAACAAAATTGATAAGCCCTTAGCCACACTAATGAAGGGAGGAAGAGAGAAAAATCAAATTATTAGAATTCTTGATGAAAAAGGAAATATCACAACAGACACTATTGAAATACAAAACATAATTAGGAGCTATTTTGAAAATCTATACTCCAACAAAATAGAAAATATTAAAGACATGGACAGGTTTCTAGAGACATATGATCCACTCAAACTGAATCAAGAAAACATATACAATTTAAATTGATCAATTTCAAGCAGTGAAATACAAGAAGCCATCAAAAGCTAACCAAGAAAAGCCCAGGACCAGATGGATTCTCATTTGGTTCTACAACACCTTCAAAGAACAACTAATTCCAATACTCCTCAAAGTAGTCCAGGAAACAGAAAAGGAGGGAACCCTTCCAAATTCATTCTATGAAGCTAATATTACCCTGAAACAAAAATCAAAGACATATCAAGGAAAGAAAATTTCAGACCAATATCAATGATGAACATAGATGCAAAAATTCTTAACAAAATTCTAGCAAATCGCATGCAAAAATATATTAAAAACATAGTGTACCACAATCAAATGGGCTTCATTCCAGGGATGCAAGTTTGGTCCAATATTCGGAAATCAATAAGTGTAATTCACCACATCAACAGAATCATATTATTTCAATCAATGCAGAAAAAGCATATGATAAAATACAAAACCCCTTCACACTCAAAACATGAGAAAAAATAGGGATAGTAGAAACATACCTCAACGTTGTAAAGGCTATTTATGCCAAGTTCATGGCCAATGTCATTCTAAATGGAGAAGAACTTAAACCATTCCCTCTAAAAACTGGAATAAGGTAGGGATACCCTCTTTCACCACTACTATTCAACATTGTCCTTGAAACACTTGCCAGAGCAATTAGACAGACCAAAGAAATTAAGGGACTACAAATAGGAAAAGAAGATCTCATGCTGTCACTATTTGCCAATGACACAATTCTATATTTAGAACATCCAAAAAATCCATCAGAAAACTTCTAGAACTCATAAATGAATTCAGCAAAGTAGCAGGATATAAAACCACACTCATAAATCTAATGCATTTCTATTCATAAGTGATGAATCCTCCAAAAGAGAAATTAGGAAAACTACCCCTTCAAAAAAAAAAAAAAAAAAAAAAAACTCGGAATCAACCTAACAATAGAGGTGACAGACCTCTACAAGGAAATCTTCAGAACACTAAAGAAAGACATTAATGAAAACCTTAGAAGCCGAAAAGATCTCCCGTGCTCCTGGATAGGCAGATTTAATATCATCAAAATGACCATACTCGAATGATCTCGCTGATAAGTGGATGATGATACATAAGGGGGAGGGTGGGAGGAGTTAGTGTTAGGGTTAGGGTTAGGGAGGGGGGCAAGAATGGAGGAAGAAAGGACTGTTTAGAGGGAAAAGAAGGGTGGGAGGGGTGGGGGGAAGGGAAAAAATAATAGAATGAATCAAACATTACCATATGTAAATTTATGATTATACAAATGGTATGCCTTTAACCCATGTACAGAGAAACAACATGTATCCCATTTGTTTACAATAAAAAAAAAAAATGACCATACTGCCAAAAGTGATATACAGACTCAATACGGGGAGTGGGAGGGGTTAGCGTTAAGGTTAGGCTTAAGAAGGGGGGCAAGAATGGAGGAAGGACTGTATAGAGGGAAAAGAGGGGTGGGAGGCATGGGGGGGGAAGGAAAAAAAAAACCAATGAATCAAACAACATTACCCTATGTAAATTTATGATTACACAAATGATATGCCTTTACTCCATGTACAGAGAAACAACATGTATCCCATTTGTTTACAATAAAAAAAAAAAAAATCCCAAGGACATACCCCATAGAAATAGAGAAAACAATCATGAAATTCATTTGGAAGAATATGACCCCAAATAGCCAAAACAATCCTTAGCAGGAAGAGCAAAGCAGGAGGTATCACAATACCAGACCTTCAACTATACTACAGAGCAACAGTAACAAAAACAGCATGATATTGGCACCCAAATTAACAGGTAGACCAATGTTACAGAATAGAGGGCACAGAGACAAACCCACATAAATACAGTTTTCTCATACTAGACAAAGGTGCCAAAAACATACAATAGAAAAAAGATAGCCTGTTCAACGAATGGTGCTGGGAAAACTGGAAATTCATATGCATTAAAATGAAATTAAACCCCTATTTCTCACCCTGCATAAAACTCAACTCAAAATGAATCAAGGACCTAAGAATTAGATCAGAGACCCTGCAGCAAATAGAAGAAAAAGTAGCCCCAAATCTTCATCATGTCAGCATAGACCAGTCTTCCTTAACAAGACTCCCAAAGCACAAGAAATAAAAACAGGAATCCATAAATGGATAGATTTAAACTAAAAAACTTTTTCTTAGCAAAGGAAACAATCAACAATGTGAAGAGAGAGCCTACAGAGTGAGAGAAAATCTTTGCCACACACACTTCAGACAGAGCACTAATCTCCAGAATTTATAAAGAACTCAAAAAACTTTACACCAAGCATACAAATAGCCCAATCCATAAATGGGCTAAGGAAATGAGCAGACACTTCACAGAAGATCTGAAAGCAATCAACATATAGATGGAAAAATGTTCAACATCTCTAGTAATAAAAGAAATGCAAATCAAAACTATCCTAAGAGTTCATCTCACCCTAATTAGAATGTCTATTATCAAGAATACAAGCAACAATAGGTGTTGGAGAGGATGTGGGGAAAAGGTACATTCATACATTGCTGGTGGGATTGCAAATTGGTGCAGCCATTCTGGAAAGCAGTATGGAGAAAACTTGGAATGGAACCACCATTTGACCCAGCTATCCCACTCCTTGGCCTAGACCCAAAGGACTTAAAATCAGCATGCTACATTGACGCATCCACATCAATGTTTATAGCAGCTCAATTCACAATAGCTAGATTGTGGAACCAGCCTAGGTACTCATCACTAGATGAATGGATAAAGAAACTGGTGTACATACACAATGGAATATTATTCAGCCATAAAGAAGAATAAAATGATGGCACTTGCAGGCAAATGGGTGGAGTTGAAGATTTTCACACTAAGTGAGATAAGTCAATCCCAAAAAACCAAAGGCCAATGTTTTCTCTGATAAGTGGATGATGATACATAATGGAGTGGGTAGGGGGTTGGAGGTAAGGGAAGAATGGAGGAAGGATGGATTGTGTAGAGGAAAATGAGGGGTGGGGAGGGGACAGGGGAAGGAAAGAATAGAATGAGACAAACATCATTACCCTATGTGCATGTATGCTTATGTGGTTGGTATGATCTACTTTGTATACAACCAGAGAAATGAAATTCGTACCCCATTTGTGTACAATGAATCAAAAAATAATAATAAAAATTTGTCCATTCACCTATGGAAGGCTTGCAAGTTTTGGTAGTTTTGAATAAAGCTTCCATAAACATCCTATGCAGGTTTTGGTGTGAACATATTTTCAAGACATGTATGGCTTTGAGTAAAGTACCTCTATACAAAGTTAGGACAACCTCATCCAAAGAAGGTAACCATTCTTACTTCAAAGAACTTGTATAAAATATGTTATTTCTTAAAAACAGTTAATAGAAATCATCAGTAAACACATCTAGACTTGAATATTTTAGGGGAGTGGGGAAAAGGTTTTAAAATTAAAAATTCACAAATTAAGGAAGAATATTGATCTAGGGTTGCTGTTTCTTTTTGTGTCAATTTGAGCAAGTTATGTTTTATTTTCTAGTAATCTATTTCTTTCATCTGAATAATCAAAGTTAGGATCAAAATGTTATTCCTGATATTCTTACTCTAATGTGAATGTCTAGAATTGTGCCTAACTTAACTTTTTCTTCAATTTCCTTTCATAAGTCTTTGATAACTAAGTTTTTAATATTAATAAAATTTAGGGAAAAGCAGTACTTGTTTATTTCAAATATTTTCTTCTCATTTTTCACTTCTGATAATGTTATTTATGTCTTCTCTCATTTTATTGATTACTTGCGTTGAAAAATTTTTGACCAGTGTTTCAGAGAAACAGATAGTGTCATTTATCCTTTCGATCAAATGCTTTTCTATTTCATTAATTTCTTTTTTTTTTTTTTTTTTTTTTTTAGGAGAAAACCACTTTTAATTCTTTTAATTGAAAAATACAGCAATACATCTCAAATAAGACTCTGTTTAAACAAACAACATAAACTGTAATATGCTGAGAGAAAAGGCTTTCCTAAGTGGTATTGTGAAATTTAGGTATCAGTATTAATACAGTTTCCCTCCTTTATCCTGACAAATATTTAAAATAAGAACTTTTCCCCGTGAACCTAATTTCAGTGAATTAAATGTGTACAGGTTTATCCCTATTTTCAACCCACTGACAAAGGAGGGGAGATTTTAAACAATTATTTCCAACACTTGAGTTCCCAGAGAAAAGCAAATACCAAAGTAAATATTTTCCTTATGAAAAATCTTATATGTAAAACACACAAGACTATTAATATTTAACTCATTCACAAAACTTCAAAACACAATTTATCAAGATGACCTCTACAACAACTTTCCTTTAAAGAAGTTTGCAAATTTCAGAATGGTTTAGGTTGACATATCAGACATATTAAACTTTGAAAGAAACTACTACTAAAGTTATTGCTTTAAACTGGAAAAAAAAAAAAAAAACTATGGTCGAAGTACCTTTCTAAAAAGAACTCATACGGTTGTTCTTAAAATTATACTCATGTTAACTGCAGAGAAAATGTTAAAGCATACAGTAAACCTCACTCTTAGAATAACAGAACAAAGGCATTAAGATGTATGGCTTTTTGTGTGATTGTTATTACTATCTATAAATAAAGTCATTGCTGTTTGACTGAAAAAGGTTTTTACAAAACTTCACTTCCAAAATTAACATTTTTATTAAATCAAGTTTAAAAAAATGTTCACTGTAGAAAAGTCAACAAGGGTTTTAAGAAAACCAAAATATACCTTTTTATACAATATATGTATATATTAGCAGCAAACTACTGAGATTTTGATCTTTTAGTAATTTTAAAGAAAGCATAAACATTGTATATATTAGTATGGAATGTCAGTGAATTAACTTTATCCTTTTTTGTTTCTGTGATTTGGCCCTTCTATAAAATACTTTATGATTCCCATTACAGAATATTAAGAACAAACTTAGCTTTGACTACAAAGTAGTGAAACTGTGGCTGGTAAAATCTGTTTTCACTACATCATAGCCACGCATTATTATTATTATTTTTTTTTTTGAGAATAACAAATGAGCACCATAACAACAGGTAATTTTGTGTAAACTCAATTTTTAAGGTGTAATAGCAACCAACTTATACCACTTACCATTTGACTGCTTTTAAAAAATTTGGTGATATACAAAATTTTAATCAAATCAGATAATTCAATCCTATATTGCTTGTTCATTTTTAAATCCTTAATAAAAATTATGTATAGCCTGACAAACTGCATGCAAAGATATATATGTATATGTGTTATGTATATATACACAAAAGTGTATGTACATATATATCTTTAGCTTTGAATTTCTTTAAATTTCTCATTTAAGTATATCTGTAGAATGTAATATCACCAACTGAAAGTTTTTACTAAGTTTCATCTTAGCTAATGAGAAACACTGGCTATTGAAAATTCTGTGGCAAAACCACTGTTATTCAGCTTAGTACTTCAGCTCACAAATTAGTCAAACAAACAAGATTGAATTACCAACTACCCAAAAGAAATAAATTTTTCTCTTGATATTTCCTTCTAATAGCAAAAAGGAAATGTTTTTACAATGAACTTTTACTTTTTAAAGAGTTAAAATTATTAAAGAAATCTCATTAGTCTTCAAAAATACTAAATGTTATATAAATACAATTTTCTTATAGTTGAATACTTCAGCTATAATCTGTGTTTAAAAAATTTCCTTTGGATTCTTCCATTTAGCACTTCAAGTTTTCATTCTGCAACTCTGACAACTGGCTCAGATTTGTTAAGTTTATATCAATCACGTCTTTCAGAATTTGCTACTGTGTGATACCTGTGTACAATAAATAGGAGAAACTGCACCAAATTTCAAAAGCAACATAATAATAATGAAAAATTCAAAAATATGTAATATAAAAAAAGATAAAAGTAAAACAGGGATTCCCTTTTCACTACTACCTTAGTGAAATACAATCCTTTTTATCCTTTTAAAGTAATGTCATAACTGTCATTTTTTAACTTGTCAAGAGGATAAAGTTTTTGGGTGGCCCAACCTTTATTTTTCAATTAAAAAATTTAAAACAATAGACTGAATTACTTTTATTAATATACACATCAAGTTGCTGAAACGGTGACTTCATGTAGTTTTCCCCTTAAAGAGGGCACTTGCAGGTACAAAGATGCAGAGATGTCTACAGGCTTCAGATGTTTACTTGAAAAGATTCTTCAACGGCAGTTTGATATTGGGTTTCTTCATCTAGTTGAAGATTCACAAATTCTCCATAATCAAACTGATGTCTTTGATTTAGATGACTAACAAAATTTCTAGTAATCTGGCTAGGATCTCCCCAAGGAAGAGACACACAAATAGGACATGTCACAGGAACTATCTGAAATAGGTGGTTACTGTTACAGTGATCAAGTAAACGCTGTCTGGTAAAATTTGACTCTTGACACAAGGGACACTTAAAGGTGGGATGCCCAGAACTTGTACTCTCTGGGTAAGTTTCTGTGTTATCAGATGTGGACGTTTCACTCCTATTACTATTCCCTACTGAATCTTGAGATATCTGAAAGTTTGGAATGATAGAAGAAACACCATATTCATCCTGATACTTCTTACAAGATTTATAACGATGTCTCATGCGATAGAATTTAATCTTTTTGCACAGCCTCTACAGCTACCCGAAAACTTCCTCATGATATTTTCAAGATCTAAGGCCCGTTCTGGACACGCTCTTTCTCTTCTAGTCACATTTCCACGACAGAGGGGACAATGTATTCCACTTTCTCTCATTGCAGTCAGGAAACATTTTCTACAGAAACTCCACTCTTGTAGTAACCGAGTAACACTGAACAGAAGGGTAACACAAAGGGAAACTATCACTTCAATATCCGGAAATCCTGTCAGTTACGTGCTGACAGGCCGCGGTCCGCACGGGCGTTTTGAGCACCTCCTGACAGACGGGGCAGTAGAAATCATCTTCGGTGGAGGACGTGGCCGCGGACAGCTCCTCGGCCATGACGGGGGCAGAAGAACTAGGCGATGGCGGCGGCAGCGGTCGCGGTGGCGGTGGCGGCCCGGGGCCCGACTCCCTGCGCGGACCCCTATTTCATTAATTTCTGATTTCCTTTATTCCCTTCCTACTTATTTTGGATATAATTTACTGGTTTTTACTTTTTTGCTACTTCTTGACGTAGAGTCTTCAGTCAACAGTTGTTTTTCTTTTCTAGTATATGCACTTAAAGCTGTAAGTTTCTCTCTGAGCATGGCTTTAGTTGTAATCCATAATTTTAATATGTAGCATATTCATTCTAGTTTTGTTCAAAATGATTTCTAATTTCCAATTTGTTTCACTGTTTTTTAATCCATGGAGTATTTAAAAATATGTCAATTTCTAAACAATGTGGGATTTTAAAATTATCTTGCTGTTTCTGATTTCTGGATTCAATCAGTTGTGGTCAGATAACATATTCTGCATGGAGTTGTTCAGTGTTCCCCCACAAAGCTCCTAGGGCCTCCTCCTTCCCCTCCTCCTCTTGGCTCTGGAAGTCCTTACACTCCAATGTTTTCTCCACTAGCTCTTTGAAACTGTCACAGGCTCTGTAAGCTCCTCAGTCTCTCAGCCATGCCACAAAGGATCAAGTCTTTGTGAGAAAGTGGTCTGAAATGTCTGGCTTACCCAATTCCCTCTATTTTCTTCTCTTATATCTTAATCTTATAATTTTTATCACCTCCTTAGATCACAAATGATTTTATGCAAAATTTTTGTTATGGTTTATTTCACCTTCAGTGGGAGGGTGGTCCCAATCACTGAGAGCAAAAGCATTCAACCTTTGTCGCTGCTTTGTAAGGTAGGCCATATCTCAGTTTTACCAATTAAATAGTTAACATAGAAAAAAATGAAATGGAATTTTAAAACCTTACTTAGTAACAGAGCACCAATTTTTAGTAATCCTTAGCACTTGAATTAGGTCAAACACTGAATGGGAAGTAATTCATGCATAAAGCAGAGAAGATGGGAGAGAGGGGCTTCATCTCATTAGTAAGGTAAACATGGTTTGGGCAAACATCCATCTTGAAGTTTGCTTCTAGCACTTTTCTCTTTCACCTAAATGACGTCTTTAGTGCAGGGTAGAGTTATAGTCTGTGATGAAGTGCCCACATGATTATGGTATACCTCCTTAAAAATGGGAGCGCAAATGTAGGAGGTACCAGAAAAATCTTGCAATGATCTCGGTAAGTGAAAGTTTTCTGTCCCCACCTAGCTCCTTGTAGTAGCTGCTCTCTAAGTAGCTGACATAGTCTGCTAAGGTTGACAGGTTCACCTCTGAAGAATGTGACTTGTCCACTCTATTCTTTCCAATCCCTGGAAGCTGGGACACCCTCCTTCAGGCATGAGTGAAAAGAGCTACCAAAAACACATTAAAGAGTTCTCTTGAAAGTTCTGGTAGAATAAACTAATTCTACCTAACAACATTTTCTTCAATTTCCTTTCATAAGTCTTTGACAACTAATTTTTTAGTATCTAAAGAGTTTAGGGAACAGCAGTATTTGTTTATTTTAAATATTTTTCTTCTGATCATATGTTGAAGGTGGAAAACTTCAAAGAAACCACAAAGAAGGAAATAGCATAACCTGTGATCCTGCCACCTGGAAAAAACACCACAGTTACCATTTTAGGATATGTCTTGCTTATCTTTTCCACGCACATATATTTAAAGATGTGTATAGTAGCATATTTTGTTAACTATCTTATAAACTATTTTAAATTGTTTTTTGATCATTAAATCACAGTAATTTCTTGTTACTTCTTTAAATGCATGTTATCTAAGATCATTGGAATGGTTACTTCTAAAGTCTTGCTATTTTAAACAATATTGACATGAAGGTCTTTTTATATTTCTGATTATTTTCTTGAGATAGCCTCCAGAATGAGTCACATGTTTGAACATGGATTATATGTATTTATCATCTGCTGGCAGTGTATATGAGGGCTCGACTAATTATAACCAAGTAGCATTAGTTTTCACCAGTGTATTGTGAATAGAAATGCGTGACTCATTTAGGTTGGGTATTTAAATATGACTATAGTACCCTCCACTGTTCTTTCTCCTTATCCTGAAGCAGCAGTTAATAATGTTCAAGATGAAAGCTATTCTATCACCTGTAGATATCAGAGTCACTGAGCCCTTTGCTGATGCATGAAGGATGTGTGACATAAGCAAGAAAAATAAACCCTGTTATGGTTTGACTATGTGCCCCCAAAATTTATGTATTGGAAACTTAATCCCTGAATTCATATGTTAATAATATTTGGAGGTGGGACCTTTGGGAAGTAATTAGTATTAGGTAAGGTCATAAGGGTGGCACCCCCAAAAAGGCATTTGTGGCTTTAGTAGGCAAGAAACCCAAGCTCACACACCTTCTCTGCCTCACCGTGTGACACCTTCTGCCTGTTTATGCTGCAGCAAAATGACCCTGCCAAATGCAAATACCATACTCTTGGAATTCCCAGCTTCTCGAACTGTGAGTTAAATAAAATTCTCTTCTTCATAAATTACCTAGTCTGTAGTATGCAGTTATAGCAACAGAAAATTCACTTCAAGATTTGGAGGTTGTTACTTAACCAGTTATTGTGACAGAACATTTCCCCAATCTTTGCTGTCTTAATCTCATATTGATTTCTTACATAATGATTTCTTATTATTCTAAGAGAACATGTCTGTGTTCTCTTAGAATAATAATATTAAATAGCATAATGGGATTATAGTAGTATAGTTTTCAAAGTAGTACTTTGATGATTGGAACTTTAATATTTGATTGGCTCATTTTCCTTTTCTTCTACTTTGTTCAAAATTTCACTTATGTTTCTGACTAGTTTTCACCACCCAAATGAATTTGGAATCAGTAATTTAAAAATCTGATTGTTTATATTCTATATTATTGCTTATGTTCCATTTGTTTATTTTTTTAAGATTTTCAGAGGTATTAATTTTTGGTTGGTTTTTTTTGACTAGCTATATCTATCCATTCTACATTCTTCTATTTCATTGCTTTCTGCCTTCTTCCCTTTCTTTTCATTTTTGTTTGTTTTTAATCTAGCATAATTTTAAAATTCTTAATTCATTTATTTCTCTCTTTTTTTTTTTTTTCTTGAGGTGCTGGGGATTGAACCCAGGGCCTTGTGCTTGCAAGGCAAGCACTCTACCAACTGAGCTATATCCCCAGCCCAATTCATTTATTCTTATTCTTCAATGTCAATACTTTGCTATTTGGTTTGGATTTTACTTTGCTTAACTCATATTTTGCATATTCGATCTCTACTGGTTATATTTTAACTATATAGAAAGTTTTCTTCTTAAAATACTGCTTATTTATGTTTTAACTCAAAGACTAATGCTCTTCCACTGCAGTGGGTCATGAATTCCAACTTCTGTCACTTTGGTACTGGGGTGGTTGCTGAAATTTTGGCTTCAGGTGCTGGCATTGCATCTGAATTTTCTTGCTTGGTTTTTCAACTCTCACTCTACTTGAGTAAAGATTAGGAGCTGGCAAATGTCTTGAGGGCAAATTGCTGTAGCATTTTGGGCTCTACTTTCTGTTATTCCCTCCCAGTTATGTTCTGGCCTCTTTGGTCTGTGTCTCCCCAGTCTGGTGAAGTCTACCATTTTCTCCTTAAGGGTAGTGGTCCAGTTCACCACTCCTCCGAGGGAAAATCCAGTCACTAAGCGACTTCACCTTAGACTACCTTCTTTACAGGGTCTTTGCCCCTCAAGTCCTGATTGTCTCGGTTACTCTCCAATGCCCTCAAATATTTTTCCTTTCAGCTTTATAATTGTTTTTTGGCAAGAATATTGGAAATAGCTGGAGTACAAGATTTTCCCCTTAATTTAATACATTCTCGTGTTGGTCAGTTCCATTTTCATTTTAATCTTAGCCTTTATTCTATTTTATTATACTTTAATTTTTCACTCGACTTAGGTTTCTAAAAAGAAGGTTTTTTTACTTTCTACGTATTAAAGATGGAAGTAGGTAATTTAGTAGATAATTTCCAAAAATTATCTTAATTTTCCTGCTGTAAATCATTTTGCCCACATATCTGGTATCCCTAAGGCAATGTTTCTTTTCTTTGGTTCTTAACATTGCTTTACTCATCCTGGAAAAAAGAAATATATCCAGGTTCTGTGTTTAGAAGAAGAAAACATTAAATTTCTCTAAGTCCCCTGCATTGTTCAATAGGGTGTGGAATAAATTGTTCATCTTTTAAACTGAAGAAGGGTGTTTTTATTAGACATCTACTAGCCAGATTTCCAAGGTCAGTGAATCACTGGTTTAGAATGGCTCTGCTAGAATTTTCTCTTGTCTTTCAGCTGAATTCACTGACTTAGAAGGAAGTTTATTTCTGAATCATCTGAGATCAACTGCAATTCTTTTACCAGGGTAGCCCTTAAAATGTAACACTCCCAAATGTACTGATTTCTTTGCCTCTTCCCATATTTCACCCCTGCCTTTTAAAGACTTAGCTTCCACTTATGTGTTTTTATAAGCCCCAAGTACCACAGGATATAAAAGATTATATTCAATTAAGAGTTTGGGAAGAAGAATGCCTTGGAAGTTTTTCTTGTGTTGAAGGGGAACAACTGCCAAGGGTGGATGAGGGGAAGAGCAGGGGTTTTGTGTCAGGCAGTCCTGGGCTTTCACACTGGTTACCCTGCTTTCAAGCTGTGCAGCAGTGGAAAGATCATTTAAGCCTGTCCAGTGATAAAAACTGGTATGAGAGAAGTACCCTCTTCAAAGTGTGGTTATAAGGACAAATACCATATCACCAGTACAATCTTGGTACAGTGAAAGTGTTCTTAAATGTTGGCTACTATTATTACCCCTATCCTTTCCCTTTTTTATTAGTTCTTTGTAGTTATACATAACATTAGTATTCATTTTGACCGAGTTATGAAAGCATGGAATATAATTTGCTCTCATTCAGTCCCCAGTGCTACTCCTTTTCCTTCCCTCCTCCCTCCCCCAGTTTCCTTTCCTCTACTTTACCCATCTTTCTGTTATTTATTTCAGTTTTTTAATTAGTGACTTGTGAATGAAAATAATATATACATAATAATGGTATTTACTGTGGTATATTCATATATTTACACAGGAAAGTTTAGGACAGATTTATTCTACTGTTCTTTCCTTATCCTGCCCCTCTTCCCTCCCCCTCAATCTCCTTCCTCTACTTCACTGACTCTCTTCTATTATCAAGAAATGCCCTCCCTTTTCTTATTCAATTTTCCCCCTCATTTTGGATTAGCTTCTGCATATCAGAGAAAACATTTGACATTGACTTTCTGGGTCTGGCTTATTTCACTTAGCACGATGGTCTCCAGTCCATCCATTTACTGGCCAAATGCCATAATTTCTTTCTTTTTTTTTTGGCGGGGGGATACTGGGAATTGAATTCATGGGCACTCAACTACTTAGCCACATGCCCAGCTCTATTTTTTATTTTATTTAGAGACAAGTTCTCACTGAGTTGCTTAGTGCTTTGCCATTGCTGAGGCTAGCTTTGAACTTTCAATCCTCCTGCCTCAGCCTCCTGAGCCGCTGGGATTACAGGCATGCACTACTGTGCCCAGCATAATTTCTATCTTCTTCATGACTGAGTAATACTTCATTGTGTATATATACAATATTTTCTTTGTTCACTTATGTGTCATAGAGCACCTAAGTTGGTTCCATACCTTGGCTATTGTGAATTGAGCTGCTGTAAACATTGAGCAAACATTGATGTGGCTGCATCACTGTAGTATGCTGATTTTAGGTCCTTTGGGTATATACTGAGGAGTGGGATAGCTGGGTCGATGGTGGTTCCATTTCAAGTCTTTTGAGGAATCTTCATACAGCTTTCCAGAGTGGTTGCACTTTTCTTATTTTATGAATACATGTTAATAACTTTCTATTTTGGAAACCAGACTCCTTTGGGAAATCTACTTGTGCATTAAGCAAGTTTTATAATATTTTAAAAAATATTTGGTGAGGTGGGAGATAGGTCAAGTGGAAACTAAGGGTGTAGCAATGTAAAAAAAGGGAGAAATGTTGTAAGAAGTTCCTTAGGCTAGTTTTTGCAACATAAGTAATGTAGCCCAGTCATTTATGGGACAGGGGCTTCCACAAAGAGCCTGGGCAAAGATCCATTACAATTAACCGTTATTTGTTATTCTTAACTGTGTGACTTTAAAGTTAGATTTCTGTGCTTAAGGGTATAAAAGAAGAACCTTGGAGAACCTTAGAGGCAACGTTCTCCTTAACTTAGGAGACCTGTATTCTGGTCCTGCTTCAGTTACTAACAAGCTATACTCCTAGGTGTATTAAGGTGCTTTGGTTTCCCATCTGTGAAGTGAAGAAGTTGAACTAGATGCTCTCCATAGCTTGTGAGTTCTAAAATATAACCATTCTGGAAGGGGAGGCTTAGATAGTATGCCAGTGGTATGTTCTTTGGAAGATTCCTAATGTATAACTGCTCCTTTCCCTCTCTTCCTTCCCCAATCCTCCAACTACCTACTCAATCTGATTAAGTGAACTCGATTTCAGAATAATACATTATCAGTTCACAGTGGCACCAATTAGATGTGTATCTTAGAAACATATAAGGTCCTCAATATACATAGCACACACAAAAAAGCCTTTAATTAAACACGTGAAATGTATTAATCAGATGCTCTTGAGAAAGCTATAAAAAGGACTCATTCCAGGGCCAGATGTGCCCTTGGAAAGAATTAGGCCAGCAAAGAGAAGGAGGGATGAGAGTTTCATCCATGATTACTCCCATCTGTTGTTCTTTTAAAAAAATTCCTAAATGGACACTAGATGTGGGAAAAATTATAAGAAGCCAATATTAAAGCTGGACTAAATATGTTAATAGATTAATAACCCTAAATTTTAAAACAGGATCTAAGATTTCAAATTTTGTTAAAGCCTCATCTGCTTATTGCTTCTTCTTAACTTTGATGCTTTTGTCATGAGCAGATAAATCCACTCCATGAATGTTAACTTGATCAGATCTTTCCACACAAATTTTTGGACATTTAATATAGCCACCCAAACACATTTGGAGAACAGAGACATCAGTTTTCCTCATTTAAAGAGTAGATACTATCCCTGCCTGTAAATGGGAAGAACTCAGCAGAAGGTATGTGAATTTGTTTGAGATGTCAACAATTAACAAAGACACATGCTACAACACAGTGTAGATCTTACATCATTAGCTATTCTTTCTCATTTTCTAGATATCAACAGAGCTTCAGTAGGATGGACCTTCCATGACTGTTGGTATTAATAAATAAATGAATTAAATTATTATGGGTATGTTACGATATATGTAGTTGATGTCTAATTGCAGTTGATGTGAAATGTAGTTGATGTGAAATTGTAAAGGACTGAAGTACTAAGGTTATTTTGACCGACCGATACGAATTTCTACATTTTTACTCTTCAATATAACTTGAGATCCTACTATAAATTTATGTAAGAAGATAGTTTTATGACTACCTAACCTTTCTAATGTATTTTCATTTGAGGTAGTTAATGAAGAGTTTTAATTTATTTTTTCTATAAAGTGGAAAAAAAAAAAAAAAAACCCAAGCTTAAAGCAAGTATTTCTTCTAAAATACATTGAATGTTAGTTGAATGTGGAATCTTTGAGCATTTTTAATGTGAACTTTTAAGGATGTAGATATTTAAAAAATAGCAACGAGATGTTTTTTTCTTCATGAGATCAGATAAAAAAATAATGCACAAAAGCACAAAGTTATTTCCTTCACTGTTATTTCCCCCAAGAAGTCAAGTTGAGAGGTTTCATTCATCACAGCTGTGGAGAATCACACTGAAGAGAAAAGCTGTTGCATCAGGCCATGGGAAATGTGAACAATTCCAAGTGCAGCGGGGCACTCTTTCCAAAGTCATTTTACAGGAAGGATCAGGTTCTTAAGTCAGCTCTTGAAACAATTTTGCTGTTGTTTTTTCCTACTGTAAATGAAGGAAATGTGATGCAATTTTTTATATTTCACATGTATGACTAGTAGATAAATTAAACTAAGAGAAAAACCTTTGCAAGAGTGGGGACAAAAATATTATCATACCCAATATTTGTGTGATTTGTGAAATCAATAAATTAACCAATGCTTCAGTATTTCTTAATCTTTTGGGTCAGTGCAATTTTTCCAAATGCCATCTTAAAGGTGTTTGACATCTGAGAAACTGAACTAATAAGTAAAAATGCATTCCCCAGCTCCTAACCATAAAATATTTGGCAAAAATTAAAATACGGGCATGTTTTATTACTTATTTCAGGGTTGGGGATTAAACACAGGGCCTTACACATGATAGGCAAACACTCTACCTCTGAATTACACCCCTAACCCAAAACATGTATGTTTTATTTATTTATTTTTTTTCAGGATTTGCATTTTATTTTATTTTATTTTTTTATTGTAAACAAATGGGATACATGTTGTTTCTCTGTACATGGCGTAAAGGCATACCATTTGTGCAATCATAAATTTACATAGGGTAATGTTGTTTGATTCATTCTGTTATTTTTTTCCTTCCCCCCACCCCTCCCACCCCTCTTTTCCCTCTATACAGTCCTTCCTTCCTTCATATTTGTCCCCCTCCCTAACCCTAACTCTAACCCTAACACTAACCCTTCCCTCCCCCCATTATGAGTCATCATCCACTGATTAGCGATATCATTCATCCTTTGGCTTTTTGAGATTGGCTTATCTCACTTAGCATGATATTCTCCAATTTCATCCATTTGCCTGCAAATACCATAATTTTATCATTCTTTATGGCTGAGTAATATTCCATTGTATATATACACCACAGTTTCTTTATCCATTCATCAATTGAAGGGCATCTAGGTTGGTTCCACAATCTGGCTATTGTGAATTGAGCAGCTATGAACATTGATGTGGCTGCATCTCTGTAGTATGTGATTTTAAGTCCTTTGGGTATAGGCCAAGGAGTGGGATAGCTGGGTCAAATGGTGGTTCCATTCCAAGTTTTCTAAGGAATCTCCACACTGCTTTCCAGAGTGGCTGCACTAATTTGCAGCCCCACCAGCAATGTATGAGTGTACCTTTCTCCCCGCATCCTCGCCAACACCTATTGTTGCTTGTATTCTTGATAATCGCCATTCTAATTGGGGTGAGATGGAATCTTAGGGTGGTTTTGATTTGCATTTCTCTTATTACTAGAGATGTTGAACATTTTTCCATATGTTTGTTTATTGCTTGTAGATCTTCTGTGAAGTGTCTATTCATTTCCTTAGCCCATTTGTCGACTGGATTATTTGTATTCTTGGAGTAGAGTTTTTGAGTTCTTTATAGATTCTGGAGATTAGTGCTCTATCTGAAGTATGATTGGCAAAGATATTCTCTGAAAAATTAGAAAATAGAATAAGAGAAAAACATCCTTTACTGAGAGAGATGAGCAAAGCCCAAACCAGATGACCTCTGGGTATACACAGATGAGATGACCTAAAAGACTGGGGTTTGATACAAGAGCCAGGAGACTTGAATCTGTAGGAAACATGTGGGAGGAGCTAGAATAGTCTTTGTTGTATGAAGTCAGAAGTCTGAATGGCTGCCTTGCTCCTAAAATTAATTTTAGAAAAACATGCTGAGGAAATAAGACCAAGAGTAACTGTTATGAGCACTGAGAAGAAATTGTCACCCTAGAGAATTTGAAGCCAAGGTTGGCAACCTACCATGGCATAAGGATTGCATGACATAAGGATTGCATGTGTCAACCTGCCTGGGCCAAAGGGTGCCCAGATACTTGGTCAAAGAAGTGTTATTGACAGTTATTCTGCATGTCTGATGAGATAAGTATTTGACTGAATAAAGTAGATTATCCTTCTCAGGGTGAATGTGTTAGAAGCCTGAATAGAGCAAAAGGGCTGAGGATTCTTTGTGTCTCTTTCTGATTGTCTTTCAGCTGGAACATGGGTCTCCCTCTGACTTTCAACTCAGTCTCAGACTGGAAGGAACTACACCATCTGCTCTCATAGGTCTCCAGCTTGCCAAAACTTCAGACCTTGAGACTTCTTAGCCTCCATGATAAGTTAATTCCTTATAATAACTCTCTCCCTCTCTCAGCAGAAGATATATCTATACCTATGGATATATACTCTATTAATTAGGAACATATATAACTTATCTATTCTGTTTGTCTGGAGAAAGACTGATTCAGGGATGAAGAGAGTGGCCTTAAGTCAATTTTCCTCTGGTAAAGCATCAAAACTGGAATGACATTGCATTTTTTTTAGTAGAAGCACTGAAATTGAGAAAACAGTAGAGGGATGCTTTTAAAATTCAGGGGCAAAGATTTCCATTCTGGAATTCTACGTCCAGCCATCTGTCAGTGTGAGGATAGATTAAAAACCTCTGACAGTAAGCTCTCAAATATTTTGTCCCCCACATCCCCTTTATCATGAAATTATTAGAGGATGTACTTAATTAAATTAAGGGGAAGGGGAAGATATGAGAAACCCAAATACCCAGGAAATGGAGAATTTCATATAGGAGAGAAATTAAAAGGAGTTCCGGGATGATGACAAAGAGAAACTTCAGAGTGACAGCTTTTCTTTAAGAGCAAACAGTCTGACTTCAGAGTGAGGAATGCAGGGATCCTGGGGGGTATTTTTAATGAAAACAAAATGTAGTATGGAGGGGGCTTCATGGCTCTAGTGGAATGTTTGGGTCTAAACTGGCAAAAAAAAAATACTAGAAAACTAAAGGGGAAAGATCAATTGTTAACTCAGTTGAAAAGCAAGTTCTTAAACAGTTTCTGCATAGCAGTGGAAATAAAAGAAAAGAAAACCTATGGAATGGGTAAAACTATCTACAAACTGTACATCTGATGGAAAGCCAATATCCAGAGTACATAAGTAATACAGACAACTTAGTGGCAAAAACAAATAAACAAGCTCACTTAAAAATGAGCATAGGAACTGAATAGATGTTTTTTTTTCTTTCCAGAAAAGACCTACAAATGGCCAACAGGTATATGAAAATGTGTCCGGCATCATTAGTCATCAGGGAAATGCATATCAAAATGGCAGTGAGAGATCACTTCACACCTGTTAGAATGGCTGTTACCAAAAAGTCCCGTGATAACAGTTGTTGGTGGGGTTGTAAATTGGTACAGATTATCTTGGAAGACAATAAGCAGGTTCCTCAGAAACTTAAAAATGGAACTACCACAGGCTCTAGCAATCCCACTTATAGGTACACATCCAAAGAAACTGAAATCAGGATCTCGAAGAGATGTTTACACCCCCACATTCATTACAGCATTAGTCACTATAGCCAGGATAAGAGCACAACCTAGGTGCTCATCAGTTGAGGAATGAGTTTTTAAAGTGTGGCATGCACCCTCGTGTGTACACACACACACGCTGGAGCATTACTCAGCCATACAGAAGAAGGAAAGCCTACCATTTAACATTGATGGACGTGGAGGGCATTATACTAAGTAATATACACCAGATGCAGAAAGACAAATGACTGGGTGATCCCATGGATATACAGAGCTTAAAGAAGTCGAGTTCACAGAAACAGAAGAATGGAGGTTGTCGGGGTCTGGGTGGTGATTAAGCCTTCAAGGAGTGAATGAATTTCAACCAATTGTTTCAAAGATGAGAAAGATAAAATATTTCCACTAATTGTAATGCTGTTATATCCTGATGCCTGAGATAGGCAGAACAACAGTCTCTCGAATATATCTATATCCTGAACACAGGACAAAGGACATCACCATAGCAGATGGAATTAAGGTTTCCAATCTGATAAACTTAAAATAAGGAGATTAATCTGGATTTTCTGAGTGACCCTAACAGAATCACTAGGGTCCTTCAAAGAGGATGAAGGTAGCAGAAGAAAAAGTGCCTCGTGCTTTAGTGAAAACTCCACCAGCCAATGCTGGCTTTCGAAGTGGAGGAGCTATGAGCCAGAGAATGTGAGTGGCCTCTAGAGGTTGGAAAAGAAAGTTAAGACAGCATATTTATTCCTGGGGTATGACCTCAAATTGCAAAGTTTGGATATTGTGGCAGATAAGTCTTATAAAGACTATTTTTAAAATATCACCATTCATCAGATTCCCAGTGAGAAGTTGGCACATTCCCTGTCATTGGTGGCTAGTCACTACTAGCCACATCTAGCTATTTAAATTTAGGTTAATTTAAGGGAGATTTATTAAGCAAAAGGCTAATTATAAAGTATGGTGGGCTGTACAGGAAGTGCAAGGGATAGCACAGGATCTCAGGGGTAGCAGGCTCTGGACTCTGGACACTCCTAGGTCTGCAAGGATAAGACCAGGGTAAAGAGAGGACTCTCAGATGTGACAAGAGTTACGAGGAGCAGTGTCCTTAAAAGTTTGGGAGTGTGGCTCAGTGAGAGAAAGCTTGTTGGGTATGCACGAGGTCCTGTGTTTGATTCCCAGCCTGCAAAAGGAACAGCGATCTGCCCAGTGATGCAGCCATACCGAGGAGACTTCCAAGAGTGGGAATTAGAGGATTAAATAACCTGATTTCCCTGTCTTCATCTTTTGGATCCACAGACTCAGCCTAGTAGGAAACCAGATCCAAGAGATCCTAGTGAAATGGCCCAGATGGGGCAAAATGTAGGATAGAAAAAGAAGGGCAGTAGATGTGAAAGGGTGAATGGACATTAACTGGAGAAAAAGTAATATACCATGTGACCCACTGTGAAAAATCATGAATAGCAAATGGTACTTTGTAGTTTGGAACAACACTTGGTAAGTATATAAAGCAGAAGTATTTACTCAAACAGAAATGAAGGTAACCTGTTCTAAGAAAATATAAATGATGCAAAAAGTAACTCAGAGGTGACTCACTTTGATGTTGGATATACTCAGAAGTTTAAATGAAAGTGTTTAATGAAATGTGAGTTGTGGGGAAACTATATTCTTCTTTTTTTTTTTTTTTTGAAACTATATTCTAAACAAATTTTTATGTCAAATGGACATTTGAAATGACATTAATATCAAATGTGATCTTAAACATGATCATTTTATGTTTTTACATTCAAGTTATTAAAAATTTCTATCTTGTTTAGAAGACAGATTTATGTTTGGGACACCTATTAACAACACCATGTAGAAAGAACTCCAGAGAAAATGACAGTGATAAATATGAAAATGGACACACAATAAAAACCAGCAGTTCAAAGAAAAGGTGAACTAAATGAACAGTAAGTACAAAAGGAAGTTTAGTAATCGGGAAGAATTAAAATGAGATGCTGTTTAACAGCATTGGATTGGCAGATTTCAAAAAGTGGGCAAGAGTTTTCAAGCTCATGTGTCCTATACCACTAGGACTCTGGCTCACAGCTGCTCCCACACTTCCTGCAACATTTGCCAGGTATCTTCTGAAGACCCTTTCCATCTAGGCCTAGGTAGGTGTAGGTACATCTAGAACCTCTTGTTCATGTACATAGAAAGATAGGTAAAAAATGTTCATTGTTGTATTTTTGTGAAGTAATTGGATATCAATCAGGGGAATGGATAAAATATGGTTTATTTAGAGGTTGGAAAATTAAGAGCAATTAAAGCAAACCAAAGCAAAATACATACAAACATATATAAGCACATATATATATGCACAAAGATATCTTATAATCCAAACTGGCAGAAGAAGCAAAGCTCAGGATTCATATTGTATAAAAGCATTTACCTAAGTTAAACCCAAGGCAATAGTCTGTAATGTTTTGTATTCATGAACATAGTGGCAATGTAAAAGCCCAGGCCAGAGAGCACTGGCCATAGTTCTCTGGGGGCTGCTTCTGGATAGGAAGGAGGGGACAGGCCTGATTGTGTGTATGCAGCATGCAGAGTACTTATCTTGGCTTAATATACTTGAATCTGTATTTGTTTATATTGTGATTAAATTTATGCTGAGTTCCTTTTTTAAAATTTATTTTTATTTAAACAAATGGGATACATCTTGTTTCTCCGTTTGTACAGGAAGTAGAGGCATACCATTTGTGTAATCATACATTTACATAGGGTAATAGTTTTTGATTCATTCTGTTATTTTTTCCTTCCCCCTACCCCTCTTTTCCCTCTATACAGTCCCTCCTTCCTCCATTCTTGCCCCCCTTGCATCCCCTATTATGTGTCATTATCTGCTTATCAGTGAGATCATTCGTCCTTTGGTTTTTTGAGATTGGCTTATCTCACTTAGCATGATATTCTCCAATTTCATCCATTTGCCTGCAAATGCCATAATTTTATTATTCTTTATGGCTGAGTAATAGTCCATTGTGTGTGTGTGTGTGTGTGTGTGTGTGTGTGTGTGTATGTGTATATATATATATATATATATATATATATATATATATATATCACAGTTTCTTTATCCATTCACAATCTGGCTATTGTGAATTGAGCAGCTATGAACATTGATGTGGCTGTATCTCTGTAGTATGCTAATTTTAAGTCCTTTGGGTATAGGCCAAGGAGTGGGAGAGCTGGGTCAAATGGTAGTTCCATTCCAAGTTTTCTAAGGAATCTCCACACTGAGTTCCTTTTATATACTCAAACAGTCTGAACACATTTTAAGAATTTCAAAGACAGCCAACATAGTTGCTTTCTATTTGAGGCAAATGAAGATTTTTCTTAGTGTTCTTTCTTATTATTGTGATTTTTCAGGGAAAATTATAAAATTGTTGATTTGGGTAATCATACCTATTTTTGGCATTTTATTTCTCTACTAGTCTATCGTCCCAGTGGGAGGACTGTTAGGTGGAAGAATTGGATCCCCAGCTAATGGAGTAGTGAGAAAACAAATGCAGTCGAGAGCAGATCATTTAAACTGATGAACCTTCTTTCACCAGTTCCAAGGTGATAGGCTTCTAAGATGGAAACAGTATATGAGAATGAAAAAGTTCAACAACCTCCTAATTAATATTCTCACTTGTATTTGTGGCATCATTCTTTGTTAAGTATTCAACCTTCAAATATAATTATCACCCATTAGCAGAAGCCAGGCAGTTTTGAAATGTTCATCACTATTGTCTGTGTCACTCTCGTCCAGTACTTCATGTATCTGTTTCCTTCTGATGCACCTGAGCTACATTGTTCTCTTTTAGTTCAGTTGGGCTCTCAGACCTCAGCTTGAATTACATCCTTTCCCTCTCTATTTCTCTGTAGTTGCATTGAGCATCTATGTGTGTAAATTTCTCTTGACGTTTCCATTCTATCTTTAGGAATTTTTACTTTCTTATGAAAAGATCACAGATTAACCCCACCAGTGTTTTCCCCATCTGAGTATGTCCTGATCTCCTCCTGTTTAAACAACTGCTGTCATTACAATATTGCACTGGGTGGATTCCATTTGTACATGGTGCCTGGTCTGAATTACAAAAATTTATGACAACTTGTTAAGAATACCTTATGTTATCTTGGCAACAAAAGTACAATAGACTCTTCACTAATGACCCACCAATTTCTGTTCCACTCATCCTCTTGTCCTAACTTCTGCCTATTTAACACACCATTAGGATATCTCTGAGCACCTCAAAGTCAACATGTTGAAGACACAACTTACATCATCCCCCTTCACCCAGGTCCCTCTTTCCTCCATGTTTTCTGTTTAGTCAATAGCACTTTCAGTCACAAGGATGTGCAGGTTGGACTGTCATTCTTAAAACTGGACCTTCTTTCTTTATTTCTCATATCGTTTTCTTCCAGGGATTGTCAATTTTGTTTTCTATATATACCACACATTGGTCTGGATTCAAGCCACACACAGTCAGTGGTCACATGGAACCTTACATTTGGACAGATTTTTACTGATCTGTCTGCTTCCTCTTGCCATCTTTCAGTGCACTCTATGTACTGTGACCTAGGGTGAGCTTTTCGGAATACAAATGCATCCCTACCAAACTCTCCATCTCTGTTTGGTCAAAACGTTGTCTTTAGGCTAAACACTGAAATCCCTTTCATGGCTGGTAATGCTTTGTAAGGTCTGATCATTTCTCCATAGGCCCCTTGGGATCAGTAACATAATGTCATTTACTACTCTTTGAAGTTGAGATGACTCTCTGTGACACCCCACTCCCTCTAGTTGACCTCTGCTCTCCTTTCAGGTTTCTTTTCCATTGCCATTTCCTTAGGTGAGTTTTTCCTGACATTTCTGGACTCTTCAAATCTTCCTACTATTAGTTCTCAGAGTACTCAGTACCTATTAGCACACAGCACAGGTACAATATTGCATTTATTTAATTAGGGTATTTCTTTTTCTGAAAACTGCATTGTCTAATACAGTTGCTACTAGCCAGCGGTAGCTATTTAAATGTAAATAAATTAATTAAAATAAATTTGGTTTCCTAGTCACACAGACAAATTTCAAGCACTCGACAGCCATATGTAGCTCATATCTACCATATTGGACAGCACAGAATGAACATCTCCATCATCATACAAAGTTTGATTGGACAGCGTGCACCAGACTAGAAGCTCTGCAGAGGAAGAAGCTGCTTTTTTTTTCTTTCTGTATTTCTATCTTTGCCTTACCATTGTATTCCCAGGGTCAAGCAACATGTCTGGCCCACAGAAAGCCCTCTAAAACGTTTGCTAACTGAATGAAGAAAATGAGTGTAGGGTGTAAGGATGATGAGGTGCAGTCACGGATACCCCAGATTGTGGAAGCCTTCACCAGGGGCTGGTCTTCGCAGTCATTGCTCACCAGGTCCTCAGCTCTCTGTGCTTCTCACATGGTCACTTTTTGACACTACTGCACGGTGCTTCTTTTTTCTGTCTTCAAAATTACACTTGGTGGGACATGGCCTGGAGATCCTTCATGATTATTTTTTAAGAGAGTTCTTTGTGGAAATAAAAAAAAAAAAAAAAAAAATAAGCACCTGACTGAAGCTCTGTGTGTGTTAGCAGATTTTATCAGTTTGGAGTGGTTGAATAAATGTCATATCTGAGATGAGTTCTTATGCCCAATGGAATATGACGAATGAGGTGAGGGACTACATATCTTATTTTGCTTATTTTAGTGTAGTTTGATTTTATTTTGAGTGAAGTGTGGAGTTGAGGAAGTATAGTCTAAAACAATTAGGAGGGGCTCTGGTTTCATGGAAATCCACGTTAAAGCTGGAAAATATCACATAGAGCTCTACTGCTCTTACCAAGGGGTTTGCAAATTATACATCTGGCCCAGTGCCTGATTTCGTAAATAAAGTTTTACTGGAAAAGAGCCACATCCATTCATTTATTCATCTATGGCTGCTTTTCCCTTACCATGGCAGAGTTGAGTAGATGTTAAAGAGACTTTGTAGTCCAGAAAGACTAAAATCTTTACTCCTGGTCTATGTAGAAAAATTTTGCCAACCCTACTTTACCCCAAACAGGATCTCAGGATCTGATTTTATTATTTGAGGTTTGTTTGCAATTAGTGGGCACCAATGACAAAATGGTAATTTGTTTTCCTTTTCATTTGCTTTTTTTATTCCCCTTCGTCCTATCACTGTCCCTAAATACTTAGATTTTGTAATCTAGAATTATAAAGGACAGTTACAGAGCTGGTCTATCTCTTTGAGGCAACTGGTTGAGCATCAGGTCATGACATAGAGTCACGGGCAGCACATGTACAGAAAGTGCTCCTTGCCTGTGCTGTGGACATTGGAGGGGCCAGGGAAAAATGACGGGTCTGGAATGTGTGCCTCAGGTACTCAGCAAAACAGGAGACAGGGGGCTCTGGGAAGTGAGACTCCATGTGGACTAGTGCTGGGAGAAATGGGACTGACAGACAGACCACACCCTGTGAATGCAGAGAAAGCTGCCAGTGGATCCTGGTAATAATGGAAAACTGAACTCAACTGCTGTGCCCAGAGAGGGAGAAACTAAGTCAGGAAAACTTTATGGACATTATCCTGGGAAGCCTCATCAGGAGTCAAATGGCAATAAGGTTAGATTTGAACTAGAACTGAGGGTAGACTGGTAGATAAAAGCAGGATCTATTTGAAGGAGGGTGGCAAGAGGGCTTGAGTCTTATATTTAGACTTTTCATTTTACCTCCAAATGAGGTTACATATAAAGTTACTCAGCTACACTGGCGGGTTTTAAAGAAGACAATGAAGTTTAAACTTGTAAAGATTCTGTGACCCTGTGTGCATTGTGTGGGTGCATTTAGTGTCAAGGGACCCCCCCACCCACACACACCCTGTCTACCAACACAAAACAAGTGACGGGCCACACAACATAAACTCGAGTGAGGCGGCTTTTGTTGAATCTTGTCTCTGCCATTTACTCGCTATGTGATCTAGGATGTTACTTAACCTCTCTGTGCCCTAATTCACTCATCTATAAAATGAGGATAATAATCATATCACTTTGAAGTGCTATGAGGATTAAATGAACTTACATTTGTGAAGGGCTTGGAATTGTGCTGCACACAATGAGTCTTCTCAAAGTCTACTAAATAGTAGTGGCCTCTTTCTAAAGCTCAGATTCTCATGTTAGAAGATGAGTTAGAAAGGATAATTGAGTCTGAACATAAAATTCATATGGAATCCTTTCTGCAAAGAACTATACATTGATATTAAAGAATTTGTGGGGCTGAGGTTGTGACTCAGTGTTAGAGCATTTGCCTAGCATGTGTGAAGCACTGGGTTTGATTCTCAACACCACATAAAAAATAAATAAAGGTCTTGTGTGCATCTACAACTAAAAATAAAGAATTTGTATCCTTTACTGTTTAGAGAAACATGGTCCTCAGTTTTAGAATTTTTTCCTCTAGGAACAGATTGTAAAATAGAGTGATGTATCTGTGTAGAAACTTGATGTTATTGATTCCAAGTCTTGCCTTTCAAAAGAGCATAATATAATACCAAACAGAAAGGATTGATAAAGGCAAAGGGAATAACTCAGGTGGATCTTTTTTTTAAAAAAAGTTGTGGAATGGAATATATATATATAATATATATATATATATATATATATACACACACACACACATACAAATAAGCAAATTACCTTCTTAATCATTTAAAATGTACCATTCAGTGGTGTTCGGTATATTCACATTGTTTTATAACTGGGCTTGAAAGCTCTTTCCATCTTGCAAAATTGGAACCCTGCACCCATTAGACTATGACTCCCTCCCCCAGCCCTTGACATCCACTAACCTACTTTTTGTTTCTGTGATTCTGTTCACTCTAGGTACCTTATATAAGTGCAATTATACAGTATTTGTCTTTTGAATCTGACTTACTTCACTTTGCATAATGTTCTCAAGTTTCATTAATGCTGTAGCATGTTCCAGAATTTTCTTCCATCTAAAAGCTGAATAATATTCCTTTGCATGTATATACCACATTTTGTTTGTCTACTTATCCATCCATAGATGCATGGATTACCTCTGTCTTTTGGCTCTTGTGAATAAGCTGCTTTGAACATGGGTGTGCAACAGGCAGGCGTCTTTATGGATTTCTTCTGTGACATGCCCCCTTAGTCCCCAGAATAGTGGAATGAGCATGAGCCAGAGCCAGGTAGACTCAGGTTACTAATCTAGTTTAATTCCTTACTGGCTTCACATTCTTGGGAAAGTTGCTTAAGTTCTTCAAGTCTACTTCATTCTTTGTAATAAAGGAATAGTGACATTTAAACAGAATTGTTTTAGGTGTTAAATGAGACTTCACATACACCCTTGCACAATGTTTGATATATAGAAAGAATTCAGTAAACTCATGTCTCTCTCTTCTCCAGTATACCCTCTTTTATTCTCAGATCCTCTGTTCATATCTCCTTCCCTTATTCTTGCTTTATTATGAGGAGAGTCACACACATACCTGTGAAGGGTGAAGTTGGCTTATGTCATTGACACTTAAAATTCTCCAGAGTCCCAGTAGAGTTGGTACAATATTGCTTAACTAAACAGATACTACCAAGTTTCAGGGTTCTTTGGAAAGAACATTAACATACACAAGAAGCCTTATAATCCTGTCTTTAAGTTGCTTTCTTAAAGGCAGGAAATATTGTTTTTTTTCCCAAAAGCATTTCAGATACTTGAATTTAGTTCAACACAAACTTTGAGAGGACGCCAGCATTGACCAGCATGTTCCCTAATGCCTAACTCAATCAGGCCCACTTGCTTGATCTTGAACATAATAAAGGAAATGGGACCTTTCTATGCTCGTGTCGGCAGCAAGCATTTGATTTCACTTCCCTTGGGGAATATCATTGATATAAAAGACTCTGTGGTACTTTCTACATCCTACAGAACATTATAGTACAGCAGCTATACCAGTAATGGTCTGTTTATTTAAACTCAATTCAGTGATATAAATATTTAAATGATCAGCAAAAATGTAGTTTTAAATATTTGGAAAACTATACAGTGAGAATTTGTAATTTTAGATCTTGGCAAATCACTATACAGTTACCAGATTTGTTTTGCTTCAAAAATGGTTTAATGATTATTTTGCATTGCAGGAGAAAGAAATTTAAGAGAATAGCCTGAACTTGGTCAAGAAAAATAATGTAAAATAGAAGAAATTCTGGTAAAGATGACAAAAAATAAATGGTACAAGCAGACAGAGATGATTCCTGTTCTCAAAATCTGCCACAAAAGAGTACAAAACAGCATTTTTGTGATTCAGTTTGACATTAGTCAGTACTGGAATGAATAGACACAAATGACCTTTTTTTTATTTTTATGGTTTGGATTCAGAATACCCCACAAAAGCTCATGTGTTGGAAACTTGGTCCCCAATGCAGCAATGTTCAGAGGTGAGGATTTGGGGAAGTAATTGGATCTTGAAGGGTCTGACCTCATCAGAGGATTAATCCACTGAGGGATTCACAATCTGATGGCATGATTAAGAGGTGATGGAAATTATAGGAGGAGGGGCCTAGCTGGAAGAAGTAGGTCACTGGGGACATAAAGGAGTATATCTGGTCCCCGTCCTTTTCTTGCTTTCCCTGCTTTCCAGCTACCATGAACTGAGCAGCTTTCCTCTGCCATGCCCTTCGTCCATGATGCTCTGCCTCTTCAGGCCCAAAAGGAGCCAATCAGTCACAGACAGAAACCTCCCACACTGTGAGCCAAAATAAATCTTCCTTCCTTTTAAGTTGTTTGTGTTGAGTACTTTGTCACTGTGATGAAAAGCTGACTAACTTACCACACAGATCATGGTCATTGTAGGGAATCCCTTTCCATTGTATGTAAAAGTTTAATACAACATACCTTGCAGGACAAATTGAGGAACCTGAGAAGTATTCCAAAGAGCTCTGAGAGTTTGGGTGTTACCTTTTCAAAGGGGGAAGAGAATTCTAATTTTACAGGATAGGAATAAAAATAGGACTGATGTAAGCAACAGATGGTCCTGAAATTCAATAATATTAGGGCCACTGAGTATATCAATATTGGTGTAGAGTCCAATACCTGCCTTGATAGGATGGATGTGAAACCAGGCAGTAGCTGAGAGTGTTAATCCACATCCCTCAGGAGAAACTGTGGTGCCAGGCACACAGGCAGGGGTCTGACAGCATTGCAATCCCTTTTTTGGAAAAAAAGTTCCAAGTACTGGTCCTATTGTTGCTGAGATTCAAGGCAGAATTGAAAAGTCACATTTCCTCCATTTACAAAATAAACATGCTGTGAGTGATTATTGTCTGCTGGGTGCCAGGGAGAAGAGGCTTCCCAGAGTTCATCATGCGTAACTCCTGCCCGCAGGGAGTTCAACTCGGGATGATCTGTCTGCTCACTGCTGTGTGGAGCACATTCCCAGTATTCCTAGCGGGTGCAAAGTCAAAGATGTGTGACATCGTCGAAAGATTATGCTTATATAAAGACCCACAGTTTCCACAAAGAGGAAATTGAAGGGAAGGAAAAGAGGGATTAGACTTAGTATGACTTCCAGGAAGGGTGAATCAGGGTGAGGTATAGGGAAGTGAGGAGTTAGTGGATATCCAAGGAGAGGACTTGGAAAAAAAGGAGGAAGATGTCCCTGGAGCAAGAGGAGGTCCTCCAGGTGCATTTCATAGACATTTACAAGAATACAGAGTATAACTTTAGTTATATGGCATAAAATATATAATAATTTTCTGTGGCATCTGGGGTTACCTAATGCAACACACTCCTCTTTCAGCTGAACAAAGTAGATCCTAGAGAGATGAACTAACTTGCCTTAGTTAAAAGTAACAACCACTTATTTTTTTTTAACTGGTGGTACAAATATTCTCTAAATATCCATATCTGTATGACTCAGAGATAGTTCACATGCTGGTCATTTCATAGAGATCTGCTCTTTCCAAGATCACCAACAATTATGCAGTGTCTAAATCCATCCAGCACATTTCAGAGATCTTGTCTTAGTGCTTCCTGGGCCATTTGTCACTGGCCTTTCTTTCCTATTTGAGGCTCTGGCTCTTTGCAGACACCTCTTCATCCTGGCATCTTCACTGTTCTCCTGGCTGGTCTCCTCTGTCTCCCTTGTAGGCTCTTTGACCTTGTTCTTTTTCCTGTTTTGGTGCTTCTTTGGGTTCTGCCCATCCTTTCTAGTCTTACCATCTGCCACACTCTTTCTGAGCAGTCTCATCTCCCGCTAGGACTTTGTCTTTAAACTGGTAATTTACAAATAACTCAAGCTTAGATCTCTCTACTGCGTTCCAAGCCTCATTCCAGCAGCCTTCTAGGTGTCTCCCCTTGGCTGTTCCGTGTGAGCCTGAAACTCAATAAACACAAAACTGAAATTATCAACTTTTCTCCCACCCTTGCCCTGTGCCCCCAAATCTCTTCCTCCTTGATTCCCTATTTTTCTTGGCACCATAGTACTTAGACACCTCAAACCACAGACCAGAGGTTCAGTTTTGGTGTACCTCTCATTTCTGTGAACATCGTTTACCTCTGTAGTTTCTGCCACTATCCCAACTGCCGTTAGGTTGGAGGACCATCCATTTCCAAACCTGCAGAAAGCTAGTTGGCATCCTTGCCATTGATCTTGCCCATCCCTAACAACATAAGACCAGGGAGATCTTTCTGAGGAGAAAAATCCTAATACTGTCACTTTCCTGCTAAATAAACATTCTTCAAAGGCATCCCACTTGTAGGATCAAGTCTAAATTCCTAAGCATGGCATGAGCTCTTTTAGTATTAGATTGTTTTGTTTTGTCTTTCTACCCTCACTTTTGTCTTTTCATATTTCAAAATACCTTCCATTCTTTGAAATTTCCATGTTCTTCTTTGCTTTGTTGTAAAACCATGGATGCTTTTCTCCCCACTGGTGTGTTCCCACGCATCCATTGAATCCTAATTCAGATGTAGTCTTCATTCCAAGGCCCTTCTTCCTCTTCAGTCTGGTTGGTTCTCCGGTATGCTGCCCCTTAGCATCCAGTGCTGTCCCATCCCAGCTTATTCTATTGGAATCCTGGTCTATTTGTTTAACCCCTGTCCCTCACCCCTACACGGGTTCTCATTGAGAGCAGGGCCTATGACTCCCATCTCTGTGTACCCAATACCCAACATAGTGTACAGCATGTACAGGTCCTCACATACTTTTAAGAATGAACATTTCTTCATTATTCCCAACCAGAGATTCTCAAAAAGGGAGGGAGTCAGCTAAAAGACTTGATGAAGATGCAAAGACCCATGTTCTCCTGGAATGCTCTCCACACCTTGACATCACGGCAAATCCGAGTCTTTGGAGGAACGGAGATGGATTGTATACACATTATTGAAAATAAGATCTACTACTGGAAGTATTTTAAAATATAGCAACACAGGAAAAACTAAATGTGAATAATGGCTTAACCTGATAATGAAACTATTTTATGCCCTTCAGAGGAGAAAAATGAAAAAATGTGGTATCTCTAATGTTAAGATACAGAAAAATTGGAATTCAAACATTGCCGGTGGCCCTTTGGAGGGTAACTTGGCAATAACTAGTAATGTCAGAGGTGTGTATGCCCTTTGACCTGTAGTTGACCCATCTAAGTCCATACTCCAAAGAAACTGTAGCACATGCGCATAGAAGGAATGAGTGGAAATAATTATAACAGCTGTGAGCAACAGCAATAAATGGAAACAACCTGAATGTTCAATGGGAGAAGAGGAAAAACTGTGACAAAGTCACCTAGTACAACATCATACAGCAGTTGAAAGAATTAGCTGGAGTTGTTTGTATGAATATGGGTGTGCAGCACAGTGATAGGAAGAAAAGTCTCGCTGAAAAAATCATACAGTTTAGTGTCAATTAGAACATTTAAAACATGCAAAACAATATTAAATATTTGTCAAGATATTTGGCAAATGTATTGAGATATGCAGGGAATATAAACACTAAATATGAACACTAAATATAAACACTAAATGCTTCCTCTGGGAAGTTAGGCAAGTGAATTTAGGGAAGGTACGTGTAATGATGTATTTAAAATAAGCAAAGCAGTGTGGCGATTCCTTAGAAAACTTGGAATGGAACCACCATTTGACCCAGCTATCCCACTCCTCGGCCTATACCCAAAGGACTTAAAATCAGCATACTACAGAGATACAGCCACATCAATGTTCATAGCTGCTCAATTCACAAGGCCAGATTGTGGAACCAACCTAGATGCCCTTCAATTGATGAATGGATAAAGAAACTGTGGTATATATATACAATTGAATATTACTCATGCATAAATAATAATAAAATTATGGCATTTGCAGGCAAATGGATGAAATTGGAGAATATCATGCTAAGTGAAATAAGCCAATCTCAAAAAAACAAAGGACGAATGATCTCGCTGATAAGCGGATGATGACACATAATGGGGGGTGGGAGGGTGGCAAGAATGGAGGAAGGAAGGACTGTATAGAGGGAAAAGAGGGGTGGGAGGGGTGGGGGGGTGTTGCTCCCTGTAGAGCAACAAGGTCCGATGTATCTCCTTAGGACCCGCCCAAAGGAGAATACTGGGGAGCAGGATGATGAGTGTCGGCAGCTGAGGAACCACACCAGAGCCGGGAGGTCTGTCAGCGCACGTGCGAAGCAGGAACTCGTTTATTGAGGAGGTTTCACAGGTTTTATGTAGGATGGGGGCTAGGTGGGCGCTAATTAGCTTAAAAATTAACAAGGCATGGGGGATTCACGCAGGGGAGAGTTCCATAGGACTATGTGGCAAGCGCGAGTTGATCACGTTCGCAGAACTGCTACTAACCAATCCCTGACAGTAGGGGGTGGAGATAAGCAGGCCAACCAGGGAGTTACACATAACTGGTTGCTGGGTAAGAACATACCTCCCAGGTTTCAGGGGAGGGCGGCAGTGCAAGGAAGTCCCAGTAAACTGTTGGTGAGTCAGGCAGTGCCACGTATGAGGAGGGGGTCTCCATAAGGGTGCAGTCCTCATTATAGGGTGTGTCCCCTATAGTGGGGAAGGAAAAAATAACAGAATGAATCAAACACTATTATCCTATGTAAAAGTATGACTACACAAATGGTATGTCTTTACTTCATGTACAGAGAAACAGTATGTATCCCATTTGTGTACAATAAAAATAAATAAAAAATAAAACAATGTTTAAGCTGAAAAAAAAAATAAAATAAGCTACATTAAAGAATGTTAATTACTTTGAGAAACATATGATGTAAATTAGCCAGGTAGTATTAAAGAAGAATAGGAATAGAAGGTAAAAATTGGGATTGAAATAGTGAAAAATAAAATGTTTTGGAAGGGATAGGAAAAGATCAGATTCAATGCCTGACGTAATTGTGGGTGGGAATGTAAACAGATTTTGGTTTTGGCTGATATGGGAGACCTGCCTTGGCTCTCTCTGCTATCAGAGGAAGTGTTGAAAGCGCTGTCTACACTGACTTCCTGGATTTGCCCTACTTTAATGGTGCCATGTAAACAACCCCGCTGGCATTTTCAAGGGGAGGTGTAATATAAAAGCAGCATGTGATGAAGGTCCATGATGATCCCTTGCTAGATCTTTTGTTTTCTACCTGACCTTTGAATGTTTTAGTTTGCCTTGACTCCATTGTATTAATCCTCTATGTTCCTTCCCTAAGTGATTGTCTCTATTTCCACATTTAAATTTCAAATCCAGATAGCACCTCTGAATACAGATCTCAAACAGCCAACTGCTCACTCAAAATACCCTGGATGTCTCATGGACAAATCAAATTCCAACACTGAATTCAGGCTCACTCCATACTCCCCCAAGTGTGTTAATCCCGTGAACACATTTGTCATGGGATGTCATGAGCTACAATATCCCCATCTGCAAAAATGAACCTACCCAAAACCTGGGAGTCACGGTTGACACCTCCAGTTATCACCAAACTGTTGATTCCACCTTACAAACATATTTAAATGCATTGACTTGTCTACAAATTGTTACTCTTAGTGTCTTCCTGGTTTTTGAATATGCACCGTTTTCCCTGTTTGAGTTAGCCCCATCCCTCATCATTCATACTTAATTAGTCCTCACTCCATTTAGCTATATGCACACTGGTATCCAAAGTGATCCCTTCAAAATGCAAACCTCAATGTATTGCCTCTGCCTAAAACATTTCCTTACTTTCTATGTATTTGTTAGATATGAGGTGTCCCCCAAAAGTTCAAATATGAGATGATATAGGACAGTTCAGAGGTGAAATGATCAGAGTGAGAGTGTAATCTAAATAGTGGATTAACTAATTAATTAGCTGGGTGGTAACTGTAGGCAGGTAGGATGTGGCTGGAGGAAGTGGGTCACTGGGGGTGTGCCTTTGGGGTTTTTATTTTGTGTCTGGTGAGTGGAGCTTGCTCTCTGTCTGCTTGCTGGTAGCCTTGCCCTTCAGCCTTGATGTTCTGCCTCATCTAGAGCCCAGAGCAGCGGAGTTGACCATCTTTGGATTGAGACCTCTGAAACTATGAGTGCCAAATAAAGTTTTCCTCCTCTACATTCTTGTCAGATCTTTCGGTCACAGTGACAGAAAAACTGACTAAAACACCATTGCTCTTGGATTTCACCCCAGAATACTTCTCTAGCTCCACAGGTCCTGGTCTCTTCCTGCTTAGAAGCCTCACCTCATTGCAGACTGCAGAGTGAGAGAGAAGTCTCACACTTCCCAGATCCAGATTCCAGTCATACTGCCTCCTTTTTAGTTCTTCAAGTTCCTTAAGCTCCTTCCCAGTTCAGGGCTTTGCTACATCTTACTCTCTCTGCCTGTGAAACTGCCCCCAGCCACCACTTCCCACTCCCTCCACCGAACCCTGTCTCTTTTTTTCTTTAGCTCTGAGCTTCAACATTACTTTCTCAGAAAAGCCTCATGACCAAGAAAGGGTCACAGGTTCTGTAGTAATCAAGTCTACCTTAGTAATAGCATTTAATAATAAAGCAATTAAACACTTTTATAACCGTCTGCTTACCTCACTAGATCATAAGTTTCACAAGAACAGGACAGTGCTTACCACTCATGGCTTCATCACCAGCACCTGCCTGGTGTACCCCAATATTGTCTGAGAAAATGCTTGGTTCTGAAATGGCAAAAGAAATGGAAAACAGTTCAGTTTCTATTCCCAGAAGCTACAAGTTGCTACACAATATTTGGAAATGAGTTCTTTATATTATTTCACAAAACTAATCTGGGATAATAGTCTTAAGTGGTGTCTAAACTTATGTGGGGGAGTAACTACATAGCTAGGCATTCATTTTGTGCTTGAGTTTTCTTAAGTGGGAGGTGACCGAACCCCTGTGTACTTTAGATAAGCTTCAGAGGTTCTGGCATTGATATTTAGGAATGCCGTTTTAGAACCCTTCCTAGGATGAGTCCTAAAGATCTTTAGCCAAACAATAGTAAATAGTCATGGGCTGATGAGTGATGAGAAAATGATTGACTTTTTTATCCCCATAAATGGTGTGAATGTCACGTCTTTGGTACAGAAATAAAATGAACTTTGGTCAATTTCATTACACTGTTCCTCTCTTTTCTCATCCTTCCTTCCTCTTCCTTCCTCTCTTCCACTCATCTCCCTTCTATTTTCATGGGATTCCTCCACCATTTTTTTACCTTTTTTTGGTCTAACTTCTGCATATGAGAGAAAACTATTTCACAATTGACTTTCTGAGTCTGGTTTATTTTGCTTAGCATGATGTGTCCAGTTTCATCCCATTACCAGCAAATGATATAATTTTTTTCTTCTTTATGGCTGAGTAAAACTCCGTTGTGTATATAGACCTCATTGTTTTTATTCATTCATCTGTTGACATGCACTTGGGCTGGTTCCATAACTCGGCTATTGTGAATTGTGCTGCTATAAACATTGATGTGCTTTTATTACTTATGGTATGCTGATTTTAGTTCATTTGGATAAATACTGAGGTGTGGGGTAGCTGAGTCATATGGTGGTTCCATTCCTAATCTTTAAAGGAATCTCCATATTGCTTTCCAGAGTGGTTGTACTAATTTGCAGTCCCACCGAATTAGAGTGTACCTTTTCCTCACATCTTGCCAACATTTATTTTTTGTATTCTTGATGATTGCCATTCTAACTGGAGTGAGATGAAATGTAGTTTTAATCGGTGTTTCCTTGATTGCTAGGGATGTTGAACATTTTTATCATGATTTGTTGGCCATTTGTATTTCTTCTTTTGAGAAGTATCAGAATATACCACAGTGAATTTATGCCTTTCTGTATTTCTATAAAGCACCAATTAAAAAAATAAATAAATAGAAGAAAAACTAATAGAGTAAAGGAAGAGAGACCAGGAGGGAGAAGAGGAAGAAAAGAGAAAGCATGGGGGGTCCAAAGTGGAGCAAATTATATTCCATACATGTATGATTATGTCCAAGTGAACCTCCATATTATGTATAACTATAACACACTAGTAAAAATATTTTCTAAAATGTAAACTAAACCAAAGAGGTAGAATGTACTTTGGATTTAGATCTGTTCAGAATAATCTCAATTCTTTTGCTTTGAGTTTGACTTTTTTTTTTTTTCAATTTAACTATCCCTGGCTTCAGTTTATTCATCTATATAATTATGGCATCTCTGTAAATTTTCACAGAGACAGATTCAGATTTACTGAGATAAAATTGATAAACTCTTAACATAGTACTTGTTGCTGGTGGAGATTTAATGAAATTTACCCACTTTTCTTTCAAATTACACAAACTAGGTTTTGTTGGCCTCTGATTAGAATCCAGACAATTGAAATCAGTTTATACTCCTTCCCCTTTTGTTTTTCAGAATACCCTTCATGCCAGGCATTTCTTTTGGTGGAGGTTACCAGGGATTCAACTCAGGAGTACTTGACCACTGAGCCACATCCCCAGCCCTATTTTGTATTTCATTTAGAGACAGGGTCTCACTGAGTTGCTTAGTACCTCACTTTTGCTGAGGCTGGCTGTGAACTCGCAATCCTCCTGTCTCAGCCTCCCAAGCCATTGGGATTACAGGTGTATGCCACCACAACTGGCTGTAATTCTCTTATTATACCCCATGAAGCCAGCCTTCATTAGTCAATGAATCCACACAAAGATGGCTGGTGAATCTAAGGCTGAGTTCTTTCCAAAAACTGCAAGCAGAAGATTTTCAGAGAATGAAAATCTTCTCTTCTACCCGTTCCAGTTGTTCTGGCCCAATTCTTCAGTTTCATCTTTGGTTGATCTCTCTTTGGTACCACTAGTCCACCAGCAAATCCTGCCAGCTCTACCTTTGAAATATATCCAAAATCTAGGTATCTCATCATCCCTCTTATTATTCTGGATTCTAGACTAAGTCCTTACATTTGAAAGGTACTTTATACAGGAAAATAATAGTATAAAGGGAAACAGGCTGGGCTTAATGTGGTCATCAGACACTAGAAATAATTCGTTTTTGTGAGGAAGCATGCCATGTGAAGGTGTGTTTTCCTAACAGCTAGTACTGAGGGAAAGAATTCTCATCTAGCTTTGGGAGCAGCCTCCTAACTAGTCTGTCTCCCTATTTCTGCTTGTGGCTCCCACCGATTTTTCTTCTGTGACAGAGTGATCCTGTTTAAAGGTAAAGAAGATTCTGTTCAAACTCTCTGATAGCATCCCATCTCTCTCAGCTTCAAAGCCCGAGTCTCATCCAGGGTGTGCTAAGCCCTGTGTAGTGGTCCTATTGTGTCTCTCTGGCCTCACCTTCTTCCATGCTCACTCCTAGCTACTCTGCTGCCCCTGCACCAGCTCCCTTGCCATTCCTTCCGTATGCCAAGGATTCTGTTAGGACCTTCAGGCTTGCTGTCACCTCTGCTTAGAAACTCTTCTCTTGGGGACCCACAGTCTTGCTCCCGTGTGCACTCAGGCCTTATTCTGATTCCTCTCCTAGGGGTTTTAGCAGAACGCCTTATATCAAAGAGCACAACACACACACACACACACACACACACACACACACACACACACACACAGAGTCTCCTTACTGTTTTTATTGTTGCACTTATCACAACCTAACATTGTATGAATTTGCTTATTATACCTTCTTACTCTTCCTCCCTTTCTTGCAGCAGATCAGAGCTACATCTTGTTTACTGTTGTATGTTGGCTGCTGGTACAGTGCCTGACATGTCCTGAGGGCACCAACACCTGCAAGATGAGTGAGCTGGAGAATGGATGAAACATATTGTGATGCAGGGCAATACATGCTGGTCCTCTTTCCAGCTCCACTTCAGAATGGACATAGACTTATTCTAGGCACTCCTTACAATGAAGTTGTATGTTGCTAGCAATCATCTACATATGAGATTTCCTCTTTTTACTTTGCTGTATCATCGGTTTGTTCAGATGCATACAAGTACTCTTTGGATGTGAACTACATCATACAATCTGTCATTCGGTCTAAGGCTATCCGAATGGTTCCTAAGAATAAGCTCTAGCAAGGAAGAATGGGCCTGAGCAAGTGGAAGAGTAGAAGAGAGGGTAAAAGAGAAACAGATGGAGGACAGACTGTAAGGTTCTTCCATTCTCTAAGAATCTTCTGTTCCACTACAGTTTCTGGAAGGAATCTGACCTAGATTTATCAGCATCTTCTTTCTGTGGTTTAGTTGATTGCTGAAGGCTGGTTCCATGGGGTATAATAAGAGAATTGCCTGGCATGAAGGGTATTCTGAAAGGAAAATGGGGAGGCGTATGAAACACCAGTTGTACCTGTTTGACAACTTAGCCAAGGGCTAGCCCTGTTTATTAAGAAACATTCCTGACTGTCTCCCTAGAGGACCAAAGATAGAGTAACAGCTGTAGGTGATTCCCAACTTGGCAGAGGTTGCAATAGCCATTAAGTCTTCAAAAATGAATCTTGCACTTTTCCAAGTTTTAGTTAATGAAAGCACAGAGCTGCAAGAGGGAAGGACTCAAATAAGGTCACAGCTGGGAGAATCTTTAGAGACTAAATTAAAAATCAGAAATGTAAGATTGGAGTGGTTAGGTGGCTTCTTCAGGGGTATAAATAGCAGCAGAGACAGAACTATAAGCTGAGTCTCTGACTTCCCGTCCAGTGCTCTTTGTGGTATACAATGCTGGTATTTTATGAAATCCCAAGTATGCACTGACTTGGAACAAATCACCTTTAAGTTAGTAACAGTTCATTTAAGCTCTGCCACACATTACTTTAAATTTATATTCATGAATCCTATAGCCTAACCTGGAAGAAGAAACTGGCATTTGGCTGAGTTTCCTGGTATAAGCAAATAAGGAATGGCATTAATAGCCCTTGCTTTCCTCTGGGAATAGAATATTACTTTCACGTTCAGGAAATGGATCGTAAGTATAATGATTGGAACAGGACAGTGGTATAATGAGCAGTTGTTACTTCTATAGGTGTGGGGATAATTAAAATTCATCTACAGATAAGTACTATAAAAATAGTACTCCAAAGTAGATTGCTGGGGAAAGAGGGCGAAGCGATGCAATTAGTCAGCTCCTGACAGATTGAGATTTGAAGGTTTCCATTGACTTACTTTTAAAATCCAGGTGGAAGTTGATGAACAGTTCCACACTGGAACCAAGATCATCTGTGATTATTATGGAGTTATCACACATCTCAGTAATACTTATTGCTCATGTAAACTGGAGTCATGCTCTTAACTTCTCTTTCACTCCCTCCCTATCCCTCTCTCCCTCGTGCTCTCACTCTTACTCTGCCTGTAAAATCAAATAGAATAAGACATTTCAGACTTTTAGTGAAAGTTTATTATTGTCTTTGTTATTATACTTGATATCCAAGTGTAGCATCCAACGCGATTTCCAAGTTCATTGAATCAATAACTTAGTAAGATATAGGGATCCATTCAGTTCTGTACCATCATTCAGAGACTCTGGGGTTATTCAGAGAAAACCTGTGAGAAGAGCTTTTATCATAATCTCTCAGTTGCAACAACCTGCCACCTAACTGAAGGGTACTATGATAACAAGTTTGGACTGAAATATTTATTGGTTGTCTTTGAAAGTTTTTGCCCATATGAATGTGCTCTTGATATCTCTTTCTATCTGCCTTTGCAAATAGTTGATTAACAAATAGTTAATATGCATTTGGCTGGAAATAAAACAAAATATGGTTATCACTTTTGGGGTCAGTATGAAAACTTCCCCTCAGCTATCCAAGTGAGTGAACTGTACTGTGTACTCCATTATGAAATGATTTCTTCTAATATACTTTTAAAACTTTCTGTGTTCTAGGGTCAAGTATTAGAGACCACAATGTTTAATTCTATAAAAACAAATATTATTGTAAAAGCTCTAGATCTATTGCATTATTGTCTGATATATTTTATAATGCTTTTTTCTATTACTGGTGAGGTTCAATGTTCTGAAATTAAAAGGTAGGTCCTACCAGGAGCACATCTTTGAGATCCACAGATTCTGCCCATGGTGAAGGGATCCTGTGCCAGTAACATGGTTTTCCTAAGAACAGCACCAATTAACAGCTACAGGGTAGAGAACTCAATGAGATTTAGGAAGACGCTGATAGCTAAAGCCACCTCCTGTCTCCAGATTATTCCTCATCACATCTGTTTCCATGCTGGAACCAAGGTATTATTTTGAGGTGGCTGCCCAGTCTGAATATTCACTCTAAAGCAGCCTTATTATCAGCTGGAGAGAGACATTATACAGGTGGTTGTAGCTTAGGATCTTTTCCTCTTGGTCAATTAAATTTTGATTTCAAAACTAACTTCTTTATCTGCACTTAGTTGCAGGTAAGATTTGAAAGGCACTGTCATGGGTTGTATACAAATCTTTAGTCCTTATGGAGTAGAAGGACTCATCGTGCTCATCATACAGGGCTATTCAATGAAAATGTATGAGAAGAGCTTTTACCATATTCCCTCAGATGCAACAACTGCCACGTGGCTGAAGGGGACATTGGAGCAGTGGTCCTCCTATGATCTTGGTGGCCAGAGATAGCTGGCTTCTGCTACCCAGACTCACATAAAACTAGTTTTTGCATATGTGTGTGGAGGGGGAGTAGGGGTAGAGGGGTGTTTTAGTCAGCTTTCTTCTCTGCTGTGACTAAAAGCCCACACCAAAACGATTATAGAGGAGGAAAAGTTTATTTGGAGACTTAAGGTTTCAGAAGTATCACTCCATAGACAGCAGGCTCCATTCCTTGGGGCTGAGGTGAGGTAGAACATCATGGCGGAAGAGTGTGGCAGAGGGAAGCAGCTCACATGGTGATGAGGAAGCAGAGAGAGAGAGATCTGCACTGGCCAGATACAAATATATACCTCAAAGCCATACCTGCAGTGAACCACTTCCTCCTGCCACACCCCACCTACCTCCAGTTAATCCCATCAGGGATTAATTCACTGATTAGGTTAAGGCTATAGACGAATAATTTCTCCCCTCAACCTTCTTGCATGTGAGCTTTTGGGAAACAACTCACACCCAAACCACAATGGGGAGAGAAGGAGAGAAAGAGATTGCTTTAAACACACATGCAGATACACAAATAAAAATGAGAGATCAAACTTGCTCATGATTCTGTCATTCTCTTAAAGGGAATAGGAAAGTACTAGTAAAAACTTCTTGGTAAAAGAAAACCAAATTATAGTCAATGTTTATTGGTGAACATGGAATCTGAGTGAAGGAGAGGTTTGAGATTCTTATTTCAAGGTGACTTAGTGACATACATTTCTCCCATCTGGATAGCCCCTTCCGACTAGGGATTGAATCTGTCCTTATAGGGACAGGCACATTGATTCAGGGTAGCTCTTCAAATCCTCATTCACTTCTATTTTGACTGCAAGAGACTTTCTAAAATGTTTCCTCTTTGTAACTTACTTTTTCTAATTTCTAATCAATTTTGTAAACAAGGTCTAAATTTAGACATTTACAATAGTGATTTGTATAAATACCTAAGGAAGAAGCCAACCTTGTCAGACCTCAGTCTCTGGACCATGAATTTGCTGATGACTACTGAGGCAAAGCTGCTTGCTCTCATTGGCAGAAACAATCTCATCCTTAACCTTGTGGCAGCACAGATGTTTTCCGCTAGGTTTAGTTTCCTTGAATTCTCTTTCTGAACTTTCTCTACTTCAGCGATTTTACTTTAAAATGGTTGTTATGATTATATACATACAAAATATGTGTGTATTAAGTTCTGAAGGAAAATAGTAATGAGCATCCATCTATTTATAGTCAGATTTAGCACTAGAGCATTAGTAACACTGTTGCTCATACATGTGTGTTCTTTCTCTGTTCATCTGCTTGGTTCCAGGAATTGATAGCTCTATCCTGAAATTTAGGTTCCTCAAAATACTACTTCTACTACTATTACCATTACTACTAATTCTTCCTCTTCTTTCCCCCCCTTCTCCTTTTCTTCTTCCTCTTCCTCAGTTTTCATATGAATATAACCCTAAAATATGATCTGTTGAGTATGGTTATTTGAGTTTTGTTAAATTGTTACCATTTTTCAGTAGAGTCTTTAATAACCTGCTTTTGAAATTCAACTTTCCAAATTCCATTGTGTTGGTAATGTCATGGTAATGCATTCATATTCACTGTTGCAAATTATACAAAATATATTTCCAATTGATGAACTTTTGAGTTCACATTTTTTTTTTTAATTACGAGTTTAGCTAGCATGAACATACTTATACATTCCTTTGAGGGCGAACATGGAATTGCTAGGTCACAGGGTATGCTAATATTCAACAGTTCTGTTAAATTAGCATTATTGTTGAATATTGCTTTCCCTAAATGATTGTACCAACATATACACATATATAATGGTTACATTCGAGCCACATCTTTGCCATTTTTTTTTTGCCAGGTATCATAATTTTTGCTAATCTAAAGGTATAAAATGCATTTCTATAGTAAGCAAGGAAATGCAAATGATTCCAGTGAGGTTGGACATTTGTCATATGTTTATTGTCTATTTCTCCTGTGCAATAACAGCCCACTGTTCATTATTCTGTGTCATTTATCTTTTCCTTATAGGTTTATAAGAGTTTTTACATGTTGTTTTCCTGACCTTTGTTGATTGTGTGTGCTGCAGTTAACTCACAGTTTGTAACTTGTCTTTTCACTTTGCTTATGGTTCTGTTGATGAGCAGACATTCTTCATCTTAAAATGGGTGAATTAGTCTTTTTCATTGATAGTTCTTTTATGTATTAAGATGACCTCTTTTACTTTGAGGTTATAAAAATATTTTCTCATATTTTCTTCCAAAGTCTTAAAGTTTTGCTGTTTACAATGGTGTCCTTAAGTCCCCTGGGGTTGACTTTCCTGCACAGTGTAAAGTAAGAGCTCAATTTCATTTTGTTTTGTGTAGAATCAGTTCTGTCAGCTCCATTCTTAGGGAGCGCCTTCCTTTACCCAAAGATCTGCAAGTGATATTTACATTTCTGTTGTCTGCCTTAGGACTCCTCATTCCATTTTGAGAAAAATGCTGAAAAACCAACAAAACTGTATATTATGAATTGATGTTGAATTGTATTAAAGAGTTTTTTCCTCCTGAAAAGTTGAAATCATAAGGTGTTCTCCATTAATCTGTTAATATTCTGAAAGACTTTTACAGACTATTAAACCACCTTTGAACTCCTGGGATAATTCCAACTCAGTCATAAAATTTTGTATTTATACCTATGTATATCTGTATAAGGTATCTATATCTATCTATCCATGTATGTCTATACATTTAACTCCTGCATTTGGTGTGCTAATACTTTGTCTAGGATTGTTGCATTTGCATTTTACTAAAATTTGCCTTTAATTCTGTTTTGCCCAATGCTTTCTCATTTTGGCATCAATGTGTTCCTCTCTTTTTCTCGTCTCTGGAAGAGCTTAGAATGATTCATTCTTTGAAAATTTCATGGAATTCACCTTAAAAATATTTTCGGGGGGGGGGAGCCTGTAAATTTTAAGCTACTAATTTAATTTTTTTCATGACTATAGTATATTTAGAATTTCTATTATTATTATTATTAATTATTATTATTTGATATGATTTTATAAAGTTTTTTCCCCCCTAGGAAAGGCTCCCTCTTCAAATATCTGGACTTCTATAGGAATCTTGGATTTGGTTTCCCTGCCTTGTTGCTGATCTAAGCTGGCAGTGTCCTTGTAGATAATACCACTGATAGTGGCCTTTGCTTTGGGACAACCTCTGTCTTATTTTACAACCCTTAGCTCTCTGGCTGCTTATACATATAATTTTTAGAGATATCTGGGAAGATCCTCTTTTGTTCTATTCCTAAGGAAAAAAATATCCCCTTTAGATAGCCACAGAAACTGCTCTCCCTTTGCTATAGCTTTTGAGATGCCACCCACCTTATGACTATCAAAAAAAAGAAGAAGCACTGTTTGGTATGTATGTGTGTGTGGGAACTCAGTGGCCATAAAGAACCCATTTTCTTCACCATAAACACAATAAAGTGATGTTTCTTTAAAAGAAAATAACTTACATGCCAGGCACAGTGGCGCATGCTTGTGATCCCAGAGGCTCAGGAGGCTGAGGTTGGAGGATCTTGAGTTCAAAGCCAGCCTCAACAAAAGTGAGGCGCTAGGCAACTCTGAAAGGTGCTGTCTCTAAGTAAAATACAAAATAGGACTGGGGATGTGGCTCAGTTGTTGAGTGCCCTGAGTTCAATTTCCGGTACCTTCCCCACAAAAAAGAAAAGAACTGAATTGGCCTTTTGTGCCTCTGAACTAGGTCTATGTTATTCATTGCAGCCTCTGCATGCTTCTCATTTTATCAGCAATCTGCTAATGTTAGAGGCAGATCTAACAACGAAGAACTTCACATTTTCAAGGAGATAGAGTGAGATTACCTAATCTTGATTGATTAGCTATTTTCTTCATAACAGTCATTTGCCTTGTTGTCCCTTACCATCTCTCATTTCATTTTTCAGCAAGTGTCCAAAACTGAGGAGTGACAGGGTCTGCCTGCCTCAAAAATCATGCCAGACTGTGCTCAGAGTGTGTTGAGCAGAGAGATTGCTAGGGAGGGAAATATAAGATCTGACTGTCCACTTTTCCTTACCCTTCTTCTCCCACACCCAGCTGCTCCTTCTAAGCCCCAAACTCCTCTTTAGATTACTCTCTTGCCAGCAAAGCTCATTATTAATTCCCAGGAAATGCTTCTCCCAGAAGACTAAATGAACACCCAGAAGATAACTTCTGAGTTACAACTGTTTCTGCTCTAAAATAGAAATGAGCTGCTAGTGGGGAATATTTTTCCCATGTACAACTCATATGCATGTTCTGTAGTCTTAGGATCAGGGGAATAGCAGGGACATTTTATAGTAGGGCCCAAAATTTTTCTGTAAACAACCAGATACAAAATGTTTTGGGGTTTATGGGCCATATGATTTCTTTTGCAACTATTTATCTCTGTGATAAAAGCAGCCATAGATAAAATGACAATATATTAACAAATGGTCATGACTGTATTCCAATAAAATTTTACAGTATTTACAAAATTAGGCAGTGAACCAGATTTGGCCTCCATTCCACTGTTTTAAAAGGATTTCTCTCAAGGTTTGCTGCATACAGTTTGCTATCTTTCTTTTATTTAAAACAGAACTTCTCAATCATAGCACTGCTGATACCTAGGTTGGTTAATTATTTGATCTGAGGGACTGTGCTCAGTGTAGTAGGATGTTTAGCAGCATCCTGGCTTCTACCCACTAGATGCCAATAACATCTTCTGAGTTGCAATAACAAAAAAATGTTTCTAGACATTGCCAGATGTCCACTGGGGTTGTGGGCAGTGGAAAGTCTTCCCTGTGGAGAATCACTGATCTGAAGTGAAGAAGATGACAGAGCACAAGTCACAATTGGGGGCCTGCAAATTGATAAACTATCTGAACATAGATCAAGGGAAGAAATATATCAGGTATTGGGGTGGAAAGGTAGGCAAAGTATAGATCATCCAGGTCCATATAGACTTTCATTTAAAGGCAACTTGGATGTCACTGAAAGATCTTAAGAAGTAGGGTGTTGATGATATGTTTTGTTTTATGGTAGTCACTCCTTTGGGGGGTGGGAAGGTTACCAGAAGATTGAATCTAAGGATGCTGAATCACTAAACCACATCTCCATCCTTTTTTATTTTTTTTTAATTTGAAGCAGGGTCTTGCTAAGTTGCTTAGGGCCTCACTGAGTTGCTGAAGCTGGCTTTGAACTTGTGATGCTCCTGACTCAGCCTCCCATTGCGTATGCCACTGTGCCCAGCTATAATAGTCACTCTTGCATCAGAATAAAAAGTGCATTAGGTAAAATAAAGAGTAACAGTGGAGAGGTCAGTAAGATCCAGACTCCAATATCTTGGACTGGCACATCTTGAACAATATTGGCTTGTTTGTTTGTTATTATGAAACTCGTAGAATTCATGTAATGCTGATCAAATTTAGAAAAGACTAACTGGTGCCACAAAGCAAACCTACAAATTATTGAAGATGTAGTTGGCCTTAAAATCAAACCCAGATATCATAGAGCACTTATTTTTTTTTTTGAATACTTGCTGGGAAAATCATCTTAGAAAACAAAACTATCAATCTTTTTGAGCTCTCACTAGAATGCTGACTGTCATTATGGGATGTGTTCAGCAAGCTATTGTATGTAGTCAAATGAAAACACTAGCTCTGTTGTGGGGATCAAGAATTGACTCTTGGATTGGAAGGAACTGAAGGTCCAATATTCATTTAACACATTTATTATACTGTCACCTCTGCTTGGTTGGTTATGTCACCTCTGCTTAAACAACTCTGTGACTTGGCTCCCAAGAAAGCTCATAACATTTTGCAGACTATAATTATTGTATGCCTCTTTTGTTTCTTTTTTAGTCCTACAAGATACTAGGTATTTGATTTTTTTTTCTAAAGACCTGGAGTAGGTGCATTGATAAAGTGTTCTCTTCCTTGAATGGTTTTAGGAATGTGGGCAAATTCTCATCCAACTTTGTTTTGCCCTTAATTCCAGTAATTCTCCTGTTATGGTTTAGGTATTAGGTATTCCCCACAAATGCTTGAGTGATACAATGCAAGAACATTCAGGGGCTGGGGCTATAGCTCACGGACTGGGGCTGTAGGTCAGTAGCAGAGTGGGTTCAATCCTTAGCACCCCATAAAAATAAAATAAGGGAATGCTGTCCATCTCTAACTACAAAAAAAAAATTTTAAAAAAGAACATTCAGAGGTGAAATAATTGGGTTATGACACCCTTACCTTATCCCAGTCAGTGAATTAATCTGCTGAATGATAACTGAAGGCAAGTAGGGTGTGAATGGAGGAGGTAGGCGCGTCTTGGGGTATGTATTTTGTATCTGGCCAGTGAGCTTCTCTCTCTGCTTCCTGATGTGATGTTCTGAACTGCCTCCCTTTTCCACATCCTTCCACCATGATGTTGTGTCTCACCTCGAGCCCTAAGCAATAGAGCTGTCTGTTTATGGACTGAGACCTCTGAAACTGTGAGCCCCTAAGTAAACTTTTCCTCTCTAAAATTGTTTTTAAGTCTTTTGGTCATAGCTGTGAAAAACTGACTAAAACACTTCCTGATTTTAGTATCTAATTATATTTATTGAAGGTTTTCGTTCTCTAGGCCATCCTTAGCGAGGACACAAAGATGAGAAAACTGTTTTTGCCCACACAGGTGGGGCTCACAGTTCCCTGGGAGATAAGGGAAGGGACTCGGATGTTCAAATAATAAGTACAATTACTATAATTTGTATAATGTGATACTTTATCAGTATGGAGGGAAGAATATGAAAATCATTCACCTAGACAACGTTGAATTGAACTTCTTAAAGTAGTTTGTCTAAAGATACAGTTGGTAAATGTCTCTTGGGTCTTCTTTTCCTTCTTCTGTCTGGCAACTGATTCCACCTCCATTTCCTTAATCAACCCCCTGTTGATTCTAACTGTTGCTTTGATAACCAATCTGTTTGGGTAAGTTCATCTGTTACTGACCAGAGTACAAACCTGACAAAATGGACAAGTCATAGAGGTGCTCAAGGAGATCATTCAGCAGAGACGGTCACTTCAGCCATCGAGTCCCTCCAGAGAGACATTTTCCTGATCACCTACACCCACAAAAACCCTAAGCAGGGGAAACATCAGAGCAATCCGAGGGATTCCAGAATATATGATTCCCATTTAAGTGAGGTGGAAGACAAACATGAACGTCAAACAGTAACTTTAGTTTCATAGGCAATAGTTTAATTCCTTTTGTATGTGCTCAGAATCATATCTACCAACCTCATCATCCATATATTGATAATCCAATGAAGTAACACAATCTCCTTTAGGCATTCAGTGTACATCTGCATGAGAACTGAAGCACATGGCTATGTATCTTCCAGTAAAAACAATGTGAAATACTATACACTGGAGGGCAGATAAGAATTTTTTTCTTCTTCTCCCACCCCCGCAATCTGACACATACTTTGCTGATAGTATAATGCTTTGGATAAAATTTGTTGAATTTCATAAACTTAAGGGAAACCCAATTAAGAGCTTTCTCCTTTAGACTGACATATTTTCCTGTAGTATAGAACTATTATAACTAGGTTTAACAGAAGCATATTTCTGCCTCTTAAAAACACAGAAATATAAAATTTAACTTTGAGTCTCAGTGCTTTCCATATTTTAAGTTTGAAAGCAGCAATTCATTTGCTAGAAGGTATTTTGTTTGCTCTTAATGAAGCAGGAGAAGGAATATAAATTGGAAAAAATCACTTAACTTTGCACATATATAAACATATTCTTTATCTCTAAACTGAAAAAAATAGTATTTGCCCTAAAAAAAATGCTGATTTTTTTAAAAATAAGAATTCCAGGAAAAGCAAAAAAAAACTTGCTATAACACTTAATCCTTCTTTTCTAAGTGACTCATGGTTTCCTTTTTGCTCCTGACAAACATAAGTATCTTTGTATCTGCACATCACCCTGCTTAAGGTTTCACCTCTTCCTGTCTCTCAAGGATAGAACCATGGGGACACTTTGAGGAGTCAGCTAAGGAGAATGCACACTTAGAACCCACACCTGTTAATCCCCCATCTTTTCCAAAAGAACTTCTTATTCAGCTTTAGACTAAGGGCCTTTGTGAAGGAGTCCAGCACATTTTAACATTTCCTGCTTCATCTGCAACTCAGAGCCAAAAGTATAGTCCCAGTTTCTTCCAAAATGTTTTATGAGCAAAGAGTCATGTGCTCTGCAATCATTCTTAAAGATGCTTCAGATTTCACACTTTAGGGACAAAGAAGGAAAGCACATTTTCTCCTGATACCCTAGTTCATATGATATATATTCTGGAATGTTCCCTTTTCCAGCTGGATTGAGGTTTCTGGAACACCGTGTTGGAAGGTCATGTTAAAACACACACTTCTTGATTTGACAAATGATGTTACTGTGGGCATAGTGTGATTCAGACCAGTTAGTCACAAGTAAAATGGTGAGGTCAGCAATGGGTCTCTTCATGGCTTCTCCTTCCATCCCCATGCCATTCCCTGTCCTGATACAGACTTCTCCAGGCTTCCGAGCTGACAGCCTTATATATTTTTATTTTTTATCTCCTCTCAAAATGGGTTATGAAGGGCTGGAGGTGTGGCTCAGTGGTAGAGCACTTGCTAAGCATGCACGAGACCCTGGGTTCAATTCCCAGCAAGGCCCCCCCCCCAAAAAAAAAATTCATGAAGAAAGCCAGTAGTCCACTCACACTGCCTAAAAATAACTAAAAATGCTCTTTCCAAAGTAAATTCACATTTAAACAAGGCCTTAAACTGAATGATCAGGTTTTCTAGTGGACTGAGGAGGGGGAGGCCAGAGCTTCCCATGGCAAAATGGTCTATTCAGATCCTAACTATACCTTTTATGGTCATCCCTGGGCTGATTCTACAGTAAACATGTTTTTCTTTTTGGATCCCATCCTTCCTTTAGTGCATGAAGTAGAAGGGGACAAAAATAATCTAAGGAAATATTCTCTTTATTATTCCAAACACCATTAATTAGTTAACTATTTACATACCTATTATGTAAAACAAATATGCACAAGTATATTGCAGATGTTTCAGATAAAAATATAAACTGGGAAAAGTAGTGGTTTTAAGGTGCTAGTGATCAGTACAGATAGCCAGAACTAAATCAGGGAAGGAAAGAGCAGACAAGGGCTGTGGGATTTAGGGATTTTTACTGAATTAGAGGCAGCTGAGGACAAATTATTGGCAACAACAATTTGAGGGGGCCACACACATGTGCTCACGCGCAAGTTCCGGAAATGACTGTACTACAGTGTCTCTTCCCTCTCTCTGCTGCTTTTCCACATAACTGTTGGAAGTCGATGACCACTAGATCCTTTTCCCCTGTGGTCATATTGTGTGCGATGCAACATAACAAGGGAATGAATGGTAGCTCTTCCTTGGACAGATAATTATTGAGTGTCTGTGACAGACTGGGTGCTGTGCTTTCTGATCTCTGAAGGAGAATACTTTGGCACCGCCCTTTCGTGTATTATCTAGTCAGTCACTCTCATCTAACTCTAGGATAGTACAATTGTGCCTTAGCCTCTGTGATTGATGTAGACATCCATCACTGGCTGGTGCTTTTCTTTAATCTTGTTGTGTTGCATGTGTGAGCTTCTACTGCATGTTGTCATGGGGCCTATATGTTGTGAATTTGAATGGGAAGAGTGGAGGACCAGATTAACTGCTAGGTTCACATCTAACCCTTCTGGATCCACTTACGCTGTGAATGGAATGATTAGGAATAAGAAAAAAATTTTAGGACACATTGCTATTGTACAAGGAAGTACTTGTCAAAAAAATTTGAAATTATAGGATGATGGAATAAAAGTGTTCTACCACATGGCGGCAAATTATTTTAGCTTATATCCTTCCAGTTTTGAAAACTACATACATAGTATATAACATTTCATAATATGCATTTTTCTCTTAGAATTTTATGTGGTCCTTAGTGACCAATCTAATTTGCTGATTAGTTTGTTCCTCAATTTGTATAATCAATCTTTTGTTATGTTTTCATATGCTGTTGCAAATATTTTTTAAAAATATTTTTAAGTTGTAGGCGGACACAATACCTTTATTTATTTATTTTTATATGGTGCTGAGGATTGAATCCAGTGCCTTGCACATGTAAGGCAAGTGCTATTCCACTGAGCTATAGCTCCTGTTGCAAATATTTTTACTTTACACACACACAAAAAATGTTTAGATGAGCTTTATGTTTGAACCTTTATCTTGGCATTTATTTTCCAATGTGAATTAATGAGTCGAAGGGTTTGAATATTTTTAGGGCTCTGGCAGTTATTGCTAGAGAAGTATTAAGAGGGCTTTTTGTTTTGTTTTCTTTTGGTTTTAGTATAAATGAACTGGTTTCATTGTTTGGGCAAAACTTAGGAATATGGAAGACTCTGTATATTCAAAATGATAAGACAGCTAGGAGAGATGTCTTAACACACACTGTCCACTCACAATAGCTATGTTAGATTTCCTCAGGCAGAGTCAACAAGTAATAGACTAGAAAATGCTTCAACAATAACTCCACGTTTATCTTTATTGCCTTGTCTTTTTAGCTCTTTTAACCTCCCCAGGCTAAACTGTTTCTATTTAACATCCTCATTTTCCTTATGATCTTAGAACCATCTTGTCATAGTAATATTTTGGCAGTGTTTGTGGTTTTATTTAAGGACACACAAAAAGTGCAAGTGACCTGTCTATTCCTTTTCTTCACTGTGCAACTCAGCATTGGAATTGGTGACTGACGGCCAGTTGGGCTGCTGTTTTCACCACGGCTTTGCGATTCTTAGTGGAAACATCGTAAGAAATCTCAGCACAGTAAGATTTTTTACACATCAGCAGCACTTCCAGCTCCTTGACATTGTGAACCAGGAACTTCCAGAAGCCACCGGGCAGCATATACTTTGTTTTCTGGTTGCTCCCTTAAACCAGTGTTGGACATCAAGGTCTGGCCCTTGAATTGCCTCTGCACCCAGTTGTCAGTACCTCTGGGTTTCTGCTTAATTTTGAGTTATGGGCCTAACAGGTGCTGGATGAACTTGATTCTCTTTTTGATGGTTTTGGGCTCCACAAGAGGTCTGAGGGCAGTAATGATGTCAAAATGATGGGTGTCACCTCCATAGGCAGTGCCAAGGAAGAACTGTCATAGTAATGGAGAAACTTCACTTTTTTTTTTTTTTCTTAAATAAATAAATAAATAAATAAAATGTCAGTATAGTACAGATGGTTGCCAACTCACAAGGATGCATGAGATGCTGCCACTGGAAACATTCAAAATGGAGGGGAAAGAGAAACTTTACTTCTTTGGGGAAATTTCACAAAGACCTTCCCATTCTAATCCTCCCAACCTTGAACGTACCAGGTTACATGGCAAAGGAAAACTAAGGTTGCAGATGGAATTAAATCTGCTGATCAACTAACTATAAAATAGACTACCTTATAGGCCCATTGTGATAATCAGGATCTTTAACAATGGAAGAGAGCAGAAGCCAAGTCAGAGGAGAGAGGTAATGATCAAAGTAATGTCAGAGAGATGCTGTGCTGCTGACTTAGAAGAATGAGGAAGGGAGCCAAAGCCAAGGAATGCAGGCTCTGGAAACTGTAAAAGTCAAGGAAACACATTTTTTCCTAAAGCCTCCATAAAAAGATGCAGCCCTGCAGATGCCTTGATTTTAGTCCACCCATACTTGTACCAGACTTCTGAACCACACAATTGAAAGACATTAAATTTGTGCTGTAGTAAGTCACTGATTTTATGGTAATTATTTTATGGCAGCCATAGAAAACTAATACAGTAAGTTTTAATTCCTAGAGTTCAACTACATTCCTTTACCACTATGTTTTCCATTTTAGAACATTTTCATTTTTACCTTTGGTTTATTGATTAATCAAACTGTCATTGTTCAATGTTGTTAGAGGCTATCTTAGTCTATTTTGTGTTGCTATGAAAAAATTCCTGAGACTAGCTACTGTATAAAGGCAGATTTATTTGGCTCACAATTCTGGTGGCTAAGAAGTCCAAACATCATGGTTCTGGCATCTGGCAAAGGCCTGGCTGTGTCCCAGTATGGTGGATGGCATCACATAGCAGGAACATGGAAAAGAGATCACATGGTGAGTGAGGAGGTTCCAGGCTTATTCTCTTATAACAACCCACTCTTGTAGGAACTAATCTACTGCTGCAAGTCCTAACCCATTCCCACAAGATGACATTAATCTTTTCTGAGGGTGGTGCCCCCAAGATCAAATTATCTTTCTTAAAGACCCAACCACTTTAATACTGTTTTATCAGGGAATTAAACCTAATTTGAGTGCTGATGGAGACTGTTTCAGTCAGTTTTTTTGCTGCTGTGATAGAGGAGGAATAGTTTTATTTGAGGGCTTACAGTTTCAGATGTCTTAGTCCATAGAAGACTGGCTCCATTTCTTGAGGTGAGGCGAATATCATGGCAGAAGAATGTGTCAGAGGGAAGTAGCACACAAGATGATCAGGCAGGAAAGAGAGAGAGAGAGAGAGAGAGGAAGAGAGAGAGAGAGAGAGAGAGAGAGAGAGAGAGAGAGAGAGAGAGAGAGAGAGAGACTGACTCCACTGGCCAGATACAAATATATAACCCATGCCCTAATTCCCACTTCCTCCAGCCACACCGTACCACTTCAATTACCACTCAGTTAATCCCTATAAGGAGATTAATTCACTGATTGTATTAAGACTCTTACAACCCAATCATTTCTCCTATGAACCTTCTTGCATTGTCTAACACGTAAGCTTTTGTGGGACAGCTCATATCGAAACCATAACAGAGACCAGCCATATTCAAACCACAGCAGAGGCTAAGACCTTTCTTGCCTTTTCATCTCAACTTCCCTTGCCATTAAAAGACCTACCAGAAACAAGCACCTTCACGAAGATTTTCTTGTACTGCCTCAAACTAGGTAGGGTTACAGAGACCCTCTTGAGTTTCCATATGTTCTTGTGTTCATTGCTATTGGTAACATTAACCTCACTAGTTAGTAACCAATTGGATTTCTCTTCTTTACTCCCTAATGGTCTTCCTCTAGAGCTAGGAATGATACCTTTTAAGCCATTTGTGGCACGACGGTTTAGAGTGTTTGGTATGCTCTGTGTTCTCCATAAATCTTGATCAATTGAATGAAATGTCTCAGTCTACACAACTTAGTGCTAGGAAGAGTTTGGAATTTTATCTGCCCAGGAATGACAATCTGAGTGACAGGATTGGATGACACAGTCTATTGGCTTATGGTGCTTAGAGTCTCAGCTGGGTTTGCAGACTAGTTTAAGGGGCTTACTGTGCATGCTGTGTGGCACATGGCTGGGTTATTTGGAATAAGAAATGCCAGTCTTCCGGAAAGAATTCAGAACCCTATCACCATTATCTTATGTGATGATCTGATTTAGTATCCTACCTGAGCACTGGTGCTAGGAATAGGGCATTTCATAAGTTGAAGGCCACCAATTTTCAGTTTAGACAGTGACAACTTATTATACATTGAGTAAGGAGTTGCCATATTTCATCCCATTAACTCTCTATCAGAGTTGCTTTCTACACATTCTTGTGTTTCAATCCTTGTTCCTGGAATTAATGTCAGATGTTTTGGGTGAATCATAAAATTTCAAGGAAGGCTATTCCCTTTCACTTTTACATGGGAAGTGGGGAAAAAACTTTTTCTCAGTATTTTCTTGGGATAGTAACTGAAAAGAAATTCTCAGGAGAATTTAATCCCTTCTTCCATTACATTTCAGATCTTGTTAGGTTATGGATATACAGCCTGTGTCCTTAGGGGAACTGATTTCACCATGAGTGGGACCATGACAGGCTGAAGAACCTCAAGGGGTTTTTATTGTTCCATGGAAATTCTCAAAGTGGAGATAATTGGATGCTCAGGTGGTTTCTTGTTCCCTGAAGTTCTAGTGGTTCTTAGGGTTGATGCTAAAGGAAGAGAAAAGAATTGAAAACAAGTGATCCAGTAATGAACAGTTAGGTGATTGGATAGGTTTTAAAAGTGAAATGTGGGTGGGTAAGTAAGGTCCTCTGTAGATTACAAAGCCCTTTAGGGAAATCGCAAGCCTGGACGTGACTCAAACCCTTAGCATAATCCTGGTTTCCAATTCTTGCATACCATTCCTTCTTCTCATTCCTCTCAAGAACATATTCTTTTCTTGCTTCATCATCCAATGTGAGCTGGGCATGTTGGCACATGTCTGTGATCCCAGCAGCTCCGAAGGCTGAGGCAGGAGGATTGCAGATTCAAAGCCAGCCTCAACAACTCAGCAAGTCCCTGAGCAACTTAGGGAGAACCTGACTCTAAAATATTTTACAAAGGGGTGGGGAATGTTGCTCAGTGGTTAAGCACCCCTGGGTTCAATCCCTGGTTACCTGCCGCCTGTCCAATCTGTGTGTACTGAATGTATTCATGAACTCTAAGGTATAATTGCTATATACTGGCTCACAATGTAACGTCTCTAAGCGATCCTTTTATTCATCAGCAAAAAGAATTCTCCAAAGTGTAATTGTAGATACAGCAAATGAAGGAAAATATTATGAAATACTCAAGTTTGTGAGATACACCATTGATAGTGTTTCTTGGGCAAGTCTCTTAAATTGTCTGAGTCATATCTTTGTCATCTAAAAACTTTCACAGGGCTCCTAATGAGGATCAGACAATGTGAAAATGTATGGTTTGGGAAAAAATTCAAAAATCAAGTGCTACCAGGGAATGCTAGAGGAATAATAAATCATTTAGAATTTTTTTTTCTAAGTGGGTTTTGAAGTATTGAAGAGGAAACCAGCTAACTCTTCTGGAAAAAAAAAAAAAAACTGGGAGGAAGGTTTTAGAAAATGAGAAGATAGAAAAGACTAATTTTAAAACAGCTATGAGGGAGTAGCTGAAGAAATAGCTCACTTTGGAGAGTGCTCGCCTAGCATGCTGTTATGGTTTGTTTGTGAGGTGTCCCCCAAAAGTTCATGTATGAGACAATGTGAGAAGGTTGAGAGGAGAAAAGACTGGGTTGTGAGAGTCTTAACCCAATCAGTGAATTAATCACATGATGAGATTAATCGAGTAGTAATTAAAGTGGTAGGGTGTGGCTGGAGGAGGTGGGAATTGGGGGTATGTATTTGTGTCTGCAAGTGGATACCTCTCTCTCTCTGCTTCCTGATCACCATGTAAGCTGCTTCCCTCTGCAACACTCTTCCTCCACAATGTCCTGCCTCACCTTGAGCCCCCAGGAATGGAGCCAGCTGTCCATGGGACTGAGACCTCTGAAACTAGCTGCCAAATAAACTTTTCCTCCCCTAAAATTGCTCTGGTTGGGTCCTTTAGTCACAGCAGAAAGAAAGCTGACAATACAGATGCACTGTCATGTGATTAGCTCCTCTTCTGTCCCACTATGAAATCTTTAGTATAATTTCTGTGATCAATGCTTTTAGACTCAGAATTGAGGATGAAGGAGATCACGTTCAGATCTGACATTGAGAAAAGTTATTTGTTTATTGAGTTCTAGTATTTTTATCTGTTAAAATGGACATAACAGTAACACTTTCACTAGAGTATTTGAGGATTAAATGAGATAATGTATATAGGGTACTGATACGTTGTTGGACAAGAAACAGTGTAAATACTACTTAACTGAATCACTGTTCTTGTCCTTGTTATCATTATCACCATCATCACAATCTTAAATGTCCAGATACTGTTGTGACAACCAAAACAATAACAAAAGCACAGGTAGTCATAGTCACTGAGTACTTTCCAAGTGCTATGCACTGTTTGAAGCACTTTACGTGTATTAAACTAATTCTCACTAAAACCTGTGAGATAGGGATTACTAACCCCAGTTTGCAAAAGAAATTGAAACACAAGGAAGTACAAATTATGGTGTATATTTGTTTACTATATAACTTTATTTACTATACAACTTCTCTATAACAAGTCCATGGATTGTAAGCAAGTCATTCCAGGATTGGTCCTAGAATCAGTAATATACAGGCCCTGGTGACTCTTGTGTTTTTGTTGTTTTCCATATCGTTCTTTCATGACTACAAGATGACTGCCACACCAGTAAGCATTCCCTCATTTAATAATATTCAAAGCAGGAAAAGTGGGGGTAGGAGGGAGCTATCTTCATGTAAGTTTTGTTGGTTTTCTTTTTTTTTTTTTTTTCTTCTTCTTCTTCTTTTAAAGGAATCATTACTAGAAATGTATTTGCAAACTACCCCTCAAACTTCAGGGAATAGAACTGGGTCAAATGGTCTACCCAAGCCATCCTCTGCATTGGTAAGCCAGTTTTCTCAAAAAGGAAGAAGCACAAGGAGAATGGCTATTCAGTTGGCCACCAAAGATGATGGGGCCACTCTGACAAATCTTACCAGCCACCCAAGATGAGATTCTGGGGGATGACTGCCTTCACTTCAAGAATGAAAATTTATTACAGGTGAAATTCCTTTGTGCTTGATAGTTATTTCTTCAGCTGGAAAAGAACTTCTTATATCAATTGAAGTTTAATCAAGTATATTTATTTTGGAAAAGAGAGATAAATGGGTCAAAAGAGAGATTGATTCATTCAATCTTCCATTCTTCATTAAATTTTTTAAAATATGTTAGTTTGAGTCCATCCCATTTATTTATTCTTGCTTTGATATCTTTTGCTTTGGGAGTCTTGTTAAATAAGTCTGATCCTAAGCTAACATGATAAAGATTTGGACCTACTTTGTCTTCTCTTTGGTGTAGAGTCTCTGGTCTAATTCCTAAGTCCTTGATCCATTTTGAGTTGAGTTGTGTGCAGGGTGAGAGATAGAAGTTTAATTCCATTTTATTGCATATGGATTTCCAGTATTCCCACATCATTTGTTGAACAGGCTATCTTTTCTCCATTGTATGTTTTTGACTCCTTTGTCTAGTATGAGTTGATGTACTTATGTGGGTTTGTCCCTGTGACTTCTATTCTGTACCATTGGTCTGCCTATTTGGTACCAATACCATGCTGTTTTTGTTACTATTGCTCTGTAGTATAGTTTAAGGTCTGGTATTGTGATACCTCCTGCTTCACTTTTCCTGCTCAGGATTGTTTTGGCTATTTGAGGTCTCTTATTCTTCCAGATGAAGTTCACAAAACAATTGCTTTCTCTATTTCTATGAGGAATGTCATTGGGATTTTAATTGGAATTGCATTGAATCTGTATAATGCCTTTGGTAGAATGGTCATTTTGACAATATTCTGCCTATCCAAGAACATGGGAGATCTTTCCATTTTCAGAGGTTTTCTTTAGAGTTCTGTAGTTCTTATCATAGAGGTCTTTCACCTCTTTGTTAGACTGATTCCCAAATATATATTTTTTGAGGCTATTGTGAATGGAGTGGTTTTCCTAATTTCTCTTTCAGAGGATTCATCACTTATGAATAGAAATGCATTAGATTTATGCATATTGATTTTATATTCTGCTACTTTACTGAATTCATTTATTCTAGAAGTTTTCTGGTAGAATTTTTGGCTCTTCTAAATAGCTTCAAGTGGCTAATAGCTAGATTATTGAATAGACAAATGTTCAGGAAATGGAATATTTTCATTTCCTCATTTCTGTTTATTCTCTCATTAGAGACATTGTTATCTGGTATAATTCTTAACCTTGATTTTACAAAATCTTAAAAACACTTAATTTCACATCAAATTATTATTTTTTCCATAACTTCAAAACACTTTGTGTTGAGGGGTGTGCTGGGCTTTGAATCTAGGGCCTTGAACATGCTAAGCACATGCTCTCCCTCTAAGTTACACCCCCAGCTCCCAAACAGAATTATTTTTAAATCAAAATAGAGGTAGAGATTGGAAAATAATGTATCACAAAGTCAAAACATAGAACATCACAAATAAAAATTTTGTGCACTTTTGTCCTCCTTGTTAGTGATTGTTATTTTAAATCTTCAAAATAGTCAACTATTGTAAGCTGTCGCCTTCTAAGAATATTTTATTCTTCTCAGTTTAGAACCATTTACTACATCTTTCGCCTTTACATCATGGTGGATTTTCAGTTTGATTTAGAATATATATCTATCCCTTTGGAATACTGCTCCTTACTTTATTTCAGTGAAGTTTTGGTTATAACCAGAAGAGCCCACAAATGCCTATCTTATCAGGAAGATGTGACCTCACCTTTGCTTAAAAAACCCTTCCATTCCTGAACTCTGCTTGCAATCTTCATTGTCCCACTCCCCAAACAAGATGCAGCAAAGTTGGGAAGTCTTCAGAGAAGAGTCCCTTCCATGAAATAACTAAAAAGGTGTGGGCTGTGTAATTTTGGAGACCATGATCATGACTCTTCCCATCTCAGCTTTTAAAGCACATGGCCCCTCCCACAAAACATGCAAAAAGCCTGGGTGAATGACACTCCTGTTGAGAGCATGTTCCCAGGACCACCATCCTCCTGCCTCCCCATCCTGCTCTGATACACCTGCATTCCCTGTGCCCTCCATTCCCTGATGCTGTGCTCTAACTTTCAGGGTCCTTCTCTGACCCATCTTCCTGTTCAGAGTCCTTCGTTTGGTTTACTAACTTACATTTCCCACTCAGCTCTTGACTCCATTCATTTTTACATTCTTTGAAGCTAGGATAAAAGATATTCCCTCTACCTAAACAAGATCAGGCAGGTACTCAGCACCTCCATGAAGACAGCAGCATTTAGACAAAATAAGGAAGGTTTGAATGTGTCCTCCAAAGTTCATGTGTTGGAAACCTAATCCCCATGGCAGCATTGTTGGGAGGTGGGCTGAGTAAGAGGTGATTAGGTCATGAGAGCTCTTTCCTCATGAATGTATTAGTGCTGTTATCAAGGGAGTGGGTTAATCATCATGAGTGTGGATTTGTTATAGAAATTAGTTCATGCCTCTCTCTTTCACAAAATGTTGTAGTTAACTTCCATATTTCTATCACCAAAGTATCTGACAAGAAAAATTGGAGGAGGAGACGTTTATTTGGTGTTCACAATTTCATAGATCCCAGTCCCAAAATGATCAATTCTACTGCTCAGGACCCAAGGCGAGGCAGCAGCACGTCATGGGGGAAGGGCCTGGCCAAAGGAAGCCATCTCCTTAGGATGGGGTCAGGACACAGAGAGAAAGAGGGAGGGGAAAGGTAGTTCTGAATAGTCCTGCATTAACAGGAGCTTCTGGGGGACACCTCATATCCCAACCATATCACATGCTCTCTTGTCATGTGATGACTTTCACCATATTTTGATGCAGGAGAGGGACCTTGCCAGATGTGGGATCCATTGGCTGTAGACATTTCAACCTCCAGATATATAAGAAACACATTTCTTTTCTTTTTAAAATTACCCAGTCTGAGGTATTCCATTGTAGCAACTGAAAACAGACTAGGACAGAAGGCAAACTTTATAGCTTAAAGATGTACAATCTAGATCTTAATGGAGCTTGTTTCTAGATTAATAGAAAAGATTACAAACACAAGCTGTTAATTGCATTAAGATAATGAAACCAAAAACTAAAGGTTAAGATGCTTTTAGACAGACTGAAGAATGACCTACACACATAACTTAGGCATTTATGGGGCAATACTTCCCTTGCTATAAAAACCATTGGGGAAGAGAGAGGTTCATGCTCTGGCCAAATGTACCCTCATTGGAGCAGGATACTCATCCAATTGGGTCATGAGACTGATTCAGCACAGTAATTACAGAAACAAGGTTTGAGCTGAAAACATGGAACACTGGGTTTCCCATTTCAAATATGAGTCATATTAAAATTATTTTTATTAGCATCCCCTAGAAGACCACAGCATACCTTTGTATTATTAATTGCACATATATAAGTCTTTAAAAATGCCCTAACATAGTTCTTAACATACCAGAGACTAAAAAATGTGGATTGATAGGTAAAATGACTATAGAGTTTATTTCCAAAGTTTGAAAGATTTATATTATAATGGAAGTCTCTTCTGAAATAATGGAATTAATGTTGAACACTTAAGAAGTCAAACATGAAATGACTGAGAATATAACACTGATTTAGAGCTGGGTTCTAAATGTTCTCTAGACTTATGGAATTCACCCATTTCCCCAAAGATGAAAATAATGTAAAGAAATGATGCCATATGATTATTATATCAAAATTCCATTTGGGTCTGTTTTGTAGAAAAAGAAGTATAGAACAGGTTTCCCATATTCCCACTTCACATTTTGACACATGTTTTTGATACAACTCCTGTGCATGGGGCTTGTCTGTTTTACTATACCTTGTTCCAGAAACAAATTAAAGCAACTTATAAAATCACATAAATTAAGACTCCAAGTAAAATAAGCAAGAAATAAGGGTGGGGATGAAAAATAGAGCCAGGAATGATGTCAGAAAATGCACATCACAAGACCTATATGCTTAGTATGGGTGGGGGATGCATTGGCTCTGGTTCTCCTGCAATCTACACAGAAAGTGAACCTGGTTATAATGTCACAAAATAAATACAGTTGCTCAGGAAACAAGAAGTCATAGCTTTTTTTTTTTTTTTTTTTTTTTGACATAAAGAATAATCCAAAGTTTTCTCCAGGATTTTAATGAAGTATATGATTTAATTAATAAACATTGTCTAGCAACACTCTTAATATGGCCAAAAGGGGGTTTCACGGCTGAGTCTTACAGTGGACTTGAATGTAGGTGTTTTATCAAAAGCACTATATTAAAGCAAGATCTAGTAAAATATTTTAGAGTGGGCCAAAACTACTGTCAAGAACTGGGAAGGCTCTGTGATTTTACCCTATGTGAAAGCTAACATTCATAGTTCATAGATGCTGGAATGAGATGCGAGTCTTCTGGGTCAAAAATGGAGGACAATTAGAGCAATGTCAGAAGTCTGAATAGTGGTATTTGTATCATTTCTGGATCCCAATTCCTACAGACCAAGAGAGGTATAGGTGATATCACAAAAGAACACTGAGCTTGGGGAACTTCAGTCTTTTATGATGGGAAGTAATCATCTATTCCCTTTGCCCCAGAAAGAGAGAATGCCGTTATTATATGAGTCAACAAACAAAGTTCTATCTTCCAAGGCTATGTGCAATACAAGTATTCCCTTAAAAAGGTAGTCTGGACCACAGGAAATCAGTGTCTCTGCTTATAAGATGTGGGCCCTTGGAGAATGGTCATCTAACAACGTTCTATGTCGGACTCAAGCTTTCTCTGGGTCAGTCCAGGACTAACTTTTAGACTGGTAGGAGGAATTGATGAATGTGTTTTTTCCTGTGACATTTATTCATTGTGTGCTTATAGCAGTTTTATATTCCAGGCAGGGAGCATGATAAACAGAAGAGTCATGGTCCCTGCTTCACAAGAAATACAGTACATATTTTATGTGCTTTTCAATCAGTTGTTCCTAAGTATTCTTTCAACAAGATTTTTCATAAATGTCAGTGACAAAATTCAGTAGTCTACAATCTCACTAATATCTGGAGCTTAGCATTTCCATATTTCCAAATGAATGACACTGGCCGAAGAGGCATTTAAACAGGGCTAAGGTTGGCTTTCTCTTGTGAGAACTGAGAAACCTGATGGGATGCACCAATTATTCCACAGTAGTCATCTGTAATGTACCTATGGCCAGAGGGTCAATTCTTCCTTGGAATTAGCTTAAAATCCTTCAATGATTGCATAACCAAAGCCCTGAAGTGTTTATTTCCTATAACGAGGCACCTGCAGTTCCTTTGGAGTATTTGTATCCCTCCTGTCTAGGTGGGAAGTCTGACCTGACAGAAAACTTTTTGTTAATTGAGAAAGTGGAAAGTCCTGTGTGAGACCAGCCTTTCTTAAGCCATTACTCCTCCTGGCCTTTGGAGAGCTATAATAATACTCTTACCATTTTCACTGAATGGTCATTTGTCCTACCAGCCAAGGTAACACTTTTCTTTCTGACAAAATAATCAGATTGGCCTTTATTTAATTAGCTTCCAGTCATTTCCAAACTGCAAATAAAGACTGCTAATGTGGATTGGAATTGGTCTTCTGGCCACACAGAGACGGATTGCCCAAACCCATCTCCCAGCCCTCACACCAGCCCCTCACCGTGTTTTGAAGATCTAGCCTTCTTGTCAACATTTCTGCTGGTATTGTTCCCTCAGAAAACCTGTCACTTCCTGCTAACACTGTGGCCTCACTGGCTTAGCTTCATGGTCATGGCATATAGAAACAGAACCAGCAGGGCCAGCTGGATGAATGTCTAAACTTGGGTCTGAGGGAGCTGCCTGTTGAAGTAGAAAATCAGAGATGAAAAAGACCTGCTAAATAACCCAGTCCCTTCCGTAGCCACTGCCAGAGCATTCCTATGGTGAGAGCTTGGACCGGACCAGCTCCAGATGACTTTAACAATGTGCCTCTCACACTTTATTTGGAAGACAGGGCTGTCTCTTCAATTTTTCTTGTGGTGAGTTTTCTACTTATCATTTCATTTGACTAATTATTCCAGTTCCTGCTTACTGGTTTTGGTTCATCTATAGCAACCCTGTGAAATAAGCTGTTTTCCCAAAAAGTCACTATAAGCAATATTTAAATTAGTTTATTGCCCCAGTCATTCCAACAGTGTGCCTGTATTTGGGGCCATGTGCTGGAGAGGGAGAGAGCGCACATGCATGGACCTCAGAGGTAATTACACCCAGGTTAGAGTGTATTCTACTTACTTGAGAGCTTTACTATTGTCATTTCTTGCTTTCTATGTGCCAGGCACTACTAAATACTTTCTAAAATTCCTACTAGAAAATTTATGAAGTTAGTACTCTCATCCCTATTTTAGAATCTCAATTTTAGCAATTAGGAGTGGAAATGCTGGGTTAAAAGACTTGCTTAAATTGTTGGCTCAGTTGCTTACCGGAGGTGCCTTTTATTGCACCTCTATGTACAGTTTTTCTACCTGTTAAATGGGAGGAATGACTGTGCTTTCCTCATTGGTCATTTTAAGAAATAAATGTCTTTATATGTATAAATTGATTAGATGCATGCCTGAACATGAGTAATAACTGAAATGTAATCAGGATCAATAATATTATCAAAGAAGTTTGTTCAGGGGCACCTTGCTAGTAAGTGGGGTCTGAGTTTAAAACCTTTTATTCCAAAGCATGTCTAAATTATTAATTATTGGAGTACACTGGCTTGGTCAGGACATTAACCTCTTTGAGCCTCTTTCTCACTGATAAATGGAGATAACACCGTAGTACCCGTACAGCCACCAAATTGGTCCTATTGCAGAACCTGGCTCATAGTGGGACTCAGTTGTTAATAGTGTTGTCTCTATAACCATACTTAGAGAATGTCTGTATGTGTATATATTTATGTATATATATTATTGTCCACATATATATAATGTATAGCTAATAGCCCTGGACTTACTCTTAAATGTTTCTCATAATACTGGAAATGCAGAATAGTTCAAAAGTATATTTTTATGAGTTTACTCCATTTCAAAGAAGAATTGATTTGGTTTGCTGGATAATTAAAAACAGTTTCCTCCCTAACAAGGTTTCATTTTATATTTTTAATGTTCTGATGGTCTTAAGTGTGTCTTTTCCAGATTCTTTAAAATAGTCTTATCAAATGTTTCAAAATTGCCTGAATATTTTTTCTTTTACAAATATAAATTGGCCGTAATTTCAATCTTTATGTCACAGAGGGAAGAGAAGAGACAGTTACAACTTCACAAAGGGAAATATGATGATATGTTTTTGCTGTTGTGCCTTTTTTTTTTTTTTTTTTTTTTTTTGGAGTGTGTGGGAAAGGGAAAGGGTGTGATGTCATCTTGTCTCCACCCCCTGTGAGTAAGCCCACAGCACAGCTAAGTGCAGCCGCCCGCCTCTGTCACTGGGAGACCATCCACTTAAATGCAGCTCCAGGGTTGTGAGGCACCCACCAGCATCACTCCCTGGGCGAGGTGGCAAATGCAACATGCTCTCCAGCTTGGGGTGTCTACTTCTCTGTGGAAGTATTATACTTGCCCTGGGAAATGCACAGAAATTGCCAAAAGGCAAGTAGCTCTGATGTTTTATGTTTTGAAAATATTTTTAGGAGAGAGTTGTTTTTAACTGTTGATATTAAATATGATCTGCTTTATCATGTGGAGGGGGGATAGATTTATGCTGCAGAAAGTCAAACTTCAAATGTGTGAAGGGTTTGCTTAAACTATGAATCCCCTCTCTCCATTATTTACTTTTCAATTGCAGCTCTTTATTGCAAAAATGAAAACCAACTTCTTGGTTGGGTATGTTCAAGGGAACTTGAATGGCATAGCTTCAAGTCACGGTATTTGTGTATTGAAACATATTACGTAAAGGGATATTATAATTTGTTGGTTATTTGCTGTTTTTATACCCCTCTTCAGAGACTAAATCAGCACCAGCTTAAGATTTAAAAGCTAATTCTGAAACCTGGGATCTTTGGCATAAACCTCAAGCATACCTGTTAACCAGGAGGACCAGGGAGTCTAGGCAGGTCTGACCAAAGTGTGGTCACGCGCTAAGTGGAAGACACTTCACTCCAGTGGAGTTTGGAAGAGGGTTTGATCTGTTGGACAGGACACTCCCCCTTCTCCTGACTGAACTGCTCTTATTTTAGTGTTGGTATTTTGTTTATGAATGCCATTAGAAGAAAATTAAAGTTTCTAAATTTAAACCCTGAAAACAATGCTTTAAGTCCATTAGCACTGGAACAAGAGGCTTCTTCCTCTCCTGACTTTGAACATAAATGTTGTGTGTACTTTTGCTCCTTTGCAGAGGCACTTTTGGAAGCCAACTTTAGGTCTGTGAAGGCTTTTTATGGCTGCAGACTGCTGTAGTCAGCAGGATTATGAAAAACAGGCTGGAATTTACCGTACAGTTATGATGGAAAATATTGGAGGTAACCCAGAACCACAGGCTTGTCAAAAACAGTGTGTATAGAGTCAGAAAAGTTGTTAGTGTCAGAATATTCAGAAGATCTTGCCTGGGTCCTTTCTCGGAAGGGCTCACTCCAGGATCATCTTGTCTCTAGTGAAAGCTGCTCTTTTCTCACTGGGTAAAGTGAAACTCGAATCCAGAATGTGAAGACTGAAGCATTTGGCTGGTTGGTATTTCACATGGTGATGTGAAAAGCAATAAAAAGACTAAGGAAAACTTCTCAGCTTTGATCAAATAATTATGCAAATAAAAAAGAAAAGCAAACACTATCAGATCTTTTTCTTCTACCAAGAATTTTGTTCCTTGGACATAGTAAACTGTATCTGAAATCATGAGCTACCAGCGTTTAGGATTAACTGTTCATACTGATGAAGCATTTAACAATGACATGGACATATCATTTAAGAGGAATTTGGGGTTTTCCTCTGTCTCAGTACCTATGGATGTTTTTATTTTACTTTCTATTCACTTTTTAAGGATGATAGCCAAAATTTGGTTTACTGCAAACATTTGCAAATTCCAGGTGCTTTAATTATGTTGCAATCACTAAATACAGACTTCTTAATACAGTTTACTTTATTTTCAATGGTAAAGGAAAAAAAAAATAAACAGCTATAAAAAATGATCACAAAACATTTGTCTATTTCACTGAGCTTTAATCTGAAGTGTTTTCATCCAGGTTTCTTTTGGAAATCTAAAAAAAATCTGTAAGTTTGAGAAAATTCCCCATCAAATTGTAACAACTATAAAATAAATGGCACATCTCATTGTTTTTAATGCTACTTTTAATCATGGAAGCTATTGAGGAATGTTCTTTTAGCCGAAGTCACCTTTCTCAAACTGTGTTCCAGGAATAGGTGTTCTGTCCTATGTTGGAGTTGGGGACAGTGGACAGGCAGCTACTTTTTATCAATAATTTGGGGAGCCTTTGATGCATTTTGTCTTTTGAGGTAGGGTAATCACAATAAATGTTAGTGTTTTACAATTTTTTAACCCATTGTTTCCCAAACTCATTTAACTGAAAACCTCTTTTTTCAGTATGATGGTAATGATATCTGACCAGGGATTTGTCTGTTCCAGAACATATTTGGAAAAATACTGGGCTAAAAAAGGATTTAAAAGAAAAGAAAAAAAAAGTTTTCTTTTTTTCTACCTTCCTAAGAGTTAGTTAAGGACTATGTGTTATTTAAGATTGCCATTGTTCATAAAAACAGACCATTTTAACAGATTTATAAAACAAATGAATTTAGCTACACAAACAAGCCCATTGTCCTTATTTCACTCATTTTGCCACAGACTGATAAAAACTTCATCACAGGCCAATATTTGGAAATCACTGGCTTAGCCTAACTTTTATTTTATAAATAAAGGCATCCAAAGAATGGGAAGTTTAGTGATTTTTCCCATGTTAATGGCAGAGCCAGAAGTGGGTACTGGGTTTCTGATTCAAAATCCACATTCTACTCCCTATTTCCCCCTTGGTAAGCAGGGTCCCCCACCCAAAACTTAGGAATCACATTCTGCCATGTGTGCGATGCTATCTTTCCCTTGAATAAAACTGATTCTCACACAGTGTTTAAAGTTCATCTTAATTATCACATTTTCCTGAGGAAAAGCCACATTTTATATCAACATTATACATATTTTTACACATATATGTGCATGATTATTTATAAGGTATCACCTATTACATGTCATTTGCCTATATGCATGTCTGGCCACATACCTTATTTTAAAAAATAAGCTCTTAGAAGATTCCTGATTATTTTTTAAAAGCTTAAAGGGGACCCTGATTAATGTATCTTTTCTCTTCTTCACCATTTAATGACTATATCTTTGGCAAGTTACTTACCTTTGCTGTCTCAGTTTTCTCATCTGTAAAATGGGCAAAATGGTACCTATCTCATAGCATTTTAGGATTAAATGAGTTAAGAGATGCAGAGCATTTAGTAAAGGGTCTTACACATAACTGACATTCAATAAACACTTACTGCCTAGTAGAAAGGTGGCTCAATAGTGAATGCACACTGAATAATATATGATCTTTTTTTTAAAACTGTAAGATAAATCTCTGTGAGATAGCTTGGTGGTGTGTCATTGGTGGACAGGTGGGGTGAGATTGTGATATGTTGTTTTGTGTGACAATGGGGCAAAGCATCCTCCCCTTCCAGCCTGACTGTGGTCCTCCTATGTGGGCAGACACTCTCCAGAGAAAGCTGCACCTTTGCCTTAGGATCAGGGTTTTCATGGGGATGGGGAGAGGGCTGTGTGGCTCCTCCAGGTAAGAACCACTTGAACTTGTCATTCAGGAGGAGAATTGGATCACAACACTCAGGCCCCTGAGATGAATCACATTGTCTTGTACCTTGAGAAGCCCCTGTGCTGCAGTGACCTCTCATAACCTTGCACCATGGAAGGTTATTCTCCCCAGCACACATTTGAAAACAAAACCACATGGGACACTCAGGAGTGAAGGAGCCAATAAAACCTTATAATTGGACATCAGAGGCTGGACACACCTCTGTGCTAAAACTCCTGTGTATGGAGGATTGTATTCAGCATGAAAGCAAAGGATGCTGTTAGGCAAGTCTGTCACACTTCTCTTTAAGGCATGTGTGAGGAAAACCACAGAGGAACATCTGAGTTGCAAGTGTAGTCACATGGTCAGGGGGCCTGAGAATTTTGGGTGTGACTTTGGTCACGTGGCAGAGGGAATAGGCACCTGGCTCTTGGTCTCAAGTTTTACCTGAGAGGGTAGCTATCTCTCACTTCAGATATAAAAACCACAGGAATAGATGATATAATGTAATCATCGTTGCCATTAGCTTCTACTACTATTGTTCTCATTCTCATAGGCAACATCTTTTTGAAGGTGTGTTGCATGTGGTAATTTAGAGCTACATATTTTAATGAGATAAATCTAATTAAACTAAGTCCCTCTGTAAAGTGGGTATCCTATTACTTCCATTTTATAGGGCATCAGATTGTGCTTCTGCGCGTTTAAGTAATTTTCCCCAAATCACACAGCCAGTGTAGCAAAAGACCCTACCCTTGATTTTGATGTACTATCAGTTCTGTGATCTATGTAAAGATACATTAATTGATTCAAGTTATAAAGTCTACCCCATGTCTATGCAGAGCATTGAGACTGGGGAAACAAAGCTTGGCACCTGTCTTCAGGTAACTGGAATTAATGGAGGAGATGGAGTGGAAAGGGATAATTCCAGTAGAGTGGCATCCTTCTCCAATTTGGGTGAAGCACAATAAATTTTGAGAATAGTCAGAACCATCAAAACCAGACTGGAGGTGGCAAATATGGTGAAAGGCACTCAAGCAGAGGTGTGAAGGACAAATGCAATTTCAGACAAGAAGGAGGATGGCTGAGAAGTGAGGGGTGGCTGCTGGGCCGGAGGTCAGCAACTACTGAAGTATTGAGAGGGGAAACCAAGACTGAGGATCCACAGGATGCAATCAACTATGCCTTTCTTGTCTCTTTCTGTTCCGAGTCCTTAAGATTTGCAAAGAGGAAATAGAATGTTGTCTTTAGAGAGGCAGGCACTTACATCTTGTTCTATAAACTTTCCAGTCACTCACCTGGGGGCTGGCCTCTCTCTCTCCATGGAGCCCTCTCAATCTTAATTTTGATGAAACAATAATGTGTCACTCTAAAGGCACAGTTCATGTCTCCAAAGGGTGGTTGACACTTGTGAAGGGAGGGGGAACATCAGATCTCTCCCATCCCAGGGCCGGGAAGTTGGGAGGTTGATGTGGGTGGAGTTCTAATTTTTGAATAATATATATTTATGTATTGCTAGAAAAAATAACTCTGCTGCTAAAAGAAAAAAGTTGGAAACCACGGAATTATTTTAGTATTTTTCTAAAGCTCTAAAGTTCCTTGGCAGATATATTTGTATGTTTGTTTATTCGCGCACTGATTATTGAACATCTGCTAGGTAAAACTGAATGAGAATCAACTCTGCTATAAAATAAATTTAAATTAGGAATGTAAACATCCTGAGGTTTAAGAATAAAATTTCCCTAAGTTAAATGTATGTTTCTAGTTTTATCAACTGTTCAGTTGGGCTAGGAGATATGCAATCTTTAGGAATTTTAGCTTCTCCCTTTCTCTTGATTCAAGTTAATGGGACACAGCTGAACACTTGAGAATAGAATTCATCAATACTGTGTTGTAGCAAAGAAGATGAAAATGTTTTGGAAGGTTTATGTGAGTTGATGAATTGTTTGTCTAAGACAAAAGTGAGACCTTGAGTGAAGGGACAACGCTAGAGGAGATGAGACCAACCATTCTACCTGGGTCATTGTCCTCAGAAAGAATTCCCTCTGAAGTGTTCCCTGATTGCCATTTGTAGTGGTAGGCATAAAAGAGGTGACTTGAATAAAATTTATCTAAAAACAAATTTTAAAAAAGTAAAATAAAAAATAGGATAATATAATGTGATCAATTGCTAGAATAATGAAATAAAAACAAATCTGTTTAAAAATGACCAAAAGTAAAAATAAACTGGATGTAGTGGTACATGACTATAATATCAGCTACTTGGGAGATTGAAGCAGGAAGATTGCAAGTTCAAGGCATCCTGGGCAACTTAGTGAGACCCTGTCTCAAGATAAAATAATATAAAATAAAAATGCTATAGATGTAGCTCAGTGGTAGAGCAATTGCCTAGCATGTATGAGGACCTGGGTTCAATCCCCAGCGCCCCCCCCCACATTGTAAATATAAATAGTATCAGCTAAAAAAAAAAAAAAAAATAGCTAAACATGAATAGGGAAAACAATGTGTTAAATACATACATTTCATTAAATATAACCAAAGTACCATATACCAGGTTAGGTGCTTAAGGCTGTGCTTATGTAAATGATCTCTTTTTATCCTCACACTTGCAAAAAGTATTAGTATCTTAAACAGTGTTCTAGTTATCTTTTTGCATAACAAATTTTCACAAAGTTAACAGCTTAAAAGAATGCATTTATTGTGTCAGAGTTGCTGTGGGGTGGGAGTTTGCCTGGCTTAACTGGGTCTTCTCCTTCACGGCCTTTCATGAGGCTTCAGGGGAGTCTCTAGGGCTGGGTCTCATCTGAAGTCCTGGTTGGGGAAGGATTCACTTTCAAACTATTGTGCTAAAAGAATTCAGTTCTTAGAAGGTCATTGGTCTGAGGGCCTCATTTCATTGCTGGCCTTCATTGACCAGAGGTCACCTCAATTCTTTGTCATATGGGCTTTTTACTACGGTTGCTTGCCCAAAAGAGTCTACAGGCAAGATGGAAATCATAGCCTTATATAGCCTAATTGCAGAAGTGAAGGCCCATCTCTTCTGCCATATCCTATTGGTTAGAAGATGGTGAGAGGTAATTGCACCCTAGAGTCTACTTGCCACAAAATGTTCAATGACTGCTTGAAATCATTAAGTGATATAGTGGAACTGTGAACATCAGAAGTCTGACTCCAGAGAATACACTGGTTTGAGCCTGAAAACTCAACTCCATCAACTTCCCACAGAATTCAGCCATTACTGGCAGATGTTCAATAGGCAAACTGCTTATTTATCTCCCTCCGTAACTGGAGTTAATTCTAGGAAATTCCTGAAAATTGAGATAAGTATCTTAAGAATGCAAAGGCAAATATTCAGCATCCAATGTGAACCACCTTCTCTGTATGCAAGAGGCCAATCAGCACCTAAATTCATTTGTTGATTTTCTCTGTAGTTCATCAAGTATGGCTGATCCGTGTGGGGGGGTCACACAAAGCAAATTCCCCACAATAGAATTGGTTTCATTGATGCCACCATCTCTGAAAGGAAAAAATGTAAGCAAAAGTGATTTTTTAAAATCTCAACAAATATTAAGCAATTAATACTTATGAACTTGGTAATGTAGTCCCTGAAAAATGTGCTTCAGAAATATGAATGGCGTGGCTTTTAGAGTAAATTGAGGAATTACAATGAGGATAAATTTATGTTTGGGGAAAGAAAATATACTTTTGTTACTGGATGTGATGGAAGTGATTTAGAAAATTAAAAGAGCTTATCTCAGATACTATTTAGTATTAATAAAGCAGCAATTCTTCCACGTGCTTTCAGGAAACAAAACAAAATTTAGTACAAAGAAAATATCCTCAGCATGACACTCAGAATCTTGTAGGATGTTTAATAATACTTGAGCACCCTGTGGGTCTCTTCTCTAGGCCATAGTCTCTTCTTGTGTTGGAAAGATTTTAAAGGTCTGGAAGGCACATGGTAGGGAAGATTGACTTCACGGTCTCAGGCTACTCTGGACAAGTTCTGTAGGTAGCAAGACTGAATCAGGATTTAATTCACTGCTCATAATGTTTATTTGCATTTCCCACCAAAAACCTTCCATAGTGAGATTGTTATTATTATGTAGTAGATTTTCCTGACCCAAAAGAACTCTGATTTATATTTTCCTGGAAGTTTGGGATCCTTAGAGTTAGTCTGAGTTTCAAAGCCCTCTCAGAACACAGCTAATGTTCCTCTCTGCAGAATTCTGAAAAGGGAAGTAGAAGATGCAATGCTTCCATAGAAGATTTGTTACCATTCTGTAGTCAATTATTTTGCATCTAAAGCCCATCCATTAGAAATCCAGACCAAATCCACCCACTTCAAGCACCTTATGATCAACTTAGAAATTACTTGTAGAGAAAAGTTTTGCCCAATTCAAACCTTTCCTGTGATAGAAAATTTAGCATTTTCTTCTTTTAACAAAAGTTCACCAATATTGTAACATCCATCGCAATACTTTTAACCCTGGCTGCACGTGAGGATAACTGAGTTTTCAAAAATATCGGTAATGTTCTACTGCCCCTGGCCGCATCATGATTCAGGGTGAGATATTTTAGAAACATTTCTCAGGTAATTCCAACATGGTCAGGGCTAGAGAATAACTAATCAACAATTTTTGAAATAAATCCTTGTGGAAGAATACAGAGTAAAATTTAAAAGTTGCAAGTAAATTATTTTGCTATTTATGTTTTAATTTCTATCAATTTAAAAGTTATTATTATTATTTTTTGCCTTATTCCAAAAATTTTCAGACTTCCTTCTCAAAGTACATACAAAAATGCTTACAATTAAGATTAACAATTGTTTTTCATATTAGGACATAAGAGATAATCTCTAATTTTACAAAATCTCAGAAGCTAGATCTGAGAAGCTATGACTTATTTTATCAGTTTATCAGGACTGAACTTACATTTATTCTTTTTGTCATCAAAGTAGTATTTTTAAATCATCAAATAAAGATTACAAAGATGAGTAGGACATTTCCTGCCTTTGAGGAGCTTGAAATCAGTTCTACTTGACCACACAGAAGTCATTTTATGTGAAATCATCAGTGTCTTAAATCTTTATCCTCATTTAACAACTGAATTTCTGCGAGTTAGGCCTTTCCACTGTGTTGTCATACACTAGCTTTGATATACATAAATAAATGAATTCATGTGTCAGGTAAGAAAAACCAAGACCCCATGAGCTCATCAGTGTACAACATTGGAGTGAAGCAAGTGTGCAATGATTTTCCTTCTTTGCAAAGTCCTGGTGACATGAATTCTTTTGGAAATGGTTTCTTTAATTGTGTACATTACCATATACACTCTTCTTTCTGTTTTAAGGACAATTTTTGAGCACACAGCAAATTTTATAAACCTAAAACCTCTTTGAAATGCATTCCATTGCATCTCCAATACAGGGAAAGGTTTCTGAGCAGTGAGCAGACCTTGTGAGGACCTGAACTGGGGTGCTTTTGCTTTGGATGTGATGCCAAGGTGAAGTTTCAGATTTCCTTTCTCCGTAAATACCATCCTTTGATTTTTCCATTCTGTCGGCTGGTAAGAAAACATTCTGGTTTTCCACGGGCCCTATTGAGAGTACACTGTACACATGCATGTGAGGGCATGCAAGACCTCATAGGCCTTCTTTCTCTGAGAGCCTCAGATTCTGTCATTTAAGGAGGAGTTTGGGGTGGCTGCCAAAGTCTTGCTGGCAGAGAACTCTGGAATTCAGTCCTGCTCCAGATACGCTGTCAGGGAAGGGCGGACAGTTCCTTCTCCTTTCACTTTCCCAGATGGACTAAACCACCCCTAACCAGTTGGTTTAGGCCAAAATATCAGATGATCTGAAGATTCGCCCTATCCATTCCTCTTCTTCAAACACCCTCTGATGATCCTGTTACAGAATTCTGCCCTAACTGCTCATATTTTCACTAGCATGAGAAGGAAAATGTTGATGGACATGCACTTTCATTCAGGTTTATCCTAATCCATAGTTTCATTCTAAATTGAGAAGATGAGTATTGAAAGATAGCAATATAGCTTAGTTGGTAAACCACCGAAGTAAATGTGAACCTTTGAACATCAGAATTCTTCCTCTGAAAAAAGGGTATACCATCAGTTCTCTTTTGAGCTTCCACTAATAAATACTATTAGGGTGACTTTAATGGATGTTTCAGTAGTAACTTTCTTAACCAAGGTAAGAGGAGATGTGGAAACCAGGTGTACTTTGCCTTCTTTGGCAGTTAGAAGGACATCTGCTGGATGCTCCACCATCTGGAAAAGATGCTGAGAGATGAGAGCACCTACTTGCTGGATGTCAGTGGTTAATATGTCAGGATCTGTGATGTGGCAGCCTCACACCTGAGATAGGGTTTAAGGAGTTGGGGTCAAGCCACTGTGGATGCTTTACACATAATCCTCACCATCAGCATCCCACTCTGTTCCCTTGTCCATCTCTCTCTTCATGGGTTTGGAAGGTCCTGCTCAGAACAGATTGGCCTTTTATTGTGAAAGATTTGGGAGCACAAGTTGTGGTCCTGGGAGGCAGCTCTGTGTGACTTGCCTTTCTGCTAGGTGCCTGCTACAGTCTGGTTGATTCCCAGGCATTGGGTTAGTTTGATCAGGTGACTGATGAGTCCCCTGATGGGACCCTTTTCCTGCCTCCCTTTCTTTGTTCCTCATCCTTCTCTTTCCTAAACCTTTAAGCCCCTTCTTCTGCCCTTGCACTTCCTCCCACTTCCTCCTGTCCTCTTTCCCCTTTCTCTCAACACTATAAGAGTCCTCAGGGTATTCTCCTGGCTTCCACCCGCAGCCACTCCTGCTGACCACTTTGGCTCATGCTCTTGCCTCACAGCTGACTCTCCATCTGTTTGGATGCACCAGGAATCATCCTTTAGAAGACAATGCACACTTTATATCTTTTTCAAGGCAGGACTATTATTTCTATGTCATGCTAAGTTTCTATTAGATTGAAAATATCATGTTTTCTTTCTCACTTATCTTGGCATCAGCAAGCTTGAAAAAAAGCTCATTTATATTCATCTAATAAGCTCTGAGCTAATCAGATTGCACAAACCACAACTGTATGTTCACATCATAGTTCATTCTTAAATGGCCTCGAGTATAGCATACATTATTATGTCCTGTGAAGACTGGCAACAATATACATGTGACAAAAGCTAGGTATTGTAGTGTCATTGTGTGAAGTTGGTTTTATATTTGTTCCTGGTTTGTTTGTTGTAGTTTGATATTTTTGAAGAACTTAGAGAAAATTTGGTTGTTTTCCCGTGGCTCAGTGAGTTGGATCTTATATTCAGATGCCATGTTTCTCTTCATTTGACTCATAACCAACATTTCCATGAAGCTGAACTTCTGTGTAAAGTGTCCCCAGGAAATGTGATCCTGTAGTTGGCAACCAGATCACAGTTGCAGGCATTGAAGTTCTTTTCAACATGCCAGTTTCCCTCTTTGATCTCCATTCTCAGGCTCACCATTTTCTTTGCAGTAGTCAACAGATGACTTCCAAATTTTCCTCTCACTTCATTTACAGCCCTCCTCTTTCCTGCTTTCATGTCTTTTCAAGTTCTGATCCCTCTGCTTGGAAGACCATCCATGATACCTGCCATAGGAACTTTGTACATTTTCTTGGCATTTACACTTTTTCAACCATAACCTGTATTAATAATTGAACAAAAATACATATCCCATCAGTCCTCATATATCCACTTATGAGGATTCAACACTGTGGATTGAATATATCTGAAAAAAAATTCATCTCTACTGAAAATGTGAAGGCTTTTTTTCACCATTATTCACTAAAAAACCACAACTACTTACAATAACATTTACCCTGTACTAGTTATTTTAAGTCATCTAGAGACAATTTAAAGTATTTGGAAGGATGTGCATAGGTTGTACACAAATACCAGGCCATTTTATATTAGGGACTTGAGCATACATGGATTCAATATTGGTGAAGGATTCTGGAACCAATTCTTCATGGATGCCAAGAGAAGACTGTGTATAAATTATGTTTCCAGATCCAGGTGGTTGTGTACTTGAACATGTGTGTCCTGTGCTAAGTTATGCTGGTCCTCCTTGTGACACAAATATATAAATATATAATATATATATAAATTATATGTAAATATATTCTATATAATATATAATATAAATATATAATATATACTTTATATAAATATATAAGTTTATATATATATTTAGATATAAAAACCAAAAATCAATCAAATTTTGTGTGATATGATTTTTTTTCTTTTTTTAAATCTGGTCTAATTAGTTATACATGATAGTAGAATGCATTTTGACACCCCATACATAAATGGAATATAACCTCTCATTCTTGTTGTACATGATGTAGAACCACACTGGTTGTGTAACCATATATGCACATAGTGTAATAGTATCCCATTCATTCTACTGTCATTCCTACCCTCAAATCCTCTCCCCTTCCTTCACTCCCCTCTGTATAATCCAAAGTACCTTTATTCTCTACCCCCCTTATTGTGCATTTAGCATTCCACTTATCAGAGAAAACATTCATCAGCCTTTGGATTTGGGGGATTGGCTTATTTCACTTAGCATGATATTCTCAGCTTCATCCATTTATTGGCAAATACCATAATTTCATTCTCCTTTATGACTGAGTAATATTCCATTTATGCATATATACCATAATTTCTTTGTCCATTCATCTGTTGAATGGTACCTAAGTTGGTTCCACAATAACTTAGCTATTGTGAATTGAGCTGCTGTAAACTTTGGTGTGCCTGCATCACTATAATATGCTGATTTAAGTCCTTTGGGTATACACCCAGGAGTGGTTTAACTGGATCAAATGGTGGTTCCATTCCAAGTTTTCTGAGGAATCTCCAGAAAACTGCTTTACATAGTGGCTGCACCAATTTGCAGTTTCATTAATCTCTAGGATATATGAAGAGCTCAAAAGACTTAACCTCCCAAAACAAATAACCCAGTCAATAAATGGACTAAGGAATTGAATAGACACTTTGCAGAAGAAGAAATACAATTGATCAACAAATATGATTGATTTTTGATCAACATATTAATAATAGTGATTTAGCATTTTGCTCTTATGTAGAATAATCTAATTACAAAACCCTTTATGAACAGTCTTATACTGAAGCAAGTGACATTTTTATTATCCTGTTTTGGAAACAACTCAAATATTGATATTTCAACTGAATCACCAGAATGACTAACCAGATATATCATTGAATCACTTAGAGATGTAATAATATTTCATACTATAGTTTAGCCTAAATTTCTTCTGTACATATTTTTGGCAAGAAATCCCATTTTCACACTTTTTCACCAACATCTCAATGCTTTTTCAAATATTTTCAGGTGCCTTTCTCAGCTATTTATAAAGAACATGCATTTAGTTTTATAATCTCCTAAATTTGTCAGCCGAATTGCATTATATAACACTTGTTCTTAATTGGCCGTTCAATCCAAGCATCTGTTTTCACTTATGTCAGAAAATTAAGACAACAAGTATTTACCGTGGTGTTTTCCAAAGTCGTCATAACCCATGGCTCAAATGTCCTCTGCAAGGGTTTTGTGGTGTCCCAGAAACCTCCATTTCAAATATTCCTTTTCCTGGCTGGACGATGATACGCCACAAAGAGACCACAGACATTAACACTAAATAAACTTCCTGTAAATTATCAAGCAATTTAAAAGGCATTAAAGGATAAGCATTTGCAGAGTACAGATGTTTTAGGGATATCTCTTTCCAGGGACTTTCTTATTTTGTGAGTGCTTGTTTCTTAAAAAGAGGGAGAGGAGGGAGGGATGGAGGAGGAGAAAGAAACACTTATCTCATTTATCTACTGAGCCTAAGGCCTCTTCCATCTACCCTTCTTCCTTTATGTACTTACATCCTACATCCACAAAGCCTGCTTGCAGACCACAATTAAATGGGAATAGTAAATAAATAAATAAAACCTTGAATTTTGTTTTATTGAAATTCAGCTTTTTAACAAATGATTCTTACACTCAGCTTGAACATCCCTATTCCAAACACTGAAATCCAAAATGTTCCCAAATCTAAAACTTAGCACCAACATGATACCACAAGTGGTAAATTCTACCACTGACCTCATATGATAGGTTACAGTTAAAATGCAGATGTACCAAAAATATTGTGTAAAAGTATTTTAAGACTATGTGTATAAAGTGTATATGAAACATAAATGATTTTCATGTTTTGACTTGTATCTTATTCTCAAGTTATCTCATTATGTATATGCAAATATTCCAAGCATATAGGATAAGGGATCCTCGTATTGAGAAACATGGAATTGCTGAATGCTCAAGCTGTACTAAGCATCAGAATCACCACGGGCTTGAAAAACTTAGAATGCATAGGTACTGTGGCACATGCCTGTAATCACAGCAACTCAGAAGGCTGAGGCAGGAGGATCTAAATAAAGTTCAAGGCCAGCCTGGGCAACCTAGTGAGATCCTGAATCAAAATTTTAAAAAGACTGGGAATGTAGATCAGCAGTAAAGCACCCTCAGGTCAGTTCCAGTACTAGAAAACAGACAAAAAATCAACTCAGAATGCTAGGCCTCATTACCAGTTTCTGATTCAGTAGATCTGAAATGGGTGTTCAGAGAATAACAAGTTCCCAAGTAATAATAGTACTGCTGATCCTGACACCATATTTTGAAAACCACTGAAGGTGAATCTTTTTAGAATGAAAAGTTCTACCTCACTCAACCTCACCATACTATATTCAGCCAACTCAGATTCAATTGTTCTAATAATCTGCATACTAAATAACTACCACTGATGATTCTGATGAGATTAAAAATATATTGAAAAATATATTTGATCTTTTAATATAATCAGCGTTAAGCACTGAGGCACTAATTTGAAGAAAATGACTAACATACACTTAGCTGACTTATGAAGGTTTTTATCTTAAATTTGGAGAACCTGTGCTTTCTGCAGTTCAGTATGTGGTACCTGTCTACGAGTAACTCCTAGGTCTTGTGGTGAACGTGCTGTCTGCCTTTTAAATTTAGACTCTTTTACCCTAGCTAGCTGGAGCCCTGGGTAGCATTCGTTTAATGTAACCTTGTTTGGTGGTGAATAATGTTTAAAACTTGACTGAAAAGGTTTTGGTGACATTATGAGCTATATTAGTGGGAGTCATTCCACTTGGGTATGCATGTTGAAGTTAATGCCTAATACTAGTTGGGCAATGAAGACAAACTTCAAGATAAACTTGGTACTTCACACAACAATTTTCTGTCATTTTAAATTTCACAGGCTGTTAGCCACCTGTCAGCTCATATTGGACATCAGCCTATTGTGAGCATTAGCTATGATATTTGTACTTGGCAGCTAGCTGAAAGCATTGTGTGTGTAGCTTTCAGGTTAGTTTTTCTTAGCTAAGGGCATCCATAAAACCTTTGAATTCGTATATATTTGTGGGTCTGTGCATTTTTAGGTGTGTTGGTTTTTGGCCATGAAGCTATTTAAGAAGTCTAAGAGCCAATAAAAGTTAACAGCTGTTGAGACAGAGCCTTTACTCGGAGAATTAGGGTAGGTCAAGAAAATGGTTAGAAAAATATGCAGAGACTGAGGAGAGGGTTAGGGGATTTTTCATGAAAAATCTCAAACTTTGTAACTAAGATGTGAACACAATTTATTTTTTGTAATTGATTTTGATATGGCTGAAAAAATGTAAGTGTGGAAATAGTGTGTCCAAACGGCCCTTGATTATTCTCACTTCCTGTTATTCATGTTCTTATATTTATGATCTTGCACAAGATCATACTTATGATCTTATATTTATGATCAAGACTGACCCATGTATCCATTAGAACACAGAAGTGCAGTGAAGATCTGTGACCTCAGAGGCTAGGGTGTAGAAGATTTTGTACTTTTAACATTGCTTTTTCTTTTGGCTTATCCAATCTGGAGAAAGGCAGCTGCCATGTCATGGGACTCTCAAACAATTCTGTGAAGAGACTTGTGAGTTGACAGACTGAGACTTCCTACCTATACAGCAAAAACTTGCTAGCCATAGGTGTGAGCCATCTTGGAAGTGCATCCTCCAACCCCAGTCAAGCCTTCAGACACAGCCCTGGCCAATATGTTAACAAAATTTAGTGAGAGATTCTGAGTCACAGCTGCCCAACCAACTTCTTCCAAGTTCCTGATCCATAGAAAATGTGGATAAGTGCCTTTGTTGTTCAAGCCACTAAGTTTTGGGTTAATCTTATAACTATACAGGGAGTGTATTTTCTACCTTAAAAATAAAAGATGCTGAAGGACTATTTAAGTGGAGGAAATATAGAATGCAATGTAGATAAACTTTTTTATGGGCATACAGTTTTAAAAATAGAGTGTTGCCTATGGGCAAAAAATAAGTGAGACTAAATTCTGGAAGAGAGTTTTTGGATCAATTACCTTTGCAGAACCATGAAACACTGGGCATAAATGCTAGCTAAGTGATAATACAAATATAGGAACAAATATCCCTTTAGAGAAAACTCAATGTGTGATAGTTTAGAGCAGCTTAAAGACCAGTTCTTCTGCGGACTTCATAAATGGCCTTCTCCTTCTTTCCAGAGGCTAGATCAGGATGAGCTGTAGGCCATGGGTGTGGATCTGTATTGGTTCTGCTATCATTTAGAGAGTCGACCTCTAGGCCTGAGATAGCCTAGAGGGAGCCAGATCCAAGATCCACCCTGCAGCTGACCTACATCACTGAGTTCCCCTGAGGAACAAATGGGCCTCGTGGGACAAGCCTGGATCAGGCCCGGCTTTCACCTCCTTGGCCTCAGCTTCAGGCCCAAGGCCCATCAAGACTGGCCCATGAATGCCTTGGCATTCTTCATGGAATTTTATCTCCAGGGTGGCATTATGAAATTTCTTATCTTTTATAGAAATCATTTTTATAAGTACCCAACATAATAGGAAAAATAGAGATATAAAGAAGAAAAATGGGTATTGTCCCAGTGTAGTTGATCTCCTAGTAAAAGGAATTGACAACTAAATTAAAAAAAACCCATATACGAAAGGCTACAACTGAGGAACAAATCAAGCTGAATTTGGCATAGGAAAAAAGGAATGTATTTTGCATGGGAAAGTTGGAAAATCTTTGAATAAGGCCTTTTCTGCCATTCTGCAAACATTTTATGGCATTTCCACAAGTGTTTTATTTTTTAAAAGCTTCGTGTAGGGAATTTCTTTCTATAATCTCTCTGTAGAGGGTGAGCAAATTTCTCTAACTCTAAACTGGAATACACAGTAGTGCCGAAGATACAGGTAAGTATGTGTATAAACTGGGGTTCTCCCAGAACATTAAACAGGCTCTAGTTCTATACTCTAGCTAGAGTATATTTTATTAACTGAGACCATTATTGTTTTAAGCCAACCCTATTTGCTTCCTTCAAAAAAAATCACTGTTTATAAAATTATTACCAAGAAAAATCACAGATCCTTATCAGTTAATAAGACCTTATGAACAAAGAAAATAACAAGACATAAATTTGGAGAAGCAGTTTCATCCAGAACCAAATCTCAGTCTGGGTCCCTAGTCTTTTTTACTAATATGTTCATCATTCAGGGAGTTGCAGAGCCCCATGTGGCTTCTTGCTTTTGCTTAGATTTAGAGCATGTTGGACTTGACCTTCCCCAGTGTCCTATCAGAGATGCCAAGGAAGGGCTGCTTTTGTAGAAAAAAAACAGCTCATTTCCTACCACTCCTTTTTATCCACCCTCAATAAACACACTTAATTAAGCAAGAAAAACATTCAGGCTTTTGAAACAGACTATTTGTAAAGGATGATGTGGATTAAAAAAACAAATCAAAGCAAAAGATTTGAGTCAGGTCTGAAAGTATCACCCCAATAGGCAAGTGCCACTGGAAAAATCACAACTGTGACTAGAAATCAGCTGTCGTATAATCCTTTTTCCATTCAGTCCTTGAAACGTGCCTTTCATCCTCACTGACCCATCCTCTGGCTCCTGGATGGCACTGGGGGCCCCCTGCTAAGGGACTTACTCCTAGGACCTTAGAATTAGAGGTGTACTGCTTTTAGGTTTGGTTTTGTTATCTTGCTTACTGAAGTTGAATTACAGATTAATAAAATAAGGAAGTATCTTCCAGTGATTAATGACTTTTATTTATGTATGTTCATGTTTTTTGTCTTCTCAATATCCTGATTTCTCTTTTTGTTAAGACAAGGGAATTATAACAATGTTCTTTACAAAATTTCCCTTACTGTTACTAATATGTAGAATGATTAAATAATCTTTGGATTGGTATGTAAAAAATGACTAACTTCTTTTACAGTAGAACTATCTTGCCTAGGTTGTCCACAAAAATCTTGTCTGTTGTCTCTTAGAGAACAAATATCTCAAATGGCATCTTGGGCAGGTTTGGTTTTCCAGATTGTCCTTTCTTGGGATACCTATTATCCCACATCACACCCTGGAGCAAACCATGATTTTTATTTTTAACATTACTCTGTTTATTAGTAAATACTCTGTAGTTATAGCTTAATCTAAGGAATAAGGAAAAACATGACACTTTTTCATCTTTCTTTCCAAATTTAAGCACACTGCCAAAAATGTTTTCTGTTTCCTACTGGATTACTTCATCCAATCTGATAACTTTTTTAGTCTGTCAGTTTTAATCAAGATGTAAAACATTTCTGTGACTCCAGAACATTCCATTGTACATTGTGGTTCATCCTTTTCCCTATTTCCAGTCCCTGGTGACCACTGCTCTGATTTATGTCCTTATAGTTTTACATTTTTCAGAATACACTGTAAATAGAAGTGTATGAAAAGAAAATAGTAGTATATGACATATAGCCTTTTTTGTCTTTTTTTCTTTTAGCATAATGCTTTTGTGATATATTCATGTTATGTCAGCTATTAGTAGTTAGTTCTTTTAATTACTTTAGTAGGATTCCATTATATGACTGTACCACAATTTATCTGGTCATTAATTGATGACATTTAGGTTATTTCTAGGCAATCATGAATATAACTGCTCTAAACATGTGATTATAGGTGTTCCTATAAACATATTTTCATTTCTTGGGGTAAATGTCTAGGCATGGGCTTACTTTGTCATATACAATCTGTATATTTAACTTGATAAGAAATATCACACTCTTCCCAAGTGGCTATAGTATTTTTATAGAAAAGTATGAAGATTCTAGTTGTGCTGTTCATTTGCCAAAACTTTATATTGTCAATATTTTCAGGTTTTTTTTCTTTTTTTCTTTCTTTCTTTCTTTTTTCTTTTTCTTTCTTTTTTTTTGGTACCAGGGATTGAACCCAGGGGGCTTAACCACTAAGCAACATCCCCAGCTTTTTAAATTTTTTAAAGTTTGAGACAGGGTCTTTCTAAGTTGCTGAGCTAATTTTGAACTTGTGATCCTCCTGCCTCAGTCTCCCAAGCAGCTGGGATTACAGGTGTGTGCCATAGCACCCAGCTAAAATTTTAGCTATTCTAATGGGAATGAGATAAGTTTTGAATCCATAACTCTATTCCTTAGAGATTTTGCTCATATTCATTAGGCAACTTTCCTATAAAAAAAAAATGAGATCCATTTTCTTAGAACCACATCTTTCCTAAAAGGTAATAGGCAAATTGATTTGCTGGAGCCCACACTGATTTTTTTTAATCAAATGGGATAAAATAAGGAAATCGATTGCATTTGCCTGGCACAGAGGGAGCATTACATTCATAAATCATCACAACCCAAAATTCTACAACCTAAATTGAAATGTCATATATTTTTTTCTTCTTTGGGCTTTAATACTCAACTTAAACCTGCTTTAAACACTTTGATCTGGGAGAAAGATGCCAGACAAATTTGGGCATTCCATATTATACAGAAAAGAAAGCTCTCCCCTTTATCCATAACCGTAATGTGATTAGGAGGCATGAGGAAGAAAAACAATCACTGGACTTAGTATTTACTTTACTTTTAATTGGATAGTAGCCCTGGCAGAAATAATTTAATCACTCTGGAGTTTTCTCATCTAAAAAACTCAGAGCATAATACAGTTGATTCTCATTATTTGTAGTAGTTATATTCTATAAAGTCACTGCAAACACCAAATTAGCCAATGCTGTCTATTGCGTCCAGGTTCCTGTGAGCCTCCGGTCACAATATTTTCATCAATGGCTAGGTATATGTCCTAGTTTTATGTGTGTTTCTGCTAGAAGATACCTTATTTAATAAATGTTGTTGATTATTTAACATTGAATTCATGACTGACACACTTCGTTGCTCATGTCTGAATGAAGCTTACCTCACAGATTTTTCTCTACAAGGTGCATTGTAGCTCTTGAGTTTAGAAACACTAGGTAGCCTGTCAGCATTGTACTCAGGGACCATTTTAAACAGTTAAATCTCCAGCAAAAAGCACAAGAGTGGGAAAAGTATAGCTCTAAATATACTGTGTGAAGGACACTTGTATACAGTCTGACAACTGAAGAAAGAGGGCAGAGAGTCACCTTGGTCAACCTCAGCTGAGAATGGGCAAATGGAGTGACTCAAGTTTTTCTCTGCTTTTCACATGTCCACAGATAACAGTAAAAGTGCTTTGAATATTGACTTGGTTATAAATTTTTAAAAGCAGAAAAATTTGCAAAAGTGGAATCTGCTAATAGGTTCGACTGACTGGATTTGCTACTCAGGCTGGTTGATGTGAAAGACATGGTGATCCTTGTCATTATTGTTTCCCAGCCACAGCCCCCCAAATTTAGAACATTCATTAGAAGGAAAAGAAGTCAGTGCTTACATGTCTGCTGGGCCTCAAACACCCTAAGCATATTAGGGAAACTGGAAAGCCTACTGGAAGTGTTTATTTACCTTTAAAATATGCATTAACATGGAGATAACATCAGGATGAAGAGCCTTGACTGTCAAAAATAATAACTTCATTGTTCGATTTCTTTAAGGTGGGTACAGGCTTGTTGGAACCTGGTTGTTTTTGTGCATATTTATGGAAGCCTGTAGGACCATTTTTAAACTAACTGGTCATCCATCACTTCTTTCCTTGGCTCCGAGTAATTTCTACATTTTAAACGTGCTTTGTAAATATTTGCAACCACAGGTTTATTTGTAGATTCCTTTCAGTATGGATAAGTTTTTTTCACATAAAAATTTAATTTTGCTTTTCAGTTTGCAAAGCACTTTCACATAATTATCTCTCACTTACTTAAATTTCCATGACGTGAGCTTCGTTTTTAAAAATAGAGTACAGGTGTTGTTTTAATGTCCGTATGAAATTAAGAAATTTTAGACACATTGTGCTACTGAGGTGAAATTACCAGGTGGAAGAAACGTTTTCATAGGAGTCCCGTGTCCCAGGGAGGGATGACATTCCATTCCCAGTTGCCCTCTTTTCTACCTCTTTTTGGAAGGCACACCCGTCTCAGCCTGCATTTCTGTGGTTCTTCCACTGAAAAAGTACACGTTGATTTGACTGGCAAGAAACTTCATACCACCTTTCTGTTTTAATTTCCACTTTCAGATCTATTTTTGATGACTTTGTTCCTAATTCGTTTATTTAAAATGTGGTTTTATTAGAATAAAGAGAAACACCTTGAGAAGCAGAGGAGTGAAATTCAAGTTCCATTCACATTGACTGAACATCTTTTCAAACACCAAGCTTTGCACTTGTTTCTTTCATTCCTATTGCATGATATACATCCTAATAAGGCATTATTAATAATGCAGGCGGGGGACAAGGGAGGATTCAGAATGGGTGGCAGGCGTAAGAGTGGAAGTGCATTTTATTTCTGGGACCCACCCATATTCTCACTGTTCTTCTTCCCAGAGCTGGGGCCCTAGGGCCCCTGTTATGGTTTAGATAGTAGGTGTCTCCCAAAGCTCATGTGTAAGACAATCCAAGAAAGCTTAGAGGTGAAATGATTGAGTTATAAGAGGTCTGACCTAATCAGTGCATTAATCCAAGGACAGAGATTAACTTGGTGGTGACTATAGGCAGGTAGGGTGTAGCTAGAGGAGGTGGGTCCCTGGGGTGTGCCTTTGGGATGCATATTTTGTCCTTGTTGCGAGGAGCTCTCTCTGCTTCCTGGTATGATGTCCTGAGCTCCCTTCCTCCACCACACTCTTCCTCCATGATGTTTTGCCTCACCTCAAGCCCAAAGGAATAGAGTTGACTTTCTATGGATAGAGACCTCTGAAACCGTGAGCCCTCAAACTTCTCTTCCTCTAATTGTTCTTGGCAGGTCTTTTGGTTGCAGCAAAGAAAAATCTGACTAAGACAATCCCTAAAGACATGTTGCTCCCTTCCAGACTTGCCTGCCCACTGGCAGTGCTGTCAGACCAACCCATCATCACGCTCTGTCAGAATGTCCGTCAGTACCTCAGTCCTGATGAGAGAGCTGACTCTCTTTTTTAAATCTTATTTTTGATTAACAGGTATTAATTGCATATATTAATGAGATCCAATGAGGTATTTAAGTACCTTCTCATTTATAATTAGGGGTTAATAGTTGGTGACAGCTAAATGTCTTATTTCCCTGGAACAATTGCTTCTTATCTAAAGGGCTTGTGTAGATAAAGCCTTAATGCAAAAGAACCAGCCCTGTCTTCTCTAATAGGCAGATTCCAACCACCAGGTATATCATAGGGGCAGAATTTGTTAAAGTGTAAGAGTCATTCCTCTCTTAAATCACATCAAATAAGTGATCACCTATTCTATTTACCTGTCAAATGGGTCCTGAAAAAACCACCACGCAGTATCTTCACTGCAGACAAGTCTTGACAAATACAAATGTTTGCTTGAAACTTGTGAGGACTGTTAGAAAAAGGCTGTATATTGAATCCAGAAAGTGGTATCAGTACTTCCAAAATTGCTCAACCCCACGATAAGAAAGCAGTTCAAAAATCTCTTTACTTGATGGACTCCTCGGAGTAACTCATTTTTAAGTAGGATTTAAAGAGAAAACTCTTGTTAGAGCATGTGTCCTGAGCCCACGTAAGGGCCACTGCCTAATGGTTTCATTGTGATACTGAGATGGAGTAAGAGTTACCAACAAGTGCGGTGCGCAGCCCTCTCCATCCTACTTTGCCCACTTGAGTTCTTCCGCCTTCTCCACACTCTAAGGATAGGAGAACAAATGCTGTGGGACCAGAGAAAAGTTTTCAGCACAAACTAAAGATCTCCTCTCCTCTGGGGATGGCCCTGGAAAGGGGAGTGTTATGGTTTGAATGTGAGGTGTCCCCCCAAAACCTCACATTTGAGACAATGCAGGAAGGTTTGGAGGAGAAATGATTGGGTTCTCAGAGTCTTAACCCAATCAGTGAATTAATCCCAGATGGGATTAACTGAAGTGGTAGCATGTGACTGGGGGAGGTGGGAATTGGGGTGTGGCTATGGGTTTATATTTTGTATATGGTGAGTAGAGTCTCTTCTCTCCCTCCCCCTCTCCCTCCCTCCCTCACTCATGATACAAGCTGCTTTCCTCTGCCACACTCTTCCGCCATGATGTCCTGCCTCACCTCAAGCCCAGAGGGATGGAGCTAGCCTTCTATGGACCTCTGAAACGGTGAACCCTCAAATAAACCTTTCCTTCCTCCTCTGTAATTGTGCTGGTCAGATAATTTATTCACAGCAGCGAAATGGCTGACTAAAACAGGGAGAGAATAAACCAGGAGCTCATGGGCTCTCCGCCTTGAAAAGGAGTCTGGGGATCTTTCCAGAGTGGGTGAGAACAAGTAAATTTAACCGAAGCTACTGTGTTCCAAGTTCTTTGGTTTTTCTGAATATTTGAAAAAGACTAGAATAAGACCCCAAATCCCAGTGTGGCTTCATAAATCTCTAAGTGTCACATTACTTTGTAGCTATTTACCTGGGAGTTGGTTTTATGTACTTTGTCATACTTTTTAGTGTGTTTGTTTGGGAAAGAACTATAGCTTTTCCCCCAGGTGTCCAGCTGGGCACTCTACTTTTCACAGGAATAAAAACCTTTGGCTTTTGGAAAGCCAAAGCGATGCTCCTGATTTTACCACTGAGCATTGTTAAGAAATAAGAAGCCTAATTTTTGCTTTGGTCAGTAATTCAGTCAACAGATATTTATTAAATGCTTACTCTGTAACTCAGGCCCTATAGGCAATTGGATGAAGTTAAGATTGTCCCTTTTTTATAACATAGATATGAACAGCTTCAGAGGCAGTTGACCATGCAGGCAGGTAGCCTGTAATAGAATTGGGGCTGCAGCAAGACTCCAGAGGAATGGCCAAGATTCAGCTTGATCTATACCCCCATGGGAATATTATTTTGAAAGAAATGCTGTCACCTGTTATGTAATATAAAGTTTGTAAATAAAGGCCACGCAATAATGTTCTTTGAAAAAAGCTTATGATTTAGCTTTTTGATTAAGCCTAAGTTTACATGAACAAGAAAAAAAGTAAAGAACATCTTTTCCTTTAAATCTTGAAAGAAACACACACAAAAAAAGTCTCTGCTGATATTATTGGGGATTTCCTCTGACTCTTGGCAGATGATTCACAGAAATGAGTTAACACTCTCAGATGTGGACTCCTCCTACTCCACCCTGACTCTATTCCAGCAAAATCCATTCTTTTCCAAAAAGCATATTGTTTTCCCCTTTGATGACATAGATTTGCTCTTCTATCTGTTCAGAGATATGCCTTGAGATTTGAAGATTCTAGGGTTTTTCTTTTATTTTCAAATGTATGCTTTTGGAAGAAAATGTTGTTCTGATGATAGTATTTATTATTTATGTTAGTATTTGATGCAGATTTTTTTCAGGTTTATAATAAAATCCAGAGTCAAGGATTTGTTGTAAGCCTATGTTTATTGGGTAAGCCTATCCCTTCAGTCCTTGGCTCTTGCTTTCTCTGCATGGGGCAGCAGAGGGTGCCTGGTATGAGTCTGGATTGCTGGGCAGGATCCGAGGGTTCTAATTCTAAATCAACACCATTGGTTAACTCTAGAGCCCTATTTAAGTCTTCTAACCTTGCTTTGCTTCAGTTATGTCAGCTTTCAAATGAAGATCTTGTTCTAAAATCTAAACTCTTCCCTGTCTCTAAAGCTCAGGGTATTTTACTTACAAAGGAAGATTACTTTGGGAATTGACTTGTGGCCTATTGCAGGCTGCATATGTGGATGTCTTGGCTCTGACCCAGGACTATGACTTTCCTGCCTCATCGTTTGCATCACTTAAATCATGTCTGTACCTCCCCACCCTTTTTCAAGGACTGGATCCACGTAAGATGAGGCAATAGTGACCCCATTGGTGAAACAAGACTAGTTTACTCCTCCTGTGGGGTTTGAAAAAGTTTAACAAATCCCATAGGGCCCACATCTGCAAGAAAAGCTCAAAGAATAGCCTGAATTGCTTTTAGGACAACAAATTGTATTTGAGATCTCTCAAATAGATTGTTCCAGATTTGTTTCTCTTAATAGGATTCTGGGATTCAAATACCTGTGTGTTAAACTAACAGAATAAAAGGCTGGAAGTAACTCAAGTCATTTATAGACTATGAGTCAGGTATGCCCAGATTGTTCTAGTAGAATTCTCCAAGTTCATCCATGGCAGCTCAGCCTAGTCTTGCTGGACTCCACAGAGCCCTGTTTTCATGCCAGTTCATCATCTGATGGCCACTTCCTAATCTCATTCATTTTAGTCAGTTTTTAAAAGCTAAGGGCTACTAATGTGTGTGTGAACATATATTTTTGTGAAGACTAGGCTGAATTTAATCAAGCTATTAACCAAATGTAAATTAAAATTTTACCTCTCATAAAATGTTTATTGAGACTCTTTTTCCTTTTCTAATTTTTTATTTTATTTTATGGTGCTGGGGATCAAACTCAAAGCCCCATGCATGCAATGCACAATACTCTACCACTGAGCTACATCCCGAGCCCAAGGCATTTCTCTTACTAGACTAATTTAGTAAAATTTGGATACCACGCTAGATGAAATCATTCTGCCTTGCTTAATTGTTTTTATATTAAATAAAATCAGAAAAATGCAATGAGACATAGGTAAACCACTATAAAATTGGACTTATTTTCATATTCACCAGTTAGTTTTCTTTGTGATATTGGTGCCCCAAAGTGTTAATAGGCCTAACATGTCTAGGAAGCATCGATAATCTCAAATATTTGATTTAATGAAATATTAATACAGTAAAAACTTGACTGTTTTTACTGTTGGAACTGTTGGGAATCAAATGATGTTTACCTTTACTAGTCATTTTAAAGCCCATAACCTGAGAAGATATACAGCTCAGCTATCTCTTTCAAGGATGAGAAAATCGAGGTTAAAGAACATTAAGTTGATTAACTATGATCACATTGCTAGTCAAGAACAAAACTGGGTCTTCCAAAGTTAATCCCTCATACCTGAATAATATTCAATATTTTTAAAGCTTTATAATTTATAGAACTTTAAAGTCCATTGCATATGCAACAATGTGCTCATCATGGTTGAGGGTACAGAGATGCAGTATATGAACTTCTAGAGGCATAATCATTAAAACAAAGCCACCAAACCTGACTCCTTATGTCTTAAAAGAATAACAACATTCTCAGACCAATCTTTTTTATGTGTAATGGATCAGGGAAGTATATTTAAATGTTGTATTCATAAAATTCCTATAATTTAATCCATGCTATAATTTCAGAGGTTTAAGAAACTATTTTGCAAATCATTTTAACTTCTCATTTGCAACACAACCTTATGACAGCAAAAAATGCTGCTCTTATGTGCTCTTATGTTTGTTGTTTAATTCACTTTCAAGTAGGTGGCAGCAAATTTTTTCTTGGAAAGATCTGACAGTAAATACATTAGATGTCTGTGGGACATATGGTATGTATCATTCTCAGGTCTGCTGTTTTTATAAAAACAGGTGGTGCCCTGGATTTGGCCCGTGGACCATTGTTTGCCCTTTAGAGCATGAAGTTGGGAGATAGCATTGCCTTCCTTGCTTCACTTAACAAGAGGGAAGTCAGCAAAAGCTAAGCTGATGGATAAAGGTCTTACCCACTTTTTTAGGTGATCAAGTTAGAAAGACTGAGTTTATTGATAACAGATCTCTAGCCGGCACTCATAGTCCACACATGAAGTCATCCTTCTCTATTTTCGACATAACAGCTGTGCACTATGGAAACAATTAGCATTGTGAGTCCAGTGTGATCCCTTCAGGTTGGGGAACAGAGGCATTCTCAGGATTAGGAAGCCAATCCTGCTTTCATGTAGCTCTCTGAGGATTAAATTAAGAGGAAAACTAAGCGTGTTGTAGAACAGGACCTGGTTCATGAGCTTTGTTTTTGCCCATTTTCGTTCTTTGGTGAAGTCCTTCTCTAATCCAGGGATGTGACAGATGAATGCATTCATACGTTTGAGATTCCCCTACAGTCATGGTAGCATTTATCAATTGTAAAGATCATCTAAAACATTAAATTGAGCATGTGGAGTGCAAGGACTTTGTTTTAGTCCTAACTGTGGCATCTTGGCAAAGTCATTCAACAATCTGGGCCTCTGTTCACCTCATCTGTTATGATTCCCAAGGTCCTTCCACCACTAACACGCCTTGATTCTGTTTTCCAGAGCACCCAGAATATTGCCTGGCACACAGAGGCTTCTGCATAAACTTTTTTTTCAATGATATACATCAATCCTTTTGACATATAAATATAAATTACATATATATATATATTTAGGTCAACTCAAATGATAATTAGTCTTTTCCTCACTAAAACCCCTTCTCCTGATGCCAAGTTGAATAGTTCCTCTCCTGTTTTATTTTGTTTTATCCACAATAAAGGTTTTCCATGTGTTCACATCACTGCTGTAGCCCCACTTAATAGGCTCTATTTTGGTCCAGCAATAATTGGCAATTTTTAAGGACATTTGCTGAAAGTGTGACACTGAACTTTTTTTTCATGAACCCTGCTATTTAAAGAAACTAGAGTGATTAATGGTTTGAATGGCTCAGAATTCTGCCACAAAGTCCTTAGAATTTGAGTTCTCTTACATCTTGAGTCAGATAGGACTTGAGAAAAAGAGGAATGGAAATGAGGACCCCTAATGTGCATTTACTTAGACTCGTGATTCTGCTAGTTCAAATGTTCAAGGTTTGGCTTTACACCCTTACTGAAAAGGGTGGAATGGGAGTTGCATATGACCAATAAGAAGCCTCTTCCCCCAAGTTATCTCTGATCACTTTATTATACTGGTAGAATTTAGGTAATGCAATTAGGATTTCCTTACTGATATAAAAAAAATGAGATAAGAATCACCCTAATTCTTTATCAGTCTTTATGTCTTGGTAGGAATTGGCTGTAGAACTCAGTGACAAGTTGTGAACTAGATTCATGAAGTTAAGAAACATCAATACCCAAATTGATAGTTCAAAAAATAGAAATTAATATAGCCATGAAAAGGTTTCAGAATTGGTCTCCGAGTACCTCCAATATTTAATGAGCAGGTAGAAAAGTTTGAGATTACAAAGGAGCAATCACAGCAGCAGGAGAATGTTTGAGCAGGAAAGTGTGGCCAACAGTTAAAATGACATGTCTACTGGATCCAATGAAGTGCATCTCTGCTGACCATAGAGCTGCTTCATTTGTGTAACTGACACAGAAACAATTCTGTAGCAGGCTAAGGGGTGAGGGAAGTAGAGACAATGAGTAAAGGCAGTGTTGAGAAGTTTGGTCCTGGAGAGTACAGGAGGCAGGAACCGGAAGAGAACGTGAGGTCAGATGAGGACAGTGTTGCTGTTGTTTTTGAGATGAGAGAGAGTCGAGCATTTGAACTGTCATAGAACAAATTGAAAAAAATCGATTGAAAGTGCAATTTTCCTGGAAAAAGGGGACTGGTGTGGATAAGATGTGGAGTACAGATAAAGAGAGTACCTTTGGATCTAGGGAAAGATAATTGCTATTGTGCAGAAGAGAGGAAGGGGATGGTGCTGATGTCGGCACGTTGGTGTGCTTAGAAGTGAGAACTTGAGAAGGTTCTTGTCCAGCAGCTTCAGTTTTCCTGAGCAGAGACAGTCTGATGAGTGAGGGGACAGCTGTGAGGGCAGGGCTCAAAGTTTGGCACAGTCTTGAAGAAAAGGGGAGCATACCCTTGAGAGGAATGAGGACCCACTTGGAGTGACATGCCATGCTCACCGGCTCTGCCTTCAGCTGTTGTATCCCAGCATCCCACCCATGCTGCCATTTCTCTTCTCTCACTCCCGTGAGCACTGCTTATTGCTGCCAACTCCACCCCAACCCAGAGAGAGCCATCCCTTCCCATAGCACTTGTGATGTCTCGCTCAGCCCCTGGAGAGAGCATGTCTTGCTCACCTTCCTTTTGTTATTAACTTCTCACACTGACTCTGATTCAAAAATTGAAATTCAGATGTGATGGTGGGCAGCAGAAGTGATATATGTTTGGTTGGATAGAGCTTTTCAGTGCCTGAGACTAGGCCCTAGATGATTCCTTCTTTCACCTAGTTGGTACTGTGGGGACTGCCTCTGCCAAGCCTTGCTATTTATAAAACATGCCTGAAGTGGCCTGACACTAAACTAGTTTTCTGTTGCTGTCTTAGAAAAAGACCACAAACATAGATGTTTTAAACAGCATAAAGGTATTATAGCTCAGTAGGCCAAAGTCTGAGTAGGATAGCCTGGTTTCTCTGCTCCCAGTCTTAGAGGCTGAAATAAGTGTGTCAGCAGGTTTTGGCTCTGATCTGGAGGCTCAGGAAGGAGAATCCACTTCCAGACTCATTCATGTTCTTTTCGGAATTGTGTCCCACGTGTTTTTAAGCTTGCAGACACTTTCCTTGTCGACGGAAAGTCATTCTCAGCTCCTAGAGAACCACACACATTTCTTGTCATGTGACTCTCTTCCTTTTATCTCCAAAATCAGCAACCATTGGTTGAGTTCCTTGCACGCTTCAAAGTCTCTGATCTTCAGTTCTGCCTCATTTCTTCTTCTTCCAAACAGAAAGTTCTCTGCTTTTAAGAGTTGTGCAGTTGGATTGGGACCACACAGATAATCCATAAGAATCTCCCTATTTTAAGATTCCCTAACCTTAATTATATCTGCAAAGTTTCTTTTGCCATTTGACATGATCTGTCTTTGTTCTTCTATAAGTCAAGTGTCTTTTTGCTGTGAATGTATCTTTGTTTTTGCATTCTAGGTTTTGTCTTTTGTCTTTAGCTGTTTGAAGATGTTATGTCTAGTGTTGGCTGCTATTGTTTGTATTTATTCTGTTTCATGTTGTCTGAGCTTCTTGGACATGTGGTTGGCATCTACCATTGATTTAGAAAAATTCTTCAACTAATTCTCTCTTCAAATATTTCTTCTGTCCAATTCTTTCTTCTTAGTTTCCAATTACATGTATGTTGAACTAGTTCCTATTGTCCTTCTTTTATGCTCTACTTAAATTTTTTTTCTTTATGTCTTATTTTTCCATTTCCAAGATTTTAATTTTGTTCTTTCTTATACTTTTCTCTTCTGAAAATATAATTTGATCATCTACTATCCAGGTTTTCCACTAGAGCCTTAAACATATTTATCATGATTATTTTAAATTTCCCATGTGATAGATATAATATTTGTGCCATATCAAAATCTGGTTCCACTGATTACTTTGTCTCTATACAATGTGTTGTGTTTGCTTCTTTGTAATCGTGTATATATTTTTCACTTTGTTTCAAAACTGATGACAGTATAGATGAAGCTAGCCTTTCCTTTTGTTGTTAGTCCTTCACTCGGGTGGTTTGAGACCCCTGGGTTAGTATTTGAGCTGGATCTGTAGTTTGTTATCATGTTCACCTCAGGGTTCCTTGCTCATCTTCCCACAGGCTTCAAGTTTCTCTAGCATTACCTTGCAAAGTCAGGACTGATTTACTGGAGGTTATTTCTCCATATCTTTTCTACCCTGTTTTCTTTCCCCTTTAGGCCTATACCTCAAAGGAGGTTTACAGCCTTGGTCTTAATGGATAGACTGCTGTTACTTGTCATTCAAAGCCTATTAGCCTGTTGGTGGGGGGCAGAAGGGTCCCCTCTGTTGTCTGATTCAGCCTTAGTCTTAACTGTCCTGGGTTTTAGGAGTAGAGTCTGCCCAGTGATCCTGTCTCACCTGCAGTGGAAGATTCCCATGGCCTGGTCTGGGAGGTATTCCTGCCCCTTCCCCAGCAATGGAGCATATTTTCCTATCCCCTTCTCCTAGATGCAGTGCATGTTCACCTATACTCTAAGCCAGCCAGGTTGTTATCCTTTCCCTGTGGGATTAGGCTTGTATTCTCATAGTAAAGATAAGCCTGATGGTTCTGGGTGGTGGTTTATGGCTTTGCCTGCCCCAGGCTTGTACCCCAAGGGAGGTTATTACAGGACTCACTTGTTGCTGCTTGCAGTCTTTCCTATGAGTAACTACGAAGTTCATGGAGAAGAGCCATGTAGTAGGTGCAAATTCTCCTGTGTCCTTGGCTCCCAGGAGTTCTGTATTCTCCTGGTAATACATACAGGGGTTAGGAGTTCACTGAAATTTTAGTTGAATTCTTTTTCTAGCTTCTGTGGCATCCAGTAGTTCTCTCTTTGAATATGTTTGTTTTAGATTTCAAGTTTCTCTACATCAACTTTTTAAAAACCAGTTTTAGAAACATTGCATATTTTAAAATTATTTGGTGGTTTTTGTTCTGTTTTGGTTGTTATAAAGCTAGAAATGATGGTCTTCCTGATTTGTTTTATCATAAATGGAAACTAGAAGTTCAATGTTTTGCAGAATATTGGGAACATTTCTACATCATAGTTCTGTTTTAGGATTGTGATATGTGTACTTCCTTCATGAGTTTTCCATGTGTGCATTTTATATACATATATTTATGCATACACATTTACATATATGTGTTTACATATATGTAAATATGTATATTCAATGTATATGTGTGTGCGTGTGTCTGAGGATATTTACATATGCTAAATTCTCCTGGGTAAAAGTACTATATTGTTTGTCCCTCTGGTTAAGCATATCCTCAAAGAACATTCTTCCAAATGAAGTGAGGCCTCAAAGAAAATGCTTATTCTGGCTGTTGCTCTGTTTCTGTCATATTCTTTCTCCTTTGTTCTCTGTCTCATTTCCTAATCAATTTATCTTTGTAGCACCAGCAAAACATTTTCCAATTTGGACTAATTTAATGAAAGATTTCACAAACCATAATAAATGAAGACAGTGAGTTCCCACACAATTTCTTGCATTGTGGGCTCAACTGTGAGCAGTGGGGTCCAGGAGCAGAGTTATAGTCATGTTCTTGTCGGTGAGGAGCTTACCCCTCTCTGGGCTTCAGCTTCCTGGTTTGTCTGTTTTCTTGTGTGCTCACTGGCTGCTCTTCAGTGTCCTTTGCTTATTCATTGTCATCCTACCAAGTCTTAAACCAGAGTGTCTGAGGCTGAGTCCTTGGATCTTTTCTTTTCATCTCCTTTTGCTCCCTCGATGATCTCATCTAGTCTTATGATTTAAAAGCCATCTAAACACAAGTTGAAAAATTGTGTCTCCAGCCCTGACCACTCCCCTCAACTTCAGACCCATTGAATCAACTCCCTACTTAATATCTCTCCTTGGTTTTCTAATAGAAGCCTAAGATTTTGCATGTCCAGAATCAAGCTTCCAAGTATATTCTGCCCCAAACTATCTCAGGCAATAGTTTTTCCTTATGGGTGAAAGAAAAGTCCATCTTTCCATTCACACTGCAGATGTCTGTAGCTCCTTTTCCTTCATTTACCTCTCACCTGATTCATCCACAGATCTTTCCATTTGTACTTTTAATATTATCCAGAATTTTTGGGTCTCCGTTTTTCTCACATTCTCTTCCATCTGGAGTCCAACTACCATCATTTTAGATTGTTTCCATAATTTCTTAACTGGTCCCCTGTTTTTGCTTTTCAGATTCTTAACACAGAATCTAGAGTGATTCTGTTAAATTATAAATCAGATATTATCATTCCTCTGCTCAAAACCTTCTCTTGGCTTACACCTCATAGTGAAGGGCCCAAATCCTCCCAGTGTCCTATCAATTTAGCCCAGTTACCTCCTGTTTCACTTCTTACCATTTCATCCACCCTCATCCTCCCACAGCTGTGGTTGCCAGGCATGTTCCTTTCTCTGGGCTTTGCAGTATTCCTCCTATCTAGAATGTTCTTCCCCACATATCTGAATGATTATCCGTCTGTCATTCTTCAAGTCTGTATCCTAACATGAAGTCTTCTTGTCTTCTCTATCAAAGATTATACACCTACCCCACCTAAGTCAAACTCTGCACCTGACCTTTCCTTTGTGCTGCCCTGCTTTACTTTTATCTGCAGCATTCATCACCATCTGCATTAGTCAGGTCAGCTAGAATATGCTTCAATAATGAACAGCCCCCACTCATCTCAGTGTCTTAAAAATAACAAAAATATACTTTTTGCTCAATTTATTAAATATGAATGGAAGCTCTGTTTGTTGTCGTCACTCAGGGCCCAGGCTCCGTCTGGTCAATTTATTTCCTTAGAAGGGAAAGAATTGAGTTAGTCTAGTACCAACAACATGTATTGGCCTGGTGGTGGCATATGTTCCTTTTGTGTATAACCTACTGGTTTAAGAATTAGTTACAGGTTCACAACTAATTTCAAGGAGATGGAAATATATACTCTTTTCATGTGCTCAGAATAAGAAGCAAATCAGATATCAAGGAACAGCAATGTTATCTGCCCTATCATCTGACATAACATGGCTTACTTATTATCTCTATATCTATTTTCTCTAAAATGTAAGTTCAATGACAATGTGAATCTTTGTTTTTTCCATTTGCTTTTTTCCATCTTGTAGATGAGAGCTTCACTTATTATAGATGCTTAATAAATATTTTTTGAATGAGTGACTGACTTTCTATAAGGATTTTTAAAGAAGGTGCCTACTTTCCCTACAGATTTGCTGATAGATGTAATAGATTCCACTTGTAAAGTATTGTTAATACTATTAACTTATTATATAATTCTACTTAGAAGACATCTTTGAAATAAGAAATACAAAAATATTGTCAGAATGATGTAAGATGCAAGTAGAGAACAGTCTAACTTAAAATATTATGCAGAGGATGAACAACAAATGCAAAACATCTATTATGGAAATTCACTATCATTTGGAGGAAAAGAGTTGCACAATAAACATGTTACAAAGGGAATATGGATCAGCACAGCCATTCTTGACAGTGAAGGCCATCATCATTGTTTCAGAAGGCCAGTCCTGTCTCTGCCCTGATGATACTATTGAGACAGTGTCTGGCTTACAATGAGTGTAGCACTTGAACTGTTCACGAACAGGGCTGTGTGTCCTTCTTGGGCCAAATGTGTTGTTTTACTGGTCAGATAGCCCCTCGTGCTAGAAATCAGCAGCTGGGATTTTCAACACCAAAACCATTATTTCTGCTGATGACACTCATGCTGATTACCCTCTATGTGGTTATGGAGGAGAGGCATGATTTTCTGATTTTATGAGAGGGTATGTCTTGATTTCCCTGTTCAATCCCTTGCCAGCTGATTCTGTAAAAAATAAAACAATTTTTTTTAAGAATGAAAGGCCTGATAAGCACATTTACTTTTGCCCTGGGTTTTGTGGAAATGTGCTGTTTCTGATAATAATGAGAGCTGCTAATGGTCATTTTCCATATGTGCTTTTTTGTATTCTAGACTTACATGATAAATTTTCTAGCACTTCAGTTGGGCATAGGATTAAGGAGGAAAAGCATTCACCACCCCATGAATACTAATGTGGATGAACATCCTTGCCACCCAGATGCAATTTTTGTGCTCAGATTATCTACCAAGATCATCTAGATGTAAAGGTCTGTGGACCTATTTAGGTCCTGTTTTATCTTATACCACATGTTTTTTGAAGGGACTGGCTGAAACATATTGTAAAGAAGTGTAATTTCTTAAACCAGTCAGTTTATCATTTATTTAATAGATTGTAACAGTGAAAGACAGAGGAAAGGGATAAGGATGAAGGAGAGACAGCCAGGGAATAGCCATTCTAAAAATAAATCTAATGAAGGGAATTTAGGGAAAGTATGTAAATGAAAATAATCCTTAAATTGATTAGAAGTGATCCCTGTGACTAATGGCTAGTCAGTGAAATTCTATCCAAAGGGCAATTCCAGGATTTCATGATTCCCAGCTCTGTTAATCCTCTTTATAATTTTGCCAAAAAAATAAATTAAAGTTGTTGCCTTTTTGGTCTGAAGTTAATGCTTCCTGTTCGTATTGCTGATTCCAAGTTTGGGCTGCTTATGCCACATTAGCAAAGAACAGTAAGTCTTTTAGATGACCACTGAGTTCTCTCTGAAAGACAAAGACCATGTGTGTTCCTAAATGCCATGCTTGAGAGGAAAATGTTCTGATGAATATGAGAAATACAGTGCCTTGGATCATGGTACCTAGGCCTTTGTTAATCAAAGTAGTGTTTAGGAGGAAGATACTCAGTTCATTCTGAGAGCTAATCCACAGGCTGACCCTAGTGTGTCTTTCCAGTGTCATCATGAGAGGGAGAGAGAACAGATATAATTATTTTCAAGTCTCCTCCAACTCTGAAGTTCCAAGTATCTATGAACATGATCTTTCTATTTCAAAGTGGTCTGTGTGCTTGTGACCATGTTCTGAATTTGAAGTTTCACATGGGCTTCTGCTTTTGTTGTTATTGTTTTTGTGGTTGTTGTTTTTATTATTATCATCTGAAATGATTTTCCAGGACCAGCCTTTTATTTAACTTATTTCCAAAGCTAAACTGAGGTCCTGTCCTCCCCATGACAGTTCTCTGCAGAATAATCTCAGCTTCCCCTTAATTAAATCAATCTCAAGCACTGCTTTGCATGTAGTCTTTTCAACTACATGGAAATAAAAGGACAAAAATAATATTCCTCTGAGAATCTTCCTATCTCTGAAAAATCCTTTTCTTCCTTTTGCAAAGTTATGTTTTGCTTATATCTCTTACGTTGTGTTAGCGTTAGCTCTTAAGAGATCAGTTTCCTTCCCCATTGAGGCGTGAGGTGGCACTGTCTTATTAAACTTTGCAAACACACGATTCAGCCTGTGCATGCAACATTATTTTGTCAGCCTTTCCCCCATTTATAAGTGTAGCTTTATTTTGACCTTTATGCTGGGAGCCTTAGGGGGTTGTCATCCACTGTTTTAGTCCAGTCTCAGGGTGAAGGGGGAAGAGGTAACAATAAAGTAGTATTGTAAATGTTAACCTGGAAATAGTGAGAAGGATGGATTGGAAAGGTGATGAGTTTGGTGATTATAAAGGTGGGTAAGACGTGGCTGGTCTTTTCAGGCATAGCTTTTGGATATTATGCAAACACAGAAGACTCAGAACCGATTTTGGGGCCCAGAGATGCATTTTGGGGCCCAGAAGGGGATGAGGACATCTTGCATGGGGGTTTGAGAGAAACATGTGAAAGGTGAAGAAAAATCAAACATGATATTCAGAGAATGTAGGATGAGGTTTTAGAAGTGGAAAGAGAGAGAGAATGAATACAGAAAGAACAAGTAAGCAGCTCAGGGAAGCTAAGAGGGATTTTACAGAAATACAAGGAGGATATTATAGAAGGTATATTTAGACTTTGTAAAGTATAAACCTACAATTTAAAGTTAAGATGGTTTTGCATTTACATCCTCAAAGCTTTGCTCATGGGTTTCTCCCTGGAAATATTTTTAAATTTTAAAATACCTATTTGGGGCTGGGGTTATGGCTCAGGGGTAGCACACTCACCTGGCACATGTGAGGCCCTGGTTTCAATCCCCAGCACCACAAAAAGTAAAATACAGGATACAAAGGGAGTTTAATTTTTTTCTAGTATAAATGATGCAGTGTTTGTATACATATGCAAATGTTTTCTTATTTAATTATTTTTAATTGATAAAATTGAATGTACTTATGGTATACTGCATGATATTTTAAAACATGTATACATCATTTAATGACTAAATCAAGCTGATTAACCAAGTTTTTACTGCCTCACAAATGTACCATTTTTTTGTGGTGAGAACATTTAGCATCCATTCAGTAATTTGCAAGTACACAATACATTGTTAAAAACTATAGTCTCCATGTTGTAAAATAGATCTCTTGAATTTTAAGAATAAAGTTTTTATATAAAGTTTATATATAAAGAACTCAAAAAACTACATGAAGAATACAAATAACCCAATCAACAAATGGGCTAAGGATATGAACAGATACTTCACAGAAGATCTACAAGTAATCAACAAACATATGAAAAAATGTTCAACATCTTTAGTAATAAGAGAAATGCAAATCAAAACTACCCTAAGATTCCATCTCACCCCAATTAGAATGGCGATTATCAAGAATACAAGCAACAATAGGTGTATAGAGGGAAAAGAGGGGGGAAGGAAAAAAATAAAGTTTTTAAATGAATTCAGAAGAGACAGTTTTGGTCAAAATTATAGGAATGAATTGTGGATGAGAGATTAGAATGCTAATAGGATGATCTGGGATTTTATTCAATAATAATATAAACAAATGGAATAAGTTAAAAAAATCAGTGATTTTATTGGAGGGCTAAGAAAAAAGGCAAAATGGAAATTGCAGGGAAACACTGATTCATTTAAAACCCATTGCAAGTCATTTGAATGATATAAAACCATCATCCATATGTTGCTTTCCCTAAGAATGTCTTCTGTTACAATAAAATTATTAGACTCTGTGATGATCTGTACTGAAGTGGGTATGATTAAGCAGGGAAAAGTGGAAGAGGGACAGTCACTATTTTCTTAGAAATTTATCTTTTCATGAAAGAACTGCTGCTCAAAGATCCGGATGACAGTGAAGCAGTCACTAGCATCTTTACATGTGAATGCCAGTTTTGTAACTCTTGAAAGATGGTTCTGCTGGGCGAGTACAGCACTGGGCCTGTGGCAGGCCAGGCAGGGTAGAAACATACACTGTTTTTGAGGAAGATGGTGATGGTTGGGTTTTGGAGCCATTATAGGCAGTGTCATTAGTTAAAGAGGTCCAAAGGACTGGAGCTGAGTATTAATCACTGAAGTGCAGGTTCCAAATTACTAGTTAGCAGTTCAGTTACCACTGAAACCTTGAGCACAAGGGAGTTAATTCTGTGAAAATGCAAAAGCCAGAAATTGGTGAGGCCCAGAGGAGGAAAAGGAGGAAAGGAGAGGGATGGAGATTTCACAGAAAAGTGAGAACCAGGATGCCATGTGTCCCAGAGTAAAATCGAGGTGTGTTAAGTGTGTATATGGGCATGCATGCACACATGTGCACATAGAGAACTCTTGCAGTAGGGCGGGCAGATGTTTTCAGTGCTACGGAGAAATCATGAGGAATAAGAACTTCAGATGTCTGAAACATGGACTTCTCCAATCAACATTAGACTTGCCTCAGATATATTTAGAATTATTAAGACCATTAAAATTATTCTAATATTAGGGTGGGAAGTAACAGATTTGTACCTACTCTCTTATGAACAGTCAGGATGGTAGACAAACATTAAGAAATAGTCCACCATTGCTCTTTACAGAGGACTTGGGTGCATCCTCAAATTCTCAGTTGCATTTAATATGCTGGGATTAGAGTCATAGCTCCTGGTCATGCTATTTCAGTCTGTGAAAATGGACATCACGTTAACTCTGAATGATTAGTATCAGACACCTAGAATAGGAAAAAAACCAGAGAAGTGTTTTTTTGATGGTTATAACCTCTGGAAATAATTCCTCACACAGAAGAGAGACTTTTTTTTAGGGGGGTGGGGTGTAACAGGGATTGAACTCAGGGGCACTCAACCACTGATGTGCAGCCACATTACCAGCCCTATTTTGTATTTTATTTAAAGACAGGGTCTCACTGAGTAGCTTAGCACCTCACTTTTGCTGAGGTTGGCTTTGAGTTTACGATCTTCCTACTTCAGCCTCCAGAGTCACTGGAATTACAGGTGTGTGCCACTGCACCTGGTGAAGAGAGACTTCTTTATGGGAATGCAAAGTGGAATCAAATGTTCATGATCTTATATTAATTTTAAATTAGTGGATTAAAAGAGTGTTTTGACCAAGGGATTTTGATATATCATGCCTTATATAATGTCTTATGAAATGAATTAGCACAGATATCAACACCTTAACGCTCATCGTTACTCAATCTAACATTCCCATCCTCTTCTCTGGACAAGTCCTTTGTGAACTTTAAGACCCATCTTTGATGCCATTTCTATGGTATTGTTACTGACCCACCCATTCCTGATTAGTCAGAGTTTGAATGATCTCTGCATGTGATGCATCCCTCTATGTAGAAATTTTTGAATATGTTGAATAATAACTCTCACAAGTTTATATACTCCAATACTATATAATTTCTTTGAGGAAATACATTATTTATCTTAGCACAGTATTTTACACTTGAGAAAAGTGTTGTATGTGTTCACTCATTCTTTCAAAACACATTTGTTGAATAGTCTTTCTATGTCAGATACTGTGTGCCAGGATAGTATCTTTGTATTGCTTACAATCTGCACATCTTACAATTCACATTTATGTTTATAAAATAAATTTTGGGGGGCTGGGGATATAGCTCAGTTGGTAGAGTGCTCGCCTCGCAAGCACAAAGCCCTGGGTTCGATCCCCAGCACCGCCAAAAATAAATAAATAAATAAATAAATAAATAAATAAATAAATAAATAAATTTTGGTTTTGGTTTAAATACAAAAAAAAAATCTTAATTCAAAGTATGCTCAACTTATAAAGAATGTATTAAGGTCATATCAATAATAACTAACCCTGAGTTTGATAGTTTAGAAACTGCTTTTCACAAACTATTTCATTTACTCTTCCCAGTAATTCCAAGGGTAAATCCTGTTTTGTAAGGGATAAAATGACATTTAGACAGTAAATGAATCATTCATATAACAAAGGCAATTTGGGGTTTAACCTGAGAATTGAACACAGGGTTTTTGGCCATTACATCCCCTATGTATCCTTCCTCTCTAAAGTCCTGTTTCTTTAGAATCATACAAAGAATCTCAAGGACAAGGAAACAACAGTATTCTCATAGCTGAAAATGTTAGCTTTAATCTCACAAACAACATAATTTATTCAATGCTGAAGTAAATTCAGTATAACAGATCTCAAATGTGATGAAAAACTGGTCTTGAATCTTATAAGAACAGTTTCTCATCCCCCAAATCAATACCAAATTTCATCAAAGTAAATTCAGTTGCGAAATGATTGAGATAATTGCTAAACTTTGCTAACTCACCAAGATGATACAGAATTTGGTTATGTACTATCATGGAAAGATTCCTATGACTTAATTAAAAGATAATGCAGTCATTCAAAATAAGGATAGGGAGGAATATTTATGTTAAAGAAAATACAGGTCATAAAACAGCATTTAGAATATAATCCTATTTTTTGTAACTGTTATATATTATACCCAGGAAAAAATGTCTGGAAGAACATATAAAGAATCTTTATGGAATATTTCTCTTGATCTTAGATAATGAATAATTAAATTATTTTCTTTTCTAGCTCTTTTAAATTTCTTATTAAAATGTGGATTATTTATATATTTCTTTTTAAAAATCAAATTATTATTAGGGTACAGGGAATGGAAATGTGCTACTAGCCTGGTATGAATGGTGAAATGATGTGACTCGGTGAAGACAGAGTTCAGCAACTTTTAAGTAGCAAAATTCTCAGGGGAAACAGGGGGCCCATGCCAATATAGCAATTGAATGCCAAATGCTTTATTCTCATTTAGTTTTTGGCTTAAAATGAATAACAACTGATTTTAATAACATGTTCTCTTTGCAGGAGGGACCTGTATTGATTGAATTCCATTTAAACTGTCATCTACTTATAAAATATTGTTGGTGTGTTTCATTTAAAAACAGCATATTTGTTTTTCTGCTTAAATCAAATCTTGCTCTGAGCATTCGAATTGTTTATAAGGACTCGAGAGGCGACATTTTTACCATGTGACTATAATTGCCTTAGATTTAAATTTCACATTATTAATTTCTCAGAAATTTGGGGTGTATATGTGTGTTTAGGGAAAATAATTTAGGTTTGTTTACAATACAGTGGTATGTCTTTTAATGTGGCCTGCAGGGACGCTGTATGATCCCACTCCTCTGCCCTTGTTAGCTTCATTATATACCCCTGACCCATTATGTCCCAGCCACGCTAACCTTTTTTAAACTTACCTACTACTTTTGCCTCAAAGCCTTTGGTCCTATAGTTCCTTTTGCCCCAGAGTGCTGTTCTTGCCTCCCCTCTCCCTATGCACATTTAGGCTTTGACTGACTTATTCCTATCCATGCATTAAATTCCTTGTCTCTCAGGTCAGGGCAGTTACTGAGCAGTGGAAATTCTGGGCACCTCAACAGTGTAATCTTGGATTTTTGTTCTCATGTTCCTGTGTGTCAAGTCTATTTTCTGCTACCAGTAAACTGCCTTGAACTCTAATTTTATTCTGAGCATCTGTTTTAGTCAGCTATTTTTTATTGCTGTGACTAAAAAGACCCATCAGCACAATTGTAGGGGAGAAAAAGTGTATTTGAGGGCTCACAGTTTCAGGGATCTTAGTCCATAAAAGGCCAGCTGCATTCCTCAAGGTTCAAGGTGAGGCAGAACTTCATGGTGGAAGTGTGGCAGAGGGAAGCAGATCACATGAAGATCAGGAAGCAGAGAGTCTCCACTTGCCAGATACAAATATGTACACCAAAGCCACGCCCCAATTCCCACCTCCTCCAGCCACACCCTACCACTTCAGTTACCATTCAGTTAATCCCTATCAGGGGATTAATTCCCTGATTGGGTTAAGACTCTTACAACCCAATCATTTCTCCTCTGAACCTTCTTGCATCTTCTCACATGTGAGTTTTGGGGGCACCTCACTTCCAAACCATAATAGCATCATAGCTTCATCTTCCTAACAGTTTTGATTATCTTAACCTCAGTTGATTTCAGTTCCTTATTATGACTCCCAACCTCTCTTCCTCACTATCTAAATTAATTCATCCCACATGGGGACTCACATTTTCATTGTCTAAGACACATTCTCCCATGGAAAGTCAAAGCACAATCTCATTTATTTCCAAGTTTGGAGTTTTGAATAGAATGGGAAAAATTCATTGTAGCTCCTATGTTCTAAATAGAAAAAGAAAAAGAAACTGTAACATTAAAAAAAAAGGTTGTAAGGCAGCCTTCCTTCTTATTTCTGTAATTTAAAGTCAAAGTTTTTTTTTTTCCCCCAAATTGGTTCATTCGGTTAGATTTTGCTAACATTTGAAAAATGTTATAAAATTCTATTTTAAGCACTTAATCTAAAGCTTGGGTCACATCCATCATGTAAGATGAGGAAATTTTAATAATGTCAGAATGGTAGGAAATGATGCCAAGCCATTTTGGCTTTCTTTCCCTCACTTAGAAAAGTCCAAATGCTACATTAATCGCAAACTGTCACAGACGTTAGCAATGAGCTGTACACACTTCAGATATGTGTGTGATCAGAAATTTCAAGATTTTATTAATGTTGAAAAACATTTTAGTCATTCAAAATGTTTTAATTCTTACTATGAAAAAGGAACAATGACAAACTATCACAGTCCTACTAAGTCTCAACTCACTATAGATGGCTGTTTATTTCCATAATCAGAAGAACAGAACTGGAGCATTTGGCTCACGAGGATGAATTTTTTTTTTTATCAAATTTTAAATACAAATAATAATGAAGCTAAGCTCTCAAGAATTGGTTAATTGGGGGGTGTGTGTGAATAAATATTCATAAAGAGTATAGGTAAAATAGTCTTAAAACTCGAATGACTAGAGATTGAGAAAACAACTCACCAGTCTATCCTTCATCAGTCATTGCTAAGAATGTTGATGATCACTATTGTAAAAGTTTCTCTTACATTTTGGATAAATTGGAGTTACTGTATTTTAAAATAATTATTGTAACAAAGTAAGTGGTCTTCATTAATGACTAAAGACAGATGTTCTGATGTCTTCACTTTGTGCTGCTATAACAGAATACCACAGATGGAGTAATTTATAATGAAGAGAAATTTAATTGACTCCTGGCTCTGGAGGCTGGGAAGTCCAGAAGCATGGAACTGGCACCTGCCCAGGGCCACCTCCCTGCTTTGAAACATGGTGGAAGGCATCACATGGGGAGAGAGGGCAAGAGAAGGCTCAACTTGATTTTACAACAAACCCACTCTTAAAATTACTAACTCAGTCCCATGACAATGGCATCATCCATTCATGATCTAATCACCTCTCAACATTGTTGCATCAAAGATTGAATTTCCAGCACATGAACCTTGGGGGACATCTTTAAACCATAGCATCATGTGTTTAAAATGATGAATTTTATTATATAATCTATATTTAGTGACAGTAATAAAAATATAACTCATTTTTTGAATAATCACAATTTGGAATTGTCCTTAAGAGAAGAATTCACAATCTTAACAATAGAAAAACAAAAAAGTTAGAGTTTCTTAAAAAGTTAAGCATAAATCTATCATATGACCAAGCAATTTTATACCTACATATTTATTCAAGAAAACTAGAAACATATGTCCATACAAACACTTGTACATGAATTTTCATAGTATGTTCATAATAACCGAAACTGGAAATGACCCAAATATCCATCAGCTAAGGAATGAATAAAATATTATATATCCACAAAATGAAATGCTATCCAACAATAAAAAGGAATGAACTAGTGATACAATATAGATGGATAACTCTCATAAAAATTATGCTGAGTGAAAGAAGCCAGATTCAAAAGACTACATGTTGTATGAGTCAGTTTATATTAAATTACCAAAAAACAAAGTAGACCCATGGTTGCCTGGAGCTAAGTTTGGGAGCAGAGATTGACTGTAAATGGGTACAAGGGAATGTTTTAGAGTCATGGAAAGGTTCTAAGAATGGACAGCATAGATGTAATAAATTCTACAAATCTACCAAGTTAGGTAAATTTACAAAAATCAAACTGTACACTGTAAATGGGTAAATTATATAATATGTATTACACGTAACAGTCACACACATTCTTTCCATATGTCTATGAAAATATTTTTTTCATATTTGAAGCACAATTTTGGAGTCCTGTGAGAAGTAACTATTATCCAGAAATTATTAGAATGTTTACATAAAAATTCATTTTCTGATTTTTTTGGATTTTCCCGCATTTTAATAGGAGACAATATTTTGTTTGGATATTAGGAGATCTCCTTGAAAATTAGATCAAGAATGGATTTGAGAGTCTCCAGTTCATTTTACAGAGGAGAAAAATGAGTCTTAGCAAGGACAGGTGACATAAGGTCAAACACAGTAAAAGGCGAAGCTTATGCCAGAACCCCTTCTGTTTCTTCCACAACATGTCATTAAAAGGGAGTGCCCTGCTGGGAGGTTAACAACTCACAGCCTTTCCTAAAGCCTCCTTAAGTCTGCTCTGGGTTAGTACCAGAGGCCACCTGGTTATGCTCTCATGACATTTTATCCTTTTTCCTGGGAGACTCTTACTAGTGAAATCTCAAAATAAGCAGCTATATATATTATCACCATTGGGTATTCATTAACTAAACAAATTACAAATGATTCATGAAGATACCAAATGTCTGGAAAACAATGGCACATGAAGTCGTGTGTTTCAGTTGCAGCTCATGTTTTTAAGATTTTTTTTAAATGTCTGATTTATTTAAGACAGTTTCGTGACGTTTTTTATAAGATGACAAAAATTTCATTTTTATCAAGAATATTTTCAGTTTCCTCCAGAAGCAGTGTTTTCACAATGAAAATGTTTAATCTTGTCTGTGTAGGATTTCTTACAGTGTGAGCAGAAATTGTAGGTTTTCTGCTTTACCCAATAGAGAAGCACTTGAATAAATTCAACTTCTTCTTGGTCAGTGGAACTTCTTGTGTGCTTGAATTGAAGTGATTGAAAGAAGGAAAGAAAGAGGAGCACCAATCTTTTGGAAGATCACCCAAATAGAGGGATATTAACTAGAATAATTGGTATTCTTTCTTTTTTTTTTTTTTTTTAAGCTTGGTTTTTGAAACCTGATCATTCGGAGAATTGTAGGGCCAAGCATTTTTTTCAGATGAAACATATTTAAATTTACCCACTTTCATATTTTTGAGAGTCATTCTTAAACAAAAGAAAGTTAACATTACCCTCTGTTGACAGAAGGGACTGGCTCCTGTCTTGTTTTCTCAGTGTGAGTGGGATAGTGATTGGGAAGGTGTTGGAGACCTTGAGTATCAGTGACCACTTCTTAGCTCTTCAGTGAAAATAAAATCATGATGTGGTTTTATCTGTATTTACTTAAATGTTACCATTAAGTATCTATAATAAATGGAAGAGTTTTTAGTTTTGTTTCCTAAATAACATGCAGATAAATATCTGGAATGACAACTCAAAGATGTGAAAATGTTGATTTTAAAGCTCTACCAGTGAAAGTTACAACAAAATAATCAATGCATAAAATAAATTTGGTAAATCTTTAAAACATTGTCTTGCATGCTAAAAGTCGTATGAAAAATACAGTCTACTGTGTAATTCTATTTAATTGAAGTCTAGACTACCCAACACTAGTCTGTGGTCGTAAAAGGAAGAATAATAGTTTCTGGGAGGATGGGTAGGAGTGAACTGGCAAGGGGCATAAGGAGATTTTCTGGGTTGACGTGATGTTCTAAATATTGTTATCAATTTGGGTTCCATAGACATATTGCATTTGGACAAAAATCAATATAGTTAGGATTTATTTATTTATTACATGTAAATTTTATCTCAAAAGAAATATAAATACATATTAAACTGTGCTAATATGCATATTGAAATGTTTAGGATTAAAGAGTACTAAAGGGTATCTTTGAAATTCATTAAAAATAAGATGGGTTAATGATGGATAGAAAGATGGAGAGATGGAGAAACATGATAGAGTAAGTTCCATAGTAATCATTGACTTTTGGTGGTGGCTCTATGGATGGGCACTGCACATTTGTTTTCAACTTTTCTGTATATTTGGAATTTTTTGCAATGTTGGAAAAATACTCTTCTTTTTTTCTAAGTCTGTAATTAGATTGGTTGGATTTAAAGACATGTAATAGATTCTCAAAGGTCACAGTAATAGTCCAATTTTTGTTTTGTTTTGTTTTGTTTTGTTTTGTTCCCAGGGATTTAATTCAGGGACACTTGACCACTGAGCCACATCCCCAGCCCTATTTTGTATTTTGTTTAGAAACTAGTTCTCACTGAGTTGCTTAGTGCCTCCCTTTTGCTGAGGCTGGCTTTGAACTCTCAATCCTCCTGCCTCAGTCTCCCAAGCCATTGGGATTACAGGTGTGTGCCATTGTGCCCAACCCCAAATATTTTTTAACATTTTACCTAAAGTGTCTCCAGAAATTATAATTCTAGTTGATCATAATTTGCAGAATTTGTTCAAAGGCTAAAATATATGAAAAATTCTAATAATTCTAATGATAGGAAATTTAACAGAGTTGTGGATGAGGTCTTTTTTTTTTTTTTTTTTTCCTTCACACTGTATCGCATATCTGTATATATCATTCAAATGACTTTGGGCTTTTTAATTTCATTTTTATGCATTGAATTTGCAAACAGTAATGGTCCTCAAACTTGAAAATACATCAGAATTACTCAAGTAGCTTTTTGAATACAGATTGCTGCATCCACCCCAGAGTTTTTGATTCAGTAGGACTGAGATGGTTTTTAAGAATTTGTACTTCTCACAAGTTCCAAGTGATGCTGGTTCTCTAATCAGGGGACCGCACTTTCAGAATCCTGGCACCCACCTTCCATTTGGAGAGCCCATTGCCATTATTTCTTACTTTGGATAGCAAGAGAATAGAAGCAAATCCCCTCCATGGATTTTCATGACAATCAACAGAAAAAGAAGGGCAATAGGTTTTGTTAGCTTGTCGATGTTTTTCTTTTCTTTTACATGCATTTTAAAAATTACTAAGAATCCACAGGTTTTTCTAAGTGGCACAGAAAAGGTATTACAAATATGCTTGGACACTACATTATTTTCTCCATCACTTTCCCGCCTGTATCTGACATATCCTCATGGAATAAAAACCATTTTTATGACTAACAAAAACCTAAAAGGGCATTTTCTATGTACATCCTTTCTACCCCTTCCATCAGATTTAGAGTTTCTTTACTGTAGCTGTATTGTACTAATTATATTACACAGAAATAGACTTATTCATCTGCCTTATTTATTGAAATGCACAGTCTTTGTGATCAGACAAGTCATATTTGAATTTATATCACTAATACAAATTACCTAGTAGTTAATGAATGAATCAAATGAAAAGCAGATGAGTAAATATACATAGAATACCTGAGAATTGATAGTTAATAGTGAACAGAAATTTATTGGCTCACAGCACTGGAGGCTGGGAAGTCTAATATCAGGTGCCAGTATGTGACCAGGGCTGCCTTGCTACATTATCAGGTGGAAGAAGGCGAGAAGGGAACGAAGTAAGAGGAAGGCTGAGCTCACCCTCTGGTAATGACATTAGTCCATTCTAATGGCCTAATGAGAGGCACCGAAACATGTCCCATTACCCTGCATCTCCCTACAGTATTGCAATGGGGCATAAGTTCAAGAAGCATTTTGAAAGGAACAGAATTATTCAAAACCATTGCATTCCTCAAAGAAAATATAAATTTTACCTAAACTTTATTTTTTGTCATTTGAAAACTACCCCCAAGCACTTATTTCAAATATATGGTTGTTGATTACATGTGATTGTCTCTCCCACCATCCCATTGCACCTCTTTACTTTTCAAATTAGCATAATACAGACTTCAGAGAGCAGTTCGAGAGAATCAGATTAAGGAATTGTGTGTAAGGGACAACAGTATATGTCTCAGGATGAGATGTGTTCCTCAGAATGAGAAGCTGCTGACTTAGAAGGTAGTTTATGAAAAGTAAATTTCCTATTTGGCTGTTGCTTGGGTTATAAAGTAGGTAATGAAGTTTTTGCTCCTTTGGTAAAACTATTAACTTTGCCAAATGGTGCTGAAATGTCAACATTGGCAAGTTAATTTGTCTCATTCGGGCATCCAAAGTCACCAGACGGTGAAGTATTGGCCTGAGGAATAAGAGCATTGGGAATTCTGACCAAGGTGGAAACTGGGGTTATTTTGGTTGAAATGGAGCTCATTTATACCAACAGCTGAGCAAATGGATATAAAGTACTCCATTAGGAAGAAAAGATTTTTCCCTCTAGACTTAACGGCATTTCTAAAATCAATAGGAAACATCCTCAGGGTATGTGATAACCATAACGTCCTAATCAATAGTTAACTCGTGTACTCCTGGAAATTGTCTTCATGAGAATTGCCCCGGTGTGGCTTTATGAGGGGAGCTCTCCAGGTAGGCAGGGAATTACTCTTTCTTGAACTCTGAGAGCACGTTTCATGTGAGAACATGCCCTTCAACTGGCATGCTCAGTTCAAGGCATCCTGGAGCAGGACTGTGCTGTTCTGCTAGCCTACGGGAATCCTGAGACACTGTAGTTGGTGCTTCTTGCTAACATGATCAGGTCTGAATAAATTACCGGTGCAACTGTTCTTATGTTTTATGGGATTTTATTACAGTTTTTCTCTGCATTCAGTGTCATTTTTCTTTAGATTTGTGAAAATCTTGCTGTATCTATTCACTGTAATCAGGATTTTTCTTATGTTTTCAGATTTTTAAAACAATAAAACATGAGTGAGAATGCCTTCTTGCTGTTATTTCCTGAATGTCCAGAATCTTTTTCCCTCTATTGCTTCAAGTACCTGATTCAAGATCCATGCTTTAAATATATGGAGAAGGAATTTCATTCTAAATTGGGGAGCATAACATAGAAAGTATTTGTAGTTCTACGTCCGAGTCTAGCCCACACAGGGCATTCCATGACCGATATCACTTCACTTGGAATTTAGAAAGGATTTGCCTAGCTATTGCTCTGTTTTGTTGTTGTTTTTGTTTTTGTTTTTGGTGGTACTGGGGATGGAACCCAGGGCCTTGTGCAGGCAAGGCAAGCACTCTACCAACACTCTACCAACTGAGCTATCTCCCCAGCCCCGCTCTGTGTTTGTAATTGTAATTCTGCACTAGCACACACAACACGACCACAACCGTGAAAGCCATTTAATTTCTTCTACCTACCTACCTTGTTCTGGTATGCCATCATATCACTGCAGAATAGGCCCTGACTTTCACCATCTCTATAACCCACTTAGATAGGTTCTTCTTTCTGAACAAAGGTCATTCAAGGACTAAACAGAAGCAGTTTTAATAATATCTAATATTATAGCAAAATTTAATCTTCATTCTCAAGGTGTTCAACTGAAGCTACCATTTTTTTTTTTTTTTTTCTGTTATGGAAAATTTCCACTAGTAATCATCAACTTTCAAGTTGTTAATAAGAAAAAGATACCCAAATGACTTTTTATAGGCAGTATATAAATGTGGTTATAGAGATATAGATGGTCATGGCCCATTCCACAGTGAAATGATGGCATGCCAGAGATTCAATCGTGTTGTTGCATATGTAACTAGTGGTTTGCTCAGTTCTGTTGCTGATTCATATCTTATCATATGAATGAACCATAATTTGTTTATCCATTCAGTTGTTGATGGATATTTGGGTTTGTCTCCAGGTTGATGCTACTTTGAATATTTGCCACAAGTTTTTGTATAGACATATTTTCATTTCTCCTGGATAAAATACCTAGAAATAAGATCAATGGCTTTTTGGTAATTTTTCAGCAGTTTTTGTAAGTGGCTATACTATTTAACGTTCACACTTAAAATATGTGAAAGTTTCAAATCATGCCTAAGATTTATTATTGTAAGTCCTTTTGATTTTATCTATTCTTGTGTTTGTGGTATATCATTGTGGTTTTAATTTTTGTTTCCTTGATATTGATTGGGAGTTGGTAAGCTATTACGAGGGACAAATCTAGACCAATACCTATTTTTATAAATGTAGTTTGTTGGAACACACACATGTCCATGTGGATGATGTCCATAGCCACTTTTACACTTCAGTGGCAGAGTTGATTCGCTGTGGTAGAGAACATCTGGACTGCAAAGTGTGAAATATTTGCTACATGATCCCAATGGAAAATCACCTTATGACTGTGATATTGACAATCTTTTCATATGCTGCTTGTTCACCCCATATCTCCTTTAGTGAAGAATCTATTCGAGTGCATTCAAATCTTTTTTCCCCCTTTTTTTTATTGAATAGAAATAATATATACTCTGGATACAAGTCCATCAGTAGATTTATCTTTTGCAAATATTTTCTACCAGTCTGTTGTTTGCCTTTTATTTTTCTTGCTGGTTCTTTGAAATTTCAAAATTTTAAAAATCAAATCAAATCCAGTGTGTCAGTTTTTTAAATCTCTTCTTCATATACTGTATCAGAATTGATGGGAATCGATTTAATTAAGTGTCTTAGAATATTTTGATATTTGTATAATAGAATAAGTGGCTGAACAAGAACATGTTGGGACTGTAACTATAATGTGTGCAGAACACATTACATACTATGGGTAGAATAGGGTTCTTCTTTTAATTCTGAAATGACTCATTATTTTATTGACATCAGTATTACTGCTTTTATTTCACTTAGTATCCTAAGGAAATTAATTCTATATCTGATTTACTTTATGCCCAAACTTGCTATTTAGAATATTTCTAATTTCTTCATTAATGTTGAATAGCATGGAGACATATAAAGCCAAGGTAATTATCGCTTGTACATTAATAAATATTCTTTACTTTTAGAATATTTTAATATTTTCTCCTGTATTTATTTTGTCATCTTGACCAACTTGATATCAACAATTTAGAACATGTTCTGAAATACTGTGAAAAGTATAAGAATCTTAGGAGAGATCAAATATGAAAAAATCCCTACTACTGAATGTACTTTAATGGTGATTCCTTTCTCACAGGTTGACGACTGGATGCCCAGGACAGTTAATCTGGTTTCACTAAGTACCATGTACTTGGGCCATTTCTTTATAGAACTTGACTAAAACTGACCGTAGCTCAGCGACAACAGCAACCTGCCCCCTCTGGTTGATTCAGAGAGTTTTTTGAAGTTACAATGCTATTTCTTTTGTCTGTTTTTCCAAACCCACCACTTCTGCCCTGCTCATTGTTTTTAATGCTGCAGGGCATATATTTACTTTTAAAAATGAAAAGCGGATTAATTCTCATTTTGTTTTGAAAGACTTTTCTTTTAGAATTTCACAACACCCTTTGAAATATTTAGAGATACCCTAGGGTGTTTGTTGCAAACAGAGGATTAGAAACCATTGTCACAGAGCCAAGATTCCACTTTGCCAATATGCAGTTTCTTTCCCCCAAGGCAAATTAGTGTTGCTTTTACACAATGCTTGCATTTATTTTTAATTTTTATTTCCTCTCACATCTGTTGCCATATACTCTTACTTCTCCAATGCTCTTCCTTCCTTATACTCCTGTACTTTCCTAGGTAGCATATATGCTACTTTACTTACAAATGTTATATTAGTAAGGCTTGTAATATATTGTATGATTTTCTATTGTCTTACTTAAAGTCACTCGGCAGAGATCTAACTATTAATAACTGCTGAAAAACGACTGTCATTATCTGCCTCGACTCAGTACATGAGCCATTAAACCAAAATTATTCAAAAGAAAAATAAAAGTATCACTTAAAGATTAAACATTAATATAGGATGCACATAGATATAGCCCCCAAATATTGGAGAATTTGTCAAAAATTGTAAAATGTCACTAAATACTCATTCAAATTTTCATTTGGAAAACCCCCAACAAACTTATTTGGAATAAAGGGGGAAAAAGCTTGCTTAATCATTTTTCTGACCACTGAAAGAAGCAATGAAGTAAGAACCAGATGAGTAAAGGGATGTAGAGAAGGCAAACCAAACATAGAGGGAATCCATCCTGGGTGAACAATGTGAGCCAATGTGAGCTAGGACCATGTATACACTGCAGAAGGCAAGGAGATCGTACTAGCCAAAACCAAAGGAGCTATGGTGAGATACTGTAATGGGAGAAGTAATGTATGGTAAGTTACAAGTGCCATAACTTCCTAATTCTAAATAAAGAACTGGGATGATGATCTTAAAGTATAAAGTTGGTGATACTGTAGTGAAGTGAGATTTTTTTTTTTTTTCAGGGCATTTTAAAAGTTTAGTTCTAGATAGTAGTATGAATCCATTTATGTACCTATGTTTATTAAGGCTACCCAGACTGATTTTGGTTGAAGCAGAATAAACTCAGTATGACAACCTTGGGGAGCTTGTGTTGTACAGACGTGGTGATTGGTATTTACACAACATAACACTTTGATTAATGAGAAATAGAATATGAATTGTTAAATTGGTAAATCCAGACTTCCAAATAGGCAAGATATTTTCAAAATAATAAATCTGTGGATAATAAAATAATTCCAGCTTGCAATCCTAACCCTTGGGGCCAGGCATGTTTTGGAATTCACAAATTTGAGGCATTTTAGAAAAGTATTAGACCAAATATTATATAACCCCTGTAGCAAGTGCTTGCCCAGCAAGCCTCAATTCTCTAAGCACATTTTCACTGTGAAGCATGTCAGTAGTCGCACTAAGCAGGCTCAGAGATGGACAAAATGGATTCAGGATGGTTCAGAGTATGTTTTGTTGCCAAATTAGTTTGAGATGAACTTAGGGAAAAAAACAACATACAAAGTTTTTTGGATTTCTGAATAATGGCTAAATAATTGTGGCTAATGGATGCCTAAGCAGTTATGGAGCAACTGTTGCATGCCAGCTGTTTCCCCTCACTTTGTAAATAGCCTAGCAAGGAGGTGGCTGTTGTCCATCCTTTATAGAGCAGGATGCTCAGGTTCAAGCATGTCCAGGGAGTTGCCAGAGTGATGAGTTAACCATTATCTTACAGTGACGATAACAGAGTTGGGTTTGAACCCTGTTCCTCTGGCTCCAAAGACAAAAGTCAATGTGGTTTCCTCACTGTTTGGTCAAGAACTTTGGTTAGCGTGATTATCTGTTCCTGTTGCATCAGTGATTAAATAAAAATGTCTTGAGAATTGAAGTAATGTCTCTCTTCGCACTTTTCACAGTCTCTCTGGGAAAGTTGGTCCAACTGTCATTGACAAGCTAATGATACCCAGACACACCCTAGTCCTGAGCATCACACTTAGATACTCAACTCTCTGTTGGGCATCTCCATGTAATTGTCTTACTAATACAGTGAGCTCCCAATGGGATTAGTCCTCTTTCTCCTTAGTCATTCTCTTCCTTCCAGCATTCCCTGTTTTACCACCTTAGCCACCACTAAGCTAGAAACCTTTCTTCTCCTCTCCCTTTCCAACTCTATCCATGGCCAATTCTTGTGACTGTAATGTTGGAAAGCAGCACAGAGAAGGCTGAAGGTTTTCAAAGTATAATAATTCAGGTTTTTTTGAGGAAGGGAGGGGTGGTACCAGGAATTGAATCCAGGGACACTCAACCCCTGAGCCACATCCTCAGCCCTTTTTATTTTTTATTTTGAGACAGGGTCTCGCTAAGTTGCTGAGTCTGACTTTGAACTTGTGATCCTCATGCCTCAGCCTCCCAAGCTGCTGGGATTATAGGCATGCTCCACTGTGCCTGGCAGTAATTCAGTTTTACCAATAAGGAAATCCGGGTCCTTTCATTATGAGGCAAAAGAGAAGGCCTAAATTCTACTTACCTGCAATATTACTACAATACTACTTTTTATTCTCAGCTGCTTTATATAGTATTAAGTCCATTTCCTCATTGCTATTTTAAAAATTATTATCTTATTTTTGTGGTACTAGAGATTGAACCCAGAGGCACTTTGCCACTGAGCTACATCCCCAGCCCTGTTAATTTTATTCTGAGCCCGAATAAAGCCAAGTTGGCTGGCCTCCAACTTGGAATTCTCCTGCCTCAGCCTCCCTAGTTGTCGAGATTTCAGGTGTGTGCCTCCACTCTGGGCTCATTGAAGTCCATTTTCTTTGATATCAAAATTGGCTACATTTTGGGCACATTTAGGCATGCATACTCTGAGCCTTACAAAGTAGAGAGCATTCTTTCCCAGAACAATGCCTCCAGCAACCAACCCTTGCTAGAAATTTTTGTGGAATGTAAAAACGGGTAAAGTAACAGCCACATATTTTTTTTTGTTTCCATCATTAGGTAAAAAGCCAAGCCTTAAAGTCCACATCAATACCACCAGTGATTCCATCCTCTTGAAGTTTCTACGTCCAAACCCAAATGTAAAGCTTGAAGGATTTCTCCTGGGATATGGCAGCAACGTATCTCCAAACCAGTACTTTCCTCTTCCCACTGAAGGGAAATACGCCGAAGCTGTAGTTGGTAAGGTGTTTGGGGATCAGGCTCAGAAAGAAGGGAGATAATGGGTGTAATACATACACAAATCTGGAGGGCAAGAACCATTTCTTCTACATCCTTGGCTGAACCAAATGCTACAATTGCAAATCATCTTCATAATTGTTGCAACCCGTAGCACAATACTTTACATAAAAATTTTTATTACATGCAAAAATAATGATAATCTTAATTGTCATTTTACCTGTAATTCCTCCCACATAACAATGCATAAGGAAAAAAATTAGCAGAAATAACTTGAGTTAATCCTCTGCAATGTGATTTATTTACATAATCTAATTTGCCTTATAGCTTCCTATAGAAGGTAACAACCACAGCTTTTTGGGTGTTTCTTTGTAAGAGGCTACATTTAAAATGAAAAGAAATTACATTTTAAAAAATTTAGAGTATTTCAGACAAAAAGATGAAAGGTTTTCTATATATTATAAAATTGTATATATCTTTGAAAATATTTTAATCACCTTCAGATGCAATTTGAGCATGAGTCACCTTCAAGACTTCTCCAGAAGTAAATTATTTGCAAATAAAATTCCTTTAAAGGATAATTTTTTAAAAAAAGAGGATCTCTGTTGTGAATGCTTTGAAAATTCAAGTTGAGATTTATATTTTGTTCCACTACTAGGGTTATTGCTTAAGAGGCTTTCTGTGAACTTCAAAAGTTCAGTGCTGTAAATTCAACTACTTTATATCAACTCTGGCATCTACGCATGTATGCAGAGAATGTTGAAGATTAATCTGTTTTGTCCTGCAGCCTCTTTGTCCTCCCAAAGAAGTCTTTGTTGGATTTGAAAAACAGCCAAGAGGGTTAATACCCTTAGTTAAAGGTGTAGACTAGATTTTATATAAGATGATCACTTTATAGCAAAACTGCTAGTTTTTTTCATAAAAAAAAAAAATGAGAATTAAGCACCTTGGAAAAATATAATCACCCTAATCTTTATCACATGAACCATAAAAGAATTTGAATGTTTGCAAATGTTTCCTACTATATTCATGCTATAGATATATGCTCACCTTCACACAGACAGAAGCAGAACTCTGGCTTCTTTTTTCACTCAGCTCTAGCAGTAACATTTCACTGATGATAGATTCTTATTTGGATATGTAAATTAAATTTGGCCAATTGGAAATTTCCTTTCTAGATCAGATGAAATAAATTCGATCAAAGTAATAGGAGTCAAATTACTAAGAAGAACATGTGTATGTGCAGAAAAATAAAATTTCTAGTATGACTATTCCAACCTTTTACACTTTCAATAATGAAGACTGATCAAATGAACTTGGGACCTTTTATTCATTTACTATTGTTTTCAGCCTTTTAGTTTTTTTATTATGAAAAATTTCAAACATAGGAGAGAACATCTCTGATGAGCCCTCGAGTTTCATCATGCAGTTTGAATACATGCCACTGTTTTGTTAATCTTTTATGTATAAAAGAATATATAGAACAATTTTTTTTGCTGGAGTATTTTAAAGCATCATCAGATATTTCATTTTTATCTGAAAATGCTTGATTATGCATCTCTAATTGGTAAGACATATTTTTAATAATGTCATGCCTTTAAATTCCATAAAATCATTTTATACCTAGTCCATATTTAAATTTCTCTTAAAACTGTCTTTTTCAGGGTTGGCTTATTGGAATCAGGATTAAACAAGGCCTATATGTTTCATTTGATTATGTCTCTTAAGTTTCCTACTTTCCTTTTGATTTCTAGAGAAACTGGGTGGTTTAGCATATAGAATTCCACATTTGTTAGTTGGTAGCTCCTATTCTGGTTTTTATGAACTGGCTCCTTTCTCCCTGTATTTCCTATGAAAAGATAATTGGATCTGGGTCTGTTTTAGATTTGAGTTTGGTTTTGGGGTGAGAAATACTAGTTTACAAGTGGTACTATGTATTTCCTAGTGACTCACAAGAAAAAGTACATAATGGCTGACCATCCCACTTTCTGACCCTAAGTTGGTTTGGTGTGCGTGTTTAGGTGCTCTAGACTGATTTCTCTATTTTTGAAATTATTTTTGGTTTTAGTATCTGACACTGATCATTGCTCAGATCCATTATTTCACACAAGGGTTATAAAATGACAATTTTCTAATTCTAGCATTCCTTCTGCCTTTTTAAGCTGATGATGATTTTTCTTTCTTCTTTCATCTACTTTTTCATTTCCTTTGTATGTTTTTAGGAAAATAGCATAAATAATTCTCATTGCTATCAGTTGGTGACCTAGCAGCCTCCACTGATGACTAATAATACAGTTTGTTTAAGCTCAATAAGAAGCATTGATTTTTATGTATCAATAGGTTTATATCAATATATCACTTACCCGTCTCCTGTGATTCTTCTCTTTAACCAGCCTGACAATGGTTGTTTATTTATGCTGGTGAACTATTAAACTGTGAGCTTCTTAAAGGTAAAGTTTATGTAGTGTTTTCTGGTTATTCATATCAGAATGATTTACATTGAGTATATAGGTAATAAATATTTGTGGTATAGATTTGAATGGACTCATAGAATATTTAGACTGTAGGAAGTCTTGGGAAACTGCTTAATCTAAGCTCTGTTGTCAGGTAAATAAACACCTAAATCATGCAGAGTAGATATAAAAGATATATCTCTGTGTATCTTAAAGAACTCTAGGGACAAAGTTTCCAGAACTCTTAGGACACTATTCCAAGGGGCATTTTAAAAATTCTTACCTATCCTTTATTCACCTTGTTCATTTTATTAGTCCCCTTCCTATTCTGGTAATCTAGTGGAAGTGGAAAAACAATCCTCTTACATACTTCTTTTTTTCTTTCATATTTTGTATGCCAAGGAATCTTTGTGCTTCTACTTTTATTACTTCAAAAGTGGACTTGTATTCTAAGTGTTATTTTTTGGTTGCTACAATTGATTATTTACAGTTTTCCATGATTGTATTTGCTTTAATTGCTCTTAACTGATTAAGCAGCTGTATATCAGCTTTCTATCGCTGCTGTAATAAATTACCACAAACTTGGTGACTGAAAACATTAAGAATACATTATCTTGTGAATGTGGGTCAGAAGGCCAATGTGAGTCTCATTGAGCTAAATTCCAGGTGTGGGCAGGGCCGCATTCCCTTCTGGAAGCTCTGAAGCTTTTTGCCTTTTTCAGCTTCCATGAAGTGCCTGCTTTCCTCTTTTACCCGAGACTTTTACCTGAAAATCAAGCTCTTCTCATAACACATCACATTATCCTGGCCCCTTCTCTTTCTCTTCTACCTTTAATGGCCCTTGTGATTGTCTTGTGCCCACCTGGCAAATCCAGGATACTCTCCCTATTTAAAGCCAGTTGATTGACAGCCTTAATTCTGTCTGTGATCTTAATTCTTCTTTGTCATGTAACCTCATGCATTCACAAGTTCTGGGCCTTAGTATGTGGGCAGTCTTTGGGAGGCTGTTATCCTTTCTGCCACGAGCTGTATGTTTGAAATTTGTGTTTCTATTCAATTGCCTTTATGCACCAGATTATTCTAACGTCCTTCTCGAATCTGTTCATTTGTAACAGCTCTATTTTTCACCGATGTCCTGTGGACAAGTTAGTGAATTCGTGATCATAAAGTGAATTGAAATCTCTTAGTTAAAGGTTGTGTGTGAGAGCAAAGGATTTTCTTTTTTATGCAAAGAAAGCATCACTTATACTTCCTACTCTTCCTTCTGAAATGGGTTAGTAGCATTTTTTTTTAGCTGCACTGAACTGTATCCAAACATAATAACTTTGATAGTCAAAACAAATATTAAGTCACATTGCCTGACACTTTTCACATGTGGAAGGGTGTATTCATTATTATATCTCATTTTGCTATGGAAATAAGAAGCTGTTGGTTATTCAGAAATGTTCAAACCAATATTTAGTGCTTTGTAGACTAATATTCTTAATAATCATTCATAAGCCTTTATAGATATATTGTAATATCTAGCAAGAATAGACAGATATTTTCAAGTCACTTATTGGTCTTACATGCAAAATAAAAAATGAAATATTCCTTTTTGCTGTTTTGAAAGTTCATGTTCATATGAAATTTCTATAAAAATTGGCTTCACAATTTAGAGGAATAATTGGAGTAGTAGAAAAAAATAGTATTGTCCCAGGTTGCTGGGACAAAATATTAATGGCCAGGAGAGTCCTGCAATGATGTGAGAAAGCAGGATTCACATTTAATATGTCCTCTAGGTCCCCACATTCTTTTTTTGACTCTCATCCTGAATGTTCTCACTTCTGGTTTACATTTTAAGTTTTTGCTTTAGCTGCGGATAATTTTACAAATGTCCAATAAAATAAAAAATGAGTGCTTTAATGTTGAACATTAAGACTCATACTTTATGATGTTCAATTGACATCTGAGATCTGTGTCACATGGGAAAGACTTTATTGACCATCAATTGTGAGTGGAAGTTGTAGAATTTTATTTTGCTATTCTTATAGTTGGAAAGACTTCGATCATAGATTTACCACTACCACAAATTCTGAAGGTTTGTCTTCCGGTCTGGTGTTAGGAATCCAACAGGATTAATAAGGGCAAGTGTTTTAATTTTCATGTATGTCCAGCTGCTAACCCTCATGCTCATTTCCCTGAGAGCACAGTTGCACAAAGAGTAGGCCTCTCAGCTGCACTCCCCAGACACCATCTTGCCTGTGACTTCTCTGACTGATTCTGGGGCTAGTGAAGAGGAAGACAAAATGCTAGTGCCCTGTATAGCCTCTGTCAGAGGCCTGGACCAGAATGCTAGAAGAGCAGTGTTCTGGAAAAGATTAGCCTTTACCTGAGAGATATGGAGAAAGATATCTAGTACTTTTGAGTTAGACCTAGGTTGAAATGGAACATCATTAGTTATTGTGCAGTAGTTTGAGGTAAGTCATTTAACTTCTTGAGTTTCATTTTGTTGTACATAACATAGAGGATAATCTTTCAGAACCATTGTTCCAAGACTATGGATGAATTCAATAAAACAGCTACATGGATTCTAGCACAGAGTGTGCATGCTTTATAAATGTTATCAGTTGCTGCTATAATAAGCTGAAATAGTTAACGTAAACATTTCTGAGCTTTGTCTTAATTGCTAATGATGATTGCACTAAATCTCCACTGAAGTTCTAGTCTGTTCTAAGATTTTAGTGCCAGGTTGAAAAACCTTGGTCTGAGTGGTGTCCTATGGTTTGATTTGCTTATGTATTGGGGGGTGGGGAGTTATTGCCAGTAAAATCCTAGCAGTAGATTCTTTTAGCAGAGCTGGTGGTTACTGAAGAGAAGTAGTCATACTCATCTATCATACCCCAAGTATGCTTTCTTGTTAGGGATAACTCTCAAAAGATGAGCAAAATCTAAGATTGTGACATAATATGTTTGGTTGGCCAAAACCTCTCTCCTACAGTCATTATCTTTTAATAATTAGATGGAGATTACTGTATCAAAGCTGCCATTTGCTTTTGGTGAATAGAATTGTCAAGTACTTCTTGGAATTCCATAGCTGTGGCCTCCAAAGAAGAATATGGTGACTCCCCCAATCTCAATCTCTGGATTTTGCTTTTCTATTCTTATTCTAACAAAGCAAAATTTTTCTAGTAAGAACATGGCAAGAATTTGGACCTGCCCTACATGAATCAAAATAAGAGGATGACACAGTTTCGTTTTCTTAACTGATGATAAATTTATTTCAGCAAGTTCAGGTCAAAGGTTAATAGCTTCTTATTCTGAAGTTTATCACTTTCTTTTATTTCACAGGGGAAACGTTTCAAAAAGTTTTGAATAAAGTTTACTTACAGTTATTGATCCAGATATGAATAAATATAAATTATGTTGCTAATAAATTTTAATGCGATTGATATACCTGTGGATTAGTAATACTCTTTTCAAGTTTTATCCTTAGTTTTTATTTGCATAGAAAACAGAAACAAATGTACATTTTTTCTTCTATGATCATAACTCAGAATTTTAGCTATCTTTTTTATCTTTGTCAAAAAAATGTTTGAGCATGTTCTATCCATTTACAGAAGTGGAATGAAATATAAATAATGGAGATTGCTGCTATTTATTATACTGAAGGATAAATATCACAAGAAAGGTGGCCATGGGTTTACTGGTAGAAAATTGCTAGAAGTAGAGGTTGAAGACAAATAACTGAAGGAACTATGTAGAGAATTAAATATATTGAAAAAAATAACTGGAGGAAAAAAAGAAACAGAATAAACCAATAGGAGGAAATGATATAGTGCCATTGAAACCAGCTGAGGACTCTCTTCTCTGGCAGAATCCTTGGAGAATTATCAAGGCTAGTCAGGAGGATTACAAGTTTAAAGCCAGCCTCAGCAACTTTTAACCAGACCCTGTCTCAATATAAAATATAAAAAGGGTTGGGGATGTGGCTTGGTGGTTAAGCGCTCCTGGGTTCAATCCCTGGTACCAAAAAAAAAAAAAAAAAAAAAATAGAATTAGCAAGGAATTGTGAAGTAGAGCAAGGCAGCTGCTCACTGGGAATAAGAAGTAATTCCCAAATGCAGATGAGATAGAGTCATTATGCAGGGTGGTGGTATTTATGCCCTTTTACCCAGAAAGACACTGATGCTCCAAATATTAAAACTTCATAAGGTTATCTAGCTCATAAATAGTAGGTCTGGGGTTTAAACTCAGGAAGTCTGGCTTGAGAACCTCAGTTTGGAACCATTGTATTCTATTGAGTCTCAAAACATAGGGAATTTTATCTGTTCTACAATAGAAAACTCCTGATGTTTTACTTCTACAATATCCTGTAAAAAGTATTTTCTAAGGTCATATATTATGGCTACCTAATTCACAAAAGTTTAAATGAATTAAAATGTGTTCTGTACTTATTGGGCTCCCAAAACTTGTTTGCCCCTTCTGCCACCATCTCTATTGATTATGTGGTGCCCATCTGCCAAGTGCTATGTCATCTGCTCTGCATAAGGCCGGCTTCACCAAGGCAGAAAGCATTTATGTCCCTTTCCATGAATATCCTAGAGACTGAGCATTTTCTTTTAGCATCAATGCTAATGAATTGCTGTTTCCTTTTATTTTTATGCTTTTGCTTTTTTCTGCTTTTGAGAGGGGTCTCACTATGCTGCCCAGGCTCTGCAAACTCTCAGGTTCTCGTAGCCCTGCCTCAGCCTTCCAAGTAGCTGAAAAAACAGTGTATATTGTAATATCTAATTCTAGCATCACTCAATAAATTGCTAATTATTTTGTCATTTCTGCCCCCACACTCCACCCAAATAGAAAACTCTAAAGAGTTAAGGTTAGGAGCCTTGTATTGCTTTTAACCTTCAATGTTATCTTGAATTTGGAAACACAATAAATAAATGAATGAATGAGAATGAGGAGAGTTTGAGACTCAGGAAGTCTAAAACATCTGTGGGTACCATTTAATATGAATTCTTCTTTTATTTGAAACTATTTTCAAAATGTCATCTAATTCTTAGTTATTTCTCTGGAAATGGACTTACGTTTTGGGAAGAATTTGGCTTTAAGTTTTCAAGTTAAATCCAAACTTTTCATTAAAAAAATTAGGCATCAGAGAATCATTTGATTTTCTTCCAAAGCACAAACAACTTAAGTAAACTTCAAAAGGGCTTTTAAAAAGACATTGGCCTAGTGGGTATCAATATTTTTAAATAAATGCATGCCATCACTTAAACAATTCACCATGAATTTCTAGCAGAAAGGCCTATGTTGATAATAGGTAACCATTTCACTATGCTTTAGTAAGGAAAACATCTTTTCAAAATTCTATTTTTTCTACTGGATTCAACTACAAGGTTTTTCACGGTTTGCCTGTACTCACCAAGTGATAAACTGTCTCCAAGTCCATCTTTTCTTGGAAATACAATAAAACGAATTCATAAAATTTCAATATAAAGCACTTTTTAAAAATGTATTACATAATGTACTGAGAGCAATAGCTAACTTTTTAAAGTTCACTTTTGATTATATTTAAAAGTATCCCCCAAATTGGCTAATGGCTCCCAAAAGATATACTATCCCAGGTTTATTGCAAGAGTTTGCCTATTGAGAAGGGGTCTTAATTAGACAAACAGCTGCCAATAAAAGGATAAATTAGAGGGTTATCTAGAAAACAAATATATAAGATAAGATTTAGATTTTAGAATTTCATTTATTTTTAGGGATATTTCTTAAATCCAAGGAACATAGTCATATTGGCTTTCCTAATGGTGCATTTTATTATTTCCCTTTATATGTTTTACTTTTCCAAGACACTTAGTGCTCTTTGGCACATGTGAGTCATACCAAGTGCCATGCCATGAAGGTCAGCATTCAGTTAGATTCTGTTTTGTATTGTTCCCTGTTTGGGGTGTGTTCATGTATGATTTCATCTTGTCACATCTCACCAACTGAATGTAGGCTTCTTGGGGCCAGAGTTGAGTCTCACCCTCCCCATATACTCTACAATTGGGGTCAGTATATCTACAGCTGGTAGCTATCCCTGGACTCTGGAAAAAGTTTTTCCTATCAACAGAATAAAAAGTCTCTAGCGGCCTGTAGTGGAAATCCCCAGGGAGAAATTATTCAACTGGGTTTAGGAGTTGACTCCACCCTATTGGTTAAGTAACTATCCTGGTTTATCTGGCACAATCATGCTTTACACCATTGTTATGACGTAATTGTCAACGGTGCTTCCCTTTCTGTCAACAGTATCCCAGTTTACTTGGAAAACGACATGCTTAATCTACATATGGGGCAAAGCCTAGGATTCCTAGCATTTTTACCAGATCTTTCACAGTCAGGTCCCAAAGTGATAGCCCAGCCTTTTCTTCTGCCATGGGGAACACTTTCTGTCAAGAAAAAAATCAAGGACGTATAGCCACAAGTTCACCTCATTAGGTGGGCACATAGTAACTGAGTGAAGAGATATCAGGTGAAGGGTCTCATCAGCCTATCAGCTGATGATTTAATACTTTTGAGCACCTACAATGTTCTGGGCCAAGGGCTTTATGGGAATGGGTCATTAAATCCTTATAGCCACCCTGTTAAGGAGATGCTATTATGATCCTCTTCATCCCAATGAAGACAGAGAATCCCCAAGAGGTTAAGAAATCTACACACAGCAGGCTGACTCCTGTTCCTTTGGCCATCATGACCTGGTGCTTTCCCCGTGGCATGTCAGTATTCTGGTATTATTGAACTCATCTTGTGGAATAATTCCTGGCCCCTTATCTACACATGGTATGCTGGCTAGAACATTTATAAAGAAAGAAAAAACCCTTGCTGATTTGAAGATTTTGACTTTGGATACCATCTGAGAGCTAATGTGACTTAGGCTTATTACTTGAAAGAAAAATATCCCAATGAAGCCCCAAGTCTTCAATAGTCCTTCCTGGAGAGAGAATATTAACAAAGTGCTGAGTTCATTGGAAAATGTGTGTGTGCGTGTGTATGGGCTCTACTTCAAGCAAGCCCTTGCCAAACCTTAAACCAGTTAATGGACAACACCCCACACTAAACTTCTCTGTGGGGTACACATATAAAATCCAGGCAAAGAAAAGAATACAAGGCAACAAAGCCAACAATTTTAATATCTACCAGGTCTGCTAAACTAGGAAAGGATGTGTACTGTCTGTTGGGGCAAGTGGGTAAGATAAATCATTTATTAAATATTTTTTATGTCAGTGAGAATTTGTCAAGAGTGCGAAAGTGAAGCAGGGTTAATTTGGGACAGTGACTGAATGAGATGATCCCAACTCTGTGCCAGGACCTCAGGAAATGAGATTACCTGGAATAGCAGACTTGTGGCCAGTATGCAGAGACTGGGAGCAAAAGGGTCAGGTCGGTGCTGGTTTGTGAGCAGGTGACCAGTGCCCTCAGAGGACCTGTATGCAGAGTCTAATATAATACTGTTGCTATCTTGAATTTTTAAATACTTTTATCTTTCCATGTTGTCTTGGGAGGTCCTATGAGACAATGGCATATGTGCTAAGGACATGGAGTCTGGTCTCTTGTGTCAGCTCCTCCCCTACTTTTGTTCTCAACTGTCTTATCCCCCAGACTGGCGCCCTTGTTGTCTGGTTAGCCTCTACTTCCCAATCCTGCTTGGCAATCTGGACTAGCCTCCACCTCCAGCAGAGGACTCAGGAAGGGTTCGAATGTGTACATCCTGGAGTGACACCTGGCTGGACATGGTGGCAGCAGTTCTTGCACAAGTTGGCAGTGCCACTGTGCTTTCAGTGGGGGATTTGGAGGGAGCACACACATGTCCCAGGGCAGAGTTTGCAATCCCTGAGGCTTATTGGTCAGGGTTGCAGATCAGTGGGAGGGGGAGATTGACTTTTCTGCCCTGGAGGTGCAGGTGGGGGATAAAGCATTTTGATCTTGGGGCTGCCAATGGTGGAAGATGGTCTTAGTCCATTTTCTGTTGCTCCAAAAGACTGGTTAATTTATCAAGAAAAGTAATTTTTGTCCCATTGTTCTGAAGGTTGGGCAGTTTAAGACTGAGTGGCTGCATCTGGTGAAGGCCTCATGCTGCATCATAATATGGTAGATGGTCCCAAAGGGGGGTGCCTATGTGGGAATGGTGAGCAGGTACATGCAAAAGAGAGCAGTGTGTGTAAGTTGAGGGAGGCAGCAGGCTCACCATAGAGCCACACACTCTCCAGGTAACTAATCCAGTCCCAAAAGAGTGAGAACTCCCACAAGACTGGATCAACCCATTGGTGGGATAAAGTCCCCATGACCTAATCACTTCCCATTAAGCTCCATTTCTCAGTACTCCTATGCTGAGGAATTAAGCCTCAATGCAAGTTTTGCTGGGGACAAATCATAAACCCTAATACAGTGCCATGCTGTTGGGGGTTGGAGTAAGATGGGGGATGGGGAAATAGAGTGAAGGTCTGTATTCACTTGCAGAACACAGTATTAACTAGCAAATAAACACCATGACAAGTCAAGACAGACCGTGGAAGAAAGAAAAAGTTTTTTGTTTTTAATAGTACTTTTTATTCTCTGCATTTTTTTCTTTTTTGTGCTACTGGGGATTGAACCCAGGGTGGCGTTCTATCAGTGAGCCACATTCCCAGCCCCTTTTATTTTTTATTTTGAGACAGGATCTTGCTAAATTTCCCAGGCTGGCCTTAACTTGTGATCCTCCTGCTTCAACCTCCCAAACTGCTGGGATTACAGGTATGTGCTACCAAGCCCAGGTTTTTTAATAGGGGTCCCATCTTTTGATTTTGTGTTGGTCCCGCAAATTTATATAGCTGGACCTGAATGAAGTGTGTGTTTTCAATAGCACTGCCTCTCAAACACTCAATGAATGAAAGAAATTTCCAATAATGTCTTCTTCAAAGGAATGGATCTTTGAAATGATCTGCTGTATGGAAAAAGAGCACGTGCATCTTCTCTTCCAGACAACCTTAGTAGACTGAGGGCAGTGAAGGAATGTAGCGAAGCTTTGGCAGCATGCTGAAAGGAAAAGTCCTGTGTTTTAGTCATCTTCTTCCATCTCTGTGTTCAAAAGACCTGAGATGAAAACATAAAGGAGAAAAAGTTTATTTGAGACTCACAGTTTCAGAGATCTCAATCCATAGATAGCCAACTCCATAGTGTTGGGTCCATGATGAGGCAGAACATCATGGTGGAAGGGTATCACAGAGGAAAGCAGCTCAGGACATGGCACCAGGGAGCGAAGAGAGAACTCCATGCATCGAGGACAAAATGGAAACTCCAAAGGCACACTCCCAGGGACTTACCTTCTTCAGTCACACCCTACCTGCCTACAGTTCCCCAGTTAATACATATCAGTGGATTAATTCACAGGTTAGGTTAAGACTCTTATAACCCAAGCATTTCACCTCTGAAAATTCTTCCATTACCTAATCCATGAGCTTTTGGGGTATAGCACATAACTAAACTGTAACACCCCCCTTTTTACCTCCAGCCTGCCTTCCTGCTGCCCCTACCCCCACACCCTCTCTCTCTTCCAATCAAAACTAAGTTCTCTTTTCATATTGACAAGCTCCACTCACTGACTCCATGATGTGGAGATGAGGGACTGCTGCTCAGTGCTGCCATCAACTCTGAACAACTTCACTTACAACACACAGACCAACTAAGCTGTTAAGTTCCCTTTAGCACAGGTCTGTGAACATTCTGGAATCCCATCAGTGATGGTCTTCCTGCTTATTTTTGTACTTGCTGTGATGTGGTTGGCTAAACTTCTGTGGACAATTTATACTTCAGTGTTATCCCAGCCCGGGGGCCTGCGGGCTACATCTTAAAGGCTGAAAGAAGTCAGAATTCTCTTTGAGCCAGGGGGCATAACAGCATGTTCTGTCAAACTGGGTGTGGACTCATTATTCAGCAGATTTTGTAATGTTCAATGGAAATAATTACCAATTACTGTAGGATTCGCTTTAAAATTTCCTTTCCAACTATTTTTCAGGCAGGGAAGGAAAAGATTTGTTATTCCACACTAAAATGCAACTTTTTGTAAGAAAACTGTAACAACAACAAAGAAGTTCTATTGGTAGTCTTATCAAAGACTAATTTCGATTAAAATTTATGAACTTTCAAAAATATTATTTGCTTTTGATAATAATGCAATGTTCCAGTCCCTACTTATTTTTTTCATTCTTCCTACAGAGCCTCAGGCTCATGCGTTTTGATTCTAAGGACCGGGTAATAAGGGAGAGAAGAGTAGATTCTTTCTTTCTTTCATAACATGTTTATTGTGCAATTACAACTTTTCTAGGCTTAAAGGTACATAAATGAATAAATGAACTGGGAGCGTGTGTGGACCAGGTCCAGATGATCCTCAGCCCACCAATTTTTTCCACAGGAGCTTAGAAATACTTTAAAAGTGGGAAACCTATGTTAGTTTGTGGTGATTATAATTCTATAGATATTCTTTTTTATGTACAACAAAGGGCAATGTACTATTAACCTAAGTTGTTTATTAAAAATTACTAAAATTTCATTCATAGACTCAGTAAACATAGTAAAATTAGTGCAGCAATAATGTTATACTATTCTGTATTCTACTTGAACATCTGGCTACCATGAGACTTTGCAAAACTACAACTTAGTATATGTCCAAGCAGACCGTGATATTTCCACAATTTTCTAGAGAAATGCCCCATTAGTGTTTTTCGTTTTGTTTTGTTTTTTCCTAAAGGAACACCTGCCATCCTAGAAAGAAATCGACAATGTTCTTGGATTGAGACTATCAATTGCTGCTGTTCTGGTCTTTGCATATGTAGTTACTTTAAGGTCAGGTAATTATTATCGACATATTCTGTGGTAGGTTTAGTTGTGTTATTGTTGATTCTGCCTGTGAACTGCTATAGCTGTCATACCAACACAGTTGTAGGCTATCATGTTCCAGTAACTGGGCTTTAGGATGGTTATGGACTATAGTTCAGATATGTATCATTTGTACCCCATTGCTGAAACCAGTTTGCCGTCATGGTGTCAATTTGTTATTATTGCTCAGTTCTCTGTCACCAGAATGTAAGAAAGGGTGGGGTGGGTGGGGAACAAGAACAAGGTTGGTCATCCTCCTGAAATTTAGAAATACTGGGTAAATGACCTTTCAAGAAATGAGTAGATACAAGTAGCATTGTACTCTTTTGTTTTTTAACCTTCCAACTCCCCACAGCCCTGCCCACCTCTCCTAGACTCTTTCTCAGGGAAGCTTCCCTCACCCTCTTTCCCTCATGGACCAGCAGGCTAGGGCATGTGTCTGCAAGAAGACAGGCAGCTGAGGCAGAACTGCAGAGCCAAGAGGCTGGGCCGAGCTCCCTCCACTTGTCTACTCCATGGCCACAGTTAGGTCCCTTTTCTCAGACCCAAAAAGTAGGCAAGAGAAACTCTGCACCTGAGCTTAGAATACAAAGAGACTTTTCAAGGGTGTTTTGCAGCAGAAGTTACTTAGTGAGAAACTGCTCAGTATATAGACACTGTCTGCTAAGTGTTAAGAGCTAGAGAGAATCCTCAAAATTGGATTGTACCCACTCAGTTTGTATTACAGCTAAATATGGCCATGTGGTCACACAGGAACAAACAAGAAGTGATAATATTACTGTTTCGGAGATTTTCAAGTACATGATCTGTTTCAAGTTTTATGAGTGAGTTTTATTCACATTATGGGTCTTATGGTGAGCTACGCTGACTTCTAATTAAAATAGTTAAACTTGTTTCATTAATTTCTAAAGTACTTTTAACTGTAAATTATACCACAATTTTATATCAAACTAAGAATGAATAAAGCTGCTAATAAATGACACTGTTTTCATATTCCTTAGGGCTTTTATTTATCCTTACTGAAAAAGCATCCTTTAACTTATCAATGTATAAATTTTATCTTACCTATTACTCTTTTTTTTAATCCTTATATTTCTTTTTTTTATTGTAAACAAATGGGGTACAACTTGTTTCTCTGTTTGTACATGAAGTAGAGGCATACCATTTGTATAATCATACATTTACATAGGGTAATGGTGTTTGATTCATTCTGTTATTTTTCCCTTCCCCCCCACCCCTCCCATCCCTCTTTTCCCTATTACTCTATTTTGGCAAATCTCTCTTATTTTAGAAAAAGTTTTAGACTTATAGCAAAATTGTAAAGATAATGCAGAGAATTTCTGTATACTTTATACCCATTTCATCCATCAGTAACATCTTAATGTTAGTGTTACATTTATCACAACTAATGATCTAATGATACATTACTAGTAGACATCTGTATTCTATTTGATTTCCTTAGTAGTCACCTAAGGTCATCTTTTCTGTCTAGGATACCATCCAGGATACCACATTACATTTAATATTCATGTTTCCTGAAGACTGTCCATTTCTCAGACTCTTCCTGTTTTTGATGACCTTGAAAGTTTTGAGGGATCCTGGTTAGGTATTTAGCAGAATATTCTTCAAGTTAGTTTTATCTGATGTTTTTCTCATGGTTAAATTGTGTTTGGAAATATGGGAAGAAGGTATCTATTACTTAAAAAAATGCATTAAGGGTTGGAGTTGTGGCTCAGTGGTAAAGTGCTTGCCTAGCATGTGTGAGGCACTGGGTTCGATTCTCAGCACCACATATAAACAAATGAATAAAATAAATGTCCATCAACATCTATAAACAGATTTTTTTTAAATATTAAAAGTAAAATAAAGGAAAGGAAAGTTTAAATTGCCTTTGACTTATCTTCACTCTGAGAGTCCAACTCTGCTCCCTTAGACATAGAGTTACCAACCTCCTCGCCTTTCTATACAGTATCATTTTCTGTGCCAGCAAGAATGATGTAGCCTTTTAGAAACAATTCTCTGGGGTTTCTTCCAGATCACTGACCCTCTTCTGCTAATTTAAAGGTGTCACTTTCTTGACCTTATTATTAGAAGATGTCAGGCAACGGCAGCAACTGCCCCCATCAGAGACCATCAATTTTAAACTGCATTGGAGAAGTTCAGAACTATGAGAAAAGTGTGTCTTAGACTCAATGAAAATATGAAATTCTGAATTTTTAATATCCCATTTCTCATAAAATGACTTTATATTCAATATTGCTAAATTGCCATTTGAGTTTTTGACCTATGTTGCTTTTTATGACTCTGACTCAACTTCAAAGCAATAGGCTTCCACCTGCCAAATTAGTATGAAATTAAATTTTCATTAGGACTCCATTACTTTCCAGTTTTTCAAAATCCCAAGGAGCCAGTATGGCCCAAATGGAAGTCTGTCTGACTTTCACATGCAGAAGAAGAACCCCAGGGTAGGCTTCCTTAGGAGCCCCCTCTCTTGTACTGAGCCCCAGGTGTGCCGACCCTCCACCATCTGATCAGGTACAGATCTCAAAGAAGGCCCTCCCACAGGCAGCCCGCTGGCTCAGTGCCCAGTGTTCTCCTTGCTGGTCTTCTGCCAGCCAGCTCAAGGGGCCCATCTCTGTACACCAAAGCAGCAGCTTCCAACATTCCTGCCAGCCAAGGAGATCAGGGTTGCAGGCAGTTCTAGCCTCTTCCACTGGGACCCACGTGGAGCTATCTCTTCCCCTCTCTGGGGATGTAGCAGGAATGTTCTTTTTAAACCTCTAAATCACAATAGGAACAATCATACTTTTTTATCATAAAAAATAAACCTAATTACTTCCCAAAAGTGTTTACAGACTGTTCCTAAGAGGCTGAGAGCCAAAGTGAAATACATTTTGCTCTTAAATCTTTTCTCTGGGTTTTGAAGGGCATCTGACCTTGATTAGGTTTAAAGAGACTTAGATCTTTAAAGCAGGATAGTCTGAGAGAAGAGAATCTCTTCCCTCCCCTGCCAGAATAAAACCTACGGTCTCCACAGATCTGATCTCTAACAAGACATTGCCAAGCCAGACTGTCTTTAGTTTACCCAAAAAGTGCCTCTTTACACCTTATGACTTCAAGGACTGAGGAAAGAAATTGGGAAGGGAGCAAGGTGAAAAGATTATTCCCAATTACTGTTGGATGCCCTGTGTCTATTTATTGGAGGACTTATGTTTTTGTTATATAATTAAGTAGAATATATTATGTGTAGGTGCTACTATATTAAAATAAATTCACTCACACCAAGCTGCAAACTGCTTATCCTTTCTGATTTGGTATCCTCTCTAAGAGTAAAGGAAAATCTGTCTTGTGATTAAAGAAAATAACTACATTCTGTACGGAGAGGAGGCACCTCAAAGAGGAAAATGGATATAAAATGGATGATTTCCTTAAACAGAAAGCTGTCTTATCCTCTCCCATAGGGCATTTTCAATATTAAGCAAATTAAGTATATTTGTAGATTCATAGCAGCCTGGAAATATATACATTGTGGCCTTATCTGTCAAAAGCTATTGCATCTTCATTTAGAGAAGGCATGTAATAAAAATGTCAATTTATGAAAATTTGTGTAGAATACAGTTATCTTAAATTTTCATTCCTAATAACTAAGCCTATGCAATGTTACAGACTAGTTAATTGTGCTTAAGTATTTTTTAAAAGTCTTGAAATACTAGGAAAACAAATACAGAAGCCAAAGATAGTGTTATGATCTAAGACATATGGTGATATGAGCAATTTCAAAATAATTGTTATGTTCACAGTCACTTTGCATAAAGCATAGGCTGTTACTGCCAATTACAAATTGGAATAGATGTCAGGACCTGGGTGCATGTGTAGACTCACTGCTCATTAAATATTTCCAACATATGTGTGTTGGAGTCTTTGTGTTCCATCAGGAATACAGACATGAGAAGATAAAACAACTAAACAACAACATTTCCATTTCTGTTCTGCACAATTTTTATTTTGTAGTTTCCACACGCACATATATTTCTTTCATACCAGAATAGTGAAAATGCTGCACAATACTAATTCAACATTTGATTTGATTTTCATTACATGTGTATTCTACCAGTGTTCTCTAATTTATGAATGAGGAGAAAATGAAAAGGAATTCCAAGTTGAACTATCTTTCACTTTCCTTTTGTGTTAATAATTTTCAGCCTAAGTGGTTGGCTAACACAGAGAAGTAATAGGAGTGAGAAGGAATTTGGGAGGATTCCTTGGTTATCTGTTTCTTCAGACACCATTGCCTTCTTTCTCCATTTAAAGCAAATTTTGACTCAAATGGATAAAGTGTAGCATGTCAGAGTTCTCAGTGAGCTCCTCCAGACTCCTTAGGCAGAGAGAGGGCATGTTTGTCCTATTTGTTCTGCTTCAAGTTTTGCTGAATTCTGTATACTGTGGTTCCTTGGGAATGCTATGCTAGTGAAACACCTGGAATTTTGTGTGCAGATAGAGAGGCAAAAATTCATAGCCACATGTTCCTCTCTCCTCTGCTGATGTGTATGCTCAATGGTCTCATCACACTTCCAAAAGACAAGTTCAAAAACAGAAGTATTGAGAATTTTAAGATGGTGGCAATGAGGTATTAAGCCAAGCCTCTATGAGCACAGGCTCCATGACTGTGCGTGTTGCATACCCGTGAAGCTCATCCTGCCGCAGTCCCTCAGTGATATCATTGTCATGAGGAGTAATTCAGTTATGAAGGTAAAGTTCTTAACAGTCTCCAGCATGTAGAAAGCACTGAGTTCAAGTCAGTTTCTTAATACCTGATCCCCAATAAGCAAGAAATACTTCCAAGCACGTGAGACTTTAGAATAGAACGAACACTATTTATCTGTGTGGTAGTCAAGAGACAGCTATATGATATACAAACACTGTTCAAAGGTGAGTTCAAGAGGTCGCCTGGGTTGCTTTCTTCACTGGTAGTCATTACAGCAGGTTACAGCAAATGGTGCCATGGAGGGTGTCCAGGAAAAGACAAAGGCACGAGTCATTAAAAGCAATTGAGTTGCCAGGTTCTCAGTCTGAAAATGAAGTCAGCTCTGTACAGCCTTGGGCAAGAAGGCTTCTGATCCCAGTTCATAGAGGGGAAATACTTAAATACAGAATGAAAACAAAATGAAGATATGAATGAGATTTGCCTAAGCAAGTAGGGGTGAACCCTCATTGACCACAGCATCCAAATGGAATTTGGTGTAGAATCAATTTTAGGGTCCAGAGTTCCTGAAGAGATATTGTAGATAATACTCACCAACCAGTTAATCCAACAGAGCTACTGATGAAGTGGATTTTGTGTGCCCTAAATATATTTGGTTTATTCATGTTTTACCAACCATACTTTTTAGAAGCATTACCGCGAGCCGCTGCTGTTTATCGACGGGCTGCTTCAAGCAATTCCAGTTACGGAGCAAAACTGCAGCCCCAGGGCTGCTTCAAGCGGCTCCAGTTATGGAGAAAAACCACAGCTTTTTTCCCTTTTCACTTACCTAAAACCACCGCTTCTCACGCTTACGGCCCAACCAGCGGGACAGAAGACACATACTTCAAAAGTTCATCAAGCAGCTTCCCCTTTATTCAAATAACACCCTCAATATATAAGCAGTCTCATGCATAAGCAATTGTAACCAGATATGTCCATCCAATCCTGTTAAAGGTCAAGCAATCACTTGCTCGAGCATACATGTAAAGTATATCTGTCCACGTGCTAGGCAGCTGAACTGATTATAATACAGCCAATTGTAAACGTGTTCTGCCTTTCTCCATGCATAATCAGGACACCATTTGCTCTCTGCCAGTTGCCATCTTTGGATGCTCGTGGCGTAACCCTGGGCCCCGGGTTCTGCCCACCACAAAGTATCAATTTTAAAACAAAGATTATTTGATAAATGATTTGTCCCTTTTGAGATAGCATTTACTGATGACTTTAGCATAATTTTGTTAAAACCTAAATATTGTTTAAAAGGTTCTTTATTAACACATTTTGTTGATACATATTTCATGTGGAAATTATACCAACCTGTAAATTGTGACTTTGTTTAAAGAATGTTTATTAGAAATGTCTGGTTAGATATGAAATATCATGAGAAGTTTTGCAAACAGTACAAATTAGGGCATTATCAATATTCAAGTTCCCATGGAAGCAAGAAATTTCAGACCATTCAATATATGAGACCCACATGTCGTATGCAAGTATGACTTTCCTTCTGATTTTAAAGCATCAGACTATCCCCCTGTGAAGCGTGGACTGACAGAATGGACATTATCTGAGTTGTTTAAAATTCTCCTTACAGAGCGAAGGCAATGTGACCATTGATATGATATAATATCTGTCTCAAGCGTGTTTTTTGTAACCACCTCTCTCCCGCCCCTGCCCATTTGGCTTTGAAAACTCTGGATTGAATTTTCATTTTAAAAACTTAAAGGGCGTCATGGGAAGTACCAACTTTCTGAATTTCTGGGTCCTCTCATTCACTAGTGCTGGGGTTATGGAGGGTCATGGACTCCCAGGAATGCTGAATCAGGGCATGGGTGTGTTACCTCAATGCTGGTTCTTAAAGGATTTTACTGATAAATGATGTTCTCTCTTCCAGATGCAGAACCCAAATATCTGATAGTTGTACGACCTGCTCCCCCTCCAAGTCAAAAGAAGTCATGCTCAGGTATAGTCATTTTTATTGATTTTCTTTTGTTAACTTTAAACCACAACTTTTTATTCTTTTTTTTTTTTTTTTCCTATGTGGAGACCAAATAGGAGATGTCTTAGGAATGTGTGGAATAGATAGATGGATTCCCTTAGTCCACAGATGACCCTGTTGGAGAAGTTGTGCAGCTAGTGGTAGAAGCTGCTTGGGATCTTATGCCAACATCCCTTACAAGCAGCAGCGAGTTAGGGATACTGAACCCTTCTACACATCTCTGTTCTGCTGCATGTTCGAGGTATAGTGAGGATAAAATGGGTTAGGGGCAGGTCCTGTTCTGTGGTCCATGCTTATCTGGGACTAGCTTCTATTAGCCTGACTCTGTCTTCCATGTGAGCATTTTTGTCTACCATGGTGCCTTTCAGATTTCAAGCGCAAAGTTTTATGTCTAACTTTTATTCAAGGAGATTGCTTACATTTCAAAAGGAAAACTCATTTGTATGTGTGTTCAATGGACTTGAACTTGGGTTTATTTATTCCTCCCTCCCTTCTAAACCTCTTCTTTGTGTTCAAACATAGAAGAAGAATTCCTTTCATAAAGCAGTAGCAATGGCAGCAGCTAATTTCCTGAGTCTGGGAGGATTGGAAACAGGAAAGTGGGTGACATATGAATAAATATGTAGGCACTTGCTACATGACAAAAGGAAGATTAGAAGTGTACAATGTCTAATTGAACTACTAAGATTCCTCAGATCAAATAAGTAGAGAATTGCTTTAAGAAAAAGTGGTAAAAGCTGTAATATGCTTTTTCCATCTGATATAGCATCTTCCTATCCCTATATAATTCATCAAAGTTTTTCTTTGTTCTTTCTTATGTGAGATGTTTTCCAAATAATTATTTTCTTTTATGGAACACTGGATAACACCCATAAAAGGATCTTTGTTGTTGTTGGTGGTGTTTTTTTGCTATATTGTTTACAAGGATAAAACAGAAGAAAGCATTCAGCTATTTAATTATTTTGAACACTGGGGCCCTTTGCAACTCTGTATTTAGGAGATCTGTCAACCCAGGGCTGGTTACCAGAAATCAGTTATCACAATGCCCTCCCCTCCTTTACCTTGTTTTCCACTTCTTTTAAGAGTATCATTGAATGGTCAAGTATTTTAAGAAATATAAAATATTTTTCTGGCCTCTTATATTATCTCAAAATTAGAGGGAAATTTCAGTCATTTCTTTTGACTTGTTGCTGAAAGTTGTGCAGGCAGCTTTCCACACACTTTAAAATAATTGTACTCCTAGTGTTTTAAAATGGTGAACAATAACGTCAAAAAGCATGGCTGTTCTTCCTTGAAATATGTTTTCATTTGAGTATTCACTGAACTGTTTCCTGGTACAAATATCATACTTCAAATAAAAAACATACAGAAATTCAGGAAAGTGATCCCACCTTAGTAGCACTTTATAATTCATTTTGAGGTTTCTATGACACTGGCCTTAGATATTATTTTTCACTTCATTGTGACTAACTCAGGAAATTGTTTCATCTTGCTCAGGATATGATACCCCACCTTTCCTTTCAGGCAGTGAATACATTTTTTTTTTTTTTGTTTTGTTTTTGTAACCTGCATTTGGGAGTGATATAATGACTAATGGATTAACTTTTACTCATTTTATATTTACATCTACCCCATAAATTCTAATGATTTAATTATTTTTGTATTAAGATCAAAACTTAGTTAAATAACTATTTGATGGTCATGCAAGCCTTAGGTTACCTTGGGGAAAGAAAACTATATCTTCCATCTCTACGTAGTATTTTCTTTATATATGGTGAACTAAGCCAGTGTGGTAAAAAGAAAAATAGATAATGATCATGGAGACTTCAATTTGAGTTTTGACCCTGCTTTGATGTGACTTTGGATACTGTTGAACCTTCCCTGGCCTTTCCCTTTTATGTGTAAAATAAACATGTTACATGATATTAATAAAAATCAACTTTAGAGGTAAATAAAGAATATCAGAATCATCTATATGCTTTTTCAACCTATATATGACTCCACTCTCAATCAAGATTTTCATCTGCCCTCCTTGGAGGTCAGACATGGGTCATTTGAATCACCATCACATAGGTATGATTATAGGTAGATCTGGAAAAAAATTACCTAGAAGGATAAATGCATGTTTGTAACCAAGGAAATGATAACTATCCTTGTACATTATTTTTAAACATCTTTAAAAAATGAACTGTCCTAGTTGAGAGTGTTCTTGTGTTCTGTTGCACAGTAGGGCAATGTTTGTAGTCAGCTTTTTCTCCACTGTGATAAAAAGATCTGACAAGAACAATTTTAAAAGAGGAAAAGTTTATTTGGGGTTCATGATTTCAGAGGTCTCAGTCCATAGATGGCCAACTCTGTTTCTCTGGGCCTGAGTGAGGCAGAACCTCAGGACAGAAGGTTGTGATGGAGTAAAGCAGCTCAGGATATTGCAAGCAGGAAGTGGAGAGACTCCTCTCATCAGAGACAAAATGCATACTGCAAGTTATGCTCCCAATGACCCAACTCTTCCCACCACACCTCCCTGCTTTATAGTTATCACCCAGTGGATGAATGTGCTGATTAGATTAAAGCTCTCATAACCCAATCACTTTACCTCTAAACCTTCTTATGTTGTCTTACACATGATCTTTTGGGGGATACCTAATATCTAAACCCATAACAGGTGACTGTATGTGTTATTCAGCTTTCTTTTATTATAACAGATACCTAAGATAACCAACTTATAAAGAGATCATTTTGACTCTCAGTTTTAGACTATTATCAGTTGGCCCCGTTGCTTAGGCAGTGGTGGCACATCATGGCAGGAATGAATGACAGCAAAACTGCTACCCTCCTATCCAGAAGACAGAGAAAGGAAGGGACTGGAGTCCCACAGTTCTCTTTAAGAGCATACCCTCAGGGACCTAAAGACCTCCCAGTAGGTTCTACCTCCTTTTTTTTTTTTTTTTCCCCCAGTGCTGGGGATTGAACCTAGGGCCTTGTGCTTCCAAGGCAAGCACCCTACCAACTGAGCTAGATCCCCAGCCCCAGGTTCTACCTCTTAAAGGTTCTACTAACTCCCAATAGTGTGGCAATCTGAGGACCAACCCTTTAGTACATTGACTATTGAGAGATGCTTCTGCAAACCTTACCATCCTAGATCCCAAAGTATAAATAACAATAATGTTTATTGTAAAAAATCTCCATGAAAAGATGTTGAATGTTTTCACCATAAGGAAATGATAAATGTTTAAAGAGATAGGATTATCCTTATTAGAATATTACACAGTATATACAAGAACTGAAATATTACATGGGATCCCATAAATATGTACAATTTTTGTGAATCAGTAAAAAATAGTCAACTATCCTGTATCAAGGCAGTTTGCCACCAGTAGTTTATATATATCCTGGGCTCAGAAGATTTCTTACCAAATTAACAACTACAGAACTTAAAGCAATACGCATTTCACAGTTTTCAAAAGCATTTTATTTAGATAACCACCAATAGGCTCAGATAAGGAGTACCCTCCTACCTACCTTAATAAAATTCACAAGGTCATTTTGCTGTTTGGTTCCCACTCCATTAGAATAAGATAATATGAGTTCTTCCTTATGGCAAATAAAACACAGTCTCATGAAATAAAAGAAGGGATTAAATGGAAATGGAAAGATGTACCTTATGTTCTTTCTGTGTAGTTTTACTAGGCTTCCTTTATTTTATTTATTCTGATTGAACCAGTATTGGTCCCATGGTTGAGTTCCTTTCTTCCTCTCTCTCCTCAGTATGCAGTTTCAAATACCAACCTACCCGATGGACTATAGTGGTTCATCAGCATAACTCTTGGCACTGCCCAAATCCAATTAGTCCCATCCCCATCAAGACAACTGTGCTTCCTGTACTACTCCTGCTCATCCAGTATTATTTAAAATGTGTGTACCTTTTCCATTTAGGTACTCATTGTAGATACATGCTTATTATAACAGTATACCAAAGAATTTTGACCCACAAGAAAATAAAAAGTATAGTTGGTTATGATTTATATGTATACAGATACATGCACATAAATGTGATTAAAAAGGTATTTTTTTGATAATGGAGAAAAATTAATATGTATGAACTGTATGAAAAGAAAAGGAATTTGATATTTTTATACTTTTTAAAATCATCTTGCCAAGTCATCTTTATGCATATTACTCATAATGTAAAATACACTAAATATTTCCATAACTAACTTGCCTACTATCTTCATAGGTAAAAGTCGTTCTCGCAAACCTCTCCAGCTGGTGGTTGGCACTCTGACACCAAGCTCAGTCTTCCTGTCCTGGGGTTTCCTCATTAATCCACACCATGACTGGACGTTGCCAAGTCACTGTCCCAATGACAGGTAATTCATCATAATGGAAAATGTTGGATTTTTTAATTTGAAAATTAGCACTTGCTTTTAATAGTATTTGAAAATGCTTCAGAAGAACATATAAATAGCAGGACAACTAGCACTTACTTCTCACCTGTTAGCTGTACTATTGTCGTAGGTATGAAGGGAACTTAAGTCAGGGGCCCCAGCCTTGAGAGTTATGATCTCCTTGAGTAGAAAGCACATAGATGTTTGTTTCACCCCAAAGATGAAAGTACATGGGACGAAGGAGCCAAACAGCAAACAGACAGTAACAATGATATGTGCAATAAAGCTCAGAGGAGGGGGCTGAACACAGTTAGGAAAAATTTGAAAAGTTACTTGGGAAAGGATGATCTGAGATTTGAAGAAGTGCCTGAAGCAGTAGTCCTCAAAGGATGGTCCCCAAACCAAGCAACATTATCATCACTTGGGAACTTGTCACAAATGCAAAGCGCAGGTGCCCTTTCAGACTTAACAGAACCAGAAACTCAGGGTGGGGCTCCGCCACCTGTGTTTTAACAAGCCTTTCAGATGATTCTGATGCCCACTGAAGTTTAGAATCACTGACTTAGAAGATAGGAGAGATACCTGAGAGAGATACAGGCGGAGGAAAAACAGCCAGAGATGAAGCTACTATCATCTTTGACAGAACAAGTAATAAAAATCAAGTATATTTTAAAAACACTGGCATTTATTCATCTTTCCACCCAGCATGTATATTTGGCACTGTATATACATGTACCTGGCACAATGCTAAACACTGAACCATGATGCTAAATTGCTTATGAAACAGCATTTGCTTATTGTAATTATTTATTACATTAGTTTCAACATTCAGAAATTGGACCAACATTCAAATTTTTAAGCTTCAATCAATATATTTAAGATTTTTTTGTTTTAAATACAAATCGGTTTTTGAATTTGCAGTTTTATCATTTCTCTCTTTAAACAAAATAATTGAGGTATAATTTAAACATAGTAAAATGCACAGACCTTATGTGTATGTTTAAGTAATTATAAGTGTATAAACCATGTGTTTCATGAAATCAAGAAATAGTACATTTTATCACCCTAGAAATCACCTCCCTCCAAGAAGCAGTCACTGATTTGATTCTATCACTGTAGATTGGTTTTGCCTATCTAAAATTTCATATATGTGGCATCAGAGAATATGGGGGTTTTGCCTATCTTCTTTCATTCAGCCTATTTTCGAGATTTATTCATGATATTGCAGGTATCAGTCATTCATTCATTTTTAAATTCCTGAACAGTAGTGCACTATGTGACTATTCTGGACTGATCCATTCTGGAATATCTTCTAGACTATCTATTCTCCTGCTGGTGGATACTTGATTTGTGTTGGCTTTTGGGTTTTATGAATATAGATTTTATAAACATTTCTGTATAAGACTTTTGTAGATATATGCTTCAATTTATTTTAGATAAATACCTAGAATGGGAATTGCTAGGTTAATTATTTTTTTGTCTGATTTTCTATCTCCCTTCCTCAAGCAATATATAAGGTTCTTGTTGCTCCACATCGTCACCAGCCTTTGGCATTTCTGGCATTTTTTGCTGCATCTATTCCAGTGTAGTAGTAGCTCATTATGGTTTTGATATGTACTTCCTTTGCACCAAGGACATTGAGTGCTTTTTCATCTATTTTTTCTCATGTGTATATTTTTTGTAGTTTTTATTTATTTTTGTCTTAACTAAAAAGAAAGGCCTTCAAAATGTTTATATGTTCTCAAAAGTACCGTTCATATGACTTTGATTAGAAAATCTAGACAAAAAAATCAAATTTATTTCTTCATATGTCCATGGTTCTCCAGAGATAAATACTTGGAAAAAGGCACACAGAAGATATTTCCAAAACCCAATATTTTGAAAAATAATTTTGAGATGATTTAAAAATCTCAAATATTCCTTATTTTACCCACCACTAAGTCATGTCTTATTTTGCTTGGAAAATGTACTCTTGAAAGCACATGTTTTCTTTTGATAATTCCAATTGCTAGTGGAGTAGTCCAGGATGCCAGTGCTGAGAAAATAAACATTTTGGGATTGCTTTTTTTCTTCTCTTCATATAAAAAAAAAAAAAAAAAAAAATCTCTTTTTGAAAAAGGAAAGATGAAAAAGAGAGAGGAAGGGAAAAAGAATGGGAGGGAATTTGATAGTTTTATGTCAAAATGCAACCTGATTTTAACCATTAATTTGCTTAATAGATCTTTGAGATGGTTCCAACATGTTTAGTAACCTGACAAACTCGAACAACATTGTTTGGATAGAATTTCCTCCCCTGCATTCAGGTCTTTCGTTCAATTTCACTTTGTCCTACAGACCTTTCCAGGAAAGAAGTGATCTGATGAGTGGTTCTGATGGGTGGAGGTTGCCACAGTTTGACAGCCCAGAGAGACAAGGAGTACAGAGAAGTGAGGACAGATGACAAACTGGACAGGGGCACTGGACACAGGCACTCAGCTCTAAGTCCAAGCTACACAGAGCACATGCACATCTCACCCTCACCCCTGCACACACCTGTGGCCCTGCCATCTCATCAGATAGATGGAGCCAGTCTCATCAAATCACAATATTCCAGATCGATAGTTCCCCTTTGACTAACATTTTTGAAATTCATTAAATAGTCACAACTCTAAAAAAACATTTGGAATGTGTGTGGATTCCATTTTTCTGAGCCTCTTTTCTACCAAGTTAGTGCAGTTAATAAAGAGATGACATTTAGAGTCTTTTCCATGTTTGAGAAAAATTAGTAGTCTTTATTTGAAAGTGTTGGAAATACTGTACATATTTAAACACCCAAATAAATCCACCAGAATTATAAAGAAGTGTAATTAGAAACAGACTTGGTGATATCTACCCTCATGTGTTCACACAGATTTTTCTTTTATTTAGAGTTCAGACCAATGTAGTAGATTACAATAAGCAATAATAACTAAACAGGATGACTATTTCTGGAAAATTGGAAGATTACACAGCTGAAATTTCTTTCAGCAATATCTTCTTACAAAACCATTGGAATCTCAATGCTCTTGGCTTGCCGCAGGAACACCAAGTGTCAGTTTTAAGCCACTGAACTCTTAATATCTGGAATCCTCAGTAAAGTCTCTGATTTACAAAAACCAGCTCACACTGGTTTGTACAACCTCCTTCATTCTATGCAAATGATATATTGGAAAAGTTTTTCCTTTATACTTTGACTTTGGATGTTCTATATCAAAATGAGTAGTAAGTTTCCAGTAAGAAAAATGCCTGTTTGTTTTGTTTGAAGCTCAGGAAATTAACAGATGTCACTTTATCTTTGGTGACACATTTCTATCCCTATTTGCATGGATTCCACATGAGTCTTCCATGGTTTGAGATCTTTTTCTGAGTCCACATGGGAGAGAGGAGATGTGCTTTATGTAAGGTTTGTTCTTAATGGACTTTAAATGGAAGCATGTACACATTGGTCCCCAAAATGCCAAAGGCCAAAAGAAATCTTTCCAAACTGGCTCAGATGAAGAATAAAATGTTTTTAACAAAAATTTATGTCACCATTAATAGCTTATTTTTTCCTTTCCATGTTTTCAACTTGTTACAAGTTTTCAAGATTGCTTTAGTTCTCACTCCTTTGCCAATTTATTAAAACCTTATAACTTGTTTAGAAATCATTTTCACATTATTCTGACACTTTTGTATTGTGTTTATTTACTCTGAATGTAGACTGAGGGCTCTCCTTTTTGGGTGGTCCAGAGCAGGCTCTTTTTGCCTTTTATTTTTTTTCTCCACAGTTTTAATAAGTAGGTATTTTCAATGTCTGAATTCTCTCTTGATCAAGCCCAATGCCTGTTACCCATTTGTGGGGTAGTATAAATTGAAGCTCTCTGAGGGCAGGACTGTGTACATCTTGCCTACTATTGTCACCCCAGTCCCCAGACCAGGGTTTGGAACATTATAGACCCTAGTAAATGCATGCTGAAAAAATACACAGTGAAATATCAACATTTTAACTTTTACATATCATTATTACCTCAAACTCTATAAGACAAAATTGAACTCACACTTTTTCTCTTGATAACCTCATTTATCTTTTTGTTACTTTGGGAAGTTCCATAATTTTCCCTTTACCCTAATTTGAGAATTTATTCACTTTTGACATTTTATCCTGTACAGTTTGTAAGGGCCCCATATCATTCATTTTTCTTTTGAAAAGTATATCTGTATCCTTATCTTACATTTCACCATTTCCACACTAATCATTTCGGTCCAACCAGTCCTCAGTGGCAGCAGCATGCTGTCTACACTCCCTGACTCTTTTTCCTACCCTAGTCCATACTGGCTTCCACAGCGCTGAGGAAATCTGCACCATCCACCATCATTTTACTCTTTCTTCATACTCTCTTCATACTAACTTTACATTTACCTCTACCTCACTTCTCTTTTTTCCCAAGGAAAACACCTCTGACCTCGGAAAGTGTTCCTGATTCCATCCCTTCCCACAAGCCTTTGCTTCCTCAGTGTTCTCTTTTACTCTTTCCCCGCCATTAGTGCCTTGCCTCCTGCTTGCAAACATACTCAAGACTTCCCTGCCCCAAACCAAAACCATCTGTTGATCTCATTATATCTTCCAAGCAACTTTTCAATCTCTTAATTCTCAAGCTTCTCTAAATTATCTGCTCTTAACATACTTGCTTTCTACACCACCCACATATTCCTTTTTCTTGGCTTCCATTCCCTTTCTACCATTTCACAAAAACAACTTTTAGTGGTCACCAATTCATTGCTAAATCCAATAGAATTTTCTAAGCTATTACCCTTCTTAACTTTTCTGTGGAATTGATGGCTATGCCCTCAATCTTGAATTCTTTCTTTCCTGGTCATTTTTCTTCTTGTTCCTCTAACCATTTCTTCTCTCCTTCACCAAACTCTTATTACCTACTAAATATGGAATAATGTTCTGTCCTTGGTTCTCTTATCTTCATATCCCCCTTATCTATGCCTTGGCTTTAACCACCACCTCTTTGTAAAGCTTTGCTTCTCAAACTTTAATGAGTACACAAATCTTTCTGTGGACCCTGTTAAAATGCAAATTCTAATTCAGTGAGCCTGATGAAGATTCTGACAGTTTGCTTTTCTAAAAAGCTACCAGTAATTACTTTTGTTGCTATTCTATAGAGATCAGGAGTGGCATAAATGCAAATGACTACCAAACTTGAACTCTGACCAGGACCCATTTTCAAAATTCTAAGACTATATTTTCAGTTATCCATGGAATATATTCATTAGAAGACTAAGCAACAGTGATCAGCACATCAAACTCAATTAATTTCATATTTTTACACTACTAAAAGAATAATTTTATCATCACATTACCCTCTTCTCACATTTGAAATTTACTTTTGATTTTTATATTCCCTTTCCTTGGTACTCATCAATGCTTTTTAGAAATATAACTTTAATCTTTTTCTTTCTTTTTCATTTTGTTTTTTACATGATTCATTTTCTTGCTATTTTATACATGACCTGCCCTTTGAGTAATATCCTCTCCTCTGGTTTCTAATTCTCCCATTGCCAGTAAAACTAGGTTCTGTCTTCAGTGCTCAGCTTTATTCATCTTCTGAGGAATCTCTACCAGCTCTTCTGCCAGGTTGGAGGGAAGGCATAGACTCTCAAAAAATGCATCTCAAAATATATCTCAGCTATGCTCCTGGGGTGAGGGGTAAGTTTGGATACGTGAAGCAAGGAGCAAGAATATTGACAATGGAATGTGTTAGAAAGAGTCCTTTGACATGAAGAAAGAAAAAAAAATGTATGGAATAGATGTTTTAGAAAAGGTAATAGCTAATCTTATCAAAATGTAAGCATTGGTGAAAAAAATGTAGAAAGCCCAAAAGATGGTCAAGTGACATACAGTAAGGTTAGGTATTGTGTAGAAGGACTAAATTTATTTTGCTGTTCTTCAATTTATCCACTGGGTGTAATTCATCATAAATTTAGCTGCATTTTCTTCCTCTGTCTCAGGTACTTCATTCAAATAGCATGTCTGATATATTGCTGGAATAAATTCTATAAACAAAGAACCTCAAATATTGCTTAGTCCAAATCACCTTCTCAGAAAATTGATGTAAGAGTGAGTAAAGATACTTCCCTGAAGTCATGCTACTAACATGTATTTGACTAGTATGCAGATTAAGTCATTCCCTGTCTTTTCTACTACATTTTGAGGAGCTGTGGATTCTTTAACACTGTGATAGTTAGTGTCATATTGAGACTAATGCCAGTTGAAGCAGGCACTATCTCCACCAACTTCTTACCCCTTCATTAGGATATGAGATGCTCTCTCCTTAACATCCAAATTGTTGGAAGCAGGTTTTCCAGAGGTCTGGTCTGATGACATTCGTTGGAAATTGTCTGTATTTTTAATAGACTCATGCTGTGTCCAAGTTTAATCATTCACAAAAAAATAAAGGTGCAAACAACATTTGATCTTGAATGTCCTCAGACAGTGAGAAGACTGAGAGTATAGGTTTTGTTAAGTACACAGTAAAACAATAAAGAGCCTTGAATTATGTTAAATGTTAATCCTTTTTACCATCTTCCACTCAGGGTCATTTTATGTCTTTTTTCATTTCCTTCTGCCAAGCAGAGAGGAGAAAGAGTCCATGGTAGACCAAAAGGTATTAGGAGTCAGAAAGCAGCATGTGCCCAGCTCTCACTGATTGTCAAATTTTAGGTACTTAGCTTCTCTTCTTCCTCTACAGTAATTCTTGTTCTGCTCAGGGTTTATTATATGGATAAAATGAAATAAATAAATTAAAAAATCTTAAGCCCTCTGCAAATGTACACCACAGACATTGATTACATTTTACTTCAGCTTGCTTTGGTCCCGTAAGAATGCTACATTTTGGTAAATGGAACCCTGTTCAGTGACACATTGCAAAGTATAATTGTAGGTCTAATGACTTAAATCAGGTTTTGGTTGTTGTTGTTGTTATTTGTTTTTGGTGATTGAAACTTTGGCCAGTTAAAGTTCTTATGTTCTCATTTTTAAATGACCCAATGAGAAACTAAATATCCATTCTGTTCATTCCACAAATATTTATGGAGCACTCTCTGTGCAGTAGATTATAAAGCATGGCTTGTTATCATATGACCTATATATTTTTTTAAATCAAGGAAAATTTATTTCACTACTTCTAATATAACTAAACAGTCTCATTCACTCTCTCCTTTAAAACTTAGAACATGACTACTTTCTACAATTACAAACTCAGGCAATGTTGACGAGGGTGAATGCAACTGAAGAAAGGGAGGCTGCCTGCCATTTGGTACAGGGAGCCTTTTAAATGCCTTGTGATGGAAATTAAAGAAATTTACAGACTGAATTTTGTTTAAACATGTGGTTAAATTTAGGGTTTTTAAAAAGCACAGAACATTTCTGTCTTATTCATAGGAAGACAATATGAAATCAAGTTTATTGGAAAGCCTAGACTCTGGTCTTTAGTAATTCTGTTTGCAGTGAGGCCCCAGATCATGCGAGCAATTAAGTCCTCAGCAATGTGTTCATACTAGAGATGCATACTTGTGGTAGCCCATCTGGTCTGATTTTAGCTTCTCAGTGTTTCTCTAAAGTCTTATAAGAGCCAGGACAGGGATAAAATAACAAAATTTCATGTAACATACTTGTCAAGAAATGCATTTCATAAATCACTGTTGATATTTTGACTCACTAGACACAAAGGACTTGTAATCTATAACATTTATTACCAGTAGCAGTTAGTATTTTGGCTACAACAGTCTCTTTCAGTCAGTCTGCTGTCTACTATTTTGGAATAGGGGAGTAGAGCCCTGAAAGCAGTTTTTAATGGAAAGAAACAAGCTAATGGAGGATTCCAAGAATTTCAGTGCTTTGTAATTGGTAAGAAAGCAGGCTGAATATACAAATGCATTCTCCCTCCCTCCTTATTAAACTGAAACCCCCCTGCTGACTCCAAGGGCACAAAAGCTGGGTGCAAGTTCCCCTCACTTAGAAGGTCTAAAGATTGTTTTAATACCCTACTGTCAGTGTCTTAAAATCCTTAATAGCTTTTGAACAATGGGTCCAATTTTTCATTTTACATTGGGCCCCACAAGCTATGTTTAGTCCTGGCTCTCATCTCCCAAGGTTCTGAGTAATTGTTTTGTATTACTAAGAACTTCTACCTGGAGTCTCCTTCCCTGTGGCAGGCACTCAGCAGAGTAGTGTGGGTCAGTTCTGCGGCAGCAGGCACCACACAGGCACCTAGCAGGTTGAGACATGTCTGAATTTTCCAGCTGTAGAATATGTAGTAGCTTAAAAGGTTGAACATGATGAGTATACTGGAATTAAGGGAAAACAAGGTACTGGAGGCACTAAATTAAAGAAGGAGTGAGCTCAGCTTTTAGTCAAGCCCCTTGAAAATAATGAAGTCAAAATAGGAGTTGGTAGAAAATGACCAAGAAGTGTTAAAGGATCAGAACTCTGTGGAAGTATTGGGAAGAAATGTTCAAAATAACCCTGCTACAGATGGTGGAAATAAAGATTTTTTTCCTTTTTTCAGAAGAGAAAGCACTCTGAAAAGATGACTGAGTTAGCTTCAGAACTAGCAAAAACAACCAAAAAAAGTGTTTCATTCAGCTTGAAGAATGATCCTGCAATTGCAATGAACATTCCTCAAAGTAGCAAGGGGCATTCTGTTTTCAGACAATGTCCAGCCAAAGAACAATGATAAAAGAGAATGTCTTTGAACACTACCCTGTAGTCTAGGAAAAAGATTAATAGTGCCAAGGTCTCATTCTGACAGTGAAAGTGAATATTCTGTGTCCAACTCAGAGGGCGATGAAGGGGTTGCATGGGAATTTGTAGAGACCACTAACACAGTCCTTTTCAGTCAAAAGATTCAACCTCAGAATAGAGTAGGTTCGGCTCCTGTTTAGAAAGGAACACTGTCTAAGAAAATGAAAAGGGAAAAAAACAAGTAACTTAGTAGAGAATATTTCAAAGTTCACAGCAGTTCAAAAGTTTTAACCTCTGACAGAACATTGCAGAAGCTGATGAGCGAAATTGGACCAACCAACTCTGCATAACTTGTTCAGCAAAGTTTCTCCTTCCTCTTCTGCTGAACTTAAACAATTAAATCAATAATATGAGAAATTATTTCATAAATGGATGCTGCAGTTACACCTTGGGTTCCACATTGTGCTTTATGATTTGGGTTCTAAGAGAGATTTAGAAGAAAGGTTTCGAACCACCGTGCTGCAAGATTCCATTCATGTTGTCACCAATGACTTCTTTCTTGGAATCACTGTGAAATCAATATTGAATTCTCTAACAGAAGAAGTCCTCCATATTATGGGTACTTTCCATAGTGTATTGGGCCAGGTAGGCTGGATAATAAACAAATTTAAATAAGACTCTTCTTTGAAACTCCTCCTTCTTAATCTATACTTTGGATAGCCAGATATTAAGAGGAGACAAGAACCAGCTAATAATCAAACAGTTGTCATCTTCATGTAACATACACCTTATAGTATCTATTGTTCACCTCAATGCACCTCTTATGTGGGATCATGCAAAGCAGAGTCTTTATAACTGGCTCTTATATAAAACTACTACATATAGTTATTCTTTTGAGAGAAAGGAAAAAAGTTTATTCCTTTGCTAGTAAAGGAGAAACACAGGGGACTCCTGTCCTAGAGGCTGTGATTCTGCCCATCAGCAGGAACAGGGGGCTTTTAAAGAGGTGATTTAAAGACTACATTTCATGTGTTCTCTTTTGGAGTTGTAATTCGCTTATTAATTTGGGAGTCATTTCTGAGATCTTCTGGTACCATCCCCAAAGTCTGGATTACTTCGTTCCTATGGTGGGTATAAATCTGCCTAAAATGGGGAAGAAAGGTAATCCTGTTTCCCCTGAGATTAGGGAGTGAGAGAGATTGGGGAGGAGTAGGGAGAGAGGAAGAGAAAGAAACACATCCATTTTAAAAATAGGTTGCAGTGGCAGAGTAGCAAGGATATTTAAAACATAAAATGGACCACTGTTACATTTCCCCACAGTCAGTTTCTACATTCCATTTCTATGGAAAAATGGACAGTGACATCTCCTGGATGCTTCCTGCTGAAAGAGGGCGAAGTTGGGGGAAGTAACCCAAAGTCCTTGTTTTCTATGTGAGGTTGGGGGTGGGGGGGATGTGGATAGTTAAGGGTATTCAGCATCAGAGCATCCAAAGTTCCACAATGGTAGGTGGCAGTTGACTGGATAGGGCATACATAGGGCAGGGATCATGCTAAAACATAAATAAGTAAACAATTAGCACCAAAGCAATTAATATTTCAGCCAGTATCTGATAACTATGGAGACAGTAACTCATAATATTAGTGAAAAACAGATCAGATTTATCAATGTAGGGGGTTAGGAAGATTTATAGGTCTAGGAGATCAGGCTCAAATTAACTCAGGACAAACTTGCAACTCTAGAGTCCTTTGTGATCATTATTATTAGGCACTCCCACACATGAACCTTTCCTTTATAGTCTCTAGCTTTACTTTAATTTTGGTAGGACCGAGAGAAGTGCACATTTTAAGTTACATTAATAAGAAAGACATTGTTTTTCCCTTTAAATGTCCACATAGGACTATGCTCAGGCTATACTCTCCTGCCAGGTGTTTAAGACCAAATTTGTCAAAACTGACTTTGTTCCTATCTACTCTTAAGAGTCAGCTGAGTTTCCTTAGAGATCACTCTTGGGGAGGGGTGTGAAGCCTCTTGGCCCCTTTAGCTTTCCTCTACCCATGGTGCCATCTGCCAGGAAGGGTCAGAGTCTTGCTGACCATTGCATGGCTTCTCTTGAAAGCACCAGGGACATTTCCCTTTCCAATGACCCTCCTTTTTACAGAACGTGCACTGATTGGCTTCCCATTCTCTAGGTTCTTCTCGATCCCTCTGATCATAGATTGGGTGACTTACCAAAGTTGCAGGCCCTGGAGAGTAGTCCCGATGTTCTCTGTATCCTGGCTGACCTCAGAAGGCAAGAGTCAAAATTTTGGCTGCTTTTTCCTTGGCCCTTTTACTTCCTAGAGTTTGGTCTCCAAGTTTTTGGTTTTAAACATCTGACAGGCCAGTTTCACCAGTCTTAAAGTGGGAGTAACAGGTTATAACTTCAATATCTATAATTTTGCAGTTACCCCTTTCATTTAATTGGGGTCAGTGTTAGTACTAGAAGTTGGTTTTGTTTCCTATCTGTCCCGTAGGTGATGGCTTATTATCCCAAATTAACTCTGATTCTTTTCTTAGAAGCAGTTCCTCTGCAAAACACTAACAGTTAAAAGTTTATAAGGAAAATACAAAATGAAATTAACAGAGCAAAAACTTATTCAGTTTGTATAATAGCTATGACCCAAGTAAAATGATTTTTATAATCTTAAACCTTTACTTGGTTATGCATTCTATCCCCTATTTATTTTGGCATCACAGTAATCTTTACAAAAAAATTTGATCTTTTGAACACAACTCTAAATGAGCTCAAGTCTAGCCTGTTTTAGAGCCATTCTAACATGGAGTAAGGTGGGAGGTAGAACCTTATCTCAGGTAAGGCAGGGCTCTTGACAAATAACATAATACAACATTACATCTAAAACATGAATCAAACAAAGGCCAAGAGAGCTTTTAAGTTCTTATTGTGGAAAAAGTGGCAAAATGCTTTCATGTTTTACAATGTCACCTTTAAACAGATCAGGCTGTCCTCATTACCTTCCAAAAATTCATTTAAATACCTATTCCAGTGTGAAAAGTAACACAAAATTATATATATGACTTATTGACTATTGACAACAGTTTACTTTATCCAGCTATAAAACATCAAATGACATGAATAAATACCAACCAAATTTGTTATTTCTTTGCAAATCCAAGACTATTGTTACTGATAATTTTAATTTAGAGAATTTGGTAACATGCTCTCCCCTAAGCTTTACATTTAACTAAGTTTAACTTTTTCTTTATACTAGGGATTGAAATGGGAGGGCGCTTAATCACTGGGCTACATCCCTAGCCCTTTTTTATATTTTATTTAGAGACAGGGTCTTGCTGAGTTGCTTAGGGCCTGGCTAAGTTGCTGCGACTGACTTTGAACTCATAATCCTCCTGCCTCAGCCTCTTGAGCTGCTGGGATTACAGGGGTGAACTACCACACCTGGCTCTAAATTGAACTTTTAAAGTACAATTTAGAACCCATAGTGTATGGTAGCAATGATCACATGACTACATAACTTAGCAGTACTAGCAAAAATGAAAGGATAGCCTTAAATCTCATACATGTAGGAAATAGTGTTAATGATCAGAAATGGACTTAGGCAAAGCAAACAGATATAAGACAAGTTTTCAAGTGGCAGTGTGGCCCTTCAATGTTAGATACCATGTATAAAAGAGAGTACTTGTTGGTTACCTTGCCAATAAATTTACATAAACTTCCATTTTAAAAACTTTTACATAACACTTAGACAAGGCTTATTGATAGAGTTCTCAGATGCATACATATACCAAGTCATGTATATTTAGGGTGTCAACTATATTGTTACAACCTAAAATAAATTGTTTAACCAGTTACAAAGTAATTATTTAAAAGACTTTAAAACAGATATTTTTCCTAATAAAACCTGACAGATACAAGAAAATTGTCATGATATATAAGAAAAGATCAATGTTTCATTCAGACTTTGCTTTATATCAGTACATTAAGGTTTAAATAGCATTAACTGTGCTAATTATAGCCAATTTAATCACAAACACAAACTTTCTGAGATTTACTTACTGCAAACCTTCTGCAACTTACTTAGACATTCGCAACTTTACACCTTTTTGTGTACTTTCATCTTGGACTTTCGCACAAGAATATAACTTTACCAGACAAAATACTTTTTCATCCAGAAACATTTCTTTTACCTTCTAATTTTCCATACTAAAATATATTTTTAAATACTTTTTTAGTTGTAGGTAACACAATATCTTCATTTTATTCATTTTCATGTGGTGCTGAGAATCAGACCCAGTGCCTCACATGTGTGAGGCAAGCACTCCACCACTGAGCCACAGCCCCAGCCCTAAATATATGTTTTCATACCTGTAACTTTCTTTTATCTTTTTTAGTTTTGACCCCTTTATTAAATTCATATTCTGAAATGTTCTTATGAATGTTATTGGTGCATTTAATTTACACAAGTTTCATCTCAGGAAAGGGTTGGGCAATCCAGCATATACAAAAACTGTGCCTTATTTTTTTTTCCTCCTGGGTTGCATTCAAGGGGTTGGAGCACAGGATATTTTTTAGCCTGACCTGTCTCTGTTATCATAATGCCATCAAGTGAGTTCCCCCCTGTTAATTGTACCCAAAGGCTCCTTTTGGACCTTTTCTTACACTAGGGATATTGATATGTGATGGAGAAGGCCCTTTCCATCCTTTTCTTTAGGCTTCCCTTTGCAGAGGCTGCTGACAAAACACAGGTTGACCTTAGTTTCTGTCTTTTTCTCTTCTGAGTGTAGTTATCTATCCTACCTGATGGGATACTGTTATAGCAAGAATTGTTTTGCCCCAGTGATGAATATTCCCTGGTCGAATGAAGCAACCTGTCAGATCTTAAAAGGGGAGACTATTCCTGTCCCCAGGTCATAAACTGACAGTGCTGGAACTTCCTGCCACATCCTTTGTGACCAGCAGCCTCCACCCTCCTTGGGCAAAAGGGGCTGAAAGGCGGGCAGAGGCCAGGTTCTCTTTGACCATTTTTCTACAGTCCAGTCCAGGCAGCTTTTCTGGGATTTTTTTTTTTTTTTTCTCCCAGTTTAGGGCTGGTGTCCTTGACCCACAGTGAGATGATCTGTGACTGCCAGGATGAGAAACAGTGCTGGGAGTGTCAGCACTGGGCTAAAGGTTTGATTTTTTTAACCCTTCCTTCTGGTGTCCTGCTGTTCTTGCACACCAGAGGCAGTGCCTTTGGTACCTTCAACTTAGTTCCTGACTGTTCAGATCCCTTATCATTCAACTACATAAATGCCTGAACATGCAGAATCTCTTTCATATTCTTTACCCTTGACAGGCTACCTTCAACTTCAGAACTGCATAATAATCAAGAAAAAATATTCAAAGGCCAGACTGAATTGCAGTAAACTGTCTTTCTCTTAAGTTTATCCCTATAGGTGGCCCATGCAGCCAAGATCTCTCTGTTCAAGAGACTACCAGTAAGATCAATGCAGCATGGCCCATGTCTTCAAGGGACAGTAACAGAACAAACAAACATAAAATAGACAAGAGAGGATCCCGAAAGCAGGACTGATAGATGGAATACTTTACAACAGACAGACATGGGTACAAATTTCTTCCACTTACTTTACCTTTGACAGACCAACTCCAACTGCAAGATTATACAGTAATCCAGAAAGCTATTTAAAAGCCAGATCATTACAGTAAAACATTATCTTAGACAGACTTATACCTATAGGTGGCTCTTTCTTCAACTTACTTTACCTCTGACAGACCAACTCCAGTTGCAAGATTTACAAAAAAGAACCACAAAGACAACCAGAGAGGAGCCCCAAAACCATGATCAACAGATGGGAACCTTTAAATTGGTCAGCCAAGATCTTTCCCAAGAGACTTCATATAGGATCAAAGCAATATTGGCCATGTCTTAAAAGGAGTGGTGACAACAGATACAAACAAAACAAAAACAGAGACAACCAGAGGGAATTCCAAAACCCAGTGCTGACAAACAGATGAGAACCTAGAACAGACCAGAAGGAAGTAAATATCCTTAGGTCCTTGAGTCCCTCTTAACCATGACTCCAGTGGTGCCACAGATGTCCCCAGAAAGAGGGACCAGATGTTCCCACAAATAGGAACCAGATGTGTGGAGTCAAGGGTCTTGGTGTGCACACTGGGGAACTTACCAGAAGGCCAAGGATGTTGTGACTTTACTGAGTTCAGTTTCCTTTTTCTCAAAGTGGACAATGATGGAGACCTGTATCATTCAGAGAGAGAAGGTGGGAGTTCTCCAAAGCAGAAGGAGTTTTGGCAGCTGCTGGGATGGTCCCTCAGTCCCTCCCTTTACTCACAGGAATAGTTCCTGGGTTTGCCCAGAAGCAAACTCACCCATCTCCAAACTTTCTAGCAGTTGGCTCTCAACAAGTTTGCCAGCCACCTTGCATCCTCAACATTGGAAGTGGGGTTCCTTAGAGAGCCAGGCCTACCCAAGAAAGCTGGGGCAGGGGCTGCTCTCTGATCCCACCTGGGTTGCCAAATTTGTTGCCAAAAGTTCAGTCCTTGTTCCTAATGCCAAGTTAATAACAAGGACAGTTTTGAGAAGAAGGAAAAAGAAGATCTCTTGTTTTGCTAGCAAAGGAGAAACACAGGGGGCTCCTGTCCCAGAGGCTATGATTCTTACAAATAGTTCTTACACCAAAGAAACCTATGAGAATTCTCTTTTGGTTAAACAATCTGGATCTCTACCACTTAGTTCCCTGATTGAAGTATCACAAAGCCTTACCCCTAATGCAAAGGGGATTTTCAGGCTACTAATAAAGTATCAGCCGGATAACCAGGGTAACTCTTGATACAAGGACATTCTTTTCAAGGTTTTTACCAGCAGTGTTAGGAGGCATTCCTTGTCAATGGTGTTCTCATACTCTTGACCCAGTTAACTGATTTGGGGATCACAAACTTATAAGAACAAAGAAGGGAACTGATGGAGTGGAATGCTTAATTCCTGTTGACAGTGGAAAATTGACTGATTTCTTGGAAAAGGCAGGCGAGGAGGCTTGAAGCTGTCCTTTGCTCAGAACCTTCCATGCAAGGGCAGTTGTACCCAGCTGCCACTCCTCTAGTCAAATGTGTTGCGTTTACATCCAACATTAGATTATTTTTCCAGCATATGAAATTTAACATTGAAAGGGGGATGTCATCTCTTGGTTAGCTGGGTTTGTGTACCATCTCTACTACTACACAGTGGTCCTTGAGTTGGAGAGAATGTGCAGTTCCCTCATTACCTCTCTGGAGACTTCTTGCTGCAATGATCAGTGTGCTCAGGGACTATTTGGAACTCGATGTTTTTGAATTCTTTTCTACTTAGAGATGTTATACCTAATTTTTGAGGGTATTTTAACACTCTGAGCGCTGACTGTTTTTGTCAAGTGTGCTTGTTCCAGAGCACAGAAGCTCAAAGATGGGTATCATGTAACTGTGTTCTGTGTTTCAGAACTGGTGAGTAGAGAAAGCAGTTTATTTCATGCTGTTTCTGAAATAACTTAAGAAAAGGCATGGGGGAGAAGAAGTAGGTGATCTGCCTTTCTACTTTTGGATTTAGGCTGCATATTTGGTGGGAGGTAGGTAATAATATTCAGTTAGGATAGGGAGATAAGTGTAAAGAGTATATAGGCTGTATATCCAATCTAGAAAGCACATCAACTACAGTTCATATTTGGAATTGTCATTATCTGTGCCATGACCTTGTTCTTTATGATGTAAGTGAGAAGCCAGGCTAGAGAAATTAAATCTTGACTTACAGTTTAGTAAATTTTTTTCAGAACACCAAATAAAAACGTTTCATTATTCTTGTATGAAGAGATTTTCATGAATAACAGGCAGGTGAGTAGTGTATTATTGGTTGACAAAAATCTTGCTTTCTCTGTAAGTAGACATTAAATGTACTGTAAGATATTTTCATTTCAAGTCTCCTAGATATTTGCATAACTTTTTTCTTAGGAAAGATATAAAGGCTAAGTTTAACCACCATTCTCAGCTTATAGTTTTCACATACCCCAGGAAATATTTCACACTTGGAAATAAAATTCTTCTTATAAATATTACTGTAATAGCAGGTTTTCTCATTTCTTATCCTGTAAACGCTTTTCATGAAAATATTTCCAAAATGTTTGCAAATTTTTAAATTTCTTTGTGGTATATAATTAATTTTATGTTGAAACCATTTGTTAAGGGTTTAGTCTATAATGTAACTACTAACCAAAATATGTGAACAAATTTGGACCTGAATATGAGCTTTAAAAATTTGATAGTACCAAAGGATATTCAGTGAAAGTGAATTTCCTTCCCATTTCCTGATCCCAGTCTTTAGGCATCCACTGACTGCAGTTTCTTAAGCATTCTTCCAGAGCTGTCTATGGATGTGTGAGACTGTCTTTCCTTTTAAAAACATAATGGTAATATGATACTTACTGGTTTGTACCTTGCTTTTTTTGCTTAATATATCTGTTTTTGACAACTATTGACAGTATAAAAGCTATGTAAAACCTTTAATGATCTAATGTGTAAATTTTTGCATTTGCCTTTATATATCTACTGATTTATTTTATAATTTTTGTGTCTATACTATTTGCAAGCAGTATGTGTTAATAGACTTTACTATTAATAAAAAGCCAGTTTGGATAGATTAAAAAAAGAACTACCTGGAGAAACTGAAGAACATCAAAATAAATTTAGCCCTTCCAGGTGCACAGTAAATGTTTTTTAGCATGAGTAAATGAGTGACATTCTAAAGCTTGGAATAATAACAGTTAACCTTAATTTTCATTCATTTAATTTCGATGGGGTGGAAAGGGAGGCATGCATATTAAATTTTTGAGAAAAAAAATTAAGATGAAAGAACCTAAAATAATACACCAAATGCCTGTTTCTATCATCACATATACCAACTGTTCTTTTATTTACTTAATGTGTTTACTTTAAAAAGCAAATAAAGTTTAACTGATACCATTTTTTCTCTCCTTCTACTTCCTGGAAGACAAAGCACAATCATAAATGTTGGATTCTTCCAGTATTTGTTCTCTCTTTATAATACTAGGAATAATAATAGAAACATTTCATGTGATGGTTTAATATTTCTGTGAATGTTATGAAACTATATGCTTTTTCTACAATTCCCTATTTTCATTCAATATGTTATTTGTAATCCGTCTGGATACACGCTATGCTATTTCCTTCATTCTCCTTACTATGTGCAATAGTAACGAAACGCCCTTTTCTGCTCTGCCTCACTTAGACTGTGTAAAGTAGAACTTACACAGAGGAACTTTTCTTTATGTTGTGATTCTGCCACTGCCAATGGCAAAATTCACTAGCTGGGTGACACTGGGCAAGTTAAGTGATTGTTCTGAAACTCAGTCTTCAAATTTATAATGGAGGCTTAATAACTTCTACCACTTAAGATGTGTTTGTAGGCTGGGGTTGTAGCTCAATGGTGAAGTGTTTGTGGGGCACTGGGTTCAATTCTCAGTACCACATTAAAAAAAAATTAAAATGAAAGTATTGTGTCCATCAATAACTAAGAAAAAAATGTTTTTAAAGAAGATGTGTTTGTGACAAGTGAGAAAACATGAAAACAGGATGTAGTGATGGTGCAAAAAATAATGGTAGAGATTATATATTTGACAGATATAAATCTGAGTCTCTAAGCGAAGGCCCCACATAACAGTACATTACATAACAATAATCTTGAGTTTGCATTAATTTTTCTCATTGTACCCTTAACTTAGCTATTGGTCTTAATTCTCTTTTATATCAGTAAGCTTAGTTCATCCTTAAAATGTAGTCCTGGATACATCTTAGTGTTCTCAGGCTCATCTTACAAAATTGAACGTTGTTACCTTTAAAATACTTTCCTTGGAATTAAAAGGCTTAAACTCATAAAATTATGAAACGATGGTATTAAGTATTTATAAAATGATACCTATGTTCTTCTCTATGTATAATCAAAAAAGAATGAATAATATTCTCCAACTTTCATTCTGTAGAGTAGCAAATAATAATAGAACTCAGAGTTATGGATTCAATCAGACCATAACTATACTACTACATGGACCACCTTCCAACTTGCAATTTGAAATTAAAAATATAAGCATATCTTGAACTATTCGTTTTATGTAATCTGCAAATTTTAAAAAACCTAAACAGTCCAATAATAAATATAGTCTGCTCAATAGATTGAAGTCTGAGATGCATTAAGAAACTTGAAATTGGGCTGGGTTTGTGGCTCAGTGGTAGAGTGAGTGGTAGAGCTTGCCTAGCGTTTGGGAGGCACTGGGTTTGATCCTCAGCACCACATAAAAATAAATAAATAAAGGAAAAGAAACTTGAAATTACATTGTGAATCTCCCTGTGATTTTTAAGGTATTATATTTTGGTTCAACAGATTTTACACAATTCGCTATAGAGAAAAGGATAAGGAAAAGAAATGGATTTTTCAACTCTGTCCAGCCACTGAAACAATTGTGGAAAATCTAAAGCCCAACACAGTTTATGAATTTGGAGTAAAAGACAATGTAGAAGGGGGAATTTGGAGTAAGATTTTCAATCACAAGACTATTGTTGGAAGTAAGTACCTGGAATTGTTTGTTTCAGTAAACTTTTTGTAATATTTTTCCTTTTCCCCTAATTATCTAATTTTAATTATTTTATTGTGTAATATAAAATTAGTTAATTTCCATGTTTTCAGTTCCATTTTCTATTTAAGAAAATGCAAATGCATAGAATTTAAGTATTTATATTTCAAAATCCTTTTTTAATAATGTGATTTTTAAAAATAAGTGGTAAATATTTGATGTCTCCATTGATGTCATAGGCCCTTGTAGTATATTTATATAAATTGCTGACCATTGAACACCAATTAAGCCAAAAAATAATAGCAACAATATGTATAAATGTTTAGAATGGAAAGATAGACCAGCAGAAGTGATTCTAAAAATATTTGGGGGGGAGGTGAACCCTCACTTTTCTTCTAGTTATCCTCTCATTAAAACTTAATTGGAATCAATATTTGAAAGGAGAGTACATAATATAATATGCCCAAGTTAGAGTATGAGTTGTAGTTGTCTTCATAATGATGAACTGGAACTGATTTAGAAACAAGAAGAATTAAAATAATGTCATTTTACCTTTTTTGTCAGGTAAAAACAAAGTGAATGGGAAAATCCAAAGTACCTATGACCAAGTCCACACAGTGGTATGTACCAGTTCACATTTAAGAATTGTTTAAAAATTATATCTGCATTATATTTTAATTAAAATAAATAAATAGTTCTATTAGAAGTTACTAAAATTATTATCTGATTAGCAATAGGTAAAGTGCTTAGGAATTAGCTTCTTTTTCTTGAAAATAGAACTATGATTTGAAATCATCTCTAATTTGCTTGAAACTCTAAAATTCTGAAATTCCATATAGTTATTCTGTTATTTGAATATTCTAGGTATTTTTAGGAATGCTTCTTCTATTGTATGGATTGTTTTTAATATAATACTTCAAAAGCGAGTTAGTTGGTCCACACTCTAGGTACATTGCTACAATTGAGATCTTTCCTTTTTACTTCCCATCACTTCCTACTTAAAGTAGCCAAGCTTTTCAAAGTGAAAAGGTTTCAGTTTGGTTTTGACACGTGCCCAACTTCTGTTCAATGCTGTAAATGTTTGTATAGTTTATGAGGTAGGCATTTCCTCTCCTGCCTCCATACTAGATATCCTTTTATGTCTTACTTTAGCAAATATTTTTCAAAGTTTGCTCTGAGAAGCATCATATCAGTTATGTACTACCTAGTATAATGTAAGCCATTGATACAGCCATATAGCAATATTTTCATTTCAAATCACATACCCAGTTGTAAAGTGAAAGTATTATGTCATTGAACAGGATTAGGAGGTACTTGGTAAGAAGAGGAAAGTTTGATGCTGGCTTTGTTTCCTATGTACTTAAGTATCCAGCCTGTGAACTACAGAACATGCAGAAGCTACATGAACATGCAGAATCTCTCTTCATGAGTGAAAATTTGCTCTTCAGTGTATACATGATCTGCCTGAATGTTTATCTTTTCATGTCTAATTAAATAGTTCACAGACTACCCTACTGGTGGTCATGTAGCCCAATTTGACCAAAAAAAAAGAAGTACATACTTAGGAGGACTCCTTTTTGTTCTGTTTTGTTTTATTTTGTTTTGTGTGTGGTGCTGGGGATCAAACCCAGAGCCTCCCCTATGATAAGCACAGGATCACCATCCCTAGCCCAGAAGGAGGATTCTTTTCAGTGACAGAAAATGGTTCAGGGTAAAATAGGACTGAGAATTAATCCTGATAAGACAAGTTGTTTCTATGGTTTCAATTGGCAGAAAAGCGTGTTCATTGTGAAATTATTATCAAATAATAATTACAAACATTATTATTGCCAGGAAACTATTTTGATGTTGTGTTGGTCAACTTTGTGTTGCTCTAACCAAAATACTTAACGAGAACAACCTAACGAAGGAAAAGTTTATTTTGAGCTCAAGATTTCAGATGTTCGAACCATGGTTAGCTGACTTCATGGCTCTGGGCCTAAGCAATGCCTAAGATGTGGAAGAGGAAAGCTTCTCAGCTCATGGCAGCCAGGAGACACAGAAAAGAAGGGTCCATGGACATATGTGGTCTAGGCCACACATTCATTGGCCTACTTCTTCCAGCCATACCCCCACCTGCCTATAATTACCATCCAGTAGTCCATTCATATGGATGAATCCACTGCTGAGTTTACAGCTCTCATAATCTAATCATTTACCTCTGAATATTCCTGCATTGCCTAACATGAGATTTTGTTGGTTTTTTTTTTTTTTTTTTCCCCTTCTAGGTTTTGCTATTTTTTTCTTGGTTTTTTTTTTTTTTTTTTTAAGGTTTTGCTGTTTTCCTAACTATTTAATATTTAAAGGTTTAGGATATAAAAACAGTGAAAAATGCATTAACAAATTTACCCATAACAAATCTATAAAAACTAGTATAAAACTATTTATGCTAAAACTTTAAAATTATTTTTTACTTTTTAAAAATTTTATTTTGGTACAAATTTATGGGGTCCAGTGTGATAATTTCATACATATGTACAGTGGGTTATGATCAAACAGGAAAGTTAGCATTTCTAAGTCCTTAAAATTTATAAAAAATTTTTTGATTAGCATATAATAATTACACAATATTATGGGGTATAATGTGATATTTCAGGGCAAGTATATAATATGTATCAAATTGGAGTTATTAATATTTGCATAATCTTATCATTACTTAGTGTTTGGAGCTTTTAAACTCTTCTGGGTATAATAGGTTTTTGTGAACTGTGGTCATCCCACTGTGCTATAGAACCTTAAAGTATATTACTTCTGTCTGTGTTTTAGTACTGCGTATCCAAACTCCTACTGTACCCCCAACCCTTCCAAACTTCTAGGAATTATACATTCAGATTGACTTTTTACAGCATCTATATATCAGAGAGACCATCCAGTATTTATGTGTCAGACTTACTTCACTTAACTTAATGTCCTCTGGTTTCATCCATTTTGCTGCAAATGATAGGACACCATTCTTTTAATGACTGAATAATAGTTTACTGTGCATGTATACCATGTTTTACTTATCCACTCATCTTTTGATGGGGCTCTAGGTTAATTTTATGTAGTAGCTATAGTGAGTAGTGCAGCAATAAACATGGGCCTGTAGGTGTCTCTTTGACATACTGATATCATTTTCTTTGGATATATGCCTAAAAGTGGGATTAGCTGGATCATATGGTAATTTAACTTTTTGTTGTTTGAGGAACCTCCATACTGTTTTCCATAGTGGCTATATTAATTTACATCCCCACTAATAATGTATAAGTGTATAATTCTCCTTCCCTTCACATTCTTGCCAATATTTGTTATTGTTTTCTTCTTAATAACAGCCATTCCTAAGTGGGGTGAGACAATATCTCATTGTGGTTTTGATTTGCATTTCACTGACCACTGATGAAGTTGAGCACTTTTTTTTTTTTTTTTTTTTTTTTTTTTTGGTAAATCCACTGACCATTTGAATGTCTTCTATTAAGAAAATATGTATTTGTATCATTTTGTCATATTCAGATAATTTGATTTTTGCTCTTAATTTTTCAAGTTTCTTTTGTATTTTTGATATTAATACTTTGTCAGGTGAATAATTTGCAATATATTTTTCCATTCTATAGCATGTCTCTTCACTGTTTTTCTCCTTTGCTGAATAAAAGCTTCTTAGTTTGATATAATCCCATCTATTTTTGTTTTGTTCTCAGTGCTTTTTGGGGTCTTATTCAGAAAATTTTTGCCTGTACTGATGTCTCAAAGTGTTTCTTCTATATTTTTCTCCTAGTATTTTCAAAGTTTCTGGTCTTACATCTGGGTCTTTGATCCATTTTGAGTTGATTTTCATGCAGGGTGAGAAATAAGGGTCAAGTTTCAGTCTTATGCATGTGGATATCCAGTTTTCCCATTGAAAATTTCCCATTGAAGAGGCTGTCCTTTCTCCAAAGTATGTTTTACTGCCTTTTTCAAGAATCAGTTGTTGTTGATGTGTGTAGTTATTTCTGGGCACTCAATTCTGTTTCAGTAATCTGTGGATCTAAAACTTCAGAGTTTTATTTTTCTGTTTTCTAATCATATTTTTATTACAAAATTAAAATCATTCTAAATATGCAATTACATATCTTACTATTTTCACTTAGTCAAAATGTGGCTTCAGCATATTTCATGTCATTAAATGTACTTCATAAACATGATTTTAATTGCTGTTTATTACATAATATAACTATATTGTCATCTATTTAATTAGTTTCCTATTTGTAGGCATTCAAGCTATTTCTTATTGCTTTTGTTTTAAATGATGTTATAGTAAACTCATCATGAATCTTTGTTCTCATTTCTGATTGTTTCCTTAAAACAGATACCTAGAATTATCTATTTCTAGTTTAGGGTTTTAGCCTTTTTAAGCCTTCCTAATATATATGGTCAAATTTCTTTCCAGAAAGTCTGTATCACTTTACAATCTTGCCAGGAATATACCAGAGTATATCTTCATGTAATCCTCTCATTGTCAATATTATGTATTTCCATCACCAAAACTTTAACCAATGTGATAGTTTTAAATGGTTACTTTAATTTCCATTTCTCTGTTTGCTGATAAATCAGTACTTTCTCCACTCGTTTATTAGACATTTGTGTTTTCCATTTAATGAACTTTATTGCAGTTCTTTGTCCATTGGACATTTCATGGGGTTTTTTATTGAATGGTTTAAAGACTTTATGGATTAAAGAACATTGATCCTTTGTGATATCATCTAGAACACATTTGTTATTGATTAATTTTATGGGAATTTTTGAAGAAGGCAAGTCTTGAAATTTGCTCAATTAAATTATTAGACTTTTCCATTGTTATATCTTCAGTTGTGTTATATTAGAAAGGCTTTCCCTCTCCAGAGAGCCGATAAGTATATTTCCATCCATTTTTTAGTTTTATAAATGGTTTTATTTTGTAATAAACTCTAAGCTATATGGATTTTATTTTACTATTATATATATTAAATATATATATAAAGTTTCTATATTTATTGGACTTTGTCTTTTTTCTAAATAACCAATTGACTTAGTACTCTGTATTGAATTATACCACTAAGGTCTCTTTGATTTTGTCTCTCTTAAATCCAATCAGTATTGTGTAGGAAAGATAAATCTGCTATACTGCACATGTGGATTAGTATAATAGAATTGCTCTTTCATTCTCTTCTAGAACAGTCTTCATTTTCTGTTGTGAATGGTTTCCTAGGAAGAATAGCTTATCTCTGACCTTCTTGGCTGTCATTTTCAATCTTTCATGTGATTCGATGATGTCATTTTTTTCATTCCTTCTTTTCAGTTATCATATCTAAAAAAAATTTATTTATTTTGGCAGAATATTTCATTTAGTGTGAGTTACTCAGCAAGATTAGGAAAACTGATTGACATTTTACTATGGAGTAACTTAATTTTTTCTCCTCATTATAAAGAGCTATGATAGGAAGGGCTAGGGAGAAACTTCCTGTGTCTCTGACACACAGCCAAACATTTTATCACTTCAAGCTGTGAGGTGGAGCACCCACAATCAGCCAGCTCTGATGAGCTGTACTTTAAAACTCTTGGTTATTTCCAAAGGAAAACCCAAATTCATTGAAAAGATATATTAAGGTTTCTCTGTGAAGCTTTCCTTATGATTATTCTCAAAACAGCAGAAAAATAAACTGACATCTGTGCTCTTGGATGCTCTCAGACAGGGAAAAGTTCAAAAGAAATTATGTGGGACAGCCTTCAACTATCCTATATGACCACACAGAATTGATTTTGAAAACCAATTTGATACTTTAGCAGTATATTTCAGTCCAGATAAAGTCTGTGCCCAAATATTCACCCATGTCTTCTCTGAGACTGATTTTAGAAGGCAGTATTTCAAGAGATGTAAAATTAATTCCAGATGTTTTACTTTTTAAGGTTTCAAGCAAAAGACACATTGAAAAATGTGTTCATTCTTTATACATCCTTACACCTAAACCTAATAAGCAGCAAAAACTCCCTGAAACCTTCCTAAGAGGGTTATTCGAAATGGGAAAAATCATGTGAACTTTAGGCTGTCCTTTTTAAAAGATAAATGATATTTAGGTTAAAATTTTTGAAAAAAAATTTAAGGCATCCCATCTTATCCATCTGGTTGTGTTATACATTGTAATTCATATATGTAGTTGTGTTCTGAAGGCAAGCCCCAGTAGAGCTGTGGCAGGGTTGTGTAGCAGGATGTCTTCTGGTGGGTCACCACCTTTGTCCTATCTATTGTTAAATACTTTCCATAGCACTCCTGCCTACACCTCTAGAAAAATCAGAAAGGGTGTGTGCATAAGCATAGCTATATTTTTTTGTATGTAACATAAATTGTATGACTTGAGATCCATGTAATTAAGAAAGAAAAATACACTTACCTTGATACTTGTGCTGTTTTTACCATTTTGAGAGTCTATTATATTCTTTTTTATGAAAGTAAAAACAAATGTTTACTATTAGATTTTCTTATTTTAAGAAATAATAATAGAAAAAATGACTAAAATTTTAATACATTATCTCTTTTTAAAAAGTTACCTAACTAGTTCATTAAATAAAATCAATTTTTTAGTGAGTGGCACACTTAAAATGCATATTTTTAAATATAAATTTAATTAAATCAAAATCTCCTGGGTGTTCTACTAAAATATAACATTTATTTTTACTTTTTTTTTCTGTTCCAAATCCACCCATATTTTAGGAAAGCCATATCTTTTATTGATAAAAGTAAGTGTTGCCAGTGTTTAAAGTGTATCACCAGATGAGTCATGCGAATAAAAAGAATTACCTTTATAGTCCTACCCACACTTTAAGATTATGTAAACTTCTACTCTTAACAATCCTTGTCTCAAGCAGAAACTTGAAAAATATATATGTAGACCAACAATATCATCAAAGGTATATGTCTCATACCTTTCCTGCTGACCAGAAATTTGAAGACTAAGAAGTAGAATATTAGATTCATTTCAGCTAGATATTATATCGAATCAGTATGTTTCATAACTTTCATTAGAATGTCCTAAAAAATGAATTATAACCAGAATCTAACATGTCCAAGTTCTTCTCATGTGGTTTGGCTCTTGAGTCACTGATATTTGATTTTGAGCAACCTTTAGCCCCTCCCAAAGTGGACAGCTCCTCTTTCTCAGGGCCTGAAAATAGTTACATCTAAAATGAATATTTTGACACCACAAAAATCTCCAAATGGACACACCTACAAAAAATAGCATCCTTATGTTATTATTTTATTAAGCCTAATTTTCAAAACAATATTAGGAGGAAGTTAGTATACTGCAGGGTCAGTTGAAATTTCCTTTTCTATGTGAGGGTCGCAGCCGCTGTGTTTGTTTCTAAATAAGCATAGACTTTCTCTAGCCATGACCAAAAAAGCACACTAGATTTGTCTCAAGGGCATTTCCCTTTACCACTTCAGCATTCTTTCCCCATTAAGTGTCACCATCTGCATACTCAGTCACAACATCCAAGACAAACAGTAAAAGCGAATTCTCTTAACCAATCCTGCTCTAGGAACTTAAGATTCAACCTAGGTTGTAAAGGGACAGGTATCTGGAAAAGCAGAAACAGACAACACATCTCTTATAGGGTGGCAGGTAAATACACAAACTTTCTGGCAGGTAACATTTGAAAAATACTTGCTAAATGAAGGGAAGGATGAGAACTATGGGAGGAAGTAGTGACAGAGGGTTTAAGTAAGCCTAGGAGTCAGAAAGTTACAGAGCAAAGAGAGTCAACAGGAGAAACTGCTTAAGAATTGCTTCCAGGGTGGCGTCCATGGTGAGTGGTATTATGCTGATGCCATGTGTCTTGCTCAGTCTGTTTTGTGCTGCCAAAACAGAATACTACAGACTGAGTAATTTATAGAGAACAGAGATTGATTATAAACTTTGGAGACTGTGAAGTCCAAGATCAAGGAGCTGGCATCTGAGGAGGGCCTTCATCCCATGATGGAAGGCAGAGGGGCAGGAGAGCATGCCTGAGGGTTGGAGGGAGCCAGACTCATTCTTTTTTTCAGGAACCCATTCCAGTGTTAACTAACCAACTCCCCAGATAATGGTGACCTAATATCTTCTTAAAGGTCCCACTGCTGCATTGGGATTACATTTCTATCACCTGAATTTTGAGGGACAAATTCAAGCTATTGTATCATAACAGCCCCAACTACATGGCAGCCTGCAGAACTTTCCCTCTTCCCCCTGCCAAACCCCACACCACCTGTACCTGTGACTCTGATGCACATGAATAGATGTTCATGACAAGCTTAAGACAGAAAGGAAAGTGATGTCTTTTAAAAAATATTGTACATCAAACTCAGATAAAAGGGGGTAGTAATTATTTAAACACTGTTGTCTTAAAAGTTATCATACTATTTCATTTTCTGGTGAGTCCAGGTAACAGATGTTTCCTTAAACTTTTTTTTCAAGTACATATAAAAAGGATTCATACCTTGTGGATTTCTGGATGAGAATTTTATATTCTTTGGCAGAGATGTATGAGGTAGTGGGAGTTTCCTGATGCCCTTTAAAAACATTACCTCTTGCTGCACAGGAAGTTGAAAAGGAGAATCTCAAGTTTAAGGCCTGCCTTGGTAACTTACAACATCCTGTCTCAAAATTAAAACTAAAAATGACAGTTCAGTGATAAAGTGCAACTGGGTTCAATCCTCAGTACTGGGGCAGGGTGTGGGGAAGAACCTACCTATTGAGATGTAACTATCCAGTGTTGGTGGACCTTTGGATTGCAGATTAGATAAAACAACAATTATAGGTCTAGAATGAACTGCATTCTGCAGCTAAATGATTTCTTTATTTTTGGCAGCACAAATTGTACGTATAGTCTTGTCATCAAGTTAATAGAACATTGGTCTGTACTCAAGTAAGAACTCAGAGCAGAATTTGTTCCATTCATGTGAAGAGTAAAATATTTTCCCTTTGTCTTTGTCAAAAAAAATTGTCTTAAGTTAATTGTTACAGCACAGGGAAGAAAAATTGGTATAATACAATTCAAAGGCAACAAACACAGCCACATGTAAGCATCTCTGCTATAATGTGTTAGGTGTTTCTGAAAAACTTCACTTTCTGCAGAACATGTACATGTGACCATAATTACTAATAGTATATAATTCAATATTGCTAAGATAAGTATCAAATGTCTCACCCCAAAAAAAGGATGGATAAGTGGTAGACAAGTTTATTAGCTTGATTTAATCACTCTGCATTGTATATTTTTATCAAAATGTCACATTGTATATCCTAAATATATATACAATTATGAAAAAAATATAAAAATAGAAGTGGCAAAAATAAATGCTAATGGTTTTAATATTTTAAAAAATTCTCAAAGTTTTCATAGGTAAGAGGTAGATAGTGCAGTGAAGGGGAGCCAGGTAGACTACTCTTAAGGGGGACCCAAAAATATAACATGCCACGTGTCTGTCTGTCCTCTTCAGAGAAGGATCTGTGTGCAAGTGCTGAAAAAAAATCTTTCTTATATTGAAGCAGAAAGGGGTCTTCCTACCAGTGCGACCTCTAAGCTGAGAGTATTTTTCTTTCTCATTAAAGGCTGTTTACTATTCTCCTCCCTTTTGCTGGGAAAAACCATGTCTAAATTATGTTTAAATCATTTCTCTGATCACCAGAAGTGTGCAGCTAAGTTTCCACACAGAAGCATATATGGCAGCTGAACAGACTGTAGATTAAGGTAACTTTGCCTGATTAGAAATGTAATTCCCCTTGATAGGAATCTGGCAAATAGATGAAAGTACGCAAAACAAAGTCACTATCAGCTTATAAGAAATAACTGCTATTAAAAATAGCACAACCATGATGTCTTTCCTTTGGATCTTTTATTTCTGTATATTTGCTATAAAATTGCATCAGACCATGGATGCATATTTGTATTCTTTGTGTTTATTCATAATCTGCATATTTTCTACTTTATTAAATAGAAGTAAAAAATCGAACCACATAATTTATTTAATAAAACCTATATTGTTGAAGAATAAGATTGTTTTAAATTATGGTAATAAACATTCTTGTGCATAAATGATTATCTGTATCTTTGATTAATTCCTTAGGCTGAGATGGTAAGGAGGAAATTGCTGGGTCAATGAGTACAGATACCCCTTTGCAAAAATTACCTGATGATAGTAAACATTTGTGTTTTTTAAATATGAGAACCTTAACTCAAGAAAAATAGGTTGGTGTGATGGCCCTTCTTTAACATGGGCATATAATTTATTAAAATGATAGCATGTAAATAAGTGTCTTGCTCACAACTATAAACCCCTATTTGCCTAGTATCTCACATCCACACATTGTTCACAGTCAACAGATCTGTTAACATGGTGTGTCTACATCACGAACACAAGTTAGACCAGGTATCCAAAACTTTGACAACCTTTCAGCTCACCTATGATCTATGCATGGCTACATGTTGCTCTCATCTGTCATATTCCTGGTTCCTGATGATGTCCAGCAGTGACTCTGCTTTAAAGCATAAACCTAGTTCAAGCCACTGTGTGGCATCAAAACCTCCAGTGGAACCTCTGAGGCAATTTGGGTGAGAGGAGGAAGCATAGTCCTCTGTAACATGCCTTTCTAATTCTGAAGTCCCTTGTGTGTAAGTAGGTGCAGATGGTTGAATACAGTCTTTGAACTAAGAACCATCTGGGACAGTTCTGCCCTCTCAGGCAATAAAGGCTTTGTTCTAGCAGCTCATAGAGGTTGTTGTGTCTGTAGTAACAGCAGCAGCAGCAGCAGCAGGGTGTGCTTGAACAATTGATCTTGATGGGCTTTAAAAGATAATATGTAGCTTAGCATCTTTTTGAGAGGCAATGTAAAGACAGAACTTGCCTGAGTCACTTCTCAAATTGAATGAAGATAAACCTATATTCAACACTGAGGAATTAATTTCCTTCCCTTGCAGTTTCTAACTAAATGAGAGTTCCGAATAAATTGCTTCTGTCAATACCTTTGGATAATTGTGGTGGAAACCAAGTGAGCCCAATAAAATAGAGGCAGATATGTGGGCTAAAGATCTATCCAGTGACTATTAAACCTGCCTGAGAGAAGTCATTGAAGACAAGAAAGGACTGTTTCTTTAAGTTATTAGCATTGAAGTGAAAGTTGATTTTCTCCCTCTCTTTTCAGCCAGCTTATGTCCCAAAGAAACTGATTCCAATAACAATCATCAAGCAAGGTAATTAGTCTGCTCTGGGTATGTAAGAACTAGCTTCAATATACTTTTACACTAAGATAATTACATATTTTCTCAAATTCTTTGATAGCTGTTTTTCAGAAAAAGTTTGAAGAAACTAGTATGGTCTAGTAAATTAGCACTGAATAGATCATTTGGGCTCTTGTACCAATATACAAAACCTTGCAAAAGTCACACTGTTTCGACAACCCCAGACAAAGCAACCATAAGAAGTATTAAATTTTAAAACATAAATATATTAACAAGTATTAATTTTAAAAACAAATATGTGGAACTTCATTCAAGATTAAGATACCATGCATGAAGAAAGTCATTAATAGAATATTTATATTAGGATGTGAAAATGAAAACTGTGATTTAGTGGTCACTTAGGGGAAGTAAAGATGCTCAGGTTTTAAGAATTATGTCTATTTCCGTATCCAATTTTGGTTTTTTTTTTTTACTTTGTTATTCACATCATTAAAATGATTCCATTATTTCCAGAAAATTTCTTGATGGAAGAGATGAGGGCTTAAAATAGTTCTTCATTTTAAGAAAACACAATATTCTATGTGTACTTTCAAAACAGCCTCAGTTAGAACTGAAATTATCTAGAGTCTCTGCTTCAAGAATGTGTGTTTCTACTTTTTCATTTCTTCATCATGGTCACATTTCATGCTAGTTTCGATTGACTTGGGGAAAGGGCAGTTTTCAGGGATTGGAGATAGGAAGGAAATTTTCCAATAAAGAGGCAACACTTTATGATAGAATAATAACCTTTTGTTACCTAAAGGCAGAGGTATTTAGGTAATCCTAAATTACCTGTGTAGCCAGCTCACTGAGTTGCTTTTTATTAATTGCTAAGATTGGATTAGGACTTTCACAGGACAGATGGCTTCACATTATTAGCTCCTTACTGCCTCCTGTTTTTAACCCCAATGTACTATTATCTTTTGTATTTCAACAGTGATTCAGAATGTTACTCATAAGGCTTCAACTAAATCCCCAGATAAGACTCCCTATGGAGGACCAATACTAGGTGAGTCAACCTTGAAACCTGTGTCTAGAATCAGCAGCTTAGAGTATCTTTTAATAATAGGGCCCTGAAAGAGTTTTGCACCACAAGTAGGTCTGTTAAATTGTCCATCCATTTCCTTTCCCTGTGTACCACTCTGACGTGTGTCCCTTCCAGGCTAATAGCCAAGAGACGCTGCCTTTATCATGATGTGTTCAAGAAGTAGCCTTAGCCCATGCCCAGTGGGAATGATGGTGTTCATCCTACCTGCCCACAGGGTTGTTTGAAGTTATGAGGGAGTCTTCCTTATATTGAACTGTTCTTTTAAAAATCACTATCATTGGGTTGGAGATGTAGCTTGGTAGTAAAATGCTTGCCTAGCATGCAGGAAGTCCTGAGTTCATTCCTAATACTGACATATATTTATATATAAATAATTGATAATAATCTTGGTTCACCACACATCTTAAGCAGACATTTTATAATTTTCAAATCTATAGATTAAATCCAGAAGATTTCAGTTGTTCAGTTCTAAATATGAAAAACACTATTTAAAAGGTATGATCATATTTTCTCCCAACATTTTAAATTTGGGGTCAAAATTGACTAACCAAAATAAGTGCTAAGCTTCATGTTCTAGTACCTGATGTTGTGAGCTTTATTTTATGTCATGATTTATTGTCTTCCCCTATCTTATTTATATTTATTTTCCTTCCAGTTCACCTTATTATACCAGGTCCTAATGACACCACTGTAAAACTTCCTACATCCATAATGTTTGAGATTTCAGATGCAATCAAGACACAATTGGGTAAGCAGCAAAATTCTACATTTGGACTTTTCATTGACTGTGTACTAGTACTGACTTGGGATTCTTAGGATATTCGAGGAATCTTGTAAATGAGATGTTTGATTGCAAAGTAAAAAGAGCAGTAAGGAGGTTGGAGTGTTAGAGATATTTGTACAAATCACATTCTGTCATAAATATAAATATTTAACTATAGATGTTATATAAATGTATTTATATATGCTTTATAAACTCATTAAACTATGTTATCAAGGTGCCATGAGACATATTCAATGAGCAATAATGTAAATGTCAGATATATCAGAATTACTATTTACTTGAGATTGATATTGCTTCCTACTTCTAGAAAGAACTGGTGTGATTTCAGTGTTAAAAAACAAAACATAATTTTAAAAAATAGCAGTAAAATCCACTAAAAGGGGAGCCAAGGAATAATTGTGGTGGTCTCTTGGATGACTGCGTTGCTCTTTTTGAGTATCAAATTAGACTCTGAATTGTCCCTATAGAAGGGGATCTCAAACTTGATTGAGGATCAGAAGCATCTAGTGGGCTTCTGAATATATAGATTGCTAGGACCCATCCTCTAAGTTACTTATTCAATAGTTCTGGGGTAAGGCCTTAAGAGTTTGCATTTTTAACAAGTTTCCAGGGACCATACTTTGAGAACCACCCTTAATGTTTCTGGAGAACATCTTGGATTGGCAACTGGGGAAGAAACAACATGATGTGGTATAAACTGAACAAGATATAAAAGGGAAAATGTTTTCTCTGAGCTAAGCACTACCTACAAACATTAGCATTTAATATATAATTGAATTAAGAAGTGGTATGGATGTAGACACAGAAGTCCAAGCCCAACTTGCGCAGCTTTCATTCAACAAATACTTATTAAGCATTATTCCATGCCTGAACTGCAAGTTCCTGGGAACTATAATGGTGAGTTACACAAACCTAGTGCCTGCCCATACTGGAACTTCAGACATGGCACTTATGGGGAAAAGTCAGTCTCTCAACAGTGCAGCAGAAATTAAGTTAATGCCATCTCTTTTTTAGTTGAGAGAGTGAAGAAATGACAAATGAGATATAACAAAATACTCTTATTTTAATAAAATACTATGGAAGAAGGGCAACAAGATGGAATAGAGTCATCTAGTACTCACCTACTTCTCCATAAGACTGAAAAAAACAACAGGTGTGTAGCTGCTTGTTTAGGTACATGACTGGGAGAGAGCACTGGAATTTAATGATGAGAGGAAGGTCTGGTGAAACCTGGAGATTTTGTATAACAGACTAGCAAGAGAGAGAGTGCACCAGAACCCTGCTGAACAGCAACACATCTAGTGGAAGGAAAGTATCCCCTTAGCCAAGGCATAAGTGAAAGAGGAAGTCCCAGAGAGCTCCATTAGCACAGAATGCAGCCTCACCACTTAAGAGAACTAGGATCTTCAAAGAGCTGGTTTTAGTAGTTCACTGTATTTCCCAGTAAATCCTCAGGGCGCTGTAAACAGGAGCCATCTTAAGAAAAGTATTACTGTCTGAGAGTATACTGCTCTGGGGGACGGAAATACCAGCATTTCCCACTTCAAGGATCCTGCAGCCATTTCATTAAGAGGCTTCAGCAAGTGACCATCTCATGAATTAGCCTTGACCTGGGGAGTAACTCTGACCCAGGTCTGCTTAGTTTTATGGTGTGGGAAATGCACATAGCAATGCAGAAGGTGCTTCTCTATAAAATCAGTGGTTTAGGTTACATGCCTTCTGAGTCCAGGGAGTACAGTCTCGGGTTTCACGCAGGAACCAAGTCTGAGGTCACCAGGGTCAAAGGCTGCAGAGCTTATGGATTCTGAATCCTGCTGCTCCCTCCCAACACAGATCTCTGTGACACCAGCCCTTCTCTCTACCCTCAGAGGTGTCTGGGAACACATCACAGTGCTAGTGCTTGTCCAGCTGTTGGATTGTGCAGTGAAAAAGCACAGAAGATAATCTTGGCCTGGCACATTTTGTATTCCATGCCAGCTTGCTCCAGTGTCAGCCACAAATCACTCCTGCTAGTCACCCAGCAACTACAGCTGAAAAAATGGGGCATTAAAACCCATAGCCATTGCATGGGGGGGTGCAGAGTCTAAAAAGACCTGAAGAGAAGCTCTGATCAGCATAGGTCCCAATCATCCACCCTAACACCCTCATCCAAGCACATTGGCAAGGGGCATTTTATTTTAATTTTTAAAAAATTTTCCCTTTTTTATGTTTTAATGCTTCTCCTTTGTATTCGTTTTCTCAGTCTGCCTTTTATTTTTTATTTATTTTCCCCTTTTCCATTTTTTAGATTTTTATATTTTTGGTCTCATCAATTTATTTATTTATTTATTTATTTATTTTTTGGTGGTGCCAGGGATTGAGCCCCAGGACCCTGTATCCATTGGGGTGTGCTTTGCTACTGATGTACATTCCCAGACCAGTTGAGAGGAGTTATATGTAGCTCCAGTGGGCACTTTGAGAGATACTTAAAGAACAGGGGAGATAAGAGCTGACAGTCATCCATCCATTAGCAGGAAAAGAGGGGCTCTGAGGTTTACTTCTGGACAGAGACCCAAACAATAACAGCAGAGAGGAATAATACAACCATTATGGACACCGCACATATGAGAGTACTCTGCACTGATCACCCCCACACCCAATCAGATCACACATTGTTAACAAGACTGAGTGTGGGTGCCACAGAGGGGGAGCAGGGATCCCAGCCCATACCTGTCCCTGTGAAACACCAGTAATTGTAGCAATATCTAAACAAAGAATAAAAGCTTCCTCCCCTTCACCACAATTGGAGCAACCAGTATCAGAATTGCTTTCAAGTAACAGGTCCAATATCAATAGTACCTATGGAAATCCCCAACCACCTAATAAGGGGCTTCCACTTTCATTGTAGGAATAACCACAGGGTTCACCCAATACTGTGCTGTATATACCATACCTGCTTGTGTTTCCAGAGGGCCCTCACTCTTATAAGACCTATGAAAGAGGGCTTCCCTCAGATTCTGATACCGTACTTACTATATCCAGACTCACTAGTCATGGCCAAAAGAAACCACAGAGAGATTAAATTATGGAGTCTAATAGGAAATAAACTCAATATTGTACAATAAACCAATACCCTAAGACATGTTGCAAAGTGAAAATTGCTTACTAAGAAAGTCATCATACAAAAGTAGAAGAGATATCCATCCCAACAGATGTGCAAATCTCAAAAACACAAGAAATATGAAAAGCAAGTTAACATGACACCTCCTAAAGTTCATAACTCTCTAGTAACAGATTCACAAAATATTAAGTGGATGAAATGCTAGATATGGATTTTAAAACAATAATCCTAAGAAAGCTCAATGAAATACAAGGAAATACAGATAAATGGTTAAATGAGTTAAGGCAGACAATGAAGGATGTGAGGGTGAATTAAGTAAAGAGAGATTTTTTAAAAAGAGTAACAGAGAAATCTTAGAAATTAAAAGTTCAATAAGTCAGATAAAAATCTCAGATGAAAGCCTCAAAATAGGCTACATCAGGCAGAAGAAAGAATATAAGGGCTTGAAGACAAGTATTTTGAAATGTTATACTCAAACAAAAATAAAGAAAAAATAAGGAAGGAAAAGAACATACAAGATCTCTAAGAAGCCCTTTAAAAAATCAAATGTTCGGCTCAACGACCTACCTGGGGAGAAAAGCTACAGGCAGATGATGTAGAAAAACTCTTCAAGGAATAATAGAAAATTTTTCAAGTCTTAGGAAATACATGGACATCCAGGTACAAGAGACATGTAGAATACCAAATAGACATAATCAGAATAAGAAGAACCGCTTTATGATGTTATAGTTAAATTGCCTAAAGTACAGGACAAAGAAATAATATTAAATCTGTAAGAGAAGAACCAAGCTACATTTAAAGACAAACCCTTAAGACTAACAGCATATTTCTCAAAAGAAAATCTAAAGGTCAAGAGATCATGGAATGATGTATCTCAAGTTCTAAAATTTGAAATTTCTAACTGCCAACCAAAATTAACTATTCCCAGCAAGGCTAGTCTTCACAATTGAAGAAGAATAAAGACCTGATGTGATAAGTATAAACCTAAACTAAGACCACCAGAATTACAGAAGATGCTTAAGGAAATTCTACATACAGAAGAAAGAAAAAAAAAATCGCCATCATGAGAGCACATGAAAGAATAAATCCCATGAGAAGGATAGATACACAAATTAGAAATAGGAAAGAATCAGCCATCAAACTTCAAAGATTAATAAAAGGAAATAAAGAATATTTAAAACAATCAGAAGAAAAGTCAACAAAATGACAGATAAGAGTTCACAATTTGAATAGCTTTGAATGTGAATTATCTTAATTTTCCAATGAAAAGACACTGAATGAACTAGAGAACAAGAACCCAACAATATGTTACTTATGTGAAACATGTGAAACTCACCTCACCTGAAAAGACATACACAGACTAAAAATAAAATGATAGAAAATAAAATCCAAAAGCAGGCAAAGGAGATAAAGAAGGTTACTACATATAGGGAAAAATTCATCAATAAGATACAATGGTTATGAATTGACATGTTGAAGCATCCACTTTTGTAAAAATACAAAAAATACATGCACCAAAAAAAACAAAAACCTACTAGACATAAAGGGAAAGATAGGCCCCAATATCATAATTCTGGGTGACTTCAATTCCCCACGCTTACCAGTGGATAGAAGATCCAAAAAATTAACAAAGAAACATCAGAGTTGAATTACACTATAGATAAAATGGGTTTAACAACGTATAGAATATTCCATTCAATAGCTGCAGAATACACATTCTTTTCATTAGCTTATGAAACTTTTCTTAAAATAGACCACGTATCAAGTCACAAACCAAGTCTTAACAAATTGAAAGAAGTTGAAATAGTATCTTGCATCTTCTCTACTCACTAGTAAAGAATGAAACTAGCAATCAACAGCTATAGAAACTGCATGAATTATACAAACACATGGAAAGTGAACATCATACTTTGGAATAAACTATAAGTCACTGAAGAAATCACAGGGGAAATTAAAAAGCATCTTAAATCAAACAAAAAATGGAAGTACAACATACCAAAACCTATCGAGTGCAGCAAAAACAATTCCAAGAAGGAAGTTTATAGTTTTTATAGTGAGTATACCTGCATTAAGAAAGAGAGATTCATATAAACTAATGAAGAATCTCAAGGTCTTAGTGAAAAAAGAACAAACCCAAAATCAGTAGTAGGAAGAAATAACATAGGTCAGAGCATAAATAAATGAAATGGAGACTAAAAAGAAACAGTACAAAAGATTGATGAACTCAAGAGTCAGTTCTTTGACAAGTCAAGCAATAGTGACAAAACAGAGTCGGACAAGAAACAGTATTTTGAAAAACTATATGTCAGTCACTTGGAAAATGTAGAAGAAATGGACAAATTTCTGAATGCATAATTATACCTATTAAAATTGAACGAAGAATTATAAAATCTAAATAGATAAATGAAAAGTAATGATATTGTCTCCCAACAAAGAAAATTCCAGGACCAGATGGTATCACTGCTGAATCTTACCAAAATCTTAAAGAATAATTAACATCAATGTTCCTCAAATTATTCTATAAAATAGAAAAGGAAGGAATCCTTCTCAACTCATTCTTTGAAACCAGCATTACCCTGCTACTAGAACCTGACAAGGACACAAAAACATCAACAAAAAAGAAAACTGTAAATCAATATTCTTGATGAACATAGAGGTAAAATCTCAATAAAATACTTGCAAATAGAATTCAGCAGCACATTAAAAAGATCATATACCATGTTTAATTTGGTTTCATTCCAGGGATGTGCAGATGGTTGAACATGTGCAAATCGATAAACATAACACATCACATAAGTAGAATCAAGGATAAAAATCACATTATCATCTCAATAAATGCAGAAAACATGTAATAAAATTCACCATCCCTTCATAATAAAAATCCCTGAACAAACTATGTGTAGAAGAAGCATAGCTCAACATAATAAAGGCTATTTATAACAAACCCACAGCCAACATCATACTGAATAGGGAAATACTGAAAGCATTTCCTCAAAGAAATTTTCTTCTAATTATAGTTCTTTGGGGAATCATGCCACATGGAGATGTTCAGTCTTGTTCACACAAAGCCAAGCAACTTAAGTTAGATGAAAACAAAAACACAGCAATTTCAGTCACTTCATGTGTTTTTAAAAATCTAGACCCTTAATTTTGCATAAGCAGCATTATCAGGATATGGAAGTTGGTTTTTTTCCATATTTTGCTCATTCGGTGCTAGGCAACCAGATAAAAGTTTTAAAAAGTAAAACTTTAAGTTCCTCTCAGGTGTTAATTTTGAGAAATTCCTGGAAAGAGAAGGAGGAAAACCTTAGGTAGTTGGAAGTACATACCCAGGATTCTTCCATTCATCTGTTCTCTGCCCAGAGACTATATTTTTTACCTTGTTCCTCGGAAGGGCTTTTTGGAAGGAGAAGGAAAACTACCCAGGCAATCTCATTTTTATTTGGTCCCTAATGTGTTCACCAAAACTACAAAGACCAGGGTTTGTGAAGGATGGTCAAGTGAGAAGAGTTACTTTCTAGATGACTGGTGCCGCTTTTGAAACAGAAGATATGATGTTTTATTCCTTAGTCTTCAGTGATATTTCCTGTTCATTTTTTTTTTCTTTTGCCAAGTTTCACATGCTGCCTTAAAATGAATTTAGTCTTTGGTGCTTTTTCTAACTTTGGGAATTATGTTGGATTTTTTTTGTTTTTGTCTTTCTGGTATGATTCAGGATAGTGTTATTTTAATAAAAATATTAAATGCAAATATATGTGTAAATAAAAATAAGAAATACCTTTTAAAACTAGATTTCTGGGGAAATACCTGTCTTAAACTTAGAGTATGAAAAATTTCTTTTGCACTGAAGAGACTGATATTCAGTGTGTTTAAAAATGTCCAGTATGTCCAAGGAAAATCCTATCAAATGTATCATCATAACAGATTATGTTTCAAAAACTCTACATGAAATTTGTCTTTAATCTTTCATTGTATAAAACGTTTGGAAATACTTATATTTAGTGAAATAGTTACTATAGTCACATCAACTAACATTCATCCCCTTACATAGTTACCTTTTTGTGTATGTGATAGCACCAAAAAACTACTTTCTTAACAAATTTGTGGCATATAATGCAATATTATAACTGTAGACTTTATGTTGTGTCTTGTATTTCTGAACTTATTCATCCTGTGCCTCCTTTTCCCCTCTGTCCTGTATTTCCTCACTTCCTATTCCAAACCCCACCCCAGCTATCTGCCATTTTATTCTATGTGTGAATTTTTAAAAGACACTCCATATGAATGAGACCATGCAGTATTTTTCTTTATGTGTCTGGTTTATTTTACTTAGCGTAATGTCCTCCAGATTCATTCATGTTGTCATAAACAGCAGAATCTCCTCCATTTTAAAAATGGAATAGTATTCCATGTGTATCCACCAGTTTCTTGATCCAGTTATCTGTGATAGATACTTAGATTGTTTCCAAATATTGGTTGCTGTGGATAATGCCTCAGTAGAAATGGGGGTGCACGTGGCTCTGAGGTGCTTACTTTACTTCCTTTGGACATATACCCATTAGATTGCTGACCAGTTTAAATGATAGCTTTATTTTTAATTTTTTGAATCAGTTTCATACTGTTTTCCATGACTGTAGCAATTTAGATGTTCCCTTAGCTCTACCTCGTTTTCTCTTGTCTTTTTGATAATAGCCATCCTAATAGGATTGAGATGATATCTTGTGGTTTTAATTTATATTTCCCTAATGAATGGTGATGTTGATCGTATTTCTCGTTGACCATTTTTATGTCGTCTTTGGAGAAAAGTCTATTCAGGTCTTTGCTCATTTCGTCATCAGATTTTTTTTTTTCTATTTCCTAAAATATTTTTAATTGACACAGAACAATTATTCGTATTTATGAGGAACAGTGTGACATTTCAACTCATGTATTTAATGTGTCATGGATCAAATCAGGGTAACTGGTGTATCTATCACCCCAATGTACTTCATTGCTTTAGGAACATTAGAAATCCTATCTACTAATTATTTTGAAATATTCAATAAATTGTTGTCAGCCATAGTTTTTCCACTGTGTGACAGAACATTACTGAGTTGTATGAGTTTTTCATGTGTTTTGGATACTGAGTCCTTATCAGATACATGGTGTGCTAATCTATAGGCCCCTCTTCATTTCATGGATCATTTCCTTTGCTGTGCAGAAACATTGTTTTTACAAAAAGAGCGTGGGTATAAACAGTTTTTTATACTACCAAGGGAGAAATAAACTTTCCTGAAGTTAATTATCACTGTAGAATTCAGAAAAGTTGTATTTTTTAAGAGAGTAAATTCCAAAAATAATATCCCTATTCCAGCAGAGCCCATCACGGGACATCAAGAGATCTAATAGCTTTTGTTCTAAGAACACATGGTGTGAATAACGAGAGAAATAAACAAGAAAGCAAGTATTACACACTCATCTCCAAGGGCTATTCAAAGGGTTTGCCAAAGCCAAGACAGCCTGCCAAATATTGAAGGAAACAACTGTGCTGAAAAGGTACAGAAGAATAATGGAGGAAAAGGGATTTCCTGAATCTTAGGTCACATTCAGATGGCATTTTATTTTCCTAATGCTGAGATTGTGCATAGTGTTGGTGAACACTCATGGGTTGACATGAGAGGTGAAGATTCCCCAGTGTAAACATCTTCTCTATCTCCCTATTTCTCTGACATCTGGAACATCAGAAATACCACATGCCTTTATAAGGAATTAATGAAGTATAAAAAATACAAACATCTCTTGGAAAGGTAGTTTTTCTTTTTTTTTTTCAATAAGTCTAATTTGGGATTAATGTAATTGAAAACTAAAGGCATGTATTAACTATAAGGAGTTAAAGCAGTTCAGAATTCAGAGCATAAGTCTAGGATCTGAAGGTTAAAAAAAATGGTGAGAGGTCTTAGGCAAAGAATCACTGAAAACATAACATTTACTAAATAGGGAGAAAATTAGCCAAAACCATCCTGATAGGAAAGAAGATGGTGGAAAAAAGAAAATTTTTATTTTACCAAGGAAGGAAGGAATGAAGGAAGGGGAAGGAAAGGGAGGAAGGGAAGAAGAGAGGAAGGGAGGAAAGGAAGAAAAGAGGAAAGGAAGGGAACCTTCCTATAGTGCATATTTTAAATACCAGAACCAGACCTCATGAAAAATAAAAATTTGTAATCTGAATGTTTCTTCATATGCTAACCATCCCAGAAACAGTTCTAAACAAGAATTGTTTACCAAAGATATAAGGAAAATGTTAGTAATTTAGAAATTTTTAAAAATATTTTATAAAATTATGCTGGATCTATTTTTTTTAGTTATTTCAGACAATTCTTTCTCTTTATGTCCTCCTAGTTGAGTGTGAACATTGATATTAAACTATTTCTGTTGTGCAAACAGGCTGTGCAATTTACAAAACACACTTGCCAATGAGTGGCAAGTATGTTACCATTTTGACATCTACTTCAAATTCTGCCTGAAAATAATCAGCTCTCTGAAGGATGCACCTCCATCATACATGGAAAACTGATTAGGCAATTAGAAAGTCATCGATTGATTAAACAATGGGATAGCTTTCTAATTGTCATTCAGTTCATCCAAAGTAAATAATTTTGTGCCCACATTAACTAAAAAGAAGAAAATGGTCTTCATAAGAGTAATGTGAACTACAGAAGAAGGTTACAGAATTTGCACGTTCAAGAAACTTTGAGAGAACAAATTAGACAGGTAGTTCTTACCAACAGGTGATTCCCCTAGGGAGCATCTAGCAATGTCTGAAGACATCTCTGCTTATCACAATGGTGAGAGTGCTACTGGAATCCAGTGGGTAGAAGCCAGAGAGGCCGCTAACTGCCCTGCAATGACCAGGACAGCACCCCCCAATACACAAACTATCCAGCCTCAAATGTCACAAGTTGAGAAACCCAAGTTCTGTATGGCCTTAGGACTCTAAACACAACAACAACAAAATCCTATCTGATTATTTAATCAGCTGTAGGTGGCATGGTCATGTTATCTAAAAAAAAATGGATGAATTCTTTTATGCCAGTACTCCAGTTCAAAATACTACACGTGGGTCACTGATTCCATGTGCTAAATAAGTGAATAGAGTTATTCCCAAGTACATTTTAAAATTGTAGAATGTTTTAATCATTGGAAAATTCTAGTTCAGAAATGTGCTTTCTTTGAAAAAGAACACCCAAATTTTAGAAGGAAGTTTCCCAAATAGTTGCATGAAGAGGGAAAAAAAATGAGAAAAGTAATTCCATTCTTTGCACTGAATTCCCAGAGACCAAAAGAAAAGATCTATGTTAACATGTGGCTCAAATAATATTTTACTGTTGGTAATTTATTTTTTGACACAATTTTTTCCAAATAACTTATCTCCATGTCAGTTATTTGTGTGTTTTTTCAAAAACTGATGCCACAGTCTGTTGCATTTTAACCTTGTATAATAATGGAAAATTTTTATTCATTGATTTAAAAAAATCAACCATACCTAAATATAAAATTTTGAGGAATATTTGTAGTACAAACTTATGCCTTCAGAAAACTATTTATGAATCTGAATGACAAGACTTATTCAAGTATTGTGGTAGTATTTTTTTCTTCATGTGATGCCAACTTGGAGCTTACAGAATTAGCTGGGTTAATAAGCAATTTCAAAGTTGTCTTCTACTCATTCTAGTTCATGGTAGAAATACACAATGAAGTTGACTGGTGAAAAGGGATATATATTTAATTTTTTAATTGGTTTATTACTTGACTGTGTTTTTTTTTTTTTTTTTTTTTTGACTGTGTTTTGAACAGGGTGCTATGGGACACTGTACTATAAGGAAGTGAGGTAAATGATCTGTTCTCTTACTTTTTAGCCAAGAATGAAACTTTGGCATTACCTGCTGAATCAAAAACACCAGAAGTTGAAAAAATTCCAGCACAACCCATAACAGGTAATGAGATCCCTCCGTTGACATTGAAAAAAGAAGTAATATATGTTTTTCAAAGTGAATGATATACAAGCCTCCATTTTTTTTTCAGTGAAGAATAGTAGGAAATTTATTTTGATCACAAAACAATTGAGGTCCTAGGTTCCTACTGTTTGGGAAATAAACTATGGAATCATATAAATGTTATATAATGTATAAGCTATATTTTTCACTTTAAATGAAAATTGTTACATTGACACTGAAACATTTTTACACTAAAATGTAATACTATGGTTTTAGTACTTTCTTTTCATATGAAAACCTGAGACCATTTTTCATTACTTTCTTTTCACAAGTGGTCTGTTTAGCAAAATTGCTTTATATCCTCACAAACCTCTACCTTGATAGCTGTGAAAATACCCTGGAATCACTTAGAAACAAATGTACCTGGGAGATGAACTAATTAGTGTAAAGAATACATAATAGTTCAGTAAAAAAGCTTTAAAGAGTAAATGTAGTAAGCATATTCCCCAGAGTTTATCACTGTTGCTAATAAACATTCAACTTCTCTGAATGCAACTACCTAATCAAGTCCACTAAGGATCTCTGAAGTACAGTTTTTGCCAGAGTAATACCACCTAATCCAAACTAACTTCTGGCAAGGATTCCTCACAGTCCACACTAACAAAGTAACTCCAGTTTGAAGTGGATTTTCCAATCCACAAATTGCCATTACTTGAAAGAGCAGCAATAGTTACTTTGTAAACTTTTGGACTTGTAGCTGGTCCAGAGAAGATATGATTGATGTGGTAGTAAAATAGCATCAAGAAACAGATTGAATTAAGAATATTTCTGACACAGCATGTACGTTTCCTACCTAAAGAAGAGAGGTGAACCTTCATCCCTGCCATCGTAGAGCTGCGGTAGAAGCTGCTTATACTACTAGAATGAATGGGTTGGGTGAAATTCCTGGTGGTGTTCTGATTTCAGTGCAATTGGTCAGTACCCAGAAGAGCACAGGCATGACCCAGTGGGCTATTCCAAGTCCTTCTCTGCCTCAAAGATTCTACCCGTTTTTCCAAGTTGTACTTTCTTCTCTTGGCACAGTGTCTGATGAGAGTCTACAGATTCTTAATTCTCTGCCAAATCCTCCTCAGAATTTTCCACTTTAGAAATACTTAGGCCACCACCACAACTTATTATTCAGTATTGTGTTTATTTCATGTCCTTACCGTACAAAATTCTAGCTCACATTTCATTCCAGATCTCAGTAACCATGGTTCTTATTTCACCCAAATTATTTACCTGAGCTATGCATTGCATTTAACCTAGCAGTTGGAATAGCCCTACAGTTGGGCATTTGAGTCCCGGTCATAATTTCAACCCTGTTCTAACCATCATAAACTGAGTGCCGTTTGAGAGAAATCTGATAATGTAAGGGCCTTAAGCAAATCTTTTAACCTCAGGTCATTCTTTTATTTGCCCATTTATTTAATAAACTAGTCTCTGCTTGTTTATCCTTAGCATTGCGCTAAACCCTAAAGATAAAGACAGACAAAAATAATAATTAATGTGATAAATGCTTTAAGGGAGGTCAGTATGGTGTGCTTTTGCAGAGCACATAAAAAAAAGGGACCAAGCCCAGAAAGGACAGGTGGGGAAAAGAGTGCCCAGGCACCTGGGGCAAGCCAGGAAGTCCTTGACATTAGGATCTGAAAAGAAATGGGTTGTGTAAATATCACCTGGTAATTCTAAAGGCCAACAAATGATGTCACGTGGCCTTTGGTTGATTCATCACTTATCTTAATTTGTTGTTGTCTTTTTTTTTTTTTTTTTAACCTTTTAGTGACTCCTGAAACAGTTCCAAGACCCATTAAACCCACTGTGTCTAGTGAAGTAGATGTTTCAGAAACACTAGGTAATTCTAAGAGTTTTTTTTTCCCCCTTAAACAAAAAAGGCTGTAGCAAAAAACTCCCAGCGCTCATAGAAAATTAAGTCCAATGCTTTAGCCTGCTCCTCCCTCCCTTCCCTCTCCCTACTATTCTTCTCTTTCTCCTTACCCTATTTCTTGGTAGTAACTTTCCTATTTCTTAGACCAATTCTATCGAAGAGGTAACAATATGCCTTGATCTTGTGACTGATCTTCTAAAAGAGCTGAATGCTAGATGCTAACCACATGCCCTTTTAAAGCAGTCTCTTGGGTTGAATACACCAAGTACCAGCTTTCAGACTCCAACTTTGGAGCGGTGGGAAAAACCTATAAGTCTTAACTCTGAGCTTTCTGCTCCAATTGGCTTTTGGAAGTCTTTTGCATACTGAACTCAGGAAGAATCCTCCAAAGAGTCCTGATGTTTAATAAGAATTTCATGTCACTCATATTTGCTGTTTTTCCCAAGAGAATCTAACTTTCTTGTTTGTTCTCTTCCCCTGAAGAAGAGGAGCAGCATGTATTTCATTTTGCACTTGTGATGTTGACCTTCTGAAAGTATATCCTTTAAATTTTAACAGCTGTGTAACTTTTCCAGGTTTTCAAGTTCAGTTCTTGCCTTGCAAGGCATCAACTGCTCTTTGCACATGAGAGTTGTAAAGCATGCTGTGCATGATCCTGGTTAAGCAAAATCATATCCTGAATCAAGGTGTTGCTAACTGCATTCTTCTTTATTGCAGTTCCCAGTGAAAGGACTCCAGAATCATTGCACACTATTCTAATGCCTAAGTTTGAATTGCCACTGAGCACTCTAGGTAAAAATGATTAATCACTGCAGTTTTATTATTTATTACTTTGGAAATTTTATGCATGCTTGATATACATCCTTAAGTTAATGCTTTCAAATTCATCTCCCTGGAAGGAAAAAGAGACAAATGGTTTATAGAACCACAAGTTCCTCAACACCCAAACCCTTAAATGTGCTAAAAATCTATATAATTTAGGATCCTAGGGAGGCCCTCCCTATGACAAATGCATTGGTGTCCTTTTTTTCCTCTTTAATGGTCATATTTTTATGTTTGATTCTTTTCACTCATCATGTCATTGAACAAATTGATATTTTCTGTATAGTTGTTTTTACTCAATTGTCTCTGTTAACAGTAGATATGATATTTCTGCAGATGCCTTAGAATTTCTTAGAATTACTTAGTAATTCTTAGAATTGCTTAGAATTTCTTTATGAGTGCAATATTTAAAAAGATGGAGGGACATTTATATATATATAAAGTCACATAGTTGCCAAAATTCTACCTTTAAAACCTCTTAGGTAGATATTTTCTAGTTCAAATGTTTTTGGTGATTGGTTTAAAATTAAATGAAATATACCCAAGAGCACATATAAACATAGCTAAAGAAAGAAGTACAGAAAGAAGAGCCCAAATACCTCAGATATAGTGGCTTGACTATAAAAAAATTGAAAACGAAATATAATGTTACTCACATTTAAACACAAAAGTAAGAAAGCCTACTAAATATTCATCACTTGACATGAAATAATTTCCCTTTGTGTTTATTGATTTTGAAAGCTTGAAATTTTGAGTCTTTTCTTTCTGTTATTTACACCTCCTGTCACAACTGTCCTATATGTTTTAATACAGCTCCAAAAAGTCTTCCAGAGTTTCCTGAGGCAAAAACACCCTTCCCTTTTGAGAAACCATGGGGTACTTTGGGTAATAAATGTACCTTATATTTGATGTTTAGAATGTGGGTGGTGGGCTGGGAATGAAGCCCAGTAGCAGAACACTTACCTAGCATGCATGAGGCCCTTCGATTTCTTAATTTTGTAGGACATATTTACTGGGTCCTATCTCTGCAAACCTCAGTGAACTAATGAATTCGGTTAACTCAGGTAAACAATCATTCATTGCTTTTTCAAAAAAGAAAAGAGAAGAAAAGAAAAATCCTAGTTGATTGGATTTTCTTCCAATTCAGTAAAAAATATGAGTTTGTTAATTTGATGCAACTCAGTTGGTTAGTTTCTGTGCTTATAAATGTTGAGTGTGATCTGAAGCTCTGGTCTCTCCCTAGCCACTGATCACATACTGATGGGCATATATTGATTTCTCCTTAATATGTAATGAATTTTGAAGGGATCTGTATGAGCTTTTTATTATAGTCTTCTGGTAGCCACTTTACCATCCCAGTAACCTATTCCTATCCTTTTTCTTTTTAAAACAAATACTCAGGAAATTCTATTTCTTTCCAATATAGCTGCAAGTGAAAAGCCACGGATGGTACCTACAGCTAAACCATCTGAAGATTCCAAAGTTGTGCAACCTCAAACTGGTAATTGCATTCTTTTAAAAATGATCCATCTTTTTATTTTTTGTAGGTTACTTAACTATTTACCAATATACTTTGTGTCAAATGGAAAACCTGTAATATATTCTCGAGATTTATATGAATCTCATTTTTCCCAATATAAAAACCAAATGGTTTTGTATTTGTTTTAAAGATATATGTTTTAATTTCTGGATACCTTATTAGATGTCTGGCTAGGCACTATGAATTGCCCCACTGATTTTCTAGAGATCTCTTTAGGGACATGAGAGTAGTAACAAAGTAAGTATATCATGTTAAGTCATGTCTGATTTAACTACATGAGCTTAATGTTTCCTTTGCAGATAGGTATTTGTTTCTTTTTTGGTAAAATAATTCAACAACCATTTGAGAGCTTACTATGTGCAAGATATTATACCAGGTTCTAAAAGTTGTAAGCACACCACGATAGAGAAGAAAGTTTGCACATTTTAGGAGTTTATAGCAGATCTTGCCTTCATTGCCAGCTCTCTACTAACCATGTGATTTGTCTATCTTTCTTTACTTTTATGGGTCATATCTTTTTTTCTCTTGGGCATTCTTGCATTCGACCAGCGAAATTGATGATTTCCCCTTCTCAAAAAATAGATTCATGTTAATCATAATTTTCCCCGTTCTTTCTTTAATGCCTAGCAGTCAACTACAGAAGAGGCTATTCAGCATAAAAGAATCATAAGAAAACACCCTTTGTGATTGCTTCATGATTTTTTGCTTTACTTGCTTAAATTTTAATTTTTGTGAGCTTCTAACTGTTGTAACTTTATTTTGAATACAAACCATACATAGCCAGAAGTTCATGTATTTATTAAGTTAAATACACTGACATTTTGTGTTGTCCTCCAGAATATAGTGGGGGAGTGGGTTTGAAAAAGGATGGAAAAATGAGCCCCCAGACACACAGATCTTAGTCAAATTATCCTTTTTGTAGTAACTGTAATGAGCTCAATGCTCAGTAAAAGATACAGATGACATCAAATTAAGTATGTATGTCTTTATGATTTCCCTGTTTTTTCAAGTGGCAACACACTTGAAAGATGTCCATGGATTCCAGTCAATCCAGAGAAGCCTGAGATTGGGTCTTTTTAATCTTTGGTTTCCTTAATCACTATAATGTGATTAGCTTAAGTGGGTACAAAAAGAGCAATGTTGTCACCTGAGAGTAAAATCTGGGGGTTCTGAGTGGAGTGTCATATTGAGCCTCTAGTTCCACCAGCCATCACACCAGCCCAACTTCATTGTAGTTACAGAGCAGCATCTAGCCTGGGAGCATCTCTCTTGGCCTATCTGCAGCACCATGACAGCCCTGGCTGTGACTCCTACATCCCACCAGGCTTCCATATCTCCCAAACCAAATGCTTTTGGGTCCCCTGGGCTAACCTTCAGGTCCCTTTCATCTCTTAGCTTTGGGGCTATAACATAGGTGACATGGGATTCTCTTGTGTTTTCCTTAAGCAGCACTTCGTTTTGGTTTCTCTGATATTTTTAAAAGCAAACTGACTAAAACCTCAAGAAAACCATTTATGAAATTTTAAAACCTAGGACATGATTGTATATAAAGCCTGAGCAGACCAACTACTGGGGAGGAAGGAGAGCATGTTTGGGAGTGAGTGAAGATTGCAGAAATATAGACAAAAACAGATGATTTGGGAAATCTCAATAAAGGAAAGGTCCCTTTTTACCTTTAGTCCCAGAAGAGGAATACTCTGGACTTACCCTAATGTAATATGGATAACACTAAATGCAGCAGGAAGCAGCCTCATTATTCAGCTGCCTCACCACAGTAGGGCAGTCTTAGGCTGTCAGGGAACTCACAGCCATTAATTCTCAGCCCTTGTGGGCAGTGAGTTGGGTCCTGTTATTGGCTACAACAACAGTTTAGTAGAAGACATTTTTAGCCCCAGAAATTTCCCAACTTTCCCATTTGACATTTAACTTGTCTATTCCTGCTACTTAATATGGTCCTTGGACCAAAAATTGCCTGTAAACTTATTTAAAAGACAGTGGGCTTCTCTCTAGATTTATTGAATAAGGATCTGCTATCTAACAATATCCCCTGGTGACTTGTATGGCATTCAAGTTTGAAATGCACCACCTAATTTCTGTATTCTATAATATTTCACATGGTGCAGGTAAAAATCATCAGGAGTGGTCAATAATAGAGCAGTAGGCATCAAATCAACATAAGACTGGTTTCTTATAAAGAACAATGATTGTATGAAGTATCTTCTGTTTTTCTGTTAATGTGCAATGCATCCATCTGCACTCTAATATAAGTATTCTGTGGCATCTTCCTAAATTCTGTTAAAATTAAAAATACATATATACATTATTTGTGATTTCAAGAGTTGATATATTCATGTAGTCCTTCCATTCATTTCAGCCTTTCTTGTTTCTTTTAATTAACTTTGTGTACATTTGTACATGTATTAAGTTGCTATTTCCCATTTAGTTTCAGCATATATGATTATTTTATTTTCCAGTTACTCAGGTAGCTTCCTGTTGCAATTGTTTTTAGAATGGAGAGATGGAGGTAGTGCTTGAATTGTGACTCACAAAATCAGTAGGCCCCATTTTTAGTATATGCTATGGAGAAACAATATATTTTTGTTGATATTATTGACATTATTAGAGCAACATAGATTTTTGTTTTTCAGTATCATGCCTCTATATTTACTGTCAATTCCTTTTACCCAAAGACCAATAGAACCTACATGGAGTGGACTGAATTTAGACTTATTTAATTATTATGTTAATGGACCACATAAATGATGAGTAACTGGAGGACCTCTTAGAGGATGTTGGGAAACACTTATTGCAGGATTTTTGCCTGCATTAAGTGATTGGCAGAAGGGTCCAAGGAAGTACAGTTTTGCTCGGGATTGGGAGTAAGTCTGTGCATGAGTGTCTTCGTAATTCCTAATTAGGAGAAAAGATGAGTGAAACAGATCTAAAGCTGTGAATGGAAAAGAAGCACAAGGTGCCCACATTGATGAGAATGAGGCAGGGTGTGGCTTGTGGTTGGATGCTGTTCATGTTTTCATTTCTGTTCTGTGTTCTGCATGATTACAGCCTACTCTTGATTTTCCCTTGATCCATCAAAGTCAGAGTGATCTCATCTAATATTGGTGTTCTTTGAAATTGTTGACATTCAACAGGAGGACGCCACAGCCTGCTTGTGGGTGCCAGGCCACCCTGGATGCCAGGGCAGTTCTTCTCTTGATCAATCACTATATATGATTTATCATTGTAACATTTTACTTTGGTATTAGCATTCTGTATCCAAAAAAAGAGAGTCAGTGTTCCAAAAAGATTTCTGTACCACTTTTTGACATTAAAGACTTTAGAAAATTCTAACTTTCATGCTGGTTATTGAAATCCCTGGGTCATTTCAACAGTTTATGGCAACAGTGGAACAGGCTGTTTGAAGTTTGGAATAGTCCAGGAAATATGATATATGCAATCATCAAATTTACTCTTCTCCATGTTCAGTCTGTTTGCCCCAATCACTCACTAGATCTGTGTTGTGCAGTTTCATTATTTGGAATTGCATTTTGTATAAACCTTCTATGAAGTATGTTTAAGTATGGTTGATTGATGGTGATTTCCTTGGCAAATCTAATTTTCCATAGAGTATATAAAGGAAATCATAAAATGTGTTCTGCATACCAGAATATAAAATTATTTATACATTTTGTACTAAAAGAAAGCTAGATTTTAGAATATTTAAGTGCTTGTGACAGTTATTCAGGAAAAAATTCATCTACCTGACGATGTGGTAGAATTGGTCCTGTGTTCTATTGGAAGTTGGTCAGCTCACTACAGTCTTAGTGTTGTCATGGGAGTTCTAGAAAAGCTTTCACCTATAAGAACAGGAAAGACAGGAGAATGACTCAGACATAACTTTTTATGTTTATATATGAATAGAACCCCCAGTGAAACTCCACATCATCTACAACCACAAGAATGGGATCCTAATTAGAATAAGTTACACTGCACATAGGTATGATATGTCAAAATGTACTCTACTGTCATGTATACCTAAAAAAGAACAAATTAAAAAAAAAAAGAAAAATAGAAGAGCTCTCATCTCCCACCCCCAGGTAAATTGTGCACTTGTGTCCATGTGATCCACATGCTGTGGAATCATTTATCCACTGGAATAATTAGTATTTGCAATTAATTTAATCCTAAGAAATTCAAAGGGTTATGGGTACAGCATCACACTGGTCCTTCCAAAGTTCCTGAAGCTGCCAGTTATTTTCTTTTATATTGAAGAGATGCCTGAGGGACTTAGGTCTGTCTGGGTAGAGGAGCAAAAGTTAGACTCATTCATTTCTTTCCTAGTCTTTTCAGAAAAACCACTCCAAGTTAAAAGTAAAACAGTGCCATATGGCTTGCTTTGAATTTTTGAGAACAGCCTTCACAACAGAGAATTAAATGTTCTTCCTGGGTCTACATGCCTTCTAGATAGATAGGAAACATTAAGTGACCCTTAAGAGACTGGCCAGTCCTTGAAGTTTATTCTTACTGTGAATATGATTGCTAATCTGCAAGCTATAGATTAAGACAGAGCTTTGTTAATAACTATCTCTCAGAACTTCAGTTTCTCTGTCTATAAAAGGAAATAATATATAAATAATATATAATATATAAATTATAAATAATATATAAATAATAAATAAATTTTTCATTAGGTGTTTAGTTTTAGAAATAATGCATGAATTACTTGATAGAATACATAGTACACAGGAGTGCCCAAATGTCATTTCCTTAATATGATGGAGTCTTGCATTGACTGCATCCCTTCCACCAAACTGACCAACCCAAACTTTCTGAATTGCTGCATGTGATCATTGTAATAATAAAAACAGTAAGTGTTTTATTGAATTATTTAATGAAAGAAAAGGTAGAAGAGGAAAAAAGACTCAAAGTTTCAATATATATTAGAATACCAAATGATTCATCGGACTTCATTTCACTTTGTATAACAGTATTTAAGGAGAATAGAAAGGAAAGGTTCAGTATTACTCACAGGGGCTTCCACAACCCATTAGGAATAGCTTGATGTCTTGTGGACCCCGTGGCAGGGATGGTAAATCATATCACAGAGACTCTCTGTACAGTTAGAGCAGCAGCGTGAATCACTATAAAGTGGGTTCAGAGGACCTGCACAGGTTCAGTGGGTAAAAGAATGGCAAGGTCAACCTGCTATGTTTTCCATGGGCACTGGAGGTGGGAGACGCAGCATAATTGCCATCCATGTATTTGCCACCTCTCAACTGGGGCTTGTGTACACTTCCCAAAGACCTTATATGATTCAAAGGGATGGAAGTGATGCAAATGAGCTTATTATTCCTGGCTTGGTAACATCTGCGTTAAGCCTCCTTAATTTATTTAATCATTCCCTAAAAAGACTATCATTGATATCAATAGGGTTTCAAATCAAATGAAAAGGCATTGATCACAAGTGCAGAATGATTTCATATATGTGTTTCATTCTTAGAAATCCCTTCTGCCTCTTCTTCCCCAAAAGTGTCCAAACTGCATTTCTTTCCAAATTTACAGAGACTTATTCCTGAAACTACTTTTTCCTTGAGTTATTTCCCCTTGAACTTTAAGTAGTCATCTTTTAGAGACTTTGCTTGACAGGGCATCAGAAGGGAGCATAGTCAGCTTGGTCTTTTCATTAGAATTCACTTTGGGAACTTCCTTTAGGAGGTCATCCCTAATGATTTTCTGTGTTGAATTCTTTCAGTACATTGTAGAACTCAAGGAAATTGCAACATGTACTTATGCTCTATAAATTATTTAAAGGCTTAAAGGTGAAGTGATCAGCATGCACAAAGAGTAGATAACTGGTTGGAAAGTCTGGCCACAGATGCTGCTTTTCAGAGCGCTTAAAAAGAAGTAAACTCTGTATTTGGATCTTACTGTCTGCCCTGTAAGGTGTTGATTAGCACAGATCTGGCCCACCCAACTGGATTAAGCCCTGGAGAGGAGAAAAAGTAGGAATGAGTAGTGGTGTTAATGCTTTAAGAGCAAGAAAATAGAAATCAAGCATAGCAGATGGTTTACAGATTCACTGTGGTCTTTTCGAGATTCATAGCCTCAGCCTTTGATTTTATTTCATAAACATTTTCTTGCAGACAATACTTTAACAGATTTCAAGGCCAAGCAGAAAGGTATTTTGTTTTTCCATTAACCAAAGAAAGCAGTATTTGTGAATTTAAATAGCACTGAGAATTCCGTGTGGTGGTGTGTTTTTCTCTTCTACTTACTTATGTGTTATTTCATTACTTCTTCATGTATGTGTTTAGAATCCTACCTCCATGGAGAATAAGGCCACACAAACCCATGGAAGGTATGTGTGTAGTAGAGGAACAGATTTATGTGCACACATTGTGTATCAGAATTAAAGAACATGATCATTCCCCAATCTAAGCCAGAAAGTCAATTCTCATATCAAAGTGCTTAAACTACCCATCTGTCAAAAATCACTATTATTTGTTTATTTTAATGGATGTTTTGCAGATTAATTTTACTGGGGATCCACCATGTACTAGGCTCTGGATTAAATAAACCAAGAGTGCATAATGAATATGACAATTTCTACTTTAATGTCTATTGTTTAAGAATTTATTTTTTAATATTTTTTTAGTTGTTGATGACCCTTACTTTTATTTACTTACATGCAGTGCTGAGAATTGAACCCAGTGCCTCATACATGCTAGGCGAGTGCTCTACCACTTAGCCACAACCCCAGCCCAAGTATTTATGTTTGAAAAGGAAAATATATCACATAGTTATTGACATTCAGGGAATTTAAATGAAATGATAAATTCTCAGTTATTTAAAATTTTTGTCTGTGTGTGATCACATTTCCAGGTTGTTTTCATGGTGGGATTTGTATCTATTAGTTTTTTTCAAAGTAAAAATCTACAACAAACAAAATGTAATTAACAAATATAGTTATAGGAAATTCTAGAGAAGATGGTGATACAGGGTCTTTCATATTTTTCTGAAAAAAAATCTGAAGATAAAATTTAGTTATAATGGTAAGTCATCCCTGTTTGTTTGTTTGTTTGTTTGTTTTGGTAGCAGGGATTGAACCCAGTGATACTTAACCACTGAGCCACATCCTCAGCACCAACCCCTCTTTTTTTTTTTTTTTTTAATTTTTTTACTAAGAGACAGGGTCTTGCTAAATTGTTTAGGGCCTCTCTAAATTGCTGAGGCTGGATTTGAACTTGTGATCCTCCTGCTTCAGCATCTCTGTCCCCAGTCACTGGAATCACAAGCATGTACCACTGCACCCGATTATTACTGTTTTTTGAGGGAAATTAATTGCTTTTTATAACCTTTAAATTGAACTACGTATTTTGTTGCATTAGATTTCTCTAACAACTTTTGGTCCCATGTATGTTCTGTGAATTCAAGATCAGAGGTGCTACTTCATTTCAAATAGCTGTAGCATTTTATCCCCTACAGATAGGTGATAAGTAACAATGTTCAGTGGCATTCTCTGGACTGTTTATCAATTTGATAGCTGGAGTAGACTTTCAGGAACTAGGCCTAACTGTTTTATGAATTTTACTCTGGCATATGTGTGCATGTACAAAAGGTTTTTTTTTTTTTTCTTTTTTAAAATTCTTTTTAGTTACCTAAATATTAAATACATTTTGACATAATCACAAAAGCATGGAAAAAAATTTGCTCTAATGCATTTCCTAGCACTTACCCCCTCTTCCCTTCCCTCTCCTCTCCTCTACTGAACTTTCTGTAATTTATTTATAGTTTTTTTAAATTAGTGTCTTATGGATACACTTGATGTTGGGATTCACCATGTTGGGGTTCATGTATGTTCACAAAAAAGTTCAGTTAGATTTATTCCACTATTCTTCCCTTTTCCCATCCCTCCTTTCTCCTCCTCAGTCCCCTTCACTCTGCTGAGCTTTCCTCTATTTTGGTAAAATTCCCTCTCCTTTTTCGTTTCTCTCTTTTCCTTTCTGAGTTTTGAAAAGAAATTAAGAGCTATTGATTTTCAGAGAATTCTATTTCAACACAGTCTTCTCCTTGGACATATATAACTTTAGCGTCAGAAGACTAACTCGTGGATAAAGATGAGGTGGTGTGCTTCTCAAAGCTGTCCATATAGCATAAACGTTGGAATGAGTGGTATTTGTGTGTTCGTTAGCATTCTTTTCTTAAACTCTCAGAAACTACAGAAATCGAAATATCAAACACTAAGTCTTTTGAATCTGAAGGATCCTGCAAGAAGTTAAGTCTCCTGATGATTGGGAACTCGCAGACATGAACTACAGTTGCTGAAGGATGGGAAGAGAGGGCATCTGTCCACATCAAATGACTTGTGGGAATAACTTAAGGAAAGTTGGCAACTTGGTTTGGAACTTCCAGAATGGTAGAGAATTGTAAATAGGGAAAATAAATAGAGGGATGAATAAATATCATCTCTTAGAACTAAAATATGGACTATAGGAAATTGGTCCAACGTCACTAGACGGAAGGAAGATTTGGGAGTTAGGGTAACATAAAAACAGTAATGGCATTTTTCAAAAACAGTAACATAATTTAAAAAGCCATCCATAATTTCTTAGCTAGGATAAGAGAGTTAAATACAAGTTGGTAAACTTTTCCCAATTTATTTAGTAGGAGATGGAGCTGACATTGCTAAATCTGTGACTTAAACCTGAATTAAAGAAATTCTAAGACCAGAAAGTCTAAGACCAGAGACTATGCCATTTTTGCCCTTTAAAAGATGAGTCATTCTTTTCTGACCCTTTAAAATTGCATCTAGTTTAACTTTTCCATGTAGTAAATGTATTCTTGATATATATGCATATTTTAACTCACAATATTTTTTCCATTTTTAAAGGCTTTGTAAAGAGTAGATTCATCATCACAAATATATTTCCTGCCCCATTTGTATGTTGGTAGCACAAGCTGTCCTCTGCTGTCAGACCATCACACCATCTCATGTTATCTTTCTTATGGTTCCTACCAGCCGTGATTCAAAATCATTAGATTATCACTGAATTACAAGTAACCCCAAAGAGTAAATCTTGTGAATTCCCTCTTTTTGTTTTATTTCTACATAGCCAGTTGGAATGGAAAAGAAAAGCAATGCCATCTCTTATTAGATCCTGCTTTCTCTACCTCTCCATAGTGACAATTCTTTGTGCATAAAAAAGACAAACTTATCGAATGCTGTTTTGACTTACAGGTTTAACTCATGTGAACCTGAAAACTATCCCTGCATTTAAATAATTCAATCTTTATGTTTAAATGTATCTCTCTTTATTTGGTATAAACTTGATCTGTAAAGCTGCCTAGACTGTAGAAGGGCTCATGACTCCCGGAGGAACATGAAACAAAAGCTGCCTCTAAGTAAAATGGCAGGAGGGATGGTGCCGCATGAATCCTGGTCCTATTAGCCTGGCTGCTCCTGGTCCTGCCATGGAGTGGAAAACGCACTGAACGTGACAATTCTGGCATGTGTCTGCTTCTGTGAGCCTCATCTTTATCATCTAGAGTGTGAAGATAACACCCCACTATCCAGAAAGTGAGGCTAATGCCAACCTCCCATACTTTTCAGGGATGTTAACAGGGTTAAAGAAGCCAATGTGTGAGAAAGTACTGTGGAAACTGTAAAGTACTGTCCACACGTGAGACATCATGGTAGCAACTTTCACTAGGCAGAAGGACCAAGCTGTAGACTTTATGCAAATAGCCTCAGTGTGACTGCTGTTTCCTTGTTTAGAATCTCTCCCTAAGCTGCCATCTGACTTTATTTATGTTTATATTCTTTGCAGCACTTGATTTAGAGTTGGCATCACTTCATTATAAACATATAGCTCTGTATTCACATCACCCCAGAGCCAGTGCCAAGGCTTGCTATATAAATCCTGTAGCTCAGAGCAAGGCAGCCAAAATGTAGCACAGTGGTGGTAATTGCTAACCCAGTAATGACAAGGCCAGCAGCTAAATGCCTATACCCACTCATACTTACATGGAGCTGTCCTGTAGCCAGCATTAAAATAAATCACAAAATCTTTCAGAATGAATCAACCTTAACATCTCGTTTTTTCTTTCTTTCTTTTCTTTTTTTTTTTTAAGCAACTTACGATGTTTTCTCAAGTCCTACCACTTCAGATGAGACTGAAAGATCAGAGGTCCACACAGGTATACCCAGTCTTTCGCTTATGTCTCTGGACCCCAGGTGTTTGGACGACACTTGGCAGACTGTCCCTTTTAGTTTTTGCAGAGTGAAAAAGTGCACTCTAGAGCTCCACAAGGAGAAAATAGCCCTGTATGTCAGGAAGTGAACTCTACCCAAGATTCCCATTGAGTGTTTCTTTATGTTCATCAGTCAATCAGTTCTGTCACATGAGGAAGCTGCAGATAGATTGGGTTGCCACTGGGGGAAAATAATAGAAAGGCCTAGCGCTCTCTTGCCTGGAATTATTCCTTAAAAGTTTTAAAGGCTTAGAGAGTTTTTTGTAGATTCTCAAATGGAGGTAATTTGGGACCTCTCCTCTACACCACAGACATTGGCAATGTCTAAAGATATAGCTGGTTGTCACAGCTGGGAGAAGTGCCATTGGCATCTAGTGGACAGAGATCAGGGATGCTACCCAACTCCTCTAGCACACAGAGCATCTTCCCAACAACCAAGAATTATTTTGCCCTAATCGTTACTTAGTGCCTAGGTGAGAAGTCCTGCCATAGAACAATCACATCACTCATTTGTCTATAGATGTTCTAGGCAGTCACTGCTCCATTTACAGCTAGTTTAACTTAGTCCAAAAGTTCCTTATGGCAGGTGTTTATTATGCGCCTACTATAACTACACACTGTAGGAGAGTCAAAGTAAGTCTGGTCTCTGCCAAATGTGTGCCTGGTATTTTCTGTAAGTGTAATCTTAGCATTAGTTGTATCATGACTAATAAAGGTGAATAATTTTAAATAGCAAAAAGAAGTGAAATAGAATGTTCAGAGTTCAGTTAACTAGAAAACAGAAGACAAAAACCTAGAAAAACCAAATGAAAATAAGTTGAATGTGTAAAACACTTCTTTTCCATGGTTTCTGATATTTAAAGTATGTTTTTTCATATTTTTATTGATATATATATATAGTTGTGCATAATAAGATTTGTTACATATTCACACATGCACATGATATATAATTTGGTCAGTATCAAAGTATGTATGTTTTTTAAAGTGGGCTCATCTTCAGCTCCTAGTGCATCACTAGTTTCAAAGTGTTGGTCATTAGTCCCTCAAGTGTTCTTGCTGTTTTCCTCATGGGGCATAATTTATTACTCATGAATTCGTATTTTATTCCTGTGGCCTTCTACTGCTTTTATAAATGTTGACATTTATTCCAACAGCAACAAGTGATTCTATTCTGGATTCTGTCCCACCTAAAACTTCTAGAACTCTTGAACAGCCAAGGGCAACACTGGGTAACGTTTTTAACAGAAAAATTATGCTTTGTTTTCCACCAAAAAAAAAAAAAAAAATCACAATCCATGTGAATGCCTTTCTTCCGAATGACCATTTCATTCCATCACATCTAATCATTTGTTCTTTCCTGTTTTGGAATAGACATGTATATGTATTTTGCATCTCTTTCTTCTCTCATTGAACTGTGATAGGTGGTATTTTCCCCATCCTTAAAGTTGTGAAAAGCTTTGAACCCTGCATGGACGTCTTCATCATCCACATCATCTCATCATGTGTGTTTGTGATCTGCATCATCCTAGTCCTATGAGCTGACTCTGAGCTATGAAAAACTGTCATTCTAGCTTTTTCCCCACTTTAAATCATAACTTCATCCATCAGCTTTTAAGATGACACGCAGTTCCATCCTTACCCGTGTATGTGTAGCATGTGCCTTGTACCATTCTAAAAGCATGTTGAAATTCTTAAGATACCTCATTTTAACTGGATTAATTTAATGGGATGGGCTTTTTGTGCTTTCAGCTGCAGGTGAAACACCATTTTTTCCTCAAAAAGTGGAAACCTTTACCAGCCCTGAAATGCAACCTACAACACCTGGTAACTAATGACATTTGTATAGTATGTGGTTTGAAGGAACAGGTAAAGTGACAAAAAACAATCATCATGTTGGTCTTTTCAAAATAGCTTCAGTACTAAGCATTTCACTTCATTCTCTACCATGAAGTTCTTCAAAGAATTGATGAGTGACCCAGTATGCTAGACTTAGGATAATCTTCAAAGAATTTCCATAATCTCAATGTTTATATATCTTGAAGAAAAACTTCCTTCTTATATTTCTTTTAGCTTCGTCAACCAGATAATAACAGCAGAATTCTAGATGATAATTATTTTAAAGTATACTCCCTCATATTGAGCACCTTTAAATATGATGTGAGAGTATTTCATTCAGAATAGTCTAAGTGTAAAGAGCACCATGTAGGTGCTACCATCCTGGACATGTGAAGAAATGTAAAAGAGAGGTAGCACAACCCACATTTTATCATGGAAAATTGTTTAAATGATACAGTTCATAAATGCCTGGTGAGGATAGTACTGAACTACAAATGGAAGTTTTGAACTTTCCATTTTCTAAATCTAAGATATCTTATTTTGCATCTGCCCTGCTTTCCAATGTTATCCTTTTGAGTTCTTATTGTACCTTATGTTCTGAAATGCCTCCAGGGTGCTCACTTTCCAGTACATTTAATTAAACAATTCATCTTCAGGTCTCCTGTAGAGTTTTAATTCCTGATGTCCTGGTCAACACTTAGTACATAATGTATATCGAGCATGAGGTTCGGCATTCTAGGAATACAAACAAATATAAAATGGCTCTGGCACTCAAGAAGTTTGTTAAGCTTACAGACAATAATCTGACCCTGAAAATATCACTTTTGAAAGTTATATTCAATCTTCTTCTTTCAGCTCCCCAGCGAACTACATCTACCCCTTCTACACCTAAACGACGCCCTAGACCCCAAACACCAAGAACTAAGCCTGGTAAATAAATGTCTCTTTAATTTTTCAGGATACTTAATTCCAAATAGACCATGTTCATCTCTTTATTATAAAAAAGAAGTTGCATGATTCTATAGGAGACTTTCTTTATAAATTTGAAATTAATAATTGAATTATAATGATACAAAACAAAAATCAAATGTTTCCAATAAGATTTTACTGAAAATTATATGATTTTTTACATATAATTTTGAATTTGGGTATAAACCTAGAAACAAGTGCTGTTGCACCAGCATTAGAGAATGAGATAAGTAGTAGTGCTTTTTTTTTATATGCTACTGTATTCTAATGTCTGATAGGCTGATAATTCTCTTTATTTATTTATTTATTTTTTGGTGCCTACTAAGTTTTCAGTTTTACACTAGAGAAATGACTTGAGTTGGAGAGGATGATTCCAGCTTTTAAGTTCCTCATAATCTTAAACTGATAAGACATAACAATGGGAGCACAACATAAGATGATAAAATTTCAGGGTCTAAATTATTTATATAGAAGCTCCAAGAAATAATAAGGCACTGGCCTCAATATATTTGTGGAATTTGGATGGAGGAGAAGGAGAGGAACAACGTATGTTGCAGCACTGAATTCAGGTGGTTCCAGTAGCTTATCTCTTCCTTGTTAAATAATATACTAAGAATCATGCTCGACAAACTGGATTTGGCTTAATTCCATTTGTATTTGTAATATAAATGCAATTCTATATGACCTATACATTATAATAGTTTAAAATTTTTTTTCCCCAGACTTACCCATTGTATACTTGGAGATTGACTACTAAATATGGCAGGATTTTGAAAGAGTCTTTCTGCTTCTTCTTGGAGGTTATTTCATTATCTCTAGGATAACCTGTTTTTCTTTCCTTCATAAAAAAAAAAAAAAATAGCCCTGGAACAATTGCCTTTAAAATTTCTAAAGACCCTGAACCTACACAGATAACACTGGATGATAATGATATGTGTTTAGTGAATCTGTTTTGTAATCTCACCATGAAAAATCTAGTATCCAGCTTTTGTGACTGCCTCAGTAGCTATCCTGGAGAACACTGACTATCTCGTAGACTTCACCAACACCATGGGCTATGATTTGTGGATAGCTGGCCCTATAGTTGATAGATTTGAACTCAGAACTCAGACATCACCCTGTGCCAGCAGCTGAGCCACTGCTGCTTCCTGTCCACCCTCCCTCCCCCAGTCATTGTTTTGGAAACTGAGTCATAAACACAGTGCTTCATTTTTTGAGTAAGGCCCTCAAGTTCTAGTTCAGAATTCACTGGGAAGAAGGACCTTTCACTTTTGGGTTAGTGGGATTCCTTCAGCATCAGATCATAGCATTATGCTTCTCCTTGAATATTAATTTGGAAAACGAATGTTTTCTACCTGCTGCTTGATGCTTTAGATATATCTGAGAAATATTAAAATTGCAAAATAACTGGACTAATTTTTTAAAATCACAAGTTAAATCATTGTCTTTTCTTTGAGTAGTTACCATGACTATTTAGAGGCAGTGTTATATCTAACTCTTAAAACATTTTTCCAAACCAGATGGAAACTTACCAGGGTATCCCATTAAGTGTTTCTCTGCGAGTGAAACACAAAATGTTCTTTTAATGGAATATTTCCAAAGTCTTCCAAGATGGTGGGTTCATTCCACTTAACATATATTTTATTTTAAGGTTTTTAATGCCTAAATATTGATTTGATCATTATTTTTTTATTTTATTTTTCCAATTCCCAAAAAACAGTTTATTTCTTTGAAACCTAAAATTCTTCTCATTCCATAAATGACACATACCAAACCTAGTACTTACCCTGAACTTTTTAATATATGTTCCCAAAAGGGTTGAAATTTTGTTTTATGCAGCTCTTTGGAGCAAGAACTTCTGATTAGTATGTTAGTCTTTGATATATATTTTTTAATGGAAAGTGCAAAACTACAGTGGAAGAATCTCCTCATAAGCAGCCCCTTTGCTATCACAGCATTGCTCTGAACTGAGCAGCAGTCATTACGTTCATGACCAGTGCAGAGAAAACAGAAATGTGGCATGGGAAGGTTGGAGGACCCCTTGTTTAGGACCACAAAATAGTTTCCAGTACCAAAGTTGGCTGGAGTTCTGACTGCACTAAATAATAATAGCCTTTCAGCTGGAAGGAGCAGTGTTTCTGTCCTCTGAGAACGCTGCCTTGTTTGGGGGTTTCTCATTTCTCAAGCTGCAAGACCAGAAAAAGGTTGTATTTTTCTTATTCTCAGAGATTTCTAATTTCTTATTTTCAAAGACTTCTGATTTCTAAACACTGGCTTCTGTTTACCTCTCAGGAGATTTTAAGGCTATTTTGCTGAATTTTAAAAAAAAAAGGAAGGCTCTTTTGCAGAACAGGATTCTCCTAAGTAAAAGCAGGCGTTTTTCTGCTTAAGGATTGTAGAACATATTGAATGATCAAATCTTCATGTTTTCTATCCATACAGAATTTATACAGCCCTTTTGTATTTTTTTTTTTACAAGATTTTCTATAGAAAACTGTTGTCATTGTCATCTAAATTTTAAACCCTTAGCACAGGAAATATTCCTCACTATAATGTTTAATGGATTATAAGCTTGCATTTCCATTAATGGACATGTTTACATGGTAGGATTATTAAAGTAAGAGATTTTCTGCTTAAGTAGGCATGATTTATTTTTGCAATAAGGAAGAAAAATGTAACTGCTTAGAAAAAGAATTCTCATAAATCCCTTAAAGAAGCAGTTAGATTTCCAGGTGTAGGTGTCAGACTGAAGGAAATCAGGGATTAGGCAAAGGGTAGTTGACTGAGCTTGCATGAAATCTCAGAGTCAGAGAAATGGAATGAAAAGCATCCATTTGGAAAGGGTATTTGAACAAAGCACAGCTTATAAAATCGAACTCCTAGCCATTTAAAGAATTCTGACAGCTATATCTGAGAAGGACTTTATATACTTTTATTTAAAAATTATGCTTAGAGGGCTTAAGAGTAAGGCAGTAACTATTATTTTGAATGGAGGACTCCTACCACGCAGACCAAGAAATATTATCATTGCATGTTTGGGTCACCAAATTTAAGTAAATGTTATTTCTGTTATTATAATATAAATCTAAAAACATCAAATTTTCTCCAAATATTGGTTCCATTATTTATTTCAGTGGTTTCTAAAAAAAGATTTCTGAGAAGAAATTTATTCCTTAATACAAGGTAGAAGGGTGTGGAAGGATGTGCTCTTACCATTCGGAGGTGCTTGAGTAATGAGTCTTCTTAATTTGACATTTCCTTTAAAGTAGAACATTTATTTGGAAGCTACCATGTTTATGTTCCTTTGATTTCTAAACTTTCTAATCACCTAAGAATATTCACCTTTTCCTCTCACAGCAAGCATAACAACCTCAGGATAACACCTACACACAAGAATTCAAGGTGACCTTGGGTGGTCTTAATACAGGGTACTAACTGGACCTCCGAAAACCATGGCGTTGGGTCTATCTTTTTAATTTTTATTTTAGGGAAGGCCACTTTTATAGCTTTGCAGATTTCTGTTTCTGGACAAGGTTCACAAGAGCACAGAAACTGCCAAATCTTTGACTTAACAAACTCACTGCCCTCGGCAGACTCTCCTCCTTCTCCTCCATTTTTCCATTTCATTTTCCACACAGGATGCTTTTCTTTGGTTTTCCTTGACGGTTAAGTTAGAGAGTGAAAATCCACATTGGTTTGGACTTGTTTTCTAAGTACAGTCCAGTACATGTGTCAAAGCCACAGCCACAAACCGTGTCCTGACTTGTCTACCTCACACAATAAGAATCATTTCCCTCACAGATCTATCTTTAAGATGGTAGTAACATTCAGTGAGTGGAAAAAGGGGAAGGAGCCCCTATCACAGGTGGGTGTGTGACACAACTCCCCCATGTAGTGGATAGCATTGCAAACCAGTCACACATCCAAGAATGTATTATATATTTTTGTTTTGTGGTTCGGTCATGTACAGGCCACTCAGCTTTGTTATGGAACATCTTACACCTGTATCTCTAACATCTTAAGACTTTTTTTCCCACAAGATGTACTTGTTCTTACTGAACATTAACTTTCCTGCTGTTAGAATGCAGTTGAACTTGGTGCTCAACTGATTGGGTTCCATCCTCATCAGTCTTGGTCAAGAACTTAAAGATGCTACCAGCAGCAAGTCATATTTACTTTTTATTCTTTTAGAAGGCAGTTACGTAGAAACAAAAACTTTAAAAAGAATTTTTTGTCCCTTGCTATTTTCACATGTAGATTCTTTATTGTATCTATTATATTTCATGTATTGATGCTGACTTCCCCCTTTTCCTATAGCATGTGAGACACTCAGACTTGTTCATTCTTCTTCCTCTCTCTCTCACACACACAGAGGATTTACATTAGTGTCTACTTCAGTCTGATGCATCACTATAGCTTTGCCATTTATCTATTAAAATCTATTTCTGGACAAGTTCTTAAGAAATAAAAACTCTGGGGTGTGTGGTGGTGTTTTTTTAAATTGCTGCCCTTTTAATTTTGTTCTTTCACACTCAATTTTTACTCTTCTATATTTTCACTTAAAGATTATTTTTGGCCACAGACATGGTAATGAATGATGATGCCTTTAAGTTGCACCTTGTGCTATTATACATTGCTTTTGGAAATGTTGAAAATTATCGCATTACTTGTGGTTAAATTTTCTATTTCATTGCATCATTACCCTATGTACATGTATGATTACACGAATGGTGTGAATCTACATCATGTACAGCCATAGAAATGAAATGATGTACCTCATTTGTGTACAATGAATCAAATGCAGTCTGTTAAAATAAATAAATAAATAAATTTTCTATTTCAGATGCTAAGATGCCATTTACTTGCTATATAAAAACTATTGTTACAGTTAGTTTCCTTCACTACTTCTCCCAAACCTGCCACTCCCTCTTCTCCAGAAATATCAGAGATAACGCCTAATAATTGTATTACAAGAAATATATAAATAGCAGAATGATATAAATTCTTTTAAGATGGTCAGTGAGTGCCATAGTAATCAATTTTTTTCTGTAAGGAGAAAGAAAAATAATTTTTTTCCATTTCAAAAATTGAATTCCTTTTTTATTTCCTTCTTGAAAAAATTGACTTTTTTTTATTCTGTAGAATAATAGGAAAACAATTAGAAGACATAGGTTCTTTTCAAAAGCCCAAATATGGTGATATAACAAAACCACATCCAGCATGTGGTATAATTTACTTACTATTAGTTCGAGCATCTGTTATCTATCAAAAGCTTTAAATGATATTGTTATTCGATTTATTCAGCATTTCATGAAATCCAAGATGCCTTTGGACAACTATAGCTAAGCCAAATGGATTGTTTCATGAGTAAATCAATTTGTTTACCAGCAATCGATGCTAGTAACTATAGGGAGTACCATGTGAACATGCCTTCCCCGTTTTGGGCTATAAGTTTAATTCCTATATTTTGTGAAAGAATGTCACATCCAGCAAAGCTGGGTCATTAACTAAGCACAGGTATGGGAACAGGCCTGGTGGGTGTGTCACCTATTCCTGCTTCATTGGGTGAACCTGGCTAACCTGCAAGAAATAAAGTGGCAGGTGACAGGAAATTCTGGACCCCCTCTGAGAAGCTACCCTGATCTCCATTTAATAAGTATTTCTTCAGTCACAGGAGCAGTTGTTAGACTATCAGGGAGTGAGGCCACAACTGAATATCAGCAATGAAAATGAGACTTCTCAATTATTTTATTGTGACTCGTGGAAAGAAGGTGGGATGAGTGAACATCACTGTCAGAAGCCAGGAGAAACTAGTCTTTCACCAAGGAGGGAACACTTTGTGGTAAAGAACACTGAATTTCTTAGATGTGGTCTTCAGCCTTGCTTTTGATATGATTTGCTTTTATTGCAGCACCAGAACCTCAGACTCTTCCACCATCACAGGCAACCAAAGGTAATGAAGCTTCTTTTAATCAATGAAAAAGAATGATCTTCATTAACATCTTCCATGTTGAACTTTACCCTTAGCTTTGACTTACTCTTAAATTTCTTAATTGTCCTTCAATCTTTTTTCCAGCCATTTTGCCAGAATATCCACTTTGTGCCTGTGCTTAACTGAACACAGGCTCTGAGACACCCATGAAGCCATGCTGATTTCAACTTGACACAGTCTCTGTTGTCTGGCTCTATAATCTAGGGATTCATCCTTCGCTTGTTCTAACCTGGTTATTTCCAGCAGGTCTCCTGGCTTCTTACCCTACGGCATATTTCCTTTTTCACTTTGGGAGGCATTTTTTCTTATTTTCAGAACTCGAGCATTTGCACTTTCTTGAAAAGCATTATGAACTTTCCAGATACAAATGCCCTGATGTGTCACTAGGAGATACACACAGATGGGGGAGGGGAGGAACCAACCCAACCTCAATCATTACAGCTTCTTTTTCTTCAAAAGAAAGGGGGGAAAAAGAAGAAGTGTGTTGTGTTCTGGAAGCATCTTAGTCAATTACCCATATTTTCCTTCATATTATGAGCTGCTGGTTACTTTATTACATTCACATCTTTCAAATGAGAATCATGACTTTTTTTTCCATTTCTCTTTCCAGACTTTACTGACTGGCTACATTTTTATTCATTTTGTCTAAAAACACAAATTGGTTTAAGTATAAAAAGTACTTATGTGAACAAAATTTCACCCTTTGTATTTGTTCAATCTAAAAATTCAATATTAAGCATATCCCATATTTAAATTTTGTCATTTTTCTCTTGGATTTTGATTCCTCCTTGATGATTTTTCATGCTGAGGACCTGGAACACTGGGAACATAAGCTTACACAGTTATTCAGTGGGTTGACCTTTGTTTCCTCTTTTCTAACTGCTGGTGTCTTTATTGACAGGCTCATATTCATGGGTTAATATTTTTTTTTTAATTTTTAAATACAATCAGTTTTATTAATGGTTGTTTGTTTTTGCTTCTTTAGGAAATACTTCTTTGGTCATTGGTGTGAAGATACTTGTTTGTTTTTTTTTTTTTTTTCATGGGTTAATATTTTAATGTCCATTTCTGTTTGTGCATTCTTCTATCCTGGAAAAAAACTTAAATCCTGTACATGTAGTTTATAAATATATATCACTTTTAAGTTGCCTCCCTGAAATAATTTCCGAATATAAAGACTTTTGAATATTGCAGATATGTATATTTTTAAAATGCTAAGTGAAAAACTTCATTTTGAATTGTAAGTCAAATAAATTTTAGTTTTTATCCTGAGTGGCTTCTCAAAGCAATCTTTCTCATGTTCCTTTTGAGCTACATATACCTTCAATTGTTTTTTATGTGACTGTTTCCTCTAAACTATACTGTTCTTGAGATTTCCCATCTCAAAATGGAAAAAGAGGGAGTTTACAACTCTGACAAAAAAAAAAAAAATATTCAACACTTTGAGTAAATAATGATAGTTACAAAGCAGAAGTATCCACAATAATTCAAATGGCTTAAATATGCTTTTTAAGATATATGTAATATTTATTGTCAGTTTATAGAGTCACTTTCCTGTATTAACTAACTATTTTCCTTCTTTAGCTCCACCAAAGACCAAAAGACCAGGTCGTCGCCCCCGCCCTAAAACCACACGCAGTCCAGATGTACCCAAGTCCAAACCTGGTAAATGTGGTGTTTAAGGTTCCAATTTAACATAGAAAGTAGCATGTAATAGCCTCTGCTTCAGTAGCCACCAGCTACCCCAGTAACTAGATTTTAGAAACTAATAATCATTGATTTTTATATTTAACCATCTATATTCTTTGTATATTTGTGTATTTTACATAAAGTATTCATATTTGTAGTTATTAGGCACACAGTTATTAGAAAACTGGTCTAAGTGGATTATCAAAGTAAGGCACCTTAAAAATCTTACATCTGATTCTTATTCATGGCAGATGAGGTGTGGGAAAGCAATAGGCAAAAAGGGGTAAATGGGAAAAATAAGTGGGAAATCACATTCAGAAAAAGTACACAGTTTAGGTAGAGCATCCTAACTAGAGGTGTGATGTCTCCTTCCTCCCCATTCCACTTCTTAATATAACTGGTATTCTTGGTATTTTGCTTCTGTAGCTCTGGAACCAGCCACAGTACAGCCGGAGCTCTTGGTTCCCACAATCGGTAATTCTACCCACTCCGGTTGCGGTCACGGGTTGTCACTTTTGCTCTTCTTGCTCTCCACCCGAGGCATGACTGCAGTTCTGCTCCCCTATGACCCCCATCACCCCTTCACAGTTCATCCCATGCTTCCCATTTCCTATCTGGGTCCGAAGAACCTAAAGATAGGAGAATTTTTCTCGAAGAATCTGGTGTGCTCATTTAGGGAAGGTCTGTGGTCTTGGACGCGACTTCCTGGTTCTCTGCTGACCTTCTCCTTCAGTCACATGTGTCCTGGTGTGACTTCTGGGCTCATTCTGGACTGAAAAAAATGGCAAAAATGCTTTCTAGTGCTGTGGCTATAATTTTATTGCTTTGCTTATTCAACTTGTAAGACTTTCTTAAGAAGCAGCATGAGTAATATCTTCTTCAGCTTTTTTGTTTATTTGAAAAATGCTTTTGAGGATGTTTGGATAACCAGAGGTTGTTCTTGGTCAAGGGTCCAGTGTAAAATTAGTTGTGGTCTTTGTACCTTGAAAACATTAAAAGTCCCAAGATAGTCTCACTGTTTTTAGTACTAATGTTGGTGACTAATACCGGTATCTATAATTATTTGTTTGTAACTTGTCAGCATCCACAATCAATTTGTCACTGCTTCACTTTGAAAAATTCCAGAAATCAATAGTCATGCAACATAATTTCTCATGTGTAATATCAAGTATTTCTGAACTATTTTCCAGGTCTCCTCATAAGCAACTTTTTCATTTTTATCTTACTGTTTTTATACCAAATAAACCTATCAATGAAGAAATAGAACTATTTCTATTTTGGAATAGAAATAGTTTTTCCCATTTTGGAATGATTTATATAGGGAAAAAAGCCTTATGACAATTCTCATTACTTTTGCTCAGAGACACATTTGAAGCATTTCCTGAGGATTTTTTTCTTTCAGGAAAAGTCAATGATGCAAGTGTGTTGTTAAAATGGACAGTCTTCCCGCCCTTCTTGCACCCCAGGAATTGATTTTAATGTATTCATTGAATTTATACTCTGTCTTTGCTCAGCTTATGCATCCTTAGTTTTGATAGTCACAGCCGTGATCATTATGTTAATTTTAAATACCTTTTTCTTCAGCACCAAAAACAACCAAGAGACCTAAAACCACACGCAGACCAGATGTACCACAAATCCAGCCTGGTAATCACCATCTTGACCTATAATAAGAAAACTGGTGTAAATAACATTAATCTTTACCTTCACAGCTCAGCTATGGCACTAATTATAGCACCCTTTTTTCTTCAGATTCAAAACCACCAAAGCAATTACTTCCTAAGCCCAAAACCTCAGCAAAACCAGACATCTCACCAACTAAATCTGGTAAACATAATTTCCATGCTTTAGCTTAACAAGGTTTTTTCTTTGGAAATGTTATTGAAAATATTGCTGCAAATGTTTACATATCACATAAATCACAGAAACCCGAATCATTGCTTTGTTCATTATCTTCTCAAAGTAGCCACACTAATATTTTGAGTGCTAAATGAAGAAATCAATGTATGGAAAATTGGTTGATTTTATACTTGATTGTTGGATGGATTCCATTTTCTTAAAGCATTTTTTGGCCTTATTCTCTGAACTTGTAATGTATAGAAGGTTGACTTTTGTGTGTCTGGAACGTTTTTGAAGGTGATTTGGGTAAGCACTTTTGGGAAGTACACATGGGAAACTGATCCTGTTTTCTTCCTTAATGTGCATAGCTTAAGAATGTCCTGATAGCCAGGGATTGGCTTCCTTTAAAATACCCTACTGGCATTTTAAACAGTAATAACTGAGTATTTTTCTAACAAATAAGAAGATATATATATATACAATAGTTCTGAAAATCCAACTGTTTTGTAATGGAAATTTTCTCCTAAAAGATTCCAATTAGAATAAAATTATAATTTGCTAAGAGAGCATCTCTCATAAAAAAAAAAAAAAAAAATAGCCTATCAAGAAGGTAGTCTATATCAAGTTAGAACAAACCAGGTTCTGTATCCTCTGAATTAAGCATCAACAAGTACCTGAACATTACTTATATTTTTTTACTTGTGTTTATCTTCTATGATGCAGTCTTTGAGCCTGTTACAGTTGAGACTGAAGCTCCCTCTGCAACTATAGGTAACAGTGCCTTCTCAGTCCATGTTTTTCTGAGCTTGCCCCTCTCTTCTCTTTTGTCATTATCTGTATTCCCTCATGTACATTCATCCTCTCGGTTTCCAAATATTGTTTACTCTATGAAAGGCCACCTTAACATCTGTTAAGCATTCTTACACCTGCTCCACTTGTAGCACCTGAGTGTGATTCTTTCTTCACTCATCTGCATCTATTCAGGCTGCTTACAGCACTTGACACTTAAGAGTCCTGGGTGCTCTGTCTGTCTTCCCTTCAGATAAGAAAATTTCTGAACCTCTCTGCTTGTATGTTTGTACCGTTTTTGGTTATGGGAGGAGAGCAAGGAAAACTCAGTGTGTTTGTAAGGAGCTTAATGACATGTCATTGCCTCTGTAAAAGCCCTTTCTTCCTTGATTCCATACTCTTCAAATGAAACTGAACCTTTACATTGATAAATTCATCTTGTGACACTATTTCAAACAAAATATGGATTCTTTGTTTTTGTTTGAAAGTAATCAGTTATAAATGTTGTGCAGCTCTTCTATGCTCTCAGATGTGGATTAAGCCAACTTTGTACTATGGTGTCTTAAACACCTGGAAAGTCAGTCTCTGTATAAATGCTTAAAAGGTTTTGGTGATGAGAAGTTTTGAGTATTATGTGTAACTTTCTGGATTTAACAAAAAGTGGGGACCATAGTTCAAAACTATGTCATTCAAAATATTATAGAAGTATAAAAAGCCTGTTCATTGAGATAAAAAAAAAATTGCAATATTACCTTTTAGACTTTTTGTTTTAATCATCTCTATTTCTAATTGTTCCCTATTTATTCATAAGTGAATAAGGAAACATAGTAAGGAGCAACTTCATACTTATTTTGAAAAAAGGCACAAATTGTTCTTTGCACAATTGTCACAAAGCTCCAGTAAATAGACTGATTAACATTTTTCTAATTCTTTTCACAGCCATCACCCCTCAAAACAAATTAATAATGATGGGGCAAACCTTTCAAATACCAACAGAAGCTTTTATAATAATTTCTGGAGTTATTTATAATTGCTTGTCAGACACCTGAGAGATATTCTTAGAGTCAGCTTTCTAATATAATTAGAATCAGATAGTCAAACCCAGAAAAATACTTTACATTGGTCTCATGGCTATACGGAGTCCAAAAGGTATGCTTGTTCTGTAAGATAAAGTATGGCCAGTTATTGAAGATAGCAAATATATTTGCCCAGAGTTAAGAAATGATTTTCAAACATGATAAGGTTAAGAAGATTCATTTTCAAGACTTTTTCTTTGTCTATTTTTCTTAATCTCCATTGTTTATTGTATTACTTTTGTTCAGCTTCTACCACAGATGTTAAACCTATAATTCTGAAAACTGAGGCTCCTGTGACAACATTAGGTAATGGCCTTTTCTGTCTTTAGTACATATATTTTCTGCTCATAATCCTCTCTCTCTCCTTCTCTCTCTCTGTCTCTCTGGGCCAAGGTTTTCTCTCTCTCTCTCTCTCTCTCTCTCTCTCTCTCTCTCTCATAAGGTTTTCTTGTCATCCTCTCTTGTCATTCAACTATTGTCCTCAGTTTCAACATATTGAAAGCACTTAAAATACATGACTTGGTTATAAGCCTGTAAGCAGCAAGTGCCAATAATCTCTCTCTCATATTGCCAGCTTATCAGTGCTTTATAGAATCTGTGTGTCTGCTTAAATAGTATTCTTTGTTAAAGCTGAATTTCAGGAGTGCCTGCCCTTTCAGCATCAATTATTATTCTGGGGGTGTCTGGATTTCTGTTCTTTCAGAATATGCTGGATATTTATTATGCACCAATGATTTTTATGAAAAGAAATGTGCTTATTCTAATAATTTTTAATGGATTATATGCCTAAACAATGTCATTTCTAAGTATAATCTTCTGAAAGCAGGTAAACTTGGGTCCAAAAACCTGATACCAACAACTAACAACATAGTTTTCAGAATAGTAAAATAATGTTACATAGTTTGTGTTTCTCAAAAGAATTATCAGTAGACCAAAATAAGTTTCTGGTCATAAAGATGACCAGAAGAAACTTCCAAACCAAAGAGACATGTTTTTCTCAAGACTCAAGAAAATCTAGGAAGTTTATAGTAATCCTAGAATCCTGTGTAATTCTTTCTTTAGTTTCTGGAGTCATGACTATAATAACCAGTTTCCTTTCTTTAGCTCCAAAAAAACCACAGCGAGCAAGAACTCGTCGTCCTCGCCCCAAACAAAAAACCACTCCGAGTCCAAAGATACCTCAGACTAAACCAGGTAAATAATATATGGTTCCTGGTCCCTATGGAACCCCGTTGGATGTGGCACTGTGGTGGCAGTTGAACGTGCGACTTAGTGTTACCTCCATGACCCTTTAGGGTGAAGACCCAAGTCACAAAAATCAGCTGCTACCAGCACAGTGCTCTGGCTGCTTAATACTCCTGGTACCTGAGTATTTTCGTTTTCTGACATTCAGTTACATTTTCTTTTTTAATTCTGGCTCAGCACAACTCATCTAGTTAGGAGTCTAGTCAGCATGTTTAATTTGAGGAGCCGCAAGTTTTATTAAAGTTCACATTAGCATCTGTGAGGGATAGTTTAGAAATAACAAATGACCAGTTGAGAAAGGAAGCTGCTCTTGTTAAGATATAAGGAATGTTGAGGAAAAGCAAATATTTATTAAGTTTTATCCACTGTTAAGCACATAGTTAATTCTTAGAGAAGCAAAGAATCTGTGGGCTGATGTGAATAATGGGGAGTAACTGGAATCTTGAAGTTTGTAGAATTTGTAGATTTGTTAGCAGGATGGGCAGCAATCATATCAACAGAGGGAAGAGGATGCTGTATTCGGGTGACGGTAGAAGGACAGGAGTTAGAAGTGCAACCTGACAATGAGAAAGGCAGTGTTTGCTTAGCTGGACAGCCATGCTCTTTTGAGAGGGCACTCAAAGAGGACCTTGAATGCCCCCTTAGTGACTGGATGTGAGCCAACTGGCATACTCCCCTGTCCTTCAGGGTCAGGTCTTTTCTGTCCTGGTAACAGAGATGCACTAACAAGTTCCATTGATTTAATGACCCTCTATATCTAGCTCTTTGCTTGCCTTTGTTTTGACAAAGGTCTTGGTCTTTTTCCAAAGTGGTCTCTTAACAAACAAGAGCATTGGTTCTTTGGATATTCATCACTTGCATCTGTTTAAATACATCAACAATTGCTTTTATTATGACCTAGGGTTTTGTTTTCTAATCTACAGTGTTATAAATTATAGTTTCACATTCTTTGCTCATAAGCATTAAATAGATCCCTAAATAGTTTTCTTAAAAAGGTTTTTCATTATCAGATAATATAGAAACAAGCAAAATTGCTATTTCACCTTGTAGAGATCCTAAGGATATAACTATGTTATATACAAATGTCTATGGACCCTCACTTAAGAATTTTTAAAATCTTCCTTTTTAAAAAGGCTATAAAACCAAAGCTCAAGCAGTAAAGTTCATTTTTAGGAGAATTGGATGGCTTTTTTCTCATGTGTTTAACATTTTCTTTTTTAAATTGCTTTGGATCACTCCTTGCACCAGACTTTGGACTTGTGACTCCTGGGCCATCTTTAGGTAATGTTTCTTTATCTTCAGAAACTGCTTTTTCTTCTCTGTTGAACTTTGCTGTGGTATTGAATAGATGATGGTGCCACCCTCTATTATCATCCTATGACAGTATTCATCCTAAAGTATTGAAGGCTGTCTTGCTTTTTAACAGAAAAACAGCCTGGACTTAATTTAAGGCATTTATCAGCTCCATGTCCTATCCTGAAATTGCATCATGTGGGTTGGAGTCTGAAGAATACTAACAGTTTGTCAGAGCCAGTATCCAAATATGATTCCCTATATGCCCCTCATTGAACCACTAATGCAGTATCGATGATGATGCCAGGAAAGTTCTTTAAGCAACTTTCTATATTTCAGGTTTTATATAGTCATTTTTGGCTTTGTTGATGTTTCAGTGAATTTCATGCATTTACTCTAGTAAATTGGCAGGTGAAAAGCTTGTCCAGACCTAGTTCTCTTAAGTTATAAGTGAACACATAGGGTTGATTTGAACATCCTTCATACCATTAGAGTTGAGCAGTGTTTGCAACTAGTTCTGGGTTGGAGATACTTTCAAGAAAATAATGATAGTTACTAATCTTCATTTCTTAAACATAATCATATGTGTAATTTCTGTCTCTGGAGAATTCTCAATTATCAAAGAAAATCTATTAATATACTAAAGGAGAAAATTTCAATACAAAGTGACAGAGTTTTCTGAACTCAAACTCTTAAGACAAGTTTTAGAAAACTTAGAGCCATGTTATACCATCCTCATCACAGTTAATGGAACCATCAGCACCCTGTTCACCCTAAATTTTCTTCCGTCAGCTTTAATAACCTGTCATCCACATCCTAAAACTAAAATCATGCCCTATCCAGAAGTACCTCTGAAAAGATTGGGTAAATATGTGGTGTGGTTTTAAGAATCTCTGCAGCCTACGCAGTTAGGACCCTGCATTCTGAGCACATATGATATATTGGGACATGCACTCTATATCTCTTAAGAGTAGAAGCTACTGATTAATGAGGACAGTGTGAGATGGCTAATTACTTCATGCATGCTTCTTGGGACATCTCCTTTATTACCATCTTGTTCCTGTTTCTTATGATTTGGTTCTGTTCTTGTCTTAAAGGTAAACCTTGCTCAGTATAGTATTAATCTGCATGCTAGCATTAACAGTTCAAATCAACTACTCGTATTAAGTCCTTTCTAATTCACCCAAACCATATCAGCTCATACAAGAGAAGTTACAGGTGTGTTTTATTTACCAGTTCATTTGCACCATAGTAGGAAACAAAAGCTATTCCTTTGTAAACAGAAAGTAACATAAGACAACATTTTCATGCAAACGTAATATAATTTTTTGAATGGTACATGCTAGGAGAATAGTAAACATTTTGAAGAGGAAAATATTGAGGATAATTAGGAATGAATCACAGAATTTGAATGAATGGAAGGATGAGAGAATAAAGGAAGACAAACAGGTAACATGTTGAAGCTGGCTCCCCAGCAGGTTAATTTATTGATGTTCTCCTGTTAAATGGGCCTATGGGATGAATTAAGCCAGAGGGGCTGAAGTTGATCCACTGTGCTTCAGTAATTTCTGCTTCAGCACAGGACTGTGCTTTTCTGTTCATAGAACCGAATATAACCAGCCTACTTGTAACAAAAGCTGAGATCGTTCTTCATCTTATTCACAAAGAACTTAGTGTAATCTCCGCTTTCTTTGGATGTTACTGTGTGTGTGGTGGACAAAGCCTAGGGTGACCCCAATAATTCTCTCCTCCTGGAGTTAACGCCTTTTTATAATCCATTCTGTCTTCCTTCTCTTAGTCTCTCCTCCTCCTCACCTTTGCCTCTCTGTCTTTCTCTCTCCTGTGCCAGCATGGTAGACACACAGGGAGTCATATTCTAATCACTTTTGCCTTCTCCTATTAGAAGCAAGCCACAGAATCAACATACACCCAAGGGGAGGAAAATACACAAAAGGTGTTAAGACCTAGACAAGAATTATTGGAAATCACCATAGAGTTGGGCTACTATTCTATACCAGTGTTCAAATATATGAATTGTTTATTACATCTGTCATTATTGGTTACGGCATAAGGTCGGTGCTGCTTTGGTTTTAGCTTCTACAAAAGTGCTTGTTGTCTTTGCCACATTTTTCTAAAAATTAATCAGATTTTCTAGTATATCAGTGTTCAAGTTAGTTCAAATCAAATATTTAACCAAGAACAAGATTTAGAGTTGACCTCAGGGATATGCTCAGCAGAGTCCAAATGCTATGACTGGTTATCTTCTGAATCAAATGAGTGTGCCCAAGTTTGGAGAAATACTCTAAGGAAAAAACCTTTTGTTTTCTCTTGAGTTAAGAATATTAACTTTGTAGCCTAGAAATTTTATTTTTACTGGTAAGATGAATGTTTTTTTTTTTTTTTAACATTACACGCATTCACAAGGTCTCTTTGGTTTCTTTTGTTACTTTTAATCAGTTCCTGCCACGATCCTTGAACCAGTTATTCTTAGGACTAAGGCTCCAGGGACAATAGGTAATGACATGTCATGTTCCTCAGCATCTGCATTTCCTGCCCATTCAGCACCATCATAACCACAGCTTCTCCTCCTTCACAAGGCTTCTGCACCATCCCCTGTCATTCAATCACCTAACACATTGGAGGATATCAGAACAGTTTCTGGTCTTTAAGAGAGCCAAGCATGAATTTAGTTTGATATATATATATATATATATATATATATATATACAGTGCACCACCTTTGAATTAGTGTCTCTGCTTCCATGTAACATTTTAATCACATTCTTTGCTGTTGAGTGGCAAATACAATCAATAGTAGAGGGGGAGGGAAGGTGGTTGACATCTATGTCTCATCTAGGTTTAGTGAATTGGTACAGCTATTATAGTGTGATGGTTTTTTTGTAGATCTGAATTCATTTGTTTTTATTATGGGCATGATTTTGTGTTTGTTTTACCACTTTAGGTTATGATACAGTCTTGTTTCAGTAAGGAGTAAAATAGAAAATATGTTCTAGACTAGTGAATTTAAATTATAAGTATAATCATTAGTATGAAATCATACTACACCTATGTCACCCCCACCATAACTTAGCAATGTTTTGGAGCTTTTTGAATTCAGGAATCTCTGTGAGAATCCCCTTTGAAATAGCCTTGATGTATCAACTCATGTTTCTGCATGATTTTTGTTTTGCAGAGAAATGTAAATGATATAAAGATGTAGAGGCATATGTTTCAAACTCAAAAATATCTCCTGAAACTCGGGATATGATAACAAGCATAATCCTGGACACAGCTTTTGGAAACCAAAACACTGCATTAACCTGAGGTTTTCTCCCTTCAGCTCCCAAAGTACCTCAACGAACACGCCGTCCTCGTCCCAAACCTAAAACTACACGGAGTCCTGAAGCACCTCAGCCAGAACTGGGTAAATGTGTAGGTCCTGGTTAAGGAATGCTAACCACCTGGGCCTGTCCTAGTGGAGACGATGAGGCCAGGCGATGAGGAATAGAATGGGGAGATGGTGTGGGAACCCAGTCTTATGCTCTGTGGACTAGAATCTTCTTTCTTCTGTCTATTTAATTTCTCACTCAATTCTGCTCATCTTGTAAATATCAAGTGTATAGTCCACTAAACCAGTTCAAGAACAAATGTATGTTTGTGCCATTGGGAGGTTATTTCTTAGTAACTATAAAGTCTTATGAGCGATCGTAATCATCTAGGCAGCCTTGGCAAATGAAGATACTTCAGATTGTTGGAGCTACATTGTCTGATGCATAGTCCTCTTCTTTTTTGTTTTTCTTCCCAACCATTTACAAACAGAAAAAAGTCATTCTTAGGGGAAAATCATCCTGGGAGAAGGATTATGGAGACATTCAAAAGAGAAAGGAACATATGGGAGCCAGGGAGGCAGAGTGTTTCTCATTAGCAGAGGCCGTCAGTTTTCCAGGGATTGGTCAGAATATTCCATTGAGACTGCAATAGCTAGATGGCCCCATAGGACCAGTGGAGAAATTTTGAACTCCAGAGTTTGGATTACATCCAAGAACCCACACCTTGGGACTTCCTCTGGGTGCTGGACAGAGGGATGTCCCGCTGTACTATACAATGGCTGCACCTTATCCTGCCCTCCTGACTACTCAAATTGGACAGAGTTCATGGTTCTTTCTGGAGATGAGTTTCCAATAGGATGGGTTGGTCTATGTATTAGTCAGCTTTGCATCATCATAACAAAATACTCAGCATAGGCTCCTTGTAAAGAAGGGGTTTATCTAGCCCACAGATTTGGGCACTCGGGGTCCAAACAGCAGAGTCCAGGTTGTGGCGAGGGCTGGTTCTTGGCTGCATCACCTCCTGGCATAGACAGCAATGGCAGGTGCTTGTGAAGGAGTGAGTGATCACGTCTCAGGAGGGGCCAAGCTTGTTCCTTTCATAATGATCCTCTTCTTTTTTGGTGGTGGGGGTGTAACCAGGGATTGAACTCAGGGGCACTCTACCTCTGAGTCACACCCCCAGCCCTATTTTGTATTTTATTTAGAAACAGGGCCGCACTGAATTGCTTGGTGCCTTTCTTTTGCTGAGGCTGACTTTGAACTCTCAATCCTCCTGCCTCAGCCTCCCAAGTCACTGGGATTACAGGCATGTGCCTCCGTACTCTGCTGTATAATGATCCTCTTTTGAGAAATTCAAGGAGCTGTCCCAGAACTACACAGAATGGTGCAAACTTTCTGGCAACCCCAATGACCTAAGGACCTGTCACTAAGCTCCAACAGTGTTACCCTGGAGACCACGCCTTTAAATCACAGGGGACCCTTGGGGAACACAAACCGGTTTCAAACCACGGCAGTTGGCTTTGGTATATTAGTTAGATTCAGATCATCAAAGAATGAGAAAAGTGTCAAAGCAATTTACATAGCCATTATCTAAATACAGCATCAGTGGCAATCCCTCCTAAGAGAGAAACTGGCGTCGACGGCAGGGACACAGTGTTCCCTCCACTCAAGCAAACTGTGTTTCCTTGGTGCTTGCAACATGTTGTTATCCTGGTAGAATTCTCTCTGAATTGAGCGTTCTGAATTTTTATAAATTTTAATGTTTTATTGGGTTTTTGTTGTTGTTTTTGTTATTTTCATCCAGTTCCTACCACAGTCTTTGAACCAGTTACACCTGTAAAAGAGGCCCCAGGAGCAGAATTCGGTAATGCCACTCTGACCTTTACCAAGTGCTTCCTTTGCTCATTGTCAAACACATTGTATGTAACTCTAGTTACCTTCTTCCTTACACATGAGTTGAATAGGCATAAAACAATTTCCTCTTGTTTGTAAGAAAACCATGCAGGAATTTAGTTTGGGACATCATCCTGCCTTGTAACTTACTTAAAAACATTTCCCCATCACTTTGTTTTTGGCTCACCAGAATTCTTATGAAGGTAAATTTCATATCTGATTAAGTGAGTATCTGGCTCTGCAAACCAAGTTATGATAGAGAAGTTTATAAATCCTTTGTATTTCTCTCTTTGATTCTGGCTATTTTTCCTATATGTTAGTATTTGGGTAATATGTTTTAGTGAATTGAATAACAATATGATCAAGGTTTATAAGTTTAAATAATGAATTTGATCCTTAGTGTTAATCTGATTCCTCTTCCTCTCCACTAAAGTTTAAATGAGTCTCAACTATTTTAATCCGGGCAAGGAACTCTAGAAGGATGTGCTTAAAAACAAAAATATCCATCTTGACTTTCTGAATTAATAACTTCATTATGTATGTGAATTTTGCCTCCAAACTATCTTCAACATTAAAGGACAATACAGTAACAGAGTAAGGGACAAAACTTTTGTACTAGAAAAAATACATTTCCTGAAACTTGAGAAAATTCATCAAGCTTTGTAATACTCAAAGATATTTTTTAAACTCTGTACTCTGAAGAACCTAAGTTTTAAAATAACTAAAGGTTATCTCTTTCTACCTCCAACAATATCCCAAAGGACACAAACTTACAGCCACTCCAAGTCCATATGCCTGGGAAGTCACCAGATAAATAAAGGGTTTCGGGAGCCTGGGAGTCAGTCTCTGGTTGAAAATAAAAACTCACAGATCCCTTACTGAGGGAATCCTGGAAACCTGTTATCCCCTGAGGTTTGGCAAGGAATTTATGATTGGAAGAGATAACAAAAAACCTTTCCCCTAACTCAGAGTGATAGGAAAGATGTCAATCTTTTTAGTCTGTAGACTAGTTGAATCATTTTTAATTATTGCATATTTGCTGCTTGGATATTTCAGAACCCCCCCCCTTTTTTTTTTGCAGTCATAATTTGATTAAACCTGGTAGGCATTCTATCTATTTAGCACCCAAGAAAGTATGAGTTAGTTTTTCACATGTTTCTTGAGACTGGTTAGAAACATATTTAAGAATATGGGTAAAAATGTCATTTGCCTCTAGTGCTAAACAAAACCAAAGGTGATAACTATCTTGTGAGATGGAGACCTAGCTACAGTTTGGCCAGCCTGGACAGAATGATCATACTTTGAGTTAGCTAAGTAGGTCTGCCATGCCAAAGTCCTGCACAGTGGGTGGCCTGAACAACAGAAGCCAATTTTCTCACAGTTCTGGAGGATAGAAGTCCAAGATCAAGTTGTTGGCAGGCCACCTTCCTGCTTTGACCTTACAAGGCCTTTAGTTTATGGGCATGTAATCCTGGTGTCTCCTTGACTTCTGAAAAGGATATTGGTCAGAATGGATTAGAATACCACACTTACGACCCCATTTAACCCGTGCTCCCTATTTAAAGGTTCTGTCTCCAAATATAGTGACACTGGAGGTTAGGGCTTCAGCATATGAATGTGGGGGGCACACACAATCCAGTTCATAACACCCTTCAGCCAGACACTCTAAAATCATGCATTCTAGAGGCAATATTACACTGAAAAGTCTCATTCTGAAGTGTATGTTGTGGCTCTTCATACAGTTTTCAAATGTTATTTTGTTGCTTCAGTTCCCGTTACAGACCTTGAACCTGTTACTTTTAGAACTGAGACCCCTGGGACAACACTAGGTAACAATCTGTGCATTTGCCAAGTTTTTGCTGCTCTTGTACAGTCCACTCAATCTCCATCCCTGTGACGTGGGCTTTTCTACCTTTGAGATGGCAGCCGTCATCTTCTGTTGCCTTTCAACCACTTCTACCTTCTGAAGAGTTTGAAGCCTCTTAAAAACAAGTTTCCTATTGTTTTTATGAGAGCAGGCACGAGCTTAGTGCAAACCTTTATCTTCCATGTGGCACATTTAAAATTGTCATGTTGTCTTGCACTTCCCTCAATGTTCTGTAGTCAAGCTGGGTTTTAAACAAATTGAGATCTATTTCTTCTCTAGGCTGATCAGCAATAACAAATACTCTAATGCTCCTTTGCACATTTAAGTTTCTAAAATTTTTAAAAATTCTTTGCATGGTGTGTTTGTTTCTTTGTTGGTGCTTTAAGTAATGATATATTTTATTACTAATTTGACACATAGGAAATTACCCAAATTTGAAATCTTCATCTCTTCATTAATGTGACCCTGATTTCTCCTTCCCTTTCATTAAACACTCCTTTAAAATCATTTGATCCCAAATGAGGAAGTTCTATGACTTTCTCAATACTAGTACTATTCTTCATGCCTTGAGTAAGAAACTCAACTGTGTGTGAGTTTCCTCCAAAGCACCATCAATGACAAAAAGAAGACACTTAGGTATAAAAAGAATTACAGAGTAACTTGTCAAAAGTAACTTGTCAATTTCTTGTCAGAAATTTAGAAAATCTGACAAGTTTTGGAAAAATCCTCTCCTCAGTATCCAGAATTATAAGATCTAGAGTGACATAAGGCTTTTCTTCCTTCAGCACCCAAAATACCACAGAGAACCCGGCGTCCACGACCCAGGCCTAAAACCACACCAAGATCTCAAGTGCCTCAGACAAAACTGGGTAAATCTGTCATTACTTGGGTTAAGGGTGAGCCCTGGTAGCCTGTTCCAGTGGGGACTCAAAGCAACCAATTCCAGGAAGTAATAGCTCTTGTTCTCCCTGAGTGTGAGGTCTTGAGCCCTCAGAATAACATCTCTGCCCATTTTGCAAGGAGAATGTGACTGGGTGAGACTCAGCTGGTGCCAGAAAACCTTGTTCTTACTATGTGAGACTATTCTTCCAAATTACACATTTAGTATATTTCTTACTATCAAATGGCATTCAAATTATGTTTAGTTTGAGTAAATAAATCGTGCAAGTCCCCTGCATGTTTCTATTCTTACATCATCAACTATGGGTGATATGCTACCTGTGGTTTTACTTCTAAAATGGCAGAATTATAGATGTCACTGCATGATGCAAACATAAAGCAATGATCTGGCAAAGGAAAAGATCCTTTGGATAGACTTGCACCTTGGACCCACTGCAGAATTTGGATCAGTAGAGGAAAGAAAGAACCAAAGCCAAAGGCTTAGACATATGTGGAGGTCAGCCAGAAAGGCAGCTGGTCCAGATGGACTACCTTGAGATGGCCAGAATAAAGTTGTTGAAGATGCTACATTTGGAAGGATCTATCAGGCTGGTTGAAAGAGGATTTGATTTGGGAACTTATATAGGATACAGACATCTACAATCTTTAATTTCTGCTTTTTGTGGACTTAACGCAGACAGATTTTCTGGGCACTATACATTGGTGACTATCCTTATTTTGCTGTCTCATATGTCATAGTTTGGAGAGAGGTTTCAGACTCTTTCCAAAGATGAGTTCTTGTCAAGGTTAATATAGGCCACTGTGCCAGTTAACTTTTTTAATGTTTCAAACATATGAACTATTTTGCATCTCTGTTTACTTAAATATAGTAGGTACTCATGTTCAGCTCCTGTAGAAGTACAGAGCAATTATTTCAATAAACAATTTAAGTATATATTAAGTAAATGCATTAAAGTATTTTCAAGTGAAGAGTTTTCCATATAAAAATTCATTTAATACCTAGAAGAATTTCATGCTGACCTCTTTAAGATTCTCAAAGTGGTTAAAAAACGAAGCCAGGGCTGGTTTTATGGCTCAGCGGTAGAGTGCTTGCCTAGCACGTGTGAGGCACTGGGTTTGATCCTCAGCACCACATAAAAATAAATAAGTAAAAATAAAGGTGTCCACCTATAACTAAAAAAATAAAATAAAAAAACTAAGCCTAAGACCAAACATGACTAAGTCTTCAAAGAACAAGTTTATATTGTTTCCCTCACTTAAGAAGTTAATTGCTTTTCTTTTTTTTTTTTTTTTCCTTAGAAGAATTCATATGCTTATAAGATTTGCTTGGATGTGAATGTTCTAATTTGTTATACCTGTTATATATCTTTAAATCTTTTTTGTTTATTGTGTTATTTTGGTCAGTTCCTGCCATAGCCCTTGAACCTGAGGCCCCACAAACAACATTAGGTAATGTGAATACACGGTAAAAACAATATCATTCTTTGTGGTCATTCATTATATTCTTCTAAAAACTAGGAAGGCTCTTAAATTATATGTTGTGTTTAAGAGAACCATTGTGCACAAACCTGCTTTAGATCATTTATTTGCCATGTAACCTCCTTGAAATTGTCATGTCACTGTTTTGTTGAAGCAGTGTTTGTATTAATGCTCTGCTTTGAACATACCGCAAGTCTTGGCCTGCCCACCCTCATCCCCAGACAGATAAACCTATTCACAACTCTCATAGGACCAGGAAGATCCATTGCAAGTTTACATTGCAATCTTTCTTTTATTTTTCTATTTGCATATGATTTTATTGTCTTTTTTTATTTAAGCAATACTATATTCTTATTTTAATAGTTACATAGAAAATATGTCAAAGATTGAAAAATCCAATTACAGATTTAGTGGGATTGTCCCTCATTTTCCATTCAAATTTAACAATCGTTTCTAAACATTTTGGTGCCAGTCTAGATGCCCTATGAGACTTTGTAGTTACTAGTCTTTATTCATTCAGTTAAAAGATGAATTTGTCTTCAAAGAATTTCTTACTATAACAGAAGATTTATTATAAGTACATGTGTATTTATTTGCCCTTTGAGACAGAAATCTAAAAAAGCAAATATCTAATTCTAAACAGCTTTAAAGTCTAGAGTCATATTTTCTCCTTGCATAGCTCCCAGAATCATAGATAATGTATGTAGTAAATCATAGATAATGTATGTAGTAACCCCAAACTTTCTTCCTTCAGCTCCCAAAACATCACAATGGATAACTCGTCCACATCCCAAACCAAAACCCATGCCAACTCCTGAAGCACCTGAGTCCAAACCAGGTAAACCATGTATTCCTGGTTAAAAGTCTCAGCCACCTAACCTAGTAGGGTCTCAAGTAAGCTCAGTAGTTGGGAGGAAGAGTACCCCCTTTGAGAGTGAGGGTGCAATGCATGGACAGCAGCAGTTTCCGCTATAGAGATATTCAGAGGACCACAGCTGGGGGAGAGCTGTGGGGCCACTGATTGCCTTGAGCCTTCTGTGCACAGTCTTCCCTCTCTGTGCATTTTAAATACTTCCATTTACCTTTTGAAAATAAATATTTAGACATATTGAGTTCAAATAAAAAAAAAAAACATCAATTGCCTTTGGTATCCTCCAAATCCTATGCATATTTTGAGGTATACACCAAAATAGATGTGTTTTGGTCCTCAAACCAGAAAGAGAGCTAAGAATAGAAGCCATTCCCTTATAAATAAGATAGAAAATGGCATTAGGCAGTGGCTATGCAAACACAAGGTTGATTTTGTGGTGCTACCAATAAGATATGTAGGTACATAAATATGTGAACAGGGATTTAAGATTAAGGGGTGGAGTCTTAAAATCACCATAGGCCATGGATAAGCAGAAGGGTAGAAGGAATAAAATCAGAAAGAGGAGAACAAAGCGGAGACCAACCAGAAGAGTGCAACTGAAATACTGATGCAGGGCATGTCTTCAAGTGGGAGTGGACACCTTTCTGCCTCTGCCCCATGGAGATCCTTAGAGCATGGTGGAGCAGTGCAGATTTGCTCTCCCCATGAAAGCGTGCTCTTTCTTTGCTGCGAACGGAGGAATACCTCAATCAATTCACTATTACGAGGCCTCTCAGTCTCTCCAAAGACGAGCTCTCAGCAATAGCTACATATTCTACTTTGGATTATTAGATAATCAAAGAATGAAAAATAAGAAGCACCTAAGTTAGGTATGGTCAAATATTAGGAAATCAACTATATCCTGTTCTAGTGTAACAGTTTTTTAAAGTTGCTATGTAGTTCTACTAACTATATGATACTAGAAAGATGCATTTAGAAGAAAATATTTTGTTTTCATTCATTCAAAGCAATTTTGTTCAATATTTTGGCTAGTTCCTACTGCAGGTCTTGAACCTGTGACACTCAAAACTGAGACGTGGGTGACAACAGAAGGTAATAACACACTGCAGTCCTCTGTAAGTGCCCTTCCCCATTGTCAGACTCGGTGCATCAAAATCACAGCCCTGGTTTCTTCTGCTTTGTAAGACTGCACTGTTGTCTCTTGTCATTCCATTACACTGTTCATTCTCAAAATATTCTAAACTCTGACTCTTAAAACAAGTCACCTCTTGTTTTTAAGAGACTCATCTGAACCTAATTAAGGTCATCTGTTGGGCATATAACCATCTGAAATTGTTTCATCATCTTGTGTGTTTTCAACCAGTGTTTTGTTTAAAGGTAATTTTAAAAAGCAATTTTCTTGGCTCCAACAATTATTACCATGCCAGAAAGTTTCTTTGTGGATCTAAAAGTTCTTGTGTTTGCTTAATTATTCATTCATTCGTTCATTTCGGCTATCTGTGTGATATTTGTTCTTTGACAGTCTGGTTGTGGTCTTATTTTAGTCAACTATTAAAGACCTTGCAATTGATCACCACGGTCACTCTGATACTTTTAGCAGTGACTCCCAAACATTTTATTCTGTCAGAGTTCTATCATCTGCTCTTCACTTCTTGAATTAAAAATTCCATTTTATTCATGACTTACTCTAATGGACTTTGAATCATAAAAGGAAACAGGCTGTAATAATAAAGGTGATAGTTGCAAAAGACAAATTCCCTAAAATATGAAAAAAATTAAATAAGTTTTAGGAAACTTAGAGCCATGTGTTACGCTTCTTTTACTTTTGAACTATAGACTCTGTAATGACTGAAGGTTTTCTTTCCTCAGCTCCCAAAACATCAAAACGAACCCGTCGCCCACGTCCCAAACCTAAAACCACACCAAGTCCTAAGGCTCCTCAAACGAAACTGGGTAAATGTGGGTTTCTGATTAAGGGGGTACCTCCTAGCAGCTCTTGGGGAACCAGGGTTAGTGCCTCTGGTGGAAGTGACAGCCTATGTTGGGGAAGGCACAAAGTGATCTACAGCTGCTGCCACTGTCACGTTTCCAAGAGAAAACACAGCAGGAGATGTGAGTGGCAGCTGAACTCCTCCATCTTTCCGCATAAGGATCTTCTCTATTATTATGCATCACATTTACTACTACTTATTTCATTCCATCCTTTTCTTAAAGCCAAAATGTCTTAAATAGAGCCAAAGTATTTTTATTTCAAGAAATGAACATTAAGAGCGTTCCATCTTATCACAGCACGTGGTGGTTGCCAATCAAACTTGGTTTTAGAGTGCTGTAAGCACCTATGAACTTAGAGAAAGAAAAGTTTGTGAGGGACAGGAATCAAGAGTTGGAAAATAGTTGCTTTTAAAGTGTTGGAGATGAAAAGAGACAGAAGGGAGGTGGGGAGCCCAATGTGGGGCACAGCTTCCTAGAACAAGTGAAATCCTACTTCTGGGTTGTGATGGTAGTTGTTTGGAGAGGTCTATAAGTGCAGTTAAGCAAACCTTGAAGGTATGGTTCAAAAGGTTGGATCTTTTCCCAGAGCATCAGTGATCTTTCCCATCTACTTTAGAGTACTGCATGTTTGTGACTAGAGCAGAGAGCTTCTCTACTGAGTACCACACACTGAGTGACTATTCATTATCTTGATTTGTTGAGTACCTTTGTTTGAATACTCAGTCTATTTCCAAACACAAGTTCTCAACAAGATGGTTATGATTCACTGTGCTTTATTATTTGCTACTTTCTCCTTTCAAACATACAAGCTATTTATTGAACCCATGCAATTTTAGACATGTTCTTTTCTTAAAGCTTCTACCAAAAACTCCAGTAATTACAGAATAGTTAGATAAGTATGAACATCTTTGGTGAAATGTCTGAGGTTTCTAGGGCAGCTTTCTACAATACTTGGAATCAAATGCCAGTTACCTAGGAGATTTTTGTGCTGACTTTATTGAGATGCTTAGCAGATTGTGTAAGCTGTGGCTGAGCACCTCCTGAAAGAATGTTTACCTGGCTATAAGGTAACCAAATCTCCAGGTTACAAATATTAAATTTCAGAAATTAATTGCCATATACCTACTGAAGCAATATTATATTGGTGATGTTTAATTTGCTGATTTTCATACACATTTGTTTCTTTGCTTTTAATTAGTTCCTGCTACAGATCTTGAACCTGGTACTCTTAGAACTGAAGCTCCAGAAACCATGGGTAATGAGAATGCTGTGTCTGCAATTATGCTTTTCTTGTCCATTATCATACCATTACCATTGTATTGCAGGTTCTTCTGCATCATAGGACCATTTCATCACCCTCTGATATCATCCCATTAGTCTTTCTCTTGAAATTATGCTGTGCTCTATATCAGATCATTAGTTGAATTTAAGATAACTGTGCATGAACTAATTTCAGAACTTCAAACTTCCATGTAACTGCTCAGCATTATATCTTGTGAACGTGTACATTTGCTTAAACAGCACTGATTAAAGCTATGTTTCAAACTCTACATCACTTATTTAGATTTCTTATCCCTCAACAATTGTGGAAATATCATTTTTTTGCCAAATTCCTTTTTACTATTCTGGGGTCTATGGATCTGCTGTTTTAAGGAATGATGTCTGTAGTACATTGTCAAACATTTTTAATGGGCCCAACTTGGAATATTTAAGTGATAGCTTCTACAATAGGGTAGACTAACTCATTCTCCTCTAACAGGTTTAATAGTATTTCTTAACTTTTATTGCATCAAGGGCCACTTTGTATTCTTATCAGATCAGTTTGGTGGTGTTCTTTTTTTTATTATTCTAATTAGTTATTCATGATAGTGGAATGCATTTTGACACAAGTGGAGCATAACTTCTCATTCTCGTGGCTGTACATGGTGCTGAGTCATACTAGTAGTGTAATCATACATTCGGTGGTGTTCTTTATGCTTTCAAACATACGAATTTTTTATACTCATAAATAAATAGTAAGCAAAAACATTAGACAGTCATTTCATCTTCTACAGAAGTACAAGAAACCTAATGAATGCTTTTTATCAGTGCCATCAGAAGAGCATATATTATTTAAATGTGTAATGAGCTTGCCAAATAGACCTAACAGCAAGGGTCAGGTAATCAAACATCTGTGAACCACATTGTGATGGATAGCTGTGTACACTATTATCTTGCAAGACTATATCATGGGATTAACAAGCACCTGGCCATGTTTGGCAAAATCTATGAGGAACAAGTGTCTCTTTTCTCTTAGTTAAGAATTTTAAAAAATTAATTTGTGACATTAACCTTAAAGTGAATTGTTAATTGTTCTTTGGTTTATTTTATTATTTTTTGGCCAGTTCTTACTACAGTCCTTGAACCTGTCACTCTTAGAACCAAGGCTCCAGAAACAACATTGGGTAATTACATTCTGTGTTCCACGACAGTTTCTTGTTCATCTTCAAACCCATTCCATTATCATTGTCATCACATTTGTCATCAACTTTACAAGATTGTCATTTCATCTGCCATCCTTCAGCTCTATATTGCTTCTTCTTAAGAGTATTAAAGATTCTTTTAAAAAGCTACCTATTGTTTTTGAAAACTATGCATGAACCTAGAATATCTTCCTACCTTGTAATCCTACTTGAATTTGTATCATGTACCTTTGTCTGAACAGCACTCACATCGGGAGCTGAATTTCAAACATAGTGAGATATCTTATCTAGACAGACTGAACTATAACAATTTTATAGCACCATGGATTCTTTGGCATATTCAAAAATTTTAGTGTGACTCTAAGACCCCACCACCCAGGGTCTTGCTATTAGATTCCTGAAGTTAGTGATTTATGAGTCTCTTCCTTCTTAGACTTAATTTTACACCTGAGTTTTTTTCTCTCAAGCTTCAGTGATAAAAAAATTAATAAAATAGGAGAAAATATTTTAATCTTAGAAGATATATGCCTTAACTCTCAAGGAAACAAATCCTAGAAAACCTGTAACTTTGTTTCCAAAGCTACCTGCCCTAGAATAATCCAGAATTTCTTTCTCCAGCTCCTAAAATACAACGAACCCGTCGTCCACGTCCCAGACCTAAAACCACATCAAGTCCTGCAGAATCCCTGACCACGCCCGGTAAATCTGCAATTCCTTGGTTTAAGCATTGAACCCAAAGCAATACCCAGGATGGGAAGTTACAGTCATCATGTTCTCTAAGCACTGTTGTCTATCCTTGTCAAGGCCTTGGATAATGGTTTACAGGTGCTTCCCCTACAGAACTATCCAGAAGAAAGTGGCTTTGGAAAGCTCATGTGCTTTATCTCTCAAGTGATTTGGTTTGAGTGGTCTCTCTTTAAAGTTGATTTTATAGCACAATTGGCATAGTCACCAATGGCTATTTTTGCTATTTCTACATTGAGGCAGATGATCTATTTGTTGCAGCATGATTACATAAACTGGTAATTATTTTTTTATTTCTAAGAAATGCAACAAATTACTTTCATATATATTTTCATACATATTACCTAAACCAATTTCAAAAGCAATCATCCACATAAGTTATAATCAGAAACCAAATACCATATGTGGACAGAAGTACAAATTGAAAGATTGTGACTGTCTTCTTCAATGAACTAATCTAGCCAGTGTAATCAACTCTTCAAAAAGCAACTATTTGCTTTCTATAAATTCTGAAGTTTAAAAATTAAAATGTCATTTGGAATGTTTTGAAAGAAAACAGTTTTTCATGTGTATTTAAGTTTTCTTATATTCATATTGTTGATTTTAATCAGTTACTGTTCCAGGCTTTGAATCTGATATTCATAGTTCTGAGGCTCCAGGAACAACATTAGGTAATGATTTTTGTGACTTTCATAAAATGTTTTTTTCTTGCTGGCTAAAAACCATCACTGTCATGGCCAGAATTGCTTCTGCTTCCAGAGACTGCTATTGTTCTACCATTTCATACTTGATAAGTTGTCAGGAGTCTTAATTTTAGCAGATGTCCTTGGATCCATTGAAAGACATCTATCTTCCATGAAACACTAAAATTTTTAACAATTAGTGTTAAATCTGAGGTCCAAATTACTCCTCTTCTCTTTGGTGTTTAGATTTATAGAAGTAGCATGAACTTCCTCTAAGTAACTTACTTTCCATAAGATATGAGTGCTGTTCTCAATATTCTAAGAGATGAAGTGCCTCTATTTTATTGTCAATGAAAATAAAGTTTTGTCCTGGCAGATTCGTGCTCCCCCATCAATGAGCGTGACCACTCTTCTGCTCCACCACAGTTTAGCAATGGCTTTTAATCTTTCCTAAGTAGAAATCCTCCCAAGTATCTATGCATATTAATATTTATTCCTTCAATAAACAGATGAACTTTGTATGCGATATTGGTCTTTGATGAAACTCTGTGATAATAAAAGATTATTTAATTTAGGAAGTAAACTCAAGAAAATATAACATGCTTTAGAAAACAGGTCCACATACAATGTTGTTGATGGATTCTAGACGTACAAATTCTATAATATTCTAAAATCTTCTTTCATCAATTTAAAAAGTCTAAAGGGGGGAGGCCCCATCTACTTTCCAAACTTCAAATGTCTTCAAGTTTTTTAGTGGAATCAGGAAAATCTATTATCTCTGGCTTCAGGATTCCCTCTAGATGTTTGCCCCTGATTGATATTGAGGTGGCTTAAACTCCCTGCTTGTATGCCTTGGAAGAGAAAAGGCACAATAATAACAGCTTAGTGATTACAGGGTTGACCATTAGGTTCATGATTGAGGAAGATCAGCATGGTAACTCAAATCATCTTGTGTCCTGCCTAAGGATTGTCTCTGACAAAGGATGCATCTTTTTCAGCTCTTATCCTTTTCATTCATAGCTTTTTAAATGGTGCTACTTTTATTTATTTATTTATTTATTTTTTGCTTAAAACAATCATTTCCTTGATCCTTGTGTCCCTTGCACCACATTAATAGTTGAGTACAGTAGAGTAAGGAGCAAGGTAAAGATCAAAAGTAAGGACATATTTTACCTCTTAAACAGAAGTAAACTGAAGAAAACAAGTTCCCAAGGTTTTCTTAGATGTAGTTTTCTAAATATAGGCAATGTGCTTATATGAGAGCAACTTCTTTAATTGAGTGGTAAAGGCAGAAAAAAATTTAAGGGAATCAGATTAATGCTGGCTGCCATTTGTGGCTTTGAAATAACTATAGGATTTGGATTAGTGGGTACAAGGTTGGGGACAACAAAAATAAAGTTAATACCTGTCAGAGGTAGTCAGGGGGATGGTCAACTGGAATATAGGACAAACACTCCTGGAGGACACTCAATGTTTAGTTAATTTAGTTACTACCATGGAATCAGCTATAGGATGCTCTTAGGAATCCCTCATGGGAACTAAGATTCAGATATAGTGGTCCTAATGAGACTAATAGTTCACACGAACGTAATTTTTCCAAATAGACTCTGGTTTTTACAAAATGATACTTGAAATCAGGAGTCAGAAAAAATTTGTTTTTTCTGTACAGGGTTAGATATTACTATTTCAGACATTGCAGGCCATTCAGATTCTGTCACAACACCTTGATTCTACTGTTGCAATTGGAAAGCTTAAACTCAAAATCAGTATCAAAATTTGCCCTGAATCATTTTAGTTCATGATATGACTGTGTTCCAACAGAACTGTATTTGAATTTTACATCATTTTCACATGTCATAAAATGTCACTCTTAATTTCCCATGACTTAAAAAATGTAAAAACCATTCTAGACTCATAGGCCAAGCAGAAGGCTGAATTTGGGAGGGCCACAATTTACTCACCTCTGCTTTAAATAGTATACATTCTGCTTGGCTCTCCATAATCTTGAAATGCTAAGGGTGCATGTATTTCAATTCATTGCTACCTCTATCCAAAATCTGTGAAACAGTTATTCATAATTGTTTTTGCAACAATTCTTTCAGCTCCCACTGAACTACAGACTCTTACTTTGAAACCAGTGACATCACCAAGTCTAGAAATGACACAAAGTCAACTGGGTAAATAGATCATTTTATCTATCTGGATGCATTGAGCTTCAGGGTACACACTGATCCTCTAAGAATTATATTTCTAAATATAACATATGCAAAAAAAATTATATATTCCACAACTTTCCTTAAATATTTTACAATGCTTATTCCATGGTCACATATTGGTATTAAATTAGTATTACATTTTATTCATATTAATTATATTATTCAGTGACATAAAAATACCTTCATTTCATTGAGTTTGTTTTGTATCATTTTAGAGAATAATCACATCTTATTAAATGGTCCCCATAACCATTTAGAAAAATGATTATATTACTTATCTTTTTTTTAATCAACTGTTATAAATTTGTGGTTATCTTTAATCATGAGCAAATTTGTGCTCTGCCATCTGAAAAGAATGCTAATTCAATTATGACCATCAAGGGAGGAGAAAGTTCTCAGTTTAATAAAGAATGAAAACTTACCCTCAAACAATATGAGCCCTTCGAAACACATTACCCTTCCGAATTGCAGCAAAAATTTAAAATCTGTATCAGTAATGCTGTTGCTTGTCCCTGACACTTATTTTTGAAAAAATTATATTCTAATTTTTTCCATTGTAGGATTTTAATTTCATCTCTTCTGAAGATCTTTTAATTAGATAAATTTCATTTTGGTGTTCATGTTGAAAATATGGTTGTTAATGGTAACCTACAATAGTTGTGTTGTAAATTAAATTCAGTTATTAGAGTTTCCTTTGATATTAATGCTAATATCACTGTTGTTGTTATCATAAGGGTTAACACCGAGCACTCACCAGGTAGAAGCACCTTTCATAATACTTAGTTTGTACTGATTTGTTTAATGTTCACAACAACCCATCCTTGATCACTTGTACCATTTTGTGTCTCCTGTTAGTTTCTGATGTTCTGGAATCGGTTACATTTAGCCCTGAGCCATCAAAGGAGACCGTAGGTAAAAATGTTCCCCAATGGGAAGTCACGCATGTGTGCTTTTCCATCTCATTGCAAAATTCATCTTTGGGTGTCCTCATGCTTTGTGACATTTCACAGCCACCTGCTCCTCACTTCTTGTCATGCTCATCCAGTGAGTCTTGAGAGCCATTAAATACAGCTTATTGTGCCAATATCCGCTACTATGCAAGTTTCACGATTTCCTCGTTTAGTTTCCTCTCCCTGAATGAAAAATTTAATTTTTTAATATTCTGGTCACTCTTTTAATACATGTACATATGTAAATATGTACATATGTGTGCAAATTTTCATTTTCATATAATTTTTAGGATTCGTACCCATGCTTTCTAAGAACTCATTCTATATCTTTTCCTTATAAGAACTCTTAAGCACAAATATGTAAAGAAGTGAAATTATTTGTTTTGTTCCAGGTAATTATTGCTGGAGACACTACCAGTTATGGTGTGATGTGTGTGCATGTGTGTCTGTGTGTATATGTGTTTTACCAGAAAGCACACTGCCTTCATTTCCTACCTTCATTTCAGTTCTAATAAATTGTAGTAATCTTCATAATCTTCTTGAATGCTAGTTATCCTCATAAGTGTATATGCTTAAGATAACTAACCTGAGTTTTCGAGGTAAACACAGAGTTCTATGACAGTGTTCTTTGGGCTGCCCTCCACTAACCAGCCATTCCCTGTTTCTTCTCAATACCAGTTGAAACAGATTATATATATCCCACAACCAAAGCACCTTTCAGGACAGAGAAATCAAAACCTAAAGGTGGTAAAGGCTTTCATGCTACAGTTCATCTATTTAACACATTTTTAATTAACATGTGTTACATCCATATAACATAAATGTTTAACTATGGTACTTGACCTACAACTGAATAGATCGGAGGAGCTATAGCTTCCAACATTCTTGGATTCTTAAAGTGATAATTGACTTTGAAAACAAATAAATTTCTAAAATTTATTCATTCTAAAAACAAAAATCTAAAAGTTGGAGCATAGCAACATTTGAAAGTTAGGACTAATAAAACATTAGAGAATTAGGGTCACAAAATAGAATTTCCTCCTATGCCCCACCCCCATGTAAATCCATTGTTCTATCTGCAAATTATGATGCAAATTCTTGAGAATGAGGTGTATTGATATTCAAGGGAGAAATACTTGAGGATAACTTACCATCTTACAGATTTTAAAACAGTTTTCCTTTGTTTTGATACAGTTGTGGAGTCTATTACATATGTGTCTGAACCTCCTGTGACCACATTAGGTAATGACAACCTCAATCACCTAACCCATATGCTTTCTGTCCTTATCATACCATCACCAGACCCTCAGGGTCTCACTCATTGTGAATTCACATTGTACCACCATTCTTTGTCACATCGTTCATTTTCTTTCTAGGTGCTCCCGCTTATAACCATTGTCCAAAAATGTCTCTTCTCTTTGATTTTGCATCAAGACCTTAGTCTCCTTTCTCTGCTTACATCAGCCAAATGGTTGAATCTAAAGCATCTTTTTTTCCTGCATTAAGCATTCACCAGTTTGGAATTGTGTTGAATGTTTCAGGCAATGCTTTTTTGTATGATGATTCATTTATACTTTCTTACCTAGCAGCAGACTTCCCATTAACACTCATTCCATCACATTCATTTACATCCTGGATTCTTTTTCCTTCATTGTTTAAGTAGAATGCTATGCTACCTGACTGACTTGTGCCATAACATTTTTTTAATTACCTTTCCTTTCACGGTTCTTATTTAATATATCTTTCTAGAATTGTTGAGGATCCTAGTGTGAAGAATTTAAATGTAGTGATATTGTTTACTTCAAAAGTGCTTTGAAACCTGGCACCAATTAAGTATTTTTTTTAAACTAAATGAATTATGAAGAAGTAGGGATACTGTTTTCCTACGGATTTCAATTTTATTTTTAAAACTCTGTTACTTTTCTATCTGTTGTCTATAATCAGGATGTGTCATTATAGTAACCCCACATACTTTCCTTCAATTACCATAGAAACGTCATCTCTGCCTTCCCAAACTATAATCCCACCCAGCCCTGATGAGCCTCAGACTGAACCTGGTAAATACACTATTTCATATTTCATGCATGAGGTGAGTGTTTGCCATGACAATGTGGGTCTCTTCTGGACATCAGAAGCCCCGGTTTCATTACCCTACTCACAGTCTCTGATGGGTGAGCCTACTGGTCTGATGTACCACTTCTCCATCTATCAGTAATCTCTCAAATGGCAATGTTGTGTATGTTTATTAGCAAAATGCTGAAAAACACCTCTTAGCTAGTCTTCAAGTGTTTAATGCAGGAAATAAGAATGTTTCTGGGAAAGAACATTTATATCCTACTTTTAAGTCTGTATATATATGACATGCATAATTACTTTATCATCTTGATTAGTTTTATAAATTTTGTGGTCATGTCAAAAGTATTTTAACATATCTAATTTGTGTTTGAGATTAAAAGGAACCTCCAAAAACAGGTTTCATGGTGTAATGCACGAAGAGAAACAGCACTGGCCAGTGACCTCATCATTAGGCAAGGGTCTTAATTCTTTCCACTCTTTCCTGCGGTGGTCTGGTCATTTCACTGGATACATGTAAGAGAAACTGAAATCAAACCATTAACTTTGGCAGTCATCAAGGTTTGCTTGATGTTGTAGTTCAAGATAAATGAAAACAAGTCACCAATATGGGAAATTAAGTGTGCTTCTTCCTCCAAGGAAAAATCTCAATTCCTGCAGGCTTCCATGGAGAGAAGTTTATCATCAATAAGCCCAAACTTGTGTTTTGATTGGTGTTAAGCTATTTTTATGTGATTCTACTTCCAAGGGAGATAGGGATATTAATTCTACTCATTGTACTCTGTAACATCCTAATACATGTTGTCTAAAAACATTTTTTCCCCCAGAATTCTACATTGGCTACATGAATGGAATCTGTACCTGACTTTTCCAAAGTTTATCCTCAATAGGCCTAATCATTTATATTTTTGGAATATCTAATTATAAATACTACCCTTTCTTATTCTGCATCATTTTTCATGGAATTGCTTCGTGATGTGCCTTTACCTTCACATGATCCTTCATCAATCTTTTGGGGAGCAAATAGCCTATCAGTTTAAACCTCAGCAAGCAAGGAGGTTGTTACAAACAAATCATTGAATTTTAGCATTAGAAAAGCTCTTAAAATTCATGTAAGTTTTGATGAAGAACCTGAATCTGTAAATCAGTGATTAGCAAAGGGAGCTAAACTACCAGGCTCCCAAACCAAAGTAATCTCCCACATGTCCTGGTGTTCTCTCTACAGGCAAGAAGATTCCTGCATACCTTGTGTATTTTGATTTAGTATGAGAAGAAGCCTCTGCAGATTCATTCAGAAACTTCTAGTGTCTAATAACCCTTGTTTTCAGCAAACCTTTCTTAAGCTGCCTGAACCTGCTTGATAGTCATACCATATTTTTTCTTATCTTTATCCCAAACCCATTTAGTTCAACCAAATAAGGTGCTTCCACAGACGCTACGTGCATGCGATAATTCTCTTCCTTTGCCAGGATACTTTTAATTTCTTGATGAAGCAGCAATTGGTTTCACACTGAATGTCCCAAAACTTCTCAGGAATCATCAAGAAAGGGACAACACTCCACAGAAAAATACCTTGGCTATTCAATTTTTCTTCCCCAATATAGCCAACAAAATTGTGTTCTGTTTAGTAAGAATAATTTTCCCCATTAGTACTTGATATTAATATGTACTGTATATTTGGAATGTAATTTGATAACTTGATTTTTTATTTAGAGAAAACATGTCTTATAAAATAACACACCTGGATATTCTGATGAAATGATGTAAATTTATAATAAGAATCAAATCTTGTTTTATGACATTTATTTTCAACCTATTTACTAGGTATTTGAAGGAGATATTTCTGAAATCCCTATAGTTCCATTTTGCCAGCTGAATATCTAGATGTCATTTAGTGTGCCTTTTTTTTTTTTGTCTTCTGTATTAAAAAATATTGTCTTCCTCTACTCTGTAGTCCTTTAGGAGCTTAGTTGCACTTGCCATGTATTTTGGTCTTCAGTTGCTCAACCAACATCTTTAAACTCCTAGAGGCTTAGGAACTATGATTCTTGAAGGGCTCAGAGCTCCAAAACTATGTCTTTCTTATAGCTCCCTGGCAGACACCACGTGCTCCTCCCAAGCCAAAAACATCACCACGCCCAAGAATCCCACAAACACAACCAGGTAAGAACATTTTATATTTTAGCTTGAAAAATTGAGATGAGTAGTGTTATTCTGTGATTATAGCAGGTTGAGTTTTTAACCCTTATAAAGCACATCTGCATCTACTAAGAGATATTTATTTTTATTTTAGGCTTGTTCAAAGAGTTTATCATTGGGGGAGCTTAATCCGCTAAGCTTCCCTAATGTTCCCTTATTTAAAAGAGGGCTAGCCAAGAATAGCATTTCTTAGCAAGAGTAGCCTGTCCATTCCCCTTTCCTCTCCCCACCTTGAGACTGTCCTTCTCACCCTTCCATCATCTCTGAATGGACTTCCCTCAGGCAATCACCTAAATTAAATTATCATTAATATATGACCTACCTACAAAAAATATCTGAGGTGCACCTCCTTCCCAGGATACCAAGAAAGGAGCCTCACTATCCCTAGTGGTCTGGAAAAGAAAAATTTAGCAGCACTCAAAATTATCTTGATCCAGGTAGTAATTCTGACTCTACTATGAGTATTTTACATCATATCTTGGAAACTCCACTGAAGGAGAGAAAAGGTTTATAGTTTTAGGTCGGTATCTGATTCTGAGAGAAATTTTACTTATTTTTTTTCTTTAAAGAAAAATTCTTTAAACTAACTAATAATTTTAAAGTTTGTCTTCTTTAGTGCATTTTTAAAGTTGTTTTAACTAGTTACCAATACTTTACTATGAAAATAATATACTCTGATACATAAATATATGGAAGTACCAAGATAACATTCCCCCAAACAATAAGAAGTTTTAAACAATAACTACATTTGAAATAGCAAGATATAAAAAGTCCTGGTTAAAATGATTGGTGATTAACTAATAAATATTAATGAATAGGATAGGGATAAAATACATTAAAATTTTAAAAATTAACAGTTATGAAATAATTAATCAAGTCTTAAATTTGTTGATAGAGAACTAAAATCTCACTTTTAAATGAATTTTAAAATTATATGAGAAGCAGCTTTCAACTTTTTATTTGAGTATATAGAATAGAAAAAGAGTTTAAAAGAAAGGAGAAATGGACATTGAAATACAAGAGGAAAAATGAAAATAATACTGGGAGTTAAGCCATTCAGGCTAAAAATTCCTGGTTAGTAAAAAAAAATAAAGGAGATATGACGTCTGTACTTATAAAAATGTAGTATAAATTAGGAGCTTGCTCTAATTTCCCATTATTATACTATATTCTAAGTTTCAAATTTGTTTAATTTTGATTTAGACCTTTAGCTAACCTTTCTGGACAAGATGTGCAACTTGAGAATAGATTGATTCATAGACTCAATGAGTTCACTCTCTGAAACCTGCAGGGGCTGCCAAACTGTAAGAAGAGTATCCTGTCATTGTCCCAATTGGGGAAGCTTCCAGACCATCAGCATCTCTGATGGAAAGTAGCTGCAACCTTTATACTTCTGGCTTTGCCAGTGTTACTTAGTGCAAGGGAACAATTTGGAAAACTGATCATGAAAAAAAAAATGCATTCTAATTAATTCTTTTTTAAAGTGGGTAGAATTAAGATCTCTCCTACCCATTATGAGAATATGAATCTTACTTCATAGGTTCTAGTAGTATCCTAGATTTTAGTCTTTTAACAATATATGTGTATGATTATATACATATCGCAAAATATTTAAAGACAAATATTCAATCTTAGTACCTCTTCCCTTGCCTTTGGCCCAGCTCTTGTAAATTTTAAGAGGTCATTTTGAGTGACAGAATGTTTCTAGAATGTTCTATTTATATGTATAATACCAATGTAAATTGGTGCTGGGCATAAAAAGAATATCATCTAACAATGTGAACCATTCAAAGTATAACACAATTTTATTCATCCCCAGCTTTTTTTAGAATAAAATTCTATAATTGGTCATGTCACCTTTCTTGCTATTTTAATGTAAAGTATGTTTACAAATTAGAGATTTAAATTTTATTTGGCCTTTGAGGGCAAAGCAGAATTCAAAATTTGGAACATGTCACCAAGAATATTTTATTCATGTCACCAAGAATATTCAAAATTTGGAACATGTCATAAAGGTTTGATTTTTAGATTCCTACATTCATGAGTAATAACATTGCTATTGTTAATTTTATATTTATAGGTAATATAAACATCAAAATTTTGGATGCTCCTAGTTTTTCTTAGGGTAAACAGTAGGAAAATCAGGATATAGTCAGATTCTTCAATGCCAGATTCTTCAATGTAGCTAATTCCTTATAAAGATCCTTGAGAAGGTGAAGAAACTTTATAGCAATATGAGCCTTGTCTATTTCTTTACCTTTAGATGTAGCTAATTCCTTTCTCCTAGCATGATGATGAGAACCAAAAGGCATGACCTGTATAAAGGCATTTCTGAAATTGTAAAGTGAACTATAAACATTAGACATGTTTTCCCTGGTACCTGTTACATTAGCCCCTTGTTATTCCAAGGAAAAGATGTATAAAGAAAAGTATAGTTTGCAAACGTGTTTACTTGAAGCTTCCTGGAGACCTGAGAAACACAGGTGCATGGAGTGAATCCACCTGTCCTCACACTGTCCACTCGACCTTTCTGCTGTTGCCCCCCGAGGTGACTTGTCCCTTGTCAGTGCTTGTAGGGTTCCACTCTGACTTTCACTGACTCTCCTTCAATGAAAGACTGAGAGTAAGTCTAAGAACTCAAGCAAACTATCCAAAAAGGAAAGTCCTCTTGCATTTATTTAATTGCTGTCTCCTCTGAAATGAAGAGTTCAAAAGTTCTCATCATTCCCTTAAGTTTGTCAAATTTTATGATTACTCAGACTTCATCTTCCTAAAAGTATTTGGATTTCTAATCTCATCTCCCTGAGCTTACAATTTACTTTCTGTTTAGCTACTATGTCAATAGTAACTTTTGATTTATCAGTGTTCCAGCATATCCTTGCCAGGCCTTATGTGTTAAGCATGACTGAGATGCCGAAACCAAACAACTCATGAACTGAATTCTCTCTTTCAGTTCCTAAGGGGACCCAGGCATGCTACTTCAAAACCCAAACTGTCACCAAGTCCAGAAGCGTCATACACTACACTGGTAAATGCTTTATTTCATGTTTAAGCCAAGCACGTTCTACTGCATTTAGCTGTCCCAAAGCATGAGAGTTGATAGATGTGAGGTCAAGATTCACTTAGACTAAAATGCCGTGTTGTATCATATGTGGTCTGAATATTTCAGAGAATCTTGTGAGAGCTGTCCTGTTGCTCATATAGTAAAGCTGTTGTTGCAATCAGAAGATAGAGAATTATGCCAAGGATAGAATGTCTTCCCAAGAACCTGCCAATTCTCACATGCTATGCTCACATTTTCACCAAACCAAAATAAAATAATTTGTGTGTTTTTTTCCTGCACAAAGAATGATAACATGGCATTCTATAAATAGAGGTAATTATGTTTAGCCTTTTACTTGGGTTTCGTAAATTTTTCTATACCCAGCATTGTTTTTTGTTTTTGTTTTCTGTCAAATTCTACTTATAGATTTATAGGGAAATAGACTGGGTAAACAAATTTATCTCATCATAAAAAGATTTGAAGAACTGGGAAGATAGCTCAGGGAACACCTTCTTATCACATATAAGACCTTATGTTCAGGCCCCAGAAGCTGCCCTCCAAAATAGAAAGAGTTACAAATCTATTTTTTGCCTATCATCTGAGAAGGATTTACATCTACTTATGAGGAGACCGCTTGTGGGAATATCCAGAGTGGGAACTGCAAGAATCCAGACATTTCATGGGTCTTATCGTCACTGCTAATACGTTGAAGTTTTCGAGGTGGCCTTAGGGAGATCACTAAACAACTCTCACAAACCAGTCAAGTCATTTTTAACTCAAGAATCAGAAGTGTATAAGCACTGGATTGTGTCGCACTCCAACAGTTTCGGGTTTGTATCTAGGCTCAGGTTTGCTTCCCGATGAACCCAATACCTTGCTTATGAGGTCCCGAAGTTTACACCTTGAAAAACAGAGGATAAACTATAATTAATATATATTGATATCTTAGAGAAATGTACTCTTCTATAAAAGTCTGAAAATGTATAACATGCCATAATCAAGAGAATTATGTTTTTATCATGTTGTTTATCTCGAAATTTATTCTGAGAGATATTAGAAGTAACAAACTTGAATTTGTAGACCCATAGTAAATATGAAATCAGCCTAGGATTCACCGTACAGCAGCTCCTCCTCCTCCTCCTCCTCCTCCTCCTCCTCCTCCTCCTCCTCCTCCTCCTCCTCCTCCTCCTCCTCCTCTTCTTCTTCTTCTTCTTCTTCTTCTTCTCCTCTTCTTTTCTCCTTCTTCTTCTATTTTTTTTTTTTTTTAATTGGTACCAGGGATTGAACTCAGGAGCACTTAACCACTAAGCTGCATCCCCAACCATTTTTTGTATTTTATTTTGAGACAGGGTCTCCCTGAGTTGCTTAGGGCCTCCCTAAATTGCTGAGGCTGGCTTTGAACTTGACATTCTCCTTTCTCAGCTTCCCAAGCTGCTGGGATTACAGGCATGTGCCATCATGCCTGGCTCAGCTCTTCCATTCTATAGATTCCACAGGCTTAACCTAGTGAGGGCTTAAAATCTTTTGACTACTTAATTGAATTATAAACTACACGTATTGAGTAATCAACAAACTCAGCCCACATACCATATCCAGACCAGAACATAACTGACTTTTCTCTAGTCTGCCATGGAGGAATAATTTAGAATTCAGAGCAAAGAATTCTACCTGATAGTAAGAGGTGCTGTTTAACTTGGAGTCTAAATCTGGAATGCCTGGCTTAACCAAGCTCTGTCCTCCTTGTGGATTTGCCTCTACTTGAAGAACTCTCTTGTCTTCGTGATCAACCTCTGGCCACCAGGAATTTGGGTAGAATTCAGTCACTGGGAGTGAGCTAAGAAGAAAATGTAGATTTGGGCAAGGTGCCCAAATTTTCATAGTGTCTGTTGTCTTTGGAAATTTCTTCTTTGCAGTTACAACTTTGGCATTTTCATAGTTAGTTTCATGTTTTCAATTAGGCCTTTTTGGTGTGTAAGCTAATAAAGAATGAGTGTTTAATTATAAATACTTCCTAAAAATTGAGCCCTGTTGTTTAAAGTGATAATTGAGTTAGTGTTCAGTAAAGCAATCATTTTCTTAATTACTTACTTTAAAATATTGCCAAATTTGTATTAGGGAGAACCCTGACCATGACATTCACCTTATAAATTTTTTTCCTGACATAATCTTAGAGAACAATGCATTTAGAATTGATCAAACCAAGACAATAGCAGGTAATAATTCCCCTCATCATTGTTTTGACATAAGTAAGAGTAGGGATGAGCTGAATAGGAATTACCTCCTTAACATCACACTGTTCTCATGGTCAGTGCCATCATCTTCCACAGATGTTACCATTTCTTCCTAAAGCTTATTTTGTTCCCTGAAGGATACATATGTAATTTTGTTTGTTTGATAGTTCTTTTATCAATTTTTCTTCAGACAAGACATAATCTCTCATCAGAATTTAAATCAGGAGTTATCAACAGTTTGCTATGGATCTGGTGGCATATTAGATATCAATGTTTTTCCAAGTTTTAGTGACACAGCATTTTTCCTCTTCAAAACCTCTTTAAACTAAATGAGCTACTGGAGTAACTAACAAATTATTTATTTATATTCCACAGAGTGTGTTCATATAATAATGGCATTAAGCCATAATGTACTACTATTTTACAACTCCCAGGAGAAGAATTAGAGATTTGGGGGAGAGGCCCATGTGAGTCTTTAAATACTTTTAAATAAAGTACAGTATCTGTTCATGGGAAGTGCTCATCTTTCCAGATTTGCACTCAAAAAATAGACCAATGCATGTTCCATTCAGTAAATAATGATTAGATGCCCAGTTCTACACTTTGGGCAACAGGGATAAAAAAGACAATTAGATATGCTCTCTACCATTCAACACAATATTGCAGTGGAGAAAACAGGAATACCTACAAATAAGTATAAAATAAGGCGAATCTCAATGATCAGTGAGATAGTGATAGAAGCAAATTACAATGAAATAATAAATTCTAAATGTATGAACTGGAGAAGGCATCATCAAGAAAAAGAGCTTTGAAGCCATTGTTAAATGGTAAGTAGGTATGTAGCTATTGATTTGTAAGGAATCAAAGAGAAGGGTAACAAAAGCACTTGGCACAGCTGCAAAACTATTGAAGTTCAGAAGCACTAAATTGCTGGTCATGTGAGTGAGATTAGTGGTAGATAAAGATGTGAAACGTCAATTATACTCAAATGGTTGAGTGTATTTAACATTATGCTGAGGACTAAATTTTTTTCTACAGGCAATTTGACATTAAAGTATGCATGCTTTTGTTGGTTTTTTTTTTTTTTTTTTTTTTGGTCATGGAGGTGATATAATTGGGTCTGTGTTTTAGAAAGAGAGTTGTGATTAAAATGTGGAGTATAAGCTGGCAAAAGATTGGTGACAAGAAATCACATAAGAAATTTCACACTAACCTAGAAGGGTGATCATGAATATTTGAACTAGCAGTTGTAGGAAAGGGAATAATGCTGAAAGGCCTTTTGGAGATGGAATTGGTAAGACCTAGGAATGACTGTATGGTATTAGAGAAGGAAGATGCTGTTATTTCTAGTTGGGGCAAGTGGCAAATGGTGATACCATTAATTAAGACGGGGAATATGGAAGGAGGAACAAAGGCTTGGGTTTATACCTGTTAGGTATGCAGGGCTATTAGGATTTTCAGGTGGAAATGTCTAACTGGTTATCAAAAATGTTTTTCTGGATTTCTAAGTGGAAGTCAGGATTTGGGATGAGAATTTAGGAATTATCTTTCTATATCTCTATGGTCTTAAATCTTGGCTAGCGTTATTCAGTAGAACACATAGGCTGAGAAAACATGAGGTCAGAAGTCAAATACTTTGGGTACACAAGTTACATTTAAGAAGTGTGCAGAGAAAGAGGAGTTGCTAGATATTGCTGTCAAAAAAGATCCAAAAGTACCAGAGAAGTTGGGACAGGAAGGGATCTCAAGAAGGGAAAAGTAGCCAACAAGGACAGTGAGATGTGGAGGGGTCAGAAGAGGCTGCTGACCTGACAGTGCAGGTCCAGGATGCCATTATTTGTTTCATTTAGTCTGGATGCTTAAGAATTCAGCAATTTTCGGATTTTAAAAATGTGAAAGTATATGAACATCATTGATCACAACTATTTTGATATGTCTGCTGTGAGAAGTATGAATAGTCACAGTAAGCAGGATTCATAAAAACTGTAAGCGCTTACATCAGTTCTAGCCACTTTTTGTTGTTGAATAAATTTTTGAGAGACTATTTTCAGAGCTTCTTAGACTTCAGAACTATGAGCAAGACATATCCATAGTGGGTTCATGGTTGCTTAACATAATTAAGTCTACAATATAATAATGGTAAGTATAAGGAAATCAAAACTGCCTCTCAAATTATCATCATTATTTAGATTTATGACTTGTCCCCTAGCATGGAAGACATGGGTTTGGGGATTGAGTTCTTGCTCAATTTAGTATGCAGATGAATGTCACATAGGAAAAAGAAAAGAATAATAACTTGCATTTCTTAGAACTGCAGTGGATCAAGTAGAAGAATGATTCATATCCCTTTCCTGTAAATATTTCTACTTCTTTCCTTTCCACTGATTTCACCTGCTTTAGAAAGTCTGCTGTGGCAGTTTATTAAATCATCACCTCATGGTTTTCTTTCTAGAAAAGTGCCAGTTTTAGCAGCTGGAATCCACATTACCCTAGCCTAAATTTCTCAGTAAACTAAAGCAGCAGCAAGTAATGTATTTACAGTATGGTGAATTTATTGGTAGCACATCTTTTCTCAGCATTTTCTTTCTTCATCCAAACTCTTTTTTGTGTAGTCTAGTACTATAATTAATTAGGCTGTTTATAAACTCTGGGCTTCTTTGTATGTTCATGAATTTTGCAGAGCCAAATCAAAGTGCTTTCTCCTTCAACCTCCAGATAAATATTTAGTTTGATTTACAATTGGAAATTCCTCATATTTTACTGTTTGAATTCCCAAAAACACTACATGGCAAAGGTGAAACATCTAGTATTGTGGTGGATTTTCTCTAAATTCAAGAACCACTGGTCATTTTGGAGTTTCCTATTTTCTTTAAAAAAAAAAAAAAAATCTAGATTTTCAAATTCTCCTCATGGTTACATTTTAGCTCATAGAAGTTTTAAAAGTCAAGTTTCTGTTCAAGCTACCAAACTTTACAACTGTAATGTAGTTGGTACTTAGTGGCCTAGACTAAGAACAGATGTGGCATGCAAGTTAAACTACTCCCAAAAACAATAAAAAGAGAAAGTCCGTTATGTGCAGTCTATTTCTACACTAAAAATAAAGTGGTGCTTGTCTACCTCATAATTCAAGTTTTCTCAGTCTTACTTCTGAGGCAGAGTTCTAACCTGAACATTAGTTTTTTGTTTTTGTTTTTTTCCAGCATCATGTAAGATTCAAGAAAATTACACTGCTTACCAAAGAGACACTGGTATTTATGAAGCCTTCAGGGTAGTAGGAAAACCTCTGAGTGAAAGAGTGGGCTTAAGGATGGCTTCCTCATGGTGAAATTGAGCCAAAGAAGTGTTTTACCTTGCTCTTGGAATAAGATTTCGGCATAGAAATGGAGTATGAACAATAGGCAAATTTTAGTATTTGCCCCCATAAGAAATAAGGTATCAAGTTCCCAATCTATTTTATTTTGGGAAAATAAAGCACAAGCATCAAAAAATACACCAGGCATCAGGGACTGTATGAGTAGGTTGCTGTTGAGCTGTTTTCGGCTTTCCATGTGCACACATGTCAAGCGTAAAGACACGTAACACGTGAAGAGCCCATCACTAAGGAAGGCGAACCGAGGCAACTAGCGTTCACTAGCGTTCACTAGCTTGCACGTGCTGGCCTCTAGTGACTGGCCAGTTCCTTTAGCTTTATTCTCTCCCCACAACAACTGTTAATGCCATTTAAAATGAAACTTTGCCCTCCCCTGAGATATTCCAGATTTTTGTCTTCCTTGCTGTTTTCCTCAATATGAAGACCATTTATGCACTTAATCTAAGATAATGTATTTTCTGTTGCTGTCAGTGGAATTTGAGCATGAATATCAAATGGCAGCTAAACTCTCCAGGTGAAAATGAACTCTGTTTGAAAACCACCTAAGGAGACCTAGCTTCTCGTGTTATGTTTAATTACATTAGCTATTTCCTTTTTTTTTTTTTTTTTTTTCCTTTTTTTCTTCCCTCAAGGGAGGCTCCAGGGTGAACTGTGACCAACTTTGTTTCTGTTTACTGCCACCAGACCCTTCTCTACATAGTGGCATTGCCTTTTGAAGGAGGTGATCTCCTCAGCTTTGATCTTAACCATGAAAGTACTTTACTTCCTTCATGCTTTCTGGAAGTGGGTTCTCTTCACTCCAGGAAGTACATAGTATTTTATCATCTTTTTCTTTCAGTTGCAAAAGATGCACTCCTTCCCCATAAACCAGACCCGGAGGTTTCTCAGCGTGAACCTGGTAAATTAATTGCTTTATTTTCAATTATAAAGCATATCTTTTTAAAAATTATTCTTGTGGTAAATATATTTTAATGACTGTATGGAATAAGTTGAGAAAATTGCAGACATAAGTATTTCTTTGGAGAAAATTTAATCATATAATCTGAAAGGTTTTTCCCCTAATTAAATGAAGTAACAGTACATAGTAAGTTTATATTCCCTGAAAGTGATTTTTGGTTTTCTTTACGGTTTTGTTTGTTTTGTTTTGTTTTGTTTTTGTTACCAAAGATTGAACTTTAGGGAACTCAACCACTGAGCCACACCCCCAGCCCTATTTTATATTTTATTTAGAGACAGTGTCTCACTGAGTTGCGTAGGGCCTCACTAAATTGTTGAGGCTGACTTTGAACTCATGATCCTCCTGTCTCAGCCTCCCAAGCCACTGGGATTACAGATGTGTGTCACTACACCTGACTGAAAGTGTTTTAATTGAATAGAAGATCATACTAAAAGTATAAAACATAATTATGAACTGAATCAACTGGTTTTACCTCCTTTAAAAATTTAAATGTAGCTATATTATGACAATGGATGTACTTTTAGGTTAAAAAAAAAAAAACAGGTGCCTACAAAATGATGGTGAATGAGATCTTTAAAGTTTCCTGGGTGGCATCTAGAAAGTGGAATTTTCTCATATTATGGTTCTTAGAGAATGTTCAAATGATTAAATGGATGCATGTAGAAAATATAGAGACAATTCTGACCTTGTCAGGTAGGAACTCTCATAAATATGTTTCTTTGATTTGCTTTTGGCATAGTTCTACAACCTGTTACCTTTAGAATCGAGTCGCCAGAGACAACAATAGGTAATGGTTTTCCCATAATGCTAACTCTAAATGTTTTCTTTACTACCATCAAAAGTGCAGGTCTCTTTCAAATGATCATAATTGAAACATCATTTCCTCTCAACCCATTTCATCATTTCATTTTTGTTACTACTCTTTCTGAAATAGAGAAGCCTTGGCTTCCCTGATATAAAGGCTTTGCTCTGAAGATCAACTTAAGATGGCTGATCACTGAGTGCATCCTCATCTACCTCATTTACCTTCATGATTCTGCCTTACAGTGCCCATCTAGTTAACAGTTCCTGCTGGGTTAGTGGTTCTCAGCTGTAGTGTTACAATACACTAGCCTGTGACAAATTGGAAAGTGCTGCAGAGAAATTATTATTAATGTCATTCAAAATTGCCAGTGATTTACCTATAAAACTAGAAAAGATACAAGATCATCCTTACAATTTTGTAATTCACTCTGCTGATTTGGTGGGAGGTAGAGGGATAGAGCTCCAGCTAACAGACCAGAACTGTGTCTTACCCACATCCCATCTTGACCAAGTGTCCTCATGGAGTGGTTTGAGCATAGAATGTTACTTACTATGTGTCCTGATAGAAAAACAGCTGAGAACCATTATTCCACTATTTTGTATCTGTGTTCCAGTGAGTTCTGTGCATACTTTCTTCATCATCACTTATATGATGTTTTCCCTTTTCTGTTTCAAATGAAGGAATCTCACATAATACCATTCTGGACTGGTGCTGACTTTGAATTAAAAGTTTTCGACATTGGTACTTTTCTTTTGCAGCTCCTTTAGAGACACGAGGCATACCTTTTATACCTATGATTTCACCAAGTCCTAGTGAAGAGGAACTGCAAACCACCCTGGGTAAATTTTATTTTGATATTTCAGTCTAATGAGTGACCTACCTTTTAGGAATTGTCCTTATAGCCACAAGTACACTATGCTTATTGGTTGTTTCCAAACAATAGAAAGTCTCTTTTATTATTATAAAAAATACCAGCCTCACTTGATGATTTTACATTAACTGTATGTTTGTCCTTCTCTTATTTATGCTGATTTTCAATATAAAAATTTCAAGCATCTTGACAAAATTTCAAGTACAATGAGCCCTTCATATCCATGGAGTCCCCATCCAAGTAACCTTAAATCAAAAATATTCTTTAAAAATTGTTTCTTGTCATTATCCCCTAAACGATTCACTATATCAACTATTTACATTGCATGTACATTATAGTAGGTTTTACAAGTAATCTAAAGATGATTGAAAACATATAGGAGGATGTACATAGGTTATATAAATACTAGATCATTTTATATAAAGGCTCGAGCACCCATAGTGGTGAGTCCTAGAACCAATCCCCTAAAGATACCTAGGGACAACTATATTCTAAGAAGAAAAATGTTCCCGGAGCAATTCTGTACTTTTTTTATTTTTCAAAATTTGGAACTCTATTGGGGAAGAAAATTAGTCTTCTCTGAATGCTAAGCAAAATTTCAAACAATGTAAATTCCAAAAAAAACTATTTTAAATGTGACTTCTTACCCTAGATAGCTCACCTATTGTATGAAGCCAGGGTTTAGGGACAACACTGACCCCTCTGTGCCACCCAATACAGTATGTCTATTTTAAAATTTAATCCACGTAACGTATTTTTAAAAATATTTTTTCTAGTTGCTGATGGACCTTTATTTTATTTATTTATATGTGGTGCTGAGAATTGAACCCAGTGCCTCACATAGGCTAGGCAAGTGCTTTACCACTGAGCTACACCCCCCAGCCCCACATAACGTATATTTTAAAATTTAATCCACACGTAGTGGACACTTGCCTTATTTTACACATCAGAAAATTGCAGCACAGAGCCCTTTAAAAATCTGACCAAGGTCACACAGCCAGTATCAAAGCCAGGCTAGGAAACAATGTTCTTAGTCACTAGAGCTCCTGGCACCACACATAGGGCAAAGAGTGTGGTGGAGAAATGAGCAATGTCCTGAACAAGCAAACTACCCTGGACATCAGGAAGGCTTCTCTGAGGAGGTGACATTGACACTGGATCCTCAAATTGAAAGAAGAGTTCAAGAGGCACAGATTCAAAATGCCCTTTCAAGTTAAAGACAGATGGGAAAGAGGCTCATGGTGGGAATGGCAGCTAGACTTGCTCTACCAAGCATTCAGGTGTCCTGCAGAAACAGGGTGAGATAGGAAAACCAGGTGGTGTGAGCCGGATGTGCTTCCAAAGAGCTCAACACAAGTATGTTCATTGTGTAGGAAACCCTTTTTGCTGAGTCATGGCTGAAAATGAACCAAAAAGAAAAAGTTCCCAGCCCATGCATGTGGGTTCCTTTGTCCTGTGCTTGCTGTATCCTACGTGGCTGTGTTTCAGCCAGTGGTTTTATCCCCCCAACAACCTTCAACCCTTTTCAAGTAAATCCATCCTTCATGTGTGTCTGTTGAAAGTGAGTGGACATATTTTATAATAAGTCTAACTTGAAGAAAATATTAAAATTGAATGAGAAAATATATCTTAGTTATTACCAAATGCTCATCTGTCCTTATGCCTGCATAAAAAAGTACTTTTCAAAAACCACCCGAGGAAATACTCCCTAGTTTTGTAATGTGTCTTGGTTTTTTGAAGGAGGAACCAACACCTGCCAACTATCACGAATATCTTCCTTGTGAGCAGACTCAAGAGAATAGACTGGGTCAGGAAAAAAGATGGCAGTATATTACTTCCACCAAGGATTTCCTTGGGTCTAGTATGTGGCAAAGTGAACAATGTAATTTGTTATGTCATCTTGATGTAAGAATTTCAAGATAATACCAGGGTAGAAATAGCACCACACTTTGTCAGAATTGTGTCTGCTTGTCAATAAACATACAGTCCCTTTTTCACATGAGGAAAACAGAAGCATGTTTATTCTTTTATGGTATAAATATATGTCTTTTCATATGATCTATTTTTTTCCAGTTCAGCTAAATAATTTGTGGAATTTGTGGAGCAGGAAGATAAATACACCGTGGAGGCTCTCATACATAACTACATCTAATAGTCACATTTGGGATCATAAAACAATGATCCTGAGCTAAAAGCTTTTGGAAATAATCATGAGAATAATAACACAACACAGTAAATATAATAAATTTGAATTATTAAAAATGTATCATTAACATTGAATTGTGATTCTAAGGCATATTATTAAATAGAATTCACCCTTCCATCATTGCATGGGGCAGAAAAGAGCATGGGTTGTTGTTTCTGTCATCACAGTCACTGACAACCATTTAAGACGAGGCATCTTACTGTGTTTCTCCCCAGAAGAAACAGACCAGTCCACCCAAGAGCTCTTCACAACTAAGATTCCAAGAACAACTGAATGGGCAAAGACAACTCAGGGTAATTCTATTTCCCCATCTCTGGAGAGTAACTTTTCCTTGTGTTTTAATCAAGAATGAAATTTCCTTCTCAGAAGGTATTTTCTCAACACAGCCAATTACTTGACTTTTTTCATTTGAAAGGTGAAGGACATCAGCGAAATCTGAATACTTCGCTGAATCTCAGTTGCATGCGGGGAAGACACGTTCTTAGCAGAAGCTTCGTTTCCAATGTGTTGTTTACTGCTTGATGCAGGTTACTAAATAATGAAAGCTCTTGGTTTTGTTTTGTTTTTCACCTAACCTTCACGTGCCTCGTTTTTCCTTGCTTCACCTTCATGTGTCACAGCCACTAAATAAGAAGGAAACTCTACCATCTTCCCCTGGCCCCTCCTCCCTTCTCTTCACTCTTTTCCTCCCTCTCATCCATCTCCCCCACTTGACCAAACATATCCATATTGTGGCCTGAGGAAAGAAACTGTTTTCTGTGGTATTTATTTATGGTTTTGATACAGCACTTACTGACATACATTAATGTTTACCCTCCCACTGTGGTGTTCCACATACTGTTCAGCAACAATGAATCAATCACATTTTAAATATTTGATCATTTTCATTTCTGTGAAATATCATGTTAGCTTGATATACACAAATCTCATATACCCTCTGCTTGTCAGCCCATTGAATTTAATTTTTGTTTCAGTACTAGGGATTGAATCCAGTGGTGTCCTGCCACTGAGCTACATCCCACCCCTTTTTATTTTGAGACAGGATCCCATTCAGTTGCCAAGGCTGACCCTGAACTTGCAATCCTCCCTCCTCAGTCTCCCAAGAAGCAAGAATTACACATATCCTCCTGAGTCACTGGAGTTACAGTGAGGAAAGAAACTATTAATAAGGAAAACTTATTTTTAATGATGACAGTATTGAAACATCCAAGAAGGTTCTCTGTGACTTCGTACTTGGGGAAATGAACTCACCTACAAAAAGCTGTTTTATCTTCATGCTCTAAGAAGTCTTTTCCTTCGTGTATTTTTTCTGTTCTACTTGGGTTATAACCCTCATGGGTTTCCAGTGCTACCATGTTGTTGTTGTTGCTTTAATGACCCTTTTACCCATCTCTATTAAATGGTAGCAAGCCAAAAGCAAACTTACATAAGGAGTTGCGAAATAAGTTTATTTTACCCCTTATCAATCCAAATTTGAGGGGGAAAGCTGGTGGGTGAAGTTTGAAATAAAAGAAGAAATGATAACAATAAAAGAAATCTAATTATAAGGCATGTACTTTTTCAGAGGGACAATATTTATCATAAACAAATATGACTAAGAAAGACTGCCCAGGGTGCAGGTGGTTCCTTTACATTCTCTAGAACTTGTTTGCTTGGTTTAACTTTTTATTATGTCTCAAATTTTCATTATTTATTAAATTTTAATTTAGTAACCTTCTATTTATTTACAAATAGACACAGGAGTCAGAAGCATAATATAACAATAACCCTCTCACATCCCCATTATCAGCTTTAACCGTTAACAGCAGATGGTCAATTCTATTACATCCACATCCCACCCTGATTTTAGTGGTTTTTTTTTCCTTCTGTTTTTGCAGATCTCTTTAATGTCTTGCTTGATAGATGTTTGCATTCTCATAACCAAGCACAATATTTTTGCAGCAAAAATATATAAATATTTACAATAAGCAAGATAAATAAAGACATTCATTTAGCTCAGGCTGTGTTGCCAAATGAGAAAAAGCATTTCAGCTTTTGAAAGCTTCACAGATTTTAGGGTCAAGGATAAAAGACCATAGGCCTGCTCTTTTCGTGCTTGGCTTTCACTTTAATGGGAATGTCAATATTGTGTCATCATTACTAATATGTGTGGAATTTTTATCAAATTCTTTCTAAAATATTTTATTAGATATGAGTTTCACAGTTTATTCTGTGTCTGTGCAGGCTCTTCTATAATTATGTGGATTATTATAACATTTCTATAAGGTGTTCTATTTTAATTTTTTTATCATGTACTGAGGATTCTTAGTTTGAGCTTCAACTGTGCTGCCCCAGGATTCATGCTTTTCTGGAAATAACCTATCTTCAGGGGTAAGAGGAACATCCACACCTGGGCCATCCCAATAACCCTGTTTGAGAGTTGAGGGTCAACTTCAATCAAGGTGTGCTGTGGCATCTCATAAACATGTCCCTGAGTACCTTACAAACAGGAGACATGCAGTAGAGATGGAATATTCCCCTTGACCAGGTGGCTTTGTGGTCTCCAATCCTTAGCAGTGGTACTGCTAGTACCCATAGTGTGAGCCCACTAGTAGAATCTCCGACATTTTCCTCTGTGGCAGCCTCTTTCTTTGTCTACTGAGACAGCTTCCCTGCGGGGTGCTGTTCCTTTCCCTTCCTCTTCTGACCTCAGCCCACTGTAGGGATTCACTCAACCCAAGGCCTTGTGGAAAGTTCTGATTGCTTCGCTTTCACCCCTGGATCCTCCCCCACCCAGGGAAGGTTATCTCCTGTCTCCTTGCACCCTGTAACTGGTCATAGCATGAGTCCTTCACACTCTTCTCCTGTAATCACTGTTTATTTTGATGTTGTCTTCAGTGTTTTTAATTTTTTTAATGGATTTTCATATCTAGATATGAAGTCATCTTTGTATACACTATTTATTTGTATTATAGATCACCAAAATAATGTGGCAATTCCTTTGCTTGTCTTTTTTTTTTTTTTTTTTTTTTTTTTTTTTTTTTCTAGTTTAAAATTGAAATCCTAGAGCAGTTTTCTGGAGGCCATGTTGTTTTTGGTGGAGTAACTCACAGCTTAAACTTATATATTTAGCTCTTATTTAAAAAGTTAGTTCTAGATTAAAGACAATAGACAAACCAGAACAAAAGCTTTGACCCATAGTTGATTATTTTTGTGCTCTGCTCTGATCTCTTTCCTCTCCAAAGTTTTAAAATTCGTATATTTTGAAGAATGAGTCAGAACCATGATCTTTGGATTTCTTTTAAGCAAAAACCATCTAATGTTCAAAGGGATTTATATGAAAAGCTGAAATAGGTTATATTGGCACTTCTACCACTCTCAGTGAAAACTGAAAAAATAATTAGCAAATTATCATCAGGCATTTTAAGGTCTGTGGGAATTAATTCTTTATAACATTTTGAACATGTTGTCATCCTGGTCACTACCCTTGGGAAGGCCCAAGCCAAGCTGCTAGAGAATTTCAGGATGTCTCTGCTGTTGTTGGCCTGCAGTTTGGCAAAATTCTGCTCATCACAGTCTTTACATTGGAAGCTTATGAATGAGCTATATTATAACCTATTTTGTTGGTGTATTTTTTTTTAGCTCAGTAGGCAAAGCATTGCTGATTTATGGTTATATAAATACCCACTCAAGATGTGACTAAAAGCATCAAAATGATGTAACCTATATACATAGTTTATAAGAGAAATTTTTTCCAGTCTTAGCTAACGCATTACCAAGGAAGTTGGTGGCTGGAGGCAGCTTGCCTTGTGGGGGGTGAGGGGCGAACAGAGAAGAACCCTGGTGGAATGGACCAATTACAGGATGAATAGACACTTTAAAACCTTAGGAAGAGACCTTCATTGTGCCTGCTTACAATGATCAGCCATTTATTCATTCAGCAAGGCTTTATTAGGTGTCCTGCCCTCCAATACAGGGGCAGAGAATAAGGAGGTGGTGTGTTGGTCTCAAGTCTTGCCCAAGTTCTCCCTCCTTGCTTACCTTTCCTTTATGGGTGGGACACCAGACATCATTTTTTTCTCATTCCCATATACAGCATTGTGGATGACGTTCGGCATTTATTCATTTCAGAGTTCATGAACAAAGACAATTTGAAAAGATCACATTCTCCTATTCTACTCTTCTTACCTATTCAAAAAAAATATTTTAACCCTTAAAGTTTCTTCTTTGGCAAAATCATGTTCCATAGCAACTCTTTATTGAGAGAAATGCATAGATGTACGCATGGGAACATGGACAGACAGATAGATGAAGGGTTTATATGTTTATTGTGTTAAGCAACAGCCTGGTATAATTAATACTCTAGGAAAATGTGACCAAAATGACTAATCCTTAACACACAGTGCAAATGACTTTCTTCAGTCTATGTGCATTGTTGATTTCCAACCATGAATACTTTCACTTGTTTTACATTCCTTTAGCATGAAGTCTATAGTGCATAATTGGAGATTCAGACCATTCTATTTACATGCAAAAAAATATACAAGTTGTTAGTCCCTAGAGCTGATAAGTGCCTATCCAGTGGACTTAGAAATGTAAGTTATTAAATATAAAGTGTTTTTTTCTATTTCAGCACCACATAGATTGTACACTACTCCTGTGAGACCCAGAATACCTGACAAACCACACATCAGACCAGGTAAATTATTTCTCTTTCCCTGATGACCTAAAGAATCATCAGCTGGGGAAAATATAAAGTGGATTGAAACAGCTCAATTCACTAGGTATAGGGAAGCTATATCCTTAAACTGCAATAAAGGTCATATAAAAATTCTAATCCTTGTGAATGGTAGAGAGGTCCTGACAAATCCATGGAAGTGATAGGACTTCATGAAGGTTTTTCATGCATATTTGGATTTAGAGACTACTATGGAACTTTATTGATATAAAAGTAATTTTCAAATGATATTTGTGCATAAATCACACACACCTTCAATTTTCCATAACAATTTCAAATGTTCTTTCTTTCTTCAGAAAAGATGGTCTAGTCTCAGTATAAAAGGAGAATATTTTTACTTGATTCCTTCAGAAAATAAAAAACTCATTTTCTTAACACCAGGAATAAAATTATAGGTACATTTTGGGAAATATTTTAAACTTACTAAATTCTCTAAAGGTTCTAAGATATCCCTCCATGAAGCTGAAGAAGATTTTAATGGACTGGCCTACTTGATCCACTTAAATTGCTACTATGCCAAAGCCCAAAATGGACCAACGATTGGTGGTTTTTGTCTTTTTTTTTTTTTTTTTTTTTTTTTTTTTTTGTCTATTCTAAGGAGCCTTCTTAAAGTTCTAATTGACGAAACTCACAAAGGAATGATCTTGGCCAGTGTATCTCCAGACATATGAGAGAAAGAAGAAATAATTTTAAAAAAATTCTTTGGTGTATAGAAAGCCCCCATATTTTGGCTGTAATCTTCCAACTCCTAAAAGTAATTGGCTATAGAAATCTTTTGTAAACATTTCTATGTGACATTGTGTCACAACAGCTGTTGATGTGTAACTGTATGAACATTACTACAAAATATTTAAACAGTAACAATAATGGTTGACAATGGCTAAGTGCTTGTCATGTGCCCTTGAGGTATAGTCGAGGAAACCGAGATGTTGAGAGGAACCAGAAAGGGGATCCAGAGGTCAGCAATCTGGCTCCAGAGCTCGCTCATGTAAGCACAGTGTACTCAGTGATCTTTCTTAGAGTCTCCTTGTTGGACCATTACGTAGATGGCCTCTTAAGGTTTTGTAGTGCTATGGCTTTCTATAGAGCAAGAGAGAAATTTAAATGTTTTCATTTTAGTGTGCGACAGAGGATATGTGCAAGGAGTATTACAGTGAAACATCTGTACTAGAGACTCCTATAAAAGGACTACTAACTAGAGTTATGAATTGAATTCTTAATAATATAACACTTCAGGTTTGGAGTTTTCATTAGATATATGTAGTTCTGATTTTTCTTCAGTTCTATTTTGGAATGGATCAAATGTGATAAGTGAAACAAAGTATTTCCCACTTAGAATTATAAAATCTCTTGCCAGTTTATTTTCAAGTCAAGTATTGAAACCCAGTGACCAGCCACCTCAGTACAAATTCAAGATTCTATTTCCAAATTTAAGTCTATAATTTTTATACCAGAATGTGGTTTCTATACTCTGACCAACATTTTTTGGTAAGCCATAATTTTTTATTGCCTGGTTAAATGACTTCCAATTCTCTGTGAAATTTTGTTTTCCTTGGCAGCAAACTTTTAATAAAAAAGACATCTAAACTATTTATTTCCCACTTTATTGTAGTTCTGAATAGGACAAGACCCATTAGACCCAAACCCAGTGGGATACCCAGCAGGAATGGAGTGGGAACAGGTAATAATCACAAATTTATTTCCTTTTGATTCTGTCAAAGCAATAAAAGTTATTATTCATTTTTTATAATTTAGTTGAATTTACACTTCATTTCTTTTTGACTAGTTTTGGAAATTCTTTGTAAAACTGGAATTGAAAGGTGTAATTCATTCCAAAATCAAAACTTCAAATGTCTCTAAAAATATCAAAGAATTTTTCACTTTTCAAAATTTAGCCCACTAAATTAGCTGCCATACACAATCTCACTTCTTAAAAACAATCTGATTAAATAGAAGTTATTGAATGAGAATAATAACTTTCAAAACACTTTCCATTCACAGGATGGTCTTTCAGACTATCATTACTTGGTTTTGAAGATTATATATAATTTCTTACAATTATCATCATAATTTTCTTAAAGACCTGCATCTGTTAGCAATCTAGCATATGAAATTTAAACAAGAAGTAGGTTTAATCAGCACAATTAGCAACTGATCGCTGGTTACAGACATATTAATTTTTATAAGTCATTCAGCCTAAATGACATAGCCCTAATTTGGTCAGATCTGTGGGGACAAGCATCAAATTATAGATAATTAGGACACTGATATGATGGGAGTTTAAACATCCATCTTACTCCATGGATAAATGATAGTGATTAGCTGCCTTGCATGGGATTACATCATCCCCTTAAAGCATTTTTTTTAATAGTGTAACTTTTATGCTTATATAAAAAGCATAAAAATTATAATATATTTAGTATGTATGTATTTCATCAATCCATGATGGGTTCCTAAAGAGAAAGAGACGTAACACCTAAAGGTATTTAGTCTAAAAATCATTTAGATTTGCTTTAAAATGTGTTTTTTGTACTTTGATTATTATGGTATCTGGAATTTTAGGAATTTGCTTCTCTTCAAATAATAAGGCAAGTATTATAAAACATAAAAAGCAAGAAAGCATTCTAATATCAATTTGTGCTCAGCTGTACCTTTGATTCTTCCCAACCATAGGATTAGGCAGTACATAATTTCTTTAATTGACATAAACAATTTGACTGGAAAGTGGCCTCATCTCTCAGTTTCTTTTGGGAGGATGATAGGTACAAATTCTTTAATATTTAAATAATTCCTTGGAGGCTGCATAAGTAAAAATAGAAGAAAGCAAATGAAAGAACAAATATAATTGCTAGGATCACACTTGAAAGCCTCTAGCCTTCAGTATAATCAAACATTGACCCTCACTAAGAAACTGCTAGTTATCTTTCAGAGGGAAAAAGAACATTTTTATATTTTAACTTATCAACAATATGAATGTCTATTACCCTCTTTCATGAACTTGTCCAGCGTAACTTTGAAAGAATGATATCTTAAATCATTACTTTTTCAAGTTAGTCACTGATAGAAAGTGGACTGATAGTCAGAGATAGAGAAAATGGAATTCATTATTTCCATATTCCTTTCTCCTCTTTCATCTCCACCCAAATTTGTTTTACATGTTGTCTATTCTATTATCCATCTGTTGGGTTCCTCTGTCAAGGAAGGACTTGCTGATCACCTACAAGGAGTAAAGTCAGCAGAAAGCATAAACATGTTATCTCCTCCAGGGTCAGTCTAAGCTGAGAGATCCTTGAATAAAGATCTGGGTGGCACATCTCCATGTCTACCACAATAATGCATAGTGACCAAATGGGATTTACTACTGGAAATGCAAGGTTGGCTCAACATTTAAACTACTGTAATTCAGTAATAGAATAAAGGAGAAAAGTCATATGATCAATTGAGTGGATTAAAAAACCCTCACTAGATAAAGTTCAAAATTCATTCATGATGAAAATTTGGTAATTAGAATTTTTTTTAATTTCCTTAAACTGACAGACGGCATCTATGGGAAGCCAACATCTAACATTATACCTAATGGTGAACGACTGGATGTTATTCTAAGATTAAGAATACAGCATGGATTTCTACATTGCCACTTCTTTTGAATATCATAGTGGAGTGCTGAGCCAGTGCAATAGGGCAAGAAAAGAAGTAAATGGCATCAAGGTTTTAAATCATAATTACCATGAATATCTATGTAATACATTATAAAGGAAAGTTTAACAGCTCTCAGATGTTTGCAAATGTGTTAAGGAATTGGTGATCTAAAAAAAAGTTTTAAAATATATTCTCTTCAGTTTATAGATGTACCATACTCTACCTTCCTTTGATTCTGTATAGTTTTTATTTGCCTTGTTTATAGAAATGAACTTGTTTATATTGATATCCTTCACTGACATAATTTCACTATCTCATCCACACTCTCTTCTAGCCTCTCTTGAGTATTTTTTTTTTTTTTTTTTTGTACTGGGAATTGAACCAGTGAACTATACCCCTAGTTCGTTCGTTCTTTCTTTCTTTCTTTTGTTCTTTCTTTCAATTTTGAGACAGAGTCTTACTAAGTTGTTGAGGGTCTCACTAGATTGCTACAGCTGGCCTTGAACTTTGCAATCCTCCTTTGTCTCCTGAGTTACTGGGATTACTGGCATGCACCCCCATAACCAATCAATCCACTCTTATTGAGAGACTATTTTTGTGTCAATGGAGTCCATGACATCTTGCCCAGAATATTTTATCATTATTATCCATCTCACATACATTTACTGTAGTTTTTCTTATTGAAGTTTTCAACTCAGATATTTAACATTAAAAAGTTAGTTGATAAAGGATGTGCTCAGGATCTATAGGACACACACTTCATGGTCTTAAGTCACCTAAGGTTGTATACTTTGAAGATGACAGAGAAGATAAAAAAGGAGGGGCAGAGGAAGAAAGAAAGATTAATTTTCAGGCCTAAAGACTATAGACCATTGACTATTGGGATCTTTCTCAAAATCTTTCAATAATTCCATTAATCTTGGGAATGTTTTAAGGTCTCTTGAGCCTGAATTTTTATTTCTTATTTTATAACATCATTACAGATATTTGCCCTGAATTATGTTTCTCTCATGCCTACATGTATAGATTTTACTTAAAGGCTAGAAAATAGCTTGCAGAGGTTGAGTTTTTAAGTGGGTCATTTTTTTTCAGTGTTTTCCTTTTTCAAAGTTTCCACAAAGGCATCTCAATTTAGCTTAGACTCTTCTAAGTTGGAGAGTTGGGACAGAGATGGTATAGCCTACAAAAGTGAAAATGTCTACTGTCTGACCTTTTACAGAAAAAGTTTACCCACTACCCTGCTGGACTCTCTCTGCCTTTCTCCCAGAAGATTGACTGCTGCTAAATTGTCTAGCTAGTCTCCCTCCAACCAAAATTTATTGAAGGCCCATTATGTGCCAGGCAAAGCATAATTCTGAAGCCATCTTGGCACATGTGATTTGGCAAATACTGTTAAATACCTGAACCCCAGACTCTTTTCTCTACATCCTGATGAGGAAACCACACTTTACTGCCCCCACAATGAGTGTACTTTACAACAAGAACCCAGACTCCTTGGGGTGAGGAATGTGTTTTTCTGGTCTGTGACTAAATCTTCCAGGGCTTCTGGCTCATTGCCCCTGAAATTTTAGCCAGGTGCTAAGATTGGGGATAAGGGTGCAGAAACCAACCATCCATTAATATCACCCCTTTTCAGTCACAAGGAATGAAGTTACTAATGCATATGAAAATTGATTCCCAGTCTGTTGTTTGTTTGCAAAGTTTTTGTTACTATGGTTAAAAATACCCATATCCTTACTTCATTTTGGACAAAAAAATTAATTTGCTAAGTGGTGAACTATGTAAATCCCAAGATTTTTGGAGAACTCCCATGTGGCAGTTGGGGGCTCATGCTGAGTCTCAAGTCTTGGTGCTTCCAGAGCAGAATGTGCTCTTTAAAAGACATGTCAATTAATCCTGCTTGGGGGAAAAAGAATTCAAGCCACAGCCTGGGCCAGACTGATTGAGAGCCAATTCCTGAAGATCCTTTTTCTGCAGTATCTCTTTTACTGGCTTCCTCCCTTTTCCTCCCTGCCTTTGGCCTTCATTTGCTCTCCTCTGACTCAGGGCAACAGAAGTTCACTGGTCTAACCAGGCCTGGAACTTAGTTTCCTGTCCCAAGTACTTTCCACTGAATCCCATAGCTACCCTTCCCCCACCCCCCTTAGGGCCCTTCCAATGCTTTCCTATACTACCTAAGCTTCTGTCCATTTCCAAAGGCTGGAGAAGGTCCAGCTAGTAGCTGATATGCTATTTATTTGAGTACTTACACCTAAGGATTCTAACAGCAAGATGCCTCTTTCTTTACCTGTATAGAAAGTAGAAAGAAATGTCTTAGTTTCTTCCAATTTTTATTTTTTAATGTCTCTATTTTCTTCAGTGCTGAGAATCAAAACCACGTCCTTATACATGTTAGGCAAACACTACCACTGAGCTGCATCCCCAGCCCAATTTCTCTTTTGATTTGAAAAGAGACCTGGGGAATTTTATCAGTTGTCTGATTTATAAAGTAGCCCAGCAGAATTTTGGATTCTCTTCAGGGCATCTCAATCTCCAACTCATTTGCCCCTTTGGGGACTCACTGCTATGGCTTGGTAAATCTGCATGTGCTTGGTCAGGGATGGCTGAAAGCCGGTGACACATATTCTGAGTCCCACACACTAGTGGGCACGGCTAGATAACAGAAGCTTGCCAGCCATGGCCATTTAGCCCTCATGTATGGCGGCACCTCATCCTACCCAAGAGAGTACAGAACTCTAGGGTTGTAGTCATTTAGAGTGAGAAGTAGAAGGAAGGAAACAGGAGGAGCTAGTGTATGAGAGAAATGCTTTGGACCCAGGAGTAAGTAGTTCTGGATCCCAGTACTTCCTAACTGTGAATCCCTGCACAGATTGCTTAATCTCTCCTTGCCTTGGGTTCAAATCAGGTCATGAATATTTAAGGTGCTTGCACAATATTGGATCAAACTACTTTGTTTTTCAAGGGTAGAAAGCTTTGGAAAATGGCTGTGAATAAGAATCCACTCAAGGCACACATAGGCTAATGGCCTTCTGGAGTTCATAAAAATTCATTTCACCCTCATCAAACCAAGTTATCCTGGTGGCACAAATGGAAGTATTTTCCATTTCCCTGTGCTATTCACAGAGTAACCACTCAAATGGGCCAGTTCCCTGACCCATTACCCCTGTCAGTGGAGCACAGGAAGACCATTCAGCCATGTGTTAACCATGCCTGTGGGGTTAGCCACAAAATAGTCATCACCCTCAGAAACATTTTTTCCTACCACAAATAAGCAACATTTGATTCATGGTTCCATCCAAACATTCTCCGTGATTTTATATATTATCTCTATTCAAGCAGCAGAGAGTGTGAGATTGCAAGATTAGGTTCATCCCTGAATTCCACAGTTAATGTGGGAATGTCTCAGTTTGGGAAAGCAAAGCATCTGTTGTATATTGAATCAGTGGATCTGCCTGCACGTTGGATGGGATTAAGTACGTAATATCCCCACACAGCCCCTGGAACACAGCACGTGAAACAGGACTGTTGTCATTCCTTCGTTACTGAGGCTATTGCTAACGCGCCAACTAGTATATTACTTTCATGTTTTGTTTTGTTTTGTTTTAATTTTTAGTTATAGATGGACACAATATCTTTATTTTGTTTATTTAGGGTTTTTTTTTTTTTTTTTTTTTTGTAATGTGGTGCTGGGGAATGAACCCAGTGCCTCCCTTGTGCTAGGCAAGCACTCTACCACTAAGCCACAACCCCAGACCTCGTTTTTATTTTTAATCTGTAAATTATTGTTAGGTCCTCAGAGTAGGGTTCTTTTTTAGGATGAGTTATTATAGCTGAAGTGATACTTACTATTTGGATTCTAAATAATGTCTGTTTCTCTTCTTTCTTAATGAAAACTGTCAGTCAATCAGAGAAGATTATTTTATAACATTTTAAAATAATAATGACAAAAACTAGGTGAAATATACGTTGGTTCTCTCTGTTGTAGGGAAGTTACCAAATTCAAGTCTGGATATTTAGGTGAATGACCAAATAATAACTACTAGATTGTATTTGGGGAACTTAGGAGACCAAAAAAAAAAAAAAAAAAAAATAGAAAAAAAGTCACACAAAGCCATTTTCAATTTGGTTTCTTCCAAATAATAATTTGGAGTTCTAGGCCTATCCAGGGCTAATTTACCAATCCCAAAGTTAAGATATAGTTTGGAACCTCAACAGCCTAATAGCCAAGGTCAACTAAAGAATATTTTTAAAGTTAATTCATTAAGTATAAACCCAAACATATTGGAATTCGAAGGTTTTGTACTGGACATGGAGGAGTTAGATGAATTTTTTTTTTTCAACCACAAAATGTACTCACAAATGCGGACAAGAAGTGGCCACTCACCATAGATGAAATTCTGCCTGGAGAAGCAGTACCACCCAGGAAGGCAGTGCAGGATGAATGTCATGGAAAATTGTGACAAAACCACAATCCCCAATCCAAAGCTAACTTTACAGAGAAAATATAATCAATGGATGTAGGGCTTGAGATCTTTATCCTTCTGCAGATAGTAGAAGCCAATTAAAATATGGGCACAAAAGCACCAATGCCCTTGCTCTGCCAAGAATACTACTGACAGCTCTACCAAGTTCCCATGAAGAAGACTTAGCACATTTTTGCTATATATTTACTCCTTCTTATTTTTTCTTATCATAGGGACCAAGCAAGCACCCAAACCATCAGGTGCTGGTAGAAATGTGTCAGTGGACCTCACCCACTCCACAAAAAAACCAGGTAAGGAATATCTCACCGACTGCCTCACCACAGCTCAGCTCTGAAAACGTGCAGTGACAGTAACTGCAATAGTATTAGTTGCATCAGAAACAGCATCATCCCCCCACAGTGTGTCATAGCCAGGTTAACAGCTGGGCATATTGCTATAAAAACACTCCAAAATATTATCTTTGGGGGAATGTAAAGTGCTCTATGTACATATTAAATATTAATAAGAACCATAAAGGGGTATCAATTTAACAAGTACTTTCTATAATGTTCTTGGGGCCACGATGGACAAATACTGCAGTCACTGTGAGTTCTAGTTTTTATCACACTAAAGTTCTGTTCTTGTGTGATTCATTACAACATTCTTTTGACTGAAATGACGTATGTTCCTGATGTAGGAGAATGCTCTTTGTAAATTATGAAGGTGGCAATTCAGATTACCTTTTTTTTTTTTAAAGGATTCTATGAGACTTGGTCTTGCACATTAGTCTCTACTACCAACTTTCCCTGAGCAAGCACATGCTCCCTCCCACTCTCCCTCCTTCTCCTCTCCTCCTCTGTCCTCTCTTCCTTTCTCCTTCTTTCCATTTCTCTCTCCCCACCCCACTCCCACCAGTATCCTGGGAAGTACTTAAAGCCATGGGGCATTTTCCTGGACAATTTTACTTGAAGATTTTAAAACCAACATAAATAATGTAAAGAAAGAAATTTTAAGCTATAACACAAAAATTAAAGTTTGGGTTCAGGTGGACTGCTCCAAAAACTTTAAGTTGGCTAACCCTGTGCAGAATAGATACCTCTATTCAAATTACAAAAAAGTACCTCTTTCTGTTGCTCCTACTATAGACCAGTTAGAAAAGTTTCCTCTCTCTGGGCTGGCAGCCTAGAGCCAGAGCTGTCGAGTGGGTGAGCAGAGTGGGTGTTAAACTTTAGCTCACACTCATATGCCTTATCCAAGAGTCCTTGTGCCGTGTACAACCACCACAAGTGGTTAATAGTGACCTTGCTCTCTACAGGCACAGAATTCTTGTTTCTGCCCTTAGGGCTACTTTGGTATAAACTCTTGAGCAGTTCTGAAGATGTTTGTCTAATTATAGTTGCATACTGGAGTTGGGAACAGGGTAAAACACCCACGGGGCCTGGGGGGGGGGGGGGGAATAATTATGCCTAATTCAAAGCTAAAATAGCATAAGAAATTATCTCAAAATCAAAGGTAAGTGGGGATAATGAAGTTCAAAAATGCTTCTTGTTAAGTCTAAATAGGAATATAAAGAAGTTAAATTCTATATATCTATCAGTCTTTCAAAAGGTAGATACACCTATATATCTTTATCTATAGTTAAGGGATGTGCTTTACATATACTGATGTGCTTCATTGTTTCTGGGTACATGCCCAGCATTAATTTAGAGGATGCACTTTTCTATAAATTCTATTTTGTCATCAACTGCTACTTATCAAAAGTTATTTAAAAAAAAAAAAACTGTCATTTTGTATAATGAAGCCTTGTGATGGCTTTGTCCGTAATACCACCTCTCAACCACAATCCCAGGGACTCGCCACCCAGGCTTACCACCTAGACCTGTGCCTCCACGAAGAAAACCTCTACCACCAAATAATGTCACCGGGAAACCAGGAAGCACAGGTAGGGCCATCCTGTACCTTCCTTCTTCCTCCCTGGTTTCGGTTTTACTAGCCAACCACGGCCCTTCCTCATGGCTAGCACAGGCACCAGTCCCGCCTCTGGCGTGGAGGACAGCTGCTTATGTTGTAAGTTGCAGCTCTGAGGTCTCATCCTGACTCTGGATGGGTGGAGTGAAAGAAACAACCCCTGTGCATCTGAGCCAGCTTGCTTCTTAGACATCTGTGTGCCTGCAGCCTAGACAGAAGCTGACTCAGGCCCTTCAACAGGTGGATTATTTGGGACAGATGCTCTGTGTTGCCGAGCCCCCAGAGATAATGAAAATGTGATAACCTGTCATTGACTTATCATTCTGTCTCCTGAAATCCTGTACATCTCACCGAAAGCTCCCCTATCCACTAACCCCATGCCAGGCCCAGGAAGAGGTGGTAATAAACCACCTAGGTGACTGAGTTAAGCTCACTAAGCAGCCAGGAAGGGAGATGTCTTGGGGGTCAAGCTGCTCTCCCCTCCACACCTAGGTGCAGGTTCCTCTTCCACAGAAAATGCCACCCTCCCACCCCACACAGGCCTGGGATGCTCACACATCCCTCCTCTAGCTCCCCAAAGAATTCTCAACATTGCTTTCTCTGTTCAATGTGTCCTTGACACATTCTTCCATTACAGCAAAGAGCAATTATTTTACACCTGTTTTATGCCTGTTTGCATAGGCTGTGAGCTTTGTGATGACAGAAATCTTGATCTGTTTTCTCCAAATTGTCAAAACCAGATTCAGTGCTTAGCACATAGAGGATATTTGATGAGTTACAACCGAATGAATAAATGAACAGAATTAAGAATCAGTGAAAAATCAATTCAGTTCAGAGCAATGCTTTACCTCATTGCTATTAAGAGCTCTTCTCCTGGGAACTGACAGCAAATCATAGCATGTTTCTCATGGTTCCTTCTCCTCCCAAATCTCTGTTTCCTATTTGGAATGTAGAATTAGGATAAAAGTATTAAAAGCAACTTTGAAAGTGAAACAGAGAAGAGTTCTATGTGAAAGGGAGCGGACATCTCTTTTTGCTGGATAAAAGGAGGGCATGCTGATTGGAAGGTCTGTGATGTCTACGACAATCTCTAGATCCCCTAACTGTTTGGATGAACTCTAGATCCCCCGTGTCTGGAGGAGGAATCGGCCTCATTCATGCTTTTTGTGCTTTTCTGAGTCAAAGCCTCGTGACATGGCCTCGTGAGGATACCAGGCTTTCCTCATTAGTTATGATTCGAGGCAGCTGTGACATGAGTGCCAGTTGCCTGCAGGTCAGACTGAATGAGTCACAGACTGAAAGTGTTGCCTGAGTGTGCCCGTGGAATACCCAGGGGTCCGCCCCGCAGAGTCCCCTGGCAAGGCTGCAGGTCTTCAGCAGCAAATCAGTGGCCTTGACTCCTGTTACATAAAATCCTTCTGTCCTCTCAGTGAGTGTAGCTTTGGGACAGCAGCCCATCAAGCCCAAAGAAAACCATCAACACTTTCCCCTTCTGAGATTAACTCTGGTCACTGCTTCCCATGCCCCACCATCCAGGTCCAATCAAAGGAACTGGCTGCACTGAGAAGCCAAACAACAAACAAGGGCAGTAGTGCAGATTTGACCTGATTAACACCACAGAAAAGCATATCCTGAATCCAGGAAATCCGTCAGATGTCTGGGAGTCCTCTGAGGCTCTCTCCCGTGGCTGCAGGCACAGTCTTAGGCTGTTGCAGGGCACCTGCCATTTGTCCCCATTTTCGAGATCCACCAAGGCCTCTGAGTCCCACTCTCATTACCAGGGTGAAACTGCTGCCAGCATTTCCTGCTAACTCTGGAAAAGTGTGTGAGGGCTGCAGTTGACTTCCCTTGGTTTTTCTCCATGTCTTGTAGAGGCATTCTCTCTAGGACCAGGAGCATGAGTGTCTAGGGGTGGATCAGAGGCCCCTCTGCCTGACTCTCCTGGGATTCCATGCGGGGCCAGAGCCCTTGGGTCCAGTCATATCCCTTGACTGTCTATGGCCCAAGAAGGACTCCTATCCAGAAGAAATATAAAATCCAATCTAAACTCCTCTCTACTGTAAACACTTGGACTTGCCTGGACCATGGGATGGGTCCAGTTTTAGAGACTTAGGAGTATTTTTAGAGTGGAGGCATCACTGTTGAATACAGCAACCCCGGGTATCACTGTTCTGGCACTCAGGCCAGAATAATGGACATTATCCTAGTAATCTTTTTTTTCCTTCTTCTCTGGCCATCTCCCATGCCTGCCAGTTAAACTTCAAGTTGGGTCATTTCCTGATGTTCTTCCTACAACCTCACAAGAATAGTTCTCCTCCCTGCCTACTGAACACTCCTCTTATTGGCACATCCTCTGTGTAAACATTCCAACCCGCCCCAACACCTTAGATAACTGTAACCACTCCCACTCCTTGCCCCCACTGTGACCTTATCTAGTTCTTTCACAATATCTATGATATTTCAATACCCTTGGCTCACATGTCTACCTCCATCAAGAACCAGGTCTTGTTTCTCTCCAAGCCTGGCCAACAATGCCAAGCCACATGGTAAGTGCTTAACAAATATTTATTGAATAAATAAATGGGAGACTTGGCAATACTTCTATAAAGTCTTACTACTTTGGCTCTACATTACAGGAATCATCTCATCAGGTCGAGTAACTTTTCCACCCCCGAGAGCAACACTCAAACCTACTGGAATCCCCTCAGAGAAACCAGAGACAGACAAAAAGCAGCCAACTGTTCCTGCCTCTGGAGAAGAGCTTGGTTAGTATGTCAGTCCGTTTTCACTGGATGCTTAGCTATGAGGTACTAAAACAATTCAACTTTTGAGAGGGAATAAATCTCAGTTCTAGATCTTTTATTTTACTCAGTTTTATCATCAATTTGGGCATTTTCAATTTTAAAATTATACTTACTTTTAATACATTGTTATAGAATATGTTCCTTTCCTTAGTGGACATAGAATTTGCCAAGTTTATTTCCTAAAATGGCCTAGACTGTACAATCCTACTAAACCTCATGTTATTACTAACTACACATATCTTAAGTTACTAATGAGTATTAACTACTTGATTGTAATTTTTAATTCATTATTTATTATAGTCCAGACCATTTTACAGCAGGACACAATGAAAAGCCTTTTATTGTGGGTGAAGATGTATAAAAATAATAAAAGAAATGAAAGCTACAGAATTTATTTATTTTTTTTTAATTTATCTTTTAATTTTTTACAGACTGCATTTTGATTCATTGTACACAAATGGGGTACATCATTTCATTTCTGTGGTTGTACACGATGTAGATTCATGCCATTTGTGTAATCATACAGCAATTTAACTAGAAGAAATATTGACTGTCTTCAGTCTTTACTATTCTCCATTGTATTGTGAAGCTTTTCTTCTTTTTCACCAAAATTTTTTGTTATTTTCATTCTTAGGCAACACAACTGACTTTAGCTCAAGCCCAACAAGAGAAACAGATCATCTTGGGAAGCCCAGATTCAAAGGTACGTTTAGCTCTGCATCTTGAACTTTACATGGCTATTTGGGGAGGAAGGATCAGTCAGACTTTGCTATGTAACAATCATAAAATCTTAGTAGCTTACTGTAATAAAGATTTATTTTTCAAGTCTCTGAAAGTCAACTGAGGGATTGCTGACCTAGGATGTGCTTAGCAAGGTGCACCTGCTTTCTGAAGCAGGTATAGCTGGAGTCTGGTACAGTGATCTAATTCTGGTAACCAGGATAAGGAACCAACACTGAACCAGGAGAAGCCATTCACAGCAATACAAAGCAAAGAGACGTGGCATCCAAATACATAGCCAGATTTAGAGCTCATTTTTATGTTATATCTGCCAATAAACATTGGGCAAAAAAGGTCACTTAACCAAGCTCAACCAAAGATGGGGAAGTTTACTTTTTCCATGGACACAGTGAGTATTTTTAAATAATAAAGTATCACAGTAGGAGAGACATAATATAATATAGATCTCAGTATTTTCTTTTGTAATTTTTTTCTGAAGTGTAAAATTTGATCATTTTTAACATATATATTCACTCATGAAGCCATTATCACAATCGAAATAATAAACACAGCATGACTTGCAGACCTTTGTCATGTTCCTTTGTAATCCCCCTCCTCTGGTCCCTAGTCAATCCCTAGTCCCTAGGTAACCACAGATGTGCTCTATATGGTAGATTAGTATGCACATTACAGAATTTTATATAAATGAAAACATACATTTATGTTTGTTTTGTCTGGCTTATTTGGATCAACACAATTATTTGGAGATCCATCCATGTTACTCTGTATACCAGTAGTCCATCCCTTTTTATTACTGATAGTAATAAAAAATATTATATGAATATAAAATATTTTTTTCTTTAAACCTATTCATGATATTCAAGTGTTCCTAATTTATTTTTTACATTACCAATAAAATTGCTGTGCCACTCATGTACATGTCTTTGTATGGAAATGTGCTTTCATTCCTTTGGGGCAAATACTTAGGAAGGGAATAGCAAAATGATATCTGAGTTTATATTTAACATTTTAAGATTGTGAAACTGTTTTCCAAAGTGGTTGTACTGTTTTACCTTTCTGTAAGCAGTGATGAGGGTTCCAATTCTTCCACATCCTTTCCTGTATGATCAACTTTTTAAGTGTTAGCTATTTTAATAAGTGAGTAGTGGTATCTAATTTTTATTTCGGTTTGTTTTTCCCTAAATGACTAAGGTTGTTGAACATTGTTTTATGCATTTATTTTCCATCCATTTATATTTTTTTGGTGTATCCAAATTTTTGCCCACTTTTTAAATGGAATTGTCTACCTATTGAATTTTGAGTATATTTATGTTTTGAGTACAAGAACTTTTTCAGATATGTGCATTGCAAATATTTTCTCCCAGTATGTGTCTTCTCTTTTTAATTAATGAAGCTATTTACCAATTTTTATATGGAATTCACTTTCTTTAATAGGTATAGTACTTTATTTTCTTTAGTATTTTTTCTTCTTTAGTGAACTTTGGTAGCTTATGTCTTTCATAAGCCGTTAGTCCATTTTATCTAAGTTGTCAAATCTATTTACATTATGTTCATAATATTCCTTCACTCTCATTCTAACGTCTGGATTTTTTTGGTGTTACATCTAATAAATTATTGGCAAATCAAAGGTCACAAAGAGTCATGCCCCCATGATTTCCCTCTAGAAGTTTTACAATTTTGCATTTAGATTTCTGATGAACATTGAGTGAATGATGTATTGATTTTGTATATGATACAAACTATGAATTCATGTCCACTTTCTTGATTTTGAATATACATTTGTTACAGCATTATTTATTGAAATAACGTCTTTCTCGACTGAACTATATTTTTACTTTTGTCAAAAATCAATTGCCCACATGTATGTGAATCTGTGTTTGGTCTCTCTAGTCTGTTCTATTGATCTACTTATCTACCTTTATACCAATACAACACTTTCTGGATTCCTATGTTTTATAATAAATTTTGCAATCAGATTGTGCTAGTCATCCATCATTGTTATTTTTTAAAGCTGCTTTGGTGATTCTGTATCCTTTTCATTTCCATATGAATTTTAGAAACAGCTTGTCACTGTCTAAAAAACAGTTTGCTTGGATTTTGATTGAAATTAGGTTGGAGCTATAGGTCATCTGGGGAACAATTCACAACTAAATAGCGAACATAGTATATCCTACCATTTACTTAGGTCTTTTAATTTCTCTCACCAATGTTTTATAGTTTTCATTGTAAAGAAAATCATAAAATTCATGTTTTAATTTCAATTTCCAATTGTTTATTGCTAATATGTAAAAACAATTGATTTTTGTACAGTGATCTTATATGATCTTTGATATTGTTAGGAATAATCTTCACCTTGCCTTTTTTTCTCTATTCATCCCATCTAGCCTCTTTTTTAACCTGCTTTTAAATTCAGCATTTTATGACTCTGTTTTATCTTTTTTGATGTGCGACATCTGTCACTTTTTGTTATTTTAGTTGTTGCTTTGGGGTTCACAGTCTGCGTCTTTAGCTTATCATAATCTACCTTCCCACAAAATGAAAAGAAACTTCACATATAAGAACCTTATACTCACCCAGCTTCTTTTCTCTCCTCCTGGCCATTAGGCTGTTGTTGCCATGTGTTATATTTTCACACTATACTCAATAATTCTTATTTTTTGAACAATAAATTATCTTGAAGAGAGATTTAAATAATGAGTAAAGTGTTTTATATATTTGTTTATCTAGTTACAGTTTCCATGATCTTCATCCCTTTGGGTGGATCCTTATTTCCACCTGGTGTTATTTTTCCTTCCTCCTGAACTTCCTTCTGTATACTTTATAGTATGACTCTGCTTGTAATGAATTCTGATAGGTTTTATAATTCTGAAAAGTATGTTGCTTTATTTTTCCAAGATCACTTCACAAGTTATTGAATCCTGCATGATACATTTTTTTCTTTCTGTATTTGAAGATGCTGCTGTTGTCTTTTGTGCATTCCTTCCAATCAAAAGTCGACCACAATCTATATCTTTGTCATTCTATATATGTCTTTTTTTCTATCTCCTTTTAATACTTTTCTCTTTTCACTGGTTTTGAGAAATTAGATAATGATTGGTAGAGTTCTCTTCTTGTCTAATGAGCTTTATTTTATGGGCTTTTTGGATTTATGGGTTTATAAGTTACTATATTTGGAATATTTGGGGCCATTATTTCTTAAAATTTTTTCTTTCTACCCGCCTCAGGTACTCCAATTATATGTACATTAGACACTTGAAGTCATCCACAGTCACTGATGTTGATTGTTTTTAATTCTTTCTCTCCATTTTTTTTTATTTTGGATAGTTTTATTGCTATGTCTTCAAGTTCACTATCTTTTATTTTGTAACCTATTGTGTTGATTCCAGTGTAGTTTGCATCTTATATTTTGATCCAATGTAGTTTGCATCTTATATTTTGTAGTTGTTTAACTCTAGAGATCTGTTGTGGGTATTTTTTATATTTCCCATGTCTTAACTTTTTGAGCATATGAATCATAATCATAACTGTCAATTGTCTTATCTGATGATTCTAACATCTATGCAAGTTCTGGATTACTTTCAAATGATTGATTTTTTCTTCTCAGTTTGGGTAACATTTTCCAGTGAATAGCACCTTATTGGGTGCTAGATATACATATGCATACTTATACATACACACACATAGATACATACACACATATATATATACACATACACATATATACATACCTACATATATGTTTACATATACATATGTAGATATGGAGAGAGGTACGTATATGTGTGTGAATATTTACACACAGACACATATGTATATATACACGTGTGTGTGTGTGTGTGTGTGTGTGTGTATAATTCCTAAAGGATTCTTGAGTCTTGTTTTGTGGCATAAATTACTTGCACCTATTGGATCTTTTTAAGTCTAGCTTTTAAGATTTATTGGAAGAGACCAGAACTATGTTCAATATCAGGTTCATTATTCCTCACTTCTGAGGTAAGATTCAATGCCCCATAAATTATGAGGTATAAACCAAGCCCCTAGAGATCAAATTAATTTTGAATATTAACACAGTATAAAATTGTTTAGTAAGAAAAATAAGCAACATCCATATCATGTATTCCAGAGATAGGATTTTAGACTTTTGCAAGTTTAAGCCAATGATAGCACTGCTTTCAAGCATCTACTCTTAATGAAGTGACTCAATACCCTCAAGCAGATAATTATATTATGCGCTCACCTCCATCTCCTTCCTGGGTTTCAAAATTCCTAAAATGCCAGAGTTTTCTCTTAGGTCCTCACGTGCGATACATCCAAAAGCCAGACAACAGGCCCTGCTCCATCACCGACTCCGTCAAACGGTTCCCCACGGAGGAAGCCATGGAGGGGAATGCCACCAGCCCACCACAGAACCCACCCACCAACCTCACTGTGGTCACTGTGGAGGGCTGCCCCTCATTTGTCATCTTGGACTGGGAAAAGCCACTAAATGACACTGTAACAGGTACGATCTTGGCCTGAGGACTTGTTACTAAGGTGGTGATACTTGTCTAGGAAATCAGGATCGGGTCCTCGTTTTCTGGAAGATTAAACCCCTGAGAAGCATGGAGGCAAGTATAGAAAGCAAGTTTTATTAAAGAGACAGAACAGAGCTAGCAGACTTCTCCAGAGAGAAGCTGGGACCCAGAGTTGGTGCCCTGGGAGGGGGTGTGTCTTGCTTTTTTATAGAACCCCACCTTCTTTTTCTTTCCTGCATACATGCTCAAAAGCAGGAAAGAGCAGCCCTAGAAGGCAATCACTTGAATTGGAAAATGCAGTCCTTCCCACCACCTCCACAGGAGGTGGAGGTGTTAACAGCTGGGTGAGTGGGGGAAGTGTGATCTAGAGGTTAGCTGTGAGCAACCCATTTCCTTTTCTTCGATTACCAGCTACCTGTCCTTTGCCCCTGCCTCAGTGGGAAGCTCTGACAGCACAAGTTCTCTGGAGCAGGTACCCTGGCCAAACTGATAAGGGAAGGCCATCTGAGGAGTAGCAAGTCCTAGCAGAATTCTGCTGACCTTAAGGCACATTGTCAAAAGTGTGATGGGATGGGAAACACCACCTTTGTCCTTGTATCAGGCTCCCTGTTAATACAAAAGATCTCTTTAAGCTGTACCCCTTCTATCTCCTCTCAAAACCCTCTTTTACAATTTGAAGACAGACACAGCTGGTCTTTTCACTATCAAGAATATACACAAAGAGTTTGCCACTGCTTATGATATTTAAACTAGATTTCCTTTTATCAGCCCAACTTCTAAACTGGCCTAGGACTGTCTTTAGAAAAATTGAATTTTAAAAATCAATTCCTGGGTGATTTTTTGCTCATCTCAGGAAATTGTGATTCTCCCAGATGCGTCATCAAATCCCTCTAAAAATCATTGTGAAAAATAAAAACCCCTGGCTCTATTCTTTGAACTGCTTATATGGCAATTTGATTCTGCAATAGTGAACAGAGAGTCAAACATGAGATGAAAAGTAGGAATAAAGACCAATGCCTAGGTCAGTGGAGAACACTGCAAATAGCCTGCCTGTGTCCGTGTGGTTCCTGCTGCCAGGTACCTGGTACCAGGAGTAAAAGGGACAACAAGAAGCTGTCAGCAGTAGAAAGGAGCAGTGCACAGGGTGGGAGATTCAGGATCTGCTGAAAACATTTCCTGCTTTGAAAATGTAAGGGGAAAACAACAGCTATTTCTCCTTAACCAAACCTTGTGATCTCGGCAACTTCCAGTTTAAGTGGCTTATCTTTGCTTAGCTGGCCCTCTCTACCATACCATGTGCACTTCCCTTTCTCCTGCAAAGTTAGCCTTTGCTTGGAGGAAGAACCAGCCCCCGCGTGGGTTTCTCCCACATGCCTAGTCCTGCTTGTTTACCTGAGACCATGCCTGCTGGTACTACCATCCCAATACATAAAAATCAGTCCATTAGCATTGAGTATCTATATTGGATTAAAACATCTAAAACTTTCTGTCCTTTTACTTTGATAATAAGGAGGTCCTGTGAAAGTCTGGGGCTGTTTCCTTAAAGCCAAATAGTCTCTGAAATTTCATTTACCCTAAAGATGTAGAATATGAAATTAGAATTGGTTAATCTAATTATCTAACAGATACCTTCTTGGATAATATCTGATTTAACTCTTTAAGGTTGTAGTATTTTCCTTTCTGATTCATCTGTACTAATATTTTAATTATGTAAATTTATAATTTCTAAGAATTATAAATAGATTATACTTTATAAATCTAATTGACTACTTTTATAATGTTTCTAGATGTTAATAGGCTGCTGGGAATTTTTTCACAAGATACATGACTTATTATAACAATTTCATGAGCAAGGACCACTTCTCTTTATCCATAGGATTATCTAAATAGAAATAAGTCCTTATTTAACCACCATTCTCCTACTTCATATTTAACTATTAGAACATTTGCCATAATGATCTGCTCTATTTTTCCCATTTTTTGTTTATTTTAGTATTACATCAAATACTTCTTGATTTCAAACATGATTGTTTACAAATCAGCAGTTCAAAAAGTTCAAAACCACAGAACTGGTTTTGCAATAAGGAATTGAGTAAAATAACAAAAAAATGAACTGTAGCCCCTATTTCCAGGGTTGAGTTCTATCAGTAATCTTTTAGCTGACAAGTACACATTCCCCTTCACTGAATATATTCAAACTTAGTTGCCTCTATATATCCCTTCTACTCTCAAGTGTAAAAAGGTGCATTAAGAAATTGGTGTAGCTTGGGTCCTTGTACAGTGTCAAATTAGGTTAGTTATAATTTGCTGCAGTGTGATATTCCAAGAGCATACTGACATAGATTTAAATCCCAGGTCAGCTATGGTCTAGTAACTCTTTGAGCCTTAGTTTCAATAATAATAATAATGATAATAATAACAACAACAATGTTCATTATTATCAATTTATCCTGAGGAAAAAATTAAACATGAAATTTGAATATGAAACATAACTGTTAATGTTTGTCAATAGAGTAATAGTAGGAGCAAGTTTAAAGTTGGTAGACATATGAAAAGTTATCCCTTTAAAGTGTCAAAAATGAAAGATAAATTTTCAAAGCACAAGACAAGTATAAATTCAAAAGTTAGAATCCTTAGAGAAATTCTAAATCTCTTTGATTATAAAGCAAGCTTCTAAGTCCATTTTGAAAACGCTAATCTCCAGGGGAAAAAATATCGGTAAACAAACTTTTATAACTTTAAGCAAATGAAAATTAGAGAAGATATGTACCAGAAGTTTAACTACCAAAAGTCCAGGTTAACACTAAGGAGGAGAGCCCACAGTTAACAAGGAATGTCCCAAGCCAAAGATGTTTTTTGAAGGTGATTACTTTGGTGCATAATTAACTAGACTTCATAAAAATAGTAGAGTTTCCTAAGAAATTGGTTTTTTGATGACTAAGCAGCATTTGAATCTTTCGGAATGGAATCTTTTAAAATTTTCATGGCCTTATTTTCAAAACACAACTCAGGGATAAGAATCAATAAAAGCAACAATGATAATAAGTATGACCTGTTGAACAAAATCATGCAAAATACTACTAGGCACTTTCCATTTGTTCTTAATATAACCCACATAAGCAACACCATGAAGAGATATCGTTGACATTCTGCAGATGGGAAAACTCACGTGGCTTGGTTTGTCTCTTTACTTCAGTCATTTGGTTCCCCCCACCCTTTATTTTTTTTTTTTTAACTTACATTTTAACAACTGCAAATATCCCTTCTGAGATATAGATATAAAACAGACTGATTTGAATTTAACATCCTCTTCTCCCTCCCTTTCCACTCTCTACTAAAATAGCCAATGGGGTAATAAGTCGAGGTCAGAAGGGAGTCTGAGTAAGGTAGTACTCAGTCAGTGACTAGTCCTTCAGTAACTGCTCTGCTGTTGTCCAGATACAGTGGCCCCTGTCTTCAACTTTAACTTTGGGTTTCCGGAAGAATGATCATTTAGCAAATGTTCAGAAAAAGTCATCCTCCTTTTTGGGTTTTTAAAATAAGCTATTAATAGTCCTTCCCAGATTGAAGTGAGAGATTTTTGGTCTTCCTAGCTTATTCTGGTTTTGGTTTTATTTCCAGAGTTCATCTTACACCTTTGGTCTTAGTACAATTGCAAAAACCCTCTAACTTGGCAGCTCTTTTACTGCCTCCCTACCTTATGTGATGCCCTGTTTGTGTGTATTTCTTCATATCCATGGGGCTGATTTTGAGTGGGGAGGTGTAGTTTGTTTTGTAGCTCTGTCATATTATCACATGCATTAAGCTAAATCCCAACTGAGAACAGGGAAAACCAACTAACAAATCTGTAAATTAAAGTCTCTTATTCTGAAAGTCTTTCTCTTTTGGTGGTCCCTATAAGTTGATAGAAACATGTAAGTGAAATTTATGCATATCCATGTGTAGGCTTTAAGGATATATTTTTTAATATAAAGAAAATTACCAAGGGAGCATAACTTTTGTTAGTAGGTACAAAATTCTCCTAATTCTATAGTTCCAAATAATGAACTCTAATAAAGGAGTTTATTATTTGGTTAACAGTTATTTGTTGATATGGCTTTAAGCTCAAAGAATTCTTTTTGCTGCAGTATCACATCCTTAGTGGCCTAAACCCAACTCTGTTGTAGAGCCCCATAGAGGAGGAACATGGTTTCTAGGCAAGCACAGTCCCTGATACGGAGCTTTCCCCAAACTGGGCTTCCTGACACTGGCAAACTTTCTGACTTACCTAAAGAATCATGGACTCTATGCCCAAAGCAACCACAAGAGGGTCATCAGTCTTCACCAGTTACCAGACCTTCCTCTGCTCTGGTAAAGGGAAAGCAGAATTAGTCTGTAAGCATCTCTCAAAATGCTTTTGGAACCTTCGTCAGCTGGTGACCACTCCATCTGGAAATTGCTGATGAGTAAGATCAGTATGTCTCTAGAAGTACAATCTTAGTTGCTCACCCTTATGTATGTGGCTCTATTATGCTGTTAACTTTAAGAAAAATTAAATCATTTGGGATATGAAGGCAAGTGTCTAAGGTTTTTTTGTTTGTTTTTGTTTTCACTTTTACAGAATATGAAGTTATATCCAGAGAAAATGGGTCATTCAGTGGGAAGAACAAGTCCATTCAAGTTACAAATCAAACCTTCTCTACAGTAGAAAATCTGAAACCAGACACAAGGTAAGCCCCAGTGCTACTGCAGGTGAGTTTGGAGTGCAGAAATCATAACCACAAGAAGACGTAGAATGATGTCATCTTCTCCAGCATAAGGGAAGTTCTAATTTACATTTCACTCTAGCTTTTTGAACAAGACATAAATACCTTTGGAGTCATGTTTTGAAAATAGGCAAGTATTGTTGGGGGCACAGGGGCCAACAAGATGGTGGTGTAAGTTATCAGGGCACTTGGCAGCATAACAAAATAGAAGGACATTGATATTAAATGTTGGTATTAAATACCAAAGTATCTCTGGGTCAGAAATGAACTGGGTTGTGCATGATGTAAAGTAGATTTGAAGCACGAAAGGATTTGGCTCCCACGGTAGAAAACGGAAGGTAAGGAAGTGGGGACCCTGTGATAACATGTAGGTGAGATCTTTTAATAGTTAATACTTCAAATAACTTAACACAATACTGGTCTCAGATTCAGTGATCCTGGGACTTTTATCATGATAAAATGAGAATAGAGTTTGACAGTGGAATTGCATATTTTTAACATTGCTGTATGATAAGGTACTTTTCTAGGTATCCCTTATTACACATTGATACCAGGTATCATTTTGTGATTCTTCTTTAAATCTAAAATACCAATATTTTATCAGTTCATTTCATTATTGAAAAAAAAAAAAAAACAAGGGTCTTAGATATTTCTGGGAATATAGTAAGGAAGTTTCAAGAAGGAGTTTCCTTATTTTCCCCTAAGTTTCACTTCTAATACCTCTCTCTGTCATCAATTCACTGAGTCGAATTGGGTATTGATAGTGACAGCCCATTTTTGCTCTGTAGTAGGAAAATTCATCTTATCTTTTTTGTGAAAAGAAGCATCTAATTCATTATAGATGGTTTGCTGTGTATAAACTTTAGTCCTATATTGCAAAAATACTACTTCTTCCACAAATGTGATTTTTTCTTAAGTTTTCTATTTTGAGCTGTGGAAATTTTTCTAACTGCCAATTTTCTTGAATGATTTAAATCAGCCAAGATAAGCACATATTTCAATACAAAACCACTTGATGGTCTTGGTTCTATTTCCTTAGACAAGATTGAGAGAGACAGAGCACATGCCTATTTGTACCATAATATATTTTAAAGAAAGAGTAAAAGAGAAAAAGCATCATTTAATTTGGTCTTTTTAATAGGTAGATTTGTGCTTACAAAACTTGGATGGTATTTCTCTTCAGTTTTCTACTTCTTATTCCACTTAATAAAAAGCGACCCGTGTATACAATGCATTCATTGAAAGTCGTCCAGTTTCTAAATGTGCATTGTGTTCCTTTTCTGAATCGGGCTGTCCTCAGAACTTCTCACAGTGCACCAAAATGTAGAACAGTTATTCCAGTGACATTTGAAGCCCAATTTGTTTGTAAAAGGTTTGCCTTTCCATCCAGCTAACATTTATTAAGTGACAATGATGTGCATAGCACTGTGCTTGGTGTTGTGGCTACAAACAGGAAGAAACCTGGTGCCTGCCCATAGGTTCGAGGTGAGCGAAAGGCAGCTAATGACCAAGTTTTCTCTACCAAGCGGCAAGAGCCCTGGGAGAAGTATGCCCAAGATGTTGTGGGAGCTCAGAGTGAATGGCACTTCACCAAGTCTGGGGAAATTAGGAAACTTTTCTTAGAAGAGGTGACAGCTGGGCTCAGGCTTACAGAATGAGTAGAAGAGAGCTGAGCTAACCAGATGATTGTGATAGGAGACAAGAGTGTCAGAGAGAATAGCATGTGTCTGGACAGGAGCAATTGAATTACAGCTGTTAAATTCCCTCAGGGTTTTGGGATTCCCTAATTAATAACTGGAAGACAATAGCTTCTCAAAGAATTTCTATAGCTGCATTGTGCTACTTGCAGATACATATGAATCATTTATTTTAGCAGCATATTCCACCACTTGACCTAACAAGAAAATGTGACATCTGAAAACAGAGGATAGTTACTGGCTGATTATTACACACCAGCATGGATGTAGAGCTTGGTGTTAGATCATTTAACCCCGGAGGGGTAAGGCAGAGATTAAAGATTTGTAGACTGGTTGTAGTCAGAAATGTGAAATGGTCACACACTGTCTTGGAAACAAAACCACAATGCTCCCTTTTTCCTTCTTACAGGGAAAGTCAACCTGCCTGTTTTTAATAATTTAGACAGGTTTATATCTATTCAGAAAAAACTCCAGAACTTTCTCACAGTAAGGGGCCAGCAGCTGTCTTGCTGATAGGAGAGTTCAACTCCACATCTGGCATTAGATGTTCCTGTCTGTAGAGTAGAGCCTCGTGGCCACCCTGGGACACATGGGTGCAGCTCCAAAGGCAGCACAGGGTCTCCCCAGCCCAAGGAGACCACATCCCACCATGCCTGCCGGCAGCTGCAGTGGGATGTGGTCACAAGTGTGCACAGGGAAGGGGACACATAATATTCAGTTAAGTGAGGCAAAGGAGATCTGCTAACACAGACAAACCCCAGTCTCTCTCTTTAGAGGACCCATCTCTCATTCCTAAAATAAAATGTAGATGTTGGTAGCCAACTAAATTCATCTAACCCATTCCCCAATATTTGCTTTCCATTTATTTATTCCTCTCCTTCCTTATAGTCATCCAAGAACACCAATCCTCTCTCTTTAGGCAATGTGTGGCTCTTGTTGAACTAAAAGAAAAATATTAAAAGGAGACCCTCTTGTCCAGAGCAAACCGCTTTGCAAGACTGCTGATTATTTTCAGTTCTGTGAACAGAGGAACTGATAAAGCATGTTTTAAACAAGAAGTCTTGCACCAATTCTTACAGAGCCTGAAGGTGTGGATTGGCTGATCTCTAAATTCTCTTGTATCTGACAATCCTGTGGTAGCCAAAACCGTGAGAGAAGTTGGTGAGAAAACTGGGACTGAAAGTGAAACTAAAACCTAGATCAGTCTCATACATAATAGTTTCAGTAAAACACTTTACTTTGACTCTAGCTCCAGTCTACAATTTTTTTTGGATAAATTGGTTTTAGCACACATTTTGATAATATGCATTGATGGGCCTGATGAACTGTTTGCCAATATGAATAGACACACAATCACTGCATCCTAAAAAAGTCCTTATCTACATTTCTGTTCCAAAAAGTCCCCTTCTCCCCTCACTTATTGAAAATCTGAAGAATTTGTTGCATGTGTGCCAGACATAAATGTGATCCAGCAATTTCCTAACCTATGGAACACGTGCTCTGATAATTAGGATAAATCAAATTCATTTCATCGGTTCAAGTATTTTTTTTTTTTTTTTTTTTTTTTTTTTTTTTCCTTTGTCAGTGAAGGAGGATTTTGGAGAACAGCCCCTGAGACTAAAACTTACCAAAGAGGCAGCAATGATTGGTTGGGACTCTTGTTTATGTTGTTTGGTTTAATAAAATGTTGGTACTGAGGATAAGCTAGAAGAGAGGCAGCAACTCCTTATACAACTGTAAATCTGGCTGAATGAAACAGACATGAGGAATAGCCATTATACCCTTTTCATAGTGTTTTTGTGAAATTCTGGTCTTCAAATTCTGTATTTTCAACATCTCTTCTCAAGGGCTTTGTAGATAGAAATAAAACAAGTGGCCAAAACATCAGACGTTTTATTTAGTTTTATTATAGGTGTAGGCAGCAGAAGAGCTATTTCTTCCTTGTTAAAGAAGTTTAGCAACTTTTCATCAGGCCAAAGCCCAGTTCTCTCAGAGCATAGAACTTCACTAGTCTATAAAGACAGCAATTCTTCCTCTCACATTACCATATATATTTTTATTACATTTTCTTCAAATTCCTTGGTATCTGGGGAGGGGCTGAGCGGACATCATGGCAGCACTACAGAATTAGAAGTGCTGGAATTTCCAAATCTGAAATTTCTAATACCCACAGAAACGGAGGACCCAAGAAATGTCCCTGAGGGTGTAATGGCAGCTACTTTATGATTCTCTGTGATTGCTGATTCCCTGCTCTCCCTTCTGTCCCTGATTTATTTTATTTTATTTTATTTTATTTTTGAAGTGGTGTCTCATTACATTGCCCAGACCGGCCTCAAATTCTCAATCCTCTGCCTCAGACTTGAATAGCTGCTATAACAGGTGTTGTGTCTGCACAGCCCTGCCCCCTTGCTCCTTACCTGTATGCCCAAATCTACACAATGACTTCACATGTGGCAGGTCTCCAGAAATGCTTACTATATGCTTACAATGTCCCTGGAGACAATCACACCAACTGGTTAACTGCATTTCCCTATTCCCCTGAGTGGCTCTTACTTTTTTTTCCCCCCTCCTTCCTTATTCTGCTTTTCCATTTCTCTCACTGTGGTGGAAACCCCTTAAATGGGGTAGTAATATTTTAAGACTGCAATAGGGATAAAATCAGCTTGCCAAACTATTATAGGGTGGCCTTTCCATATAAACATTAGTTTGCTTGAGGTTTATGTGGCTCTTGTCAAACTAGGTTTTTAAACAAATAGAGAGTATGTAACTAAAAAGTTCATCAAACAATGAAAACTATAGTTCAGCTCTATATGTTGGGCAAGAATAGAAGGAAAGGGAAGAGAAAATGACAGAAGTGTCTGTTCCAGCTAGATCCTTGGGGCTTTACCCCCATTCCATTGTTTGAGAAGTTCATCTAAGGCTAGATACTAAAGGGTAGATAGTCCCATCTCTGACAATTTAGCTTGTGAACCACAAATCATACTGTTTAAAATCCTAGATTTTTACTCTTCAATGAATTGATGTATTTATTTTATATTATATTTATTTATTTACTCTTTTTGCAGTACTGGGGATTGAACCTAGGGCCTTGTGCTTGCAAGGCAAGCACTCTACCAACTGAGCTATACCCCCAGCCCACATTATATTTTATTTAATATAAAATTGCTAAGTTGCTTAGGGCCTCAGTAAATTGCCGAGTCTGACATTGAATTTATGATTGATCCTCCTGCCTTCAGCTTCCCAAGTTGTTGGGATTACAGGTGTGCACCACTGCGCCTGGCATATTTTAAAATTCTTATGCTGATTTTCATCGTTGCTTTCAAAATTGTTGGTCTCCAACTCTACCCTCTTTGCCATTTAGGATCATGTTTTAGAGCTTTCTAGACTCTTTAATGAAATCTAACTTTTCTCTTTCTTAGCCTATGGAGCTATTTGAATGTAGGCAGATTTATTCACTAAGGGTCATGGACCCTTATAGTCAAAGCAAGTATGTTGACATCAAAGAATTCTACATTGGGAGTTCTGTGGAAGTGTTTGTCAAATTCCCCAATAACAAAGGAACCTCTTATTTAAAAACAAAATCCTGTAGAGACACTAGCTAATATATATTATATATCATTATGTATCAGGTACCTTGCATTTACATTCATTACCTCATTGAATTCTCACAAAAACCTCAGATATTTTTATGTCCTTATGAGGTTATAATAACTATTATTCTCATAAATTATATTATCCTAATTTTTATGTATGAAGAACAAGGTTAGAAAGTTCAACTTACCTTAAAAAATCACATTAGTGGGCTTTGAACACATCTTTCTGGCTTGAGAACACATGTCCTTAACCACTGAACCATAACACCTTGTGGTTGGGATAAATGGAAAGACTATTTCTGCTAGGATCTACACCATCTCAGGTACAGCACGGCATGGCATCCTGCAAGGGGGTGTTAATGTACTTGGATTATTCTCAATGAGGCTTGAAGGCTTGCCATTGGTACAGCACTCCTTGTAGATATTCATTTAAATATTCATTTTTGTTACAGTAGGTTTTATAAATGTTTTTAATTTTCATTTTTTCCAGAAATATACATACATATTTTTCTTTACTCTGGTTTGTCTCCATGAACTCATGCTTAAGTTTAATCCCCTTGGTGAGGTATTAAGAGGGTGGAAACTTAATTTGACAATGGTGTTCAGAGGTAGGGCCTTTGGTTAGGGTTACACAGAACAGGGTGAAGCTCCCATGGTTGAATCCTCATGGCTTTATAAAGAGATTCAGACACATGACTTGGCCGTCACCATGTGATGCTTAGTGCCACCTCAGGACTCTGTAAGCAAAAATGCCATCAACAGATGTGACTGCTAGACCTTGTACCTCAAGAACCATGAGCCAAAATATACCTATTTTCTTTAAAGTAGGTTGCCCCAGGTATTTTGTATTACTTAATGAAAAATAGACTTAACTACTGGACCATGCTGCAAGTCTAAAACAGTATTAAAACTCAAATTCTAGAAAAGCAGTTCCTTTCTACTCTTAAAGTCTGTTTCCAAGAAGCAAACGTTTTTTTAAATTCCTCTAGCTATTTCTTCTCTTAATTAAATTCCTATTTCTAGACCAACCATTTCTCGAAATGGTCAAACACACCATCTCTTTGTTCTCAGGTTGTTTGTTTTAGGAAACACCTCTTTCCAAATCCCTTGCCATCATCTTTTGCCTATGTTGAATCCCCTAATTCCTGTAGCCATGTCTCCCTCCTTTGTTTACTCCCTCATTTTGTGGCTTCTGTAGAAACATATCTTGGGAAAATATATTTAAGACTTTTTTTTTTATTTATATGCTTTTAAAAGTCCATGTTTTACTTTGATATCATTGGTGTTGGATAGAATCATGATAAAATGAAGACTTCTTTTTTATTTTTACAGACTGCATTTTGATTCATTGTACACAAATGGGGTACATCTTTTCATTTCTATGGTTGTGCACGATGTAGATTCATACCATTCATGGAATCATACATGTCCATAGGGTAATGATGTCTGTCTCATTCCACCATTTTTCATACCCCACTTCCCTCTCATCTCCCTCTTGGTAATCTAAAGTTCCTCCATTCTTCTCTCACTACATGTATGAATGGCATACATGTTTTCATGTCAGCATTTCTTATGGTAAATGACAGTGACATCCTACATCAGCTGTTCAATTTACTTTTGAAGGCATTGTTTCATTTTTTTTCTAACTTCCACTGTTACTACTAAGAAGTTGAACATCATTTTGGTACTGAATACTTTGAATGGAACCCACTGTTTTGTTCTCAGTTGTTAGTATCTTATAAAGATAAGAACTTTTTATCTTATAAAGATAAGTCCCTTCAGAACTCTGAAATTTTGCAACTCATGCACTTTAATCCTTTCTTTTCTTTTTTTCATTTTGCTGGGCACACAATCAGCCTTTTCCATATGGAAACTCATCTTTTAGTTCTAGGAAATTTCTTATATGATTTCTGCAGTAATTTTCTACTATCCCTTCCCCGTTTTCTAGAATTCCTACTAGTTGAGTACTAAACTCTCTAGAATAATCCTCCAATTTTCTTATATTCTCTTATTTTGTATCTTTGACTTTTAGTTCTAATATTTTTAGAATGTTTTCAAGTTTAGCTTCTAAAATTATTTCTTTTTTTAAATTTCGAAGAATTTCATTGGCTAAAAACTTTTAAGCAGCATCCTCTACTGTCTCCTAAGTATGATCAATATTTTCTTTGAGATGTTAAAGATCTATGTGTTCATCTCATGACAAAAAGTGGTTTTGGGGAAAGATTTTGGCATCACAAACTTTGTTTATATAAAATTTAATCAGTCAAAAAATGTCCTCAGGTTGTTAATTAAACTCAGTTTAAAATTATTTCTTCACAACTTGTCAAGTATCATAAAAGGCTGGCAAACACCAGGAAAAGTAGCTTATGAATATTTGTAGGCATGCTACAAATGAAGCGTAAGTGTAAATAACTGAAATAAAAAGACACAGGGATGATTTCAACAATCAGATTTGGCCAAGCCGCAGCACTGCAGGCAATGGCCTGGAATGAATGTGGAATGCATTTCCACATGAATCAAACTCCAGATGCCTGTGATTTCTTTTCCCTTCCATTTTCAATTCACCAATTTTATGAACTTTGCTTTTGTTGTGTTTTTGAATCTCTGAAAAATAGTCCATATATGAATGGACTACATGTATGAATGGCATACATGTTTTCATGTCAGCATTTCTTATGGTAAACGACAATGATATCTTACATCAATTGTTCAATTTACAAAATGCTTTCATTTGCATTCACTTATTAAAAATCCTAAAGGAAATGTAAGTTTTAATTCCCATTTCACAAAGTTTTGAAGTTGGAAAAAGCAAAGACAGTAATTGTATAGTAGTTATGGGCCTCATTATTCTCAGCTAAAATTTAGAATAATGCTGCACAGGGTTTTTGTGTTGGATTACTTTATATATGCAGAATGATTTATGGATCTGACACATAGGAAGCATTTAAAAAAGTGTTCGCCATTGTTGTAATGTTAAAATCTTACACTAGATTCTAACTATTCTAATGAAACACCACAGGGATCAAGAAAGTGACTCCTTGAGACTCAGAAAGTTCTTTTTTTATTGCTATCTTGGTACCATCTATACCAAAAATCATGTACTTCTGGGACTCACATAGTACTGTCAGTTAATTCAGGTTAGTTTTAAATTTATTTATTCTGCTGTTAACTTTGCTGCTGAAAGAAAACCACTTTTAGGCAAATGACAAATCACTTTACTATTTAAATTTCCAAAGTATTCTCTATGCATCTTATAAATAAAATTTGTCAAATACTGCACAATTTAATAATTCTTAGGGATAGAAAAGTCCTTATGATTCTAAAGGATATTGGGGTTTTTTTGTTTTTTGATTTTTTTAAAGTTTATTTTTATTGTACACAAATGGGATACATACTGTTTGTACATGAAGTAAAGACATACCATTTGTGTAGTCATACTTTTACATAGGATAATAGTGTTTGATTCATTCTGTTTTTTCCTCCCCCCTACCCCTCCTACCCCTCTTTTCCCTCTATACAGTCCCTCCTTCCTCCATTCTTACCTCCTTCTCACCCCCCACTACGTGTCATCATCCACTGATCAGGGAGATCATTCGTACTTTGGATTTTTGAGATTGGCTTATCTCACTTAGCATGATATTCTCCAATTTCATACATTTGCCTGCAAATGCCATAATTTTATTATTCTTTATGGCTGAGTAATATTCCATTGTATGTATGTACCACAGTTTATCCATTCATCAATTGAAGGGCATCTAGGTTGGTTCCACAATCTGGCTATTGTGAATTGAGCAGCTATGAATATTGATGTGGCTGCATCTCTGTAGTATGCTGATTTTAAGTCCTTTGGGTATAGGCCAAGGAGTGGGATAGCTGGGTCAAATGGTGGTTCCATTCCAAGTTTTCTAAGGAATCTCCACACTGCTTTCCAGAGTGGCTGCACTAATTTGCAGCCCCACCAGCAATGTATGAGTGTACCTTTCTCCCCACATCCTCACCAACACCTGTTATTGCTTGTATTCTTGATAATCGCCATTCTAATTGGGGTGAGATAGAATCTTAGTGTAGTTTTGATTTGCATTTCTCTTATTACTAGAGATGTTGAACATTTTTTCATATATCTGTTGATTGCTTGTAGATGTTCTGTGAAGTGTCTGTTCATTTCCTTAGCCCATTTGTTGATTGGGTTATTTGTATCTTGGTGTAGAGTTTTTTGAGTTCTTTATAGATTCTGGAGATTAGTGCTCTATCTGAAGTATGAGTGGTCAAGATTTTCCCCCACTCTGTAGGCTCTCTCTTCACATTGTTGATAGTTTCCTTTGCTGAGAGAAAGCTTTTTAGTTTGAATCTATCCCAGTTATTGATCCTTGCTTGTGCTATGGGAGTCCTGTTGAGGAAGTCCAACCCTAAGCCAACATGTTTTGTTTTTTGATTTTTGGGTTTTTTTTTTTAAATGAAGGGTGAGGAACCTGGCTAGTATGAAGCTGGCTTATTGAGGGACAAAAAGTCTATCTGTGCTTGCTCCATTTGAGCAATACTACCAACCCTTCTCTGGACACTGACTTCCTGTGATCCATGGCAGACCCAGGTCCTAGGAGCTACAACCAGGCTTGCAGATAAACTTTTTCATGGGTGTCTGTGCCCACAGCTTAGTCTAGGAGTTCTCAAATGTCAGTGGGTACAGGACTAGGAATGTATTGTAAATTCCTCCAGGAATGACTGAGATTCAGTAGCAGGGGTGCGATAGGAAATCTGTATTTTAAACAAACTTCCCCCACTGCCACCCTCTCTTGTGGTTCTAACATAGGTAGTTCAAACACCACAGTAGGAACATGGTCTTAAGTTCAAGGTTATACCAGGGTTATAATAGGAAATAAAAAAGGACTTTTACACTTCTTTGTCCCAAGCAGTAGCTGACACATTTTAGAGGAAGTAAGGTTCCTCAGTGCTGAAATTAGCTTTGGTTCAGCATATACTTCTTTCCTACGTCTATTCTCAACCTCCCCATTTATTTCTAATTTTTATAAGACAACCATCTTTTTATTAACAATATTTTTCTTATACAAAACCTTAGATACTTTGAAAGTAAAATTTAAAAAGCATTATTCTTCCCACAACTTACTTCCAGAGCATTACCATTCACTGTCAACATCATTTCAAATAGAGCCAGGAGGGATATCAGTATAACAAGAGAATCCTGCTTTCCTACCCCTCAATATGTTATTTTTATTTCTCCCTACACAGCTATGAATTCCAGGTGAAACCCAAAAACCCACTTGGTGAAGGCCCAGTCAGCAACACAGTGGCATTCAGTACTGAATCAGGTAATTCCATCAAGGATTGTAGTTCCCAACAAGGATGTAAAGGGGCAATGTTTTGCATAGGGAGCGCATTTGAAACCCAGCTAAACTCTGGATACTCAAGAGTTTCTTGAATTCCTAAATAACAATCCATAGAGAAAAACTAATTGGTGAAGGTATTCTTAGGCTTTTCCTCTTTTATCTTGACGTCAGAAAAAAGGAAAGACACATCAATTAAAGATAAAGGCATAATGTATATTCAAAAGTCTACTAAATGAATGCTCCCCTGTATGCCTAGAATCAAAATATTAGTACATCAAGAAAGGGGAATTCATGATCTTTTTAGTGAAATTTCCTAGACAATGGGAGCCCCAGTTCCTTAACAAGACACATTTGCACATACGGTATTATTATTTGTATGAACTTTATGGCAACTGTAGTTCATGGCATCTTGGTGACTTTACCATAAGTAGCTTTTGTGTGAAACTAAAAGGAGGCTTTTGAAATTGAAGGCTGGTATAAAATAGTCTCCCAACTACCGAAATCACATATAAAAAATACAGTTGAAGACCTCGCAGATTCAATCAAGAACCATTTCCAAAACAAATTTGCAAATTCAGTCTTTAGCAAGAGACTTAACTGTAAGCATTCGTCTTCATCATGTCACTGGAATGTTAGGACTTGACATTAATAATAGCTGACTTTTGTTTGCTGTTTCTCCTCAGCGGACCCGAGAGTGAGTGAGCCAGTTTCTGGTAAGTGTCTCAATGGAACACTACATGCTTTTTATAAACTGACAAACATGGTTGGCAAAATTTCGCTATTTTACCACTTACACATCTTAGGAGATCTGTCAGTTGTGAATGTTTACCTAATACACTGGTTAACATTTGGGAGCCTATGATGTTCTAGGGACAAGACAGATATTTTGAAACTTGCTTTCATGCATAGTTCAGGCCAGCTGAAATTTTCTGTTCAATAACCAGGTCAAAATATGCTACCCTTGCCAGGTATGGTGGCACACACCTATAAATCCCACAATTTGGGAGACTGAGGCAGGAAGATCACAAGTTTGAGGCAAGCCTTAGCAATTTGGTGAGAACTGTATCAAGAAATAAGAAAGGACTGGGGATGTGGCTCATGGGTAAAGTGCACAGGGCTTCAATCCCTAGTACCCTACCCCCCACACACACACCAAAAAAAAGCCCTAAAAAATGATAAGCTGCCTCATTTGTACTTTGAATAACATATCACATTTAAAGCCATTGCTTAAATTTTACATTCTGCAAAAAGAAAATCTAAATTTGTTCCTCAAAGACAGTCTACATCTAGCACTGCAGAGGTTATTCAATGCCAAAAGCACACTGTTCTGAGATTTATCTCACTGTTAATACTATCAGGAACTTATTTTGGAATTACTTTTTTAAATCTTTGTATTTTGGGCTCCAATTTAGTACGAAGAAAACAGGTATCAACAAGTTGGTAACGAACTTTGCAGACTGCTTTTGTAAAGCTTTTAGGACAGCTCCTCAGCACCAAAGAGTCAAGATACTGAACTCAAACCATGTTTTGCTTACGCAGCAGGAAGAGATGCCATCTGGACTGAAAGACCCTTTAACTCAGACTCTTACTCGGAATGTAAGGGCAAACAGTATGTCAAAAGAACATGGTATAAAAAATTTGTTGGAGTGCAGCTATGCAACTCTCTAAGATACAAGATTTATTTGAGCGACTCTCTCACAGGTAAGTAGGGCTACCAGCCCTGTTTTGAGCCTTTGCCTTCAGGAAACGTTTTCTATAACATGGCTTTTTCAAGGAGCATTCTAGGTATTAGGGGGTAATTCCGCATCTTTAGTTTTCCTCTGAGAAAAACGTTATTGAAATTGTCACACTGCTAGAAAACAAGGATTTAAAAGACATCTATTTAGAAGTAAATAATGAAAATGCAATTTGAAACAATGCCATCAAGGCAAACTTGAAGGTACAGGCACTAACATATTCATCAGACTTTGTGACAGTCATTCAAGGATAAAAAAACATATTGATAATAAAATGAGTGTGCCTAACAATAATGATGGGAAGAGTAGTTCAACTTTAAGATACCAGAAGGGCTCTAACTCCATCCTCTATACCCAGTAGTTGTAATTTTCTATATTCATAAACATTTTAACAAATAATGCATGGATGACCCCGACACAGTATTTTTTCACTTAGCAAATCTTTAGTGATTATGTACTTCATGCCAGGCACTCTTCTAAGGTGCTGGTGGCAAAGCAGCACACAAGACATAGTCCTGCTTTCATGTAGTATATCTTTCTTCCTCCTCTCAGTAAGGACAGACCAAAAATACGTAAATAAGAATTTTATACAGGTGCTTTGAAGATAATTTTTAAAAGGATGAGAGAATGGTTCAACAAGGATTGGAAGTGCCTTTAGTTAGAATGGTTTTAGGGAAGCTCTGAAAAGGTATCACTTCTGCTAAGAGTATTATGAGAAGGAAGCAACCACACAAAGGCCTAGGGACAAAAGATAGAGGACAGAAAAAACGCAAAGACTGATGCAGAACACACCTGGTAAGTTCCACTATTGTAGCTGAGACAATAAAGGGAACATCAGGCAAGCAAGGCTGAACACATGGAGCTTTGAAATTGGGTAAGGAGTTTTAAGTTTTATTCTCAGTACAGTGGGAGACCACTGGAGAGGTTTAAGGAGGGTAGTAATATCTCACTTGCACTTCAAAAAATCAGTCTGTGAAGAGAAGGAAGAATAGAGGGAGAAAAGAGTGAAAATAGGGACACCGGTTCAATCAGGAGACTCTGGTAGCTTGAACTAGGCTGATAGAGGAGTAGGAGAAAAACAGGAACAGGAAGGTGATTCTTTCAAACAATTTATTTCAGAATTGTCACATATCAAAGAAAGCAAGATTTCATTCTTTTAATTTCTGGTTCTTCAGGAAAATTTTATAACATTGGTGATCAAAGGGGCCATGGAGAAGATCACTGCCAATTTGTAGACTCGTTTTTAGATGGACGCACAGGACAGCAACTCACTTCTGACCAGTTACCCACAAAGGAAGGTATGCTTTCTGAATCTCCTCATGAACAAGAGGGCTTTACATATTAACTCAGAAAGAAACCAAGCTGAAGAAAGTGATCAAGTTAAAAAGAATTCTACAGAACTACTGTTCTAATTACTTGGCTAGAAAAAAGATAAAGAAACTTGTTTCTCAACTCAGAAACTTAGAGCCAAGTAAAATTACATAGACATAAATAAATGTACTCCAAGAAAACCTATATTTGCAAAAACAGCTATATGAGATCAATATTCCCCAAACTTAAATGATTCATGATTAACTTTATGGCATTTGTTATACTGTGCATACTGCCTTATTTTTTTATTCAAAATTTTTTAAAGAAAATTTTATTGCTACTATACATGAAAGCCAGTATGATTTGCCTTATGAATACAATTAAAATAGAACAATTGTGTTGAGAAATTAATAGCCTCTGTAACTTGCTAAAGACACATTAGCACCAAGCCATGTAATGGATTGAAACAGACTGAAAATTAATTTAATTCTTGCTAAGCAGTGAAGAAGTGGGTAAATTAATTGTCCAAATTACTCAGAAAGCACCAGGAGGTTTTTTTAAATACTTTCAATCATTTGGTTAAACTTTTCAGTAATTGGTACTTAAGAATACCAACATACTAAAAGATGACAGTAAGATATATGAATATATTAATGGGCAGTTGAAACTGCTCTCAGATACTACCAACCATTCCATCCTAAATTACTAAGGCAAATGTCAACAATTTTTCAGGTCCTATTATTAAGTAGCCATTGTACTTCAGGAAACCAGGGCCTCAATTGCTGTTCATTTTCTAAACTACTTTGCTTCACCCAAAATAACTTTCAGTCATTCAATGCTATCCTTCAATTTATGCACAGTGAGGACAAAAATAAAACATAGCAACTATTAAACAAAGCTATTTTCCTCCTTAGGCTATTTCAGAGCAGTTCGCCAGGAACCTGTCCAATTTGGAGAAATAGGGGGCCACACCCAAATCACTTACGTCCAATGGTATGAATGTGGGACTACAATTCCTGGAAAATGGTAGATGCTGCAATCATGCTCCAAAGTATTCTGGTTCATTATGGAAAAAAAAATATCGTTGGAAATACTATGGTATTTGTCACATTCATTTATAAAGCTATTTTGTTTACTATGTATAAAAGTCTGCAATCTAATAGCAATATTAGATGTTTATTATTAGAAAAGATTGCTGAGAATATTTATCAGGTTTTACAAAGTCATTTTAAGAAAGCAAGATATTGACATTAACAATAACATTTTTAGGGAAGCTGGCTCCCTATTCATGGTATTTTAAAAGATCATTTGTATATTATTTATCACACTGTTGTAATGTTGTTTTGAGATACTTTTATGACAAAATTAACATCAAAAAACCTATAATATACTTTAAAAATGTTTCCTTTTATTAATGTGTATGCTTCTTACTGGTGAGTTATTTCCATGAAACTCTACTTAGTTTAACTTATTGGATCAAATTATCTTTAGGGGGAAAAATTGTATCTGAAGGAAAAAGGTCCTACTATTCACATTTATTTAAACTTCATTTTTTACTATGAGTTGAAAAGATTTTCTGAATACTTTCCTGTTAATATAATTTTCATAAATTATCTGCAAATTATTGAAAAAATTTCATCTGAATCAGTAAATTTCATTCAGCTAAAAATGGGGTTGAAAAATCTAATTATACACTTTCAAAAGAAAGTTGTTAGTATCTGAATATACTGTCAAATTATTCCTTTTAAGCAACTGTCTATTTTTAGGATTTTATTTGAACTGTATGCTGAGACTGTATGTGAAGTCTGAGCATGAGAAGATTATGTATGATGACATTGCTACCATTTTACAGACATCTGCTATATATTTATGCTAGACCTCTATGAATGAATCACAGGGTGTTTTTGTAATACTGTTTAACTCAAGTTGCAATGAAAATCTAACCCATTTTCATTAGAAGGTATTGCTTTCCTTCATGCTGGGGGTGGGAATGCTGCATCATTACCCTCATTCTGAAATGCCCTTTCTGTGTGCTTACTTTTCAACATGCTTCAATCTTATCAGTGCTACATTCTGTATTTTTCAAACAAGTATAAATTCTTCAATAAAGAGATGTAGTTTTTTTTAAGACTGAGTTTTTTTATTTCTAAATGGTTCATTAGAGGATATCGCTAACATACTTTTCATAAGGAAAAATTGAATTAGGGTCTATAACCACCCCCCCATACAGCAGTGTATTACGAGCATGTCCTAAGTTAATCTTTCTGTGACATCTATTTTAGTTTGTTTCAAATGAATATTTGTTAAAGGGTAAGAAACCAGGGCAGTTTCTCTCCATGGGAATCTGAAAAAATGTTCATACTTCATTTAACTTCATTGTAAGACCAAACACCAACAAGGATTTCTGTTTAAAAAAATTTTTTTCTTATGTATATGTTAATGACTAAATTAATACAAGACCATGAATGAATTCAATCACTTTTATTAACCTATCAATGTTACATTTTATACATAATATCTAGTCATCTTTTCAAAGGGCTCTACTTTAGTACATCATGTTAATAGTAAAAAGCCAAGTAAGATGGCTAAACCTCAACCTAGCATTTTCATATCCTCTGGACAAGGGAAGCTAGAAAGCCAATCACTTTACACACATTTAAGTGTAGTGTTCCAAAATAACTAGAAAGCTGCTACATTTTTAAGCAGGGGAGGAAGAAAAACAACTTTCATTTTGGTCTTTTTTTTGTTCTAGCAAATTATAATTTCAATTAACAGCAACAATGATATCATAAAAATGTTCTGCCTTTTAAATTTATGAACTTCAATACAAATTAAAATAAAATAGTACTGGAGTCTTTTGGGAGGCAAATAGCTAGCAGCCACATTCAACAGTGCAGCTGGGCCTCCTTATCGATAACCAGGTCCAGGTTGGGTATAACCCTGACCAAAGGGAGGACGGTTACGTGCATAAGGGTTAGGCCCACTTGGAGGAGGGGTCATGGTACTTCCAGAAGGTGTAGTAAAACCTGGTCTTGGCTGATAAGCCCCCGGTTGGCTTGGAGCCATTCCAGGCTGAGAGGCAGGGGCCACAGTATAATTAGTAGGCTGAGATGTTTGGGTAGTATAAGTTTGTGGAGGATAACTGCTCGCCTGGTACTGCTGTGGTGGTTGAGCAGCAAGTTGCTGAGGCTGACCAGAAAAGGTAGGAGCCGGTGCTTGGGAAGTTGGTTGCTGGCCGTATGCCTGGAACTGCTGAGGTTGTTGGGGTCCAGTCTGCTGACTATAGCTAGCTGAAAAGGTAAAATAACATATACATCTTATTTCTCTTTTGATGCAAGTTTTCCAGAGAATTAATCTTACTGTTATGGACCAAAATGATTAAAAACTTAATAACCTTGTTCACAAATACTTATGCAATTAGTGGTAGATTCCATCAAAAAATTTTTAAGACCAGTTATTAAAGAGACATTTTTCTAGACAATTTTAAAACTCTCTAATCTTAAACTGAAATCACCATATATGTATTTTTATTACAACTGCTCTGAGGCCATATAATTCTTGAGAGCAAATTCCTGCTCTAGCATATTTCCTAGTTCAGAGTAGTTCCTCAAACTTATTAAGGAATCATCATACTTTCTAGGAAGATCAAAAATGTGAAAGATAAATCATCATTAACAAGGTTCTGAGAAGGCCTATTTAACGCAGTACCAAATAAAAATACACTGCAGAGAATGAACATATTTTTAAATGAAACAATACTACAAATACAACCTGCTATGCTAATGAGATGTTTAAAGTTTATTCACTCCAGAGTATCTGAACCACTTAAGAATAAATACTAAGTACCATTTTCAGAATCTTTAAAATCTTTTAGATTTGGTATCTGATGCTTTTGCCCTCACAAATAAAAATTTTGACTTAGTGCAACACAACACACAAAATGCATACCGTATTGCCCCACAAAATCAACATCTATATTCATTATGTTTTAGGATGTATTTTAAAAACAAAGTCTTGCTTCACTGAAAACTTTTATCTCTACCATGAAACACACCTGCAGCTACTTGCAATGAAACCTCTCCATTGACTGGAATCCTGTCAGCATTAAATACCAGATACATAAGAAAATTATTAAAATATGTACAACCCTGCATTTAAGAAAAAAAAAAAGGATTGAATCAATTTGAGTATATTCTGAACTCACCTTGAACCTGGGTTCAAAATTTACTCATGAAAGAAACCTTTAAGACACAGTCCATGAACAAAACTGGAAAAGGTCAGAGGGAAAGTGGCAAACCAACAGTGTCAAAGATGGTCCAATGTTACCACCATTTAACAGTCTCCAAGCAGAGTATTTAGTTGACTATTTCCATAATTCTCAATTAAATTCAAGTTAATAGGACTAGTGGGATCAGAAATGCAAACATAATCATCTGAAAGTAAGTTTTACTAGGAGTGAAGACCCTGACTAAAATTATTAAGAACAAGTTTAGTTGTTAATAAGCCATATATCTAAAGCATTTTATCCATGGTAGCATCTAAATACTAAACTAAATAAATGTGTGATAAAATCTTGTCACACAAATTCTCCTATCCTCTACATCAAACTTTTGAACTTCATGCTTTACTGTAAGATTGAGAGACCAAAAAAGAAAAGTTGCCTTTTCATCCTCACAACTAAAAGCTCAGTCAGTAAACAACCAATTAATTGTAGGTTAAGAGAGGGACTAACCATAAGGGTGAAAGATGTCATTTCATTAACAGCCTAATAGCCTTTTAATCAAAAGATGGCAATACTTCTACTATATGTATTAGTCTCTCACCACTACCCCTCCCCCCAAATAAGCTTTTGGTGAAGATTATCATATTTTGTTTTAAATTAATGAATAAGAAAAGCATCATATGGTCCACAAAGTCTAAGATATTTACTCTTTAGCCTTTTACAGAAAATTTTTTTTTTTTTTTTTTGCCAACTCCTGGTCCAGACTGGAGAATGCAGAATCCACAGGGAAGTACTTAACTGCAAGGTCAAGGGAGCTGGTACTGGTTCAGCTTCCCACCAAATGGCTGCATGTCTTTTGCAAGTCTCAACCTCCTTAAACCTCATTTGTAAAAAGAGTGAGTGGGACAAATCCGTGGTGCTCTAGTGCTGACTACATATGATGCTGATCTGTGATGTTTTTAAAATACTGAAGCCTGAATCCCACCACCAAACAAATTAAACAAAATCTATGAGAAGGGGGCCCAAGCACCAAGAAGCATTTCAGGTGATGCTGAAGCAGAGTGAGGGTTGAAATCTCTATATTAAATGATAAGCACATATTTTTAGCTCTGATATTCTACTATTCTATTTATATAAATTATGTAATTGAACACTCTTTAAAATTTTAATGACTATAAACTGAACATAACCTTCCCCTTAACATGATCTAAGCATAAATTCACTACATCTATTTAATACAAGTAAAACTAACAGCCACAGCCACAAGTTAAATTATCACAAAAAATAAAATCCAATTAAAATTGCTATATGTGATCAAATATGCCAAGCTCCAATTAATGATAGAATTTTATTGTCTAGGTCAGGGGTCAGCAAATTTCTTTATAGAAAAAATAAACAAAGCCCCCTTTCCTATAAAGGGTCAGATAGCAAATATTTTAGACTTTGTGGACCACCCTGTTTCTATTCTAACTATTCAACTCTGCCTTTCCAATGTCAAAATAGCAATGATAATCCAGAAATGGTGGTGAATTGAGCTAATAAAACTTTATTCACTAAAGCAAGCAGCGGTTTGCTGAGCCTTGCTCTAGTTGGTAATATAAAACTCCATAAAATAAAATTTAGACAAGATTTGGGACTGGGGTTGTGACTCAGTGGTAGAGCGCTTGCCTGACGTGTGGGGCACTGTGTTTGACTCTCAGCACTGCATATGAATAAATGAATAAAATAAAGGTCCATCAACATCTAAAAAAATATTTTAAAAAATTTAGACAAGATTCAACTTACATAATTAATTGCAATTTTGATACTTAAATCCGGCTATTAAAACAGGAGTTAGCTACAAACTCTGACATAAATATAAAAATTACCTTATTATAACAAAAGTTCAATTAAAAAGATTTATCATAAATAATCTTTAGTGGACAGATGGTATGACAAAAACAAAATACCCAAGATGTCTATTTAAAAAAAGAAAACAAAAAAAAAACTAAACTTAATGTTTTTAAGTTACCTGAACTACATTTGAAATAATTTTATTTTTATGACCTATTTTCTGGTATTCCCACACACCTTACAGAAACAAACACCTACGTGGCTTAATTTGGTTCTTACATAATTACATTACCTTTCCATGTATTAGGGAACTGTTAATATTCCTGTGGATACTAAGATATACTTGAATTATGTGTCACACATAAATAGGGGAAATATTTTCCACTTCTTTTTCATTTCTACATCATCTAAGAGATAAACTGATCATGTTAGAAGTATTTTGTATTAAAATTTTTTTTATACTACAAGTTAACTATAGAATCATCTGCTAAGTCTTATTGCCCCACTGGAAAACTGAAATGTTGACTGACAAAACATTTATGTATACATTTTAAAATAAACATTTCCCCTAATAGTTAATTTGTACTATAACAATGTAAATATTACGAATCAAGTACATCAGAGGAAGAGCTTAAAAATTAAATGAGTACAGAAATATACCAAAAACCATAAGCCAACAACTCCCTTTCAACACCTGCTCACCTGAATACTGAATACCATACTGCTGGGGTGGCTGAGGAGGAGCCTGAGGCTGTTGGGCACCATAGCCAGCTTGTTGCTGGTACTGTTGGTACATCTGACCTAAAAAAAGAAAATATAAGAAAAAGAGGCAGGTTTAATTTGGCAGGGAGTAAATTTTTAAGACACATCTACATTTTCTCTCCATCCAAATACATAAAACACACTGAGTAATAACATTCCATGTGTTTGTTTCTCAAAATGTCTGTGAAGGAGAAGAATGAAGAATTTGTGATTGCTTTGCTGAGGATAAACTGCAGAGAACTACTGGCAGCAAATATTACATGATGTAATACTAGTGGATACCACTTGACAAACTCCAGAAAAATGTTTTTAAACCAAAATACCATCAGATAAGCACTGTCAATATTCAGTAGATATCAAGTGAGCCAAAAAATCAATAAAATAAATATCTGAGAAAAAAATAGCTTCTAAATCTCTCCCGAAGTATTATATTTATCCTCTTTTAGTTTCATCCTGTTACCATATGAACCAACCCTTTGGTAGCAAGGAAATAAATAACTTTCATTCTGGAACTCTTTAAAATTATAATTATAATCTTTAGAATTAGCCAACAACTTGATTTCCATGAGTATGCAGTATCTGACTATTCTTTCAATGATGTGGAATCTGATAAAGCCTAAATGGTTCCTTATTGCACTTTTTAACAATGGCAGATCTCTAACAGTGGGAATGTGTTCTTGGACACAGAGTTCTATTTGGGCCAGTAGACCACAGTGATTCTAGAAAAACCTGTTAGATACTTATAACCTGTGATCTTTCAAACAAGAAAGGATTATTGCTTATGTCTTTATCATCTCCACTTCTTTATAGTTATTTTAATGGACTGAACTAGATCTAATGCTAGAGTAGCAAGAAAACTTGGCATTGTTAATATCCAGCATTAAATCATACATTGGCTTAGTCTTTGTAAAATATTCAAACTAACCGCTATTAATCAAAAAGACTAAGGGTAAAATGAGACAAGTACTTAAAAAAAAAAAAGTAAATAAATTACTGGTGCCACTCAAATTCAAGTTCAGTAGGCAGCTAGCACTTAAAGGCTTAGACCAAGAAATGGAGCCTATTATTACTGTACTGACTGCTCAGCCCAAGGCTGTGCTGCCAACTGGGCAGCACTAAATGATATATGACTATATCTAGCTTATTTCCTAGCAAGCAGCTGTATGTTTTATTAGACTATTAATAGTCTTTTGAAGTACAACAACTACCAAAAACTCTTCATAAGTTTCTTAAATGCTTTCTTGGTGGTTTAGATTAATCTAAAAGCATAAACGGTAGCACAGAAGTTAACCAAATTTAGATACCATCTTAGTTCTGGATTATATTTCGTAACTAAATTTTAGAATAGAAGTGACCGGAATCTAAAATAAGAAGGTAACCAGGAACAGAAATATAACTTAAGGGTTGAAATTAGTAGAGTATATATATATAAGTGAGTTCTACTACTTAGAAATGAGAATGATTAATTTCACAATGCAAAAATTTACAAATAGGAATTAAATTCATGAAAAACAATAACTTCATTAGTAATCCCTATTTCAAAAAGATTAAGCAACTTACCTGAGGTCAATAGCTACAAATAGAACTATCAACAGCTAAAACCATCACTGGAATCTAGGCCTATCTCCAAAGTTTTAGTTTACAAAGTTTTATATACATTATCCCATTTAATAAGAATATTAACATAGGCATCATCAAAATGGATGAGATTAAGGCTCCATGTAATAAACTGTTTTCATCAATGGTGCTAAAGAACTCACACTCAAAAAGCATTTAACCATTTTCTCAATATATACTATATAACTCTTGAAATTTTCCTTCTTTCCTTTTTTTCTTTCTTCCTTTTCTTCTCTTTTTAGTATGTTCTCCTGAAATACTACAAACCCATTTTGAAAAATATCTCCCGTAAGGTTAAGTATTTCAAAGGTTTGTTACTATCTTTGCAAAACATTACTTTTAAACCCATTTCATGCAAGACAAAATGGAAATTTCTGTCACTGCATTCTAAATTTAAGAACATTAACTGTTAAAAAAAAAAAAAAAGAACACCTTTACATACTTGAAAGAAAAAGAGTTACAGGATATATTAACTGAAAATAGCATGGTGTAGATATGGTTCACAGGAAGCAATGTTTTGAATAGTTTAAAAAAAAAAAGCTAAGTTTTATGCTTAGCCATTATATTTTCAAAAGGAATCAATGACAGATTTAAGTAAATGTTACCCAGGAAGAAAGAGTAAAGGTGAGACTTTTGGGAATGTATTGTTACACAAAGTAGTAGCCAGCCTCCAATGAGGACCTTTGATGACTTTTGCACAAGAAAAGCATTTGACAATGGCTTGGTATTCTTTACATTCTTAGAAATTAGAAAGTTTAAATCCATAATCTAAACACAAATGAAAAACAAGCAATAACACTTGTGTAGTCCCTCCCACACTGAACACAGGTGACCTGTACAAGAGAACATTGCAGAAAAGACAGTGGTATTTTCAAGGACAAATCATAAGAGCCATCTTCTACTATCATTCTGCTGGAATGAATTATACAAACTACCCCACTGAAAGATTCACAAGGTGGTGAGGAACTGAACCCTCAGTTCTGGGTAAGCTTCAGATGATTGCAGTTCCAGCAGTCATCTTGAGTACAACCTTCATGAGAGATCCTCAACTCCAACTACTCAGCTAAGCTATTCCAAAATCCCTGACTCTGAAACTGGATGTTATTTTCAGCATGTTCATTTGGGGTAACAGTTACATAGCAACAATTAACATAAGTAGTTTTGACTTTGGTGCTAAAAATATCAGTAAGTGTTGAAGTACATAATGGGCTTTCAATTATTCTGTATGTTTCAAAATTTACATAATAAAAAGCTATTTTTAAAGTCAACTTTTCATTACATTGGCATATAATTTCACAGATTTTAGTTATATTCCTTTTGAGCTTTTGATTTTGGATTAGTAGTACTTCCTGGTCTTTGATGATTTTTAATCCTTTTCTCATTAGCACTTATATTTTGGCAACTACCAAAGTATACCAAGTCTTCCAGTAACAGAGCCAATGGCTTTATCTAAAGAAGGGTGACTTTGTCCATTTTGTTTTTCTTTTCTTTAGATGATATTCAAGACAGTGGCATGCTACAAAATGATGAACCGCATATAAAAGACTAATTGCCTAATGATGCATTTCTCAGACCTCATTGTTAAGTGACTCATGACTATTATTTTGTTAAGCATTTTTATTAAGTAACATATTAAGACTACAATCCTTGGGAGACAATTTTACAAATTCAAAATTATGAGTGCAAGATCTTTTTTATGGTATTTAAGTAACAACTGAAAATTATTTTATTTTGAATTATTATATAAAAGACTTATGTTAATCAATTATAAGTAATAAGACTTTTATAATTCTGCACAATTATAACCAGGAGCTCATCTAAATAACTGGAAATGTCAGGGACTCATCATATATCAAAAAGTACTCATTATAATAATAGTCTACATTTCATTATTTATCTAAAGTAATGCTATCCAATGCAATAGCCACTAGCCACCTATGGCTGAGCAACTAAAATGTGGTTGCTTTATATAAATAAATGTTTAAATGAGTCCTTACATATTGATATACTAGACATAATGGGTTAAATAAAATGTATTACTGAAACTTTACTTAAAAACTATTTTTTTTTTTAATTTAGCTAACAAAATTTAACTTACATGTGGTTTCTACTGTAATTCTTTGGGACAGGACTGATCTAGAAATCAGATCTGTTACTTATCTTTTGACTGTTACCATATACTAATAACTATACTATTTTTATACTATATATTTAACCATAAGCTAAAATTAACAGTTGTGTCAAGGCATATATTTAATGCCACTCTAAAGCAATTAAATGCATTCAAATGGTGTCAATCTGGTATCTCTATTCCCAATATCATTTATTGCGAATAGAGGTGGGAGAGATTTTCACTATATATTACTTTTACATTCCTAAAATTTTACCTGTGAAAATTTTCAATGAAACCCCTCATCATAAAATAATCTGAGATACTATTAGTGCTGCCCTAAGTCCCATTCCTTTTTAAGTGAACAGCAAACCTTATTTGGTATAATTATCCTTCTAAATGCTGTTTCACAGTAGTATACACTGCTTTTTAGTACACCTGATATAGCAGTTAAGCTGTTATCATATCCAAACTCTGCTTTTGCCTCCCATTTCAACCCACCTCTGCTTTCGTTCTAGTTTTTTGTGGTTTGGGAAGCTCTATCTTGGCTCAGAGGAAGGCAGTAACTACGGCTCCTTGAAAAAGAATCTTACAGAATAAGAAATTCTTCCCAAACCACTTATTCATCTGCAAAATGCCAGCTATTATCCCTTAATGACTGATATTCATTCAGTGAACTACTCTAAAAGTATCACCACGTAATGATAGTATTCTATTCCAAAAGTGGTCAGTTTATTTAAGGCTATGATTTTTTTTAATGTGATTGATAACCTCAATCACTTGCTTCTGGTGCTGAAAATACATCATACCACCGCTTGACCTGACCCTTTTATACAAATAGTTAGAGCACCACCTGGTGTTTAATGTTTTAAAGTGGAATGTGTGGTTTCAAAAAGCCTAACATTCACAGAAATAACAATCTCAGGAAGGTGACCTAAAGATCACTGTAATGATTTGAATATGAGGTGTTCCCCTAAAGTTTCTGTATTAATGCAGGAATGTTCCAAAGTGAAATAATTAGATTGTGAAAACTGTAACCTAATTAGTTTGAATGGGACTGGGTGGTAAGTGTAAGCAGACTTGGGTGTGACTGGAATAGATGGAACACTGAGGGCATATCCTGAAAGGGTGCATCTCCTTGTGCCCTGCCTCCCAACTCTGCTTCTTGACTACAAAAAGGAGAGCAGCTTCCCTCTGTCACACCATTCCCCCATGATGTTCTGCCTCACTGTGGGCCCAAAGCAATGAAGCTGGCCATCTATGGACTGAGACCTCTGAAACCATGTGCTCCAAATAAATTTTTTCCCTCCCTAAATTGTAACTATCAGGTATTTTGGTCACAGCAATGCAAAAGCAAACTACAACAATCAATAAGTACTTAAGCATGTTCTGCAAAGTTCTAGGGGTTTCAAGGAGGGTTCCAAGGGTTTTGATACCTGTTACCATGAGCTCAAACCTCTTTCAGCCACAGTAATGACCATTACATTAGTTTTAAATACTGGGATTTCAAGTTATATTTCAGATGAAAGGCATTCTTTTGAAACCACTGATTTAGTCTGATTTTCATGCTTTAGTTATTTTTTATTTTCAATTTTCACATTCTATGGTCAGTGAGAGAATATCAAAAGTCAGAGAGTCTAAATTACTCATCTAAGGACACATTTAGAGATAAGTTTGACTTAAAATATATAGCAATGTAATTTTAGCATAAAATAGAAAACTATTCAAAACTATAAAGGGCTCTCCAAAACTACTATGCTCATTAGCTAAACTTATCATTTACCTCTATTTTTAAAATATTGTAAGTTAGAAAAATTATGCACAGTGTCGGGGGGGTGAATAAAATACCTCAGGGAAATAAGAGGGAGGGGGTATGAGAAATGGTGGAATGAGACAGACATCATTACACTATGTACATGTATGATTACACAAATGGTATGAATCTACATCGCCAACAAGTTTTTGTTGTTGCTGGTGTGTGTGTGTGTGTGTGTGTGTGTGTGTGTGTGTGTGTGTATTTTTTCCTCCTCCTCCTCACTGCTTGGATTATCTCATTTCTGGATTTTAGAGTCTGAGTTGAGAAGTCAGAAGTCAGCCTTATTGTTTTACCTGCAAACAAGATGTTTTTCTCTTAATATTCTATCCTTATTTTCTATATTTGGCATTTTTATTATGATTATGTAAGTTTCTTGGAGAGGTTCTTTTTTGATCTTGTCTATCCGGGATTCTATATGCCTCTTGTAAGTTCATGTCCATTTTCATTCCTAAAGTCTGGAAATTTTCTGCCTATTATTTCACTGGAAAGGTTCTTAGTGCTATTAGCCTTCTATCTGCATGCCCTCTTCTATTTCAACAACTCTTAAGTTGGTTTCTGGAAATTATGCCAGAGTTCTTGAATACTCTGATCAAGGTCTTTTATCCCCTCCCCTTTATTGCATACTGAGTGTTCAAATTCACATATCCTTATCTTTGAAGCATGAAGTTCTATTTTCTTTTCTTTTTTTTTTTTTTTTTTGTGGTGCTGGGAATCGAACCCAGGGCCCTGTGCTTGTAAGGCAAGCACTTTACCAACTTAGCTATCTCCCCAGCCCTGAAGTTCTATTTTCTATACAATCTAATCTGTTGATGATTTCAAGTGAACTTATTTGAATTATTGTGTTTTTCATTTCCAAAAGTTCTGACTGGTTTCTTTTCAAAATCTCTTTATTAAAATATATTTGCTCTTAATGTATTCCTTGGATCTTTTTTTTTTAGTTCATTAAACATTTTAACAATCAATTTTTATAGTCTTTCTCTGGAATTTCAACCATTTCCATATCTGTTTTCCTTTCATTCCCTTTATTGGGGAATCCTAAATTGTGGGGGAAACTTGTTTGCCAGCTTCTTCATGTTTTCAGAGGTCTTGAACCTGAGCACCTATTGAGATAAAGAGTCTTTTCCTTCTTTTATGAGTCTTTCCTTTGGTGTACAGTTATCTTTTCTGTATTAAGTCCTGTGCTACTGGTATCTTAAACTTCAGCACCTAGGCTCAGCATAATTCAAGTGCTAATTTCCAAACTCTAGTGCTGTTCAGTTTGCTTCTGAAGAACTGCTGGCTTAATCCACTCTTGGAGAGCAAATGCAACACTACTGTTTCCTCTGAGCCACTGTCTTAGGACCTCTTTGATTTTGTTATATAAGGAGATAGATGTTCAATCATTCTGACTTGGGGCCTGGTCATTGGTTTAGGATTTTTGTCTCCTTATTCTACATATTAAAAGTACCACTGGAACTTGAGTGGGAATGGTTTGTGTGTGGAGTGAGTTTCACTGTCACTTGGCAGAGTTATGGGTATAGCTCAGCAGCAGTTTCTATTCTGTGAGCTTACAGTATCCTAGTCACTTCCCAGCCTCTATTAGAAAAAGGGGAAGCGAGCAATAGCATCAATAGTGGCAAATAATGTACAGCATTAAAATATTATCTGGTGTTTATTATGATGTTTATAACACACACAAGAATGGTGGGGTCAGCATTTAACATCGGCAACAACAATAAACAACCTGTATCTAGCATTAAAGTAAACAGGCATCAACTACACCAACCACAGTACTAATAACCAAAACAATATGAATGATAGGAAACACAAACTAAATCGTTCTGAAAGATAGTAAAATTACAGTTCCTTAATAAAAAAGAAAATGGGATAGGAAGGCAAAAGAAAGTGTGAAATATTCAAAAAGTGAACAGAGGGAAAGAAAGAGAGAGGTAGCAGGTGATAGCTATAAAGGAAGGAGTAAAAAATAGCTAAATAAGACGGGGGGGAACAAGAGAATCTGGTAATTAAGAGAGGAAAGAAAGGAGATAAGGAGTAATAAGAGGAACAAAAAGGCAAAAAATAAACAAAAAAAAAAAAAACCAAACAAAACAATACAATTAAAACCCTTAACCCTCCAAAACCAAACAAAGTGAAAATAAAAATGGGTAAAAAAATGATAAAAATGAAAGAAAAGTATGGGGGGACAAAAAGGTTCATTGCCTATGCTATTGCACCCTTTTCTGCAACGCTTCCCACGAGAGAGAACAAAGGCTGAGGGTTGTTAAACCAGATCTCTGTTTCTTTACCAAGTTGCCAGCCAGCGTGGGCTGGAACAGAACCCAGTTGTAGTAGCTCTCAGGTTCCCTTCTCACGAATTTAAGGCAGGACTGATTGGGAAGTACTGACAACTGGGAATTCTGTCTGAAGTGACTAGCTCAATGCTCTCCCAGAATAGGACTGATACAGAGTTCTAAATGTGAAGTTCCAGAGGTTGACATTTTATCTCTGACCATCCTTTGGAACTTTGTCCAGCAGTATCCAGAGAGATTCTATTCACATCCCCTATTGCTGAGCAGATGCCAAACTCTGCTAGACATCTGGGTCTCAGGGGCCTCCTGAGAACTCCATTTGTAGGATGGGGAAACTAAACCTCCACTGGTCTTACATACTCCACTGCTGGTGAGTATGGTCTTTCCAAGATCAAACCCCTAGACACGCCTGCCTGTCCAACTTTTGGATTCTCCTGGCTGATCCCATGAGCTTCCAGAAACAAAGAAAAGCAAGCCTCTCTCCCCTCTGTATCCCCGGCCTGGATCCCACAGCAGGTGTCTGCTGCTGCATTGGTCTGACAATGCTTTTTTGTGAACTCTCAGGCTCCCCCACAGAAAGTCAATAGGCAGCTGCTTCAAAATGGCTCCCACCTCAATTCTCCAGCTGGCTAAACCAAGAGACAGCCCACTCCAGCTGCACATGTACCTCCCTACACATGTGTTCTAAACTCTATTTTACCTTCAATCTGACCTGCTTGTGTCTGGGCTCCTGTATATGGAGGCTGTTGTGGCTGAACTCCTGGTGGGTGAGCTGCTGAAGAGGAGGAAGCAATGCTGTCAGGCGTTCCTGAACGGTCTTCTGCAGGAGCACTGGGTGGCCCTAGATGGTCATGAAAAGTCAGTTTAGTACCCTATCCAGGGCCTTTCCCCAGAAGGTTCAACTAAAAGGTTCTGTTAAAAAAATAAATAAAACAAGTATATCACTACAAATCAGTCTTTTATATTAAATTTATAACTATGCACTTTATTTTTTTCCTTTGGTCCAGTCCATTAAGAATCTTTAACATGTGGAATGTCAGAGTCCTGAGACCTAATCCCCCTATAAAAAATCCAAACTCCTGTCTGTAGTACCAATATCCCCTGCCCATGCAGTCTATTTTGCAGATCAACCAAAAGTATTCTTTCATGCTTTAATAGGTTTCCACTGATTAAACAGGTCTTCCCCAAATTAAGTTCAAGCCCCACTAGTTTGCTATTCAAGGACCCACGATTCCTCTTCTCACATGCCCTTTTAACTGACCTACTCCCACTCCCTATTCCCGTATTATATCTAACAATGTTTTGGCTTCTATTTCACTTATCACTGTTACCTCCATGGTGCCCCATATATTTAAATAACATTCACATACTTAACCATGAGATTCTTTAAAATCAACTTGTAATCCCACACTTCTCTTAAGCCTATTGACCCATACTTTATTCTACTCATTAATTTCTATATAGTTTACTTTTATTACGACCCATAAAAACTTGTACTTTGCATTTCTTAACAGTTCCCATCTTTCCTCTTAGATTGTGAGCTCTTCTGGCCATGTTCCTGATTCTTAATTCTTTTTGCCTACTTTATAAGGCCTAGCTCTCCAACCTACACAGGTAGCCACTCAAATTCTTCCAGAATAATAAACACATAAGTTAATGGAGAGAATCTGCAACAGTACCAAGACTGTGACAGTCAAAAAGTATATCCTGTATGCAACAGATGATGTCTTACTTCTTTTCTTCATGTTTTGGCATCACAGAAGAGTGGTTAAAAGCACAGGTTTTGGAGTCAAATTACTTAGGTTTGAATCCCAGGTGGCCAATACTAGCTATTCTGGTGATTATTACTTAACATTTTCCTATGCCTCAATTTTACCATCTGCATAAAAGATATACTAAATCCCATTTATGATTATTATAAGAATGAGTTAACAAGGGTTCAGAGCTAATGCTTATATGTGATTATACAGCAAAAGCTTAGAGAAGTGATTACCACTTTCAAAGTTCCATGTGAGTACTTGCTATTATTAGCAAACTAATTACCCTGAGAATGAACCTCTACTTTTTACATTCATGTATTCCTAGAACTTAACCACTATAATTAGGCACTCAGATGGCAGCTAACAGTCCTGTACTAATGAGAACTTAAACTAGCATATAATAGTAATAATGCAGGAAAAACTGATGATTACCAGAGTACAATGGATGACTGCTTTTTTTCTACCATTTTACTTACACATATAAATAAACACACACCATTTTCCTACAAAAGACATGGTGCTATTACCCTAAAGATACATTACTTTGACTCCTCTTTCCTCACCTGTGTGTAATTTTATAGTACATGATTTTTAATAATTCATCCCTTTTTTTCCATTTACACATTCACTATGGAACAGCCAAGGTTTTTACAGCACTCCTAAAGAGCTACAAAAGTGGGCTGGGGTTGTGGCTCAGTGGTAGAGCACCTGCCTAGCATGTGTGAAGAACTTGGTTCGAGCCTTAGCGCCACATAAAAATGAATTAAATAAAGATATTGTGTCCATCTACAACTAAAAAAAATATTTAAAAAGAGAACTACAAAAGTATCCTGGCTGTTATCTATGTATACAGTTCTTCTTACTACAATTCAATGTACAAAGTCCAAAAGTGGTCTTCAAATAATATGAATCACAATCATATTATTCTGGCATAGTATAAACTATAATCAACTCTAAATTTTCAAGACTGACCTCTTACGTAACTGTTTACTCCCCTATGTGAAGTTTCCTGAAATCTTAAATAAGCAGCTAAAACAATAACTCACGTTTATTAGTTACTCTAAAAATGTGTTCTCCATAGTTAAAATTTGTCTTGCCAAAAACAAGCACCATAAACAAATGTTTATCTCTTCAGAATTTCACACAATTCTCTCCGGTGAATATCCCATAAAAGTTCCCAAAAATGAAGAGACTACATACTGTATTTCTAACTACTGATAATAGCAAAGTTAACTGACCAGGTAAACCCTCCCACAAGAAACAACTAAAAACTCAAACAAAATTGAAGAAAACAGGGCTGGGGACATAGCTCAGTTGGTAGAATGCTTGTCTCGCATGCACAAGGCCCAGGGTTCAATCCCCAGCACCACAAGAAAAAAAAAAGAAGAAAACAATTATTTGAAATAACTGAAAATCAACCAAATGCTGTAGAAACCATAAAAGAGATTACTCCAATGGAATTACCAAGGATACAAATTGCAACTAATCCCTGCAGGTCCAACAGCAGAAAACCACACACACTATTAATGTCATGGCTGGACAAGTAGCTGGAAATTTAGGGGGAAAATCCCTGAAGCAAGAGTGTCACTGAAAGGATAAAACCTAAACCAAGCATAAAGTCTGTTCTGATCCTCAGTTGACCATAGCTAGGAAGGGGATAACCCAAAAGAAGAAGAAAAAAGAAAAACAAAACAAAAAAAAAAAGCAGCACTTACAGCAGAGATACCAGTTGTTATGAATACTATGGGGGGAAAAGCAAGTAGTTTAAGTTCATAAATATTAACTCTCTGCTAACAAAGCTCCACAAAAAAAAAAAAAAAAATCAACAATTCTAAGTTAAAACATATACCAACTACAATGCCCAGTTTTCATCCAAAAACTATTAGACATGCAAATAGGAAAATCTAATCTAAACTGGAAGGAAGAAATAGTCCATAGAAAGTGACTCCTAATATACCCACATGTTGAATGTTAAAAACATTTCAAATCAGTTACTTCCAATATTTTTAAATAATTAAAAATATATCAAAGAATTACAGGTAAATTTAGTTTTAATGACTATAAAAACAAGGAATTTCAGTGAAAAAACAAACCATAAAAACGACCAAATAGTTATTCCCTAACTGAAAGCAAAATTCAAGTAAGTTCACTAGAAATGGTCAATGGCAGATTGGAAAAGACAGAATCAGTGACCCTGAAGAGAGTTAAACAGAAAACATCTAATCTGTAGAAAAGAAAAAAAAAAAAAAGGTCTAAAGAAAAATGAACTTCAAAGACCCATTGGACATCATCAAGTTCTCCAGTGACTGGGTAAATAGAATCTCAAAACAAAGAAGTAGGAAAAAATGTTTAAAACAAGAAATATATCACAACATAGTATGCTGCTTTAAGGTTAGAAACTTATTCATACATAAAGCAATTTAACCAGAAATTTATATTTAAGTTTCTTTAAGATCAGAAAAGATAGTAAGGCCTATCAAATGTAATTTAAATCTTGCAAGAAATCTGAAATTGATAATATTATATGTATAAACTATCATACATTTACTTGAAAAAAACAATAGCTATTCTTTAAGGTGAAAGGTGCTACTGACTGGGAAAGGGCAAAAGAAAATCATGAAATAGTTACTTTTTGATCTAATCAGTGTTTTTCAGGGGTATATGCATATACAAACATTTCTTAAATACCTTCACCATGTCCAACTGATTCTTCAATAAACAACGAAAGGGAGGGTAGAAAAGAAGGAGATGGAGGATGAGAGAGAAGTAAGAACTAACTTACCTGAAACCTGATCATCTGTTAAACCAAACGCTGACATTACATTTTTATTGATTTCATCTTGGTTTTTCAAAGGATCAAAAGCTGACATACTTGCTGCCATAACCTGAGTAGACTGTTTTCCAGAAGAATCAGAAGCAGCAGGTTTTTCTTCCCTACCATCCACAGTATCTGCAGGAAGAATAAAGGAAGAAACAAAAACCTATTTCTATTTTTTCTACTCTCAATAAGGCCTAAAATTATAAGACAGGTAAATATATTTGTGCATAAATATTGTCTGGAATGCTAAAATATCTCTGAATACAGAATTACATATCATTTTACTGTTTTCTTCATACTTATATTTTTCTTTTTAAAATACTGAGGAGAAGAACAAAGAAAGATGCAAGATAAATAAACTTCTCCAAAAAATCATTATGTACATCCTTCCCCAATGATTATTCGGTGAAAAAAACAAAAAACAACAACAACAAAAATACAAGCTCCCCAGCAAACAGAGAACTAATTTTACTTTCTCACAAGAGTCCTAGGACCTATATTTTAGTATCAAATACATACTGGGTACTCAGGAAATAACAGTTATAGTAATGAATGCTTTATTTAGTACAAGGATTAAAAAGCTTAACTAAAATTATGATCTCAACTTTTATGTTTTATTTCTATTATCTATTCTTTCATTAAGTTACAAGCTAACCAGAATTCACGTTCAATCTTTTATAAACAGCACATAAAACACTTCTGCTACTTATTTTAAATATTTTACTGTTTACTAAATTACTTATTAAAATATTTACAGATGAAATGATGTGTCTGGAATCTTTGTCGAAGTAATACAACAGGATTAGAAATGAGTGGGAATATAAATGACACAATACTGAGTTGATAATTGTTCAAGGTGAATATGGGCCCATGGGATAAATTAGAGAATTTTGTCTACTTTTATACATATTTAAATTTTTCCCATAATAAAATGTTTTTTTAAAAAAGAATCAGAAAAATAAAATTCTAAATATTGTAAGCAGGTTAAATTTAAAGGCATGCTTTCCTTCTAAGGACATTAAAGTGTTCAATAAGCACCTATACTACTACCTTATGAAAGAAAAGACATGTAGCCAGGCATGGTAGTACACGCCTATAATCCCAGCAGCTAGGGACGCTGAGACAGGAGGATCTAGAGTTCAAAGTCAGCCTCCTCAGCAAAATCGAGGCACTAAGCAACTCAGTGACAACCTGTCTCTAAACCCCCCCACAAAAGAAAGACATTCAAGAATACTTATGTTTTACAAATAGGAACTAAGGTCAAGTCACATTAAAAAAAAAAAAAGATAACATAACCAAATAGTCAAAGAGAATGTTACTAACCACTTAACAGGTGACAACTATCAAGTTTTTGTCACTAAACAAGTAAATGAACATCAATTATTCCATGATCAATAAAAATCAACCTTATGGAAAAAAATTAGTATTACTAAGTCTAATATAAGCAAACCCAGCACACACTGGCATACAGTTTTCATTCAGAATAACTGCTGTTCCAGGTTATTCTAACATGTCCTAAATTTCTAGGAGTTAGAAGAAATCTGCTGTAAGGACTCCTTTAAAATGTCTACCAATTATCTACCTTTCTCATCACTTTCTCATCTCTAATCCCAAGAGCATGACATTTCAGTCTTAAAATATTTTCCTTCACATCACTACTACCTTTTATTAGTTATGCCTCTTTTCACCTATTTCAAACTAAATCCATTAGAAACACACAATATGCCTACTAACCTATTACTTGTTTCATTAGCTGAAGAACTACAAAAAACAAGTCAATCTAGTATCTCACATAGCTTATATACATCATTTGCCTCAGAGGAAAACAAAAGTCCAAACCGCTGCAGAAGTAGAACACTGAAGACCACAGATGGCACATGTTTCTTGTCAAGGGTGAGTGAAAAGGCTCTGAATGGTACTGGTAGCTGACTGGCAGTTTTGTTTTTTTGTACTATACTTTCATGTGTCTGATGTAGGGTTTTTTTTTTTGTTTTTTGTTTTTTTTTAATTTATGCTATTCTCTCGAGGATATTTTCTCAGAGCTTTGACATGACCTTTCATCAAAGCCAGTGGCTAAGAGGTAAGTTAACAGTACTAACTCTAAAAGGAAAAACAAAAAATAATTATATCCATCTCTAAAACTAAAACAGATCATATCATTCTTCTATTATCTTATGATCAGAAAAACCAGGCTGGACACAATGCCTGGAAGATGCCCACATAAAGAAACAATATACAGCCTAATTTCCAAGATGCAGAGGAAGAAACCAATTTTGATATCTTTTACATTAACATAGGTGAGCAGTTAATAACATGAAAATCATGAAACAAAGAAATGATAAAGAAAATATTACATAAAGTAGCAATAAATAGATGAGAACATAAAGCTTTTGTATAAACCAAAAAGTGTATAATTCTTTTACCACTGTAGGAAATTTCTGTGCAGTACCTGCTATACTGACTGAATTCTGAATATGTTTTATAATATTCAACAATTGGTTAAACCCTTAAATTACATGCAACTTTTATATTAAGCATCTATGAATTCTTGGAAAATGGTCTAAGTTTTCATTAGCTCTTTGATCCAAAATTGGAACTTTTTTATTTGGAAAGGTAGAGTTCAGAATAAGCAGCCTGCTTTGGCCTAAAATACAAAAGATTTCTCAATAAAAGTGGCCAAGAGAATCTCAAAACAGTATTTCAACAAATCTCTCTCCAATATGTTCTAAAACAGATGTGGGATTATAAATTACTAATCCATCACAAAATATTTATTGAGTGTGTACTATTAACACAATTCCACATGGCTAACAGAGGAGGGAAAGAGCAGAAAATGCATCTCTAATTAAAAAAAAAAAAAAAGGGGGGGGTGGCGGCTGGGGTATAGCTCAGGGGTAGTGTGTGTGCTTAGCATGTAGCAAGGTTTAATCGCCAGAAAAGAGAAAACCAAAACTCCAAAATTATTCAGAGGCCAAAACTAGAATAATCTCGGAATCAAAACTCTACTTTCTAATGTTCCACCGAAATGGTTTTCTATTTTTCATCTTATATGCAGTCATTCAAATTATTATTTCATAATATAAACATATGAATATCATAAACACAAAAAATTATTTTAAAAAATCAGTCTTCTGAAAGTGCAATACCTAAGAATCTTAAGCAGAAATTGAGGAAAGTAGTTTTCAAAACTCTATTTTCAAGTAATAACATGCTTGAATTTCAGTCTACATTTTAAAATATTTTTGGTCCCAAAACTTTGTCAGTTCCAAATTTGTTGGTTACTCTTGCTTTATCTTAATATAATATCCATGTCATCTGTAAAAACTATTTTTTCTTCTTATAAATAAAAACTGTGCTTAAAATAAATTATCTTAATACGCTGATCTAAAATTATTTTTACTTGAAACTAGTTCGTATTCTACATAAAACTCATGATATGATTTTCAATTCCTAACATTAATTATCTACTATACTAAAAAGGTTCATGAATCAAAGGGATCTGAAAACAGACCAATGACATAAACCCATAAGTCTAAGACTAGTTGTGAAAGAATCATCCAGCGAGCACTTAAAAAATGGGATTCCAGGTCCTACCCATAACCACTACTCCTAGCCTGCCAATCCCTAGCACCCTAACGCACTCACCATAGCTCTACGTGATCTACATAGTAAAATACAACCTCCTGGTAATCTTGATGAAGTCTGATTTGGGAACACAGACATGAATACCATACAAAAGCAGAGCCAAGAACAGGAAAGAGTGCAGTAAGGATGCCATTCTATTAATAAAAAAAAAGAAGGATTTTTTAAATAATATGTGCAAGAAGATACAAAAACAGCAAATCAGAATAAAATGGATTCATGGTTTACCATTTTCAGGAATACTGGTGGAAGGTCCTGGTTCTCCAGGTGGTTCCAAGCTATCCAATAAGCGATTTACTTTATTTCGAAGTTCTATCAGTTCTCGACGGAGATATTTCACCTGACTTGATTCAAGGGGTCTTGGCTGGCCATTAACTGAAATAAAAGCATTATTTTGTTTAAACTCAGATCTTATTCAGCAAGCGTATCAATAGAACATGCAATAAGGAAAAATATGTATTGACATTAGTTGAATAAATTTTTTTAATGAAGGAATACTTCATTGTTAGTAACTTAGTATTTTGAAAAAAGAAACATGCATCAACCTTTCTTGATGTCAGACCAATGGCTTATGACTATATTGCAAAAAGGTTTACAAAAATTCAACTATAATAAAATTAAGTAAGCTACAGAAAGCTCTATTTTAATAGAAATTGTTAATATTACTGATATTACTACTTTTAACAAATTATGTAATTCCAAAATTATATTTCACACTACTTAATATTCTTGAAATACAAAACATCTTATTCTATGCATAAATGTTAATACACAAAATGACTGATAATTTTCCTCAAATGATTTACAGCAGATAAAATAATTGAACACCTTATTATAGTAACAAAAACTGTCACCACTGAGGTTGTTGTTATTATTTTGTGGTGCTAGGGATTGAACCCTGGGCCTTGTGCGTGCCAGGCAAGCATTCTACCAATGAGTTATATCCCCAGTCCCTGAGGTTATTTTTAAAAAGATAAAAAATATCTAAGGAGGCTCTGAATGCAAAATCAAGACTAGAGTTCAAAAAATGAAATAAACTACAATGTCTTAGTCATTGCTAGTACATATGTTCACAAACTTCCGAAGCATCTAATTTTAAAAGAATACCTAATACAACACCCCTTCATGCTCAAAACACTAGAAAAAATAGGGATAGTAGAAACATGTCTGAACATTGTAAAGGCTATTTATGCTAAGCCCTTGGTCAACATCATTCTTAATGGAGAAAAACTGAAACCATTCCCTTTAAAAACGGGAACAAGACTGGGATGTCCTCTTTCACCACTTCTATTCAACACTGTCCTCAAAATTCTAGCCAGAGCAATTAGGCAGACTAAAGAAATTAAAGGGATACGAATAGGAAATGAGGAACTTAAGCTGTCACTATTTGCTGATGATATGATTCTATATTTAGAGGATCCAAAAAACTCCTCCAGAAAACTTCTAGACCTCATCAATGAATTCAGCAAAATAGCAGGCTATAAAATCAACACGCATAAATCTAAAGCATTTTTATACGCAAGCGCCACAACAGCTGAAAGGGAAATGAGGAAAACAACCCCATTTGCAATAGCCTCAAAAATACTAAAATACTTGGGAATCAATCTAACCAAAGAGGTAAAAGATCTCTACAATGAAAACTTCAAAACACTGAAGAAAGAAATTGAGGAAGACCTTAGAAGATGGAAAGATCTCCCATGTTCTTGGATAGGCAGAATGAATATTGTCAAAATGGCCATACTACCAATAGTGCTATACAGATTCAATGCAATTCCAATTAAAATCCCAATGACATACCTTACAGAAATAGAGCAAGCAATCATGAAATTCATCTGGAAGAATAAGAAACCCAGAATAGCTAAAACAATCCTTAGCAGGAAGAATGAAATAGGGGGTATCACAATACCAGAACTTCCTATACTACAAAGCAATAGTAACAAAAACAGCATGGTATTGGCACCACAATAGACAGGAAGATCAATGATACAGAATAGAGGACACGGACACAAACCCAAATAAATACAATTTTCTCATACTAGACAAAGGTGCCAAAAATATGCAATGGAGAAAAGATAGCCTCTTCAACAAATGGTGCTGGGAAAACTGGAAATCCATATGCAATAGAATGAAACTAAACCCCTATCTCTCACCCTGTACAAAAATCAACTCACAATGGATCAAGGACCTTGAAATCAGACCACAGACCCTGCATCTTATAGAAGAAAAAGTAGGTCCAAATCTTCAACTTGTTGGCTTAGAATCAGACTTCCTTAACAGGACTCCCATAGCTCAAGAAATAAAAGAATCAATAACTGGGATAGATTCAAACTAAATAGCTTTCTCTTAGCAAAGGAAACTATCAGCAATGCAAAGAGAGAGCCTACAGAGTGGGAGAAAATCTTGGCCACTCATACTTCAGATAGAGCACTAATTTCCAGAATCTATAAAAACTCAAAAAACTTTACACCAAGAATACAAATAACCCAATCAACAAATGGGCTAAGGATATGAACAGACGCTTCACAGAAGATGATCTACAAGCAATCAACAAACATATGAAAAAATGTTCCCCATCTTTAGTAATAAGAGAAATGCAAATCAAAACTACACTAAGATTCCATCTCATCCCAATTAGAATGGCGATTATCAAGAATACAAGCAACAATAGGTGTTGGAGAGGATGTGGGGAAAAAGGTACACTCATACATTGCTGGTGGGGTTGCAAATTAGTGCAGCCACTCTGGAAAGCAGTGTGGAGATTCCTTAGAAAACTTGGAATGGACCCACCATTTGACCCAGCTATCCCACTCCTCGGCCTATACCCAAAGGACTTAAAATCAGCATACTACAGAGATAGAGCCACATCAATGTTCATAGCTGCTCAATTCACAATAGCCAGACTGTGGAACCAACCTAGATGTCCTTCAACTGATGAATGGATAAAGAAACTGTGGGGTATACACACACACACACACACACACACACACACACACACAATGGAATATTACTCAGCTATGAAGAATAATAAAATTATGGCATTTGCAGGCAAATGGATGAAACTGGAGAATATCATGCTAAGTGAGATAAGCCAATCTCAAAAAACCAAAGGATGAATGATCTCGCTGATAAGCGGATGACAACACATAATGGGGGGTGGGAGGGGGGCAAGAATGGAGGAAGGAAGGACTGTATAGAGGGAAAAGAGGGGTGGGAGGAGTGGGGGGGAAGGAAAAAATAACAGAATGAATCACACATCATTACCCTATGTAAATGTATGGTTATGCAAATGGTATGCTGTTACTCCATGTACAAACAGAAACATGTATCCCATTTGTTTACAATAAAAATACATTAAAAAAAAAAAGGATACCTATGTGGAAATAAAGGTTCAGAGAGATTCTGTGTTAAATGTTTCAAATATCAAACTACCATGTAAGTTTCCAGAATACAATCCATAGATAATTCACATACTCCCTATTACAAAGAAATTCAATACAATCTTCTAACTATATCAATTATTATTGGCTTTCACTGGGGGGTACTGATTTTTCTCCAATCTGAGAAGAAAAAAAAAGCAGCTCCTAAGAGCCAGAAACTGGCCTGGTACAGTAAACTAGGCCTTGTGCTACTAGAAGCTGGCATGACACTCAAAGGTAGGCTGTGGTGTTCCCTTCTTGAACATAAACATTTTCAAAGAACATCAACATTAGATAAGACCACCCTGACCATGAAAGATCAAGATGAAAAAAAAATAAAGACCACTCCATAATCTGGCCAATATGAGTAACTGCTACTGCTTTACCAATTGCAGCCATAGCCTCAAGTCATTCCTCCCACCTTCTACACAAGATTTAGTAAGCTTCATTCCTTGCATTTAGATGTAGTAAGAAAATCACAGAATCCCGGCCACTTCCTCACGGCAATCAATATAGAGCAAAGCCCTACTTAGAGAACCTTATCCAAGATCACATAACACAAGCCCAAACCCTACCAAAAAATTAGTTCTAACATATTCTGGAACACCTTACTGTTTTCCCTGGTGGTCATTCTCGCTTACTGCAATATGTCAATAAACCCAACTTTGTTCAACTGTACGAATGTTCCTAGTGGTCTCTGTCTAGAGCACACTGACCTATATCTTACCAGAATTGTCAGGATTAGCAGCCTTGAAAAAAAAACTGGCAAACCTCATAAGCAATATTAGAAATGAAAAGAGGTATAACTACAAAGAAAGTAATTTAACATTTGTTATGAATACTCTAAATAACTGTTTCGATTTGAAAACGCAGATGACCTGGACAATTTCCAGATAAAATTAATGTACAGCATGTTGTTTTAAGAAATAGAAAATCTATCTCAATTAACATTAAAAAAATTGAATCAAGTATTCCACCAAAGACTTAAGGAACTATATAGTATCAGTATTACTGGGGAATAGATAATATGCAACAAATAAAAAGTTTTTAAAGACTATAATCCAAGTACAAAATTGGCTGAAAAGATCAAAACATGGTATTTATAAAAGGCAAAGGATTAATGTAGGCTGAAATTTTGGGGAAAAGCTCAAGGACAAGCTGTGACTTGCCCTGGCTTTGGAAAGAGGAGTAGAGTTTGAATGTAGAGGAACAAGAGGAGACTCTGTAGCTGAAGGGCAAGGTCTAAAGCCCATAGGCTGAAAGTGTCCTTGTGGCTGTTTGCAGTAGTCTGGCCAGAGTCAGGGATTTGGTTAGCCCATGATAAGAGGAATATTTGGCTGGAAGATTCCCATTTTCCTGATGAGGGAATAAGATGATGATTCCCAACAAGGATCAGGCCAGGGTCTTCATGGGGCATCCTGGGGTTAAAGCTGAGGGGTATCTCCTCCCGGCTTGCAGACACCATGGTTGGGAGTTTCCTTCCACTTTTCTTTTTCTTTTTTAAATGCCAGGATGTTTTTATTTATTTCTTTTTCCACTTTTTTTTTTTTCATTTGTTCTTTTTAGATATACATGATGATGGAGTGTGTTTTAACATATTATACATCCACGGAGTATTAGGATCTAATTAGGATCCCATTCTTGTGGTTGTATATGATATGAAGTGCCACTGGTTCTGTATTCATATATGAACATAGGAGAGTTATGTCCAATTCTTTCTACTGTCTTTCCTATTTCCATCCCACCTCTGTTCTCTTCATTCCCCTCTGTCCAGTGAACTATTCCCCTCTATCCCCACCCCCATTGTGTGTTAGCATTCACATATCAGAGAGAACATTTGGCCTTTGGTTTTGGGGACTGGCTTATTTTCACTTAGCATGATAGTCTTCAGTTTCATCCATTTACCGGCAAATGCCATAATTTCATTCTTTATGGCTAAGTAATATTTCATTGTGTGTTATATGCCATTCATCTGTTGATGGGTACCTAGGTTGATTCCATAGCTTGGCTACTGTGAACTGAGCTGCTCTAAACATTGATGTGGTTGTGTCACTGTAGTATGCTGATTTTAAGTCCTTTAGATGTATACAAAGGAGTGGGGTAACTGGGTTAAATAGTGGTTCCATTCCAAGTTTTCTGAGGAATCTCCACACTGCTTTCACGAGTGGTTGTACTAATTTGCTGTCCCACTAGCAAAGTTTGAGTGTATCTTTTCCCCCACATCCCTGCCCATATGTGACACTTGTATTGTTTTTGCATTTCTTAAACTATTACTGTTTTTTGTAATCAATGCTGCTTGCAGTTTTCACCATTTTCCAAACTCAATTTCCTTCTTACTGAAAACTAATTTTAAAAATTCTTTTAACAATGGCCTCTAAATGGTAGATTCTATCTTTTTTTGAAATGTTCTTATTTCTCCTCATTCCTGAAGTTTAGTAGACTGTGGAATGCTACTTTTCTAGTTATTCTTAACCATCTGAAGTCTTCTAATTTCTGTTATTACTATGAAGCAAAGTTTCCTAACAGTCTAAATGCTTGGTAGTTCATTAGTCTTATTCTTGAAGAGTCTTAAGATAATTTCTTTGTTTTTTTTTTTTTTAAGTCTGTACAGATCATCTTTTTTTTTAAATTTTTTTATTAATATCTTTTTTATTTTTACAGACTGCATTTTGATTCATTGTACAGAAATAGGGTACAACTTTTCATTTCTATGGTTGTACACAATGTAGATTCACACCACTCATGTATTCATACATATACATAGGGTAATACTGTCTGTTTCATTCTACTATCTTTCTGTCCTCCACCCCTTTCCACCTCATTTTCCTCTACACCATCCAAAGTTCCTTCATTCTTCTCTTCCCCCCGCCCCCAGCCCCTCATTATACACTGTCATGCAATTATCAGAGAAAACATTCAGCCTTTGGTTTTTGGGGCTTGGCCTATTTCACTTAGCATGATATTTTCCAACTTCATCCATTTGCCAACAAATGCCATAATTTTATTCTTCTTTATGGCTGGGTAATATTCCATTGAGTATATATACCACAGTTTCTTTATCCATTCATCAGATGAAGGGCATCTAGGTTGGTTCACAATCTAGCTATTGTGAATTGAGCTGCTATGAACATTGATGTAGTTTATACCCAAAGGACTTAAAATCAGCATACTACAGTGACGCAGTCACACCAATTTCTGTGTTTTATGTATTTTCCAGTTTCATAACAATGTCTTGTAGGGATTTATTTTTTTCTTATCTTGCTCAGGACTCACTTTGCCTACTTAATCTAAATGTTTATATCTTTTATGTAATCCTGAAAACTTAAAGTGGCTAAAGAGAGCCACTACCTCTTCATATATTTCCACTCCCCTCCCCCCATTCTCTCCTTTTTAAAACTCTTAATGGAAATATACTTCACTTTCTCATTCTCAACTTCTTTCATATTCTCCACATTTGTTTTTGTGCTTTATTCTATAATTTCTTTGGACTTCCTTTTGGTCCACGTTCTCTTTTTCACCATGACTAACTGGCTGTTTAACCTGTGCACTTAGTATTCAATGACAAAGATAATGCATTTCATTTTTAAAAAGTTACTTTAAGTTCTTAGGAATCTACTTGTTTTTTATCACAGTGCCTTGCTCTTACATTTTTATTCCTTCTTTTATGTATTTAGTAAGTTTTATTACATTTTATAGACTATCCCTTCTATTAACTAAAGTGCTTAGAAGTCTTATTCTGCTTTATATTATGCCCACTGTTTCTTTCTTACATGGACTGGTTCATGTGCCTTACAATTTTGAATCCTAAAGTCTGTCTGAGAAATCTGTGACTTCTGTGATTTAGACCGATACGCCCGTCCAGAAAGATTTCTGCCTTTGTTTTTGCCCTTTTTTTTTTTTTTTTTTTTTTTTAATAATCTGGGCCTGAAAGATTCCAAACTATATAGATAGTTTAAACTTAAAACCAGTCCACCTAAGAACCTTGGTCATGAATCCTCAAGGGAGACTTCCCAAACCCCTGACAGCCCAGCATATGTTAAGCTTCCTTGATCTTTTCTACATAAAGGTAGATATTTATTTTTCATAATATTCATTTCTGAGAATACAGTCCATTGAGGGAGCTATATGAGATCCAGGAGTATAGGACCCAGGGATTACATTATTGAGACACCAATTGACAAAGTCTTAGATTATGCCAACTAATACTTTCACCATTACCACCAAGAATATTCCAAGTTGAATCAGTTTTTGGTATTCAGGCCCTGGTTTTTAGTTCCATTTATTTTTTTGTCCCTGGATATTTCCCTTACTTTCCTGGACAAGCTAAGTTGCCTATTTCAATAAAATATACTTGGTACAGTTTGTATCTACCATGTGAGTGCTTCTAACAGGGTGGGGTTCTAGTTATCTAGTCTATCTTATACTTAGCTAATAGTGGTTAAGTATTTCACATTTGATATCATGAAAAGATAACTTTTATTTAAAAAATTTTTAATAGTTTGTTATTAACATTATAAAATCTGATTCATGTTCATTTTTCCTACATGAAAATGAAACAGATAAACTTAATTCAATAAGGCATGCCCATTTCTCATAGAACACTAAAGTTCACTGTAACATAATTTGAAAAATTAACTGATAAAGCATCCAAAAACAAAGTGTACACCTATTTTTCAAATAATAATGCTCCTACTTTAACTCTCTAATCAACCATTTCTATCTTGTCCATTAAGTATTCCCCTTGCAAATCTATTAAGATCTAAAAGAAAACAAAGATTAAAATTAGTCTGCATTTATTATTGTCAGCACAATCTTTAGTCTTTGAATAATCCTTGAAAAATTAAATCTAAAATAACAGGCTTATATTATATGTTAAGCCCTGAAAATACGTAAAACCATACTCTGTTACGCAGAAAATTATAAATTCTTAAAGAACCCACAGGAAGTTTGATCCTGCAATTATTTTTAATCTGATACACGTAAGTAAACAGCATACATTACTATTTAGAGTTACAAAATAGATGTAGAAGGTAAAACATAAACTGACTTTCTGTGAATCGTCCTCAAACACAAGCAATCTAACAACTCAAAATTCCAACATGGCTAAATTAAAGCTCTAATATTCTGTTAGAGATATCTAAGTTATATTTCAAAATTGTTCTTACTGAATTAAAACATAAGAAAAATTCAAGCAATTTAAAACCACTCCTTAAATGAAAATTCATATAAGCTCTTTTCCAATACCTTGTCATTTCATTCTGGCCCTTTAAAAGGAAAACAAGTCAAAAAGCCTTTAATAAAAAATACAATATTATATGTATTAGAAAGTTTACCACTCACCAAATAATGTCAGTTTCAGTATCCTACTACACTGAATAGCAAAGGAAAGGTCAGAACTATCAAAAATTGTTATAAGATCTCCATCTGGAATTAAAAAAAAAAAAAAAAAACACATGAATTTCAGATTGCAACAGGAGTAAACTGTTGGGCATGTGAAAATTTAAATTCAAAATGTACATTACAAAACAAAATTAGAATCTCTCATAAAAACCTTAAACATTAAAGGATCATCTGGGAAACATGTATTTGTATAAAAAATACTAAATCAACTTCCCTTATTATTCTTACAAGCAACGAATTTACCATATCCTCATGAAAAAATGTTGCTGAGTTAATGCATTACATGTATTAAATTTTACTAGTCACCAGTTTATGGTAGCAATAGTGTGAATTATTGGTTTAGTCAAAATCTTTCCATTTTGAAAACTTTAAATATATTTCTCAAAAATCAAAGTAATAAGGATTCCCAAGAATCAAATCTTAATTCTAAATATAAACATACTGACACAAATGGACAGAAGTCACATATAACAATAACTCAGAGTTCTTGCAGAATTGTGTTAGTGAATGGACAGTAGTCTTTCAGGTCACTGACCATTTTGATAATAAAATTAAGTGTCAACTTTCCCCCAAAAAATATTTAAATATACAAAAAAATAGCACATACTAAAGACTGTGAAATCCCCCAGATTCCAGAGGTAAAGAATACTATAATTAGCGTATCAACTGCATGTTTCAAAAGCTTTCAAAGTACTAAGAAAAAAAAAAGGTCCCCACAGAGAATAAGAACAGAAAAGCAGGGATAGACAAGGAATTGATCAGGGGCCTTGTGCAGGGCATCTTCACACAGTTAGGTGGGAAGGAGTTTTGTCTGGTGAAGGCCAAGAGCCCACTCCAGGGATGTTCTTCTGCACCAATTTTAAAATGGTCTAGGCTGCTTTATTTTGTACTAAGATGGCAAAAGCTATAACTGAGCACTCTATAATTATTTTTTGTAACTATTATAATTATTTTTTGTAATAATTTTTTGTAATTATCTTTGTAACCAGACCTAATTCCTATCACATAGATGTCTAATGTATAGCTGAGTGATTCTACTCATAAACACATTTTAAGAAAATAAAGGATAGCTGTAAAAGAAGGAAATTTTCTACATTTGTCTTTTTCCTTTCCTGAATCACACAACAGAAACAGAATATCTAATAGCAGAATCTTTATTTGAGCAGTTCCTCCACTATAGTGCCCAACACAGACTATGAAACACAAATCTGAATGATTTAGATTTAAAACACTATGAAAAAATACAACTTGGTAATGAGATAAGGAGGACAAAAGAAATAAGGAGGACAAATTTCAACAATGAGCAATCTACAATCTGACCCAATGGAGCCTCCCAGTTTTCACAGGACTGTGAACCAAGATTGGTTTTTAGATTTTTAAGAGGCAGTTAAAAAAAAAAAAAAAAAAAAAAAGATGGTGGTGATGATGAGACAGAGGCCTTATGTGACCCCCAAAGCTACATTATCTGATCTTTTATAGGGAAAGCTTGCTGATCCTTACCTTAAATGAAAATAGTGAAGTAAAAGAAAGCCAATTAGTAAGGTCAGTAAGGTCAGGAAAGACTATTAAAATTTTGAGTTGTTGGGACTGGGGCTGTAGATCAGTGGTAGATCGCTTGCCTAGCAAATGTGAGGCATAGAGTTCAAACCTCAGCAACACATAAAAATAAATAAATAAATAAATATATAAAGGTTCATCTACAATAAAAAAAATCTTTAAAAATTCTGATTTGTGAAGTCAAGAAAGAAAAAAATAACTGATCAAATTAAGGCACACATTTGGAAGTCACAGGTAGAAAGCTATGTATTTTAAGTTGATGAGATTACTAGATAAAAAAAAATAGGAAGAAATTCCTCCTTTATTGTTCCTAAGCATGAGTAATTCTCAAAAATTAGTTTGGGTGCTCTTAGATCATACATCACAAGAAGGGAGAATTGTACCTGTAACTAGATGGCCAGTTTAGTTGATTACCAGTTGATTTTACACTCCCTTTCCACAGGGCAAGTTGTACAAAGTGGCTGCTCGGTCAGGGACAACATTTTCCACCTGCATCTCAGCAAAGCCACGTGACTGGGTTCTGGCCAATGTAATGTGGGCAGAAATTATGTATCACCTTGAAGCCTATCAAGTAATATCCCTTCACACTCTTATCTTCTTCCATCTGCCTGCTGGATATCAATCCCAAGGTGAGCCTGTAGCCATGTGTTAAAAATAACAAAGCTTTTTTAAAAATAAAAGATAACAGAGCTTCTGTCAGTCTGGGTTCCTAAATGATTTCTTCAGTGTTGAACCACTCAGATTTTAAAATTTTTATTATAGCAGTTCACACTACTTTAAGACAGTCTTCACAATGCAGCAGCTATTCGTGATAAAAAGAAATACAGAATAATTACAGTGTCAGAGAAAGTAAGGGATAAGAGTATTTCAAAAAGGATGATATAGCTAGCAGAGCCAAAGTCTGAGCTCAAGATGAAGATTATAAATGAATTCAGTGATAAAAAAAATACTGAAACGCCTATAAAACAAATTTAAGTGATTTTAACAAGAAGGCTGGTTAAAGAATAGGAAATAAATAAATAGTCTACTGCTATAATTCTACTTCATGTTTGATGAAACATTTCTCATGTAAAATCCATCTCCATAAAAATAGTTTTGTGGTCAAATCAGTTGGAGAACACTGTGTCCTACAAAATGACAATGTACAGCAGCATATTACACAACCTGAAAATTTCTGCAATAAACACATTTGTCTTTGTTGAAACCAGTTTTCCCATACTTAATTAACCGTGAAATTCTTTTCCATTCAATATATACTGATATATCTTTCACTTTGGAAAATACAAGCTGAAATTTGGCTTTAAAAACTGGCCAGAAAGAGGGGAAAAAAACTTGTAGAACTGCATATGAAAGTGTTCTAACACTTTCAGCTCCCTTCTAATAACAAATAACTTAGCTACTTTTAACTTATAAAAAGAATTACACTAATTATGTAAACATCCCCTCAAATAAAAAGAAAATGGCCAAATACCATGGGGGGGAATAGTTCAATTAAAAACACAGCAAATGAACACATAATACTTATTTTCAAAAACTGCTTTAAAAACACTCTTACCTTCATCTTTATACTTTATTGTAACTTCATCATTACTTAGAAGCTTTCCTCTGAAAACTCGTTGCATCATTAGCACTAATTCATCATAAGTAATATCTTCATTATGAATGGGAATTCTTCGAATATCCTCCCCAAGTTGAGCTTTGATAATTAGTTTCCCACTTAGGTCCAACTGTCCATTCATGGTGGACTCCAGGATGTTCTTATATAACTCTAGAAAAAGACTGATAAAAATGATTTTGATGATTAAATAATAGAACATATCTGAAAAGTTGAAAATAGAGATACTATTAGACTGTAAAACATTATGGCCTTCAAAAGTGATTCACTATTCCACTGTTAACATGTTCATGTTAAAATGTCCAGCAACGACTTTATTACATACATAATAAGTTGTATTATTTTGTCTCCTATTGTTTTACCCACATATTTAACTGCATATCTAACATTACCATTTACATTTCTAACAACAATTCTAAAAACAAATTCCTGGTCATTTCACATGTTTCATAGAGTTAGTTTTCCCCATTTGTTAGTGACAACTCCTTCCTTCCAGTATTCAAGATAAAAAGTCTTAGTTCCTCATTTTTTTCACACCTTATAGCCAAACTGCCAACAAATCTTACTACTACTACCTTTAAAAATATCTCTGGAATCCAACCAATTCAGTATCTTCATTGCTCTCGGTTTGATCTAAGACACCACCATCTTTTGGCTAAAATCATTGCAAAATACTCCTTAACTGGTCTGTCTCCTTTTTCATTTTGCCCATTTTGAATCTATTTGATTCATTTTAGATCAGTCAGTCTGGGAAATAAAATCTAACATCGGTGTGCTCAAAACCTTCCAAAGGATTTCCATCTTAAAAAGCAGAATCTACAAAGTCATGATCTAGCCTCTGGCTCCTGACCAAGGTTTTTTTTTAAATTTTTTTCTAATTTTTTAATTTTAGTTGTAGATGAACACAATACCTTTATTTTATTTAATTTATGTGGTGCTGGGGATCAAACCCAGTGCCTCACTCTTACTAGGCAAGCACTCTACCACTGAGCCACAAACCCAGGCCCCTGACCAAGTTTTCAATCTCATTTTGTACCTCTTTCCCTCATACACCCCTTCTACACCAATGCTTTATGTTCTTTACAACCTGCTACTCGTGCCTTGAACTCTTTTCATAACCCTCATGATTCAGATCTCTAATCAAATGTTATTCCTCAGAAGTCTTCCCTAACCATCTAATTTAAAAATGGCTCCCCTGCCCCTCTCTTAGTTCCCTGCCTTATTTTTCAACACATTGCCACTTTCAGACATTAAAAATTATTTTTTTATTGTCTTTTCTACTACAAAGTAGGAACTAAATAATATGTTTGGCATATATCCAGACCCTAAAAGAGTACCTAGGCACACAGTAATTATTCAAGATATGCTAAATAAGGAAAAATAAATACTGGCTTCAAAATTATATTGGCCTTAACTTTTAATGTTAATCCTGAAGAGAAAAGCATGTGTGAAAAAGAAAATCAATTTTTTCTCTTTTAAATAAGGTCTCATGAGTATTCTAATTTCTCTCTATTTTGGGAATTTGAGGAGAAAGGACAAATGAGCAATACCATTCTAAGTTTTCCAACAAAACTACACACTATTATACTATATTCCACTATCTTCCCATTCCATTCCACCCCACCCCCTAATCAGAGTGAGTGTATTAGACTGCACACTTTAAGAAAGAAGACATTATTAGAGAAGTAGACACTAAACACTAGCTTGCTACATAATTTTCCCATTTCTTAGGTTTTATTTTCATGTTATTTCAAGTTATTCAATATCATTATCCTGTAATGACTATGACCCTAAATTTAAAATATTGTCAGTATGTCTAATAAGTGATTACTGTATACTCATGAGGAAAATACTGAGAAGCAAACAATGTGTTAATATCTCATTTTTCTCAAGGCCAAGATATTCCTGAACATGTTAAAATAAGATTGCTAAGCATTTTCTTGGCATCAACTCCTGTACTTGCCCCAAACAAATAATCTCTCAAGGCTGTTTAAGTTGTCCTACAACCTCCACATTTCAACCTCCTGTTTTACTATTGGCAGCTTTGTTTCCCTCTTCTTAAATTCATTATTTAACATTAACATGTTTCTCTGCAATTACTGTCCTTTCTGTTCATGTGTAAAACCATTCATTCCTCCCAACACATAAATCCATCAAATAGTTGGAAAAAAAAAATGTTCAAGAATCCTAATTTGTTTCATGAATATTACATATAAATGTCCCAATATCCCTTATATAAAACTCCTGGTCCTTTCATCTATTCCTTAAATGGATCCTCTAGATTCCTTTACCATCCTCTGTCCAAGTCACATTTTATTAATAAATCTTTAATGAAATGGGGCATTAAAACTAAATATAACACTCCAAGGTCAGTGCAGAACAAAATAGACTGGGTTCCACCATCTGGATATCATGCTTGTCCTAATACAAAATAAGAATATGGTTAGCTTTTTATCATAATGAACTTCTCATGAAGATGAACCAAAAACTCCATGAAACCAGTTCCTCACCTGTAGCAAAATCTGTCCTGTGCATTAAGAAAACATTTACAGAATACTTAATATGTACCAAGCTCTGTAAATGACCATTTCAGCAGGATGGTAAATATTCAATTTTATTTGCATTGATAGGCTGAGAGGATCATGCAATAAATTAATGTATTTCTACAGGATGTGTAAACCAGTAATAATGTAGAGGGACCAGTACTTAGCTTCAGTGTGATGGTATTATCTATTCCTGGCAGCACATAGAACAATGTCTGATGGGTAGAAAGTAAAGAATTGCTTCTGTTCCCTACACAAAAAGATAAATGGGGAAAAATAAAGTTCTAATAAAGTTTGGAGAAGAAAACTGTATCAGGTCAATTCTTATGTCAGACCTTCACAGTGTGCCTTATGTAGCTAAAAAAGTGACTCCCCACATCAGACAAACTATTAAGAGAAAATTTCAACATCAAATATGTTAGAGAGTATGTTTTTTGTTTTTTGTTTTTTTTTTAATGGAAGTGGGGAATGCTCAGTTCCAAGGACCTAAAAAACTGAGTCACATATATTCTGTATCTGCCATGTTTGCCAGTAAATTCACTTTTGGTGTTTCTTATTGACTGTAAATTCCCTGCAGCCAGGAACCAATGCTTCTTTCCTAAAGCTGTTCCCGTTTCTGCAGTTACCTTAGAACAAATACACAAGTATTAACAAGAGTGCAATTTTTTTCTCTGAGGGAAAATCCCATCCAGCCATTTATACACAGCATAATTCTAGCGCTCTTTCTCTAGCATAGTAAAGATCAATATGATCTGGAACTGCTGGTAAGATCTCTACAGCATTTTCTTCTATCTTATTCCTGCCCCAACCCCTCTACCATAACTGAGTCGAACCACTAATGTCCAATACCTCATCAGAACACTTTTTGAGTTCTGGGAACGAACTAATATGCCCACATACACATAAAAGGCCTGCCTCTTGCACTTCAATCTAGCTTCAGTGGCCAAACCACTGGATTCACTAACCCCTCCACTGCTCTAATTCAGAGGCGGTTTTTTAGGTACCTCCTGAGGGCACAAATTTCCATCAAGAAATCCCAAAGCAAATAAACCCTTGATTTTTCCAAAAGAATGTAAGGGGCCTAAAATGCTGCCTGACCAGAGGCAATGTTAACAAGTGATAAAGATTTGCACTATTAGCTTTGTGACTTTTAAGTCCTTCTCGAACTTTCATCATAGGCAAAATGGGAATATATAAGTACCCGGAGAAGCAAACCTAAAAGTTAGCTGTCATCATTATAAAAACCAGGTTGGGCCTCCATTCGGCGCTTAAGGACTAACAAAGAATAAGTTTCCTCTTCTGTCACCCCAATCAAATTATTCCCACAGGTGCCTCTCCACCCTTCTCACCCTTCCAAGACCCTCGGGCTGGGCACCGACCACTCCAGGGCTCCCAAAGCCCCTCTCAGCGATCTCCGGCAATCCGACCCCTTGGAGCCACACGGAATCGCACTGGGCACTTCTGGCCCAAATGCCCCCAGAACCCTACGCCCACTTCCCAGCCACCGAGACCCGCAGCCCCGCCACCCCTCCCCCTCCGCGGCCTCCCCTCCCCCTCGCGGCCCAGTCGGCCGTCGGCCCTCCTCCCTCACTCCAGCCCTCTCCCACGGCCCCCGGGGGCCGCCCGCCCCGCGCCGGCAGGTTCGAGAGAAGCCCTCCAGCGCTTCGGCGTCTCCCGGACTTCTCGGAGAGAGGGGCCGCACCCCGGGGTTCTGCGGCCGTACCAGCTAGCGAGGCCGCCGCCTTTGCGTGGGTCTCCGCTGACCGGGCCGATGCGAGGCCACCGCCGCAAACCGGCTCTGGGCGTCACTGGGAGGCTGTAGTCACGGCCCGCTCGGTTGCTCTCCGCGGCCGCCGCACCTAGCTCGGAGACTGCCGCGGGCCCCGGCCAATCGCAGAGACCCAACAAGCCTAGCGAGAGTTCGGGCCTTGTACGTGGCAGGTGGGGGAAGAAGAGGGGCGGGAGCAAGAAAATAAAATCCGTCCTTTCGCCCCGCCTCAGCGCGAGAGGCCCAACCCACAACGCATGCGCGGGGCCGAGGGGCGCGGGGCCGGCGAGGACCCGGCAGCGTCGGCCCAAGTGCCCCGGCTTCCTCACTGGATGACCCGTTGTAGGAAGCGCGAGCTGACCGATGCACGCATGCGCGGGGCGTCACCGAGAACTTCCGGTTTTCCTGACAGCGTGTATTTCCCGTCTGTCGATCGTGGGCGGGGCGTAGTGTGCTGTTCTGGTCTAGTTTTGGGACCCACTGAAAGTGGGCGTGGGTCCAAATTTGGGTGGTTTTTGTTGTTACTTTGTAACCATTGTAGTTCTCCTAGGCACACCAAAAAAAATACTAATCTTTTCCCGCCCTTCTGCAAATCCGTTCATTCATTCATTAGTGGGCGCCTACGCTTTGCCAAGCCCTGTGCTAGTAGGAATGGGTAATGAATCAGTTGGTGCGCGAAGAGTTTGCAATATACCAGGAAAACGACAGCGTTCACAGGACAAGTCGTTACGTGTGTGAAAGTCAAAGGTTGCGAAATTAAAACTAAGGATTCCAGAAGTTTTTTTGGAAAAGACATTTGAGCCTCCCCTCCCCCTTATTTTTTTAACCTAAAGCATTTGTTTTGGGTGTGCTGTAAGAAGTGCTGTGGTTGAGACTGACCTAAATTTGGGGAAAAGGTGGTGAAAGCTGGGGTGAGGGAGGTGTTTTAAAAGGTGCAAACAACTTTAGCCTTTTAAAGCGGTGACTAAGCAAATAGGTGAATCCGCCTGTCTCCAGTAGTTCACCAACTTTTCCTAAACGAACTGGGATAAAATAGATTAGGAGTTTGGAGTGCGAAGTTATGTTCTTTTTAAAACTGTAAACAGTGTCTTCTTACAGTTGTAAGTCTGAAAATTCTTTTGAGAATGAAATATGTGCGTTTAGGATGCTTTTCACATGTAAATTGTTTTCCACAGTTGTGTATTTTGCCCTTTGAGAAATTGCTTGCAAGGATTAGGGAACGAAGGACTATTGAAGAAATAAAGTTCCTCATTTTCTCCAGAGAAGTTTCTTCACTGCTTGTTACTTAAAACTGAATCATATAGATTCAGGGAAATGCACCACAGCCCCATGATAGCGTGCTACTATCTTTGAGATGGTTTGGGAGTAAAACTACACTCCTGTGGGCAGAGGTAAAATATTCCCTGAAGAAAGTGAATTATACCACTGTCAATCTTCCTAAAAATAAGTCAGGACTTGGGACAAAAGATGAAATGAATCATGGCCTCAAATGAGGGCAAAGAATTTTTCTCTCTTTAGATCCCTAGTAAAGGTGCATTTCCTCACAAGTCCTGACACCAAGAAATAATATGGCCCCTGTTACATTGTGGCCAACTGCAAGCTAAAAAGGGAGGGACACACACTTCACAATGACCTTGTGGAGGAGCTGGGGTCCTTGACTCCAAATGCAACTTGTTTTTTATTTGTTTTTAGCCCTGGGGACTGAACCCACAGGAGCTTTACCCCTGGTCTTTTTTATATTTCATTTTGAGACAGGTCTTGCTAAGTTTCTGAGGCTGGCCTTGGACTTGTGATCCTCCTGCCTCAGCCTCCCAAGTCACTGGGATTATAGGTGTGTACCACCATGCCCCATTGAAGGGTTTTTTTGTTTTTGTCATTTGTTGTATATATTTATGTTTAGTTTCCTCATGCTTCATCCCCAAGCAAAAAATTGAGAAATTGCGGAGATTCCACAGATCAAAGCAGAAGCAAGAGAGTAAAAACAGCATTTGGGAGCCACATCAGAGACTTAAGTAACATGAGACAAGAAGGACATCTGTGCAGTATTAAAGCTTTGTCTCAGAATTCCCCAGAAATAAATATATAAATATGTATTTATATATGTATATATATAATTAAATTTTATAAAAGATTTTGTCTTCTGATACCTAGCTGACTAGGCATGAAGTGTAGGTCATTTGGCTTGTCTTTAAATGTTACATAAGAGCTGGTCTAGGGAAGCACACAAAATTATCATGAGTGCATCATATTGCTACTAACACCTTAATAACCAAAACTAATCATATCCTACCCATTTTCATGTCTGTTTCATCCTGATTTGCCCATTAAAACCTCAATAACTCTCCTGCTCTTGACTCTAAACAATCACATTTTTAAAATTAAGAGCATATTGAATAGCTGGGCACAGCAGTGCATACCTGTAATCCTATTGACTCAGGAGGCTGAGGCAGACCAATTGTAAGTTTGAGGCCAGCCTCAGAAACTTAGTGAGTCCCTGTCTGAAAATAAAAAATGAAAAGTACTGGGGATGTGACTCAGTGGGAAAGCACCCCTGGGTTCGATCCCCAATACCATACACACACACAGAAAAAAAAGGCATAATGAACAACTGGAACTCACCACTCAACCCAAGGATTAGAACTGTATCAGTAAATTATTTCTTCCTATGTGTGCCTCCCCAACGTGCCCCTTTTGAATTTTATGTACAGCATTCACTTGTGGGGTTTTTTTTTAATCGTGTTTTTAGTTTTATCATATCTATCTAGACTTATATGCTTAGGCAATATGTTATTCAGTTTTTCTTCCTCATAGATATTAGAGTATCATTTGTCATGGATTCCTGGAACATAACTTTCATACTCAATAATATGTTACTGGAGTTCATTTATTTTCATTCTCTAGTAATACTCCTTTGGGTGAGTATGCTACAAATATTAAAACCATTTTATCAAACTGTATTTAGGTTGGTTCCAGTTTGTTGCTATGTACTGCTATGCACAACATTCTTATATGTCTCTAGTATACAAGTTTCTCTTGGTTATATGCTAATATATAGATTGCTGAATGATAGATTTTGCAAATATTTAGCTTATAAAATGACAACCCATGGTATCAGCCTTTGGGGGAAGGTTTGAATGGAAATATTTTGTGGTCTTAGTGAAAAGCATAAACACTACAGTAAAACCCTGACTTCATGTACCAAACCGTTTAGTTCCTTGCGAAGTCTCATGTGATTTTTCCCATAGTTCTGTATCTTTCTTGTCCACCCTAACCCAACATGAGGACAGTGATTTCATTTTGTGTATCACTCCCAGCATCTAGTGTTGATTACTATGTGTAAATAGTTCTGTCAATAGATATCTGTTGAGTGAATTTTCTGGTTACTAGTTCTATAATGTACCCACTGTTACTGACACAGATGTCTGTACTTAGACTTCAATAAAAGCAGGTGATAAATGAGCACAAAGTGATAACCTGGATTAAATCAGTTACATCCTTATAAGAACATGGTTTCTCCCACTGTATGTATTGACACTGATTTCAGTTAGTGCTGCCTTTTATTAGTGAAGCCAAAAAGGCTATTATTTAATTATCACTTACTAAACTCTATGGTCACATTTATTGGGGCTAAGTCTCAAAAATTTAATTAAGAATATTGTTCCAGGAATTCGGTAATTAACCATACCTTAAAAGTGCTGCTAGTCAGACATCTTGCCTTCTCTTTGTTTGGAGCTTAGAAAGGTTCTAAACATTTAGAAATGTAAATTGAACTTTTGACTTACCTAGTCTTCTGTCTTATAACCAAGTGAATTTAGTTTTAAATGAATACTGAAAATAATCTCAAATCAGTAAATACTATTCAATGGTAATCTATAAAAGTTAGGAATATATGAAGGAAGGGGAAAGAACATAAGAAAATACCTTTGACACAGCCAGTACCAAAGAGAGATAGGAGGCTTTGTAGTTCAAAGGTTACTTTTCCTTTTTCACTGACATCTGATGCAGTGTTGAGTTAAACTGTAGTTGTAAAAGAGGAAGTCAACTCACCTACTATCTGCTCTTTCTCCTTGAAAGTGTGTGCCAAGAATTACACAAGTGGAAAAGAGAAAACATCTTATGAATAAAAATCAGGGTTTCTAGATGCAAAATGGGAACTTTGTAAAGCAAGTTAGATAAAACTTGTGTTTCATCATATTCTCCTTCAGTAATTAGTATAAATACTATAAATACTGTGCTGAATTACCTATCCAAATTTAGGTTGAAAGAGTAACACTTGTTACAGGTTGAATTGTATTTCCCCTCAAAATCCATATGTTGAAACCTTAATACCTAGTGTCAGAATGTGACTGAACTTGCAGATTAGGCCTTTAAAGAGGTGATTAAGTAAAATAAGGCCAATGGAATTGGGCCTCAATCTAACTTGTATCTTTATAAGGAACCATGTGAGGATACAACAAGAAGGCAGCCATCTGCAAGACAAGGAGAGAGCCACAAGAAGAAGCCAAACCTACTGACTTGATCTCAGACTCACAACCCCCAGAACAATGAGAAAATAAATTTCTGATATTTAAGCTCCCAAGTTTATGGCAGCCCTAGCTACATACAAATGCCACAAGATGTATAAAGAGATATCACAACTTTTCATTTGCTCAAGTGTAGCTTTGTTCATCTCTTTTAAAAAATCTGGCAGCCAAACTCTAGGAATCATGAGTCCAAGACAAAATCAAACTGGGTACTTGGAGGTACTCGTAGCTGTATTGTATTTATGCCAGTAATCCTGATTTTAGTCCCTCCATTTGATGCATAATTCAATAGGGCATTCAGTAAAAGCCATTTTAATGAAGAGACTCACTCAAAATGTGCAAATCACAGGGGGTAGCTATTTTCATATATTCTAAAAAATTTAAAGTTTCATAACAGTTTATAATAAAGGACATGGCAAAACAGATGTACTTTGTTATGAGGACATAAACTTATAAAAACTATTTAAAGGGACATATCCAGTAATATCTAAGATGTTCTATAATCTGACAGTTCCATATCTAGCATAGCAGAGAAAATCTTGCACATAAGAACACACATACCTACAATGTTCTATTTTCAAGAGAAAGACTGTAGAAAAAATAAGAAATATATACATGTATGTTAGATCTCAAAAACATTTTGTTGAGTGCAAAAAGCAAATTTCCAAAACTTACGTCACTGTGCAGAAAAGTTATGATAGCAGCCTAACTGCTATCCTTTGGTAGGACTGCTTGTGAGATTGACCTGTGGCTAGTGTATAAGAAATTGGGTTTTAAGAGTGTCCCCACCATTCTTTGGTAAGAATAGTGCACTGTGAATAAACCGTGCAAACGATGTGGTTCATGCTGAACACTTACTTGCTTTCTAGAAATCTGGAATCTTGGTACATGCCAAGCAGTGGGTGTCCTTGTGACCAGCTACCAATAACAATCCTGAGTACCAAATACCTGATCAACATTTCTGCTAGACTGTATTTCATATTCTATCACAATATTTTGCTGGAGGAATCAAGTGTCCTGGAAGAAGCTCTGAGAAGCTTGCTCTGATTTCCTCTATACTTCTCCTCATGTGACATTTTCCTTTGCTGGTTTTGATTCATATCCTTTTGTAATAAGTCACAGCTATCAAACCTGGAGTAGTCTTAGGGATCACTGACACAGTTCCCTGTATCATTGATATAAAAATCAACAAGTACACAAGATTATGAGCTTCTGTGGGTATATAATTTTGAGTATACATATTTCTTAAAATCTGGAAGGATAATTTCAGGGATTAACTCTAGGGAGAAGAGGAAGGAGCAGAAAAAGAGTGGCATACATTTGGTAATGGTCAAAGAGTACTTTAACCCTACCTGGAACACTATGTTGTTGTTTTGTCTGTTTTATTAAACAAAGTATTTGTATATTATTTAGGTGAGAAAATATTTTAAATTAAAAATAATTTTAGCCTACGTTTAGAGTCACAAAATTTTAGTCGCTAGGAAATTTAGAGTTCACCTAGTTCAACTTGTTCCTTTACTAAAACAAAGCCTCCAGCTCTTTTGCCCAGGGAGACAAATGTCTTCCCCCAAATCACATAAGTTGTAACTGGAACCAAAACTTCTAGTTCAGAGTGCTTCTCTGCTCTGTTATTCCCTGCAGAGTACTGGGCCATAAAAACAATCTTCTTTTCTATTATTGTGAAGGTCCAGAAAGTGTAGATTATTATAACATGGTTTCATAGCAACTTATCTCAAAGTTTGGCAATTATAAAGGTCATACTTCCACGTGTACCAAAACTCCCCTGGAAGAGAAATACAGATAAGAACTGGACTTGGACTATAGTTCCCTGGGAAATAGTTTGTAAAGTATAGATCATATCACTCTGTTTTGCTTTTTTTCCTTCTTCATTGTTAGAATTAAAAACTAACATATTAAACAATAGAATTTTTTAGAAATATAATCAATGGATTGCAAAAGGATTTATAACCTATTTCTAATTTCTGTAGTAATTCACAAATCAGGGCTTTAAAGTGTGGAAGAAACTCCAAATTTTCATATCTTGCTAATGGGACTAAATGGTTCAACCACTTTGGAAAACCATTTGGCAATTTCTTTTTTTTAATTAAAAAATTTTTTTTCATACATGTGCATAGGGTAATAATGTAATAATGCCTGTCTTAATCTACCATCCCCTCTATACAATTCAAAATTCTCTCATTCTTCCCTACCCACCCCCCACTATGAATCAGCATCCACTTATCAGAAAAAATATTCACCCTTTGGCTATTTGGCATTGACTTTTTTCACTTACCATGATCATTTCCAGTTCCATCCATTTACCTGCAAATTCCACAATTTCATTCTTCTTTAAGGCTAAGTAATATTCCATTGTGTTTATGTACCACGTTTTCTTTATCCATTCATCTATTGAAGGACATCTAGGTTGGTTCCATAGTTTTGCTATCATGAATTGAGCTGGTATAAACATTGTTGTGGCTGAATCACTGTAATATGATGATTTTTAAGTCATTTAGGTATAAACTGAGGAGTGGGATAGCTGGGTCAAATGGTCCTTCCATTCCAAGTTTGAGAATCTCCATACTGCTTTCCAAAGTGGTTTGCACCAATCTGCAGTCCCACCAACAATGTATGAGTGGAACTTTTTCCCCCACATCCTCCATTTGCAATTTCTTTTAAAATTAAGTATACAATTACTCTATGACCTGGTAATTTCACAAGCTATTTCAAGAGAAAAGAAAAACACATGTCTACATAAAGATTTGTACAAAATGTTTGCAGAAATTTTATTGATAATAGTTAAATGTGGAAATGACCAAATGCCCATATACTGCACAACTTACAATATATCTATACAACTGAATACCACTTAACAATAAAAATAACCACTGACACACACAACAATGTGGAAGAATCTCCAAAACACAATCCTGAGTGAGAGAAACCAGACTCAAAAGAGGATATCCTATATGGTGCCATCCATGTGATATTCTGGGATAATGTAGGAAGAAATAATATCTAGTGATAGAAAAGAAATAAAAGATTCCCAGGGCTGGGGTTGGAGGAAGGGTTTAACTGGGAGGGGACAAGAGGGAATGGTGTGGGGTGATAGAAGTGTTTTTGATCTTGTTTGGGGCAGTGGTTTCACAGGTATATATGTACTTGTTAAAAATTGTCTAATTAGGTGGGCCTGGTGGCCAATTCCAGAGGCTAGGGAGGCCAATTCAGGAGGACCACAAGCTCAAAGCCAGCCTCAGCAAAAGTGATATACTACGCAATTCAGTGAGACCCTGGCTCTAAATAAAATACAAAAAGTAGGGCTGGGGATGTGGCTCAATGGGTGAGTGCCCCTGAGTTCAATCCCCAGTACCCCCCCATTATCTAATAATACCCTTAAAATGGATGCATTTAATTTTATGTAAATTATACATCATATAGTTCATTTTAAAAGTAAGGAGGGAAAAGGCAAGTCACCTACCAAAGCAAAAAAGAAAAGAAGCCCAAATTAGAAAAACCAATATAAACCAATATTAGACAAAAACCAAAAGCCACCTTCAGTGATCTTCTTGTGATACTGAAGTTTCCTGTAATGCATGAAGTATGTGTTTGCGTATACATAGCATTTTGTAACTTCGTAATAGCATTAATTACACATAGCTTTTTCTTGTATGTACTAGCAAATTGTCAGTCAAGGGTGCTCTGAGCATGGTGAGTTTTCAAATGTGAGAGGATCCCACCCTGTCCTCTTTTATCATTCAGAATAGTTGACATTCTCATTTGGAAATATACCCAGATGGATGTTTTCTAAAAACTTTATGTCAATTATCCATAGTGTTAGAATAACAGAATTAGAATTCTCCAAGGAATTGCTGTGATATTTTGGGGAATTTATTTAGTCATTAAGAGATTTATGACTTTCATGATTGTTTCTCTATTTCTGTGGGGTGTTAGGAAATTTGCAGTTTAATTTGTGGCCGCATCTTAACGAAAGTACAATACCACAGATGGTGTCAGCCAGTTTATTTAAAAAAAATTATAAGAGCAGTTTTCTTGGGTACTAATCTTGACCCTGGCTTCATACTTTTACTCCTATCCTTAATTTTCCTTCTTTAGCAACTTTTTTTAAAATTTTTAAGTATACATTATAAAAGGTTACTCATGTGTAAAGGAAGTTATGCATATGAAACATTACTTTGAACTTCCCTTTTAAAAATTGTTGCTAATTAATAATTGCTAATAGAGCTTCTCCAAAATGTAGTGTTTACTTCTTAAGAAAAGGTGAGTGGACACAAAGAGACAGAAAACATATTTTTTAAAAAATCTGTTAAGGACCACCACCCAACTGCATAATATAATGAAGGGTTAGAGATATAATGTGTCCTCTGTGATCTATTTGGCCTTACCTGGCATATTGACACCACTATTCTACATGTTAAAAGTTTCTACAACCCTAAGAAATGAAAAGTTGTACCCCATTTGTGTCGTGGTTAAAAATGCATCTGTAAAAATAAAAATTAAAAAAAAAGAAAAGAAAAGAAAGCAAAGAGATGGAAATCCTAAGGTTGTGGGGTGGTAATTTCTACATAGTTCCTAACAAATTTCTTAATACAAAATAAAAAATAGCCTACATGAGGACATATAAACTCTGAAAATGTTTAATGTTTTATAAATCTTTTGAACATTTCAAATTAAATCCAGTGTGTATGTTATACTAAAAAGAAAGGAAATTAATAAACTAGGGTGAATATTTTCAACAAAAGTAATAGTTAAAGAACTAAGAGCTATAATAGATAAGGAACTTCCACAAATTTATGGGGAAAAACAATTGCTCCATTGATAAATGAACAAAGATATAAATATCAACAAGCATACCAAAATAAAAAAGCATATACAAAAATGTTTATGGTACTCCAAATGTTGATAACATATATTATTGCACTGTTTTCAAGTAAATATACTGATAATGCTCAGGAGCCTAAAAAAATGTTCATACCCTTTGATACCCTGAGAATTTATCTTAAGGAAACAATTTAAAAGTATATATATATATGTACCAGTTTATTTATTACAATGTCACTACAAATATTAAATATCGAAGTGATCTAAATATATAAGAAGGAAACTATTATGGCACATTAGAGAAGTATTAATATGAAAACTGCATAACTATGCAATAATAAGTGAAAATCAGAATAAGATTTCATTTACTATAATTACAGTTATATAAAATTCTTTTATATTCAGAGAAAGAGTATAGACAATACAGAAAAATAGACAACAATGATCAGGGAAGTAATTATGGATTTTGGTCTTTTTAAAAATATACTTTGTGAAAATTGTTTTCTCCCCAACTTTATTAAAGCCTATTTGTCAAATATATATTACATATATATTTAAGGTATACAATGGAATATTTTATATAAATATGTATTGTGAAATGATTACTACAATTGAACAAATATATCCATATTGTCCATCTTGTAGTTACCCATGTGCATGTGTTTGTGTTGAGGACACTTGAGATCTACTCTCAGAAAATTTCAAGTAATTAATAAATCATTAATAACTATGATCCCCATGCTGCACATTAGGGCTTCAGAACTTATTCATCTTATACCTTTGGTCAAACAACTCCCCTTTTATTCCACCACCCAGCCTCTGCCAACACTGTTCTACTCTCTGTTACCATGAGTTTGACGTTTTTATAGATTGCATGTAAGTGAGATCATGCAGGATATTTCTGGGTCTGGCTTATTTTATCCAGCATCTTCTTCAATAATTAATAAATTGCATGAGATACATGATAATTATAAAATAAGCTTTGTGTTAGATGATTTTGCCCAATGGTCAGCTAATGTAAGTTTAATGTAATGTACCTGAACATGTTCAAGGTAGGATAGGTTAAGCTATGATGTTTGGTAGAGCAGGTGTACTTACAATGAATTCATCAGGATGTGAATGCATCCTGAGTTGAGGAGCATCTGTATATACCACAACTTCTGACTCTTAGGTTATTTCCATATCTTCACCATCAAGAGTAATGCCACACAAATATGGGAGTATATTATGAGGTGCTGATTTCATTTCCTTTATGTATATGCCCAGCAGAAGCATTGCTGGATAATATGATAGTTCCCCTTTTAATGTTTTGAGGGATATCAGTACTGTGTTCACTAATGACTGTACCAATTTACACTCCCACCAATGATGTACAAGGGTGCTCTTTTCTCTACATCCTTGCCAATACTTGTTATCTCCTCTGTTTTTCATAATAACCATTTTTTTATGGTGCTAGGGATTAAATCCAGGGCCTTGTGCACATGAGGCAAGCACTTTACCAATTGAGCTATATCCCCAGACCCTCATCATAACCATTCTTATAGTTTATATTTCATTGTGATTTTGATTTGCATTCCTCTAATGATTAGTGATGTTGGATATCTTTTCATGCATCTGTTAATTATGTTTTCCTTGGGAAAATGTCTATTCAGATTCTTTGCTCATTTGTTAATCAGGTTTTTAAAAATCTTGCTATTGAGTTGTATGTGAATGCATTTTAAAACTCTTAGTATTTTCTCTCTCAGTAATCATCCCATCCACCACACCTTCAAGGAACTTTATTCTGATGTCTGTCTCTCTTGGACGTCATCTGAGGAACCATGAACTGAAGAGTGTAGAATTACATTGGTGGGGTTTCACAGACCTAGAAAGTTCCAGTGGTTGACAAATCAGTATAATCTAGTTGGTACTTTTGACCCAAATTTCTTAAGTATTTACAAAGAATGCCAAGTCTTCTGGAATGTGGCAAAGACATGGAACTTGAGCATAATTTTCCTTATTGATAATGGGGGTGGGAAGGGGGAAGAGGGTGAGATCCTGCAGAATATTTTTGTGTCTGGCAACCCAGACTCTGACACTTGAAGAGTTAACTCTGAACTCTGGGTTAAGACACAGAATTAAGGAAATCCAAAGGTCAGGATGGTTTGTTCCCCTGTCACTGCATGTGCTATCGCAGCCAAAAAGGCAACAGGACACTGTTATCACACAAAATAAATCAGAAAACATGGAAAATTGGAGCTGGTCATATACAATATCAGTTCTGAAGTGCCCTGAGTCTCCCTTTCCAGCAACTTTCTTCACGTAAGTCACCCTTCCACACCTGTATTCCACTCTTCTTATACCTTAACTCCAAAGCACCAAATAATTTCTTGTTCTTCCTACTGAAGTCAAGTGAAATGACTGATGAACCTTAAAGGGGCTCGTTTCCCAGAGAATACTTTATTTTATAGGAGATATAATAACACTTTGCTTCCAGTATTGTTTCCTTGGTATACCTTCCATTCTCTACCTCACAGTAGGTGAACCAATTCATTTCACCCTTCCCCTTTTCACAGTAGATGTCTGACCCAGGCTGGACCAATATTCCCTGAACACAGGCAGTGGACACTCAGCCTAAGTAGGACACACCACTTCTGGGTCTACTTGTTGTCTGGTTCTTTCCTCTCTCTGCCCCTTTGGTGCTCTATATCACAGAGGGTTTGAGCTTTACAGACTCTGGGCTCTGCTGGTTTCTGGTTAGCTGTAGCCAGTGGAATACATGCTGGGAGATTGCAGGACAACAGGAAGCAGGAAGTCATGGTTTTATTCCTGGCACAGGTAGGTTGCCTCTACTTGGGTCCAGCTCCTGCCACTGACATGCCCTGGTTTCAACCCTTGCTCTGGAAACTCTTCTCACTTTATCTTTCTAGCTTGGGAGAAATATTAACTTCTTTTTCTAATCTCTGGGTTTCTGTAGCATTTCCCATTTTGTCTCTGAGCCTTTTAAACACCATGGAATCAAGTGGCTGCCTTAAATTTCCTGTTTTACATATTGCACATCCTAATTTCCTGCCAGAGCAATAACTAGAAGTAGAATCATTCCAATGAAATTTAATTTGTGGGTGCTAGGAGAAAATATGTCTCTCTTCCTGTTAGATTCTGTGACTCTCAGGCTGTAGGATTAGGAAAGCCAATAGCCAATTTCTAGCCATTTAACCCCAATTTGAGAATAATGTCAATGTCAAATGAAAGCATAGAGTCTGGAAATAGAGGGAGAAAAAGAATCCTGCCTAGCACATCTCAGAACTCTTAGATCTAACTATCACTAGAGTTAGTATTATCATATATTTTATGTTTCAAACCAGGACACTTGAGAGTAAAAGGGGCTGCTAACAGTACTTAAATGAGGACAACAGACACAAATTGGGACTACCCAGGGAAACACTACACACAGAGTTGCTCTACTTAAAACCACCTTGGTCCTTGGACTTTACATTAATTGAGCCAATAAATTCCCTTTGACCTTTAACCTAATTTGAGTTGGATTTCTATCACTAAACTAAAAGATTGCTGACTAGTACATGAGATAAAGTTTCAAACCAAAGTATTTTCTGTTGGTAGGATTTCAGGGTAAAAGACTATCAGTGTTCACCTAAATTAGTCTCTACAATTGCCTGTGGAGCATATTTATAGTACAGCTATTTTAGGAACAATATAAGAAATTTTAATTGTTATATCCCAAAGTTACTGAAAAAATGCAAAAAAAAAAAAAAAAAAAAAAAACCAAAAAAACAAAACCTATAATCACCAAGGGAAATTACTATACCCCATCCTGAGGCGATATATGGATCTTTGTGCTTTGCAGGGGAAGGAGTCATGTTTTAAAGTAGCACTTACTTCAGTTAGATTGTCATCTGAATACAGAATTGGAGTTGACCACATCTTAGAATTTTCCCACTGCCCATCCCCTAATTAGGTACAGTACTGTACCAATTACTAAGAACACTGGTCTTTGAGAACTGCTTTCCTTCTTTATTCTCTTCCCTTTACTTTTTTCCATTCTTCCATAAAGTTTCATTTATGCTTCGCACACCTAGGAATCCGACAGACATTTACAATTTTTTCTACTAAAATGCATGTACTGTAGGGAGTGGTGAGAAGGTATGCCAAACTCACGTGACAAGGTAGTTCCTTAGTTCAGTCACTCACAGCAGCTGCCTAGTTTATGGCAAAACAGAAAGCAGCAATTCAGAGACTGTATCTCCTAAGCCCAGTGGGAGTGCTCCCCACCTCAGTGGCTCAATGGAGTCTTTCTGTTTAAGAAGTCATTTATCATTCAAGTGTTTGAAATTCCATGAGCAGTTACATCTTCTAAAGCCATAAGGGCTGACGACGAACTTTTTGGTTTTTATCACTCTTGTCACTTCATCAATAAAAAGGCACATATTTTAAGAACCGGAAGGAAATATCAGAGACTTTAGCAATCAACTCATATGTCTCACTGCCATTTCTTACAAAGCCTAATTCTCTGGTCACAAAACATGCTTTTTTTTTTCAACAGAAAAAAGAAATGCCAATTTCTAGAAGTTAAATTGGTGCCAAATTCTTCATTGGAAATAAAAGTACAAAAAGTAAAGTACAAACACATACAACTTTAAAATATTTTTAGATCAAAAGAATGATGTATACAAGCAGCTCCCTACACTTCATCAAGAGTTATTTTGTTGTAGTAGGTAAATTTTTCTCATCGTGTTCTTTTTAGTAACTTGTGGGAAAAAAAAGTTTGCTAAGTTTCTGCATTTCTGTCAAGGTTTGTCATATAATGAAGTAAAGAACAATGGCCATCTTGAATGCTGTGTGGAATTATTTGCCTCAATCGAGAGTCCACTGAATGCTATAAAAACTACAAAATCCATTATCTCTGATGACAATGAAAAACAAGTTTTACATAATTCATAACCATGAAAAAATATACCTACGAAGACGTTCTAGGAGGACTAGGAAATAAATGAAGGAAACAGATAACTCACATGAGTTAGATAAAAAGATCACAATAGGTAACAGTTTCTCTGTCTAGATGCTTGAGTTCGCTTGGTAACTTTCAGAGAGTGTCTTTTCTTCTTCAGAGGACTCCAGCAGCCTAAAGTGCTCATGCAGAACTGGAAGGGACCTGAGCATGTTATACACCCGAACACGAAGTCTCAGCGGGGTCACTGAAGGCAGTGACGTCACTCTCCCAAATGATGATGACAATGACTTCAACACTTTGGAAGCTTCATTCTGGAAAATTTTTGTTCTAACAGTGTAGAGGTAAAAAATTTGAAATCCCTGAGGGGAGAATAAAAGTTTAACATTAGGTAAGTGCTGAGGCAAAAAAAAAAAAAAAAAAAAAAAAAAAAGAAAGAAAAAGAAAAATGAAGACAGAGATTCTGTTCACACAGCCACCCATCCTTCTCATCATCTGCAGCAGCCCCCCACATACATGGCCGTTTAAAGCTGCCATGTATGACTTTCTCCTATATGAAGTGCACAGGTAAGAGTGATAGACGTGGAAGACCTGAGTTCATGTCCTGGCTGTGCAGCTTTGCTTCCTAACCATTTGCAGAAGGGGTCAGATTAACAATAGAATACTTAACTCCAGTTCCAGTAGTCTGCAATTCTAGGTTCTTGGAGTTTTAGCAACAGAACTAGAAATTTGATACATTTAAGGACAAAAACAAATTTTTAAACCTTTCTATCTGTTACTTTTCTGTACTTTACATATAAAGACATGATATCCCAGGAAAGACTGAGTAATCTTTTCGACATATTTTCTAAACTACCCTTTATTGAGGTCTATTAGTATCAGATGTTTTTTTCTCATTTAATTCTCACCATTTGAACATTATCATTTAATCCTCATTCAACCCTATGAAATAAGTCTCACTATTCCCATGTTGCAGATAAAGAAACTAAAAAGTTCCTATAAATTAAGTAAATTGCCCAAGATTACCTAACCAGTAATCAGTGAAGTTTAGAATTAAATTCTTCTATTCTGGGCTTCCAAATCCCTCTTCCTTCCAATTTATGATACTGCCTCTTGCTTTTAACTGTAATGGAAAGATACTGTAAAAAAGTGAATCATAGTTTCTAAGAGGACTTTGTTAATTCCTAATTGCCTTTGCGGGAGTAACAGATTAAATAATATCTATAGCTGAGTTAATAATATTGTACCAATGTCAATATCTTGATGTTGAAAATTTACTGTGGTCGTACAAGAAATTATCACTTGGGATATCTGGGCAAAGGATATATGGACAATTTTTCCAAATTCTCATATTAAAATATTTCTAAACAAATTAAAAATAATTAATCACAGATACCTTTCAGACTGTAATCTATAGTACCCCAACCCTTACAAGATTTGTTTCTAGAAATTATATCCTGTGAGTAGTGAGTTTTATAGGAGTCATCTGATACATGGTAAGCTAACATGAAAACTCAGAATCTACATCTGTTAGAGTGGGACATAATATTTCATCTGGTTTTTCCAAATTTTAAATTCTAAGGTGAAATAAAAAGATCATATCAAATGTATAGTTGTATAACAGAAAAAGACCCTAGACTGTGAGAGTTCATAAAGACCTCATCCTGTGGAATTCTCTCTGGTTAGACTCTCTGAAATTCCAAAAATGCAATTTGAAAAAACAGAAAGTGTGAATCAAACTAATTACCACTAGCACAAATATTAATTTGTGCCTTTTGTATTATCCAGGGCACGTAACTGTTTATTGGAATTAAAACACTCTAAATCTAGAAGGAGCCTAGATCTGCTTCTAGATGTGAGACAATCTTCATGTGGCTCTTGGTGTGTGTCTAATGTAAGCATCTACATAAGTCTAGCTTAGAACCTTCTGTAGGTGAGATACTCAGTCATTCCTTAACATTAGTGACATAAAAATCTCCTGGGTTCCTCATTAAAAATGAAGATTCCCAGTTCTTAACCTCTGTAGATTCTAATTGAATAAGTCGGTGGTGAAGCCCTAGAATCTGTTTTAACACACTCCGTTGGTTCTGATGTAGGCAATATTCAGAACCATCTGAGACATATTGTGTTGATTTTAACACATGCCACCACCTTCCATTTATATCTTATTTACCCACAGAGGTTGTGTGGCTTTCCTAAAATCATACACATCATTAATGGTGAAGCTAGAAGACAATCTAAGTTTCCTAATTTTCAGCCCAGTGCCTTTGTCAAATCGCCACCCTCAAGTTTTCCACGTGTTATTATCATCTTGTAATGAAACTCAGCTCTGTCATTTGCCTCTCCTATGCATGGAGAATACCCTTCTTTCAGATTCTTCCTTTAATCCCCACTCATTCTAGGAAACAAGACTATGGTAAACTGGTAATCTGAGACTAAGTTTATCCCACCATTGCTCTTCTAGGGAGTTCCCAGTGGGTGTTGACAACAGCAAAGAACTGCTTTTTATTTTCAAATTCAGTGGCAGGCACAAACCTATTATCTATAGGAGTCCAAGCAGGCACTGAAGAAGGCTACATAGGATAAAGGATGAAGTGCTTAGAAACATTAATTATGGCACAGTGATTCAGACATCCAAGTGGCTCCCCTATAGCGATGGATCATGATTTGGATTAAGCCAAATTTACCTACTTCCCTTCCCAACAATTTTCATTTTGTATCAAAAACTTCCCTCCTTAATGGTATTTGATCATAGCCAGAAACAAATAACATGATACCATCCTCACACAGTACTGGTTACTGAGTAATGACTACAGCTCTCAGGAAATTAATGGAATAATTATCAAACCCTGCAGTTTCATCATAAAATATTAAAGAGGTATGCTCCTTCCTGATATTGAGCACATCTACATGCATGTTTCTTGCACTCAGAAATTATGTGCAAGAAGATGAGACTTGTATGTATAAGAAAATAATTTTAGAATTCAAATAGAATAAATTATCTATGTGGATTGTATTAATGTCAATTTTCTTGGCTTAATAGTGTATTATAGTTTTACAAATCCCAAAATCCTAGGAATATTAAAGTACTGCATTGAATTGTATATAGATAACAGCTAAACATTCAAAGAAAAATTAGTAGAAAATAACAATAAAAGGAAATTTTACATGCCTATCTCAGTCTTTGTTGAGAAAGCTAATGGTAAGCGTTTTATGGAAGATAATTTGAAAACTAAAATATTAATCACCTTTAAAAAGTATAAAAGTGACAAAATACTGTAGACAGTAATACCAATAAATATCAAAATGGGAAATTTTCAGATAGTTATATCAAACATGTAGATTTTAGGAATTAAAACCATTCCTTTCAGCATTGGAAACCTGTGAAATTTCAGAACGGATCTCCTTTCTTTTCCCTATGCCGGTGATTCAGTGATAGAGTTTGCTCACATGAATGACCCTGTAGTAGTGTGACCACTTTAAGAGCAGGATAGGTTCATTAGATGGAAACATAATGAATTCTGCTGGCTCAGAGATAAGACTTCACTACAGACAGTAAAGTCCTCCTAGTATTTTTCATCAGAGTAAAAAGTAAAAATTTGTTATGGGAGGAAGCATAAAGAGCACAAAGAGAAATTCAGGTTTCAAGATGTCTTTCAATAGTACATTCTTATTCATTTTAAAGTTCTACTGTTTCTCATACATAAAACACAAATACAAAGGTTAAAAAATGTCACTTCTTTGAATTCAAACAAGAATACTTTTATCTACCAATTTACTTTATCTTTATAAGTATTTTATGGTGGTGAAAATCAGAAGGCAACCATAAACCTTAGTCTAAATCTTCTGTTTTGTAGAATAATTTCCAAGGGGGGAAAATATACTAAAACTTTTGGATTTCTAAACAAATCCAAAAGTTTTGGATTTGTGAATGGAATGTTAAAAAAAAAAAAAAAAAACGGTTTGTAGTTAGACATATCTCTAAGATAAGACTTGAGGAATAAAAAAGCATCTTCAGTCCTATGTAAAATTATGCCACAAAACAACCTCTTGGAATTCTGCTACTATCATGTCAGCCCTCTGGCAAATAATAAGTATAAACTCTGGATACAATATTTTTGAAAAGCTACCTGAATACATTGGAGGACAACCCAAAGCAATCTGAAATTGGAAAGGGAGTCAATGCTTAGAAAAAGGGACCAACACTCAGGTTTCCTGTTTTATGTCACTTGTTTTTAATATCTTTTAGCCTGAAGACAGACCCTCTTCACCCCATGCAAGATGACTAAACCTGGAGTTGAAATATGCAGTCTTTCTAGGATGAAGAAACAGAGAGCAGGATTTAGGGTAACCGGAAAGCAGCTTTAGCAGCTGCAAAGTAAGGAATAATATCCAAGAAAGGAGTAGACAGAGGGAGCTCCAAAGTCTGTTTAAAATCTCTTCCTAAATCTACTATTGATTCCTGAACAATGTATACATAGGAAGACCCTAAGAAATCCAGCTAAAGCCTAAAGGAGTAAACAGAATTAGCTATCTGGCTAAGGGGAGATCAACTTTTCAGTTTTAGCCCAACTATTATTTGTCTGCTAAATCCACTCATGGTAGGAATATAATAACATGCAAATTTGTTATAGTCTGTTATTTATAATGTTCAGGAAACAAAAAAAAAAAATTACTAGAACCTGAATAAACAAGAAAAGATTTTAAAGAAAAAAGTCAATTGATACTCAGTGACTGAAATGACCTAGATTAGGCTTAACAAAGAATTAAAGGTACTATGATAACATGCTTAAGGATGATAAGGAAAATGTCATGAGTAAAAACTTACAGTTAAACACTAGAAAACTATAAAAAGGATCAAAATTCTTAAACTAAAAGTACAATATCTGAAATAAAAATCACTGAGTAAGCTTAACAGCAGTCTGGAACTAACTGTAGAAAAAGTCAGTGACCTTAAAGATAAACCACTAGAATTATCCAACCTAGTGAACAGCAAGAAGAAAGAATGAGGAAAACGAGCAAAGTTCAGGAAGCTACAAAGCAATATAAAATGACCTAACAAATAATTGGATCCCCAGAAAGACAAAAGAGAAAAAAATGTGGCAGAAAAATTATTTTAAAAAACAGTGGTGGACATTTTCTCAACTCTGGTGAGAGATCTAATCTAATAGATTCTAGAAGCTCAGCAATCCCAAGAAGAATAAATTCAAAAAAGTAATAATGTCAAGCACATCATAGTCATCAGGAAAATATGCAAAACAAAATACTAAGCATCAAAACTAGAGGGATAATCCTAAAGGAACCAGAGAAAAATAACATGTTATATATAGGAGACTAATAATATGAACAACTAAGAATATATCATTAGAAAATGGAGCAGCGTGTTAAATTACTTGTTCATAATGCTAAAAGAAAAAAAAAAAACTGCCCAGAATTCTATATCCAATGAAAACATCCTTCAAAAATCAGACATTTTTAGATAAAAGAAATGGAGAATTTGTCACCAGAAACCATACATTATAACATATTTTAAGGGTTGTTTATACTAGAGGGGAACAATACCAGAGGGAAAGTCATATCTTTGAAAAGGAACGAAGAACATGGGAAAAGATAGATATAAATAAAAGCACTTTTTCCTCTTCAATTTCTTTAAAATATGCATCTGATTAAAGCAAAAATAATAACACTGCTTTGTGGCATTTAAAATGTATGCAGATAGAATACATGAGAAAACTATAACAAAGGGAAGGGAGAATGACAAGCAGAATTATATTATTACAACTTTCTTATATTTTATGGAGAATAGTAAAATATTAATTTGACTATGAAAACATAAGAATGTATAATGTATCCCTAAATGATCCCCAAAATGCAAAAAGGTATTGCTTATTTACCGAAATATGAATTGAAATGGAATTCTAATAATGTTAAATTTACTCAAAAGTAAGCAGGAAAGGAGGAACAGGAAATTAAAAATAGAATAGTCACAGAAAATAAATAATGAAATGGTAGATACAAATTAATCTATATCAATGACAACACTAAAGCCAAATGGACTTAACACTCTAATGAAAAGACAGATTGTCAAAATGGATTAAAATGATATATGCTATCCACCTGATACATACTTTAAATACAAGGTACAGAAGTTGAAAGTGAGTAGATGAAAAATATATATAACATGTAAGCAATGTGCATCATAGGAAAGCAGGATAACAAAGTATACTTCATGACAAAAAGTACTATTGGGAAAAAAAATACCTTTTATCCAAATAATGAAAGAGCCAGTTCATAAAAAACATAACAACTGGGGTTGGTGTTATGGCTCAGTGGTAAAGTGCTTGACTAGCATTGGTGAGACACTGGGCTTGATCTTCAATACCACATAAAATAAATAAATAAAATAAAGGTATTGTGTCCATCTACAACTAAAAAAAAAAAAAAAACATAACATTCATACATGTATATGCATGAATTTGAGTTGTGTTGTTCAATCTTTTGCTAAAAATATGTGAAGCAAAAAGGGATACAAACAAGGAAATAAATAGGCAAGTTCACCATCATAGGTGGAAATTTTAACTCCTTAATACTCCTAATACTCTGACTTCACTGATGTTTTTCAACTTTACATCCAACAACTATAGAAAACACATTTTTTTTCAACAGCAAATGTTTTGTTCATCAAGATAGCCCAAGCACACTGATTCATAAAACCAGTCTTAATAAATTGAAAAGAATTGAGGGAAAAATTCAGCCAACTCCACAGGGATTCAAGCTCCAGCAATTACTGACATTGTCTAGACCAACCATGATAAGGACCTTCATAAACCTGTTTCATGGGAGAAAAGAAAAGATGTTTCCCAAGCCAGTTGCTTGACAAAATATTTTCTACTCAGAGAAAAGGGACAGGGACAAATGTAACTTGACCCCATTGCAATTATATTCTGTGATTTCTGGCCCAGGAAATGACACGGTAAGTCATAAAGAGCTTTCCTTCCTTCTACCACAAAGTACATTGAAATCAGTCTCTTAAATGTGAGTAAGTAATGACCTTCAAGGAGTTTTAAGAGAAGGAAACTTTGGTCCAGTGTGATCATTGCTCCATTACTACATGGTCTGGTACTTTCATATGAGTCCACACCATACCTGAGTAGTGTTGAAAAGGCAGAATATGTAACTGAAGACAATCCTGACGTCATCATCATCAATCAGCATAAAGTATGCCAGAATCCAGGTAACTCCAAAAATGACTGCAATAGACAATGTGCTAAGAATCTTCTTTAGGGATGAAAACTTCTTTGTGCTGAGTTAAAGATAACAAGAAAGAAAATGTGTTTTTTACTTATCAATGTTCTCATTACCCCTATTTAGCATGCATATTCAGCTACTTATCTACAGTTTTCATTAAACAATACTATTTCTTAGTTGGAAAATCAATGATGCTGACCTATGTCACTCTGGAGAAACCTGACTTAGCAAGCTTTATTTAAAAATACCTTAATACCTGTTTAAAAGCTCAGGCAGAAACAGTTCCTCAATTATTACTACAGGCAAATTTCACTAAGAATCAACCTTTTCATTAGAATGGAATTTAGAGTAATTGGGTCAGTGAGGAATTTCTTTTATTTTTGGGGGGTGTGTGTGTCTGTAACCTCCTATGTCTTGGGTTGTTATTGATTTAAAAAAAAAGTTATTTAGATGTGGAATGATGTTCCCTCTCATGGGAAGTCTGGATACCTGGCATCTGCTCTTGGCCATGGGAGTTACTTTGGCCAGTGGAACATCAACAAATGTCACAGCAGAGACTTGAAAGAATTACACTGCTCTTTGGAAACCCGAGACCACTATGTTAAGACTCCTGGGTTGGTCTAATGGAGGAGGAAAGACAAAATGGAGCAGAGATGAGATTTTCCAACTGAGTAACTGACACCCAGACCACCAATCACCAGAAAGTCAGTCATCCTAGATCATTTATCAGCATTTGAGTCAGCCAGGATGTAACAACTACTCAGCCAACACTCAAAACTTATGACAAATAATAAATATTTTTCATTCTACGCCATCAACTTTTGGGGAATTTGTTAGGCAGTTAACTGAAACATGGAAGACAATTTGTTAAACAATTAAATTATACATGCTTTTCATATAACTAGGCCAATTTAAGAACCATGAGCTATCGGTGAGTCGAAATTTTAAAACACAAATTTGGTTGGTGTCGGTAGACAATAAAAGATTGCTTTGCATAAAGGAAATAAAATCAAATTTTCAGTTAGGCTGAGAAGACTTCAGTAATGTTTTTCTGGCACTGCTACTAAAACATAGGTTTTAATGTTTAACAGTGATGGTATTTTCCCCACATTTCCCTTCAATATGAACTAACATTCAAATAGAAAAGAACTTTAACCTCTAAAGCACATATTTAAGATTGTATTCTCACCAAATGATGATAGTTTTCATTCATCTGTTCATACCAAGTAAATTCATTTGTGAGTTTACAAATGTTTGTACAGTTAATATACTTGGGATGAGCAGAGTCTTGCAGAATTAAATCTGAACTCACAGCTTCATTAGCACTGTGTTCTAGCCAATCGGTGTTGTGGAGGTGGGGGGCAGAATGTATGTGTTTGACATATTCTATTCTTTGTCTATTCAACTGAAAGCTCTTGTCTCATATTTGAGATAATACTAAATGTCCTTATAAGCATAAGGACCAAAAAGGCTAGAGTAAAGAGAGGAGAGCATAAAGAAGAATAAAATTATGGCATTTGCAGGTAAATGGATGGAGTTGGAGAATATCATACTAAGTGAGATAAGCCAATCCCAAAAAACGAAAGGCCAAATGTTTTCTCTGATAGGTGGATGCTGATACATAACAGGACTGGGCAGTGGGATGTTGGAGGGGGTAAGGGAAGAATGGAGGAACTTTGGATTGTGTAGAGGGAAATGAGGGGAGAGGAGGGCACAGAGGGAAGGAAAGATGATGGAATGAGACAAATATTATTACCCCTATGTACGTGTATGATTAAATGAATGGTGTAAATCTACATCGTGTACAATCAGAGAAACAAAAAGTTGTACTCCATTTGTGTACAATGAATCAAAATGCATTCTGCCGTCTCGTACAACTAAATAGAACAGAGAGAGAGAGAGAGAGAGAGAGAGAGAGAGAGAGAGAGAGAGAGAGAGAGAGAGAGAGAGAGAGAGAGGAGTAGTGAGGACAGAACTGGTAAGTCAGAGAGCAAAGTTTCCATCTGCAGGAAATATGGGCTCAGTGTTGCCAGGTATTCCAATTTTTTCAAGAGAAAATACAATTTTTAAGTGAAATCTCCCATTTTTTAAAGTATATTTGCAACTAATTAAAAAAATATAAAGCCATTGTGTTATTCAAGCCATACTGGTAAATTACAGCCTACGGGTACTGGTTTGTAAAATGGAAATGTGGGAAGCTGTACCTCCTCACAACCCTCTCATTTCTTTAGTAATTCAAATTTCTTGAATATTTGGAGTTGGGGGAAAAAGTTTTCTTGAAGTCTTTGGGTTTAGGTTTTTAGTTGGGCTTATCTAACACAACGGTGTGTTATACAATGGCACTATTCCCACATTGCAGTACTGATTTTAGAAGATAAGAAGATACACTTTCTGAGTCAAAGTTTTTAAGAAAATCTCTCCTGAATGCCACACACCCCTGCCTTTGTCTCAGAGTTTGAGACACCTAGAAACTATCCTCCTAGGAACCATGGAGGTAAAGTACTGTTGGTTATGTGCGGATGAGTTTTGCCTGACAGCCTCCCACTCACTGAGAATCTTACCTTGTCAGATCTTGGTTATTCTTCCATAGCACTTTAACTGTGATTATAATAAGTATAACCACATTGCTGATGAGGAGAATGGTTGTAGGTATAATGAATGACCACAAAAATGGACTCTTTATAAAGTCATTGCTGTTTGGAATTGCTAGCCAGCAACTAAGAAGAAAAAAGAAATTATTTCAGCAAATCTTGAAAAATATAAATACTTGTTCCTTGTTCCATTAAAATGATCGACCTTCACTCAATTGAAATACCTGCTAAAAGTCTACATCCCTTTGCATCTTATACATTTGAGATTACTTTTGAAATCCAAACCCCTAGAAGAGTGAAGTATGGACTTCACTAATCATACTTCTCTATGAGTCAGTAAGGAGGGTTAGCAGAAAGAAAAAGGACATTTGAGTCAGACAATCCTAGTTACTCCCTGCCACTTATGAGCTTTCTGACTTGAGGCAAGTTATTGTTTTCATTTTACTGTTGAATATATAGTTTATCCAGGTAGTTCAATATATGAAAGGTACACATGGACATAGATGGGCAATATTTTCAGCCACCCAATTGCAATCAGTATTTCATGTGAATCCTATCGGATTTAGGCTCCACATACATTAACAAATGCACTTCTTTTCTTTTCTTTCTTTCTTTCTTTCTTTCTTTTTTTTTTTTTTTGTTGGGGGTGGTTACCAGAGATTGAACTCAGGGGCACTTTACCACTGAGTCACATTCCCAGTCCTATTTTGTATTTTATTTAGAGACAGAGTCTCACTGAGTTGCTTAGCGCCTTGTTTTTGCTGAGGCTGGTTTTGAACTCACAATCCTCCTGCCTCAGCTTCCAGAGCCACTGGGATTATAGGCCTGCGCCACCACGCCTGACCACTTTTTTTTTTTTTTTTTTTTTTTAATAAATAGCTACATTCAATACCTGCTTCTAACAACTATTTTAAAGGATGTTCTATAGCTGAATATTAAAAGTATCTTTATTATTTTTATAGCTGCATATTACTCCATCATTTTGATATGCCATAACTTATTTAAGCAGTTTCTAATATATTAATGGACATTTCAAATATTAACATTTAGAAAGGCTTTGAGAACTTTATTTAACTTCATTGTACCTCTTTTTTTTGTGAGTTGTTTGTTTTGTCTTTTGGTGATGCAGGTTGTGGGGTTTGTTTTGCTAAGACATTATTGAAATAATTAATAGGTATTTACAGAGTACATGCTATGCACCAGACACTATTTTAGACACCAAGGGTTTGCAATGAGCAAAATAAAACCTCTTCTTTAGTTAAGTTTATACTGTAGTGCACAGACAACAACAACAAATGAAATATAATGTCAGCAATAAGTGCTTTAGATAAAAGGAGTAACGAGAGTAGAAATTGCTATGGAGATGCATATACGTATATATATGCATATATACGTGTGTGTGTGTGTGTGTGTGTGTGTGTGTGTGTGTGTGTGTGTGTAGAGAGAGAGAGAGAGAGGATAGAGTGTTTGATTTTTAAATACAGTGGTCAGGGAAAGCTGCATGGGAAAAAAAAAAGTGATACTTGAGCAAAACTCATGAAGTAGATGAGAGGGAAGGGTGTTCCAGCTAGAGGTTATAACAGGTGCAGAGGCCCTGAGGTGACAGCCTTAGAAACACAGAAGCTGATGTGGCTGAGATAGAGTTCATGATTGGGGTTTGTGGAAAGATTCAGATCACATGGTGGCTTTACAGGCAAAATTCTTGTGCCCTGGGTAAGATGAAGAGGCATGGCATGATCTGTTTTGAGATTTAAAACTATTTCTCTAGGTATAGGGATGCTAGAAGGGCATGAGCAAAAGTAGGAAACTAGGAAATTATGGCAGTAAGTTGAGTGGCTTGGACCACAGAAGCAGATGCCAAGAAAATGTCTGATTTCAGGCATATTTAAAACTAAGAAGAAAGATTTTATTGATAGATTGGATGTGGGAGGTTGAAGAATTAAGGATGATTCTATATTTTTTGGCCTGAGCACCTGGAAAAATGGAATTACCATTAAATGAGATGGGAAATATGAGGAGATGAGCAGGTCTGGGAGGAAAGACATGCAGATGTCTGTTACAGAGCCGAACAGAGGTGTCACATAGGCAGTTTGGTATTAACAAGAAGCCTAGCACACATTTATTTTCTTTTTCTTAGGAGTGCAGCACCATTATTATACATGCCAAAGGATTTATAATTTTCTGTATTAAAATGTCATTATTTACATGATTAGAAATCACATTTCAAATCTGAATAACCTAGTAGGAAACTCAAGTCTCTCTAATGAATTTTAAAAATGAAATGGCATGCCTGTCTCTAACAGATAGAATAGGTTCACTCTTAAATACAACGGTGAGAGTGAGAACATTTTTTTTTCCAGGACTTCCAGCTTCCCTTTTCATTCATCTGTGACTGGAGGACAACCATCCTACCACCTCCCACCTCACAAACCCACACACAGAAGAAATACAAAGGCACTTGGCTAAGAATTTAATACAATCCTGCTGAGAACTACTTTCGAATTCTAGAAACCTCTGGTGACTAAGCAAGTGGCCATTAAAAATTTTCAAAAGAAAGATGGACCTATTTCTTATCTAGGCAGGCTTGAGAAACGAATTTAAAAGAGAAGGAAAGACAGAGAAAGTAAATGGACAGTCCAGCTCTATTGGAGAAAGGCAGACTTGCCAATCCTGAAACAGCTATTTAGACTTTAGAAAATTCAAGTTTTTGAGAATTTGTACTGGGGCCGGGTAGGGGGTGAGGAAGGAGTGAGAATGTGTGTGGGAGGTGTGTACACAAGTCTGTCAGACTCCCCAGGAACCTCACACTTAAGGGGGTCCTGGAAGAGCCATACACTTTGATATCCATGTCCATCAGGAGGGGACCCTCACCCTCTCTATTCTTTGCACTACTTGGAGCAAGAGGTAGTCAAGCTGAATTTGTTCTCACAGCACCCCATCTTTGTTATTCTGAATTGAATGATTCAGATTTTGAGAAATAGGTGGCTAAGAAAGGGTATGGATTCTACAATGAGACTAACCCTTATAGTTATGAGTGGGGTTCCTAAAAATGAGACTGGAGAATCACAAGATGGAGGTTGATCTGAAAAAGTTAGGACCTGAGATCTAGACAGCATCACAGGTGAACCTCAGATGAAGTGTAAAATTTTGTCATGAACATGGGAAAAAAAAACTGATTTAACATTTACAGCATACACTTGGAAAATTTACCCCCCATATGTTACAATTTTCCATGGTTAACCTCAACCTTTCCCCTCAGGAAAGTTTGGAAGAGCCCATATGGTGGTGGTATAGAGAAGTAGGGAGCAGAGTGTTAAAAGGAAGTGTGGCCTTCCCTGCATTCACCCCTTCACTGTGCCGTGCAGAGAGCTGTAGGTCAGGGAGCTGGTCAGGCACTCAGGCAGGACCAGCAGAGCTGGGAGCAAGGAAGGAGAGCACAGAATATTGAGGAGTCACTACTGGGAGGATAACTCAGGTAAATCCAAAACAGTTCCTCCCCTTTCCCATCATATCCTGAAGCAATATGACCCTTAATGGCCTGTGTGCAGGGTAGAAGGTGGGGAACAAGGGCTGAAGATGGAGTGAATACATGTTACACACTCCTCTTCCTAACCGCTCCCATCATCAGTCACGTAATAGTGGCCCAACAACTAACACTGTACTCAGGAAAGGATCTGCTCTTTATTATTTATAGCCCAGTGTGAACAAATTTAAGTTGATTGGCTGATTTCTCCTGAAAGCTTTAATAGGAGTGGGTATAGCCCTGTGTCTTGGAAATTAATAATGCAATTGAAAGTGAATTACCTCTATGAGATAACTGCATGTTATCCCTTATCTCTAGTTGTGGAATTAAAATTTTAAAACTCTAAAAGATATTGAACCCCATTTAAACAGAGAAAATCGTGTCTGGGAGTGTGAGATCGGGCCAGGCAAAACCAGCCCCCTGCTCTGCAGCTGGCATGGTCAGGTAAGTCACAGACACTGCAGCCTCCCCTTGGGTGTTCTTGAACACTTCCCGGAGTCCGGTTCCAACATGAGTTGGTATGAAACTTAAGGTGGAATCTGAGGATAATAATACTTGGATTAATAAAATGGGAAGGAAGGATAAATTAATGAGTTCTTGCCATTCAGTAGTAGAAATGCATGTGAAGAGTTGAACCTCAGTTCAGCTCAACTTCCCCCCTCCACATAAAAAGCAAACACCATACAGCCAGGTACTTCCACTCTTAACAGTTAATTATTCGTGCTGCAGTCATGGGAAGAATATGTGATGTGTGATAAATCACCATAAAATATTCATTATGAGCATCTCAACAGAATTGGTTTATACAACATATGGATAGTTTCTTCATTTATTAAATGTTTTCACTCTTGCTTGACCACTCATAGTAACTCCAGAGCAGGTGTCACTAATAGATATGGAGAGTGAAAAATCCCCAAGATAATGAGGCCCGAGAAAAGGGAGTGGCAAAGAAGGCCATGCACTGACAGCCTTCATCTCCCAAGACAAATGTTCTCCCTGCAGACAGGGAGGAGGTATTTTATCACCCCTAAAATAACAGTCTCTAGGAGACGTTGATCTCGTTCAAGGTAAATCCTCTCTAGACACTGCCCACAGATCCCTGACCCCCCCAAAACTCAAATTCCTGAGTGCCTAAAGAAAGTGATATGTTCACTAGGCCACCCCTCAAAATAACCCATATAAACCCCGTCCCTTTCTTTGTTCAGTCCCATCTGGTGGCTCATTTTCCACCAGAAAAGTGGGTCCACAGGTACCATTTCATCCCTGCATCCCCTGTTCCAGTGTGAAACTGCTCCTGAATAAACAGCTGAGATGACCTTTGAGGTTCGCATCCTACCATCTTTTTGTGCTAACAGTCACTATTATCCTTGTAATGTACAAAGCTGCTCTCCCCGCCCTTTCTGGTGCAGCCATTTTCTCCGCCTCCTAACCACTTGTCAATCTGTGAACATCCTAGCTAGCTATTGGTTCATCAGTCAGCTTGCAAGTATCCTTCTCCATTATTGGTCTCCTGTTAGCCCAGTGGAATTCAACTGCTTCATGGTAGCTACCCCACCATCTTTTTCTCTCATGCTTCTCTCTCCTACTCACTTTCTCTATTCTCCTCCTTTTCCACTCTCTCTAGTGCACACCCTTTCTTGTTCCCTTTCTTTTCCTCTCATTTTCTCTCTTACCCTGCAGGGAGACACTTTGTTTGCTTAATAAACTCCCTTATGTGATTCCCTGTGTCCGGCTGTGGTTTTCATGGGATCCCTTACAATCATTATTTCCATTTTCTAGATGAGGAAACTAAGACACAGGGTTACTAAGGATCAGGACTATTGTGCCAGATGATTTTTATATCTAATGAAGGAAGGTAAACCTCATATAAGCAAGTTCAGATGTACAAGGTTAGAAGTTGATTACTTCCTTTATGAAATAATTTATCATAGAAAATTTCCATGCTGCCTCATTAAAAATATAGTGTACTCTTTGAGAACTTGACTATATGACAATTACAAAGTGAGATACATTTGTACAGTGACACTTGGAGTCATCATCTACTGAAAACACTGACATTTTAAAAAATATATAAACTCACATTTCCTCTTGCCGGTAGTCTAACTCCCAGTTTGAATTATTCCCACTCTGGGAATAAATAATTCCCACTGTTACAGCTACTACTATAGCTGGGACTCCTGTGTGATAAAGAGAGGCACAAGATTAATAATTTATCCATTATTGGGATTAATTACAAAATATCATGAATGAATTATACATCTGACCCTCTTCAGGATGCATTTTTCTTTCCACTGTGGACAAAAATACACTGATCCACAAATGTAAGTCATCAGTATTCGTAATTTTTCTGAGCTTTCTTTCCTATTTTAGTGTTGGCTCCATTTATCAATTCTATACTATTTCTGATTTAGTTGTAGCTCTTTACCACAATATCCATCTTAAATGGCTTAATTCGTCTTTCACTTGAATAAATTGAAATTTGAATATCACTAAAACAATTCTTTGTGGAAATTCAATAAACTTTTCAAATAATTATTCTTAAAGAATCACTCTGTCTTTCTTGAAACATTTCTTTCAAAGTAGCTGGGAAATTAATTATTCATGGTCTACATCTCAAATACATTAATAGATATTGTTAAAATTGTTTTACGTTAACTGATGATGTACCGATGTTGATCATATCTACCTTCTTCGCTGGAGTATAAACCTCTAGACAGAGGGAGAGAGAGAGAGAGAATTCTTAGTAATTGCTCTGTTTTCTATTCCCCTACCTCAAGGCCTTGAAATATTAGACTTCCAAAAGGTGTTCATTTAAATTAAATGATTGCATCAAAATTGCTTATTCCACTGAATAAGGGGAAATGCAAACACTTACCCCATCCAATTAATGAGATGAAAATAATGAAATGTTGAGGAAGAGGTTTCATGGTCCTGATGAGAAGGAAATAAAGCTGTGTAGCACTGAGTCCATTCCAGGTAAATGTGACTAACAGAAAATAGTGCAGTAAGGCAGCAATCGCCGTGCATGAAGGATTCGGGATGTCAATCGTGTCCTTTGTGAGCATTTCATTGTTTTCAACGTCAATATCTGTGTTGCTCTCACTTATCTTTAAGTTCTTATTGGAGTTTTCAATACCAAACACAAAAATCAGGTTGAAAATCAACATTGATGTGCACAGACTGACCAACACCCAGGTGACTGAGGTTTTTCTGACTTTCCTAAAAATAAATAATAAAAATGAATAAATGAAAGTAATACAACTACACAAAATAAACTCCAGTGAAATTGTGAAGAAGTAAAGGCATATTATTACCCACTGTAAATCCAACTCATAGACCAGCTGGTAAATCTACCTTCCCAATTGCCTCAGAAAAGCATAGTCTGTTGTTTTTACCTCATTCCTATAGAGCAATGAGTTATAGGAACAGGTTAATGCATCCTTTCTTGAAATTATGTTATGACAAAGAAAATTGTCAGTCTTTTGTCTGTCACTGTGACAAAATACCTGATAGGAACCAATTAAAAGAAAGAAAGACTTATTTTGGCTCATAATTTCAGAGATTTCAGTCCATGGCCAGTGGGCTCTACTGTTTTTAAGCTTGTGATGAGGCAGAACCTCACAACAGGGAAGGCATAATGAAGTAAAGCTACTCACCTCATGGCAGCCAGGAAGCAGAAAGAGAGGAGGAGTCTGGAATCCCAGTGTACCCTTCAAGGTCATGCCCCCTGTGACCTACTTCCTTCAATTAGGCCTCACTTCCTAAAGCTTCTACCACCTACCAATAGCACCAGCAGCTAGGAACCAAGTCTTCAATACATGAACTTTTCCAGGACATTTCAACCCTAAACTACAACAAAAGCAACAGTTAATCTCCAAAACTGGTCCCCAGTGAACCCTAATTCCCAGTGTTTAATGCCCTGTATAATTCCTCCCAGGCCTGCCCTCTACCTTGATATAACTAATACATCAAAAAATCAAGAATACAACAGAAAGCCTGCCTGCTGGGACTGGCTTATCCATTAGACACAATAATGCCTAGGATCCACAATAGTTTTAAGTCCCATTACAGAGTTTTAACTTTCTTTAAAACTAGAAGAAAAAAAGTTGGATGCAGTGGTGCACATCTATAATCCCAGTGACTTGGGAGTCTGAAGCAGGAGGATCACAAGTTCAAGGCCAGCCTCAGCAAGTTAGTGAGGCCCTAAGCAACTTAGCAAGACCCTGTCTCAAAATAAAAAAATTTAAAAGGACTGGGGATGTGGCTCAGTGGTTAAGCACCCATGGGTTCAATTCCCAGTAACAAACTAGAAGAATTTTTAGGTAAGTACAAAAATTTTAATACATCCATCTTATATCAAAGCCATCATAAAATATAACTTTTAATCTTTTTTTTTAAAGGAGAAAGGGTCCCGCAAAGGCAAAATTGCCACAGGTCTACACAAGTTATAATCCAGCATCCTGAGAACTTTCCCTATTGTGCTCCTTGGAATTCTGAGCCACCCCAGAAAAGGCCCAGTCAGCCTACTGAAGAAACCACACGGAACTTCTCTGAGTACATATAGAGGGAGAAAGATCCAGCTGCCCCAGAATCCGAGGTGAGCCTCCAGGTGACCTGGCCCCAGCCATCATCCTCCTTGGAGACCCAGCAAGATCAGCAGAAGAATCATCCAGCCAACTAGCCAAACTATAGAATTACTAGTGATAATAAATTATTGTTCTAAACCACTTAGTTTTAGGGATTTGCAAGCATACATAAAGGCTATCTATAGAAAACTCTAAATGGAGTTTTCTGCTTCACAATATAGAAATACACATTAATAGATGAACACATGTTCGTTTGCATGCAGACAAAGGTCTCTTGAATTTTTAAGGGTAGCTAATTTAAAAAACTCACGCAGTTTAAAATAAAGCCAAATATAATTTTAAATAGGTTTATATAAACATGATAGGTTTAAAACAAAACTATATAACAGCTTATGTTTCCATTTAAAGAGTGAGGCTTCCATAAATATTTTAAATTAGGCAAAAATATTTTAAATTTGTTCCATGACCTATTGATGTATATGCTATTCTTTATAATTTGGGTAGACTGATGATTTCTAGTTCTTTGAATGGCTTATACATAACAAAATTCCACATGTTTTTTTCTGCAAGACTTCTCAGAACCCTCTTTCCCTAAAGTGTCTCTGAAGGACTAATGTTCCAAGGACGCTACTTTGAGAAATTTTTGCTCATTGTCAAATGGTCAAGATGTTCTGAACAATCCTGTTACTATAAAATATGCCCAAGAACTGTTCCTTCATTTGAGGATATAATTTCTGGTAGCAGAACCAGATGCTCTTCAAAACTGCTTTTATTCCTGCCTTATATTTATCTAATGACTTTGCTCTAAAAGAAAAGGTTTTTTTTTTTTTTTTTTTTTTTTTTTTTTGGTTTTGTCTGTAGGATGTCCTTGTTTACCAGTAATTTTCAGAAGGCAGTGTGTGTGTGTGTGTGTGTGTGTGTGTGTGTGTGTGCGTGCGCGCGCGCGCGCAAGAGTGATGTGTGTGTGCTACGTTGGGGAGGGATGTGTGTGGTGTGGGACATTTAAGTGTTCTGTGCTGGCCCAACTGTGCATCTTCAGATTGGCGGAGAAGGCAAGATTTCCCTTAATAAAGTTGACTCAAAAGCAAGGTATAATATTGTCTTTACTGGGCATTTATTGTTTTCCTTTTTGTTTAAACGCAGTATATCCCTATTTCCCCTCTAAGGACATATTACAATATGTATACAATTCTGTGCATGCTAGTAGACTGTGGCATGCAGTTCTATACTAGTGAAAGTTATAAAATCTCTGCTCACTACTATCTGAGAGCCTTCTGAATTTACAAGACTACAAAATCCCTTCATATAGCTATTTCCCTAGGTTTATTACTGTGCTTACATTTCTAACATCTACAAGTACCTTTCTATTCTCAATATCCCAGAATTTGGGAAACATGTCTGTCCATTATATATCCTGTATGAATTTATGAAGTTCCACTGTGACCTCTCTTAATCTTTGGATTTTTACATTGAATAAAAAGTTTATATTCAAACATAATCCAATTTATCCTCTTGACTTTTTAGTTGAGATTTCCTCAATGATTCATAAGGTCATTAAATTTTTTGAACTGTTTAATAATTAAAACTGCAAAAGCTATCCCAAAATGTTTTCATATAAAAGCAAGATTAGTTCCTAAATTCTATCTAATTTTGAAAGTAAAGTATAATCTACAGAAGAACAGGAAATTTTGAAATAGTCTGACTTTCTTATAGAATACTACTGTATTTTATGTAAAATTACTAAATGAGGACCTGTCCCTGAGCAGAGAAAATGATTTGACTTGAAGTTTTAAACATCAACAAAATTTTGTCATTTTATTTTTGTTTTTGTTTTCTGATGAATTTCAGCGGCATCTATGGCTGAAAAATTGTGCAAGGAAATGTTAAGAAAGAAAAAATATGATGGCAAATGTAAGGAATGATATTTTAGGCAAAGAAACCAGATACCCAGATATCCATATGGGACAAAATAATTGTCAATACAATTATGGTGATGGAAAAAAACAAAAGAAGAGACATTTAATTTTACCTGACAAATCCATAATTATATGGCATTGTTCTTCAAGGCACTTGCCACTATTTGTAACTTTTATTTTGTACATATTTGTACAATGTTATCTGCCCCTGAAGAATCAAAGCTTCATGGGCAATGGGAGCTTATCTGTCTTGTTCTTAGTTTTATACTTAGCTTTTGGCATGGTGTTTGACACACAGTAAGCTGTTGATTAAAAATTTTTTAAATCAATGGCAAGACACTCATTCAATGAGAAAGGTGAAGAATAAGAATTAAAAACAATTGTACTCTTTGGCAGAATGGCTGGTTCCAGTGTGAAACCAAAAGAGTGGAAGAGGAGAAAATCATCTTGCTGTGATTGAAATAAGGAAGTATTAAAGACCGACTGAGATGTGACAACACAGCATAAGAAGTTCTCCCTGTCTGGCTATTCTGGTGAGCAAGTGCTTTACAAAAAAGTATAGCAAATTAACATAGAAAAAAATGACAGACTAGAAAAATCATAGATTTTCAACCACTAATACAATCATTTGTTCTGTTAAGGATAATCAATGTATAGCAAAATCATCGAGTTAAAGATTATTGGGAAACAGAACATCACACATTCTCAAAATAGCTCCTCATGGATCACCTATGGATCATAAAGGAGAAAATGAGCCATGCCAATGTAGATATCTGTCAGTCACCACTTTAAACCTACGACCAATAATGGAACAAATACATATTATTCACTTTTTGTTGTGTCATGCTGAAAAGATCCAATGACATGATGTTCCTGCCAAAAATATTTAACCTGCATCTAATCATGAGGAAATTTTCACACACATCCTAAATTGTAGTACATTCTTTAAAATAACTGACCAGGGCATTTAAAAAATGTCAGTGTCATGAAAGAACAAAACAAACCAAAAATACGGAGGAATCATTCTAGGCTCAAGGAGACTAAAGAGATACAACAACTAAACGAATTGAGAAAAAGTCAGATATCATGGACATTATTGGGGCTATTAGAAATATCTGAATACAGATTGTGTATCTACATGATAATATTATATTACTATTAAATTTCTGGAGTTAAGTTTCCTGAGTAGGAATAATAGTGTCATGCTATAGAGGAGAATGCCTTGTTCTTAGGAAATATGTGCTTGAAGAATTTAGAGATGACAGTCACAATGCACACAACTTACTTACTTCCAAAATTCAGGAAAAAAAAATTTTAAAGATAATGCAAAATATTAAGAATTAGTGAATCTAGGCGACATCTATATGGATGGTCACATTTCCTTTCAACTTTTCTGTAGGTTTTTAACTTTTCAAAATAAAACAACATGAAAAAGTCAAAATAGCAATACTTTTAAAAAAAAAAATCTGACTTTACACATCTAAGAAAACACTTGGGAATGAATTGAACGGAGAGAAGGGATTCTGAAGGAAAGATGAGTTCATCTTGAGACATCTGCAGTTTGAGAGGAGACCCAGATAGGAACTCTCTGTAGGTCCATTCCTTAGATACAGTTTTACTACTGACCAAGTACCGTCCACAGGGGTACCGTGATGTAAGCAAAGCAAAGCAAAAAACAACAGCGATGAAACCAGAGGAGGTCCCTGTCATACAGTTCCATGCCAATGAGGAAAACAGACAGTAAACAGGATAAAAAACAAGTGAATAAGCTTATAAGAGATTATAGATTGTAAAAAATAACAAGGGGCATGCAAAATTGAATCCTGAGTGAGGGAGTTAAGGTGGAGGGAGAGATGTTTATAATTATTCCAAATTAGATCTAAGGACAAGAAGTATGAAATTCAAAACCTTCAAATAGTTTCACCATTTGAAAACTTTGTATGTTTTTAAATTACCTTATTTTCAAGAAACTTGCTGTTCAGCGATTTTTTTCCCCTTTACAATGCTAATTAGTAGGCACGGTTCTACTCCACCATAAGGAAGTGCAGCGTGTGTGAGTTGTTGGACCACATTAATTTTACCTGACAAACTTGTAATTATATGGGATGCAATTTTCTTTCAAGGCACTTGCCACGTTTGTAGTTAGACATTTATTTGTGTGTGTATCCCTTAGCCTCTCCAAGTATGAGTGTCCTCTTAAAGTGAGCATGTTGAACTCTGAGTTCTCTTCCAGTTCAGAGAGACTGCATTCTGATGAGAATATGCACAGAGTTAATTGCATCTGGTTAGTAATTTCCCTGATAAGCTGCACCTTCTTTCCCCTTACCTGGTGACAATCTGAAAGATGATTGTGAGAGCCAGACCAGCAATGGACAGGGCACATCCAATGTTGGATAATATGTCTAGTGACTCAGGATACTTGTAATCCTTTTTGAAAGTCTGAAAAATAAATCAACTCATATTTTAAAATAGCCATCCCCAAAATGTCAATAGAAGTCAATCACAAAGAGTTAAATGGGTCAAAACAATCAGAGTTGCCAGATATGTCTTTTTCCAGGCAACATTACTATATTTTTAAATAAATTAGACTTTTACATCTAAATAACTTACATGAAGTAGAGACTTGAGAATAATCATCTAGCCAATTCAGTTAGGAGAAATATATATATATATATATATTTTTTTTCCCTTGATGTCTAAAGTCAAAGTTGTTTGGATTAGATCTAAACTGACTAGAGTTGCATTATCTATTATACTATTTTTATGTGTTGCTATAATCCAAACATACCTAAGCTGATGCATTAAAGCTATAGAAATATTTTCATAAACATGGAAAGAGGTTCATAAAATCCTGTTAATTTTTCAAAAAGTTTCATTTTCATAATGTATCTATCATAGTATATTTGTGAATATGCCTAGAAAAGTATATTCCATATGAGTAAGCCCTCTTAGAAATCTGCAGCAGTAGTAACAATGGTAATTGAGAGGTATCTAGGATATATATATATATCCTATATATATGTGTATATATGTGAATACATTTTTTTTTTTTTTTTTTTTTTTTTTTTTTTTTTTTTTTTGCGGTGCTAGGGATTGAACCCAGGGCCTTGTGCTTGCAAGGCAAGCTGTCTACCAATTGGAGCTATATCCCCAGCCCCAATTCTTTTTGTTTATCTGTACTTGTTAATTTTTTAAAATTGTTAAAATTAGAAAAACAACATGATTATTTGTAAAATATGAAAGTAATATAGAACTATAATAAAAGTATATATTCCTTTTTACTGAAAGCTACCCCACTCAGCAGTGAACTTTTTTATTTGCTCATAAATATTACCTATGTCTCTTGTAAAAAATATAGGAATTTGTTAATATTACAGGATTATGCTTGAATTTATATTTTAATTTATTATATATTATTCCATATGTGTAAAATTCTATTTGCTAGGTAAACTTTTATACTTTGTACAATTGGTATGCATTACAATTGTAGGAAGAAAATAAACTTTGTTTGAAAAAATAAAACAAAGTTTTCATGTTATCATTTGTAGTTTACTAAGTAGATGCACAAAGAATCATAGGCTTTATAGATCTTCAGATCTTAGAAGTTTTCTGTTCGCTCAGAGCCTATCTACTTTAATCTTAGATTAGATAGCAATTCTAATCAGCCTTTTTTTTTCTACAATCCAAAACCAATTACAAACATGGATGGTAGGCACTAAGGCAGACACAGGTACTAAGGAGAAGAAATAGCTGAAGTCTAACCTCAAAAAAATGGAAAAGATAATTATGACAAAATATTTTGTGTCATTTAATATGTATAGAAACCTGGGACTTACTCAGCTACTCAATGATATGATGATATGAATTTATGAAAATGAAAACTTAAAATTTTATCTTTAGTATCCTCTGATAGAAAAAGCAGATCCCTTTATAAAATAAGTTGTTAGAAAAGAAGTAACAAAATTTATTAAAGTAAGAGAGGTTTGATCATTAACAGGAAAAACCTATAGTTATCTCAAAAAACAGCAAGGGTCTATTCTTTGATAATGATTCTGAATTAATCTGAATCTCCTTCCTACGTATGGCTTCATCACAGCTACTGGGAGATAAAAGCACCTCTTTCTTCTTGAGAGATGCATAGCACTGTAGCTCCTTAATAAGGGGAAGACATTGTACATATCTCCCCATTCCACTTCACATCCAAACATTCCATCAAATATGTAAGTTAACAGTCCATCAAATATGTAAGTTAACACTGAAAAATTAGTTTCTGGAAACTGAACATACAGAAGTCCTTCATCCTGAAAGAACCACCCAAGAATTTTCAGAAATGCATATACACCTGTACACCAGAACAAAGTGTTACCAGTTATTTGCACAGGATAGCTTTGGTGTTAAAAGGTTTGGGGAATACATCGAGGAACTACAAGACAGATGGATTGATTTCAAGACCTGTTGCTTTTATTATATCTTCGAGCTAAAACTTATAACTTGGACAATTCCAATGGAAAACACTTTGGGTGACAAATTTAAAATGCACAAATATGGCTATGCATTGAAACTGCCCCAAACACACAGCTATGCAGCTTTACTTCTGGCCATAACAACTTCATACTTTAGAACATGGGGATTAGTGGAACGGAATCTGTCAGTTCCTCTTTCACACGTGGACTCACTTTCCATTATTAAAATTGCATGCTCAATTTGACTATCTTAAGACCACACTGCTCTGTCTCATTTTGCCTGTTTTCTATTTCAGCACATTCATTGTGGTGAATGTTCATAGCATTATAATTGCTTAGCCAATGAATTATAACATTTGTTCATGGAAATTGGAAGATTTATTTGTGAAATTCTGCAGAATTCATTTTTCTATTTCCAATATCTGCTGAAATTCAATAAAAAATTTCAAGCCATGGATGTAATAAAATATGAAACAAACAAAAAGACCACATTGCTATATGTTACTTGCTTTTATCAGCACTTCTCTCTTTAGTCCTATCACTAATCATTCCCTGATTTTTCTATTTAATCTAAGGTGAGAATCTACATAAGCTAAAACCCAAAGTCAATTCTAATTAGTACACACTAGAATTGTGTATAAGGAAAATTCTTGTCTAGAAGGAGATTACTACGGACATCCTTACCATCAACACAGCAAAGTTAGTGGTATGGTTGCAGCGGCAGCCCAGGAATCCATCAGCAATCTTGTCTTTATAACAGCCATATGTGTCCCAATCCTTTGTTAAAAAATTCCAGTAAACACAGGCATAGGCATGGAGTTGGTATTCTTTTTGATTGTACTGTGAGTTGACAGAACAATTATAATTACCAATATTTTAATGATCAATTGAAAAAAAAAAACTAACAAGATAAGATAGTCATAACGTAACAGCCAGGCACAGTGGCATATGCCTGTGACTCAAGAGGCTGAGGCAGGAGCATTGCAAGTTTAAAGCCAGCCTCAGCAACTTAGCAAGGCCCTAAGCAACTTAATGAGACCCTGTCTCAAAATAAAAAATTAAAAGGACTGGGGATGTGGTTCAGTGTTAAGCATTCCTGGTTCAATTCTCTGATCTACCTGATCTAATAGATCCCAAGACCCCCGTTTCAGAAAGGGTCCTGATTCATACCCAGAAGGAAAGAATGCTTTCAAGAAGCAGCCAAGAAGAATCTGAATGGACAGATACAAAAAAAAAGAGATAATCATACCAGAAATCACATCTGTACTTAGCATTTTTATTATAGATTGAGGAGGGAAATAATATAAAATTCAAATTACTTAACTTTGCGTTTAACAAATTTGACAAAAGATTAAATGGGAGAAAGATTTAAATTAATACTTTGAAAATTTTTTCAAAGAGATTTTCTATGGATTTCTTTTTCCAAATTATGCCTGCTTTTGTAACTAAGAGCAGCCTGAATTTTCTATTTTTTGTTTCCAGGAAAACTCACCTTTGGGCTAAAGACCATTTCAACAGAAACGGTTGGATCTTGCTCACTTTCATTCACTTTGCTTGAGATAATTTTTTGACTAAAATCTGATTTAGCTGTAAAAGTCTTTGATTGAAAAAGCTTGTTGTTTTGATATACTACAAAACCACACACATTAGTACCTGTGGGAGAGACAATAAAAACAATAAATAAACTCTAGGGCAAACAAGAAACAAAGTTCCATGTCATTGCTAAACTGCATGGTTACCTACTATGGAAGTCAGGTATAGGAGACACAGTATGCTGGCTGAGTTTTTACTTAATTGCAATATGTTATTGTAATATTATGATATACACATTTTGGTTGTCATCCATCGTTCCTGGCTCTTGACTCCTTACCCAAGACAGTCATAGAAACTAGAATTTTCTCTTCCCAAGATAAGTCACAGAAATGCTAATTTTCCTCCATCTTTCTATCTTGGAGCTGGCCATCAAGAAATTCTCTGACCTTCCTGATCTGATAGATCATAAGACCCCCATTTCAGAAAGGGTTCTAATCCATACCCAGAAGGAAAGAATGCTGTGCAGAGCAGCCAAAAAGAATCTGAATGGACAGACCTTCATGGGTTTCCCCACTCAGACTATTAGCATTCAGTTAGACTCCTGGACATTCACAACTCTATACAGTTGTGCATGCTTCAATCATGCCTATGCAATTAAGTCTCCATAACAACACAAAAGAATGAGGTTCAAAGAGCTATGAAATAGTGGAACATATTGCAAAATTTCATATTTTGAAATAGCTGAGGTTCCTGGAGGGTTGCCAACTCAGAGGAAGCAGAAGTTCTGTATCCCTTTCTCAGACCTCATCCGATGCATCCCTTTATCTGTATTCTTTATAATATTCTTTATAATAAAGCAGTAAACATATTTCCTGAGTTCTGTGAGTTGTTCAAGCAAATTAATTGAACCCAAGAATAGGGTTATGGGAACCCCAATTTATAACTGGTTAATCAGAAGCACTGGTAAAACAACCTAGGGCTTACAATCAACATTGTAAGGGGGAAGGGGACTGAACCCTTAACCTGTGAGCCATACGTCTTCAGGTAGAACATGTCAGAATTGAATTAAATTGGGGGACATTACAGAACTGCTTGCTTGCTTGCTGCGTGGAGGAAAACCTCTGTACTTCTGGGGTCAAAAGTGATTCATATTGTTGGTTCCTCAAGAGACTAAGCATGGAACCACATATGACCCAGTTATACCACTCCTAAGTATTTATACTAAAGAATTAAAATCATGATACTACAGTGATACATACATATCCATGTTTATAGCAGCACAATTCACAATAGCCAAACTATAGAACCAGCTTAGGTGTCCATCAGTGAATGAATAGATAAAGAAAAAGTGATATATATATATATATATATATATATACATAATAAAGTTTTATTCAATCATAAATAAAAATGAAATTATGTCACAACAGGAAAATGTATGGAACTTGAGACCCTTATGTTAAATGAAATAAGCCAACTCAGAAAGTCAAGGGTCATATGTTTTCTCTCATATGTGGAAGCTAGAGAGGAAAAAGGAAAAGTAAAGTAGGGGGAGCAGGGATCTCATGAAAATCAGAAGGGGATCAATAGAGGAAAGGGACAAGGGTGGGAGGAGAAGAAGGAAGGGGGAAATCCTGGGGAGTAATATTGGCCAAATTACATTGTTATATTGTGGGTATTTTGATTATGTAGCAAAAAAATCCCATCATTATGTACAACTGTAATGCACAGATAAATAAAGTGGAAAGAGGAAAAAGAAGTGATCTGTTTTGTGAGACTATAGTAGAAGAAACTGGGTCTAAGTTATTGTCATTATTTTCTGTATCTTCAGAGTAATTATATCTTTCTTTTTCTTTTTTCTCCCCTCATTTCTTTTTTTAAGGTCTGAAGCAAATACACTTGGCCATGCTTATCTAAGCTTCCATATCCTTGGATTCAACCAACCATGGATTTGAAAATCTATATATTTTACAGAGGAAATATTAAGGTATGATACTGGCCAAATTATTTTGTTATATTGTGTTCATGTACAAATATGTAATAATAAATCCCACCATTATATACAAATATGGAAAAAGAACTGTCAAACAAGTAAAAAAGGAAAGATAATTTCTACTTTAAAATTGCATCAGACTTTTTTCCTTGTCATCATTCCCTAAATACCACAGTACAACAGCTATGTATACAGTATTTACATTGCATTAGATCATCTAAAGATGATTTGAAGCATACAGGAAGGTATGTGTAGAATACATGCAAATACTACTCCATTCTGTAGAAGGAACTTGAGCATTCCAGATCTTGGTATCCTGAGGGAGTCCTGGAACCAATTTCCCACAGACACTGAGGGATGACTCTGTTTACCTTGCCAATAGGTACACAGGTGCCCCTTACATTATTTTCTGCACTTTTATGTATGCATGAAATTTGAATAAGAAATACAAAAAGCATAGAAGACTTAAATTTAGTTCCCACTCTCATAAACATACGGCCAAAGCAAATGGAAACAAAATTATAATTCAGCATGTCAGATACTCAAAAAATACTTTTACTTTTTCAGTTCTATTAAGAATATATTCTTTCTAAAATATGTGCTTCGGGGCATTAGAATTTTTTTTAAATTTGGAGATGCCTTTTATTCATTTTATTTATTTATTAGACTTTGAAGACTACAACTCTTTCTAGTTCTTGAAAGGCCCTGGGCAAAATGGTAGGGAGACCATAGAGAACAGAATGTAGAGGAGATAACCTAAAACTGATATTATTGAGTGAAAATCATGCCAAGTAAGGGTAAGTCTGCAGGATGAGTCTGAGCCTGTGAGTGTCATGCCACCAGTAAATATGGGCAGAGCTTATGACTGAATATTTTTAAAACATATAAATGTAAAACAAAACCAATTCAGCAAGATTTTTGTGGTAATACAGATTTGTGTGCATGACCTGAGCATTTCAATTTTGCTACCCTTCAAAAAAAGTTTTTGAAAAAGTAAAAATATATCATCTCAGTGACTCAGAATACTAGAATTGAGATTACTTATATCAGAATACAAACATACTCAGACCAAAATACTAAGTGTGGAACTAAGGAGACATCATTTTCTCCCTCCGTGGATTTTAAGCTATCAGTTATGAAAACTTGAGTGTGTTTTTAAAAATGTAACAAAGTTTAAGACTTACTTTTTTGGGAACTGAGCAAGATCTGAAGTTCGATGCGTCCATCTGGATCAAGTCTGTCCACATTTGGATCTACAGATGTTGAACCAGAAACTAGAGATTCACTTGATCCTATGAAGAAAAAAAAAAGGATTTTAAAACAGAGCATTAATCATAACTGGCATCAGAATGATCTTTGCTGTTACAAGCACATGAGAAAAACAGCTCACCTTTGAACACCGAGAAGCGAACTCCTGTAGACCCTGAAGAGTCTTCTAGATGAACTGTCTGTATTGCTATATTAGGTTCCACAACTGACTCATTGCCCAAAGTCAAGGAATAACTCTCCATTTGCTCAATAAGCCTGCACAGAATGAAACATAGCAACTTAATATTCTAGAGAATTGTTGTAACATCAGATGTGTGTTGTCTCTCATATCATAGTAAAAAAACATAAGCACAGAATGCACTTGATCACAATGACTTGGATAATCACCTAAAAATAACTGCTTTTCTTCACAATAGTCTTACTTTGTTATATATCCTTTAAAAAATGTTCTGGTGAACTGCCCGCATTGAAGGTATCTTACACATAGATCCAGAAATCTGGAACTTAAGAATGACAAGAGTCCCCAGCAGAAACAGTCTTTCATTATAATACCACCCTTCACACAGAAGGATGGGGCTACTACCCAGCATTGCCCAAGCATGAACTTCTAGTTGTTTCTGTAGTGGTCAGAATCAATTTCCATTTATTCATTTCCCTATCCTCACCCAAGTGCCTTGGGGTTCTAAATATCTCTTCTAAGTTGTTGATAGTTGATCATTTCAAATGGAACCACAGAAGATTGGAGACTTGAGCTCTCTGCTTCAACTATGAACTACACACTGTGGTTTTCATAATGTTCTTTTCTACTCTGGCTAATCCCTGTTCCAAATTTTTTCCCTTCATAACTCCATTTTATGAATTTTCAGCAATTCACACTCTGTATTTCCCATTTGGTGGTGAATGATCATACCCCAGGACTGCTTTCACCAGGAGGAATATCTAACTCCAATCTGTTAAGAACATCAGTTGAGCAACCAAATAAACTTCTGTTGAGTTCCCACTAACAAGTGCTGTGAAACATTCAGGGTTTCAGGAGGAGCACCTTCTGGCACACACAGGATAAAGGGAAAGACATGTTAGATATATGGGAGTGTTCACTATGTTCACAAACACATTCACAGAGTTGCTCTACTCACAGCTACTTCTTGGGCCATTTTTTCTCTACCACATGATTTCCCCTCCCCTTCTTGTCATAACTGATTAGGTTCAACATGGCCCCCAAGTAGCCAGTCCAATTCAGAGACTGGCCACAAACTAAAAGAAGTCATCAGATTCTTTCATATGGGAATTTTCTAGTAGGAGCAGCAGTTTTATCTGGAAAGTCATGATTTAGAGAACATAAGACAGGTTGTTATATCATTGTAAGAACATGTACAAATTGAAAATAAAATAGTTAGGAATCAATCTAACAAAAGAGGTGAAAGACCTCTATGATGAGAACTACAGAACACTAAAGAAAGAAATTGGAGAAGACCTTAGAAGATGGAAAGATCTCCCATGCTTGTGGATAGGAAAAATTAACATTGTCAGAATGACCATACTACCAAAAGCACTATACAGATTTAATGCAATTCCTATTAAAGGTCCAATGGCATTCTTCCTAGAAATAGAAGAAGCAGCCCACTGTGCGAGGCTGCGTCACAGGACTGAAGAATGTCGCAGGTTCCACTGGGGAGAGTCCTCCTGAGGAATGTCATCCAGCATACAGAGGCTCATAAGAAGGTTCAGGAAGAATCAGATACGTGGAAAATGAGAGAACTAGAGAAACAGATGGAAGATGCTTATCAGGGGACCAAAAGGAAAATGTTACCCAGCAGTTCAAGTCAGACATGTAGTGATGGTTTTGGTGAAGAAAGTCAGAGAGACTACTGGAGGCCAAAGAATGAAATTGCTGGGACACTGGAAGATGATTTTCTGAAGGCTAAATCCTGGAACAAGAAGCTATATGATTATAAAGCTAATATGCCAGACACAGTGACTATAAAGTGACTATAAAGAGTTGTACCCTGCAGAGTTTGAAACAAACTGATCAAGATATTATGAATAGGGTAAAAACATCTCCCCAGGTAAAATCATCTACTCGTGAATACTGCAAACATAAGACATCAAAGAAATCTCACAAGAAGAAGCAGTAAAAAAAGATCACACATACACACACAAAATAGAAGAAAAGCAAGAAGGAAGTCACAGATATACAGGTATACAGCAGATTCCTCAAGTGAATTCTCAGAAGAAACCTGGGCTTCTAGCACCAGGAAAAGGAAACAACCACAAAAGCTCAAGAAAAAAAACCTAGGAAAAAGTCTCTCAAAAATTTGCTTTGGATATAAAATCAACACTCATAAACCTAATGCATTTCTATTCATAAGTGATAAACTCTCTTTAAGAGAAATTAGGAAAACTATCCCATTCACAATAGCCTCAAAAAAAAAAAAAAAAAAAAAACTTGGAAATTAATCTAACAAAAGAGGTGAAAGACCTTTACAATGAAAACTACAGAACACTAAAGAAAGAAATTAAAGAAGACCTTAGAAGATGGAAAGATGTCCCATATTCTTGGATAAGCAGAATTAATATTATCAAAATGGCCATACTTCCAAAGGTGCTATACAAATTTAATGCAATTTCAATTAAAATCCCAATGACATTCATTCCTCATAGAAAATGAGAAAGCAATCATGAAATTCATCTGGAAGCACAAAAGACCCAGAATAGTCAAAGCAAACCTGGGCAGGAAGAGTGAAGCACGAGGTATCACAATACCAGATCTTAAACTCTAATACAGAGCAATAGTAACAAAAACGGCATGGTATTGGCACCAAAATATACAGGTAGACCAATGGTACAGAAAAGAAGACACAGAGACAAACCCACATAAGTACAGTTATCTCATACTAGACAAAGGTGCCAAAAACATACAATGGAGAAAAGATAGCCTGTTCAACAAATGGTGCTGGCAAAACTGGAAATCCATATGCAGTAAAATGAAATTAAACTCCTATCTCTCACCCTGCACAAAACTCAACTCAAAATGGATCAAGGATCTAGGAATTAGACCTGAGACCCTTCACCAAATAGAAGAAAAACTAGGCCTGAATCTTCATCATGTTGGCTTAGGACCAGACTTCCTTAACAAGAGTCCCAAAGCACAAGAAATAAAAGCAGGAATCAATAAATGGGACGGATTCAAACTAAAAAGCTTTTTCTCAGCAAAGGAAACAATCAACAATGTGAAGCAAATGGGAGAAAATCTTTGCCATACATACTTCAGATAGAGTACTAATCTCCAGAATTTATAAGGAACTCAAAAAACTTTACACCAAGAATACAAATAATCCAATCAATAAATGGGCTAAGGAAATGGGCAGACAGTTCACAGAAGAAGATCTACAAGCAATCAACAGATATATGAAAAATGTTCAACATCTCTAGTAATAAGAAAAATGCAAATCAAAACTACCCTAAGATTTCATCTTACCCCAATTAGAATGGCTATTATCGAGAATATAAGCAACAATAGGTGTTGGTGAGGATGTGGGGAAAAAGATACACTCATACACTGCTGGTGGGGTTGCAAATTGGTGTACCCACTCTGGAAAGCAGTATGGAGATTCCTTAGAAAACTTGGAATGGAACCACCATTTGATCCAGCTATCCCACTCTTTGATTATACCCAAAGGACTTAAAATCAGCATACTACAGTGATATAGCCACATCAATGTTTACAGCAGCTCAATTCACAATAGCTAGATTATGGAACCAACCTAGATGCCCTTCAATAGTTGAATGGATAAAGAAACTGTGGTATATATACACAGTGGAATATTATTCAGTCATAAGAAGAATAAAATTATGGCATTTGCAGGTAAATGGATGGAATTGGAGAATATCATGCTAAGTGAAAAAAATCAATCCCAAAAAACCAAAGGCCGAATGACTTCTCTGATAAGTGGATGATAATACATTATGGAGGGGTGGGGTAAAGGAAGAAGGGAGGAAGGATAGATTGTGTAGGGGAAATGAGGGGTGGGGAAAGATAATGGAATGAGACAAACATCATTACCCTATGCACATGTATGATTATGCAAATGGTGTGACTACATCATGTACAACCAGAGAAATGAAAGTTGTACCCCATTTGTGTACAATGAATCAAAAAAATTTTTTATATTTAAAAAATAAAAAAATGAAAAAAAAATCTGCTTTATTTGTAGGGGCAGAAAGTGACACTTCCCAGTCAGATGATTCAGCATCCACCAGTTCTGAGAGTGAGGAAGAGACACTGAGTAAGCCAAAAAGAAGTCATAAAATTGTCTGTATCCCTGTAGCTAAGAATGAAATACAGGAGAGGACAAACTAAAGCACAAACTGGAAAGTGGCTGCAGATGAAAGGCCTTCTGAGAGCTCAGACAATGGCTAAATGGGAAACATTCGTATTTCCCATTTGAGTCTGGTTATTTACAGCTCTTACATCTTGGAGTCTTTCCAGTGACTCTTCAGCAAGGGGGTCTGAGGTCAGAGCTGTCTTGGGTCATCTGTATGTTTTGACAGACTCCTGTCTTCTCTTTTGGCCTGTTAAACTTGACCCCCTTTTCTTGTTAATAGGGAATCTGGGTATTTTGTTATAAAGGTTTCTTGAAGAGATTACTTTTTTGGCAAATGATCACATTTAGTGTAGAGGACATATATAGCAAATTAAGGAACCCAGAAAGCTGAATCCAATAATGACTTGGGTATACCAATTGGAATGTTGAAGTTGGGGAAACTGAGGGCTGAGATCAAGAGGGATTGATCAGAAAGCAGTATTAAGTAGAATGGTTTGATAAAGTGAACACTATGTTCTGTTTATTCAGCTGACTTGTCTTCAGCCTTGGTGTTTTGATCCTTGGGTTTTTGGATCCCACAAGTGTGGTCTGGTTTATTCAATGAGAAAATGGGCTTAAGAACAAACTCTTTCATGTTTAAGACCCAAGACAAGTCTTGTTAAAAGAGAGCTTAGGGTTTTCTCAGTCCAATTTCCCTGCTGGACAGGATCTGCAGCTATGCTTACTGTACCCCTAATACACAGTAACTGGATAGTTCCAGTTCTAGTTCCATTGCTGTATATTGCCTAAACAGATTTGTGTTCAAAATTATTTCTTCAGCTGTCAAAAGATCTACCAATTGGGAAAGAATTAGGAATTAGTTTGCTAATCATGTGCTGAAGGGGATTCAGGATAGGAACAGCCAACTAAGTGTCTAAACGTTGTCTTCCCTTTTTTTCCCCCAGTCTGGGGATCATTCCCAAGGTCTTGCACATGCTAGGCAAGCACTCTACCCCTGAGCTGTCCTCCCAGCCCTCTATCTTCCTTGTTCATTTCTAATTCTATTAATGACTTTTCGATTTTCCCTGAAACAAAGTTGAATCAGTCCCAAAGTGAAACAGCCTTCTCGGGGACATAGCTACTTCTTCCCAGTCTGCCTTTGAGTTAAAGCACCAAGGAGAAACCACATTACTTCTCTTTGCCATATTGTGATCCCTACTATGTTATTTCTTCAGAAAGTCAAATATCACTGAAAGAATGCTGGCAGAACAAGGTGAATTTTTCTTTATTAGAGAAAAGGTCAAGTGATATATCGTCATTTTCTTCCTTTTTGTCACTTTATGAGCTAAATAAAAAACTTAAGAACTCAGACTTTTGGTTCTTCCATTAATTGGTTATAAGTTCTAGAGCAGCTTCAGTTGACCTCCCTGGCTTTTTTCCATGAGTAACAGAGAAATACTTCATGGTGGCATGACAATTTAAGACACCAGCAAAATATAGCTATGATGACATTCCATGAAGTGGTTGGTACTTTATAGTTCTAACTACTAACATTAGTTCTCTTTATGGAATAAATTCTAATAAACGCTTGGTTTTAAAATACATGGTTGGCCAGAGGTGCCCTACACTTGGATTATGAGCGGTTGGGATATTTATTTGAAATACTAATACTTCGGTACTCAGTTGTCAATGTTCCAAGGTACATATTTTTATCCTTGGCATAAGTGGAAACTAATAAGTGGGAAGAAGAGTCTTTAATTACTACTTCTTAATCTTCTTGGAGCAAGTGAAATTTTTGTTGGAAGGAGTTTTTAATGTGTATGTTTTAGCATTGTTTTGTGCTCTTAAGTACTGATTGCAAGCACAGATTTGGGAAAATGAGCTAGTGAGATAAAGCATCTCCAGGAAGTTGACTCTTTGTGTCTTGACCTTTCCCTCCTACCATACTAGCAGACTTGTCTCTTTCCCAAGAAATACATATTTTGCCTGTTTTTTTCCCCCATGTTTATCTTTTCTTTGTCAAGTATAAGCAATAAAACTGTTTTGTTATTTATCTTTCTCAACTCAAAAAAAAAAAAAAATTGAAGTAGAAAAAGCAGCCATGAATTTCATTTGGAAAAAATAAGAGACCCAGAATAGCCAAAGCAATCCTTAGTAAGCAAAGTGAAGCAGGAGGCATCACAATATAAGACCTTAAATTATACTACAGAGCTATAGTAACAAAACTGCATGGTATTGGCACCAAAACAGACATGTAGACCAATGGTACAGAAGAGACAAGCCTCATAAATACAGCTATCTCATACTACACAAAGGTGCCAAAAACATACATTGGAAAAAAAGATAGCCTCTCCAACACATGGTGCTGGGAAAACTGGAACTCCATACGTAGCAAAATGAAATCAAATCCTTATCTCTCACCCTGCACAAAAATCAACTCAAAGTGGATCAAGGACTTAAGCATTATAATAGAGACCCTGCACCTAACAGAAGAAAAAGTGGGCCCAAATCTATATCACATCATCTTAGGAACTGACTTCCTTAACAAGACTCCTAAAGTGCAAAAAGTAAAATCAAGACTCAATAAATGAGATGGAATCAAACTAAAAAGCTTCTTCACAGCAAAGGAAATAACCAAGAATGTGAAGACAGAACCTACGGAATGGGAGAAAATCTTTACCACCTACACCTCAGATAGAGCATTAATCTCCAGGATATATAAAGAACTCAAAAAACCTAACACCAAAAAAAAAAAAAAAAAAAAAAAAAAAAAAAAAAAAATTTAACCAATAAATGGGCAAAGGAACTGAACAGACATTTCACAGGAGAAGAAATGCAATCAGTTAAGCATATGAAAAAAGGTTCAATATTTCTAGCAATTAGAGAAAAGCAAATTAAAACTACACTGAGATTTCATCTCATTCTAGTCAGAATGGCAATTATCAAGAATACAAGCAACAATAAATGTTGGCGAGGATGTGGGGGAAAAGGTACATTCATGCATTGCTGTGGGACTGCACATTGGTGAATCCAGTATGGAAAGCAGTATGGAGATTCCTCAGTAAACTTGGAACCACCATTTGATCCATCTATCTCACTCCTTGGCCTATACCCAAAGGACTACAGTGACACAGCCACATCGATGTTTATAGCAGCTTAATTCACAATAGCTGAACTATGGAACCAACCTAGATACCTTTCGACAGATGAATGGATAATGAAAAATGTGGTATATATACACGGTGGAATATTAATCAGCCATAAAGAAGAATGAAATGATGGCATTTGCCAGTAAATGGATGGAACTGGAGAATATCATGCTATGTGAAATAAGCCAATCCCCAAAACCAAAGGCTGAATATTTACTCTGATATGCAGATGCTAATTCACAATAAGGGGGGTGACTAGGGAAGAACAGAAGTAGTTTGGATTAGACAAAGGGAATGAATGGAAGAAAGGGGGAATGAAAATAGAAAAGATAGTAGAAGAATGAATTGGACATTACTATCTTATGTGCACATATGACTGCATGACCAATGTAATCTACATTACGCACAACCAGAAGAATGAGAAGTTATACCCCATGTATGTATATAATATATCAAAATACATTCTACCATCATGTATAGTTAATAAGAACAAATTCAAAATTAAAAGCTGATTCTTCCTGTTGAAAACAAGGGAAGACCCACAAACTCTTCTTCTGAGAACTACAAAGCTATCTCCTAGGGTTCAAAAGACCCAGCTATATTATGATCCTGTACTTGGGGTTTCACAAGATTCCATAGGCTGCTTTGCAGTAATCTTCTGGGTGAAGATAACTTCAGTGGGTAACCAGAGAAGACTAGCTGAAATAGAAATGCAAACAGAAAAATGAAATGTGAATGGATGAAGTGGTCAGTGTGAGGAGACCGTTTTGTATCCCTCAAGTTAGGCAAACAGGGCAGGTGTGACCTTCAGTACAGCAGCCCAGTTCCACGATTATAGATCAGTCTTTGCAACCAGCTCAAAATGGAGAAGCAAAGTCCTAAGTCCCTTAACTGTACTATGATTCCCCACCAGCAGCAATCCATCCAGCACTCCAGAGCTCTGCCCACATTACCATTCTGCCTCCTTCCAATTTGGAAAAGGAGAATGGCTGCTAGAAAAAGGGAGGCCATGACCACCTGAGGTGGTTGAAGCTGGGTTGGAGTCTCACCTCCTGTCCTAGTCTTCCTTTTGCTCTTATTTTCACCTCTTCTTATAAAACAATGGACTAGAAGGGGAATTCTGTAGCTGAGGGACAAAGAGGAAACTGTTAATGACAGAAGAGTGAAGTCTGAGTGAGAATGGCAATAGAGGCTTGGCGACTGTCGGCAGACTCTGCACCTGGACGTAGGCCCAGAGGGTGGAGTTGGGAAAGCAAGGGTTGCCCTGAGCATCAGTTGGTTTCCTTCCCTTGGAGAGAGGAGAGTAAAAATTGATCATTGTTGGCAGCTCATCAAGAGTACAGTCATTTTCAGTTTCCATAGGGGATTGATTTCAGGGCAACCCTCCCCGCCACACACACACAGATACTGAAATGATTTCTCAAGTCCCTTGCATAAAATTGTGCAGTATTTGCCTGCAATTTACACACATCCTCTGGTATACTGTAAATCATCTCTAATTACTTATAATATCTAATACAATGCAATGCCAGTGCTACATAAATAGTTGTTTTAGAAACAATGACAAGAAAAAAGTCTGTAAAGTTCAAAATAGACACAATTTTTTTTTCCTGAATATTTTTGTTCCATGGTTAGTTGAATCATCTATACAGAACTAGACTCTGTTCTGGGGAAAGCTGAGGGGTTGGTAACCGGACCTAGGGCTGGAGTGAAGTGAAAGACTTGTCTAACTGAACGATAAAAGGATCAGAGTCCACAAGAGCTTATGCAAATGATTACGTGGTAGAGGGTTAACTGATAGAGCATGATCAGAAATTAAATGGAATAGAAACTCAGTGAGAAAAAGGAGGAAGTGTGGATATACTATTTCATACTTCAATGTGTTCTATTTTTTAAATTTTATAAATCCTCTAAGCAATGCCTTTGAAACTATTGGGATATTACACATAAATCACAGAAAATTGTTTTCTCCTTTATATCTTTTTAAAATTTTTTTCTAGTTGTAGATGGACCCAATACCTTTATTTTATTTATCTATTTTTATGTGGTGCTGAGGCTCAAACCCAGTGCCTCACACGTGCTAGGCAAGCGCTCCACCACTAAGCCACAAACCCAGTCCTTTCCTTTATATCTTAAACCAATAAAATTCGTACTTGTTTATTGCTGGGATGACCTGTGACATTCTTGGTCATTTCCACAACTTCTTTTTCCTCAGTTTTCTCACCAACCACATCCAGTCCTCTTCTGGCCCCCTAGGAAAACTCTGCCATCATGTGCTTTCAGCTTTGATCAGCAGGAGCTCTTTCTGACTTACTCACCTCCTTTTTCAGTAAACATAGACCTTGACCCCATAGCCACTTCCTTCTACTTCAAGAAAAACAAGAAGGACTCAGGTTCCTACTGAAATTCGAAGTCACAAACCAGTAGACTTGTCTCTAAGACCTCTACCACCTGTTTCAGAATTATAATCTAGTTGAATGCTTTTGTGTGTTTTTTTTTTTCTACTTTGAGGGCTAAACAATAGGTGCTAGTTATAAGCATTAGAAAACTAAGAAATACATGCAGAAAATTTCACCTAAGGAAATAATGTATCATGCAAACCATGATTATGTACAAGAATGTTGATTGTTATCACATTAAAAGACTTGAAGCAATCTAAATGTCCAGAAGAGCTGAGAACTGATTAGATAAAATTTCACTCATACAATGTGGTAATCTAAAATTATGATATAGAAATAGAAGTATTTATATTTAAAAAATTGTTTATAGGGTATGAAGTGACAAAAACTGGTTATAAGTCAATGTAGTATGCAATTATATATGTAGATGTGTGTACATTTGTATGCATGTCCACAGAGAGAAATATCTTTAACACATGGCCACATGTTAATAAAGGATACTTTTTAAAATTTGCTCAACAATATATTTTTAAATTTTCTACAAAAAGCATGCATACTTAAATGCATAAAGGGTTCAAAAACAGTAAATCCTGGTGAGGGCCTTTATGAATAAAGCACATGAGTTTTAGTATAAATATACGACACATAGTAATCAAGAACATACAAAGCAAGTGGAGTTGGATGATCCTTCTTTTTTTAACATAGCCTTGAGAAAGCTAAATAAAGCTTAATCAAAATACATCAGGGTATTGGAAGAGAACACTGAGGTATAGGATGGGGGCTAGCAGTGTATCCTGCAAGTGATGTAAGTTGACTGTTCTCTGCAGCTCTGTGCCTAGAGAACAGAGTTTGAAGAGATCCTGTTATGTGTGGAGGTTACCCCTTGACCGTGACCATGATAAACTCAGGCCAAGGAAACAAGTTCTGATCTAAATCATCCCGGTCACTATCTCTAGGCCATGACTCTTTCTGTATTTCAGAGGAATCGGTTGTTCGCTGCATCCATGAGAGAAACAGGCATTCTCTATTCATGTTTCAGCCTAGAAAGCTAAATGGCACTTTGTCAAGTTTTCTTTCCAAATTGAAATTGTGCTTACGTTGTAAAGGCTTTACTATTATCAGTAGCAGCAGCTCTTTGAAAAGCATCTTCACTGGCATCCAGAAGTTGACTCACTGTTGTGACGGCAACTTTCTTTGCCTGCCAAGGAGAAGGCACTGATGATCACAGAAGACATAGCATACCTTATCATCACCTTGGTGATGATGAATTATGTAGCAAGTAGCATCTTTATGATATTTTTTTTCAAAATTAAAGTTTTAGTTTTTGACCGATGTAAGATGACAGAAAGACTCAAGACAAGGAAATGTGAAAATACAAATTAAATAATGAATTAGGAGGCTTAGGTCTCTAAATATGATCTCTTAATACGATCCTTCACAGAACCCTATTCCATTCCTAAGAACTTAAAGGCAAATGCTTGGATACAAAAGCAGAAACAAAATAAGAAGAGTGCAGGGCTCTGATTGTTAAAACATGCCAACCCAGACTACAGCATAACCTACTAGTTATCTAAGCAATCAGACTTAATAAAATTATTTGTATTTTTCTTACAATAAAAAACTCAGGTGTATGTCAGAGAGATGATCTTGGCATTTGATTACTATTTGTTTTTACTAGTTAATCTTTCTATAAATTCTATATTTTTCTGTTTTTATTAATTTGTGACTTGAATTCCACCTACCTTCCAAAGGACCTAGTATAACTTAAAAAAAAAAAAAAAACTTTTTTGAAATAAGACACTTAAAGGGAATAGAAGAAAGGAGTTATGCTGATATCCCGTGGGCAAGCACTAGGTCAGTACATATTTGTTTTTTTTGAAATAAGACACTTAAAGGGAATAGAAGAAAGGAGTTATGCTGATATCCCGTGGGCAAGCACTAGGTCAGTACATATTGGTGATTTATAGCACAGTCTCATCAATTCTCAAGCTCTAACAACTGATAAATATTGAGTATTGAGTATTGAGTGTCTTGTTTTCAGGTATCAGAGTTTACCAGGTTGTGATACCACAAATGTAAACTAGGCTTCAAGTTTCCAGAAAGCCTAGACCAAAATGCAAATATGCTTATCACAAAGAAATCAGGGTTTAAAAGTATGTTCCAGAGTGAGTTCTCTGGAACATGAGTTACTTGGAATCAGAGAGGGATGTTCAGGTCAAATGCAGCTTGTAAACAAACTAATCAAGTAAAAGAGATATGTTTGTTCCAGGATTTTCTGGAAGATTTAGCATAATAAAGATCAATGTGATTATCATAAAGGAAGATTTTTGGACAAGGAGCCCTTTTAAAATATCTTTGAGTATCCTTGAGAGTATTCTGCAAAATGATCTTAAGAAAATGAACCAAGCCCAAATTGTACCATGGTATGAGGAGTAGAATTTGGTATGTCTTTCTCATCCCCACCCCTTATTTTTTTAAAGTCTTGAGTTTTACCTCAGCTTCAGCCTTTCTGGATTCATTGAAGAGCTGTCCAACCACTCTAGTAGCAGAAGTGATGTTCTCAGCAGTTAATTTACTGGCATCAGATGTTAAAATCTGGGCTTCAGTGGAAATATTCTTAGAGTCCATTGTGATATTGTCTATCTGTTTTCAAAATTAAAAAAAAATTCCTGACTTTATACAATTATATCTAAACACTTTGCAAGCAACTGCAGGCAAACAAGCTGAAATTTGGCTGAGCCTCAATCTCCTGAACTTGTGTTCAGGAGTTCCATCTAGATTTTCATGTTTATTTCTTTCCTTGTACAAAGGACACAGTACAAGCAGACCAATGCTTTTCTCAGTCTTTACTGTTTGCAAGGATTGATTAACTGTAACACACTACTTTATCAAGAGCAGAGCTACTCAAAGTATCTCCAAGGACCAGTGCTAGTTCACTACCTGTTACAAAGTCCTGAGAGCAAGTGATCAGAAATTCATGTAACAATTTTATGCTGCTGATAATAAAATAATTAAACAACAAATAATTTAAAAATTGGGTTTGTTTTTTATGTATCTATATTTCATTTTTCTGCTATTGTATTTTACAAAATTATTGGTCAGCGATGGGTTGGAAATTTTTTTAAACTGGCTTTTCAGCACAGTTTGGAAAGCACTGACCTACACAACCTCTCCAGGTATCAACTGGCCCCAGGCTCTGTGCTGAGGCTGAAATGTGCTTATCTGTACTGTCATTAGAGCAGCTTGGTGTCAGGGTTGGAGGGGACTTAATTTTCCACTAGATGGCAGCATCATTTCAAAAATCAAACCAACATCACAGGCAATTCACATTCAGGGAAGTCAGAAATAATATCCAATCAGTAGACAGAAACAGATAAACGTCTCATTCAATACCCAGATCCCTGTATGTGCGGGGTCAGCACTTTGCTAGATGTTTTAGCGGTGTTACCATGTGTAACAGACCACACACAACATTGTAAGTAGAGCATCCTCATCCCCATTTAAAGGTTCAGAGGAGTTAAGGAGCTCACACGCACAGCTTGAAAATGGCAGAGTTAAGAATCACACACTGTCTTGTCAGACCTCAAATTCTGTGGTCTTTCTTATACTCTGTATGATTAACAGACACCTATACAACCAAACTCCCTTCCCCACCCCACCCACACCTGCCAATCTTGTGATTAGGGAGTCAGTGCAGGACAGTGTGGATTTTAAAACTGAGAGCAACTTTATCACTTTCTTTTTTTTTTTTTTTTTTTTTTTTTTTTTTTTTTTTTTTTTTGCTATCAGATTTTTTTTTTTTTTATTGTAACTTTATCACTTTCTGGCTGTGCTTACTGGGCAAAACAATTCACCTCTCAGAACCATATTTTCCTCTTCTGCAAAATGGATACATTAATACTTATCTATGGTGTTATAATGTTAAAAATGCTTTTTAAAACCTAGGAATATATGCAAAACGTTCAGCACAGTACAGTTCCCAACTCCCATGGTTTGACTTGTGATATTTTGACTTTACAATGGTGTGAAAACAGTACATGTTCAGTGGAAACTGTACTTTGAATTTTGATTTTTTATTTTTTTCCCAGGATAGTGATATGTGAGACACTATTCTCTCATGATGCTGGGCAGCAGCAGCAAACCACAGCTCCCAGTCAGCCATATGATGAGGATAAACAGCCAATAAAGTCCACAGTGTGCCATGGTGCTCGACAAAGGTGTTGGGTAAGTTAGGTGGCCTAATTGTATCTGCAGTTTATATTTTCAACTTACAATGAGTATATCAGGACAAAGCCCAATCATAAGTCCAGGAGTATCTGTGTTTGGCATGCAGTAAGTGCTCGTCAATTAGCTAGTGCTATTATCTACAATTGTCTGTAATATGAAAATAACATTCAACTCACAAAAGTTTAATAAGGATTAAATGAACTATATGTAACATGCCTGGCATATGAATGGACCTAAATAAAGGCACATTTCTTCTTCCTCCCCTTGCTTAGCCCTTAGTGTTAGCTCTTCCATGTGTTCCATTTGCCTACAACCTTCATCAAAATAATTTAATCTGCATGAAAAAATATCTAGTCTGATGCACTTCCCGTTCACCTGCTCATGATCACAGCCCACAATCAGCAGGGTTTGGAGCTTACTGTCTCAGTCTTTGGTCATAGATTTTTTCCTATTCATTCTGATCCAGCAGACCACCAAAATAGCTCACTTTGGTCACAAACGTTAGGGATCTATTTTCAGTCAAAATGTCACTGGTCTACAAAGATAAGTCCTTTTAAAATGTGCTCTGGGTTACTATTTGCTGAAATCTGCCAAAGCAACAAGTCCAATTGTTCTTTTCCACAAATAGATGTCAACTTTAAACAAATAAGAGTGATTTTTATTTCTAGCTTTGTTATTTCTAATTTACGAGTATTGGAAACATTGATTGGACCGTGGGTTATCTGAAAAACAAAGACTTTGCCCAGTGTCAGAACTTCTAGTTGTCCATCAAATGGCATACCTGATTTTCTAGGGTTTCCAGATTTTCATTGCAGTTTCCTATTGTGGCATTTTGTAATTCTATCTCTCCATATTTAGACTGACTGCACATCCGGGTTGCTATTGGACTGCCAGCTTTAATAAAAAAGAAAAAAAAAAAAACCACAGGATCTGTAAAAATATGCACAGCAACTGCTGCTCTTGTTCACGTGTTCCATCCCAATCTGACTCTACTACTCCTCCCATCCAAAAGTGGAGTCTGTTCCTCCACTCCCAAAATCCTGGCTGAACCAGAACTTACTTTGACCAATAGGATGTGGTAGAAATGTGTGAGTTCCAGAGCCTAGGTTTCAGAAGCCTTAACGTTTCAGCCTTCATCCTCTTAGAATGATGTCCTGGGACTATCATGTAAGGAAGATCTGACCTACTGGAGAGAGACCTTGCAAAGCAGAACTGAGGTGCTTGAGCCAAGAGCCGGCACCCACGTCCTCAGATATGTGAGCAAAGCTATTTTAGACTTTCTGGCACAGTCTAGCTGCCACAGGCAATCTACAGAACTGTGAGAAATCTAAACTATTATTATTTCAGGTTAATAAGTTTGGGATGATCTAATATATAGCAACAGAAAAAGTAAGTTTCTGCAACGGTATTTTAGGTAAATACCAGTTGTCTTGATTTTTAAATCTGGAGTTCAAAAGACCATTTGACTATTTACTTCCTTTGATGTTTGCAAGGAAGATTTACCTTGTAACCATCAGGGACAAAATGGCTTTGAATTGGATATGATGGCTGAGAGCTTAGAAATAGTATATATTGAATGATATGTTGATCTCTTCTTCTTTATGTAAATATGGATAACTTGTAAAAGGCATATTTCTATTGTACCACAGCACCTATTAGATGTTTTGTGGACTCTTAAGGGTTTCCTAGGTGATTTGGTTTATTTCTTAGGATTGTCACCTAAGCCTCTCTACCTCACTGTCCTATGGCTAATACTTAAGTAGCTGCTATAGCTACAACCATTAAAGGGACATCTGGTCAGAATTTTTCCTCAGGACCAGTTTTGGGCAACTGCTTCCTGGGGCACAAGTTAGAGATTATTCAATAACATTTAAGATAGAAGTTTGAATCACTCTTAATTTATATGATGTCTCTACCTCTATGACATAATGAAAATTTCTAACATATACTCAGGATGTAAATAACTTTGAAGTGACCACATATCAAGTGCCTCTTTTCCTCAGTATGACCTACAATTATGAATATCCCTACCCCAAAATCATTGAAATGTATTGCAGTGACTTGCAGTATAAAATTGAGTAATTAGAAGCAATTCTTAATATAAAACTAAAAGCAAATTAAAGATGTGTATCTTTAATTATATTAAGGGCTTGATCTGAAATTCAAAGGGAAATATAATAAGCATATTTTCATAATAGTTACTCAGAAAAGAAAAATAAATAACCCAATGAAAAATGGTGATTCTCTCCTCTCAATAAAGTGATATATATCAACTAAATGTTGATGACCTTCATTCATGGATATATTACTGGCACTTTTACTCTTCCTAATACATAGCACACAATTATGCTTTGTTGGTCATATCTGTTTTATAATTCATTATGTAATATTTAAGATATGTAAGACATGTAAAAATAAGACAACTGGTACCCATAAGCACACCACATAATATAATATGGTATACAGAGTATGTGCAGTAAGTGACAAAGCAACTAAAGTCCCTTTTTACATTCTGAGTTCTTGATCAAGAGGCTAGAAGGACCTTTGTGAAGCATAGATCAGGAGGAATATTTGAGTGATGGTGATCTATATGAGCAAAAGAATCTGGATTCTGCAAATAAGATTCAGATCTGGACAATCACTTGGATTAAATAAAGTAAAGAAGCAATAATAGAAAGACCAATTTACATACTTTATTTAGTTTTTAGTTTTCCTTGATAGGCACAAATGTTTAAGTAAAATGTGAAATTCTCCTCAGGGTTGTTACTGACAGTGGTCCCATCAAAAATTTTTGTAAAGGAGCTAGAGTTGACTGTATTCTTGGGATATGTGGTTCTGCTGGAAATGTGGGATTATCTGCAAGATTGATAAGATGAAACTCAATGCAAACGAGGGACAGGAAAACATGTAGGGAAAATCATATGATGAAGTAGGTACTAGCTATTGGGAAAGGGATCCATGGATTTCTAAAGGCTACTCTAAGAAGATATTATCCCATGTGGCATTGAAATAAAACAATCATCAACATCCAGGATGTTATAAGGGAACATATTGGAGAGGGAAAAATATTATTTGCTCCTTTACTCAGAATGCCTCTATGCAAATAAATTTGTCGTGTTCAAGAAAGATATGACAAAGCTAGGTCACATTCCAAGATGGATAACTGAAATGATTAAGGAGATGAAGGAGTGATGACTACAAACAGACTTTATTACCTCTCTACCTGGAAAGCTGCAGTCTGAAAGTGGATATAGTACAAGTCTATAGACTAATTCTTTTAAATGGATACAAACTAACTCAAAATGAAAATGTTCACCTGATCAAACTCTAAGAGACAGAGAGAGCTGGAAAATTCAATTCAGTAAGCATTAAGAGGAATTTTCAAGCAAATGATCCATATTAAGGTTTTTAGAACAATTACAATTATGTGAAGAACCACCACAAACTTTGAACATTGATATCATAAAAGGGAACTAGCCCTTTCTTTGATACCTCTCCCAGGGTTTTAATACTAGTTGGAGGAATGATAGGTATGACTCAGCTAAAGAATCTTATACCCAAAGAGAGGAAATTTTTGGAAAAAAAACATACCATTCAGAGTGTTCTTGTCACATGTTTGCAAAGAAGTTCCATACCTGCCCACTGGAATTCTGCCAAAAGTAAAACTCATATAGGTACTATTTTCACAGAAATTAGCTGTAATGGAAAGAAAAATATTTTTTTCATTAGAAATTAAACTTTTCTTTTTCAAATTTGAACCTAGATAAAAGTCAAAGTTCAGAACCTATATAATGTAATTTGAAAAGTAATAGATGTTTTAGAGAATCCACTGGTCTGCCAGGAACTTCCACACTTTTCTATCTGATTAAGTGACTGCCATTAGTGTGACTAACCTGTTAGGTAACAGGTTCCAGTGTGCAAAATACATACCTAGGTAGAAGTAGAAGGTGAGCACTAATACACTGGCAAGGAAGATGTATATGAAATGAGTTAGAATCTTGAGAATTAAAAATATGCAGCTTACAGTGACAAAGGCCATCATGGGGATGTGGGTCAAAGCAAAAAGGTGTGTGAGATGTACAGGTGGGTGGGAATATAAAAAATGACAGGAGGGGGCGGGTAGGGCTTTGGATCTCAAGCAGGCAGCATAAAGTGTAAAGAGTGTGACGTACACTTCAGATCAAGAAACAGCCGTGAACTTGAATTCTGAGACACTACTGATGGCAATCAAACCACTAAATTAATAACTCTTCAAGGAAAAGAAAAGACAAGAACTTCATCTAAGTATATAGGTAGTGGATAGGGAGGTGCATCTCAATTTCTGAAAAGCTAAATATGTTAAAAATGTGATATTTTAAATAGGGTAACATGGTATATCTGCAATTGAAAGGACCTGAGGGAAACATATGGCCTGTTGCCCTGGATTAGAAGGAAACACACCTGTAAGTTTATAGAGAAAATTGACAGTCAAGAAATGGATAAGGTGTATTGATAACATAGTTAAATAGCACTAGAGGGAAACTTGCCTTTGACTCTTGAGTTATTAAACATATCTTAAAAGCATCATCATTATACCTGTTAATTGGCATTATATCCATTGATTATAATTGCTAATTGAAGTTTCTAGAAGTTTTGCTGATGTTCTCATTAATACAAGGATCACCTAAACCTCACCCGAGTATTACCTCAAGTAACTTACCAATTGTACATCTTAGTCCCTTCCACTCTTCTGTACAAATGCATCTGCCGTTTTCCCAGGTTCCACCATTCCTGCAGAACGCTATAGGGCTGCTTGACTCGGGAGCAACTGTTACTAAAGAAACAATAATAATAGAATAATATGGGAACTGGAAGATTAGTTTCTCCTTTCAGTTCTGTGGCTTTTTAACTCTGGATGTAAAACCATTACTTTGAGTATCATTACTGAGAAATATCCTTTGTAATATCATCATCAACAAATACACACACACACACACACACACACTGAGAATCTACACAAGATGTAGAATTCTAACTAGGTGAAGAGTAGGTCATGATCTGTTCAGTGTTACTCCGTGATGTATAGAACAGTAGTATTCAGGCTGTGCCTGACTCTGAATTACTCCATTTTGTAAAGTAGCAGTTTGCTATCACCTACCCCATTTGAGGACAAGTGCCAATGAGGAATGACTCTACACCTTGTTTGTAGAAGTAAACAACCACCATCTTCCCAGTACAACCATAAGGCACAAATTGATAAATAATTCATACATGCCATTTTATCAGATTAAATCAGGAGCACATGGATATGTAGTTGTCACAAATCACATCAGGAATGCCAGACACAGAAAATTATCACCCTCACGAGATGCAATCCCTTCACCCAAGACCCATAAAAGGAGGAGCCCATCAAGACTGGACATGGCAGCACCCTTACCCTGTCACCTGATCCCTCGCCATGGGCCATGCCTGGGAAAATAACCATGAGGATAAATCTCCAGTTCTGCCCCTTCAGAAATAGAGCAGTTTCTTCTGTTCATAACAATGACACACAGCCTAAATCCAAGGTGACACATTGGCTGACATTCTGAAACTGAAACTGCCATTCATCTGGGCCCTCTGCCTTGACAACTCTGCAGAACTGGTTCTTTAAAACCCTTAGCTGACCACCTGTGATGACTCTTCAACTATTTGCATTGATGTTTCTTTTTGCTTATTATTCTTGGCACAGCATTCTAAAACCCTGCAAATGTCTTAACCCCTCTTAAGTCTTTCTGTTTTGTGTGTGTGTGTGTGTGTGTGTGTGTGTGTGTGTGTGTGTGTGTGTTGGGATATTTATATATATATATATAATATCTAATATTTTAGATAAAATATCTAAAATTTTTGAAGTACGATGCATGACTTCTGTGTTATAGATATTAGAAATTAAGATTGGAATGGAATAAAAGAACTCGTGATTGCCTGGTTTATGACTTCCAGGTGACCCATGAGTATTTGAGGAATTGTCACTGCTGAAAGTGGTATAACTTGTGACTTTATTGTTATTCAATAAATTTGGACATTGTAGAAAGACACAAGTGCCTATGTTAATGGCATAGCACATTAACAACACTATGGATACCACAAACGCTTTGTTTTTATAGCACTGAGGACTGAACTCAGGGCCTTTCACCTTCTAGGCAAGCACTGTACACTGAGCTATAATCCCAGCTCTTTTAATTTTTATTTTGAGAGGTCTCACTAAGTTGCCCAAGCTGGTCTCAAACTTCTGATCTTCCTGCCTTGTTCTCCCAAGTTGCTGGAATTACAGATATGCACCATTATACCTGGCCCAAAAAGACATATTTGCAAGACACAGCACCTTGACCAAGAAGATTAGAATCCCCTAAGAAAGAGGAAATTATACGGATGGGAGATAGATAGATAGACAGACAGACAGTCTGAACAGTCTGAACAAGTTAACATGAAGACTTACTACTACTAGAACAAAAAAGAAAGATATTGAGGACAAAGGTAACCTACGCCAAGGAGGACTTTTTCCAGAAGAGGTGGTGTTTGAGTTGGATTTTAAGATTAAATCAAGAAAAGCCAGGTGACCCAAGTAGGCACAATACGAAGGGCAAAATCATAAAAACATGGAAAGTTCTGATGTGTCAAAGAAACAGAAAGGAGATTAGCATGTAGCATTAGTTCTAGGTGTGAACAATAGGAGGACAGAGACTGGACTGTAAAGGGCCTTCAGACCAAGACAAGGAATTTCATCATGGAGGAATAGAGAGAGGTCTTCACACAAGAGAGTGGCATAATGAGGAATGTTGGGCAACTTTGGGACAGACAGATTTTTTTAAGGACAAAAAAGCATTAAATCTAAAAAAAAAAACTTTATAAATTGCACTTAAAATTAAAAACTGCTGTTCATCAAAAGGCACTGCTAAGAAAATAGAAATGGAAGCCACAGACTGGGAGGAAATATTTTCAATGCATATACATGACAAGGAGATTGTGTACAGAAATGTAAATAAGAATTATAAATCTACCTGTAAGTTAGAATTGTACATTGTAAATTGTAAAGAATGTACTTTAAGTCTGTGTTATTTGATGCATAAAAGCACAGGATTATGGATTCTTCCTGACTGGATTACTCTATCATTGAATCATAAAACTCTTATTCTTCATACTCTTCTTTACCTTAAAGTCTGTTTTCTTTATTTTAATTTTTTAAATTTGTTTTAATTAGTTATACAGGACAGTAGAATGCACTTTGATACATCATGTATAATGGAGTATGATTTCCCATTCATCTGGTTATACATGATGTAGAATACCACCGATTGTATAGTTATATACATACATGGGGTAATAATGTCTGATTCATTCTACTAGCCTCCCTACCCCCATACCCCCCCCTTCACTCCCCTCTATCTAAAGTAACTCTGTTCTTCCCTAGCACCCCCCATTGTGAATTAGCATCCACATATGAGAGAAAACATTCATAAAGCCTGTTTTCTGGTATTAATATTGCTAACTCAGTTTTCTTTTGTTTTGGTTAGTATTTGCCGGCAAATTGTCTTTACCATAATTTTCTTTTCACACAACAATGTCATTAAATGTTCAATGCTCTTTGTTAAACTGTATTAACTACATTTTATTTTTGCTTCAATGATATCCAATATGACAATATGTCGATAAGCAAATGGGTTTAAACTTCTTAAGAGTGTTATTTCTACTGTTATTTTGTATTCATCCTTACTTTACTTTTTTCAATGGTATTATTCGCATTCTTTGTTTTGCTGTTTTCTAGCATTTTAGTATTTACTTTATTTTTAAATCTTCTGCAAAATTAGCCTTTTGAAACAGAAAACAATCTATGACTATTTATATTTGCCAAAAAGTCTGTCAGTTTCATTTTGCCCTCATACCTTGAATTGTACTCCTTCCCTGGATTCAACTTCTTTCTTTCTGAAATACACGATTTCAATAATTTTTTCAGTTGGGGTCCCCCCAAGTTGGAAGGTGCCTCCTGTCCCTGTGAATGCACTGAAGTCATGACCTCTAGGGCTTACGCCAGGGCCTGCCCACCACTGTGATATCAGCTTTTTTCTGTTTCTGCCACCTGGCATTGACATTCAAGAAAGAAAGACTGCTTATATTTTTGAATTATTATATATTTGTTCATAACCTGTAAATATCTGTAAGCAAGAAGAAGACCTATCCACAGCTATTCATTGTGCTTTTTGCTCTAAAAGTCATTCCTTCAGGAGTATTTTGAAAACTATTAGAAGGAGGGTCATGGCTTGTATCTCCAGATCCTGCCACAATGCAGTTGAATAGAAAGCACCTAACAAATTTTGGCTGACTGGCTTCTTTGCCATTTGCATTCTGGTTGAAAATATCTAGTTCAAGCTGGATTATCTACTCCTCTGTCAGATTTGCATGTTTAACACCTTGCATACACACTTTGAGACTCTGGCCTCTAAAATTCCTAAATCACTCTTGAAATATAGCAAAAGTAGTACTGGCATCACTAAGATTCTATCTTACATAAAGAAATCAGACTCAGAATGATGAAGTGGATGCTTCATACCTCATAACTACTTTTAGAATTGTGGACTCAAGAAAGTGATGTTAGTTATTTGTTAGCCCAATCCCTCCTCATTCTACATGAAAGCTCACTGATTTGTGTCAAAGCAGCAATTAGTTGGTAGTCAAGCATGGCTGGACACTGATCTCCTTGCTACTGACCAAATTGTTCCTGCTTCCTCTTGCCTCTACTACACACCGAGTGAGCAGCAGCTTCATTTTACTTGATAATTCATACACTAGAGCACATTTAGTAGCTTATATTTTTTTGTTTTGTAACACCAGTAAAATAATAATGATATTTACCCCTAACTTTGTTTTAAATTGTAATATTTCCAGCAATGCTAACACTACATTCAATACCTTCATTACACATTTTGAAAGATTAAATGCAGAACATATATGGGACACATACACTTATTGTGGCTTGAGAAACTAGAATAAAATAATATTAAAGATTCAAAAGGGAAAATATGAATTTCTTCTCCTAAACTAGACAAAATTAGATTCTGTTTTTGAGAAATAATAGTTTGAATAGTAGGAAAATAAAAACATTTTTCCTTAGTCAAAGAGATTCCCACCAGAGACCATTTCCAGTGTCTGTATCAATCTTTTGGAGTATAAAGTCCAGGTATCCATCATTTGTCCCAGACCAGGAACTTAAAATAGGTAGGTAGAAGATAAAATTAACCCTTAAATGAGAGGACAACGTTTAGGAAAATTCAGTTATTTTTTTAAGGAATAAACCATGAAAGATATATACAAATAAAATATGTATAATGTTTATTTAAGATGAAAGTTGTTCATTGTTAACTCTCTGATTAAATATTTCAATAAACTGGTTAAATATTTTAACAAGTTTTCCCTGCTGGTACAATGTGGCATGAATATTGAAAAGCAAATACAGGAAGCTAAGGCCATTCTTACAACTCTTTCTGTTTCTGTTTTGAGTTAGTCAATTGAACTTAATGATTAAACCTACTATGTACTTTTGGTTTGATAATTTAAGTCTCAATCCAAAGGTCTGATTTAAGTCAATGGTGTCTATTCAAGGGATAATCAGAAGTGGAAAAACTATGCTCTGTATTGAACGATATAAAAAATTCAAAAATTACAGAATTGTAGCTAATACTTATTGAGTGCTTACACTATACTAGGCATCCTATTAAACATTCAAATGCATTAGACCATTTACTCCTTATAGCAGCCCTATGCAGCAGGATTTAACTATTAACCCCATAAGAGGTCAGATAACTGAGGCACAAAAATGTTGAGTAAGTTGCTCAAAGTCACTCATTGGGTAAGTGGCAGTTATTGAGATTTACACTGAGGCAATTTGGATTCAAATCTCCCCCCACTCTCAAGTACACAGTCTTAACCAGTATTTTCTATAAAGATCTTTAACAACATGCATCAGAGACCATCATGGGTAGTGACCATATCCAGAATTTCAAGTGAAAATATCTAAAACCTGGAAATCCAGGAAGAAACCACTAAGCCAAAAATCTAGTTTCTTAGTTTAAGGCAGTGAATTTTAAAATGGGATCAGCACTAGACATCACTGTTCTGATATTAAAGTAACCCATGCCCCTTGGTCAATTACATAACAAGATTTATCTTTCAGACAAGAATTCCTTTCCTTTCATAGAAACCACTGTGTTTCTTATTTAGAGGGTGAATATGTGAGCAAGCAAGAAAAGTGAATGGCAAAGGAGCAGAAGTGAGATTTATGAGAGCAGAATTAAGACTGAGAAACACCACAGTGACCTAAAACTCAAATTCCTCCTTCCAAAAAATACACTTCTCTAAATGTGTGTTTTTTAAACCCCAAATGCAACTGTCCTCCAGGAGTTAGATTTATTACTGAGTTTAGCAAGGCAGGAAGCACTGAAATCCAGTGAAATGAAAGCCAAGTATCCATGGACAGATTATTCTCTAAGAAACAATAAAACCTCCTTGACCTTTTCTGACAACCCACATTTTCCACTGTGTAAGAATTATTAGTGCTATAAAATCTGGCCTTGCAGTTTGGGGATATTTCAACTTACTGAAATCTCTTGTTAGGCTGAGGAACAGGTATGTTCTGTGGCAAGGAATAAAGCTTAGACTATCTGGAGAGAGGTGGGGAAATGAGACACCAGTGAACAGGAAGTTCTTGGGCCAGGAGCAGTGTAGAATATGGTCAAATAAGGTCTAAAAGCACTGCCAGTGTGTTTCAAGGTAAGACATTTTCTACTAATAGAGGTTAAGAAAACACCCCCTGCCATTATGATCGTGAACATTTGTCTATGTTTACATTAGGCCCACTTTGTTGGTAATTTTTTTTTTTTTTTTTCCAGTACTGGGCAATCGAACTCAGGGCCTTGTGCTTGCAAGGCAAGCACTCTACCAGCTAAGCTATCTCCCCTACATTAGGCCTACTTCAAATAGGAAAATGTCAAAGGAAAGAAATAGAATAAAGCCTAATTATATTTTCATTTTACTTTCATCATCAAGTGTAATGGGACCCAAAACCCATGTTGCTTTTTGTGTTATGAGTCTCTTGTTATTAGAAGCACAAAGCCAACAGAGACAGATCACTTAGGCTTGTCCATTCTGAAAATACATCAGACAAGGTGGATATTTTTCTGTGGAGCATGCTCACTCAATTTGAAAATTCCGGAGGTCTGGCAAAACTTAAATTTGCTCCAATATAAAAGCATCCTATAAGATGGATGCTCATATGGTTAAACAAAAGAGGCCATACACAAGTGGAGAGATCTTAATGAACCAAGAGACCTAGAAATGGTAATGTGACACATGGCTTGGAGTAGAGGAAGAAAACTAAACTGAAACCTTTCTTAAAAAGTCCAGAATTTAAATTTCTTTTAATACTTTAAATTATAAGGGATGAGTAGTAATGTTATTTCATTTCTCAATTTAACTAGTTGACAACTTATTTCATGCTATGGACTGAATATTTGTGTTCCCCAAAATTCATCTGAAAAAACTTTTCAGTATGAAGGTATTAGAAATTGAAACTTTGAAAGATGATTATTCATGAGGGTACAACTTGCCTGTATGTAATTAATTCAATCAAGGTGCTGAACAGACCAGAATTCTCCTTTGATACCACATAAAGATATAGCAAAAAGCCACCTTCTCTGAATGAAGAAACAGGCTCTATCATACACCAAATTGCCCAGTAACTTGATCTCATGACTTCTTAGCCTCTAGAACTGTGAGAAATAAATTTCTCTAGTTTATAATGCGCCAAGAAATAAGTTTCTATTGTTACAATAGCCCAAACGGACTAAGTCCAGTTTCTGGGTATCGCATGAGTCGTTCATTCACTCACTGATCATGTTTGGGCAGCTATCATCCAAGTCCTACTCTAGCTGTAGGGAAAGCGGGTTATTAAGTAGGCCCTCCTTCTCATGGAGTGCTCATTCTAGAAATGGGGAGTCAATCAACCAGTAAACAAGTAAGTAAGAAGTTATCCAGGATAAAATCCATGACAAAAATTATGTAAAACAGAGCAAAAGAGTGATAACAGGGTAGGAAAGATCTCTTTAAGGAGGAAACACTCAACCTGAGACCAAAATCATCAAAGAAGGAGCCATTCATGTGAAACTCTTGGTGAGGAGTGTTCTGGGTAAATGGACATCATTGGAGAAGAACTTCAAGTCTAGAGCTCCTTGGATGAAACTGCAAACATTATCAATTAGTTGTGAAAAACATTTTTTTTTCCAAGTGAAATTGCAAATGGATAGGTAGTCTTGTACCTGGGAGCATAGATGGAGAAAGTATTACACTTGGCAATGTATCTCATCATGTTACTTTGGTGGAAACATTTTTTAAATGTTTCCATCAGTGATCTGTAGAAACGATGGACTACTCCAATAATCCTGAAAGAAGTTTAACCTAATCCCATGAAATGCTGTCTACTTTATCAACCTCAGAGCCTTAAACTGTGCACTTTTAACAAGAGATCCAATGAGAAAATAGGAATAGAATTTTAAAATACTTCTGTATTATTCTCATATTCCTAGAGACTATGTCTTGAAGTGTTTGTTTGATATTTAAAGCAATGATTCATTTTAAGAAATAAAAAGGAAAATTAACACCTAGAATGATTAGAGTTGAGCTCCTTCCTGTTTTGTTTGAGGGCTAATAGATGTTTGGGTCTATGCGAATGTGAGAAATCTTTCCATTAAAAGCAGAATGAATACAAGGAATGTGGTCTCTTTTGCTGCTCTTGGTTAGAAGATCAATGCAGACAGCTATAACTTTGCAAAGTTCAAGGAAGCACTTTGCACATCCCAGTACAAGGTGGTAAATCCACGACTGTTACTCAGCAGCCAAAAATCTATGGACACCACTGAAGACCCGGCAAACCTTAAAACTGAAGTGTGACTACAAACTACACTCTATACACTGCATTAATAATATAGATCTCCTCGACTTGAAGATAATCTGATGTCCCAAAGATCCTGACTTTGCCTAGCAAAACAACAGACGGCTTTGATTCTGCTGCTTACTGCACGCTATTGTGAATTGGGATTTTCAGCCATTGTTGTCTCAAGAAGAAAAAATGAACTAATTGTCTTCTCTGTAGGGAATTTAAGACCACAGATACTAAAGTTAAAATGATCTAGATTCAAATCCAGACCTAGTATTTTCCAGCTATATAAGCATGAAAATAGTCTCTGAGCCTGAATTTCCTCACTTTTAACATAGAACATAATATCAGCTTCAAAGGTGGTTGTGAGATTAAATGAGATAAAGTATGTGAAATTTTTAGCACAGTGCCTAGAATATAGAAACAAATTTTGAGATTATAGGTCTTTCAATGATTGAAGGCATAAATGGCATACATATCATCATATTGGTATTCACTTATGGCCACATAAGAGTTAGTTCTCATTGAAATTTACCTAGTGCAGAAAGGACTTTAAATTTTTTTTTTTTTGCAAAGAAGCCATCACTTTTTAATGAAAAATAAAAATGAGACATAATTTATACATTCAGCTTATGTTAACAAAATGAATTTTGACTGCAATAAAATTACTTTATTCAAAATTTTACATGCACGCTTGTGTGCATTTTTTCTGAATAAGACAATCATAGTTTTCATGAATTTCTCAGAGATATGTATGAACTTTGTCCCCCTAAAAAATCAAAAGACAATATATTTCTATACCCAGGTAAAGGAACCAAAAGAATATCCAATAATTATATGAGATGAGATGGTAGGATATTGTGGATGGGATGGATAGGATGGAATGGGATGGGATAGATAGAATGGGATGGGATGGGATGGAAAGAGAAGGAGTAGACTGGAGGAAGTGAGTGGGAAAAAATGAAGTGGAATGGAACAAAACCCACTATGAATAAAATGGACTAAATAAACAGCAACAGCAGATTTATCAATCTTTCGATCTTACAACCCTCCCATTTTCCACTGGGTTTAATCAAAAGTTGAGGTATGTTCTCATATAGAGATTTGATTGGAAAATGAAAGGCAATGGAAAGTTTAGTCTTTTATGAGGAGCTGGTGTATGCTTCTACTCTGAGAGTAGAACATTATTCTCTTCTTCCTCTGGGGTCTTAGTGCTCAGGAAGCTCAGAGATATATTTTGTGTTTATTTTAAGCAGCTCGCCCTGAGTCTGGCTTTCATAAATTTTCTATCCCCCTCCCTGCACTCTTCTTCACATTATTTTTGCACCTCGGTCTTTGCCTTAATAGCTCTATTCTAACAGTGTCCTTTTTAAATCACCAAGATTTTTCCTTGTAAAGTAGATGTCAAAATTAAAAGAAGTCTTCTTAAATATTTACCTTTCAAATGATGTCTTAACAATTTAGCAAGCTTACCAGGGAGAAACATGTCTAGTTCACAATTTTTTTTAAGCCTGAAATAAACTATTTTACAAACCTTAAGCAAACAAGAATACTTTTGCCCCAAGTTTAAATATTACCATTTTTTTCCACTGATAAATACTTATTCTAGTTTTTTAAATGTTATTAATGCAGTTTTCTCTAATATTATTCCTTGGGGCCAGAGAACTGCAGCACGTGTGTTTGACCCCTTTTGTCCTCATTGGGGACCTTTGCAGTCATGCACTGTGCTCCTACAGGAGTCACCTGCTCAGAGGGCAGGTGGCCTCTCTTCCTACCTCTCCTGACTGGCATTATTTGCCCCTAATTTCTCAGTTTCATTAGAAATGTTCTGGGTTTTTTTGCAAAAAAAATTTTTTTAAAAGCAGTGTTCCATATATCTAACTTTGAGCCCCTTTTTGGAGAACCTCTGCCACCCAAGGGAACCTGCATTTGGACTGTGAGCTCTGAGAGCTCTCCTTAACATCATTGCCTCGCACACTACTGCCCCTCCCAAGCCTCTTTCACACATTAGCTCTGTACACAACAGAAGACTAATAACTATAGGTTGAATAGCCAGTAAAATAATTTTTAATATCTTAATTTTTAGTTGTTTTCTAACAATAGAAAGAAGAAAGAGGAAAGCCTGCATGCAAACTATGAGATCATTTTACTGACAACTCTTGTTTATTCCTAAACATCCTTGTTGAAATGAAATTCTTTTCTGCCTATGTTTGATTAGGAATGTGTGCTCATAACTCTTTACCTTTCCTGTATTTAGTTAACTAAACCCAAATGTATTATTAACGACTTAATTATTACTCCATCAAGTCAGCTGGGAATTAAAAGAGCATAAAAACGAACTCAGCCATGTTACCCTTCACCCTGCTTATTCACATACAGCGTGTATTTGTACGTATCCACCTGCCTGCTAGCCATCACTGACTCTCGACTTACATTTCATGATGTCAGTGTAGTGGGCAGTCTTAACCTGGACAAGCTACTTTGTAGCACAGTTATGTCAGGTGGCAGGGAAAGACTCATGCCTCCTCTCTATTCAAGTTAAATGAAACAGGGTGACATTACCTCTCTGCATCCTTATCACTGTCCTCCAGATGCCCAGTCCCAAAATAATGGCCGTCAGCAGCCCACATGCAATGACTACCAGCACTCTGAGGTCACAGGTACGGCAGGAAGCCATGGTAAAGGCACAGATCTACTCCTTGCTGAAAAGCAGCTGCCTTTTCTTCTTGAGCCAAGAACGTTCATGAGAAATTGTTCTAAAATATTAAAACGATTCGTCCTTTCAGTGATGGATCAGGAAGATGTCTTCCAATTTTAGGAATTTTGAGGTCAATCCAGCAGAATGCAGTTCAAATCACCTGATAAAAGGTGCATATTCCACTTGCAATGTCCTCAACCTTTACCGAAGGAGAACATGAAAAGAGTGATTGTAGTTACGGGTAAAGGAAGATAATGCAGGGCAATAAAGAAGGGGAGGGATTAGCTAAGAGGGTCAAAGGGCAGATATTCAGACAAGGAAGAGATTGAAGGAAGAGAACAAAAAACAGGAAATCAGGAAGGCAGTGGAGCCTGGTAGTCAGCTACAGCTCAGCTTCCTGTGCTTTCATCTTAGGAGAATTCAGCCCAGGAGGAGGAGCAGGGGCTTCAAGTCAAGTATGTCCCTCTTGGGGAAATGAAGTATATTGTCAAGGAAAGGACAATCAGCAACAGCCACATGTGATTCTAGTGCTTGCAGGTTTTCAAGCACATTGAGAGCTACGGTTGGTGAGAAAACATACTGGCTCAGGGGTAAGTTTTGCAAAGCATTAAAGCCCAGAATTACAACCCATCTATCTTGGGCTTAATTGTGCCCCCCTAGCCCATCCTCAAGTTCATTTTCCATCTGAGTTTCCATAAACTGGTTTCTTTCTGTAGTGGCAGCTCTGACTCTGCTGCCCAGGATCCCAGGTTCTTCTTACTCCTTACCTGTCCTGGAATGAATGAATGAATGAATTAGCACTCACCTCTTAAGAGTTCTGTTTATGGTGGACAAAACAGGTGCTCTGGATCTCCCTCCACTAATCAAAACCACATTTATTAAATGCCTTCAATATATCAGGATCATTACAAGACAAGGACAATTCCTCAAAGAACTCATACTCTCTTAGGGATGAGATACCAAGATATGACACCTGAAAAGTAGTAACTATTAAGGTGAAAGACAGTAAAATATAGTTACTGTAAAATACTAGACCATTAATTCCTTCAGGAAGTATTTAGCAAGGTTTCACAAAACATGTTTTACATTTAATATGATTTTTTTGTTGACTCCCAAACAACTACATATTTTTCCAATTCTCTTTAACACTCACTTTATAGCTTTAGGAGATGTGACTGTAAGGCTCTAATGTTATCCAACTCCAGAATTAAAGAAAAACACACTAATGTAGCACAAAATGAAAGGACTTAGAAGTACTGATAAAGTACAAAAAAAAATGAATGTAAGTCCATTATCTGAGTTTCTCTTATATGTCTGCATGTTATACACACAAAATGTCTGGAAGGGTATGTAAAAAATTCTTCATGGAAATCTGAAGTACGAGAAACTTTTAAAAATGTTATATCCTTTCTAAAACTTAAAGTTTTTCCTTGTACATATTTTTAAACTATAATAATAAAATGATTACCTGTTCAATAATAAATATTACAATTTTCAATAAATAGTAAATCTTGGGGAATAAGCACCTAGCAGACACCTAAAATATACCAAGTATGTATTACATAGATTTAGATATGTTTAGATATGAGGTGTCCCCCCAAAGCTCATTTGTAAGACAATGCAAGAAAGTTTAAAGGTGAAATGATTGAGTTATGAAAGTCTTTGCTCAATAAATGCATTAACCCCTGATATGGATTAATTGGATGATGACTGCAGGCAGGTAGGGTATAACTAGAGGAAGGGGTCATTGGGGGTGTGCCTTGGGGTTTACATTTTGTACCTGGAGAATTGAGTGACCTTTCTCTCTATCTCTCTCTCTCTCTCTCCTTCTTGGTGCCATGTTCCCAGGTGCTTTCTTCTGCCACACACGTCTGCCATGATTTCTGCTTCACCTCAGGCCCCAAGGAATGGGGTTGACTATATATAGACTGAGACCTCTGAAACTGTGAGCCTCCAAAATAAAAATTTCCTCTGCTAATTGCTCTGGCAGACCTTTTGGTCACAGCATTGAAAAAGTCAAATAAAACAATATATATTTTTTGCCTCATTTATTCCATACGGTAGCCACATACAACATTTAATCTTTTTGTCCATTGCATGAATAAGTAAATGAGTTTGAGGTAGGTATAACTCTAAACAGGAGCTCTGTGGTTAAGGAAATTTGAACAGCACTAGGTTACACAAAGTTTCTTCACTTCAGAACAGTGTCCTTAGTCTTCAGGACACTCATGTGCATTATGAATTGCAAAGTTTCTAATGCTATTTGACTGCTGAATCTTCTCAATCAGAATCTCTCAGAGATGTCTTTCTTCAGATTATGCTTTGGAAACACTGCCCCACATGATTATCTGAACAATGTTCTTCACTGAACACAGTGACTAAAAGAACTATTTGAGGGACTCATGTTTGCATTATGATATGATATTTTTCCCTTGTAGTGTTCCAAATGTTTTGGAGGGAAATCAGCTGTGGTGGTTCCAAGACATTCCGTGGAAATGCTGGATTCCTGGGATGCCACAATGGCTTCCATGTCCTCAACCACATGAATAGATTTTTTAAAAAACTGCTGTCCGTCTGACTAAGACGACTAGAAATTCATGGAATGGAAAAAATTCTTAAGCCCAGAAACTTAGATATTGACATTAATAAAAGAGTATGAATTACTATATCAATAGTAATAAACAAATGTGTAAATGGTCACAAACTTTTATACACACACCAAGATGACACAGAAAAAAAATGAAAAAACTAAACAGGAAATAATTTATCTACTTGTTCATCCTATTCAACTCAAACATTTTGATAGGCATGGGGATAAAATAGTGAGCCAGAGAGACAAGGTCCCTGTCCTCACACAGCTGCCTGTGCCTCTGCTGTCATTAATTTGCTCTGCGACTTTAGACAAACCACCTAAGAATCTAGGTATTAGTTGATCCATTACTTCATGTTTTAAACAACCTAGCTGAGGTCTTCCCTTCCTGAGTATTTCAGTCATGAAGTCATTAGTTAAGGAAGAGCAAGGCAGGTGTCTATTGTGGGAGCCCATAGTGGGTGTCAGAGACCAGGTAGGACAAGGAAGACATCTACAAAGGGAAGAGCAATATGAAATGTCAGACCCCAATTAGAATGAAGGTGGCATCTCTGTGATGGAGAGGGGAAGCCGGCATGCAGTATCATAGCCCAAGGAGGGCAGGAGATCATCTAGGTGGGAAACAATCACACATCAGAGCCAGAGCAAGGAGAGGAAGGAATTCTTCAGAGACGAAGAGTAGATGCACAGGAGAACTGCTCAGCATGGAAAGTCAGAGCCAGGGTTTAGTGAGAAGGGTGTCCAACAGAATGGCAGCATAGAATAGGGGATCAGAGCCCAAGCAGGAGATCAGGGTATCCACACACAGGTGGAGGTGGAGGTGGGGGTGGGAGTGAAAAGCAGAGATGGGTTCCAATACAGGACACACATCAAACAGGTAAGCATGTAACAATAATGGAAGACAAGTTTCTCACTCTAAAAAGGAGTTACAAATATAGTCAGGGAAAAAACTTGAATTCCATGAGAATTTCAATACAGGACAAGAAAAACTTGGAGAAAGAAAAGCTATATGCTGTTCTGAATGAAGCAATATCCTCCAGGCCAAAAGAAAGTCAGATAAATGCATGCATGAATTCGAGAACTTATCCAAAAGAGGAACAGTTATGACTTCTATAACAAAGTAAAATATTTTAAAGAAAGGAATGTCGTATTACTCCTTATTTCAAATGCTGGAACTAAATAATTTCCATTGTGTATTTTTTTAGAAAGCTTGTGGTATTGGGTTGGAATTAGATGTATCACATGAACTCAAGATTATGGATATTATGTATTTATATGTAACATTTTTATTTATAATACATGTATTTCCATATAATAAATATATATTTATATAAAATATATAAATAGAAATATATTCAAAGATGCATTTTATACATTTAAATGTATATTTGTGCAGGTTTATACTATATACCACACATTTGCATACATGTATTCTCTAGCTCTGGCTAGTCATAGGGCCTGCAAGCAGTGACACCTGATGAAAAACGAGCACATCTAGAGTCCAGGGCTTGATTTACACAAACAATTTTTCACTGAAAGGACCATGGATCCTTGGGAAAATGACTAATTCCAGGACTGTGCCAGAGCAAGTACAAGGCAAGCCAGGAATATCTTAGGCAGAAAGCAAGATATGATGGAAACATAACACATGGACACAGAATCTAGCTCAAAGTGATTCTTCATGACAAAATGAAGGCTAATTTGAGTATAAAATAATAACATTTTTAAAACAGATAACATTTTAAAGTAATAAATTCATTTATTGCATAATAAATAAGTGTAAAAAATAATACTCATAACAGGAGATGAGTGTTTAAGAATCAAGTTGGCAGATTAGAGAAAGGCTGCATTTCCTGTTGCTCTGTGGCTTGAATTCAATAGAGGAAGTTCTGCCTCTCCGCCAGGTAGGTAAGAGGGGGGATTCACTGACATTCAATTTCAGATAGTCACAGTCTCTTAGATACTCGGAAATTCAGGTGTATTGAACAAAGAACAAGAAAGAACACAATGGAGCCACACTGGTTGCAGCAGCACTTGTTTACAGAGGGGAGGAGAGCACAGAGAAAAAACCACAATGACACATTTGGCACAGAAAAACCGCTATAACAGAAAAGTAGCCTGAACTTAGCTGATCTAGAGGCTGCACAAAGAACTGGTGTTTGAAAAGTGCTCTGCGTTTCTCAACTGGAAAGCAGAGAGTTGAGGTTGGAGCCATCCTGAGGAGCCAGGAGATTGTAGCAAACATTGCCACACTGTCCTGGCAAGCGCCGGCCTGAGGCTAGGGTACAACTGAAACTGAGGAGATTTTACCCAAGGGGATCCAAGTCCGAGATGTGGAGGGGAGAACAACTCACTTTCCGTTTGACTCTGATGGCTCATGTGACCACCTGAGGAGGGTCGGGAAACTGAACAGACAGAAATGAATACACTCGGGACTAAGCCTGGTAACGCCACATTCCTGGGCAGTGGAATGTGCAAGTAGAATTCTTGGGAAATTCCTTAAATCCAGACACCCAGCAGAGACTGGTATCTGCCTGGCCCTGAGGGTGTGTTGATCTAATCTCTCCGGAGCAGACACCACCCAACAAAGCCCCTAGGGTCTGATTAGAGCCAAGTCCCAGTCATTGAAACTCCTCACCAGAAGTGCAGCAGCCCCACCCTGGGAACTATCCATCTGGTATGACCAGATGACATTCCAATTGGCAGTACTACGGACTTCCCATTCTGTCCTACCTCGCACTGGTGAGAAGGGAAGGTGAGAGCTATTCCAATCAGCTTCAGTTTTAGGCCACTCCAGCTGGCAGCTCAGTGAGCACCAAAAAAAGGAAGGGATGGCAAGAAGTAAAAGCAAGAATCCATAACTGGGATGGATTCAAACTAAAAAGTCTTTTCTCAGCACAGGAAATAATCAATAATGTGAAAAGAGAGCCCACGGAGTGGGAGAAAATCTTTTCTGCACACACTTCAGACAGAGCACTCATCTCCAAAGTTTATAAAGAACTTAAAAAACTTTGCACCCAAAATACAAAGAACCCAATCAATAAATGGGCTAAGGAAATGGGCAGACACTTCACAGAAGAAGATATACAGGTGCTCGTCTTCCCTAGTAATTAGAGAAATGCAAATTAAAACCACCCTAAGATTTCATCTAACCCCAATTAGAATGGCTGTTATCAAGAACACAAGCAATAATAAGTGTTAGCGTGGATGTGGGGAAAAAGGCACACTCATACATTGCTGGTGGAGTTGCAAATTTGAACAGCCATTCTGGAAAGCAGTATGGAGATTCCTCAGAAAGCTTGGAATGGACCCACCATTTGACCCAGCTATCCCACCCCTAGGTTTATACCTAAAGGACTTAAAATCAGCATACTACAATGATGCAGCCACATCAATGTTCATAGCAGCTCAATTCACAATAGCTAGGTTGTGGAACCAACCTAGATGCCCTTCAATTGATGAATGGATAAAGAAACTGTGGTGTATATATACACAATGGAATATTACTCAGCCATAAAGAATAGTAAAATTATGGCATTTGCTGGTAAATGAATGAAGCTGGAAAATATCATGCTAAGTGAAAAACCAAAGGCCGAATGTTTTCTCTGATAAGTGCATGACAATATATAATGATGGGGGGTAGTGGGGGGAAGAGAAGAATGAAGGAACTTTGGATGGTGTAGAGGAAAAAGAGGTGGGAGGGGGTGGGAATGGAAAAATAGTAGAATGGAACAGACTGTATTACCCTATATATATTTATGATTACATGAATGGTGTGAATATACATTGTGTACAACCATAGAAATGAAAAGTTGTACCCCATTTGTGTAAAATGAATCAAAATGCACCTGTAAAAATAAAAAGATATTTTAATAAAAAAAACCCAGTTGTTAGTCTCTCTCTCTCTCTCTCTCTTTCTCAGTACATAGCTCAAAAAGAAATGAAAAGAAATACAGTGGGGCATTAAGTTTTTCCCTCTTTTTTATATATAAAAATTATATGTACATGATTTTGTATATAAATTATATATAATATATAAATATTTGTTTATTTTGAGTTTTTTGTTTCCCTTGTTTCTCTCTCTCTTCTTTCTTCTCCCTATTATTGCCAAATTATCTTGTTCTCTCTCTATTTACTCTGTTTTCTAGTTTTACTTTTCTCCTTCTTTACAGCATCCACTGCTACATGTCTTCGGCTTCCTCTCTTTTCACACTTTGGACATTCTAAACATTTTTTGACCTTGCTATCCCATTTTCTTTTCTCTTAATGAACTGTATTTTTACTCTTTTAGAAGTATTTGGTTTATGTAACTCCTGCCCCCATTATTCATGTTGTTATAGTTATTAGTATGGTGGATAGCATAGTTGGCAATTGCTATTTAATGCTTCAACGTAGTTCCTGGCTAAAGACTCTTCTTGCTTTTGACAATTGCTTACCCCACTATTTCTGTTTTTGTGGTTATTACTTTTGTAATGTCATAGCAGATACTTGGCATTTGTTTTGGTGCTATATGTTGTTTGAATCTGTTGTTGCTATTGCTCATTTCCCCCTTTTCTATGAGGTGTTGGGAATCTGCTGGGATACTACAAATTCAGGAGTTAGCTGAATTCAGGCAACATACAGAGCATTTTGCTATACACATAAATCAACCACACTCAAACTTCAATAATATTTTAATACAAAGGATAGAAGAGTCAAAACCCAAAAACTAATAACCAAGATCCAAATAAGAACAGCTAGGAGGATCCTCAGGTCCCACTCATGGAAATCCACTCCTCCAGAGAAGTGTCACAAGGCTGTGGACACCACAGCTATGAGGGAGTCACAATCTAGATCACACCCATACTCCTTTAGAATATACAGAGTTGTTAAGTACAAAAGAGCAATTATAGAGGGTACAGAGTGTGCATTCCCGTGAATCCTGCTGTATACAATACAATGGCCAGATCTACGAAGAAGACCTTACTCTTTTGAGATCCACAGGAAAAGTGGAATTCTCAACTCTGACACAATGTACACTGTATCAAAATACACTAATCATTACCAAAGAACCAGCAGGGAAACTATGCTACAAAACCCATTTGGAAATATTTTGAAAATTTATAATCTGATAGCTCAGAACACTTTGGCAAGAGAAGATTGTGCCCTAAAAAGGCTCATGTGTAAGAGTGAAAGAAAAATACATTCCAGCAAATTTTTAAAAACCAATGCAGGGATACAAGAAATACAAAAGTCTAAGTAACCTGACACCTGTTAATAAACCAATCCCAAAAACCCAAAGGCCGAATGTTTTCCCTGATAAGTGGATGATGATATATAATGGAGAAGGGGAGTTGGGGGGGAGAGAAGAATGGAGAAACTTTAGATTACGTAGAGGGAAATGAGAAGGAGGAGGGGTATAAAAAAATGGTGGAATGAGACAGACATCTTTACCCTACGTACAAGTATGATTACATGAGTGGTATGAATCTACATTGTGCGCAACCATAGAAATGAAAAAATGTACCCCATTTGTGTACAATGAATCAAAATGCAGTCTGTAAAAAATAAAAAATAAAAAAGATGCAAACAAAATAAAAAATAAAAAAGATATCTTCCTTAATATTTTACCATTATTTTTAAAAGTTATTTTTTCAAAAGCAAAAAAAAAGTTCATGATTCACCAGCAACTGATCCCAAAGATATTGAAGTGAATGAAATGTCAAACAATTCAAAAGACTGATTATAAAAATTATCAATGAATTCCAAAAGGACACAGAAAAACAACTGAGTGCATTTAATCAGTGCAGGATACAAATGACAAAATAATTAGGGGAAAGAGATATTGAAAAAGAACCAAATGGAAATCTTGGAAATAAAAGACAAAATAAATTAAATTTTCAGTTGAAAGTCTTAAGTAGACCACACTGAAGACAATCTCAGAGCTCAAATACAGGGTGGCCAGCTTTGGACACTTAAACAATATTAAAACAAAGAAAATAAGTAATCATGACCAGAATGTACAAGAACTCTGGGACAACATTAATAGAACAAATTTAAGAAACACTGAAATTGAAGAGGGTTGTGAAATGTAGGGTAATGACATGGATAATCTTTTCAGGGAAATAACAAAAAACTTCCAAACTTTATGAATGAGATGGCATCTAGATTCAGGAGGCATTCAAAACTCCAGATAGATAAGATTAAAAAAAATAAGAACCTATCCGTGACATATTGTAATTACAATGCTCAATATACAGAACAAGAATAGAATTTTTTAAACCTCAGGAAAAAAATGTCAGGTCACATCTAGAGGCAAGCCAATCTGAATTACTTCTGATTTCTCAGCACTTTAAAAGCCAGGAGAGCTTGGAATGGTGTGTCCCAGGCCCTGAAGGAAAAAAATTGTCAACCAAGATTGCAATATTCAGAAAAGTTATCCTTCAGAATTAAAGAGAACATAAAACCTTCCAAAATAAACAGAAATTAAAAAAAATTTATGACTACTAAACTGGCACTTAAAGAAATACTCCACAGAGAAGATATCGAAAACCCAAGAATTCACAAATGGACAAATTTCATTTGAAAAGTAGCTAAGATAATGAGAAACAAGACCGAATTAAGACTTAGAAATAAATCAAAATGGCAGTGATTAATAAACATCTCTCTATTAAATGTAAATGGTCTCAACTCTCCAAATAAAAGACATAGGCTTGAATGATGGATTAAAACACAAGATCCAACTAATGTTGTTTGCAAGATACTCACTTTGCTGATTCATAGAGCTATCATGGAAAAAAGTAAAAAGTCACTTCGCACTGGTAAGAGGAACAATTCAACAAGAAGATACAATGATAGTAAGTATTTGACCCCAACTGTTGATGCGTCTGCTTATGTAGACAGACACTACTAGTATTAAAGACTCAAATAGATCCGAGTACAAGAACACTGGATGATTTAGACACATCTCTCTCACCAATAGATAGGTCATCTAGACATAAACTCAGTAAAGACTCTTCAAACCTAAAAATTATTATAAATCAAATCGACTTAACAGACATAGGATATTTTATTTAACAACAGCCAAATTCACTCTTCTTAGTTGCTCATGGAACCTCCAAAATAGACCAAATTTTAGGTTACAAAACAACTCTTAGCAAATACAAAAGGATCAATGTATAATTCTCTTCATCTTATCTGATCATAATGGAATGAAATTAGAAATAAACACCAAAAAACCATACAGAAACTATATAAACACATGGAGATGGAAAAAAAATGACATTCTTCACACAACTAAAAAAAAAAAAAACAAAAAAAAAAACAGTTCTAGCATTCACTTGGAAGAATAAAAGACAAAATAGCCAAAGAAATTCTCAGCCAAAAAAGCAACGCTGGAGGCACCACAATACCTGACTTCAAATTATACTACAGAGCTAGAGTAACAAAAACTGAATGGTATGCATAAAAATAGACACAAAGACCAATAATTCAGAATAGAAGACACAGAGATGAACCCACACAGATGTAGTCATCTGATCCTTGACAAAGGTGCCCAAAACACACACGGAAGAAAAGACAGCCTTTTAAACAAATGAGAAAACTGATTATCTACATGTAGAAGAACAAGACTAGATCCTTATTTCTCATTCTGCACAAAAGTCATCTCAAAATGGATCAAAGCCTAGAAATTAAACCTGAAACTATGTAACTCCTAGAAGAAAATGTGAGGTCAACACCCCAACATGTAGGCACAAATAACAACTTTCTCTATAGAATTCCTACAACTCAGAAAATAATACCCAGAATTAATAATTGTGATGATATCAATTTTAAAATGTCTCTGCATAAGAAAGAATTAAGAATGTAAAGAGAGAACCTATAGAAAGGGAGAAATCTTTGCTAGCTTCTCTTCTGACAAAGGATTAATATCTAGAATACTTCAATTAATAAATGGGCAAATGAACCAAACAGATACTTCTCAAAAGAAGACATATAAATGGTCAAAAAATAAATGAAAAAAATGTTCAACATTTTTAGCAATTAGAGAAATGCAAATCAAAACTACACTAAGATTTCATCTCTCTCCAGTTAGAATGGCAGTTGTCAAGAATACAAACAGTGAAAAAAAAAAAAAAAAAAAGAACACAAACAGTAATAAATGCTGGAGAGGATGGGTGGTATTGTTGGCTAGTATTATAAATTAGTCCATCCACTAAGGAAATCAGTATGATGATTCCTCATAAGACTAGGTGTGGAAACACCATACCAACCAGTTATATTGCTCCTTGGTATTTATCCTAAAGAATTAAAGTCAGCATACTACAGTAATACTGCACACCTATGTTCATATCAGCACAATTCACAATAGCCAAACAATGGAACCAAACTGGGTGCCTATCAATGAATGAACAGATAAAATATGGAAAAATAAATAATATTCACAACAGATTATAAACCAGAACATAAAATAGGAAACATAGTGTATCTGTAACTCTGAGACTGAGGCCAGCAATCTTTCAAACAAGTTCTCCAAGTGATTTGATATCCACTGAAATTTAGTGACTACTGCATTAAGGTTATTCTCCCAAAAGAAATGAATCCACTTTGTAGCAAATTAACAAATGGCAAAAGATTAAGTGCCTTTTTTGTCATTCCATTTTTGTCACCTTAAAGAATACCAGTTATTCAGATAAACGTGCTAAATTCATCAGAAGTGTTTTCAGTCATCTGTGAAACCACTTTTTCTTGTCTTATTCATTCATTTAACAAGATTTTTAATGAGCTTATACCCAGAAGGATCGGGAATCCTTCAAGTCCCCTTTATTTCCCTACCACCTGTGCTGTGACCCCAGTGGAGAGTTAAGAACACACAAACCTCCTATGCTTCCTACAGCATTGATGAAGACCACGCTCAACTTCCCCTCCTGTTACACCTTAGCCAAACACCCCTGGATTTCTCTTTTAGAAATGGCCCAGTGACCTTCGCTACCCTTTCGCTGATAAAACTGAGCTATTGTAACACAGAAACTCTTAAATTCACCTTTTTGTGTTACCTGTATAGTCCTATAACCCTCTATCTTTACATGATGGTCAAGGGACAGCAAGGAGGAAGGGATCATAAAAGATCTTCTCGGCCAAAAGCAAGTCACCAGGTCACTGACCTCTCTGAACCTTCCCACTTTGTCCTGTAGACCTCTGTTCTTCAGGTGTCCTCTCCTCTCCACACAGCCTTGTGTTCCAGATCAGACCTCAAGGGCGGATTGCTTCACAGGGAAAATCAGCCTCACTTTATGAAAAGTAACTCACTTCTCACTTAACACTAGTGGAAGTTTGTTCTCTATGAAACTAAATATGTCCCTATGAATCAACCAACATGTCTGTGATCCACAAAATGAAAGAAAAGAAATCTTCAAATTCTTTTTTAATTTTAAATTTAATTTTTGCATCTTGCTTCAGAGAACCTCAATTCCTGCTTTAATCTTTCTAAACTTGTTCTTTTGATCTTTCTCTCCTTTTTCTCTTATTTTTTCCACTTCCTATTGCCCAAATCTCACCTGGTTGTCACAGGTGTACAGTTGAGATTGAAAAACCAAAAAAATGGTCAGCCGTGGTTAGGTTGAAAGGGGTAGTATGGAAAATAGTTTGATTTTCTTTTTTTTTTTTCTCCTAGGAAGCCCAATTCAAGCATAAAGCAAACCCAGAATTAACCGTAAGTAAGCAAGAGCTTCAGCAGATAACTATAACCATGTAAAACACTAGTCTGAAATAGAAGTAACAAGTTGTATGATGATCTAAGGAAAGATAAGCCAATTTTTTCAATGTGTAAAACGGCACTATCATTACTGCTTGGTGAGACAATATTCTGGATCCTAAACCTTTCCATTTATCATAATTGTTTTAATGAAATCTTCGGCATAAGTATCACTTACCTATTGCTGAATAACACTTCACACCAAAACCTACTGACTTAAAACAGCCACCATTTATTGATTCATGAGTATGTAATTTGGTCAGGACTCTAGACATGATACTGTTCAACATTTTTTATAGCTGAGTCATCTGGACACTTGACTGGGACTGGAGGATCCAAGCAGACTTGAGTCTCAGCTAAGATGACTGAGAAAGCCAAGTTGGCTGGGTCTTTCTCTACCTCAGGGTCTTCTCTTCCCTGGGGTATCTTCTTCCTTGAAGGAACCCCAACAGAATAGGCTTGCTTATTCAGATAGAGGCTGGGGTTCAAGAAAGTACCAGTAGAAAATAAGACTTCTTAAGGTCTAGGACTAGAACTTGTTCAGGTCACTTCTACCATAATATATTGCTCCAAGAAAGTTACAAGACAGCCTCGATTCAGTGTTGGAGGAGGCTGCAAAAAGGCATACATTCAGGGAGGCAGGATTCATTTGGGACTGCCGTGACTAATTTTATGTGTTAACTAGTCTAGGTCATTGTACCCAGATATTTCATCAAACACTATTGTAAATGTTTCTGTGAAGGTACTTTTAAGATGAGAATTAACATTGAATATTTAAATCTGTAGCCATTCAGTAAAGCGATTTCTGAAATTGGATGGACCTCATCCAACAGGTTGAAGGCCTCAATAGAAAAAGAACAACCTCTCCTAAGAGAGAGAGAATTCTCTCAGCAGACTACATTGGACTTTTATCATCAACTCTACCCTGCCTGTTGGCCTACCCTGTAGACTTGCCAGCCTCCAAAACTGTGTGAGCAAATTCCTTAAAATCTCTCTCTCTCTCTCTCTCTCTCTCATTGTATATATAAATAATAAATAGACTAAATATATACTATATGCATGAATATATATTTATCATATAGAGAGATACATAGATATACCCCTGATTCTATCTCTGTATATAGGTAATACCAGGACCATTTTTCAAAGAGCATCATGCAAATTTTCCAAGATAAGAAGGCCCATAATCCCCAGAAAGCTTAATAATGATGTATGATAAGGATATTCCAGAAGCTGTGATCTAGATAGAGAGCAGTTGTATAAAACATTGATGTTGTTTTACTCAGCGTTTTTGCTGCTATGACCAAAGACCTGACAAGAAAAATTTTAGAGGAGGAAAGGTTTATTTGCAACTGATGGTTTCAGAGTTCTGAGTTCATAGAAGGCCAGCTCCATTCCTCGGGGCTCAAGGTGAGGCAGAACATCATGGCGAAGGGAAGCAGTTCACATGATAATCAGAAAGAAAAGAGAAACTAAGCTCAGGTCACAAATACATACCCCAAAGGCACATGCCCCAGGAACCTACCTCCTCCATTCACACCCTACCATTCTACAGTTACCACACAGTTAATCCCTGTCAGGGAATTGACACACTGATTGTGTTAAGACTCTGATAACCCAATCATTTCACTTCTGAATGTTCTTGCATTGTCTCACACATGAGTTTTGGGGGAACACCTAATGTCTAAAACATAACAGACACCAAAGATAATACAGAAATCACTAGTTGAGAAATGATTTACTTCAAAAATATAAACATTTACCTACCTGATAAATGTCGTAATGACAAAAAGACTGGGTGGGAAACTTGCTAAACTGATAGATACAGAAAATAATATAAATGCAAAATCAAGCCAGATTGCCAGCAGGTTTTCCAACAAATACAATTTATGGTTGGGAGGTATGTCATTTGCCATATTGAATACAGCATACCATTTTCCAGCTCAAATACATGCCTTATTTTGAAGTTTAAAACTGTAAATTCAAAATTATTGTTAAAGTAAATAGAACTAGGATTCAAGATGGCGGACTAGAGGGTGGCTGCGTTTCGTGTTGCTCCAGGACTCAGGACTCAAGAAGAGGAGATATAGAGAGCCTTGGGACCAACTCAAAGCAGCCGGGCGAGAGTCTCCCACTGGGCAGGCGTCCCGGACGGGGCAGGCGTCCCAGACGGGGCGGTAGCCCCGAAAGCAGGGATCTTTGCAAAGTAGAGCTGCCGGCGAGACGCCCCTCCCCCTGCCGGAGCAGTGATCGCAGACAGCTGGGAGCATTGGAGAGGTGGCTGTTCACCACAGCGCTTGGACTCGGCGCAACCCACCCGGGCTCTGGGAGGCTGCCCAAAGGAGAAGGTGCTCGGTGAGCTGTTTGGACTGAAAGCGACCATCCCTGAACACAGGGGGCTGCCCAGAGGAGAAGGAGAAATACGGGCTCGGCACGTCGCTTGGAATTGGATCAGCTGCGCCAGGGCTCCGGGCGGCTATCCGGAGGAGCAGCGTGGACTCAGGACTCAAGAAAAGGACATATTGAGAGACTTGGGACCAACTCAAAGCAGCCGGGTGAGTGTTTCCCACTGGGCAGGCGTCCCGGACGGGGCAGATGTACCGGAAGGGGCAGTAGCCCCGAAAGCAGGGAACTTTTGTGAAGTAAAGCTGCCGGCGAGATGCCCCTCCCCCCGCCGGAGCAGTGATCGCAGACAGCTGGGAGCATTGGAGAGGTGGCTGTTCACCACAGCGCTTGGACTCGGCGCAACCCACCCGGGCTCTGGGAGGCTGCCCAAAGGAGAAGGTGCTCGGTGAGCTGTTTGGACTGAAAGCGACCATCCCTGAACACAGGGGGCTGCCCAGAGGAGAAGGAGAAATATGGGCTCGGCACGTCGCTTGGAATTGGAGCAGCTGCGCCAGGGCTCTGGGCGGCTATCCAGTGGAACAGCGTGGTGAGTGGTTTGGTCCCAGAGCATCTGCTCCTGAACACAGGGGGGTTGTCTGGAGAAGGAGGAGGAGCGTGGCGGGGTGCTTGGGCTCGAAGTGACTGCACCAGGGCTACGGGTGGCAGTCGGGACAAGAAGGTGCACAGTGAGTTCTTGGGACTCGTGACGCACCAGATCTCTGGGTGACTGCCTGGTGGAGAAAGAGGTGCGTGGTGGGTCACTTGGTCTTAGAGCGACCACACGGAACAACAGGTGGCTGCCGGAGGAAAAGGCGTGTGGCGGGTCACTGGGACTCGGAGCGATTGTAAGGGGTTCCAGGTGGCTGCTCAGAGGAGGGGCCGCATAGCCAGGCGAAAAGTGCAGAGCTGGGTCCTAGACGGCTTCTTGGTGGAAGGGCCCCACAGACAAACTGAGGGGCGGAGCGAAGGCTCCAGGACTGCAGGCAGCTTCTCTGAGGAGAGGCAGCCGAAGGAGATTCGTTTGCGAAGGGTGAGGCTTCCAGGCCCAGGAGGTAGGTCCAGGTCCCTGGGAACATTGCAGAAGAAGGCTGCCCAGTCCAGGCGGTAGTTGTGAATTGAACGGAACCTCTGGGAGGAAAACCGACCAGCGAGACCTCCCCACTGGGTGACTCCTCCCTGTTGGGTGAGGTTCTCCCAAAAGGACTGTAAAATCAGAGACACAGGCCCAAACTGGTCTTGCATCAGCCCACATCCTACTTCCCTTCTGGATGACCATTCATCAGCAAGTGAAGGTACCTCTGCCCACTAGCAGGGAATATACCCCACCAGAAGGCCACTACCCCTAGGGAGTCAGCTCCCTTGTGGAGCACTGCATTATCAACTTCCTCCAAGATTTCAGGCTACTGAAGACTAAGAGGGGATATAATAGAAATCTTCAAGGATATTATAAGACAATAGAGGAAATCTGCAATATCACAGCGGTCAACTGATACCTGAACAATATGAGAAAACAAGGAAAGAAAATGCTGCAAACAAATCTAGATGTTACATCAATGAAACCCAACGACAGCATGGCAGAAGAAATGACAGAAAGGGAGTTCAGAATGTACATAATTAAAATGCTCAGGGAAGCAAATGACGAGATGCAAGAGCAAATGCAGGCACTGAATGATTGCACCAATCGACAGTTAAAAGAGCAAATACAGGAAGCAAAAGATCACTTCAATAAAGAGTTAGAGATATTGAAAAAGAACCAAACAGAAATCCTTGAAATGAAGGAAACAATAAACCAAATTAAGAACTCCATAGAAAGCATAACCAATAGAATAGAACACCTGGAAGACAGAACATCAGACATTGAAGATAAAATATTTAACCTTGAAAACAAAGTTGAACAAACAGAGAAGATGGTAAGAAATCATGAACAGAATCTCCAAGAACTATGGGATATCATGAAGAGGCCAAATTTAAGAATTATTGGAATTGAGGAAGGCTTAGAGAAACAGACCAAAGGAATGAACAATCTATTCAATGAAATACTATCAGAAAATTTCCCAAATCTGAAGAAAGAAATGGAAGATCAAGTACAAGAGGCTTATAGGACTCCAAATATACAAAATTACAACAGACCCACACCAAGGCACATTATAATGAAAATGCCCAACATACAAAATAAAGACAGAATTTTAAAGGCCGCAAGAGAGATGAATCAAATTACATTCAGGGGGAAACCAATACGGATATCAGCAGATTTTTCAATCCAGACCCTAAAAGCTAGAAGGGCCTGGAACAACATTTTTCAAGCCCTGAAAGAAAATGGATGCCAACCAAGAATCTTATACCCAGCAAAACTTACCTTCAAATTTGATGATGAAATAAAATCCTTCCATGATAAACAAAAGCTAAAAGAATTTACAAAAAGAAAGCCAGCATTACAGAACATTCTCAGCAAAATATTCCACGAGGAAGAGATGAAAAACAAAGAAACAAATCAACAATGGGAGGAACTATCCTAAAGGAATTGTCAAATAAAGGAAGAACCAAGTCGTCTCAAAATGAATAAATAAATAAATAAATAAATAAAATGAACCAAATGACCGGGAATACTAATCATATCTCAATAATAACCCTGAATATTAATGGCCTGAACTCATCAATCAAAAGACATAGACTGGCAGATTGGATTCAAAAGAAAAATCCAACAATATGCTGCCTACAAGAGACTCATCTTATAGAAAGAGATACCCACAGACTAAAGGTGAAAGGATGGGGGAAAACATATCATGCACATGGACTCAGCAAAAAAGCTGGAGTATCCATCCTCATTTCAGATAATATGGACTTCAAGTCAAAACTAGTCAGAAGGGATAAAGAAGGACATTACATACTGCTTAAGGGAACCATAAATCAGCAAGACATAACAATCATAAACATCTATGCCCCAAACAGTGGCTCATCCATGAATGTCAAACAAATCCTTCTCAATTTCAGAAACCAAATAGACCATAACACAATAATACTAGGTGATTTTAACACGCTTCTCTCACCACTGGACAGATCTTCCAAACAAAAATTGAACAAAGAAACCATAGATCTCAATAACACAATCAATAATTTAGACTTAACGGACATTTATAGAATATACCATCCAACCAAGAGCGAATACACTTTCTTCTCAGCAGCACATGGATCCTTCTCTAAAATAGACCATATATTATGCCACAAAGCTAATGTAAGCAAATACAAGAAGATAGAGACACTACCTTGTATTCTATCAGATCATAATGGATTGAAGTTAGAAATAAATGAAAGAGTAAAAAACAGAAGCTACTCCAACACCTGGAGATTAAACAATATGCTATTACATGATGAATGGATAACAGAAGATATTAGGAAGGAAATTAAAAAATTCTTAGAGGTAAATGAGAACAAAGAAACATCATATCAAAATCTCTGGGACACTATGAAAGCAGTACTTAGAGGAAAATTTATTTCATGGAGCGCATTCAATAAAAGAAGTAAAAGCAACAAATAAACAACCTAACACTTCAGCTCAAAGCCCTAGAAAAAGAAGAACAGACCAACACCCAAATTAGTAGAAGACAGGAAATAGTTAAACTCAGAGCTGAAATCAACGAAATTGAAACAAAAGAAACTATACAAAAAATTGACAAAATAAATAGTTGGTTCTTTGAAAAAATAAACAAAATTGATAAACCCTTAGCCACTCTAACAAAGAGAAGACGAGAGAAAACCCAAATCACCAAAATTCGGAATGAACAAGGAAATATCACAACAGACACAATTGAAATACAAAACATAATTAGAAGCTATTTTGAAAATCTATATTCTAACCAAATAGAAAATTTCAAAGACATGAACAGGTTTCTAGAGACATATGAATTGCCTAAATTGAACGAGGAGGACATACACAATTTAAATAGAACAATTTCAAGTAATGAAGTAGAAGAGGTCATCAAAAGCCTACCAACAAAGAAAAGTCCAGGACCAGATGGGTTCTCAGCTGAGTTCTACACAATCTTTAAAGAAGAGCTCATTCCAATACTTCTCAAAGTATTCCATGAAATAGAAGAGGAGGGTACCCTCCCAAACTCATTCTATGAAACCAATATTACCCTGATACCCAAGCCAGACAGAGATAAATCGAGGAAAGAAAATTTCAGATCGCTATCATTAATGAACATTGACGCAAAAATTCTCAATAAAATTTTAGCAAATCGCATACAAAAATATATTAAAAAGATAGTGCACCACGATCAAGTGGGTTTCATCCCAGGGATGCAAGGTTGGTTCAACATCCGGAAATCAATAAATGTAATTCACCATATCAATAGACTTAAAGTCAAGAATCACATGATTATTTCAATAGATGCAGAAAAAGCATTTGATAAAATACAACACCCTTTCATGCTCAAAACACTAGAAAAAATAGGGATAGTGGGAACATTCCTTAACATTGTAAAGGCCATCTATGCTAAGCCCATGGCTAATATCATTCTAAACGGTGAAAAACTGAAAGCATTCCCCCTAAAAACTGAAACAAGACAGGGATGCCCTCTTTCACCACTCCTATTCAATATCGTTCTTGAGACCCTAGCCAGAGCAATTAGACAGACCAAGGAAATTAAAGGAATACGAATAGGAAAAGAAGAACTCAAACTATCCCTATTTGCGGATGATATGATTATATACTTAGAGGAACCAGGAAATTCCACCAGAAAACTGTTAGAACTCATAAGTGAATTCAGTAAAGTGGCAGGTTACAAGATCAATGCTCATAAATCCAATGCATTTTTATACATAAGTGAGGAATCCTCAGAAAGAGAAATTATGAAAACTACCCCATTCACCATAGCATCGAAAAAAAAAAAAATACTTGGGAATCAATCTCACAAAAGAGGTAAAAGACCTCTACAATGAGAACTACAGAACACTAAAGAAAGAAATCGAAGAAAACCTTAGAAGATGGAAAGATCTCCCATGTTCTTGGATAGGCCGAATTAATATTGTCAAAATGGCCATACTACCAAAAGTGCTATACAGATTCAATGCAATCCCAATTAAAATCCCAATGACATACCTTACAGAAATAGAGCAAGCAATCATGAAATTCATCTGGAAGAATAAGAAACCCAGAATAGCTAAAGCAATCCTTAGCAGGAAAAATGAAGCAGGGGGTATCGCAATACCCGAACTTCAACTTTATTACAAAGCAATAGTAACAAAGACGGCATGGTACTGGTACCAAAATAGACAGGTAGATCAATGGTACAGAATAGAGGACACAGACACAAACCCAAATAAACACAACTTTCTAATACTAGACAAAGGCGCCAAAAATATGCAATGGAGAAAAGATAGCCTCTTCAACAAATGGTGCTGGGAGAATTGGAAATCCATATGCAACAGAATGAAACTAAACCCATATCTCTCACCCTGCACAAAACTCAACTCAAAATGGATTAAGGACCTTGGAATCAGACCAGAGACCCTGCAGATTATAGAAGAAAAAGTAGGTCCCGATCTTCAACATGTCGGCCTAGGTCCAGACTTCCTCAACAGGACTCCCATAGCACAAGAAATAAAAGCAAGAATTAATAACTGGGATAGATTCAAACTAAAAAGCTTTCTCTCAGCAAAGGAAACTATCAGTAATGTGAAGAAAGAGCCTACAGAGTGGGAGAATATCTTTGCCAATCATACTTCAGATAGAGCACTAATCTCCAGAATCTATAAAGAACTCAAAAAACTCTACACCAAGCATACAAATAATCCAATCGACAAATGGGCTAAGGAAATGAACAGACACTTCACAGAAGAAGATGTACAAGCAATCAATAAACATATGAAAAAATGTTCAACATCTCTAGTAATAAGAGAAATGCAAATCAAAACCACCCTAAGATTCCATCTCACCCCAATTAGAATGGCGATTATCAAAAATACAAGCAACAGGTGTTGGCAAGGATGTGGGGAGAAAGGTACACTCATACATTGCTGGTGGGGCTGCAAATTAGTGCAGCCACTCTGGAAAGCAGTGTGGAGATTCCTTAGAAAACTTGGAATGGACCCTCCATTTGACCCAGCTATCCCACTCCTTGGCCTATACCCAAAGGACTTAAAAGCAGCATACTACAGAGATACAGCCACATCAATGTTCATAGCTGCTCAATTCACAATAGCCAGACTATGGAACCAACCTAGATGCCCTTCAATTGATGAGTGGATAAAGAAACTGTGGTATATATACACAATGGAATATTACTCAGCCATAAAGAATGACAAAATTATGGCATTTGCAGGCAAATGGATGAAATTGGAGAATATCATGCTAAGTGAGATAAGCCAATCTCAAAAAGCCAAGGGACGAATGATATCCCTAATAAGTGGAGGATGACACATAAAGGGGGGGGAGGGAAGGGTTAATGTTAGGGTTAGAGTTAAGGTTAGGGAGGGGGGCAAGTATGGAGGAAGAAAGTACTGTATAGAGGGTAAAGAGGGGTGGGGGGAAGGGAAAAAATAACAGAATGAATCAAACAACATTACTGTATGTGGATTTATGATTACACAAATGGTATGCCTTTGCGCCATGTACAAACAGAGAGGCAACATGTATCCCATTTGTTTACAATAAAATAAAAAAAAAAAAAGAAAACTGTCAGGAAGGGAAAAATAGCAGATAATAGCATGAGGAACCTAAACCTTTGCGATTTTTTTTCTAAACCCATTGAAATATATCTTTCTTTATAAATTCAGTAATAAATTTGAAAACAGGTGTGCCTGGTAATTACAGAAATGGGCATATTTTTATTGGACACTGAGAAAATTCCCTTATCGACTGAAATAAAAAGTGATCTGAAAGTCAAAAAAAAAAAAATAGAACTATATTGGTTTCTAAGGCTGCTATAATAAAATATCACAAACTGAGTAGATTAAATACAGCAGAGATTTATTGCCTCCCAGCTTTAAAGGTTTGAAATTCAAGATCATAGTATGGGCAGGGCCATGTTCCCTCTGAACAGGCTGGGGAAAGATCTGCTCTGTTCCTCTTTCCCAGCTCTGGTGGTTTGCTGACATACTTGGTGTTCCTTAACATGTAGATACATCATGCTGATAATGGCTTTCATGGTCTCATGGTTCTCTGTTTGTGTGTATGTTTAAATTTCCTTTTTTTCATAAGGACACTTGTGATATTGGGTTGGGGGCTATCCTACTCCAGCATGGCTTTATCTTAACTGACATTGAAATGACCCTATTTCCAAACAAGGTACTGGGAGTTAGGAGTTAAACAAATCTGGAGAGTGGGGGACACAATTGGGCCCATAATAATGGATTAAAGTACCAATAAATCAAAATCTAAGATTAAAAAAATTGTATTCTACCTTTAACTATTTTTGTGATTTGTCTTGTTATTTGGGTTAAAGGAAGCCTCATGTAGGATGTAAAGCTGTTTGCTTGTGAGTTGCGTTTCCATGCTCTGCCACAAGAGGGTAGCAGCCTCGCTGTTTTGTTTTGTTTTTTTTCCCCTGTGGTTAATCCTATTCTGTAGTATATTCAGTATCCAGCCAGTCATCCACAATGTAAATAGATCCGACATGGAATAAATTTAAGACACATTTCTTAGACTGGGGAATGTAGGTCAGTGGTAGACACATGCTTGATATACATGAGGCCCTGTGTTCAATCCCTTCACCGTAAACAAAAGGAAATAAAACAATAAAGACATTTCTTGACCTGTAGGAAGTGGGGAGGTATCACAGACTGGGAAGACTAATGTGTCCTAGCTATCCCTGTCTTGGCAATCTCTACTCTGGTTTCTGACCAGAATCAAATCACCAGAAATTTTTACACAGAAGCTGTTGTCTCTTCCAATGAATGGAACACTGTGTAAGAGGGGTAGGGTGGCAGAGTCTTATAAAAAGGCAGGTTCATCTAGAAGGAACTGAATCTTTCACTACACAGTAATAACCTCTGAAGTGGAAAGAGCCCTCACACCTGGCTGGTGTCCTCAGACTTAGGTCCCTTCATGGGTTTGACCACTAATTCACCATAGAATCTTGCTCAATCCACTAACTGTGGTCTCAGGATCCTTTCCTGCAGACAACTTCTTAGGGCCCGTTTTTTTTTTTTTTTTCCCCCTAAATAATCTCTCTTCCTTTGGTTTTCCTCTTTTCTTTCTGTGCTATAACTCCAATGCTGCAGGTTGAGAGAGTTTCCTCAGTTGCTGTAGGGAACATTTCTTAAGCTTATCTGACAGCAGTCACTGACATCATGGTCTGAGTAAGCCAAACAGTCTGGACAGAGAAACTGAGGTAATGGTAAAGACTCACCATGGAATGAAGGTCTTTGCAGCTGCTGAGGCTGAGTTAGGAGCTGAGGGGAGGCCTTGCTTATCAAGCATCCTAGCAAGCTGTGATGTGAGCTTGCCAGTGCTGCCCATTGCCTCATGCTGTGTGCTGGAGCTTATCATCCCCCAGTCCTTTGTCTCAGACCTGTTGCTGGGCAGAATTACTTAGGCATACTTGGTTTGTTTACACTACCTCCACGTATAGTTCACCTATAGGCTGATTCTGTTATGCTTTAATAAGTGTGTTAACCTGATTGGATAATGTGCCTCTATATGTCCTGTTCAATCCTAAGTAAAATTAGATCTGTGCCTTCAGAGCCCAGTTTCTGATGTCTGAGTGCACTGGGGTAGACATCGAACGTTCTCATCCTCAGTGGACCTCCGTCTCCAAACATCTACAAGTTGCTACAACAGAGACCAAAGCATCCTGGTCCTCTTTAGGGGACTATAATGTAGTGAGAAGGAAGATGGTCTGTCTACAAATAGAGGACTGAAGAGCTTATGATCCATGCTGTCTTAAGCTGCCTGCTGTAACAGTTGTCGACAGGAGAAGCAATATGAAGTGGAAGAAGAGAAATGTTTTCCACTGGATCTTAAAGATTCTTCAGAATTAAGTTGAGGAATAGATGGAAAGGACAGTAGTTAATACAACATATATAAGGAAATAAAATATTCTGGGAAACAGAACAAGTTAAGGGTTGTGTTAGGAATATAATATGAAAGCTTAACTATACCCAAATTACATTCAATAAGAAGTTTTTTAATTTGCCAGAGTTCTGAGTATAATTTAATTAACTTAGACTTGATCTCAGAAGCAAAGGGACTCCAGCCCTGCTTCTGAGCAGAGGAGGGGTTGTTCTGTTCAAATTTGCCAAGTCTTCCTCAATTACTTGGGTAAGCTCATTCCTGTGTGTACATATTTTGGCTCCAGTTGCACACCAGCAAATGGGGGATTATTTGGGCCCCACCTCCAGCTTCTTACTTAAAATCTTTAACTGCTCCCTGCCTCCTTTAGGACATTTGACAACAGGTAGAAAAGCCCAAGTTCATGAGGACCCAGACTAGAGGCACTTTCTCACTTTCATTGTTAACAATATCCCAGCCATAGAATTACTTCCTTCCACAATTCAGATACACTCTCTGTGGTCCCTGCTTCAAGACAGTACAGGTTGCCAACTACTGATGAGCAGTCTCAGAGCTCTTGGGTAAATTACCTGTAAGAGAGAGTGACCTAAAATTCATTAGGATGTCACCTTACTAGATGTAAAAATTAAATAGTCCTACAAGTTAGGAATAAATGTGTAGAAAGACATGAGTACACCAAGTTCAGAAGGCTGTATACTTCAAAGGAGATATACTTGTTTCTTAGGAGCTCAAGAATAATAAAACCCATCAAGCGACATGATGTCCTGGCGTGAGTTACAGAAAAGACATGCAGAAAAGACAGGTAATTATGACTCCATCTTAGAAAAGTACAGACCTGTGTGAGGCAGTCTGGGACACAACCTGTTATAAGCTCATTTTATAAAGATGTAGTGATAAATTTAGACTTGTAGGTTTATGAAATCCCACTAAATTGATTCTTATTGAAATATTGCAGAAAAGTCTACTTTCCCCACATTTACTTGTAAGTTTTAAATTAGATTTGTAAAAACAACTTAAAAATTTAGGAAAATTAGCCAGTTAAGTACTTAAGAAAATTATGAAAAGTATTTAATTCAAATACAGTTTGAAAAATTTAAAGGGAAATCTAATTATCTAAGTTTAAAATTGTCTCCAAAATTAAATTTTCCTTAAATTGGGTGTTAAAAACTTTTAAACATGCAAATATAACAATAGAGCTAAGGATGTAACTTAATGCATTTGATCCCAAACAGCACAAAAATAAAATAAAGAATAATAATATTTTAAAATTGAACTTAAAAGTTTACATAAGGATTCACTTTTGAATTTTTAGTGGTTTTTCCAGAAACCCAATCACTCTGTTCAATATACATATCTCAGAAGCATCTCTCCGACCTTAATGCAAATCTGTCCCTTCTTGGACATTTATTTAAGGGAAATCTTTCATACTGTTTCACGTTTGCCCTCTGTTTTCTCACTGTTTTCCATCTGGATTTCACATTAGACAGAATATAGATTTCAGGGATGTATTCTCCAAAGCTTCTCTTTTGTACTTTTTATTGATCATTTCCCTGCATGGGTGGGGGGATTCCTCACCTCCCAGCTTTTATTTTCATTGTTCCTGTAACACCCCATGATTCCTACTGCACCTTGTTAATCTACATTCAAAATACAATGTGCACATCCTTCATCAATGAATCCTAAGGTGATGAAATGACAAGGAGAATGCCCCTAGGTCACGTCCCAGCGTCCCACGTCAACCACGAGCTGCCATGAGAGGTTGCAGTTGGCCAAGAGGAGGAGACTGTTGTCACTGAAAGCCCTGGGGGCTGTATCATGACAACAGCCAAGGCTGATATTGCTGTGTAGTTGCCCCACCTGCCGCTCTCCTGCGTATTCCATCCCAGTGACTTTCCATCTGCAGGGTTTCGTCTGCCTTAGAAAATGTCCCCAGTCTTGCTGCACTGACAACAGCACTAGACATCACACCCTGACTTATCGAAAGGCTTTCTTCTTCTGGTTATGGCAGTGAAGCTTGAGATTCCCCTGAAGGAAGTATGGCAAAACCTCTGGAATCAGGCTCCCAGGAGGTCGGAAGAATTGAGACAAAATGCAGTCAATGTAAAGAAGGGCACCCCATTCCCACCTGCTCTCTGATGAGGGCTTCCCCAGCAGAGCCAAAGGCTCTGAAAACATGTGAACACTATAATTTCATGTAATGATGGAGAGGAATGGGCTGGGATGCTACTTTCCCTAGGGTGGTCACAGAAACACCTCTGGAAAAGGACCAGCCAAGGAAAATGTCATTACCCACTCCACCATTCTTGATCCTCCTCGACTTTATTGATCTAAATGCACTTATTATCTCAAATTATAGATTTTCTGACTTTGCTATTGTGTTTCTTTCCCATAGGAATGTAAGTTTGGTGAGGACAGAGACTCTGACCTGAGTATCACTATGTCCCTAGCTTCTTGCACACAGCTGGGCACATGGAAACCATTTTGAATGGTCTCATCCGTACCCAAGAGTTGATCAGTATTGCCTGAAGATGATTTTCCTCATCCTGTTCTAAAAGTGAAAACTTTATATTTTTGCTGTAAAATGTGTCATGGGCCAGGCATGGTGGCACAGCCAGTAATCCCAGCAGCTCGAGAGGCTGAGCAGGAGGATTGTGAGTTCAAAGTCGGCCTCAGCAACTTACCAAGGCCCTAAGCAACCTAGTAAAACTCTGTTTCTAAATAAAATATTATTTTAAAAGGGCTGGGAATGTGACTCAGTGGTTAAGTGCCCCTGAGTTCAATCCCTGATACCAAAAATAAAAATCAGTGTCATGGTTTTAAAAACCTATATAATTATTTATAAATATAATCCTTTATAAATCAAAACCTTTACAGAGTCTACTTATTGATCTAAGACTCCTAAGCACAATGTGAAGAAGACTTTCCTATTTGGGCTCAATCTCAATATGTTAATTTTTCTTGTCATTCCAAAAAATGGTAGTTGTAAAGTAGAAATTTAATAATATAACCATAAAGACACAATAAGTCTTAAAATTTTTGGCTTATTGCAAGGTCTATAAACAATCCCAGACCATGGTTTTAAAGTTGAATCAAATGTTCCTCATCTGAGAACTCACTGGGTTGTATCTTTCTTGTATTCTCTGCCTGCAGATACTTAAGAAATGGACATTTCTGCTCTATTATAAAGGCTGTAGAATATTGACACTTATCAATGATCAAGATTCCAAACTTACATTTTTTTTCCTACCAGGGATTGAAAACTGGGGTGCTTAATCACTGAATCACATACCCAGTCTTTTTTTTTTTTTTTATTTCTTATTTTGAGACAGGGTTTTACTAGGTTACTTAGAGCCTCATTAAGTTGTTGAGGCTGGTTTTGAACTAGGGATCCTCCTGCCTCAGCCTCCCAAGCCACTGGGATTACAGTCATGTGCCACTGTGCCTGGCTGAGACTTAATCTCAATCATACCTGCTCAGCCCTAGATTCCAGTGATGCCTAGATTCCAGTTGACTGCTCACTCATTCTTTTGAAACTCAGATTTGCCAGTCATAAAATCTTGCTGGACTGGAAGAGAGCCCTCAGATCTAGGACACACATGGGTCAGAACACACAATAAATACCCAGAGGACAATGGCATGTGGGCATTTCCAAATGCCAGAGTGCACTAAGGTTTATTGCATTCCTAAAGATAAATCTTTAGGCACCACATCTGTGTTTTCCGAACCTTTTGTAACAAAATGAATGTGTCTGGTTCTCGGGCCTGAGGAATCCTATCACCTCCACCTTCAGGGCCCCTGTGATGTATGCCAGGCAGGGTAGCTTCTGCGCTTGTCAGTGCTCTGGAATGCCAGGGGAGGCCTCAGGATTTAATTGCCACGTTAAGCCCCAGCTTTGCACAAGACTGCCTCTTTTCCTCCACATTTGGGTCATCCTCTCCTGGGGATTCCTGCGTCCTCCTTTCTTCTGTCATGGCAGAGACTGGACTTTCTGACTGACATTGTGTTAAGTTAGCTGTCCACATGCTTCCACCTGGAGATTTGTGCAATGTGACAGCCAGAAAAAGGCCCGTGATGCAGTCAATTCAATCCCCTTACTTTAGAGAGGACACGACAATTACTGGATACCCAGAGGCAGGTTAATGGTTGCGTTAGAATTAGGACAGGGCTTCGTGACTCTGCACTGAGGGCTACATAGTCCACAGCTGGGAAGGGATCCTGACTCCTGACTCGGGTATTCTATACAACCTTTCCCTTGTTTTAAGTCCTCACCTGCTTTAACACAGGGGTGGCCTGGTGTTCCTTCTGTGGTGTAATGAATTTTTTGTTGTTGTTGATTAAGTCTTTAAAAAATTTTTAAAAATTTGTTCTAATTAGTTTTATATGACAATAGAATGCATTTATATATTTTAATAAATCATACATAAATGGAGTATAATTTCTCAGTTTTCTGATTGTACACATTGTAGGCTCACATGGGTCATACAGTCATATATGTACATGAGCTAATAATGTCTTTTTCACTCCACTATCCTTCCTACTCTCATACCCCGACTCCTTCCCCTTCATTCCCCTCTATCTAATCTAAAGTAACTAATCTCCCCTAGCACCCGCCACCACGCTGACTGTTATTGTGAATTAGCATCACATATCAGAGAAAACATTCACTGTCCTTCGAATTTTTGGAGTTGGCTTTTTTGGAGTTGGCATGATATTCTCCAGCTCCATTCATTTACCAGCAAATGCCATAATTTCATTCTTCTTTGATGACTTTTAACTCCTACAAGCCAACACCACAACTCTCTTTTCCCAGTCTCTGATAGCCTTGCGACCATGTGTACTGGGGATCATTGCTTTCATCTTGGGAAGATCACACAACTCAACAGGACATTTGGTCTGTTTCCCATGGGAGAACTCAGGTACTCCAGAGAGAGATGTCGCGCCAAAATGAATTTCTGTGACATTCAGCCTCTTGTGCATCACCTAAGGGTGAGGTGTAGCTCAGTAATAAAAACAAAGATTTGAGGTACATGCATTTATTTATTTCTCATTGCAGCAATAAACAGTTATAATTCCATGTTCAATGAGTTAGAAATGGTAGCAAGACCAGGAACCTCGGGCCTGTCTGTAAGGCACATAAAACCAATATATTTCATAGTGTGGGCATCAAAGGATACATGTGAGGAAAGTCACTCTAGCCCCTGGATAGCATTCTGTGCAAAATGAATGTATCACCCAAAGTATTTTCAAAGCTAAAATAAAACATTTAAACTCAAATACTTTAACAAAATTAGAAATACAAACTACAGAGTCATCCTCTGCCTGCTGATCTCCAAAAAAAATTCAAGAAACAAAACCATGAGCAAAGACAATGCAAAAGAGAATAGGTTTATCTAGATACACTAGATGCCCATCAAAATCACATTTCCTCTTCTGATTCTTGTTCTCTTTCAACATTTTTCAGGAGTCCAACTTCTGAGGGGCAGAGCCTCCTAAGTCTAGATTTCACCAGCCTGAGGAAACAAAAAATCATCTCTATTAGATGACATTTAAAATAAAAATTGAGAGCAGCATGTATCTGTAATGCAACAATGACCAGATTATTTGTGTGAATATGGGAAGCAACCCAAAAAGGCAAATCATTTTTATTTAGCTTCAGAGTTACATGAACATGTTTGTAGATTAAAGTGGGATGTAAGTAAAAAGATAAAATGTGACTTTCAAATGTAGTATGTGATTGTTTAATTGGGCATTGGAAGATAATTTCAATCATTTCTAAGACAAACAAGAGAATCCATGCTCTGTGGCAACCCTAGATGAAACCAAGATTAGTGGAGCTTTTCCATCAAAGCCACAGCTCTCAGTGATTACAAAAAAGATGAAGCCTCCTCCTTCCCTAGGGCTGGCACCCACAGCAAGCCCCATGCCAAATCTGGCCTGGAATTCAGCCCCCACTTGCCCCTTCGGAGACACGTTTTTGTGTAGGGCACAGTTTCCTTGACTGCATGTGATGGCCCTGTCCATGGTGAATTGAGTTCAGAGAAGTTCTCTTCACCCCATGACCATGTTCATAGGTTAAGAGGATCTAAACTGTGGGTTTGGGGGAAGTAGCAATTACAGGGCTTGACACTGGATTATCTGAAGCTTCTTAGTGGCAAAAGCCCCACAGGCTCTTCACTACTCTAATGTAATCAAAAGACTATTAATAAAAACTGTGCAGAGCTTTTCCTGTGCATGATCATCATAAGAACATTGTACTGTGACCACATCAGTAAAACATAACTTCCCAAAATACATAGCAAAATGAAAATTTGATAAACCAAATTATTCTCCTATTATGAAAAACTCCAACAGCCTACTTGCATCTTGAAGCTTATTTTCTGCCTTCCTCCTTCTGATGAAGTTCTGTCCTATCTTATCAATATGTCATACCTTTCCCTATGCTCTGGATCCCACTAAAGCTTCACAATTGCAGAACTCCATCTTGTTTGCTCCCCTGACCCCAGCGGAAGTCTGAACCAATGTCTGTTCTGGACTAGTGGCTTCACACACAGTTGACAAATCAATGACCTTTGGGAAAATCTGCCAGGAGTCCTTGTCTTTCACCTGTTCATAGAGGCTAATTATTCTGTCACTTCCAACTCAGCATTAATTCATCCAACAAACAACAATAACTGGGCAGTATTAGTAACATCTGTTGACTCCAAAATCAGAAGAACTGCTGGAAATCATTAGCTTTGATTAAACGACTATTGGTGTTGCTCCCACTCTCCTCAACCCGTCAAGCCACTGTTCTCATGAAAGGCCAATTCTCTGTGACAAGTCTAAGGCTGGAAAGGATTTCTGTCATTTGTTTTGAAAACTACATCTTATTTCCACATTGCAAATCTTCAATACATGTGAAATGAAATGGACTATTTAGTTAATTGAGTAGTTTCTTTCTTGAAGACTCCTGTGTAAAGTAAAACAATTCATGGCTGCTTCTCACAAATTAATCATCATAATTTGACTCTTCTCTGGTTCTATCTGCTCTTGCTGCACCAGGCTGAGACACAGAGACACTTTTACCAGACTCTTTCTGCCAGCTGCAGCTCTAGGTTTTGCACATGCAGAAATGCACCAGGGACATGTTGAGAGGGTAATAATGAGGAAGTATAAAAAATTGCTAGTTACTCAAATGGTGCAAAGCCCAGCAACTAAAATCTGGGTATCTATGCTCTTTTCCTTTCATATCTTTTCATATATATTCTTCAATTAATATCTGAAACAGCAGAGTTGAGACAATGGGTGCATTTCTAGGAAGGTATCATGAGCACAATTAGGGCATCTCTATTTTGTTCTTCAAAATGGATCGCATGAATCATTGCCTGGAAAGCCACTCTGTAAATGGGAAATAGTCTCCTATACATAGAAAGGTCTCCTGAAATAGTTCTGTGAAACAGTGGTGTTTACATGTGAGATACAGTAAAACATGGAATAAGAATTCCAGATAGTTCTCACTTAAGAGCTATAATAATCAAGAGTGAAGGCATGGAATTGGATAAGGCTAGAAAGCTGGGAAATATAGGTTCATCTTCCAGAGAGTTGGGGATCTGTAACCTGGTTGTGCTTCCATAATGATCTCTGTGCTATATCAAACAAATTCCAATATATGTTCTAACACTTCATCACTTGTGGATGATTTCCAAATCACCTCCACAGTCATATCCCGACCAGCGGATTTTCAAGGCTCCTTACCTTGAAATTCAGGAGTAAATGAACCATTCAAGTGACCCCATTGAGAGACACTCCTGAATCTTAATAATATATTTAAAGTTATTGATAAAGTTTATATCACAATAGCTCAAAAAAATTGAACTCTTGTTTTTATCTTACCAACAGCAATATGACAGCAAACTAAATTGCGCATGCAACATGATTTTCAAATAAATATAGCCTATATTTAAGTAGTTCTGAGTAAGAGCTCTATTAGGAAACAATGTTTATTGAGCACCTACTATATAATTTGCCAGTATAAAAGATATATGGGAATATTAAAAGGTTCTTTGCCACAAGAAGATACAATCTAGCTAGCAGATGAAACAAACACATATGAGTTATTATGGTTTGAATCTTAAAAATCCCCCAAGAGCTCATATGGTAAAAGACCTGGTTCCCAGCCATTCATGTTACATTGTGGCAAAGGACTTGTCTACATTTTCTCCATGTGCTGAGACTTTGTGGGGCTGTTTCAAGGTGATAAACAAATGTATATAGCAGAGGAAACTTCAAGGCAGCACAGCCTTCAGACTGTGGCATAGGTACTGATTGATGCACTTAGTCAGATTAATAATGACAATTGGGAGCATAAAGCAAAACAGAAAGTTTTGAAAAACTTGCAGTTTGCTAGAAAAGTAGTGTGTGTAAATTTGTGCTCAAGGAGGCAGTGGTCACTAAAGAGATTAGCACCATCCAAAAGAAGCCAGTTCCTTTGCATTGAGACAATAGGAAAGATGCCTAGAAAAGAGGGCACCTCAGGAATCAATGAGACTGTACCAATTGCAGGTTCAAAGGTTTAAAAGTATAAGCCTTTATACTTAAAGTATAAGCTCCTGGATAGGAGTATCTGGGTCCCTTGAGCACAGAAGGCCATTCAGCAAATTGTTTCCCAAGGATTTGTTTCACTGTGCTCAGCCACTCAGAAGCCACTACAGCTATGGTCCAAGTGGACCTGGCTACTCCTTGCAGAACAGTTCGGCATAATCCATATGATGCTGGTTTTCTCAGCATGGGAATGCAAAAGTTGTGGGATCACAGAGGCTTCCACCAAAATCTCAAAGGAAGACCTGGAGTACAGGTAGTTGAGTCAGAATCCATATAGGCATCTTCTGAGGAGGTGATGTATATAGCTATAAGCATGAAACATAAGCTGCAATGGAGTTAGAGATGCCAGGAAAGTGGAGCACCTGCCAAGGGTGGCTGAAGGCAATGAGCAAAGCTACTCCGCAACAGTGGCATGGCTGCAGTCACCAAGGCCATAGGGGTACAACTGTCCAAGCCCTTTGAAGCTCACATCACGGCACCAGGTGCCTCAGATACTGGACATGAAACTACAGAATTTAATATTTGCCTTGCTGGGTTTTCATCTTGATTTGGTCTCATCCCTTCTTTCTAGCCTCTATTTCCCCTGTTTGGAATGGAAATGTTTACTTTGTGCTATGATATATTGGATGTATATAACTTTATTTTGACCTTTACAGGGGCTCACAGCCAAGAGTTTGCTTTGCTTCTCAGAGGGGACTTTGGATTTGGACTTTTGGGGACTCTTGCAGATGGATATTACAAATGGATATTGCAATACTGTAAAGGTATATTGCATTGTGAGATGGACATGAGCCTTGGGGGTCCTGGGGAAGAATGTTATGGTTTGGATCTTAAATGTTTCCCAAGAGCTCATGTTAAAGATTTTCCCCCAGCCGATGGCACTATTGGAAGGTGGTGGAACATTTGGGAGGCAGGTCTAGTCAGAGGAAGTAGGTTATTGGGAGTGCATCCTCTCCTTCTCTTTGCCTCCTAGCTGCCCTGAGATTAGCAGCTTTGCTCCCGTCACGTTCTCCACCATGATGTGCTATCTCACCACAGGCCTAACAGCAATGAAGCCAGCTGCCCATGGACTGAAACCTGTGAAACATTGAGCTGAAATAAATCTTTCTTCATTAAGTTGTTTTCTTCAGGTATTGTGTCACAGTGATGGAGAGCTGACTGATCCACGAGCTAATAGTCAACATCCCCAGATAGATCACAACTTTTAAAATGTCTGATGGAGAATAAATTGATATAAAAACTCAGGAAAGGGAGATGAGCTAGGGCTAGAGGAACCACAGAAGCATCTATAGAAGAGATGTGCATTTAATGTGGATATGCCAGGTAGAGGGAACTATCTGGTCAAAAAGATTAGAATGGCATGTGGTGGGGAAAGGGAGAAGTTGAAAAATAAGAATGAAGTTTCTGGCTTCCAGAGAATAGTAAGTGAATAAGAAGTTCAGTAGGCGTCTGAAGGTTTTTGAAACAGGAAGAGACAGTAGTCTTCTTTTGGCTCTGGAGAGGAGCTGACATGAGGTAGAGAATTTCCTTGAATTCTGGCACTGTTCCAGGAGGCTGCCCAGCCCCTAAGGAGATGAGGCCCGGATGTCAGCCTAGAACAACAGAGGAAGAAGTCAAGTTTCACTCAGTGGCAGAGCCAGCCTTAATAAAGAGCTCATCACATATTTGGGTGAATGAAAAAGCAGAATTACACAGCACCCAGGCATGTACATGTCAAAGTGGTCTGACCCAAAGCCTATCTGACATCTGGGAGCTGGGCAAGGAAATAGATTCTTCAGAGCCACAGTGCCAGGGTGGCTTCAGCAGTAAAGCACAAAGAAGCACCCAGCAGAAGGGGTTGTCTAGGATCCATATCTAGAGAGAGTGGAAAACTGGTTCCAGCAGAGGCTGAGACCACCCCATCCCCACCCCCCGAGCCTACAAGCAGCTATTAGGAATCTGATGGTAGGAATCCATAGGAATCCAGAGAACCTGGGAGATGTGTTAGCCACTATCTACATAGATCAATGAATTAACTAAAATTAATGTGGCATTAGCCCCATTTGATGTGATTAGTAGCTAGTGGCTACTATACTGAACACTAGATTTAGAACACTGCAGGCAGAGAATATTTTAATCAGTGCTCAAGTCCAAAGGATTAGGTGCTGGAGCTTTCATGCTTAGCAACTGGCATAAGCTAAGTCAGTTTGTGGCTTGGCACCAACTGCCTTGGAGAGAAGAGCCATGACTACCACTTCTTATTCCTGCTCATCTTCCAAGCTGCATTTTAGTTTGATGGTGAGTAGCCTCCCCTGAACTCTAACAGTGCTTTATTTTCCTACTGTTTCCATTCATTGCACTGCCTCTTCATCGTCCATCTCTAATTTAGTGCCATCTACAAGACTGAAATTCCTCAAGGACTGGGTCTAGAGTCTACACTTCATTCATTTTTTTTTTTTTTAACTACCAAAGAAGGAGGAGAAGGTAAAGGGGGAGAAAAAGAAGAACAAGAAAACAACAACAATTATTGAATTCATATTACGTCTTGAGCAATTAAATACATGATCTCATTTAGGTACTCTTATTATCCCTGCTTTGTAAACAACAAAACTGAGATCCAGTGTTCAAGTAATTGACCTAAAGCAATACCACCAGAGAGAGGAATGTTTTCTTATCAGTCTGTTATATTTCTCCTCCCCTGGTCATGGAATGTTGTATCAGGATTCTTATTAAAAATATATATATATATATATCACTCAACTGTTAGAAATATTAGTCAATGACAAATTAACCAAGCACTCAAATTTAATGGGACTCATACAAATTGGTTTAAAAAAATGGCTCCAAGCTTAACAAGTGTGTTATGGTTTGGATCTGGAATGTCCCCCAACATCTCAGGTGTTCAGAGGTGGGGCTTTTGGGAAGTGATTGAATCATATGAACTCTGACTTCATTAGTGGATTGATCCATTGATGGCTGAAAGGACTAGTGTAAGGTAGGACTGGTTGCTGGTTGAAGGAAGTAGATCACTGTGGCATAACCTGGAATATTTTACCTTCTTTCTGGCCCCTTCCCCTCTCTCTTTCTGATTTCTAGCTGCCGTGAGCTGAGAAGTTTTCTTCTGATGTGCCTTTCCACCAGGATGTTCTGTCTCACCTCAGGCCCAGAGCAAAGGAGCTGACCAACCGTGGACTTGATTCTCTGAAACCATGAGCTATAATCAATCTTTCCTCTTTTAAGTTGTTTGTATCAGCTATTTTGGTCATAGAGATGAAAAACTAACAAAAGTTGAAATGTATGTACATGGTTAAATGGAGGATTAGCTGCAGATGGGGCACACCATTCAGAAGAGGGAACAGCATATGCAAAGATATGGGGGCACAGTAAAGTGCTGGAGTATGAGTCAGTGGCACAGCAGAGATACCACTGAGTTAGTCCAACTTTAAACCAGCACGCATGTATTCTTTAAGTGGCAATTTCTGTGTTTGATAATTCCTGCTATGCTACCCTGTCTTATAGGATGGTAAGGAATAAAATCCTCTTTGAATTTTAAGTTCAACACTGTGAAGTATAGACCATCAGATAATACACCAAGGAATGGAAACTTCCATGAACAAAATTCACTAACTTACCAGGTGACAAAAGCATAATTCACTCCAATGATGATATAGGCCAATGCATAATGCCAGCAAAAGCATATGGTGAGAAACATACTGTTGTCATGATCCATTAGATCCCATGCAGGACCTCCACCCGGGGGATACAGGACAAAGCCAATCTGTAATTTAAAACAGAATTGCCATATGAAAAAAACCAACCATATTGCCAAAGATGTGCATTTCAAAATGCTTAATAACTAAGATAACTCCCCGAGTTGTCACAGAAAAAAAAATTAAGCTCAGCTGCCTGTTTTAATAACATACAGCCGATATCCACCAAGTCATATTTTTGGAAAAAAAAAAAAATTAAAAGGACATTTACTGATCAATTTACAAAATAAATAGTAATCTTCTCTGGGGATAGGTGGTCTTCCCAAATGCCCTAGGTGTGTACGTTGTGCGCTTCACTCTGCTATTTCAGAATTAGAGTACAAAAAGGTTTTAAAATAAATAAATGCCTATGGATAACATTATACTTCATGATGAAAAACTGAAAGTTTTCCCCCTAAGATCAGGAACAATACACAGATGTCTGCTTTCATCACTTTATTCAACACTGTACTAGGTATTCTAGCCAGAACAATAATGCCAGGAAAATTAAAAATACTCATTGAAAAGGTAGAAGTAAAACTATTTATATTTACAAATGATATGATCTTATATATAGAAAAATCCTTAAGAATACACTCCAAAAAGTTATTAAAATAAGTGAGTTTAAAATATTTGCTAATACAAAGTCAACTCATTAGATCCTCTTTTAAATGTAAAAATCAATCACTGCACTTTTATCTGCTGCCCTAATTTGCTTTCTAACATAAAAATTCTAAGAAAAAAAAACCTGTAAGTTTTTGCTATAATTATAATAATTATCTTCTCTAATGGGCAACATGCCAGGGGCAAAAATTTTATAGTTAAGAGTATGAATTTCCTATTTTTTAAAATCTTATTAACCAATCATTTATTTCAACAGTATAAGCCTAAGAAAGTGCTTGATCTAAAGTATCAGACCCCAGACAACTATTGCTTAGTTGGGTCTTTTTGCCATTCTAGAATAGCTTTTGTCTTAAAGACCAGACAAGGCTGGTTTTAGAGGGATGGGGGAGGGTGGTATTGTAGCTGGAAGATGCAGATGAAGCAACTGTCCAAACTAACAAGAAGTGAAGGCACCAGGGGAAGTTTCCTCATTCCCTGATTGTCCCTGGGCTCTAAGGACGATGAGGAGGAGATTGGGAGGGACAAGCCCAAGGTACAAAGTGAGCTACTGAAATATTCATGGGGAAAGCATGACTCATGAAATGCAGGGACATGAAGGATTTTATTTTTGAAATTGCACAATGTGTCTAAGTTTTTGAAAAAAACATTTTAAATGTAAACTGGTTCAGGAAGAAAACCAGTTTTCGTAAATTGGGAGGGAAATTCCACTCCTTTGCATATTATATAATCATATATGAAGAACTACAATAGAGGAGCTCAAAAGTTCCAAACATAAAGAAATGATAAGGAGATGCAAATGCTATTTACTTTGATTTGATCAGTATATATTATATACATGTAATGAAATGTTACACTGTACCTTATAAATATGAACAACTGTTATGTGCTAATGAAAAAGAGAAAATAAAGTTTAAAATATTGTCCACCAAAAATAAAAGTAGACAATATGAGCTGATTTTAAAAATATTTTTAATTTTTAATTTTCTCAGTACTGAGGACTAAGCCCAGGGCCTTATGCATGAAGCAAGTTTCTACCACTCAGCAATACCCCCAGCCTTCAATCTGGGCATTTGCTTTATTCAGTTCACATCTCTATATGTATGGTTCTAAGAGTCCAGTGTGTATTTTCTCTAATCCATCTACAATAGTTTATTCCTAGTATTAGCCATATTTGGAGAAGTGGCAAGAAGAAATATATGATGAAAAGCAAATTGCAACACAAAATTGTTAGCTTAAGATAGTCTTGGCCATAAACATCCTGGATATTTTTTTGTTTCAGAGGAATCTAAGAGTGGGAGAGTTACTATGGCTAAACCAACAATTTTATTGGTGTGTGTATTTGCACTGGGATCTCATTTTTCACTTTTCACGGTGTGTTTTCACTTTTCTCTAAGGCTCCAGAATTATTCAGGTTGGCCACCAGGTCTAACAGGAAACTGGTGTAGACATATTGGTGAGTGAAAAAATTTCCAAATGATCACAGACTTATGTGTAGTCTTTTTACTCTCATAGCTCCTCCTTAGAAATGATTTTGAAGAAATATGAAAACATTCCTCTCCCAAAAGGGGCAGATTAAGCCAATTTATTCTCAGTTAAGATATAGTACAGCTTTCTCCATCAGATTTTAAGTATAATTAATCATTAGTTATCAACTGAGTATGCTCTTGTCTTTATAATTCCTTTCTTCAACTCTCTTTGGAGTTCCCTTTTGTTCTTAATATATCTATTTGAACATTAAACTCTTTAACAAAATTGATCTAGTAAATATCTGTGTACATTTGGATCTTAAATGTCCCCCACATATCTGAGTGGTTAAAGACTTTCTCCCAGGGTAGTGCTACTGGGAGGTGATGGACCCTTTAGGATTTGAGCTGTAGTGTGAGGCCCTTATGTCATTGGAGGCATATAGTCAAGGGGGATTATGGCACCCTGGTCTCTTCCTTTCTTTCTCTTTCATTTTCAAACCATGAAGTGAGTAGCTTTGCTCCACCACATGTTCCCATCATAATGGGCTGCCTGCCATATGGGCCAAACTGATCAGGGACTTCAACTTCTGAAACTATGAGTCAAAATAAACCTTTTCTCTTTTTAGTTTAATCAGTTCAGTTTGTTACCATAATAGAAAGCTAATTAATACAACATAGAGTCTGAACCCAATGAAGAAAGAATATACTTTCTTTTCAAATACATGGAGTTTTTACAACCACTGACATCAGGCTATATCCCAAAGAAAGTCTCAACATAACTCAAAGAAAACATGTTTTCTGACCACAGAACAATCATATTAGAAATGAATAATATTAAGAAAAAGAATATGTTTGGAAACTTAAAATACACTCCTAGGATTAAAGGTATAATTCAGTGGTAGGGCATGTGCTTACTATGCAGGAAGGTCCTGGACTCAATCCCCAACACCACACACACAAATGCACACATAAGGAACATAAGTTAAGAGGAAAGTAAATGGAAATGGCAAATGGGCAGTTAGAGCAGTATAGAGAGGGAAATTTATAGCCTTAAATGTATTTATCTTAAAACAAGAAAGATTGAAAATGAATGAGGATCATCATTCAACTGAAAAAGAGAAGCAGAAGATGGTCTTACAAGGAAGCAAACCTGAAAAAGAGAACTTGACAAGATCATAACTATCATATAAATCTTTAACAGACTTCTGAGACAGAGATCAAGCTGATGAAAAAATTAGGAATATAAAATAACACAAATGACACAATTTAGGATTTCCAAGAATCAGTTCCCATCCTGTAACAACAATTCATAACTGTCTTTTCTGGACCTGGAACCCACAAGCCTATAGCTTAGCTCTGTTCCAGCTGTGCATTTCTGTTCTGCATCTGGCCCACAAGGATCTTTGCTCTGCGTTTGTTTGTTTTGCTTCCCTATAGTTTAATGGTTTTTACTTTCTTATTTTTCTTTCTTTTTAAAAATTTCCTTTTTATTTTCTAGGATTTTTTAATATCTTATGTCATTGTTATGTGTCTGGAGCAGATAAGATACACTGGATCATAAACTCACTGTGTCTTCTTAAGCAGATGTTATCTCTAAAATTTTTTTAAAATTTACTTTTGAAAATGTAATACATTCACATAGTAAAAAAGTTCAATCAAGAGGTATAGAGAGTGCACAATAGTGTTTTACATAACATTCTATTTACTTATTGAGTGTTCTTGTGACAGTAAATCATCTAACACACAGCCTCTGTATAAAAGCTGGTTAAAGTTACCACTTATCACCTTCATTACATGATGTTTTTTTTTTTGTAATTTTTTTCAAAATAACCCCTGAATCTATCCCCTCCCTTATCTGTCTCTGCTGAAACAGCTTACCTACTTCCCAACATATTTAAATGCCACATCTTTCCTACCCTGTTTTGACCATTTCTTGTCTTCACCTCCCAATGCTTTCTTATTATTTATCATATGGCATGCAGAAATAACTTCATCATGCCAAGTCCCTGCTCTCTGGTAACTAAACATCTAAATATCTCTTCTAAGAAGGTTTCTCTAATTAAACCATATTTTTCTTCCATCCCAGACTTTTTTTACATCTACATATGTATATTAGATAATGATTTATGAGACTCCACAAAATACATATTCACTGACTGGAATTTATACTTTCAGCAATACACCATGATTTGGGAGTTGACATCATAAAGTAGAAAGAGCCTAGAATTTGTTGTGGTCAGACAAGTCCAGATTCAGATCCTTACTCCTTTTTAGTGTGAGCTTGAGAAAGTATCTTAGTCTCTCTGAATCTTCCTATAAGTAAATTAGAAATGATACCTACCTTCCAGATTGTTGTAAAGATAGACTAAAATAATGTATGCATAAAAGTTCAGCACCAAAATAAAAAAAAAAAATTCAGCACCATGGCCAACTTATAGTTGTTTCTTAATAAGTAATAGTTTCCTCTTTCCTGCCTCCCATGTATTTCTCAAGCTTACTACCCATTAGGCTATAAGTAGTTTTAGCATCATGATCTGCTTCTGACTAACAGCTTCAGCTCAGAGTTCTCACATATTCAGGTGTGTGAGGAAGAATCACACACCCAGATTCCTGCCCAGTTGCTCTGACAATGACCCCACCAGAGACCCTGAGTGTTTGAAGAACATCACCTCTCAAAGGCCCACATTCTCACTACAGACAACACAATGGAGGGAAGTTTCTAGGGCCTAGAGCAAATTGCCCCCTCAAATAAGAACAGAAGCTACAGGCAGAGACTATGGGTATATTAGCTGGAGACCCCTACTCACCTGCCAGAACCAGCTTCCCTGTAGCAGGATGAGGCTTGACCGAAGGAGCTCCAGAAGCACATTATTCCGTATGAGGAACTCCAAGAAGGCCACCAGGCCTGTCAAAAATGTGACCAAGAACAGCAGCTGGTGCACAAAGATGTCCAGCATTTCCCGGCCATGAGTGTGGTTGTAGAAGATAAAAGCTAATGGGGGGGAAAGGGGACAGTTTGTCTTTGTTAATGAAACCTAATGTTGCCCACTGCTTGTCTCACTCCCTTTTTCTACCCACAGAAGTTTCTATACATATACAATTGTCCAAAAAAGCAGGTCCCCACTGCTGCTCACAGGAATGCATCCTTGCATTTTTGGAGTCAACGCCGCCTCCTCATAATCTAATATTTTCCCTTCCCCAACCTTTAGTCTCTCCTCTAACACCCCATGCCATTCTCAACTAACTATATTTCAAAGCACCATCTACACAAGATGATGATAAATAACATGATAGGGCAGAGAGCTGTAATTAAAGTGACTACAGAAAAGAATAGGCTGAGGCTGAAGCCTTACCCTGAGGAACCAGCTCAGGGAGAAGGAAGCACATGCACAGATCACAGGGTGGGCCTTCCAGGTATGACAAGTTTCTCTAATTGCATTTTTCATACCATGGACAGATTCCAGCTTCATCCTAATAATCTTACTTTAATGAAATGGAAAAGATGTTCACTCCAAACGTAGTAACAACAGGAGAGAACAAGAATCACACTCCTTGTTGTTGGCACCCATCTTTCATTCAGCTCTGTTCTCAGAGGATTAGGCAGAAGTTCACATCTTCAGATGTGGGAAGAAAGGGGAGCAGTTAGGAAGTGACTGCCTCCTGATCATTTGGGACTTGTAGTTCCAGAATCCATCTATTTCTTTTATATGTAATAAATGAAAATAAATCATTAAACACTGACTTTCACCTACCCACCCCCACACACAGGAAACTGCAAAAACTACTGAACAAAACATATTGTTTTTCATGAACCTCTCAAAATTAGGACCTCAAATTTTTATGTTACTGAATTTTTTAAACTCTACCGATATTATGGCACAGATTTACTTTATCAGTATTTTAAAAGCTGATTAGTAGACAGCGGAAATTCAGTTTTCATTGTTAAAAGTGGAAATAACAATAATCTCCAGGACCACCAGGTAATAAGGAACCGCTACAGATGATTCTTCTAAGACAGATGTGAAATGTGAAAAAAGCACACTTGAATGGCTGTGCTTGTCCAGTTGTACTAAATAAGTCTGGAGCAAAAGTGTTTGGCACCCTACCTAGGACACCAAATATCTCATTATGGCCCTACCAATTGCAACTGCAATAAGACAGCAAATATACATTGTTATAAAGGGCCACACAATCACCCACTAATAGAGAAAAAGATAGAAAAATAACCACTTGTACGTACCCTCCACGAATAAGCCGTTTGACAACATTAACTTGGTTAAGGAGACTGGAAGTGAACTGACGGTGAAACATAAGATGTTGGCCACACCCAGCAGCCCAAAGAAGAAATACATGGTGAAGTGATGCCAGCCCAGGAGTTGGTTCCACTGGCCTTCTTTGTATAAGGTTAGGTAAGGCCCTCCAGGAATAAACTGTTCCCCAGCCATACCTGAAGAGGAACACAGCAGTTTTAGCAACACTCTCCTTAATTTTCCACAGCATGCATGAAGATGCAAGAAGATGTGCAATGACTGTTCCGCTCTACTGACTTCTTACATCATTAACTCTTCTCTGGGGGCTACTTCCTAACAGCTGAGCACTGGTGCTTTACCCTTATTTTAGAGGCTCGAATGCTAATTTGGACCAATTTTAATAAATTTGTCATTTTTCAGGCCTTCAATGCTGATAATTTTAGTTCAACTACCTATTCCAGTCTAATGACCAAAGTAAATCATGAATGATTTGGGAGTTTGGATTTTCAAGGTCAGTCTTATAAAGGCTAATTACTTTCTTCCTGGATACTACATCTTTGGATAGCTGCCACAATATAGGAAGTTGTCCTTGATTCCCAATAAAAATGTTAAAGAATTCACCTTTCCCTTAATTACAGATAACTGAGAAGGCCCAGACAGATAGAGCATATAATCTAAGTCAGTTTTGCATAAGTTTAACTTTCTCAGAGATGCTCCTCTATTTGTTAATCTATAGAACTTGACAGGGAAATTCCTCTCTTTGGAAATAGTTGCACTTTAATTTGATGACCGTAGCAAATACCTGGTGTCATACAAAAAAATCTAATGGGAAAATGGGAGGCTTTACCTTTTACTGAGGAGAGACTGCTGTGGAATGTTTCACAGAATCTTCATAGGCAATGGGAGGTCCTTAGAACCTACCTGTCCTAACATTCACCAGTTCAGGAAGCCAGAAAAAAGGATGGATGTGGGAAGCAAGGTCTTCCTCAGCCCTGACCCCTCTCTGTAGCCTATTGGCAACAATTTATTATTGAAACTTTCCCACAATCACTTGATTATTTTGGTATCATTTGTAAAATGGTTCCTGGAAGTTTTTTTTTTTTTCCAAAATCTGACCAATCTGTAACAATTATTTCAGAGGATCCAATTCATTGTATAAGAGCAATTCACCTTAACTGGGTAGGCAAATTAACTACTCTGGCTAATTCATTAAGGAATAGGGCTTTGTATGAACATGAAGTATCACCTACCTAACAAATTATATAAGATAGACACTATAATTAGAATATGTACTGAGATATTTTTAATACAATTTCATTTTGGTGATTTCTTAATTTTGCTTCTCTTTGCATATGAAAATACCTGGAAGAAGAAAACAGAACATGGAAATGGTCCACTTACCAGTTAAAGCCATGCCAACTACTACAACTCCCTCCAAAATTTCTACTCGATGGAATAATGCTTTGGAACTAAGGTAGCAGGTCCGCTTGTGCTTTTTGCAGACATACTTCAGAATAGTCTTTGTACTCCACCAAAGACCCATGACTAGGAAGAAGGTTCCAGGGAGGGCATGACCTCTGAAACTCCCCATGACCTACAAAGATAAGAACATCCAGAAGATAGACATTTCATTTCTGGAACTAGGCCAAAACATCTTTTGTCCCCATAGAGTATACTGACTTCTATGATCATGGAAGCCTAGTAGAGCCCACCACAATGATGTCAGTGCCCATAGAGAAAATAAACACCTGCACTCACTGAACAGTTACCATGTATTGTAGACACCATGCCAAGTGTTTTACGTGCCATCTCAAACTTATTTTTTGAGACATATTCACTCATGAGGAATTATCCTATTTTCAGTTGAGATACAGGTTTAGAGAAGTTAAATGACTTGCCCAGATCTCACAACTATTAAGCAGTTGTTTTTGTTTTTTTTTTATGATAAAGAAGTTTGAATTTATGTTTTATAATTATAGATATCTACAGCATACTTTTTTTTAATTGTAAACAAATGGGTACAACTTGTTTCTCTGTACATGAAGTAGAGGCATACCATTTGTGTAATCATACATTTACATAGGATAATGGTGGTTGATTCATTCTGTTATTTTTTTCCTTCCCCCCATCCCTCCCACCCCTCTTTTCCCTCTATACAGTCCCTCCTTCCGCCATTCTCGCCTCCCTCCCACCCCCCATTATGTGTCATCATTCGCTTATTAGCGAGACCATTCGTCCTTTGGTTTATTGAGATTGGCTTAGCATGGTATTCTCCAATTTCATCCATTTGCCTGCAAATGCCATAATTTTATTATTTTTTATGGCTGAATAATATTCCATTGTGTGTGTATGTGTGTGTATGTGTGTATATATATGTATATATATCACAGTTTCTTTATCCATTCATCAGTTGAGGTGTATCCAGGTTGTTTCCACATTCTGGCTAATGTGAATAAAGCAGCAATAAACATTGATGTGGCTGAATCACTGTAGTATGCTGATTTTAAGTCCTTCGGGTATAGGCCAAGGAGTGGGATAGCTGAGTGAAATGGTGGTTCCATTCCAAGTTTTCTAAGGAATCTCTACACTGCTTTCCAGAGTGGCTGCACTAATTTGCAACCCCACCAGCAATGTATGAGTGTACCTTTTTCCCCATGTCCTCCCCAACACCTATTGTTGCTTGTATTCTTGATAATTGCCATTCTAATTGGGGTGAGATAGAAGCTTAGGGTAGTTTTGGTTTGCATTTCTCTTATTACTAGAGATGTTGAACATTTTTTCATATATCTGTTGATTGCTTGTAGATCTTCTCCTGTGAAGTGTCTGTTCATATCTTTAGCCCATTTGTTGATTGGGTTATTTGTATTCTTCGTGTAGAGTTTTTTGAGTTCTTTATATATTCTGGAAATTAGTGCTGTATCTGAAGTATGAGTGGAAAAGATAATCTTCCACTCTGTAGGCTCTCTCTTCACATTGCTGATAGTTCCCTTTGCTGAGAGAAAGCTTTTTAGTTTGAATCTATCCCAGTAATTGATTCTTGCTTTTATTTCTTGAGCTATGGGAGTCCTGTTAAGGAAGTCTGATCCTAAGCCGACATGTTGAAGATTTGGACCTACTTTTTCTTCTATAAGATGCAGGGTCTCTGGTCTGATTCCAAGGTCCTTGATCCATTGTGAGTTGATTTTTGTGCAGGGTGAGAGATAGGGATTTAGTTTCATTCTGCTGCATATGGATTTCCAGTTTTCCCAGCACCATTTGTTGAAGAGGCTATCTTTTCTCCATTGCATGTTTTTGGCACCTTTGTCTAGTATGAGAAAACTGTATTTATTAGGGTTTTGTCTGTGTCCTCTATTCTGTACCATTGATCTACCTGTCTATTTCGGTGCCAATCCATGCTGTTTTTGTTACTATTGCTTTGTAGTATAGTTGAAGTTCTGGTATTGCGATATACCCCCTGCTTCACTCTTCCTGCTAAGGATTGCTTTAGCTATTCTGGGTTTCTTATTCTTCCAGATGAATTTCATGATTGATTGCTCTATTTCTGTGAGGTACATCCTTGGGATTTTAATTGGAATTTCATTGAATCTGTATAGCACTTTAGGTAGTATGGCCATTTTGACAATATTAATTCTTCCCATCCAAGAACATGGGAGATCTTTCCATCTTCTAAGGTTTTCTTTAATTTCTTTCTTTAGTGTTCTGTAGTTCTCATTGTAGAGGTCTTTTACCTCTTCTGTTAGATTGATTCCCAAGTATTTTATTTTTTTCGAGGCTATTGTGAATGGGGTAGTTTTCCTAACTTCTCTTTCTGAGGATTCATCACTTATGAATTAAAATGCATTAGATTTATGAGCATTGATCTATATCCTGCTACTTTACTGAAATCACTTATGTGTTCTAAAAGTTTTCTGGTGGAATTTCCTGGTTCCTCTAAATATATAATCATGTCATCAGCAAATAGGGATAGTTCAAGTTCTTCTTTTCCTATTCGTATCCCTTTAATTTTTTTGCTCTAATTACTCTGGCTAGAGTTTCAATGACAATGTTGAGTTTGGGAGAGTTCCCTCCTCTTCTATTTCATGGAATACTTTGAGGGGTATTGGAATGAGCTCTTCTTTAAAGGTTTTGTAGAACTCGGCTGAGAACACATCTGGTCCCAGACTTTTCTTTGTTGGTAGACCTTTGATGACTTCTATTTCATTGCTTGAAATTGATCTACTTAAATTGTGTATGTCCTCCTGGTTCAGTTTAGGTAATTCATATGTCTCTAGAAACCTGTTGATATCTTCGAGATTTTCTAATTTTTTGGAGTATAGATTTTCAAAATAGCGTCTAATTATGTTTTGTATTTCAATCATGTCTGTCGTGATATTTCCTTGTTCATTCTGAATTTTAGTAATCTGAGTTTTCTCTCTCCTTCTCTTTGTTAGTGTGGCTAAGGGTTTATCAATTTTGTTTATTTTTTCAAAGAACCAACTTTTTATTTTGTCAGTTTTTTCAATTGTTTCTTTTGTTTCAGTTTCATTGATTTCAGCTCTGATTTTAACTATTTCCTGTCTTCTACTACTCTTTCTTAGTGTGTACAGCATACTTTTATAAAATAAAAAGAGTACAAGTAACTGTTACAGAGATAGTTAATTTGTGCTTTATTTCCCCATTCAAACTAATAATTATGAAATATTTTCTGCCACCTCCATCAAACATCTCCCAAAGCAGCATATAAGTATGCATTTTTGTATTCTTTTATTTGCTTAGTGACCCAAAAAAGTTAATATATACATTATATATATATGTATGTGTGTGTGTAAATTTATATGTAGAAAGAGAAAAAATATATATGTATATATGAATATATGCAGAGACACAAAGGGAGAAGGAGAATTTATTTCTCAATTTTATTTTTTTTAATTTAAAAAATTTTTTTAAAAATTTTTACAGGCTGCATTTTGATTCATTGTACACAAATGGGGTACATCTTTTCATTTCTATGGTTGTGCACAATGCAGATTCATACTATTCGTGAAATCATACATGTACATAGGGTAATGATGTCTGTCTCATTCCACCATTTTTCATATCCCCACTCCCTCTCATTTCCCTCTCTGTAATCCAAAGTTCCTCCATTCTTCTCTCACCCCCCACCCACCCCTCCCATTATATATCATCATCCACTTATCAGGGAAAACATTCAGCCTTTGGTTTTTTGGGATTGACTTAGTTCACTTAGCATGATATTCTACAATTCCATCCATTTATCTGTTTTGTTGTTTTTAACAACAACAAAAGTTCAAAAGGATTTCTTAAAAACTTAGTATGAACTTCCCCATACAGTTGTTCTTTAAGCATATTTAAAGGAAAGTAATATGAAACTATGGCCTTTTTGTTCAAAATTTGAAATGATGTGAAACTGTCTACAATTTTTCTCTAATGAACATTAGTGGTCTCTTTCACACACTGGTGTCTTGATTTTTGATACCTTGAGTCTTTAAAGAAAAATTGTTACTTAACCTCTCTGAGCCTTAGTTCTTAATTAATAAACGGAGGAGGTAGACCTCAATGATATCTGGAGTTCCTGCTTTAACAGTCTCTGATTCATTATCCTAATGCACCTCTTTATTTATGTCTAGGCAATCATATGAGATTAAAAAATACTTCCCTGTGGAATTGAAAAATGTCTTAGCTTTTCCAGAAAAGAATATTTATTTAAATGATTTGAGGGCCCTTAAACATCTTCCTTTGTACAGGAAACACCTGCAGGAATTTATCCTGAAGATATAGTTGGAAATAAGATAACCAAATTAAAAACAACATATATGTCAAAAATTAGCATAACAATTAACTAAATTATGCAGTTCCTAAAGTACCATTTTAAAATAACCTAAATGAAGGGGGACATATTTAGTAAAAAGAATTGCATGAAAAATGAGGGGCAGAGGTTTTAGACTCAGACTGAGTAAATGTAAATACCAACTCCATCACTTACTAGCTACATGGTTTTTGTCAAGTTACTTAACTTTTTTAGTGCCTCAGCTTCTTCTACTGTCAAATGGGACAAATAGCTGAACCCACCTCATAAAACGTGCTACTCCAAAGCAAATAATGTACAGTACTAACAAATAAGTTCGTGCTATCCTCAGTCCACCTCAAACTACCAGAGTCAAACCAAGGTAATACCAAATGAACAACTCTTCTTGCATAATACAGAAAAGCAAGATGCTCCCCAGCATTTCTTTTGACCACCATTCATGCTGCCTATAACATTTCATCTGCTATTGCCTTAGAGGTTACTGAGATCTTCAGTGGTGATCATCTTTACTGTAATTAGAGAATAAACTCATTGAAAGCAGAAACTATAAATCTATTCTTTCTAGTTCTCATTGGGCCTTTATATACTATAAAGTTGTAAATGAACTACAGTAATTCTGCTCTTATAATACAAGATCCTTTATTTACATGATGTCTCTACTCTGATGTCCCAAAGGCCATCTCATACTCAACATACCCCAAATTGAACTAATCATCTTATCTACCCAGGAACTTTCTGCCAGTTACTTATTTTTGGTTGACAACATTGCCCAAAACCAAAATATGAAAATCTTCCCAGAGTCAGGCTATTTCCCTAAAACCTAATTAATTATGGGACTTATTGCCTTGGTAGTCTAACATCAGTTCTTCCTTGCACCAAACTTAGCTGACTTCCTCTAGTCCCTTCAGCTTCATATGCTCGAGGAAATCCTCCCTGACCGCCAAAATAGGGTGGGCCCTGTTACACCGTCTCAGGAAACCAGCCGTCACTTTAATGGATTATTTGTGTGATTGGTTATGGAACATGGGTCCTCCTCATTAGCCTCTATGATCATCTTGTGAGAGTCTATATAGCTAGCAATTAGGGACACTGAGAAGTTAGGGAACGGAATCACTTTTTTTTTTTTCCTGAGGATCCCCAGTATATTTAAAAATAAAAGTAAATGTCAAACAGGATTATAAAAATTGTTGCTTTAAAATGTTTAGAATTACCTAATAAATACTTTGAATATACAGGTAAAACATACCATCTATCTCATAGAAAGCAGGCAATTTTATAATCCAGGACTCTGCTACATGTGCAGCCCTACACCAAACAGTCCTTCCAACCCAACTCCATGACCATCTAAGAGACACCCGCTTCCCCACAGAATGGGAGGACCAACATCTGTCAGCATGCCCAGTGGAAGGCAAGGAGGAGGCCATGGGAAGTGGCTGATGGTTTTTAAAGAAAGCTGTGAAGTGATCAGTGGGAAAAGAAACAAATCCTTCCTACTCCAGTACAGAATTTTTGTATGTCAGGCCTTTAATCTGAAACAATACAGTAGTCCCAATCTTTCTATGTTTAAAAGGCTCAAAGTATATTTGCCTGGTTAAGGGACCCAGGTATGGCAATGAAAACAGCATTCATTTTATTTCACTTTCATTGTAGAGAGAAACAAAATTGCCTGTACCTTCAAATATCACTTCACTCTTACCTTTTAGAAACCATTACCCATCAATCTTGTTCTCTGATTTACTATCAACTACAGGTGCATCTTAGTCCTTGTTAAAACTAAGTACAGTAGGAGAGTTTGACAAGATCTAAATCCGGTGTAGGCACATTCTTCTTTGAAAAAACAAAACCAAAAACACAACTGCTTTCCTCACCCACAAAGCAGAACATACTTGCCAAGCAGCCAGCAGAAACCCTGGGAGAAACACCAACGGTAGGAAACAAAGACCCTTCTTCAGGACTCCCTGCCTGATTCCCACCTGAAAGACCTAATCACTGGCCTCTAGATGTGGCACATCCTAAGAATCATACTTCTCCCTCATCCAAAGAAACCTGTCCCTCCTATGATATCCAATATCATCCTCTGGAATGAAGACAAGAAAAAAGTTCCTAATATTCCCATTGGCCCCTCTGCTGACCATCCATGTCTCCCTCTCTCTCTCTCTCTCTCTCTCTCTCTCTCTCTCTCTCTCTCTCTCTCTCTCTCTCTCTCACACACACACACACACACACACGCGCGCGCGCGCGCACGCTCCCTACTCAAAAGAGAAATATTTTTAAACTCTAGCACTTAAAGATAATTTTGGGGAAATTCCAAGATCTAAATCAAGTGTTAGGTGTTAATTCTCAGGTGTTATAGCCACACAAACCACAGACCAGGTCTATACATAAAAAAGAGGAGAGAACTCAAAATAACCCAGAGAAAGAGGTTCAACAATTTTATTGGTAGAATCTCAATCAAATAGATACTTCAGTATAAGATGAACACTATAATGAGAAAAAAGCTTAAATTAGAATTTCATAGTAAGCCACTACCTCCCCCCAAATATATCTAGGTCTTAATTAGTGACATATTTTAAGATACATCTGTAACTCCAAACAAACTTGAACTTCATTTTACTCTTTGCTTCAGTCACAGTAAAGTGTATACAGGCATATGTAGCTTTAAAATTCCTTGATTCTCCATCTTTTCACACCAGCACTTTCCCTAATTTGAATTGTTTTGAAAGAATTTTCTTAGTTAAATTGTCCTTACCTTCTTCACACTCTCCTCAATGTCAAGTCCAACTCAATTCTCTTCTTCTAAGAATTTACAATGGTTCCAGACTCCAAAGGGAAAATCTGATGCTGATTGGCCCTCCTCCTAATTTGAGACTAAACCAATGTTCTCCTTTTTCCAGCGTGGCTTTGAGCAGATAAATCTTCAACTATGTCACAATGTATTTAAATCCAGGGAACACGCCCTTTTGAACATGCTTCTTCCTTGTCCAATCATTGTGCCACAGACTAGTTCCAGGTAAGACTCACCTTGTTATCCTGCCTCCCAGGCCATAAGCCTCAGTCAGCTCTGAGAACCAAAGACAACAGAACACATTACCTCTCTTTCAGGCCATCAAGATGGACAGAAGACAGATGGAATGTTAATAGGAGCAATAACAACTGATCATGTTCCATAAGTCCTAAGAAGATAAACCAGTTTCTAACATGCAGCACCTCAAGAAAGAAGTTGCCAAAGGTGTCAAGGTTGAGTCAGACTCAAAACTGAAGTTATAAGAATGAGAAAAATTAATGGAACAAAACTGCTACAACTCTACAATAGAGCTCAAAGCATTTGGAAACTACCCTAGTCATCGCCTACATTGCACAGTAGCGACTCAGGGCTCAAGACTAGACATGACCCTACTTATACACAAAGCTTGCAATATACTGAGGAACCCAGAAAAAGAGAAACCTGTCCCTTACTAACAAGGTACAAGTTTTACGAGAGTTGTTAAGGTGACTGGATGCCTAACATGGGGAGAAGTCTCCATCTGAGAAGGGCATATGGAAATGAGTAGTTCTGAAACAGTGTCCTGAATGACGAACCCACAGTGACCAGGGGACGATGGACAGGCAGCACCACACCAGTGGAGAGTGGCCTGAGTGAAATGATGCAGGAGTGAGAGTTTTGCAAGAGGGTTTCTCAATTACCCTCAGCTCAGCCCCACCCAGTACTCCAGTACCCCAAAGGTAAGAGGGTTCCTTAAAGGTAAGATAATACTGCCAAGATGCAGTAATCTTATTTGAATAATAAAAAGAACAGGTTTTGATTTGCATTTCCCTGATGAGCAGTGACATTGAGCATTTTTTCATGTAACCGTTGGCTATTGGTATGCCTTCTATTGAGAAATGTCTTTTGCCTAATTTTTAATCAGATTACTTAGCATTTTTTTCTTTGAGCTGTTTGGGTTCCTTACATAGTTTGAATGTTAACCCCTTTCAGTTGCATCACTTGCAAACATTTTCTCCCATTCTATAGGTGGTCTCTTTGTTCTGTTTCTTTTGCTGTGCAGAGTTTTTTAGCTTGTTATAATCCTATTTGCCTACTTTTGTCTTTTTGTTCCCTCTACTGTTGTGTTCTTATCCAAAATATTGCTTTGCCCTAATTAGAACAGCTATTATCCAAAAGATGTTTAAAAATAACAAATGCAGGCAAGAAGGTAGAGAAAGGGGAGCTCCTATACACTGTTGGTGGGACATAAATTAACGCAGTCATTAAGGAAAACCACATGGAGATTCTTCAAAAAATTAAAAATAGAAATACTATAAAACCCAGTAATCCCACTTCTAAGCATATATCCAAAGGAAGTGAAATCAGCATATCAAAGAGAGAACTGCACTCTCATTTTTATGGCAGCATTATTCACAAAAGCCAAGACATGGAGTCAATCTGAATACCCATCAACAGATGACTGGATAGAGAAAATGTGGTACATATACATAGTTAAATACTATTCCACTGTAAAATGGATGAAATCCTGGCTTTAGCAGCATGGATAAACCTGGAGAACATTATGATAAGTAAAATAAGCTAGACACAGAAAGAAAAATACCACATGATCTCACACATATGTGGAGTCCAAAGAAGTTGATCTTAAAGAAGTGAAGAGTAGAATAGTGGTAACCAGAGGTGAAGAAGGGAGAGAAGAGGGCTAGGCAGAGACTGATCAATGAGTACAAAGTTGTAGTTAGGAAGAATAAATTCTGGTGTTCTACACAGTAGGGAGATAAAATTTAACAACATCATATATTTCAACATAGCTAGAAGAGAGAATTTTGGATGTTCTCATCATAATGAATGACAAAGGTATGAGGTGATGAATATATGCTATACCATGATTTAATTATTACACAATGTATACCTGTATCAAAACGTCACACTGCACCCCATCAATGTGTCTAATTGTTTGTCAGTTAAAAACAACATTTAAAAATAAATGAATCTTATGGAATAAATTTTTTAAAAAAGAGTAGGAAGAATCACCCAGTAAGTTCTAAGAGCAACCTCATTTCATCCTGGAATCAAACCCTCAGCTTTCCAAATACTATTGAGCGATTCTGTCTAGTCTGCTTAACCTTGCTATGATTCTTCCAGGGAAAGGTAATATATACTTACCTGCAGTATGCACATATTAAGTAATAGATAAACATATTTATCCTATTTAATAGCTGAAAAAGGTTGGTGGGAAATTTCATAGCCCCAGGCAGGGTCTCAAATGCTCAGTTCCTGACATTCTGAACATATATTTCCTTCCCTTCTCCACCCTGCTTTTTCCCTCTCAGAACTCTTAGATGACTGTGTACCATTTGCTCTTGTTCACACACTAACTCAACATGTAGTGAATACCAACTGCTTTGCAGGCACTGTACAGATATGTAGAAATAAAAACAACTGCCTTCGGGGAAAGGTAAGTACATAAATTATTCTAGACTATTGTGAGACTTGTGCAGAGAGAAATGGGAACAGGAAAAAGCAAGAACCTGACCCTAACCTGGAGAGCCAGAAGCTGCTATTTTGTCTGTATACAAGTCTTATTCCCCCTTTCAATGTTAAGCCCATGGCAAGCAGGAGCTATGTTACCCATAATGCTTTGCACCTACTTACCACTCAATAAATGGCTAACAAATGATGAGGTCCTGCCAGGGCTTCATCTCCCCAGAACACTGGCCTAGCAAATAACCAACATCAAAAAATATCTGGAAAGGTTAATAAAATGCATATTCTTGGGCCCCACCTCAGACCTAGTGAATGTATCAGTAGGGGAAAACTGAGGAGTCTACATTTTTACTAAGCACATGTCAGTTGACTTTTATTTTCTCGAGTTTTTAGGCTTATGGTGTGTGGAGACATGCAGAATAGCACCAATGCATAGATTTAATTATGATTGCCCATCACCACACCCTAAACACCATTTGTCTTCTGTAAATTTCATGTGTACCAGAATGACAATCTGGCTCCATTGGAAGAATAGCCATCATAGGTGCCACAGCTTTATTTTATTGTATCTATTTGGATCTCTTTTATATCTCTGCTTCTTGTTCCCATTGCCAACTTCTCTGTCTTTCAATAACCAAAACCATTCATGGCACAGTCTACTTTTAACCAAACATATAAAATGATAAACAGAACTCTAAACTTGAACATATAAAACAGGGTGAAACAATCTAAAGACTTGTGTCTTAAAAAACAAAACAAACAAATAAAAAGTAAGAGCAAATGTCAAGTTGCATCACCTGCCTGTAACCAACTTCAAAGTAAATAGGAGCCTGGACTATTTCTGTTAGTAGTGATGCACCTGCGGCATGAAGGAAGCTTGCATTGGATGAACGCCCACTACGTGCTAATAACTCCTCATTCATCTGTTTGCTTTATCTTTGAGACAAACCAAGGAAGTGTTATTAGCTCCACAAACATGTGTAGAGTGCACCCATGTGAGAAAACCCAAAAGAACCCAAGGGATTTGATGACTGCTATGGCTTAAAGCCTCCTCCAAAACTCATGTTGAAATTTAATTGTCACTGTAATGGTTAAGAGGTGATTAGTTCATAAGGACTCCACCCTCATGGTGGATTTAGGCCACCATCACAGGATTGGATCATTTATATAGAGAGGAGGTTGTTTTAAAAGAAATGTTGTCTTCCTTGGCTTCCTATTTCTCATACTCTTTGGCCACAGGATGCTTTTCATCATATTGGCTGACAAGAAGGCCCTCACCAGATGCTGGCACCTTGATATTGGGCTTCCCAACCTCCAGAACTATGAGAAATAAACTTCTTTTCCTTATAAATTATCCAGTTCTTAGTATTCTTTTATAGTAGCAAAAAAATGGACTAAGACAATAACTTGCTCTTGGCATAGAGATTGTAAAGATCAGGGCCAGGTTTACAAAATCTTCATATATTTGATTTCAAATCCCACACAATTCCCCCTCAAAGAAGGTCAAAGACTAGAAAAGGTTTTCCAATAACCCCATCAAACAATCTCAACCAAATACCTTCGAATAGGTTACCACAGGAAAAAAGATACTTCCTGGTCCTTTTACCACTGAGCTATCTGTACATGAAAAGTAGGTGAACTTTTGCATATTAAGCTGTCAGCATTTGTAAAGGAGGTCATGCTTTGCATATAACCAGTATTTATTTACCACCACTGTAGCATAAGGCAAAGAGCACAAGGCTGACAACAAGTACTGCTGGGTCAAGTAGTCTATAATGACTTCATTTGCTATAGTTGACAAAGGTCAGCACACTAGCAATCTAGCAATGAGCATCAGGCTAATCATTAGTAATGTGAAAAGAACTTAAAGAGTTTATTCTGTAATTCCCAAATTCATGCTACTTTATAACTCAATTCAAGTCCACGAACAATCATTAAGCACTTCATATGTATCTGAAGATCTGCTTCAAGTAACAGGGGACTCCATGGTAAGCAAACGCACCAGTTTTCTATTGTTATTATAACTAATTACTAGAATTAAGTAGATTAAAACAATATGGATTTATTATCTTACAATTCCTCTCACTAGGTTTTCAGGGTGTCCACAAAAGCTGCTCAACACTCCTGTCACTAAAATCAAGCTACTCCTCCATCAAAGCCGTAACTACATTATTTTCAAGAAGCTTTAAGGGGGGAATCCATTTCCCTCCCTCTGCCAGCTTCTAGAGTCCTCTCCATTCCTTAGCTCATAGTCCCCCTTCCTCCACTTCCAGAGTCAATGACGTTCCGTGTCTCTGACTATTCTTCCTTAGTCACATATTCTCCTGACTCTGAACTCCGCTGGTGAATGTACTTCTCACTTTTTAAGTAACCATGTGATCATTCTGAGCCTGCTCAAATAATCCAGGATAATCCCTCCATCGCTTGATCACACATCTGCAAAATTCTTTTTGCCAGGTAACATAATAATATTCATGAATTCCAGGAATTGAGACACAGGGGAAGGTGTAGAATCATTATTTTGCATACCACAGAAATATATAAGGGCTTTATAATATGGTAGGACAAAGAAGAAATTCCCAGTAGGGACTAGGATACCAAAGAGAGAAGCTAATATTTATAGTAGAGGAATAAAATGTTATAGGTGTGCGGTGAACCTTGAGTAACAGGTAGGATGTTGAAAGGTGGAGCTAAAAAAGGAGCATTCCAGATGTAAAGAGCAGCATGAACAAACCCATGTGACACTGCATCAACAAAAGCAGGGGAAGCAGCCCAGCTCCCTCCGGTGGGAAGCGCCTTTCTAGGCTAGCTTCTCGGAGCAGACCGCCCAGTGAGAGCCTTTCTACGCAGAGCCAGCCACAAGTCCCCAAGCCAGAGGAGACCTCCGACCCGCAAGCAGCTTCTGGGACCAGGGCTGGGCAGCCAGAGACCTCTCCAGGCGGCCTTGCCCCCCTCCAGCTGCAGGCTTTTTCCACGGGGCGATCCAAGATAGCGGACTAGAGGGTGACTGCATCTCCAGTCTCTCCAGAACCCAGGACTCAAGAAGGGGAGGCATTGAGAAACTCGGACTAAAATAGAACCACAGGGTGAGTCTCCCCCACCCAGTGAAGCTCAGCTGGGCGGCAGGCCCAGATTCGGGTGGCTTATTAGAGTAGGACAGGGCAGATAGCGTCTCCCCCAGGAAGCTCTGTGCAGTCTGGCGGTGGGCTCCTCCCTCAGGGCCAGATTCTCCAGCTTTGCCCCCCAGTGAGACCTTTCTGCACAGAACCAGTATGCGGCCAGCTCCGCCCGCCATCAGGTTGCTTCAGAGACCAGCACAGGGCAGCCAGGGACTTCTTCAAGCAGCCCGGCTCCCTCCGGCGGGAAGCGCCTTTCTAGGCTAGCTTCTCGGAGCAGACCGCCCAGTGAGAGCCTTTCTACACAGAGCCAGCCACAAGTCCCCAAGCCAGCAGAGACCTCTGACCCGCAAGCAGCCTCTGGGACCAGGGTAGGGCAGCCAGAGACCTCTCCAGGTCTCTCTCCCTGGAACCAGTAGCGGGCTAGGGGCACTGTTCTTCGGAAGCACTGCATTATCAAGTTACTCCAAGACTTCAGGCTACTGAAGGCTGGTAGGTGATACACTGGAAATCTACAGGGACACTATAAGCCAATAGAGGAAATCTGCAATATCACAGAGTCCCACTGACATCTGACCAATATGAGAAAACAAGGAAAATGTCCCAAACAAACCTAGATACTATATCAATAAAACCCAATGATAGCACAGCAGAAGAAATGTCCGAAAGGGAGTTCAGAATGTATATAATTAAAACAATCAGGGAAGCAAACGAGGAGATGAAAGAGCAAATGCAGGCATTAAATGATCGCACCAATCAACAGTTAAAAGAGCAAATATGGGAAGCAAAAGAGCATTTCAATAAAGAGTTAGAGATATTGAAAAAAAAAACAAACAGAAATCCTTGAAATGAAGGAAACAATAAACCAAGTTAAAAACTCCATAGAAAGCATAACCAATAGGATAGAACACCTTGAAGACAGAACCTCAGATATTGAAGACAAAATATTAAATCTTGAAAACAAGGTTGAACAAACAGAGAAGATAGTAAGAAATCATGAACAGAATCTACAAGAACTATGGGATATCATGAAGAGGCCAAATTTAAGAATTATTGGGATTGAGGAAGGCTTAGAGAAACAGACCAAAGGAATGAACAATCTATTCAATGAAATAATATCAGAAAATTTCCCAAATCTGAAGAATGAAATGGAAAACAAAGTTCAAGAGGCTTATAGGACTCCAAATATACAAAATTACAACAGACCCACACCAAGGCACATTATAATGAAAATACCTAACATACAAAATAAAGACAGAATTTTAAAGGCTGCAAGAGAAAAGAATCAAATTACATTCAGGGGGAAACCAATAAGAATATCAGCAGATTTTTCAATCCAGACCCTAAAAGCTAGAAGGGCCTGGAACAACATTTACCAAGCCCTGAAAGAAAACAGATGCCAACCAAGAATCTTATACCCAGCAAAACTTACTTTCAGATTTGACGATGAGATAAGATCCTTCCATGATAAACAAAAGCTAAAGGAAGTTACAAAAAGAAAGCCGGCATTACAGAACATTCTCAGCAAAATATTCCATGAGGAAGAGATGAAAAACAATGATGCAAATCAGCAACGGGAGGAACTAGCCTAAAGGAATAGCCAAATAAAGGAGACACCAAATCATGTCAAAAAACAAAAATGAGTCAAATGACTGGGAATACAAATCATATCACAATAATAACCCTGAATGTTAATGGCCTGAACTCATCAATCAAAAGACATAGATTGGCAGATTGGATTCAAAAGAAAAATCCAACAATATGCTGCCTACAAGAGACTCATCTTATAGAAAGAGATACCGATAGACTAAAGGTGAAAGGATGGGAAAAAATATACCATGCACACGGACACGGCAAAAAAGGTGGAGTATCCATCCTCATTTCAGATAATGTGAACTTCAAGCCAAAACTAGTCAGAAGGGATAAAGAAGGACATTACATGCTGCTTAAGGGAAGCATAAATCAGCAAGACATAACAATCATAAATATCTATGCCCCGAACATTGGCTCATCCATGTACGTCAAACAAATCCTTCTCAATTCCAGAAATCTAATAGACCACAACACAATAATACTAAGCGAATTTAACACACCTCTCTCACTGCTGGATAGATTGTCCAAACAAAAATTGAATAAAGAAACCATAGATCTCAATAACACAATCAACAATTTAGACTTAACCAACTTATATAGAATATACCATCCCACAAAGAACGAATAAACTTTCTTCTCAGCAGCACATGGATCATGTTTTATGCCACAAAGCTACTGTTAGCAAATACAAGAAGATAGAGATACTACCTTGTACTCTATCAGATCATAATGGATTGAAATTAGAAATAAATGACAGAATAAAAAACAGAAACTTATCCAATATGTGGAGATTAAATAATACACTATTATACGATGAATGGATAACAAAAGACATCAGGAGGGAAATTAAAAAATTCTTAGAAGTAAATGAGAACAAAGACACATCATATCAAAACCTCTGGGACACTATGAAAGCAGTACTTAGAGGAAGATTTATTTCATGGGGCGCATTCAACAAAAGAAGTAGAAATCAACAAATAAACGACGTAACACTACAGCTCAAAGCCCTAGAAAAAGAAGAGCAGATCAACAACAAAAGTAGTGGAAGACAAGAAATAGTTAAAATCAGAGCCGAAATCAACAAAATTGAAACAAAAGAAACAATCGGAAAAATTAACAAAATAAATAGTTGGTTCTTTGAAAAAATAAACAAAATTGATAAACCCTTAACCACACTAACAAAGAGAAAGAGGGAGAAAACTCAAATTACTAAAATTCAGAATGAACAAGGAAATATCACAACAGACACGAGTGAAATACAAAACACAATTAGAAGCTATTTTGAAAATCTATACTCCAACAAAGCAGAAAACCTCAAAGACATCAACAAGTTTCTAGAGACATATGAATTACCTAAACTGAACGAGGAGGACATACACAACTTAAATAAATCAATTTCAAGCAATGAAATAGAAGAGGTCATCAAAAGCCTACCAACAAAGAAAAGTCTGGGACCAGATGGGTTCTCAGCCGAGTTCTACAAAACCTTTAAAGAAGAGCTCATTCCAATACTTCTCAAAGTATTCCATGAAATAGAAGAGGAGGGAACCCTCCCAAACTCATTCTATGAAGCCAATATCACACTGATACCTAAACCAGACAGAGACACTTCTAGGAAAGAAAATTTCAGAACAATATCCTTAATAAACATCGACCCAAAAATTCTCAACAAAATTTTAGCAAATCGCATACAAAAATATATTAAAAAGATAGTGCACCATGATCAAGTGGGTTTCATCCCAGGGTTGCAAGGTTGGTTCAACATCAGGAAATCATTAAATGTCATTCACCATATCAACAGACTAAAAGTTAAGAATCACATGATTATTTCAATAGATGCAGAAAAAGCATTCAATAAAATATAGCATCCCTTCATGCTCAAAACACTAGAAAAAATCGGGGTAGTGGGAACATTCCTTAACATTGTAAAGGCCATCTACGCTAAGCCCATGGCCAATATCATTCTAAATGGTGAAAAACTGAAAGCATTCCCCCTAAAAACTGGAACAAGGCAGGATGCCCTCTTTCACCACGTCTATTCAACATCATTCTTGAGACTCTAGCCAGAGCAATTAGACAAAACAAAGAAATTAAAGGGATACGAATTGGAAAAGAAGAACTCAAACTATACCTGTTCGCTGATGACGTGATTATATATTTAGAGGAACCTGGAAATTCCACCAGAAAACTTTTAGAACTCATAAGTGAATTCAGTAAAGTAGCAGGTTACAAGATCAATGCTCATAAATCCAATGCATTTTTATACATAAGTGATGAATCTTCAGAAAGAGAAGTTAGGAAAACTACCCCATTCGCAATAGCCTCGAAAAAAATAAAATACTTGGGAATCAATCTCACAAAAGAGGTGAAAGACCTCTACAATGAGAACTACAGAACACTAAAGAAAGAAATTAAAGAAAACCTTATAAGATGGAAAGATCTCCCATGTTCTTGGATAGGAAGAATTAATATTGTCAACATGGCCATACTACCAAAAGTGCTATACAGATTCAATGCAATTCCAATTAAAATCCCAATAATGTACCTTACAGAAATAGAGCAAGCAATTATGAAATTCATCTGGAAGAATAAGAAACCCAGAATAGCTAAAGCAATCCTCAGTAGAAAGAGCGAAGCAGGGGATATAGCAATACCAGATCTTCAACTCTATTACAAAGCAATAGTAAAAAAAACGGCATGGTATTGGTACCAAAATAGACAGGAAGATCAATGGTACAGAATAGAGGACATGGACACAAACCCAAATAAATACAATTTTCTCATACCAGACAAAGGGGCCAAAAATATGCAATGGAGAAAAGATAGCCTCTTCAACAAATGGTGCTGGGAAAACTGGAAAACCATATGCAACAGAATGAAATTAAACCCCTATCTCTCACCCTGCACAAAACTCAACTCAAATTGGATCAAGGACCTCGGAATCAGAGCAGAGACCCTGCATCTTATAGAAGAAAAAGTAGGTCCAAACCTTCAACTTGTTGGCTTAGGATCAAACTTCCTTAACAGGACTCCCATAGCACAAGAAATAAAAGCAAGAATCAACAACTGGGATAGATTCAAACTAAAAAGCTTTCTCTCAGCAAAGGAAACTATCAGTAATGTGAAGAGAGAGCCTACAGAGTGGGAGAATATCTTTGCCACTCATACTTCAGATAGAGAGCTAATTTCCGGAATCTATAAAGAACTCAAAAAAACTCTACAAATAATCCAATCAACAAATGGGCTAAGGAAATGAACAGACACTTCACAGAAGAAGATGTACAAGCAATCAACAAACATATGAAAAAATGTTCAACATCTCTAGTAATAAGAGAAATGCAAATCAAAACCACCCTAAGATTCCATCTCACCCCAATTAGAATGGCGATTATCAAGAACACAAGCAACAATAGGTGTTGGCGAGGATGTGGGGAAAAGGGTACACTCATACATTGCTGGTGGGGTTGCAAATTTGTGCAGCCACTCTGGAAAGTAGTATGGAGATTCCTCAGAAAACTTGGAATGGAACCACCATTTGACCCAGCAATCCCACTCCTTGGCCTATACCCAAAGGACTTAAAATCAGCATATTACAGAAATACAGCCACATCAATGTTCATAGCTGCTCAATTCACCATAGCCAGATTGTGGAACCAACCTAGATGCCCTTCAGTTGATGAATGGATAAAGAAACTGTGGCATATATATACAATGGAATATTACTCTGCCATGAAGAATGATAAAATTATGGCATTTGCAGGCAAATGGATGAAATTGGAGACTATCGTGCTAAGTGAGATAAGCCAATCTCAAAAAACCAAAGGACGAATGATCTTGCTGATAAGCGGATGAGGACATATAATGCGGCGTAGGAGGGGTTAGCGTTAGGGTTAGGGTTAGGTTTAGGGTTAGGGATAAGGAGGGTGGTAAGAATGGAGGAAGGAAGGACTGTATAGAGGGAAAAGAGGGATAGGAGGTGTGGGGGGAAGGGAAAAAATAACAGAATGAATCAAACAACATTGCCCTATGTAAATCTATGATTTTTAATAAAAAAAAATGGAAAAAAAATAAATGCTACCAAAAAAAAAAAAAAAAAAAAAACCAGATGCAGGGCACAATAGAAAGTACAACTAGAACCCATACACACAGGAGAAGTTGGTAAGCGACAAAAATGGCAATACAAATCACACTCAGTGAGAATTGCATTTCTATTCTTGGATAAAAATTAAACTAGATCCATACTCACACCAGACTAAAAATTAAATTCCAGGCATACTAAAGACCTGATAGTGAAAATCAAATTTTAAAGCATTTTTGAAGAAAAGAACATTTAAATATTCTTATGACTTTGGGATAAGGAACTTTTAAAAACAAGATACAAAAAGCAAAATAAAAATAAAGGAAAAGACTGAGAAATTTGAAATATAAAGTCATGTACACATTGACATTCACAATTTAAAAAAAGATCTTTTTTGAAGCCATAGAAGGACAGCATGCCTTTATTTTATTTGTTTATTTTTATGCAGTGCTAAAGATTGAACCCCGTGCCTCACACGTGCTAGGCAAGTGCTTTGCCACTGAGCTACAGCCCCGGCCCCTCAAAATTTTGGCATACAAATGGCAAACACACACATGAAAAGATACTTGACATCACTGGTCATCTGGGAAACTCTAATTAAAATAATATACACCAAAATTATATATATATACATATATATGTATATATAATATATCCTAATACACACTCACTTGAATGACTAGATTTAAAAAGATGACTATACCAAGTATTGACAAGAATGTGGACCAACAGGAACTCTTACACACTGCAGGTGAGAACAGAAATGGTTCAGTCTCATTGAAAAATAGTTTCCTAATTATTAAAATGTTGTATTAGTATCATATATTTGTTATTATTGATAAATAAATATTTATGCATCATTATTAACAATTAACATCCCTGATTTACATTAGGGTTCATTCTTTGTGTTTTACAATTCTGTGAGTTTTGGCAAATATGTAAAGTCTTGTAAACATAATTAAAGTATATCATACATTAAAATCTGTGTTCCATCTATTTATCCCTCCCTCCCTGTGGACTCCTAGCAACCACTGATTTTTTAAAAATATGTCTACAATTTTGTCTTTTTGAAAATGGTATATATTTAGAATCATACCGTGTAGCCTTTTCAGACTAGCTCCTTTAACACAGAAATATGCATTTGTCTTCTCCATGTTTTCTTGTGACTTGAGATCTTATTTCTTTTTATTGCTAAGTAATATTTCATTGCATGGATGTGACAGAGTTTCTTTAACCACTCAACTACCAAAGGATATCTTGGTCCTTGCCAAGTTTTGGCAATTGTGATAAAGCTGCTGTTAACATTAATGTGCAGACCTTTGTACAAATATAAGTTCTTGAATATTTGATTAAAATCTAGGAGCACAAACTTGGCTCATATAGCAGGACTGTGCTTAGATATGTTAAGAAATTGCCAATTCCAATTAAAATCCCAATGACATTTCTCACAGAAATAGAGAAAGCAATCATGAAATTCATCTGGAAGAACAAAAGACGCAGAACGGCCAAGGCATTCCTGGGCAGGAAGAGTGATGCAGGAGGTATCACAATACCAGACATTAAACTATACTACAGAGCAATAGTAACAAAAACGGCATAGTTTTGGCACCAAAATAGACAGGCAGACCAATGGTACAGAATAGAAGACACAGAGACACACCCACTTAAGTACAGTTATCTCATACTAGACAAAGGTGCCAAAAACATACAATGGAAAAAAGATAGACTCTTTAACAAATGGTGCTGGGAAAACTGGAAATCCATATGCAGTAAAATGAAATTAAACTCCTATCTCTCACCCTGTACAAAACTCAACTCAAAATGGATCAAGGACTTAGGAATTAGACCTGAGACCCTTCACCAAACAGAAGAAAAAGTAGGTCCAAATCTTCATCATGTTGGCTGAGGACCAGACTTCCTTAACAAGACCCCCAAAGCACAAGAAACAAAAGCAAGAATCAATAAATGGGATAGATTCAAACTAAAAAGTTTTTTTCTCAGCAAAGGAAACAATAATGTGAAAAGACAGCCTACAGAGTGGGAGAAAATCTTTTCCACACACACTAATCTCCAGAATTTATAAAGAACTTAAAAACTTTACACCAAAAATACAAAGAACCCAATCAATAAATGGGCTAAGGAACTGGGGCAGATACTTCACAGAAGATACAGGTGATCAACAAATATATGAAAAAGTGCTTATCATCGCTTGTAATTAGAGAAATGCAAATTAAAACCACCCTAAGATTTCATCTAACTCCAATTAGAATGGCTATTATCAAGAACACAAGCATAATAAGTGTTGACATGGATGTGGGGGAAAAGGCACACTCATACATTGCTTGTGGAGTTGCAAATTGCTGTAGCCACTCTGGAAAGCAGTGTGGAGATTCCTCAGAAAATTTGGAATGGACCCACCATTTGACCCAGCTATCCCACTCCTCAATTTATACCCCAAAGACTTAATATCAGCCTACAGTGACACAGCCACATTAATGTTCATAACTGCTCAATTCACAATTGCTAGATTGTGGAACCAACCTAGATGCCCTTCGGTTGATGAATGGATAAAGAAAATGTGGTATATATACACAATGAGATATTATTCAACCATAAAGAAGAATAATATTATGGCATTTGCAGATAAATGGATGGAATTGGAGAATATCATGTTAAGTGAAATAAGCCAATCCCAAAAAACCAAAGGTCGAATGTTTTCTCTGATAAGTGGATGATGATATATAATGGGGGATGGAGGGGCAGAGGGAGCGAGAGAAGAATGGAGGAACTTTGGATCCTTTAGAGGGAAATGGGGTGGGAGGGTGTAGGGGAAGGAAAGATAGTAGACTGAGACAGACATTACCCTATGTACATGTATGATTACATGAATGGTGTGAATCTACATTGTGCACAACCATAGAAATAAAAAGTTGTACCCCATTTGTGTACGATGAATCAAAATGCAGTCTGTAAAAAAAAAAAAAAAAAAGAAAAGAAATTGCCTGTCTTCCAAACTAGCCATGCTATACCATTTTGCATTCCCACTAGCAATGAATAATTCTTGTTGCTTCATATCCTCACCGCCATTTCATATTGTCAGTATTTTGGATTTGTAGCATTTTTAAGAGGTACATACTAATATCTCATTTTTTTAACTTATAATTCCCTGATGACTTATGATAGTCAAGCACCTTTTATATGCTGATATACCATCTATATACCAATTTGGTAAAGTATACATTCAGATCTTTTGTTCAGTTTTTAATTTAATTGGATTATCTTCTTAACTGTTGAGTTTCAAGAGTTCTTAAAATATTTTAGATATAAGTACTGAATCAGATTTATCTTTCACAAATACTTCTTGTTCTTTTCACAAAGTTTTTTCTTTTTAAACGAAGATGATACTATATATTGTTTCTTTCATAAATTGTGCCCTTCATATTTTAAAACTTACTGTCACTCCCAAGGTCACCTAAATTTTTTTTGTTATCTTCTAGAAGTTTTATAGTTTCTTATTTTACATTTAGGTCTATGATTCATTTTTAGTTCATTTTTATAAAATATGTAAGGTTTATATCTAGATTTCTGTTTGTTTTTTATGTGGGGGTGATAGTTAATTTTATGTGTCAACATGTCTGGGCTAAAGGATGCCCAGATAGCTGATAAAACTAATTTTTTTGACTATCTGTGATGGTATTTCCATAAAAAGCATTTGAATTAATAACTAAGAAGATGGGATTATGTATATCATTCAATCCCCTCAGGGCCCAAATAGAACAAAAAGATGGAGGACAGGTGAATTTATTCTCTTTCTGATCTGAGACATCCTCATAACATGCTTTCGGACTGCATCTCAGGCTTTTGGATTCAGGCTCACACTAGCAGGCGCCAGTTCTCAGACTTTTCAGCTTAGACTGAATTATATTACCAACTTTCCTGATTCTCAAGTTTGCAGGCAGCATATCAGGGGACTATTTGACCTCCATAATTACATACCAATACCTATCTCCTTGTGCATACCTACAAATATCCTATGGTTCCCTAACGCAGTGGGTGCACAGCCATTCTAGCTCATCTGTTGAAAAGACTGTCTTTTTGCTACTGATTCACTTTTATACAAATTTAGACTGTCTATAGTTGCATGGAATTATTTCTAGGCTCTATTCTGCTCCATTGATCTATTTGTTATTATTCACAATATAATATGAACCATGCCATTTAAACTAAGTTTTAAAGTCTGGTAGTGTCAATGCCCTAACTCAGTTTATTCTCCTTCAAAATTGAGTTGGCTATACTGTGTCTTATGCCTTTCAATATAAACTTTAGGATCAATTTCTCAACATCCACAAGGTAATTTGCTGGGACTTTGGGATTACATTGAACTCATAGATCAAGTTGGGAAGAGCTGAACTTTTAACAATAATGACTCTTTCTATCCATAAATATGGACTATCTCTCCACTTCAGATGTAATATAAATGGCAAGTTTTTAATTTCAAGCTTTAATTGTTCACTGTTGTTATATAGGAAAACATTTGACCTTTATATGTTAATATTGTATTCAAAAACCTTGCAATAATCACTTATTAATTCCAGGGATTTTGTTGTTGTTGATCCTTTGGGATTTCCTACATAGACAATTACATCATTTATAATTACAGTGAGTTTTATTCCTTCCTTTCTGGTCAGTATGCTTTCTATTTCCTTTTCTTGTCTTATTGCATAAGTTAGGACTTTGGGTAAAATGTTCAATTGGAATGATGATCAGGGACATCTTTGTCTTATTCCCAGTCTTAAGTGGGAAGTTAGCAGTTTCTGACCAGTAAGTATGATGTTACCTGTAGGTTTTATGTAGCTATCCTGCATCTAGTTGTGGAAGTTCCCTTCTATAGCTAGTTCACATTTCATTTGTTTTGCTTTAAATTTTTCTGAAAAACATACAAACCAACCAACCTAAAAAGGTAGTTTAGAGTCAGATAACAAAGGGCTTTGGATGCCAGGTTAATAATGAATGTTTCTGAGCAAAGAAGGGATGAATGTTTCTGAGCAAAGAAGGGATATAACAGAGCCCTTAAATCATTTTATAATAAAAAATTTATAGTTTCTATTTAAAGATGTACAGAAAGGTGGATTCCTCCAAGTGCTCCGGTAACCATTCCATTCCAGTGACATACAATTATTATTCTCTGTTAACCTTGCCTTATGGCCTAACTCCTTTTAGTTCCCAGTAGAGACACAGAACATTCATCAGTCTTGATGAATTTCTTCTATGGAGACCTGACTCCCAAATGCAGGATTATGCCACCCACTCTCAACCCAGAAAAGAAAGAGATTTCACTCTGATTCAGGGCAGAGTCATAAGTACCTGGTGGCTCCAAATAGCTTACTTAAATGTATCCAAAATGGATACATTTGAATCAACACCACACCTGAATCAACAATGTTGGCCCATTCAGTTGCATCACTTCTCATAGGGAGTTGCTGCTCTAACAGCTCTATTAACAATTACACAGGGATGAGCCTCTGGCTCTCCTTGCCCTACCTGCAGAGAATGTCCTGTAGCCCTGTTCTCACGGCCTCGCCTGCCTTGCCTCTTCTTTACCCACCTTCCCGCCATCCTGCTCTTCTGTCCCCTTTCTCTTCTGCCTGGCACAGTGAATTTCCAGAAGGGCAGAGGAGAGGGTAAGGGTTCTAAGCAAATTCCTTCCAAGAGTCAGGGGTCACCTTGGAAAGGAAAGGCACTCCTAGATCAGATTTCAAAACTTGGCTTGATTTGGACTTCTGTTGTGCGCAGAATGGTGAGTGACAGAGGGTAATCAATGGAGCCCAGAGAATCCAGAGTAAGAAGTAAATGATTCTGCCATCTGGGGCAATCAACCTCCGAATTGCTGAACTCATAGACATAAAAGTCACCCAACCCTCCAGTCCTCCCATCCCCCTGCTTCCTGCTGCTTTCATTTTAATCTCATTTGTGATTTCTGGATCACAAGCTCCCATGATCTGGGAAAGGCTTTTGGCAAATTTCTGGCTTTGCTGAAAGGAAATTCTATTTTCCTTAGGAGTGCCTTTAAGGTTCTTCAGAGGGAGGTGTGGGATGTGCTGTGGCCTGGCCACTTTTCCGTTCATTTCCTCATTCTTCTATCTATCCATCTATGCTTTGAACAAGTACTCATTAAACAACTACAATGTGCCGGTTACCATTCTAGCCACAAAGACATGAGATAGATAGAGTCCCTGCTCTCATAGGACTCATCTTTTTGAGTAAGAAGATAGACAACAAACAAGAATTCTAGAACACTGATACTCAAAGGGCACTCCTAGTGCTAGCTGTATCGGCACCAACTAGGAGCTCCTGGGACATGCAGAATCTCATGCCCCATCCAGACCTACCAAATGAGTATCCCCATGTTAACAGATTCCCAGCTGATTCAAATGCACATTAAAGTTTGAGAAACACTGATCTAGGACAGAATTCTCAACAGCAGTACTATTGACATTTCAAACCAGATAATTCCTGGGGCGCTGTTCTGTGCATTATAGAATGTATAAAAGCACCTCTGGCCTCTGACTACTAGATGCTGTCAGCATCAATCCTCCTAACCCTCACCAGTTATGACAACCAAACATATGGACAGGTATCAATCAATCCCCTCTGGGGGCACAAAATCACACTCCCTTTCCCAATGAAGAAATACGGGTCTAAGTGTTTCTTTGAGAGCTCTTTGGTCAAACCTTCTTAACGTCAAATGTTTTCTTTTCTCCTAGGAAAAATTAAAATGTAACATATTTGGTTGTTAATTATTGTATCAAAGAGGGTCCAACCAAGATTAAGTGCATTTTTTTTCAAAACGATGTTTGCACAATTCTCATTCAAAAACTCTCGCACAAAAATCACCCAAGTTCTGGTTTAATGTTACTACTAACAATGAAAGGGACCTAGAGTTTACTAGAACATCCAAGAGGCTAAGGATTTAGGATTGGACATTTGCCTTAGGTATCATCATGTAAAGGTTTAGAATCCCTCCTGTTTTTAAAACAGCTGGCAGATGGGGCATCAAGCTCTGTCTACCCTCAAAGTGTAGAAGTGTATTCACCTTCAAATACAGCTTTTAAAAAATCAATAAATAACATAGGCAGAATTGGAAGCCAGGGTGGTGATAACTAATCCTGGTGTAATTTTGATTGGAGAAGAGGAGGAAAAAAAATCAACAGAATATCTCTGGTTTTGGTGTCAGGAAATTTCTGTTCCCTTGTTTGTTTTTTCTATGTATTTTGTTTTCTGTTTTTGTTTTTTTTTATTTGCTTTTTTATCTTTCTGAAGAGTTGTTCTCTTAATGTGTAGGTATGACCTAAGATTCTTCATTTACCATACCTCACAAGGCACTAGGGAAAAAGACAGAAGAAGGCAGCTCCTCATATCCTGTGGTCTGAGATGTCAGGGCGGGCAGGAAGCCCCCGAACACAGCGCTCTCCCTTTGAGTGTTCTGGGTGGTGTTTCTCAGTACACACCCTTAGACTCCAAATACCCTGAGCAGGAGGCCACTCCTTAACCAGACAAATGGTGCTGACTGGGGCTAAGAGCCTATGACGGTGGGAATGGGATGAAGAGCGTTTCTCAAACTTGGTCATGGCAGACCTTTTTAAAAGGAGAATAAATTCACACCAGTGTATTCACTTACATCGCTTTTATTATAAACTTCTTAAAATAGTACAAATACTTATTTGGACAACAAGAAAAATAAGACAAATTTACAGACTAAATATAAACAAAACTGCAAAACCAACACAAATCAAATAAACTAATGCAAATCAACAGTAACAGAAGACAGATTTTGCTAAAATAAATCCCCTTTTGCAGCATGATACTTAGTTCATTTTGTGCTATTATAAGAGAATATGTAAGATTGGGTGAGTTTATAAGCAACAGAGGCTAATATGACTCATGCTTCTGAGCTATGCAGTCCTAGAACAGGGTTGGCATCTTGTGAGGGCATCATGCTGTGTCATAATGTGGCAGAAGGGCAAACAGCACTCGCAAGAGGATGGGGGACTTATAACAAACCCACCTTCACAGTTCTTAGCCCCCTCCCACAATAACCACATGAATCATTCATGAGGGCATAGCCTAATCACCTCTTAAAGGTTGGACCTCTCCATGCTGTTACAAAGGCAATAAAATTTCAGTGTTTCAGAACAGACAAACCATAGCAGGCACTGACCACACAGTCTATGTTCTTTTTGGTCCAGACTAGGTATATTATTATGTGCCCCATATTAACTCAAATTTCTCTATTCAAACTAAAACTCATTGAAAGATTATCTGGCATCTGAAGCCCACCTTCTTTATTCAATAATCTTGAAAATTAAAGCAGTGCTACTTGCCACCATCATGACCCCAATACAAATGCAAATTTCAGCACTGAGATAATTGGCTGTACTCCAAAAACACAAGATGTTCATCTAGATGATGCAGATTTGCTTATAATATTGCTTAATCACCACTGAGATGAAAAAGCAGAAATAGGTTATTACACTAGCAAGCTTGCAGACATCCCCTACGAGAGGAGAACATATCAGCAGACTCCCAGGGGTTTGGGAAACTCTGGGGTAAGTAATTAGGAAGAACTACTTTGAACTGTACCCAAATGACTAGTGAGGGGAAAATTCTCTTTATAGAACTATTTCAACTAACAAATACAAGAAGAAATTATATAATATGAAATTTTACAAACCTAAATCAGATAATATATTCAGGCATGGTAATTTTCAAAAAAACATACAAAAGAGAGATAATCCAAAAGATGTGACTCGCGTGTCCTTACAGAGAGAATTGGATCTGTGTGTGACCTAACCTATCTATATAATTACCAATTTGCAGGAAATGTAAGGGCAGAGAAATACATTAAATGACCTCATGGGAATGCAATCAGTAAACTCCAGATGATGATGAAAATCTTTACAAGACAAAATGATTTCCGCAAAGGATAAATTGTAAGAAAGACAAAAAGAGAAAAGAAACTATAAGTCAAAAGAGGCCTTTTTAGTTATAGCTATGATTGCAATGTGTGGGCTTTATTTGTATCTTAATTGAAACAAAAATAATTCAGGGTTTGTTTTGTTTTTTTATGGTCTTGGGGATTGAACCCAAGGCCATGTGCATGCCAGGCAAGCACACTACCAATAGAGCTATATCCCCAGCCCATGAAACAAAAATAATTCAAAATTTTTAAAAAATTTTTAAATTTCTTACATAAGATAATAGTATAAATCATGTTTAATATTGTTTAAAGAATTTATATTTTGGAAAGAAATATGTATTACTAAAATATCATAGTGGAAAATATGTGATGCCTTAAAGTATCTTCAGAAATCTTCAGAGTTAATTTTAAGTGTCAATTTGGTTAAATCATGACTCAGTTTTTAGTCAAAGACAAGTCTAGATGTTGCTATGCAAATACTTTTTCTATGTGGGATTACCATAAAGCAGAACACCCTCCATAGTGAGGGGGAGAGTGGTATTAAGAATCATGAAATCAGTTGGTGGTCTTAAAAGAAAAACCTGAGATCCCTAGAGACATCCCCTACCAAGAGAATGAACTTTCCCTCTAGACTATCTTTAGACTTGAGACTGCAACATGAATACTTTTCTTCATTCCAGTCTGTAGGATATTTCAGCCTCCACAGCTGCATGAGAGAATTCCTTAAAATAAATTTTAAAATATATAAGTATATAGATAGATCAAGAAATAGGCAGAATATATATATATATAATACATATATATCAATAAGCAGAAATATCTAGACATATATGTATAGCTCTGTACACACACACACACACACACGCACCCCTATGCTCCTTTAATCACAATAGGTTTACGTCTCCCCTCAAAAAATCAGAATTGAAAATGTCAAGTTGTTGAAAATGCAAGTTACTCATGTGTTTCCCACTGCTATAGCAAAATAATTTAAACCTGGATAATATATAAAGAAAAAATCTATAGGAGTTATTTCTCCTATTCCTCTAGATTTTGGGGCTGAAAGTTCAAGATCTTGTAGCCCTAATTGTTCACTCTCTGCTAAAGGCTTTATAAGAGATGGCATCCTGGTGGGAGTACATGCAATAGGGGGAGAACACATAAAGAGAAAGGAAACCAGAGAGAGGGGAAAGACCAGTCTCACTCTTTTATTACAACCCTCTCTCAGGAACTAATCTGGATTCCATTAAAACTATGTTAATCCATTTCAAGGGCAAGCCCCCCCCCCTCCCCAATGACTAAGGACCTTGCACCAGGTTCCTCCTCTTAAAAGTTCCACCACGCTTCCAACATATGAACAGTGGTACAGAAACTACATCCAAGTCATTGCACTATGCTCCTATCCCTCAAGGTCATTGTCCTCAAAATGCAAAATACGGTTATTCTATTTCCCATAGTTCCAAAATCTCAATTCATTCCAACTTCACTCCAAAATCCAGAAACTCCACCCAAATCTGCACCCGTAAAATTAAAAAACAAGTTATCTACTTTCAAGATACAATGATGGGAAAAATGTTTCTATCCCAAAATGAAGAAACAGCAAAGTGGAAGAGAATAACCAGCCCAAAAAGACTTAAATCCAGCAGTGCAGACATTAAATCTCAAAGCGCCAAGTCCGCCACCCTGTACATACCGCACCGGGAGGCGAGCCCTCAAGGACTGAGGGAGCCCCCTCCCACAGCTCTGCTAATCGCAGCCCACGGCTCAGGCTAAATGCTAATGACCACACCTTTCCAAGGCTGGCACTGCACACACTGCTGATCTGCCTTTCTGGGGTCCAGCTGCAGCTCCATTCCCATGGCTCCACTAGGCTTTGCCACAATGGGACTCTCTCCGTCAGCTCTGCCCCTGCAAGAAACCTCTGTCTGGCCTCCCGGGCTTTCCTTTGAATTTTCAGGGAAGTTGCCACGATCCCATAACTCTTGCATTCCATACCTTTGCAAAATCAGCACCACACGGATGCCACCAAGGTCTGCTGCTGACACAAACCATGTCTGACCTGAAGGATACGGACAATAAGCCCAAAAGGAACTTACATTCCTGTGCCCCTACCAGCATTCCCACCCCTCCCTAAATGATCCCACCACCAAAACTCCTCCCATGGCCTGGCCCCGCCCCTTTCCCGTGGAAAGGGTTCACTATATAAAACCCAGAACCTTGTGGTGGCCTGCTGCCATTTTGCCCCAGAAGATGTACCCGTCTAGTGCTGAATAAAGCATCACTGGTCCATGAGGTCTGCCTCCATATTTCCTTTTCTTTTTGTATTCCCTTTCACATGCTTTCACCCTCTTGAACCAAGGCTGCAGCCGTAGAGTGTCTCACCACTGGAAAGCAGGGAATAGCACCCTGGAGTGGCCTTGAGCAGCAAGAGTACACAGGGCTGCAATTCTCGGGTCCATGAAACAAACTTGTTATTCTAGCCCTCAAGACCTGGAAGGGAAGGGGTGACCTTGAATATTTCTGAGATGTCTCAAGGACTCTTTCTTACCGCCCTGACAATTAACATCTGTGTTCATACCTTTAGTAAGAAATTACTAAAACAAATAACTCAATCAATAAATGGGCAAAGGAATGGAAAAAGAAAAACAAATGGCCAACAAATACATGAAAAAAAAATGTTCAACAACTCTAGCAAATAGAAAAATGCAATTTAAAACTACACTGAGATTTCATCTCACTCATCAGAATGACCAATATCAAGAATATAAGTAACGATAAATGTTAGCGAGAATGGGAGGAAAAGGTATGCTCATACATTGCTGGTGGGACTGCAAATTGGTGCAACCACTCTGGAAAGCAGTATGGAGATTCCTCAGAAAACTTGGAATGATATATACCCAAAGGACTTAATATCAGCATTCTACAGTGATGCAGCCACATCAATGTTTATAGCAATTCAATTCACAATAACTAAGCTATGGAATCAACCTAGGTGTGCTTCAACAGATGAATGGATAAAGAAAATGTGGTACATATACACAGTGGAATATTACTGATCCATAAAGAAGAATGACTTTATGACATCTCCCAGAAAACGAATGGATTTGGAGACTATTATGCTAAGCAAAATAAACCAATTCCACAAAACCAAAGGCCAAATGTTCTCTCTGATATGAGGATGCTGACACGCACAGGGTGGGTGGTGAGGGAAAGAATAGAAGTTCATTGTACTAGACAAAGGGGAATGAAGAGAAGGGAGGGGAGACAGGAATAGGAAAGATGGTGGAATGAATCTGACTTAACTTTCCTATGTACATATAAAAATACACCACAGTGAATCGCTACAAGATGTACAACCAGAGAGACTGGATCCTAATTAGAATAAGATGTACTCCATGTTTGTATAAATATGTCAAACTATACTCTACTGTCATGCATAATTAAAAAGAACAAATAGAAAAACAAAAAAACTACACATTTAAATTAGTTTTATAAAGAACTGAAAACTAGCTAAAATTGCATGCGTAGGCATTTAATCAATAGTAAGAGGAATAGCAGTGGAACTTAAGTATGATAGAATTTATCAATAATAAAAAATCTAGTGCAAATGGTGCAGAAAATTTTCTCAAAGCAAAGATTATAGCAATCATTTTGATTTATACAAAATTGGTCTTAATTCTGTATATAATCTATATAAGATATCTGTGAATTCAGACTGTGATGAAATGCCAATTTGCAAATCATAAATATAAAGCAATGTGGGAAAAAAAAGGAATTACTTGGTCACACCTTTACATGATTTTTCTTTGTTTTTTCCTTGTCAGGCCACAAATTTTCCAAAGCTTTCCAATCTATTTCTTTCGTTTCTTAGTCCACTGATAATTTTCATTAAAAGCAGCCAGTAATACACATGTCACAGTCTGAAAGCTTTGCTGTTCAGAAATTTCTTTCACTGGATAAGCCAGTCCATCATTCTTAAATTCAGCCTTCCATAAAACTCTAGGGCATGGACACAGTACAGCCAAGTTTTTTGATATGGTGCAATAAGTGTGGACTGTATCCTAATTGCTAACAGAAACCATCTAATGAGCCCTCACCAGAAAGTTTCCCTTAGAGCACAGGCTTATTTCTAGCCTGCTCCTTCAAAGTCTTCCAACCTCTACCCACTACCTAGTTCCTAAGCAGCTTCCACATTTTTAGATATAGGTATAGCAACAATCCCACTCCTCAGTACCATTTCTCTGTATAAGTCAGTTTGCCATCGCTATGGCAAAATACCTGAGACTGAGTAATGTATATAAAAAAAAAGAGGTTTATTTGGTCCACAGTTTTGGAGTCTGAAAGTTCAAGATCTGGTAGCCCTATTTGTTCACCCTCAGCTAAAGACTGCACACAAGATAGCATCATGGTGGGAGTGCATGCAATAGGGAGAGATCACATGAACAGAAAGGAAGCCAAAGAGAGGGGAGGGGCAGTCTCATAACAATCCTCTCTCAGAAACTAATTGGGATATGAAAACTATATTAATCTATTTCAAGGGCAGCATCCCCATGTGGGAAGCCATCCTTATTTAGCAGAATCAGACTAAGTTAAGCCATGTGACGCAGAGGCCTGTCTTCTAGGAAGTGCTGGGAAGTATGTGGCACTGCGTGGGAGTGGTTCTGTCTTCTTCTGGAATTTTCCCCTAAGAGGATGGCTCCCCTAACTCCACCCAATCCTGTTCATCACAGAAGTAGCTCCTCTGGGTCCTTGCCCCATTTACCTGTGTATTATAAATAAAAGAGAGTTGGGAGACTCAGTTGTTGTAAGAGGCCAGAGCTGGTATGGCCAGACCCGTCACGCCCCCTCTCTAATAAAGAGTTTTTGCTTTTGTGTGTTCATTGAGTAGATAAGTTATTGAGGTAATAGAAAAACCACCAACATCCTCCTCCAGCAGTTAACCCTTTCCTTGTCCATGCGGGATGTGACAGAGAGGACCCACTCATCCCCAGTCATCTAAGGACCTGGCACCAGGCTCCAATTCTTAAAAGCTCCACTACTTTCCAATATTTCTACACAGAAGACCAAGCTTCTAACACATGAATGCTTGGGGACAAACCACAGCCAAACCAAAGCAACACCTAACCTACAGCACATCACAGGTTAGTAACATAGTACTGTGCAGAAGATCAGTTGTTCACCCTTTGATCTCTTGGCAAATTTGGCACTGTGGCTCACTGTCGATGCCCAGCACGGTGAGAGAATATCATGCTGCATATTGCTAACCCAGGAAAAGGCAAAAATTCAAAGTCTGAAGTACAGTTTCTACTGATTGCATATCATGTTAGCAACAGTATAAAGTTAAAAATTCACAAGTCAAATTATCACATGTTGAGAATTGTATATGCAGTGTCTCTCTCTCTCTCTCTCTCTTTCTCTCTCTCTCTCTCTCTCTCTCTCTCTCTCTCTCTCTCTCTCTCTCTCTCTCTCTCTCTCTCTGCTACATTTTTTCAGGAAAGCCCTGACTCTCACAAAAACTATCTGAGGGAAAAGAGAAATGGATAGGAAGATAGACAAAACAAAATTGGTGGTGAGTTGGTAATTGTTGTTGAAACTGGGTAACAGATACATCATATTTCTCTATTTTTATCTCTACTTAAAATTGTCTTTGAAAGAGCTGGGAAGGATAAAAAGAGATGGAGGAACCAAGAAGCAGAGATTTTGTCTTTCTGCATGGCATCTGATGATCAAAAAGCATTTCAGACTGAGGCTGTCCTGAGAAATCCAAGGCTGTGACCCCAAGACTCACAGGGAGTGGTTGCAGCTGAAAGGCCTGGTCTTGAATATGGTGGTGACTCCTCCCTTGGCCTTGAACTCCCCATCTGCTTTAGATGGTACTCCCTCCACTTCCACACCACCTGAATATCCCTTTGCTGTAGTGTTTCCCCACATTCCATGTTGAGATAACCTCTTTTACTCCAGGTCTCCTCACTCGTCCAGTTCCAAGCCTGCACTCAAAAATGTTTGATGGATGAATTGATTAAAGTTGAGTGGTACTATCTAAGAGTCCTGTATGAGGAGCAAGAATGGGATTAAGCAGTGTTTCTCAAACTTCTGTGCAACTGCCTTCTAACCCTTATTTTCTTCTCTTAATTGTTAAAGTCTACAATTAATTGCTCCATTTTTAATCTCCCCTTCCTTATCCTCTGAGTCCAAATATCCACCACTATATTCAAATATTTGAGGTTATAAAGGGAGAAATGTGGAAACACTGGCAATCACTACCATAGAGTTTTATAAAATAAATCTTCAAAATTTCTACTCTGGATGGGAAAGAAAATTCACACAAAAATAGGAGCTTAATTTTCAGTGCTTTTCTGCTCAATTCACAATAGCTTGATGTGGAACCAACCTAGATGCCCTTCAATAGATGAATGGATAAAGAAACTGTGGTATATATACACAATGGAATATTACTTCTTTAAAGAAGAAGAATAAAATTATGGCATTTGTTGGTAAATGGATGGAGTTGGAGAACATCATGCTAAATGAAATATGCCAAACCCAAAAATTCAAAGGCTGAATATTTTCTCTGATAAGTGGATGATGGATGATGATACATACAGCGGGGGAGCGTAGTGGGGGGGGAAGAGAAGAATGAAGTAACTTTGGATGGTGTAGAGAAAAATGGGGCGGGAGGGGTTGGGGAAGGAAAGATAGTAGACTGAGATGGTATCACCCTATGTACATGCATGATTACATGAATGGTGTGAATCTACATGGTGTACAACCATAGAAATGAAAAGTTGTACCCCATTTGTGTACAATGAATCAAAATGCAGTGTGTAAAAATAAAAATTAAAAAAGAAAAAGAAAATACATATTGCATACAGAGAAACAAAGTTGAGAATGACAGTGTACGTTTTGCCTTAAAGGATGCAAATCAGAAGACAAAATAACAGGATCTGTAAAGAACTGAAATTCAAAGAAATTCACCAAGAGTTCCATATCTCCCCGAATTATCTTTCAAAACTGAAAACAAATATAAATGTTTTCAGACTTGGAAAAACCAAAAGAATCCATTGCCCACAGATCTGCCTAAATCTTCCCTTATTTTTAAACATATGAATTTGTAATGAAAATTCTCTTAGCATTGAGATGAAAAAAACATATTATCTACCTTTAAATTTTTTTCAGTGCTTTTATTCCAATCTCCTGTGAAGAAAATATCTGACCCTGTTGTGAAGGTCATTCTTTTAACATGGGCCTGCCTTGTGACACAGAACTTTAATGTAAACAATTCATTTAAATGGGTGAGGTGGCACAGTCAAAGATGGAGCTTTTTTGGACTAAAGTAGTGACTTTCGGGGTCTAATCAGGGAAGGAAATAGGAAACAAGGAAACTGTAATTTACCAGAACCCTTATTTTTCAATACTGTAGTCAGAGAATTTTCCATGGAACATGGCAGGTTATAATTCTCTCTCTCCCTCTCTCTCTCTCTCTCTCTCTCTCTCTCTCTTTCTCTCTCTTTAATTATCTGAACTTGAATGTCAAGACCATTGGCATTTAGGAGTCTCCCAAAGTGAATATTCATTCAAATAGACATTTCTTTGAATTTCTTGTAGTACTCTGCCTGATTTGGAAAAAAAAAAAAAAATTGTCAATTTTAAATCAAAATAAAAAAAATTCTACCATATCCAATTTATTTACAAAATAAATGAAAAAAATCATTTCAATGCCAACTTTGCTTGTGAAACTAACCTATAGAGGTAGAGAGAAACTGTTTGGAAAGAGAAAGAGAATGACACCTAAATTTCAATCACCTTAAAGTTTAAGTTCAGACAAGAAAAACTGGAGTTTTATAATCTGCCATGCCCCATAGAAAATTCTCTGACTACAGTCCTGGAAGACAAGGGATTTGGTAAATTACAGTTCCTTGCCTTCTACTTCCTCTCCTGATAGGACCCTGAAAGTCACTACTTCAGCCCTAAGAAATCTCCACCTTTGACTCTACCCCCACCTTTGAGTCAGTTATATAAGTTTGTGACAAAACCTTAAAGTTGATGAAAATGAACACAGAATATAAAGGACATCATAACTGCCTCCTGGGTGGCCTTTGTCCAAGTTGAGCTGTATATCAATGAAGAAGAGCAAAGATCCCTGAGATAAAACAAAGAGCCTTACAGCTTTCGATAGACATCTGAAAAATCCCCAGGAAATACATCAGTGAGCTGTGTAGACAATTGTACAGGAATGTCATCCATGTTTTCAATCCCTGCCCTCCACCACTTGGTACCACTGTGGAGATCTGAAGGGAGGGTGGCCACTTTAACAACTATAATAAATGACAGGACACCCTGTGAAATTTGAGTTTCACATAAGCAACAAGTAATTTTTTAGCATAAGCCTGTACCATATGTTTCATGAGCTGTTTACTTCACATTTGAATTTCACTAAGCATTCTGTGTTTTACCTGGCAATGCATGAAAGGATTTCCATGGGGTAATGAACATTGCAACAGCTCAGGATGGAAATTTCTTAAGCAATACCCAGTGTCCCTTACTCGGTGTCCTGATTGACTTGATTGTGACTTCTGGATAAATCAAAATCTCTATTTGAACATCCTCGCTTTTCTGATTTATAACCAAGCTGTTTCTTAACCAATTAGGAATTTTGTCTCAAATGCCATTGGTCCCATTAGGTGAGTTGAGGATCCCTGGACTACTGTTCCATTGCAAGAAGTCATGTGAATTGGTCTGGATATGTCTTTTTTGCTCAATCAGTAGATAACGTATAGCCACAATCAAAGTTCAGGAGAGGATGAGAGGTATCTAGAAACCTGATGTTAAAATGGGTCTAGCTCACATTTATTAAGCTGATACCACTGGTCCAAGATGATTTCCGATGCCTCTTCTAACCTCTTAATGATTCCCACGACCATAATTGAATCATTGGTTCATTAGTGGTTCAGAACTAAGGAAAAGGGACCAGCTCTTGGTGACAGGAGTAAGGAGGGCTGTCAAGAGGGTGATCAAGTGTGATGGGCACTGTATTTATCTTATAGTTTTTTCCAACATACTTTTTTAAATTTATTTTTATTGTAAACAAATGGGATACATCTTGTTTCTCTGTTTGTACATGAAGTAGAGGCATACAATTTGTGTAATCATACATTTACATAGGGTAATGGTGTTTGATTCATTGTTATTTTTTCCTTCCCCCAACTCCTCCCACCCCTCTTTTCCCTCTATGCACTCCCTCCTTCCTCCATTCTTGCCTCCCTCCCACCCCCCATTATGTGTCATCATCCACTTATCAGCGAGACCATTCGTCCTTTGGTTTTTTGAGATTGGCTTATCTCACTTAGCATGATATTCTCCAATTTCATCCATTTGCCTGCAAATGCCATATTTTATTATTCTTTATGGTTGAGTAATATTCCATTGTGTGTGTGTGTGTGTGTTTGTGTGTGTGTGTGTGTGTGTGTGTGTGTATATATATATATATATATATATATATATATATATATATCACAGTTTCTTTATCCATTCATCAATTGAGGGGCATCTAGGTTGGTTCCACAATCTAGCTATTGTGAATTGAGCAGCTATGAACATTGATGTGGCTTCATCTCTGTAGTATGCTGATTTTAAGTCCTTTGGGTATAGGCCAAGGAGTGGGATAGCTGAGTCAAATGGTGGGTCCATTCCAAGCTTTCTGATGAATCTCCATACTGCTTTCCAGAGTGGCTGCACTAATTTGCAACCCCACAGCAATGTATGAGTGTACCTTTTTCCCCACATCCTCGACAACACCTATTGTTGCTTGTATTTTGATAATTGCCATTCTAATTGGGGTGAGATAGAAGCTTAGGGTAGTTTTGGTTTGCATTTCTCTTATTACTAGAGATGTTGAACACTTTTTCATATATCTGTTGATCACTTGTAGATCTTCTTCTGTGAAGTGTCTGTTCATTTCCGTAGCCCATTTGTTGATTGGGTTATTTGTATTCTTCGTGTAGAGTTTTTTGAGTTCTTTATATATTCTGGAAATTAGTGCTGTATCTGAAGTATGAGTGGCAAAGATTTTCTCCCACTCTGTAGACTCTCTCTTCACATTGCTGATAGTTTCCTTTGCTGAGAGAAAGCTTTTTAGTTTGAATCTATCCCAGTTATTGATTCTTGCTTTTTTTTCTTGTGCTATGGGAGTCCTGTTAAGGAAGTCTGATCCTAAGCCAACATGTTGAAGATTTGGACCTATTTTTTCTTCTATAAGATGCGGGGTCTCTGGTCTGATTCCGAGGTCCTTGATCCATTTTGAGTTGAGTTTTGTGCAGGGTGAGAGATAGGGGTTTAGTCTCACAAAAACGGCATGGTATTGGTACCAAAACAGACAGGTAGATCTATGGTACAGAATAGAGGACACAGACACAAACCCAAATAAATACAATTTTCTCATACTAGACACAAATGCCAAAAAACATTCACTGGAGAAAAGATAGCCTCTTCAACAAATGGTGCTGGGAAAACTGGAAATCCAACATATTTTTAAAATACACATTGAGTACTGAGTATGTAAGACATCTGAATTTCTGTTGGTATTTTTTTTCTTTTCCTGGCACTAAACACCACAGGAATTCATTTGCATTTCAATCTCCATAACAGGGCTATTGATACTTTTTTAATTGACATTCATTTATTCTCACTTTACAAATATTTATTATTCACTAACTCTGGATCAGGAGGAATTCTATTCTACTCTTGTCAACTGAATGCTACACACTACATCTTCCAAAGAGAGAAAGCCCTTGTTCAGTGATTCCTGATGTGAAATGATGCTCCCTTCTCAAGCATACATAGCATAATTTAAAATTATGTTCATGTATTTTAAGTGTCTATTGTAAGATACTGACATAAACAGATGACATAAAAATAATTTTATTTATTGATCTACGATGTTGAGAAATACCATTCTATACACAACAACATACTTTCTACCTGTGACTGCATATATAAAATTCAACCTTGAAATAAAGCTTCCACCCAACTCTTCACAGTTTGAAAAAGACTACATAATCACTTAGGAGACTCTGAAACACTCTGATCTTTGTAGTTTAATTTGTAACCAGTCTGTTGCAATTGAAAACTAATAGACTTTTTAAAATATATATATATAAATGTTTGGACAGATTGTTTTAATATTTTTACCATTTAAAATATCAAAGTTCCTTATACCTAAATTGCCATAAGTCTACCAGCAGTACTGTATTCTGATGAAAGAATATTCCCTAGGAGAAGAGCTCAAGTTGTTTCCTCCCTCTGACAATGTCCTGACACCAAGTCCCAGAAAAAAAAAAACAAATGAGGAAAAAAACAGCTAATAATGTCATGGTAAGCCTGTGTGAGACTTTTAACACTTTCAAGTCTGACACATTTAATCCTATGGCGAACTGTACACAGAAAAGAGCAGAAGCCTGACAAGGCTAACAATCTCTTGTATCTCCAGATTCAGGCTTTTTTACTGTTCCTCCTTGACAGAAGTAAAGCAAAAGAGATATTCAAGTAAGAGGAACTGAAGCTAAGTGAAAAACCAGCAACTACAGGACTGTGTGATGGACAGGAGAAAACCGCTGTGCAAGAAAAATAACAGATTCCACACGAAACAGCAGAAGCTTTTTAACTCACTCCTTGAACTAACTGCTTGAACAGCCTGGGGTACCTCAGGATGCACCACAGGATGGTCTCTCCAGGTTCCATCCAGGTCCAAGTCAACAGCATTCGGTGTCCCTATTCAGTGTTTCTGGTCACCACCACGATACACTGATACGCTAAGGCTGCCCAACAGCCCATTTCCAGTTATAAGAAGATTGCTAACTGGTAAGAGGGACACAAAAAGAAAGTAGGGCCAAAGTCCCCAGAGGCAACTCTTAATCACGGCTTACCATTAATTTAAATAAGGGATATGGAATAAGGACTCACTATGGGGACTAGGCACTTATGAAATGACTTATGTGCAGTGTTTCACCTTATCCATCCAACTTCAAGGTTACAAGTTAAGATCAGCCTACTAGTATTAACAAATAAGGAAACTAAGGCTCAAAAAAGATAAATAACTTACTGAAAGAGTTCCCACAGCTAGTTTAATGGCAGACCTGGGATTCAAATCTGGTCACACAACTCCAGAAACAGCTCTTGCCAACGTGCTCTTGCCCTTCCCTGGGAAACAGTGCCCCTCCGTGTTTGCAGGACAGGGGGGATTGCAGCACGCCTCGCCTGGGTGGCAACACAAGGCAGGAGCAGAAGTATGGCAAGATGTTTGCTGGTTAGGCTTGAAAGGCTCCTCAATCTCAGCTAAAGAGGCTGGCTGCAGGCCATGCTTCTCTGCAAACTGCGGAAGGGAAATCTAAAGGGTGAAAAGTGAGAGGGATCCAGCACCTCCCAGAAAACGGCTCCTCTGCCAGCAAGGCACTAGTTAAAACTCAGGAGCTAGGAAGTTACGTGATCTAAATGGTGTTTCAGGACGATTAACTTGGCAGCCACGCACAGCACACATGACAGGGAGAAAGGGGCTGCAGGCAAGGAAACCAGTTAGAAGACAATTGCAGATGCTCGTTTCTGAGATGATGAGTCTGAGTCAGAAGAGGGCGGTGAGAACAGGGAATGGAGGGACAACTGTGCATCTTACCGACTACCTACCTGGAAGGAGGAACAGACACACCCTAGGGACCCACATGGTTGATGATGGCTCTCAGATGGAGACAAGACAGGGGAAAGGGCGCTCCAGGGCCAGCACCAGCTTCATCCCTGCACCCGCGGGCGCTTGCCTCTCCTGCCCGTCTTCTCACCAGAGCACGAGCCCTGAGGAGCCGGGGGCCCTCCTTGGGTCTGTCACCCCACAGGTCTTCCCACTGCAGGCCTGGTGTTCGGTGGACTCAATGAGTATCCCCAGCAGGCTCCTTCCTCTGCCTGAAATGCTCTGTCCCCATTGTCACCTAGAAACTCCACTTAGGAAGATCCTCATCAAGGCTCAGCACCAGGCTCTTCCTCAGAGAGGACTTCCTCTGCCAGGTGGTCTAAATTACCTGTTCCTGTTTTCTCTCCGTGGAAACTTATTTTCACAGTATGTGTTATAATGTGTACTTTTCTAATTTCAATTTGTATTTTCCATTTATTTTTAAATTTCCTCCTGTTCTTTGTTTTTCTGCCTGTCCCCACTAGATTCTAAGGTCCCCAAAGTCTGTTTTCCTTTTCATCTGTGAATTCCCAGCAGCCAGCACTGTGTTGTTCAATGGAAGTAATGTACATAATCTTAAATTTTTACTAGTCACTTTTGTAAAAGTGAGAACTGGTGAAATCTAGCTTAATAATATATTCTATTTCATCAGATATGTCCAAATATTGTCAATTAAGTATGCGATGATTAGAAAAAGTTACAAAGAAAATTTTTATTTCCTCTTTTTGCTTCCCCCACCAGTATCAAAACATTATTTCCAAACTGCTGAGGAAAATAAGAACACGGACTAGTAATTTAAAATCAAATCTTTGTCATTCATAAGAATGTCACCGCAGGAGAGAGCTCACCTGAAGACCACCTCAGAAACTCATCAAAGACTGGTTTTGTACTGGAATAACCTTCAAGGACTCAAGAAGTCTCTGGCCTTCTGCCCTCAGAAGGCAAACCCTGGGAACAATGGTTTGGGGACAAGGCAGAGTGTTAACTATGTGACGTCTGTGTGTGTTTCACACTGATAGAACATCTCAATCGGGACTTGTCACACTTCAAATGTTCCATAGCCACATGTGGCTGGTGTCTACCATACTGGACAATGTAGACCTTGCAGGATGCCTGACTTATATTACTTAGCTAATAAAGAGTGGGATGAAAAAGGGAGATAGGAAGAGAAAAAAGCAAAGAATGAGAAAAGAAAGACAATGGAAAGGAAAAGAAACTAAAATCTGTTGAATAGATACTATGTTAGATTGTTTCATGTATTAATAAATTGTCGTTTAATCATCACATCACCTCTGATGAGGTTGGTATTATTAGAAAATCTTTATCAATAGATGTTGGTTTGTTATAGAACTTTGTCTCATTGTATTTTGAGTGAAGAAAAAGGATTCAAAACACAACCTCCTCCTGCCTGCTGCACTTAAGAAGCCTCCATTGCAAGTCAAGTCAAAACAGCTGCAAGTCTAGGTCTCTCTCTCCTCCAGGTGACTCATTCCAGGGAATACTATAAGACATTGTTTTGAATCCCACAGACGCATTCCTTCAAAAAGTATGGTCTGATCACGCAGAATAATGGTGGGGGGCAGTCTCCTCCCTCTCCTGGAGTTATCTTTCTCTCATTTACTGCTGCCTCTTGCTAGGACCTAGTTATACAGTGGCACTGGATATTACCCAAACTTGCTAAGCTCTCCAACATGCCTCCCTGGCTCTGTTCTGTTCCCCACTGCCTGCAGCCCTTCCCTCCTTCACCCAATCAACACACATCCAGCATAACTCAATTCCAAAGAAGGGGGAGAAGGAGAAAAAGGATGAATTGGAGAAAAAAAAGAAGAAAAATTTCAGTCAGGGGTCATACCATCTCAGACAGAGAACCTCCTCGAACCTACACTCCAACTATGAAAGTTTCCCTTTTTATGTGATCCCAAGGAACTATTGAGGAATTGCTCATGCATTTGGTCATTATTTACATCTAGGGTCTGTCTCACTGAACTTTGAGCCCTGGAAAGAAAGGGCAATGCCCTTTTGTGTTTACATTCCCAGTAACAGGATTTCTTAAATGGGGTTCACAAATAATTAAATGAATGAATGGATGAACTGATGAGTATGCTCACATCCCTATTTCAATTCAAGAACTACCAGGTACCATACTGTCCAAAGCACTGAAAGCAAGCAAAAGTGTATTTTTGTAATATCTGCATCCCACTCAGGCCAGTTGTCCAGATGTGGGTCACGTCAGAGAGCACCATCAGATGCCTCCAATCATTTTAATAAAAGAAAAATGTTCTGAGCTATGGAAGAGGATGTAGCAAATTTGGGAGGCTCAGAATATGTGGAAATAATGTGAAACATTTAAGAAGTTTGTAGTATAGGAAGAAGTAATGACAAACATTACAATGTGGCCCAAGAATCAAGAGGTCTAGTTACGATAGAGTGGAGAGGACAGAAGACATGAAGTGCTGATGCCCTTTTGCTCCTTGTCCCCAGAACAAATAGAGACTGACTATACCAAGAAGTAGACACAACCAAAGGAAGTTAGTTTTCCCTAGCTCACAGTATGATGGACATAAACGTTCACCCTCCAGGGCCATAGTGAGAGATGTTTATTCATGGAACTATTGGTTCACTGAGGCTATGGCCTGTGCAAAGCTTCAGTCAGAGACTCTAAATTTTGTGTGTGTACACTCATGTGTCCAAAAGCTCTAGCAACAGTCAGACAAGGATTGGTGGGTACCACCACCCCCAACATTAAATTCCTGCTACTGTTTTGTCTTCTCAAGCATAAACCTGAACTTGGTATTGGACAAAGCTGGGCAGGTGCATTGCTGCAGAACCACATACTGCCTGAGAAAGGGCTTAGGAAAGGGTGACTTTTCTCAGAAATCCTCTTCAACCCCAAACAACAAACCAACATTTAAACACAAACACTTCTCCTCACACTACTGAGTTGGTCAGAAATATATTTGCAATCATAGTAAAATGGTTTACGGCTGTACCAGGTACAGGAAAAGTGCAAGAGCTGAATATAGCAGGGAGGCTCTGGCCACCCCAAGAGGCACCAGGCCAGCCCCCCATGTCACAGCAGCTCTGGACGGCATTGTTCTCTTCATTAACTTGAATGGACAGAAGGAAGCTAGACCCAGCTGGAACAGAGTGATATGGGGTGGGCGGCTGCAGGGACTGTGTATGTACTGAAGCTGACCTGGCACTGGCACTGTCCCAGTCGGAGAGGCTGCCTCTGAGATCCAGATAAGTCCCACCTAGGCAGGGCAGACACAGTAACTGAAGCTAATCCCCAGCACATCCCGCCTCAGCCAAAGATGCAGACTTCATCTGGACCCCTTCCAACCTCATTGCCAGTGGGGAGCTCAGCACATGGCAGAAAGAATTTAAACTCTACTAAATTCCAAATTAGAAGGCAACCATGACAAATCTACACTCAACAAACTTTGCCCCCAGTTACTAAAGTGGTTCTTTAGGGTATTGAAAATGACTGGAAAGCAGGCATCTCCATTTATGAAGCTAATGAAAAATTTACTCACTCACACTGTACCTGGGACCAAGGAAAACTAGGGTGTTACCTTGATGTGGCCCCCATCTTAGTACTGCAGAGGTTGCTCTCAGAACCCAATCTGTCTTCCTTGTGTCCTCTTGCTTCCCATCTCCTGTATTGAAACAGGGAAAGTGAGGGACCCTTCTTGGTGATAAGACTCTGTGGGATGTGTGTGGTGGGTGTGACAGGGTGGTTATGCAAAAGTTGGCACTGCAGGCAGAGAGATATCCAGTGCATAACACCACACATGGATAACAGAGCAGAAGGTTTACTTTCCAGAACCTGGTGGGGACAGGAAAGAGAGGACCTCACCAAGATGTCCTTCCTCTGGCATCTCCTAGCACCTTAATACAGCCCTAAGGAACATCTACAGTCTGTATATGGAGCTCCTAAACAATAATTGTTTTCATAGGCTCAAAATGGCAAGGCCTGATCAAACAAGAGGAATGAGAAGGAAGCAACAGGCCCACTGGATGGCAATAACAAGAAGGCACTGTCTGCAAATGTGTCCAGACCGCTGCAGGGGAGCTCTCCTGTTGCACCAACAAAAGCCAGCTGTGTCTAAGCCAGCTGAGTCACCAATGGGCCTCAGCCCAGGGAACAGCCTTCCTAAAATACATGCCAAATTCCACAATCACTTTAAAAATGTAGGTCAGCCCTTGCATTCTTACCAGGATAATCATAGCCCAGAAGGGCAGTACCAAAGCTGAGGAAGCTTCTTTGCGTGTCTTGATTTCTTTCTTCCTTTCCGCATCACTACATTCACTCTGCTGTTTTCCTTTTAAACCCTTCTAATTTTTCTTATTTCAAGATTTCTATTTGTCATACTCTGGGTCTGTCCCAAGACAAATGCTAAAACATAGTTATTCTGGGGCCTCATAAGGAGATGAGAACAAGCCCCACCATGCTCATACTTGAGGGCATCTTCCCTGCAGGGTCTGTGACTTCAGTTCTAAGGTCATATTCAGAGATGCGCTGGGAACACCTCCCTCGGGACCAAGGTTTGGCTACATTTCTATTGCCAGACAGAAAGTTAAGTAATCACAGGCCCTGAACCCAGCAGACACTGGAGATGAATTCATCTCAACAGGACAACCCCATCTGATTACCCCATCTGATTACCTCAACAGGACAACAGTGGCTTCTGTGTTGAGAAAGTCTGAAAGGGGCAAGAGCAGAAGCAGAGTCCCTGTGGGGACTGTCATGATGGTCCAGGTCTGGACCAGAGTGGTAGCAGGGGAAATGGTGAAATGGCATATTTGGGGCATATTTGGGAGGAGAGGCCAATGGAATTTTCTAATGGGTCGGATGTGGGAAGTGAGAGAAAGAGAGGAGTCAAGGATGATTCAAATTTTTGGTGTGAGTAACAGGGAGGATGGAGTTGTCATGGGTGGGGAGGACTGTGGTAGAGCCTATCTAGTTGGGGATGTTGGGATCTCTGTTTGGCCAGTTTGTAGTTTGAGAGGTGTGCTAGACACCTGGGTGGAGAAGCTGAGTGGACAGTTGATTGCACCCCATCTGATTACCTGTTGACCATTCAAAAAGAATTTAAAAGTGCTTACAAAGATAGAGGTAGCAACATAAAATAAAGATAAATGGGAAACTAAGGGACCTGGGTCTCCTGGAAAATGGGGACAGAGGAAAATTGGCTGTAATTTCACCTTGCCCCACCTTATTCTCTACCTTCTACACTGGTCCTACATGATCCTAGCTCTCTTGGAAAAGCCACCAAAGACCCGCCCCCTCCCCATTGCTAAATCCCAGTGGTCAATTCTGCCCTCATCTTACTTGAGTCACTGGCAGAATTCCACAGTGCTGAACCACAGCCTCCTCTCTGAAAAATATTCTTCCCTTGTTTTTCCCATTCACTGGCCCCTCCTTGGTTTCTGATGTCTCCAAATCTCCAAGCTCCTATGGTTGGGAGTGTGGGGACCTGTTTTTAATTCTTTTCTATCTTCCCTCAGCTCTGGGAGATCGCATTCTGCTCACACTTTGAAATGCTGTGCAACATGACTGCTTTCCCCAAATACTTATCTTTATCCCAACTTCTCCCCAAGCTATCGAGTCCTGCAATCAACTGTCCACTCAGCTTCTCCACCCAGGTGTCTAGCACACCTCTCAAACTACAAACTGGCCAAACAGAGCTCCCAACATCCCCAACTAGATAGGCTCTACCAGTCCTCCCCACCCATGACAACTCCATCCTCCCTGTTACTCACACCAAAAATTTGAATCATCCTTGACTCCTCTCTTTCTCTCACTTCCCACATCCGACCCATTAGAAAATTCCATTGGCCCCACCTCCCAAATATGCCCCAAATATGCCATTTCACCATTTCCCCTGCTACCACTCTGGTCCAGACCTGGACCATCTTGACAGTCCCCACAGGGACTCTGCTTCTGCTCTTGCCCCTTTCAGACTTTCTCAACACAGAAGTCACTGTTGTTCTGTTGAGGTAGGCCGTGCCTAGGTCCTCACAAGGGCCCACATGGCCTCCAGGAGTTAGCCCTATCCCTTCTCCCACCTCCCCTCTCCAGACTCTCCTCCCTACTGACAACACTGGCCTTCCTGCTTCTCTTCAAAAGGCCAGGCTCACCTCTACCTTAGGGCCTCTGTACTTGCTGTTCCTACTGCTTGAACATAGCCTTCCTCTATGACTATGTCTTAATGTTACTTTCTCAATGAATTCTTCTCACATCATCTTATTTTAAACTGCCTCAATACCCCATTCCCTTTTCCCACTTCATTTTCCCTATACTAAATGCCCTTTTTTCTTTACTATTTAATTCCTAGCTTTTATAACTCTTCCTGAAATATAGTGAGTGTAAGATAGATGGAGGGTTGGATGGGTGCATGGGTGAATGAATGGATAAATAAATGGAAAATATGAATAGAAAAGTAGCATAGGTGGCAGGTCTTGTGCTTCAACTGCCAGGTTCTAATATGTCCCAGAGGGGAAACTGTCACAGAAATCAAGTTTTAAAAAATTCATCATTAAAGACACATAACTGCAACATCTACTCTGCCTATTCAACCATAATGCTAGATTCTAATATAAAATGAAATGAAAGGTCCACAGAATCATTAGAATTAGACTAGTCTTAGCTTTGCCTCAATCACACATAACCCACAAAAAGCAGACTGGGTAGACACTTGTGACTGGTGTGTCAATATTCACAGAACATGGCTCCAGTGTGGGTGAGTGGATCTGGAAGAAGAGCTACCAAATCAAGTAACCAACTTTTATTGTGTTTTTCCATGTGACAGTCACTGAACCAGGCTTTTTGCTAATATTATCTCATAAAACCCTTACCACTCTGGGAAGCTTATACTATATCCATTTTATAAAAGAGGAAACCAAAGATCAGAGAGATTAAGTTGCTTGCACAATGTTACAAATATACAGTAAAGTCAGTCTGCAGGAATCAAAAGTTTTTCTCTTTCTGCATTACCAAAAGTTACTCCAGAAATAGTTAACTATCCTTGGGGTGTTTCAGTCCAATTTTACATTCTAAGTCATTCATCTTATTTGATCTCAGTAAGCCAAGAACTTTAGGATTAAGGTAGTAAAATTAAGAAAGAAGCAACTAATTGTGTCTTTGTTTCTTAGTTGAATATTTTCCAGAAAAAAAACCCCAATAATCTGAAACTTGACACCCTCAGTTAAGTTTTAAATGGGAACACACACACACACACATCAGAGTCTGTGCCAAAAGCAACTAGTAAAAAATCACAGTACTGCACTAAAACTTACCACACTTTTACCTTTGCCCAAGTCCCCCACGAGTCATGAGCAGATGTGCTGCTCAGAGGCTCCCAATCCTAGCAGGTGCAGCTTAGTGCTCAAGAAAAGCCTCTTGCACCAGCATCAGCCTTGCAACAGTCCAGAGAAATCCCTTCTCTTCCTCCTACTCACGTTTCTCCTTGAGTGTTGTACTCACTGCCAGTGGCCTCCACCTCCACCCAACCTACAGAAACCTGGCCCATAGCACCCTGCAATTAATGTCGTCAGACACACAAGTCTGACTGTCAACCCACCTGTCAAGCTCCCAGCTCACCAGAAGACACTCAGAAGTCTCTATTAGCAGGGTTCCCCCATAACTGTCATAACCACTCTCATTTATTTCCACTCTCACTATGTCTACATCCTGATTAATCACCTCCCTAAAACCATTCAACCATCCAACTTCAGCGTCCAGGGTGTAAGCATAAGGTTCCCACAGAAAATGGCTCCCCCCCACCACCAATGACTTAGCGTCTCTTACCTGGACCAACCTACCAAGTAAACCAGCTCACATTCATTCCAACACGCAAGGCGGGTAGATAACACCCCAGATGGTACCACTGACCTGAGCTGCACAAATGAAGATTGAGAAATCCCAGAAATGAAGACTCATAGAATTATTGCTCCTTTCAGCATTTGGATCTACCAGCCAATAAGAAATGAGACCAATGAAGGTGAGTGTGGAGTGCACCTTTGAAATGTGAAGTTGTGAACCAGAAAACAGAAGATATTTAGAAAATGTAATCTCAAATGGGAGGCCAATAGAGAAACTCATTTAAATCAGAGACTTGCCTATAAGGATGCCAAATAAGAACTGCTTTCTCCAATCACCAGGGTCATGGTCTGTTTTATGACAGTAAGATGCTCAGCTAATGTAAGCTAACCTACTCATTGATTCTCCAATTGGACATAGAGCACCAGAAAAAATATTCATTCATCCTTATTCTGTTTTTTAGTCACTCTAGCTCAGAACTACCCTCCATGAATTGCTTCTCAAGTCATACCCCCAATAATAAAGAATATTAGTTTATGTGCTCAAATATACCTTGAACCATGGAGGAAAAATACAAAAGGATGAACTTCAGTTTGTGGAGAGGAGAAGGGAGGAAATTTGCAAATGTCCTTTGTTAACTAAGATATAGAAAAGTAGGTGATGATGTGCCAAACAGCAAGGCAAGATAACACCCTTCAAGTCGGTGGCTTTTCCTGAAAATGCACTTTTTCAGGTCTAACCAAGTTCTTCATTAATGATATTCCATCCCCAAATCTGGCAGTACACCACGACAGCACAATCTGTGATTGATAAAGCACTAAAAGGAAAATTTAGAGACTTAACTAGACTCAGTGTGAGTCAATGCTGCTCTCTCGGAGCAAGAATGGGTACCTAGATCTTTTTTTTTTCCCCAAGGATTAATTTCATGCCAAGCTCAGGATACCTCAAAATCAGAATATCCCTTTAATTGACTTCTTTCTATTACTAGCTGTTCATACACTACTTCTTTCAGGACATTATGAAAAATAAAATTGGGTGGGATGTCTTAATTTCAGGAAAGCCAAAGAAGAATTCCCCAAGGTGGTATATGAATTCTATTTCCAAAGCAAATATAAGATCCACAGTAATGAAAAAGGGAAATAATCCATCAGTGTCTCTTCAGAATTTATGTAATTTCTGTTATTAAGGACCTGCTGACAGAAGGGCAATCACACGTCTGGGGGGAAATGGTATGAAAATATGGAAAAGAGATGAACATGGTCAGGTGGAAAATGAGACTGGGTCTGAGGTAAAGGAAAACGCTCTTGATTTTGCCTTCACTGATTTCACATTGTTAATCTAACTCTCCCTCACCACCACCAAAACAAACCAACCAAACTCCCATCTGAGAACCAGTTAGAATGTAGCACCTTATCAGGGCATAGAAGCAGTTTCATTCACTCACCCCACCCTCTTACTCATTACCACCACAAAACATATATAAATATAAAGCCAAAGTTAAAACCATAATTAACATAAAGTAGATTATATCAAGTTAGTGCATTCTTTCCACAAAGCATAAGCTGTCCTTCCTTGGATCTTCCTTACAGAGCTAATGGTTACAGGTACGTCCAGCAGTATAGACAGCAGTCCTAAATTCATCAGATAGACACAAAGAGACTGCACATTCTAATCTCTCCTGTATCTATGTCCTCCTCATTGGGAAACACAGAGAATAGAACCTCCTCTAATCTATGCTGACATAAAAAAAATAATAAAGTGGTGAACTTACTCTGTCTACTGTGTAGTGTTGATGTTGTTGTCATTATTTAATACTGTAAGGGAACCACTCTGACCATGAAGACCATCATGGTGACCACGAGAATACTGACTACCATCCACCCTCCATCCCGACATCCCATCTTGAGTTATCTATTCATAGTAGTTACCATTTGCAATGGAAGTAATGTGTTCCAAGATTAGTGAGAGAAAATATCCCTCCTAGATGAAAAAATGATTTTAAAGACACTGCTCCTTTAAAGGACAAATGGAATTCCAATTTTCCCAAAGACTGATCCTTTAGTCCCAACACCATCTCCCAGAGAAAGTAAAATTTCAGCCACCTAATGATAGTGATCTCTTGTCATCATCTTCAAGTAGAAGCTTTCTTTGGGTTAATCGTTTTTAAAAACTAATTTTTGCATTTGCCAAAAGATTGATAAGTAGTATGAATAAAAGCTACATTGTCTGTGCAAACGGAGTGGGAAAGAATGTTGTACATAGCAACAGCCAATCTGAAGAAAACGTGTTTGTTCTGGTGATAAAAGTGTCTAAAAGTATTCAGAAGATACAGTGTCAGGCTGGATCTAAGAATGGGGTGGGGGGAGTGAATCAAAGAAACAGTCTTGTCAACCAAATTAAAAACTGCCCAAATCTCAGAGGAAAAATAGATAGCAAGGTCCAAAGTGTGGACTTCAGATATAAGCCCCCAAAGCAGTCAGTTCATGCATGATCCTGGGACATTCTTCTGATCCAATCATCAGCCTCTGATAATAAACAAACTCTGATTCTTCTCCCTGGACACAGTCTCCCTGGGACTTTGCTTACTTCACTTTCTGTATGTTCTCTATCGGCTTTCAAAGTCTTCTGGTTCTGCATCTTGGCTTAGCCAGTCCCATTAATCCTGTCAAAGACCTTGCCTCCCTGGTTTGGTCCTTACTGCCCTCTAAGACCCTTGACTCTGAGTCAGCCATTGGCCTCTGCACATCAGTCACACTTAACTCACCACTTTCACTACCCCTTACCCTGAACTCCACTGGGATTCATGATGGACTTAGTCAAACATCTTAGCTTGGGTTCACCTTGCTCTAATCTAATGGGAATGTATCAAACACAGGAAAATGTATTTTTTACAATAATAATAGATATAAAAAGGGAACTGGTGTCTCAGAAGCCAAGATAAATAACAACACAGACCATGGTTTGGCATTCTCTGATTTGTTATGTTCAAGATGTTAAAACTGAAGGCATAAACTTTTTGACTTGTTAATGATACAAAAATGTGCATGAAAGAACACCACCAGGAGAGTCAGGGACAGTGTATTTCCAATTTAAACACAAACACTTGACTATTTTGAGGTGCCAGACATTGTGGATTATACCTTGTTGGGCACTGGCTCTTTTTTATTTCTATTAATATTTTAGAGCTCTGTTCTGGGATGAGGTTAAATTAACTTGCAAACAGTCTGATCCTTTGGTGAGCTGCTTTTTTATAATTTGTTAGGCACATTTGGAGCAGTGTAAAGTCTAGTGCTATTTCCCATTACTGAGGCAAGACCTTCCTGACTGTTCTACCCCAGATCCCATGAATTATGGGTTTTCCAGTCTGGCTGGAAGGAAAAAAGCAATATTACCAGTCCTGTGAACACTGGGCTTTGTACTCTTCTCCCACTCTCTCCATTCATTTTATGTTACTCTAACTGAATACTTGAGACTAGGTAATTTATAAAGAAAAGAAATATATTTCTTACAGTTCTAGAGGCTGGGAAGTCCAAGAGCACAGCACCAGCATCTGCTCAAGAAGCTGAGGGCCTTCTTGCCGCATGGTAACACAGCAGAGGGCATCCCATGGAAAGACAGTACAAGCAGGCTAGCTCAGATCTTTCTTAAACTCAAATGCTTTTAAGGAGGCCCCACCCTCATGACCACATCTAATCCTAATTAATCCCCATATGTCCCACCTCCGAATGCCATTAACGCATGAATTTGGGATTAAGTTTCCAACACATGAACTTTTGAGAATCATACTCAAACCACAACAGCTCTACGCCAGTCTCTCAGCTTCTAGCAGTTTCTTCACATGCATGTGCTGATCAGTACAATGCCAAATCCTCAAAGGGCCCTTCTGCAGGCCACTTTAGGCAGAGTTTGTCAGAAGAGCAGTAGGTTACACTGCAAAAACAGAGTTGATTGAATCTTTTCTGAGACTTGGTTTTAGGCATCTTGCTCCTTCTGAAACCAGTGAGAAAGGTCTCACTGTTGGAAAGACAATGATGGAAGCACTTGTCCTTGCTTGTCTAGTAAAAGAAAGGACATTATGTGTTTTCTACGTGAACATACTTTTACCAAAAGCATAACTCTACTTCTTTAGCACCAAGTAAAGCTAGTGGGCAAAGGAAATTGGTGGATATATGGGCAGGTCCAGCTGACTGAGGGCCTTTTAGGCCATGGTAAATGTCTGGTCTTAAGTACCAAGGGAAGTCATTGGAGGGGCTGAGTTTGGGAATGGCGTGACTTTTATTTGTATTTTTAAAAGAATACCTCTCACTGCTTTGTGGTCATTGGTTTAGAGACAAGAGTGAAAGTAGGGAGATGCAAAAGACAGTACCATTTACACCACAGTATATGGGCCAGGGCTATTCTGCAAACTATTATTACCATCTACAATGAGTACAGAAATTGAGAGAAATGCTCAGAAAATTTTGAACTTTTTAAAGTAATTTGACATTGAGGAAAAATCTAAGCAGGATTTAAAAAAAAAAAAAAAAAAGGCTGCAATAGACTAGAAGGAAAAACCCAAACTGGTCTTTTGCCTTTTACCACAGGTAGTTTAAGATACCACTGCAGTAATTCAGGCAGAGCAGGTGGGTGATGGATGCTGAATGAAAGTGGATCAAGCACAGAAATGACTGGTGTTTCATTCTCCTGGGATCACAAAGAGCGGTAAGAAGAATCTGGAAGGTCAGGATAAGGAGGTCGGTGCACCATGATACCTCTGCCTCTGTTTGTCTACCCTAGACCTCTGTGGGCTGCATTGAAGTTGGCAAAGCCCCATTACATACATCACCTCATTAATCCTCCCACAGTGATACTCAGAAGTAAGGAGGACAGGCCCAACTTTCCGACAAGCAAAATGAGGCTTAATGTCTCTAGGGAGTTTCCTAAACTGACCCGGATGGACGAGGTATTGATGCAGCCTTCTTTTCCCCTAGTGGAAACAAACCATCCCCAAATCCATCAAAGCAGGAAGGAGAAAACAAAGTCATCCTGCTCTTCAGTGGTTCGTCCTCATGCCCAGTGAACACAAGATGAGGATAGAGTAGGAGGACAACAGTGAGGATGGAGAAGTTGGACGGGGGTCCCTTCTCTCTGGAAGCTGCTTCAAGGTAAGATGCCCCCACAACCTCTAACTCCAACTCCCCTCATTCCACCTCCCCCTCCTCACTCTGTCTGAACTCTGTCCTTTATCCCCACGGTTTGGCTAAATGATTTTGGCATTTTCTAAATTTTTTTCCTTCCTCACCACCACTTTTAATGTTTAAATTTTCATTATTTATTAAAATACACAGAATCTTCAAAGATGCCTTAAATGTACTTTGCACTACCATATATCTCTCTATTTTGGCTTTTGTTATCAGCCTTTAACCGTTTTCCATAATTGTTAGTCTAAACACACATCTGACTTATAAGAAGAGAGAAAGAAAAAAAAAAAAGATTCCCTGAGCTGAAGAGAGGCTTCAGTCTTCAAACTGAAAGAGCATTAAGAGAAAACAAGATATTTAAAAAACAAAACACAAGATCCATACTTAGACCTATCAGAGTGATGTCTGGAGTTTTATTCTTATTTTATGTATAGCGTGAGGATAGTAAATTAAAATGTAGGTCTATTAGGATATGAGGGACATCTTCTGAATTATGTAAGAGTAGTTAAGGATCCCTTATCTGAAATGCTTGGGATTAGAAATGTTTCAGTTTTCTGAGTTTTTCAGGTTTTGGAATGTTTGCATAGACTTTGCAGATCGAGCATCCCTAATCTGAAAACCAGAAATCCAAATGTGAAATGTGAAACATTTTTAGCACTGTTTACACACTTAAAAGTTTCAGATTTTGGGTTTTCAAATTAGGGATGCTCAACCTATAATACCTATATTTTGATATTTTAATATATTGTTTTAATTTTAAAGGAATCTGGTAAGAACTGTTTTAAAGAGACATTTATCTGAAGTTGAAAAAATTCCTTATATTTCGCTTCTACTAAATTTGATATAAATTAAGCTTAACACTTTTTACTAAAAATGTAATTGGTGGTAGACTATGGGCCAGAGATAGACACAATCTCTGTATACAAGGAATAGGTCAATTTGGCAACTCAGTGTTGACTCAACTCAGAAAATGGACTCATGATACATTTTAGGTCATTAAGGCAATTCAGATGCTTCCTAAATGCCTAACTTACTATTCAGAAATAACTATAGTACTGAGGGAAGCTTGGTTCTGAAAACAGTGCAGTTAATAGGAGCACCATATAAATTAGGGCTTAAACAAGTGAGTTTTCATGGGGATCAGGCTGCAGAATGAAAAGATCATCTCTGTTAACATTCCAGTAAGAAGGGGTTCCCATCCAATTTATTTGTCTCTTAATTAGAACCTTGGGTGGAGCTTTCCTTCAACAATGGCTGCTTGAGGCCAGTTCTAAGTGTTGGGAGTGAAGGACACCAGCATACCCCATAAAGGTAATCACCCTTGGCTGGGAAACACCTCCCACTAGGCCAGTGGCTCCCAGCCCAGGCCTCCCATCAGACAACCAGGAAGCTTTCCACAGATGCCTTGGCCTTACTCCATACCTTCTATGAGAGAATCTTAGGTGGGTGTGTTTTTAAAATAGTTCCACAGGTGATAAATAAATATCTGAGGTTGATATGACAGTAGTAGTCTATAGACTTCTCCAAGGCATTGTGCTGTCTTTTGGAGGTAGCAAGGATATTTAATAAAAAGAGAACTAAAATCAGAGACATTTTCATATTCCTTCTAACTAAATAAGTAGCACAATTTACCTCTTGAGCGTCAGTTTTCTTGGGCATCATATATGACTTTTCTAAATATCCATTTTCTCTCTATTAAAGGGAATTAAATAAAATGATATGTGTTTGTTTTAGAACCTTATGAAATTTCAGGTACAATGGGTAGTGCAGACATGCTACCCACTTCCTCACCAGGGAAAGTGCCACCTGGTACTTGCTGGTCACTTTATTTTCTTTTTTCTCTTGAGAGAGAAATAAAAGACTCCACAGAGGGCAGCAACTCTGCTCAGGACAGCAAGTAAGAAAAGAAGTATTTGCCTCCAGGCCTTTTTTCACTTCAGGATTATTGATGGCACCAGAGGAACATACTTTGGTCAGAAGTGGTAGTGGGTGGATGAGAGAAAGGACCTCTGTCTTCCAAGGTTTTACTGAGATAGTGTCAAACTCCTTTGCAGGAACGCTGAGAGCCAGAGGAGACTGGAAAGAACCAATGGCTCACAGACAGGAGCAGTGCTGGAGATTGTGACTCAGTGATAGAGCAGCTGTCTAGCATGTCCAAGGCCCTGGGTTGGATCCCAGAACAAAAAAACAACAACAACAAAAAAAAATATATATATATATATATATATATATATTTTTTTTTTTTTTTTTTTTTTTTTTTTTTTTTAAAGAAAGGCAAAGTCAGGACAGTGTATATAATGTGGTGTCATTTTTATTTTTAAATTATATTCATGTTTAGATCTTTCCCTGAGAATGGACTTTTGGAGAAAGTCTGGAAGGAAACATACCAAGCTATGAACCAAGGATATGAATTGATCAACTTTCCATTACTGTCACAAATACCTGAGATAAACTAACTTAAGAAGAGGAAGGTTTATTTTGGCTCACAGATCTGAAAGTTCTGGTCCATGATGGCTTGACCCTGTTGTTTTGGGCCTGTTGTAGCACAGTAAGTACATCATGGCAGGAGCATGTGGAGGAGGAGACATATTCACCTCATGATTGAGTGAGAGAAAAAGAAGAGTGGTCAGGGTCCTAATATACCCTTCAAGGGCAAGCCCCCAAGGTCTCCCTGTAGGCCCACCTGTTAAAGTTCCCACCACCTCCCAATAGTGCCAAGCTGAGGACACATGAGTCTTCTTGGGAAATTCCAAATCCAAATCATAACAGGCTACATCCAGGGAAAGCAGAAAAACAGGAAGAAAGCAGATATTTAAAAGGGAAACTATTAATTTGACTCTGTACAATCTGTTTTCATTTTTTTCAATACACACACACACACACACACACACACACACACACACATTTTAACTCTAAATGCCACCAAAAGGCGAGGATATTTTAAAAAGGAAAAGAGAGCTATCAGGCCCTTTCACTAAAGGAGTAATCTTTCTTCCTTGGAAACAGCTACAGAGAGTAGAAATTACAAGTAATTTTATAGGGAAAAAATAAATCAGTAATTTAGACATAATCAGAAAACATTAACCAAGAACAAATCAATGTTTTATACTATCATTATATCTATGCTATTGATTTCTATACAGATAAGCATTAATTCATAAAAATTATTAATGAATTGCTGAAATATCTAGATGCAACAACTAACTTAAAATGAATCATAGACTTAAACCAATTAGCTAAAACTATAAAATCCTTAAAAGAAAACACGTGTGAAAAGTTTCATGGCATTGGATTTGGTGATAATAAGTCACATACGGGATCAAAAACACAGGCAACAAAAGAAAAAAATAGATAAATTGAACCACATAAAAAATGAAAAAGTTTTACACATCAAAAGATTCTACCAAAAGAGTAAAAAGATACCCCAGCACCGCAAAAAAAAAAAAAAAAAAAAAAAAAGGAGTGAAAAGATAATCCAAATAACGAGAAAAAAATACTTGCCATCATATTCCTGACAAGGTAATAGCAAGAATATATCAAGAACTTCTACAATGCAACAACAGAAAATCAACCTGATTTTATAATGGGCAAATATTTGAACACATAGGCATTTATCCAAAGAACACATGAAGAGCCAATAAGCACAGGATAAGATACTCAACATTACTTATCATTAGGCTAAAGTAAATAAAAACCATGAGACACCACTTTTGACTCATTAGGACAGCTACTATATGAAAAATAAACATCAATAAAAAATCAGAACATAACAAGTGTCGACAAGGGTGTGTAAAAATTGGATCCCTGTGTATTGCTGGTGTAACATAAAATAAGCAATGTAGCCACTGTGGAAAACAGTAAAGTTTCTCAAAAAATTAAAAGTAGAATTTTCATATGTTCTGCCAATTTCACTGAGTATATATCAAAAGTAATGGAAAATGGGGACTTGAATAAATATTTATATAACAAGTTCATGGCATCATTTTTCACAGTAGCCAAAGATGGCTTATTAGTGAAGGATCATGAAGGATCAGGGTTCTCCAAAGCAACAGAACACACACATATATAATTTTCTATATGTGTGTGTGTGTGTGTGTGTGTGTGTGTGTGTGTATTACCCTATTGAATATATATAACATATATATACATACACACAGACATACGTATGCATTAGAGTATTAAAGAGAGATTGATTTTAGGAATTCACTTGTGAAATTCTGGAGGCTGACTAATCTGAAACTTATAGGGTAGGCCCACAGGCCAGAGGCCCAGGAAGAAGTTGATGTTGTAGTCACAAGTCCAAAGGCAATCCGGAGGAAGAATCATCTCTTCTTCCATGGTGTCAGTCTTTCTCATCTGAGACCTTCAATTGATTGGATAAGTCTCACCCACATTATGGAGAGCATATTCCACACATATAGAGTCCACTGATTTTAATCTTAATATCATCTAAAAAAATACCACAGAAACACTCGGAATAATGTTTGGCCAACTAGCTGGGTGCCCTACTCAAGTTGACACATAAAATCAACCATCACAGGTGGAAACAACCCAAATCCATTCAGCAATGGATAAATAGAAAAACAAAAGATGAAAAATACATATAAGAGAATATTATTCGGCCCTAAAAGGAAAATAATCTGACACATGCTACTAAATGAATAAACCTTGAAGACATTATGCTAAATGCAGTAAGTCAGACATAAAAGGACAAATATATTGCATGATTCCACAAATATGAAGTACCTAGAGTTGTTAAATGCATGGAGACAGAAAGTAGAACGGTGGTTACAAAAGTTGATGGAGTAGGAGGTATGGAGAATTACTGTTTAATGGGTGTGGTGTGTTCAGTTGAGATTTTTTTAAAGTTCAGGATATGGATGGTGATGGTTGCACAAGAATGTGAGAAATGACATTAACCTGTCCTCTAAAAAATGGATAAAACAGTAAGTTTTATATTATGTGTATATATTTTACCATAATAAAAAATTAATTGCTTACATATATGAACTTTACTATAAGCCAGACACCATGTCAAATGCTTTACATAGACTATCTTGTGGAATGTCTTTTGTTATTTACATTTTACAGATAACAAAGCCTCCTATAGAAAGTGACTTGCTCAAGGTCACACTAGTAAGAATCAGATCTGGGATCCAAACCCTCATTGTTCAACTCTAAAGTCTATGTGCTTGCTTAGATCCTACACTATGGTGAATGGTGACTACATTAAGGTAATGAGATAACCAGCAAGTCAAAATATTTCCAAATAATAAATTTGAACCAATACATGAGTAATTTGAGGAATGAATTCCCCAAATGATGTCAAATATAGACTATGACTAATAATTTTACACTTAAAATAACCCTGCAGTGACCTTCATCATGAGAAATTCTTATCCCCAAACCATAGTATCTGCAGAAATAAGATGAAAAACCAGGATGCCCAAGATGGGAGCACAGAGTTCTTATCATATCTGCCTGTAATGCTTTGAATGTGAGGTGTCCCCCAAAAGCTCATGTGTGACAGTGCAAGAAGGTTCAGAGGAGAAAAGATTGGGTAATAAGAGTCTTAACCCAATCAGTGAATTAATCCCCCGATAGGGATTAACGGAGAGTTAACTGAAGTGGCAGGGATGGTTGGAGGAGGTGGGAATTGGGGCTTGACTTTGGGGTATACGTTTGTATCTGACAAGTGGAGACCCCTCTTTCTGTTTCCTGATCATCATGTGAGCTGCTTCCCTCTGCCACACTCTTGCCATGATGTTCTGTTTCACCTTGGGCCCTGAGAATGGAGCCGGCCTTCTATGGACTAAGACCTCTGAAACCCTGAGCCCCCAAATAAACCCTTCCTCCTCTAAAGTTCTGGTTGGTTCTTTAGTCACAGCAACAAAAACACTGACTAAAACACTGTCCCGTTTTCTACAAGTTTTGGGACACTTCACAGTTTCTCTACTTTTTTAAAAAATAAAATACTGTGGCCACACATCCTTTTTCAAATGAGAATAGCCATTCAATTGACATTTATTCTGAAATGTCTACCATAATAAGCCCAGGTACTACAGTGGGCTCTCTTCAAACAAGACAAGAAGACAAAATACTTGTCTGCAATGAGATCCATATAATAAAAAAGTGAAGTGTTGGGCTGGGGCTGTAGCTCAGTGGCAGAGTGCTTGCCTAGTATGTGTAAGGCACTGAGTTCGATCCTTAGCACCACATTAAAATAAATAAATAAAATCAAGGCGAATGCTTTTATTTTATGTCCATTTACAACTACAAAAAAAATGTTTTAAGTGAAATATCTCTTGTCTCTTGTGTAAACATACCTCAATGATAAGACTCCTGTTGATATTCTAGCTTCTTCAGGTAGTTATCAACTCAATCCCTCCAAATGTGTCCCTGTCTCCAGTGATCTTCCTTCCATGAACTTCACAACAATCACCACCACAAACAAGAAGAGCAGTCATAGCTGCTCGTACACCTCAGGCAGTGTAGCCTAATGGTTAAGGTTGGGCTCTGGTGCTATACTGAATCTGCACCGGTCATTGTTCACTGTATAATCTTGGGTAAGTACCTTAAACTGCCTGTGACTCTGTCTCCTCAAATAGGCATTAACCTTCACAGGGTTGTTGTGATGATGCCCAGAGATCAGAACAATGTCTGCCATACATTAAGGGGTCAGAAAATAATAGTCATAGATGGATCAAATAGCCACTCAAGGAACACACTGTTCCAGGGGTGTGGGGAAAAGAAGATATGGTCATCCAAGAGAAAAGGGAACTTCGTGAACATTTCATGGATGGTGGCACAAAGGGTCATATGGTTTAATGTCTTACCTGAGGTCAGTCAGGTGGTCAGCAGCAGCACCAGGGCACATCTCCCTGCTATGCACATGCCCTCAAGGAAAAAAAAGACAGGAGCACACCAAACCCACCATTTAGGTGCACATTATAGTTCTTATCTATTTCAGTAACTATAAATTATAAAGTTATAGGTATGAATGTGAATACTTATAATGATTCCATCAGCAGGATGGGTAAGAGCAAGAATTTAGGGTGTGGCCTGTTAAAAAGCAGCCTGGGTAATGGCCCAGAGCACCATACCACTTAAGCAGGGCTTAAGACAGCCACCAGAGAATGAGTCCAAAACACGGGACCCTGACTCACTGCCCAGCCCTGCTGCCCAAATTGTGGGTCCTAAATGGAAGTCACAGAAGTTATGCAGCAGATAAGGAGGGAATGCTGGGCAAACAGTAGAGACTGGACCTCCGAGATGAGTGGTTTTAGAAACACCTGTAACCGCTGCTAATTCACCTCAATGCCCCCCATTAATCTACTTCCCAAAACTCCCTTTTGCCACCTGGCAATCTAATGCCTTCCTGTGCTACCTCTCCCACTTCCCAACCTTCCTCCTGCTAGCCTTCCACGAATTATCCCAGTGTCCCCAGGTCAGCATTACAATTCCCAGCCACCATATCGTGTCTTTTCCCCTGCTTCACCTTCTTCCTGTAATGCTGCTTCTCAATGACACCTTCCTATTCACCCACCCATAATCAAAACTGTTCAGCAAAATCCTTTTCCAGGAATGCCAACACTTCCATGAAGCCACCATTTTAATAAGATAGCCTTTTATTCCCCACACGCCCAGGTCCTTCTAGATCTAAGGCCCTTGATCAATCCTACCCCAATCCCCAATCAAGACTCCTCTTTACAGCCTTACCCAGTACCTGGCTTGCAAGTGGTGGGCACTAGGTAAATACTAGTTTCTAATGCAGAGGTCAGAATGGCAGCTGGGGAAACTTGGAAGGAAGGTAAAGATTTGCCAAGTGCCAGTCTATTCTAAATGTTTACATATGTTAACTCACTCAATCCTCTAGACGACCCCCTGACATATGTGTTATTATTATTAGCACATTACAGAAAGAAACTGAGGCATAGATGGGCCCAGTAATTTGTCCAAGGTCACATTATGAGATTGTGAATTAACCAGACCAGTCAGTTTTCTCTGCAACAATGTATCTGCTAACCCCAGGTGTCTCAACAGGACTTCAGTTGTTTCACCTCTAGTAAACATTGCCTTTCTGAATAAAAACACTCTGTAACTTAAATATTTCACACCATCTACTTCTATCTGAGCTAGAAATAAAAAAAATCAGTTATGGTCAGAACACCCATGACAGTAAACAGCATATGACGAAAGTCGCAAATTCAAATCATTTCCTCAAACAGAGGAAATTTCAGAGGTTTCAGATGGAATGGGCCTTGGGCGGCTCACCTAGCTCGACATTTTCCATCACACTAACTAAATCCTAAAATTGAACCAGAACTATCTGTAAGCAAGCACATATAATAATCACTGAATATTTTAAGATAGAATTAGAGGTTGGACACACAAGGTTATGGACACACAGAATGGTTTGTCACATATTTGGTTTTCTTTTTTAACCATCATAAAGGAATCTGGGTGTCTCAACATGGGTAGGAGAACATAGAAAAGATACATATTTGAATTACAACTACATTCAAATTTAAGTGAAAGATCCAGCAATTACCTATATGATTCAGGTTCTAAATAATTTAATATCATACATATTAATGGAACAAAAGTTACATTAATTTCAAATAATCCAGGTAATTTTCTTAATCTTCCATCAAAACAGGGAGTAGGATAGATTTTTAAAAAGTCAGTCTTTAACAACACACACAAATAAAATAGAAAAATCAATATATCTCAGTACATTCAACGACTTTGGAAAGGCTTATAACAAAATGCCAAATATTTGTTCCCAGGAAAACATACCCAAAGCATACCCAAAAATTAAAGAGCAAAGCAAAAAACTTAAATGTTTGCAAAAAAGAAGAGAAGCAAGGCGAACAACTGTGCGGTTTGTGCCAGCAGGAGATATTTTTCTCTCCTTAATGAAGAGACGGCTGGTGAGAACAGCATAAAGACAGGATAGAGACCATAGCAGGAGAAATATGATAACCAGCACGTATTCAAAACTTACCCAACTTGGTCTGTTTACTCAACACTTTATTTTCCCACTTTGCCAGTTTAAAATCAGATAGCGGCTGGGTTTTTGATGTTGCTGTTTCTGTTCCTTTGATCCCAGAGCCCCATGAAAATTAAACTAAGTGTTGGATGGGGTCTGGCCTGGCCTCGCATTAGGGGGGAGAAAAAGTTTTAAGCTCAGGGCCCTGGTTGCTTCTTGAGGAAAATGAATAAATAAAAAGTGGCTAGCAGGAGAGGACGTGGGGGACGTGCCTAGCTGACGTCCGGCCCGCAAAGGGGCCGCACAGCCTCTCAGCACAGCTGTCCAGATGTGCTTCATCTGGTTCCCCGGCGGGGCACCAGCCTGCTGCCGCGGCTGGCAAAAGCCTCCGTTGATTGGTGGCCGGGGCTGCTCACTTGCCGACGATTGGCGGAGCGGCCCGCCACTCCCGCGGGCCTCGGGTTGCCCCAGCCCGCCCGCCCAGCTTGCTGCATCCTCAGGAGGAACCTGGAAATGCCTCCGGTCGCTGATGTGGCACTCGGCGGCCGCCGCAGCGTCGGCGGCGGCCCCGGGAGGGGCCGAGAGAGGGTCGCTAGGCACCGAAAGCTTGCCCTGCCCTGACCCCTATCATACTCATCCTTTTAGGCAGTTAGGCTGGTTCGTTTAAATTCTCGGTTTAGGGAATGAAAAAGGCCCGCCCGGCGCTGGCTAAGGCCCCTATTAGAGGATGGGGATCCGACTGCCCCAAACTCCACAGGGCCTTGAGGCCATGCCTCAGGGCTTCACGCTCCCCACTCTCTAAACGGCGAACAGTAGGGTTTGAGAAGTTACTCTTTGAGGGTAGTATTCTTTTGATGAGGATCAAGAACGCCTTCACTGAAACGCTTATTAAACAGAAATTTGTTTCTTTAGTGAATCCCAGGGGTAGGTGCAGGAATGGTTTAAGAGACTTGGTTTATTTTTGTTGTTGTTGTTGAGTTATATATAGTAGGTGTGGGAAAACCAGAAATCTTGTTTTGTTCTGTGAGAATTGAGAAAGGACTGCACCAAAGAATGCTTTGATTCTAGGGAAACGGTTGAAGGAATATTTGGGGCAAGAGGAGAGAAGATAAAGCAAATCGCTCTCCATAATAGTTTGTGGATGTTTTAGAAACGTGATCTCATTAATGTGTTAAGGCAAGAGTCACCTTCGCGGACTACACACCTTGGTCGGTACTGGGCCCTGCACAAAAGAGCTTTTACTTGCATACCCTATTTAATTCTTATGGAGCAGATACTATCTTCTCATTTCCAGATGAGGAAATCAAAACCCAGAAGCTATCCCAGCATGCCTCAAATGTCTCCAAAGATGTTAACATTGCTATGTTCTAGGTACATAATAAACTTATTAGTCATTTGTCACTAGGGTGGGGTTCAGAATTTACTGAGAACAGCTCCACCTTCTGATGTTGAAAGCTTTCACTACAAAGATGATGCCCTGTTAGTTGTATTCATCATCTATTGCTCTATAGCAGAGTACCACAAACAATAGTTTAAATAAAACACACACACACACACACACACACACACACACACACACACACACACATTATTGCAGTTTCTAAAGGTCATAAGTTCAGAAGTCCAGGCATGGCTTAAATGGATCCTCTGTTCAGGGTCTCACAAAACTGTAATCAAGGTGTCAGCTGAAGGGCAATTTCACCTGCAGGATCTTCTGGGGAAGAATCTGATCTTAAGCTCACCCTGGTTGTGAACAGAATTTATTTTTTGCAGTTATAGGGCTAAGTCCCTAGCTTCTTTTTGGATGTCAGCTGCCCTTAGTTCCCAGAGTTTGCTCTCAGGCTGTTCCTAAAAGCCAGGAGGTAGAGATCATGCGAAGGCCACCTTAGGTCTGCCATGATTGAGTACTCATACACTTCCTCTGCTATGAACCTGACTAAAATGTTATTAAAACTCTACAAGCTACCACTCCCCCACCAAAATCAGGGGAGCTCAAACTGTGGAAGTGGCTTCCTACCACTTAATCCCTGTGACAGGAAAAACAACAAAGGACCAGCGTTAGACTGAGGTCCTTGGAAGTAATTTCAGTCCTATGCTCTGTTTTCTGAATCATTTGTTATCTGACAATGGTGCACCTTTTCATCATGGAAGCTACTCAACAATGGCCTAATATTCCAGTTATTGATCAACCTTCAACACTTATTACCATAGATAAGCATCTGATATTACTGAGTATTAGAACATCTCCCTCAAATATCTGCTAAAAACAGATCCATTCTGCTTGCAGGAAGATGGAATAGAAATAAGTTACCCCATTTCTCCTGCTGTGCACAACTGAAACTCCTGGGTTTTTCTTTTCTTTCCATTTTTAAATTTTTTTTCTTGTAAGGAGACTCTGAAAGGTTGCTGGAAGAAAGACCAGCTGAAAAACTTGGAATCCAAGAAACAACATAATGGCAAAAGTTCTTGGGTTTTATTTCTATGTCATCATCCCAAACTTGAACATAAAGATGCCAGTGCTGGAGTTTGGTTTTGGAATGATCCCCCAAAGACCCATGTGTTGATGGTTTGGTCCCCAGTGCCTTGCTCTAATGGAATGTGGTGGAACCTTTAAGAGTTTGGGTCTAATATAGGGAAATTAGATCATTAGGAGAGTGAGCTTAAAAGGGATATTGGGAGAATCCCAGCTTCAAGGACAAGAGTCCCCTGTGTTTCTCCTTTACATGCAAACAAAAAACTTCTTTTTTCCTTTTCTCAAAACTGTGTCCTTGTTATTGGATTGGCATCATGGACAAGGACTGAGATTTTGGTATCAAAGTGGCAACCCAGATGGGATCTGAGAGCAGTTCCCACTTTGGCTGACTTGGGCAAATCTGGCATGCCAAGTTGAGAATGCAAGTGGCTGGCAAACTTGTTGAGAGCCACTGCAGGAGAATTAGATGGGTGAGTTTGCCTTGTGTCAAGAGCTATTCCCATGAGTAAAGGGAGGGGTTGAGGGACTGTCCCAGCAGCTGCTGAAACTCCTTTTGCTCTGGGAAACTCCTGCCTTCTCTCCCTAAATGGTACATGTAGCTCCATCTTGGTCCACTTTGGGAAGGAGGAAAATGAGGAGGTGGTATTGCTGGTATGGTTAAGCAGGACTTGACAAAGACAACTAGTGACTTTCACTCCCTCATGGTCTGTTCTAGGTTCCTGTTTGTTGGCCTTAGGTTCAGGCATTTCCTCTGGTTGTTTGTCTGTTTCTTTTTTCTATCTGTTACTGGCCCATTAGACAAGGGTAGTGCTGTGTTTGATCCTATAGGTAGTCTCTTGGGAAAGATCTTGGCTTAAAGGACCTCATATATATAAGCCTGTCTAGGGAAAAGATGATGTTTTACTATAATGGTCTGGCCTTTGAATGACTTTCTGAATTATTACACAATCTTGCAGTTGGAGTTGATCTGTCAAAGGTAAAGTAAGTGGAAGAAATCCCGTATGTGCAGGTCTGGCTGTTTTAAAGGTTCCAATCTGTCTGCCATAGTTTTAGGGATCTTCTCTGGTTATATATCTCTTGTTTATATCTTATAAACATAAGATGGCCATTTAAGATGTGGGGCATGCAGATTGATCCTGTAGGTAGTCTCTTGGGAAAGATCTTGACAGACTGGGCCACCTACTAAGAAAAAGATGTTTTACTGTAATACATTCTGGCCTTTTAATGGTTTTTCTGGATTATAATATAATCTTGTAGTTGGAGTTGGTCTGTCAGAGGTAAAGTATATGGAGGAGATTCTGTATGTACAGGTATTTATGTAGATACATGATAAGGAGTCTGAACTCTCAGGAACTAAGTTGATGATGCCTCTGGTATGCAAGGATAGCAGGACACTAGAATACAGGGTTAAAAAAAATTTAAAGTCTTTCAATCCAGTGTTGGCCGTCCCTACACTGTTTCTCATCTTGACCCCAGTCAGCTACAGATCATCTCACTGTGGGTCAGGAACACCAGCCCTGGGCTGGGGAAAGAAAATCCAAAACTTCCTGGGCTGTAGAAAAATGGGCAACAAGGACCTGGCCTCTCTCCTGCCTTCCAGCCCCTTTTACTCATAGGTCACAAAGGTGTAGTCGTAGGTTCCAAAACTGTTAGTTTATGACCTGGTGACAGGAACAGTCTCCCCTTTTAAAATCTGACAGAATATCCCATTTAGCCAGGAAATATCCATTACTGGGACAGAGAAATTCTTTCTATGACAGTATCCCATCAAACTAAACGCATGGGGAAACAGGCAGGATAAACAACTGCACCTAGAAAAAGAAAAAGATAAAAAAAAAAAAAAAAACAATACCCAGAAACTAAAGCCAACCTGTGTTTTGTTGGAAGCCTCTGCAAAAGGATATTCAAGAACACCTAAAGCAAAGGATGGAAAGGGCCTCCTCCACTGAATATCAATATGCCTAGTGTAATAAAATACCCAAAAGGAGTCTCTGGGTAAAACTGACAATAGGGAACTCACTTAAAGTTGATAGTATTGTGATAATGATAAAGAAGACAGATTACCTGGGATGAAATTTGTTGTGGAAATTAAATGCACAGATAACATTCAAGAATCATTTCAGAATATGCATTTAAGAAAGAGTCTGAAACTAGAAAAGAGATATAAGAAATTCATAGATATGGAAATATATTTTAGTGCAGAAAATTATAATGTAAATGAAATGTTTCTGTATGAGAAAGTATTTTGTATGGTAAAGTAATATTCTTGTGTTAAAATTGAAGATTAAAGAAAGGATAAAACAGTATGTAAACAAGCTGCAGAATGTCTAGGTAAGTTTCAGAAGGTATGTGGAAGGTAAATCTCAAAAAGTTTTTGTATATGATTAAATTGGCTATAATTAGTACAAAGTCATTCAAATTTTAATGTACTGATTATGAGGCAAATTCTGAAACATTGATCTACTCTTACCTATCAAGATAATTTTTTTTCTGTAGGTTTTATTACTTAGAGAAACTAAGTCTTAAAGAAATTAGGGTTTATACCTGTTTTAAAGTCTTTTAAATGAGTATTTCATAACTGGTTAAGTAAATATTATTTTAAGTTATTACAATATAGTTAACACCTTAAATATATGTGACTGAAGATATATTCACATATATCTTCATGTATATTTGTCTGAGAACTATGTTTGTCTGGTTCTTGTCTGTTATGTAAAAGTTTATAAAATGAAAGTTTATGTAGGTTTACCAGCAAGGTATCCAATAAGTGCTCTCTTTCATACATTGTATCTGACATAGAAGGGTAACACTATCATTTGAAGAACTGTCTTATATCTGTTTACTTTGACTAAGTCTATTTTTGGTTATTAACACTATTTCCTAAATGTATAAGAAATTCAAGACTATCCTTCAATTTTTATTAGTACTGCTAATCCGTGCAGACCTGTGATTATTTTTACCATACACTATGGATTCTATACTTTACTTTAAAGATTAAATATCATTAATATAAGGACGTGTGTCATTGTGGCACAGATGTCTTAGATGTATTAGGTGCATTAATGTTCTTCAAGTATACAAGCCTTTTAAAATGTAAAACTTAAAAGAGCACTTTACCAAGTTGGTGTTCTCCCAAACAAAAATCACCTGTAGCAATAGTCTCCTTTAGATTTATATAAAAAATAACAAATTTGATTGGTATTTACTCATGTCATTTGATGTTTTATAACTAGATAAAGGTAACCTGTTGTTATAAGTTATATATAAAATTTTGTGTTACTCTTTACACTGGGATGGGATTTAAATTAATTTTTTTTTTTTTTGGGGGGGGTGCTGGGGATTGAACCCAGGGCCTTGTGCTTGCAAGGCAAGCACTCTATCGACTGAGCTATCTCCCCAGCCCCTTAAACTAATTTTTGAAAGGTAAGAAGGAGAGGCTAATTTGTTCAAAGGTTGACAGTGTGGAACATAAAAACATTGTGCCACTTATTCCGCAAAAAGAAAGTTAGAAACCCTCTTAGTATTTCTGTTTAATTCATGTTTTGGATGTAATTATTATGTTAACTGTTATTCAGATATATTCAGGAAACAACACTTGAGAACATTGTGAGTTGATACTTTTTTTTAAAAAAAGAGGCAAAGATCAGATTCAGATATAAAACACTTTTAAGATTTGTCAAGAGGCCAGCCTCACCTGAATTCAGGCTCTGCCTCTCTCATCCTTCTCCATGATAGGATGGTTCCAAAGTAGGCTAGAATTAAGCTTATTTAAAGTTGCATTCAAAAGATAGTTTTTTTTTTGTTGTTGTTGTAAAGATTACTATGATCCCCAAACGGGGGATAAATACAAAACTTAAGTAAAGGTTTGGGTAAATTTTAAAAGGCATTTAGGTTTGTGAGAGCTTTTTTATTTTATGTAAAACATGTATGTAATTGAGCTGATAAATACATGGGTCTTTGTAGAGGTTAAATAGATACCAAAGATACTTTAATGTTCATTTTGTATTCCTTGTAAAACTTTATAACTGTTGCCTGTCAGTGTTTTGCAGAAGTACTACTTCTAACAGAATAACCTGAGCTGATTTAAGACAATAAGACATCACCTACAGGACAGATAGGATATAATGCTGTTTCCCAGTACTAATACTGATCCCAATTAAATGGAAAGGGTACCTGTAAATTTATAGGCATTGAAGTTGTAACCCATACTCCCACTTCAAGACTGATGAACTGACTTGCTGAACGTTTAAAATCAAAACTTGAAGACCAAAGTCAAGAAAGTAAAAAGGATGAAGGAAAATGCAGCCAATGTTTTTTGACCTTTGTCCTCTAAGGTCAGGTAGGACTCAGGGTGACCAATCAAACAGGCAGGAAAACTCCACTGACCCTTACCTCCACCTATCACTCTGCAGGACCCCTGCCCATTCCGGCCTATAAAGACCCTGGGAAGCCTGGGCCATGTGCAATTTTCCTTTTTCTGAAAAAAAAAAAAAAAGAAAGAAAGAAAGAAAGAAAAGAAAAGAAAAAGAAAGGAAGGAATATTGGGACCCTTAACAGGAAGCCCATTCCCATCTTCCTCTTTGCCTGAGGTGAACAGGTTTCCTCTGCCATGCACTCCCATAACAATGTTCTTCCTCACCACAGGACCAAAAGCAACAGGAGAAATCAGTCATGGATAGAAACCTCTGAAAGGGTGAACAAAATAAATTTTTCCTCCTTATGAGTTGTTTATCTCGGGTATTTTATCACAGTGACAAAAAGCTGACTGCCACAACCAGTGACTCAGAAATGCCAAAAGACAGACAGACAGACAGACACACACACACACACACACACACACACACACACACACACAGTTCTAACAGAGCCTGCTGTTTTTATAGCCAAGAACCAGGAAAAGGCAGCCTAGTAGGACCAAGAAAACAAAATTTTTATACAATAACCACTTCACCCCAACCAAGCTCCATAGTCAAAACTGCAGTGCCTCTCACTCCCACACCCAAAAAAATCAAGTGGAATTATATCTTCAACTCTTACCAGTCTATAACAAGGTAGAGATGCAAAGTTCTTAACAAAACAATAATAAATAGAATTCAGCAATACCTAAAAATAAGTATCCACGATGACCAAATGGGGTTGTTCCCAGAGATGCAAGAATTCTTCCTACTAAAAACATAATGCTATTGTGAATTGAGTTGCTATAAACATTGATGTGGCTGTATTACTGTAGTTTGCTAATTTTAAGTCCTTTGGGTGGATTAAAATAGACATCATTACCCTATGTACATGTAAGATTACATGAATGATATGAATCTACATCATGAACAACCATAGAAACGAAATGATATACCTCATTTACAATAAATCAATATGCAGTACAATAAATCAAAATGCAGACTCTAAAAAATAAAAGAATAACAATTTTAAAAATAAATAGAGGGTTAAATAAAAAAAATTCAAGACCTGGAGGGAGGGACATAATGCAATCTATGATAGTAACAACTTAAAGAGAACTATCACTGGAATGCATTAATTAAAGTAAAACTAGCAGCTGACAAAATAAATCACCATAAAAATGCTCAGAAAAATGAGAATAGAGAACTTCTCAACTTGGATAACAGCACCTGTTAGGTCGGAATTTGGGCAACTATATGATGGAGAGTGGAGCAACTGAGGCAAAGGGCAGTGCACCACACGGCGACCAAACAGGCGGGAAGACTCCACTGACCCTTACCTCCTCCTGTCACTCCACAGCACCCCTGCTCATTCCAGTCTATAAAGACCCTGGGCAGCTGGGGCCATGTGCAATTTTCTCTGGCTCCCTACCCTGACCTGCATCCCGGAGGGGGCTGGGAATTTCACTCAAGAGCCAAATTCTAATAAAGCTTGCTTCTGCCGCTTTCTGCCCGATTTTATTTGGCCACTAGCCGTGCCTCTCAGCTTACATTTGGTGCCAAGACCCAGGAAGGTTTTTGGGCTTCCCCCATCATTGGGGTTGAGATCCACACCCTCCCTCAGAAGAACCAGGAGATTCTGTTCCGTTCTGCTAAGCTCTGCTCTGTTCTGCTCCATCCCATTTCCCTTTATCCGGCAACAGACAGGGTAAGTTCCCTGGGGTTTTTCCCATTTGCCTTTCCTCTGGTCACTGTGGAGATGTCCCAGCCTTCAGGTAGCACCCCCCCCCCCCGTTTATTCGCTTCTGGACCCCTGAAAGTCAAAAGAGGTTTTGGCTTTTGGTCCGTCCGCCATTTTTCCAGTGTACACAAGTTAAAATTGGGACGCCTATTTTTGCTTCTGTACATCTATCTGGGTAAAGTTTGATGGCTAATGGGAAATACCAATAGCTCATTGGACCCCAAAACTCCTTTGGGCTGTCTCTACCATATTTTACTAAACTGGGACTCCCCCAAAACTTAAGTGTAAACGGCTAGTTTTTTTATTCCACTGTGGCCTGGCCTCAGTATGTTTTAGATCTCAAGATGGCCACCAAAGAGCACACATGGCCATTTGCAAGCTTTTCCTTTTGGAATTTGGTGCTTGCCCCACCCTCTCTTCTACCTGTTCCACCACTCAAGTTCTCCTCTCTGGGGGCGGTCCCAAACCCCACCCCTCCATGCTCTGACCAGAATTCCCCCCACCTCCTCTTCCTGTCCTCCTCCTGCAAACCCGCCCCCTCCTCCTGCAGATGCAACTCCTCCTCCTCTTCCTCCTCAGAGCCTCCCACAGCCTAACTCAGAGCTTCTTTCTCCTCCGGAGGTGGCTGGTGCAGAGGGCCTTGTGCAAATCCAAGTTCCATTATCACTCCAGGACCTTTCCCAGATTGAGAAACATTTAGGGCCTTTCTCTGCTGACTCCTCTACTTATATTAAGGAATTTCGATATCTTTCCCAAACTTATGATCTCACTTAACAGGGCTTTCTTCCACTCTCACTCCAGACTAACCACCCTGCATCCAACAGGCACCACAAGATCTTGCCTACCAAGTCCATCTAACAGACATGACTCTCCCCACAGGTTAAAAAAAAAAGCCTTTTACCAGAACTCCAGCAAAGTAATAATTAACAGCAGTGTCATTTTTCCAGGACTCTTGTTTTGTTTTTGGTTTTGGTTTTGTTTTCTTAAATTCTATATTTTTTGAGCTCATAACATTGATGTTTTGGTCAGTCCTATTTTTATTGAACTCAAGTTTTTGAGTATCTGTTACATTGCAATGGAAATCTCACCCATAAAAAATACAAGGCCTTTGTTTTATGTTGTGTGTATCCTTTTGTCTATTGTGTATCCAAAAATCGTGTACATATCATGACTTACCTCACACATCTCCAGGTGGTCAAGTTTAAAAATGTTAATTGATATTAATCATTTGTTTATAGAACTCATCTCCAACAGAAAAGAGACCACAAATACTGTTCAATATACCTATCTGCTATCTTGGTTTTTACAGTAAAATAAGGATTTGACATGTGTAAATTACTCAAATTTGTTTCTTGGAAACATCTAATTAATTTACAGGGTGTTGCCACTGGCCTCTTGTGCAACCAACTGGACCTTCCTACAGACTGGTGGCAAATCTCTCCAGACAGCTTGATTCTGCCATTTGTGGGTGGCTACCATGTCTCCGGGCCCTGGCTGCAGCAACTGAGTTAACTAAGGAAGCCATAAAACTCACCCTACTCCAACCAATAACTGTGTTTTCCACCCATTGACTACAGGACCTCTTAAGCCATAAATCCCTTCCACTCACACAGGTGCTGGAGGCCCTATGTTCACCTCATGAAGACCTCTTCAATTACCCACTCCCCTCACCTGACCTGACCACTTTTGAAGATGGCAATTCTGGGCTAGGTACAGATGGATGCCCTAGAGCCACTTATGCAGTGGTCACCTCCGCCTCAGTTCTGGAAGCCAATTGCCTTCCAGAAGGGACCACTTCCCAAAAGGCCGAACTCTTTGCTCTGATAAGGGCTCTAATTCTATCCAAAGGCAAACAGGTTAATATTTACACAGATTCCAAAAATGCCTTCTTGATTGCTCACTCACATTCAGCTATTTGGAAGGAGAGCAGATTTTTCACCACAAAGGGGTCACCAGATAGGAAAGAAAAACAGAAGGTTCTAAGTATGGGAATGTATTCAGTAGAGGGGGAAAGAATGTGGGGTAAGAAAGTTTGTGTGATGAAATACATGAGGGTCAAGAAAGTGCTAAGAAAGTCTGTGTAAGTAAAGGGCAAATTTCAACAAGTTTGCATGTAAGTAAGTTGGTTACATGTATGTGAGACAATCTTTTAAAGCTATTTAAGGTTTTTCCTAAGGTCAAATACTAATGTGCTGATATAAACCAAAGTTTAATCTATCTGTTAAAATGACAAGGATTCCTTTAAAAACACTAATTTACCCTTGACACTGTGTCTGTTAAGGTTTATTCTTTATACACTTCTTAAAATGACATTTAAGAAAGAGTGTAATGCTCAATAGCAAAAATGGGGCAACAGTGACTGAGATTGGGGTCTCTGACCTCATGGCTGTGGCATGCCTTGTGCCTGGGAGTGTTCCTGTGCAGGAGCACAAGATGCCCAACTGTTGTAGCAGTACCCTCCCTGGGGAGACTCTGTGCAGGAGTCTTATTAGCTCTGACATTGATCTCAGGCACACAGCTCTTGGGCAGGAAGGAATTCTTTTGCTAGATAACCAGTGTTTCATCAGCTTCCTTCTCTGGTTCCTGCCCACCTTATAGTAACTTTGGACAGTGGACTTTCTTTAGAGCTACACAGAGCTCCTAACATTGCACTTTGCAGCTGTGAAAAAGTTACGTAGATGTCCTAGTCTCTGTAACTTTCCTGAAAATAAAGAATAATGCTTACATAGTCTTTAACTTAATAATAAGACATATATAAATAAAGATTGTTGATGTAACTCTTTAGATCTGCATTTCCATCAGAGAACAGAGCTCCATCTGATCTCAGCTTAATCTTCAAACTCTGTGTTTATAAATATTTATTTTCTAATCCTCCTTTGCCCCTCACTGAGCTTGAGAATTTGGTCATGCTGGTTATAGCAAAAAATGGCAAAAATCAGCTTCAGAATTAGAACACTTTATCTAAGATTTGTGGAGAGCCCCGCCTTACCTGAGATAAAGCTTTGCCTCCCACCCTGCTGCATTTTAGAATGGCTCCAAAATAAGCCAGACTTTAACTCATTTAAAGATGTGTTCAAAAGTTTGATGTTTGTTGTAAAGATTACTGTGATCTCAAACAGGGTATATAATGAATAACTCAGCCAAAATTCAAGATAGCTATTGCACAAACTGAATGTTTTACTGTTGGTGATTCCATTTTGTATTTTCCTTGTAAACTCTATAACTGTTGTCAGATTAATTTTTTGCAGAAGTACTGCTTCAAGAACAAACACCGTAAATTAACTTGAAATAGTAAGGCATCACTGGTAGGACAGATAATGTAGACCCTAATTAGATAAAAGGGAGTGAATATCTGTAAAGTCATAGACATTGAAATTAAAGCCCAGTACTCTTACTTTATGACTGGTGAGACTAACTTGCAGGATGTTTAAGATCAAACTTAGAAATTGGATTAAATACAGAGGCCAAGAAAAGCCAGTATTTGCCTCTTGCCCTCAAAGTCAGCCTGAATCCAGGGAACAAAAGAACTTCTCTAAGGAGCTTTGCAGCTCTGGGCCACGCAACCTCTCGATCAGGGAGATTCATGAGACCACTGGAGGTGAAAAAGCCAATCAGTGCACCTGCTGCAGAAGAGGGTCATTGGAAAAGGGAGACATCCCTGATGCTTCCAAGGGAAGCCACCTCATTGAGGAGACCCTGCCTAATGAACAGTACTAGCAGAGCTAAGAAGCTTCCCTTAAGTTCCCTACAAGTGACCCCTGTGGGAACTCAGCCAACTCTTAACAGATAGGAACAGGTCAATTTGACCAGCTTGGTCTTAAACATCTAGCAAAACAGTTAAAACCAAAATATATCCATTCTTGGGCACTTAAAAGAAACAATAGTTAAATGCAACCTAAGATGTAAATTTGTGTTAACCCCCCTAGAATAAATAAAGACTGAAAGCTACAAGAGAGAGATTCTTAGGCAGATGTACCTGCTAACTATCAAGAGAAACTGCCAGAATAAGGAGTTTTTAGTCCGTTTAAGGCCTACAGATCCTGCTAAGCTACATAGCCTTAATCTATGCTTGCTAGTATGATTATCTAGCCCTAAGTCACAGAAATATAGAGATCTCTACTAAACACAGATTATACCAACACGAGGACATGGTTATGCAGTCACTGCCAACCAAAAGCTAGAATAGAAACTCCAGAAGGCAGTAGAGGCATCTGCTGCCCCCCGACATCCCTGCAAAGATGAATAACATTTATTGCTCAAGTTCCTTGCAGAACAGTTGAGCACTAGATCTGACGGCAGACAAAGGGGGAACATGCCTCTTCCTAAGAGAAGAATGTTGTTGCTGCATTAATGAATCTGGTCTAGTGGAAAAAATGCTGAAACTCTCAGACTTCTAAATGAAAGGTTGAAGTAAGAAGAATCAAATGACCCCTGGCCAGGATGGCTGAACTCCACTCTTGGCACCTGGCTGATCCCTACCCTTACTGCCCTATCTGTGATAGGATTTCTGCTAATGATTGCTCCCTGTCCTCTCAGGTTTGCCTGGAACCGAATGAGTGAGGTTGCCAGGGTGACTGACATACAACCAGATGCTCCTACACTCTTATAGCTGCCTCCCCACCGAACTAGAACCCAAACCTTTCTTTCCCCATGACGCCCCCTAACGTGCAGGAAATAGCCAGATGGACTCTGGCACCCTACATCACCAAAAAAGTCAGGGATGTTAGGTCAGAATTTAGGCAACTATATGACGGAGAGTGGACCAACTGAAGCAAAGGGCAGCATGCCACATGGCGACCAATCAAATGGTCAGGAAAACTCCACTGACTCTTACCTTCACCTGTCACTCTGCAGGACCACCACCCATTCGGCTTATAAAGACCCTGGGCAGCTGGGGCCATGTGTGATTTTCTCTGGCTCCCTACCTTGACCCGTACCCTGTGGGGGCTAGGAATTTCAACCGAGAGCCGAATTCCAATAAAGCTTGCTTTGGCTGCTTTCTGTCCAATTTTATTTGGCCACTAGCTGTGCCCCTGAGCTTACAGCACCTATAAAATATCTACAGCTAATATTATATTTAATATGAAAGTATGGATGCTTTTTATATACATACTTTGCAATTTTCTTTATGCAAAGTCCTAGAAGGAAAACATTAAGAAATGGAGAACAGATAAGTGTCCAGGGATTAGAAGGAGTGGAGTGGGAAGGAACTGTGTGGGTCCACAAAAGAACAACATGAGGAATTTTTGTGATGAAGGAAATGTTCTGTAGCTTGGCTGTTTCCATGTGATGTTGTTGGGATACTATACTACAATATTAACTTTAGGAAAAACTGAGTAATGGAAGCATGAGATCTCTTTGTTTTATTTCTGCCAACTATATGTGCATCTAAAATGACCTCAAATTTAAAAATGTAATTTGATAATATTGTTCTGGCTCTGTCTCCCTCACCTTCTCCCAATCCACACAACTTAGTCAACTTTCATCACTAAATGGAGCTCTCCCCAGGAAGAGATCATTCCTCTGCTGCTTCCTGGATAATGTTCTGGATGAAGGAGGTGGAGGATTATTCAGAAGTACTTTCAAAATTTGTGATTCCATCCTGAGCATTCTTAGGCATGAGGTCTCACTCATTCCTTTAATGACAACAGTGGCCATCTGGGGTGTCACACCTTCCAGGTAGCAGCTTGACCTGGTAGTCTGACATGGTCCTAGATCACAATGAACACTTGGCAGAGTGCTCTGCTCACTGAGTCCACTCACAGTAGCCTGTGCCAGCTCAAGTAGGGGACACGAGGCATCTCTGTGGGCTTTATTAAGATGTACTGTCCCTCTTGCACCTGACCCTCTGGACAAAAGGAATTAGCATGAAGAGGGGATGACTTGAAGAGAGGTGAGCTATGAACACACTGGTTTTCTAGAGGTGAAAGGGATGCAACAACCTGGCACCTTACATCCTGAGATATACAGAGGAGGGAGGCACATTAATGATACTTCGTTCTCCATAATCACCTGGAATCTTCCTCTGCAAGGAAAATGCCTCAATGCCACTCTCCCAAATTGTTTTTCAAACATCTTAACTGAAACCGACTATAGTCATTCCCCTTAACCTTACCAAGAAGTCTACTGGAAACAGCAAGGGACGACCCTGCTCCTATCCTTCCAATAGAAAATGCTGTCACCTCTAGATGTCTTCTTCACTCCTCTCTTTATTTTGTTTATTTATTTATTTATTTCCAGAACTGGAGATGGAACTCAGGGCCTTGTGTTTGCGAGGCAAACACTCTACCAGCTGAGCATGAAGAGGGGATGACTTGAAGAGAGGTGAGTTATGAACACACTGGTTTTCCAGAGGTGAAAGGGGAGCAGCAACCTGGCACCTTACACCCTGAGATATACAGAGGAGGGAGGCACATTAATGATACTTTGTTCTCCATAATCACCTGGAACCTTCCTTCACAAGGAAAATGCCCATATGCCACTCTCCAAAATGCTTCAAACATCTAATCTGTATCTGACTATAGTTCTGTCCTACAGCTCTAACCATGATTTGTTAGCCATCTCCTTAACCTTACCAGGAAGTCCACTGCAAACAGCGAGAGACGGCCCTGCTCCTGTCCTTCCAACAGAAAACTACTGCTGTCACCTCTAGATGTCTTCTTCATCTCCTCTGTCACTACTTTACAAATTCTACTTAGCTAGTGGCATGGACAAACAGAACATGTTGGACTGGATACCCCACAGGCAGTCTTTCCAAAAACTGGTTAAGCTTCAATTACTTGAACTTAACTAGGAACCAAGTAGCCAGAAGGCCACATTGGAAGTACTGTCAGTTGCCCCCCTTGCCCCCACGGATATAGATTCTTCTGAGGACTCCCACAATCATCAATGACCCTGATCTTTCTAGGGGTACTCTGTGCATCCCCAAGGCCTCACCTGTTGAATGCAAGTCAGACATTAACCTCCATCTCTCCCAGAAACATGGTGAGCTGCCTCCTAGGAGTGGTCATGAGAGACCTACAACTGTTTCAACACACAACCAGCAGATCATGTATGTCTCAGACCATGGCAGAGATCTGTTTTAAAAATGAAACTGTCCTTGGTTACTTGGAGAAACTTCCCAGAGGCATAAGTGACTCACTACTTACATACACCTGCTGGCAGTTTTTCCTCCAGTGCCACTCACTCAATTAGAAAAGATGTTACAAGATTTACCCCTACTTTAAATAAAATCATTAATGACACCTCTGGGTCCTCAAAAGTATTCAGGTCAGATTCAGCTCACTGGCCAGAACTGTATGGATGAAGGACTTTCTCTTTTGAAACCAAAGTAGTCTGTGATGGGCTGACAGATCTGGCTCCATGAGACTTTTATAGGCCAGACCATGGGAGAAATGACTAAGCAGACTCCATTTTGCTCTGAGACTCCATGTTATGTAGGAAATAAGCTTCTCCCATGGGAACATCCTGCCTCTGTCCCCATCATCAATTACTTAGCGTGACATGTTTAGTGATACAAAATGACAAGTCTTATGTAATGAAAAATTGCTCTCATTTGATTCCTATTGCTCCTGAACAACGTACCATGTGAATGGTGATTGTGTGGATGTTAGTAACCATTCTTTAGTTTGCACCTACATAAGGGTCATTTTGACCCACTTCCCCCTCTGTTGATGATCTCATGATGTTAGTTTGTAATTTCAAATCATTGCAACAGACACTTATGATTGATGTGATTTTTGGTATAAGAACACCTGCAACCCTATGGTCGGGGTTGTTCTCCCAATAGCCATTTTTTTGGGGCATTGTGTGAGACAGTCAGCCGGGGGCTTAACAATGACTCAAATTTGGACTTCTCAGTGATCTGTTCTTAAGTTGCACCCCATAAGAGAGTCTATACAATCACTAATACATTCTGCCAAATCTAGATTAATGTCATGTGCCAAGTGGAAAGGTAAACACAGAAATCTAAAGAGAAAGTCACTTGACTTTATGAGGTAGATCCTGATGATTTATGGCATTTGTGCAGCTTCTTTGAGCCAGAACCTGGTCTGGGAGGGAAATGGTTTTGAGGTCAGTAATGCAGGATTCCTATTGCTTGGAATCCTGTTGATGGTAGCCTTAATTAAGTGCTATGTGAGACTTAATTAAACAGATGTGGTTTCAGCCCCTGTGGTCATATTAATCAGATTGGCTGATGGAGTGGAATATTCATGGGAAATTTTGCCCCAAGCAAAGATGGTATGGAGGCAAGGCATGGATTTGGTTAGGAAACAATTCTCTGCAGGTATCACTGTATTGTTATTAGAGACACCAACAGCTTTCATTCCATACTACCTTCTCAGGCATGTTTGTACAGCAAACAACTTTGGGATATAGAGATGATGTCTCCTTCCATAGGAGAGAGACTTTTTGTTGAATGATAAAAATGAATCCTCCTTCCTGGGAAGAAATTGAAGCATTTTCTTGCAATCATTATAAAATATTGGGGTTTTCTAAGCTCAGGAACCCACAACAAGTTCAGGCATCACCTGGCCCTATTGTGTCATCCTGTAGGATTTGGGATTCAGAATCAGGGCAATCCAGAATCAGGGCAAAATTGGATACTCTACTACTATTACTGTGAATAATAAACTGGTCCTTCATCTCTTCATTAAGAGACTCGTGTTCTTTGTTATTATCCATGACACTGTAGCAGACTAGCCTATTAATTTACATGTAGGGAAAAATCTCAGGACCCTCACACTGGTCTGTTGACCATTCCCACACATCCTGGCCAGTCAGAGCACTGCGATTGCTGCTCTGACCTTGTTTCCCACTATTTCCTTCCCTGCCTTTTATGACCTAAATATTTTTCAAGCACTCAGGCCAGCGACATGTAGAACGTTTCTTAGTTGAGGTTTGCCTGATGTGTCCTCATGATTTATGCCTTTGGGTCAGCAGTACCAGATAAAGGATGTTGTGCTTCGCTCAGTGCATCAGATCAGAAGATGCACACCATTAATTGTCCCATTAGTGGGAACATCAGCGTTTATCCCTCAATAAGATGATGTCTACCAGGTTTTCTACTAAGAAATAAATTACACAGATTTCTTTAATTACCCATATATGTACTTCTACTTAAGTCATTAATAAATACTTGTAAGAAAAATAGTTTGCATCTATGTCTACATTTGTCAATAGGCATTCTACTGAAAGATTAGCTTTTCCTTCTCCCCCAATTATTTGCTGATTTATTTATTTATTTAATTTGTCCATATAAATTCCTGGATTCCTACTTTATAATGGGTAGCATTCTGCAACTATCTATGTTGATTCTCAAATTGTCCCAGACTTGGCAAGTGGGAGTACCATCAATGTGACTCCTGTGTCATTTTGATGTGTACCCATCATTTTTTGAGTATTGTCTTACTTGCTGGCACGAGAAGGTGTTCCAGGCTTAACTGGTATTTCCCTTCCTCAGCCCTGGAGTCAGACATTTCTACAAGTATCCCTGGCTCCTTTTGGTGGAAAATAGTATTAAGAAACCAAGATCTGGAAGCACCGTGAGCTCAGTCCTATTGAGGTTTCGTTACTTCTAGTCCCTCTCCATGGATAGAGAGAGTGTGCACGTGTGTGTGTGTGTGTAAATATTTCAATAATGTAAATTTCTTGATCTTGATAGTTTTAGTATGTCTATGCAGGAAAAGTATCATTGTTTTTCACTACACAATGAAGGATCAAGTTATAATCAGGCATTTTGTCTGCAACTTACAACTTAAATTACTAAAAAAAAAAGCAATGTGTTAATTATATATAGGTTAAAAGAAAATTTTAAATATATATGCCCATAGCCTCATAAAGATATGCACATAAGTGCATCTGTATTAATTATTAATTTGCATACATATTTATTTGTATATATTTAAAATGTCCTGTTTCACTTGGAGTGGACCATTTGACCGGTTTATCCCACTTCTCAGTTTAGACCCAAAAGACTTAAAATCAGCATACTACAGTGATGCAGCCACATCAATGTTTATAGCAGTTCAATTCACAATAGCTTAAGCTATGGAACCAACTTCCATGCCCTGCAACAGATGAATGGATAAAGAAAATGTGGCATATATTCATCATGGAGTATTACTCAACCATAAAGAAAGATGAAATTATGGCATTTGATGGTAAATGGATGAAACTGGAGACTATCATGCTAAGTAAAATAAGTCAATCCCAAAAAACCAGAGGTCAACATTCTCTCTGATATGCAGATGCTAACACACAATAATGTAGGGGGCAGAGAATAGAAGTTCATTGGACTAGACAAAAGGGATTGAAGGGAAGGGAGGAGGGATGGAAATAGGAAAGACAGTGGAATGAATCAGGCCTAACTTTCCTATGTTCATATATGCATACATGACCAGAGTAACTCCACATTATGTTCAACCACAAGAATGGGAAGTTATACTCCATGTATGTATAATATGTCAAAATATACTCTACTGCCATTTTATTTATTCTAAAAAGAATAAATTTAAAAATTTTTTAAATGTCCTGTTTCAATCCAATACTAAGGGGAAAATTTAAAATCCTTTCACACACACACACACGCACACACTAATGTCTTCTTTGCATTTATGTAACTCCTTTTTCTGACAGTAAGAAATGTGACTCAAATTAACCTGGATAGATTTTATGTTTGTATTATATATATATTGCATTATGTATATATAGTATTATATGTATATTATATGTACACATATAAAACATATACACATATTATGTATGTGTATATATTATATATGTGTGTATATATGTATATAAACATACATATATGTAAAGAAGGAAAGATGATAGATTACTACTATATAATTTCTCAAGGGATTTAAGGCTACTTCTGAAAACAAATATAAAAAAATACTTAGAAAATAAATACTATAAAAATATTGCAAAAATATTAACCATGCTTTTGTATAGATAGTTGTGTTTTGGGTGATTTTCGTCTGCTTCTTGGTTATCTTTCAAATTTTTCAATCAACATTTACCATATTATACTTTTTGGACAATATATTTTCAAACAAAATAATGGAATAGATCAATAGAACACAATAGAAAGCCAAGAAATAGGTTCACATGCAAGCTTAAGAAAGATAAAAAGAAAGTCCAACAAAGAAAGGACAGTTTTAAACAAATTGTTGGAACAATTGCATATCCATATGCAAGAGAAAAAAATTTTAGCCTCACCTTTATCCATAATATGAAATATAAACAAAAAACAAACTCAAAATTGATCATAAACCTAAATATAAAACCTAGAACTACAAAAGTCATAGAACATGAAGAGAAAATCTTTTGTGACCTTGGGTTAGGTAAATATTTATTAAATACACCAAAAACATATCCACAAAATAACCAGAATAGAAAAAAGGATCAAATGGGACATTTTAAATATATGCAGTTTATTATATGCCATTTATATTTTAATAAACTGTTTAAAATGGTTTTTTAAATAAAACAATGCTATAAAAACATTGTTACATGAAAATCTTTGATCTTATATTTATTACTTCTTAGATCAATTCCTTTAAGAAAATTTACATCCTAATGGTAATAATATTTTTAATACTCATGATACAAATATTACTTTCAAACATCGTTGAACATATACGTACTTTTAATATTTCACCTCACTCTCCCAAGTTCTGAGAATTAATTTTTTAAAACATTTGCCAATATAATTATTTAAAATTCTCTCTTGTTTTCATATGCTTTATTTATTTGCTCTGGATGCCATATATTAAAGAGAAAATTCACAAGAGATGCAGAGGATGTCATTTAGGGCAATGAGACTGAGGAACTGAGGCTTTGTGAGGAATGGCAGATGATATGGGGCCATTAACTTAAGGAGAGCCATGGGACCAGCAAGACAGAGAAAGAAATGAGCAGTCTCCTCCAGGAACTGCGGTGACATCATTAGGAGCTAGACATCTACTCCAGGGCACCTGAGGGAAAGAAAATGAGTGGATGGAACACTGGAGAAAGGCTGAGAAAGAACCTTTATTATGAGGGAGGAGGGATGTAGCAGGAGAGCAACAACATCAACTACTAGAATGTGACCACAGACAATGGAGAAAAAGCTGGAACACACCAGGCAGACACATTGCAGGGGAGCTCCTGCCTCAAATAGCATTCAGACTGAGCAGTCTTGAATCAAATGACCTTTAAAAGTCCTCTGATTTTATTTCTCTCATGCCCCTTCCTTCTCATGGATTTTTCTATTTGCTCCTGTGCTTCTCTGGGAATCGTGATTTACCATATTACTGTGCTTCTGAGTTAAGGGGTAAGAAGAAAAGCCACTTGTTTATGAGAACACAGTGAGCAGTAAACACATATTAGCTAATCACAGGTGACAGAAGTGCTTCAGAGATGAAAGAGAGATTCCTGAAGAGTCCTGGTTGGCTCCTTTGTCATGTAAAAGGAGTTCATGCCTGCACAGCATTATTATTGCCCTGTAATGAGTGGCTAGCCAGTGCCCATCCCAGCTGGAGAGCATAAACAAAGAGACACAACAGTAATTTTGAAGATTTCATTTGTTGTACCTATCCCTCCACCAAAACACTTGAGGGCAATGTATCCAGTAGCAATGAACATGGTGTGAAGGAAGGTAGACACCTCGAGAAGGAAGAAGAGTGGAAAGGATGTAACGTGTCCAAAGCAATATCCTCCTCAGTAAGGGCCGAAAACCAGTTAGACAAGGTTTTCTTTTTTCTTTTCTTTTTTTTTTTTTTTTTATTGTAAACAAATGGGATACATGTCGTTTCTCTGTTTGTACATGGAGTAAAGGCATACCATTTGTGTAATCATAAATTTACATAGGGTAATGTTGTTTGATTCATTCTGTTTTTTTTTTCCTTCTTCCCCCCACCCCTCCCACCCCTCTTTTCCCTCTATACAGTCCTTCCTTCCTCCATTCTTGCCCCCCTCCCTAACCCTAACAGGGGTTTCGATGCCATACTAGAAGGGGTCTATTTAATTCTGCGACCAATAAGCACATCAAGGTCTTCACAGTTGAGAGCCACATGATCTTTTTTGCTGTGAGTTATCTCTGAGGATGTGATGTGTGGAGCGCAATGAGGTAGGAAACAACTAATGACAAAAGGGAGCACTAAGAGGCTTTGAAACAGTTGAGACAGACAATGATATTAACTCGTGGCACTTGTGACAACTGCCAGAATGCTTTGACACTGCAAGCTTGGATCATTTCACGATCGTTTGATTGTTTACATACTACCCTGGAGTCCCTAATCTTCCCTTAATCCCTTTTCCACCCTGGTCCAGACTCTTCTCATTTAAGTTTATGTAAAATAAATTATGTCTACCAGAACTTCCCTTGGGGGATAAAATATATGAATTTGAAGGAAATATTTTAATAAACCACTTGATAGAGAGAGTAAGATTCCAAAGATTGTAAGAATAGATATTTATCAAAGTCCTTCTGTTCATTCATTTCGTAAAATATTGACTGATTGCTGGGGCTCAGATATTGGGGATACAAAGATGAACAAGAAATATAAAGTTTCCAATTCACATTCTTAATTTATACTAACATTAATAGAATTAATAGAGCCTTATGGGAAAAAGTATGGAGCTTCCTTAAAAAATTAAAATAGAATTCATATGATCCAACAATCCCAGTACTAGGTATATATTCAAAGGAAATTAAATCAAAATGTCAAAGAGATACCTGCATCCCTGTTTTCACTGCAGCCCTGTTCACAACAACCACAGAAAGGAAACCATCTGTGTTCATTAATGGATGAGTGGATAAAGAAAATGTGATACTTTCTTACGCAAAATGAAGTCATAGTCATATTCAGCTATAATAAAGAATGAAGTCTTATTATTTGGACAACATGGAATTAGAGATCTTCACATTAAGTGAAATAAAACAGGTACAAAAAAGACAAATTCTGTGTTATCTCACATATGGAATCTAAAAAAGGTGAATTAATAGAAGTTGATTAGAAAGGTAGTTACCAGGGACTAGGTGTGGGGTGGGGAGATGTTGATCAAAGGATACAAAATTGCAGTTAGATTGAAACAATAAGTTCAAGAGATCTAGTCTATAGTGATTACAGTTAATGGCAATGTATCATATTCTTGAAATTTTCTTAAAGTAGGTTTTAAGTGTCCTAGCCACAAAAACATAAATATGTGAAGTAATGCATATGTTAATTAGCTTAATTTAGCTGCTTGAAATTGATACATAATTTCAAACATCATGTTATCATGATAAATTTATACACCTTTTATTTATCAATTTAAACAATTATTTTAAAAGAAATACAAAGTTCTTGTTGAGATGAATTATACCTTACAATGCTATTGATTTCAGTATATTTTATTTTGCTGACCACCAAGATAAACAGAGAAGACAAGCATAAGAGCACAAAAAAAATTGCTTTAAATAATATAGGAAAAGAAAATCAAGGTGTTAGGTTACTATATAGAGAAAGGCTTTAAGAGAAGGGGAGTTGTGGTGACAAAGTGGGAACCTAGTAACCTAGATAGAAAAAATGAACTTGGAAGGGAAGTCACGTCAAATGGGATTTTTTAAAAATGTAATTTGCTTAAAGGGATGCGATCTAAACTATCTTTTATGTCTTCCCCAAAAATTCTTAAGTAAAAGTTCGTTATTCATTAGTTGCTTGGGTTCACAAGGAAAGTAGAAGAGATGTTCCTTTCTGCAGCTAGGTTAGCAATGAGGAAAGCAAGATGCTCCATACATGGATGCAAAGATGGCACTGTGGTAGAGAACATGGTGACATCTAGCCTTGGGATTTCGTGTCCATAACAGTGGTGGTCTGTATCTTTTATATGACACTTACATATGACCATTGTTTTAGTTCATTGCTATAATGAAACACCTGTGGCAGACTGCTTTGTAAAGAGGTTTCACAGTTTCAGGAGCTGAAAGTCAGAAAAGGATGACCCTCACTCTAACAAGAACTGCATGATAAATGATAAGAGTGCGTGTGGAGGTGACGTTGCATAGTCAATCAGGAAGGCAAAGAGTCATTCCCAGGGCAGGCTCAATCGTAACTACTGGTTAGAGAGAGAACTCAAGGCTTACATGAGAACTAAATTAGTCCTCTCTGAGAGCAGCTTCCCTAATGACTTGAAGACATGCACCCTTGGGTCACCACGTCTTGAAAGTTCCTACCATCTCCCACATCACCACACTGGGGACCAGGCTTCCAACACATGAATGTTTGTGGGACTCACACATACCATATCCAAAACACAGCAACCATGTGGTAGCTGTTCCTAGGAGCTTTCTCCCCCTCTATGTATCCTTTACTCTCAATTTAATTTAATGTCATTCATTAAATTCTCATCTTTTAAGGAAATCTTAGATTTTGTTCCTTAATGGAAAAATAAACATTTTCTCAAATTTTGTTTGCTCCATTTCTTTCCTTTTCCTCTCTCCCTAGTTTTATGTGTCAGTTTACGTTTCCTTCCTAGAAAACTGCCTTCCTGTGTTCCATACCAGCACTCCTAATTTCTTAAAATAAATCTATTGTGTGTATTTAAGGTACACAGTATGATGTTCAGCATACCCATTACCTCACAGTCACTCCTGATTTTTTGTTTTGTGGCAAAAGCAGCTAAAATCTGCACATTTAGCAAAAATCCCAAGCACAAAGCACAGCATCATTTTATTACCTGTAGTCCTCAAGTCATACATTACCTGTCTAAACTCAGTCATCCTACAAATCTGCCTCATATCCTCTGACCAACCCCTCTCCGTTTCCTCCACCACTCCCAACCCCTGGCAGCAACTGTCTTATTCTCTATCTCTGTGTTACAATTTGGATATTAAATGTCCCCCAAGGTTCATGTGTTGAAAGCTTCAGTCATCAGCTTGTGGCACTACTGGGAGGGAGTAGAAACTTTAAGAGGTAGGCCTGATAAAAGGAAGTGAGGTCATTAGGAGTGTGAACCTGAAGGGACTGTTGGGTCCCTGGCTCTGTCCTCTCCTTTGGTTTCCTGGCCACCATGAGGTGAACAGCCTTGCTCCCCCATGGCACTCCCTGCCATGATGTTTGCCTCACCACAGGTCCAAAGCCACAGGGCCAAGTGACCATGAACTGAAAGAAAACTCTCAAACTATGAGCCATACTAAATCTCTTCTCCTTTAAAGTCGTTTATCTCAGGTGTTTTGTCAAACAGATGAAAATCTAACACATTATGTTAGACTTTTTCTTTTCTTAGATTCCACATATGTGTGAGATCCTGCAATGTTTTTCATACGGTATCTCTGTTTTAGTTGACTTTTTTTGCCCCTGTGGCTGAAAGACCTGATGAAAACAATTTTAGAGGATGAAAAGTTTATTTGGGGACTCACAGATTCAGAGGTGTCAGGCCATAGACAGCCGGCTCCATTCCTCGGGGCTCAAGGTGAGGCTGAACATTTTGGTGGAGGACAATGGCAGAGGGAAGTAGCTTACATGATGATCAGGAAGCAGAGAGACAGAGGGATCTCCACTTGCCAGATACAAATGTATACCCCAAATTCATGACCTCAATGCCTACTTCCTCCAGCTACAACCTACCTGCCTGCAGTTACCACTCAGTTTATCTTATCAGGGGATTAATTCACTGATTTTGTTAAGGCTTTTATGACCCAATCATTTCACCTCTCAATATTCTTGCACTGTCTCACACATCAGCTTTTGGGGGACACCTAAAATCAACCCATAACAGTCTCCTTTATTTCACTTAATATAGTGTCTTCCAGTTTTATCCATGTGTGGTAAACAGTAAAATCTTTTTTAAGGCTGAATAATATTCAATTGTATATATTTTCCATAATTTCTTAATCTGTCTTTCTTATCTGTCAACAGATTGTTTCTACACCTGGGCAACTGTGAATAATGCTACAGTGAACATGGGAATGTACATGTCTTTACAAGGTGCTGATTTCATTTTCTTTGGATATGCACCCAGAGCAGGGATTGCTGAGTCATGTAGAAATTTCATTTTTAATTTCTTTGGAAACCTCCATGTTTTCCACAGTGAGTACACCAATCTACAGTCCTACTAATAGTGTACAAGGGTTTCCTTTTCCCCATACCCCTGCTAACACTTATTATCTTTTGACTTTTTGATAATAGCCATTCTAAAGGGTGTGAAGTGATATCTTGTAGTAGTTTTGTGATTGGCATTTACCTAGTGATTAATGATATTGAATGCCTTTTCATACACATATTGACCATTTTTATGTTTTCTTTGGAGAAATATCTAGTTGGGTCCTTGACCCATATTTTTAATTGGATCATTTGTCTACTACTGAGTTACATTAGTTTTTAAATAAATTTTGGATATTAAGTCCTTTTTCAGTTTGAAACCACATACATATATCATTTGACAGTTTTGTGGGTCAGGAGACCTGGCTTGCCTTAACTGGGTCTTCTTTTGCTCTCACAAGGCTGCGATCAAGATTTCAGGCACAGTGGAGGCTTGTGAAACACAATTGGAGAAGGATTCGCTTCCAGGTTCACCTGACTGTTGTCAGGATTCAGTTCTTCACAGGCTTTTGGAATGAGAGCCTCGGTTCCTCCATGACTATTGGCAAGAGAACACCCTCACTTCCTCTACACGGTCCTCTCCATATGGCTGCTAACCCCTTATTGGATACATGATTGACAAATAATTTTTTCTCAACTCACAGACTGCAGTTCTATTTTGCTAATTGTTTCCTTCGTTCAGCAAAAGCTCTTTGATTTATTGTAGTCATGTTTGTTTGTTTGTTTTCATTTTTGCTTTTGTAACCCATCGTTCTGGTGCGATATCCACAAAGACCATTGCTAAGACCAACATCCAGGAGCATTTCCTCTATGTTCTCTTCCAAGAGTTTCATAGTTTCAGGTCTGTCATTTAGGTCTTTCATTCATTTTGCAAAACTTCTGATTTTGGTATGCAGCACTTCCTATATCTTGGTGACTCAGTCAAAATGCCAATTTAAGCACAATTTTTGAGTATATGACTATTTTTCCAACTAAAATTAAAGCTTCTTGAGGGCAGTGACTGTTTCTCACCTATCCTGGTGTCCCCCACAGCATCTATTAACACTGCAGTACATGCCACCCTCGGTAAATATCCATGGGTTAGTGAAGTGGAGAGGAAACCTGTGCTTCAGGGCGCTGATAATACCTAGGAAATGGCTTTACTGATCATCAGTACCCAGGGTGAGGGCATGTGGACTTCAGGTAGAGTCAAAGTGTCTGATTTTCCACTTCCCAACTCTTGCTTTGTGCATCCATTCTTTCATTCATTCAACAACCCTACTCTTGCACCATGCTGTTTGACAGGAAGATATTCTCAACCTGGAATCAGGGCACTTATACGTTCTTCCAACTTCAAGAAACTCTTCTTAACCACACAGCCACAGAGCTACAGCTAACAGATGGAACTTGGAAAAGCAGCATGATAGTGTGCCTGAAGTGGATGGCAATGTTGCTTTCTGTGTATCTTCCATTAAGTCAGACAACGTGACTTACCTGCTCAACACCTTCTTACAGCTCCCATGGCACCTTAGAACAACAGCCAACTATACCACAGATGATCTGGCCTTAGCACTTTCCAACCTCATTTTCCACTATACCCCTGTCCTTCACTCCTTTCCTGCATGAAACCTTGTTATTTGCAAATGGAAGCCAGGCTTTGCACTGCTGCATCTCTGCCTGGGACTCCTTCCCCTCATTTCATTCATACTTCAGTTCAAATGTCTTCTCATTAGTGTTTTGTTTTGTTTTGTTTTGTTTTGTTTTTGGAAACCCCATGTAGATGACTATTCTCATCAACTCTATCCTCCTAAATGGTTTTCATTCTTCATGATGTTATGCAGCATGTTTCTTTAATTTGTATTTACTACACTTTTTGAAGACAGGGGCTCTTGACTATTTTGCTCATTGCTGTATCCCTATCACATTGCAGGCAATCAAGAAAGTTCTATCTTTGTTGACAATGAATAAATGAATCCTGGCAATTAGTAGTTAGGAGAGAGACTCAGAAATCATGAACCAAGGCAGATTCTATTCCAGTTAGGTTTGACTGGCACTGGGATCCAAGCCAACCAAGAGCTGCTGGACACATATGTATGCACAAACTGTGGAAAATAGAGAGGTTTTGCAGTTCACTATTGGTGAACATATTCACACCTGAAGGTGGGGAAAAACTGTGTTCAGGCAATTACATCATCACTGGCTCCAAAGTTACAGCAGGAATTCAGCCAAAACAGAGAAACACAATCCAAAGTTAGGATCTTGAAAATTTCAAAGACAGGTCCTTTTTAGTTCATTAGCGTGATGATTGGGTGTTCATACCATTGTATGACATGTGCCTCCCTGTAAATTGTTAGGATGTCAGCACATTACACATCTGAGTAAAAAGAAAAAAAAAAAAAAAGCCCCAAAACAGAAAATTAGAATTTATAGCCCTTCCCTTTGCCAGTCTAAAATTTCCCATTATCATAAAAAGTCAACTAACTGCACAGTAGTTTAAGTTCTTGTCCTTTCGTTCCCAACAGAGATAGCCAGTTTGACATCTTCCTTCATGTGTACCATTAAATGCTTTGATAAGTCATAAAAATTATCAAACATTTCATTTGTTTAATCCACCTCTGATAATTTCTATATGAAATGCGCCTTTCTATTTGAAAACAATAATAATGATTTTGTCTTTGGTCAAGCACTGAGACTAGTCCTGCATTACCTGTCCAAACATCAGCTTAAGACTGCCCCCTAGGGTACAGTAACGACAGTGCTGTGACCCTAATGTGGAACTGAAGTTCCTAATTCCCACACTTGACTTTTCTGGGGGACTGTCATTTTTTATTTTATATGCTTCTGCATTATTTGAATGGAGATTAAACAGTTATTTTATAAGTAAAAATGGTTTACATTTTACTTATATTAAGATAAAATATTAACTAGATCCGATTTTTCATTCTAAATAAAGTAATAAATGACAGTGTCTTGCCTGAAATAGAATGAATTCAAGTTTCAGGACTCTGTTTGTTTACAGTTATATCTTCAAGCTATTGAGTCACTACTGTGCAATAAACACCTTTTGGGTTGGGGGAATGCAGACATGATTAAGATGTGGTCTCTGCCACTTAAGAATTCACAGCCTAGATGGGAAGACATACATGTTACGAAACACACTATATGATAAAACTTACATGAGATACACTGCATTACAGAAGAGAACATGAACATGCAAGAACATTTGTACTTGGAGAAGAAAAGAAGGAAAAAAGGAAGGGTGGGAGGGAGGGCAGGGGGAGGACAAATTAAGGTATAATAAACTTTACTTAAAATTCATAAGCCAATTAACCCCAAATAACACCTTGGATTTATCAAATTCCAATACATTTTAAAGGTAAATAAAACTTAAAAAGTAAATTCAAGAGACCTAAAAAAAGAGGATTGAGAGTTACCCAGGGTATATATAGATCACTGCTGCCTCGTAGAAATAAAATGTGAGGTGCATATGTAATTATTAATTTTATAGTAGCCTCCTCTATAAAAGATAAAATTAATTTTAATAATATATTTTGAGTTATATAAAAATATTTATTGTTTCTTTCATCAAAAACAAGTGAGATGTCAAGGATCTGATACCCCATAGTAGCTATGAGAATGGATGGAACTGGGTAAATCCAAGTGACATTTAGATGCAAAATAAGCAGAAGTGATGGTTAACTGGATGTAGAATCAGAGAAGCGGAGTGGAAGTAGCTTTAAACTCAAGTAGGTGCATACTTGAGATAGCATTAAGTGATGCATCCATCAAAATGGAGAGCACAGGGGCAAATAAAGAATAGTCAGGGCAAGTGTGATACTTTGAATCTGAACTTGTGTGTGAAAGGCTTGATTCCCCAGCTGGAAGTACTATTGAAGATGGTAGAAACATAGGCAGTGGGCTAAGTTGGCCTTCATAGGTCACTGGAAGCACGTGCATGAAAGTTATATTGGGACCTCCCCCAACTCTGCTCCTTTTTCTCTACTTCGCAGCTGCTGTGAAGTGCGAAGTTTGCTCTGCCACATGCTCCCCACCCTGATGTTTACCTCCCACAGGCCCAAAGTGACAGAGCCAAGAAACCATGAACTAAAACCTCTGAAATGGTGAGTCTAAAATAATACTTGCCTCTCTCTGTTGGTCTATTGCAGACATTTTGTCACCGTGATAGAAATCTGACCAACACAGCAAGAAATAAAAGTTTGCTTTCAAAAGATGAGTTTGAGATGCCATGAAGCCTACAAATGATTATATGTTCCAGGGACAGTTAATTCATGAGCCTAGTGCTCAGGAGACATCTACACCAGAGGGCTTGATGGGAATCATCGATACATATGATCCCATGGGAAGGTCTGAGATTGACGAGAGAGAATGAAGAGAGTAAGACAAGTGCTGAGGCAGAGGACAGAAGAAAACTACTACCTAAGACATATGGACCCTTCTCCAAAGACTGAGCGGGATCAGAGAGGCACAAGGAGACCCAGGAGAACATGATCCTCAACAACCAAAGAAAGAACTTCAAGACTAAGTCAAGTATGCTTCCAGAAAGTCAAGCAAGGAAAGTCAAGCAGGGAAAGTACAGTGATGTTTTTGCAAAATTTGACCATAAGGAGGTTATGAGTGACTTTGAAGAGAATAGTTTCTACAGAGTAAGGATAAAAATCACATTTCAGCAGACTTCAAATTGACAGGGTGGGTTAGGCTGTACTTCAGTGATAGAATGTTTGCCTGGATAGAATGTTTTTCAATTTCCAGCACAAAAAAAAAAAAAAAAAAAAAAAAAAAAATCCTCGAGAAGTTTTCTTTGAGGGAAGATAGCGAAGGTGGTATCTATTGCATGAAAAGGTTGGTATTTATTGGTATGAGGAAAGGTTTTTATGATGTCAGAGGCTATTGAAAAGGAGCCTTAGAAATTATTCAATAAACTATTTCATTGATCTGAAAAGATGTTAATAATGTATTAACTAAAAAGAGACATGACTGAAAAAAAGTGTTTTATGTAGAAGTATGTACATGTGAACACACAGATGACATTATGGAAGAACTTACACCAAGATATTAACCACATTTTCTCCAAGTAGGCAGACTAACAGAATTTGAATTTTATTCTTTTTCTTAATCTGAATTTTTGATTGTAAGAGACAGTGTTTTGTGACACAGAAATGACAAAAAAAAACTAGACCTTTTATTTTAAGAGTGTCCCCTTGCCTATACATACTATGGTCTTGAATGTGTGTTGAAAATGACTTTATTCCAGTTTGATGAAACATTTGTAAAATTCCTAATCATGAGTTTTCCATGAGTCTACGAATAGGATGAATCCACAGGTATCCAAGTTGGAGTAGAAGGTGGTTACTGACTCACTCAGTCATCCTCTGGGCCAAAGAGACTCATCTAAGCTTCTAACTTTTCACCTCTCCCCACACCTCTCCAGAAACCAAAGTAGACGAGAAAACTGTCGCCAGATTTGAAACATGGCTATCTAGTCTGCAAAGTACTCAAAGCCAGGGCAGAGAAACAACTTTCTTACCCATGAATTCTGCACAGGGAGGACCACTCCCATCCTCCTAGTTAATGGTGGCAATGGACAGGAAAAAGTCACCATATCATAGTCTGCACTCATATTTCATTATATGTATGAAAAAGCATAATATTGTGTTAAAAAGATCACATGGAAATATCAGTCCAGAATGAATGCAGGTACAGTTTGTATAGAAATCAAAATGATTCCAGTCAAGATAATTGGTATTTTACTTCTCTTGTACTATTCTTTTCTTAGGACTCTTCCCTTTCCCTCTTCTTTCTACTGTCTATGTAAAGGTTAGTGTCTTGCAGTAGCAATCAGTGACAGTACTAGTTATGAGAAGTATATGTGGGAGATTTTCTTCTTCACAAAATGAAGAACTGAGTTACCCATGGGTATTTGAAGATCCAAGACAAAGAATAAACAGGCTAAGTATGAGAGTTCCAGTCCCTTCTTTGTGGGGGTGTGGAGACTGGTAACAGAATATGGTCTTATAAAGTAAAACCTAGAGCACAAAACTGACCTCAAATAATCGGTCTTCAATACGCTCATGTATTCAAAATTTTAACCTATCCACTCCTGCTTTTCTCACTAACATCTCGTCAATCACGTACACATCACATATTAAGTCACATCCACTTCTTAGGAGAAATGGAGGTCCTGTATGAGGAACATGAGTTTTGGTATCAAAGTGAAAGAATGGCTCTGGCCCTGACCTTGCCACCACATCTGCAGGCTCAGAACTTTTCTGTACTGCACTTTTCTCAAGCAGAAGGTAAAGAGAAGAATAGATCTGTGATGGTTAATATTTAGCGTCAACTTGACTGGATTGAGGGATACCCAAATCCCAGCAAAGCATTTCTTCTGGGTGTACCTGTGCAGGTGTTTCTGGAAGTCATTGGCATTTGAGTCACTGGACTGAGTGGGGAGGAGGATCTTCCGTCACTCAATGTGAGTGGGCACCTTCCAATTGGCTGAAGGCCCCGATAAACAAAAAGGCAAAGGAAAAGCAATCTCTCTCTAGCTGGGACATCCTTCTTCTCAAGCCCTTTGACACCAGAACTCCAGGTTCTCCAGCTTGTGGCATCAGGGACCTGCACAATCCCCTGTCCACAGGTTCTCATGACTTCAGCCTTGGCACAAAAAGAGAATTTACACCAGCTGCTTCCCTGTTTCTGAGGCCTTTGGACCTGGCCTGAGCCACAGTACTCACTTCCCTGGTTCTCCAGCTCACAGACAGTCCATCATGGAACTTCTCAGCCTCTGTAATCATGTGAGCCAATTCCCCAAATACATTCATCTCAGATATTTCACTCTCTATATCCTGTCTCTCTGGAGAAACCTGACTAACACACTTCAGAGTGGAAAAGATTATTTTAGGTAATACATTAAAGCATTCATGGTAACACTTGGCATGCTAATTACCAGTTCTCCTTAAATGATGGCCATTAGACATACTTACATAATTACTTCTAAAAGGAAGTAAACCTGAAGAGTCACACCAATGACTTTTATTTAAGATGAATTGCAAGGTTGTCATGGAAGAAGAGTTGGTGAAGATGTGTGGGTAGCTTGTTAAAGATCTTTTGCATTTTCAGAAATTACTTTATTTTAAAATACCTTTTATTCTTTTATTCCCATGAAAAGGCAAGAAAGCAGATTACACTTGAGTAAGATGCCACAAGCAGTTGGAGGGTGACGCAAGTCGTCTTGAGGAACCCCCGTTCCAACCACCCACCTCTGTCACTCAGCATCTGGGATGCCCTTTTACGACTGCCATCCTGCCCTCCTGAAATGGTGAACTGGGCTCAAAACAACCAGTGGCATCTGTCATGGTGATGTAGGAATAAAGGACTACTTGGACCCTTTTTCAACCAGGGTGGCCATGGATGCCTCTTGGTGTTCTTCCTTGGCTGAGTTCCTTCTGTCCTCCAGCTTCTTGCGGGATCTTATCTCCATCCTCTTACATTCTTTCTCGTTTCTCTCCTTTCTGCTCTCAGGTCCCTGAAAGAGAAGGATCAGGAAAGGGAAGAGATACACCAGCAGCTCCATGCTGAGCCCCTGCCCCGTTCCTCCCAACAGCCAGACGTGAGGAAAGCCCTGATCCTGTAGCGGATGTGCAGTTCTTAGTGTCTAGTAACAAATCAGCATAACCCCAATCATCATATTGTGGAAGATTTTAGTTATAAAGAGAAGGACTACAGGGTCTTGAGTATCACTGCTGGTCTGAGAGGATGCCAACCTGCGTGTGACCATGTGCTCTGACATGCCAAAGCTAAAGAATGTAAATTAATAGTGTCCCAGAGTTTTTTTGGATAAGGAAAACAAGAGTGCACATGGAATGATTCTAACTTCCCTGTGTTCATTTCCTTATATTACATTCATATTAGGGTTTGCACTAAATTTAATATGAGGATTGTGTGAAAAATGAATTGTTGAGAAATAACATCCAGCCAGGTTAGCATTCCCCAATAAGTTGCCCATGGGATAGGTTTTGGGGGTCCACATTTTTTCACTGATTTATTGAACACCACAGTGTTGTTGTCAGATTAGAAGATACAGTACTAAATGGAGAGACTACCTTCTAAGTATTCCAACGAGGTGGTGAGGGGAGATAGACCATCAGGCTAAATATGATAAAGCTAAAGATGATAAGTGAAATCGTAACTACAACAGCGTGATGTGATATGTGACAGGGAACTATGAAGAAGGGGAGATTTTTTTTTAATATTTTAGTTGTAGATGGACACAATATCTCTATTGTTTTATTCATTTATGTTTTAATATATATGTTTTTTAGTTGTAGATGGACAAAATACCATTATTTTGTATCCATTTATTTTTATGTGATCCTAAGGATGGAACCCAATGCCCCACATGTGCTTGCAAGCACTCCACACTGAGCTAGCTACATCCCCAGCCCCAAAAAAGAGAGATTCTTCAGTTTTGATGGTTGGGGAGTTCCTTTGAAAGGAATTACTGTGCAAAAATAACTTTGATAAATGTGGTCATGATATCTATGTATGCTTCTATTTAAAAAAAAAAACAAATAGGTAATCCCAGCGGCTCTGGAGGCTGAGGCAGGAGGATTGCAAGTTCAAAGCCAGCCTCAGCAAAAATGAGGTACTAATTGACTCAGTGAGACCCTGTCTCTAAATAAAATACAAAATTGGACTGGGGAAGTGAAAGAATTAACATTGTTGGACATGATTAGGCCGCAAAAGCAGTTTCTGGCTCTTTTCAATGTTCAGATATGTAAAAATTTAAATCAACACATTAGTATTCATTTGGTCCCCAAACAAAAGATGATGTAGTCAATTCTCCCTATCGGTGGGGTTAATATCTGTGGATCCAACCAACTGAGGATAAAAAAAAACAGAAAACAAAATGGTGTCTGTACTGAATATGTAGTACAGACCTTATTTTTCTTGTCATTATTCCCTAATCAATATAACAACTATTTACATAGCATTTACATTGTATTAAATTTTATAAGAAAACTAGAGATAATTTAAAGTATATGGGAGAATGTAAAGTATATAGATAAAAAGTATATGGAGGTTATATGCAAATAATACTCCATGTTGCATAAGGGACTTTAACATTCCTATATTTTGGTATCCTTTGAGTGGGGTGCTAGAGAAAATACCTTAGAGAATAATTATATACATTTTAAAATTCACTGGCAAACCCCATTGTTTATTGTAGCTAGCTTTAGAAAAGTGTGTGGATTGTTATATCAGAAAAATTTTAAAGGAATATGTTTTAAAATTTTAATTTTATACTAACAAAATTTATAATATACTCCTTAAAATTGATATAAAATACTCAATTTTAAATTAGTTATGATAAACTGGGCATTGTTTTCATAGATCTTATTACCAAGCTGTAAATGGAGAAGTTAAATTTGTGCTCCTCCAACTTGAGGATGCCAAAACCTCTGGGTTTCCTTCCCAGGTGGCTTAAATGTGCCCTAGCTCTGTTACATACCAAAGAGACAGAGCGTTTGGTTTTAATGCACAGTTGCTGTTCAAAGGACTCTGAAAACTCCTGAATTTTGGAATGAGAACTTCCTTTTGATTCCAGTGACTCCTTGAGTGATCCATCCACTGAGCATTTCCTGTAATATCGCATGTGAGTGCAGTTTCGGAATTTCTGATCCTCATGAGAATGCCTTCGAGGCTGGTGGTCACATGATGTCATTCTGGGAAGCATAGGAAACTGGGGATATAGAATTAAAATTTTTATAATATAAAGAGAATGTACAATATTAGCACAGCCACAGGATGCCCATAAACTAACTACTAATAAACATATCTAATATTTAACTGAAATTTTTAATTTTCTTGATCAGTAAGATTTTTCTCCTAGAATGAAACAGCAGAATCAACTGGTTAAACTATTAAATAGGACATCCCAAGACCAGTTTAATTGCTTACCACTCTACCAATGATTTTTAAACATTTCTAGTTAAGCCATAAACATTTTTAAAATTCCATAATGTTTGTGTAATTTCTAAGTAAAAGAAAAATGGAAGAGTTATAAGAAAAAATAGAATTTATATTAAAAAGTTAATGTGTATCAAAAGCAACATAAAATTAAGCATTAGACAAAAACTAAAAAAACAGTGACTATATTATTGTTTAATAAATATCTTGAATATAAGTACATCTCACACACAGACAGAGATCAAATAACACAATGACAACAATGTTAAAATCACAAATGGAAGAGCAGCAGAACATAGAAAGTCCCTACGTAACTTTTGCATCAGGATACTGGTCTTCATTTTGCCAAATGCTGTGCATTTTTTGGTCTTTGTCTTGATCATTGTCTGGTGTTCTACATAGTGGCCCATAGGGGTCGCTAGAAACACTTTTTCCTTGCTTCTGTCACTGCACCCTCTTGTTTTCCCTTTGATCTTTCTGCTAGAGTGATTTAAACATTTTTGTTTACTTCTTCATTCTTCAAGTATAAAGAATTTATACATTCAGGGATTTTAATCTGGAATGCACCGGATGGCAAGCCAAAGGTGCACCCAAAGGGAGAAAAGTAAGAAAATATTTTATTAGCAAAAAGGGAGAAATTCATGTAAGTTGTTTAGATACCAAGTCCATCACTGGTCTTCTAGACCAGGAGGGAGGCAGTAGCTTATTGGTGGAGGTGCCATTGCAGGGAAAGCATCTTGTCTGAATTGTAGTTAAAGAATGTTAAAGATAAACTATGTTACAGAAATGTGTGTCTGTGTGAGATGTGCCAAGCATGTTGGGTATGAAGGTTCTCTGGTTGTTGTTGTTTGTTGTTTTGTTTTGTTTTTTGAGGAAGTCCTTGAAATAGTTCTTATCTCACACAGGCAGAGCATCAGCTCCCACCCTCATGCTTCCCCAGCTGTGAATTTTGTCCAGGTGTGACAGAGGGACTTCATCTTGGAATCAACAATTTTCTTAGAGATTTGGGAGGTGAAGGGGTGGATGAGGCTGTGGCTGGGAGGGCCGCCCAGGTTAGTGCCTGTGCTGGGCAGTAGGGTGGACGCACTGACTAAAGAAAGACCAGGGATGCCATGTTACTGAAAGGGTGGGGTGATGCCAAATGAGGTACAAAATGAAAAGGTGACCAGGTATGAGTTTGGGAAGATGGGAAACCATGGGTGCATTAATAGACAGAAATAATGAGGAAGTAAACAAGCCATTCAGCCAGCTCTCTGGCCCTAGCTCTCTGGTGCCTCTTCTTATAAGGTCACCAATCCATCAGATCAGGACCCAACCCTCATGATTTCATCTAACCTTAGGTATCTCCCCAAGGCCCCACCTCTAAAAACATGACATTGAGGATTAGGGCTTCAACATATTAATCTGGGAAGCATGTACCAAATGACAACCTTTCATATAAAATTACCAACTATCTTCCCATTGTAATGTAAGAGAAACATTAAAGGTAGTGAAGGCCGTGCTGTCGGATAGGAGGGATGACTTACAGTGTTCAATAGCACAGTAGAATAACTGTCTTTGGCAACAATTAAATTGTATATTTCAAAATAGCTAGTACAGAGGATCTTCAATGTTCCTAACACAATGAAATGATAGATGTTTGAGGGAATGTTTATGTCACGTAATCTTATATGGTCAGTATACATTGTGTACATGTATTTAAATATCACATTCTACCCCATGAATTCATAAAATTTTTTTCATGGTACTAGAAATTGAACCCAGGGCCTCATACGTACTAAGAATATGCTCTACTACTGAACTCTACTCCCAGACTATTCAATTATTAAGTCAATTAAAAGTAAAAGAATATATTTTAAAAACAATAATGAGGGAAAGATAAAATGAAAAGCTCTAGAACTTTACCCAGTAATTAACTAAAAGCATCTGGAAAAAACTTTCCAAGTTTAAACATCGGTGACTAATAATAATAAGAGGTAGCAGGCACTGTCCTGAGCACTTTCTATACATTCCTCGTTGAATCTTCACAATACAATTGTCATACTACTTTGTCTCCATTTCACTTAAATATGGGGAATTTGAGGCAGAGAGAGATTAAGCAATTTGCTTATGCTTATCAGAGTCATGGTACTAGTACATGAAGAATGTGGGAGACTGGCTACCAAGTCCTGCTCTTAACTCCATCAGAGTTCTATACCTGCTCCTCCACATTAGCACCTTGTAAAAGACAGAAAAGTCCATACAACATCAATCTAAAAGCTCCCCCAGAGAAATGTCACTGAAATCCCATTGTTACTTAAGGACTAAGGTAGTGCTTTGTTAAAATTAAATATAAATATATCCCTGTGCAGTGGTGCAGGCCTGTGGTCCCAGATACTCAGGAAGCTGAGGTGGGAGGAATACTTGAACCTAGGAGTTCAAGGTTGGCCTGGGCAACACAGCAAGACCCTGCATCTTAAAAGCAAAAAGTTAAATACAAGTCTAATCTGGAATACAAGAAGCCACTCACTATCAAGTATAAAATGCTATAGTATGCCTTCTCTCTCTAGGTTTGTGAGAAATTCTTTAAGGTGGCCAACTCATCCCTATAGCAAACAACTGCAAAGGAAACACTCCTATGGTGACATACTGTAGAAATGAGAATGTGTAGCTACCTCAGGTCAATCAGGGATAAAAATTAAAATTAAAAATATCTTTCACTGCTTTAAATTGAGACTGTGGAGGGAGAGATTATTAAATGGGGAAGTATAATTTAAAAAAAAAAAAGAAGCAATCTTGAATGTAGGTAGAGACTTATTTTGTTTCCCCTCAAATTATTCCATGTGGGCAAGCACAGACTATACCTACCCTGGAGCCCAAAGCAGCACTGAGAGGGTCTGTTTGAAGTTGCCAAGCCCCAGGTCAATGAATTCAGCTTCTCCTCAAAGAGCTCTTTCTTTTGGCATAAACCTCCCTTAACACCAGCAATGTTCAAAGAACCAGGTTAAGTTGAAGGAGGCAATGACTAGAAAGGTGAATTGACTAAAGTATTAAAACTGTATTTCTAGTATGGAGATTCCTCAGAAAGCTTGGAATGGAACCACTATTTGACCCAGCTATCCCACTCCTTGGACTATACCCAAAGGACTTAAAATCAGCATACTATAGAGATGCAGTCACATCAATGTTCATAGCTGCTCAATTCACAATAGCCAGATTGTGGAACCAACCTAGATGTCCTTCAATTGATGAATGGATAAAGAAACTGTTGTATATCTATATATATACAATGAAATATTACTCAGCCATAAAGAATAACAAAATTATGACATTTGCAGGCAAATGGATGAAACTGGAGAATATCATGCTAAGTGAGATAAGCCAATCTCAAAAAACCAAAGGATGAATGATCTTGCTGATAAGTGGATGATGACACATAATGGAGGGTGGGAGGGGGGCAAGAATGGAGGAAGGAGGGACTGTATAGAGGGAAAAGAGGGGTGGGAGGGGTGGGGGGGAGGAAAAAATAACAGAATGAATCAAACACCATTACCCTATGTAAATGTATGATTACACAAATGGTATGCCTTTACTTCATGTACAACCAGAGAAACAACATGTATCCCATTTATTTACAATAAAAATTTTTTAAAAACTGCATTTCAATGAGAAAAATGAATAAATGATATGGAAACGTTTACTTAGGTTTTGTATTTGTATGATAAAAGAGAGGGAAGGCAGATATATTCAATAGTCAAGAGAGAATTCACATTAATTTTTTGTCCACCTAGGACAACAGGACAAAAAAAGCAAGATTTCTTTATTCACTTTAAATCAACAATCACAGATGAAAATGGTGTTCTTCGAGAAGGACTAAACTTTACCCCTTGTTACAATACTTCATTCTGTCAATTTGTATTTTCCACTAGATTAAAACTTACACAGGCATGGGGATCGTGTATGTCTTCTTTTACCCTATAATCCCATTGTATCTGGCACGATGCCTGGCATATAATGAGGGCTCAATAAATATGTTAACTGAATTAATGCTGATCATAAGACTGATAAAGACACATTAGAAAACATATTTAAAACAGGCAAGAAGGGAGAAACTCTTTGCTTCCTATGAATGTGATATTAATAGGTGTAATATCAATAGATTAATATTTAGAGAGGGAATGACCTTAGATTGAAGCAATGGACAGAGAAGAAAAAAGAAAAGTAACTGTTTCTTTTCAAGTTATTTTTCATTGAGCTCAAAGTAAAACACAAAAATTGAAAACTGAATTTTTCTCAGATCTCCAAAACAAGAAAAATTTGAGCACATTTAGAGATATGAAAAGATAAATATCCAAGTACAGATTCAGTTTCCAAATGCATAGGATAAGCAGATAGGAAAAGCAGAATCAGACTCCCTGTTTTCCAGGACTTTGTGCATACCACCTCTGTCTCCTCTTATTTGTGTTCTATGTTTCTACGTTCTCTTCTCTATTCAGATTGTAATTTTTTTTCCATATTTTGTCTCACTAAATAAACATATGCATGTTAGGCTGATAATTATAAAATTCATTGTTGACTCAGATATTCAAAACATATTAAGATAAATGAGCAAAGATGTCTAATGGACACTATTTAGAAACATTATACAAACAAAATCTGCTATTTCCTAAGAGCGTAAGGCAAACAATATTGCAAACTAAAGTGAAATCTCTAAATAGGGTGTATTATCTGAGTTAAAATTTGATAGGTGCTAAAGTTTATTCCAGACATTTTATTTTGTAAACCATGTTTCTTCCTTTATTTTTGTTTCTCCTGTGGCTATAAGGCGCTGTTGTGATAAAGAGTAAATCATAGTTTTTCCCTTTATGCCTGTTCTCACATCTAGAAACTAAAGTCTCTCCATACTCCTGTTTCACATGTTATGGACAGCTTGCTAGGTGTGGAACATTTAATTATATTTAGATTAAATGAAAGCATGATAAGCAGGTATATTGTTTATAACAGAATCAGGGAAAGTTAAAGCTGGAAGATTTTTCAGAGAGCACCCAATTCAATATTCTTCACTTAAGGAATCAGAAGCACAAAGACATGCTGACACTTGCCCTTTGGCCCTCAAATATGCATTTGGTAGGAGGTCTCAAAAAGGTCTCATTTCCAAGTTACAGACCACTGGCACCAAAAGAGGTCCTGTGCATATATTAATACAACTCAGTCATCATGCATCTTGGAATCCTGAAACTAAAATTAAATCAAGTAAATTTACCCCTAAATGTATGGTTCTGGGGATGGCAGAAGCAGGGGTTAGGGAGCAGTCTCTGAGGCTGGAATTCTAAGTGACTCGGAAAGAGAGAAACTGTATTATTGCTGTATAACAGTGAGGCAGAGGACATACGTGTCTACTGTGGAGTCTTACAGCACCACAGAGGGCAGGACACCTGCCCGCTCTGATACCTGTTTTGAGCCCACACCTGGCAAGGCCACCCAACCCCTCGAAGCAGCTTCCCTGCTAACCTCTCATTTACCAGACACCTGGTTCTCTGCCTAGGCCTGGGAAAACAGGGCTGAGGACAGGGGGTTTGAGCTCCTGGTCTTGTGAGAAAACCAAATGGAAACCACCAGAAAAAGTATATCACATATATCAATGGCAGTGATTTGTCACATGGAACCCCAGCACCTCAGAGGTCATGGCACCAAATAGGGGAGTTACTTTTTGTATTTCAAAGTGACTAGTAGACATCACATGTTGATTGACAGTGTTACATAGACTAATTATAACATCAAGTTTCTTTTCCTTTGCCTTGAATTCTGTCACGCAGTGGGTTTATGTCAGGCTTATCAGGAGCTCTGAAGAGCAGTGAAAGATATCTTAGATCACTATTGCCAAATAGATAAAAATCAGGTCACTTAAATAACAAGATGAAATGATAAAAGGGATTTTTGTGGGTATGAATAAAGATTCGAAAAATTCTCTAAGAGAAATCCCCTCCCCATTCCACCTCTCCCCTGGTTCCATGATAACGACTCACTGGGCAGGGCAGGGAGGTTTTCCTGTAGCTGGCATCTTGTGGTCGGTGGTGTTCCCGGAGTCCTCTGTCATTCTCCTCTCTCCAGCTGTGACCCCAGAAGCTGCTCATCCATTTGGCAAAAGACACATCATCATCCTCATCATCTTTGTGCTCCATTTAAAGATGATTCAAAACATGGAAGTCCTGTCCCTAAATCCAACAGAGAGAAATATCACCTAAGAGGGCTGACTTGAAACCCAGGATCTCCCCCAAAAGACAAAAATGAAGCTGATATTTTTAAATGGTCTCTGATAATGGCATCCTTAAAGGAGAAAGGTTTACTAACAACCACTTCATCATCAGGCAGCCTTGGGCAATGTCTATTTATAAATTGTGCAGCCCACACTCCCCTCCCCCTCGTCTTTTTTAATTGAGAGGTTTTTAATCCTCCCATTGCTGGGGTTTGTGCCTCTCAGCCTAAGGGTAGAAAGCACAGTCCACTGCCTGGTTTTCTCTGTGCTTTGCTGCCAATGGCATGTGATGGCATCTCCAGCTGTCAATGATGATGAAGCATGACTCTCATAATATGCCAGGCCAGCACTGAAATGGGGCCACATTCAAAGGACAGTCTGACTGCAGCTTGCAAGGTAGCCAGCTGTTGGCATCCCATTTCTAGAGCTGGATATTCTCCTAATAAATCAAATAGATATTAACAGCAAATCTAGCTCTTATGTCAAAGCAAGCAATTTTGTATTGAAGAATTACATATGTGTGTGAACCACTATAAATAATACACATGTAAAAAGTACAAATCTGAAGTACACGACTTGATGAATTTTACTATGTATGCCCTGTATTACCAACCATGACGCAGGTTAAGACAGAACCCTTCCGGGTCCCTATCAGGCTCCCTCTGTCCCATTTCCAATCCTCATACCCTTTAAAATGTCGCCACTTCTGACTTCCAACCCCTTAGATTAATTTTGCCTGTACTCAAACTTTCTTTCAATGGTATTGTACATCATTATTACTTGCGTATCATCCAACATTCTGTCAGTGAGATTTTTCCACACTTCTGCAGTAACAATACTTCATGTGCTATAGTAATGAATTGCATGAACATCCCACAATTTTTTTTTAACTCAGTGATGGTCACGTGGAGCTCTCCTGTGGGTTGTTTCCAGTAGGGGCTATTATTTTTAAAAAGCTTCTGGGCACTTATTATCCCTGTCTTCAGTCATTTTTTTCAAGGCAAGGAGGATATTACATTTATGGAGCCTCTATTTTGTGTTGCGTATTTACAATATTTCACAAATGCTGTTTTCATTATAACGATTCTGGGAGGCATTGAGAAGTAAACTGATCAAATTATGTTATGTGCATGTACAAAAATACCACAATAAAATCCCTATTCTGTGAAAGTGTTTTGCACCAAAACAAAACAAAACCCTGTCACTGGGAGATTTTGTGTCACATTTTATAGATAAAGAATTTGAGATTCAAGTAGCTTATCACTTGTTCAAGGTCAAACTACAACTAAGCAGCCCAGTCAAGTTTGAAGCAAGTCTCTCTGCCAGTATTCCAGAGACCTTGGAGAAAGCTTGCATTTTCATACAAGGAGATTCTTGGTGATTTGTCAAATGAAAATCCTTCCTGGAGCTGAAAAAATGATAAGCTTGATAACTATGCACTATTCCCAGAGCATGGTGCCACAATTTATACTTACATAAGAAGTAAAGTAACCAAAGCATAAAATGGCTTGCAACATTTTTACTTGTTTTAAGAGAGATGCATGCTTGCTGTTTTGTGATAGTTTCATAATAATTGGAGGAAGGCCGTTTCTCAATGACCCAGGAAAAATTATAACTGTACGTCATCATTGTTGGTTGTTTTTGATACTAAAGAAAGAGATTAGATAACTTCCCTTGGATTTTATTCCCCAGTTCTTTCCCTATCCCTCCTGTTCTCCTTCTCCCTTTCTCCTCTATCTCTCCTCTATTGACCTCCAAAAGGACATTGTATTAGTCAGGGTCAGAAAAACAGAATCAATAGAAATCAGAGTTCTCCAGAGAAATTGAATCAATATACTGACTGCCTTTGGGCAATCCTTCTAAAAGCAAGGACTCAAGTGAATAGTTTGAACTGAACAGGAAACTCTCGAGTCAGAGAGTTCCAACACACAAGCATGTGCATGCACACACACACACACACACACACACACACACACACACACACGAGGGACAAGGAATATATGAATATGAGGAATTGACTCGTGCAATTATGGAATTTGAGAGATCCCAAGATCTTCAACTTGCAACCTGAAGGACCAAAACAGGTGTTGGTATATTTCAATCTGAGTCCAAAGCCATGACAGTCAGGGGAGCCAGTGGTGTAAATTCAAATTCAATGGCAGGAGAAAATGAGATTAAATGCCCCAGCAAGCAATGAGGCAAACAAAAAGAGGCAAATTACTCCTTCCTCCACCTCTTGTTCAGTTCAAGTTCTTAGTGGATTGGATGATGCCTACTCACACTGGGGAGAGCCATCCATGTTACTGAGTCCGCCAATTCAACTGCTGACCTCATCATCACCTTCCGAGACACACCCAGAAATGATATTTAATCTAGACCAAACTATGACCAAACTAACACATAACATTAATGATCACAGCTACTAATCCATTCATGAAAATTCTGTCTCAATTTGTGTTTCTGTCATGTTGAGGAAGAGCACAACCAAGGATGTGGGGTCACTCCAACCACTTCTGACAGGTGGCACTCTTGACTCTCTCACAAGTTTTAACTCGTGTTCCGCTTTCCAGATTATTTGAAATTTTCAACATTAGGTTGACAGCCTGACTAATTTGCTCACCCTCTCTTTAGTTAAGCAGTTGATTATTAAATGCAGCTGTCCCCAAAATGAGATTAAATTTTCTGGATAAATGACCAGAACAAAAAGGGTGGAGGTTTTATAAGCACATTCTGAACGTTTTTGAAAATTCAGAATTTTGTCCTAACAAATTCCTGAACATGATGTCTTTTTCTGACATGTATACATTGTATATTTTCTGATATATATATTTCTCTGTGTAAATTCCTTTGTTCCCCTTGCACCCAAACCATCCTGATAAAAGATCCAGATGAGAATAAAAAATGATTAAGAAAAAATGTAAAAGTTCGATATCTAAGTGAAACACATTGATTTTATAATAACAGGGGGGAAGAAACCAGCATCTGGGGACATGCAGGGGAAAAAGGGCATTTATGCTGTGCTTTTCCTGACTGCTCTTGAATACCAGCATGCTGTGAGTTCTGGACTCCAAACGGATGGCTGAGTCTATGATCACACCTAACAGAGCTGACTATGAGACAGCAGGGGTGGTCCATATACTTGCCAAGAATTCTCCCAGATTTTGTCCATAGTCATGAGGCAAATAAAATGATGTCATAGACAAGAAAACTGATAATAACTGTCTGCCTTTGGACAGTCCTTCTAAAACCAAGGACTAACTGAACTGCATGGAACTGTACAAGAAGCCCTCAGATAAGAGGACGCACAGTGGGAATCCACACTGAGGCCCTGTTAACCTGCCTTATTGGACTGTCACAGGTCCTCACTGGATGACTTAACTGTTCTAAGTGAACTGCCTGGGATTGTGTTCTTGGGTATGCACCTAAACTATCATGGACTGCCCTGGCCCTAGAAGGCATGCAGGTCAGCTTTGACTCACTAAACAGAGTTATGAGGGAACTGAATTGCTGCTTCATCAAGTTAGAAATGGTTAATACGAAAACTTGAGAAAGCCAGATGGCATTCTAAGATTGACCTTTACAGTTAATGGGACTTATATTAATTGGCTAAATCCAGGACTCATAGAATTCAAATGAAGTTAATACTGCAAATTGGTTTCATCCTGTAACATGGGGCCCTACTAATAATAATTTTGTTATAAAATGCCCTGGTCAAGAAAATGGACTGTACAAAAAAAGGAGGATTTCAATAATAGACCCCAAACTGCCTGTTTTTAGAAAGGATTGCTTATAAGGTTGGCCCTTTCTGGCATCTGAGAACTCAGAGGGTGGTTTCAACTTTCCCTAAATTACAAGAGTGGCCTAAACTGTTTGTGGTTTATGCCACGTGTCAGTTGATTTTCCATTGCTGTGGACAAATCATCTGAGATAAAAGGAGAAAAGATCTACATGGGCCCATAGTTTGAAAGGTGAAAGCCCACAGTTAGAGTTAAAGGAGCGCAAACCTTCTTGCAAAGCAAAGAGAGGGAGAGGAGGAGGGGCGAGGATCCCAATATTCCCTTCAAGGGCCCACCCCCAGTGATATAACTTCATTCCATTGAACTCCACCTCCTAAAATTTCCACCACTTTCGAATAGCTCCACAGGCTTGAAACCAAATCTTTGACACATGGCCTTTGGGGGACATTTAAGATCCAAGTCATAACATGTGGAAAAACTGGTTTTCTTCCAAGAGTCCAGAATTTTGGTGCTAGCCAGGTAGAATGTACCTCCATGACCAGTAGCCAATAAAAATTTTAGTCACTGAGTATCTGATGAGACTTCCTGGCAAAAATTTTCCTTGTGCATGTTGTCGGACCTCATTATTGGAAGAATTAAGCGTGTCCTATGTGACTGCACTGGAAAGGGACTCTTGGAGGTGGTGGACAGGTTTTTTCTAGACTCTGCCCATGCATCTATATTTGCTAGTTTTGCTCTGTATCCTTTCACCATAATAAATCTTGGCCATCAGTACAATTATAAGTTGGGCCCTATGAATCCTTTTAATGAGTGAGTCACCAAACCTAGGGTTAGTCTTAGAGACCCCTAAAACAGGAAGGAAGGGGAACTCCTTAAATCTTTGACCAATAATTTTCTCAAAGCAGCAAGACATATATTGACCCTGGAAAGAGAAAGGATTTTGTTTGCAGGATAAAAAGTAAGACTTTCAATTTTATTTGTTTCTGAGTTAAGCCCATTTTATTAGAACCATGAGAGGCAGATGATTTCCCCACCCCTTTCCTGGGCTAGGGTTTTTATAACAATCATGAAGCATGAAAGGGGCAGCAATACCACGTGTCAAGTCTCAGCACTGGGAGAAAGATTGTCTGGCCTATATTGGAAGCCCTGGAATGAAAGAGGCCCCATTCTACACTTGGAGCCCAGTCACCTGCTTTCCCTAAAGGATCCCTGGACACACTCAGAGGAGATGTTGCCAGGGGCACAGGACGAAAGGGAGCTTCCTTTTTGACTCTGGTACTGATGGAGAGACACACACAATGGCCAATGAAACAATGGACAATCCACAAACAGACCTACATATATATATGCCCAATGGAATTTAGATAAGATACAAAACATTCAACACAGGAAAGATAGTATTTTGAAAATTGGTGCTTGAGCAATTGGACATTCATAATTTCAAAACTGAATCTTGACCTATGTACCATACTTTATAAAAAAATTTTAAATAAAAATGAACCAGAGGCTTAAATGAAACTGTAAAACTTTAAATATAATTTTTTAGGAAAAAAAAGTACAGAAAATCTTTGAGATCAAAAATTGTCAAGAGTTCTAAAGCCGAAACTGAAGTATAATTCATAAAAGGAAAAGTTAACAAATTATGTATCATTGAATTTAAAACTTTTGCTCTGTGAAATATCCTATTAAGGGTATGAAAAGACAAAATAAAGACTTGGGAAAATATCTACAAACTACAATTGACTAGAATTGACAATTGACCAGAGTCTATAATTCATAAAGAACTCTCAAAATTCAGCATTAAAAGAACAAACAATTCATTTGGAAAATGAGCAAAAGACCTGAAAGATGTTTTTCTGAGAAAGATATACAAATGGAAGATAAGGAAATGAACAGATTTTCAAAGTAATTAGCTATAAGGTAAAGAAAGTTAAAACCACAGTATAATACCACTTCCAAAACTGTCAAAATGATACATTTTTTAAAAAGTGTTAACATCAAATGCTAAAGAGGAAATAAGAATTTGGAGCACTCATATTGTTAAAGGAAATGAAAAATGTTATAGCCACTTTGGAAAATAGTTTTCCAGTTTCTTCTAAAATTAAAAATACGTCTACCATATGACCCAGAAGTTTCACTTGGGCATTTGTCCTAGAGAAATGAAAATGTGCATTCATTAAGAAAAACCTGCTCAATAAATGTAGAGGCTTGCTGATCACGGTGGCACACGCCTATAATCCTAGCAGCTTGGGAGACTGAAGCCAGCCTCAGCAACCTAGTGAGGTCCTAAGCAACTTAGTGCAACTCTTTCTCAAAATAAAAAATATAAAGGGCTAGGTATGTGGCTAGCCTCTGGCTTCAATCCCCAGTAGCAAAATAACAAAAAGAGAGAGAGAAAGAATGAATAATGCTGAATGAAAGGTCATATCTTGTGGGCCCTGTCTCCTGGAAGGAGGCCTATGTGGCATTCTGTCTGGAGATGGACACACCAAACAGGCCACTCAGGGAATAAAACCCTGTCCTGTCCCCTGGAAAGAGGCCAATATGGCATGTGCCTTTCAGGCCACTTCCCAAGTGGAGGGCATGAGGACAAACCTCCAACAGCTAAAGACCTGGTATAATTTTCCATGAAGGAGGAGAAATAAGAAAGCAACAGGGCAACTTCTAGACCTAACAACAGGAAAACCACAAACACACACACACACACACACACACACACACAGAGCAATAATGTGGAAAATAAAGGGGGCCAATTTGAGAATAGTTGCTGAAACAGAGTGGGGTTTGTTCCCTCCAGTACTCATAAGTACAAAAAGTCTATGGTTAAGAAGCATCAAAAAGGTATACCTTTCTAGCCACCAAGAACTCTCAAAACTAACCTGCCAGATTGCCCTCCTATGACAAGGTTCCACATTGAGGACAGACTTCAGACAATGGAGACAAAAGTGACATAGACAGGAAAAACAGAGATGAAGATAAGAAGCCTAAAACACATGGGATATATATCATAGACAACACATGCTGTTAAACACAATACGAACACCACAGAAGAGGGAGCTCTGTGGAATTTTTAAAAGAAAAAAGAAAGCCAAAGCTAGGAAACAGAACAAATGCTACAATCAAAAAATTTTCCTGAACAATAAAAATATTTACAACTATACATTTAAAAACCATACTCTGCTAATCCATGGCTATTTATCATTGGTGCTCTTGCTAAATATTCACCTTGGCATTCCTCTTTTTGTGGTAATTAGTGTTACAGATGTCATAGTAGGCACCATACATTTATTTTAAGGCTGTATAGTGGTCCCTACCATTATTGCTGTTCTTGCTCCCCTTTTTCTCAGAGGGACTGGGAAGTAATTGGAACACTATAAGTTCAGAGGGTAGAGATTCTACTGCCAAGCTACTCTGACAACTCATCAAAGTGACAACAAACCTCACTCCATACATATATTAGTCCCACTTGAATGTTAACAAAACTTCAACATATAGGAGAAATAAAAATCCCAAACCAATGACCAGGTCCCAAGTAGGGACAGCTTGAGGGGGACCTCAGGTCCCACTCCTGGACATCTCCTCATAAAGCAGTAACAGAGAGAGGCCCCAAGATGATAGCTTAGAGGAACCCATAGTATGGTAGCTGCTATCCAAGAGTGAATTAAATCAGTAGTTCTGAAGTACCAAATGTAGCAGAATTGAAGGTTGGAATTAAAACTTGAAACTAGGTAGTGAAGCTAAAAGATACCAACAACACAGGACTTACTGGGAAAAACAAAAAAAGATAATTACATACCAAAGAACACAAATGTGAAAGAGGAAAAGGAATCCATCTCAACAAATATTGAGGAAACACTTCTGAAAATATGAGGAAACAAGCAAAAAATCCCTCCCCCAAATTAAATCCCCCCAAAAAAGGAACCTGAGGATATAGAACTGGATGAAATTCTATACAGAGACTATAAAAAACTTATTATTAAATGTTCAGTGAGCTAAAAAAAGATCTAAGTGATGAATTAAGCAAACACAGGAGGTGAAGGACCTTAAAATAAATTCTTCATTTTAATAAAGAATTAGAGATACTGAAACAAATCAATTGGCACTTCTAGAAATAAGACATATGGGGGCTGGGGAGATAGCTCAGTCGGTAGAGTGCTTGCCTTGTAAGCACAAGGCCCTGGGTTCAATCCCCAGCACCCAAAAAAAAAAAAAAGACATATGAATCAAATAAAATTCACTTGGACGTATGACCAACAGATTAGATTATATAGAAAATAGAACTTCAGTCCTCAAAGAGAGATTAACCCTTGAAGACAAAGCATATGAATATGCAGTATGCAGTAAATGAAAAAATGTCATAATCATAATATATGAAACTCTGGGATAACATGAAGAGAGCAAATTTGAGAGTCATTGGAATCAAAAGAACTATGAAGACAGACTAATGGTATTAAGAATATTTTCAGTGATATAATAGCTGAAAAATTTCCTTACCTTAGAAATGAGATGGACATCCACATACAAGATGCATACAGAACCCCAAATAGACAAGATCAAAAAAGGAACCTCCCTAATACACATCATAATAAAAATGTCTAACATAGAAAAAAAAGTAGAGAATTTTAAAAGCTACAAGAGAAAAAGGACAGGTCACATTTAGGGGTAAACCAATAAACCTCATTTCCAACTTCTCTACTTAGACCCTAAAAAAGGAAATGAGATATTCCAAGTTCTGAAAGAAAATAATTGCAAACTAAGAATTCTTTATTCCACAAAGCAATCTTTTTGAATTGAAAGAGAAATATAAAATAATTTATAAACACAAATCCAGCACTACAAAAAATACTGAGAGATATAGTACAAATAGAACAACACAAAAACAAGCCCCAAAGCTCCCAAATGAATAAAAGTCTCTAGAAGAGCAGTTAACTAAGTGAAAAATAAGACCAAATTAAATATAACAAACAAACAAAAATGTCAGGAAATAGCAAATATCAATAACAACACTGAATGTAAATGGTCTCAATTTCCCAATATAAAGACATAGAATTTGCAGAATGAATTAAAAAACAAGATCCAACTGTATGCTATTTGCAAGAACCTCATCTCAACAGCAAAGACATCCATGGGCTAAAAGTAAAGAGATGAAAAAAAAAAAAAAAGAATTTGATCAAATGGAGTCTGAAAAGAAGCAGGAAGAGCTATTGTCATATTTGACAAAGCGATTTCAAGTGAAGAAGAGACAAAGAAGATCATTACATACAGGTAAAGGAAACGAAAAGATATTAAAATAGCAAATACTCATGCCCCAAATTTAAGTGTACTTAATTACATAAAACAAATACTTTTAGACATCAAATCCCAGGTGGATCCCCATACAATAATGCTGGGTGATTCCAACACATCCTTTATCAATTGACAGCTAAGTCAGACATAAAATTGATAAAGATACTTCCAACCTAAATAGTACTATAAGTCAAGTGGATCTATAGAATATTTCACCTCAAAACAGTTGAATTCACTTCTTCTCAGCAGCTCATAGAACCTTTTCCAAAAATAGGCCACATTTTAGGTCACAAGGTAAGTCTTATTAAATGCAAAAAAATTATATAGTCCCATGCATCTTATCAGATCATAATGGAATGAAATTATAGAAACCACATAAATACAATACTCTTTAAATGAAGAATGGATACTAGGACAGATGAGAAAAGAACTCAAAAAAATTCTTAGAAACAAATGTGAATAGAGATACAACATATCAAAATCTATGGGACAGTAAGAATGAAGGCAGTTCTAAGAGGAAAGTTTAATGTGTTGAGTGCCTATATTAAAAAATTAGAAAGATTCAAAATAAATAATCTAATGGTACACCTCAAGGCCCTAGAAAAGAAAGAAAAAACAATTTCAAAGTCAACAGAAGAAATAAATACAATCAGAGCCAAAATTAATGAAATCAAAAATTTTAAAACAACACAAAGGATCAGTGCAATAAAGAGTTGGTTCTTTGAAAAAGTAAACAAGATTGATAAACTCTTAGCCCAACTAACCAAAAGAGAGAGAAAGAAGATCCAAATCAACCAAATTGGAGATGAAAAAGGAACTATCACAGATTTTATCACTTCTAAAATCCAGAGGATCATTAGAAAGGATTTTGAAAAGTTATACTCCAATAAGTTGGATAATCTATAAGACATTGAGAAATTTCTAGGCACATTTGACCTGCTCAAATTGAACCAGAAATGTAAAGAAACCTAAATAGACCAATATTAAGCAATTAGATTAAAGCATCAATTAAAAGCCTTCCAACAAAGAAAAGTTCAGGACCAGATGAAATATTGGCTGAATCTACCAGACCTTTAAAGAATAACTAACGGCAGTCTTCCTCAAATTATTTCAGAAATAAAAAGGGAGGGAACACTCTCCAATTCATTCTTAAAGTCAGTATAACCCTGATACAAAAATCAGACAGACACATCAAGGAAAGAAAGCTAAAGACAAATATCCCTGATAAATATAGATGCAAAAATCCTAAATATTAGCAAAGTGCATTAAAAAACACATTGGAAAGAGAGTGTACCATGATCAAGTGGGTTTCCTCCCAGGGATGCAGTTGGTTCAACAAATATAAATCAATAAATGTAATTCAGAATCAAGGACAACAATCACATGATCATCTCAATAGATTCAGAAAAGCCTTTGACAAAATCTAGCACCCATTCATGTTTTAAATCAATGAAGAAACTAGGGATAGAAGAAACTTATCTCAGTATTATAAAGGCTATCTATAACAAACTCAAAACCAACATTATACTGAACACAGAAAACTGAAACCATTTCTTCTAAAATCAGGAACAAGACAAGGATGCCCACTCCCACCACTCCTATTTAACATAATTCTTAAAGTCTAACCAGACCAATCAGGCAAGATAATAAAATTAAAGGGATACAAATATAGAAAGAAAAGTCAGTCTAATGATTGCTGAGGGCATGATCCTATATCTGGAAGACTCAAAAAAATTCCATCAGAAGACTCAAAAAGATTCCATCAGAAGAGTCTAGAGTTGATAAACAAATTCATCAAAGAAGTAGAATACAAGGTCAACATTTAGAAATCAATAGTTTTATTTTACTCCAATAGTGAATGTGTTGTAAAAGAAATCAGGAAAACTATTCGGTTCATAATAACCTGAAAAAAAATGTTTTGGAATAAATCTAACCAATAAAAGATATCTGCAATGAAAGGCCTCGGTTATCTATATTTAAAATGCCCTAATAAAAAAGTCTAAGAACTTTACACCCAGAAAAATAGACTGTGACAGACATGAATTTGAACAGAATATGCCAAGATGCATCCACAAGATATTATTTATAGCCTTACTCCTATTGACTGAAAAAGCCTATAAACAATGGTGAACCAAAATTCAGTGGGCACTTCTAGCCCCCAAATTATAGTCTTGAAGTGCCATTTCTTACTAAACAACAACAAATATTTTTTAAAAAGTTGTAAAACTACAAAAACAAAAATGACTTCTTAAAGAAAGGGATTAGTCTGTTGGGGACCAAGAATGCTCTTGGAAACTCTTGACTTAACAGAGCAAGGAAACGATAGATGACTACTAGGATATTTTTAAAAGGACTCATGAGCTAAAGATAGAACAGTTGGAATTTCAATTTTCCACTATAATAGTATTCCAACTAGTAAATGAAAAAGAGATGTTAAAAATAGAGTATCACCATTTTGTGGCCTCCATTCCTGAGTCACCTCCATTAAAACAATGCTCTGACTGTCACAGAGAGACAACCACGTGTTTTCTGCCTTCTATAATCTTGCAGCGGAATCAAACCTGACTCTGGAGACTCTAGATTCAGCCACCAATGCAGATTAAAAGAGACTTAGAGGGGGTTTTCAAGATGGCGGACTAGAAGGTGGCGGCATTTCACGTTGCTCCAGGACTCAGGATTCAAAAGAGGAGATATTGAGAGACTTGGGACCAACTCAAAGCCGCGGGGTGAGTCTCTCCCGTTAGGGAGGCATCCCGGATGGGGTGGTAGTCCCAGAACGCAGGGAACTTTGTGAAGTAGAGCTGCCTGTCAAGACACCCCTCCCCCTGCTGGAGCAGTCAACTCGGACAACTAGGAGCATCGTAGAGGAGGCTGCTCAGCACAGCGCTTGGACTCGGAGCAACTGCACCAGAGCTACAGGCAGTTTCCAGAGGAGGAGCTGCGTGGTGAGCTGTTTAGACTCAGAGCAACCACTCCTGAACACCAGGGCCTGCCCGGAGGTGGAGGTGGAGGAGAGCAGATGCTTGGACTCGGAGTGACTGTACCAGAGCTACAGGCGGTTGCCAGAGGAAGAGCTGCGTGGCAAGCTGTTTGGACTCAGAGAGACTGCTCCTGAATGCCGGGGCCTGCCCTGAGGAGGAGAAGGAGTGCAGCAGGACGCATGGACTCACAGTGACTGCATCAGAGCTCCAGGCAGCTGCTCAGAGGAGGAGGCGAGTGGTGAGTTGTTTGGACTCAAAGCGACCGCTCCTGAACACCGGGGGGGCTGCCCAGAGGAGGAGGAGGAACGTGGCAGGTCACTTGGACTCGGAGTGACTGCCCAGGACTACGGGCGGTTGGCAGGAGGAGGAGGCGCGTAGTGAGTTGCTTGGACTCCTAGTGACCGCACCGGAACACCGGGCGGCTGTCGGGAGGAAGAGGCGTGCGGTGGGTAGCTAGGACTCGGAGCGATTGTACGGGGCTCCAGGTGGCTACTCAGAGGAAGGGCCACATAGCCAGGTGATTAGGTGCAGGGCACGGTCCCAGGACCTAGGAGGCTTCTTGGTGGAAGAGCCACACACAGACACACTTAGGGGTGGAGCAAAGGTTCCAGGACTGCGGGCAGATTCTCTGAGGAGAGGCAGCCTATGGAGACTCGTCTGCGAAGGATGAGGCTCCCAGGCCCAGGAGGTAGGTCCAAGCCCCTGAGAACGCTGCAGAGGAAGGACGGTAAAACCAGAAACACAGGCCCAAACAGGCCTTGCCTCAGCCCACAGCCCAGTTCCCCTTTGGATGACCATTGGTCAACAAGTGGAGGCACCTCTGCCCACTAGCAGGGAATATACACCACCTGAAGGCCACCACCCCTAGAAAGGCAGCTTCCTTGTGGAGCACTGCACTATCAACTTCCTCCAAGACTTCAGCCCACTAAAGGCTAAGAGGCGATATACTAGAAATCTTCAGGGACATTATAAGTCAATAGAGGAAATCTTCAGTATCTCAGCGGTCCACTGATACCTGAACAATATGAGAAAACATGGGAAGAAAATGCCCCAAACAAATCTAGATGTTACATCAATAAAACCCAATGACAGCATGGCAGAAGAAATGACAGAAAAGGAGTTCACGATGTACATAATTAAAATGATCAGAGAAGCAAACGAGATGAATGAGCAAATGCAGGCACCAAATGATGAGATGAAAGACCAAATGCAGGCATTGAATGATCGCACCAATGGACAGTTAAAAGAGCAAATACAGGAAACAAAAGATCATTTCAATAAAGAGTTAGAGATATTGAAAAAAAACAATCAGAAATCCTTGAAATGAAGGAAACAACAAACCAAATTAAGAACTCCATAGAAAGCATATCCAATAGGATAGAACACCTGGAAGACAGAACCTCAGACGTTGAAGACAAAATATTTAACCTTGGAAACAAAGTTGAACAAACAGAGAAGATGGTAAGAAATCATGAACAGAATCTCCAAGAACTATGGGATATCATGAAAAGGCCAAATTTAAGAATTATTGGGATTGAGGAAGGCTTAGAGAAACAAACCAAAGGAATGAACAATCTATTCAATGAAATAATATCAGAAAATCTCCCAAATCTGAAGAAGGAAATGGAAAATCAAGTTCAAGAGGCTTATAGGACTCCAAATACACAAAATTACAACAGACCCACACCAAGGCACATTATTATGAAAATACCTAACATACAAAATAAAGACAGAATTTTAAAGGCTGTGAGAGAAAAGAACCAAATTACATTCTGGGGGAAACCAATATGGACATCAGCAGATTTTTCAGTAAAGACCCTAAAAGCTAGAAGGGCCTGGAACAACATTTTTCAAGCCCTGAAAGAAAATGGATGCCAACCAAGAATCTTATACCCAGCAAAACTTACTTTCAAATTTGACGATGTAATAAAATCCTTCCATGATAAACAAAAGCTAAAAGAATTTACAAAAAGAAAGCCAGCATTACAGAACATTCTCAGCAAAATATTTCCAGAGGAAGAGATGAAAAACAAAGAAGCAAATCAGCAAAGGGAGGAATTATCCTAAAGGAATTGTCAAATAAAGGAGGAAACAAGTCGTGTCAAATAAATAAAAAATAAATAAATAAAATTTTAAAAATGAACCAAATGACCAGGAAACCAAATCATATCTCTATAATAACCCTGAATGTTAATGGCCTGAATTCATCAATCAAAAGACATAGACTGGCAGACTGGATTAAAAAGAAAGATCCAACAATATATTGCCTGCAAGAGACTCACCTCATAGAAAAAGATACCCATAGACTAAAGGTGAAAGGATGGGGAAAAACATACCATGCCTTGGGACTCAGCAAAAAAAGCTTTAATATCCGTCCTCATTTCAGATAATGTGGACTTCAAGCCAAAGTTAGTCAGAAGGGATAAAGAAGGTCATTTCATACTGCTTAAGGGAAGCATAAATCAGCAAGATATAACAATCATAAACATCTATGCCCCAAACAGTGGCTCATCCATGTATGTCAAACAAATCCTTCTCAATTTCAGAAACCAAATAGACCATACACAATAATACTAGGTGATTTTAACATGCCTCTCTCACCACTGGACAGATCTTCCAAACAAAAATTGAACAAAGAAACCATAGATCTCAATAACACAATCAATAATTTAGACTTAACAGACATTTATAGAGTATATCATCCAACTAAGAGCGAATACACTTTCTTCTCAGCAGCACATGGATCCTTCTCTAAAATAGACCACATATTATGCCACAAAGCTAATGTTAGCAAATACAAGAGGATAGAGACACTACCTTCTATTCTATCAGATCATAATGGATTGAAGTTAGAAATAAATGAAAGAGTAAAAAACAGAAACTACTCCAATACCTGAAGATTAAACAATATGCTATTATATGATGAATGGATAACAGAAGATATTAGGAAGGAAATTAAAAAATTCTTAGAGGTAAATGAGAACAAAGAAACATCATATCAAAATCTCTGGGACACTATGAAAGCAGTACTTAGAGGGAAATTTATTTCATGGAGCACATTTAATAAAAGAAGTAAAACTCAACAAATAAACGACCTAACACTACAGCTCAAAGCCCTAGAAAAAGAAGAACAGAACAGCACCAAAAATAGTAGAAGACAGGAAATAGTTAAACTCAGAGCTGAAATCAACGAAATTGAAACAAAAGAAACAATACAAAAAATTGACAAAATAAATAGTTGGTTCTTTGAAAAAATAAACAAAATTGATAAACCTTTAGCCACACTAACAAAGAGAAGATGAGAGAAAACCCAAATCACTAAAATTTGGAATGAACAAGGAAATATCACAACAGACACGATTGAAATACAAAACATAATTAGAAGCTATTTTGAAAATCTATACTCCAACTAAATAGAAAATTTCGAAGACATCAACAGGTTTCTAGAGACATATGAATTGCCTAAACTGAACGAGGAGGACATACACAATTTAAATAGACCAATTTCAAGTAATGAAATAGAAGAGGTCATCAAAAGCCTACCAACAAAGAAAAGTCCGGGTGATGGGTTCTCAGCCGAGTTCTACAAAACCTTTAAAGAAGAGCTCATTCCAATACTTCTCAAAGTATTCCATAAAATAGAAGAGGAGGGAACCCTCCCAAACTCATTCTATGAAGCCAATATCACCCTGATACCTAAACCAGACAGAGACACATCAAGGAAAGAAAATTTCAGACCAATATCCTTAATGAACATCGACACAAAAATTCTCAACAAAATTTTAGCAAATCACATACAAAAACATATTAAAAAGATAGTGCACCATGATCAAGTGGGTTTCATCCCAGGGATGCAAGGTTGGTTCAACATCAGGAAATCAATAAATGTAATTCACCATATCAATAGACTTAAAGTCAAGAATCATATGATTATTTCAATAGATGCAGGAAAAGCATTTGATAATATAGAGCACCCCTTCATGCTCAAAACACTAGAAAATATAGGGATAGTGGGAATATTCCTTAACATTGTAAAGGCCATCTATGCTAAGCCCATGACTAATATCATTCTAAATGGTGAAAAACTGAAAGCATTCCCCCTGAAATCTGGAACAAGGCAGGATGCCCTCTTTCACCACTTCTATTCAATATTGTCCTTGAAACTCTAGCCAGAGCAATGAGACAGACCAAAGAAATTAAAGGGATATGAATAGGAAAAGAAGAACTCAAACTATCCCTATTTGCTGATGATATGATTATATACTTAGAGGAACCAGGAAATTCCACCAGAAAACTCTTAGAACTCATAAGTGAATTCAGTAAAGTAGCGGGATATAAGATCAATGCACATAAATCTAATGCATTTTTATACATAAGTGATGGATCTTTGGAAAGAATAATTAGGAAAACTACCCCATTCACAATAGCCTCGAAAAAAATAAAATATTTGGGAATCAATCTCACAAAAGAGGTGAAAGACTTCTACAATGAGAACTACAGAACACTAAAGAAAGAAATTAAAGAAAACCTTAGAAGATGGAAAGATCTCCCATGTTCTTGGATAGGAAGAATTAATGTTGTCAACATGGCCATACTACCTAAAGTGCTATACAGATTCAATGCAACTCCAATTAAAATCCCAATGATGTACCTTACAGAAATAGAGCAAGCAATTATGAAATTCATCTGGAAGAATAAGAAACCCAGAATAGCTAAAGCAATCCTTAGCAGGAAGAGTGAAACAGGGGATATTCCAATACCAGATCTTCAATTCTATTACAAAGAAACAGTAACAAAAATGGCATATTATTGGTACCAATAGAAAGGTAGATCAATGGTGCAGAATAGAGGACACAAACCCAAATAAATACAATTTTCTCATACTAGACAAAGGGGCCAAAAATATGCAATGGAGAAAAGATAGCCTCTTCAACAAATGGTGCTGGGAGAATTGGAAATCCATATGCAACAGAATGAAACTAAACCCATATCTCTCACCATGCACGAAACTAAACTCAAAATGGATTAAGGACCTTGGAATCAGACCAGAGACCCTGCAGTTTATTGAAGAAAAAGTAGGTCCAGATCTTCAACATGTCGGCTTAGGACCAGACTTCCTTAGCAGGGCTCCCATAGCACAAGAAATAAAAGCAAGAATCAATAACTGGGATAGATTCAAACTAGAAATCTTTCTCTCAGCAAAGGAAACTATCAGCAATGCGAAGAAAGAGCCTACAGAGTGGGAGAAAATATTTGTCAATCATACTTCAGATAGAGCACTAATCCCCAGAATCTATAAAGAACTCAAAAAACTTTACACCAAGAATACAAATAATCCAATCGACAAATGGGCTAAGGAAATGAATAGACACTTCACAGAAGAAGATCTACAAGCAATCAACAAACATATGGAAAAATGTTCAACATCTCTAGTAATAAGAGAAATGCAAATCAAAACCACCCTAAGATTCCATCTCACCCCAAATTAGAATGGTGATTATCAAGAATACAAGCAACAACAAGTGTTGGTGAGGATGTGGGGAGAAAGGTACACTCATACATTGCTGGTGGGGCTGCAAATTAGTGCAGCCACTCTGGAAAGCAGTGTGGAGATTCCTTAGAAAACTTGGAATGGAACCACCACTTGACCCAGCTATCCCACTCCTTGGCCTATATCCAAAGGACTTAAAATCAGCATACTACAGAGATACAGCCACATCAATGCTCATAGCTGCTCAATTCACAATAGCCAGATTGTGGAACCAACCTAGATGTCCTTCAATTGATGAATGGATAAAGAAACTGTGGCATATATATACAATGGAATATTACTCAGCCATGAAGAATGATAAATTTATGGCATTTGCAGGCAAATGGATGAAATTGGAGAATATCATGCTAAGTGAGTTAAGCCAATCTCAAAAAACCAAAGGACGAATGATATCACTAATAAGTGGATGATGACACCTAATTGGGGGAGGGTGGGGTTAGTGTTAGGGTTAGAGTTAGGGTTAGGGAGGGGGGCAAGAATGGAGGAAGGAAGGACTGTATAGAGGGAAAAGAGGGGGAATAGGGGGAATGTATAGTGGGAGGGGTAGGGGGAAGGGAAAAAATAAGAGAATGAATCAAACAACATTACCCTATGTAAATTCATGATTACACAAATGGTATGCCTTTACGCCATGTACAGAGAAACAACATGTATCCCATTTGTTTACATTAAAAAAAAGATTTAGAAAACATCATTTTTAAAATAAACAATAAAAATTTGTTTCTTATAGTTCTGTAGGTTGAGAAATGCAAAATCAATGCATTGCAGATTTGGGTCTGATAAGGATCCTCTTCCTGAATCATAGATGGTACTTTCTTAATGTGACCTCACATGGTGGAAGAAACAAGCCAGCTCCCTGTAGACTCTTTTATATAGACACTAAACCCATTCTTTTTGGTTTTTATTGATTCTTTTTAGTTTAAAAAACTATATACCATTTTTTAATGGACAAGACTAAATCACAGTAGAGGGTTTCACATTTTTAATGCAAATAAATCATTACTGTGTAAGTGAAGATAATGGTTACTTATGAGAGACTGAAGGTGTGTTATGAGTTGGATTGAAAACATAGAAGAAGCTTCTCGGGCAGCAGCAAACTTTTATATCTTGGTGTGGCTGATGGTTTTAGGGTGTTATAATAATTCACCCATTCTTCTACTGGTTGACTTGTATATAATTTCCAATTTTGCCATTAAAGAAATTGTGTTCTAAACCTTATTGCTTTGTGCAGTGTTTTTCTAGAGTTTATATTTACAGGTAAAATTTCTGGATTGGTGGTAACTTTTCTTTTTATTAAACACTAAGAGTTGACCAAAGGAGAGCAGAAACTCCCCCGCCACACACACACACAAATAATTCATACTATTTACTCTCTAAAGTAGCCCAACCAATTTACAATTCCATTTCTTGACATCCACACCTCACTGGTATTGCCAGATTTAAAATTTATTGCATTGTAGGTGCAAATCTCATTGTTGTTTTAATTTGTATTTCTCTAATTATTGATGAAGGTAAGGATCTTTTATATGTTTATTGGCCATTTTCATTTCTTCTGTTTGTTTTATATCCTTTACTCATTATTCTTCAGTTGTCTTTAATTGATCTTCATTATTTTCCATATGTTGTATATTAACTTTCTGTAAGTTTTATCACACGTATCTTTTCCCAGTCTATGCCTTCTCTCAAATTATGGTGTCACTTGTTTCACGTAAGTTGAAATCTTTTAATGTAGACATACACATTCTTTATAAGCTTGTGCTTTATCCCATCACAAAGTCCTTAAGATATTCACGTTTTCTTCTGAAAGTTTAAATTTTTTGTTTTCTACATGTATCTTCAAACTGTGATTTTATTTATGGTATCAGGTAGAATTTTTTTTGTTATTTAGTAATTTTACTGGCTTTCTATTGCTATGTACGAAATTATCACAAACTTATGGTATGAGGTAGGATTATCCACTAAATAATCACAGATGTTAGCAGCTTAACAACACAAATTTATTATTTACAGGTCTCATAACTTAGAAGACTAAACACAGGTTAGCTGGGTCCTCTACTAAAGGACTAATCAGATGCAGACCAATATATTTGATGCCCATAGTCTTCCAAGTTGACTAAAAGAATTCCATTCCTTGCAGTGTAGGACATTTTTCTTGCTGGGTGCTTCCCAGGGACCACTCTCAGCTCCTAGAGTTACTTTCCCTGTGGCCCTTCCATGGAAAAAGATTGGGAGTGCTTTTTTCACTCCCAATAGCTTTGACCTCCTTTAAGGGCTCACTTGAATAGGTCAGGTACACTGGGGTTATTCTCCCTTTTGATTAACCTTCATTAAGTCATTTAAAAAATTTTAGTTGTAGATGGACACAATACCTTTATTTTATTTATTTATTTTTATGTGGTGCTAAGGATTGAACCCAGTGTCTCACATGTGCTAGGCAAGCACTCTACCGTTGAGCTACAGCCCCAGCCCTTGATTAAGTCATTTTGAACCCTCTACACAAACTTACCCACCAACTGAATATCAATGAGTAATCTTTGTTGATAGCAGCAGTCTATCAAGCTTTGCTCAAATTCATAAGCAACTAAATTATGAATGCTAATAAAATAATTGTTTAATTCACCAAGTTTTGATGAAGTTTGTGAAGCAGCAATAGTTATCTGGAACATAAGTACAGAAACTATTTTCTGTGTCTTCAAGGTTTTTTTCATAACTCAACAAAACTCATTGTTGGAGTTGAAGCTATTTTACCGCTGGTTATGAGAAATAACAAAAGGTAAAGCTAGGAAAGCACAGCCTAGAGGCTTTCAGGTTCCAGCCTAGACTAATGCAAAGATAGGAACTGCATAATCAGGGCTAACAGACTAACAGAGTGAATTTAAAAATAGCATCCTGTGTAGATGCATCCTGTGTGGATGCATCACTCTAGGCCCTTCACTCAGCAATGGACCAGTGTCTCCATGCAAATCATAAAAAGGAGCATGGTTCAGGTGAACCCAGGTAGACTCTGGGAAGCAAAGTGCAGGTTAGACCTCTTGTCCCAGCATCCTTGTGTAGAGCACAATGAGCATAATCCATATGTAATATCTTTATAAATTAAAAGTGCAAGAAAACATTTCTACATTTGCAAATGACACAAATTCTTGTAGATGGCAATGAATTAAACTGATGAGGATGGAAAGATCTTATAAATCTGTGTGAGTGGGCAGAAAGGTGGCAAATGAGTAAGACAGATGATAGATGTATTGGTCTCACAGAGGAGGAAATTAGAGTTTTGATAAACTATTCCCTGATGATAAATGCAGAGACAACTTCTGACAGCAAAACGAGCATCCACTTGATTGAATCATGATATGACATTCCCCCTGAGCAGAAAAGCAATACCTCCCACTAAACTGATGCTATGACAGAAGTTGAATAAGGCAGAAATCATCAGAATCAGGGAAAAAACTAACATGAGGAAAAAATGTCCAGGAAAAACAGAGGATTCTATACAGCATAAATGGGATACAAAGCACAAACCAATTAGGTCCCTCTGCAGCTGCAGAGGTGGAGGTGGGAGCAGTGACACAGCATGCTAGGGACTGGAACTAGTAGCTATGGTGGTGGGTGTGATGGAAGCAGACTATTTCTGGTACAGCGCTGGCAAATGAGTTCCTTTCTTAGCTGATACCAGTGGTGTTGGTCACACTGGTGGCACAAGTCTTAATACTGGCAAGAGTCCATTCATTGAACACTTCATCAACTCGTTATGCTGCATTGACCATATTTCAGGTTTTGTGTTTGGTGGGAAAAAAGGTTAACAAGCACCAATCGTGTCAAATCCTGTGACAGATGCAGGAGTACAAAGATGGCTAGAACATGAACTCTACCCTTCAAGGACTCAGAATTAAGCATGGTAGCCTCCACAACAAAAAGTCATTATGACGATGTGGAAATTGTCAGGACGAAATAAGCTGATGTCTGGTGTCATAGTTTGAAAGTGTGGTTCCAACCTAAAAGCTAGCAGGCATGAGAACCAAGAAAAGTCAATGTTTCAGTTAAGTCCAAAGAAGAAAAGATCAATGTTCTTGCTCAAGACAGTCAGCTCAGGGAAAAATCAGGCTTTTGTCCTATTCAGGCCAGCAATAGACCTCTGATTAGATGAGAGTGAACCACGTTTAGGACGGTGATCTCCTTTACTCAGACTATCAACTGAAATACTAATTTCATCCAAAAACACCCTGATAAATACAACCAAACATCTGGGCACCCCATGACCCAGTAAATTGACACATAAAATTAGCCATCATACCAAATATTTGCTAGACTCTGGGAGTACAAGATGAACAAAGTTTCTAACCTCATGGAGCTTGTATTTTACATAAGGGGTAACATTAATACTTTCAAACACTTCTTACTACTAATAATATGGATCAAAAAAATAAAGGACATGGGTGAGGGGAGATGTGGAAGAACAGAGGCATTTAACCTTATAGTAGAATTGTAAAGGTTACAGAAGTCTTTGAGCTTCAGAATGAAATCGCAGTTATGCTGTACAAAGAGTAATCTGGTATCAAAGTGCATGGGTGACACAGAGAAAAAAGGTGCTGAAGACAGGGAAGGTATCTGGGAAGCAAATATGGGGTTCAGGAAAGACAAGGGACATGGGTAGAAGAGAAAAAAGGAGATGTTATTGACTAAATATTTGTGCCCCTATCCCAATTAATATGTTGCAATCCCAATGTGATGGTATTAAGAGGTGGGGCCCTTAGGAGGTGATCAGACCTTCCAACAGACACTGCACAGAACTGTCTTGCTTCTATCCTCCATGTGAATGTACTATAAAAAAATCAGGCATCTGTACCCAGAAAAGAATGCTCACCAGAATGTGATCATACTGGCATTCTGATTTCAAACTTCCACTTCCAGAAATGTGAAAAAAAAAATGGATTTCTACAGTTATAACCCACAAATCTGTTTTGTTATAGCAGTCTGAACTAAGACAATAAGAAATGTGTTATGTTCTGAGCATATGTTGTGTGTTATACATAATTAAGTATTTTCACATATTTCAACTAGGAATGAAAAGGAAGAAAAACATAAAGATGTTACAATAAAGTTGGTCCTGTTGAAGGCTTCACAGCTGATTTTCTGTTTCCATGGGCATAATCACTTGTGCTTGGGTGGGTAGGATTATATAAAAAGATTTAAGGTTTCAAGTGGGGTTACCAATTATGTAATAAAGGTAATATGAGAAAAAAGGATTATACAAAATGTAAGAATGGGGAGGGAAGACGATGTTGTTGCCACTTCTTGATGTTGTAGACAAAATGAAGCATCCAAGCAAAGCTTTTGAAAAAGTAGCAGAAAATATAAAATGAGAGAAGAGAGAAATCATGGCAAGAAACATGTAGATAATTTGTAGAGAAATGGCACCTGAAGCAATGAGATGTGTATTGGTTACTAATGGAGAGATTACAAAGAAAATAAATTCTTATGAATTCCTACATTTCAGGAAGTTCTAGAGCTGTTTTGTCCAATATAGTAGCCATTAGTCACATGAAACTATTTACATTAAACTAGAGAATGATTATAGAATAGAATCAGGAAAATCTAGTCTGAAAATCTCTGAAATTCAGCAGAAACATTTTAAGGACAGTGGTATCACATAATACTGCATAAGTTTCAAAACAAAAATAATTTCTTAATTTCCAAAGCAGATTCACAAAAATTATGAAGTTAAAATAGGATGGTTAAACAGATTGGAAACGGGTGACAAATAAATAGAGCTACCAGGTGGAGACAATTTCTTTCAACAACTGTAAAAGAATAGAGCTGTGGAGGTATGTGCTTAATACAAACATGTTTGTGAACTCACTCGACACTCATCAGTCAACCAGGAAGAATCATACATTTTTAAAACTTAAAAATCATCTAATTCATTACTCACATTATGTAGAAAGCAAAGTTTCTTACAGTGACATAGTTCAGTGATATTAACATCTAGATTAAGAACTCCAAGTCTTCCAAATCCCAATCCATTACAGACTTTCCGCCTCATCAATTCCTTCCAAAGATACAGATCAAAGAGGGAGAGAAAGCAGCTTATTTTGAGTTCTGTTAATCTAACAAGAAAATGTTCACATTTTAAAATTTCCATTTTTTTTTTCTTTTAGAATCATGGGTTTGTTTTTTGACTTTTCTTCTTTGTTAGAAAAACAGAGGGCTAAGCATTGAATACTGTTTGAGAACAAATTAAAAGGACAAAACATGATCTGATTATCTAATTAAATCCTTACTATAAGCTGAGAGGAGTGTGTTTTCACCATTTCACAGCTTAGGAAAACATGCATTCAGTCAGTAGGGTCAAAAGCCTTTACATGACACTGTTAATTCAGCTCTATACTACATGAAATTAGGAAATAGAGAAGGAAATGGAAGAAAAAGAGATGAGTAAGCAAGGAGTCAAATTAAAATGTTTTCTAAAAGTATAAAAGCAACAAGAATGAATTCATTTGCAAATGCCAATTCTAAAAACCAAATCAGTCGTTTAGATAAATATTAGTTGATAGAAAAAAATGGCTCAAGAAACTCTAACATTCATTGCCTCTTAAAAGGGGAATTGTGTGGCTGGGGAATGGGAATGGAGACTTTTTAATAGTAGACCTTTGTAACTTTTGGATCTTTTTTTTTTTAATTCATTTTTATTGTAAACAAATGGGATACATCTTGTTTCTCTGTTCATGAAGTAGAAGTATACCGTTTTTGTAATCATACATTTACCTAGGGTAATAGTTTTTGATTCATTCTGTTATTTTTTTTCTTCCCCCCCACCCCAACTTTTGGATCTAGTGTCTATTCTAATAAATAAGCAAACCGTTTTGGAAATCTTTGAATATGTTTTAGTTCCAACCAAGAGTTTATAAATACTAGCATTACACCATGTTCCAAGATACTAGGAAAAAAAAAACCTAATTTTATTTTCTGAAAAGGCAAGCCCATGATCACATCAAGTCACAAGAGACTTACATTCTGGGTGGGGCATCAGGAGGGAAGAAAGCACATCACCTCTAATGGTCATTATTCGATCAAAGTGATTCCACTGCCATAAATTTTTAGTCCATTTTCTTAGTCTGTGGCTAAGAGAAAAGCAATGATCCTGAAACTCTTTCCGTTTAGGCCATTTTATTTTAAGTCATTTTGGGTGTCACTTAACAGATTATTTCCTTTTTCTTTTAGCACTTCTGTTATGTTGAAAATTCTTCTGTACTCAAAAGTCAAATGATCATTTATAAACTTTCAGTGTAAGGGTCTGCAAACAAGTATACCTGAAATGGGGAGCCACAGTTATAGATTCTCATTCTCTATTCCTACTTGTCTTTTTTCTTGAAAACACTATTTTAAATACCTTGCAACGGTTATTCTCATATTTAAGAGAACATGTGTGCTGTGTCATGCACACAGCATGGGAAAAACACTCGACAAAGCTTTTGAAGGACCAAAAACTATGAATTGAAATCACATTTTTGGGAATGAGGAGATAGCTAAAGAGAATTATTGCAAAACAAGCACGAGGGTGGGCGGACCAGAGCGCTGGAGCAGGCGCTTGACTCCAGGGAGCCTAGCGTGGGCTGGGGTGTCAGGTGGGATCCAGCTCCAGATACAACCACATAAAGGAAGGCTGGAAGCAGGTGGGAAGCCTGGGGATTCGCATTTCTACCTACTCAGTTCCAGAACCTTAAAAACGCACACATCATCGCTTTCATAACTGGCTCAGATTGAGAGCGGCAGGAAGCCCACTCAACCCCTTTGGACTGGAACCACCCTGGCATTGCCCGTTTCTATTTATCTAGTTTTTCTGCCCTCTCCTATTGCCCCCAGAACCTCAAATTCGTCCAAACTAAAATCTGGCTATGGTAGAGATTAGAAGATGGGCAATTCAGTAAGCCATCGTCAGCTCTTTCCTAGCTCATTTTTAAAGTCCTTCCAATCCGGTGGCTTCCTCCACACGCTGACAGCAGCCCTAACGATCGCCCAAGTACAAGAAAAGCCAACCCGGGATTGGGGGGTGGAGGGCGGGGTAACGGGAAATCGAGACCCTAAACCTACCAATCGGCTGAGCAGCTCGGCCTACGCCCCGCCCACCGCCCCTGCCTGCCAATAACCTGCACACTTCTTCCGCTTCTCCGGCCCAATCACAGTGCCCCTGCAGGGCATTCCCAGTGTTGTGATTTTCCGTGCGCCCTGGGCCTGCTGTATGCGCGCCCTCCTCTGCTCGGCTAGGACCACCTGTCCTTCCATCCTAAAGGTGGATGGGACGATATCTGCTACCACGGAGCCCAAGACTCCAGAAGTAATTCCCCAAAAAGCAGCAGGGCAAAAGGGAAGAGAAAGGGCTGTCCAGGAACGCCCGCGGCACACGGTTTCCCTCAGTCCGGAAGTGATACCTCTCACGGTTGAGATGAGAGGAAACCCGAGGCTGGGTCTGCCCGGCAAGCGCCGGAGCGCTTCCGGTGACCTCTGGCCCTCTTCTGCCGTCTGCTCTCGCTGCCTGTTGTGTTACCTTACTCATTGCTTTCCTTTACTCTTACTTATTGCTTTCCTTTACTCTATCGAGTGTACTTAGAGTGAAAACACTCTAAGTAGTGTTTTCACACTACTTCGTGACTTTGGTGCTCCGACTGCTAGGGAGGCAGAGGACACTCGACCTGGCCGCCTCTCAGCCGGTGGAGGCAACAGGTAGCAGCTGGGCGCGGATGCCATAGACCTGTGGACCCGGCAGCGGAGGCGCCAGGTGGCTGGAGGCGCAGTAGCAAACGGAAGACTCCGCAGGGCAGGGGTCCTTCCCGGGCAGCGGACATCCCGAAGGTTTGGGTGCTCCCAGGGAAATAGTGAGAAGCTGCCCCGGGCCACAGAGATGGAACCGTATGAGTGCAGCTTTACCTTCAAGGGCTGTCCGGGTGAGGGGGAAACAGCAAGGGGCTGCTCGTGAATTTAGAGACATTTCTGGCTGCTTTTGTATGGGATGGAGTAATCCCAGGGTACAGGTTACCGACCTTCGACATTTTCCTTTGGCTTTACATAAAATCTCTTGCTTCCCCCAGTGACACAGCATTTATTCCTAATGTTATACCTAAGGAAAACATTTGCGAACCTAATTATTGCGTTTAACTAACAAGCTAAGGAAGCCACATTTCATCAACGATTGGTACATTATGATATGAATTGCTTTTGTGATTTCCAAAGTCTAGAACTTAAATCGATAAGAATGTTTTAATAAGTAACCAATCCTCGTTTTGAAGTGGATTTGGGGAGAAGGGGGTGGAGGATGGGGACCAAATATCTAAAAGCTGATTAAGTAGCTATATATACACAAAGAGAAAGAGAGGCAATGTCTAAAGAGTAAAATAGTGATGGCATTTCTTAAGTTTTTTAATCAATAGGATGGGAATAAAATCTTAAACTCAATAGGATGGGAATAAAATCTTAAACTCTTTGACTGGAAGCATCTTAAATATTTGTTTCCCTGGAAATATGCATACCCTTATACACATGTGAGCCATTGGCACTACTCAAGGTGAAGATGCACCTTGAATACCTACTTTAGTAAGTAGATACATTAGTTTGACTACTATATGTTAGTGCCTACAATGTGTGAGGTATGGTACTAACCCGTGAACTAACTCGTAGGATCTTCCTTGTGGGATAGTAAAACATGTTTTGTTTTTTGGTACTGAGGATTTAACCCAGGGGTACTTAACCACTGAGCCACATCTCCAGCCCTTTTTATATTTTATTTAGAGACAGGGTCTTGAGGAGTTGCTTAGGAACTCGCTAAGTTTCTGAAGCTGGCTTTGAACTCTTGATCCTTCTGCCTCAGCTTCGGAGCTGCTGGAATTACAGGCATGCACCACCAGCCTGGCCATGTATTTCTAATCAGAGAAAATGCATTGCAATATTGAGAAGAATGCCTAGACTGTGAGAACTAAAGAAGTGTCACTTGTTATTGAGCACTCCACTACTGTTAGTTTTGGAAAATCATTTTATCTTCCTGATGTTACTGTCATCCTTGTAGAATAGGAGGATTAAAATATCAGGTCTCTTAGATTCACCAAGCACTATAAACTGATGATCCAGAATGCTGCTATCAAGAGGATTCTCTGAATTAGCTATCACATTATTTTCATATGTATTAAATTCTCTGGTCATTTTCTATTTCCTTTGTTAATATAACTTTTAATAATAAAATAATAAATGAAAGAAATTACATTAAAGTTCTCAGTTTTATAATCATTAAAGATATTTCTGTAAGTAAAATTGCGTTTTAACATTTCATTGTAGCTTCTGCCAGCACACTTCATCCCAGGGATTCTATGCCATTGGTATTTGATAGAATTTAGTAAATTCTCTTTTGGTGTTTAGATTTAAGTCTCCTTTTCAGTTTTTCAGCATTCTGAATTAACCCGGATGATATTTGAATTTTGTGTTTTGTAGATTTTTTAATTTTACAAAGAATTTTTTGTTCTCCTGACTGCTGTAAAAATTAAACTTTCAGATCAAATTCTTTGTGTAACCTGAGCTACTTTAAAATAATTTATTATTTTTGATCCCAAATAAAACTGAACAAAACACTTACATATACCATTGTTCATCTTTTGGAAATTTGTAAGCTCCTGCATGAAATCCTGCTTTGAATTTACCAAAGGAATCAATACTTTCCAGATGGCTGTGAGATAAATTCATAAGTATAGTCAGGAACTTATCCAAAAGAGGAAAACTGTTATGACTGCTACAACAAAGTCAAATATTTCAAAGAAAGTGATATTATAATTCTTACATACAATACTTAAACTAAATAATTTACATTTTTGTCTTTTAGAAAAAATCCTATGGTGTTGGATTGGAATTGAATTCATCATGAATTCATAGATTCACAGAAATATATGTAATACATTTTCTGTAGCCAATACGCATGTAAATTAATGTAGATTCAAATGTATATACATTTGTATATGTTTATAATTATACAACGTACATACGTATTCTCTAGATCTAGCTACTGAGCACATATTGATTTATAAACAATTTTCCACTTAAAGGACCATGGATCCTTGAGAAAATGACTAATTCTAGACTGCAGCAGAGAATGTCAAAGGATAATCAGGAATATCGTACACAGAAAGCAAGTTGGGTAGATAATAAATGGACAAAGAATCTGGGCCAGAGAGACTTCTTGTGACTAAATTAAAAATATGAGTATCAAAGCATTTGTAATAAAATTTCATTAATTAACTTATTGCATAATAAGTATTCTGAACGATACAAGAGATTATAATTTAATAAATAATCAGGAAATGACTGAATCTGCAATTCTGGAGCTGGGGAACAGAAATCTGTGTTCTAACAAGTCTTCCAAGTGATTAAACTACTGCTTTGGAATAGTTAATCCTGAGTTAATCCAATCTGTAGCATATGGCAAGAGATTAAGGGGACTTTATTTAATAGGACTTTTTTTTTATGTTTATGGACATTTTCATTGCCTTAAAAATTATCAGTTATTCAGATGAATCTGCTAAAATTTGTCAGAAGTCTGTTTTTTGTCATTTGTCTTATTTTATTCGTTTATTTAACCAGGTTTATAATGAGTGTATACCCAGAAATGTCAGGAATCTCTAAAATCCCCTTTCTCTACCACCTGTGCTGTGACCCCAGTGGAGAGTTAAGAACTCACAAACCTACTTAGTGTACTTCCCACAGCATTGATGAAGACCAAGCTCAACTTCCCTGCCTGTAATACCTTAGCCAAAAGCCTCTGAATTTCTCCATTAGAAATTGCCCAGTGAGGGGCTGGAGAGATAGCTCAGTCGATAGAGTGCTTGTCTTGTAAGCACAAGGCCCTGGGTTTGATCCCCAGCACCCAAAAAAACAAAAGAAAGAAAGAAATTGCCCAGTGACATTTGCAACCCTTTCTCTGATAAAACTGAGCTACTATTAACCCTTAAAGTCACCTTTTTGACTATCTAAACAACCCTATTATCCTGTGTTCATATCTGATGGTCTAGGGAGGACAGGGAAGTAGGAATCAAAAAAGGTTTTCTAGACCAAAAAATAGTCACCAGGTTACTGACCCCCTTTTTTTTAGATTTAAGTTTACTTCCCACATCTTGTTTCAGAGAACCTCAGTTCTCTGCCTTTATTCATTTATCTTTCTTTCCATATTCTCTTTTTTATTCCCTTTTATATTTCCAAAATGTGAGCCCATTTGCACAGGTATGCATTAAAGATTTAAAGGCCAAAGAAGTGGTCAGTCATAGTTAGATTGAGAAGGATAGTATAGGAAATAGTTTGATTTTCTTCTTTTCCTTCTAGAAAGTCTAATTCAGGTGAGAAGCAAACCCAGAATTTATACTGAAGCAAGATCTTCAGTAAAGAAGTTGTTCTATGTAAACCCTAGTCCTGAAAATAGTAGTAGCAAGACCTAAGCTGACCTAAGAAAAGAAGAGTGGGTATTTTCAATGTCCTGTGTAATGTAGCAGTATTATTTATACTTTGATGAGATGATATTCTGGATCCTAAACCTTTTTTGTAGAATATTTTTATGAAAACTTTGGCATAAATATCCCTTAACTATTGCTGCATAAAATAGCCCCAAAACTTACTGACTTAAAAACACTGCCACTATTTACTGATTTATGACTCATTTGATCAGGACTCCAGAGAAGGCCTCATTCCAATTTTTTTTTAGCTGAGTTATCTGGAGGCTAGACAGGAGCTGGAGGATCTAAGCTGGCTTGTTTCTCAGCTAAGATGACTAAGAAAGCCAAGTTGGCTGGACCTCTCTTTACCTCAGGGTCTTCTCTTCCCTGGGGTCTCTTCATCCTTGAAGGACCCCCAATAGAATAGGCTTGCTTTTTGACATGGAGGCTGGGGTCCAAGAAAGCAATAGTAGAAAATAAGACCCCTTAAGGACTAGGACTAGAACTTGTTCAGATCAATACTATGACATTCTGTTACTCGAAGTTACAAAGCTGCCCTGATTCAATGTTGGAGGAAGCTGCAAAAGGGCATAAATTCAGGGAAGCAGGGTTCATTTGGGACTGCAATGGCTAATTTTGTGTGTCCATTTGGTTAAGTCAAGGTACCCAGGTATTTGGTCAAATATTATCCTAAATATCTCTATGAACGTATTTTTAAGGTGAGAATTACCATTCAATATTTAAATCTTAGTCTTTTTGAAAGCAAATGACTGAAAATGGATGGACTTCATCCAATCAGTTAAAGGTCTGAAAAGAAAAAGAATGACTTCTCTCAAAGAAGTGGAAATTTTGCCAGCAGACTATATTAGACTTTTATCATCAACTCTATCCAGCCTGCCAATCTACCCTGCAGGTTTGTACTTGCCAGTCTCCAAAGTTATATGCACCAATTCCTTAAAATCTCTTACTTGCTCTCCATATATAAATATATATTTGTGTGTATATATCTCTTATTGATTCTGTTTCTCTGAAAAACTACTCAGTACTGTTGGGGCCATTTTGCAACAAACACCATGCATTTTCCAAGACAGGTAGGCCCATACCCTCCAGACGGCTTAATAATTAGTATATAATACTTAAGATGTTCTCTAGCTAGAGAACAGATGTATAAAATGTTAGAAGGTGCAAAATATAGCAATGCAGAGGTCACTAGTTGGCAAAAGGTTTACTCTAAAAGTGTGAGCCCTGTCTACCTCAGGGATGCTAGAATGACAAAAAGACTTGAGGAAACATGCCAACCTGATTAAAAGCATAAATGTATGAGCAAGCCAAGTTGCCAACCTGTTTCACAACAATCATAAAACATTTTATGGTTGGTAATAAAGTGTGGAAGATAATAATTTCGCCCCTGTCTTTTGCCATGTTGCCTTAAGAAAACCATTTCCCAGCTCAAATAGATGCCTTATTTTGAAGTCTAAAACATTAAACTCAAAATTAATATTAAAGTAATGGGACTGTATTAGTTTAATACAGTTGCTATAACAAAATACCACAAACTTAGTGGCTTAACAGATTTAAATATTGTCTCACAGTTCTGGAGGATAGAAATTCAAGATCCTGGTATTGGTAGAGTCATGTTCCCTCTGGAGGTGCTAGGGGAAAATCTGTGCCTCTCTCAGTTTTCTGCCAATGTTTGGTGTTTCTAGACTGGTAGACACATCACACTGATTTGGGCTTTCATGTTTGTGTACACACGCACACATGTGTGTTTGTATGTCTCATTTTAAACTTCCCCTTTTAATAAGGACACTTATGATATTGGATTGGGGTCTACCCTACTCTGATATAGCCTCAACCTAACAAATGACACTGGTATGACCATATTTCCAAATAAGTTCACATTCTGAGTTACTGGGAGTTAGATATGAATTTGGAGAGTAGGGAACAAAACTGGACAGATTAAAAATGGATTACATTACTAATAAAAAATACAATTTTATTTAAATAATTCAAATTCTATTTTTAGCATCTGAGTTGTCATTTGGGTTGAAAATTCTTTTTTAGGATATAAAGGGATAATTTGTTTCTGAATTGTTTCCAAGATCTGACACTAGAAGGTAACATCACTATTATCTTTCCTTTGATTAAACTTATTCTATAGTATTTTCAGTTATTCAATTCATCCATATGTAGACATATCCAATATGGAATAAATTTTAAGGCACATTTCTTGAATGGTGGGAAGTGGGGAAGGCATCGTATACTGAGAAGACTTGTGTGTCCCAGCTATTCCTCTCCTAGATTTTTGACCAGAATCAAATTACCAGAGACCCTTGCACAGAAGCTGTTGTCTCTTTCTCCAAGTAGAACACTTTGTATCAGGGGTTGAGTAGATGATAATTAAAATATGGCAGGTCTATGTAGAAGGAACTGAGTCATTCACTATGCAGTAATAACCTCTGAAGTGGAAAGAGCCCTCACATCTGGTGTCCTCAGACTTACATCCCCTCATGGACTTGACCCACTGCAGGACCTTAGACAAGCTAGTAACTCTGGTCTCAGGTTCCTTTTCTGCAGAAAACCTCTTAGGCTTTATTTTATCTAAATGATCTCTTCCTTTGATTTTCCTCTCTTCTTTCTGTGCCTAGAGCTCACTCTTCAATACTGCAGGTTCAAAGAGATTCCTTAGGTGTCACAACAGGCAAGAGCAGTGAGGTCCTCTAAGGGATTATAATGTAGTTAGAAGGAAGAATTTCTGTCTAAAGATAAATGGACTGAAAAGCATATAATCCATGCTATCTTGGACTCCCTGCTATAGAAATTCATTGACAGAAGAGGGCAGTATGAAATAGTTTTAAAAGAAAATTTTCAGCTGAGCTCCATAGGCTTCAGAGTTAAGCTGAAAGGTAGAGGAGAGGGAGAGTGGTTAATACAACACAGATATGGAAATAAAATGTTCTGAGAAACAGAACAAGTCAAGGATTGTGTTAGAAGCATAATATGAAAACATAACCATACACTAAATTACATTTAATAGGAATTATTTTATTTAACTGTAGAGTTCTGGGTATAATGTTAACTAACTTGGACTTGATCTTAGAAGCCAAGGGAACCTGACTCTGATTTGAACAGAAGAGGGGTTGTCCCATTCGAAATTGCTAAGATCTTCAATTACTTGGGTGAGCTCATTCCTGTGTGTATATATTTTGGCTTTAGTCACATATCAGCAAATGAGGGATTATTTGGGCTCCACCTCCAACTTCTTACTTAAAATCTTTAAACCCAATTAGGACATTTGACAACAGGCAAAAAAGTCCAAGTTCATGAGGACCTAGACAAGAAGCGCTTTGTCACTTCGACTTTTAACATTTCCCTAGTCAGAGAATTACTTCCTCACACAAGTCAAACACACTCAACAAGCCTGCTTCAGAACAGGACAGGTTGCCAACTACTGATGTGCAGTCTCAGAGCTCCTGGGTGAATTACCTGTAAGAGAGAGTGATCTAAAACTCATTAGGGTATCACCTTAAGAGCTGTAATTGGTCCTACAAGTTAGGAAATAAATGTGAAGAAAGACATGATTACATCAAGTTCAGGCTTTACACTTCAAGGAAGGTATACTTAAATTTCTTAGGAGCCAAAGAACAATGGAAACCCATCAAGTGACATGATGGCCTGGTGTAAGTTGCAGATTTTCATGCGTAGGCAGAAAAGACAGGTAATTACAGGTAATTAGAAGTATGACTCCACCTCAGGAAGGTACAGACCTCTACAAGGAAGGCTGGGACACAAGCCATGTGGAGGAGTTGCCACACAGCTATGAACAGGATTCAGGTGTGTCATGAGAATCCTGTCCCATTCACTGTCTCTGGTTCTAAATCTCACCAGCACTGTTGGCCATGAAACAGTGAGCATATTTTAACATAAAAAAGACTTTGAATTAAACACAGATATGTTTAAGAGAATCAAAAACATACCATCAATATTTCATGTAAAGAAATGGTATGTGATTAGCATTTTAGAAATGTATAATTTTAACATGCTGTCTATTCAGATTAGTTTTAAAAGGCCTATCCATAAATGTGTATAAATCATAAATTGATTGACCAATTTAGGGTGACTTTATGAAATCTCACTCAGTTGTTGCAGCATAGAAATATTTAAGAAAATTTTAATTTTCCCAAATTTATGTTGTTTAATCATTAAGTTCATAAGACTAAATTAAGAACTTAGGAAAACTTAGCGAGTCAATTAAAATACTTTAAAAAGATGTTAAAAATATTAAACTCTTAAACACAATTTGAAATGTTTGAAGGGAAATCTAAGTTTAAAATTGTGTTCCCACACTTAAAATCCCCTTAAAATTAATCATTTGACCCAGTTTTTTCCACTACTTGGTATGTACCCCAAAGACTTAATTAAAATCAGCACACTACAGTGATGCAGTCACATCAATATTTATAGCAGCTCAATTCACAATAGCTAAGCTATAGAACCAACCTACATGCCCTTCAACAGATGAATGGATAGAGAAAGTGCAGTATATATACACAATGGAATATTACATAAAAAAAGAATGACTTTGTGACTTTTGCAGGTAAATGGAAGGATCTGGAGACTATCATGTTAAGTGAAATAAGCCAGTTCCAAAATCCAAAGACTGAATGTTCTCTCTGATATGCGGATGCTAACACACAAAAAGCAGGGAGGGAAGAATAGAAGTTCACTGGATTAGATAAAGGGGAATGAAGAGAAGGGAAAGGGGGATGGGAATAGGAAACAATAGAATGAATCGGACGTAACTTTCATATGTTCATATATGAACACACCACCAATGAAACTCCACATCATGTACAACCACAAGAATGGGATCCTAATTAGAATACATTATACTCCATATATTATAATATGTCAAAATACTATTATATATATCTAAAAATAACAAAAAAAAAAGGAAATTAAGTGTTAAAATGTTTTAGACTTTAAACTAGAACAGAGCAGAGTATGTGTAGCTCAGTGGTAGAGCACTAGCCTTGCATGTGCAAGGCCCTGGGCTCAATCCCCAGCAGCACAAAAATTAAATAAAATAGAATGATATATTTAAAATTTAAGTTAAAAAGTATAGGAATGCATTGAAAATTTTTATTTTGTAGTGGTTGGTCCAAAAACCCAATTTTTCTATCCACTACCTGCCTCTTAAGAACACCCCATCCAAGTTTAAAGCAAAATTCTACCTTCACTGACATCTATTTAAGGGAAATTATTTTATATTATTTCATGCCTGTCTTCTATTCTCTCATTTCTCTCCTAAATTTTACATTAGACAGATGAAGAATTTCTGGGTCTATTCTCTGTGTGTATTCACTCTTCTTTCATCCTATTTATCGATCATTTTCTTACATTTGGGGAGATTTCCTAACTTCTTATCCTTTATTGCATTGTTCCCATATTATCTGGTAAATCCTTCTTCACCCTATTAATCCACATTCAAGATACAATCAGTACATCACTCTATAATGATGAAATGATGAGGAGAATGCCACTAGGGTCACGTCCCAGTGTTCCACGTCAACCATGAGCTGCCATGAGAGGTTGCAGCTGGCCAAGAGGAGGAGACTGTTGTCACTGAAAGCCCTGGGAGCTGTATCATGACAACAGCCAAGGCTGATATTGCTGTGTAGTTGCCCCACCTGCCGCTCTCGTGTGTATTCCATCCCAGTGACTTTCCATCTGCAGGGTTTCGTCTGCCTTAGAAAATGTCCCCAGTCTTGCTGCACTGACAACAGCACAGACATCACGCCCTGACTTATCGAAAGGCTTTCTTCTTCTGGTTATGGCAGTGAAGCTTGAGATTCCCCTGAAGGAAGTATGGCAAAACCTCTGGAATCAGGCTCCCAGGAGGTCGGAAGAATTGAGACAAAATGCAGTCAATGTAAAGAAGGGCACCCCATTCCCACCTGCTCTCTGATGAGGGCTTCCCCAGCAGAGCCAAAGGCTCTGAAAACATGTGAACACTATAATTTCGTGCAATGATGGAGAGGAATGGGCTGGGATGCTACTTTCCCTAGGGTGGTCACAGAAACACCTCTGGGAAAGGACCAGCCAAGGAAAATGTCATTACCCACTCCACCATTCTTGATCCTCCTTCTCAACTTTATTGATCTAAACATCATTTATTGCCTCAAATTATAGATTTTCTGCAAGTTTGATGAGGACAGTGACTTTGGCCTGAATATCACTATGTCCCCAGCTTCTTGCACACAGCTGGGCACATGGAAACCACTTTGAATGATCCCATTGTACCCATGAGTTGATTTTCAGAAGATGATTTTTCTCATCCCATGCTCTAAAGTTGAAAACTTTTTATATTTTTGTTAAAAAATATTTGTTATTGTTTCTGAAAATATACTAAAGAATAATTCTTTATAGATTAGAACCTTTACAGATTGTATTTATTAATCTACGTCTTCCTGGAATGATGTAAAGCAAATGTACACTTTCCTATTTGGGTTCAATCTCACTATTTGCTAATTTTTCTGTCATTCCATAAAAAGATGGTTGTAAAATACAAATTTAATAATATAACCACAAGATACAATGAATTTTCAAACTTACTGCTCATTTCAAGGGTTAGAGACAGTGCCAGATTTTGTCCTTAGAACTAAATCAAAAGTTCTTCATCCTAGAACTCACTGGGTGGTATCTTTCTTGTATTCTTTGTGTGCAGACATTGAGAAATTGATATTTTTGCTTTATCATAAAGGCTTTTTAACCACTAAGCCACATCCCAGAACTTCTTATTTTTTTTTTTTTTATTTTGAGACAGGATCTCACTAAGTTGCTCAGGGCCTCTCTAAGTGATTGAGGCTTGTGAGGAGCCATCCATGTTTAGCAGAATCAGGCTTGGCTGAGCCGTCGGATACAGAGGTCTGACTCCCAGGAACTGGCAGTCGTGAGAGACTGTTTAAGACCACCAGGGAGTAAGTGGCCCTGTACAGAGGTGGCTCACTGTATGAGGATATGCTAATTCCCTAAGCAAATGGCTTCCCTAACTCCACCCCATCCTCTTCCTCACAGAAGAAGCCCCTCCCAGTCTTGGCTCCCTTTACCTATGCAACTATAAATAAAGAGGGAAGGTGGGCTTCTCCATCTTCTTGGAGGCATGATCTGGTATGGCCCAATCCATCACACCCCCTCCCATTTGAAAAGAGTATTGGCTCTTGAGTTTATTGATTAGATAAGTTTATTAGTAATTAATTGATCACAGGCACCGTTGTCCTCTGACAGAAACTCTTCCCCTCATCCACTCGGGACGTGGACCATCCCCCACAGTGGCTCATTTTGAATTAGGACTCCTCCTGCCTCAGCCTCCCAAGTCACTGGGATTGTAGGTGTTACTGCCACACCCAGCTCAGACTTCATCTCAATCATTCTCTTATTCCTCGGGTCCCTGCTCAGGCCTAGATACCAATGATGCCAACTTCAAGTAACTGTGGCTGACCTCTCACTCATTACTTTTCCAGTTATGGAATCTTGCTGGACTGGAAGAGAGCCCTCAGATCTAGGACACGCATGGGTCAGAGCACATGATCCCCAGAAGACCATGGCATGTGGGCATTTCCAAATGCCAGAGTGCACTAAGGTTTATTGCATTGCTCATGATAAATCTTTAGGTACCACATGTTTTTTTCAAGTCTTACGTAACAAAATGAATGTGTCTGGTTCTTGGGCCTGAGGAATCCTATCACCTCCACCTTCAGGGCCCCTGTGATGTATGCCAGGCAGGGTAGCTTCTGCACTTGTCAGTGCTCTGGAATGCCAGGGGAGGCCTCAGGATTTAATTGCCCATGTTTAGCTCCAGCTTTACACAAGACTGCCTCCTTTCCTCCACATTTGGGTCATCCTCTCCTGGGGATTCCTGCGTCCTCCTTTCTTCTGTCATGGCAGAGACTGGACTTTCTGACTGACACTGTGTTAAGTTAGCTGTCCACATGCTTCCACCTTGAGATTTGTGCAATGTGACTGCCAGAAAAAGGCCCGTGATGCAGTCATTTCAATTCCCTTACTTTAGAGAGGACACGACGATTACTGGATACCTGGAGGCAGGTTAATGGTTTAGTTAGAATTAGGACAGGACTTCTTGACTCTGCACTGAGGGCTACATAATCCACAGCTGTGAAGGGATCCTGACTCCTGACTCGGGTATTCTGTACAAACTTTTCCCTGTTTTAAATCCTCACCTGCTTTAACACAGGGGGTGACATGGTGGTCCTCCTATGGTGTAATGACTTTTAACTCTTATAGCCAACACCACAACTCTTCTTTCCCAGTCTCTGATGGCCTTGGAACCACTTGTACTGGGATCATTGCTTTCATCTTGGGAAGATCACACAACTCAACAGGACACCTGGTCTACATTTCCCAGGGTAGAACTCAGGTACTTCAGAGAGAGCTGTCACACCAAAAGGAATTTCTGTGTCATTTAGCCTCTTGTGTATCACCTAAGGGTGAGGTGTAGCACAATAACAAAAACAGAATTTGAGTTATGTGCATTTATTTATTTCTCATTGCAGCAACCAGATAAACAATTATAATTCTATGTTCAACAAATTACAAATGGTAGTAAATGAGGAACCTTGAGCACATCCATAGGAAAATAAAGCCAACATGTTTCATATTCTGAGCATCAAATGATACGTGATGTGAGAAAAGTCACTCCAGTCCCTGAATACCATGTACATGATGTACAAAACGAACTTATCACCCAAAGTATTTTCATAGTTAAAATATTAAAACTCCAATACTTTAACTAAATTAGAAATACAAACAATAGTCATCCTCAGCTAGTTATCTTCCAACAAACATTCAAAAAACAAAACCATAAGCAAAGACAATGCAAAAGAGAATAGGTTTATCTAGATAGACTAGATGCCCATCAAAATCACATTTCCTCTTCTGATTCTTGTTCTCGTTCAACATTTTTCAGAAGTCCAACTTCTGAGGGGCAGAGCTTCTTAAGTCTAGATTTCACCAGCCTGAGGAAACAGAAAATCATCTCTATTAGATGACATTTAAAATAAAAACCGAGAGCAGCATATATCTGTAATGCAACAATGACCAGATTATCTGTGTGAATAGGGGAAGCAACCCAAAAAGGCAAATCATTTTTATTTAGCTTCAAAGTTACATGAACATGTTTGTAGGTTAAAGTGGGATGTAAGTAAAACAATAAAATGTGACTTTCAAATGTAGTATGCCATTGTTTAATTGGGCATCAGAAGATAACTTTGATTATTTCTAAAACAAACAAGAGAATTCATGCACTGTGGCAACCCCAGATGAAACCAAGATCAGTGGAGCATCTCCATCAAAGCCACAGCTCTTGGTGATTGCAAAAATGACATCCTCTCCTGTAAAGGAAAAGCAGGAAGCCTCCTCCTTCCTTAGGGCTGGTCCCCACAGCAAGCCCCATGCCAAATCTGGCCTGGAATTCAGCCCCCACTTGCCCCTTCGGAGACATGCATTTGTGTAGGGCACAGGCTCCTCGACCACATGGGATGGTCCTGTCCCTGGTGAATTAAGTTCAGAGAAGTTCTCTTCAGCCTGTGACAATGTTCATAGGATAAGAGGATCTAAACTGTGGGTTTGGGGGAAGTATTGATTACAATGCTTGACACTGGATTATCTGAAGCTTCTTAGTGGCACTTCTTCACTTCTCTGATGTAAAAGCAAAAGACTATTAATAAAAACTGTGCAAAGCTTTTCCTGTGCATCAATAAAACAGAGCTTCCAAATATATACAGAATTATGCAAATTTGAGAAATCAAATCATCAAAATCATTCTCCTTTATGAAAAACTTCACAAGGGTACTCACATCTTTATCCTTATTTTCTGCCTTCCTTCTTCTGATGAAATTCCGTTCTTTCCTATCAATATGACATGGCTTTACCTGTGCTCTGGATCCCACTAAAGCTTTATAATAGCAGGAATTTTATCTTGTTTGCTCCCCTAACCCCAGCCAGAGTCTGGACCAATGTCCAGTACATAAAAGGGCCTTGATACACGTTTGACAAAGCAATGCCCTTTGGGGTACTGCCAGAAGTTCACATCTCTCACATATTTACAGTGGTCAATCTTTCAGTCACTTCCAACTCAGCATTGACTCCTCCAATAAATAACAATAGCTGAGCAGTATCAGTAGCATCTGTTGAATCAAGAGCTAAAAAGAAAAGCTGCTCAAAATCACTTGCCCTGATTGATTACTGATGTTGTTCCCATTATCCTCAACCTTTTAAGTCATGGCACTCACGAAAAGCTAATTTTCTGTAACAAGTCAAAGGCTGGAGAGCATTTGTGTCATTTTTCTAAAAGAACACATTATTTCCACATTGTACAACTTTAATACATGTTAAATGAAATGGATTAACCAATTAGTGTAATTCCCAAAGACTTTCATAGAAAACAAAACAAACAATTCTTGGCTTCTTATTGCAAATTAGTCATTAAGATAGAGACTAATGGCTCCTCCTATTTCATATTCCTCCTCTTTGGGTTGTATTGGCTGTTGCTACAAGCCACCAAGCTGAGACTTAGACAACTTTATCAGGCTTTACTGGTGCCTGTAGTTCAAGGTATTGCACATGCAGAAATAGCCACCTGGGGTAGATTGAGAGAGGTGAAATAAGGAAGAAGAATTAAAAAAATTTTTCTGGCTACTAGAATGGGGCAAATTCCAGGAACTCAGGTCAGTATATGTCTGCATTTTCCCTCCCATAAACTGTCTTCAGTTAACATAAGAAAGATCAGAGCTGAGACAATGGGTGTATTTCCAGGAAACGATTATATGAATACAATTCCAGGATCTCTATTTTCTTCTTCTTCAAAAAGGCTCACATGAATCATTGCTTTAAAGTCTGTCTATAAATGGACAATACATCCTTAGCCATAGAGAGGGACTCTTGAAATAGACTAAATGAGAGATGTTTAAATGTGAGATGCAGTAAAGTACATAATAAGATTCCCAAACAGATAGGTCCCATCAATGAGCTATGATAAAACTGCAGGCATGGGATTGGGTCAGGCAATCTTTGAAACTGGAAAGCTGAGACATACAGCTTTCAGAAATTTTGAGGATCAGTAGTTCCATAACATAGTCATACATCCATGGCAATTTTTGTGCTATGTCAAACAGATTTTGATAAAATGTTCTGATACTTCATCACTTGTGAATAAGTTCCAAATCACTCCATAGTCAATCCCTGACCAGAAGACTTGCAAGGCTCCTTAGCCTGACATTTAGGTCTGACTTAGCCAACCTCACTGAAAGTCAGTACTGAATATTTGTGATATTTTAAGCTATTGCTTCAGTGTATATCAAAATAGTTCAGAAAAACTGAACTCTTGGTCTTGTCTTTCCAAGAGCAATATGAGAACAAAACTGAAAGAATATAAAACATGATTTCTGGGAAAATGAAGCTTATATTTAAGTGGTTCTGAATCAGATCTATTAAAACAGTATCAAGTGTTTATTGAGCACCTACTGTTTGACAGTATGCCAGGAAGCATTGGAAGATGAAATAGTCTTTGTCACAAGGAGATACAATCTAACCAGCTAGTAAGACTATCACAGTTAGGTAATAGTTGACATCACCAGATAGGTCACAACTGTTAAAATGTCTGGTGGAAATTGAAGTGATATATAAAAACTCAGGAAAGGGAGATGAGCCAGGGCTAGGGAATCACAGAAGCATCCATAAAACATTTTAACGTTGTTAACACAGATATGCCAGGTACAGGGAACTACCTGATCAGAAGGATTGCAATAGTATGTGGTGGGGAAAGGGAGGGGTTGAAAACTAAGAATGGAGTTTCTGGTTTCCAGAGAACAGTAAGTGGATAAGAGGTTCATTAGATATCTGAAGGTTTCTGAAACTGGAAGAGACAATAGTCTTGCTCTGGAAGTGAGCTGACATGAGGTAGAGAATTTCCTTGAATCTTGACACTATTCCAGGAAGCTGCCCAGCCCCTAAGTAAATGAGATCCAGGTGTCAACCTAGAACAACAGGGGAAGAAATCAAGTTTCTCTCAATGACAGAACCATCCTTAACAAGAAGCTCATCATATCTGGGGTAATAAGATAGTACCAGTAGAAAGCAGGCAATGAGAAAGCAGAATTTCTTGGCACCCAAATCAACTCAGACCTCTAGTTGTAGTTGCTGTCTCCTGGAAGCCCAACAGAGACATCTGAGAACTGGGCAAGGGAAGGTTCATGAATCAGAGCCCTAGTGCCAGAGATAGTTCAGCAGCAAAGTACAAAGAATCACAGAGCAGGAGGGACCCATGTCTAGAGAGAGTGGAAAGCTGGTTCCAGCAGAGGCTGAGACCCCACAGAGCCTACAAACAGCTATTGTATTATAAAAATTTGGAGAAATTGCTAGATGTGTAGTATCCCACAAGGTAGTACTATCCACGTATGGATAATTGAATTAACTAAAATTAAATGTGGACCTAGCCCCAATTCACATGCTCAGTGACTAGTGGCTACCATATTGAACACTGTAGATATAGAGAACTTCAGGGATAGAACATTTCAACTAGCACTGAAGTCTGAAGAATTAGGTGCTGGAGCCTTCATAGGTAACTGGGATCAGCCAAGTCAATGGTGACTTTGCACCCTAACTTATAGGGAGGAACCATGAACACCCCTCCTATTCCGACTTATTTTTAAGCTGCAGCTTAACTTTCAATGGTGAGGAGCCTCCCCTGCACCCCAGTGTTGTTTTATTCTTCAACTATTTCTGTTTGTTGTATTGCACTTCAATTCTCTCTCTAACTTAGTCCTAACTAGGGGACTAAAAATTCTTCATAAGTATCATCTACACCTCATTCTTTGTATACCAAACAGGAAGGAGAAGAAAGAAGAGGAAGAAGAGAACAAAAACAACAAGAAGACAATGCTTATTGAGTTCTTATTATGTCTTAAGCTGCTTAAATACATGATCTCATTTAGGTATTATTATTATCCCAATTTAGCAAACAAGATAACTGAGATTTGTTGTCATTAAATGATTGACCTGAAAATTACATGGTTATAGTGTGTGCATGTACAAATATGTAACAACAAATCCCACCATTATGTACAATTATAATCCACCAGTGAAAAACTGTGGAAAAAACAATTGTCCTGAATAATGGGCTAATAGGCAGCAGAAATAGGACTATATATTCTTATATTCTTATCATATTGCTCCTTACCTATTCATGGAATGTTGTATTAGAATTCTTATAAAAAAAGAAACATATTATTCAATGTTTAGAAATATTATAGTCAATGCCAAGTTAACCAGGCACTCAAATTTAATGGGACTCGTACAAGTTGGTCAAGCTTAAGAAATGCTATAATTTAAGGACTCCCTGCAGATGGGAAAGAGAGAATAGCATACAAAGAGATATGAAGATACAGATGCATGCCTCTGATGCATGGGTCAGAGGCACAGCAGAGACACTCTTGAGCTATTCCAACTTTAAACCAGCACATATTCTTTCTATTGGCAATTTATGTTTACAGACAATTTTCTGAAATGTTACCCTGTCTTATGGGTTTGCAAGGAAGGTAATACCTTCTGAATTTTAAGTTCAACACTATCAGACCTTGATGGTCATATATCAAGGAACTTTCATAAACAAAATTCACTAACTTACCAGGTGATAAAAGCATAATTTGCTCCAATGACAATGTATGCCAATGCATAATGCCAACAAAAGCATACAGTGAGAAACATAATGTTGTCATGATCTAGCAGATTCCATGCAGGACCCCCACCAGGGGGAAACAGGACAAAACCAATCTGTAATTTAAAATGAAAAGCACATATTAAAATAATGAGCCATATTCCCAAAGATTGTGCACTTCAAAATTCCTGACAACTAAGATAACTCCCATTATCTAAGATGTCACAGAGAAAACATTCGGTTTTACTCCCCATCTTAGTAATGTTGACAATATCTACCAAGTCATAATTTTGAAAAATATTGAAAGGACATTTAATGATCAATTTTCAGAATATGAACAGTGATCATCTTTGAGGATGAGTGGTCTTTCAGAATGTCCTAGGTTTCTACATTGTACAGTTTCATAATGCTATTTTAAGATTAGAGATCAAAAAATCTTTAAAATAAATAAATGCCCACAGATAACATTATATTCAATGGTGAAAGACCAAATGCTTTTCCCCTAAGATCAGGAATAATACAAAGATGTCTGCTTTCACCACTTCTAGTCAACATTTTACTAAAAAACTCTAGTCAGAGCAATTAGATAAGAAAAATAAACAAGACATTTACTTTGGAAAGGAAGGAGTAAAACTATCCATATTCACAAATGACATAATATTATGTGTAGGAAATACTAAAGAAGCTACCCCTCTAAAAAACTATTAAAGCTAATGAGTTTTGCAAATACAAAATCAACATATAAAAATAGTTGTATTTTTACACACAATGAACAACCCCAAAATGAAATTAAGAAAACTATTACCCTTACAATAGCATTGAAAAGAGTAAGATACTTAGGAATAACTTCAATCAAAGAGTCATATGCCAGGGGAGATAACTCAGTGGTAGAGCACTAGCCTAGCATGCAAGAGGCTTTGGGATCAATCCCAAGCACCCTCCCTCTGCCCAAAATCAAATAGGTTCAGGACTTATATATCAAAAACTGCACATCATTGAAAGAAATCAAAGACCTAAAGTAATAAAAGTTATCTCATATTCATGAACTGAAAGGTTTAATATTATTGTGATGGAAATGCCATCTGAAGCAATCTACCAATTCGATGCAATCCTATCAAAATCCCAATGGCATTTTTAGCATAAATAAAAAGAGCTGATCTGAAAATTCATATGGAATTGCAAGGAACCCAGGATAACTGACAACCAAAAAAAAAAAAACCAAAACAAAACTTTGAAAAAGAAAACCAGAGTTGGAAGACTCACCCTTTTGATTTCAAAACTTCCCATAAAACTACAGTAACCAAAACTCTGCTATTGGCATATATCAACTGGTTTTTGACAAGGTGTCAGCCATTCGACAAGGAAAAGAATAATCTCTTCAACAAATGGTGCTGAGACAACTGGATATTCATATGAAAAAGAATTAATTTGAACCCCTACCTTATGCCACATGCAAAATTAATTCAAAATGGATCAAAGAATATGAGAGCTATAACCATAAAACCTTTATAAGAAAACTGAAAGGTTGACCTGGGATTCAATGATGATTTCTGAGGCATGACACCAAAAGCACAATCAATTAAAAAAAAAAAAAAAAAAAAAAAAAAAAAAAACAAAAAACAGCTTGTAAATTGGACTTTGTCAAAATTAAAACTTTTGTGTTTCAAGAACATTATCAAGAAAATGAAAAGATCACTCAGAGCATGGATAAAACATTTGCAAATCATGTATCTGATAAAGGATTAATATCTAGAATATATATAATATCCTAAAACTCAGCCAAAAAAATCACCTGTTTCAATGGGCAAGGGATTTCAAGGAACATTTCTGCAAAGAAAGTATACAACTGGTCAATAAGCATATAAGAAGTTGAGTAAAGTCATTAGTCACTGGGGAAAGGCAAATTGACACCACAATGAGATACTGCTTTGCACCCACTAGGATGTCAATAATAATAATAGTAGTAGTAGTAATAATAATAATAATAAATAGCAAGTGTTGAGGGTATGGAGAAATTAGAATTCTTATACATTGCTGATGAGAATATAAAATGGTGCAACCATGATGGAAAAAAATTGACAATTCTTCAGAAAGTTAAATAGAGAATTATCATAAGACCTGGCAATTTCACTCCTACGTATATAACTGAAATATTCAAACAAAAATTTGTACACAAATATTTGTAGCTGTACTATTCATAAAAGCCAAAAGGTGAAAACAACCCAAATATCAACTGGGGATGGACAAGCAAATGTGGTATATACATACTATAGAATATTTGTTAATCATAAAAAGAAATGAACTATTAATATATTAGAACATGGATGAAACTTAAAAACATTATACTAAGTGAAAGAAGCGAGAAACCATAGGTCATACATTGTATGATTCTGTTTTATGTAAAGTATCCAGAACAGGCAAATATCCATAGAGAGTGAAAGCAGATTAGTGGTTTCCAGGGCCTGGGAGAAAAGGGGAAGAGAAAGTGACTGCATAAGGGATCTGGGGTCACCTTTTAGGGAGATGAAAATGTTTTGGAGCTTGTAAGAGGTGGTGAGCGCACAACATTGTGAATATACTAAATGCCACAGAACTGCACACTTTGAAATGTTTAATTCTATGTTAAGTGAATTTTATTCCAATGAAAAGAAATAATGCTGCTGCTGATGAAGATAGATGATTGATAAACAGATTTCAACTCTCCAGAACCAAATAAAATGCAAAACTCAAGATAATATCATGAATATTTTTACAAATATCTACAATATTTTGGCCACGTATCAGTTACACCTCTTAGAAGTTTCCTCACAGTGGACCTTCAGGTGTTTTATCATCTCTCATTTTAGTGTATTGTTATTCTAATTATTCAGGTAAGAAAATCAGATGGTTTAGTGACCTGCCTATGATCATGCATTTTAATGCATAAAAAGCACTTAGAATATCATACTGAGTAAAGTCTTAAAACTTCAAATAATCTGAGTAAATCAGGGGAAACTAAGATTTGTTCTTTAAGCACTGTTGAGACCAGCCTGACCAAACTCTCGGGTCTGGTGAGGGGCAAAGTGGGAATGGAAAATAAAGATTCACAGACACAGATCTTGAAGATTAAGCTGGAATAATGGGGAGCTCTGCTCTCTGATGGAGATGCAGGTCTAAAGAGTTACGCCAGCAATCTTTATTTATATATGTCTCATTATCAGGTTGAAGACTATGCGTCCAGTATTCTTTGTATTCAGGAAAGTTATAGGAACTAGGACATCCTATGTAGCTTTTCCGTAGTTTCAATCCACAGTTGCAAAGTGCAACATTAGGAGCTTTAGCTCTCAAGAAAGTCCATTGTTTAAAATTACTATAAGGCAGGTAGGAACTGGAGAAGCCGAGCTGGTGAAACATTGTGGTTGTCTAGCATAAGAATTCCTTCCTTTGTGCCTGAGATCAAGGTCAGACCTGATAGGACCCTTGCACAGAACCTCTTCATACAGGGCATTGCCACAGCAGCTAAGCATCCTGTGCCCTTGCACAGAAACATTCCCAGGCACCGGGTGTGCCACAGCCATGAGGTCATCAGAGACCCCCAATCTCAGTCACTACTCTCTCATCCTCTGTCACTGCTCTCCACAAAGCACTGGTTCACATTTATGAATTTCCTTTAGCTATAAAAAATAATATCACTTTAATCATCTCATAGATGTCCCCCATGTGCCAGGCACTTTACCCTCTTATGCACATAAACATTACAGTTATCCTTAGTCCTAAAAACCACTCTAAGGAGACTTCAGATTTATCCCCCATATTATGGGAAAAACTGAAACCCAGAGACTTCAATAATTTCCCCAATATTCAAGGAATCTGAAATTACTGAGGCAGAATTCCAAACTAGGAATATCTGGATCTAAAAACTCTGTTCTTTCTTCTACCTCTATACTTATGGCTTTCATCATAAAGTCTTTCGTTATTGGGCAATATGAAGGAGGGTGGCCTGGTTAGCAAGGTCAGTCTGAATCATCCCAGCCGTTCCGATAAGGTTTAAAGTTGGTCCTATCAAGATACAGTACATGTCAACCTCAAAACACAGATTATAGCCATGCTTGGTGATGGGCACTGGTATCCTGGATTCTTGGGAGGGTGAGGAAAAAGAATCACTTGGACCTAGAAGTTTGAGGCCAGCCTGAGCAATATAGTGAGACCCTGTCTCAAATTTTAAAAAAAGGAAAGAAATACAGATACTGATTACATATCCGCTAAGCCACATGTAATTCAGAGACATGTTTTGTCTGGTCTGCACACTTTTTAAAATAATTTACATTAGTTGAAAAATTATGAAACATCATTCAAATGTTTGCATTCTCAGCGTTTTTTATAAAAACAGAAATATCTAGCAACACTAGGCCTGTATTCCCAGGTAGGCAAACATAAATGGAAATGTATGCTGTCTGTCAATTCACTTTTCAGATGACCTGCTTGACCAAGTGAAGTAAAGCAGACCAAGGTTCTCTATTTTTGTGTTGCCCCTAGCGATTTTATTTATCAACCAATGTCAGTATCATAAAATTTCTAAAAATATCATTTCAAGTTAAACTTAACAAGATACTTTATAATCGCTCCTTCCTGCCTTTTTTTTTTTTTTTTTTTTTTTTTTTTTTTTTTTTTTTTACATCCTTGAAGACACGGTGACCGTTGACTGTTTATTTTATGGACAGGAAGATTAAGTAATGCATGACCCTGCCCTCCATCCCCAAACAATTGCCAAGAAGTTTGCATCACTGGGGCTGTGATTCCCTCACGAAAGACTGGGGATCTGCAAGAGAACACAGCTACATTCCAAAAGGATAAGGTGTTGACATCACTAACAAAAGACACATCAGGCACTAAATTAGAGATACAAGATCACAATAGTCAGAAAGTGCAGACAGAGAATGCTACTACCTGGTTTCCCTATTGCTTTTGACATGGTATTTTGCAATACCCCTTTTGTATACCATTAGGAAATCTCACTATGGAGGCCAAAATGATAAGAACCCAGGTCCCCAGAAGCCTATGGAAGAGAGCAAGAGTTTCTAGGTCCCCTGTGTTCACAGTTTGGCATGACAAAAGGCAACTTAAGTCATTCCCAGTTCAAAGGCCCAACTGTGTAAACTGGACTGTTAGAATCACAAGTCAGTTTCTCTTACTCTTCTCTCACAGCAGCTCATAGAAGCTGACAGAGAAATTTGGTGTCAAGAAAGGGCTCTTGTAGGAGGGTGAGTGTAAGCAACTATGGACCAGCTTCCCCATTCTCACCTATTAGTCCCACCAATGTTCCTCCAATGGCATTCACAGGACCCACCCACCCCTCCTGGGGAAGTGATTTGTCTGGGCTTTCGGAGGTAAGAGCTGGCGGTTATTGTGGGTTAAATTGTGTCCTCTAACATGTTATTGTCTTAATCTCTGGAACCTCTGAATGTGAAAATAGCATCTTTATTGAAAATAGCATCTTTGGAGATGTAATCAAGTTAAGGGGATGTCATTCTGGATTAGAGTTGGCTCAAGCCAATGACCAGTGTCCTCATAAGAAGCCATATGAAAGCCTCTTTAATGGTGCTTCAAACTGGACATCCACATGCAGAAGATAGAAGCTTGACCCTTCTCTCGCACGGTACAAAAATAAACTCAAAATAGATCAAAGATCTGAAACTACTAGAAGAAAATATGGGGAAAACATTTCAAGATACTGGTACAGGTAATGATTTTCTGGAAAGGTTTCCAAGAGTATTGGACACAAAAAGCAAGAATTGACAAAGGGATTATATAAAAATAAAAAGCTTCTTTCCAGCAAAGAAAACAATAAAGAGATAACCTACAGAAAGGGTGAGATATTTTGTCAGATTTTCAGTATGTGATATATATTACCAGGGATTACTACCAAAGACTGGGAAGACTGCCAATGGGAGAAGAGAAGAGAGTAGAAGGGTGGACAGAAGTGATAATTTCTTGATATATGCATGTATGGAAACATCACAGTTCTACTAACTTGTACAATAAATCGTGTTAATAATCATAGTAATTATTTAAAAGAAGGCTGAGAAAAACAAAGGAACACAAAGACACATGGGAGAACAACATGTGAAATGGAGGCAGAGGTTAAGTTTACACTGCTCCAAACCAAGAATGTCAAGGATTACTAGCAACTGACCAAGAGGAAAGCATGGCACACATTTTCCTTCCACGAGAGGAAACCAACCCAACCAACAACACCTTGATTTCAGATATGGGACCTGTAGAACAGTAAAGGAATACATTTCTATTGTTTGAAGTCACCCAGCTTGTGGAAATTAGTTATTGCAGCCCTTGGAAACCTACATAGCAGTTGAGACCAAAATAAGCAAAAGGGAATCACTCGCCCTAAGCGCCAAACCTGGACACACTGGAGATTCTCATCATCTTTCAAATCCCACCTTCCTCTGGAAGCTTTCCTGCCTTTCCTCTGGAATTAGCAGCCCTCTCCTCAGGACTGCTTGTGCTTTCAAGTTGACAACATCTGATTCTTCCAACAATCCTGTGAGATATTATTTCTATCTCTTATAGTTGAGGAGGTCTAAAGAAACAAAATATCATGCCAATGGCAATTCATGTGATTAAATACGGTAAAGCTAGAATTCAGATCTAGGTCAGCCTGACCTGGAGGCCTATGGACTTTTTACCACATGTATTATTCACAACTGCTTTCTTAAACTTCCAAAATAAATCTTTCAATTCACATCCATTACTCATCATTAATTATACATTTTTTAACTTTTGTAAGTCAACAGAGAAACTTTCAAGTACCTCTTACTGCTTGTCTCATTGGAACTCTCAGGCCACTATGAAGGTTATGAACAGAGTCAACTGATGTGACCACACTGAAAGCCATAGAAACGTTCTATAATTCTAAGTGAAAATCAAGTAAGTTAGGAAAGCAGAAATTCCAAATTAAGGGTCAGAAACTGCTTAACTCATTAGAATCTGGTTTAAATATAAAAACTAGCCACTACACTTGTGTGTGCCATCCAAATTTGCTTTCTAACATAAAATTTCAAGAAAAAAAAGGCCTGTCAAAGATTTTTTTCTTGCTATATCTTATATTCCACATCTGAACACCAATTTTTTATTAGTTTAAGCTTGACTTAAATACTATCACATTTTAACCATAAATATTTTCTCTCATAGACAATAAGCCAAGGACCTATTCTCTATGATTTAGAGTGTGAATTTCCTATTCTTTATATCTTATTTCCCAATAACTTACTTCAACACTACATGCTTAAGTATCAGTTTGCTTCAAAGTATCAGACCTCAGACCACTACAGCTTTGTTGGGCCTTTTTGCCACTTTAGAATGAACTTTTGTCTTTCTTAAAGGCAAGGAAAGTCTGATTTAGTTTGGTCTCAGAATCTGGGCAGTCATGGGAATAACCTCTGAGGGGAAGTGGGATGAAGCAGAGGAAACAACTGTCCAAAAAGGAGAGAAGGGAGGACAACAGGTGCAGTTTTCTCATTCCCAGATTGTCCCCACACTTTCAGAAGGATGACAAACTTGGGAGGGACAAAGTACTAAATGAGCTATTGAAATGTTCTCCCACACAGACACTGGGAAAACATGACTCATGGAATTAAGGGCCATGAAAGATTTTCTTTTTAGTTTTGAAATTGCATAATGTGGCTAAGTTATTGAGAAAATAGTTTAAATGTAATGTGTGGTTCAGGGAGGAAACCAGTGTTTTATAGGTTGGGAAGAAAATTTCCCTGTTTGCATATTATGCAATCATTTAAATAGGACTTATAAAAACTAGCCAGCCTGAGCACTGATCTCATGCAGTTCACATCTCCATACATAGGGTTTCAAGATTCCAGGTGGGCATTTTCTCTGATCTATCTATACACAGTTTATGTTCCAGTATTGGCCATACTTAGAGAAAAAACACAGTGAAAGAGAATAGGGTGAGAGGAAAAGTATAAACAAATCACAACGTCATATTGTTAGCTTAAGGCAGAGTCTTGGTCATAAACATTTACCAATGCCGACAAGACATGAAAGCATAATAAATCCACTTACATTTCTAGATATTTTTGTTTCAGAGAAATCCAAGAACAAGAGAGTTTCGATGGCCAAAACCTTACTTCCTATCAGTGTGTGTGTTTGCATTGTATCTAATCTTCACTCTTCTTTTTGTTTACAATTGTTTTTTAACTTATTGGTGCCTTATAGTTGTACATAAAGATGGAATTCATTGCTACATATTCATACATGCACACCATGCAATTTGGTCAATATCACTCCCCAGTACTTCCCCTCTCCTTCCCCTCCTCCATCCCTTGGGCCCTTTCCTCTACTGATCTCCCTTTGATTTTCATAAGATCCCTGCCCCCACCCTTCTTTTTTTAAAATCTGTTCTAATTAGTTACACATGACAGTAGAATGCACTTTGACACATGGTACACAGATGGAGCACAACTTCTCCTTCCTCTGTCTTAACATGGTGCAGAGTCACACCAGTAGTATGATTATACATGTATAAATGTTCACTCTTCTTTAAAGCTGCAAAATTATTTAGGCTGGTCACCAAGTCAAACAGAAAACTTGTCTAGATTTATTGGCAGGTGTAAAATCTTCCAAATGATCAAAAATTTATGCCCAAAGACTTTAATATCATAGCTCTTCCTTGGAAAAGCATTGGGGAAAATATTAAGATATTATTTCTCCATCAAAAGAGGCAGATTAAGCTGACTTATTCTCAGTTGAGATACGATACAGATTCTTCCTTCAGATCCAAAACATCATTAATTATTAACTGAACATTAGCTACTTTTATTAATTCTAATCTAATCATTCTTCAAGTCTCTGAGTTTTCTCTCTTGCTCTTACTGTTTTTTTTACTTGAATATAAATATCTTTAATAAAATTGATTTAGTAAATATATGTATGCTACAATTTGAATCTTAAATGCCCCGCAAAGTTCCATGTGATAAAGACTTGCTTCCAGGGTGAGGCTATTGGGAGGTGGTGGAAGCTTTAGGATGTAGAACCTAGTAGGAGGCCTTTAAATTACCAGGGGTATATCTTCAAGGGTGGTTGTTGAACCCCAGTTCCTTCCTCTCTCCCTCTTTCACTTCCCCACCATGAGGTAAGTGACTTTGCTCCTCCCCTCCACATGCCCCACCATGATGTGCTGGCTCACCACAGACCTAAAAGCAACAGGCACAAACCAATCCTGGACTTTAACTTCTGAAACTCCAGGTCAAAATAAACCTTTATCTTCATAGGTTGATCATCTTGGTCATTTGTTAGAGCAATGTAAAACTTATTCACATAATGTAGAATTCTGATTCCAACGAAGAATGAGTATACTTTCTTTTCAAGAATATTCACTACCACTGACATTAGACTATGTCCTATAGAAAGTCTTAATGAGACTCAAAAAATGATTTCTGACCACAGATAAGTTAAATTAAAAATGAATAATATGAAGAAAAAGAATATGTTTGGAAACTTAAAAGTGCACTCCTAGGGCTCGGGGTATATCTCAGTGGTAGGGCACATACCCAACAAGCACAAAACCCTGGGTTTGATACACACACACACACACACACACACACACACACACTCAGTGCATTCCTTAATAATTCATAAGTTGAATGGGATAGTACATGAAAACAGCAATATTGAAAATTACCCAAACAGTTATGGTACTATAAAGAGGGAAATTCATAGCTTTAAATGTGTTTATTTTAAAACAAGAAAGATTGAAAATAAATGAGATCAGAAACCAACTTTAAAAAAATTAGAAAAAGAAAAGTAGAAGATAGGTTTATAGCAAAGCAAAAACTTAAAATGAGAAATTGTCAAACTCACAACTATAATATAAAACTTTAACAGATTCCTATTAGCAATTGAGAGATAAATCAGATGGAAAATAATTAGGAATATAGACTATACAAACAACACGACTTAAGAGTTCCAAGAGTCTGCCTTCATCCAGGAACATCCATTCACAACTGTCTGCTCTGGACCTGAAACCAGCAGACCTGCAGCTCAGCTCTGCTCCTGATGTACATTCCTATTCTGCATCTGGCCCACAAGATTCCTTGCCCTGTTTTTGTTATTTAGCTTACCTGTAGTTAGATGTCTTTTATTTTCTTCTTTATTCATTATTTTTCTTATTTTAAATTTCTTTTTTATTTTCTAGGAGTTTTTAAAAAATATTTTGTCTGTCATTGTTGTGTTTGCTACAGTTCAGAGACTCCGAAGCATGAACTCACTGTATCTTCATATGCACGAGTTATCTCTTTTTAAAACATTTCCTTTTAATTTATTTTTGAAAATGTAATACATGCACATAATAAAACATTCCAATCAAGAGGTACAGAGTGCATAATGTTGTTTTATATGCCATTCTATTTACTCAGTCTTAGGTTCCCAGTAGATGATAAGTAATCTAACAAGATGGTTTCTGTATGTTAGCTGGTTAAAGTCACCAGTTATCAGTTCATCACATTATAGGGCATTTGTCTTTTTTTTTTTTTGATAAAATTTTTCCTTCAGAAAAACTCATGAATCTAGCCTTCCCTTCAAGCCTCTGCTCCAACAGTCCTTCTACTCCTTCACATAATTAAATACCACTTCTTTCAGATCTTGTTTTGACTATATTTTTCTTTCCCTCACCTACCAAAACATCTTTATCAGTTCTCATGTGAAGTGCAAATCCCTGAAATAACTTCTTCATGTCATATCCCTGCTTTCTGGTGACTAAACATCTCTTCTGAGGGGGCTTCCCTAATTAAAACACACTCTGCATCCATCCAAGACTTTCTTTTCATGTGCATATGTTTATTGCATCATGATTTATTAGTCTATAAAATATATAGGCACTGATTGGAAATCATAGATTTCAACAATGCACTGAGATTAGGGAGTGGACATCATAAAATAGAGCCTGGGATTTGGGGTCAGACAAATCCAGATTTATACCCTAGCTCCAATATTGCGTGAGCCTGGGAAAGTAACCTGGTCTCTCTGAATCTTCCTGATGGTAAATTTGACACAATAGCAGCTAACTTACAGATTGCTGTGAGAACAGAGTAAAACACAGTGTGTAAAAATTCAGTAAAGTAGCCAATAGATCTCTGTTAATAGCTTCCTCTTTCCTGCCTTCCGTATGTTGCTCACGCTCACTACCCATTAGTCTGTAAATTGCTTCAGGGTCCGGATCTGCTTCTGACTAACAGCATCATCTCAGAGTTCCTACATGAAGGATATTCAGGAGTGTGAGAAAGAGGTGCACACCCCACTTTCTGCCCAGCTGCTCTGACAGTGACCCCATCAGAGCTATTGTGCCACTCAAAGAACTCACCTTCTCAGAGGCCCACAGTCTCACTACAGACAGCACATTGGAGGGTAGTCTCTGAGGTCTAGGGGGAAATGCCCTATCAAATAAGAACAGAAGCTACAGGCAGAGATGACAGGTGGATTAGCTGGAGACCCCTACTCACCTGCCAGAACCAGCTCCCCTGTAGCAGGACGAAGCTTGACCGCAGGAGTTCCAGAAGTACATTTTTCCGTATGAGGAACTCCATGAAGGCCATCAGGCCTGTCAAAAAGCTGACCAAGACCAATATCTGGTGCACAAAGACGTCCAGCATTTCCCGGCCATGAGTGTGGTTGTAGAAGATAAAAGCTAATGGCGGGGGAGAAGGGGTGGATACAGTTAAACAGTTTGACTTTGTCAATGAAACCAAATGCCACCCACTGATTGTCTTGCTCCCTCTCTCTACCCACAGAATTTTCTATACACGCACAATTGTCCAAAAGATCAGGTCCCTGCTGCTTCCCACAGGAATGTATTCTTGCATTTTTGGAGTCATTGCTGCCTCCTCAGAATGGAATCTTTGAAATCTAACATTTTCTCTTCCTCAATCTTTATTCTCTCCTCTAACACACCATGACATTCTCCACTAACTAAAAATCAAAGTACTGTCTACACAAGATGATGAATAATAAATATGATAGGGCAGAGAGCTGTAATTAAGGTGACTATAGAGAAGAACAGGCTGAAGTTGAAACCTTGCCTTGAGGAACCAGCTCAGAGAGGAAGATCACAAGGGTGAACCTTCCAGGTATGACAGGTCACTCTGGAAGTTCCTGAGATGTAGTAACTAACTGCATTTTTCATACCACGGACAGGTTCCAGATTCATCTTAATCATTTTCATTTAAATAAAATGAAAACGATGTTCATTCCAAACGTAGTAGCACCTGGAGATAACAAGAATCACACTTCTGGTCGTTGACACCCATCTTTTATTCAGCCCTGTTCTTATACAGGATTAGGCAGAAGTTCTTGTCTTCAAATGTGGGAGGCAAGGGGGACAGTTAGAGAGTGACTGCCTCCTGATCATTTGGGACTTTTGTTGTTCCATAATCAATCTGTTTCTTACATATGCAATAACAAATCTCTGAACAGTTGTTTTCTCCTCCTCCCTCCACATAATGAACTGGGAAGCCAACTCAACAAAACATATTGTTTTTCAATAACCACTCAAAATTAGGACCTCACATTTTTAGACCTACTTATCACATAATGATAGGGTTCTATTCCATTAGTAGACAGTGAAATCTGTTCTGTGGTAAATTGCTGCCCCATTTCAGGATATCCATGCTCCTCTATGCTGAGTTCAGTTTTCATTGGTAAAAGTGAAAATAATGATAATTTCCAGGACAACCAAGAGAAAACAAAGCTCTATGGGTGTTTCCTTAAAACAGATGTGAAATGGGAACAAAGCACATTTGAATGACTGTGCTTGCCCAGTTCTACCAAGTGAATCAGTGTGGAAGGTCTTTGGTACCCTACCTGGGACACAAAAATATCTCACAATAACCCCATCAATCACACTGCACCAAGATAGCAAAGATACATTATAATAAAAGGTTATGCTAATAATTACCATAAATGCTCATTAATAAAGAAAGAGTTAGGAAAAATGCTCATTCTTACCCTCCACTAAGAAGGCATTTGACATCATTAACTTGGTTAAGGAGACTGGAAGTGAACTGATGGTGGAACATAAGATGTTGGCCACACCCAGTAGTCCAAAGAAGAAATACATGTTCAAGTGATGCCAACGCAGCAGTCGACTCCATGAGCTCTCTTTTTTTATGGTCAGGTGAGGTCCTCCAGCAATAAACTGTAGCCCAATTATGCCTGTGGAGATAGAGATCACAGTTTTAGCAACCCTCTCCATAGCTTTGTCTGCATGAGGATGCAGAAGGATTTTTCCAATGACTATTCCAATCTGCTATCCTGTTATGACATTGATTCCTCTCTCTGAACTGTTGCCTAAAAGACTGGCACTGGGGCTTTACCCTTGTTTTAAAAGTTCAAATGCTGGGGGGATCCAAGATGGCAGACTAGAGGGAGGCTGTGTTCCTTGTCGCTCCATAACTCCAGTTTCAAGCACAGGATATCTGTTTCTTGGTAAGGCAATTTTTGCTGCTTATCGATCCCCTGCTGTTTACCCCATTTGTCTGCTGTGATCACCTGCAGTCTGCCAGCATATCGACGCCTTTTGTGAGTGCAGATTCCTTACTGTTAGGCGCCTATCATCCGCCATTTGCCTGCCTCTTGCCTGTCCATCGCCTGCCTTACTCCTATCCATCACCCAACGCACGAGGTTCACCTCCCGATCATCCAACAACAGTCAGCAAACTGATTGCCAACAGCCAGTGGAGCACCAGCTGCCTGCTGCTGCCTGGAAGTTCACTGTCACAGTACCTGCAGGTTTGATTACACGTGGCTGCCGCCATCTTGAGAAAATAGCCAGGCCCCGTAGGACCCCTGGCAGGACTGACTGAGCCCCATCTCCAAGATCCCTCAGCCCGACTGATCACTCCCTGCCTCTGGGGCCCTCACATCCACTGACTGCTCCCTGCCACCAGTACCCCCAGACAAACTGACTGTGCCCTATCACTGGGACCCCAGACCGAATGATTGCAACCGACCTCCAGGATCCCACAACCACACCAAACACACCCAACCTCCAGGACCCCTGCCTGACCAACCGCATCCCGCCTCCAGGACCTCCTGCTGACCACGGCCACACCCTGAGCTGCAGCTCTCCATTTGCCAACACGTTTCCAAGCCAGAGCGGCCATCTTGGATAATCCTGTAAGCCTTAGCTCTGATCTTTAGGTCGGGCAAAACCCATCCTGAGATGCCTGCTGGAGGCTTGAAGCTCATTGTCAGGTACCTCTCATGCATCAGGCTACTGAACTCTGGGAGGTTTCATTACTATATGACTCTTACACTGTAGATTTTCTTTTTTCTCCTTATTGAAAAAATTTAAGTTTTTATTTCTTTACTTTTCCTGCTCTCTTTTCCTTTTGTTTACCTGTTCCCTCAGTCTTTTTCTCCCTTTTTTGCATGTTAATATCCAATTTCTTTTGATTACACTCTCACCCTTTCTATTATCTAGAACTTCTGTATATTCTTTTCTTATCCCATTAACAGACACATTCTACATCCCTCTGCATCCTCTTTGTCCTCCATTTGAAATTGCAGACCTTATTGCAAACCTGTTTGTTTTACTGAAGATAATATTTGAACTCATTCTGTTAATTATGACAATTTTGTTATTGTCCTCATAGGGGCTATTTGGTCTAGGATTGCATAGTGTCTGAGTTGGGCACTGCTAATATTGATCTCCCCTTAAAGAAAGGGTTTTGGAAACCTATAGGGCCACTATAAGCCTATAGGGGGAAATCTGCAATACCCCAGATCTGCACTGCTAGAGGGGAAGATACATGAACAACATGAAAAAACAAGGGAAGAAAATGATCCAAACAAATCTAGATTCTATATTAATACAATCCAGTGAGAGTCTGTTAGAAGAAATGTCAGAAAAGGACTTCAGATTATACATGATTAAGATGATTCATGAAGCAAAGGATGAGATAAGAGAGCAAATGCAGGCAATGAATGATAATAACAATAAGCTGAAAGAGCAAGTGCAGAAAGCAAAAGATCATTTCAACAAACAGAGATTCTCAAAAAAAAAAAAAAAAAACAAGCAGAAATCTCTGAAATGAAGGAAACAATAAACCAAATTTAAAAACTCAATGGAAAGCATCACCAAAAGACTAGACCACTTGGAAGACAGAATCTCAGAAAATGAAGACAAAATATTTAACCTTGAAAATAAAATTGACCACACAGAGAAGATGGTAAGAAATCATGAACAGAATCTTCAAGAACTATGGGACATCATGAAAAGACCAAATTAAGAATTATTGGGATTGAGGAAGGCACAGAAATACAAACCAAAGGAATGAACAACCTATCCAATGAAATAATATCAGAAAATTTCCCAAACCTGAAGAAGGAAATGTAAAATCAAATACAAGAGTCTTACAGAACACCAAATGCACAAAATCACAACAGATCCACACCAAGGCACATTATAATGAAAATGCCTAACATTCAAAAAAAAGATAGAATTTTGAAGGCTGTGAGAGAAAAGCATCAGATTACATATAGGGGGAGACCAATACAGATAGCAGCAGACTTCTCAACCCAGACTCTAAAAGCTAGAAGGGCCTGGACCAACATATTTCAAACTCTGAAAGAACATGGTTGCCAACCAAGAATCCTATACCCAGCAAAACTAACCTTCAGATTTGAAGATGAAATAAAATCCTTCCATGATAAACAAAAGTTAAAAGAATTTACAAATAGAAAGCCCGTACTACAGAATGTTCTCAACAAAATATTCCATGAGGAGGAAATGAAAACAACAATGGAGGTCAGCAAAGGGAGGAACTACCTTAGAGAAAAACCACTCAAAGGAGAAACCAAGCCAACTTAAAAACCAAAAATAAGCCAAATGACTGGGAATACAAATCATATCTCAATAATAACCCTGAATGTTAATGGCCTAAACTCATCAATCAAAAGACATAGACTGGTAGAATGGATTAAAAAGAAAGACCCAACAATATGCTGCCTGCAAGAGACTCATCTCATAGAAAAAGACATCCACAGACTGAAGGTGAAAGGATGGGAAAAAACCTACCACGCACATGGACTCAGTGAAAAAGCGGGGGTTTCCATCCTTATATCAGATAAAGTGGACTTCAAGCCAAAGTTAGTCAGAAGGGATAAAGAAGGACATTTCATACTGCTTAAGGGAACCATAAATCAGGAAGACATAATGATAGTAAATATTTATGCTCCAAACAATGGTGCATCCCTGTACATCAAACAAATCCTTCTCAATTTCAAGAATCACATAGACCACAACACAATAATTCTGGGTGACTTTAACGCACCACTGTCACCACTAGATAGATCTTCCAAACAAAAACCAACCAAAGAAACCATAGAACTCAAGAACACAATCAATAACCTAGACTTAATAGACATATATAGAATATTCCATCCATCAACCAGTGGATTCACTTTCTTCTCAGCAGCGCATGGAACCTTCTCGAAAACAGACCATATGTTATGCCACAAAGCAGCCCTTAAGAAATGCAAAAAAATAGAGATACTGCCTTGTGTTCTATCAGATCATAATGGACTGAGAGTAGAAATCAATGACAAAATAAAAAACAGAAATTACTCTAACACCTGGAGACTAAATAATATGCTATTGAATGAAAGATGGATAACAAAAAACATCAGGGAGGAGATAAAATAATTCTTAGAGGTCAATGAGAACGACGATACAACATATCAAAATCTCTGGGACACTATGAAAGCCGCACTAAGAGGAAAATTCATTGCATGGAGCGCATTCCAGAAAAGAATGAAAAGTCAACAACTAAATAACCTAACATTACAGCTCCAAGCCCTAGAAAAAGAAGAACAGAATAACAGCAAAAGTAGTAGAAGACAGGAAATAATTAAAATCAGAGCTGAAATCAATGAAATTGAAACAAAAGAAACAATTCAAAAAATTGACAAAACAAAAAGTTGGTTCTTTGAGAAAGTAAACAAAATAGACAAACCCTTAGCCACACTAACAAAGAGAAGGAGAAAGCTCAAATTACTAAAATTTGTGATGAAAAAGGAAATATCATGACAGACACCACTGAGATACAGAACATAATGAGAAGCTACTTTGAAAATCTGTATTCCAACAAAATAGAAACTACCAAAGACATTGACAAATTTCTAGAGACATATGCTCCTCCCAAACTGAACCAGGAGGACATACACGATTTAAACAGATCAATATCAAGCAATGAAATAGAAGAAGCCATTAAAAATCTACCATCCAAGAAAAGCCCAGGACCAGACAGATTCTCAGCTGAGTTCTACAAGACCTTCGAAGAAGAACTCATTCCAATACTTCTCAAAGTATTCCAGGAAATAGAAAAGGAGGGTAACCTACCGAACTCATTCTATGAAGCTAATATCACCCTCATACCCAAACCAGGAAAACACACATCAAGGAAAGAAAATTTTAGACCAATATCCTTGATGAATATAGATGCAAAGATCCTTAACAAAATATTGGCAAACCGTATCCAAAAACATATTAAGAAAATTGTGAACCACGATCAAGTGGGGTTCATCCCTGGAATGCAAGGATCGTTTAACATCCATAAATCAATAAACATAATCCATCATGTCAATAGATTTAAGGATAAGAATCATATGGTTATTTCCATTGATGCAGAAAAAGCGTTCGACAAAATACAACACCCCTTCATGCTCAAAACACTAGAAAATATAGGGATAGCAGGAACATACCTGAACATTGTAAAGGCTATTTATGCTAAGCCCATGGCCAACATCATTCTAAATGGAGACAAACTGAAACCATTCCCTTTAAAAATGGGAACAAGACAGGGATGTCCTCTTTCACCACTTCTATTCAACATTGTCCTCGAAACTCTAGCCACAGCAATTAGGCAGACCAAAGAAATTAAAGAGATACCAATAGGAAAACAGGAACTTAAGCTGTCACTATTTGCTGATGACATGATTCTATATTTAGAGGATTCAAAAACCTCCTCCAGAAAACTTCTAGACCTCATCAATGAATTCAGCAAAATAGCAGGCTATGAAATCAACACGCGTAAATCTAAAGCATTTTTATACGCAAGCGATGAAACAGCTGAAAGGGAAATGAGGAAAACAACTCCATTTGCAATAGCCTCAAAAAAAAAAAAAAAATACTTGCAAATCAATCTAACCAAAGAGGTAAAAGATCTCTACAATGAAAACTACAAAACATTGAAGAAAGAAATTGAGGAAGACTTTAGAAGATGGAAAGATCTCCCATGTTCTTGGATAGGCAGAATTAATATTGTCAAAATGGCCATACTACTGAAAGTGCTATACAGATTCAATGTAATTCCAATTAAAATCCCAATGATGTACCTCACAGAAATAGAGCAAGCAATTATGAAATTCATCTGAAAGAATAAGAAACCCAGAATAGCTAAAGCTATCCTTAGCAGGAAGAATGAAACAGGGGGTATCACAAATACCAGAACTTCAACTATACTACAAAGCAATACTAACAAAAACAGTATGGTATTGGCACCAAAATAGACAGGTAGATCAATGGTACAGAATAGAGGACACAGACACAAATGCAAATAAATACTAGACAAAGGTGCCAAAAATATGCAATGGAGAAAAGATAGCCTCTTCAACAAATGGTGCTGGGAAAACTGGAAATCCATATGCAACAAAATGAAACTAAACCCCTATCTCTCACCCTGCACAAAACTCAACTCACAATGGATCAAGGACCTTGAAATCAGACCAGAGACCCTGCATCTTATAGAAGAAAAAGTAGGTCCAAATCTTCATCTTGTTGGCTTAGGATCAGACTTCCTTAACAGGACTCCCATAGCACAAGAAATAAAAGCAAGAATCAATAAGTGGGATAGATTCAAACTAAATAGCTTTCTCTCAGCAAAGGAAACTATCAGCAATGCGAAGAGAGAGCCTACAGAGTGGGAGAATATCTTTGCCACTCCTACTTCAGATAGAGCACTAATTTCCAGAATCTATAAAGAACTCAAAAAACTCTACGCCAAGAATACAAATAACCCAATCAACAAATGGGCTAAGGATATGAACAGACACTTCACAGAAGAAGACCTACAAGCAATCAACAAACATATGAAAAAATGTTCACCATCTCTAGTAATAAGAGAAATGCAAATCAAAACTACACTAAGATTTCATCTCACCCCAATTAGAATGGCAATTTTCAAGAATGCAATCAACAATAGGTGTTGGAGAGGATGTGGGGAAAAAGGTACACTCATACATTGCTGTTAGGGCTTCAAATTAGTGCAGCCACTCTGGAAAGCAGTATGGAGATTCCTTAGAAAACTTGGAATGGACCCACCATTTGACCCAGTTATCCCACTCCTCAGCCTATACCCAAAGGACTTAAAATCAGCATACTACAGAGATACAGCCTCATCAGTGTTCATAGCTGCTCAATTCACAATAGCCAGATTGTGGAACCAACCTAGATGTCCTTCAATTGATGAATGGATAAAGAAACTGTGGTGTAGATATATACAATGAAATATTACTCAGCTATAAAGATTAATAAAATTATGGCATTTGCAGGCAAATGGATGAAATTGGAGAATATCATGCTAAGTGAGATAAGTCAATCTCAAAAATCCAAAAGATGAATGATCTCACTGATAAGCGGATGATGACACATAATGGGGGGTGGGAGGGGGGCAAGAATGGAGGAAGGAGGGACTGCATAGAGGGAAAAGAGGGATGGGAGGGGCGGGCGGAAGGAAAAAAATAACAGAATGAATCAAACCTCATTACCCTATGTGAATGTATGATTATGCAAATGGTATGCTGTTACTCCATGTACAAACAGAAACAACATGTATCCCATTTGTTTACAATAAAAATAAATTTAAAAAAACATAAACATGCCATTTTGGTATAAAGATGATTTTGAGATGAAGGCAACTGAAAAGTAGCATATACAAAAAAAAAAAATTCTGTACCCTCCTCCCTACATACCTAAAGTCAAGGCATACATTTCTCCTTTTGAAGGTATTTCCCCTTCCCTCTCATACTGCAAAGGGAAAGCAAATTCTTAATCACAGAAATCCTAATTACCAAAACAACCCTAGATTCTCATCAGCCCAGAAACAACATACAAAACAAACCTTACTAAATAAACTTATCTTTCATTAGTTTCCCTCATATTTGCTTTCTTACAATCTACCATGCCCAGATGCTCAAAATCCTTTCACTTTTTCTTATCACTGCCCCCAAAACTGATTGTTTCTTGTTAAAATTGTATATAAATCTCTGGGTCTGGTTGCCTCTTTGGTCTTTACTTCCCTTTCTAAGAAATCTTTGTGCCATGTAACAAGTATTAATGTCAAATAAAATGTGTCTTTTCTTCTGTTAAAAAAAAAAAGTTCAAATGCTGATTTGTATCAATTCTAGTCAAAGACAATCATATGAATCAAACAGCTATTTCAGATCTTCAATGCTGATAATTCGAGTTCAACTACCTATTCCAGTCTAACAGCTAAAGTAAATCCTGAGTGATTCAGGGTTTTGGATTTAGCAGATCAGTCTTACAAAAGCTGATTACTTTCTTCCCAGATACTACATCTTTGGGTAGCTGCCACAAAGTAGGGAGTTGTTCTTGGTTCCCAATAAAAATGCTAAAGTGTTCAGCTTTCCTCCAATTAAGGATAACTGAGAAGATCTAGACAGAGCATATAGCCCATTCAGTTACCTAAACAATATAACGTTAGAGATGCTACCTTATTTGTTAATCTACAGAATTTGGCAAGAAAATTTCTCTGTTTGGAAATAGTTACTCTGTAATTTGATAGTCATAGTAAAGCCTAGTATTATGAATAAAACATGAAAAAATCTAATGAGAAAGTGGGAGGCTTTACCTTTTTACAGAGGAGAGACTGCAGTGAAATTCCAGAAGCACAGAACACTTCATAGAATACTCATGGGCAATGGGAAGGTCTTAGAAGATATCTGCCCTAAACTCCTCCAATTCAGGGGGGAAAAAAAAAAAAAAGAATGACTACTGGAAGAAGGTCTTCCTCAGCCCAGACCCCTCTCTACAACTGATCAGCAATTTATGACTGAAACTTTCCCATGATCACTTGATTATTTTGGTGTCACATCAAAATGGTTTCTGATGGGGTTTATGCTTTCAAGGCTCATAACAATTGATTAAAATTATTTCAAAGACTCCAATCTGTTCTGTAAAGGAAATTCACCTTGACTGAGTAAGCAAATGAATTACCATGATTAATTCATTAAGGAAGAGGCTTTGTATTAACACAAATTATCACCTATCTAACAAATTATCAGGTAGAAACTAAATTTAGAATATCTAATGAGAGATGTTTTGCATACAAAACTCATTTTAGTGATTTCTTAACTTTTTATTGAATAGTCTCTTGGCACATAAAAACATCCAGAAGGAGAAACAGAATACAGAAAGGGTCCACTCACCAATTAATGTCATGCCAACTAATACAATTCCCTCCAAAATTTCTAATCGCTGGAATAATGCTTGAGATCCAAGGTAGCAGGTTCGCTTATGCTTTTTGCAGACATACTTCAAAATACTCTTTGTGCTCCACCAAAGACCCGCGATAAAGAAGAAGACTCCAGGGAGGGCATGACCTGGGAAATCCCCCATGACCTATAAAGTGAAGAACAAACAGAAGAAAGAATTTCATTTCAGTAACTTGGCCAGAACATCTTCTGTTCCCATGGAATATACTGACTTCTGATGATCATGGTACATAGCAGATCCCACTAAAATATCAACAATACCAATAAAAGAAAATAAAAATGTACATTCACTGAACACACCATACATTAGGCATTAGGTCAAGTGTTTTACATGCCATTTCTAATTTAATTTTTTAAACACACCCGGAATGAAAATTATCATCCCATTTTCAATTGAAATATAGGTTTAGAGAAGTTAAATGACTTGCCCAGATCTCACAACTATTAAGCAAATGCTTTGTTGTTTTTAACATAGTGTTCAAAAGGATTTCTTAAAAAGTTAGAATGAACTTCACCATATAGTTGCCTTTTATGCATATTTAAAGAGAAGTAACATGACACTATGCCCTTTTGTTTAAAATTTCAAATGTGAGATTGCCTACAAACTTTTTAAAGAATCCAGGGTGTGAAAGAGATCACCAATATTCATCAGATATTTGTGTGCTTCTCCCTACACTTTCCCAACCTCTCCTCCAGTTGTATTAAAACCTTGGTTTTAGTTCTGGCTACAGGACTAAGTGTGGAATTGGTACACATCACTTCCAGGCTCAGTCTCTCCCTCTCTCTCTCTCTCTCTCTCTCTCTCTCTCTCTCTCTCTCTCTCTCTCTCTCTCTCTCTCTCTCTCTCTCTCTCTCTCTCTCTCTCTCTCTCTCTTTCCCTCTCTCTCTTTCCCTCTTTCCCTCTCTCCCTCCCTCCCTCCCCCTTACTCCAGCAGCCTTGCCACAACAAGTGTGCAACACAGAGGAGGGGCAACCTGTCTACTGCAGGTTTTCCAAGAAACAACCCTTTATTGTCCTAAGTCATTGAAACTTTAAGGTTTATTTTAAAACTGGCTTAGTTCCACCTAGCCAGATATATACCAACCCAAATCATATTCCAAATATTTGTTTACGCAACTGTCACATGATAAAGTTATCTCTGACAATAAACAGAAATACCCTCCATTTTTGTCAGTGCTACAGAAAATCCAGTCTTGACTCATATACATTTTAAATTATGGTTTGCAGTGCACCCCTTGAATCATCCAAGCCATCCAAGAGAGTCAGACTCTACACAACATAATGCTAGAGGCAGGTTCTTTTCCTAACTCTGACTCATGGTGTAGTTTGAGGCATGTTCCTTAATTTCTCTGGAACTTGGTTCTTAATTAATAAAAAAAAAAAAAAGAGGTGCACTCATACACTATTAAGAGAAGTGCAAATTTGCATTACTCCTTTGACAAGCAATTTGACAGTAGGTAGGACAGCTGAGAGTACATATACCCAGAAACTCCCCAATTCAACTTGTAGTACATGCCCCAGAAAACTCTTACACATGTTCTTTTGTATATGCCAAAACTTTTTAAATGCCGCATTAATTGTAGTAATGTAAAATTAGAAATAATTTAAACATTCATTTATGGAGAAATTGATAATGTGCTATAAAATAGAATATGATACGACAGCTGATACATTTTAAAATTTAAAAATTAGATCAATGTTTAGCAACATGAACAGATATTTAAACATTCAACTGGGTGGAAAATGCTAGATGGAAAATACTGCTGTATTTTAGTGCCATCATATACTGTTGTTAAACACTTGAATACGATTAATGCTCATGTACATATATGAATGTAAAAGTATAAAAGAGAAACTGAAAAGATGCACACTCCTTTGTGGTGAGTGTAGAGAAATAGTAATGGGAGGGAATGAGGGATACTTAAACTGCAATATTTTATTTCTTTTACTTAGAAGAAAAAAAAACTTGAGGCAAATGATACAAAATGCCACGTCTACATAGTCGAAATGAGTATCTGTCCCATTATTTTTTTTTACTATTTTTCATAGTTCTTTACACTAGGTTTTTAAAGTAGTTGACTTTATTTTTTAGGGTAGTTTTGCATTTGCAGAAAATTGAGCAGATATTACGCAGAGCTCCTTGTGCTGACTCTTCCCACCCCTCAGTTTCCCGTTTATTAATTCTTGCTAGTAGTACAATAATATTTGTTATGATTGATGAACCAATATTGATACATTATTATTAATCAAAGTTTACGATTTTTGTTAGCGTCACTCTGTGTTTAACAGTTCTATGAGTTTGGCAAACTAGTAATGTCATATATCCAGAACAACAATATTTCATAAATAATATTCATTAAAATCTGTTCTTCAGCTATTTATTCCTTCCTCCCTCACCCTGAGCTCCTGGCAACCACTGATCTTTCTATTATCTCTACAGTTTTGCCTTTTCCAAATGTCACATAATTAGAATCATGTAATATGTAATCTTTTCAGACTATCCTTTAATTTAACCATAGGTATTTGTTTCCTGCATATCTTGAGAGTGCATTTCTTTTTATCACTGAGTAATAGCCCTTTTATCAATGCACCAGTTTTTTAATCCATTTACCTTTCAAAGGACACACTTCCAAATTTTGGTAATTGTGAACAAAACTGTTAATAACATTCATGTGCAGGGTTCTGTATGCATATATGTTCTTCACTTCTTTGAGTAAGTATCAAGAACAAACCTGGATCTTAAGCAAAACAGTGTTTAGTTTTGTAAGAAACTGCCAAGATGTCTTCCAAACTAGCCATACCATATTTACTCCCCCTAGCAATGAATGAGAGTTCTTGTTGCTCCACATTCTTACCGCTATTTTATGCCGTATATTGAGTTGTAGCATTTTTAATAGACGTATGGTGGTATCTCTTATACTTATAATTTGTAATTCCCTGATGACATAAGATGTTCTTCCTATATGCTGATTTACCATCATACACCTTGTTTGGGGAGGTGTCTGATCAGATCTTCTGCTCAATCTTTTATTGCATTGTTTCCTTATTGATGAGTTTTAGGAGTATTTTTGTTAATATATTCTAAATGTATGTCTTTTATTATATATATGTTTTGCAAATGCTTTCATGTGTGACTTGTCCTTTTACTCTCTTGACACTGTCTTCAACAGAGAAAAAGCTTTTAATTTTTTTTAATTTTTTAATTTGTTCTAATTAGTTAAGGATGACAGTAGAATACATTTTGGCACATCATACAAAAATGGAGTATAGCTTCTCATTCTTCTGGTTGTACATGATGTAGAGTTACATATATGCAGAGTACATGATGTAGAGTAATCATATATGCACATAGGGTAATATTGTCTGATTCATTCTATCCTTCCTACCCCCATACCTCTCCTCTCCCTTCACTCCCAGAGTACCTCTATTCCCCACCTCCCCTTATTGTGAATTAGTATCCACATATCAGAGAAAACATTTGGCCTTTGGTTCTTTGGGATTGACTGATTTCACTTAACTTGATATTCTCCAGTTCCATCCATTCACCTGCAAATGCCATTTCATTCTTCTTTAAAGCTAAGTAATATTCCATTGAGTATATGTACCACAAATTCTTTATCCATTTATCTGTTGAAGGGCACCTAGGTTGGTTCCATAGTTTAGCTATTGTGAATTGAGCTGTTGCAAATGTTGATTTGGCTGCGCTACTGTAGTCGGCTGATTTTAAATCCTGAGGAGTGGGATAACTGGGTCAAATAGTGGTTCCATTCCAAGTTTTCTGAGCAATCTCCATACTGCTTTCCAGAGTGGTTACACCAATTTGCAGTCCCTCCAGCAATATATGATTGTACATTTTTACCCACATCCTTGCCAACATTTATTGTTGCTTGTATTATTGAAAAATGCCATTGTGACTGGAGTGAGATGAAATCTTAAGGTAGTTTTGATTTGCATTTCTCTAATTGCTAGAGATGATGAACATTTTTTCATGTGTTTGTCGATCGATTGTATTTCTTCTTCTGTGAAGTGTCTGTTCAATTCCTCAAATCATTTGTTGATTGGTTTTTTTTGCTTGTTTGCTTGTTTGTTTGTTGGTGCTAAGTTTTTTGGTTCTTTATGTATCCTGCAGATTAATGCTTTAACTGAGGTGTGTATGGTAAAGATTTTCTCCCATTTTGTAGGCTCTCTTTTCATGTTCTTGATTGTTTCCTTTGCTGTGAAGAAGATTTTGAGTTTGATTCCATCCCATTTATTGATTCTTGACTTTACTTCTTGTGCTTTAGGAGTCTTGTTAAGGAAGTCAGGTCCTAAGCAGACATGATGGAGATTTGGGACTACTATTTCTTCTATTAGGTGCAGGGTCTCTATTCTAGTGCCTAAGTCCTTGATCTAAATTTTTGCACAGGGTGAGATATAGGGGTTTAATTTTATCGTAAAAGCTACGTATGCTAAATCCAAGGATATCATTCTAAAAGGAGAAAAAAATGAAAGCATTCCCTCTAAAAACTAGAACAAGGTAGGGATGCCCTCTTTCCCCACTTCTATTCAACATCATCCTTGAAACTCTAGCCAGAGCAATTAGACAGACCAAAGAAATTAAAGGGTACAAATAGGAAAAGAAGAACTCAAACTATCGCTATTTGCTGATGACATGATTCTATATTTAGAAGATCCATAAAATTCCACCAGAAAACTTCTAGAACTAATAAATGAATTCAGCAAAGTAGCAGGGTATAAAATTAACACCCATAAATAAGATGTATTCTTATACATCAGTTATGAATGCACTGAAAGAGAAATGAGGAAAACTATCCTATTCATAATAACCTCAAAAAAATAAAATATTTGGGAATTGATCTGACAAAAGAGGCTAAAGACCTCTGCAATGAAAACTACAGAACACTAAAGAAAAAAAAATTTTAAAAAGCTTTAGAAGATGGAAGGACCTCCCATGTTCCTGGATAGGCAGAATTTGAAAATGGCCACACTACCAAACGTGTTATACAGATATAATGCTATTACTATTAAAATCCCAATGACATTCTTCATAGAACTAGAAAAAGCAATCATGAAATCCATTTGGAAAAAGAAGAGACAAAACAATCCTTATCAAGAAAAGTAAAGCAGGAGGCATCACAATAACAGACCTTAAATTATACTACAGAGCCATAAGTAACAAAAAAGCTATGGTATTGGCACCAAAATAGACAGGTAGACCAATGGTACAGAATAGAAGACATAGAGACAAACCCACATAAAAACAGTTATCTCATACTAGACAAAGGCATGTTATCTCATACCAAAAACACTCACTGGAGAAAAAATAACCTCTTCAACAAATGGTACTGGGAAAACTGGAAATCCATATGTAGCAAAGGTTTTAATTTTGATGTCTAACTTATACATTTTCCTTTCATATTTTGTGCTCTTAATATTGTATTTTAAAAACTCATTGCCATGCCCAAGATCACCTGGAATTTCTTCTGTTGCCTTCTAGAAGTTTTATAGTTTTACATTTAGTATTTAGGACAATGATTCATTTTGAATTAACTTTATGAAATATGTAAGGTCAATGTCTACATTTTTTTTTTAATGTGAGGGTGATGGTTAACTTTATGTATCAACTTGACTAGGCTAACAGATGACCAGATTGCTGGTAAAACATTATTTTGGTGTTTATCTGAGGGTTTTTCCAATAGAAATTAGCATCTGAATCAATAGACTAAAGAAGAAAAGGTCAATGGGCATCATTCAAACCCTTCTTTAAGGCCAAGATGGAACAGAAAGTTAAAGGAATGATGAATTTGCTCTTTCTTCCTGAGCTAGGACATCCATCTTCCCTGACCTTAAAAATCAGAACTGGGGGGAAGGGAAAAAAAAAAAAAACAGAATGAATCAAATGAAATTACCCTATGTAAATTTATGATTACACGAATGGTATGCCTTTACTCCATGTACGAACAGAGAAACAACATGTATCCCATTTGTTTACAATTAAAAAAAATCAGAACTGCTTTGCGGGTTTTTGGATTCTGAGGCTCACACCAGCAGGACCCTGGTTCCCAGGCATTCAGACTCAGACTGAACTATATCACCAACTTTCTTGGTTCTCTAACTTACAGACAGCCTATCAGGGGACTCCTTAAGCTCCATAATTACATACAAATTACCACATTAAATCTGCTCCTATATACCTACAAATACTTCTGTTTCTCTGGAGGACCTTAACTAACACAGTGGGTGTACAGTGTTCCAAGTCCATCTGTTGAAAGATTGTCCTTTCACTAGGGATTTGCTTTCGTACCTTTGTCAAAGATCAGTTGACCATATTCAAACGGGTCCACCTCTGGGCTCTCTATTCTGCTCCACTGATCCTTCATTAAGTTTTCACCAATACCATGTTGACCATGACAACTTTAAACTAAGCTTTCAAGTTTGCTAATTTTAATACTCTGACTCTGTTCTTCTCTTTCAATTGATCAAGCTATTCTGTGTCTTTTGCCTTTCCATGTAAACTTAGTCAGTTTTTCAATATCCACAAAGTAACTTGCTGGGACTTTGGGATTACATTAAATTCATGGATTGAGTTGGAAAGAATGGGCATCTTAACAATATTGATTCTTTCTATTCAAAAATATAAAATATCTCTCCATTTATTTAGGTCTTTGATTTCCTGTATAAGAGGTTTATAGTTTTGCTCATATTTATATTATATGTATTCTTTGTCTAAATAGTTGTCTTCTTTTCTGTGTTAATGTAAATGATGTTGTGCTTTTAATTTCAAACTCAGAAAACATTTGACTTTTATATATTTATCTTGTATCCTGAAGCTTCGCTATAAATACTTATTAATTCCAGTTTTGTTGTTGTGTATTCTTTGGGATTTCCTACACAGATAATTTTGTAATTCTATAATCAAAGACAGTTTTAGCTCTTGCTTTCTAGACTGTATATTTTCTATTTCCTTGCCTTGTCTTTTTGCATAAACTAAGAAATCCAGTAAGATGTTGAATTGGAATGATGATAGGGAACATCCTTAAGACCCAGTCTCAAGGAAAAAGCATCTATTTTCAGACCATTAAGAATGATGCTTTACCTGCAAATGCCATAGTTTTATTTTTCTTTATGGCTGAATAATATTCCATTGTGTATATGTACCACAGTTTCTTTATCCATTTATTGAAGGGCATCTAGATTGGTTCCACAATCTAGCTATTGTGAATTGAGCTGCTATAAGTACCTAATCTCTTTTTTGTTTATCTTATATTGTTTTTGATTTCTCTTTTTAAACGGGTTATAGAGCCAGACAATAGAGGACCTCAAATGGCAGATTAAGAAGTTTGCACTTAATTATATAGACAACAAGAAGCAACTGAATGTTTTTGAACAAAGAAGAGATATAAGAGAAATGCATGGGAGCACTTAAACCATCCCATAATTAAAAATCTATCTTCTATTTATAGACATCCAGAAAGGAGGACTCCTCCAAGTGCTTCAGTAACCCATTCCAGGGACATGCAAATCTCATTCTCAGTTAATATCATTTTACAGCCAACCTGAATCAGTTTTAGGTCCCAGTAAAGACACAAAGCATTCATTAATCTTGATGAAATGTGAAGATGTGATTCCTAAATGCATTGTTAATCTACCCACTCCCAATCCAGGGAAGAAAGGTACTTCATTCTGGCTCAGGGCAGAGTCATAGGCACCCAGGTATGCAAAGTAACTTACTAATAAAGTACTCAGAATACACCAACCACACCTGAATCAATAGTATTGGCATGTTCATTTGTACCACTTCTAACAAGGGAGTTGCTGCTCTCAACAGCTCTGTTAACAAGGACACCTGAATCTACCTTTGGCTATCCTTGTCCTCCATCCAATAGCCCTGTTCTCATGGCCTCGCCTGCCTTGCCTCTTCTTTACCCACCTTCCTGCCATCCTGCTCTTCTCTCCCCGTTCTCTTCTGCCTGGCACAGTGAATTTCCAGAAGGGCAGAGGAGAGGGTAAGTGTTCTAAGCAAATCTCTTCCAAGAGTCAGGGGCCACCTTGGGAAGGAAAGGCACTCCTAGATCAGATTTCAAAACTTGGGTTGGTCTGGATTTCTGTTGTGTGCAGAATGGTGAGTGACAGAGGGTAATCAATGGAGCCCAGAGAGCCAAGAGTAAGAAGTAAGTGATCCTGCCATCTGGGGCCATCAACCTCTGAGTTCCTGAACTCATAGGCATAAAAGTCACCCAACCCTCCAGTCTTCCCATCCCCCTGCTTCCTGTCATTTTCATTTAAATCTCATTTGTGACATTCAGCTTGCAAACTCCCATGCTCTGGAAAAGGCTTTAGGCACATTTCTGGCTTTGCTGAAAGGAAATTCTATTTTCTTTAGAAGTGCCTTTAAGGTTCTTCAGAGGTAGGTGTAGGAGTATTAGTGCCTTTGCCTGCCTGCTTATTCATTCATTCATTCCTCATTCTTCTGTCTATTCATTCATACTTAAAACAAATATTTACTAAACAATTATGATGTGCCAGTCCAGTTCCAGCCATTGGGGCCATGAGACAATATCCCTGCTCTTGTGCTACTTATCTTGTAGAGTTTAGAGGATAGACAACAAATAAGAATTCTAGAACACTGGAAATGTAGTCCTAGCTCCAGCGGTATCTACAGCAAATGAGGGCTTATTGGAAATGCAGAATCTCATGCCCCACCCTAGACCTACCAAATCAGTATCCTTATTTTAACTGGATCTCTGGGCGATTTGTATGCACATTAAAGTTTGAGAAACACTGTCGAAGAATTTCTCAACAGCAACACTACTGACATTTCAAACTGGATAATTGTAAGGAGAGGGGAGGTGTCCTATGCATAGGACAGATACTGTACAGATATGTACAGTACAGATACTGATAAAATATGTACAGATACTGATAAATGTGCCTTTGAGGGGAAAATGGCATTCTCTTCCCCATTTTAAGAAACCCTGGCCTAGGAGTCTTTTGGTTAAATCCCCTTAATATCAAAACACCATTTTTTTCTTCTCTCTAAGAAAAAGAAAATGTAACAAATTTAGTTATTAACTGTTACATCAAAGTCCAACCAAGATTATGTGCACTTTTTCAGAAAGTTATTGCAACTAATAGAACAAACCAAAACTTGGAAAAATGATGTTTGCACAATTCTCATGCAAAAATTTTCACACAAAAAATTACTCTAGCGTATGGTTTAATGTTACTACTAAGGATAAAGAGGGACATGGAATCTACTATGGCATCCATGAGACCAAGGATTTAGGACTGGATGTCATCGCTGCCAATGATATTTGCCCTAGGTATCATCATGTAAAAGTTTAGAACATCTCCTGTTTTTGAAAAAGCTGTCAGATAAGGCCATCAAGCCCTGTGTCTACCCTCAAATAGTAAAAGTGTATATAGTGTATTTACCTTCATATACAGTTTTTAAAAAATTAATAAATAAATTAAGCATAATCTGAAGCCAGTGTGGTGATATCTGAGTGTTGTGCAATTTTTATTGTTGAAGAGGAGGGAAAAATGACATAGCTCTGGTCTTTCAGTCTCTTTGTGTCAGGAAATTTATATTCCATTATTCGTTTTTAGTTAATTCTTTAAAAACTAGACTCAGCCTAGGAAATAGGACTCCTGATTTGGGCAGGTGTCTATGGCAAGTGCACTAAAAAAGGTATTCCAGCCAGTGACAAAATAATGTAGTAGTTCAGGTTCAGCTGGATGAGTTGGAACCACAGCATTACTCTTTAACTGCTGGGCTGAGCTGAGCTGAGCTGAGCAGAAGAGTCGGGGCCAGGGCAGAGAGTTCATCAGGTGGAGGTCATCTCCCAGTCCTGCCTTCAAGTACTATAGATACTCTTTCTTGTGGGTGATGTGGTGCTGGGGATTGGACCCAGAACCTTGTGCATGCGAGGCAAGCACTCTACCAACTGAGCTATAGCCCCAGCCCCTGTCCATATACTTTTACAGGCTCTATTTCCCAGAAGAGGCAGCTGAGCTTGACACATTTGATGATTTGCCTGATTATTCACAGGCCATAAATGGTAGAGGGAAAGGAATCCAAATATCTAGGGTACTGGAGGACAGTGCACTTTCTACAGTACCAAAGAACCCTGGGTTTTGTTTCCTGTTGCTGGTCTAACAAACTACAACTCACATGTATTATCTTGCAGTTCTGGAAATCAGGATACTTGAAATGGGGCCCAGAGGCAGAATCTAAAGGATCCTCTAAAAAATCTGGGGGAGAACTGTCTTTTCTCTGATTCCAGAGGCCTCCTGCATTCCTTGGTTCCTGGGCCTTCCTATATCTTCAAGCAAGCAACACAGCATCTTCAAACCTCTCCAATTCCCATTTTTCTGTCCCTACATCTCCTTCTGATTCTGATCCTCTCACCTCTGCCTTATAAGGATCTTGTAATCATTGAGTCTACCTGCATAATTCAAGTAATCTCCCCATAGCAAAATACTTAGTTTGATCACATCTACAAAATCCTTTTTGTTATATAAGGTAACATATTCCTCATTTCCAAAAATTAGGACATGACGTCTTTGTGAACCATTATTCAGTTCACCACGACTCCCTTAGGCATGTCACTCAAAGGGAGGACCTCTGACAATCATAATTTTTAAAAAATTTTAAATAGCTAAAAGATAGGAGAGAAGAGAACAGAAATAAAGGGAACTCCGCTGAGTCGATGTTCAGAATCAGTGTGGCAGGAAGAGGACCAGTATTATCTGGTTCTTAAGACTAATAGCCCATGAGGAGTCCTTGAAAAGCTCATTAAAAACTGCTGATGCAGGATGGGGAGATAACTCAATTGGTAGAGTGCTTGCCCTAGGTTCAATCCCCAGCACCACCAGGGAAAAAAAAAAAACTGCTGACATCTGGGCCCCAACTTCCAGATTCTTCTTCTATTAGTCTGGGTGAGGACATGGATCAGCATTTGAAAATTCCTCCACGGGGATTGTTAAGACCCCAGACTCTGAAGTCAGATGACTTGCATAGAAGGGCAAGCTCTGCCTCTCTGTTCTTGACCTGGGTCACACTATTTAACTTTGCCTCAGTTTCTTCTATAAAATGTGAACGATAATATTAATAAAACTACCTTATAAAGCTGACTATAAGTAGATATAATACAAGGAAAGTTCTTGCCACTTAGTAGGCACTGCCAAATGTTATAGGTTGTTTCTTCTTCCTGTGCCTCAAAGCTCTTCAGAGGGGTATCATATTTTTTCCTCAGGCAAGATCCCAGAGTGATTTCTGTGTGGCCAAGGTATGAAGGACACCCTCTGAGCAGTGTCTGTCTACCCTTCCTAGTTGTCATCAGCACCAGAACTCCTCAACACAAGCAGAAGTTCGCATTAGGAGCAGAGTTGCAGGACTCCTCTTGCTAGAATACATAAAAAGAGATACAGTCTGAAGAAACTAGAAAGATTGGAACTGGGAGCTGAAAAGGTGTGGTTTGCTGGGTGACCTGATAGCTATCAAGCCTTAGATTTCTGCTAAATCAGTGATTCTCAGCCTAGTTGCCTGTGCAAACATCTGGGTAGCCATAAAAAAAAATGTGGCATCTCATCACCACCCTAGACCCATTCAATCAGAATCTCTAGAACTTAATCTTGGGAACCTCTTTTTTTTTTTTTTAAGTTCTCCAATTCTAGTCAACTAGAACTAAAACCATCAGGCCCTTCTCTTATGCTTGGTGCTTAAACTTTGTTGGTCTTGACAACTACACCACTAAATGATGCAGGGAAGGGAATGGAAAGAAGGGTGGATAATCACTGGGTTCTTGTGTGCCGGAAACTTCACATGCACCAATTAATTTAATCCTTATAATTATTATCTCCATTTGAAACAAAGATAAAGAGAGCCGTCTTTCACAGGGATTGTAAAGTTACTTGCAATAGCGTTGTGACAGAACCAAGATTCAACCCCAAGTCTATATCCATAAGGAACAAGGAAGAAAAATGACATTTATTGAACACCCTTCTCTGTAGGAGCAATACAGAATCCTGTATTCTATGAGGAATCCTGTGTTCTATGAGGTAGTGTTCACCCCATTTTACATCTTATAGGGTATAAGTTTAACTTAAGCAAAATAACTGGCTCAGATCAAAAAGCTTGTAAATGGCAAAGCTGTGATTCTAATTCAGACCTGCCTGTCTCTAAACCGTCAGCTTTACCATCATTTCTACCCTTCCCCCTGCTTCGAAAACTAATAGCAACAATTATAACAAGAACAATGAGTAGTTATCGACTGCTGATTCTGTGTCACTTCAGTGAGAACTTTCTATGTGTTACCTGGGGAAAAATCAAGCAAAATGTTTGTGGCATAAAGGCAAAGCAGTGGGTTGTTTAGACTCAGGTCACTCAGTGTTTGTTGTATGGGTCAGCAGTGTCACCTGAGAGTCAGAAACACAGATCCTAAAGGGTCCTCAAGAGACTCATAAGCACAATAATGTTGGAGAAGTCTGTTGTATATGGTTTTGTTTTGTTTTGTTTTTTGTTGGAGGGAGTTGTTTGTTCATGTGGGGAGGGGATGGTAGTGTTTTTACTGTTTATCTTTCGAAACACTTGTTTTGTTCATGGGTAGGATTCTCCATTTACCATACCTCACAAGGCACTAGGGGAAAAGACAGAAGAAGGCAGCTCCTCATATCCTGTGTTCTGAGATGTCAGGGCGGGCAGGAAGCCCCCGAACACAGCGCTCTCCCTTTGAGTGTTCTGGGTGGTGTTTCTTAGTACACACCCTTAGACTCCAAATACCCTGAGCAGGAGGCCACTCCTTAACCAGACAAATGGTGCTGACTGGGGCTAAGAGCCTATGATGGTGGGAATAGGATGAAGCAGCGTTTCTCAAACTTGGTCATGGCAGACCTTTTTAAAAGGAGAATAAATTCACACCAGTGTATTCACTTACATCGCTTTTATTATAAACTTCTTTAATTAGTAAAAAGTACTTATTTAGACAAATTTACAAGTTAAAATATAAGCAAAACTGCAAAACCAACATAAATCAATAAACTAATGTGAATCAAATTCAAAACTAATATAAATCAATTATAACAAGATTTATAGAATTTGCTAAAATAAATCCCCTTTCACAACATGACTATGACATTAACTTAGTCCGTTTTGTACTTTTATAACAAAATAGTTAATATTGGGTGAGTTTATAAGCAACAGAAGTTTATGTGACTCATGTTTCTGAGCTATGCAGTCCTAGAACAGGGGTGGCATCTTATGAAGGCATCATGCTGTGTCATAATGTGGCAAAAGGGCAAATAGGCACTTGCAAGAGGATAGGGGGACTTATAACAAGCCCACCTTCACAGTTCCTAGCTCCCTCCCACAATAACCACCTGAACCATTCATGAGGGCATAGACCTCTCCATGCTGTTACAAAGGCAATTAAATTTCAGTGTTTTGGAGCAGACATTCAAACCATACAGGCACTGATTGCAGCAGCCTATGTTCTTTTTGATGCAGAATATATATATTATTATGTGCCCCAAATTAATTCAAATTTTCTCTTTTCAAATTAAAACCCACTGAAAGATTATCTGGCATCTGAAACTCATCTTCTTTATTCAATAACTTGAAAATTAAAGCAGTGCTACTTGCCACCATCATGACCCCAGTACAAATGCAAATTCCAGCACTGAGATAATTGGTTGAACTTCAAGAACACAAGATGTTCATCTGGATGATGCAGATTTGCTCATAATGTTGCTTAATCACCATTGAGCTAAAAATGCAGAGGTAGGTAATTACAATAGGAAACTTGCAGACATCCCCACAACAGGAAAACCTATCAGCAGACTCCCAGGGGTCTGGGAAACTCTGGGGTAAACAATTAGGAAGAACTACTTTGAACTGTACCCAAATGACTAGTGAGGGGAAAATTCTCTTTATAGGACTATTTCAACTAACAAATACAAGAAGAAATTGTATAATATGAAATTTTATAAACCTAAATCAAATAATAAATTCAGGCAATGTTAATCAAAAACTGTTAACATACCAAAGAAAGACAGTCCAGCAAGCTGTGCCCAAAGTATTCTTTCAAAAATAAAATTGAACCTGGGTTTGATCCAACCAACCTATATAACTACCAATTTATAGGAAATACAGAGGCAGAGGAACATGAGAAATGATATCATGGGAATGCAACCAGCAAAATTCCAGTGATGCAAAAATTCTACAAGACATACTGGTTTCTAAGCAGATAAATAATAATAAATACAAAAAAAAAAAAGAGAGAGAGATAAAGAGAGAAACTATAGGCCCAAAGAGACTTCTAAGTTACATCTATGGTTGCAATGCATGTGCTTATTTGGATTCTAACTCAAAAAAAAAATCCAGGATTTAAAATTTCATAGGGATTAATAGTATGTGCTATGTTGAAGTTTTTTGAAGAATATTTATTTTGTAGAGGCATATACATTACTGAAATATTACGGAAGAGATGAGATGACATGGATTAGCTTCAAAATTGTGAAGGTTAATTTAGTGTGGCAACTTGACTAAATCACTATCCAGTTTTTGGTTAAAGATCAGTCTAGATGTTTCTGTGAAGATATTTTTTAGATGTGATTAAATTTAAATCAGTAGATCTTAAGTAAAACAGATCACTTTCCATACTGGTAGGGAGAGTCGTAGTAGCAGGAAGAATCATCCAATCAGTTGAAGACCTTAAAAGAAAAAACTGAGGTTTCCTAGAGGATGAATGAACTTTCCTCTAGACTGCCTTCATTCAACACTGCCACATCAACTCTTCCCTGGGTTCTGCTCTACAGATTTCAGACTTTCTAGCCTCCACAAAATAAATTAAAATAAAAATCCCTACATAGATATTAATAGATAATAGATAGGCCTATACCTGTACCTCTCTCTCTCTCTCTCTCTCTCTCTCTCTCTCTCTCTCTCTCTCTCTCTCTTTCTCTGTGTGTGTGTGTGAACAGATGCTCTTTAACTTATAACTTATTGTAAGTTAAAACTATTAGAAGTCAAAAATGCATGTAACACATTTGTATCAATCTGTTATCCATTGCTATAACAAAATATCTGGGACTGAGCAATGTAAAAAGAAAAAAGTTATTTAGATCACAGTTTTGGAGGCTGAGAGTCCAAGATGGGGTAGCCCCATTTGATCAGCCTCTATTGGGGGCCACGTGGCAGATGGCATCATGGTGAGAGTGCATGAAATAGGTAAAGATCATATGGAGAGACAGGAAACCAGAGAGTGAGAGGAGTCAGTTCTACTCTGTTATAATAACCCTCTCTCAGGACTAACTGGAATCCCATGAGACCTGTTAATCCCTTCCAAGGGACAGCACTCCCAGTAACCTAAGGAACTTTCACCAAGCTCCACCTCCTTAAAGTCCCAACCTCCCATCATCTCTGTAGAAGACCAAGTTTCTAACACATACACATTGGGACACAAACTACATCCAAACCATAGAATTCTGCTTCTATCCCCCCATGTTCATGTCCTTGCCCCAGTGCAAAATAAAATCACTCATGCCCAATAGTTCCAAAGTTTTAACTCATTGCAGCATCACTCAAAAGTCCAAGTTCAAAGTCTAAGACTCAAGAAAAATTCTATGCAAGTGTGAGCCTTTAAAAATTTTTGTAATAAAACTAGTTACTTACTCACAAAATATAATGGTAGCCCGGGGATGCAATAAACACTCCCATTCCAAAAGGAAGAAAAAAGAAAGGAGAAAGGAGCAACCTCCAAATAAAACAAATAAAAAAAAAAAAAAAGCCAACAGTGCAGACATTAAATCTCAAAGCTCCAAGTCCACCACCCGGTACATACTGCACCGGGAGGCGAGCCCTCAAGGACTCAGGGAGCCCCCTCCCACAGCGCTGATGACAGCCCACGTGGTTGCTGTCTCAGGCTAAATGCTAATGACCACACCTTTCCAAGGCTGGCACTGCACACTGCTGCTAATCTGCCTTTCTGGGGTCCAGCTGCAGCTCCATTCCCATGGCTCCATGAGGCTTTGCCACACTGGGACTCTCTCCGTCAGCTCTGCCCCTGCAAGAAACCTTTGTCTGGCCTCCCGGGCTTTCCTTTGAAATTTCAGGGAAGTCGCCATGATCCCATAACTCTTGCATTCCACACTCCTGCAACATCAAACAGATGCCACTAACGTCTGTCACTGATATCAACCATGCCTGAACACACTGAAAGCTTGGCAGCAGACACCATGTGCTACTCCTCCTGAAATCAGGAAACAGAATCCCAAGGGGACCCTGGGCTGCAAACACATTCAGAATGCCCTAGGATCCAAAGCAAATTTGCTCTTCTGGGCCTTCAGGTCTAGGAGGGGAGAGGTGACCTTCCAGATCCCTGAGATGCCCTCAAGGTCTCTCACTGCCATGATGAGTAGCATCTCTTTAGTAAGAAACCACTACATCACACCAAGACTTGCTTTTTCTTTGTTCCTTCCCCAGGCAGGTTACACATTTTCTGAATCTTTCCAGTCCTTTTCTTCGCAGTCTCACTACACATTTCACTAAAGATAGCCAGTAACCATCATGTCACAGCCTGAAAACATTGCTGTTCGGAATTTTTTTTTTACCACATAAAACAGTCCATCATTCTTAAATTAAGCCTTCCCTAAAATGCTAAGACGTGCACACAGTACAGACAAGTTCTTTGCTATGATGTAATTAGTGTGGCTTTTATTGGCATTTCAATAGACTCTTCATTTCCATCTGAGTACTTTCCTGGTCTCTTCATCTTCTGAGTGCTCATCAGAATCACCCATAACAGTTTACTTACAGCATTTTGGCTTTTTCTGGTCTGCTCCTTCAAACTCTTCCAACCTCTGCCTGCAACCCAGTTCCAAAGTTCCTTCTACATTTTCAGAGATATTTGCAGCAATGATCTCACTCCTCACTACCAGTTTTCTGAATTAGTTTTCCATTGCTTTGAGAAGATACCTGAGGCAATTTTTAAAAAGAGGTGTCTCCACCGTTGTGGAGACTGAACATTCAAGATAACGCAGCCCCATTTATTCAGGCTCAAGTGGGGAATTTCACAGTAGATGGCACCATGGTGGGAATGAATGCATTAGGGAAAGATCAGAGGGTATGGTGGCCCACACCTGTAATTCTAGCAATTTGGGAGGCTAAGGCAGAAGGATGCAAATTCAAGGTCAGACCCAGCAACTCAGGGAGACCCTGTCTCAAAATAAAAAACACAAGATAGACCAGGGATATAGCTCAGTAGCAAAGCACCCCTGGGTTCAATCTCTAGAACCAAACAAACAAACAACACAGAAAAAAGAAAAAAACAAGAGTTAACTCTAAACTGTGCACAGAAGTAAATGCCTATAATCTCAGTCACTCAGGAAGCCAAGGAAGGAGGATTCCAAGTTCCAGATCAACCTCAGCAATTTAGCAATAGGGAGAGATCACACGGAGAGGAAGCCCAAGAGAGGAGGCATCAGTCTTATTCACCTTCTCTCAGGAACTAATAGAATCCCAAGAGAACCACGTTGATTTCTTTCAAGGCCAGCACTCTCAATGAGCAAACACCCTCGCACCAGGTTCCTCCCTTTAAAACTTCCACCACCTCCCAAGATTATCACACTGAGCAAGACTGTCCACACATGAAGGCTTAGGAAACAAATCACATCCAAACCATAGTAATATCTAAATTATGGGGAAACAGAAATTGGCAACATAGTAATCAATAGAGTATCAATTGCTTACCCTTGAGATCTCCTGGCAGAGCCAGAGACTGGCTCACTGTGGCTGCCCAGCATAATGAGATAATATCACACTGCATATTGCTAATCCAAGGGGGAAAAGTCAAAATTCAAAGTACAGTTTCTACTGAATGCATATTACTTTCACACCATCGTAAAGTCAAAAAATCTTAAGTCAAACCTTATAAATTGAGGACCATATGTACATATACTCTCTTTCTCTCTCTCTCTCTCTCTCTCTCTCTCTCTCTCTCTCTCTCTCTCTCTCTCTCTCTCTCAATTACTTTTGGTTATATCTGTAATGTATAAAGCCTCCCGCCTCTCCCCTTACAGGAATTTTCAGCCTCCCAACCACTTGTCAATCTGCTATCCTCCCACCTCTTCCTTACAGGAATTTCCGGCCTCCCCACCACCTGTCAATCTGCGCTCTGCCCGCCTCTTACATTACAGGAATTTCCGGCTTATGCTGTTGCCATTTTCCTGCTTCCCACGTTATATCATAACATGCTATTGGTTCATCCATCAGCTTGCAAGAATTCTCCTCCGCTATTGGTTCCTTCCAGCCCGGGAGATTCCAATATCTGGGAGAAGCCATATGCCATCTCTCTCTTTCTTCCCTTCTTTTCTCCCGTGTTAATCGTCCGCATAAATAAAGTCTCTTGCTTGAGACCTTGTGTCTGTGGAGCATTTTTTTCTGGGAGGTATTGGCGAGCCACAGCTGAGCCAAGCGGGCCAGCGGCGGTTTGGTGAGATTGAGCAGCTGCGGCTGCCTTGCATCTCAGGAGCAGGCAGTGGGCGGCTACCGCTGCAGATCCCAACCTGGGCTGCATTTTTCCCCTAACAATATCTCTCATGAGAATCTTGACAAAATTATCTGGGGAAAGAAATGAGTGGAAGGACAGATTAAGCAAAATTGGTGGTGAGTTGGTAATTCTGGTTGCAACTGGACAAGGGATACACTATATTATTCTATTTTTATATCTACTTGAAATAGTCCTTTGAAAAGGTGGGGAGAAAAACAAAGATGCAAGAACTAATAAGCTGAGATTTTTGTTTGTTTCTGCACAAGGTCTGATGATAGAAACGCGTATCAGAAACCAAGGCCGTTCTGAGAAATCCAAGGCTGTGACCCCAACACTCACAGGGAGTGGCTGCAGATGAAAGGTCTGGTCTCGGAGGTGACTCCTCCATTGGCCTTGAACTCCCAGTCGGCTTTAGATGGTACTCCCTCTGCCTCCCCAGCACCTGTGTATCCCTTCACTGTAGTATTTCCCCACATTCCATGTTGCCATGACTTCTTTTCCTTTCTGTCTCTTACCACTAGCCAGGAGCTCTTTATCCGTCCAGCACCAAGACTGCACTCAAAAATGGTTGACAAATGAAGTAAACAATGTCAACTAGTACTAAGAGCCTTGTATCCAGAAGCAATAATGGGATTAAGTAGTATTTCTCAAACTCTTCTACAACTGCCTTTGAGCCTTATTTTTTCTCCTGTTGGAGACTATAACTAAGTGTTACATTTTAATTCTCATTCCTTATCCTTTGAATCCAAACACACTCCCTATAACCAAACATTTAAAATCATAAGTGTTTGAGAAGTGTGGACATACTGGCATTTACCACCACAGAACTTTATTAAGTGAACCCTCAAAATCTGTTCTGGGTAGGAGAGAAAATTTCATGTAACAAATGGGAGCTTAATTTTCAGTACTTTCTTTCCAATCTTTTTTGAAGTAAAACTCTCCAACCTTTGGGACCTGTTATGAAAGCCATATTTCAGAGAATTTTACATCGAAACAGTCTTTTTCTTTAGCTTTGTTGTAGCATTCTGTATGATTTTGGAATAAATGCATTGATATTATAGTCTTTTAAATCTAGATGATAGAGAAACTGTGGGGGAAAAAAAGAGACAGACATCTAAATTCCAGTCTCCCTAAAATTCAAGCACAGTCAGAAAAAGATGGAGAGTTTTAAAGTCCACCATGCTCCATAGAGAATTCTCTATCTGCAGTATAGAAAAATGACGAGTCTGGCAAATTGACATTTCTTGTCTCCTACTTCCTCCCCTGTTCCCTGATTAGACCCTGAAGTCATTACTTTAGCCCAAATAAATGTCCATCTTTGTTTCTATTACCATCTCAGCAGGTCAAGTGTACAAACTTGGGACAAAAACTTAAAGATCAATGAGAATAAACAAAGAGAAGAAGAGGAATCACTTGTCTTCTGGGCAGTCACTGTCCATGTTGGCCTGTATGTCCATGAAGGAAAGCAAGGCTCCCTGAGAAAACCTAACACAGAGCCTTACAGCCTTTGACTGAGACCTGAAAGATCTGTGTTGACAGCTATATGGGGTTGTCACAATGTTTTCAGTCACTGCCCTTCAGCACCTGATAACACTGGGTATCTGAATAAAAATACAGGACACAAAGTGACATTTAAATTTCACATAAGCAACAAGCAATTTTTTAGCCTAAAGTGTGTGCCATATATTGCATTTGTGGTTTGGCATTCAAATTTCACTAAGCATTCTGTATTTTGTCTGGAAACTCAAGAAAGGATTTCCATGAGGTAATGAACATTGCAACAGCTCAGGGTGGAGATTTCTCAAACAATACCCAGTGTCTCTTACTCAGCGACCTGAGTGACTTGATTGTGACTTCTCCATACTTCCAAGTCTCTTTTTGAACATCCTGTGCTTTTGTGAGTCATACCCAGGATATTTCTCAACCAAGTGTACTACTGTGCCTCATTTATGCAAGTAGAAATTTAATCTAAAATGTCATTGTTCCATCAAGTGAGTTGAGGATCCCTGGGCCATTACAAGAGGCCATGTGAATTGGTATGGATATGTCTTTTTGCTCAATCAATATATACCAAAAGTATAGCCACAATCAAATTCAGGAGGGGATGGAATGAATCTGGAGAACTGATGTTAAAATCAATCTATCTCATATTTGATAAGGCTGACACCACAATTTCCAGTGCTTCTTCTAACTTTCAGAGAGGCCTTCCTCAGCACCATGAGTGACTTATTGGTTCAGTACTAGTTCAGAACAAAGAGAATAAGGGACCAAATTCTTGGTGTGAGAAGTAAGGAGGTCTGTCAAGAGGGTGATCAACTGTGATGGGTGTAATGTATAAAGTTGCTCCCCCGCCCTTTCTGTTGCAGCCATTTTCCCCACCTCCCAACCACTTGTCAATCTGTGAACATTCTAGTTAGTTATTGGTTCATCAGTCAGCTTGCAAGTATCCATCTCCGATATTGGTCCCCTGTTAGCCCAGCGGAATTCAACTGTTTACTATAGCTACCCAGCCATCTTTTCTCATTCTTCTGTCTTTCCTCCTCACTTTCTCTATCCTCCTGGCTTTCACACTCTCTCTAGCATGCACGCTTTCTCATTCTCTTTCTTTTCCTCTCATTTTCTCTCTTACCCTGCAGGGAGACACTCTGTTTGCTTAATAAACTTCCTTATGTGATTTCCCATATCCAGCATGATTTCCGTGGGATCCCTTACATTGGTGCTGTGACTCGGATGGGATCTTCCACTGTCTCTTAAGCAAGTGGAACCCCATCTGAGCCCCAGTGCCCCCCGGACACAGCCCCACCTTCCATTCTGCCCGGACACTCTGCTCTGCATTCATCACCGGACGTCAGGTTGGTGAGTCCTCTAGGCCAGTTCCCCTAGGCTGATTTATCTGGGACCCTCAAGGCAGCGGACCCCTGAGGGTGGGGGTACCCCAGCCACAACTTTTATAGTTACGGCTCGCCCCTACAGTTGGTCTTATCTGCTGGGTGGATTCCTGATTTTATGGTGGAGATTCTCTCTCAGGGTTGAGGTTCATCTCGTACTTGCAATCGCACTCGAAAACCCTGATATCAGGTCCTCAACTCTTCTCGGCTTTTGCCTGGCCCCACATTGATGTTTGTCTGACGACACCATCTATGTGCTGCCTTCTCGTCTCCAGTCAACTACTCTGTGGCCTCAGGATGCCGGGGCACAGACTCGGCTGTATCAGTCCCCACCATGGAATCTGGGTCCTCCAATCTGGCAGATTTAACCCTGGGAACCATTCGCCCAACCCCCGACTTAAAGCCATCAAAATTCGTTTGTGTAATGGCACACAGTTTCCGTGAGCGAGCAGGCAGATGGAAAGGGATTCCTTAACTTCAAGTCTCTTCTTTCTTGCTTCTTGGCTCTTCCTGCAGGCTCAAGCGCCTCCAGACCCTGCTTCTCCGTCTTCCCCTGCTCCCCCATGTAAATAAGCAGCCCCATTGGGGGATAATTGACAATTTTCTGCATCCAAACCTAAATTAATTACTAACCAGGAAAAAGAGTTAAAAGGACCTAAGCATCAAGTTTCTGCTAGAACATTTTAGCCCCTTTCAGATTCAGATCTCAGTCAAGGCTTACATTGAAATGTAAATGGAGGAAGGCGCAGTGGGGGACCAGTCTCAAACCCAAGGGAAAAAAAGTGTTCATTTTAAATTTCTCCTGGGATACAACTCAGAATACTTTTCTCCCTTTCACCTTTTCTCTCCTTTTCATTTTCTCATGTTTTAATTAATGACCATTATCATTTTTCTTCTAGGACTTTTATTTTTCTTAAATGCTATATTTTTGAGCTCACAATTTTGATCCTACATACCTAGGTTAATGATTTTTGATCATTTCTTTTTATCCAACTCTAGAGTTATTTTTGAACATCTGTTACATTGCAATGGAGATAAATATTACAAGGCCTTTACTTTTGTGTTAAATATAAGTGCACGAAAAAATTAAAAATTTAAAAATGGATCCAAATATTTTTAATTCACATGATTTAAAGAGATTCAATTTAAATTGGGTAAACTAATAGAAGTAAAATGTCTTTAAAATTTACTCACAAGTCTCTAGGTGGTCACACTAATAAAATGTTGATGTTTATAAAATGTCTAACATCAATTTTTCTAGGACTTTTCTTCAACAGGAAAGAGACGGCAAATACTTGTATGACATCTTGTTTTTTTACACTGGTCTGATATCTTGGTTTTTTTTACAATAAGATGAGTGAATTAGAGTTGACATGTACGGGATTACTCAAACGTGTTTGTTAGAGACATCTAATTAATTTACAAAGTTATTTCATGGAGTAACATACTTAAAAACATTATTCTTTGTATATTAAATGTGTTCATATTTTCCAGGTATATAAGCCTTTAAAGCAGAAAATTTATCAAGCTGCTATTCTCCATTAAACTTGTTTGTAATGGTAAACCTATCATTTAATGTTCTATTATAGGACCTGTCATCAATAGGGTATATGTAAAATTTGTTAAATGTATTTCTAAAAGTTATTGAAAGCCTGATTTATTTAAAGGTTAAACATGAAAGCATTTTGCCACTTTGCCACACAAAAGGAAACTTAAAAGCTCTCTCAGCCTTTCTTTAATTCATGTTTTAGATATAATGTTAAATTGTGTTAACTAATGTTCATATAGACTCGGGAGTCAATATATGTAAACGTCTTAAAATAACATTTAAGAAAGAGTGTAATGCGCAGTAGCAAAAATGGGACAACACTGACTGAGATTGGGGTCTCTGATGACCTCATGGATGTGGCATGCTGGTGCCTGGGAGTGCTCCTGTGCAGGGGCACAAGATGCCTAACTGCTGTGGCAGTACATTGATCTCAGGCACACAGCTCTTGGACAGAAAGGAATTCTTTTGCTAGATAACCAGTGTTTCATCAGCTCCCTTCTCTGGTTCCTGCCCACCTTACAGTAACTTTGAAGAGTGGACTTCCTTAAGAGCTACACAGAGCTCCTAACATTGCACTTTGCAGCTCTGAAAAAAGTTACGTTAATGTCCTAGTCTCTGTAACTTTCCTGAAAACAAAGAATAATGCTTACATACATATATAAAGATTGCTAACATAACTCTTTAGATCTGCATTTCCATCAAAGAACAGAGTTCCATCTGATCCCGGCTTAATATTCAAAGTCTGTGTATATAAACCTTTATGTTCTAATACTCCTTTGTCCCTCACTGAACTTGAGAATTTGGTCATGCTGGTCATAGCAAAAGAGGAAGCCCTGCCTTACCTGAGATAAGGTTCTGCCTCACAACCCTGCTGCACTTTAGAATAGCTCCAAAGTAAGCTAGACTTTAACTCATTTAAAGTTGTGTTCAAAAGTTTGAAGTTTGTTGTAAAGATTACTGTGATCTCAACCGGGGATATAATGAATAACACAGCCAAAATTCAAGATAGCTATTGCACAAACTGAATGTTTTACTGTTGGTGATTCCATTTTTTATTTCCTTGTAAACTCTAACTGTTGCCTGATATTTTGCAGAAGTACACCATAGATTAACTTGATAAATTATAGCCATCACCTATAAGACAGATAATGTAGACCCCAATTAGATAAAAAGGGGTAAATAACTGTAAAGTTATAGACATTGAAGCTAAAGCCCAGTACTCTTACTTTATGACGGGTGAGACTGACTTGCTTGATGGTTAAGATCAAACTTAGAGATTGAGATTAAATTCAGAGGTCAAGAAAAGTCCATATTTGGTTCTTGCCCTCAAAGTCAGCCTGAACCCAGGGAACAAGAGGACTTCTCTAAGGAGGTTTGCAACTCTGGGTCACACAACCTCCTGATCAAGGAGATTGATAAGGCCACTAGAGGAAAAGTCACTCAGTGCACCTGCTGCAGAGGCGGGTCAAGGAAAAAGGGAGACATCCCTGGTGCTTTCAAGGGAAGCCACCTCATCGAGGAGACCCTGCCTAACCAATAGCACTAATGAAGCTAAGAAGCTGCTCTTAAGTTCTCTATGAGTGACCCCTGTGGAAACTCAACTGACTCTTTAGCAGACAGGAACAGGTCACTTTGACCAACTTGATCTTAAACACCTAGCAAAACAGTTAAAACCAAAATATAGCCATTCTTGGGCATTTAAAAGAAATAATACTTAAATGTAACTTAAGATGTACACTTGTGTTAGCCCACTAGAATAAAGACTAAAAGCTACAAAAGAGATTCTTAGGCAAATGTGCCTGATAACTATCAAGAGAAACTGCCAGAGTCAGAAGTTTTAGTCAGTTTAAAGCCTACAGACACAGGTAGGCTTAATCTATGTTTGCTAGTAACAGAAGTATCGAGATCTCTACTAAATGTTGTGTTTACATTCCTGATAACCTGGACAATGTTGAAGTTCCCAAATAAAGGCCTTGTCCTCTCCAGCCTTTGCTAGGCCTTGTTATGGGAACAACTTCTCAGTTCTTCCACCCCTGGTGAGGAATTATTGACTTCTGTCATCTTTATGATATGCATTGGCATGTTCCAGATTCTGCAACATTTATATTGTATCAATCTCATTTCAGTACTCATGTCTTTTTGTTCTTCTCTCATAGAAGCACCCATCCCCAGATGCCTTTACAACCTGCTCTTCCCCAACTGGACTATTACCTTGGACCCCTCAATTGACCCGATTTCTAAAAAGGGAACTCCAAACTGCTTGCTCCACGCTGCCCCCTTCCAGCTTGAAGAAGCCAGATTGGTCATCACTCCCTTTCCCTACAGCAGTAAAGGAGTTCCTAAAATTAGAGGAGTGAATGAAGTCAGAATTGGGGACAGGCAGTCAGTGTAGAAATAGGGGATCAGTCAAATCGAGGAAATGAAGTCCATGAAAACCATCTGCCTTTGGAAGTCTGGAAGGAGAATGGACTTTTTACATCTCACCTGCAAAACCAGCCACAGTCACTTAAGCAGGAAGGAGGGAGAAGTCTTCAGAAAGAACTGGAGAGCAAAAGATTTTCTTATAAAAACAGAAATGAAGGAATGTAATGTATAAAGCTGCTCCCCCGCCCTTTCTGTTGCAGCCATTTTCCCCACCTCCCAACCACTTGTCAATCTGTGAACATCCTAGCTAGCTATTGGTTCATCAGTCAGCTTGCAAGTATCCTTCTCTGATATTGGTCCCCTGTTAGCCCAGCGGAATTCAACTGTTTACTGTAACTACCCAGCCATCTTTTCTCATTCTTCTGTCTCTCCTCCTCACTTTCTCTATCCTCCTGGCTTTCACACTCTCTCTAGCACATGTGCTTTCTCATTCTCTTTCTTTTCCTCTCATTTTCTCTCTTACCCTGCAGGGAGACACTCTGTTTGCTTAATAAACTCCCTTATGTGATTTCCCGTGGCGGGCGTGGTTTCGGTGGGATCCCTTACAATGGGCACTGTATTTACCTTGTTCTTTCCAACATATTTAAAAATATATAGATTGAGGACTGAGTGTGTAAGACATCTTCTGAATTTCTGTTGGTGTTTTGTTTCTTTTCCAGGCACCAAACCCTATAGGAATTCACAGACACTTCGGTTGTCATCAAGTAGTTGTTGAAACTAATTTTTATCGACCTTAATTTATTCTTACCTTACAGAATATAGTTCACTAACTATAGACCGGTGTTATATTCTTCTCTTGTCAAATAAGTGCTACATACTACATCTTTCAAAAAGATACATGGAAAAGATGAAGGCTCTTCTTCAGTGATTCTTGATGTCCATGATGCCCCCCAAGTGGATACAGTGTAGTTTTAAAGCCTGTTTACACATTTTAAGTATTTATTTTAAGATAATGACTTGAATAGATGATATAATATTCTATGTGTTATTCTAAAGAAGTGAATGCTTCACAGTTTGAAAAAGACTGAATAATTACTTAGGGGCTCAAGCATAGTCAATGTAGATTAATTCCTTGTGACCACTCTGTTGTAATCTAAAGCTAATAGACTTTTTTAAATTCTAGATTTTTGGCATATTATGTTTTGATCATTTTCCCATTTAAAATAACAGAGTTATTTATAACTAACTTACCTAATTTGCCTTAAGTCAGTCTGCAGTACTGTACTGTCTAAAAGAATATTCCCTGGGAGAAGAGCTCAAGTTGCCTCCGCCTTCTAACAATGGTTCTGATATCAAGTCTCAGCAAAAAAATAATAAATCAGAAAAGACTGACTGATAATGGCACCTTAAATTAGTGTGAGCCTTTTAACATTTTCACACATTTAATCCTGTTGTGGACTGTAAAATGTATGATTAGGTGCACAGGAAGAAGAGTTGAGGCACGATTAGACTCAGTCTCTTGTATCTCCAGATTCTAGCTTTTTACTGTTACTCATTGATAGAAGTAAAACAAAAAAGGTATTTAATTAAGAGGAACCAAAGGCAAGTGAAAAAACAGCAACTACAGGACTATGTGATGGACAGGAGAACCAACTAGAGACTGCTGTGCAAGAAAAATAACAGATTCCACATAAACCAACAGAAGCTTTCCAACTAATTCCTTTGGACCTGTTTGGACATCCGAGGCACCTCAAGGATTCCACACAGGATGGTCTCTGGAGGTTCCATCCAGGTCCAAGACAGCACATTCAGTGTCCCTATCCAGTGTTTCCAGCCCACTACCACCACTGCACAAAAACTGCCCAATGGCCCATTTCCAGTTATAAGAAGATTGCTAACTAGTACTAGGGAATATACAAAAAGAAAGTAGGGCCAATGTCCCCAGAGGCAACTCTTAATCATGGCTTCCCATTGATTTAAATAAGGCATGTGGAATAAGGACTCACTATGGACTCAGCACTTATGAAATTATTTACATACAATGTCTCTTCTTATCCACCCAACTTCAAGGGTACAAATTAAGATTAGCCTCCTGGCATTAACAGATGAGGAAATTAAGACTTGGAAACTGTAAATAACTTACTGAAAGAGTTCCCACAGCTAGTTTAATGGCAGACCTGGGATTCAAATCTGGTCACACAACTCCAGAAACAGCTCTTGCCAACGTGCTCTTGCCCTTCCCTGGGAGACAGTGCCCCTCCGTGTTTGCAGGACAGGGGGGATTGCAGCACGCCTCACCTGGGTGGCAACGCAGGGCAGGAGCAGAAGTATGGCAAGATGTTTGCTGGTTAGGCTTGAAAGGCTCCTCAATCTCAGCTAAAGAGGCTGGCTGCAGGCCATGCTTCTCTGCAAACTGCGGAAGGGAAATCTAAAGGGTGAAAAGTGAGAGGGATCCAGCACCTCCCAGAAAACGGCTCCTCTGCCAGCAAGGCACTAGTTAAAACTCAGGAGCTAGGAAGTTACGTGATCTAAATGGTGTTTCAGGACGATTAACTTGGCAGCCACGCACAGAACACATGACAGGGAGAAAGGGGCTGCAGGCAAGGAAACCAGTTAGAAGACAATTGCAGACGCTCGTTTCTGAGATGATGAGTCTGAGTCAGAAGAGGGCGGTGAGAACAGGGAATGGAGGGACAACTGTGCATCTTACCGACTACCTACCTGGAAGGAGGAACAGACACACCCTAGGGACCCGCATGGTTGATGATGGCTCTCAGATGGAGACAAGACAGAGGAAAGGGCGCTCCAGGGCCAGCACCAGCTTCACCCCTGCACCCTCGGGCGCTTGCCTCTCCTGCCCATCTTCTCACCAGAGCACGAGCCCTGAGGAGTCGGGGTCCTCCTTGGGTCTGTCACCCCACAGGTCTTCCCACTGCTGACCGCAGGCCTGGTGTTGGATGAACTCAATGAGTATCCCCAGCAGGCTTTTTCCTCTGCCTGAAATGCTCTGTCCCCACTGTCACCTAGAAACTCCACTTAGGAAGATCCTCATCAAGGCTCAGCACCAGGCTCTTCCTCAGGGAGGACTTCCTCTGCCAGGTGGTCTAAATTACCTGTTCCTGTTTTCTCTCCGTAGAAACTTATTTTCACAGTATGTGTTATAATGTGTACTTTTCTAATTTCAATTTGTATTTTCCATTTATTTTTAAATTCCCTCCTGTTCTTTGTTTTTCTGTCTGTCCCCACTAGACTCTAAGATCCCCAAAGTCTATTATCCTTTTCATCTGTGAATTCCCAGCAGCCAGCACTGTGTTGTCCAACAGAAGGAAAATGCAAACCATGTAAGTAATCTTAAATTTTTACTAGTCACTTTTGTAAAAGTGAGAAGAAACTGGTGAAATCTAGCTTAATAATATCTTAATAATATATTCTGTTTCACTAAACATATTCAAACACCGTCATTTAAACATGTGAACGATAGAAAAAAATTTAAACATGGGATCAATTGAAATGATTATTAATAAGAGGTCTTATGATTTTGTTTGTTTGTGCCAAGTCAACATTTTTTGCAAACTGTTGTGAAAAATAAGAACTTAGACTAAGAATTTAAAATCAAAGCTTTGTCATTCATAAGAATGTCACTGCAGGAAGAAGAGCTCACCTGAAGACTACCTTAGAAACTCATCAAAAGCTGGTTTTCTACTGGAAAAATATCCACAGACTCAAAAAATCTCTGGCCTTCTGCCCTTAGAAGGAAAGCCCGGGAATACTGGTTCGGGGACAAGGCAGAGTGTTAACTATGTGACTTCTGTGTGTGTTTCACACTGATAGAACTTTTCAGTGGGAATTTACCACACTTCAAGTGTTCCATAGCCACATGTGGCTGTTTTCTGCCATACTGGACAATGTAGATCTTGCAGGATGCCTGACATATATTACTTAGCTAATAAAGATGGGATGAAAAAGGGAGATAGGAAGAGAAGAAGGCAAAGAATGAGAAAAGAAAGATAACAAAAAGGAAAAGAAACTAACATCTGTTGTATAAATACTATGTTACATTGTTTCATTTATCAATAAATTATGTCAAAAAAATTAAAAGGACTGGGGATGTGGCTAAGTGGTAAAGCATACCTGGGTTCAATCTCTAGTACCAAAATAAACAAATTCACATAATTCTCACATTCTCATGAAGTAAGTATTATTAGAACCACCTTAATCAATAGACACCTATTTGTAGATGTTATTGATCTTGCCGTAGATCATATTTTCTTTTGAGTAAAAAAAGGAGAATTCAGAACACAATCTCCTCCTAACTCCTGCATTCACAGAAGCCTCCATTGCAAGTCAAGTCAAAACAGCTACAAATCTAGGTCTCTCTTTCTCCTCCAGGTGACACATTCCAGGGCTCCTATAAGATATTGTTTTGAATCCCACAGATGTACTCCTTCAAAAAGTGTGGTATGATTACTGCAAGACAATGAGGGGGGCATAAGTATTCACCATCTGGGGTCATCTTGAAAAATGTTTATGAATGAGACTCAATTGCACCTTTAGACTGCTGTCTGCGTGAAACGTCTCGGGTCAGAGCTTTTCAACTTTGCTTTAGCACATTTATGCCCACAGTGGGTAGAGATGGGTCAGCGGGAAACACAAATCCCATTAAGCCCTGACAACCGTCAGGCAACAGTCAGGGGGATCAAGGACTGTGGCAGGCAGATTCTACTGGTCATTGCCCTTTGAAATAAGCTCTCTTTTCTTCATAAATAGTACTGTACCTATCTATTCTGTGACATGAAATGGGTTGGAAAGCACTGAGTGAGAATATAGCAGATGAATGAGCAGCACAAGGAGTAAGGACTTTTACAAAATATTTCATTGTGACCAGGCCGAGTGGATAGAATGTAGAGGAAATGACAGCAGCCAGGGTCTGACCCAACAGTCCTTGCAGGACTGAGGGCTCTCGAATGTAAGTATGGGCCAAGGCCAGCCTATTTAATGTGTTTCTATGAATTCAGATGGAAGATGGAACCCTAGGACCTTGCACCATCAAAAATTAAATAGCAAATATACAAGGGTAAGGCCCAGGCATTCAAGGACAATGTCCTCCTAAAAACCAACAAATCAAAGGAGTGGTGGTGCAATCTCCCTGACAGCCCTGAGAAACAGGCTGGGGGCTAAAGTCAGCCTGCAAACCACTGCCTGGCACCTCCCTTCCTAGCAGCCTATGGTCCAGGAGGAATTAGTCCTTATGAAGACCTCCCAGGAAGGCAAGAAAGGAGGGAAAAGTGGTTGTTATCATAAGTGAAGCTACACGCATTGCCCCACTCTTGACATTTACATTCTACTATTTGTCTTCTCAAGCATAGACCTAAACTTGGTGTTGGACAAAACTGGGCAGATGCATTGCTGCAGAACCACATGCTGCCTGAGAAAGGGCTTAGGAAAGGGGGACTTTTCTCAGAAATCCTCTTCAAACCCAAACAACAAACCAACATTTAAACACAAACACCTCTCCTCGCACTACTGAGTTGGTCAGAAATATATTTGCAATCATAGTAAATAGGTTTACGGCTGTACCAGGTACAGGAAAAGTGCAAGAGCTGAATATAGCAGGGAGGCTCTGGCCACCCCAAGAGGCACCAGGTCAGCCCCCCATGTCACAGCAGCTTTGGATGGCATTGTTCTCTTCCATTAACCTGAATGGACAGGAGGAAGCTAGACCCAGCTGGAACAGAGTGATATGGGGTGGGCAGCTGCAGGGACTGTGTACGTGCTGGAGCTGAGCACTGCCACTGTCCCAGCCACAGAGGCTGCCTCTAAGATCCAGACAAGTCCCACCTAGGCAGGGCAGACACAGAGTAAGTAAAGCTAATCCCCAGCACATCCCGCCTCAGCCAAAGATGCAGACTTCACTTGGACCCCTTCCAACCACATCGCCAGTGGGGAGCTCAGCACATGGCTGAAAGAATTTAAACTCTACTACATTCCAAATTAGAAGACAGAGCTACACTCACCAAACTCTGCCCCAGTTACTAAAGTGATTCTGTAAGGTATTGAAAATAGCTGAAAAGCAGGTATCTCCTTTCATGAGTCAATGAAATGTTTACCCACTCACACTGTACATGGGACCAAGGAAAACTAGGGTGTCATCTTGGTGTGGCCCCATTCCTCGTACTGCAGAGGTTGCTTTCAGATCCCAGCCTGGCAGGGACACCACAATATCCTTGACTTATTTCTGTTCCCTTGTTCTCTACCTCCTGGATCAAAATAGGGAAAGTGAGAGAACTTTCTTCATGAAAAGACCTCTGATCTCACTATTTAGTACAGAAAATGTGAAGGCAGAAACTGCTATTTTCCAAAGTGATGCAAGTATGTTGGCAGCCCGTGCCCACCTACTCCACCCAAGGCACAGAGAAAAGACTAGAAGCAGAGGTCAGCCCCCACAGGGATCACATCAAGTCACATAGTCAGAGGTCTCTGAGGTGGAGAGGGCAGGGCTAGGGTGGTTATGTAAAAGTTGGCACTGCAGGCAGATAGACACCAACTGTATGAGGCCACATAGATAACAGAGCAGAAAGTTTGCTTTCCAGAACCCAGTAGGGTCAGCACAGAGGGGACCTCACCAATTTATCCTTTGTCTGATTATCTCCCGCCACCTTAACACACCCCTAAAGGAAAACCTACAAGCTGTATTTGGAGCTCCTAAACAATAATTGTTTTCAAAGGCCCAAAATGGTGAGGCCTGAGTGAATGAATAACAGGGATGAGAAGGAAGCAACAGGCCCATTGGATGACAACAACAAGAAGGCACTGTCTGCAAATGTGTCCAGACCGCTGCAGGGGAGCTTTCCTGTTGCGCCAACAAAAGCCAGCTGTGTTTAAGCCAGCTGTGTTTAAGCCAGCTGAGTCACCCACGGGACTCAGTCCAGGAAACAGCCTTCCTAAAATACGTGCCAAATTCCATAATCACTTTAATCCTATGTGCTTAGCAGAATTATGGTCACACCCAAAGACAAACTCTTAGTAGGGTCTGTGCCTCCAGTTCTAAGGCCATATGCACAGATGTACTGGGAGCCTCTCCCTCAGGACCAGGGTTTGGTCACATTTCTATCATCAGACAGAATTCAAATAGTCACAGTCCCTGGACCCAAGAAAAACTGGAGACAAACACATCGATGAGAGCACTCCATCTTAACTACTTGTTAGCCCATTCCAGGAAAATTTAAATTTGCTTACAAACACAAATAAGAGTTAGCAACATAAAATAAGGTAAATGAGAAGAATGGGAAACAAAGGAACCTGAGTATTCTGGAATGGGGACAGAAGAAAACTGGCAACAATTTAATGATCTCTGCCTTCACCTTGCCCACCTCATCCTGTCCCTTCTTTACTGGTCCTACATGATCCTAGCTCTCTTGGAAAAGCCACCAAAGACCCGCCCCTTCCCCATTGCTAAATCCAGTGGTCAATTCTGCCCTCATCTTACTTGATTCACTGGCAGAATTCCACAGTACTGACCACAGCCTCCTCTCTGAAAAAATATTCTTCCCTTGTTTTTCCCATTCACTGGCCCCTCCTTGGTTTCTGGTGTCTCCAAACCTCCAAGCTCCTTACGGTTAGGAGTCTGGGGACCTGTTTTTAACTCTTTTCTATCTTCCCTCAGCTCTGGGGGATCTCATCCTGTTCACAGCTTGAAATGCTGTGCCACATGACTGCTTTCCCCAAATACTTATCTTTATCCCAACTTCTCCCCAAGCTATCGAGTCCTGCAATCAACTGTCTACTCAGCTTCTCCACCCAGTGTCTAGCACACCTCTCAAACTACAAACTGGCCAAACAGAGCTCCCAACATCCCCAACTAGATAGGCTCTACCACAGTCCTCCCCACCCATGACAACTCCATCCTCCCTGTTACTCACACCAAAAATTTGAATCATCCTTGACTCCTCTCTTTCTCTCACTTCCCACATCCGACCCATTAGAAAATTCCATTGGCCCCACCTCCCAAATATGCCCCAAATACGCCATTTCTCCATTTCCCCTGCTGCCACGCTGGTCCAGATCTGGACCATCATGATAGTCCCCACAGGGACTCTGCTTCTGCTCTTGCCCCTTTCAGACTTTCTCAACACAGAAGCCACTGTTGTCCTGTTGAGGTAGGCCGTGCCCAGGTCCTCACAAGGGCCCACATGGCCTCCAGGAGTTAGCCCTATCCCTTCTCCCACCTCCCCTCTCCAGACTCTCCTCCCTACTGACAACACTGGCCTTTCTGCTTCTCCTTCAAAAGAGAAGGTAAAGGCTCACCTCTACCTTAGGGCCTCTGTACTTGCTGTTCCTACTGCTTGAACATAGCCTTCCTCTATGACTCTGTCTTAATGTTACTTTCTCAATGAGGCCTTCTCACATCATCTTATTTTAAACTGCCTCAATACCCCATTCCCTTTTCCTGCTTTATTTTTTCCAATAGTAAATCTCCTTTAATACCCTACGTAACTTACTGACCTGCTGTGTTCATTACATCCTCCCTTCCATTGCTAGTATGAATGTTCCATGAATCCTATTTCATGAATGCAGGATTTATTTGTTTTTCTTTACCATTTAATCCTTAGCTTTTAGAGCTATGCCTGGAATATAGTAAGTTTTCAATACAAAAATACTGGATAAATGTATGAATGGGTAGATGGATGGATGAATGGATGGATGGATAGATGGGTGGTTGGATAGAAACTCAGAATGGATAGTGGGACTTATGCATAAGCTGTCAGATTACTAAATGTTCCAGAAGAGGAAGGGAAACATCACAGATATCAATTGAAATAAAATTCATCATTAAAGACACATATCTGCAACATTTAGTATGCCTTTCCAACCACAATGCTGGATTCCAATATAAAATGAAGTGAAATGTCCACAGAATAGTTAGAACTGGGCTAGTCTTAAATTTGCCTTAACCAATCACAACACCCAATAAGCAGACTGGGGGGACACTTGTGACTTGCAGGAGTCAAGACTTGTAGGCCATGCCCCAACGCTGGGGAACAGGGTGGAAGAAGAGTTGATAACTCAAGGGAATTAACTTTTATTATGTTTCTACCATGTGACAATCACTGCACCAGGCTCTTTGCTAACATTATCTCATAAAGTTCTTACCACCCTGGGAAGCTGATATTACATCCATTTTACAAGAAAGAAAACTGAAGATCAGAGAGATTAAGGTACTTGCACAAAAGTTACAAGTATATAGGAGAGTTCAGATTCAAACTAGGTCTATATGAATGAAAACCTTTTTCTCTTTCTGCATTATTATACCGAAAGTTACTCCAGAAATGGCAAACTAACCTTTGGGTGTTTCAGTCCAATTTTACCTTCTGAGTCATTCATTCTGTTTGGTCTCAGTAGATCAAGCACTTTAGGATTGAGGTAGCAGGGATAAGAAAGAAGCAGCTAATATTAGCCTTTGTTTCTTGTTAATGCTGAAAATATTCTGTAATCAAAAAAGAAAAACAATAGTTTGAAAGTTGACACCCTATGTTCAATTTTAAAAACACACACACAGGCACACATGCACATGTGCTTGTGTGTGTGTGTGTGTGCCAAAAGCAACTAGTAAGAAAATACAGTACTGCACTAAACTTACCACACTTTTACCTTTGGCCACGTTCCCCAGGAGTCATGAGTGGATGTGCTGCTCAGAGGCTCCCAATTCTGGCAAGTGTTGCTCAGTGCTCAAGAAAAGCCTATTTCACCAGCATCAGCCTTGCAACAGCCTAGAGAAATCCCTTCTCTTCCTCCTACTCACATGTTTCTCCTTGGGTGTTGTACTCACTGCCAGTGGCCTCCACCTCCACCCAACCTACAGAAACCTGGCCCGTAGCACCCTGCAATTAATGTCGTCAGACACACAAGTCTGACTGTCAACCCACCTGTCAATCTCCCAGCTCACCTGAAGACACTAAGGAGCCTCTATTAGCAGTGTTTCTCCCATTACTATAGTAACTACACGCATTTATTTTTTCACTCACCCCATGTCTGTCTCCTAATTAATCGTTTTTGTAAAATTGTTCAACCGTTCAACTTAAATATCTAGGGTGTGAGCAAGAAGTTAAAGGCTCCCACAGGGAACAGCCACCCCCCACATGGCTTTGCTTATCTTACCTGGACCAACCTACCAAGCCAACCAGCTTACATTCATTCCAACACACAAGGCGAGTAGATAATGCCCCGGACTGCACCCCTAACCTGAGCTGCACATTCGAAGCTTGAGAAATCTCAGGAATGAAGACTCATAGAATTGCTGCTCCTTCCAGCATTTGGACCTAGCAGCCAATAATTTCTTAGTTTTGCCTAAGAAATGAGACCAATTAGGTAAGTGTGGACTGCACCTATGAAACGTGAGAGTGTGAGGGTGTGCTGTCCTATTAGGAAAAAAAAAAAAAAACATTTATCCAAGGATATTTCAAAACTGCTTTGTTTCAAGGGACAGAAGCAATGCAATGTTGCCAAAACCTGGGTCACCCTTTTAACTCCAGGTTCTAAATTAGTATACAAATTATTCTAGGCAAGGAAGAAATCTCAGAAAATCCTCTATTAAAAGAAATTAAACATTAAATTAATTAAGATAAGAAAAAGGACAGCAGTTTCATTAGAGGCTCGTGTGGATACATAAACTTGGTGGAAGGTGATAAAAGAGGCCCTTGAGTGTATTTTCTCACTTGTGTTATACTTGAGAGACCTGAATGCCTACAGGCAGAACCAACCACATAATTTGTGGACCCAGAGAAAAATGATCCTTCTAGTATATGTCTAATAAAGTTTTCAAAGAAGATTGACGTGGTTGTTTCCTCCTCTTTCTGTTTCCTAACCTGCATTCATTCCCTTTCGAGCCGCTAAGACACTCAGTGGACCCAACCAGCTGACCTGACCCACCACCACTACCTACCTCAGTCAAAGTCCACTTCCCTGGGGATTCTTAACATTGAAATAGACTAAACAGCACTAGTTTGCTCCTCCAAGGAATGTAAGCAAAGCCATAGGTATATAACTGCTCCTGGAGGGGAGGGCTGTCAGTTAGCACTGGAAATTGACTACAGTGAAAAATGGATTCCAGAGACTAGGGAGAAAAACAAGAAAAGTAGAGTATCCCAGGTCCAGGCACCCAGCACCTCAGTTGCAGGAAAGGGACTCTCCCCTTTGAAAAGAGAAAGGGTCACAGGCTACCAGCAGAAGGCTACCAGGAACATCCAAATGCCTTAAATAAGTAAGTGGCATGGGGTCTACATTACAACCTAGCCTTAGAGAAGAAACACACTGCATTTCTTGACAAACCCACTGAGTACTATAGCCAGGAACCATCTTCAGAAGGGTCCTATTATTAGAACTAAACTGTTCTGGGGTTCAGAAAACCCAGCATAATCAAATTTCAGAGTCCCTGTGGATACTCTGCCACACTGAACGGGTGGGCAGCAGCCACACCTGACAGTTATGGTTTGGAAGAGAGTCTCTGTCACAAATCCATTGAGAGGCACTTCTGTGGGAAGCACAGGTTGCAACAGGATAGGAAGTAGAGAGCCCAGAAGCTCAGTGATCCTGGCTTCTGTGACATGAAGCAACATCAGTCACGTATTGTCTAGTGCAGGGGCCAGGTGTGAAGGCACCACCAGGAACTGGTTAGCAAATTGCCTAGTTCCCACAACCCTCCTCCAGGATGGAACATGCTGGTTCAACTGCTCCCCAACCCTCGGAGGCATTTTGGGGATCCACCACAGCTTGGATATGGGCCACATCCGTGGATGCACAGCCTAAATCATTTCAGAAAGAATACACCTCCAACATGGCCAAAAGTCCCTTAACCTGTTCAGTGACAAAAACAGGGAGTGAACAGCCTGCTTTCTGCCCCAACTCCTTTGGCAAGATTTGAGAGAAATTTCAGCAAACTGCTGCTACGACCAACTCTCCCACCCCATACCTGGCAGATTCTAATCATATCCAGAGAGGAGTGTTTCTAAGCACCTTGGTCAAGGGGAATTTTTAACTCATAATTTTTTAAAACCTTTGTTTTATTCTCTATTATTTCTTTTATTTCTCATTTTTTTCTACGGTTATTTATGTTTTAATTCTTTAAGTGGGAATTTTTTTTCTCTCTTCTCTCTCAATCCACCCCCTCATTTTATTTCTGGGTGGGGGAGTCCTAGGGATTGAACACAGGGCCTCAAGCATGATAGGCAACTGCTGTTCCTTAAAGTTACACCCCATCCCTCCATTTTTATTTATATTTGTCTTGTTTGACCCCTCTTCATTCTCCTTTTTATTTTGTTTGTCCATTTTAACCCATTACTGTTGTTATTGTTGTTGTTACTATTATTCTCTCTTCCTTTCTCTTTTCCTGGTGTCAGGATCAAATTAAGGGCCTCACACACATTGGGCAAGTGCTCTGTCTCTGAGCTACACTCCCAGCACAGGTGAGAAGAATTAAGCCCAGCTCTGGCCACAACCCAGTCCCGCCTGAACCCTGACAGACAAGGTTCACATGACACTTTCACCTGAAGAAAACAAGGGACATAAATTCCTAGCTGTTTCAGACCCTTCACCATGATTGAAACAGCCAATATCAGATTCACTTTCAAGTAACAGAACCAGTTCAAACAGTGCCTGTGGAGTGAGAGGGGCTTCACTCCCATGGGCACCCCACATACGCTTCAGTCTACACCACACCAGGTGAATTACCAGAGGAACACCATTCTGGCGAGCCCTACATAGAAAGCAGATTGCTCACACTCTAATAAGTACACATTGTGTCAAACCCTGCAAATCACAATGAAAGAATAATCTCCCCAGGGAGATTATACGCCAAAGGTAATTGAAATTAAATTCACACTACAGGAAATATTGATATCACAAGAAACATCATAAGAGAAGGCTGCTTATTAAGAAGGTCCTCACATAAAAGTGGAAGAGATATCTGCTCCAAAAGAAGCTCAAATCAGCACAGAAACACAATGCGGGGGGAGATGCTATCACACCTCTTAAACTTCACAATTCCATAGTAACGAATCCCAAATATATTGAAGTGGATGAAATGACAAATAAAGAATTCTAAAGAATTATCTCTAAAAAGATCAATGAATGCCAAGAGAACATGGAAACCTTGAAAATAAAAGCATAATCAAAAGGATTTTAAAATATTTTTAAAAAACTCAGTTGAAAGGCCTCACAATAGACCAGATCAGGCAGAGGAAATTATAGTGAGGTTGTTGAATCATCACACTCAGAGAGTAATAGAAACAAGTTGGAAAGAATGAACAGAACACGAGATACATTGAAAGATCAAACTTACAAATAACCAGAGTAGATATGGGGAACTACAGGTTAGAAGTTATAGAAAGACTGGATATGGGAACTACAGGCTAAAGTATAGAAAACCTATTCAGTGGAATAATGGCATCAAATTCTGCAAATCTAAAAGACATGAACATTCAGGCATGGAAGCCATTTTGAGCCCCCAAATAACATGACAAGAAAAGAACCTCTCCACAAATATTGTAATTAAACTGCCAAAAAGGTCATAACAAAGAAAGAATATTAAAAAGTTGCAAGAAGCGCCAAATCATATTTAAAGGCGATTGCATCAGAATGATAGTAGATTTCTCAACAGAAAGGCCAGGAAGGCACGCAATGATGAATTTCAAGCTCTGAAAGAAAATAACTGTCATCTAGTTTACTATACCAAGTAAAGTTATTTTTCAAAATCAAAATTAAATAAAGACCTTCCACGATAAGTATAAAGCAAGGAAATCTATGACCACTAAACAAACATCACAAAAGATACTTAAGGGAATCTTAACCTGGAAGAAGTATAAGCACAATCAATGTGAGCATAGAAGAGAATAAATTTCACTAGAGTAATAGATAAGAAAATGAGAATTGGGAAACAATCGAGCATAACAGAAAATTATCTAATTTCTAATATAAGTAAGAATGGAAAAATGAACTTAAGATCATCAAAATAGCCCAAGGAATACTTACAAAATGACAGGAAGAAATGCATGCCTGTCAGTAATCACCCTGAATGTAAATGGTCTTAATTCTCCAATTAAAATATGTAGAAGGGCTAACTGGATTAGAAAACAAGATGCAACAATCTGTTGCCTATAAGAAACTCACCTCAACAGCCAACATGTACACACACTGAAAGAGAAAGGATGGAGAATAATATGCCAAGCAAATGGAATCTAAAAGCAAGCATGAGTATTTATGTTCATATCTGACAACAGACTTCAAGCCAAAAATCACTTAAAAGAGAGAAAGAAAATCACTACATACTAATAAAGGAAAAATCATTGAGAAGATATAATAATTATAATAATATATGCACCCAAAATCATGAAACACTACTGGAAATAAAGGGGAAAGACAAGTGAGAGACTTCAATATCACACCCCTCAACAGATCATCTAGACCAAAAAAAAAAAACCAAAAAAAACAAAAACCCAGAGTTTAAATTACACTACAGATCAAATGAACTTAACAAACATATACAGAATATCCCATTCAAGAGTTGAAGAATGCATATTCTTTTCTTCAGCAAATGAAATTTTTTTCAAAAATATCATATATAAGACCATATAGCAAGTCTTAACAAATTCCAAAAAATGAAATAATTTCTTGCATCTTATCAGATCATAATGGAATAAAACTAGAAATCAACAGTAAGAGACATTACAGAAATTTATACACATACAGGAAGATTGAACAATACATTTTTTAATAAATGGTGGGTCACTGAAGAAGTCATAAGACAAATTTTAAAATTCCTAGACTCAGAGGAAAATGAAGACACATTATATTACAACCCATGAGATATAGAAAAAGAAATATAAGAGGGAGGCTGAAACTGATAAGTGCAAAACTTTTAAAAACAGAGGTATCTCGAATAAATAATCTAACAATACATTTCCAGGTCTTAGAAAAACAAGAATTAACAAAACTCAAAATCAGTAAAAGGAAAGAAATAATAAAGGTCAAGGCAAAAATAAATACTAAAAGAACAGTACAAAGGATTGACAAGACCAAGACTTGATTCTTTTAAAAGGTAACAAAATTGAAAAACTCTATTATGGATTGTACCTGGAATATTGCCCCAGAGGCCTTTTGCTGAAGATTTGGTCCCCATCTAGTGGCACTCTTTGGAGGGCAATGAAACTTTAGGAGATGGAACCAAGCTGAGGAAGTAGGTCACTGAGAGTGTGTCCTTAAAGAGTCTATATTCATCCTCAGCCCCACTCTCTTTCCCTCTCCCCCACCCTGCCCCCATCTCCCTCTCTTATCCTCTGCTTCTACTTGCCATGAGGTGAATAGTTACCTTCCTCAGACCCTCTCTACCATGAGGGCAGAAACAACACTGCAGGCCCAAAAACAACAGAGTCAAGTGACCATGAACTGAAATCTCTGAAATTGTGGGTCGAAATAAACCTTCCGTCCTTTAAAATTGTTTTTCTTAGGTATTTTGGCCACAGTGATTGAAAGCTTACTAACAGAAAATTGTTATCAGAAGTGAAGTGGAATTGTTGCTGATTAATGGATAATGGTATGTATACACAATGGAATATTACTCAGTCTTAAAGAAGAATAAAAGTATGGCATATTCCAGTAAATGGATGGAACGGAGAATATTACGCTAAGTGAATAAGCTAATTCTGAAGATGTGTGAATACTAATTCACAATGGGGGAGGGAATAGAGGTAATTTGAACTAGACAGAGGGAAGTGAAGGGAGGGGAGGGGGCATGAGGTAGGAGTGATAGTAGAATGAATTGGACATTATTACCCTATGTGCACATATGATTACATGACCTGTGTAACTCTATGTCTTGTAGGACCAAATGAGAAGTTATACTCCATAAATGTATGATGCGTCAAAATGTATTCTATTGTCATGTATGAGGACATCTCAGGAATCAGTGAGACCCACCCTCTCCTAAGCTTAAAGTTGTAAAGGTATAAACTTTTCATTTGAGAAGAGAACCCCTGGCATCCTGTTGCACTGGGCAACATAAGATGTTGTTTCTTTAGGATCTGTTTCCATCATGCTCCGTCAGTGATAACCCTCAGACGCTGCTGCAGCTGTGATCCGAGTAGGCCTACCCACTGATGAAGGCGTCACAGGCAATGTTAGTTCCACAGGCATGCAAAATGTAATGATTATGAGATCATGGAGGTTTCCACCCAAATTTCAAAGGAATGCCTGGGAGGCCTGATAATGTGTGACAAGGTCAAAATCCATTCAGGAAGCCCTGAAAGGTTTGTTGCATGAAGGCTGACAGTGAAATCACAGATGCAATGGAGACCCCAGTAACTTAGACATACCAGGAATATAGACTATCTCCAAGGAAAGTCACAGGAATTGAGTGAAGCCTGCCCAAGAGAGTGTCCCTTGTGCACTGCAGACAACAAGGCCTTAGCAGCAGGGCTTCCCAGTCCCTTTGGGGCCCAATCCTGCCACCCCATGCCTCAGATGCTGAACACGGGGCTCTTGGATTTAATGGTTTTCTCTACTGGGTTTTGATCTTGCTTTAGGTCCAATCCTTCCTTAGTATTCACCTGTTCCTCTCTTTTTGAATGGGATGTTGACCCCTGTGCCATGGAATGTTGAATGTAACTTGCAAGTATATAACTTGCTTTTCATTTTCACAGGGACTCAAAGCTCAGAGTTCACCATGCTGCTACTCAGAGGAGGCTTTGTATTTTGACTTTTGAGTTATGCTGAAACTCTTAAGGCTATGGAGACTCTTGGAAATGGACTGAAAGCATTTTGTGTTATGAGATGGTCATAAGCTTTTGGGGGCCAGGAGCAGAATATTATATTGTGTATCTGGAATGTTCATGTGTTGAAGGCTTGGTCCACAGCTGGTGGAACACTTCCAACAGGGAAGGTGGTCGGTGGTGGAAATTTTAGGAGGTGGTGCCTACGTGAAGGAAGTAGGTCACTGAAGACATGTTTTTGAGGGGTATTTCTGATATTCTCTCTCTCTCTCTCTCTCTCTCCCGCCTCCCATCCCTCCCTCCTTCTCTCCCTCTCCCTCTTCTCCCTGCTAGTTACAAATTATGAGGTAAGCTTCCCCATGCCTTCTCCTCTACACCTCTAGTGATGCTTTGCCTCACTGCAGGCCCAGAAATAAGAAATAATAACCTTATTTTATTATTTTTAAGAAATAATAACCTTATTTTCTTATTTTTAAGAAAAAAGAAATAATGACCATGGACAGAAACCTCTGAAGCTATTAGGTAAAGTAAGTCTTTCCTCTTTTTAAATTGTTTTTCTCAGGTATTCACTCTCTCTGCTTCCAGCTGCCATGTGGTGAGTAGCTTCTCTCCCCGCGTCCTCTCTACCATGATGTTCTGTCTCACTGAAGGCCCAGAAACATTGAATCCAAGTGATCTTGGACTGAAAATTCTGAAACTGTGAGCCAGTTTAAATTTATTTTAAATTTATTTCTCAGATATTAATGACAGTGGTAGAAAGTTGACTAACAAAACCTTTATCTAAACTAACCAAAAAGAAAGAGAGTCAAGACCCAAATAAATAAAATTAGAAATTATAAAAGGGTTATTACAATTGAGGCCCCTGAAATTCTTAGAGTCATTAGGGAATCTTTTGAAAAACTTTATTCCAATAAAATTAGAAAATCTACAAAGAAATAGACAAAATTTCTGGACAGATATGACCTTCAAAAATTAAGCAAGAATATGTGAAAAAGCATAAATAAATTGATAACAAGCAATAGATTGAAGCAGTTATAAAAAGCATCCCAAAAATAATTCAGATCACCTCACTGCTGAATTTTATCAGACTTTTAAAGAACTAATACCAATGTTCCTCAAATTATACCAGAAAATAGGAAGGGAGGGATTTCTTCCAAACCCTTTCTACAAAGCCAGTATTACCCTGCTTCCAAAACCTGGTAAGGAGACACACAAACACAACAAACATTCTTGATGAATATAGATGTAAAAATTCTCAATAAAATATTAGCAAAACAAATTCAACACAACATTTAAAAGGTCATACACCATTACCAAGTTTATATAATTCCAAGGATGCAAGGATGGTTCAACATATACAAACCAATACACATAATATACCATGTAAACAGAATCAAGTATAAACACCACATGATCATCTCAATAAATTCAGGAAAAAACTTCAACAAACTTGACATTCTTTAATGATTAAAAAAAACCTTGAATAAATTAGGTACAAAATAATCAGACCTCAAAATACTAGACTATATTTAACAAACCCATAAACATCATACTGGGAGTGGGGGACAAAAGCATTTCCTCTAAAATCAGAAATAAATCAAGGGTGTCCTCTCTCATCACTTTTATTTAGCATAGTATATAAAAGAAAGTTTAGCCAAAGCAATTATACAGAGAAAGAAATAAATGTGACATAAATAGAAAATGGAAAATAAATTACCCTTGTTACAGATGATATTATTCTCTATTTAGAAAGATCTAATGACACCACCAAAAGATTCTTAGAATTGATAAATTCAACAAATTAGTGGCATAAAATTGCATATGAAAATCACTACTTTTTCTATATACCAATAATGAACTTATAGAGAAAGAACTCAGAAAAGAAATACCATTCACAATATCCACCCAAAAAAATTATCTAGGAATAAGTCTAATTAAAGATCTGAAAGATCTCAATCATGAAAATTATAAAATTTTGAGAAAATAAATTGAAGAAGACACTGGAAAATGGGAAGACCTCTCATATTCTTAGATTAGGAAAATTAACAGGTTAAAATGTCCATACTGTCCAAAGAAATCTACAGACTCATTGCAATTCCCATCAAAATATCCATGACAGTTTTTCAAGCTGGTGGACTAGAGGGTGGCTGCATTTCATGTTGCTCCAGGACTCAGGATTCAAAAGAGGAGATATTGAGAGACTTGGGACCAACTCAAAGCAGCTGGGTTGAGTCTCTCCCATTGGGGAGGTGTCCTGAATAGGGTGGTAGTCCAGGAACACAGGGAACTTTGAGAAGTAGAGCTGCCCCAAGTGAGACACCCCTCCCCCCTGCTGGAGCAGTGAACTTGGACAACTGGGAGCTCATAGAGGAGGCTGCTCAGCATAGCGCTTGGACTCCGAGCAACACTGGGGCTCCGGGCGGTTTGCCTGGAGGAGGAGCTGCACGGAGAGATGTTTGGACTCAAGAGCAACCACTCCTGAACACCGGGGCCTGCCCTGGGAGGAGGAGGAGGAGTGCTGCGGGTTGCTTGGACCTCGGAGCGACTGCACCAGGCTACAGGCGGTTGCACCAGAGGAGGAGCTGCGCGGTGAGCTGTTTGGATTCAGAGAGACCGCTCCTGCACGCTGCGGGGGCTGCCCAGGAAGAGGAGGAGGAGGAGCGCGGCGGGTCACTTGGACTCACAGTGACTGCAGCAGAGCTCCAGGCAGCTGCTCAGAGGAGGAGGCGAGTGATGAGTTGGACTCAAAGCAACCGCTCCTGAACACTGGGGGGGCTGCCTGGAGGAGGAGGAGGAATGGGGCGAGTCACTTGGACTCGGAGTGACTGCCCAGGGCTACGGGCAGTTGTCGGGAGGAGGAGGCACGCAGTGAGTTACTTGGACTCCTAGTGACCGCACCGGAACACCGGGTGGCTTTCAGGAGGAAGAGGCATGCAGTGGGTCGCTGGGACTTGGAGCGACTGTATGGGGCTCCAGGTGGCTGCTCAGAGGAGGGGCCGTGTAGCTAGGCAATTACGTGCAGAGCAGGGTCCCAGGACCTAGGAGGCTTCTTGGTGGAAGAGCTGCACAGAGACATGCTTAGCGGCGGAGCAAAGGTTCCAGGACTGCGAGCAGATTCTCTGAAGAGAGGCAGCCTAAGGAGACTCGTCTGCGAAAGGTGAGGCTCCCAGGCCCAGGAGGTAGGTCCGGGCCCCTGGGAACGTTGCAGAGGAAGGCAGCCCAGCCCAGGCGGTAGTTGTAGATTGAGGGGAACCTCTAGGAGGGGAACTGACCAGCGAGACCTCCCCACCAGGTGAGTCTTCCCTACCGGGTGAGGTTTTCCCAAACGGATGGTAAAACCACAGACACAGGCCCAAACAGGCCTTGCCTCAGCCCGCAGCCTAGTTCCCCTTTGGATGACACTTGGTCAACAAGTGGAGGCACCTCTGCCCACTAGCAGGGAATATACCCCACCTGGAGGCCACCACCCCTAGAGAGGCAGCTTCCTTGTGGAGCACCGCATTATCAACTTCCTCCAAGACTTCAGCCTACTGAAGGCTAAGAGGGGATATACTAGAAATCTTCAGGGACATTATAAGTCAATAGAGGAAATCTTCAGTATCTCAGCGGTCCACTGATACCTGAACAATATGAAAAAACAAGGGAAGAAAATGCCCCAAACAAATCTAGATGTTACATCAATAAAACCCAATGACAGCATGGCAGAAGAAATGACAGAAAAGGAGTTCAGAATGTACATAATTAAAATGATCAGGGAAGCAAACGATGAGATGAAAGAGCAAATGCAGGCAATGAATGATCGCACCAATCGACAGTTAAAAGAGCAAATACAGGAAGCAAAAGATCATTTCAATAAAGAGTTAGAGATATTGAAAAAAACCAAACAGAAATCCTTGAAATGAAGGAAACAATAAACCAAATTAAGAACTCCATAGAAAGCATATCCAATAGGATAGAACACCTGGAAGACAGAACCTCAGACATTGAAGACAAAATATTAAACCTTGGAAACAATGTTGAACAAACAGAGAAGATGGTAAGAAATCATGAACAGAATCTACAAGAACTATGGGATATCATCAAAAGGCCAAATGTAAGAATTATTGGGATTGAGGAAGGCATAGAGAAACAAACCAAGGGAATGAACAATCTATTCAATGAAATAATATCAGAAAATCTCCCAAATCTGAAGAATGAAATGGAAAATCAAGTTCAAGAGGCTTATAGGACTCCAAATACACAAAATTACAACAGACCCACACCAAGGCACATTATAATGAAAATACCTAACATACAAAATAAAGACAGGATTTTAAAGGCTGTGAGAGAAAAGAACCAAATTACATTCAGGGGGAAACCAATACGCATATCAGCAGATTTTTCAATCCAGACCCTAAAAGCTAGAAGGGCCGGGAACAACATTTTTCAAGCCCTGAAAGAAAATGGATGCCAACCAAGAATCTTATACCCGGCAAAACTTACCTTCAAATTTGACGATGAAATAAAATCCTTCCATGATAAACAAAAGCTAAAAGAATTTACAGAAAGAAAGCCAGCATTACAGAACATTCTCAGCAAAATATTCCAAGAGGAAGAGATGAAAAACAAAGAAGCAAATCAGCAAAGGGAGGAATTATCCTAAAGGAATTGTCAAATAAAGGAGGAACCACGTTGTATCAAATAAATAAAAAATAAATAAATAAAATTTAAAAAATGAACCAAATAACCGGGAAACCAAATGATATCTCAATAATAACCCTGAATGTTAATGGACTGAATTCAGCACTCAAAAGACATAGACTGGTAGATTGGATTAAAAGAAAGATCCAACAATATGTTGTCTGCAAGAGACTCACCTCATTGAAAAAGATAACCAGAGACTAAAGGTGAAAGGATGGGGAAAAACATACCATGCCTTGGGACTCAGCAAAAAAAGTTGTAATATCCGTCCTCATTTCAGATAATGTGGACCTCAAGCCAAAGTTAGTCCATAAGGGATAAAGAAGGTCATTTCATACTGCTTAAGGGAAGCATAAATCAGCAAGAATATAACAATCATAAACATCTATGCCCCAAACAGTGGCTCATCCATGTATGTCAACCCAATCCTTCTCAATTTCAGAAACCAAATACACCATAACACAATAATACTAGGTGATTTTAACACGCCTCTCTCATCACTGGACAGATCTTCCAGACAAAAATTGAACAAAGAAACCATAGATCTCAATAACACAATCAATAATTTAGACTCAACAGACATTTATAGAGTATATCATCCAACCAAGAGCGAATACACTTTCTTCTCAGCAGCACATGGATCCTTCTCTAAAATAGACCACATATTATACCACAAAGCTAATGTTAGCAAATACAAGAAGATAGAGACACTACCTTGTATTCTATCAGATCATAATGGATTGAAGTTAGAAATAAATGAAAGAGTAAAAAACAGAAACTACTCCAACACCTGGAGATTAAACAATATGCTCTTACATGATGAATGGATAACAGAAGATATTAGGAAGGAAATTAAAAAATTCTTAGAGGTAAATGAGAACAAAGAAACATCATATCAAAATCTCTGGGACACTATGAAAGCAGTACTTACAGGGAAATTTATTTCATGGAGCGCATTTAATAAAAGAAGTAAAACTCAACAAATAAACGACACCTAACACTACAGCTCAAAGCCCTAGAAAAAGAAGAACAGACCAGCACCAACAGCAGTAGAAGACAGGAAATAGTTAAACTCAGAACTGAAAAGAAACAATACAAAAAATTGACAAAATAAATAGTTGGGTTCTTTGAAAAAATAAACAAAATTGATAAACCCTTAGCTACACTAACAAAGAGAAGATGAGAGAAAACCCAAATCACTAAAATTCGGAATGAACAAGGAAATATCACAACAGACACGAGTGAAATACGAAACATAATTAGAAGCTATTTTGAAAATCTATACTCCAACTAAATAGAAAAGTTTGAAGACATCAACAGGTTTCTAGAGACATATGAATTGCCTAAACTGAACGAGGAGGACATACACAATTTAAACAGACCAATTTCAAGTAATGAAATAGAAGAAGTCATCAAAAGCCTACCAACAAAGAAAAGTCCGGGACCAGATGGGTTCTCAGCCGAGTTCTACAAAACCTTTAAAGAAGAGCTCATTCCAATACTTCTCAAAGTATTCCATAAAATAGAAGATGAGGGAACCCTCCCAAACTCATTCTATGAAGCCAATATCACACTGATACCTAAACCAGACAGAGACACATTGAGGAAAGAAAATTTCAGACCAATATCCTTAATGAACATTAACGCAAAAATTCTCAACAAAATTTTAGCAAATCACATACAAAAACATATTAAAAAGATAATGCACCATGATCAAGTGGGTTTCATCCCAGGGATGCCAAAGTTGGTTCAACATCAGGAAATCAATAACTGTAATTCACCATATCAATAGACTTAAAGTCAAGAATCACATGATTATTTCAATAGATGCAGAAAAAGCATTTGATAAAATAAGCACCCCTTCATGCTCAAAACACTAGAAAAAATAGGGATAGTGGGAACATTCCTTAATATTGTAAAGGCCATTTATGCTAAGCCCATGGCTAATATCATTCTAAATGGTGAAAAACTGAAAGCATTCCCCCCTAAAAACTGGAACAAGGCAGGGATGCCCTCTTTCAATATCGTCCTTGAAACTCTAGCCAGAGCAATAGACAGACCAAAGAAATTAAAGGGATATGAATAGGAAAAGAAGAACTCAAACCATCCCTATTTGCTGATGGTATGATTATATACTTAGAGGAACCAGGAAAATCCACCAGAAAACTTTTAGAACTCATAAGTGAATTCTTTAAGGTAAAGTAGCGGTATATAAGATCAATGCACATAATCTAATGCCTTTTTATACATAAGTTGATGAATCTTTGGAAAGAATAATTAGGAAAACTACCCATTCACAATAGCCTCGAAAAAAATAAAATACTTGGTAATCAATCTCAAAAAGAGGTGAAAGACTTCTACAATGAGAACTATACAACACTAAAGAAAGAAATTAAAGAAAACCTTAGAGATGGAAAGATTCTTCCATGTTCTTGGATAGGAAGAATTAATATTGTCAAAATGGCCATACTACCTAAAGTGCCATACAGATTCAATGCAATTCCAATTAAAATCCCAATGACGTACCTACAGAAATAGAGCAAGCAATTATGAAATTCATCTGGAAGAATAAGAAACCCAGAATAGCCTAAAGCAATCCTTAGCAGGAAGAGTGAAACAGGGGGTATCGCAATACCCGATCTTCAACTCTACTACAAAGCAATAGTCAACAAAAACGGCATGGTATTTGTAACATCAATGGTACAGAATAGAGGACACGGACACCAAACCCAAATAAATACAATTTTCTCATACTAGACAAATTGGCCAACCAAAAATATGCAATGAGAAAAAGATAGCCTCTCAACAAATGGTGCTGGGGAGCAATTGAACATCCATATGCAACGAATGAAACTAAACCCATATCTTCTACCCATGCACGAAACTAAACTTAAAAATGGATTAAGGACCTGCAGAATCAGACCAGAGACCCTGCAGATTATAGAAGAAAAAGTAAGGTCCCAGATCTTCAACATGTCGGCTTAGGTCCAGATTCCTTAACGGGCACTCCCATAGCACAAGAAATAAAAGCAAGAATCAATACACTGGGATAGATTCAAACTAGAAATCTTTCTCCTCAGCAAAGGAAAACTATCAGCAATGCGAAGAGAGAGCCTACGGCAGTGGGAGGAAAATCTTTGCCAATCATACTTCAGATAGAGCACTAATCTCTAGAATCTATAAAGAACTCAAAAACTTCTACACCAAGAATACAAATAATCCAATCGACAAATGGGCTAAGGAAATGAATAGAACTTTCAATCAGTAAGAAGATCTACAAGCAATCAACAAACATATGGAAAAATGTTCAACCATCTCTAGTAATAAGAGAAATGCAAATCAAAACCACCCTAAGATTCCATCTCACTCCAATTAGAATGGTGATTATCAAGAATACAAGCCAACAACAGGTGTTGGCGAGGATGTGGGAGAAAGGTACACTCATACATTGCTGATGGGGCTGCCAAATTAGTGCAGCCACTCTGGAAAGCAGTGTGGAGATTCCTTAGAAAACTTGGAACTGGAACCACCATTTGACCCCAGCTATCCCACTCCTTGGCCTATACCCAAAGGACTTAAAATCAGCATACTACAGAGATACAGCCACATCAATGTTCATAGCTGCTCAATTCACCAATAGCCAGATTGGTGGAACCAACCTAGATGTCCTTCAATTGATGAATGGATATAAGAAACTGTGGTATATATATACAATGGGAATATTACTCAGCCATAAAGAATGATAAAATTATGGCATTTGCAGGCAAATGGATGAAATTGGAGAATATCATGCTAAGTGAGATAAGCCAATCTCAAAAAACCCAAGGACAAATGATATCGTTAATAAGTGGATGATGACAAATAATGGGGAGAGGGAGGGGTTAGTGTTAGGGTCAGAGTTAGGGTTAGGGAGGGGGGCAAGTATGGAGAAAGGAAGGACTGAATAGAGGGAAAAGAGGGGTGGGGGGCGGGGGGAAGGGAAAAAATAACAGAATGAATCAAACAACATTACCCTATGTAAATTTATGATTACACAAATGGTATGCCTTTATCCATGTACAAACAGAGAAGCAACATGTATCCCATTTGTTTACAATAAAAAAAAAACCAAAGCACGAATGATCTCACTGATAAGCAGATGATGACACATAATGGGGGGGAGGGGGCAAGAATGGAGGAAGGAGGGACTCTATAGAGGGAAAAGGGTTGGGGGGAAGGGAAAAATAACAGAATGAATCAAGCAACATTACCCTTTGTAAATATATGATTACACAAATGGTATGCCTTTACTAATGTACAAGCAGAGAATCAACATGTATCCTATTTGTTGACAATAAAAATAAAATTTAAAAAATATTATACAATATATAATATACTGTATGTAATCATATAGAACTATTATACAGCATTTAATAATATGCTGTAATAAAGGTTATTCAAAACTTAAGAAAAAAATCCATGACATTGTTCAGAAAACTAGAAAAAATAATCCTAAAATTCATGTGGAACCACAAAAGACCCTGAATAGCTAAAGCAATCCTGAGCCTAAAAGAACAGAGGTACAGGAATCACAACATCTGATTTCAAAACATACTACAGCATTTATGGTAACAAAAACAGAATGAAAATTGATATAAAAACACAACAGAGACACAAGTGGAACAGAACAGACAACCCAGAAATAAACCCATGCAATCTAAGCCAACTGTTTCTTGACGAGGTGCCATCCCTGGGAAAACTGGGTAGCCCACATGTAGAAGTTGGACAGTAAACTCATATTTATCACCTGTACAAAATAACTTAATATGGATCAAATAGACATGAACCTTGGCAACTACTAAAAAAATGCTTTCAAGATATTGGACAAGCAACAATTTCTTGCAATAAAACTCCAATAGCTCAGGAAATAAAGCAAGAATTGGCAAATGGAATTATATCATGTTAAAAAGTTTCTTCACAGAAAAGGAAACAATCAACAGAGTGAAGAAACAATCTACAGAATGAGATAAAATCTTTGTCAGCTATTCATTTGATAGAGGATTAATATACAGAATATAAAAGAAATTCAATAAAAAATAAAAATACAAATAATTCAATTTAAAAATTGATCAATGATCTGAATAGACACTTCTCAAAAGAAGAAATACAAATGATTAATAAATATGTGAAAAAGGCTCAATATCATTACCCATCAGGACAATGCAAATCAAAACTACAATCAGAATGGCTATCACCCCACCTTCCAAAATGCTGACAAGGATGTGAAGAAAAAGGAATGCTTGTGCACTGTTGGTGGAAATGTACGTTAGTATTGCCACTCTAATAAACAGTGTGGAGATTCTTCAAAAAACGGAGAATAGAACTACCATATGATATAGCTATTTCACTTCTGGGTATATACACAAAGGAAATAAAGTCAGCACACAAAAGAGATATCTGCATGGCCATGTTTATTGTGGCACTATATGCAATAACCAAGATACAGAATCAAACGAGGTGCCCATCAACAGGTGACTGGATAAAGAAAATATGGCATATATACACAATAGAATACTACTCAGTCACAAAGAATGAAATAAGCCAGAGACCAAAACAGAAGTATTGCATGTCCTCCATCATATGAGGAAATTAAAAAGATGACCTGAAAGTAGAAAATGGATTACTAGGGACTTGGAACAGTGCCAAAAGGGAAGGTAGAGGAGAAGAGAGGAAAGAATAAAAGGATGGATAGATCAATGATTGATGTATGCATGTATAAAATATTACAGTAATCCCATTAACTTATACAATGAATATGTTTATAATGTTTATAATAATAATAACAATAACAATAATAATAATAATTAATTAATTAATCCTGATTTCCCCAACTATGTGACTTGGGATAAGTTACTCAACCTCCTGGGCTTCAGCAACCTCATCTACAAAATGGGGAAAACTAGTACCCATTACCATATAAGCTGTCTGTGACATAAAGCCGAGAAGAACCCAGAGAACAGGCTGACGCCTAATACAGTCACTCAGTCATTTGTGGTTTGTGCATGATTCTACCAAGGAAGAACTTTGTAGCAAGCTGGGCTCCAGCAGATGCCCAGTCAGCTATTGCTTGTAGAATTCTGCACATCAGGCTAGTCATGGTGATCTGAATCCATCTATCCTCGGCTATCATAGGGTGAGGGAGGTACCTCACCCCACCAACCCAGCAGCTATAAGGGAGCCACCCACTCTGTGCCCCAGAGGCCTCTGGAGTGACTGGAGCTGCAGCAGTCGTCTCTGGAGCAGCAGTGGCTGAAGCAGTGGTTCCCATGGCAACTAAAACAGGCATGGTATTTGCTGCAGCAGCAGATGTAGTCCCCTGGGCCGGCTGTGGCCAGATCTTGGGCTTCTAGAGCACCTGTAGCTAAAGTGGCAATTGCCGTGACAGCTTCTGAAGCTTCATCTCCTGGGATGGTGGGTAGTGGCTGGAATGTTCTTCCTGTGCAAGGGTGCTGACGAGGAAGCCTCTGGAGCAGGGGCAGGTGGTGTGACAGTTGCCAACCATGACAGACCTTCCAGTTGACAATGATGACAATCCTTCCAGCACAGGGACAGCAGCAGTGTACTGGATCACCTCACCTTGTTCCATAGGCACAGTGCTACTGCCTGCACCCTGGGGCAAGAGGCTGTGACTGTCAGTCAAGCGAAGTGGCTGGGTGCGATGGTGCCTCACCCACAGCTCCAGGCAGCTTCAGCCATCTGAAATGGCAACCTATGTACAAAACACACACACACACACACACACACACACACACACACACACACACACACCACAGTACACTATAAAAAAAAAAAGGCAGAAAAACACATTTTGGGGAGGTGGGCCTTTCTTATTGTGTTTTTATTCTCCTTGCTGTCTTCCTCCAAAAGGTTCAAGTTTCTGTTCTTTTAATATATCTTCTAGCTGTTATTTGTCTCTATTTTTCCTATCAATCTCAAAATTTCTAGAATGAATAATCTAAAATCATTTGCAACATGTCTTTCCTATCGCCTCATTTACCCAATTTCGTGAAATCTGTTCTTCATTATATTTCATCTAAATACCACCTGCCCAAATTTAGTTGGAAGTCTCTGAAGCTTCGGCACTTTAATACTAATTTCCATCCTGAAAATCTCCTCCTTATATTCTAAACTATGTCAATTTCTCAGTGCCTATGTTACTTTGACCACCTTTCACGTCTATTGGTTGTACACTCTCCCTCTGCCCCCTTAAAAATAGGTAATTTCTTAAGGTTTTCTCTAACCTATTTTAATTCCTAATTTTTTCCTTAGTGATCTAAACTCTGGACCTCCCGTCATGTGGATAAGTCATCGGTAACATTTCTTCAGTTGTAGACATTTTTTTCATAACAATCTGCTGGCAACTGTACTTGTACTTTAAGTGTGTATCCCAATAGAACTCAAAGGTTTTTATATCCCACATACTCAAAACTAACTTCACTCCTTTCTTTAAGCAGAACTATCATTCTCCCAATTACTTAAGCTGAAAATCCTCATATTATTTTTAATTACTTCAATTCTTTCCTTCATCTCAAATCCACAAGTAATTAACCTAAAAAGTCCTACAGATTTCCCATCTGCAAAACTTCTTGCATTCATCCCCTTCTTTCCATTTCTACACACCTACATGCTATCTGAGGACTTTCACACCTCTAAATTTCTTCTTCCAAATTAGCTTCCTTACCTTAATTTCAACTATTTTCATCTCTCACAATTTCCCTACACCTGCCTATAATCTAACTTAGAGGCTCATGCCTATCTGGGCTTTAAAATCATCAGGGACATCTCTGAAACGAAAGCCCAATACTACTCCAAGAGATTCTAACTAGCTGATCCGGGAAGTGGGGTCTAGGCACAGGCCTCTGTTCATTATATTGTTGACATACAGTATAATTTAGGCTGATAACTACAGTGAGTCAAACTAAAACTGAGTTTCCTCAAACATATACCAAGTTTTCTTGCATTGAATTTACTGAGATGTTTTTTGACTGCCACCTATGTGTCTGCTGTGGACTCCCATCAAGCCATTATGCTCCAGAAAATTTGCTCAATCTCCATACTCCCCAGTCCTCCTTCCTTCTAGCCATTTGCCAGTGTAATATGTACCAAGTAATTACTTATAAGGTTTACTTTATTTTGGTGATTAAATCATGACTTTAGACAAGTAACCTCTCTCTGAACCTGGATTTCTTGCCCCTAAAATAAAAAGACTAGATTACATAGCCTCTTAATTCTATGATTATTTTATCAAAATAAATTCTCAGCCTACTGGTGAAAGTATACTGCTTCCAGTATACTTTGCCTAAATACAGTTTAAAACCATTCTAAACCAGGCATGGTGGTGCATGCCTGTAATCCCAGCAATTTGGCAGGCTGAGGCAGGAGGATGGCAAGTTCAAGGCCAACCTCAGCAACTTAGCAAGGCCCTAAGCAACTTAGCAAGACCTTGTGTCAAAAAATAAAAAGAGCTGAGGATGTAGCTCAATGGCTCCTGGGTTCAATCCCCATTACCAAAAAACAAACAAACAAACAAAAAACAGTCCTAAGTTATCTGATGGTTTTTGAAGTGAGAATTATTACCACATCTAATATATTAGTCACAACTCACCTGTGAAGGTGTCCACATGCACCAAAAGATAAGATCACTATCTTTCTGCCTTATTTATCCATGTATGACTTCTCTTTGATTTTTCCTCCACCCCATCACAGCACATTTGTTGTGGTTTATACTTCCCTGTCAGGTGGTTCGATACCAAAAATCAACTTTTTAGCCAAAAATCAACATTTTTCCTGCCTATTGTTACCATCAGTCAGGGCTCCTCCCAGGGTTATTCTTAGAGTAGTACGAGGAGCCTGTTGTTTCTTAATCTCCAGGGTCCTCATAATCTCCCTGGTCCGGAGGTTTGGTCCCCTGAGCACTGGCTGACTTTGGAGGTGAGGGCCAACATATTTGTTGTCTTCTTAGGTCCTTTTATTGGCTTTGGTCTCCAAGTCTCTGTTGCTGAACACCTGGAAAGCCAGTTTCCATCATTCTGGAGTCATTGTTAAATTCAATCCTATTTGTCCTGTAGGTGATGGTTAGCATTTCATCATTTGCAGTAACACCAATTTCTAATTTTTACCAAAGATATTCAAAGAGAATTCAATTTGTCTGTAAAATTAGTCTAGCTTTATTAAAAACCTAAGAGTACTTGGTAGACTCCTTTCCAGGAAAAGAAAGATGGGGGTAGGGAGCAATCACATGAAGCAAAGGGAGATCAGTAGAACAGAGGAAGGGAGCTGGGGATAGGGGGTAGGGAAGGGAGGGAGTGCACTCGGGAAGGATATTGGCCAAATTATATTTTTATATTGGTTCTAAAATTTAACACCAAATCCTACCATTATGTGCAACTATAATGCACCAATAAGAAAAAACACTAAAACAAGAAAATTCTTTCCAGGAATCTGATTACAAATGCTTCAAAAAAGAACCAGGACTGTGGGTGACAAAGGCTTAGAAGAGACATAACTGGTAATGATAGTTTAGCAATTGACAAAGCAATTTAGTTATTTCAGTGTTTTAGGATAACAGTTATCACTGAGAGTATCAAACCAAGACCACCAAACTTTCAGTGGGTTAATTTTTTTGATTTCGGAAAACCCTGTGTTTTCTTAATCACACATATAAATTTCCTTTCATAAGACTTATCCTTCACCAACCTTCTGCAGCTTGCTTAGACCCTCTAGATAACATTCTATTAATGGAGGCAAAAGTTAAGTTAATTCTAAGTAAGCCAGATAATTTTCTCAATCTTTCATCAAAACAGAGAGAGGAAGATGGGTAAAGACTTCAGCCTTTGCAAAGAAACATAATGTTCTCACAGAAAGAAAACTGATATATCAGTACATTCCAACTTTGGAGTTAGAAAAGGCTTACAACGAAATACCAATTTTTTGTTCCCAGGAAATTCTATAATAGCATACCGAAAAACTACTTCAAAGAGCAAACCAAAAAATTAAAATGTTAGGGAAAAAGAAGAGAAAGAAAGAGAATGATCATGCAGTTTGTGCCAGCAGGAGATATTTTTCTCTCCTTGATGAAGAGACGGCTTGGTGAGAAACAGCATAAAGACAGGATAGAGACCATAACAGGAGAAATATGTTAACCAGCACATATCCAAAACTTATCCAGCTTGGTCTGTTTACTCAACACTTTATTTTCCCACTTTGCCAGTTTAAAATCAGATAGCAGCTGGGCTTTTGATGTTGCTGTTTCTGTTCCTTTGATCCCAGAGCCCCATGAAAATTAAACTAAGTGTTGGATGGGGTCTGGCCTGGTCTCGCATTAAGGGGAGAGAAAAAGTTTTAAGCTCAGGGCCCTGGTTGCTTCTTGAGGGAAATGAATAAATAAAAAGTGGCTAGCAGGAGAGGACGTGGGGGACGTGCCTAGCTGACGTCCGGCCCGCAAAGGGGCCGCACAGCCTCTCAGCACAGCTGTCCAGATGTGCTTCATTTGGTTCCCCGGCGCGGCACCAGCCTGGCTGCCGCGGCTGGCAAAAGCCTCCGCTGATTGGTGGCCGGGGCTGCTCACTTGCGGTCGATTGGCAGAGCGGCCCGCCACTCCCGCGGGCCTAGGACCGCACCAGCTCGCTTGCACCCCAGAGTCTGTCACCCTAGAGTGTCACCTTAGAGTCTGTCTGCCAAGATTGAGTACGCAGACACCTCAGTTTCTATGTAACTGGCTGTAATGTTATAATTCACAAGTCCCCCCAAAATCAGAAGCCTGCTCAACAAGTATAGCAGAACTACGTAAGTGGAATCCCTTTGACAGGGGCATCCACAAAGGAAGAGTCATTGAGAGAGGCTCTTGGAAGTAATCTGTATCCTGTGCTCACCTTTCTGAAGGTGTAATCTGACCGTGGTGCACCTTTTATCATAGAAGTTACTCCACAATGAATTGACAGTTCAGGAATTTACCAAACATCCACACTTAAAACTATCAATAGGTACCTGATATTATTGCCTATTAGAACAGCCCTCTTGAAAATTCGCTGAAGAAGAAGAAGAAGAAGAGGAGGAGGAGGAGGGGGGGGGGAGAAAGATTGATTGATTCTGCTTGCAGGGAAAATGGAGTAAACATAAATTACCCCATTTCTCCTGCTATGCATAATTATATAAAGCAATGTAAGAAGAATCTGAAAGGTTGCCAGAAAAAAGGTAGACCAGTTAGAAATCTTACAATTCAAGGACTGACAAGATGGTTAGTTCCTGTTTTTCTTTCTTTCTTTTTTTTTTTTTTTCATAACCCCAGACTTAATAAGCTGAAGATGCTAGTGACTTCAGCTATAGAATATTGTTTGAATACAGTACTATAATTCTATAAAATGTTAACATTGTGGGGAAATGGAAGCATGAGATCTCTGTTTTATTTCTGCCAACTATATGTGCATCTAAAATGACCTCAAATTTAAAAATGTAATTTGATAATATTGTTCTGACTCTGTCTCCCTCACCTTCTCCCAATCCACACAACTTAGTAAACTTTCATCACTAAATGGAGCTCTCCCCAGGAAGAGATCATTCCTCTGCTGCTTCCTGGATAATGTTCTGGATGAAGGAGGATTATTCAGAAGTACTTTCAAAATTCGTGATTCCATCCTGAGCATTCTTAGGCATGAGGTCTCACTCATTCCCTTAATGACAACAGTGACCATCTGGGGTGTCACACCTTCCAGGTAGCAGCTTAACCTGGTAGTCTGACATGGTCCTAGATCACAATGAACACTTGGCAGAGTGCTCTGCTCACTGAGTCCACTCACAGTAGCCTGTGCCAGCTCAAGTAGGGACACGAGGCATCTCTGTGGGCTTTATTAAGATTACTGTCCCTCTTGCACCTGACCCTCTGGACAAAAGGAATTAGCATGAAGAGGGGATGACTTGAAGAGAGGTGAGCTATGAACACACTGGTTTTCTAGAGGTGAAAGGGGTGCAGCAACCTGGCACCTTACATCCTGAGATATACAGAGGAGGGAGGCACATTAATGATACTTCATTCTCCATAATCACCTGGAACCTTCCTCTGCAAGGAAAATGCCTCAATGCCACTCTCCCAAATTGTTTTTCAAACATCTTAACTGAAACCGACTATAGTCATTCCCCTTAACCTTACCAAGAAGTCTACTGGAAACAGCAAGGGACGACCCTGCTCCTATCCTTCTAATAGAAAATGCTGTCACCTCTAGATGTCTTCTTCACTCCCCTCTTTATTTTATTTATTTATTTATTTATTTATTTATTTATTTATTTATTTATTTATTTCCAGAACTGGGGATCGAACTCAGGGCCTTGTGTTTGCGAGGCAAACACTCTACCAGCTGAGCTATCTCCCCAGCACTTCCCTTTTTCAGTCACCTCTTGGAGTAACAAATGTCACTCAGCTGGTAGCATGGACAAAACAGAACATGTTGGGCTGGATACACCACATGCAGTCTTTCCAAAAATAAGAACTAGCCTCAGCTACTCAAACTTAACTGGAAACAAACTGGCTAGCCAGAAGGCCACACCAAAAGTACTGTCATTTGCCCCCATACCCCCCACTGATATAGGTTCCTCTGAGGGTCCCACAATCATCAACAACCTGGTTTTCAAGGGTATCCTGTGCATCCCCAAAGCCTCACCTGTTGAGTGGAAGCCAGGCATTAACTTCCATCTCTCCCATAAATATGGTGAGCTGCCTCCTAGGAGTGGTCATGAGAGACCTACAACTGTTTCGACAACAACCAGCAGATCATGTATGTCTCAGACCATGGTGGAGATCTGCTTTTAAAAAGGAGACTGTCCTTGGCTACTTGGAGAAGCTTCCCAGAGGCATAAGTGACTCACTACTTATGTACACCCTGCTGGCAGTTTTTCCTCCAGTGCCACTCACTCAATTAGAAAAGATGTTACAAGATTTACCCCTACTTTAAGCGAAGACATTAATGATACCACGTGGGTCCTCAAAAGCATTCAGGTCAGACTCAACTCACTGACTAGAATTGTTATGGATGAGGAACTTTCTCTTTTCAGACCAAAGTAGAATCTATACAATCACTAATTCATTCTGCCAAATCTAGATTAATGTCATGTGCCAGGTGGAAATGTGAACACAGAAACCTAAAGAGAAAGTCACTTGACTTTATGAGGTAGATCCTGATGATATATGGTGTTTGTGCAACTACTTGGAGGCAGGAACCTGGACAGGAAGGGAAATGGTTTTGAGTCAGTAATGCAAGATTCTTGTTGCTTGGAGTCCTATTGGTAGTAGCCTTAATTAAGTGCTATGTGAGACTAATTAAAGAGATTTGGTCCCAGTCCCTGTTGGTCAGATTAATCAGATTGGCTGATGGAGTGTTACACTCAAGGATAAAATTTTCCCCAAGTGAAGATGGTATGAAGAAAAAGGATGAAATTTTTAGGAAGCAATTCTCCACGGATGTCTCAGTTTCTGCTTGTCTTCTTAACAGAGGCACCGATAGCCTTTTTTCCATACTATCTTCTCAGAAATGTTTGTAGAGCAAACAACCTCGGAAAATAGAGACAATGCCTATTTCCTGAGGAGAGGGCCTTTTTGTTTAATAATGAAGACAATGCCTCCTTCTTGGAGAGAGGTTGAAATGTTTTCTAGTAACCATACAACATTCTAGGATTTTCTTAAACTCAGCAGCCCACTTACTAGTTCACACATCATCTGGCCCTCATTATGTCATCCTCAGAATATCTGAGGAGACATTCTGGCTACTACTATTACTGTGAATAATAAACTTCCCTTCACTCTGACTCAAGAGTCTAGTGCCCTTTGACCCTACCTATGACACTTTGGCAGACTGACTTACTAGTCTACATGGAGGGTAAAATCTCAGGACTTTCACCCTGGTCTGTTAGCCATCCCCACACATCCTGTCTTTAATGACCTGCTTGTAGAATGTCCTTGTCATTTATGCAAATGTTATGCTTTCCTCAGTGGACCATATCAGAAGACACACAACGTTAATTGTCCCATTATTGGGAATGCTACCTTTTATCCTTCAGCAAAACGTCTACCAGGTTTTCTACCATGAAGTAAACTATGCCAATATGTATAATCAATATACTTCTTATGTAATTAGGAAATATTTTGTGAGAAAATTCTTTTAAATTATATCTACATTTGTTAATTGGCATTCTTTTAAGCTTTCCTTCACCACCATTCATTTGCTTACTTATTTATTTAATCTGTAAGGATTCCTGGATTCCTACTTCACAATGGGTAGCATTGTGAAATTATATATGTTGATTCTCAAATTGTCCCGACTTGGCAAGTGGAACTCCCTTCAGTGTGGCTCATGTGTCCTTTTGATATGTACCCATCATTCTTTGTGCACTGTCTTATTTGCTGGCACAAGAAGGTATTCCATGTTCAATTGGTATTCTCCTTCCCTAGCCCTAGAATCAGACATTTCTATGAGTATCCCTGGTTCCTTTTGATGGAAAATAGTATTTGGAAACCAAGATCGGGGAGCTAGATAACTTTATTGAGGTGACACTGCTTCTAGTCCCTTTCAGGTGAGAGAGAGGTGAGAGAAACATTTCATCAATGTAAATTTATTGATCTTGATAGATACACTATGGTTATGTCAGAAAAGTACCAATTTTTTTCATTAAACAGTGAAGTATCACAGTGTAATCAGGCATCTTGTCTGCAGGTTACTCTCAAATGATTAAAAATATCAATGTTAATTATACATAAAAAGAAAAATTTATAGAGATATGCATGTATGTGTATACACACATACATACTTATTTGTATACCTTTAATAGTGTTTCAATCCATCACTAAAGGACATATTCACCGTTATTGCACACTCAAACACACCAGCCCACTTTCCATCTATGTAAATCTTTTTTTTTTCAGTTAAGAAACCTAGTTGAAATAAACCTCAATATATTTATTCATCTAAATATATTACCAAAAAAAATTGAAAAAAATAAATAAATAAAAAATAAATATATTACCAACATGTCTGAATGTAACCAGTCTTCCAGATGCACCTAACTGAATCCTTAGCCCTGAAACATTCGGCTCAGCGCCAGCGCAAGCGTGCGCACACACACACACCACTCTACACACTCTCGTGAACACAAACCATGATTGTTCTAACCCTTAGCCCTAAAAAAGGAAGGAAAAGGGGAGAATAAGAAGAAAGGGAAGAGAGAAGGAGAAAGAAATGTTACCTAGTGGGATTTTGACTAAATTATTGACCCATTAGGAAAGGAGGAAAGGAAGGAAGAGAGTAAGAAAGGGAGAAAGAGAAAAAGGCAGAAGAAAGATAAGTTACCATAAAATGTCTCAAGGGATTTAAGACCATTTAAAAAAAAAAAAAAAAAAAATTTCAAATGCCTGAAAAAAGAAGACTAGAAAAATATTACCAACATATTAACCAAATTTATGTCTAGGCAGTTGGGTTTTTGGTGATTTTGTCTGCTTCTTGATCATCTTTCCAAATTTCAGCAATGAATATGTACGATATTTTGGGTTTTTTAAAAAATATTATGCTTTCAAATAAAATAATTGAATAGGTCTAATGAATATAATAACATAATAGACTCACATGCACATGCTCAATTGATCTTCAACAAAGGTGCAAAGAAAATTCAATGAAGAAAGAATAGCATTTTCAACAAATCTTTGGAAAGGTTGGGTGTCCATGTGCAAAAGCTGTTTTTACTCCTCATCTCAATCCATACTTTAAAACATATACAAAAAAGGATCTGAATACTACAAAATCTGAATACTACAAAATCTGAAATAAAAAAATAAATCTGAATACTACAAAAGTCTTAGAATATGAGGAGAAAATCTTTGTGACCTCGGGTTAGGGAAAGACTTCTTAAATCCACCAAAGGATATTCCAAAATAACCACAATAGAAAAGAATATTATCAAATTGTACCTTTTAAACATGTTTATTGTATGTCATTTATATCTTAACAAACTGTTTTAAATGGTGTTTTCGAATTAAATAATGCTGTCAAAAAATTGCTATTCGAAAACCTTTGATCTCCCAATAAAGGAAATTTGCTGAGTTAAATAATAATAATAATTTTAATGCTCTTGAAACATAAATTACTTTCAGGAAGGTCTGTACAAATGTGCACCATTACTATCTCACCCCACCCTCCCAAGTTCTGAGAATTGATTTTTTAAAACATTTGCCACTTTGATCGTTTAAAACGACTTCTTTGATTCTCTGACTTTCTCTGGGTCCTTCCAGGCCTCGGCGGAGGAGGGAGTGGAGCCAGCGCCAGGTGGCCGGGCCGGTGGCTGCCTGGCTGAGAGGACTTGGCTGGTGAGCTCCGCGCGGTTCTCCCGCTGCGGGGCGGTGCTGCCCAGGAAGGCCGTGCCCCGAAGACCTCGCTGGCGCTGGGTCACTGGCAGGACAACTCAGGACAAGCACATCATCGTCTGCAGGCAATCACCTTAACAAGGTGAATATCACCTTAACAAGGTTAATATTGGAAAAGAGTAAGCCTTGCAATATGGGATACAGCAAGTCAAGAGAGATTTCGTGCATTGGGTTCAGTTTCTTACAGAGATTCCAAAGGAGCTGTTTTAGTTTGTGATATAATAGATACAAGATTCTTTGCAAAAAATAAAAAAACTTGGTCAAAGAATTACGGAAAATGTTGGGAAATGAAATCCGTTTACGTGTAGTTGGTAATAAAATGGAGTTGGAAAAGGAGACACTGTTTCCATTCAAGTAGGAGCAAGATATTGTCATACTTCAGCCAAACAAAGAAACTGAGGAACTCTCTTCACGTTGGTGAAAGAATGACAGAAACAGCACAAGAGGGTGAGAAGGCAAAAGGCAATGACTCCAGTCACCCAGGAGCTGCAAGGCACGTACGCAGATTACAGCTGGTGAGCCTCAACCCCAGAGCAGTGGTGGAGGACGCTGTTCTTCTGGATAACCATTCTCTCCTAAGGTATTTAGAAAACAAAAATGGAACTTGGCCCTCAACATGAAGACTGCCATATTCCAAATCAAAGTATTTTACCAATGGAGTTACAGAATTAACAATATTTTAAATTACATTTATAACACTGTAGGGAACTTAAGTGTCAAACTCCAAGTGGAGTTTGTGACCAAAGAATTGACATTTTCTACCAATATTAACAAAGCAATGACCAATAACCTTTTTATACATTTTTTTCTTTAATGAAGAATAATATGCATGTAGAAAGGATTTACTTAAAAGCTTCATTTATATTCTTTTAAATCAAATCTTTATTTAGTAACCTATGTAATATGTTGTTGGAATGATATACATTTTTGCAGACCTATGTATTTTGTGGTAGTTTGAACTGTCACTTCTAAACAGAAAATTGTTTTTGTTTGGTTTTTAATTAACAGATATCTGAAGTTTTATTTTTGCATGGTTTACAAAGGCTCTGTCGACTCCTTTGATATAATCTATATACATTCTGTATACTGAACTGGTATAACATATTGTAAATTACATATTATATATTTTATCTACTTTTATAAGCACAAGGTACAAAAATATATATTATAGTCTCATTGATGACTGTGAAGTGCATTAAGTGATAATGCTTGTTTTTGGTCTCTGATCTAAAACTCATTGCTCCCCTTCACTTTTGTCTTAACTTGAAGGTGGCAGGTTTAAATATTCACACATTTTACTTGAATTATTGCTGTTCTCACATTTTTTAAAATATTTTTATTTTATTTTTATGTGGTGCTGAGATTTATTTTTTTATTTATTTTTTGCAGTGCCTCACACATGCAAGCGTTCTACCACTGAGCCATGACCCCAGTCCCTCATAGTTTTTGTCTAAGTCCATCTGATGATTGAATATCAGCATTTGACTTTTGGTTTGAATTTGGAGTTTGGAGTGTGTTTGTTGTTGTTGTTGTTTTATAAAAAGATATAACTTCTGCCAATTTTTGCTTTAGAATAGTTATCTTAGAAGAGTTTCACTAGTTTCCTCTTAGGCTTTATATGAGATGGATTCACTAGCATGAGAAGTGAGGAAGAGGTCCCAGATAGCAATCATTCACCAGGACTCCAGGAACTATAGTGACATCATTAGGAGACGGGCTAGACATCTGCTTTGATGTGAGGGGGTCAGGGAGACCTAATTCAAAGCGGATAGAACACTTCAAAGATGATTTTTAACTCAAGATGAGAAAGGACCTCTGAGGGAAAGAGGTCAGGATAGCAACAATATCAACTACAAGAACATTAACATGAGCAGCCCGGGAAAAAAGCTGGAACACACCAGGCAGACACATTGCAGGGGAACTCCTGCCTCAAATAGCATTCAGACTGAGCAGTCTTGAATCAAATGATCTTTAAAAAGTCCTCTGATTTTATTTCTCTCATTCCCCTTCCTTATGGATTTTTCTTTGCTCCTGTGCTTCTCTGGGAATCGTGATTTTCCATATTACTGTGTTTCTGAGTCAAGGGGTGAGAAGAAAAGCCACTTGTTTCTGAGAACACAGTTAGCAGTAAACACACATTAGCTAATCACAGGTGACAGAAGTGCCTCAGAGATGAAAGAGAGATTCCTGAAGAGTCCTGGTTGGCTCCTTTGTCATGTAAAAGGGGTTCATGCCTGCACAGCATTATTATTGCCCTGTAATGAGTGGCTAGCCAGTGCCCATCCCAGCTGGAGAGCATAAACAAAGAGACACAACAGTAATTTTGAAGATTTCATTTGTTGCACCTATCCCTCCACCAAAACACTTGAGGGCAATTTACACGATAGCAATGCTATGAAGGAAGGTAGACACTTCGAGAAGGAAGAAGAGTGGAACGAACATAAGGTGTCTGAAGCAATGCCCTCCTCCTTAAAGGCTGAAAAACAGTTAGATAGGGTGTTCCATGCCATGCCCTCAGGGTGTTGGGATGGAGGCTCAGACCCTGGAAACAAATTCAGGATCCCGCAGGTGGAAGAAGGTGCAGGATGCAGTTGGGATAGTAGACATTCTTTATTCAGAGGTAACAGCAGCCACCAGCCTCCCGAGTCCTTCCATAGCCCTTTTTTTTTTGTTTTTGTTTTTTTTTTGTTTTGTTTTGTTTTGTTTTATTTTTTATTTTTTTATTGTAAACAAATGGGATACATGTTGTTTCTCTGTTTGTACATGGCGTAAAGGCATACCATTTGTGTAATCATAAATTTACATAGGGTAATGTTGTTTGATTCATTCTGTTATTTTTTCCCTTCCCCCCCACCCCTCCCACCCCTCTTTACCCTCTATACAGTAGTTCCTTCCTCCATACTTGCCCCCCTCCCTAACCCTAACTCTAACCCTAACACTAACCCTTCCCTCCCCCCCATTATGTGTCATCCGCCACTTATTAGTGATATCATTCGTCCTTTGGCTTTTGAGATTGGCTTATCTCACTTAGCATGATATTCTCCAATTTCATCCATTTGCCTGCAAATGCCATAATTTATCATTCTTTATGGCTGAGTAATATTCCATTGTATATATATACCACAGTTTCTTTATCCACTCATCAATTGAAGGGCATCTAGGTTGATTCCACCGTCTGGCTATTGTGAATTGAGCAGCTATGAACATGGATGTGGCTGTATCTCTGTAGGATGCTGATTTTAAGTCCTTTGGGTATAGGCCAAGGAGTGGGATAGCTGGGTCAAATGGAGGGTCCATTCCAAGTTTTCTAAGGAATCTCCACACTACTTTCAGAGTGGCTGCACTAATTTGCAGCCCCACCAGCAATGTATGAGTGTACCTTTCTCCCCAGATCCTCGCCAACACCTGTTGTTGCTCGTATTCTTGACAATCGCCATTCTAATTGGGGTGAGATGGAATCTTAGGGTGGTTTTGATTTGCATTTCTCTTATTACTAGAGATGTTGAGCATTTTTCCATATGTTTGTTGATTGCTTGTAGATCTTCTTTTGTGAAGTGTCTATTCATTTCCTTAGCCCATTTGTCGACTGGATTATTTGAATTCTTGGAGTAGAGTTTTTTGAGTTCTTTATAGATTCTGGAGATTAGTGCTCTATCTGAAGTATGATTGGCAAAGATATTCTCCCACTCTGTAGGCTCTTTCTTCGCATTGCTGATAGTTTCCTTTGCTGAGAGAAAGCTTTTTAGTTTGAATCTATCCCAGTGGTTGATTCTAGCTTTTATTTCTTGTGCTATGAGAGTCCTGTTAAGGAAGTCTGGTCCTAGACCAACAAGGTGAAGATTTGGACCTACTTTTTCTTCAATAATCTGCAGGGTCTCTGGTCTGATTCCGAGGTCCTTAATCAATTTTGACTTTAGTTTCGTGCATGGTGAGAGATATGGGTTTAGTTTCATTCTGTTGCATATGGATTTCCAATTTTCCCAGCACCATTTGTTGAAGAGGCTATCTTTTCTCCATTGCATATTTTTGGCACCTTTGTCTAGTATGAGAAAATTGTATTTATTTGGGTTTGTGTCCGTGTCCTCTATTCTGTACCATTGATCTACCTTTCTATTTTGGTACCAATACCATGCCATTTTTGTTACTATTGCTTTGTAGTAGAGTTGAAGATCTGGTATTGCAATACCCCTGTTTCACTCTTCCTGCTAAGGATTGCTTTAGCTATTCTGGGTTTCTTATTCTTCCAGATGAATTTCATAATTGCTTGCTCTATTTCTGTAAGGTACGTCATTGGGATTTTAATTGGAATTGCATTGAATTTGTATAGCACTTTAGGTAGCATGGCCATTTTGACAATATTAATTCTTCCTATCCAAGAACATGGAAGATCTTTCCATCTTCTAAGGTGTTCTTTAATTTCTTTCTTTAGTGTTGTATAGTTCTCATTGTAGAGGTCTTTCACCTCTTTTGTTAGATTGATTCCCAAGTATTTTATTTTTTTCGAGGCTATTGTGAATGGGGTAGTTTTCCAAATTTCTCTTTCTGAAGATTCATCACTTATGTATAAAAATGCGTTGGATTTATGGGCATTGATCTTGTAACCTGCTACTTTACTGAATTCACTTATGAGTTCTAAGAGTTTTCTGGTGGAATTTCCAGGTTCCTCTAAATATATAATCATGTCATCAGCGAACAGGGATAGTTTGAGTTCTTCTTTTCCAATTTGTATCCCTTTAATTTCTTTGGTTTGTCTAATTGCTCTGGCCAGAGTCTCAAGAACGATGTTGAATAGAAGTGGTGAAAGAGGGCATCTCTGCCTTGTTCCAGTTTTTAGGGGGAATGCTTTCAGCTTTTCACCATTTAGAATGATATTAGCCATGGGCTTAGCATAAATGGCCTTTACAATGTTAAGGAATGTTCCCACTATCCCTATTTTTTCTAGTGTTTTGAGCATGAAGGGGTGCTGTATTTTATCAAATGCTTTTTCTGCATCTATTGAAATAATCATGTGATTCTTGACTTTAAGTCTATTAATATGGTAAATTACGTTTATTGATTTCCTGATGTTGAACCAACCTTGCATCCCTGGGATGAAACCCACTTGATCATGGTGCACTATCTTTTTAATATGTTTTTGTATGCGATTTGCTAAAATTTTGTTGAGAATTTTTGCATCGATGTTCATTAAGGATATTGGTCTGAAATTTTCTTTCCTCGATGAGTCTCTGTCTGGTTTAGGTATCAGTATGATATTGGCTTCATAGAATGAGTTTGGGAGGGTTCCCTCCTCTTCTATTTTATGGAATACTTTGAGAAGTATTGGAATGAGCTCTTCTTTAAAGGTTTTGTAGAACTCGGCGGAGAACCCATCTGGTCCCGGACTTTTCTTTGTTGGTAGGCTTTTGATGACTTCTTCTATTTCAGTACTTGCAATTGGTCTATTTAAATTGTTTATGTCCTCCTCGTTCAGTTTAGGCAATTCATATGTCTCTAGAAACCTGTTGATGTCTTCGAAATTTTCTATTTTGTTGGAGTATAGATTTTCAAAATAGCTTCTAATTATGTTTTGTATTTCAATCGTGTCTGTTGTGATATTTCCTTGTTCATTCCGAATTTTAGTGATTTGGGTTTTCTCTCGTCTTCTCTTTGTTAGTGTGGCTAAAGGTTTATCAATTTTGTTTATTTTTTTGAAGAACCAACTATTTATTTTATCAATTTTTTGTATTGTTTCTTTTGTTTCAATTTCATTGATTTCAGCTCTGAGTTTAACTATTTCCTGTCTTCTACTACTTTTGGTGCTGTTCTGTTCTTCTTTTTCTAGGGCTTTGAGCTGTAGTGTTAGGTGGTTTATTTGTTGAGTTTTACTTCTTTTATTAAATGCACTCCATGAAATAAATTTCCCTCTAAGTACTGCTTTCATAGTGTCCCAGAGATTTTGATATGATGTTTCTTTGTTCTTTGATATGATGTTTCATTTACCTCTAAGAATTTTTTAATTTCCTTCCTAATATCTTCTGTTATCCATTCATCATATAATAGCATATTGTTTAATCTCCAGATGTTGGAATAGTTTCTGTGTTTCACTCTTTCATATATTTCTAACTTCAATCCATTATGATCTGATAGAATACATGGTAGTGTCTCTATCTTCTTGTATTTGCTAACATTAGCTTTGTGGCATAATATATGGTCTATTTTAGAGAAGGATCCATGTGCTGCTGAGAAGAAAGTGTATTCGCTCTTGGTTGGATGGGATATTCTATAAATGTCCGTTAAGTCTAAATTATTGATTGTGTTATTGAGATCTATGGTTTCTTTGTTCAATTTTTGTCTGGAAGATCTGTCCAGTGGTGAGAGAGGCGTGTTAAAATCACCTAGTATTATTGTATTGTGGTCTATTTGGTTTCTGAAATTGAGAAGGATTTGTTTGACATACATAGATGACCACTGTTTGGGGCATAGATATTTATGATTGTTAAATCTTGCTGATTTATGCTTCCCTTAAGCAGTATGAAATGACCTTCTTTATCCCTTCTGACTAACTTTGGCTTGAAGTCCACATTATCGGAAATGAGGATGGATACTCCAGCTTTTTTGCTGAGTCCATGTGCATGGTATGTTTTTCCCCATCCTTTCACCTTTAGTCTATGGGTATCTTTTTCTATGAGGTGAGTCTCTTGCAGGCAACATATTGTTGGATCTTTCTTTTTAATCCAGTCTGCCAGTCTATGTCTTTTGATTGATGAATTCAGGCCATTAACATTCAGGGTTACTATAGAGAAATGATTTGGTTTCCCGGTCATTTGGTTCATTTTAAAATTTTGTTTGTTTATTTGTTTGACACAACTTGTTTCCTCCTTTATTTGACAATTCCTTTAGGATAATTCCTCCCTTTGCTGATTTGCTTCTTTGTTTTTCATCTCTTCCTCATGGAATATTTTGTTGAGAATGTTCTGTAATGCTGGCTTTCTTTTTGTAAATTCTTTTAGCTTTTGTTTATCATGGAAGGATTTTATTTCATCATCAAATTTGAAGGTAAGTTTTGCCGGGTATAAGATTCTTGGTTGGCATCCATTTTCTTTCAGGGCTTGAAAAATGTTGTTCCAGGCCCTTCTAGCTTTTAGGGTCTGGATTGAAAAATCTGCTGATATGCGTATTGGTTTCCCCCTGAATGTAATTTGGTTCTTTTCTCTCACAGCCTTTAAAATCCTGTCTTTATTTTGTATGTTAGGTATTTTCATTATAATGTGCCTTGGTGTGGGTCTGTTGTAATTTTGTGTATTTGGAGTCCTATAAGCCTCTTGAACTCGATTTTCCATTTCATTCTTCAGATTTGCGAAATTTTCTGATATTATTTCATTGAATAAATTGTTCATTCCTTTGGCTTGTTTCTCTAGGCCTTCCTCAATCCCAATAATTCTTAAATTTGGCCTTTTCATGATATCCCATAGTTCTTGTAGAATCTGTTCATGATTTCTTACCATCTTCTCTGTTTGTTCAACTTTGTTTTCAAGGTTAAATATTTTGTCTTCAATGTCTGAGGTTCTGTCTTCCAGGTGTTCTATCCTACTGGATATGCTTTCTATGGAGTTCTTAATTTGGTTTATTGTTTCCTTTATGTCAAGGATTTCTGTTTGGTTTTTTTTCAATATCTCTAACTCTTTATTGAAATGATCTTTTGCTTCCTGTATTTTGCTCTTTTAATTGTCGATTGGTGCGATCATTCAATGCTTGCATTTGCTCTTTCATCTCATCGTTTGCTTCTCTGATCATTTTAATTATGTACATTCTGAACTCCTTTTCTGTCATTTCTTCTGCCATGCTGTCATTGGGTTTTATTGATGTAACATCTAGATTTGTTTGCAGCATTTTCTTTCCTTGTTTTCTCATATTGTTCAGGTATCAGTGGACCGCTGAGATATTGCAGATTTCCTCTATTGACCTACAATGTCCCTGAAGATTTCTATATATATCCCCCCTTAGCCTTCAGTAGGCTGAAGTCATGGAGGAAGTTGATAATGCGGTGCTCCACAAGGAAGCTGCCTCTCTAGGAGTGGTGGCCTTTAGGTGGGGTATAATCCCTGCTAGTGGGCAGAGGTGCCTCCACTTGTTAACCAATGGTCATCCAAAGGGGACCTAGGCTGCGGGCTGAGGCAAGGCCTGTTTGGGCCTGAGTCTCTGGTTTTACCGTCCTTGTGGGGAAACCTCACCCAGCAGGGAAGACTCACCCGGTGGGGAGGTCTCGCTGGTCAGTTCCCTCCTAGAGGTTCCCCTCAATTTACAGCTACCGCCTGGGCTGGGCTGCCTTCCTCTGCAAAGTTCCTAGGGGCCCGGCCCTACCTCCTGGGCCTGGGAGCCTCACCCTTCGCAGATGAATCTCCTTAGGCTGCCCCTCCTCAGAGAATTTGCCCGCAGGTCTGGAACCTTTGCTCCGCCCTAAGCCTGTCTCTGTGTGGCTCTTCCACCCAGAAGCCTCCTAGATCCTTGGACCCTGCTCTGCACCTAATCGCCTGGCTGTGTGGCCCCTCCTCTGAGCAGCCACCTGGGGCCCCGAACAATCGCTCTGAGTCCCAGAGACCCGCCACAGGCCTCTTCCTCCAGACAGCCGCCCAGTATTCCGGTGCGGTCACTAGGAGTCCAAGAAACTCACTTCGTGCCTCCTCCTCCCACCAACCACCCGTAGCCCGGGACAATCAATCACTCCGAGTCGAAATGACCCTCCCCATTCCTCCTCCTTCTCCAGATAACCCCCCGGGTGTTCAGGAGCGGTCACTCTGAGTGGCTCTGAATCCACGTGACCCGCTGCACGGGTCCTCTGGGCAACCACCCGGAGCTCTGGTGCGGCCACTCAAGACCAAGTGTCCCACCACGCTTCTCCTCCAGGCAGCCCCCCTGTGTTCAGGAGCTGTCACTTAAGTCCAAACAACTCACCACTCGCCTTCTCCTCTGAGCAGCCGCCTGGAGCGCTAATGCAGTCATTGCGAGTCCACACGACCTGCCGCGCTCCTCCTCCTCCTCCTCCTACTCCTCCGGGCAGGCCCCAGTGTTCAGAAGTGGTCTGAGTCCAAACAGCTCGCCACGCAGCCCCTCCTCTGGCAACCGCCTGTAGCTCTGGTGTAGTCACCCGAATCCAAGCGGCCGCGCTCCTCTTCCTCCTCCTCGTCCTCAGGGCAGGCCCCCGGGTTCAGAAGCGTCATTCTGAGTCCAAACAGCTCGCCACGCAGCTTCTCCTCTGGCAACCGCCTGCAGCTCTGGTGTAGTCACTCCGAATCCAAGTGGCCACGTTCCTCCTCCTCCTCCTCCTCCTCCTCAGGGCAGGCCCCGGTGTCCTGAGTCCACACAGCTCTCCTCGCCACTCCTCCCCTGGGCAGCCACCGGAGCCCCAGTGGTGGGTCCGAGTCCCAGCGCTGAGCCGAGAGGCCTCCTTTACGGCGCTCCCAGCTGTCCGAGTTCACTGCTCCAGCGGGGGGAGGGTCGTCTCGCCGGCAGCTCTACTTCACAAGTTCCCTGCGTTCCAGGACCACCGTGCCATCTGGGACGCCTTCCCAATGGGTGAGAGTCACCCAGCTGCTTTGAGTTGGTCCCAAGTGTCTCAATATCTCCTCTTTTGAATTCTGAGTCCTGGAGCAACATGAAATGCAGCCACCCTCTAGGCCGCCATCTTGAAACCCCCCCATAGCCCTTTTTTATATGCAGGTTAGTTAAGGAAGGCACATTGCCATCAGGACACATGCTCACAAGCAAACAGTTATGACATTGAGTACGTACGCTGAATCAAGGTGTTCATGACCTTGGCTATGTACTAAAAACATAGCCTGCAGAAAGCCTAGGCAAGGAAGCCTAACTATAGCCATTTTGGACGGGCCCTACACCAAAGTCTTCACACTTGAGAGTGGCACAATCTTTTTTGTGGTGAGTTATCTCTGAGGATGTGATGTGTGGAGTGCAATGAGATAGGAAACAACTAATGACAAAAAGGAGCCCTAAGAGCTTTGAAACGGTTGAGACAGATAATAATATTAATTCATGTGGCATGTGTGACGATCACCAGAATGCTTTGAAACTTCAAGCTTGAATCATTTCACACTTGTTAAGATACTACTTCGGAGTCTCTAATCTTTAATACCTTTCCCACCCTGGTCCATACTGCTCTCATTTAAGGTTATATAAAAAGATGAATAAATTGCATCCACCAGAACTTATCTTGGGGTATAAAATATCATATGAATTTCATGTATTCCTCAAGTGGTACATTATCTCTCTAAACTATTAGTCCTATGAATCTGCTACTTTACATCTCTGACTAACTTCTCTTCATTTCCTCCCCAATCTCCCCACCCCTGGTAACCAACGTTTTATTCTCTAACTTCTCTCCCCACTTCACCACCACCCCTTCTAGATTTCCCACATAAATGAGATCTTCTCTTGGACTTAATTCACTTTGCATAGTGTCCTTCAGGATAATCCACACTGTGGCAAATGGAAAGATCTTCTTGAGTCTGAATAATACTCAGTTGTACATATTTACTACAGTTTCTTGACTTATTTATGTCAATAGACACTTATGTTTGTTTTCACACCTTGGTGATTGTGAATTTTTTTTGGTAGTGGAGATTGAACCTGGAGGTGGTTTACCACTGAGCCACATCCCCATCCCTATTCCCCGCCCTTTGTTTTTATATGTTTTATTTTTAGACAAGGTCTGACTAAGTTGCTTAGGACCTTGTTAAGTTACTGAGGCTGGTTTTGAACTTGTGATCCTCCTGCTTCAGCCTCATGAGCTGCTGGGATTAAAGGGTGCCACCATGCCTGGTTGGATTTCTTTGAAAATAACTGTACTGATGGGCATGAGGTAATATCCCACTGTGGTTTTGATTTGTGTTTCTGTGGAAATGAATGATGTTGAGAACCTTTTTGTACAAAAATTGATGATTTTATGTGTTTGAAGAAATATCTATTTGGGTCCTTGGTTCATTTATTTATTTATCTATTTATTGTTATTTTTAGTTATATATGACAGTAGGATGTATTTTGATATAGCATACATGGAGTATAAGTTCCCATTTTTGTAGGGTACATCATGTGGAATTACACTGGTTGTGTATTCATGTATGAACATAGGAAAGTTATATCCAATTCATTTTACTGTCTTTCCCATTCCCACACTTCTCCCTTCCCCCCACTCTCCCCTGTCCAATCTGATAAACCTCCATTCCTCTCTCCCCTGAACAGCCTATTGTGGGTCAGCATCTACATATCAGAGAATATTCTGCCCTTGGTTTTTTGGGATTGGCTGATTTCACTTAGCTTGATAGTCTCCAGTTCCATCCATTTACTGGCAAATGCCATAATTTCATTCTTCTTTAAGGCTGAGTAATATTCCATTGTGTATCTGTACCACATTTTCTTTATCCATTCATCTCCTGAAGGGCATCTAGTTTGGTTCAATAGCTTAGCTATTGTGAATTGAGCTTCTATAAACATTGATTCAACTGTGTCCTTGTAGTATGCTGATTTTAAGTCCTTTGGGTATATGCCAAAGAGTGAAATAACTAGATCAAATGGTAGTTCCATTCCAAGTTTTCTGAGGAATCTCCACACTGCTTTCTAGAGTGGTTGTACCATTTTGCAGTCCCTCCAGCAATGTATGAGTGTACCTTTTCCCCCACACCCTCACCAACATTTTCTGTTGCTTGTATTCTTGATAACTGCCATTCGGACTGGAGTAAGACAAAATCTCAGTGCAGTTTTAATTGCATTTCTCTAATTGCTAGAGATGTTGAACATTTTTTCATATATTTGTTGATCGATCATATTTCTTCTTCTGTGAAGTGTCAGTTTTATTGATTGGGTTGTTTGGTTTTATTTGATGGTTTTTTTTTTTTAAAGCGATTTATGTATCCTGGAGATTAATGCTGTATCTGACGTGCAGATGTCAAAGATTTTCTCCCATTCTGTAAGTTGTCTCCTCATATTCTTGATTGTTTACTTTACTCTGAAGAAACTTTTTAATTTGATACCATCCCATTTACTGATTCTTGATTTTACTTCTTGTGTGTTAGGAGTCTTGTTGAGGAATTCAGTTCCTAATCCGACAAGATGGAGATTTGGGTCTACTTTTTCTTCTAGTAGGTGCAGGGTGTCTGGTCTAATGCCTAGGTGCTTGATCCACTTTGAGTGAGTTTTGTGAGGGGTGAGAGATAGGGGTCTAATTTCATTTTGTTACATATGGGTTTCCAGTTTTCCCAGCACCATTTGTTGAGGAAGCTATTTTTTCTCCAATGTATGTTTATGCCACCTTGGTCTAATATGAGATAACTGTATTTATGTGTCTCTGTACCTTCTATTCATTCTTTTTTGGTGCCAATACCATTCCAATTTTGTTACAATTGCTCTGTACTATAATTTAGGGTCTGGTGTTGTGATGCCTTCTGTTTCACTTTTCTCACTGAGGATTGCTTTGGCTATTCTGGGCCTCTTATTTTTCCTAATGAATTTCATAACTGCTTTTTCTATTTCTATGAAGAACATCATTGGAACTTTAATAGGAATTACATTAAATCTGTATAATGATTTTGTTACTATGATCATTTTAACAATATTAATTCTGCTATCCAAGAACGTGGAGATCTTTCCATCTTCTAAGGTCTTCTTCAATTTCCTTCTTTGCTGTTCTGTAGTTTTCATTGTAGAGGTATTTCACCTCTTTTGTTATATTGATTCCCAAATATTTTTTAGGTGATTTTAAAGGGGATGGTTTTCCTAGTTTTCTTTCAGCTGATTCATCACTGATAAAGAGGAACACAACTGATTTATGGGTATTAATTTTGTATCTTACTACTTTGCTAAATTCATTTATGAGTTCTAGAAGTTTTCTAGTGGAGTTTTTTTTTTAGGTCTCTTAAGTATAGAATCATGTCATTGGCAAATAGTGATAATTTGAATTCTTTTTTCTCATTCATATCCCTTTAATTTCTTTCTTCTGTCTAATTGCTCTCACCAGAGTTTCCAGAACTATGTTGAATAGAAGTGTTGACAAAGGTCATCCTTGTCTTGTTTCAAGGGAATGTTTTACGTTTTTCTCCATTTACAATCATGTTGACCTTAGGTGTAATATATATAACCTTTACAATGTTGAGGTATGTTCCTATTAACCCTAGTTTTTTTTTAACCCTAGTTTTTATAGTGTTTTGAACATGAATGGATGCTGAATTTTGTCAAATGCTTTTTCTATATTTATTGAGATAATCCTTTGATCCTTGTCTTTAAGTCTATTGATGTGATGAATTATGTTCATTGATTTCTGTGTGTTGAATCAAACTTGCGTCTCTGGGATAAACCTGACTTAATTATGCTTCACTATCTTTTTAATATGTCTTCGTGATTTTTGGCCCATTTTTTATTTGGATCATTTGTCTACTATTGAATTATATTATTTTTAAGTAAAGTTTGGATATTAAGTTCTTTTTCCCTTTGAAACCACATACATATATCACCTGACAATTTTGTGGGTCAGGAGCCCTGGCTTGCCTTAGCTGGGTCCTCTTCTGTGATGTCTCTCACAAGGCCGCAATCAAGATTCCAGGCACAGCTGAGGCCTGTGAAATGCAACTGGAGAAGGATTCACTTCCAAGTTCATATGACTTTTGGTGGGATTCAGTTCTTTTGCAGGCTTTTGGCACAAGAGCCTCAGTTCCTCCATGACTATTGGCAAGCAGACACCTTGCTTCCTCCACATGGGCCTCTCCATATGGAAGCTTAGTTAACCCCTTATTGGATATGTGGTTGACAATTTTTCCCAATCCTTAGGCTGCAGTTCTATTTTACTGATTGTTTCCTTTGTTCAGCAAAAGGTTTTAGTTGAATATAGCCCTGTTTTGGTTTTTGCTTTCACTTTTGTAACCCATTGTTTTGGGGTTACAAAATCACCGTTAAGACCAACATCCAGGAGTATTTCCTCTATGTTCTCTCGCAAGAGTTTCATAGTTTCATGTCATTCATTTAGATCTTTCATCCACTTTGCAAACCTCCTGATTTTGCTCTGTGACACCTGTCATATGGTGGTAACTCAGTCACAGTGTCAGTTTAAGCATACTCTTAGTGTATTTTCCAACTAAAATCAAAGTTCCTTGAGGGCAAGGGCTGATTCTCACCCATCTTCATGTTCCCCACAGCATCTATTACACTGTAGTACATGCTGCCCTTGGTAAATACTTACAAGTAGAGAGGAAATTGTGCTTCAGGGCGCTGATAATACCTAGGAAATGGCTTTACTGATCATCAGTACCCAGGGTGAGGGCATGTGGACTTCAGGTAGAGTCAAAGTGTCTGATTTTCCACTTCCCAACTCTTGCTTTGTGCATCCATTCTTTCATTCATTCAACAACCCTACTCATGCACCATGCTGTTTGACAGGAAGATATTCTCAACCTGGAATCAGGGCACTTATACGTTCTTCCAACTTCAAGAAACTCTTCTTAACCACACAGTCACAGAGCTAACAGCTACTAATGATGGAACTTGGAAAAGCAGCATGATAGTGTGCCTGAAGTGGATGGCAATGTTGCTTTCTGTGTATCTTCCATTAAGTCAGACAACGTGACTTACCTGCTCCCATGCACCTTAGAACAACAGCCAACTATACCACAGATGATCTGGCCTTAGCACTTTCCAACCTCATTTTCCACTATACCCCTGTCCTTCACTCCTTTCCTGCATGACCTTGTTATTGGTAAATGGAAACCAGCTAGCTCTCAGCACAGTGCTTTGCCCTGCTGCACCGTCACCTGGGACTCTCTCCCCTCATTTCACTCACACCTGAGTTCAAATGTCTTCCCATCAAATAAGTTTCTTTTCTAAACACCATATAGAAGACCATTCCCATCATTTTTATTCTCCTAAATGTTCTTCATTCTTCATGACATTAGGCAGTATGTTTCTTTAATTGTATTTACCCTGCTTCTTGAAGATGGGTTTTTTATTGTTTTGTTCATTGTTGTAGTCATAGCACATTGCCAATAGTTAAAAAAAAAACTATCTTTGTTGAGAATGAATAAATAAATTCTGGCAATTAATAATCAAGGAAGAGACTCAGAAATCACGAGCCAAGGCAGATTGTATCCCAACAAGGTGTGACCAGCACTGGGATCCAAGCCACCCAAGAGCTTCTGGGTACAGTACAAGCTGGGGGGAAATAAAGGGGTTTTGTGGTTCACTATTGTTTCTTTCCCTACATCTTCATATCTGAAAATGTATATGATCATGTGACCACCAGCTACGAAGCTACAAAGAATTCAACCAAAACAAAATCACAATTCAAGGTTAGAATAGGGTCTTAAAAAGTCAAATCACAGAAAATCAAAATTACTAGCCCCTCCCTTTGTCAGTCTAAAATTTCCCTCTATACCAAATATTACTCAGTGACACACTATTTTAAGCTCTCTTTGTCCTTTTGTGCCTCATGGAAATAACCAGCTTGTCATTTTTTCTTCACAGGTACCTTTAAATGCATTAGCAAATCATAAAAATTACCAAACATTTCATTTTCTTAATCCAACCTCTGAAGTTTTGATAGGAACTGCTATAGTTCTCTCCTTTCTATGTGAAAGTAATGATAGTGATTTTGTCATTGACCAAACTCTGAGGTTGGTCCTGCATTACCTGTCCAAATGTCAGCTTAAGACTGCCCCTTAGAGTATATTAACCAGAGTCCTTTGACAGTAAGGCTGAACTATAAAGTTCATAATTTCCACATTGGGCTTTTCTGGGGAAATATAATTCTATATTATATGATTCTGCATTATTTTAAAATATGTGTCAAATATCTCTATCTCTCTCTCTTCCTCTTTTTTTTTTTTGTAGTTGCTGTTTTTGGGGTTTTGTTTGTTTGTTTGTTTGTTTGCAGTACTAGGTATTGAATCTAGCACATGTTAGGCAAGTGCTTTGTTATTTCCAGACAGGGTCCTAAGTTTCTATTTTAGTCAGCTTTTTCACTGCTGTGACCAAAAGACCTGAAAATAACAATCTTAGAGAAGGAAGTTTATCTGCACTCTTAGAGGTCTCAGTCCATAATCAACTGACTCAGTTGCTCTGGGCCTGAATGAGGCAGAATACCATGGCAGAAGGGAGTGGAGGAGGAAAGCAAGTCAGGACATGGTCATAAGGAAGTAGAGAGCTTTGCTCACCAGGAACAAAATATATGCCCAAAGGCACACCCCAATGACCTACCTCCTCCAGTCACACCCTGCGTGCCTATAGTTACCAATCAGTGGAAATGCACTGATTAGGTTTAGACTTTTATAACCCAATCATTTCACCTCTGAATTTCCCTGCATTAGATCACACATGAGCTTCTGGAAGACACCTCATATCTAAGACATAACATTTGCCTAGGCTGGCCTCAAATTTGCAGTCTTCCTGCTTCAGCTTCCTAAGTAACTGGAATTATAGGCATGAGCCATGGCACCCAGCTAAATACTTCTTTTAAAAGTTAAAAAAAAAAATCCTCTTTTTTTTTTTTTTTTTTTTTTTTGCAGTGCTGGGGATCGAACCCAGGGACTTGTGCTTGCAAGATAAGCACTCTACCAACTGAGCTATCTCCCCAGCCCAAAAAATCCTTATTTTTAAGTGGGAAATGTTAACTAGAAATACAATTTTTCATTCTGAAAGTAAAATATGACAGCATCTTGCCTAAAATAGGCAGAAGTAATTCAAGTTTTAGGGCTTGGGTTGTTTACAGTCAGACCCTCAAATTATGTATTGATCCACTACTATATTATAATAAGCATATTTTGGGTTTGGTAAATGCAAAAATGATAAAATTTGACCCCTTCACTAAGAATTCACAGCCTAGATGGGAAGACAGACAGGTTAGGAGATTATTACACTATATGATAAAACCTACATGAGGTACACTGTAGACGAGAACATGAACATGCAAGAACATTTTTATTCAGAGAAGAAAAGAGGAAGAGAAGAAAGGAAAGGAAAGGAGAGGGACAGATTCAGGTATAATAAACTTCATTTAAAATGCTCTAACTAGCATTAGACCAATTAACCCAACATAACGCATTGGATTAATTAAACTTCAATACACTTTAAGCTGAATAAAACTTTTAAAAATTCAAGTAATTCAAGTATACAAAAAGAGGCTTGAGAGTTACCCAGGGTATAGGTAAGTGCTGCCTAGTAGAAATATAATATAAAATACATACACAATCTTAATCTTATAGTAGCCAACTCTTTTTTTTAATCTTTTTTTTTTAGTTAGAGACAGATCCAATACTTTATTTAGTTATTTATTTTTATATGGTGCTGAGGCTGGAACCCAGTGCCTCACACGTGCTAGGCAAGTGCTCTACCATTGAGCTACAACCCTAACCCCAACCCAATTTATTTAAAAGACTAAAGTAATTTTAATTATGTTGGATTTAACCACATATACCTAAAATATTGTTTCTCTTGCCAGAAACAAGGTGAACTAGAAAAGATCTGAAATTGCACAATAGCTATGAGAATGGAGGGACCTGGGTAAATCCAAGACAAAATAGGCAGAAGTTGATGATTTATTGGATAGAGAATGAGAGAGCACAAGTGGCTTCAAACCCAAGCAAGTGCTTGCTTGAGCAACTGGTAAGTGAAGCTACCAGTCACTGAAATAGGGAACACAAGAGGACGTGCAAGTAGAAGGAAGACATGACAAGGAATAATAGCTCACTTTTAAAAGATGAGATCAAGATGCCATGAAACCTGCAACTGATTACATACCCGTGGAGTCATATATCCCCATTGGTGCAAAATACAAAACCCTCAAATGATTGGTGGTTCTAGGAGACTAAATGATTGGTGGTTTCAAGTGATGTGATGCGCTGATTGACACACTGATTGGATAGGTACTGAATAAAAGAAGAAGCTTCCCAATAAACGAGTCAGCAACTACTAGCTCGCCTGCTTTTACCTGGCTCCAGTTGTCTGAGTGGTTATTGACACTGTGCCCTTCACCGTCCATTACATGAGCCCCCGTGGTATACAATACATACCCAAGGAAGATTTGAACCCATGAGTCTGCAACACAGGGATAGATTTGGGAGCCATCAGCCTATAGGGAACTGTTTTTATAGAAAAGTTTGAGACTGCCAAGAGTAAGACAAGGAGAGTAAGACAAATGCTGAGGCAGAGACCAACATTTAAAATATAAAAATCCAACACTAAAGACTGGCCAGGAGTGATCGGAAAGGCACAAGGAAACCCAAGAAAATATAAGACTCAACAGCCAAAGAAAGAGCTTCCAGGGAGACAAAGTAGCAAACTATGTCAGATGTGTCCAGAAAGTCAAGCAAAGTTAAGTAGTGGTGTTCTCACAGAATTTGACAGTAAAGGAGGTCATGAGTGACTTTGAAAACAGTTTCTACAGTAGGAGACTAGAAGTCACATTGCACAGACTTAAAATTGAAGGGGTAATGTAGAAAACTCCTCAAGAAGTTTTCTATGAAAGGAATATAGCTAAGGTGGTACCTATTGAATATCAAGGATGGTATCTATTGATACATTGAGGAAAGATTTTTATGATGCAAGAAGCCCGATGCATTTAAAGACTATTGGGAAAAAAAAAACATTAAAATTATGCAACAAACTAATTTATTGATCTTAAAATATGTTAATCATATATTATTAAATGAAAAGAGACCATAACTGAAAAAAGAGACCATAATTGAAAAAGAGTGTTTTATGTATTTACACATGAACACATAGATGACATTTTGAAAAGATATACACCATGGTATTTATCACATTTATCTCTGAATAACTAGACTAACAAAATTTAAATTTTCTTTTTTTCTTTTTTTTATTACAAGAGGTATTATTTTATGATACAAAAAGAATTCATTTTCAGGGAGTCTTCTCACCTCTACATACTATAGCCTTGAATGTATGTTGAAAATGACTTCATTCCAGTTTGATGAAACATTTATAAAATTCCTAAGTATGATTTTTTTCATGTACTTCATCATGAGTCTACAAATGGGAAAAATCTACAGTATTCAGGTTGACATAGGAAGTGGCTACTGACTCAGTCAGTTGTCCACTAGACCAAACTAGGCTTCTAACTTTCCCAATGGGTGGGCCACCTTTCTGGGCCTCTATAAGGACCAAGTAGAAGAGCAAACTGTCACCAAATTTCAAACTTGATTGGCAAGACTGCAAAGTACCCAAAAGCAGAGCAGGAAAACAACTCTCTTACCCATGATTTCTACACAGAGAGGAAGGCAATTGGTAGTGGCAATGGACAGACAAAAGTCACCATATCACAGACTGCACTCATCTTTCATTATATGTATGAAAAACCGTAAGAATGTGTTAGAAAGGTCACATGGAATTATCAATCCAGAATGAATGCAGGTATAGGTTGTATGAAAATTAAAATGGTACCAACCAAGATGATTGATATTTTACTTTTCTTGCACTAATTTTCCCTTTGTTTTTTTCCATTCTCTATGTAATGCCGGTGTCTCGCAGTAGCAATCAATTACAGTATTACTTTTGAGTAGTATATGTGGGAGATTTTTTCTTCACAAAATGGAGACCTAGTTGTCCATGGGCATTTGAAGATCCAAGACAGAGGCAAAGAATAAATGGAGAAAGTATTAGAGTTTCAATCTCCATTTTTCCAGAGAAAATGTAGTGATAGAATATGGTCTCACAAAGCTAAGACCCAGAGCATAAAGTTGACCTGAAGTGATCAGTCTTCACCCATGTATTCAAAATTGTAACCTATCCTACCCCTGATTCCTCACTAACATCCCATCATTCACATGAACATTATGCACATGCAGACTGATGGCCTATTTCTAATGGGAAATGGAGGTTTTGCCTCATGTGAGGAGCATGTGCTCTAGCAACACAATAAATGGCTCTGGCCCTAACTTTGCCACCATCTCAGCAAGCTACAGAACTTTTCCAGACTGAAGTTTCCTCAAGCAGAAAGTGAAGAGAATAGGTCTGTGATGGTTAACATTTGGTGTCTACCTGATTAGATTAGATGACACCTAGATATCTGATAAAGCATTACTTCTGGGTGTACCTGTGCAGGTGTTTCTGGAGGGCGTTGGCATTTGAGTCACTGGACTGAGTGGGGAGGAGGATCTTCCGTCACTCAATGTGAGTGGGCACAATCCAATTGGCTGAAGGCCTAGATAGAACAAAAAGGCAAAGGAAAAGCAATCTCTCTCTAGCTGGGACATCCTTCTTCTCAAGCCCTTTGACACCAGAACTCCAGGTTCTCCAGCTTGCGGCATCAGGGACCTGCACAATCCCCCGTCCACAGGTTCTCATGACTTCAGCCTTGGCACAAAAAGAGAATTTACACCAGCTGCTTCCCTGTTTCTGAGGCCTTTGGACCTGGCCTGAGCCACAGTACTCACTTCCCTGGTTCTCCAGCTCACAGACAGTCCATCATGGAACTTCTCAGCCTCTGTAATCATGTGAGCCAATTCCCCAAATACATTCATCTCAGATATTTCACTCTCTATATCCTGTCTCTCTGGAGAACCCTGACTAACACAAGTTCCCACTTCAGAGTGGAAAAGATTATTTTAGGTAATACATTAAAGCATTCATGGTAACACTTGGCATGCTAATTACCAGTTCTCCTTAAATGATGGCCATTAGACATACTTACATAATTACTTCTAAAAGGAAGTAAACCTGAAGAGTCACACCAATGACTTTTATTTAAGATGAATTGCAAGGTTGTCATGGAAGAAGAGTTGGTGAAGATGTGTGGGTAGCTTGTTAAAATCTTCTTTTGCATTTTCAGAAATTACTTTATTCTATTAAAATACCTTTTATTCTTTTATTCCCATGAAAAGGCAAGAAAGCAGATTACACTTGAGTAAGATGCCACAAGCAGTTGGAGGGTGACACAAGTCATCTTGAGGAGCCCACATTCCAACCGCCCACCTCTGTCACTCAGCATCTGGGATGCCCTTTTACGGCTGCCATCCTGCCCTCCTGAAATGGTGAACTGGGCTCAAAACAACCAGTGGAATCTGTCATGGTGATGTAGAAATAAAGGACTACTTGGACCCTTTTTCAACCAGGGTGGCCATGGATGCCTCTTGGTGTTCTTCCTTGGCTGAGCTCCCTCCATCCTCCACCTTCTTGCGGGATCTTATCTCCATCCTCAGACATTCTGTCTCATTTCTCTCCTTTCTGCTCTCAGGTTCCTGAAAGAGAAGGGTCAGGAAATGGAAGAGATATACCAGCAGCTCCATGCTGAATCCCTTCCCCATTCCTCCCAACAGCCAGACATGAGGAAAGTCCTGATCCTGTAGCGGATGTGCAGTTTTTAGTGTCTAGTAACAAATCAGCATAACCCCAATCATCATATTGTGGAACATTTTCGTCATAAAGAGAAGGAATACAGGGTCACTGCTGGTCTGAGAAGGATGCCAACCTGCGTGTGACCATGTGCTCTGACATGCCAAAGCTAAAGAATGTATTGTACATTAAAAGGAATAGTCTCCTCCAGTTTTTCAATAAGAAAAATGAGATCACACATGGAATGATTCTAACCTCCCCATGCTCACATTAATAGTAGGATTTGTACTAATTTTAGGGGGGTACTAGGGATTGAACCCAGGAGCATTTCACCACTGAGCTACATCCCCAGTCCTTTTTAATTTTTGTTTTGAGACAGGGTCTCCCTAAGTTTCTGGAGTCCTGTTAAGGTGCCAAGGCTGGTTTCAAACTTGCAATTCTCCTGACTCAGTCTCCTGAGTCACTAAGAGTATAGGTACTGTAATCTGGTTGTACTAAACTTTAATGTGAAGACTGTGTAAAGAATGAAGTGTTGCGATATGATATCCAAAAAGAGTAGTATTCTCCTACAAATTACTCCAGTACAGCAGACATAGAAGGAAAGGGTCCACATTTACTCACTGACTAATGGAAAATACGTTGTTTTTCTATAATTAGAACATACAGCTCTAAATGGAGAAACTTCACCTTCTAGATATTCCACCTAGATGGAGGGAGAAAGACTATCAATAAATAAGTCTAAAAGGAAATAAGAAAATAAATGATGGTGCTATGTAAAATTGTTATAATTTGGATATGAGGTGTCCCTCAGAAGCTCATGATTAGATGATGAGAGCTGTAACCTCATTAGTGAATTAATCCATTTAATAGATTAATAATTTGAAAGAAATACTGTGATAACTATAGGCAGATAGGGTGTGGCTGGAAGAAATAGGACACTGGAGGCATACATTTTGTCCCTCCTCCTTCTCTCTCTTCTCCTTCATGGCAGTCTTGAGCTTTCCTCTTCCATTTTTTAATATGCTGACAAATCCCACTGTTTATTGCAGAAGTATGCAGACTGTTAAACAGTAAAAAGTTTGAAGGAATCTGCCTATGTTCTAAATTTTTAATTTTGCATTAAAGTAAATTTTATAACATATCCTTTAAAAACTGATATAAAATATTTAATTTTAAATTAGTTATCATAGCAAACTGAGTGTGATTTCCAAAAATCTCACTGCCAACCTATGAATGAAGGAGGAGTTAGATCTGTGCTCCTCAGACTTGAGGATGACAAAACCTCTGGGTTTCCTTTCCTGAAGTGTCTTAGATATGCAATTACTCTATTACATATTAAAGAGACAGACTATTTGGTTTTAAAGTATAGTTACTATTCAAAGGATTCTGGAAACTCTTAAATTTTGAAATGAGAGCCTTTTTCTTATTCCACTGACTCCCTCAATAAGCCATCCACCGAGCATTTCCTGTCATGTGAGTATTGTTTTGGAACTTCTGATCCTCATGAGAATGTCTTTGAGGGTGGCAGTCACATGGTGTAATTCTGGGAAGCACAGTAAATTGGGAATGTAGAAATAAAATTTTATATAATATAAAGGGAACATACAATATTAGCACAGAGGCAGAAAGTCTACAAACAACTAATTATACAAGTCTCATGTTTTATCTTGATCAGTAAGAGCATTCTCCCTACGATGAGGTAGCAGAGCCAGTTGGTTAAAATATTAACTAGAATATCCCAAGACTAGCTTTATTGTTTGCTACTTCACCAACAGCATAGTAAAACAAAGCACCCCCAAACCTTAAACTTACATGTCAAAAGAAATACAAAAATTATTTTTAAGTTTTCAGTACAACCCTAAATGTTTAAGAAATAATATAAAAAAGAAATAATATAAAGATGAATATTTATGTAATTTCTAAGTAAAAGTGCACTGGAAGAGTCATGAGGAAAAATATTAACTATATAAAAATAAAGCTAATGTGAACCAAAGGCTACATAAACTGTAGACAAAAAAACTTTTTTAAATGGCTCCATTGTACTAATGTTTAACAAATAATCTCAACATAAATAACTGTATCTTCCACATACACAGACATAGAGATCACATAAGACAATGACATCAATGTCATCACAATTGGAAAAGCAGCAAAGCACAGACAGTTCAGAGGAAGCAAACTTCTTGAAGGAATTGTGATGTTCTCTCAATTTTTCTCATGTCCTGCGTTTGTCAGATTTTTGTTGCTATAACAAATACCTGAGAAAAACAACTTAACATAACACAGAGCATGAAATCAGGTGGATTCTTTGTCTTGTGGATTCAAAGAATGAGATTCGCAGACAGAAAAGCGCAAAAGCAAATCATGTCATCAGTAAATAGTGATAGTTTGGGTTCTTCTTTTCCTATTTGTATTCCTTTAATTTCTTTTGTCTAATTGCTCTGGCTAGAGTTTCAAGGGCTATGTTAAATAGAAGTGGTAAGAGAGGGTATTTCTGTCTTGTTCCAGGTTTTAGAGGGAATGCTTTCAATATTTATGCATTTAGAATGATGTTGGCCTTGGGCTTAGCATAGCTCTCTTTTACAACTTTGAGATATGATCCTACTATCCCTATTTTTCCTAGTGTTTTGAAGATGAAGGGTGCTATATTTTGTCAAATGCCTTTTCTGCATCTATGAGATGATCATATGATTCTTTAAGTCTATTGATGTGGTGAATTACATTTATTGATTTCCGTACATTGAACCAAACTTGCATCCCTGGGATGAACCCCACTTGATTGTGGTGCACTATCTTTCTACTATGTTTTTGTATGCTATTTGCCAGAATTTTGTTAATACTTTTTGCATCTATGTTCATCAGGGATATTAGTCTGAAGTTTTCTTTCCTTGATGTATCTTTTTCTGGTTTTGGTATCAGGGTGATACTAGCTTCATAGAATGAATTTGGAAGGGTTCCCTCCTTTTCTATTTCATGGAATACTTTGAGTAATATAGGTATTAGTTCTTCTTTCAAAGGTCTTGTAGAATTTGGCTAGGATCCATCTGGTCTTGGGCTTCTCTTGGTTGGAAGGCTTTTGATGGCATCTTCTATTTCATTGCTTGAAATTGATGTGTTTAGATTGTTTATGTTCTCCTGATTCAGTTTGGGTAGACCATATGTCTCTAGAAATTTGTTGATGTCTTCAAGATTTTCTATTTTGTTGGAGTATAGATTTTCAAAATAGCTTCTAATTATGTTTTGTATTTCAATAAGGTCCGTTGTGATATTTCCTTTCTCATCATGAATTTTAGTCATTGTTTTCTCTCTCCTTCTCTTTGTTAGTGTGGCTAAGGGTTTATTGATTTTGTTTATTTTTTCAAATAATCAACTTTTTGTTTTGTCAGTTTTTTTAATTGTTTCTTTTGTTTCATTTTCATTGATTTCAGCTCTGATTTTGATGATTTCCTGTCTTCTACTGCTTTTGGTGTTGATTTGTTCTTCTTTTTCTAGGGCTTTGAGATGTTAATGCTAGGTCATTTATTTGTTGACTTTTTATTTTTTTAATGAATGAGCTCAATGCAATGAACTTTCCTCTTAGTACTACTTTTATAGTGTCCCAGAGATTTTGTTATGATTTGTCAGTATTCTCATTTACTTCTAAGAATTTATTTTTATCTCCTCCCTGATGTTTTCTGGTATCCATGCATCATTCATTAGTGTATTATTTAGTCTCCAGGTATTGCAGCTTCTGTTTTTTATTTTATCATTGATTTATAATTTCATTCCATTATGACCTGATAGAATGCAAGGTATTATCTCTGTTCTTTTTGTTTTTGCTAAGAGTTGCTTTGTGGCCTAAGGTATGGTCTATTTTAGAGAAGGATCCATGTGCTGCTGAGAAGAAAGTGTATTCAGACAATGATGGATTAAATATTCTATATATGTCTGTTAGTCTAAATTATTGATTGTGTTATTGAGTTCTATAGTTTCTTTGTTTAATGTTTGTTTGGAAGATCTATCCAGTGGTGAGAGAGGTGTGTTAAAGTCACCCAGGTTGTTGTGTTGTGGTCTATCTGATTCCTGAAATTGAGAAGTGTTTGTTTGACATACATAGATGCTCCATTGTTCAGGGCATAAGTATTTACAATTGTTATGTCTTGTTGATGTATGGTTCCCTTAAGCAGTATGAAATGTACTTCTTTATCTCTTCTGCATAACTTTGGCTTGAAGTCCACTTTATCTGATATGAGGATGGAAACCCCTGCTCTTTACACAGTTCATGTGGGTGATATGTTTTTTCTTATCCTTTCACCTTCAGTCTGCGGATGTCTTTTTTTTATGAGTCTCTTGAAGGCAGCATATTGTTGGGTCTTTTTTTAAATTCAATCTGCCACTCTATATCTTTTGGTTACTGAGTTTAGGCCATTAACATTCAGGGTAACTATTGAAATATGATTTGTATTTCCGGTCATTTTGGCTTATTTCTGCTTTTTAACTTGAGATCATTTCTCCTTTAAATTAGCTTTTCCTTTAGTGTAGTTCCCCCCTTTGCTGACTTTCATTGTTATTTTTCATTTCCTCCTCATGGAATATTCTGCTGAGAATGTTCTGTAATGCAGGCTTTCTTTTTGTAAATTCTTCTTTGTTTATCATGGAATGTTTTTATTTCATCATCAAATCTGAAGTTTTGCGAGACATATGATTCTTGGTAGGCATCCATTTTCTTTTAGAGCTTGGTATATGTTGTTCCAGGATCTTCTTGCTTTTAGGGTCTGGATTAAGAAATCTGCTGATATCTGAATTGGTTTCACCCTGTATGTAATCTGATACTTCTCTCCTGTGGCCTTTAAATTCTATCCTTATAATGTATGCTGGACATTTTCATTATAATGTGAGTTGGTATGGATCTGTTGTAATTTTGTACATTTGGTATCCCGTAAGCTTCTTGTATTTGATTTTCCATTCCATTCTTCAGGTTCGGGAAATTTTCTGATATTATTTCATTGAACAGATTGTTTATTCCTTTGGTTTGTATCTCTGTGCCTTCCTCTAGCCCAGTAATTCTTAAATTTGATCTTTTCATGTTATTCCATAATTCTTAGAGGTTCTGTTCATGATTTCTTACCATCTTCTCTGTGTGGTCAACTTTATTTTCAAGATTAAATATTTTGTCATCATTGTCTGAGGTTCTGTCTTCCAAATGATCTAGTCTGTTGGTGATGCTTTCTATTGAGTTTTTAATTTGGTTTATTATTTCCTTCATTTCGTGGATTTCTGTTTGTTTGTTTTCAGAATCTCTCTTTGTTGAAATAATCTTTTGTTTCCAGCATTTGCTCTTTTAACTCTTTATTGATCTTTTGTTGCCTCCATTTGCTCTCTTGTTTCATCCTTTACTTCACAGATCATTTTGATTGTGTATATTCTGAACTCCTTCTCTGACATTTCTTCTACTGTGCTGTCAATGGATTCTAGCAATATAGCTTCTTGGTTTGTTTTGGGTGCTTTCTTCCCTTGTTTTTTCATGTTGTTCATGTGTCTTCCCCTCTAGCAGTGTGGATCTGAGGCATTACAGTTTACACCCTGTAGATTTCTAGTTATATTAACAGCACCCGATGCATATAATATGCAGCTTTAAACCAAATAGTCTCTATTAAGACATTAACAGTTTTGGCACAATAAACAGAGATGATGTATTCAATTATTATCTACATCATAAACATTAGGTTTGCAATAAGGTCTATAATTTCTTATGGTGGACAGAGAATGGGGAAGGAGTACAGGATGTGATGTTAATGAGGTAAGAAGTGAGAATATAGAAGTGTCAGATAACAAGAAGAGTGAAAAAGGAATCAAAAGAAGTTGGTTGTTAGTAGGAGAAAAGAGAGAAAGACTCCAAGGAAATAGATAAATAAGAGGAAAATCAAGTGAGTAAAAACTAGAAAAGGAAAGAAAAAAACAGGTTAAAAAAAAATAAAAGAATCTACAACCAAATTGTAATACACTATTCAAACCTCCCAGGCCTCAGTAGCCTGATGCATGAAAAGTACTTGATTTCAAAAATGTTGGGGATATGCGAGCATGCAATGAAAAAAGAAAAAGAAAAAAAAGGAAGAAAGAAAGAAAAAATAGGGGAAAAAAAGAAGAGTCTTGAAAGAAAATTGAATAATGGTTTCTGTTGGAGATCAATATCTTCTCTGCTTCCCTTCTCATCTGATAGATGGGTTTGTCTGGAGTTTACTGGTAACTCCACCCTCAGGATTGTGACAGTTACTAAGGTGGAAGGATTACTCTTGGAGGTGGGACTTCTGGAGATGGGGTATAGCAATTGCCAGTCCCACTGGAAGACTGAACCCTGGGATTCTCCTTTGGGGTCAAATTGTGTGATGCAGGAGCCTGGTCTTAGTCCCTTACCTCACTTGTGGCTCCCATAATTTCTGGTCTCTAATTTAGTCTCTAAATTGTATTTCTCCTGCCCCCACCCTTTCACCTTCCCAATCAGGAAACTCTCCCCAGAGGTCCTGTCAGGACCTGTGTGCCTGTCGAGGAAATTTGCTCTGTATTGGGCAGATCTGTGAGTGTTGAGAACTGCGGGCCAGTTGCATGGCTGCAAGCACTGGGCTGTGTTGGTGGCTAGGGGTTGGTTGAGAGACTGAGGATTGAGGGGCCAGAGGGCCCTGTTGATTGCCAAACTGATGAGACCAGGTAGCCAGTGGATGCTATACTGGGGAAGAAGTTGTGGACCAGGCTGATGTCAGACCCCAGCAAGTGCTGCCAGAATTGTGTCAGGCATCCCAGTGGGTACTGGGCTGGTGGTTGGGTGAGCTGGGATCAAGATGCCCTCACACCCTCTTCCAATCTAGCGATCCCTTGCAATGCTCTCTCCTGCCTCTGCAGCAAGATAGTGGCTATTAGCACACCTAGCAGGGATACCTCAGATGTAACCAAACCTGCAGGGACCTTGGTGATGTTCTTTCAAGCCCTGGCTGTTATCTCTAGATGAAAGCGGCTACAACCTCAGTTGGTGGTGGTGGCAGCAGCTAACCTGCAGATACCTTGATATTGGGTTTCTAGCCTCCAGCTGGTGTCCCAAAATAGACATTGCCCCAACTAAAGATGGTGGTGGCAGTAGCAGAGGTAACCATGGCGTTGGAAGTATTCCAAGATGGAGGCAGCCACTTTCAGAGATGTGGCAGCAAGGGCAGGCCATGCAGTGGCATTGGGCAGCCTGTTCAGAGATGCTGCACTGTGGCAGGCAGTGCTATGTGGGGCTGTCTCCAGGCCCTGTCTGGTATCCCAAGGTGGAGGCTGCCACATGTTGGTAGCTAGGGGGCCACAGCATGATAGGATCTTTATGGGCAGCCAAAATGCTGCATTTTTCCTTCTTTGGAGAGGCTGTGGACTTCAGGTCACATATGTCTCAATTTTAAAGTGAACTTTTCCAAGTTTCTCAGAAAAAGCCTACACAGCTGGTATTTGTGCTGTGCTACTCAGGAAGTCATCCAGAGTCCCATTTCCCTATCTGCCTTGCCTTATCTCTTCCTCTTGACCTCGCTTAGAGGAGAAAAGAATTATTTGAGCACATCATTTCAGAGGTTTCAGTCCAAGGTCTACCAGCTCCATTACTCAGAGTCTGAGGTAAGGCAGAACAACATGGCAGAAGTGTGTGGCAGAGGAATACTGCTCAGCTCATGGTAGCTCAAAGAACAGAGAAATATACATATATATGTACACACACACCAAGGACAAAATATACCCTTCCAGCAACACCCCCAGTGACAAACATCCTCCTGCTAGGCCCCACCTTCAATACTCTGCACCATTTCCCATTAGTCCATTCAATTATGGCCCCACCAGCAGATTAATCCATTGATGAGATCAGTCCCCATGACCCAATCATTTCTCAAAAGCTTCACTTCTGAACATTGCTGCCCTTAGAACCAAGTGTTCAATATATTGGCCTTTCGAGGATATTCAGATATAAACTATAAGACTCCCTAACTCATTCCTACATAGCTTTTGCACTGGAATACTGGTCTTTATGTTACCAAATGCTATGCACTTTTTGTTCTTGGCCTTAACCACTGAATCACATTCTGTTTAGTTACCTATAGGGCCCTCCTGGGAACACTCTTTTCCCTCATCTTCTACCACTGTAGCCTCTTGCTTTCCCTTTGATCTTTATGCCACTGTAATTTATATGTTTTTGCTTACTTCTTCCATCAGCTCATAACTGTTGAAGTTACCACCAAGGTTCTACACTAACCTCTCTCCCCCTTCTTTCCTTTATTAATTTAAACTGTCTCCCTAAATACCTCACCCCTGGGTTTTAATTATTGGCTATAACCTATTTTTCTAATATTAACCCATTAACCCAGATCTCTCACCTATATACCTGCCCATTCAACTTCTCTTGGTACACCAGAGGCACCCAGCCAGACTTGTCCAAATCTGAACTGTTAAACAAAATTTATAGGAAGCTACTGTTTTGGACTAAGATCCTACACTGGGTCCCAACAAACCAGACTAAAAATCAAAATGGAGTAACCTATATTAAAGTTCCAAGTCATCAAACCACAACTTTTTATCAGACCTCCCAAGAAATGAGGAGCCATGAAAGATAGCCAATTCTCCCAAACAAGCTAGTTTTAGTTGGCATGATAATAAAGTTCCCTTAGCTTTAATCTTTACACAAAAGAAGTGATCTAAAGTAACTCAGTGTTTAAAAGAAAAATAGCTATTTTCTATTGTTCTATGTCCCCATCCATGCCTTAAAAGAAAATTAACTTTGAAGTGACCGATCTTAATTTTGTTCATTTTGTTCTACTTCTGCCTTTTTCAGCTTTTCTGTCTTTGAAATCAACCTCCTTGGCTCATCCCATCTGAACACCAATTCCATTTTATTGAATGGAAAAGTAGAGCAAGATGGTGGCTAAGATCCACGAGTGATCATCTCTCTTCAAATACACTAATTTGAACAGCCAGTCACATACCAAACTACTTTCATAAGAACTAAGGAAGTTAAGTGAGAGACCATAGTGCCTGGTTTGAGTATAATAATACGGAAATACACATTAAAGAAGACTGGAAGAAAAGAGTTGTCTGTATCACCCCTAACCCAACTCCAAGCAACATGCAGCCTAGACAGAAGACACCTCCCACTTGGGGTCTTAGATTTGAAACCTAGTGCTAAGTAAAATCCCACAACCCCTGCTCCCAGGCCAGTACTCATGGGTTAAACCTCTGAATCCATGTTAGCCAGGCAACCATAGGACTGTCTCCATCACCCATCCCCCAACCCCAGGCAACAGAGGGAGAAGCAAGATTCTGCCCACTGGGGAGCAAGGCATGGAAATCAGTACAGAACTCAGCTTTGAAGCTCAGTGTCAGGCCCCATCACAGTGAGACTGAACACCAGATAGAAACCAAAGTCTCCTACACCCAGGACAGAGCTTACAGAGTGAGTCTCCCAACTTGACCCAGCATCAGGTGACCTGAATCTGAGTGAGACAGATACTTGTTTTGAATCATCGTTGCCTACTGCAACATGGACCTGGGTACACCTCTGAGACTGTGCAGATCCTTATAGCTATGAGTCTTTTAGATAACTTTTATATCACAGTGAACAAAACACCTGGCAAAAACAACTTAGAAGAGGAAAAGTTTATTTGGAGCTCACAGTTCCAGAGGTCTCAGTTCATAAATGGCTGACTTCACTGCTCTGGGCCCAAGATGAGGCAGCACATCATGGGGAAAGAGTCCAGTGGAGGAAAGCTGCTCAGCTCAGGGTGGATTCACGAAGTAGGGAGGGATGGAGGGAGAGGGAGAGGGAGAGGGAGAGGGAGAGGGAGAGAGAGAGAGAGAGAGAGAGAGAGAGAGAGAGAGAGAGAGAGAGAGAGAGAGACTAAGAGAGAGAGAAAGGAAGGAGGCTTTAGAGCAAATGTACCCTTCCAGGGCATGCCCCCAGTGACCTACCTCCTCTAACCATACCCCACCTGCCTACAGTTACCACCCAGTCAATCCACTTGAACTAGGATGGACTGATTAGGTTATAGCTCTCACAATTTAATCATTTTACTTCTGAATATATCTGCATTACCAGTTTGGGGGTGGGGCACCTCATATCCAAACCATAACAGTGAGACTCAGGTATAACCCATCTTAGGGTCAACCTTGGAAGTCAACAAACCACCTTCACCAATCTTTCAGGTTAACCCATTCACCAGCAGTAGGAAGAGTAGTAACCACAGACTTTGACTTGGAAATCAATCCCAGTCTAGTAAAACCTCACAAAGGGGCAAATCATGTTGGCCTCCAAACCAGTGCCAACAAACGAGAGCCTCTGGAATAGCCCCAGTCCATCAGCTTCAATTTCAGTTAGTGTGGCCAGCTGTTAGTTGCACCCATCCTCGGCCATGAGTCCACCTCAGCAGTAGATAGCCCTCAGTAGTGTGGGCCTTGTCCCTCCCATAGTGTGTTGCAGACTCGTGAGTTGACCCAGCATTATAGCTATGGTGGCCATGGGACTGCCTGCCTCATTTCTCCCCTAACTCGCAGGCAGCACAACATAAAAAGACTAAAGTTCCACTTGGGCAAGTCGTAGCATAGGAGCCTGGGGCTGGTCCCTCTAATATACCTGACCACAGACCAGTGCCTATGGATGAGGATTCTGGGTCTTCCCTCAGCCCAGGAAAGCACTTGGGAAGATGGACTGTCTTTTTTACATGCTCCATTGATTCATGCTCTACAGTATGTCAGCTGTGGATTTGGGACACATCTGAGTTTGTATCGCCCTCTAGTGCTGAAACAGTGATGACATACCAACATTGCACTGGTGGCAAACCTGGATTTAGGGTGCCATTTAGTGCCAAAACAACAGAAGTGCCTATGGGTTCAGAGAAAATAAGCCACTTACTTAGATTTTGGAAAGAAAAGCACAAATAAAATGAAATTATAAGACTGAAATAAATACTTAACCCTTCAATGTGCAGAAATGTTGCACACCAATAAGCATCAAAACTGTCAGAGAACTATGACCCGACCTAGCAGTCAAAATGAAGTGCTAGAAATTGCCCATACAGTAACCAACATGGGCAGATGGAAATCTTAAAACAGCTGTTTTAAAACTCAATGAGCTTCAAGAGAACACAGAAGTAGATGGAGAGAGAGAGGTTTCCAGATGGCAGATAGGGAAGTCACTTTCCTGGCTGCTCTGTGGTGTGAAACCAAGAAAGCAAATAGGTAGGTTCTCAGCAAGGTGGGTGGGGAAAAAAAGGTATGGGGGTGGGGCTTCACTGGGGATTAATTCTGGAACTCAAAGTAGATTAGTGACTCAGGAAGTTGGACATAATAAAATAAGTAATAAAAGCCACTGTTGCCTACTGCTGCTGCCACTGCCACCACCATCAGCAGCACCAACCAGATCAATCCCCCCATGAAAAAAGTGGAGGGCTAGCAGGGTATCAAGGTGACAGAATACAGAAGGTCACTTTCCCAGCTGTTCTGTAGTGTGAAACCACGAAAGCAGACAAGCAGCTGCTAAGCAAGGTGAGTGAATTAAAAAAAAAAAGGGGGAAGACTATACTGGAATTTAATATCGGACCTCAAAGCAGATCAAGGGCTCAGGAGGTTGGATATAATAAGGAAGAATCCCCAGTGCCACAGTGGCTATCATAGCTAGAGACATTAGCCAGAGTAGTTCCTCCACAAGCACAGTAGAGGGATAATGGAATTAAAGGAACCCACATTTTTAAAAGAACTGCAGCATGTCTGGGAAAGAAGAGTTTAGAGATTAAAGACACTGCTCAACTAAAGAAAAGAAACCCCATATCTCCTGGCAATGTGTGTAGGACAGAGAAAGGAACCATTTTTCAGCCACAGTGCAGGGGGCAATAGCTGAGGGAGCTGACTCCTGGCAAACCCAAATCTGACCTCCTCTATTCTGATATCTGGAAACCTCTCCCTCTCCATCCTCTTCTGTGTTATCTTGAAGCTCATTTGGCAAACCCAAATTTGGCCCAAACTACAGGCATGGCAAATGCACACTGCACAACATTGAGTGTACATAAATGACCAGGAGAAAATTAAATGTGGAGAGAGGTTTATGCAAGGACAACTGGTCATGGAAACCCACCCAGCTCTCCCCCTCCTCATTCCCCTCCAATATAGCTGCTTGCAGGACTGGCTGGGAGAGATGTACCTGGCCAGGAATTTGAAAGAATGGAGGATTACATTTGGAGACTGAACCGAGACCAGAAAATGTGCAGTCCACAGGTGACATAGTGAACTAAAAATTGGCTTCTCTGCCACACAAGTGGAAACCAGGGGAGACCCCTGGGGTACAATCTTCCACAGCATGGACTGGCAATTGCTGGTCCCTAGGGGTGCACTGATTAAAATCTCCAGACCAACTGGCATTCAGCAAAGAGCCTGGAGCCTACCTAAGTCTAAACCCTGCCTCTCTCACCCTACCAACCCCACCCTGAGAGCAGAGCAAGCATCGTACTCCAGATGACCCAACCTAACACTGCTAAGAAGGAAGCTGAGAATCTTTTGAACTCCAATTCTTTAACTTTTCATCCAGACCTTATTTTTTTCCCCTTTTTTCTTTTCTCTGCTTAATTGGGACCTTAATGATTCATGGACATTTATACATATTCCTATTTGTTTTTCTTCTCATTTCTAGCATTTTTGAAACCAATTATTTTTCATGGATCAGTTTTTAAGGACTAGAATGTTTGATAGTATATTCAATTTTGTTTCATATTCTTTTAATTTTAATTTTTAAAATTTTAACTTTATATATATTTTTCTCTCACCTGTTTCCCTTGATTCTCTCTCATTGATTCCACTAACAGCCAATCTCTGTTGTTCCCTCTTTCACACTTCCTTTAATTTTTTACTTCTATATTCTCTCCTCCTCTCTCATAATCATCACATCATACACCACATCTGTTCTCTCTGTGTGCATCATTTGAAATTGTAAATATTTCTGCAAACTTACTATTTTTATTATAGGCAATCACTGATCATATAATTTACATTTATTGTGACAACACTGTAAACAGGAACTATTTGGTTTAATGCTGTGTAATTTTTGCATTGCTAGTTGTTATTATTTGTCTCCCCCTAAACAGTGAGTTACTGGAATCCTTCAGGGACACTCTAAGTCTACAGATATAAACTGTACTGCCTCAGATTCATACTGTTAGATGGGTAGACACACAAACAATATGAAAAAAGCAAGGGAACAAATCACCCCAAACAAACCAACTCACTTCAATAACAGAATCCATCAACACCACAGTGGAAGAAATATCAGAGAAGGAGTTTAGAATGCGCATAGTTAAACTGATCTACAAGGTAAAAGACAATGTAAGGAGTGAAATCAAGGAGAAAATACATTAAGTGAAATGTCACTTCAATACAGAAATAGAGAATCAGAAAAAAATTAGGTAGAAATCCTCAAAATGAAGAAATCAATAAACCAAATTAAAAATTCAGTGGACAGTATCACCAACAGGCTAGGTCCCTTGGAAACTGAGTTTCAGGCAACAAAGACAAAATATATAATCTTGAAAATAAAATTCATCATGGAAAAAAGATGTTAAGAGACCATGAACAGAACATCATTTATTTCTGGTTTTAAATTTGAATTAGTTTCTTCTTTGATTGACTATTCTTCTGGTGTCATTCCTCCCTTCGCTGGTTTCCACTTTTATTTTTTATTTCTTCTTCATGAAATATTTTATCAAGTATGTTTTATAGTATAGGCTTTCTAGTTGTGAATTCTTTTAACTTTTGTTTATCATGGAAGGTTTTTATTTCATCATCAATTCTGAAGCTTAATTTTGTTGGGTATAGTATTCTTGGATGGCATCCATTTTCTTTCAGAGCTTGATATATATTATTCCAAGACTTTCTAGCTTTGAGGGTATGGGTTGAGAAATTAGCTGAGATCCACACTGCTTTCCCTCTAAATGTAGCCTGTCATTTTTCTATGGAATCCTTCAAATTCTATCCTTATTCTGTAGGGAATTTTCTTGGTCCTGTAAGACTCCTATATCTTATTTTCCATTTCACATTTTTTTGCGAAATTTTACAATATTAGTTAAAAAAAAGATTGTGGACTGTCAAGCGCCTATCATCCGCCATTTGCCTGCCTCTCACCTGTCCATCACCTGCCTTACTCCTATCCATCACCCATCGCACAAGGTTAACCTCCCAATCGTCCGACAACAGTCAGCAAACTGATTGCCAACCACCAGTGGAGCACCAGCTGCCTGCTGCTGCCTGGAAGTTCACTGTCACAGTACCTGCAGGTTTGATTACACTTGGCTGCCGCCATTTTGAGACAACAGCCAGGCCCCATAGGACCCCTGGCCAGACTGACTGAGCCCCATCTCCAGGATCCCTCAGCCCGACTGATCACTCCCTGCCTCTGGGGCCCTCACATCCACTGAATGCTCCCTGCCGCCAGGACCCCCAGACAAACTGACTGTGCCCTATCACCGGGACCCCAGACTGACTGATTGCAACCAGCCTCCAGGATCCCACAACCACACCAAACACACCCAACCTCCAGCACCCCTGCCTGACCAACCACATCCCACCTCCAGGACCTCCTGCTCACCACGGCCACACCCTGAGCTGCAGTTCCCCATTTGCCAACACATTTTGAATCCAGAGCGGCCATCTTTGATAATCCTGGAAGCCTTAGCTCTGATCTTTAGGTGGGGGAAAACCCATCCTGAGACACCTGCTGGAGGCTTGAAGCTCATTGTCAGGTACCTCTCATGCATCAGGCTACTGAACTCTGAGAGGTTTCATTACTATATGACTGTTATACTGTAGATTTTCTTTTTTCTCCTTATTGAAAAATTTTAAGTTTTTATTTCTTTACTTTTCCTGCTCTCTTTTCCTTTTGTTTACCTGTTCCCTCAGTCTTTTTCTCCCTTTTTTGCATGCTAATATCCAATTTCTTTTGATTACACTCTCACCATTTTTATTATTTAGAACTTCTGTATATTCTTTTCTTATCCCATTAACAGCCATATTCTACATCCCTCTGCATCCTCCTTGTCCTCCATTTGAAACTGCAGACCTTATTGCAAATCTGTTTGTTTTACTGAAGATAATATTTGAACTCATTCTGTTAATTATGACAATTTTGTTATTGTCCTCATAGGGGCTATTTGGTCTAGGATTGCATAGTGTCTGATTTGGGCACTGCTAATATTGATCTCCCCTTAAAGAAAGGGTTTTGGAAACCTATAGGGCCACTATAAGCCTATAGGGGAAAATCTGCAATACCCCAGATCTGCACTGCTAGAGGGGAAGATAACATAAACATGAAAAAACAAGGGAAGAAAATGATCCAAACAAATCTAGATTCTATATTAATAGAATCCAGTGACAGTATGTTAGAAGAAATGTCAGAAAAGGACTTCAGATTATACATGATTAAGATGATTCGCGAAGCAAAGGATGAGATATGAGAGCAAACGCAGGCAATGAATGATAATACCAATAGCTGAAAGAGCAAAAGATCATTTCAACAAAGAGAGATTCTCAAAAAAAAAAAAAAAAAAAAAAAAAAAAGCAAAAATCTTTGAAATGAAGGAAACAATAAACCAAATTTAAAAACTCAATGGAAAGCATCAGCAAAAGACTAGACCACTTGGAAGACAGAACCTCAGACAATGAAGACAAAATATTTAATCTTGAAAATAAAGTTGACCACACAGAGAAGATGGTAAGAAATCATAAACAGAATCTCCAAGAACTATGGGACATCATGAAAAGACCAAATTTAAGAATTATTGGGATTGAGGAAGGCACAGAGATACAAACCAAAAGAATGAACAACCTATTCAATGAAATAATATCAGAAAATTTCCCAAACCTAAAGAATGGAAAATCAAATACAAGAGGCTTACAGAACACCAAATGCACAAAATCACAACAGATCCACACCAAGGCACATTATAATGAAAATGCCTAACATTCAAAATAAAGATAGGATTTTGAAGGCCACGAGAGAAAAGCATCAGATTACATATAGGGGGAGACCAATATGGATAGCAGCAGATTTCTCAACCCAGACTCTAAAAGCCAGAAGGGCCTGGAACAACATATTTCAAGCTCTGAAAGAACATGGTTGCCAACCAAGAATCCTATACCCAGCAAAACTAACCTTCAGATTTGAAGATGAAATAAAATCCTTCCATGATAAACAAAAGTTAAAAGAATTTACAAATAGAAAGCCTGCACTACAGAATGTTCTCAACAAAATATTCCATGAGGAGGAAATGAAAACAACAATGGAGGTCAGCAAAGGGAGGAACTACCTTAGAGAAAAACCACTCAAAGGAGAAACCAAGCCAACTTAAAAACCAAAAATAAGTCAAATGACTTGGAATACAAATCATATCTCAATAGTAACCCTGAACATTAATGGCCTAAAGTCATCAATCAAAAGACATAGACTGGTAGAATGGATTAAAAAGAAAGACCCAACAATATGCTGCCTGCAAGAGACTCGTCTCATAGAAAAATACATCCACAGACTAAAGGTGAAAGGATGGGAAAAAAACCTACCACGCACATGAACTCAGTGAAAAAGCGGGTGTTTCCATCCTTATATCAGATAAAGTGGACTTCAAGTCAAAGTTAGTCAGAAGGGATAAAGAAGGACATTTCATACTGCTTAAGGGAACCATAAATCAGGAAGACATAATGATAGTAAATATTTATGCTCCAAACAATGGTGCATCCCTGTACATCAAACAAATCCTTCTCAATTTCAAGAATCACATAGACCACAACACAATAATTCTGGGTGACTTTAACGCACCACTGTCACCACTAGATAGATCTTCCAAACAAAAACCAACCAAAGAAACCATAGAACTCAATAACACAATCAATAACCTAGACTTAATAGACATATATAGAATATTCCATCCATCAACCAGTGGATTCACTTTCTTCTCAGCAGCGCATGGAACCTTCTTGAAAACAGACCATATGTTATGCCACAAAGCAGCCCTTAAGAAATGCAAAAAAATAGAGATACTGCCTTGTGTTCTATCAGATCATAATGGACTGAGAGTAGAAATCAATGACAAAATAAAAAACAGAAATTACTCCAACACCTGGAGACTAAATAATATGCTATTGAATGAAACATGGATAACAGAAAACATCAGGGAGGAGATAAAAAAATTCTTAGAGGTCAATGAACAACAATACAACATATCAAAATCTCTGGGACACTATGAAAGTGGTACTAAGAGGAAAATTCATTGCATGGAGTGCATTCCAGAAAAGAATGAAAAGTCAACAACTAAATGACCTAACATTACAGCTCAAAGCCCTAGAAAAAGAAGAGCAGAAAAACAGCAAAAGTAGTAGAAGACGGAAAATAATTAAAATCAGAGCTGAAATCAATGAAATTGAAACAAAAGAAACAATTCAAAAAATTGACAAAACAAAAAGTTGGTTCTTTGAGAAAGTAAACAAAATAGACAAACCCTTAGCCACACTAACAAAGAGAAGGAGAGAGAAAACTCAAATTACTAAAATCCGTGATGAAAAAGGAAATATCACGACAGACACCACTGAGATACAGAACATAATGAGAAGCTACTTTGAAAATCTGTATTCCAACAAAAAAGAAATTACCGAGGACATTGACAATGTTCATAGCTGCTCAATTCACAATAGCCAGACTATAGAACCAATCTAGATGTCCTTCAATTGATGAATGGATAAAGAAACTGTGGTATAGATATACAATGGAATATTACTCAGCTATAAAGAATAATAAAATTATGACATTTGCAGGCAAATGGATGAAATTGGGGAATATCATGCTAAGTGAGATAAGCCAATCTCAAAAATCCAAAAGACGAATGATCTCACTGATAAGCAGATGATGACACAATGGGGGGTGGGAGGGGGGCAAGAATGGAGGAAGGAGTGACTGTATAGAGGGAAAAGAGGGGTGGGAGGGGTGGGGGGAGGAAAAATAACAATGAATCAAACCTCATTACCCTATGTGAATGTATGATTACACAAATGGTATGCTGTTACTCCATGTACAAACAAAAACAACATGTATCCCATTTGTTTACAATAAAAATAAATTTTAAAAAAGATTGTGCATTCCTTTGGATTATACCTCTGAGACTTCATCTATATCAATAAATATTAAATTTGGTTTTTTTCAGGTTATCCCATATTTCTTGGAAGTTCTGTCTTGGAATAATATATATCAAGCTCTGAAAGAAAATGGATGCCAGCCAAGAATACTATAGCCAACAAAATTAAGCTTCAGAATTGATGATGAAATAAAAACCTTCCATGATAAACAAAAGTTAAAAGAATTCACAACTAGAAAGCCTATACTATAAAACACACATGATAAAATATTTCATGAAGAAGAAACAAAAAATTAAAGTGAAAACCAGCGAAGGGAGGAATGACACCAGAAGAATAGTCAATCAAAGAAGAAACTAATTCAAATTTAAAACCAGAAATAAATCAAAATGACACAGAAAAAAATCATTTCTCAATAATAACATTGAATGTAAATGGCCTAACCTCATCAATCAAAAGACACAGACTGGCAGACTGGATTAAAAACCAAGACCCAACATTATGCTGTCTCAAGAGACTCACCTCATAGGCAAAGACACCCAGAGACTAAAGGTGAAAGGATGGGAAAAAATATATCACTCACGTAGATCTCATAAACAAGCAGTGGTTTTTATTCTCATATCAGATAAAGTGGATCCTTCTCTAAAATAGACCATACCTTAGGCCACAAAGCAACCCTTAGCAAATACAAAAACCAGATCCTAATGGAATGAAATTAGAAATCAATGATAAAACAAAAATAGAAGCTACTCTAACACCTGGAGACTACACCATAAGCTTTTGAATGACCAATGAATAGCAGAAGAAATCAGGGATGAAATAAAAAATACTTAGAAGTATATGAGAATAGCCATACAACATATCAAAATCTCTGGGACACTATGAAAGCAGTTCTAAGAGACAAGTTCAATGCAATGAGCTCATTCATTAAAAGGTTAGAAAGTCACCAAGTAAATAATCTAACATTACATCTCAAAGTCCCAAAGCCCTACAAAAAGAACAAAGCAACACCAAAAACAGAAGACAGAATACAATTAAAATCAGAGCTGAAATAAATGAAATTGAAGCAAAAAAATTCAAAATATTGATGAAACAAAAAGTTGGTTCTTTGAAAAAAGGAAATTGATAAACCCTTATCCAAACTAATGAAGAAAAAGAAAGAAAACATAAATTACTAAAATTCATGATGAAAAAGGAAATATCATGATGAATACTACTGAAATACAGATGAAAATCATAAACTATTTTGAAAATTTATACTCTAATAAAACAAAATATTGAAGATCAACAAATTTCTAAAGACATATGATCTACACAAATTGAATCAGGAGGGCATAGAAAATTTAAACAAAGCCTATCATCAAAATCCTACCAGCAAAGAAAACCCCAGGACTAGATGGATTCTTGGCCAAGTTCTATCAGACCTTCAAAGAAGACCTAACACCAATTCTCTTCAAATTATTCCATGAAATAGAAAAGGAACTCATGCTATGAAGCTAGAGTCTCCCTGATACCAAAACCAGACAAAGACAAATTAAGGAAAGAAAACTTCAGACCAATATCTCTTATGAACATAGATGCAAAAATTCTTAATAAAATACTGGTAAATCACATACAAAAACATATTAAAAAGACAGTGGAGTGCTGGCAGAGACATATTGCCTGGACACTTGCTGCTGTGGTCAGACCACCACCCTGCCCTCGGGAAAGGCCGCCCTATGGGAAAGGCAGCTGCCTTCCACTAACACCGCTGTCCCGGGTAATGCAGCCTACAACTGCCCTCAGGACCCCATCCAGGATCCCAAATGACATTCAATTCCTGTCCCTATAGACTTCTCTTTGTGGGTGAACAGTTTCTAAGACCTTCCTTGTTCCACTGACCTTAATAGGGTTGAGAAGGGCCTTTCAGGTAGAAAAACATTTCTATAAAAAATAGTGGCATAAGGACTCGGAGCAACCACTGGGGCTCCGGCGGCTGCCCAGGGGAAGAGTGGCGAGGAGAGCTGTGTGGACTCAGGACACCGGGGCCTGCCTTGAGGAGGAGGAGGAGGAGGGTGGCCACTTGGATTTGGAGTGACTGCACCAGAGCTACAGGCGGTTGCCAGAGAAGGGGCTGCGTGGCGAGCTGTTTGGACTCAGAACAACGCTTCTGAACACCGGGGCCTGCCCTGAGGACGAGGAGGAGGAAGGTGGCCACTTGGATTCGGAGTGACTGCACCAGAGCTACAGGCGGTTGCCAGAGGAGAAGCTCCGCGGCGAGCTGTTTGGACTCAGAACGACTGCTTCTGAACACCGGGGCCTGCCCTGAGGACGAGGAGGAGGAAGAGGAGCGCGGCCACTTGGATTCAGAGTGACTACACCAGAGCTACAGGCGGTTGCCAGAGGAGGGGCTGCGTGGCAAGCTGTTTGGACTCAGACCACTTCTGAACACCGGGGCCTGCCAGGAGGAGTAGGAGGAGGAGGAGTAGCACGGCGGGTCGTGTGGACTCGCAGTGACTGCAAAAGCGCTCCAGGCGGCTGCTCAGAGGAGAAGGTGAGTGGTGAGTTGTTTGGACTTAAAGTGACAGCTCCTGAACACAGGGGGGCTGCCTGGAGGAGAAGCGTGGTGGGACGCTTGGTCTTGAGTGGCCGCACCAGAGCTCCGGGCGGTTGCCCAGAGGACGCGTGCAGCGGGTCACGTAGATTCAGAGCCACTCAGAGCGACCGCTCCTGAACACCGGGGGGTTATCTGGAGAAGGAGGAGGAACGGGGAGGGTCACTTCGACTCGGAGTGATTGATTGCCCCGGGCTGCGGGTGGATGGTGGGAGGTGGAGGCACGCAGTGAGTTTCTTGGACTCCTAGTGACCGCACCGGAATACTGGGCGGCTGTCTGGAGGAAGAGGCGTGTGGCGAGTCTCTGGGACTCAGAGCGATTGTACGGGGCCCCAGGTGGCTGCTCAGAGGAGGGGCCGCATAGCCAGGCGATTAGGTGCAGAGCAGGGTCCCAGGATCTAGGAGGCTTCTTGGTGGAAGAGCCGCAAAGAGACAAGCTTAGGGCAGAGTAAAGGTTCCAGGTCTGCAGGCAGATTCTCTGAGGAGGGGCAGCCTAAGGAGATTCATCTGCAAAGGGTGAGGCTCCCAGGCCCAGGAGGTAGGGCCGGGCCCCTGGGAACTTTGCAGAGGAAGGCAGCCCAGCTCAGGCGGTAGCTGTAAATTGAGGGGAACCTCTAGGAGGGAACTGACCAGCGACACCTCCCCACCGGGTGAGTCTTCCTGCCGGGTGAGGTTTCCCCACAAGGACGGTAAAACCAGAAACTCAGGCCCAAACAGACCTTGCCTCAGCCCGCAGCCTAGGTCCCCTTTGGATGACCATTGGTCAACAAGTGGAGGCACCTGTGCCCACTAGCAGGGATTATACCCCACCTGAAGGCCACCACTCCTACAGAGGCAGCTTCCTTGTGGAGCACCGCATTATCAACTTCCTCCAAGACTTCAGCCTACTGAAGGCTAAGGGGGGATATATATAGAAATCTTCAGGGACATTGTAAGTCAATAGAGGAAATCTGCAATACCTCAGCAGTCCACTGATACCTGAACAATATGAGAAAACAAGGAAAGAAAATGCTGCAAACAAATCTAGATGTTACATCAATAAAACCCAATGACAGCATGGCAGAAGAAATGACAGAAAAGGAGTTCAGAATGTACATAATTAAAATGACCAGAGAAGCAAACGATGAGATGAAAGAGCAAATGCACGCACTGAATGATGAGATGAAAGAGCAAATGCAAGCATTGAATGATAGCACCAATCGACAGTTAAAAGAGCAAATACAGGAAGCAAAAGATCATTTCAATAAAGAGTTAGAGATATTGAAAAAAAACCAAACAGAAATTCTTGACATGAAGGAAACAATAAACCAAATTAAGAACTCCATAGAAAGCATATCCAGTAGGATAGAACACCTGGAAGACAGAACCTCAGACATTGAAGACAAAATATTTAACCTTGAAAACAAAGTTGAACAAACAGAGAAGATGGTAAGAAATCATGAACAAAATCTACAAGAAATATGGGATATCATGAAAAGGCCAAATTTAAGAATTATTGGGATTGAGGAAGGCCTAGAGAAACAAGCCAAAGGAATGAACAATTTATTCAATGAAATAATATCAGAAAATTTCCCAAATCTGAAGAATGAAATGGAAAATCAAGTTCAAGAGGCTTATAGGACTCCAAATACACAAAATTACAACAGACCCACACCAAGGCACATTATAATGAAAATACCTAACATACAAAATAAAGACAGAATTTTAAAGGCTGTGAGAGAAAAGAACCAAATTACATTCGGGGGGAAACCAATACGGATATCAGCAGATTTTTCAATCCAGACCCTAAAAGCTAGAAGGGCCTGGAACAACATTTTTCAAGCCCTGAAAGAAAATGGATGCCAACCAAAAATCTTATACCCGGCAAAACTTACCTTCAAATTTGATGATGAAATAAAATCCTTCCATGATAAACAAAAGCTAAAAGAATTTACAAAAAGAAAGCCAGCATTACAGAACATTCTCAGCAAAATGTTCCATGAAGAAGAGATGAAAAACAAAGAAGCAAATCAGCAAAGGGAGGAATTATTCTAAAGGAATTGTCAAATAAAGGAGGAAACAAGTTGTGTCAAACAAATAAATAAATAAAATTTAAAAAATGAACCAAATGACCGGGAAACCAAATCATATCTCTATAATAACCCTGAATGTTAATGGCCTGAATTCATCAATCAAAAGACATAGACTGGCAGATTGGATTAAAAAGAAAGATCCAACAATATGTTGCCTGCAAAAGACTCACCTCATAGAAAAAGATACCCATAGACTAAAGGTGAAAGGATGGGGAAAAACATACCATGCACATGGACTCAGCAAAAAAGCTGGAGTATCCATCCTCATTTCCGATAATGTGGACTTCAAGCCAAAGTTAGTCAGAAGGGATAAAGAAGGTCATTTCATACTGCTTAAGGGAAGCATAAATCAGCAAGATATAGCAATCATAAACATCTATGCCCCAAACAGTGGCTCATCCATGTATGTCAAACAAATCCTTCTCAATTTCAGAAACCAAATAGACCATAACACAATAATACTAGGTGATTTTAACACGCCTCTCTCACCACTGGACAGATCTTCCAGACAAAAATTGAACAAAGAAACCATAGATCTCAATAACACAATCAATAATTTAGACTTAACGGACATTTATACAATATACCATCCAACCAAGAGCGAATACACTTTCTTCTCAGCAGCACATGGATCCTTCTCTAAAATAGACCATATATTATGCCACAAAGCTAATGTTAGCAAATACAAGAAGATAGAGACACTACCATGTATTCTATCAGATCATAATGGATTGAAGTTAGAAATAAATGAAAGAGTGAAACACAGAAACTATTCCAACATCTGGAGATTAAACAATATGCTATTATATGATGAATGGATAACAGAAGATATTAGGAAGGAAATTAAAAAATTCTTAGAGGTAAATGAGAACAAAGAAACATCATATCAAAACCTCTGGGACACTATGAAAGCAGTACTTAGAGGGAAATTTATTTCATGGAGCGCATTTAATAAAAGAGGTAAAACTCAACAAATAAATGACCTGACACTACAGCTCAAAGCCCTAGAAAAAGAAGAACAGAACAGCACCAAAAGTAGTAGAAGACAGGAAATAGTTAAACTCAGAGCTCAAATCAATGAAATTGAAACAAAAGAAACAATACAAAAAATTGATAAAATAAATAGTTGGTTCTTCAAAAAAATAAACAAAATTGATAAACCTTTAGCCACACTAACAAAGAGAAGACGAGAGAAAACCCAAATCACTAAAATTCGGAATGAACAAGGAAATATCACAACAGACACGATTGAAATACAAAACATAATTAGAAGCTATTTTGAAAATCTATACTCCAACAAAATAGAAAATTTCGAAGACATCAACAGGTTTCTAGAGACATATGAATTGCCTAAACTGAACGAGGAGGACATAAACAATTTAAATAGACCAATTGCAAGTACTGAAATAGAAGAAGTCATCAAAAGCCTACCAACAAAGAAAAGTCCGGGACCAGATGGGTTCTCCGCCGAGTTCTACAAAACCTTTAAAGAAGAGCTCATTCCAATACTTCTCAAAGTATTCCATAAAATAGAAGAGGAGGGAACCCTCCCAAACTCATTCTATGAAGCCAATATCACACTGATACCTAAACCAGACAGAGACTCATCGAGGAAAGAAAATTTCAGACCAATATCCTTAATGAACATCGATGCAAAAATTCTCAACAAAATTTTAGCAAATCGCATACAAAAACATATTAAAAAGATAGTGCACCATGATCAAGTGGGTTTCATCCCAGGGATGCAAGGTTGGTTCAACATCAGGAAATCAATAAACGTAATTCACCATATTAATAGACTTAAAGTCAAGAATCACATGATTATTTCAATAGATGCAGAAAAAGCATTTGATAAAATACAGCACCCCTTCATGCTCAAAACACTAGAAAAAATAGGGATAGTGGGAACATTCCTTAACATTGTAAAGGCCATTTATGCTAAGCCCATGGCTAATATCATTCTAAATGGTGAAAAACTGAAAGCATTCCCCCTAAAAACTGGAACAAGGCAGGGATGCCCTCTTTCACCACTTCTATTCAACATCGTTCTTGAGACTCTGGCCAGAGCAATTAGACAAACCAAAGAAATTAAAGGGATACAAATTGGAAAAGAAGAACTCAAACTATCCCTGTTCGCTGATGACATGATTATATATTTAGAGGAACCTGGAAATTCCACCAGAAAACTCTTAGAACTCATAAGTGAATTCAGTAAAGTAGCAGGTTACAAGATCAATGCCCATAAATCCAATGCATTTTTATACATAAGTGATGAATCTTCAGAAAGAGAAATTAGGAAAACTACCCCATTCCCAATAGCCTCGAAAAAAATAAACTACTTGGGAATCAATCTCACAAAAGAGGTGAAAGACCTCTACAATGAGAACTATACAACACTAAATAAAGAAATTAAAGAACACCTTAGAAGATGGAAAGATCTCCCATGTTCTTGGATAGGAAGAATTAATATTGTCAAAATGGCCATACTACCTAAAGTGCTATACAAATTCAATGCAATTCCAATTAAAATCCCAATGACGTACCTTACAGAAATAGAGCAAGCAATTATGAAATTCATCTGGAAGAATAAGAAACCCAGATTAGCTAAAGCAATCCTTAGCAGGAAGAGTGAAACAGGGGGTATTGCAATACCAGATTTTCAACTCTACTACAAAGCAATAGTAACAAAAACGGCATGGTATTGGTACCAAAATAGACAGGTAGATCAATGGTACAGAATAGAGGACACGGACACAAACCCAAATAAATACAATTTTCTCATACTAGACAAAGGTGCCAAAAATATGCAATGGAGAAAAGATAGCCTCTTCAACAAATGGTGCTGGGAAAATTGGAAATCCATATGCAACAGAATGAAACTAAACCCATATCTCTCACCATGCACGAAACTAAACTCAAAATGGATTAAGGACCTCGGAATCAGACCAGAGACCCTGCAGATTATAGAAGAAAAAGTAGGTCCAAATCTTCACCTTGTTGGTCTAGGATCAGACTTCCTTAACAGGACTCCCATAGCACAAGAAATAAAAGCTAGAATCAACCACTGGGATAGATTCAAACTAAAAAGCTTTCTCTCAGCAAAGGAAACTATCAGCAATGCGAAGAAAGAGCCTACAGAGTGGGAGAATATCTTTGCCAATCATACTTCAGATAGAGCACTAATCTCCAGAATCTATAAAGAACTCAAAAAATTCTACTCCAAGAATTCAAATAATCCAGTCGACAAATGGGCGAAGGAAATGAATAGACACTTCACAGAAGAAGATCTATAAGCAATCAACAAACATATGGAAAAATGTTCAACATCTCTAGTGATAAGAGAAATGCAAATCAAAACTACCCTAAGATTCCATCTCACCCCAATTAGAATGGCGATTATCAAGAATACAAGCAACAACAGGTGTTGGCGAGGATGTGGGGAGAACGGTACACTCATACATTGCTGGTGGGGCTGCAAATTAGTGCAGCCACTCTGGAAAGCAGTGTGGAGATTCCTTAGAAAACTTGGAATGGACCCTCCATTTGACCCAGCTATCCCACTCCTTGGCCTATACCCAAAGGACTTAAAATCAGCATACTACAGAGATACAGCCACATCAATGTTCATAGCTGCTCAATTCACAATAGCCAGACTGTGGAACCAACCTAGATGCCCTTCAATTGATGAGTGGATAAAGAAACTGTGGTATATATATACAATGGAATATTACTCAGCCATAAAGAATGATAAAATTATGGCATTTGCAGGCAAATGGATGAAATTGGAGAATATCATGCTAAGTGAGATAAGCCAATCTCAAAAAGTCAAAGGACGAATGATATCGCTAATAAGTGGCGGATGACACATAATGGGGGGGAGGGAAGGGTTAGTGTTAGGGTTAGAGTTAGGGTTAGGGAGGGGGGCAAGTATGGAGGAAGGAAGTACTGTATAGAGGGTAAAGAGGGGTGGGAGAGGTGGGGGGAAGGGAAAAAATAACAGAATGAATCAAACAACATTACTCTATGTAAATTTATGATTACACAAATGGTATGCATTTACTCCATGTACAAACAGAGAAACAACATGTATCCCATTTGTTTACAATAAAAAAAAAAGAAAAAAAAATGATTTACTTCTTTATTCCGTCCCCACTATCTTTTACTCAGATTACAGTAGCCTCCTAACAGTGGGCACCCTCCTAGGAGTGGCTATCACGACTGTGATTAATAATTTGGATAATTATGTTCAGTGTTTCTCTCTTCCTTAAGACTATATCTCCATAACATTAAGGGCTGTGTTGATTCTGCTGATACCCAGCACCTTGCCTTGTTCAGAGCATAAATGATTAGATGTATATTGAACGAATGTATAAAAAGTGAAAGAAAGGGAAATAACAAATGATACAAATGTTTATTCTAATCGGTAGTCAAAGATTGTATATAATAAAGTAAGAAATTTTGACCTTTCATACTACCCTTTTTAAACGTTGTTCTTTGTTTTTATTTTGTTTTGTGTGTGTGTGTTGTTTGAGATGGATCTAGCTATGTTGCTCAAGTTGGCCTTGAACACCTGGGCTTAAGTGATCCCCGTGCCTCAACCTCCCAAGTAGCTGTGACTTACAGGTATGCCCCACCAGGTCTGGCTTAAAATTTTTTAATGGTTCCAACACTGACAATAGTACAGGGAGACAGGAACCATCATTCCTTACTAGTGGGATTATAAATGTGTATAGCCTTCCTAGAAAGCCTTTAGTAATATACGTCAATAATCTTAAATAATTCACCTGCTTAGATTCAGCCATTGGACATTGTTACGGGCTGAACTGTGATCTCCCAAAATTCATATTCTGAAGCTCAGGATGTGACTGTATTTAGTAACAGGGCCTTTAAAGTGGTGATCAAGTTAAAAGGAAGCCCATTAGAGTGAGCCCTAATCCAATCTCACTGATGTCTTGGAAGGAGCTAGGAAATGTAGACATATGGAAAGATACTATGTTCTTGTTCACAAAGGAAAGTCCATATGAGGATTCAGCAAGAGGGCAGATATCTGCAATCAAAATACAGAGGCCTCAGAAGAAAGATTGATCTTGGATTTCCCAGTCTCCAGAACACCAGAAGAAAATCTCTGTTGTTTAAGTCACCCATTCTGTGATTTTTTTTGTTATGGCAGTCCTGGTAAGCTAATTCACATATCTAGAAACTTAAACTATTTGCAATGTGATTAAAGATTTGTAAAGCTGGTACTTACCTGAGGTAAATCTATATTAGTGCACTTGCTATAGGTCAGGCTGGTACTAGGAGCTGTGGATAAATGCAGAGAGCAAAACGGGCTCAGTATCCCCCTCCAGGAGGTGGCATTCACTTGAGAGATTGATGTGGGAAGCCATTCTTATCTAGTAGAATCAGATGGTTCCCTTCCTAGTTTCCCTGAGAGTTTCCCTTAACTCCACCCTATCTTGTCCATCACAGAAGCAGCTCCTCTGGGTCTTGCCCCCTTTACCTGTGTGTCTATAAATAAAAGAGTTGGGCTACTCCATGTTGTTAGAGGCCAGAGCTGGTATGGCCTGACCCATCACGCCCCCTCTCACTTAAAAAGAGTATTAACTCTTGTGTGTTTATTGAGTACATAAGTTTAAGGGTAATTGATTGAAAAACAGTCAACACCATCCTCCAGCAGTTAACCCTTTTCTCATCCATGCAGGATGTGACAGAGAGCCCCTCCTCCCCCACAGATTGACATTAAACAAACAGGTCATATTCTTACATCCTTGGCTAAACATAAAAAGAAAGTTCAAGGTATGATGAGAAAACAGAACCTGTATTGGGAGACTTCTGTGAATATGTGGTGATTGAACTACAATGTGAAGGGTGAACAAGTGTTAACAGAAGGAACTTCCAGACATGGTGGGAAGCCCTGGTAGGGCCAGGAGTGCAGCAGACCTAAGATGAGCAAGGAAGGCTGGAATAGAGAGACACTGAGGAATTTCAAGTAGAACAATAACATAAGATTGGTGATGTTAAAATACACCAAACCATCTAAGCTTTTCTCTGTGATTTGGGGTTGTTTCCTTCCATCTTTTCAGTTTTTCCTAGTTTTCTACAGTAATATTTCATTATCAAGAAAAATGTTACCTTCAGTATTTGAGACTGGGAGTGAAATATGGATGTTTGTTTAAATGCCCTCATCCAATGAGGAGCCTGAAAAGAAGGCCAGGAGTTTTGCTCACAATCTAAGATATACTTAATATCTCCTTATATCAGAGAGGTTTTTCAATCTGTCTCTGCTTTGGTGTGTGACTTCATGGGAAGTATACTAAAAAGAAAACTAATTGGTGACAGGAAGAGGTTCCCATTTTTTAAAATATTTACTTGCTATGCAAGCTCTGTTTTTGCAATTTTGATGCATTTCAAATAAAATTTCCCTCAAGAATGCATAAAACGATGTCTTAAATAGCTTAAAATAGCCTCACCCATCTTTCCCCCTGTACTCCTGGGCTACCAGGCTGCAGTATGCAGTGGCCACTGTCTGTGGGCACAATGACTACTGAATACACCAACTCTGAGTTCAAAAAAGTGCTCTAAACAGCATGGCTGTTTCCTCTGCATTCCCAGAACAACATTCACTATCATAGAAAAGTTTTATGCACTCTCTGACCCCAAGTCATAGATTCTTATTTAAACAGAAAATTGGCTTCCAGAATGAGAATCCATTCTGTATGCTACTCTAATGGTAGATCTATGTTATACATTTGTCCAAACCCATAGAATGTACAAAACCAAGAGTGAATCCTAATGTGAAATATAAATGGATGATAATGATGTGTGGATGGTTCATCAATTATTATCAAATACATTACTATGGTGGGGGATGTTGATAAAGGGGAGGATGTGCATGTGTGGAGTAGAGGTTAAACAGGAAATCTTTGTACCTTTAACTTAGTATTGCAGTGAAACTGAAACTGCTCTTAAAAAATGTCTTTTTAAAACATGTCAATAATCTGAAAAGGAATGGGAGGGAATTGGTTATAAATATCTTCATCTCAAGAGCTCAATTTCTTGATGTACTTTATTCTGACTTTAATTATAATCACTCTTCAGTTGTCTCCCTCCTGTCCTTGAATAAATAATTAAGAGCAAGATGAGATACAATGATGAAAAAGATCCAGGTGCTGGGATCATAAGACCCATATTGAGTTTTTGTGCACAGATGTGTATCAGACACTCTGGGAATCATGTATTTGACCTCTAACTAACCTCAGAACAAATTCTATAAGGGAGTCATTCTTCCCATTTGAAAATGAGGAAAATTAATCTTAGGGAGGCTGAGTAACTAATAACTTTATTAGAGAGATAAAGTGACATGCCTAAGCATATGACATCTTGTTCCTAGAATAGCAATCCTAAACCCTTTGTCTTCAAAAGGAACAAGAACATCATTTTATTTCTATATTAAACTGCTGATGTGATTCCGCACAAGTTGCCAATTTTAAATAAAATTACATTTTAAAAATTCAATCAGAATTTGTAGGTCTTTAGAAATTGGTCTAAAAATTTTATGTGAGGAGTACTTTACAAAATAGTTGAAAGCTATCATTAAATAAAGGACTATAAATAAGTTCATTAGCTATATGTAGAAATAGCATCAGAAAAACACATTCAAGTATCCAACTGGTTAGACAGCTGCTCTTTTAGATATGAAAAAGAAAAGCTTAACACCAAGCAGTGGATATCCTATTAAAAAACTAAAAGATGTCTTAAACTAATCAGTAAAATAAGATTTTATAATTTGAGAAATGAACAGATTCTGCTCTGACATATTGTTACACAATAAATTAATGCAAAACTGTCACCAAGATCCTATCATAACCAAAAAAAAAAAAAAATAGCTAAATAAAGGAGAGGAGAGCTATAAGAAGAAACCCCTTGGGATTTATGAGTGCCATTCTTCAGGAATTGGAATCTTCTCTTATCTACTAGCCAGTGATCATCACTCTTAGCATAAACATGTACTAGTCAGCTAAGGATGCCATAACATAATACCACAGACTGAATGGTCAACTAACAGAAATTTACTTCTTACTGTTGTGGAGACTAGGAAGTCCAGGATCAAGCTTCTCGCTGACTGAGGTCCTGATGAGCACTCTCTTCCTCACTTACAGATGGCTGGCTTCACACTGTGTCCTCGTATATTCTTGTTGTATGTGTGGGGAAAAAAAGACAGATCTCTTGTGTCTCTTCTTATAAGGTCACTAATCCTATTAGACCAGAAACCTAACCCTCATGACTTCAAATAAATTTAATTACCTCCCAAAGGCTTCATCTCCAAATACCATTACATTGAGGTTAAGGCTTAGACATATGAACCCAGAGAGGATACACAGTTTATAACATATTGAATGCCAACCTTCAATATAAAATGTACAACTATCTTCCCATTGTAATATGAAAGAAATGTGGGAGACTGTGAAGGGTGAAGGGTATACAGTTGGATAAGAAGATTCTTAGCACCGCAAACAAAAATAAGCAAACAAAATGAAGACATGCTGTCAACTACAAAAATTTTTTTTTAAATCTTTCTGGGTTTGGGAAAAGGAATAGGGGTGAGAGGAAGTTAATATCTATGCACTACATAGAAACTTCCAAATGCAGTTGATGGTTTAAAAAAAAAGTTCAGTTTACATAATTTCTACCCTTGTCACTCGTGTTTCAGTGGCTGTTATCATCATGGATGTCTCAGATGACAGCTGGTGTTTAATGCTGGTTCACTACTGCTTAATATTGTTGCTTTTGTGAATTTCCCCTTTCTGTAAAGTGCTGGGGATAGAATGTGACACTTCAAGTTTATGGGGTAGATATGTTCTTCCACTGAGCTATTACTCCCAACTCGGCCAAGAGATAGTACACCTTGTTACACAACCCAACCCCATTCAAACTTCAGTGAATACTTCAACACTAATAATAGGGGAAATTAAAAATCCCCAGCCAATGACCAGTCACAAGTAAGCATGGATGGGGTGGCCTGAAGATCCATTCCTGGACATGTGCCTCTACATCATAAGCAGAGAGGAATAACACAAACACTGTGGACACTACACCTATGAGGTATGGGCCTTGGCATAGGTGGTTCCCATAACTTTTCAAAACTCCAACCCAATATATGAGTAAGTATTGATACAGAAATACATGAAATATGAAAAACAAGGCAACATGACTTCTCTTAAGCTTCATAAGACACTAGCAACTGATCCAAAGACAATGAAGTAATGAAATACCAAATAAGGAATTCAAGAAATTATTATTTTTTGGGGGGGTGCTGGGGATCGAATCCAGGGCCTTGTGCTTACAAAGCAAGCACTCTACCAACTGAGCTATCTCCCCAGCTCAAGAAATTATTAAAAAAAAAAAAAAAAAAGATGACTGGATTCCAAGAGAACACAGAAAACAATTGAATGAGTTAAGGAAGATACTATAGGATATGAATGAAAAATTCAATAAAGAGAGATTTTGAAAAGGAACCAAAAAGAAATCTTAGCAATGAAAAGCTCAATATATCAAATTTTAAAATGCAGTAGAAAACATAACCAATAGACTAGATGAGGCAGAAGAGAAGATTTCAAGAATTAAAGACAAGGTAGATGAACTAGAACATTCAAACAGTAATCAAGAAAAAAAAGTTCTGGGACAACATTAAAAGACCTAATTTAAGACTCAAGGGCTTGGATGCTAGGAAGATGGCAGATTAGAGGAGTTCACTCTCTGCTCCTCAACTCAAGATTCAAGCAGCAGAAGTATTGCTTCTTGGCAAATTAGGTGACTACTCTGAATGGAAATTTCAAGAGGTTCTTGAGATCCAGCTGTCCAGCAGAGATCAGCATCTGTCCAGCAACAGGAGATATGAATCTAATCTCAAATACCTTTTGACAAAATTCCAAAGGACAGCCAGAACTAAAACCCAGCTGCCAGAACTTCTCAGTTAGAACTCTGCATCAGCTCCAGTCTGAAAGTATATCAGTTGTTAGTACTCCCTCGTCTATCCTATCCTATACTGTGAGATAAGAAGCTGAGAGTTACTACAACCAGCTTTTAGTTGTAGGTCACAATTGCTGACAACTTGGTGAAAAATATAAAAGAAGTGGGACATAACAACCGCCAGTCCTTGATCCAAGGACTACAGAACCCAAAAATAAATGCAAAGAATGGCACGAGCATAAGCAATAACATCCATTATTGCCAATAGTTTTGACCACCTAAGCAGAAACACTTTATCATTAAGATTTTTTCCTATTTTCCCCCTTTTAAATTTAAATTTAAATTTAAATTATTTTATTTTACTTTATTACATTTTGTGATTGTGTATAGTGTGTGTATATTGTCACTACACTGAAAGGTGCTAGAAAATATACACGTATATACATATACATACATATATATTATTTTTATTTTACTTGCTTTTTTCTCCACCTGTTTGTTATTTGGCCTTGTTTAAACTTTGGTGGGGTAAAATTTTATGTGGGTGTGATTGGGTTTTGATTTTCTATTTGTTCGTAGCTTTGATATGTTCCTTTTATTACTCCTTCACTTTCTTCCCCCTCTAATTGCCAAATTTTCTTCTTCCCTCTTCCTCCTATTTATTTTATTACTTTTAATTATTTTTTTACTCATCTTTCTTTTTAGACATCAACTATTACCTCTATCCTTATTCACCTCATTCACTTTTTAAATATTTAAAAATTTATCTTCCCTTCCTACCTTATTTTCTCTTCATTTAAGGAACTGTAATTTTGCTGATAGAACTATTTCATTTTTATAATTTCTACCCCATTCTTGGTGTTGTGATTAGTAATATATTGGATGATTTAGTTAATACTTTCTGTTTCATATTTGATTTAGTTCACAGCTATTTATTATTGGTGCTGATTTATTATTATTGGTGCTATTTATTATTAGATGCTGACCCCACAATTCCTCCTCAAGTGGAATCAGTGTTATAGATGTCATATTAGGTACCAGTCATTTATTTTAAGGCTGTACATTGGTTGCTACCATTATTGCTATTCCTTGCTCCCCTTCCCCTGAGAGGGGCTCGGAAGTGATTGGGACAGTACTAGTTCATAGGGAAGAGATCCTGCTGCTGAGTTATACTCACAACTCAGCCAAGTAACAGTGAACCACACTTCACATGAACTAGATTCATCAGAGCACAAATAATACATCAAATCATAGAATAGGGAAGGAAAAAAAAATCCCAAACCAATGACCAGCCCCCAGGAAGGAACAACGAGAGGGAGATCTCAGGTTGCATTCCTGGACATCTACTCCCAAAGGAAGAACAAGAGAAATCTCTAAAACAAAAAAGAAAAGTCCACAAAAAAGGGCATACATATAAAAGAAAAGGGATCTATCTTAATAGATGTACAAATCCAAGACCTCTGAAACATAAGGAAACAGGCAACAAGTTTTCCTCCAAAATTTACAATTCCCAAACAAAGAAACCCTCAGATATGAAGATGGATGAAATTCTAGAGAGATAAAGAACTGATTATTAAAATGTTCACTGAGCTAAAAATATACCTAAGGAATGAATTAAGAAGACAAATACAAAACGTGAAAAAGAAATAGAAATAGAGATGCTGAAAAAAAAAAAAACCAACTCCTAGAAATGAAAGACACAATGAACCAAATTAAAGTCCTTTGAAAGTATCACCAACTGATTACATATAAAATAGAAATTGAGGCCTCAAAAAGAACTTTAGGACTTGAAGACAGGGTATATGAACTTGAATACTCAGTACTCAATAAAGGATAAAAATAAAAAATCATGATCACAATATACAAGAAAACTGGGACAACATAAAGAGACCAAATTAGAGAGTTGATGGGACAGAAGAGAACATGGAGATAGACTAAAGGCATCAAGAAAGTTTTCAGTGAAATAATAACATAAAGTGTTCCTAACCTTAGAAATGAGATGAACATCCACATACAGGTGTCATACAGAATCCCAATATATGAGCTCAAAAAGAACTTCTCCAAGACACAGCATAACCAAAATGCCTAACACAAAAATAAGGAAAGACTATTGAACATTGAAAAAATAACCATGTCAGGTCACATTTAGAGGCAAACCAAACAAGCTCATTTCTGAGCCTAAAATCAAGAACGACTTGGAATGATATTCCAAGCTCTGGAAAAATCAATTCTAAGATTGATACATTCCATAAAAGCAATCTTGCCAAGTTAAGCAGAAACAAAAACTTTCTGTAAGAATAAAAGAATTCATAACCTCTAAGCCAGCACTACAAAAATACACACACACACATACAGAGGAACTCAAAAACAAACCCCAAATTGCCCAAATGAATGAAGCTCTGAAAGAGCAATTAAACAAATGAAAATTAAGACAGAATTATATATAACAACAAACCAAAATGTCAGGAAATAACAAATATCTATCCATAATAATGCTGAATGTAAATTGTCTCAAACTCCCAATATAAAGACATAGAATGGCAGAATTATTTAAAAAACAAGATCCAACTATACGCTGTTTGTAAGAGACATCTCATAGGCAAAAACACCTACAGGTTGGAAGATAAAAAAATGAAAAAGAAAATTCCATGTAAATCAAATCCAAAAACAAGCAAAAGTAGTTAGTTTCATATTTGACAAAGCAGATATCAAGGAAAAGCTAATCAGAAGAGACCAAGAAGGTCACTACATACTTCTAAAGGGAATAATGTAACAAGATGATATAACAATAGTAAATACTTCGCCTCCAAATATCAATGAAACTAATTACATAAAAAAACACTTATAGACATTAAATTCCAAATAAACCCCCTTACAATAATACAGGGAGACTTCAACACACTCCTTTCACCAATAGACAGATCTTCCAGACACAAAAACCAATAGAGTTGGGCATGGAGGCACTCGGCTGTAATCCCAGCAGCTTGGAAGCTGAGGCAGGGGGATCACAAGTTCAAAGCCAGCCCTTGCAACTTAGCAAGGCCCTAAGCACTCGGAAAGACAGTGTTTCTAAAAAAAAAAAAAAAAAAAAAAAAAAAAAAATCAATAAAGACACTTCCAACCTAAATAACACTATATATCAAATGGACCTAACACACATTTGTGGAATATTTCACCCCAAAATAGCTAATTCACTTTCATCTCAGCAGCTCATTGGATCTTTTCCAAAGGAGACCATATTCTATGTCACAATGTAAGTCTTAGCAAATACAATAAAACAAACAAAAAACATATAATCCCATGCATCTTATCAGAGCATAGTGGAATAAAATTAGAAAGCAACACCAAGAAAAATTATAGAAACCACATAAACACTAGGAGATTGAACACTACTCCTTTAAATGAGAAGTGTATCATAGAAAAAAAGAAGATAATAAATCAAAAAATTCTTACAAACAAATGAGAAATACAACATCTCAAAATCTTTAACAGTATGAAGGCAATACTGAGAGGAAAGGCAATTGAGTGCCTACAATAAAATACAGATAAATTCCAAATATATAGTCTAATGGTTCACCTCATGAAAAACAAACTAATTGCAGAACCAGAAGAAGTCAGAAAATAATTAAGATCAGAGCTGAAATTAATGAAATTAGAGAATTAAGAATACAAAGGATCAATGCAATGAAGGGTTGGTTCTCTGAAAAGATAAACAAGATCATTAGATCCTTAGCCCAACTAACTAAATGACCCATATCAACTAAATTAGAGATGAAAAAGGAAATATCACCACAGACACTTCTGAAATTCAGAGGCTCATTAGAAATTATTTTGAAAAGTTGTACTCCAATAAATCGGAAAATCTACAAGACAGTGAAAAATTTCTAGATATATTTCACCTGCCCAAATTGAACCAGAAAGATACAGAAAACCTAAATAGACCAACATTAAGCAATGAGATTGAAACAACAATTAAAAGTCAACCAAAAAAAAAAAAAAAAAAAAGTCAACTAAAGGGCTGGGGTTGTGGCTCAGTGATAGCTTGCCTATTCCATGTGAGGCACTGGGTTTAATTCTCAGCACCACATAAAAAAATAAATTAAAAAAGTCATCGTATCCATCTACCACTAAAAAAAAAAAAAAGTTTTAAAAAAAGTCTACCAAAAAGAAAAGTCTACAAACAGATGAAATATCAACTGAATTCTACCAAACCTTTAAAGAATAACTAATAAAAGTCTTCCCCAAATTAGTCCATAAAATAAAAAGGGAGAGAACACTCCCAAATTCATTCTGAAAGCCAGTACAACCCTGATACCCAAACCAGATGAAGACACACCAATGAAAGAAACTACAGATCAGATATATTCCATGTAAGTATAATATGTCAAAATATACTCCACTGTCACGTATATCTAAGAACAAATTTAAAAATTTTAAAAAGAAAACTATAGACCAATATCCCTAATGAACATAGATGCAAAAATTCTTAATAATATATTAGCAAACTGCATTCAAAAACACATCAAGAAGATAGTAAGCCATAACCAAGTGGGTTTCAACCAAAGAATGCAAGATTGTTCAACCTACACAAATCAATAAATATAATTTAACACAAATAGAATCAAGGACAAGAATCACATGGTCATCTCAATAGAGACAGAAAGGGCCTTTGACAAAATCAAGCACCCATTCATATTTAACATGCTTGAGAAACTAGGGATAGAAGGAATATACCTCAACATTATAAAGGCTATATATAACAAATCCAAAGCCAACATCATACTCAACAGAGAAAAACTGACAGCATTTCCTCTAAATTCAGGAATGAGATAAGAATGTCCAATCTCACCACTCCTATTCAATATACTTCTTGAAACTCTTCTCAGACCAATCAGGCAAGAGAAGAAAATTAAATGGATGCAATTAGAGAAAGAAGAAGTCAAATTATCTGTTTGCTGATGACATGATCCTATAACTAGAAGAGCCCCCCAAAAAAAACATCAGAAGGCTTCTATAGCTGACAAGAAAATTCCACGAAGCAGCAGAATACAAGATCAATATTCAAGTGTTCCTATATTCCTATAGTGGGTCTATTTAAAAGGAAATCAGAAAAATTACCCCATTTACAATAAACTCAAAAAATAAAATATCTGGGAATAAATATAACCAAGGGGGGTGAAAGACCTCTACAATGAATACTATAGAACACCAAAGAAAGAAATTGAAAATCTAAGAAGATGAAAAGACTTCAAATATTCTTGGATAGGCAGAATTAATATTTTTTTCTTTTTTTTAAATTTTTTTTTTTTTTTTGGACAGCATGCCTTTATTTTTTTTTAATTAAAAATCATAAATTTACATAGGGCAATGTTGTTTGATTCATTCTGTTATTTTTTTCCCTTCCCCCCCTCCCCTCCCACCCCTCTTTTCCCTCTATACATTCCTTTCTTCCTCCATTCTTACCACCCTCCTTATCCCTAACCCTAAACCTAACCCTAACCCTAACACTAACCCCTCCTACCCCCACCATATGTCCTCATCCGCTTATCAGAGAGATCATTCGTCCTTTAGTTTTTTGAGATTGGCTTATCTCACTTAGCATGATATCCTCCAATTTCATCCTTTTGCCTGAAAATGCCATAATTTTGTCATTCCTCATGGCGGTGTAATATTCCATTGTATATATATGCCACAGTTTCTTTATCCATTCATCAACTGAAGGACATCTGGGTTGGTTCCACAATCTGGCTATAGTGAATTGAGCAGCTATGAACATTGATGTGGCTGTATCTCTGTAGTATGCTGATTTTAAGACCTTTGGGTATAGGCCAAGGAGTGGGATAGCTGGGTCAAAGGGGTTCCATTCCAAGCTTTCTGAGGAATCTCCATACTGCTTTCCAGAGTGGCTGCACTAGTTTGCAAACCCACCAGCAATGTATGAGTGTACCTTTTTCCCCACATCCTCACCAACACCTATTGTTGCTTATGTTCTTGATAATCGCCATTCTAATTGGGGTGAGATGAAATCTTAGGGTAGTTTTGATTTGCATTTCTCTTATTACTAGGGATGTTGAACATTTTTTCATATATCTGTTGATTGCTTGTACATCTTCATCTGTGAAGTGTCTGTTCATTTCCTTAGCCCATTTGTTGATTGGATTATTTGTATTCTTGGTGTAAAATTTTTTCAGTTCTTTATAGATTCGGGATATTAGCGCTCTATCTGAAGTATGAGTGGCAAAGATATTCTCCCAATCTGTAGGCTCTATCTTCACATTACTGATAGTTTCCTTTGCTGAGAGAAAGCTTTTTAGTTTGAATCTATCCCAGTTGTTGATTCTTGCTTTTATTTCTTGGGCTATGGGGGTCCTGTTAAGGAAGTCTGCTCCTAAGCCAACATGTTTATTTTTTCGAAGAACCAACTATTTATTTTGTCAACTTTTTGTATTGTTTCTTTTGTTTCAATTTCATTGATTTCAGCTCTGAGTTTAACTATTTCCTGTCTTCTACTACTTTTGGTGTTGGTCTGTTCTTCTTTTTCTAGGACTTTGAGCTGTAGTGTCAGGTCGTTTATTTGTTGAGTTTTACTTCTTTTATTAAATGCGCTCCATGAAATAAATTTCCCTCTAAGTACTGCTTTTATAGTGTCCCAGAGGTTTTGATATGATGTTTCTTTGTTCTCATTTACCTCTAAGAATTTTTTAATTTCCTTCCTAATATCTTCTGTTATCCATTCATCATATAATAGCATATTGTTTAATCTCCAGATGTTGGAATAGTTTCTGTGTTTCACTCTTTCATTTATTTCTAACTTCAATCCATTATGATCTGATAGAATACATGCTAGTGTCTCTATCTTCTTGTATTTGCTAACATTAGCTTTGTGGCATAATATATGGTCTATTTTAGAGAAGGATCCATGTGCTGCTGAGAAGAAAGTGTATTCGCTCTTGGTTGGATGGTATATTGTATAAATGTCCGTTAAGTCTAAATTATTGATTGTGTTATTGAGATCTATGGTTTCTTTGTTCAATTTTTGTCTGGAAGATCTGTCCAGTGGTGAGAGAGGCGTGTTAAAATCACCTAGTATTATTGTGTTATGGTCCATTTGGTTTCTGAAATTGAGAAGGATTTGTTTGACATACATGGATGAGCCACTGTTTGGGGCATAGATGTTTATGATTGCTATATCTTGCTGATTTATGCTTCCCTTAAGCAGTATGAAATGACCTTCTTTATCCCTTCTGACTAACTTTGGCTTGAAGTCCACATTATCGGAAATGAGGATGGATACTCCAGCTTTTTTGCTGAGTCCATGTGCATGGTATGTTTTTCCCCATCCTTTCACCTTTAGTCTATGGGTATCTTTTTCTATGAGGTGAGTCTCTTGCAGGCAACATATTGTTGGATCTTTCTTTTTAATCCAGTCTGCCAGTCTATGTCTTTTGATTGATGAATTCAGGCCATTAACATTCAGGGTTATTATAGAGATATGATTTGGTTTCCCGGTCATTTGGTTCATTTTTTAAATTTTATTTATTTATTTGTTTGACACAACTTGTTTCCTCCTTTATTTGACAATTCCTTTAGAATAATTCCTCCCTTTGCTGATTTGCTTCTTTGTTTTTCATCTCTTCCTCATGGAATATTTTGCCGAGAATGTTCTGTAATGCTGGCTTTCTTTCTGTAAATTCTTTTAGCTTTTGTTTATCATGGAAGGATTTTATTTCATCATCAAATTTGAAGGTAAGTTTTGCTGGGTATAAGATTCTTGGTTGGCATCCATTTTCTTTCAGGGCTTGAAAAATGTTGTTCCAGGCCCTTCTAGCTTTTAGGGTCTGGATTGAAAAATCTGCTGATATGCGTATTGGTTTCCCCCTGAATGTAATTTGGTTCTTTTCTCTCACAGCCTTTAAAATTCTGTCTTTATTTTGTATGTTAGGTATTTTCATTATAATGTGCCTTGGTGTGGGTCTGTTGTAATTTTGTGTATTTGGAGTCCTATAAGCCTCTTGAACTTGATTTTCCATTTCATTCTTCAGATTTGGGAAATTTTCTGATATTATTTCATTGAATAAATTGTTCATTCCTTTGGCTTGTTTCTCTAGGCCTTCCTCAATCCCAATAATTCTTAAGTTTGGCCTTTTCATGATATCCCATAGTTCTTGGAGATTTTGTTCATGATTTCTTACCATCTTCTCTGTTTGTTCAACATTGTTTTCAAGGTTAAATATTTTGTCTTCAATGTCTGAGGTTCTGTCTTCCAGGTGTTCTATCCTACTGGATATGCTTTCTATGGAGTTCTTAATTTGGTTTATTGTTTCCTTCATGTCAAGAATTTCTGTTTGGTTTTTTTTCAATATCTCTAACTCTTTATTGAAATGATCTTTTGCTTCCTGTATTTGCTCTTTTAACTGTCGATTGGTGCAATCATTCAATGCCTGCATTTGCTCTTTCATCTCATCATTCAGTGCGTGCATTTGCTCTTTCATCTCATCGTTTGCTTCTCTGGTCATTTTAATTATGTACATTCTGAACTCCTTTTCTGTCATTTCTTCTGCCATGCTGTCATTGGGTTTTATTGATGTAACATCTAGATTTGTTTGCAGCATTTTCTTTCCTTGTTTTCTCATATTGTTCAGGTATCAGTGGACTGCTGAGGTATTGCAGATTTCCTCTATTGACTTACAATGTCCCTGAAGATTTCTATATATATCCCCCCTTAGCCTTCAGTAGGCTGAAGTCTTGGAGGAAGTTGATAATGCGGTGCTCCACAAGGAAGCTGCCTCTCTAGGAGTGGTGGCCTTCAGGTGGGGTATATTCCCTGCTAGTGGGCACAGGTGCCTCCACTTGTTGACCAATGGTCATCCAAAGGGGAACTAGGCTGCGGGCTGAGGCAAGGCCTGTTTGGGCCTGAGTCTCTGGTTTTACCGTCCTTGTGGGGAAACCTCACCCAGCAGGGAAGACTCACCCGGTAGGGAGGTCTCACTGGTCAGTTCTCTCCTAGAGGTTCCCCTTAATTTACAGTTAGCGCCTGAGCTGGGCTGCCTTCCTCTGCAAAGTTCCCAGGGGCCCGGCCCTACCTCCTGGGCCTGGGAGCCTCACCCTTCGCAGATGAATCTCCTTAGGCTGCCCCTCCTCAGAGAATCTGCCCGCAGTCCTGGAACCTTCGCTCCGCCCTAAGCGTGTCTCTGTGCAGCTCTTCCACCCAGAAGCCTCCTAGATCCTGGGACCCTGTTCTGCACCTAATCGCCTGGCTATGCGGCCCCTCCTCTGAGCAGCCACCTGGGGCCCCGTACAATCGCTCTGAGTCCCAGAGACCGGCCACACGCCTCTTCCTCCAGACAGCTGCCCAGTATTCCGGTGCGGTCACTAGGAGTCCAAGAAACTCACTTCGTGCCTCCTCCTCCCATCAACCACCCGTAGCCCTGGGCAATCAATCACTCCGAGTCGAAGTGACCCTCCCCGTTCCTCCTCCTTCTCCAGATAACCCCCCGGGTGTTCAGGAGCGGTCGCTCTGAGTGGCTCTGAATCCACGTGACCCGCTGCACGCGTCCTCTGGGCAACCGCCCGGAGCTCTGGTGCGGCCACTCGAGACCAAGCGACCCACTACGCTCCTCCTCCAGGCAGCCCCCCTGTGTTCAGGAGCTGTCACTTTAAGTCCAAACAACTCACCACTCACCTTCTCCTCTGAGCAGCCGCCTGGAGCGCTAATGCAGTCACTGCGAGTCCACACGACCCGCCGCACTCCTCCTCCTCCTACTCCTACTCCTCCTGGCAGGCCCCGGTGTTCAGAAGTGGTCTGAGTCCAAACAGCTCGCCACGCAGCCCCTCCTCTGGCAACTGCCTGTAGCTCTGGTGTAGTCACTCCAAATCCAAGCGGCCGCGCCCCTCCTCCTCCTCCTACTCCTGTGGGCAGGCCCCGGTGTTCAGAAGCGTCGCTCTAAGTCCAAACAACTCGCCGCACCGCTTCTCCTCTGGCAACCGCCTGTAGCTCTGGTGTAGCCACTCCGAATCCAAGCGGCCACGCTCCTCCTCCTCCTCCTCAGGGCAGGCCCCGGTGCTCTGAGTCCACACAGCTCTCCTCGCCACTCCTCCCCTGGGCAGCCGCCGGAGCCCCAGTGGTTGCTCCGAGTCCCAGCGCTGTGCTGAGCGGCCTCCTTTAGGACGCTCCCAGTTGTCCGAGTTCACTCAAGATTAAATATTTTGTCTTCGATATCTGAGGTTCTGTCTTCCAGGTGTTCTATCCTATTGGTTATGCTTTCTATGGCGTTTTTAACTTGGTTTATTGTTTCCTTCATTTCAAGGATTTCTGTTTGGTTTTTTTTCAGTATCTCTAACTCTTTATTGAAATGCTCTTTTGCTTCCCTTATTTGCTCTTTTAACTGTTGATTGGTGCGTTCATTTAATGCCTGCATTTGTTCTTTCATCTCCTCATTTGCTTCCCTGATTGTTTTAATTATGTACATTCTGAACTCCCTTTTGGACATTTCTTCTGCTGTGCTGTCATTGGGTTTTATTGATATAGTATATAGGTTTGTTTCAGACATTTTCTTTTTTTGTTTTCTCATATTGGTCAGATGTCAGTGGGACTCTGTGATATTGTAGATTTCCTCTATTGGCTTATAGTGTCCTGTAGATTTCCAGTGTATCACCTACCAGCCTTCAGTAGCCAGAAGTCTTGGATTAATTTGATAATGCAGTGCTCCTGAGGAACGCTGCCCCTAGCCCACTACTGGTTCCAGGGAGAGAGACCTGGAGAGGTCTCTTGCTGCCCAGCCCTGGTCCCAGAGGCTGATTGTAGGTCGGAGGTCTCCACTGGCTTGGGGACTTGTGGCTGGCTCTGTGTAGACAGGCTCTCACTGGGCGGTCTGCCCCGAGAAGCTAGCCTAGAGAGGTGCTTCCCACTGGAGGGGGCTGGGCTGCTTGGGGGAGTCCCTGGCGCCCTGTGCTGGACTCTGAAGCAACCTGCGGGCGGGCCAGAGCTGGCAGCGGGGCGGGCCGGAGCTGGCTGCACTGCTTCTTTGCAGAAGGGTTCTCACTCCAGAATTAATATTGTCAACATGTTTATATATCAAAAGTGTTATATAGATTCAATGTAATCCCCACCAAAATATCAATGACATTCTTCACAGAACTAGAAAAATCAGTATTAAAATTCATTGGAAGAATAAAAGATCCAGAATACCCAAAGCAATCCTGAGCAAGAACAGTGACACTAAAGTTATCACAATACTTGATTTAAACTTATACTACAGAGCTACCGTAACAAAAACAGCATGGCATTGGTATCAAAATAGACATGAAGACCAATAGAAAAGAACAGAAGATACAGAGACAAACCAACATAGTTACAACATCATTATAGTGCTGAATAGGTGTTGGAGAAATCATGGCCCTTTCAACAATGGTACTGGGAAATTTGGATAACTATATCTAGAATAATGAACTAAATTCCTCTCATCCTGCATAAAAGTCAACTCAAAGTAGATAAAAGACCTAGTAATTAGACCAGAAACTTTGCAACTGCTAGAAGAAAACAGGGTCAACACTCCAACATATTGGCAGAGGCATCAAGTTCCTTCACAAGACCCTGAATGCTCAAGAAATAAAACCAAAAATTAAGAAGTGGGACAGCATCAAATTTAAAGGCTTCTGCACAGCAAAGGAAATTATTAAGAGCATAAAGACAATGTCGAGAATGGGAGAAAAGCTGGGTCAGCTACTTCTCTGATAGTGGATTAATATCCAGAATATATAAAGAACTCAAAAATCTTGAACCCCCCCCCCAAAAAAAAAACAACTAAATAGCTCAATTACTAAATGGGCAAAAGAATTAAACAGGCACTTTAAAGAAATACAAATGAACAATGAAAAGATGTCAGCATTGCTGGAAATCAGGGAAATTCAAATCCATCTCACTCCAGTTTGAATGGCAAACATCAAAAATATAAATAATGTAAAAATTAAAATTTTTAAAAAGATACAAATAATAAATGCTGGCAAGGATGTGGAGGAAAAGGTACATTCATGTTGTTGGTAGGACTGAAAACTAGTACAACTACTTTGGAAAGCAGTATGTAGATTCTTCAAAAGACTAGGAATATAACCACCATATAACCCAGCTATCCCACTAAAAGAACTAAAATCAGCATGTTGTGGGCATACAGCTACCTTAATGTTTATAGCCACGCAATTCACAATAGACAAGTTATGGACCCAGTGTAGGTGCCCCTCAACAGATAAATGAATTAAGAAAATGTGTACATACACAAAGGAGTTTTACTCTGAAATAAAGAAGAATGACATTTTGACATTTGCCAATAAATGGGTGGAACTGGAGAACCTCATGCTAAGTAAAAAAAGCCAGACTCAGACATGTTTCTCTCATATGGGGGAGTTAAAGTAAGGGTGGTGGAGAGGAAAAGAAAAGGATCTCACCAGAATAGCAGAAAGATCAGGTAGAATAGAGTAAGGAGACTGAGACTATGTATATCTATAAAGCACAATTTTAAAAATTAAAAAAATAGAACAAAGACCATAGAGGAGAGTAAGGGGAACATCGGGAGGAAGGAGAGGAGAGAAAGCAGAACTGGGGACGAAATTGAGCAAATTAAATTCCATGCATGTATGATTAAACCCCTCTATTATGTATATCTATAATGTACTAAAAAGCATTTCACAAATAAATTTAGTCAGGCACCTATGCCTATAATCCCAGCTGCTGGGGAAGCTGACACAGAAAGATCCTGAGTTCAAAGCCAGCCTCAGCAAAAGCAAGGTGCTAAGCAACTCAGTAATAGGTCTGGGGATGTGGTTCAGTGGTCGAGTGCCCCGAGTTCAGTCCCAGTATGAAAAATAAATAAATAAATAAATTTAAAAGTAAAAAAAAAAATTTAATGAAATTTTTAAGACTCAAGGGCTTGAAGAAGGAGTAAAATTACAGGCTAATAGTACAAGAAACTATTCAGTGAAATAATAACAAAAAAGTCTCCCAAATCTTGAAATAAGATGAATACACAGATACTGAATATATTTAGAACCCCAAATAGACAAAACCAGAAAAGAACATCTTCATGATATCTTATAGTTAAAATGTCAAAAATTCAGAATCAAAAAAGAATATTACAAGTTGCAAGAGAGAGATGTCACCACTCATTAAGGCCAATTCATCAAAATAACATTAGATTTCTCCGTAGAAACCTAAAAGTCAAAAGGGATGTATTTCAAGCCATGAAGTAAAAGAACTATCAATTTTGCGATACCAAGATACCAAGTTGCGATACCTAGTTTTCGATACCAAGCAAAGTTTTCTTCAGAATCAAAGTAGAAATCCTTCTAAGAAAAGTATAAACAAAAGGCATGCATTACTGACAACTAAGCCAACGCTGCAGAATATACTTAAAGGAATCCTACACACAGACATGAAAGGACAAAACTGAATTAGAATAACACAAAAATTATGTAACAAAATTCAGGAAAGGATTAGAAATAAAGAACTCACTTCAGAAATAAAGATCAAACTAGCAGGAATACAAGAGTGAATTAATGCAATGAATAATGCCTTAAAAGAAATAGAAGATTAAAAATAATTTTTAATAAAAAAATGAAGAAGACGAAGAATTCAAAACAAAAGGCAAATATTAAGACATATAAGGGTAGACATTACAGATAATTAACTTTCTGAAAAAAAAAAGTCAAAACGAGGGAACAGGACAAAGATGACTATTCAAGAAAAAAATTCCTGAAAAGAGACTTTAAAGTACATATTGAAAAAGTATAGTGTATATTTTTAAATAACAACCTAAAACCACCACCACCAGTATGTGTTCTAGTATATTTACTAGATTTTAAAAAGAAAAATTCCTTAAAAAACTCTAGATGGGGAAAGTAGAGAAAACAAGTTGTAAAGCATATGCATAATTAGATTATGATTAGACTTTTGCCAAAAATGCTTTATGTCAGAGTCAAACATAATAATCAAGATACCAAGAAAACATTGCTTTGGAAGTATCATTGTCATTAATCACACTATCAGCACAATTAGAATAAGAAATAGGCACATAAACAAAAAGATAAACACAGAAAGAAAGACTGGGCTAACAATTTTACACCCAGCAAATTAACTGCAGCAGACATAAAAGAACTCTACATGTTTAGATATACTCGTGAGACATTATTTATATCCTCATTCTATTGATTGAAAAGGCCTAGAAACAATGATGAATCCAAATGCCATGAGCATCTCTAGCACCCAGATTATGGTCCCAAAATGCCATTTCTCACTAATCAACAACAAAAGACAAAAATAAACAAAAAACACAAAACAAAACATAGTTTCTTTTTTTTTTTTTTTTTTTTTTTTTTGGGGTGCTGGGGATCGAACCCAGGGCCTTGTGCTTGCAAGGCAAGCACTCTGACTAAGCTATCTCCCCAGCCCCCAGAGTTTCTTAAAGAAAGGGATTAGTCTTAGTCTGTTGTGGACCAGGAATGACCTTGGAAACTCCTGACACAACAAAAAGCAAGGAAGCTGTTGATAACTACTAGCATCTTTCAAAAGAACTCAGGAGCTAAAGTAGAACAGTTGGAATTTCAATTTCCCTTTGCCAAAGCATTCTAACTAATGAATGAAAGCCAGATGATAGAATTAGAATACTATCATTTGGGGGTCTCCATTTAATTAGTAGACAGTAAGTTATCAGTGGCCCTTAACCTCCATTGAATTAGTGGGCTGGTTGTCATTAGAGAAACAACCAGATGTTACCTGCCTTCTACAGTCTTGCAAAGGAATTAAACCTGAATCTAGTCCAGACTCTAGATCCATCCACCAATACAGATTAAAAGAGACTTAGAAAATGTATTATCTTTTTAATATACAAGACTAAACCATGGTGTCCAGAGTTGTACATTTGGGAGATAACCTGATTGGAATTTCAGGGGAATGAAGATAAAGCATTATAGTATCTCAAAATAGTGGTGACTCATGAGGGGTTGAAAGGGGTGTGAGTTTGGACACATAGAGTTCTATTTCTTGATGTGATGGTGACCTTAGGGAGTTATCATTCTACTAGGAGAACTGCATGTAATTTTCACTTTTTGCTATTATAAACAATTATATCCTAAATATTATTGTTGCTTTGTGAAGTGTTTTTCTAGAATTTACATCTAGAAGTGAAATTTCTGCATTGAAGGTAACTAACAGTTGAGCAAAAGAGCCCAGATACAGAAAAAAAAAATTGTAACAGTTGCTCTAAGTAGTTCAACCAATGAACGATTCCATTTCCTGACATGCTTGCTTAACTGGTACTGCCAGATTTTTAAATTGTTGCCAATATTATAGGTACAAAATGAAATCTCATCATTTTACTTTGTATTTCCCTATTTATTGGTCAGGTTAAAGATATTTTTACATGTTTATTTGCTATTTGCATTTCTTCTATGCATAATTTGTATCTTCTGCTCATTTTCTCCAGTTATCTTTTTCTTATTGATCTATACCAGTTCTTCATATAGTTTGTATATTAACCTTCTGAAAGGTTTTTTTTTGTTGGGTTTTTTTTTTTTTTTTTTTTTTGGTGCTGGGGATTGAACCCAGGGCTTTGTGCTTACAAGGCAAGCTCTCTGCCAACTGAGCCATATCCCCAGCCCCTGAAAGTTTTATTCATCACAAAATATCTTTTCCCAGTATGTGTCTTGCCTTTCGATTTTTTGTGTCATTTCTTTTATTAAGTTAAAATTTATAATGTAGCCAAACTTATATTTTTCTTTAAAGCTTGTGCTTTATCCTATCACAAGGTCATTAAGAAATTCACTTACATTTTCTTCTCAAAGTTTTTGCTTTCTGTATTTATGTTTTCAATCTATTTACCATTTTGTTTATAGTATGAGGTAGGATTCCCTTTTCGTTTTTGTTATTTAGGTAATTTTAAGTTTCCAATTGCTACATATCATATTGTCACAAACATGATATGGGGTAGAATTCACCATTGATTTTTGTTATGTATCTTTATTAATTTCATGTTGCTGTATATCAAATTGTTATAAACAGAATCTTAAAACAATACAAATTTTTTATCTTACAATCTTCATCACTTAGAAATTTAAACACGTTAACTGAGTCCTCTATTAAGAGACTCCGATTGAAATGAAGGTGTTTGAAGATTGCAGCCTTAGTGCACTAGTTGGAAAAGTTGATTTATTACAGTTTTAAGACATTTTTCTTGCTGACTATTGGCCAGGGACCACTCTCAGCTCCTAGAATTCCTTTCCTTGTGACCCTTTCATAGGCGGTTTGCTTTCTCACATTCATCAGGAAAAATCTTTCTCACTCCCAATCTCTTGGCTTCTTTTAAAGACACACTTGGTTGGTTCAGGTACACTCAACGATGATCTCCCTTTTTATTAACCTTATTTAAATCACTTGAGGTCTCCCTATCAACCCATTCACCAGCTGAATACCACTGAATAATCTTTGTTGATACCAACAGAGCCTATCAAGCCCTCCCCAAACTCCTCAGCAACAAAACTGTAATATGTAATAAAATAATTATTTTAATCCAGCAAGTTTTGAATAAGTTTGTGAAGCTATAACAGATGAATACTACATAGGAACTAAAATTAATTTTTGTAGTTTTCATAATTTAATAAAATTAAGTCTCCACCTCATTGTTAGAGTTGAAGTTATTTTCCACTAGTGAGAAAAACAGCAAAACATAAAGATAAGAAAACAGCCTAGGGACTAGGCTGAAGGCCTAGACTAATGCAATGATCAGGACTACATAACCAGGGACTAGTCTATCAAGAGTGAATTAGAGGGTTGGGGTTTTGGCTCAGTTGTACAGCACTTGCCTAGCATATGTGAGGAACTGGGTTTGATTCTCAGCACCACATATAAGTAAATAAAAGATCCATTAACAACTAAAAAAAAAAAGTTAATTAGAAACTAGCATCCATGGGGCTGGGGCTATAGTTCAGTGATGGAGTGCTTGCCTAGCACACATGAGACACTGGGTTTGATTCTCAGCACCACATAAAAATAAAGGTATAAAAAAAGATAAGTTAAAAAAAAAAGAAAAAGAAAATGGTGTTCATTTTGGTGGATGCACCACTTTTAGGCTCATCACTTGACCAGCATCTTCACACAAAGGAACACTGTTCTCCAGGCAGACCCAACCTAACACCAGACTATGGTGAGAAAAGTACAGGTTGGACCCCGACTTGTCCCAGCATCCTTGTGCAGGGTATAATGAGCATAATCCATATGCAATATCTGTACAAATTACAGTGCAAGGAAACATTTCAACATTTGTGAATGACACCAATTCTTGTGAGTAGCAATGAGTTAAGTTGATAAGAATGGAAAGATTTTATAAATCTGTGTGAGTAGGCAGAAAGGAGGCAAATGAATGTATAACATACATACATATATATATGTGTGTATATATGTGGGGGGGGGTGCATATACACGTTTTCAGTCACAGTGAAGGAAAGAAACTATAGTTAGTAAGGATTATTCCCTGAGGATAAATGCAGAGACTTCTGACAGCAAGAGTGGCCACTATTGAAACATGACACATTCGCCCTGAGCAAAAAAGGCAGTAACCAACAGGATAAGGAAAAAATTAATAGTATGAGGAAAACTGCTCAGGAAAAAGGGGGGATTCTATATAGCACTAAGTAGGATACAAAGCACAAACCAATCAGTTCCCTTTGGAAACAGTTGCAGAGGTGGTAGTGGTAGCAGTGACCACAGCATGCTAGGGACTGGAGCTAGCAGCTATGATGGTGGGTGTGATGGAAGCAGACTATTTCTGGTGCAGCGGTAGAAAATGAGTTTGTTTCCTAGCTAATACCAGTGGTGTTGGTCACAATGGTGGCACAAGTCTTAATATTTGTTTCTTGTTTCTGAGACCTCACCAGAATGGCAAGAATAATGGAAAAGCAGAAGCAGTTAGGAACTCCTTATGTTGCATTAACCACGTTTCAGGTTTTGTGTTGAGTGGAAAAATAAGTTAACAAAAACCAATCATATGTCCAATCCTGTAACAGATACAGGAGTACGACGATAACTAGAACATGGACCCCCTGCTTGAACACAGGTAACAGAAATGAAAACAAACAATTGCAGCAACATGGTAATAGTGGGGAAGAAATATATACTCATGGCTGATGTCATAGTCTGTTTTCTGCTGCTATAACAGAAAACTACACACTCGGTAATTTATAAAGAACCTTCCTAGATCTGGAGGCTGGGAAATCCAATATCAAGGTATGGGTGTCTGGTGAGGGCTGTTTTCCTGTACCATAATATGACAGAGAGCATCACATGGCAAGAGCAAGGGAGTGTGTGAGCTCAGTCATTCTTCCTCTTATAAAGTCACTCATCTCATTATGAGGGGAGGGGGACACCCTCATTACCTCATCTACTTCCTAAAATCCCATTTTCAAAAACCATCAACATATGAATTTGGGGGCTATATTTTCAACACATGAACTTTGGCGGACACATTCAAATCACAGCATATGGTCCAATGCAAAAGAAGAAAATGTTATCATTTTTCTCTGACATATAAGATTAGAGGAGACACTATAGACACTGTATAAGATGCAAGATAAATTGGGACACAGCATCTAATCTGTGGCTGTTCAGCCATATTCTTAGTATTCTCTTAAGAACCAGTGTTCTCTCTTTTTTTTTTTCCCCAATATGGATAGACAGGGAATGTTGCAAATTCCCAAGTTCTTGCTTCTTTTTGGATTAACAATTCCTTCTTCAATTCACCTCTCTTCTTCCACTCTTTCTATAAGCAGTAAGGAAGTTCCAAGCTTACCTTCAATACTTCAGTTAGATATCTCCTCTGCTAAATATCCAGTTTATACAACACTAGAACACAATTCAGTCACCCTCTTCGCCACTTTATAATATGGGTTGCCTTTCCTTCAGTTTCTAAAAACCTGTTCCTTGTTTCTAAGACTTCACTAGAATGGCCATTAACATCCATATCCCTACCTACCATCTTTTCATGATTATTTATGTATTATTATTATTATTATTATTATGATACTGCAGAGTGAACCCAGGGATGCTTAATCACTGAGCAACATCTCCCGCCCTTTTTTCTACTTTGAGAAAGGTTTCAACTAAGTTGTATAGGGTCTTGCTAAGTTGCTGAGGCTGGCTTTGAACTTGGAATCCTTCTGCCTCAGCCTCCTGAACTGCTGGGATTATAGGCATGTGCCACCACCTGTGGCATAATATTTATGTATTCTCTAAGAATATGGGAACTTTGTTTCTAATTTCTTTACTCCTTTCTTTGCCCTCATCAGAATTGCCTTTGAAGTTCATATTTGTACCAACAGTTCTTTCAACAGCAATCTTGCCTTTTTCTAGCATGCACCTTAAAATTCATCTAGCTTATATCCATCACCAGTTCCAAAATCAATTCCACATGTTCAAGTACATGTTATAATCGCACCTCACTGTTGGTACCAAGATCTATATTAGTCAGGGTTCTCCAGAGAAACAGAACAAGTTACAAATGGACAGGTGAGATATACAGATAAGAGAACTACAAATAAAATATAGTATAATTTATTTTATTTATATTATATATGTGTGTGTGTGTGTGTGTGTGTGTGTGTGTGTGTGTGTTTTAAGGAATTTTCAAAAGCATGCTTATGGAAGCCCAGAAGTCCCATGTCTGTAGCAGCAAGCTGAAGAAACCCTAAAGAGCTTATAGTATAGCTCCAACCTGAAAGTTAGCAGAATCAAGACCAAAGAACAGCCAAGGTTTCAGTTCAAGTCCAAAGCAGAAAAGATGTGTCCTAACGTAAGGCAGTCAAGCAAGAAGAGATATGTCAGGATTTCTGTCCTGTTTAGGCCTTCAGTTTATTGGATCACAGCAACTGCATTTGGGATAGCAAACTTCCTTACTCAGTTTGTCAGTTGAAATGTTAATCTCATCCCAAAATACCCTGATAAATGCAAACAGAATAATATTTGATCAGATATCAGGGGATCCTGTGGCCCAGTAAACTGAAACATAAAATTAACCACTACACCAATTATCTACTGGACTGTGGGAGTACAAGATGGACAAAGTTTCTGGTAACATGGTGCTTCCATCTTGCTGAGAGGGTCACATAAATAATTTCAAACACTGCTGAGCACTAACGATGTGAATCAAGGAGAACAAGGAAGTGTATGAAGGGAGATGTGAGTAATTAGAAACATTCAGCCTTACAGTGGAAGTAGAGAGGTTCTAAAAGTGTTTGGGTTTGATAATGCAATCAGGAATTACACTGTAGGAAAGACGTGATATCAATGTGCAGGGTGACACATAGAAGAGTTACTAGGGACAGGAAGGGTATCTGGAAAACAAACACAGGGTTAGGAAAGATAAGGGAAATCAGAAAAATAAGAAAATAAGAAATGTATGGACTAAATGTATGTGCTTCCCCATTGTAATCAATATGTTGAAATTCTAACCCCAGTGTAATATTATTAGAAGTTGGGGTATTCAGGAGGTGATTATTCTAAAACAAAATGAACACAGCTTTCTTGCCCCTTTCCACCATTTGAGGATATAAGAAATCAGCCATCTGCAACCCAGAAGATGACCCTCATCAGAATCTTACCTCACTGGTACCCAGATCTCAGACTTCCAGAACTGTAACAAATAAGTTTCTATGGTTTATAATCCAACAAGTGTATGGTATTTTTGTTATAGCAGCCTGAACTAACTCAGGCAAGAAGAAACTGTTAAGCATGTTATGTGTCACACTCATTTATGTGTTTTTATATTTCAGCTCAGGAAGTGGCAGAGGGTATGAAGAGAAGAGAAACATAAAAAATTGTATTAGAGAAGTTGATCTCGTTGAAAACCTCACAGTTGATTTTCTATAAGGTAACAGTGACCTTTCATGTAATCCTTATTTTTTTTTTCCCTAATGAGAAAATGAGGGAAAAAAAGGATTACACAAAAAGAAGAAGGGGAGGGAAGATATTTCTGAAAAAAATGAAGCATCCAAGCAAAACTTCTTACTAAGTTCTAGAAAATATAATGAGATAAAGAGAGAAGTTACATCACAAGAAAGAGAACAGAGATTATCTGCAAAGAAATAGTACCTGAAGCAATGAGGTTTACTTTGACTACTGAGACTGCAGACAAAATAACTTAAAATTCTTATCAATTCCTAGAGTTGTGCTATCCAATACAGTAGCCATTAGCCACATGAAACTATTTACACCAGTTAAAATTAAATAAAATTAAAATATATTTAATCACAGTAACTACAGTTCAAGTGCTTAGTAACTATGTGCAGCTAGTGACTATCATGTTGGACATGATACATATAAAATAGTTAAAACATCACAGAAAGTTTTGTTGCGCAGTACCAATCTAGATATTGGTCAGAGAGTAGAAGAACGAGAGAATCTAGTCTCCTTTTAAAAGCCAAGGAAAACATGTAAGAAGGAAATGACAGTGTATCAAGTAAAGGGTTATGAAATTAAAAAAACAATGAATTTAGTGATTTTTCAAAGCAGTTGCGGAGTAATTTTAAAGTTACAACAAATTTTGGATTTAAATGGGTAATAAACAAGTAGAGGTAACAGGTACAGACAATTCTTCCACTAACTTTTCAATGGAGAGAAAAGGAATGAAAACCTAAGAAAAAAAGAATAGAGCTGTGTATAGATGCGCTCAATAAAAGCATGTTTGTGGACTCATTGAAAGGTGTGGGACCACCCCCCACCCCCACCCCCACCCCCACCCCCACTCCCACGCAATTCAGCTAGCTATCTACCAACTCTACCAAACTGAAAGACTTTCATATAGCAATGAAAACTGATAGGGAAAGAATCATACAATTTTAAAACAAAAGGAGCTTTAAAAACCACCTGATCCACCCCTCACTGTGGGCAGAGTTGCCCACAGTGATACAAAATAAAATCTTGAATTTCCAAATCATAGTCCATTAGAATTCCTTCTTCCTAAGATACAAACCAAAGGAGAAAGCTGCTTCTTTTAGTTCCATTAATCTACCAAAAAAATAAAATATACAAAACTTCAGTTTTTTAGAGTTTTACTTTTTTCCTTTAATAGTGAGAAAACCCAGTAACTAAGCACTGTCAACTATTTTGCAATGAACATCAAAATAAAATAATTCTAAATATTATCTAATTAAATCGCTACTATAACCTTAGAGGTGCATGTTGTTACTTTTATTTTTTATTTATTTATTTTTTTTTTAGTACTGGAGATTGAACACAGGAGAACTTTATCACTGAGCCACACACCCAGTCCTTTTTATTTTTTGAGACAATGTCTTGCTAAGTTGCTGAGGCTGGCCTTGAATTTGCAATCCTCCTTCTCAGCCACAGGAGTCACTGGGAATACTTTACTTGGCTGTTTTTACCATTTCAAAGCAGGGAAAGCATGCATCCAGTCAGCAAGGTTGCAAAGCCAGTAACATTCCCAATTCTGCTCTATATTGTAAATAGGAAATGGAAGAAAAAATGGGAGAAAAGAGATAAATATTGAAGAGAATGGAATGATGTTCTTTACAAACTATGAAAGCAACACAACCTAATTTACAAATGCCTATAGTAAAAATAAAACCAATGTCAATCCTTTAGATAAATATTAGTTAATAAAAAATTATTTTCAACAAATTCTAACATTGATTGTCCTTTGCACAGGGAAAAACAGTGGCTGGGGACAGGGACTTGAGGCAGGCTTTTCACAGTAAACCTTTTGTAACTTTTGGATCTTTATCATAGTAGTATATTGCCTCTTTCAGTAAATAAGCAAAACATTTTTTTAGTCGATTTAGTTCCTGCCAAATAGTTTATAATTACTAGCATCCTACACTCCTCCAAGATGACATAGAAAATTGAAATTTTAAGACAGAAAATCCCAATTTCTATTCTGAAAAGGAAAAAGTCAGTATTGCTTGAAGGGACAAGAGAATTGCCATTTGAAGTTGAAGGGGCTCAGGCAGGGAAAAGTAGATCACCTCTAACAATTACTATTTGATGAAACCAATTCCATTGCTATTATTTTTATCCCATTTGCTTAAGTTTGTTGCTAAGAAACCCTATTGCCTGAAAGCAATTTATTTAGATGGAACCTACATGAAGTAACAGAAAAACAATGATCCTGAAACGATTTCAATCTAGGTAATTCTATTTTAACCAGTCCATTTTGGCACCACTTAACTAGGTCCTTTCCATCTTCAAATAGCATTTCTGTGATGTTGGGAATTCTCTTGTATTCAAACGCAAAATGATTATAGATTTTTCATATTAGGCTCTGAAACCCAACATGCCTGAAACGAGGAGCGATAGTTAGGAATTCTCATACTCTATTCCTACTTGTCCTTTTTTCTTTAAAATACCGTTAACTTCAAACACCTTGCAACATTTTGGGAATGAGAAAACAGTGCAAAACAAGCACGAGGGTGCGTGAATCAGAGCGCTGGGGCAGGCGCGTGGCTCCAGGGAGCCTAGCGTGGGCTGGGGTGTCAGGTGGGATCCAGCTCCAGATACAATCACGTAAAAGGAAGGCTGGAAGCAGGTGGGAAGCCTGGGGCCTTGCATTTCTACCTACTCAGTTCCAGAACCTTAAGAACGCACACGTCATCGCTTTCCTAACTGGCTCAGATTGAGAGCGGCAGGAAGCCCGCTCAACCCCTTTGGACTGGAACCACCCTGGCATTGCCCGTTTCTATTTATCTAGTTTTTCTGCCCTCTGCTATTGCCCGCAGAACCTCAAATTCGTTCAAACTACAATCTGGCTATGGTAGAGATTAGAAGATGGGCGATTCAGTAAGCTATCTTCGGCTCTTTCCTCGCTCATTTTTAAAGTCCTTCCAATCAGTTGGTTTCCTCCACACGCGGACAGCAGTCCTAACGGCCGCTCAGGTCCAAAAAAAGCCAACGTGGCGGTAACGGGAAAACGGGATCCAAAACCTACCAATCGGCTGAGCAGCTCGGAATATGCCCCGCCCACTGCCCCTGCCAGCCAATAACCTACACACTTCTTTCGCTCCTCCCGCCCAATCAGAGTTCCCTCCCGGAGCATTCCCAGTGCTCTCTGATCGACTGCGCACCCCAATTCTGCTGTATGCGTGCCCTCCTCCTTTCCGCTAGGCAAGAGGGTCATCTGTCCTTCCACCCTGAAGGTGGACTGGATATCTGCTACCACTGGAGGCCCAAGACCCAAGTGATTCCCCAAAGCAGCAGTGAGGCGAAAGAGAAAGGACTGCCTAGGAACGCCCACAGCACACGGTTTCCTTCAACCCGGAAGTGATTCTCCCCTTCTCCCCACCCCACTTCCACGGTTGAGAGGGAGGAGACCCATAGCTAGGTCTGCCCGGCATGCCCCGGGCTTCCGGTGACCTCTGGCCCTTTTCTGCCGTCCGCTCTCGCTGCCTAGCGTGCTCTCTTGCACATTGCTTTCCTTTACTCGGTCGGGTCTTCCTTTTCACACTACCTGGTGACTGTGGCGCCCGTGACTGTCAGGGAGGCGGTGGCAGAGGACACTCGACATGGCCGCCTCTAAGCCGGTGGAAGCAGCAGTGGTTGCAGCTGCTGCACCCGGCTCCGGGAGTGGAGTGGGCGGTGGCGGCGGGACTTCGGGCCCGGGCACTGGGGGTCTGCCACGATGGCAGCTGGCGCTGGCTGTAGGAGCGCCCCTGCTTCTGGGCGCTGGTGCTGTGTATCTGTGGACCCGGCAGCGGCGGCGCCGGGAGGCCGGAGGCCGAGGCGACGCCGGCGGCCTGAAGCGCAACAGCGAACGAAAGACCCCGGAGGGCAGGGCAAGTCCCGCCCTGGGAAGTGGACATCCCGACGGTTCCGGTGCCCACCTGGAAATGGTGAGAAGCTGCCCCGGGCCATAGAGGTGGAACCGAGCGGATGCAACGTTTCCTTGAAGGGTTGTGCCGGTGAGGGGGCTTCCTTCCCATTAGTTGGCAAATGCTAAGCGGCAGCACATGAGTTTAGAAAATCTCATTTCTGGCTGTTTTGTAGGGAATGGAGTAGCCCAAGGGGACAGATTACCGATGTTCTTTGACATTTTCTTTTCGGCTTCAGAATTTTAGGTATTTTCCTTTGCTTCTCAGTGACACAGCAATTATCCCTGGTGGTGGTGGTGGTGGTGGTGGTGGTGGTGGTGGTGATGGTGATACTGGGAACATTTGCAAATATGCTTGTATATAATTAACAAGGAAGGAACCCAGATTCCTGTGATTGGTACGTTGATATAAATTGTTTCTGTGATTTCCAAGGCCTAGAACTAAATTGAAAGGACCTTTTAATAACGAACCACTCCTCTCTTGAAGTGTTTTTTGGGAGGGTGGGGGGCTCATTGGCAACTACGCTGACAAAAGCGAAAAAACTGAATTAGAAAGCTTTGTATATACAAAAAAAGAAAAAAAAAAAAACCTTCCAAAAACTAAAATAGTAACGCCATTTTCTGTGTGTGCGTGTGTGTGTGTGTGTGTGTGTGTGTGTGTTAATCTAGGGAGTAAGTTCTTAAACTTTTTGGTTGCAAGCATCTTAGTCGCCCCCCTCTCCTGAAATGTACATCACCAAGCCTAACATGCTTAATAAAGATTCTTTGATGTTGGGCCAAGCATTAGTCTCTGGTGAACTGCTTTGTATGATTTTGTGGAACTGACCATTAAATCCTTTTGGTATGTGACAGCTGTGGGTAGAATTGGGCTGGCTGCTTAACAATGCAGGGATTGGGTGAGGTGGAGGATTTTTTTCTGGATCTGGAATTGCGCAGTGGTAGTACCTGACCAAATCATTTATTCAAAGGAACTTAAGTTGAAACAATTCCCAGTTATATACACATATATAACTTTTTATACATATTCAAGTTGTATGTATACTCATACACATATGTGAGTCATTTCCATTCTATTCAAACTGAAGGCACGTTTTTGCTAAGTAGTCTTGTTAGCTTTAATGGAAGTTTTGGTGTAGGAAAGAACTATGCAGTATATTATTGCTTACAGTTTGGGGCCCATTGTGCTAGCCCATGAAAGAGATATATATATATGATCATTCCTATGAGTGAAAAATGACGTATTTTTAATCAGAAAAGATACATTACAATATAGGGAAGAACCTATAAGCTGTGAAAACTAGGAAAATGTCACTTGATATTGGGTCCTTCATCCCTGTTAGTTTGGGAAAGTCATTTTATCTCCCTGACCTTACTGTCATCCCTGTAGAATAGGAGAATTAAAATATTGGATCACTTATATTTCATCCAGCACTAAAAATTGATGATTCTGAGTGCTGCTAGTGAAATTAGTTATCAAGAGAATTCTCTGAATTAGTTATCACTTATGTCATTTTCATGTGAATGAAATTCTCTGGTCATTTCCTACTTCATTTAATTTTAATCATAGAAGAACTGAAGATGAATGAAATGTACAAAAAAGTACTCAGTTCTCTAATAGGCATTAAAAACAAAGATAGTTGTATACATAAAACTGTTTTAACATTTCTTTATTGCTGCATCCACCCCATCTCATCCCAGAATTCTGTACCATTGGTATTTGATAGAATTTAGCAAATTTCCTTTCAGCATTTAGATTCCTTTAAATCCCCTTTTCAGTTTTGCAGTATTGTCTGCTTTTTTTAATTTTATAAGTGTTTTGCAGTGTTTTCATTTTATAAAGAATTTTATTCACCTACTATTAAAAATTAAACTTTATGATTGAATTCTGTGTAACTGAACTGCTTTAAAATTATTTTTGAACTAAAATAAAACTGAGCAAAACACTTTCATATACCATTGTTCACATTGTAGAGTCTAGGCTTCTACGTAAAATCTTGCTTTGAATTACTAGATTAGTAAAGCAGTGGTAAGAACGTCTTTGTCATTTACCATGGATATGTATGTTTTCAGTGTTGGTGACTAATAAATATTGAAAGACTTTTTGTCAATTTTTAAAAGTAGTCTAGTGCTGGAATTATTAGACTATCTTAATATAACTAACCACTAATTGGAATTTATTATCTGTGGTTGGAGAAATTGCTTTGTATTTGAACAGTACCTTTAAATTGGCAACCTCAGAGTATTTTGTAAATGGGAAGTATTTGTTTCAACTGATAGAAAAAGTGACAGAATCCTGATGCCCTAACAAGTATTTCTCTACCTGACCAATAACTGTAACTTTTTAAGAGAAGAACAGATATTGTCTATTCATTGTCCAATATTGGCAAATAGAATTGAAAAATCTCAGTTTTGTCTGTTGACTTTTGTTTACCTTACTGTAAAATGAACTAATGATGTTTTTGGGCTTTTGTCTTGAATTTGGCATTTTCATGTGCAGTGTAGATGTTGTTATCTTTTTTCTGAGATAGCAAAAACTTGCAAAGCAAATGCAGTCACTATTCATATTTGTTTTAACTAAAGGAAATTTCAGAATACCATTTCAGAAAAGCATATAATCATATTTGATAGTGTCTTGAGATTGAGGTTCTTAAAGTATTATATTACATTTTAAGCCATTATAAAATCTGCCATTATGTGCCATTTTGCTTCAGTGATTTTTTTTTAAAACCTGAATTACAGATTTTCAAACCTGAAAGAGTTCTTTGAAGATCATCTTATCCATAGCACTTTTCAGTATGGATTTGAGTTATCGCAGGGACTACCAAATATATACCAAGCATGGTAACTGGCTGCACAAATATCTAACAATTTATGATTTAAAATATGTATATATGTGTGTATGTATATGCATTTATTGAAAAACTTAGTTTCGTGAGACCTTTTTAGTCCAATTATTTTTTATTCTTATGAGCTATTCCTCACAAATGTTTAGGAACCACTAATCTAAACTAGCCTACTAGAACAGAAAGGAGAAGACATACCTAAACCTTTTAATAAAAGGATCATCAATTTCCCTAAATGATCTGTTTCTAGTCATTTTTTTAAAATTAGTATGGATCACCAATGAGACTTATATAATTAATTTTTAGTGAACACCTTTCAGTAACTATCCTTTCTTTATCCTTAGCAGTATTTCACTTTGTTTTCCTTAATAACTGTTTCTCTTGTTACTGAGACACCACATTTTCCTTATTTTTTAAATATTCTGACACCTCATCCTTTAAAAGTTTTTGCTCTCCTCGCTTAGGACTCCTTTCCAGTGTCTTGTCTTTTTCTATTTAGTGACCATCATGGTTCGATCATAATCGTCATTCTTTTGTTCTCCACATATTCCCTGGATATTGCTAACCCCCAGCAACTTTACCTATTTAGCCCTTACACATCGATGGTTCCTAAATTTCTTGTCTCTAGCTCCTTTCTCTCATGAGACCCAACTTAAAAGATGTCTTCATTACCTCACAATTATTTTACACCATCTCTTTTTCCTAAAAACACCCTTTGTAAACTAATGCACCTCATCTAATTTTCCAAGCCAGAACATGTCCCTCTTTTCTAGTCTCATGTTCTCTACATCTAATCTAGAAACATATTCAGAAAAATCTGCATCATTAATGTCTTAAAGAGCTGACTACTCTATTCCCACTGCTCTCATTTCTCAACTGAATACCTGCTGTTGTCTTTATTAAAGTAAACCTTCCTATTCACAGTTACATCCACGGAGTCAACCAATTAAAGTTCAAAAATATCCAGAAAACATATTGCATCTCTGCTGAACATGTACAAATTTTTTCCTTGTGGTTATTCCTCAATGGCACAATATAACAGCTATTTACATAGCACTTACTTTGCTTTAGATATTAGATTTAAAGTATATAGGAGGAGGTGGGGTATGGTGGCATATACTTATATTCCCAGCTACTTGGGAGACTAAGGTTAGAAGATCTCTGAGCAACATAGTGAGACCTCTGTCTTAACAAAAAAGAATGCACAAAGATGTATGTAGGTTATACGCAAATACTATGCCATTTTATATAAGGGACTGGAGCATCCACAGATATTGGTATGGGAAATGGAAGTCCTAGAACTAATCACCTGTGAATACCAAGAAACAACTACATTGTCTTCTTCTAATCTTTCATATCTCCATCAGTCCCATGCTTAAAATGATTAAGAGGTTTTCCAATCAAGATAAAATTCAAACTCTGTCATGGTTTAACACCATGATATTGATTCTGCTTAAACATTCTTCACCATCTCTTGCCACTTCCTCTGGATTCTGCCTTTTGGATATTCTCAACACTGCCCAGTACCCTTTCTGGTCATTCAGGTCCCAACATTGAGGTCTTTCACTTTTTCTGAAATACCTCTTTACCTAATCACAACACTGTGTGATTCCATAACATCTTGGATTTTTCCCTTCCCTAACATCACATGATAACAGAGTTGCCTATTCCTGTCTTGGCTACCATCCTCTTGAATCTGTGAAGACTGAAACTGGCTCTGTCTTGTTTTCCATTGTATTCTTAGAACCTCATACAGTGCCTGGTATGTGGCAGGTGTTCAGTGGAATGAATGAAGCTTCATTCTTCAAATAATAATTAAAGGGTCTGTTGACATCTACGTTTATTTATTTATATGTGTTTGTGCATAGAAGGTCTCTAACTTGTGATGTTTTGACTTCATTTTTTTTTTTTTTTTTTTTTACTTTATGATGATGTGAAAGCATAATACTTTGAATTTTGAATTTTGATCTTTTCCTAGACTAGTGATAGACCCCATGATAGTCTCTTGTGATGTTGGGCAGTGACAGTGAACTGCAGTTCTCAGCCAGCCAAAGAATTACCAAAGTAAACAACCAGTACTTTACATTGTACTGTTATTAAGCTCTGGTGTTTAGTAGGTTAGAGATATTAAATTGTTTTTGTTTTTGTTTTGTTTTTTTGGTAGAACTGTACATTGAATCTTGAAGCATTCTCCCTCTGAGCTACATCCCCAGCCGCTTTTTGTGTTTTATTTTGGATAGGGTCTAAGTTGCTGAGGCTGGCAACTTGTGATCCTCGTGCCTTAGCCTGAGTAGCTGGGATTATAGGTGTCTGCCACCCTGCCCCTTTAAATGCATTATCACTTAATATTTTCAATTTATGATGGATTTATCAGGACATAATCTCATCATAAGTCATACCGCACATGTGTGTGTGTTTCAAAAGTTTTTTTTTTGTTTTTTTTGTTTTTTTTTTTTTTTTTTTTTTTTTATTCTAACAATCCATCCTGGAGTCAGTTTAACTATAACCTACAACCCTAATCCTGCAAAAGAAGCATCTTTTTTTGAAAAGCTTATTTTATTGGCATCCCCCACCACCACCAGGGATTGAATTCAGGGGCACTCAATCCCCACATCCCCACATCCCCAGCCCTGTTTTATATTTTTTATTTAGAGACAGGGTCTCACTGAGTTGCTTAACGCCTTGTTTTTTGGTTTTTTGCTGAGGCTGGCTTTGAACTTGTGATCCTCCTGCCTCAGCCTCCCAAGATGCTGGAATTATAGGCATGTGTCACGGCTCCCAGTTTAAGAAGCATTCTTATAAGTAGGTTCTTTTCAGGTAAAGAGTACTGTGTATTATGATTTAGTAGGTAGAGTTGGTTGTAGTTTTTAAAATTTTAGGACAGGAGATGGGGATGGACATTCTTAACTTAGGTTTGATAACAATATTATTTTCTTACTAGCCTAAGTATGGTTCATGTAAAAGTACCTGTTGGTCTGTAGATGTTGATTGTTTCTTACGCAGTAAGCATTCCAGAGTTGATTGCTACTTCTGTAAAGCTGGCATTCAAATACAATATGCCTTTGAATTTGTAATTTTAAGGAATAAAAACCATTTAAGAGCAAAATTATGAAACTACATCATATATATTTAACTAGATATAAATGATACATATATTAAAATGATAAATGCAGATTTTAAAACAAGTTAATACCCATTCTATTTTCCCATTAATGTACCTAATTCTATCATTTTCTTTCACAGCAACTTTATGTCATCATGAGCATAATTTGTGAACACTTGCTAAGAATTTACAGTAGTTCCTTATTGCCAGGTATACATCATCGAAAGCTTTCTGTAATGTAGTCAGTCAATGTTGCCGGACTTGTTTATTTAGAGACTGATCCTTTTCTGATCTCCCAGATTTCCATATGTGGATCGTTTTTCCTCCCTGTAATACTTTCCTCACTATTATTTGTCAGTAATAAATGACTGCATTTTTTGTTCTATAGCAGATTCTTACGACTTTCACTGACTCTGTTTAGCCAACTTTGATTGTTATTACTTTGTATTCCTCCAAATTTATATGAATTATACTTTAATAAGTGCAGCTTTTATTTCAAAATTTAACTTGTTTTCCGAGTAGAGTTGCCTCTTTTTTAAGAGGTAGGGGCCTGGTTTTAACCTTTGTTTGACAAGTTATCAACATACATATTTGTTTAAAAGCGAAAAGACATTTAATCTTTTCTGTTGTTTTCTTAGATATATTATCTGAATTATGTGCTTTTGATCCTGTTTTACCCAAATAGTTTTGTATTTATGTGTACTTGTGTATGTAGTCTATCCTGTGGACCAGTAATTTTCTGTTTGTCAGTGGTATAATTTACTAATCACCTGATATGTATTTTCTTAATGTGGATTGGGGTTTTAGTGTTTTGATGAGTGATAGTTCATTTGAGAGGCTGCCAGTTTACTTGTTTGTTTTCTGCATTGGCCTCTAGTATGTTCCTTCAGGATAAAAACTTCCCTGTTACTTTTTATATAGTCTTGTCTCATCATCTGCAAGACTCTGGTCCTAGAACCATCCATGAATACCAATATCCAGTGATACCTTATGTAAAATGGCATACTTAGGTCATTGAATTACCGTAATCCCTAATACAATATAAATGCTGTGTAAATAGTTGTTTAACTGTAAAAAATGATGACAAGGAAAAAAGTCTATACAGGTACAGTAGACTCACAGCCATCTTACATGTTATCAACGTCAGTGTTTTTTTCTAAATAGTTTCAATTCATGGTTAGTTGAATCCATGAACTTTATAATGGAGTCATATCAACAAAAATGAATTCAGTTATACTTTTCACTCATTGGCCTTTTCCTTGGAGTGGGTGATGAGCAAGATAATGATACCTAAGTTTGTTTCCTTTGTATCAGATTGTGAGTCTGAGCATTGTTGTGATGATAAAGATTCATACTTTTTGTAGAATAAAATACAATCCTTAAATAGAAGCCAACTATGTCATCCATGCAGTATGGAAGTAAAAGTTTGGCCAATCTGAGCTCAGATTGGTGGAGTTTGAATCCAGCCTTGGGCAAATTTCAAAATATCTCTAGACTTTATTTGCAACAGTGGGGATTGTAATGACACCTACCTTATATCTCTGGTATGGTGTTCTAAAGAATTTTTCAGAAGAGTTTTGACAGTTGTTTGCTTATATTAATGTCAGGATCATCAGATTTGGCTTTGGATATTTGTTGAATTTATTAAGCAGAATCATATGAAGATAGCTCTATTGACAGTTCCTTATTATGCGGAGATAAAATAATTCAAATCCTGTGTGGAAAAAGTCAAATTTTCTAGTAAATTATTTTAAATAATAATTCTTTGATTGTGTGACATAATGGGTGGAAGGGAAGATTTTTTTCTTTTTCTAATTTGCTTACCAGTATTCACAGCTTTTAAATTTATACCCATGAAATATCTTTATTGATGTTGAATACACTGGACTTAATTTTTTCAAACTGTAGTTTTTTGTTGTTTTCGTTTTTTGTTTTTTTACAAAGAGGGTAGTGGTTCTTTTTGTCATTGTTTTAATGTTAAGAGATAAGGTCTTGCTGTGTTGCACACACTGGCCCTAAACTCCTGTCAAGCAATCCTCCTGCCTCAGAATCCTGAGTAACTGGGACTACAGGCACTCCAGGGTACCTGGTGAACAAACCAAAGTTACATGTAGGAGACCCAAGTGACTGGAGCATAATAACTACATAGGTAGAGTCTTATATGCAGGCCATGTAGTAATTACTGGAGGTTTTAAAGGGGACAGGAAAAGGAAGACGTGGTCCAACTTGTTTAAACAGTTCTTCAGATCAGTTAGAAACTAATTTCTTCTAAGAGATGTAGGAAAAATACTCATTTTCACAGAATTTTAGTGTAAATATTACAAAACTTAGAAAAGACTACCCAAATTGTTATTTTCAATAATATTAAATGGCATTATTGTCTTATTTTAAGTCTCCTTAGTAGCTTTTGAAAGGGGAAGTAGAGCACATGAAAAGTTACTAGTATTTCAAGATGCTCCCATTATATTTTAGATCAGTCTTTGTTTTAATTTATAAAAAATAAGCTTTCAAAATTGTCTTTGGGTTTATTTTCCAGTTTTGGCCTTTATTTCTAAAAAGTTTTAGTGTAGCTTGAGAAAGTAGTAGGAACAAAGACTGAAAACAGAAACAAGATTTTTTTTGTGGAATGGAATTAAAATATTCTATTAATAAAAAACTGGTAGTTGTATATTTTCTGTTTTGACTTTTTCCTTCAGTATGTTTAATTTCTGCCTGATTTTGGCCATAGCATTATGAAAATAGGATCAAGTTCCTGCCATAACAGAAGGCTGATGTTGATTGCTAAATCATCATTGTGCTAATCAACTCTTTGCACTTACTTTTATCAGATCCAGATCAGTAGCTTTTCAGTACTATCCCTATTGAATCCCCTGCCTGCCTGCCCTCCTTCTTTCCTTCCTTCCTTCCTTCCTTTCTTTCATTTTTTTTTTTTTTTTCTAATGCAGTACTGAAATTGAACCCAGGGGTGCTTTACCACTGAACTACATTCCCAGCCTTTTGGTCCCTTGATCCCTTTTTAATATTTTATGGTTTTATTTTGAAACAGGGTCTTGCTCAGTTGCCTGTGCTGGCCTTGAACTAGTGGTCCTCCTGCCTCAGCCTCTGCAGTAGCTGGGATTCCTAAAGTGCATCACTACACCCATCTCATTTTCAAAATTTTGGGGGAGGACTGGGTAGATCAGGGGCAGAGCATGTGCTTTGCCTGAGGCACTAGGTTCAATCCCTAGCACCCTACCCCCAATTTTTTTCTATTCACTTGTTTTATCCTCTTTCTCAGATGTTAGTTTTCTGTTGGGTACCTCTCTTTTATATGTTGATTTTCCTTTATTGTTAGCAATTAAGGTATGCTTGTCACTTGTCCATTGGGCAAAGGGGATTCTCACTTCATCTGGATGACACAGTCTTTCTAATCTGACTAACTCTCCAGTGAAGTGAGGATTGCTGAAGTTGTCTCAAATGCAAGTTTTCTAACAGTAATAATTGTTGCCCCTCAGGGCCTACAACTACATAAGGGGTTCTCAATTGTCTTCTCTTGTGAGTGTTTTGTGTCTCTGTCAGCTTAGCTCTACCTTACTTTCATTGAATTTAGGTTTCAAGATTGCTATTTAACTTAAATTTCAAAGCTTTAGGGAAATGCTTAAATATATTGCAAATGGAAGATTTCACGTTTGATTTATTTGTGCTTTTCCTGGTTCCATTCATGCTTCTATATCTCAGTTTTAAAGTACCCATATTTCTCGTTGACAGTAGCTGGCTTAAATTATCTGAGTTATACTATGAACTTAAATATTTTGAGTTTTCTGCAATTCTCCTTTGTACACTGTGCTTTTAAAAAATAATTATAGCTGTCGTGTGATACTAAAAAATAAATGGAGGGGAAAATTCAGGAAAGAAAAATGAAGTAAGAATAGAGGAGAAAAGAGCAGGTTCAGTGGTACCTTGCCATCTCATCTTTGTAACCTAGCCAAGCAACTTGGCTTTCACAGATTCTTGAAATTATTTGTGGGGCAGTTGCTTTTGTTTTTACTTCTTCATATTTACCTGTTAGAGGTGTATATTCTTCTGTAGTCCTGTATTAAAGTTGAATGATGTTAACAACCAATCAAGTTTTTCATAAAAACATACCACAAAACTTTTGAAACTATTGACTAGAACCTGGACAACTGGCTTTATCTAGAGAGAAGTTTTAATAACTGTCCTTATTAGGTATTAGCTACCTATTCTTCCACATTTTCCATATTATGTGTATGTGTGTTGACATACACATCTTTCTTCCAGAAAGTAGATCTGAGACAGATTCAAGTGTAAAAGGTCTGTTGATGGGTGAATGATAGAGTGACAGTAGTATTGAAGTTGCCAGAGTGTTTGTATATACTATTCTACACAGTTAACAACCAACCTAATAGAAAAAGAACTGGGAAAAAATTAGTAAGTTTTTAGAACAAGAAAGCCAGATACCTAATAAACATGAAAAGATTTTCAAATTCATTAGTAGTGAAGAAAATGCAGATTAGAATAATATTATGATGTTATTTTATGCCAATTTCTCAACCTTGGCAGTGTTGCTATTTTGAATCTGATCATTCTTAGTTGTGGTGGGCTGTCCTGTGCATGATAGGATGTTAGCATTTCTAGTTTCTATCTACTTTATGCTAATAGCACCTTCCTTCCTACTTGCCATAATCAAAAATGTTTCCAAGGTTGAGAAAGTAGCTCAATAATAGAGCACTTGCCTAGCATGCAGGATGCCCTGAATTCTGTCTCCAGTACTAAACAAAAACAAAAAAATGTAAAAGAATTTCCAGACATTGTCAGATATCCTCTAGGGGTGTAGGGATCAGCTTTACATGACCACAGCTGTCTTGGTCAGAACTGCAATTTTGCCTGTTAGGTAACTTCGACACACATCTCACACTCTACAAGACAAAAAGAGGTGAAGATAGTCAGCCAAGTTTATTTTGCCAGCCACTTTTGCCTAGACTTTTTCTTAACTGAAGTTGGACTTGTTACTAGTTTTTGCAGAAGACCAGGTACATTCTGGTTGGCTGCAATTCACCATAGCATATGACTCCTTTCTTTCTGCCTTTCTGGGTGTGGGGATCTTCCCGCCTTGCTACCTCTCAGGACATCCTTCTTTCTGTGTGTTAAGTCCCTAACAAATTGTACTTTTTGCATTCCTGGATCTGTCTGCCTGTTTCTTTTTTTTTTTTTTTTTTTTTTTTAATAATTTTTTTTAGTTGTCAATGGACCTTTATTTGTTTACATGTGGTGCTGAGAATTGAACCCAGTGCCTCACACATGCTAGGCAAGCGCTTTACCACTGAGCTGCAACCCCAGCCCCTGTCTACCTCTTTCTTTAGTCTCAGTGTATTCCACCTTTGGTGGCTGGTTCTGATATGCTGAAACTGGGTTTTTCTAAAACAAGGGGGTAAAATTACCCTTGACTGAGAACCACTGTTTTAATACCCATACTGAAAACAAATTAAATAGTTGTTGCTTCTAATGCTAACAGGAATGATTCAAAGCACTGAGCACTGGGAAAGTTTGAGTGGTTTTGAAATTAAAAAATATAAATCTTTTGACTCAACCCTACTGATAAGTCTGTCAAATGAAGTTATTTATATGAAGCAACTTGCTCTGTAAACAGCCTTCCTATCCTCCCATTATTTTATCACTTTATCATTTAATCACTGTGGTCTGACTCTATTCACAAATGTTGATTATCAGTGTTAGGTAATTGTTTCCTCTCATTTCAGAACTCTCTTGATAGAGCCCAGGCAGCCAAGAACAAAGGCAATAAATATTTTAAAGCAGGAAAATATGAACAAGCTATTCAGTGTTATACTGAGGCTATTAGTTTATGTCCCACAGAGAAGAATGTCGACCTTTCCACGTTTTATCAAAACAGAGCTGCTGCCTATGAACAGTTGGTATGTACTTTACATTGTTTTCTCTGTTTCTTCTATTTTTCCTGATTTTCTTAAAATTTCAGTTACTACAACTCAAATCTAATACATTTTTTGAAGTTTTTTTAAAATTTCAGGATTTTTGTTTTCAATTTTCTTTAATTAAAAAATCTTTAAGAACAAAGGTTAGTTTTGCTAGCTACAAATGTACTCCAAAGTTACATACATTTCAGCTTTTATAAAATCGGTTATTTTAGAAAATTAAAGTTTCCTCATGACCCTATCCTCCTCAATAATTTACATCTGTTTCTTCAACTTGTCTCTATCTGTAATAGTTGCATATGCAGGGGGAAAAAAGACCAAAGATAATTCCTTTTATGCATGTTGTTCTTGATTTTTTTTCAGTTGCCACAATATCTCATACAACTTTTAATATCAGCATATGCAGATCTGTTTCATTCTTTTTAAAGGCTATTTGTTAAGATCATTGTATATTTATATGTGAAGATTGATACACAGAATAGTGAAAAAGAAAATGTTATAAATAAAGGTGGCAGAATATCATTTGCTTGGAGGCAAGAGAGAGTTTGGTATATTTAAAGAGGCCTGAAAGTTCCTAGAGTATCAAGAGATGAAATTGGGAAGAGAAACAGGGACCAGATCAGGAAAAACCTTATAGGTAATAATAAAGAGTTTGGATTTGATATGATTCTGAGTGTAATGGAAAAATTTAAAGGTTATAAGCAGGGCAGGAACATCAGCCAAGATTGCTCTCACTGTTCTGTGAAAGAGGCCAGAATGGTCACAGAGGGGACCTAAGTATGAATTTTGCAGTAGTCTCATGTGACATGAAAGAAAGCTGAAGACCAACAGAACTTGCTAGTGCATTGGATGTGAAAGACAAAAAGCAAGGATTTTAATACCAATGGGTGGAAAAGGAGTGAGACAGCTAAATAGACAACTTGCGAGATGTCTGTATTTTAGGAAAATAGTCTGGGCTAGAGATAAATTTAAGAATCTAATTTGAGATATAGAAAATCAGACAGTAGATATATAGGGAAAGAGAAGTGATAAGGGCTTGAAGATTCCAGCATGTAGAGATTAAGTAGAGGGAGATAATTCAAAAAGGAAATTGAGAAGGAACTGCCAGTGAGTTAGGTAGAAATCAAGTAAAGTGGCAACTCTGGAGGATTGGCAATAAAGAGGCCCTTGGGGTTGTGGAGGATAACTGTAGGGAATTACAGAATCAAATAAGGAATTTTAAAAGATGGAATGTACTAGAGCAAGTGTTTTTATAGTTATGGGAATGGTTCAAAAGAGAAACAGGAAAGAGAGAGCTCAGTGAAGTCCTTGACCCAGATCATGAGAAAAGGGTTAGTCTTTGATCAAGAGGGGTACAAAGGAGGAACAAAGGGAACAAAGGAGGAAAGGGTATGAAAACAAAAGCCACAGGTAGAGTTGTAGATTTGGAGGTAGAAAGGTGTCCTAAGTATGTCCTTTGCCTATTTTTTTTAACCTGATTGCTTTGGTACAGATATTTGTAAGAGCTTTTGTAGTATATAGTAGATATTAAGTTTTTGTGTTGGGAATATGTTTTTTATTATGAGACTCCAAATACTTGACCTGCTAAGTCTGGAAAACTGATGTCTGTTGAACGGTACTTCTGTTAGTGGACGCTAATAATTTCAGTTCTTCTCAATACTTTTAATTATAGCAAAAATGGAAAGAGGTGGCAGAAGATTGTACAAAGGCTGTTGAACTTAATCCCAAATATGTGAAAGCTCTCTTCAGACGTGCAAAAGCCCATGAAAAGTTAGATAATAAGAAGGAATGTTTAGAAGGTGAGAATGCTTTTATTATTACATATGAAAATTACTAGAGACATTGTGGTCATTGGTGAATTTATGTGAAACTGCCTTGTGAGCAGAGAAATCAGTTCTCCAGTTGAGACTTTTCTAGTTTAAATTTAAATTGCTGATATTTAAGTATTACCTTTGTTCTCAGCTATGGTATTAAGTGAGTATTAAAATTTGAAACTTATACAGCACACATTTTATTTATTTAATTTTAGTTGTCAGTGGACCTTTATTTTTATTTATTTTTTTATATATGGTGCTGAGAACTGAACCCACTGCCTCACACATACTAGGCAAGCACTCCACCACTGAACTACAACCCCAGCACCACACATTTTAAATTTGACATTTAGTAAGGATTGGTATAACTCCATGAATAAGAAAATTAGAAAAGAGGTTTTAGCAAGTGATAGTGTTTCTAAGATTCTACATATTTTCAGTTAATATCCTATATAAATATGAAATAACTCCAATCTTAGAGAAAACACTTTTTTTGTCCTTCATATTTTCAGGCCTCTTATACCCAATTGCAAATTATGTAACTAGTACAAAACATTCAAGTGAATTTGTCATTCTCAAATGCTGTAAATGTTCTGCAGCCTCTAATTGGCCTTGTCTACTCCCAAAACTGCAATTAAAATAAGAGACCACTGACTTTTAAAGTACATTTTTCTAGGTGATGTGCAGCTCAACCAAAGTGTAATTTCTATAGCATAAAAGCACTTTCTACTACATGTTTAGATCGGCTTTTAAAGCATCAGTAAGATTTAGCCATAGTTAGTTATTAAAAGACTCCCTCCCCCACATGCTGGGGATCCAACCCAACACCTCACAAATGAAAATCATACCTTCTACCACTTTGCCCCCAGACCAGAATAACATTTTTTTAAAAGGAAAAGACTGTTTTTTTTTTTTTTAAAAAAGAAAAGGTCTGGATTATCAAATACTTTTAGAGAACATTTTAGCAAAAGATGAGGGTTTTTGGTATTGTGAAATTTGATAGGAGTGTTACTTTAGAAAGGGGAAACCTAAATTGGAGTTTTGAAAGAAAAGGGATGAGAAAAAGAATGACATTGGTACTAGCTAAAGTTATCAAGGGAATGTAACACTTGTTTGGAGAACCAAAGATGTAGAATTGTAAGAAAATTGAGTTCGGAAAGAGAGAGGACAGCCATTGTTTGAGTCCTTTGAATGAATGGTTAAGGAACCACTGGTCTTGTAAACTGAATTAATTTCATACTGCTTCTTATTTTTCCGTCACTTTTAGATGTCACTGCTGTGTGTATATTAGAAGGGTTCCAAAATCAACAAAGCATGCTCTTAGCTGATAAAGTTCTTAAACTTCTTGGAAAAGAGAAAGCCAAAGAAAAATATAAGGTAATTTAATCTGAGTTTGGGGTAGTGGCGGAAGGGGAGTAATACATTGTAAAAGATAATTGCTAATTTATGCTACTTGAATGTAGGCATGGTGATAATGGTAACAACTGAAATTATAACTGAATTATATTTTCTTTTTTTCCCGTGCGATTGGGCTTTGTGGTATATCCTTTTTCAGTAGGACTATAACCAGTGCTATACTTGGAGAATATTGGAGTACACCTCTATACCCTGCCACACTGGCCCACGGGCCAAATCCAGTCTGCTGCCTATTTATAAATAATATCCAACCACTCACACATTGTTCTTGACTGCTTTTGAACTGTAACAACAAAGTGGTTGTTGTAGCATACAGAAACTGGCCTTCAAAGCCTGAACTGTTTATTACCTGGCCTTTTACAGAAAAATATTTGCCAGCCCCCATTCTGTATCATTAGTTTTTAAAGACATACTATATAAATGGGCATTCATTTTAGACTGATAGTAACAGATACTTTATTTAATTCAACAAATAGTTATTAAACAAAGTTCCATGCTGGAGGGATAGGGTCCCTTACCTTACAGAATTACAGTTTAGTGAGAGAGATTGTTACTAAGTGTAAAAGACCTGATATAGCTAAGAGTCCAAGGGAAGAAGTAAGTAGAGTGCTAGGAGAGTAGCACAAGCTTCTCTGCATATCACACATATGTATATGTTTATATTTACTTTCCATCTCTGAATGTTTGTAGAATTACACAATTTAAAACAGGTTTCTTCATTGTAGGACTTGAATACACTAAGATCTATTGTGAATGTACAAAAGGAATTCAACTGTAATGGCTCTAAGTCTTTTAAAACTATGGATCTTTTTTTTCCCTTGAGTATCTCATTAGGTTGATGTTCCTCAAAAACAGTTTGTGAAACATCATGTTAGGGTCTCATAATTGAGCCTTGAAGGAATCTAGTTTCTTTATATTTGTTTACTTAATGTCACTTTTGAGCAGTTAGACTAGTTGAGTTGCAAAGTGGTAAGAAAATACAAAATAACCTATTTGCATAGCTTACAAATCACTTTCTACATAGATTTTCTAATTTGTTTATATGCTACTTTGTAAATCACAGAACACTTTTCATATTGTTATTTTAATTTTTAAAACAACCCAATTAGATAAATGTGGGAGGTATTTCAATTGCGGTTTTAGAGATCAGAACAAGCTAGAGGGTTAATGACATGAGTGAGGTTATGTAACTAATAAGTGGCAGAGTTTTTATCCTTTTCCTTTGATATTGAAGTCCATTGCTTATAGCATATTATTTTAATTTTAAACTTACAACCATGTATGGAAAGCAGGGAGGTGGTGATAGCCTCATTTCTAGGCTAAAATGGGGAACTATAAAAGACATTAACAATTTACCCAGTTTCAAGTAAATGCTGTTTATATTTCTATTTAAACTTTCACCATAAAGCAATAAATGATATATATTTCTTTTGAGTGTCTTTAGTGAAATGCTGAAGTTAGGCATATTTATAACTTGATGAGTGATCCCTTTGATTTAAAATATTTTTTATGTTACTCTAAAGTAAGACATTGAGTCTCTCCCCAGGGAAAGCAGAAAGATAAATATGAGTGATTTTATATTGCTATAACAGAATACCACAAATTGGGTAATTTATAAAGAAAAGTGATTTGTTTCTTATATTGTGGAGACTGGGAAGTTCAATATCAAGGTGCTGGCACCTGTGAGTGTCTTTATGCTCTGTCATCCTTTAGCAATGCAAGAGTTAATTTGTATAAGGAATCTAGTATTTTGATAAATAACCCACTCCTGGAATAATAATATTAATCCATTCTTGAGGATAGAAGCCTCATGACTTAATCACTTCTTATAAAGCCCAAACTCCTAACACTGTTGCACTGGGGATTCAGTCTCTTAACATATAAACTTTGAGAGACACATTCAAATCACAACAGTGAGATCCCCTTAGATTTCTTTTTCAGTTTGCTTCTATCCCACCTTCATCTGTCCAAGATTGACCATTTACTTACAAAGCCAGATCCCTTTTTTCTCCTTCAAATACAAAGACATTAAAACCTACCAAGATGATAATGACATTTGTTATACTTAAAATTTAAATATCATTTTTAAACCCGTTAGGTTAAATTTTATACAGAGTCAAAAATATCTTGAGGGAAAGCTGGGTTATGACAACACACATCTATAATCCCAGTCATTTTAGGAGGCTGAATCAGGAAGAATGCAGGTTGCATTGGCAACTTAGGGAGATCCTGTCTCAAAAATGTCTGGGTAGTAGCTCAGTGGCAGAACACCCCAGGTTCAATTCCCAATACCACAAAACAAAAATAAGTAAATAAAACTTAAGGAAGTTCTTTGGCTATGTTACTTCCTCTTCATTTAAAACTTTCAAAAATTAGGCTTCATAAGGAGAAATAAAAACTCATATAATAATGAATCAAGTAGCTATGCCAAAAAAGAAATAATATAGGAAATGTGATTTCAATGAAACGCTAAGTGGTATTTGCCAGTAATGGAAATCTTCAGAGGAAAGCCCATGGGAATGAAGTTAACATTTTTATAACAGTTATCCTTAGTGTTCTGCAGTGTGTCTGCTTTCTTGATTAGTGTTTTCTCATTTCATTAAGTTTAAATGTGGTTAAATTTCAGAATCGTGAACCTCTGATGCCATCTCCACAGTTTATCAAATCTTACTTCAGTTCTTTCACGGACGATATCATTTCTCAGCCCATGCTAAAAGGAGAGAAGTCTGACGAAGATAAGGACAAGGAAGGAGAAGCTTTAGAAGTAAAAGAAAAGTAAGTATATTAAGCATGGTGTCTACTGAATAGCTTTTTTGCTGCCATGTACTGTTCTTTGAGCTCATATGGATTTAGTCACCTAAAAAAAGAAAAAAAAAGAATCATATCCTCAGATACAGATAGATAAAAGTATAATAAAAAAAATTTTTATTATTGTAAAAATACTTCTCTTTCTAGCATGTGTTTGTTACTTTTTGGTGACTCAAGTTTTTACTGCCAGGAGTTTATCCTACTTGTACAGTCCTATGTGATACTCTCAAGTCAAGTGGTTGACTGTATTTGAATAGAGGCACTAACTTGAAAATTATTTTGTAGTTCAACACCCAAATGCTAGTGCAGGATTATTTTTAGTTTAGTTTATAAGTTGTGAGGTGCTTAGGAGTGCTTGAAGAGTAAATTTCTTCAAGGTTTTTTCTGCTTGCCCAGGAAAATACCATTTTTTAGACTTTTTATGTTTGATCCTGCAGAGAACTGAAACCAAAGCACATGGTGCTATGTTTACAACTGAAGATCTAGCCATATAATGGAGTATATATGCCATGTAGCCTGCTTATCATTGATTATTATCAGTACTTATGTTTCGCAGTGAAAACTAACTCTCCTCTAAGAGAAGGCACAGTACTATTACCAACATGACATTTTTAATTAATTTTGGATGAAAGAGCAATATTGTTCCAATAGTAAAATATAACAGGGCTTTTGCATCTAAAGCATTAGAGGCTTTGGGAAGCAGATTGCTTTTGATCTTTATATCCCAATTTTTCTATTGTTGTTGGCCGCCTTTTGGATGTACAAATATTAGTTGATACATGTTCTTTAAAAAATCATAGTTGGGGCTGGGGAGATAGCTCAGTTGGTAGAGTGCTTGTCTTGCAAGCATAAGGCCCTGGGTTCGATCCCCAGCACCGCCAAAAAAAAAAAAAAAAAAAAAATCATAGTAGGGAAATAAATGTTTGAGATCAGATAGCTCTGATGACAATGATGTAAATATTTTCCTCTTCTGGTTAGGAAATAGTCTTTCTCCCATAAAAACTACAGTGAAATTAATTATTCTAAGCTGTATTGAGAGGTGACAGGACATAGCCAGCTCTCATCAGAACACTAACTGGAATTGTCCTCAAATTTCTAAATTCTATTTCTGAACCTTAGTTTCATCATCTTTTAAATAGAGCTAGTAATACTTACCTTGCAGGGTTATTTGGGAGTTTAGAGATTATGATTATAAATACCTAGCACTTCAGTTCTCAACAAGAAGTAACTTTTTACTTTTGATTTGTTTCTATTTTGTTAACCTGGTGACCTGAAGAACAAAAAAAGAGTATAAGAAATGTTAGAATGTGATTATGGGAAATGTTATCGCAAAGTTAAAAGATTTTAATTCACATAACTTTTAAGTTGCATGCCAGTTTTCTTTATACCTAAAATAACTGCAGTGAGAAATTATATTTTAATTTACAGTGTCTTATACAGATGCTCCTTGACTTAAATGGAGTTACATCTCAATAAACACATCAAAGGTTGAAAATATCATAAGTCAAAAATGAATTTTACTACATCTAACCGACTGTGTATTATAGCTGAGGACATAGTACACTGTAGAGTATTGGTCGATTGTCTTCAGGATCCCATGGCTCACTGGGAACTGGCTTGCTGCCACTGCATAGAGTCAACAAGAGTATTGTAGCACATATCACTAGCCCGTGGTAAGATCAGAATTTGAAGTATGATTTCTACTGAAGTGTATCAAGTTAACACTAATAGTCAACATCTTAAAAGAATAATAAGTAATATTGTGCTCACTGCGATTTTAAAAACAAGTGTCTTTTAAAGTCCTATTTGATGGGAGAGTCTTCCTTTAAATTGACTTCTTTAGTAAGTCCACTTAATAACTCTACATCTGTTCTTTTAGGTGACACATGAATCTTCTTTAAGAGGAGCCTTTTAGTAATTACCTGTCTTCAGTCTTGTTCCCTTATTCGGTCCATTCTTTCACAAAACAGTGATCTTTACAAAGCACAGCTCTGATAATAACTCTTACCTTGGCTTTTATGACAATAAATTCATTTGATTATTTCCTATTTCTCTGTTCCTCTGTTAGGCATTAAACAACTGTTGAGTATTATCAGTGTGCCACAGACAGGAAGGTGTGTAAGTCAGGATCCTTACCCAAGTTACAGACCAATCTGTGTCTTTGATTAGCTTAAGTATCTAACTATCTAAGCCAGGGTGTTAACTTCAGGATTCTGCCTTTGCTTCAGAAATCCTAATTCACTTAATGTCTACCCTCAACTCCTGTTCCACACTGGCTGATTAACTTCTTAAAGCAGTGAGTAATTTCTTAACTTGGGTGTGATAAATGTGGCAAGATTTTAGCATTTGGTCCTTTCTTAGTAAATAATTTCCTGTTTGTTTTCATCTTCAGTTCTGGATATTTAAAAGCCAAACAGTACATGGAAGAAGAAAACTATGATAAAATCATAAGCGAGTGCTCAAAAGAAATAGAAGCTCAAGGCAAATACATGGCAGAAGCATTATTACTACGAGCTACATTCTACCTGCTTATTGGCAATGCCAATGCAGCCAAACCTGATTTAGATAAGGTCATCAGTTTGAAAGAAGCTAATGTGAAGGTACATTTTGAAATGCATGTGCATATGAAAAATTTAATAAATGGAAATGATGCTTTTATAGATGTTTTACCAACTACTTTAACATTCTGTCATTCTTCAAAAAGCTATTTTTGCTTTGAATGAAATTATACCTATGAATCTAAAAGATAAATATCAATAATGTGTATCTCAGCTCACAAAGTAAAAAAATGGTTTTTCTACAACATCTGGTAGTTTCAGCTTCCCCTTGTAACCGCTGCCTACTCTATTGAACTATATTTGGGTAATGGTAAGGGTAATATAGCAGTGCTATTGATAATGTTGTAAGTGGCTCAAGATACATAATACCAGAATATAAACTTGTTTAATGAGACTAAACATATTTAATAAGAAGAAAGATTTTGTTATAGGAAGGGAAAAGACAGGTCTAAAACTACAATATATTTTGTATTATAGGAAGGGAAAAAATAGATTCTAAGAATATGATATATAACCCTACTGAAAGTTTTTTGTAGTTGTGTGGTTGGAACAGCTTTTCATTTTCCATGTATTTGTGTAATTTTCATAATTAAGGTGGGGAGTGTCTTGAATTACATGATCCTTCTGCTTGGTGCTATGAGACACAACTTAGCCAACCGTTAACTACATTCCTCTTAATTTATTATTATCTCTGTAACCTGTTTCATTGAATTAAATATACTCTGTACTTTCTTTCACTTCCAAATGAATCATTCATATATTTGGGGGAATATAAAAGTTGTTTTTAAGGCTTAAATATTTGTAAAAGTTTAAAAATTAGATTTTCCAGTTGAAGATAACCTCCAAATATTATATTTAACTTTATTTCCTCCTGATGTTTCTGATGACTTATGTTCTATTGTGTTTGTTTTTTGTTTTTGGCACTGTTGATTGAACTCAGGGTGCTTTACCACTGGACTCAATCCCTAGCCCCTTTTTATTTTTTTCATTTTGAGACAGGGTCTCACTAAGTTGCTTAGGGCATTAAACATTTTTGTTAGAATTGTGGGGGCTACTCTTGGTTTATATATACATAAAATTGATATACATAGTATTGCTTCGAACAAAATTTTGAAGAAAAAACCTATTTGTTTTTATGATCAGAACTTTTAATTAACAGCAAGTGGTAATTATGTCTGCTGTATACCATGTATAAAATTAACCCAAAATGGATCAGATTCCTAAATGTAAGAGCTTAAAATATAAAAATCTTAGAAGAAAACTGATGAGTAAATGTTCATTATCCTGTACTAGGCAGGGGTTCCTAAGATATGACATCAAAAGCACAAGTAGCCAAAAAAAAATAAATTGGACTTCATCAAAATTAAAAACTTCTGTGTTTGACAATGGAGTTTTATTCAGCCATAGAAAAGAATGAAATAATGGCATTTGCTGGTAAGTGGATAGAAATGGAGAAAATCATGCTAAGTGAAATAAGCCAGAATCAGAAAATCAAGGGTTGAGCACTAGGGTTGTGGCTCAGTGGTAGAGCACTTGCCTAGCATGTGTGAGGCAGTGGGTTTGATTCTCAGCACCACATATGAATAAATGAATAAAATAAGGGTCTATCAACAACTAAAAATAAATGAGTGAAAGATTAGTAGAGTTGAGGAGAGAAAATAGGGGAGGTAAGAGGGAAAGAAAAGGGGGGTGGGAATTGAAATCAGATTCCTTGCATATATGGTTTTATCAAAATGAACCCAAATACTGTATAATTATAATGCTCTAAAATTTTAAGAAACTTTTATAATATGAAAAAACACCTTCCATAGAATGGGACAAAACAGTCATAAGTTATTTATCTGGTAAGGGGCTTGTAATCCAGAATAAAGAACTCTCAGAACTCAACAATAAAAAGACAATAAAAAGTGTACAAAGGATCTAAATAGACATTTCTCCAAAGAATATATATACATGGCTAGTAATAACATGAAAAGATGCTCACCATCATTAGCCATTAGGAAAATGTGAATCAAAAGCACAATGAGAGCTGGACATATGAGCAAACAGCTGTAATCCTAGCTATTTGGGAGGCTGAGGTAGGGAAGATCGTGAGTTCCAGGCTAACCTGAACAACCTATTGAGACCCTCTCTAAAAGTAAAAAGACAAAAAGGGCTGTGAAGATTGGGGGAAAAACAAAAAAAAGCTCAGTGGTAGAGCACTTGCCTGGCACGTGCAAAGTCCTGGATTCAATCTCCAGCATGGGGGAGGGGGAACCACATGAGATATCACTTCATTCCTCCTTGGATGGCTATATAATAAAAACAGACAGTAGGGTGTAAATCAAAAAGATGAGTAGTAACAAGTGTTGGTAAGGATGTAGAAAAATTGTAACCTTCCAAATTGCTGGTGGAATGTAAAATGGTAAAGCCTCTTTGGAAATTAATTTGCCAGTTTCTCAAAAAGTTAAATATACAAGTACCATGTGATCCAACAGTTTCACTCCTCAGTATATACCCAAGAGAACTGAATACATATATAAACATAAAAATTTATACATGAATGTTCATAGCATTGTTATTCATGATAACCAAAGATAGAAGCAACCCAAATGTCCATCAAGTGATGGATAAATAAAATGTGCTAATCTTTACAATGAAATATTATTCAGCCTTTAAAAAGAATGAATAATATATGCTACAACATAGATGAACTTTGAAAGCATTTGCTAAATGAAAAAAAAGTACCAAAAAAAAAAGCCATATGTTATATATGATATCAGAATATACAAGTCCATAGAAATGAACAGATGAGAGGTTTTCTAGGGATAGGGAACAGGAGAGACTGGGAATGGCTGTTAATGTGTATGGAGGTTTTTTTTGGTTGGGGGGAGTGTGATGGAAATATTCTGGAATTAGTGATAACCTAGTGATAGTGAATATACTCAACAACTGTTGGGGGTGCTCGGGATATAGCTCAGTTGGTAGAGTGCTTGCCTTGCAAGCAAGGACCTGGGTTCAATCCCCAGCACCACAAAAAAAAAAAAAGGAAAAGAAAAAAACAACTGTTGACATGTACACTTTGGAAGGATGACCTTTATAGCATGTAAATTCTGTCAGTTTATATTTTAAAACATCTAAATTGGGGGGAAAAGAAGTAATAATGAGCTTTTTCTCTGTTTGGGTCCATAGCTTCGAGCAAATGCCCTCATCAAAAGAGGGAGCATGTACATGCAACAGCAGCAGCCTTTACTGTCTACTCAGGATTTTAACATGGCTGCTGACATTGATCCTCAGAATGCAGATGTTTATCACCACCGAGGACAGGTAAATCTTTTTTTCTTACCTAGAGTTCTGACCTATAGATTGAATTATTTGATAATCAGTTTTGAGAATTTCTTGATTTTCTTACATCATAGCTGTGGGAAAAAAATATTGTACATCTTGAACATTTGTCTTTTAAAATCTTTATATTGAATGATGAAAAAAACCAGGAAAGCAAAAATACTGGCTTGCCGGTTCAGTTCATTTTTCATGTAATCCTGGTTAGTAGGTTTTCAGTGAATAAAACATTAATGACATTTAGTTAAACATTTTGAGTTAATGCTAGAATGAACAGGATAGTTTTTGTGGACTTCTTACTATTAAGAAAATATTAGCCTGGACTCCAAATAGTACCCTCCCCCAAAATAAAATCTGAATATAGAGTTTTATAATAGACATTTCATTTTTTAGTAAAAATAAATAGTGAAGAAAACAGTTTCCAACTACAGCATAACTCAGTGGTGGGGCCACAATTTTCTTAATATAACTTTTTAGAATGCAGTATGGTAGAAAGTAGTGCTATTCATCTAATAACAGAAAAGCTGTTCTTTCTAAATGGAGAATTTTAATGTTTCTGTAAAAAGGGTATTAGGAAATGTTGAGACAACCTTTTATGATTTTTGACATTTTCATCTTTCCTGGTAATACTCAAGATTATTTTGAAAGGTAATTATCTAAAATCTAACCTGTTTTGAAATCAAGAAATACAGAATGTTTAGTTTTTCTAGAAAAGGTTTCTGCTTAATAGTTCAAAGCGGGGCACACACATATAATCCCAGCTATATGGAGGCTGAAGCAAGAGGATTGACACTTCGTGACCAGCCTAGGCTATTGTTCATAATTGCAGTGCAAAAATGGTGAGCTGATCACTCGTTTACCAAAAAAAAAAAAAAAAAAAATGGACATCTGTTTGAAGCTTTAGAATCTTTCCTTTAAAAATTACAGAATAGGCTGGGCATAGTGGCACATACTTTTATAATCCCAGCAATGCAGGAGGCTGAGGCAGGAAGATTTCCAGTTCAATGCCAGCCTTCGCAACTTTGCAAAGCCCTAAGCAACTTAGTGAGACCCTGTCTCAAAATTTAAAATTTTTTGTAAAAGGGTTGGAGATGTAACTCTGTGGTTAAGTGCCCCTGGGTTAAATATATATATATATATATTTTTTTTTTTAAACTGGGGATTTATATGTATAATTATATATAATTACTTATATAATATATAATTGTATTTATATATGTAAATTTATATGTCTATATGGGGCTGGAGGTATAGCTCAGAGGTAAAGTGCCCCTGGGTTCAGTCCCAAAAAAAATTAATTAATTAGAATTACAGGATGGCAGTGAAACTCCACACCATTCATGAACAACCACAAGAATGGGATCCTAATTAGAATAAGTTTTACTCCATTTTTTATATATCAGAGTACACTCTACTGTCTTCTGTATCTAAAAACAACAAAATTTTTTTAAAAATTATAGGATAGTTCACTGTTTATACAAATTAATTCTATATTAAATAATTGCTACATGCTAAATATTAGCTATGGTAACAGAAGAGACCCTGGTACCTAACTCATGAACCCATTATCTTGAATTGCATTTGCGTATTTTTTTCCCTAGCTGAAAATACTGCTTGATCAAGTTGAAGAAGCAGTGGCAGATTTTGATGAATGTATTAGATTAAGACCTGAGTCTGCTCTGGCACAAGCTCAGAAATGTTTTGCATTGGTAGGTACTACATTATTTTGTAATTCCTAAATGCTTTTATTTTCAGTGTCAACAAAAATGAGTATCTCCATTGTCTTTAAGAATAATCTATTTTTCACCCAAAGGGTGACTACACGGAGAAAAAATATACTAATAAGCATATATGTTAATCCATATATACCTCCTATATTTCTCTAGATGTTTGTTTGATTTCATCTTGACAAATATTTGACCCTGACTTTATGCTATCCTAAACAGAACAGGTCTGCTTTTCTATAATAGAAGAGCACAAAGAACAAAAGCATTTTGAGGATCTAGTTTGTAATCATGACACCACATAACTTTTCTCTTCATCTCTCCTTTGTAGAGCTATCCTTGATATTCAGAAACACAAAACCGAAAAGGTGAAATAAGTGCACTTTTATTACAATTAAGTAACCAGAGTCCTGAAAGAATTTTTCTTTTATAAAAAGAAATTACATTACAACATAAACACACTTATAGATGAAAAATGATAAAAATTTATTAGGTTAAAAATTCCCACCAACCAAGATGCCCTTCAATTGATGAGTGGATAAAGAAAGTGGTAAATATACAAATGGAATATTACTCGGCCATAAAGAAGAATAAAATTATGGCATTTGCTGATAAGTGGATAAAGTTGAAAAATATCATGCTAAGTGAAAAATATCATGCCAAGTCCAAAAAACCAAAGGCCAAATGTTTTCTCTGATAAGTGGATGACGATATATAATGAGGGTGGGTGGCAGGGTAGGGAGAGAAGAATGAAGGAACTTTGGATAGTATAGAGGAAAATGAGGTGGGGGGGTGGGGGACAGAAAGAGACTAGAATGAGACAGTATTACTATATGTATGTATATGATTACATTGCGTACAACCATAGAAATGAAAAGTTGTACCCCATTTGTGTACAGTGAATCAAAATGCAGTCTGTAAAAATTTTTTTTAAAATTTATTTTTAAAAAAATCCCCCATGTAGCTGTGTACAGTGGCACATGCCTGTAATCCCAGTGGCTAGGGAGGCTGAGGCAGGAGGATCACGAGTTCAAACCCAGTCTCAGCAAAAGCGAGGCGCTAAGCAAATCAGTGAGACCCTGTCTCTCAATAAAATTCAAAATAGAGCTGGGGATGTGGCTCAGTGGTCAAGTGCCTATGAATTCAAGTACCCCCAGGACTGTCCCCTCCAATTAAAATTCCCCCATGTAGCAGGGCACATTGTGCACACCTGTAATCCCAGCAACTCAGGAGTCCGAGTCAGGAGGATTGAAAGTTTGAGGCCAGCTCTTTGATTTCCTATTGCTGTGGTATTTCCTTGAAACGCTTTAGAATGTAGCAAATTATGATGACAAATCATCTACTTTTCTGGAAAGAATTATATAATTTTGTGTCTTTTATATGTTCGAGAAGTTTTTGAGTTCTTGGTTTGACAGACCTGTTTTGATTTTTTTAAACAGTATCGCCAGGCATATACAGGAAACAATTCTTCACAAATCCAGGCAGCTATGAAAGGTTTTGAAGAGGTCATAAAGAAATTCCCAAGGTGTGCTGAAGGCTATGCACTGTATGCCCAGGTAAGTGATTTTTCTAAAACAAATTTTTAAAGAACTGCATTTGTTTGCTGAATCTCAGTATGGAAAACAGTGCTGCCTGATTGCAACTTTTTGCTGTTTCTCATGGCCCAGGCATGGTCTTAAATCACTCAGGAGAGGCTCTGATGTTACACAGTTTAGAAAACATAACCCTAAACTTACAGTGTGGTGAAGTTTATGGCAAACATTTCTCCTTTGTTTTCATTTGGAACTGATTTACAAAAAGTAATTAACCTTAGAAAAATAGACTGTTTGTAATTGGGTGGGGAAAATATTAATGGAAAGGTATTTTGTTTTTCCTTGACTTTTTGAGACAGGGTTTCACTCTGTTACCCAGGCTGGTCTTGAAGTCCTGAGCTCAAGTGATGCTCCCAAGTGCTGGGATTATAGGGACCTTCCACTATACCCAGCATTAGAAGAGTTTTCTTGTTGTGTGATCACTGTCCTTTTAAATAGTTAGCTAGGCTTTTTAATAATTTAATGGCCTATTTTAATTTCCTTTTGGTTTGTCTAAAATTCTTGATGCTTTAATGTTTTAGGACTGAAACTGAGGAAAGTAGGACTTAAGTTTGAATTTAACTTTTTAATTGAGTCTGAAATTGAGAAATTAATAATTTTAAATCACCTTTTTTAATAAAAATGATTAGCTTCTGAAAGCTTCAGTTATACTTTGCCCCCGAGTCTTTCAATTTGAAAGTTGTTTTTGGTGTCTGCATAAACTAGCCATCTCATTAGTCCGTTGATTTTCTAACTGATTCTTTATTACAAAAAAAAAAAAAAAAGAAAAGTTGGAGTTCATTTCTCCACTAACATCTGAGAACTCAAAAACATTTTAAAATTACCATCCCTGGTAGATTCTTCTCCTTAAACCATTCTTAAGGTAGCCTATTTTGGTTTTAGTTTCCTTCATGCTGTCTTTAGGCCAGGTTATAAGGTAATTTTCACAAGGATTTTGAGGGTTGATTGAGAAGAGGGACTATGAAAAGATTGATTTGTGTTGGATCTATTCTTAGAAGGTAGGTTCTTCACATCACTGCATTATCAGGATTGAAATTGTGGGATATGAAACAATCCAGAAGTCTTTTAAACCTCTGTTCGAAATAATGTCATCTCTTTAGTCATAGTTCTTTACAATTCCTGAGATAATAATATATGAAACATTGGTTGCTGGCTACACACTAATTAATTATAATTAATAGTATACACTATATAATAATTGTATATAGTGTATCAATATTCAAATAAGGCCATTGTACATTTTTATCAGATGATATTTGTATCGATCAGGTACACTGAGGGCTAAACCTTAATTAGTAATATACCAGAAAGTGACACCATTATCACGGAATTTAAAAGGACTTTTTTTTGGTGCAGATTTCTATGAGGATTTGAGAGAGCAAAGGCACTGAATAGCTTTAAAGAAATCAGTACTATCAACAACTTTTCTGCAGAGGTTTTTGTTTTTGATCTGTTTATTAATTTTGCAGTCCTGGGATTTGAACCCAGATGTGTGTTCTACCAAGACACATAGCCCAACCACTTGTTACTTTGAGATAGGACCCCGCTAAGTTGCCAAAGCTGGCCTCAAACCTTGTGATCCTCTTTCCTCAACCTCCTGAGTCGCTGGGATTACAGCGTGTGCTTGCCTGCCCTCTGCAGAGCTTTTCTTACTTGCATATTCCCTTTAAGTGTTACATCTTCAAAATTGGTTTGACCTGACTTATGTGAACTGTCTCCTTATCAGCACAAGCATTTTAACAGTGTATTTGCACTGGAATTTCTAATTTTTATTTACATAGTTAAATGTAACTATTACACATATACACATATATATTTAAATCCTACTTTCAGTAGTTCATATATATATAATTAATTATATTAACTGTTTTTAATCCTCAACTTGGTCTTAAATACTAAGAACTCTGAGCATGATATGGTATCCACATAATCTATTTCAGCCATGAAATTTGTATAAAAGTACCTTTACCACATGCTTGCCTATAATCTTAGCTACTTGGGAGGCTGAGATAAGGAAGATTGAAAGTTCAAGGCCAGTCTAGGCAATTTAGCAAGACCCTGTCTCAAAATAAAAAATGTAAAGGGCTGGGGTTGTAGCTCAGTGGTAGGGCATCCCTCTACTCACAGTTCAAAAAAAAAAGTACTTGTGTCTGCTTTTGTTTTTATTAGTCATCTTTTAAGGAATGACTCCAACAATTAACACACACATGTTAACTTATTAACTTATCCTTCCAAGTGAGTTTTGCCCTTAAAGTAATGCCTTTAAGATATATATTATGATAAATTATGGGTAAGCAGATGAACATACTTGTGAGATGATAATATAAGAACCGTTACTGAGAGTGGGATTTTCTTATTCCACAGTTTCCCAGATTATCTGGTTACATATAACTACTTTGAAAAATGAGAGGACAGTTAAGGTTTCATATTTATAACAGTTCCACCTAGAAACTCCTGTAATTAAGATGTAAAATTTAAATCAGTTTAAATAACAATTATTTAAAACATAATAATTTGGTAATGAAGTAAATTTTAATAATAATAAGCAATATGCTTTTGTGTTTAGGTTAACAGTTTCTTTAATATAACTGAAGTATTTCCTTACATAGGCATTAACAGATCAACAACAATTTGGTAAAGCTGATGAAATGTATGATAAATGTATTGATTTGGAACCAGATAATGCCACAACATATGTTCATAAAGGGTATGTATTTTTGTGGTTCTGTTTGTTCCAATAAGATAATATAATTTCTCCTTCATTTTACTAAAGTGGATTTCTTTTGGCTTTTGAGGAGTGGGATTGTGGTAGAGAAGTGTAAGTGAGTTAATCAACCAGTTTCCTAACACATATAAATGCTGGTTTTTTTTTTTTTGTTTTTGTTTTTGTTTTTTAATGTTTTTTAGCTGTAGATGAACACACTACTTTCATTTATTTTTATTTTTATATGGTGCTAAGCTTTGAACCCAGTGCCTCTCGTGTGCTAATAAGCAAGCACTCTACCACTGAGCTACAGCCCCAGCCCTGTTTCATTCTTACATAAAAATGTACCATTTTTACTGTAGCTTAAGGGATTCAATTTTAGTTCAGAACATCCTGTCAAATGTTACTTATATCAAAATAGGAAAAATACATAGTGTGCATTTCTTATCCTTGTGTACTTGTACAATGTAAAAATTAAGGAATGCTAGGCAAATCAATAATGGAGCCCAAGCCAGGCACAATGTCACTCGCCTGTAATCCCAGCAACTTAGTAAGGCCCTAAGCAACTCAGTGAGAACCTGTCTCTAAAAAATATAAAAAACAGTCTGGGGATATGGCTTGGTGGTTAAATACCCTGGGTTTAATTCCTGGTTCCAAAAGGGAAAAAAAATGGAGCCCAGACCATTGGATACTGTTGTGGTGTGTGTGTGTGTTGTTTCTGTGGTGCTAGAAATTGAACCCAGATGGGCTGGGAAGGTAGCTCAGCTGGTAGAGTGCTTGCCTTGCAAGCACAAGGCCCTGAATTCGATCCCCAGTACCTCAAAAAAAAAAAAAAAAGTGAAATTGAACCCAGGGCCTTAGGCATAATAAGCTCATGCTCTACTGCTGAGCTATACCCCTAGCCCAGATGTGCTTTGTTTTTGTTTCTGCATAATAAGGAATGTAAACTACAAAACTAGTAATAGGTTGGAAAACACACACACACACACACACACACACACAGTGTGATACCGATTATGTACTGCTTTGATTTGTTTTTCTTTATAAGTCAAAATATGAATTTATTAAGGGTAGAAGTTGAGTAACACATTTGTATTTCTATTAATACGGAGCCATGGTCACTTATGATTACTTTTTTGCATTTGCAGTTTACTTCAACTTCAATGGAAACAAGATTTGGATAGAGGTTTGGAGCTTATCAGCAAAGCTATTGAAATTGATAATAAATGTGATTTTGCCTATGAAACCATGGGAACTATTGAAGTGCAAAGGTAACTTATAGAGTCTGTTCTTAGCAAGTTTTTGGTAGCTCCATAGGGTATCTTTTTGTTCTCTTTACATACGTGTTATTATTATGCCTATTGATGCAAGCATCCCTTGAAACTATGCAGCTTTTATATGCCTCATTTTATCATTCTTCCAAATTAAAAATCACACTTGTAAAATTGTATGAGTCTATGCATTAGAAAAGGAAACTGTCTTTCTCTAATGTCTGTTGTGTGTTCTTTCCTCCTTTCCCTTGTTATTCATGTTGGAAGGAAAAAAAGTAATGCGGTATAAGGAATACAGAATAAGAAAGATTGGTAGCCAGGTTGCCATGAGATCTAGATTCTACAAAGAAGCAACCAAAGAAGGAACAAACAAGTAGAAAAGTTGTAACATCTTCTCTGAGCCCCTGAGTTTTCTTTAAAATTAGGATTAGATAAAATTATGTTTTCCAACTCTGACTTTCCATAACTTCTTGTTCGTATAAATGTTTATCCAGAGTTACTTTTAAAGATCTACATTAACAGGTATAATTGTTGATGCATGGGACTTACTGTAGTACAGCATCTTAATGGTGGCATTGCCTTCCATTTGAGTACCTATTTTAGGTCAAGTACTAAACTCAAGGTGTTCTCCAAATATTACTTAAATTGATCTATACACCCCTCTTTATAAAGATGGAGAATGTATATATGGTCCTGCATTCCGTTGAACAGTGCAGAAACTAATGCCCAGGCCAATTATGTTAACAAAGTGAATCAGGAATACAAGATTCAAGTCCCTATTTCACTGATATCAAAATCACTGATCCTGTCACTATCACTTGAACCATTCTGTACTGACAGTTGCATATAGATATTTCTAATTTGTTAATGTGAATAATACGTTCTCCTACTAGAATAGAGTATTTGTTCTTAATCATTCTTGAGCAAAGCTATGAATCTTTTTAGAATAGTGCATGTATAAAAACACTTTGTATTTAATTTAAGGTGTTTATAAATCATGCTGTGACCCTGATTTAATCAAGTGGTAGGTGACATTTCATTTGGTAATTGTTTTTTAAGAATTCCATTGTAAATCTTACTTTACATTTAAATAAAACTAATGTGAATGAATGAATAAAATTGCTGATTATGCTAGGGTTTAGCATATCTGCTAGCTGTTGACCTAATATCTGAACTCCTATAAAGATTTTTTTTTTTTGAAAATAAGTCTATCATGTAGGCATATGTTATAGTAGGTTAAATATAGTCACCCTAGAGGTTCCTCTTACTTCTTAGAATCTAACTGGCACATATGTAGTAGGTACTTAATAAATACTTGTTTTGGGATTACATACCTGTATGCATATATACATTGTTACTTAAAACAGTTGTTTCTCAGTAATTGTATAAAGCCTAGCTACACTTAGACTGTTATGAGGTCCGTTTCATCTTATTGCTCAAGCATATTTATCTATTTACTCAAAAAACAGATACTAATTATCAGCCATTATCTAAGTTCTGGGACTTGAAAGGAGCTAGTAAGATTATGGTGTAAACAAACATACATTCATCTGACTATGCATAGAATTAAATAGAACACTGGGAACACTGATGGTAAAGCAGCTAGTTCCCTGTTCTAGGAAGGGAAGGGGAATATATTTTTCATGAGGATATGGTATTTGAACTGGGCCCTGCAAGTTGAGGATTTGACCAGAATCGGGCAAACAGGCAGTAAATAATCTGAGTTTTGTATGCAGGAATGAGTGTTGGCAGAGTCAAAGGACTGCGATTGTCCTTTGTGACAGAGAAGTGCATGGGGCTGGGCATAGGGTGGTAAGAGATGAGGTTCAAAGGTGGGCTTGCACAAGCCTTCGAAGTTAAGGCCACTGAAGAAAAGCCTTCAGTTCTCTGAGGCTGTCACTGCTTTCTAAAGGAGCTTCATATTTCAGCAGAAACATGTAAACTTTAGGAACCCAACAGAATTACAATTTTAAATAACCCATATGATTTAAGTAGCCCTCCCCCACTTTTTTTTAATAAATAAAGAATGTAAGAGGTATATGGAAGTACACAGTATTTGCAAAAGCAGTTAACATTCCCTGAGTGCTTTCAGTGTGCTAGGCACTTTGTTTTATGAAAGAAGTATCTTACTAGAATCACAGTTGAAATTTAGTGGTCATTAGATTTCATGTAGTAGCACTTAATAGACTTTATTAGATATTGTGAAATGCCTATTTAATCTGAGAATTCTTAAAATTTTGTTCTTTTAGAGGTAACATGGAGAAAGCCATTGACATGTTCAACAAAGCTATTAACCTGGCCAAATCAGAAATGGAGATGGCTCATCTGTATTCACTTTGCGATGCTGCCCATGCCCAGACAGAAGTTGCAAAGAAATATGGATTAAAACCACCAACATTATAAAACAAGGGGAAAGGAGACTGATGTTCTTTTTAAAAGTTTACCCCCCTCTTCAACTGAACCCTAAGGACACTCATGAACTGTGTTGAATGGTGGAACTTAGTATTCCCCTTTGTGGTGTTGTCATTCTTTACATGTTTCATGTTTAAATGTTGTGGGCGTGGCTGCTGAAGGAAGTTTGCAGTCTTGCAGCTTTTATTCCCTGTGCAACAGAAGCTTAGAACCTGTTAAAGGGATATTAAAACAACATTGCAGAGTACAAAAGATAATTTGGTCATGCAAATAAAAACTTTGATTTGTTGATTCTTTTTTTTTTTTTTTTTAATGGGTGGGGGTGGATTATGTTCTGGGTGATTTTGTCTAAATATGTGTGTGTGTGTGTGTGTATAATATATGAGTCTTTTACAATATGTTGGTTTTTAAATTAACAGTATATAAGTAATTTCTTTTATATTCAATTAATCCTTTTTAGTTGATTTTTTTTTTTTTAAGGATGCAAAGCTTAAATGGGGATTACAGTAAATCGAGAGATCCTTTAACCATTGCCAGCATGCACAATGCCTCTGATTCTGCAGAACTTTAGAAACTTAAAAGTCCACAGCAGCTGGTTTTTATTCAGTAAATTTTGCAGAAGCAAAATATTCTGATTGATATCTGTACTAGAAGACTATAATGGAGAAGTGGATCAGGAAAAAAGGTAAGCTGAAATAAAAGTGTGTTCATAATTGCCAATGGCTTTTTTCTGCAATAAATACTATTTTAAGTGTACCTTTTTTAAAAAAGTGCAGGTTACGTGTATAGCCCAAATAAATATGGAGTATGTTCATGGGAGTCTTTAATTTGCTTAAATTTTCTAGTGAAAAAAATGTGACTAAGTTCAGAAAGGATATAAGTCTTGGAGCCAGAACAGTTGTGGGGGTTTTGGGGGGATGGTGTTTGTTTTTTCAGAACATAGTATTTTTTGAAATGACAAGTATAGTGCTTTAGCTATGGCTACAAGTGCTTAAGGAATTTTGAGCCAGTATTTTCAAAGATGCTGAATACTTGCAGAATGCTTTTTTGTGTTGCACTAATCTCATCCTCTAAGGACTAATGGCCCATTTCCAGGTGTTCACTAGGAATACTGAGAGCAGATTTTTTGTTCTGTTGATTTTATCTGTACTCCCCCTTACTTAGGAATCACTTAAGTGTACTTCCAGTTACTTTTATAGACCATTCTTTGGCTTATGTGCAAAAGGATCTTTCAGGTGGGGGAAGGGCTGTGTTCTTAACAGGTCTCTTTGTTTTAGACATCAGATAAGGAGGGGTTTATTTAAGTCTGAATATAAAGAGCAAGCGTTATGTTACACTTTTCTGGAAATGAAGTCTAATTATAGTTTACATTGTTGGAAGTAAAGGAACATTTTACTCTCTTTGAAAGGGTGCTTTTTCCTGTTGAAACCAAAAAGATTTTGTCTATAAATGCTATCTTTTTAGAAATAACTAGAAATGATTATTCTTCCAAATAAGTCTTTGGAAAATATTGAGGCCACCAACAGATTTTTAGTTGGGATGGTTAACATAATTTAAGATTGGGATAATGGAAAACTGGAGAGCTCTACATTTTGTTCTTAAATTATGTAATCTATTACGATAACCCCTGAATATAGGAATGTTTTACATCTCTGAATGACCTCTGGCTTTAAAAAAGTTTTCATTTGCATGGCTATATTTACATTAACACTGACATTTTCTTCTACTCTTCTCCTTTCTTCTTGGGGTTGGGTAGAAAGAAAGAAAGAAAAAAAAAAAAAAAGAAACTGAAGCATGTGCCACTCAATACCGTCATTCCAAGTTCTCACAGACTATTGCCTGTTGTGAAACTATTTGAAAACTGCACTGAGAGCTGCATCTGTCTGTATCTTTTCTTTTGTAAATGACCTCACATGTAAATTCACGAAATAAATATTACATTCAAGCTTTTTTTTTTTTAATCTATTCTTTGAACAGGAAGGTAGTTAGCTTATTAATTACAGTTTTAGATAATTATTCTCTTTTGAGCTTAAACTAACCGAAAATAGGCACACACACAAGTTGGTTGGTGTGAGTGGTGGCATTTCCTGAAAGCATTCATCTTCCTATTGTGAAATAAGGCTTCACAGAGCCAGGAGACCCATGTACCTTCATTCTGTACCTGTGTCTTATCCATACTTGCACAGCAGTCGAAATGGTTGGTTACTAGTCACACCTGGGCCTTGTTGCTGTTTTTTCTTTAAACTGGATCTTCCAGTAAGTGTGACTATAGTTCTCAACCGTGTGGTCTTTTAGAAAGTGTACCAGAAATAATCTCTATGATCCTTAATAATTGTGATGATATAGATAGGGAATATATCCCAAAATAATAGTAACAAAATTGGTTTTAAACCACAGTTCATCTGGAAACTTAAATTTAAGTTTACTTTAAGCACAACTTAAATAATACTTTGAACCGGTAGAAGTCAATTAATTGTCAACTTAAAGACAGTTTATAGGGGCTGGGGTTTTGGTCAGTAGAGTGCTTGCCTTGCACATGTGAGGCACTGGGTTCAGTCCTCAGTACCACATAAAAATAAAGATTGTATCCATCTAAAACTGAAAAAAAAAATTTTTTAAACAAAATATTTTTAAACAAGAGGACCATATAATTTAACCAAACCAAGAAACTTTATAATAGTAATACTTCCCTAGACTGTCTTGGTAAAATTGGGTTGTATGATCTCTTGTTTATAAGAAAATAACTTGGGAGTAGTTGGGGATAGGGGTGGATAATCAATCATTCTACTATCCCCAGTCCTCTGCTAAATTTATTTGTAAACAAAGTGACAGAATTTTAAATTTAATGTTTGCAAGCTTTAGAGTACTGATAGGAAAATAATGGTCCCCTAAAAAATAACCACATTCCTGTCCTTTGAACCTGTGAATGTTACCTAAGATGGCAAAAAGGGATTTTGCAGATGTGATTATGTTAAAAGGAAATTACTTGAGATGGTGAAATTACCCTGGATTATCTGAGCAAGCCCAAAATGCACATCATAAGAGTTTTTATAGGAGAGAGATTTCAGACAAGAAAAGGCAGCAATAATTATGACCACAGAGGCAGAGATTGGAGTGATATGGCCACAGGCCATGGAATGCTGGCAGCCAACAAAAGCTAGAAAAAACAAAAAACATTTCTAACCTGGAGCAGAGCATAATCTTGTCAATGCCTGGATTTTAGCCCCATAAAACTAATTTTAAGATTTCTAACCACAGAAAGTGTAATGGCATAACTTCTTTTAATGGTACTAGGGATGGAACTCAGTGGTGTTCTACTATGGAAGTACAACCCCAGCCCTTATTTTTGAGACAGGATCTTAAGTTCCCAAGGCTAACCTCAGACTTGTGGTCTCCTACCTCAGCCTCCTGAGTCCCTGGGATTACAGGCATGCACCACTGCACCTGGCCAATTTTTGTCATTTTAAGCCACTGAGTTTGGTAGTTTCTTACAACAGCAATAGGAAGCTAATGCTACTTTGTCATGTATAAGGAGAGTTAGTGCTAGTTGAAAGTTCTTTTTAGTGTCCCAGAGTCGAACAACAACGTATTTAAACTTTGGCTAGAGGTGGTTTAGGCAGTGAATGTACATTCAGTTGACAGACTGGAGTAATCAAGAGCTAGAGGTATTTGTGATATAAAATAAATAGGATCTTGGTATAATCACCAAGTCAAAAAAGACTGCCCTTCAGGTACAAGGTAAAAATTGAGATCCCCTTGCCAGTATCCTGAAAGAGTCACCAAAAGGAAAACAGCATTTTCAAGTGTTTAGGATTTAGGAGCTCAGAATTAGATAGCATGAAAATGAGTGATTTAAGGTGACAGTGCACAAATTGTACTTGGAATTGAGATCTGTACTTAGACCCTTCTAGATGGTCTTCCTGTTGAATAACCTGCTCATCATTGGGACAACAGCTGTGGTGCCTGACTGACCCCATTCAAAGGAGGGGAGGAGGTTAAAGGTATGAGTAGGCTAAGGGGCATGATTGCTATCATTCAGAGCTCAGAGACACCTAGCTCAGTTCCTCCAGTTCTTTTTAGTATTTAAAGATAACATGACTACAAAAGTGTTGTCCTAAAAGGCCTTGGGAGTGTTTATCTAGAGCAGTAACAGGGTGAAAGTTTAAGTTCAAGGGGGAGCAGAATGGCTAATGGTGGTGTTCTCTGCAGAGAGAAGTCATACATGGCTTAACCTCTGAATAACTAATGTATTAAACAACTTCTACCTGATTTTTTTCAATATCTGCTGTCAAGAATTCTTCTTAAGTGCACCAGATTTTTACCCATATTTGCAACTACATTTCCTGAATGTGTGGCAGAAGATGTGATTCCTAGGTCAGATAATAGACTTGATGATGTAGATAGAGCACTGTCCTAAGGGAGTGATGTGGTGATCTAGGTAGATATAGCACATGCAGTGGAATTTCATTGCTGCCAAACCTTTAATGAGCTGATCACAAGCAAGCTGTCTGACTTTTGGATCAGAGGCTTTAAAGAATAAATAAGGTTTGGGTAAGGAGCTTTCTAGAAGATGGGGAAACAACAATCATGACAAAAGATCTAAGTAAAGGGACATTGTGTCTGAGCTAAAAATGAGCCATCCAGATTGAGTCCAGAAAAATGAATTGTTTTTAAACTGATGGGAAGAAGGCAATAGTTGTATGTATAAGAATTATGAGCATATATTTAAGACATTTGTGTAGAGATTACATAAGGAAAAATATATAATACATGGCAAAAAGTAAATCTTGTGAACATCGATGATGCTGGGTTGCAGAGAAGCCAAACAGGTCTGCAAATTAGTCCTGACAATCTTTGCAGAGAAATATCACTGGAATGGTGAAGGTGTAATCTGGCCTCAGGGGTCTGAAAAGCAACTGAAATGTAGGAATCATCTGGTAAGCAGAAATGAATCTTAGGAAAGTGAGTGGAAACCAAAAATTAGTCCACACGATAGCGTGGTTCAGGTTTCGTTTTGAGAGAAACTTTGAGAATGTAAGGACAAGACTTCAGGGACAGAGAACAAAGTGGAGGGGAGTGCTAAATTATTTCAGAGAGAGCTACCCATCACACAGTCTATCACTACACCTTGCCCACCATGCTCCATTCTTGAAGATTCTTGTCCACTCAGTGGATTATGAACCAGCTAAATTACTGAATAAGAAGTATCCTTGTACATACAGTGTATGTTTTAGTTGTATGACTCTACACTGAGGACTTCACGTTTTTATTGCTGATTTTTAAAGGAACATGTTATCTAAAAATACGTTGTCTTCTGATAACTAGCTTTTTCTTACCCTCCAAAATTCACTCAAGAAGAAACAAAACCAAATGAAGACAATTTGATAAGAAATATGAAACTACAACACAAAAGTGGTTGTGAGGCATAAATGAGAAGGGCCCATGTTAACTCCCTGCTGCACTGGCAGTGCTGGTTATCTTTTTCCCTTTCCGTCCTCTTGCCTCCTCATACCCACTCACCACCAAAACCTACCCAGCAGTACTTAAGAAGGTTGAGTCAATAGAACAGAACATTCATCTTGAAACCTCAGTTCTTACCTACACCTTTTTTCACTTGGTATACTTTACAAAGACCTAACTTTTGGTAGTACCAAGGAGTCTCCCTAAATTTCAAAACCAACAACTATTCATTTGAAACCTGTTATTCATTCAGTTGTAACCAGTCCAACACCTACTACCTGTTAGCTCCCAGCTTCTAATAGATGAAAATCATTCTGCCTGCCTGCATGTCCTTTCAAGAGGTCATCAAGTTGCTAAATGTGTTGCCTAGAGAAAGAGATCCAAGAGACCCCTAATAAGAGATAGAGGTTCAGCATGTAATAGCAGCCTTCAAAGAACTGTGCAAAAATAATTGTGTAATAAAAAGTTGGGAGTTCAGGGGACTGGCAGTTAAAACGTTTTCTCATATCTTTAGGCTCTAATGTTCTCCCATTCCAAGTGCTAGGATTCACTTTGATTAGATATCATTTTCTCTTTTTTTCTCCTAAGTATCTTAAAAATATTTAATACAAGAATATTTTTAACTTGGCTTGTTCAAGACTTACATCAATACAATTCCATACGTTAATTAGTGAGACTGTACAGAAAGGAAAGAAAAATGTTAAAGATGGTGCCAATTTTCTTGGGATGTTTTCATTCTTTTTTGCTACTTGAGATCAATATGAATTCCAACCCTTGATCCTTGAAAAGGCAGTTACATCTAACAGAGAGGATTTAAAGCCACAGACATCGTTAAGAGTCTATGCATATTCCTGCTTGGTGAACACTTCATATGTGCTCTTGATAAGCTAAAATAGCATTGTCCATGACTGTCCACTAGAGGCTCATGTCTGGAAAACACAATAAACCAGGCCAAAAATCTTTGTGGAGAGAAAGTTAATGAAGTGACTTGAATGGTTTTAGCCCTGACAAGGATGTCAGATGCAAATGAACCTCCTTTCCTTATGCAAAATTCCCGAAAGTATACCTGAGGAGTGATAGCTTGAGTATCAGTAGATGCCCTTTGTGCCTGCATTTCTTTAAACCAACTGTTGCCATTTTCATTTTGTGTGTGAACTCCTGTGTTCCACTAGGTATGACAGCTAAGTATTTCTTTGTTCTCTATCCATAAAAATGTTCATCAGATACCATTTTCTAAAAGGTAAAAACATTGACCAGGTTACCACACATTCTAAGAGTAAAATGTTTCATACTAGTTTTAGGAAATCCCTACTTCGTTTCCTTTCTTAGGTTTTGAATGGACCATAAGACAAGACCACCAGGTACAACACTAAAAACAAGACAGTGAAATACAAAAACAAGTTTTAGCAAGCACCTGCCTTATCTGTTGCAGGAATGCTACATCAAGATGAAGTATCTTTGCTTCTACAGCACCAGTGATAGCTATGATGGCTGAATTTAAAAGACTAACCATGGCAAGCATAGGTGAGGATGCAGAGCAACTGGCTGGCACCACTGTAAAATGGCATAAGCTGGAAAACAGTTTGGCAGTGAAATAAATATATGAACCTAGAGAAATAAACAACTTGTATAAATGTTCTAGCTCCTTTACTTGCAATAGCCAAAAACTGGAAATAACCCAAATGTTCATCAACATTTAAGTTGATAAATCCTGAGATACCCGTACAATGGAGTCAGCAATAAAAAGAAATAACTGATATAAACACAGATTACTCTCCAAATAATGAATCAAAGACCAAAAAAAGTACATATGGCATGATTCCATTTTTTTTTTTTTTTTTCCCCTGGGGTGCTGGGGATCGAACCCAGGGCCTTGTGCTTGCAAGGCAAGCACTCTACCCACTGAGCTATCTCCCCAGCCCCCATTTTTAAATAATTCAAGAAAATGCAAATTAATCTTTAGTGATTAAAGTTTACCAGTGATTGCCTGAGGACAGAAGAGTAGCAAGAGGGATTGTAAATGGGCACAAGGAAACTTCCGGTGGTAAGTGCATTCATTATCTTGATTAGAGTTGTTCCATGGTTCTTTATATATAAAATTTCACCAAATTGTACACTTAATTAAAAAATTCTTTTTCACTCCTGCTAGTGCTATTTTCCAGAAGTTAAATGATATATAATGTCTTCACTCATAGCAAATAGAATATATGCTCACATATCTTTTAAAATTTTTTGCTTTATTTACTAGTATGGTAAATATTATATAAAACCAGTGGTGTGAGCCAACTTTGAATATACATAAAAATGCATTAGTTCAAGAAGATTCTGAGAAGACCAAAAGTGGTTCAGAAATTCTTTATCTATGGAGCTACAAAGTATTACTAGGAAAAAAAGCAAATTGAAAAGCAGAAAAAGATGAGACTTTTAGACACTCAACCCTATCAGAAAAATCTTCCCTGCATTCATACTGAGTTGCTTTCAACCAGTGCTACCACTGCCCTTCTCCCATGGGGCTCACTGTTGATCTGTTCTTTCCTCCAAGATCAGGAAGGTCTAGAGTTGAAATTAGCTCCTTGGTTTATAAAGCCCAAAGGCTGCTGGGAAATGAAAAGGCTGCCATATCCTCTGGCAAACACCAAGGATCCATCCTCTTGCTTCCCATAGCTATGCAGGGACCAAAATAACTTTACTATACTTTTGAAAAATTTAACACCAGACCAACTCTAGTATGTGGGATAAGAGGCTCAATATACAAAAATGTCTGTAATAGGTACATTAACCACCAGGATACCAAGATGTTATTTTTCATCAACTGCTCTTAGGCATCTTAAGGAAAGAAGCTTCATGGCCTTCCCTTTCTGCTCTTTGATGTCAGCCTGTGTCCTTTCTTAACTATTCAGGATGGCTTTATCATCTTAATAGAGAGCTCCCTGAGGAGGAAAAGGCTGAAACTTAATTTAAAAAAACAAAGAAAAAGAAAAAAAACAAAAAACACTCCATTAAAGAATTCAATAGAAACATAAGCATGTAGCTCAGTAGTATTTTCAATTTCAGCATCCCTACAAAGCAAGAATCAATAGAAGCCATGATGCAGAAACATTCGTTTCTTTGTGTTTTGTGAGATGTTGGAAACAAACTAGAACTTTTTCATCTCCACTGCATAGAGGTCTGATCGCTTCTGTTTAAAAATGGGGATTTGCTGACGTATTTCAGCCAACTTCTTCAGGTCTGCAAGAACAGGAAAGTGCACGATTAATAATTTGCAAATCCTCACTGACCAAGAGGATCTCTTTCCCAAGCTGCAAAAACAACTAGAGTCTCAGCAAGTGACTCACCTTATGTAAGTGCACTTTATCTGAATGCACCCATGGCCTGGCAGCGGTCCCAAGGTCATTGCAAATCAAACAAAGAAAACTTAAGCTGAGCTATAGCCCTATGCACCTGGCCTCAAAAATCAGACCTAGAATACTCGGAAACCTAAGCAAAAAGGAGCATAAAGAAGTCATTTCAAGTGACTGAGGCTTCATACCTAGGAGATCTGGCCTGAGATCACTGGGGACACAAGGGACTCAAACTATCATAGCAAATCTTACCTATGTCAGCATACAGGATCATTTCTTCAGTGCCAGCTTTGGCTATGACCTCCCCCCTGGAAAAGATTCAGAGAATGAGCAGACTCACTGACATCTGGTCATATTCCAGGTCTGTGTTTTTCCTCTTGTCTCACGAGTCAAAGGGAAAGATAAAGCAAAACATAGGGGTACTAATTGCTGTTTTGTCATCTAGTAACTGTGTGACTTTATGGCAAGTCATTTGGAATCACCAGGAGCTCTGAGGCTTAGTGAGAGAATTAGAAAGTATGTTTCATAAAATTGCTGTTAGGAAGTGGTAGCTATTCCATAATTATAAACATCAGGGAATAAAGTTCACTACAACAGCGCCACCCTACTTCTTCATGAGTGTCCTTCAACAAGGACCTTTGCAAGGACAGTCAAATCTGCTCCTTACCCCTGCCCAGGCAGCTACCCCACCTGAGGGTGGTGATGCTGGGCCTGTACAGGCCCCAGTTCTGCTGGGATCCCTGGATTCCTATGCTTAGGGATTTCAGTTTCAGATTGGAGCAAAAAACATTTCAAACTATAGTCTGGTTAGAAGTGGTGGGGATCAACATGCTTAACACTAATCTGGAAAGTAATTCCAGTGCTTAGTCTCTTAGCCCAGAGCAGGTATTCAAAAACATTTTAGTGAAATAAATGTTTTCCAAAATAATCTGTCATAACAAACAATCTGACATAATAACTGGTTCCACTTACCAGAGAGCCATAAACATATGTGGCACAGATGCCACTTAATGCCATTTAACCAAATCCCTTTCTGTTCTTTTCTAATTCTTGTCCATTTGCCCTGGCACTCAATGATTCCTCTCTATGTAACCCAGGTACCCACCCCAATGTCAACACAAGCCAGAGGACCCCCAAGAATGAAGAAGGCAAATCACAATTACTTTGTATTCTTCTTGTTCACAGAATCTATCCTGAGAACAGCAGGAACAGCAGTCCAAGAGGCAGGAAGCCTATTAGTAATAACTTGACAGAGGAACTGGATGCAATTTCATGAAAACTGTTAAGCCAGCTTAACCCTTCCAGTCTTCCAGTACCCTCCACAAATTTTAATTCTAACACGTAGAAGGATCAGGGAGCATTTCACTAGTCATATTTTCCTCATATCTTCCAAGGCCTCCCCACTGCACACATCAAGCTTTAGATACTATATCAGAAGTGTGAGCATTTGAGGACCCTCACTTAATGTTTAATCTTTCTCAATCTTGTCTATTAATCCTGAAATTGTAGAAGTACATACCAGTGTGTGTGTTAAGTCCTAGATCCAGTAAATTCTGTGAAGCATAGTTCCACTATCAATAATAAAGAGTTTAATAAGGATAAGTTCCTGAGTCCAAGTTGATCATGTATGTCAAAGTACAATATAAACTACAAATGCAGACCATAAGGTCTGCATATTAAGGGATGCGTGTATGTCTGAATGGACTTACATGCTGCTTTCATTGAGTAATAAAATGTTTCACCCTTTCACATGATACAGGGTCATAGTTTCCCTTACTAAATGCACACTCCCTGCTCCTCTAATCATTATGCTGAGAGCAAAGTCCTTGCCCTGTAACTCATTTCTGTCCTAGGATCAGTTACTTAGCCTAAATTTTAACCAAGAGTTAAGGGTTCAGGAATCTCTTACTGAAACCACCCACCCTTTACTACTGGCTTGTCTACCCTAAGTGATCCAAGTGTGACTGACAGTGAAGGTCACTCGGACAAAGAGAAGAGGGCTGGGGCTGGGGAGATAGCTCAGTCAGTAAAGTGTTTGCAGAGAAGAGGGCTAAGGTGATGATTTCTTTTTCACCTGGTTTTCAGGTAGAAGCTTCTCTTGTGCCTGTCTTTGGGGAGTTGGGAATGCGAGGTGAAGAAGGTTGGTCAGGGTCCAGACAAGCTACCTGCCCATGTGTCATCTCTCAAGCTCCCACTGAGCCCGCCCTCACTTAGACATACTCACCAAGGATTCACAACAGTGCTGTGTCCCCAGACAACAAAGGAGACATTCTCATCCCGGGCAGGAGAGACTGTGGCCACATACAACTGATTATCAAGAGCCCTGTAGCCAGTGAACAGAAAAAGTTATGCACATTATACATCTACAACATTTCTCTATCCCAAGTGTACAGATTCTTTAAAAAAAAAAAAAAAAAAAAAAAAAGGACTGAAACACTAGAAGAAAACAGAGGCAATGTTGCAATGTTTTAGGATATTGGAATGAGCAAGGACTGGCGGGGAGGGGGGCAAGACCCTAAAAATACAGAGAACAAAAGCACAAATATACAAATGGGATTATATCAAACTAAAAATCTTTTCTACAGTGAATAAAACAATCATGAGTGCACAAAGTACAGAATGCAAGGAAATATTTACAAATTATGTATCTGATAGTGTTCATTGTTAATATCCAAACTATAAGCCAGATGTGGTGGTACCTGCCTGCAATTCCAGCAACTTGAAAGGCTGAAGCACAAGTCTGAGGTTGGCCTCAGCAATTTAACGAAATCTTGTATCAAAATAAAAAAGGGGTGGGGTATAGCTTGGTGGTAAAGTGCCACTGGGTTCGATTCCCAGTACAAAAAAGAAAAAAAAAAAAAAAAAAGATCCAGACTATAAGCAACTCCAGAAACTCAATAGCAAAAAGCTAAATAATCTGCTTAAAAAATGGGTGATATGTAAATAGACATTTCTCAAAAAAGAAAAAAAATACAAATGGTTCTACAGTTCAGATTCTGAATGTGCCCCGAAGTCCCAGGTGTTGAAGGGTTGTTCCCAGCCCACAGCACTACCAGGAGGTGGTGGTGGGGCCTAGTGGAAGGAAATTTAGTGAGGGTTGTGACCCTGAAGGAGATATTAGGACTCTGGCCCCTCCTCTTTCTTTCTCTGCTTCCTGGCCACCCTAAGGTGAACAGGTCTCCACTATATGTTCCAGCCGTGATGAACTCAGTCATGATAGCTCAGTGATACAATCCTAGCGCATGCCTAGCATCAATAAGGCCCACAGCTTGATCCCCCACCTTACCCCACAAAAAGGAGAGAAAAAAAAAAAAAAAAAACAGGTCAAGTAACCATAGATTGGAACCATGAGCCATAATAAACCTTTCCTTTGTAAAAGTTGTTTATCTCAGATACTTTGTCACCGTGACAAAAGCAGAACAACACAAATGGCTAACAAATGTATGAAAAGATACTCAATATCACTAACCAGCAGTGAAATGCAAACCAATACCACAATGAGATATCACTTCATCCCAGTAAGAATACCTATTATCAAAAAGACTAAAGATAACAAGTGCTGGTGAGGATGTGGAGGAAAGGGAAAACCTGCACATTGTTAGTGGAAATGTAAATAGTACATTATGGAAAACAGTATAGAAGTTCCTTGGGAAGTTAAAAGTGGAACTACCACATGACCCAATAATCATACTCCTGGGCGTATATCCAAAAGAATGAAATCAGGGTATCAAAGAGATATCTGCACTTCCATGTTCACTGCAGCATTATTCACAATAGCTGAGAAATGCAAACAATATAAGTGCCCATCAATTGATGAGCAGATAAAGAAAATGTACATTGGAATAAACCCTAAAAATGAATGAAATCCTGTCATTTGCAACAACATGAATAAAACCAGAGACTGTGGCTAGGCACGGTGACACACACCTATAATCCCAGCAACTTGGGAGGCTGAGGCAGGAGGATCGAGAGTTCAAAGCCAGCCTCAGTGGGCTGGGATATAGCTCAGTTGGTAGAGCTTGTCTTGCATGCACAAGGCTCTGGGTTCAATCCCCAGCACTGCAAAAAAAAAAAAAAAAGTCAGCCTCAGCAACTCAGCAAGGCACTAAGCAACTCAGTGAGACTGATGTCTCAAAATGAAATACAAAAAAGGGCTGGGGACGTGGCTCAGTAGTTAAGCAGCCCTGAATACAATCCCTGGAACCAAAAAAAAAAAAAAAAAAACCCTAGAGGTTGTTACATTAAGCAAAATCCAGGCACATAAAGATTCCTGTAAGGGATCTTAAAAGTTATCTCATAGAAATTGAGAGTAGAATGGTGGTTACAAGAGACTGAGGAGGGGGTAGAGAGGGATGGGCAAATTTTGATCAATGTGTACTGTCGCACAAGAACGAATTCTGGTGTGCACTGTAGAGTGATCTTAGATAACAATAATGTACTATACATTTCAAAAGGTTAAAAGAAAGGATTTCTGAACTTTTCACCAAAAAGAAGTGATAAATATTTGAGGAGACAGATACTTTTTTTTTTTTGTCTTTGTTTTGAGACGGGGGTCTCACTGTTGCCCAGGCTGGTCTTGAACTCATGGGTTCAAGCAATCCTCCTGCCTTAGCATCCCAAATGCTGGGACTACAGGCATGAGCCAACTACACCTGACTAGAAGAAAAATATTTAACCTAGTTTCAATGCTGCTCGATGTATATGTGTACTAAGGGTTTCATGGTACCCCATTCATATGTACAATATGTTTTTATATGTTAATTAAAAATAAATTTTAAAACTTGTTTATAGGTATAATATTTGTTCATGGCCTATGCACATCTTCCTGTGTACTTTACATCATCTCTATATCACTTATAGTACATAATACAATGTAAGGGCTATGTAAATAGTTGTACTCTATGGTTTAAGTTTTGTTTAACAAGAACAAAAATCTTGTACAAGGGGAAACTACACGGCTAAATGGTGGGCCATGGGGAGTAGGGCTCCCCAGCCTCCTGGAAACCCAGTCCAATGTGACAAGGAAGAAGAGAAAGAAGTCAAAGATGAGGGCAAAGACGATGAAAGTGATGAAGAAGAGGGTAAACAATGAGACTGATGATGAGGAAGTGAATACTGAATTTGAAGCCTACTCCATCTCAGGTCATGATTATAACAGAAAAGCAGGAACTTTTCCTAAATATTCTCATAAATACTACAGAACAGATCTAATTCAACAGAACAATGCTGGAAGTATGATTAAGCAAATGAATGAGTTTCTAGACAGAGTATCCTGAGGACTAGTAAGTAGTTGGTGTGGAGGATGGGACAGGATAAGCACCCTAAACTGAATGGCACAGTCAGCTATGCAAAGACCACAACTCTCTTTCTAGGGTCAACAGGCTAAATTAACCCTGTCCTTTCTTTGGCTTCGGGGGTACTAAGCACATAAGCTCCACTGGTCTCAATTTTTCTGCAAAGGTTGCTGGTAACTGTCTTAGAAGAGACCAATTCATATCTAATCACAGAAAAATCAAATCAGTATCACTGAATGCTCTCAAAATGAAAAACCAAAGTCCTTGAAATCCTTGAGGTTGGCTCTATGGTTTCTGAGAAGGTACCCAGCAATAGAAGCCCTCCCTGCAGATTCATCCTTTGTAACTGCATCTGGACACCAGGGCATGTTGGCTCAGGGGCAGAATTCCATTCCGGGAAAAATCAAAAATCTTTCCACAAAGAGGAAACACTGAGATGATTCATTCCTACCGGCTTCGCTGAAGCAACTCCCAGTGGGCTGATCCAGTGGTCAAACTGAAAGCTGAAGGATACACCAACAATTGGCAACCTTGGGGACAGAAAAATCAAAGAACAGTGGATGCAGATGAACATCAGTCCCTCCCTCTACTCCTACCAACAGGGACTAAACTCAAACTTTTCAAAGCACAGAAAGATGTCAGCCTAGTCAGTCAGAGTCAACAGCATGAAGATACAGCTCTGAATTCTTCCAGAGATAAACACATAAAAGAAACAGCCACAAGTAAAGTGGGACTGGACTGAAATCAGAATATATACCTTCAATTAAAAAAAAAGTACAGAATTTTCATTCAGATTTTTCTCAGCACTGTAGGGTCAGTACCACATGGCTAACGACCATGTTCTGTGATTCTTTTCAACTGAAATTAGGGGCAGAGTAGTTGCTCTGGAGTTTACTGATAAGGCTCAACACAGACCACTAAACCCCTACCTTCTGCTTGGCAGGCAGTCAAACGACCCTTATCACTTCACTTTGCTCAGTGGGAAATGGGAAGCAACTTTAGTAAAATGCTAACATCATTGAGTACCACACAAGGGGAAGATCTGGAATTAGAACACAGCTCTGACTTGGTTCTGCATGCTTCCAGACACTACCATTCTTCTCCTAATTTGGACCAAAATGTCACTGGCTATATACCTGAGTGCTGAAATTCGTGAGAGTATAGGCCATTTCTTCATTTCTACTGTGCTCAAAGTTACTACAAACACAGTAACAGGAGAGGCTTAGAAGGCAGAGCAGACATTTAGGAGCATGGCTCCTGCTTTTTAGCTACATGGTAAATATGTTAAATTGCCACCCCTCAAAAGCCCCATCATCCATACACAGCAGGTCTGAGAAGCCAGATGGAGTGAAGGAGTTGAACATGTGGTGATCACATTTCATCCCCAATTCTTTTGTGCATTTGTGCATAATATTTGTGCTTTTCGTGCAAAGTTTATGCTTAGGGATCCCTCCACCCGAGACCAGCCCAGAACCAACCCTCTGTGATTTTGGAACACAACTGATTAGCACTGTCTCACCTCTCTGTGCATACACTTGTGCAAGTTCTGCAAAACGGATGTCATAGCAGATGCCAAGGCCCACTTTGCAGTAAGCTGTTTCCAAACAGAAAATACACAAATAAAAAGTTAACCTCCTGTAGCATCACATGGCAGGGTAAAGCCTCCATAACTTAATGATCACAAAATACTAACAGGAATAAAATAACACAGGACCCCTGAATGAAGACCATTTATTAGCTCGATCCTACTCATATTTCATCTCACAAAGACATCATTTACATCAACAGAACAGAAATGAAAAATTCATTTCTACATGAATGCTCACTAAGTGAGGGGTGTTCAATCATGGTCTAACAGGAACACATGTCATAGGATATGACCACATGGAAGAATAAAACTGTGCCAGATGCTTAGTCCTCTATTTTGGCCTGAACTTTTCAGATCTCTGACTGTTCTTTGCCTTCCTCACCTCTGGACTTTCAGTCAGGTTGTGAAAAAGTTGAAGAGACATAAAAAGAAAGGAACATCTCCTTCTCTGGGGTTAGTAAAAAAGGCAAATTTATCTACTACGTACGAGTATCAAATATGGAGAAACTATCACCAGGACTCAATGCTTTAGATTCTTGACATGTAATTTTCCCAGGAATATCAATGTCAAAAAGATGGATCTGCAACACAAATAACTGATTTGGGTATCTCTTTTTCAGCAGGGCTAACAATGTGTACTTAGCATGTGCAAGGCCCTCACTTCAATTTCTAGCACCCAAAAAAAAAAAAAAAGCAAAGAGGTATAACTAAAAAGCTGAAAGATAAATTAAATGGAATTCTAAGAACTAGTTAATAATTCAAAATAATGCAGAAAAGAACAAAGGGAAAAATATAATCTGTATACCAAATCTAACCATATCAATAATCACATTAAATATAAATGAGTGAGCCACTCCAGTTAGAAGGTAGAAACTGTAAATCTGAATAAAAAAGTAAAAGCCAACTACATACTGTATATAAGAGAACCATTTAAAATATAAGACACATACAGATTGAATATATAAGACACACAGAAATTGAAAATAAAAGATAAGAGCTGGATGCCAATGGTACAAGTCTGTAATGCCAGTGACTAAGGCTGAGGAGGCTTGGGTAGGAGGATCTCAAGTTGGAGCCAGCCTCAGACTTAGTGATATCCTGTCTCAAAACTTAAAAACATTAAAATGTTAAGGGTTGGGGATATTAGCTCAGTGGTAAAGTTCCCCTGGGTTTAATTCCTAGTACCCCCAAAATTAAAAATAAATAAACAAAAGATTAGAAAAACATTTATTAGGCAAACAATAAACTTAAAGACCTTGGAGTAACTAGTATTAGCAGATATAAAGTTGACTTCAAGAGAAAAACAAGAAAAAAGAGGCATCTCATAATAACAAAAAGATCAATTCATCAGGAAAACTTAATAGTTCCAAATGTATGTGCACTTACTACTGCAAAGATATCAAGTCACCCCAAACCAATTTCTGTATATTTAATGAAATCCTAATAAAAATTCCAGTAGGTTGTTCCTTTGCAGAAATTGACATACTGAGTCCTTTATATAAAAATGTGTGTGGCCAAGAACAGCCACTTGTGCCAAAATGCAAGATGTGTGAATCATAAGAGACACTAGGAAACTTTGAAGCAGATTCTTAAGAGGCAATGAGGCCATGAGTGGTGGCACACACCTGTAATCCCAGTGGCTCAGGAGGCTGAGGCAGGAGGATCGTGAGTTCAAAGCCTCAGCAGCAGCGAGGCAACTCAGTGAGACCCTGTCTCTAAATAAAATACAGAACAGGGCTGGGGATGTGTCTTAGTGGTTGAGTGCCTCGTGAGTTCAATCCCCGCCTCCCCCCCCCCCCCCCCCCGCAGAAAAAAAGAGGCAATGAGACTTGCACATTCCCTACTTACCTTTCTGTGCTTTACTAGTAACGTTCCATCAGGCCCAAAGACAGTACAGGTGTTATATAATTTCCCAGCATCCTCTTCAGACATGGAGCCTTTCATTAAAAGAATAAACATACTGGCACATAAAACAAAAAGAAACTAAAAAGAATAGAGCAATTATTTTGTGATAACTAGTGATAATTATTTTGTGATAAAGGCCTGATAAGCTGTCACTTGGGTCCAATGATATAGTTTATTCTCTTCTACACATTATTTAACTCTATTTTCTTCGTGAATATCATCTTTCAGAGATAAGGTCTAAAGTGTAGATGAAAAATAATCAGATCAGATGGCGAAGACAGATTTAAAAGACCGCCAAACTGTTCCTCAAATTCAGTCATAATCTTGAGCAATGCTCAATATGTAACAGAGCAAAATAATTTCTTGTTGTTCACCTTAATTTCACTAGGTCCTGCAACAAGACTATACCCTAAAAGGCCTCAAGATGAGAACATTAAGTCATAGGACTCTCCATCACTGATGACAGTTCCATCTCTATGCTTCTTGCTTTGCTACATTTTACTCATTTCTAACCCTTAATATATCATAACACAAAGGTAATTTTGTTTGCTGTATTTATTGAACAGAATTTTACTGTGCTTATTTTTCATTGTACCAAACAGAACAATTTAAAATTACTTCAAAATCACAAAAATAAACCTATGTTTATGCATGTGGACTCTAAGGGAAAAAACTTCTCAACCCTATATTAGTATAATAAAAAACAGGTATGATTTATCTTTCCACATTTTTATCTGCCTCTGCACCACCACTTCTTCTCTGAAAAAAATCATCAATATCAATGAGGTGTGTGTCCTTCTATAATATTTACTATGCCATTACATACATAACTACATATAAAAGTATACAGTCATATTTTGTGCAAGGGATTAATCTGAATGGGAATACCTTATTCATAACCATGTTGAACTTGTTTTTTTTTTTTTCTACTTTACAGTGTGTATTGAAGCTTCTTCTACATTATTATTAGAAATAAACTTACCTCATTCTTTTCAAGCATTGAATTATGTTTCATAGTTTAACTGTAACAAAAATCATTCAATTACTTTTAATGTTTAGGACATTATTATATCACACAGAAGGAAGTTACCTCCAATGAGATATAAGTTGCATTCCTTTGCTACTTCAGAAAGCTTCTGTGTGGTTTCACCAGGAATCTTCTCCGCGAAGTCAGGAAAAGATTTTAAGCAATATGGAAAATTAAAGCATTCCTAGAATAATGTTGTCAAAGAAAAGGAGAAGAAAAAAACCTCATTAAACATTCAACCCCTTCTTAAAGTTCTGCTGAAAAAAAAACAAGGCTGCTGCTTCCAACTCAGCTATCACTTGAAAGGGTAAAATACGGCTAAGAAAAAACCCCAGGGTTAAAGAGCCTGTGGCCAAAAGCAGACTGGCCAATTATCCCAGGAAGGGCTATAGAAGGCAAGTCATGTGAGCTCTACCAAATCCTGATCATCCTGGAAGATGGCTAGGCCTGCCTTTCCCTTGAGTGTACAAAATAACGTGTTCCAACCCTGGGCTCCCAAGTCCTACTATAAATAAGGCTTACTCATTTGACTTTGGGTATTGGGATGAATTCTCAAGTTTAAAATTATATTATAAGCTATGCAACAATAAAACCTGTGCATGAAAAAAACAAAGCTTTGAAAGTCACAGAGGTTAAGATGTTTCCTCATCTATAAATGAACTATTTCTAAATTCCCTTTCAGCAGTATCATTCTGATCCTACAATTTTTTTATTCAATAAGGGTATGTCTGTCTTCGACAGTTCTCTGACGTGTCAGAAAACAAGCAAAAATTACTAAAATTTCAACTCTAATTCACTCATGCTGCATTAAATGATACTGCCTATGTACTAGGCAAGGTGCTGGGAAACTCAGGCCCAGAGATCACTGCACATACAGACACATGTCAGTCAGTGAGGTGAGCCCACACAGGATTCAAACTCTTTCACTCCTGGGCTTTATTCTCTCAGCAACACAAACCAATAAAGAGATCGTAAGTACGGAAAAGGCCCATGACTGGCAACATAAGGAAAACTGGATTACCAGTAAGAGTTCAAGAGCTGGGGGTAGCTCAGTGGTAGAGCACTTGCCTGTTTGCCTAGCATGTGGAAACCATGGGTTCAATCCCCAGCACTACCATAAAAAAGAAAGAAAGACAAACAGTAAGATCTCAAAGCTCTTTTGTTAAGGACTTCTGCTCATTGCCACATTTGGGGCAGGTTGATGACTGACTAAAAGTCAAGGTGGATCTGAAAATTCTCCAATCTAAATAGGGTTTGTAAAAAGCTACCTCGTCTCCATAGCTGGAAGTGAGTGGAGTTAGTTCACTGAGACCATCTCACAACACCTTTGAAGAACACTCCAGAAGATGCATATTCTGAAATCTGGGTACCCCTGTCTGGGGAAAACCTGTACCTGCTGACAAACAAAATGTGGTGCAACATTTAGCTGGTTCTGTTCAGGAAATCACCCATAAAAGAGATGCAGAGTTCTAGTAGCTTTAAGAAGCCACAGGCTTCCTCAATGTCTCTAAAAAAATTTTTAGTCATTAAAAAAAATATATTAGCAAAGAGGAGTCAATAAAAAGTGGATCTTGTTCAGGGTGGAAATAAAAAAAAAAAAATATTAGCAATTCAATTCTAAAACCATGTTCTGGTCCTACAGAGACTTTTTTGACCTTTAAGTAACTCTCTAAATATACTAGGACTTTGGATTCCTTATCTGAATAGAGTAGAAGATTCTAAAGTTAAAGACCTGGAAACATGTTAGTAAATTCTATGGCAAAGACGCTTGCTAAGGATGACAAACATGTAACAATACTGAGGCTTCAAAACACTGCTGAACCTGGAACATAAGAGGACGACCAGAGTTAACAAACACTATTCTGCTAGGTCTACAGCAGAAAGGAATGGTTGCCTCCACACTTACTGGCAGAGAAACTATTTGAGCTCCTTGCTTTGCTGCCTCCCGGACAAGGCTACAGGCTCGATCGACATTATTTGATTTGCTGGAAGAAACATGAAACTGGATGAGGGCCAAGCGGAAAGCTGAGGACAAAAACAAAATAAAACATCTGTCAGAAGATCTACCACTAAAGTCAGATAGAAGCATGATTCTCAGAGGGCATCTTGCAATGTCTGGAGAATTTTTTTAATTATATATATTTTAGTTGCAGGTGGACAAAATACCTTTATTTTATTTTTATGTGGTGCTGAGGATTGAACCCAGAGCCTTAGGCATGCTAGGTGAGCGCTCTACCACTGAGCCACAATCCCAGCCCCTGGAGATATTTTTGATTGACACAATTACTGACAATCTAATGGATTTATTATCTACACTTAACTCTGATGAAGGCCTGCTTGGCTCAGGGTTAACCCTAAAAGTAGGAAAACTGCTGTCACATTCCTTGATTTAATCTTGAATGTAAGTGAATACAAATTTAACCCTGAATGCAATTTGTTACACAGTTTCAGAATCTGGATGAAATCAAAGGATTCTAAAACAGGAAGCAAAAGACGACATTACTTTGGGACAAAGTGATACTTTAAGCTGTCACCAAAACATCACACAAACCCAATAAAGGTCTCCCCTAAAACTCAGAAACTGAGCTTTGTCTCTCCTTCTGAGGGAGGGAAAGATAAAGATCAGCATGACTGTTGGTGGCTTCCTCCCTCTCCCACGTCAAAAGCAGGGAAAGGGTCTGCCTGACATTCTGCAAATCCCACTGCAGAGGGCTGCAGCAGGGAAGCCCACCGCCCGCCGGCCACGCCGCCCTCCACCCGAGCTGACCAACATCTGCGACCGCAAAGCCGAAGGCGCAAGGGGGCGAGGGACTGAGGCGGCTGATTCTCGCCAGTACCGCACCAAGCCTCCACTCCGGCCTTAGGCTGGCTGTCAGCCTCGCCGCCCCACTTACTAGCCATAGCTCTCCCGGAAAGCACCATTTGCTTCGCGGGAAGGAAGCCGAATCAGGAGGACAGCGAGGGCGCGCGGGGCGGGGCCACGCACGCCGGGACCACGCACGCCGGGACCACGCACGCCGGGGGGCGGGGCCGCGGCGACAGAAACTCCGCCCCCGCTCCTCTGGGCTTGCGTGGAGCCCCAAACCGCTCAGGTTTATCTGGTTGTCGTGTTTTTTCCGGGGACCGGTTGCTCTACCACTGAGTCGCATCCCCAGCAACTTTTATTACTTGAGACAGAGTCTCACAAAACTGCTTAGGGCTTCGCTGAGTTCCTGGGGCTGGTTTGAACTTGTGATCCTTCTCTTCGGCATTCTGAGCCTTTGGGATTACAGGCAGGCGCCACCACGCCTGGCTCCCGGATTTTTTCGTTGTTCTTTTATTGTTTTGTTTGTTTGGCGGTGCTGGGAATGGAACCCAGGTCCTTGAGCATGCAAAGCAAGCGCGCGGGCACACACACGCCGCCTCAAACCCCTATTTATGGCGTGCTTTTTGCACTAGCCTGGACCAACGAGAAATGGTTAATTACAACACAGCCCGGAAAGAAGGTCTCTGAAAGCAAAGGGCAAAGAGGGGCAACCTAAATCATGGCGCTGTGCTGGTAAATGTTTCGTAAGCAGGCTTTCGGGTGGAAAAGCCTGATTTGGAGCCTTTGACAGTTCTCTACCAGAGGGCGGAACTTCTTGCTAGCTGGAACCTGGCCTGAGTAATTTTGTATGCCGATTGGCTTGAGCCACGAACAAATCGCTGTGACGGGGATGGTTGATTTAGGATTGGACTGCTAGGCTGCTAAAGAGGAAAGGGAAAAGAGATACTGAAGGTTCAGCTCAATATCCTGTGCAACAAATCAGATCTCTAATATTCAGAAAACCGCTTGCTAAAATTCTATTTTAGGATTAGGTATTTATATATGTCATATTACTTTTTAATTATTGTTTTTGTGACGAGAGATTTGCAGATCAAAATATATGGATTTTGAACTTTCTTTTCTAATGATCTGGACTCCATTAAATTATATTAAAACAGATCCTGAGTTTTAAAAGAACACTATAAAAACATTTTGGGAACAATTAGGAACACTTAAATGAGAACCATCATTTGATACTATAGTTTTTTATATGTAATATGGTATTACAATTATGCCAGACAATGTCACTATTCTTAGGTAATTAAGCAGGTCAGAGACCCCCACCCAAAAGACCCTTGCCATAATTAAATTTCTTCTCTTGTCAGATTGTGGTTGGTAGTTTCCTCTTTCTTGTAACAATAACAGGTTTGGACACAAAAAGTGTTGAGTAGTCTGCAAGATTGTTGTGCAAAAAGATATTTTTTCTGCTTCTTGGTAAAAATGTGTGAAACCTGCATCTGGTCAAGAGGATGGAACAGAAAGCACTTTTCATGTGAACCTCCACCACCCCAACGGGGTATGATGTTCAAAAAATTTCCAAAATCTTTGTTCAGAGGAAGAATTCTTAGGCAAGAGCTACCTCTGAACCCTGCAGTCAGTAAACCTGCTGCCTGAAAATTCCTCAGCTGCCCAGCCTCTTCTGTCCTACTTCAGTAACACATGGAGAAATATTTAAGGGTGAAATGTCAGAGTATTAAACTGACTTGAAAATGGACCACAGAAAAAGAAATATGTTTATATAAAACAAAAATGGCAAAATGTTAGTTGCTAAATCTAGGAAGAGAATACATGGCTGTTCACAAAACTATAAAGTTTAAAAATTTTAAACTTTGATAATAAAACCTTGAGAGGGAATACATAGCAATTATAGGTTTTCTGCAGCTTAACAGTTTTTATAGCAGAAGATCTTTAATAGCCTTTTAATTTCTGCTCTGCTTAGTAACATATAAATTAAGCCAACTTTGACCACATAAAACCTGTAAAAAAAAATTTAAGTCATCTAAGTTTCTGAGTTATACCTAATTGGTACACAAGGTTGTACCTAACAGTGATGGCAAAACCTGGCTGGACATGTTATTAAGTGCCTGTGAACACCCTGACAGAGATGTCCAATAGGAAATTTGACATAAATCTTGAGCACAGATACCAGGCTGGAGATTAAGGTAGGAGTTATCAGGAATTTAAGATAAAGCTCTGAATATGGATGCGAACACAAGTGGACTGTGAAAGGCGCATTTAGGAGAGGGCCTGAGGAGACTGGGAAGGAGCGATCAAGGCCACCGGCCTTTGATAATGTCCCTTCCATCACGCAAAAAAAGGAAAAGATAAATGAAAAAGAAAATGAGTTTTTTAAAGTTTTCTTTCAAATTATCTGGGCATAATGGAGAAGTTAGGCATTGGCTTCTAGCTCTGACTGACCCTGATCTGATGTTAAGAGCAAGGCCATATCATTTCACCTTCAGAACCTTTTCATCACCTGTGCATGAAAGGATTTATAGGCAAAGGAAGGTGAAGAGGCTGAAGGACTGTTTGTGCAACCCTCCCTGCCCCTACTCCACTCCCTGACCCTACAAGTGCAGCTGCTCTGCCTTCCTTTCCATGTTGTTTTATCTCATCTTTGAAATGGGCAAAATACAAAACTACTAGACCAAATGAATTTCTAAGGTCCAGCTAAAACTCTTATGTTCCTTTTCAGTCTCTATTCCCATTGCCACTCACATCTGTCTCAAAGCTTTAATGACCATTTCCAAGCTGGTAGCCATCAGATTTCTATTTTGACTCCAGAGAAGATATTCTACCATTTCCTGTTGCCTATAAGCCATCTCTGTTTATATGCCTTGACATTGGTTCAGACTCAGTTCTCTGAAACTAAATGGATCTTCTCCAAAAGAGCTTCTCCTCCTATCCCTTGTACTCATTCTTGCCACACTCTTGCCTGTTTTTTAAATTTCCACTGGTCCCCTGTCCTCCAAAAAAATTTAAGCCATTTCCACATCTTTCCAAGTCTTTCATCACCCATCTGTGGTTAGGCATAGAGTTCTCCCTCACTCATAAAATATTCCTGCTGCCTCTCTTCAGTTCCCATTACCACCCTCCACAGCTAGACCTTCCTCACCTTGGAGGGACTGCTCCAGAGGTGTCTTAACTGGTCTTCTATACTCCATTCACTCCTTCATAGTATTAGATACTTAGTTTGGGGAAATTGAATTCATTTCAGGTGGGTCCGATGGAGGTATAAATAACAATAAGGAATAGGTAAGTCAGAGAAAAGGGGCTGAAAATCAGAAGGGTAATTGGAATCCTTTGCACAGAATAAAAGGAGAAATTAGGAATAAATCCTAGAAGGAGAAAATATATGACAGACATCAATGGATCAAATTTGGTAATTATATTGTTAGAGCTTTGTACAGAGAGGAGTCTGTGTGTGCCTGTAAATATACATACATAGACATTTTAAGTCTCTAGTACAATTATCTACAAATCTGAACAGCCTGAGTATTCCCTTATTCTACTCCTTCATAATTGAATCTCCTCTCCACTCTAACCCAACTCAGTCCTGTCCTTGTTTTGCCTTTTCCAGAAAGTAATATAAATGGAATTATACAGTATATATTTTGAAAGGGACTTCTTTCATGTGACATTCTGCCTTTCGAGATCTGTCCATGTTGTTACATGTATCAATAGTTCATTTCTTTTTATTGCTAAGCAGTATTCCATTGGATGGACATATTAGTATTTATGTATTACCTACTGAAAGACATTGTAGGTTGTTTCCAGGTTTTAGTAGTTATAAATAGAATTGTTATAAACATGCATGACTTTTTTTTTTTTTTTTTTTATGAACATTGTAAACTCATGGCCCATAAAATGATGGAGGCAGGCCATGGGGAAGCAAGTTTTCCTTTATTCTGCAGAGAAGTCAATTGATCAGGTACTGGAGGACCCACTTTCTGGGCATGGAGCTGGCCCCTGAGTTACAGAAGGTGTCTGGGTTTTATAGTTTCATTGGAGACTATGGACATGCAGTTTGGACCATCAGCGGCTAGTTGTACAGGTTAAAACTTATAGGTGGGTACTTGTAAAAAGGTTGAAACTCATTATCTGGGGAGATGAGTCCAGATCCCAAGGGATGAGTACTCAAATCTTGCCCATTGCTTTTCTTTCTCTGGGATCCATTGTTTCCCAGAGTTTCACTATTTGCAATACCTCCATTTAGGACTAATTTGCAATGGGGGAAGGTCAAAGTTCAGGGCCCAGCATTCAGTATCTGCCCCTTTCCCTCATGGGAATTTTTATTAGGAAAGGATTTACTGGGAGGCTTAATGTTTGGCTAATTTCCCTCTCTCCTCTGGGGTCACACTGTTCCTCCATTTTTCTTGGGGAGCTGTCTTATAGGGATATTATTTTCTATAATTCTTCACTAGGGATTGAAATTGGGTGCTCTACCACTGAACTACATCTCTAATCTCTTGTATTTTGAAATGGTCTAAGTTGCAGTGGGTGGCTTTGAAATTGATTCTCCTGCCTCAGCCTCCCTAGTAGCCTGATTACAGATATATGCCATCACACCCAGCTAGCCCAGTCTTAAAGGCTGAAACATCCAAGATTGGGTGGCCCTATCAGTTGTCTTCTGCTGAGGGCCTAATGGTGAATGCATGGCGGGAGAACTTGCAAGAGGGAGAGATCACATGGCAAGAGCTGTGTCTAGAGAAAGTGGGGAGGGGCCAGTCTTCATCTCTTAACAACCCTCTCATGAGAACCAACCAGAGAACTACACAAATTCCAAGGATAAGGCCTCAAGGACCCAATCACTTTCTACTAGACCCCACCAAGTGTAATTTATTCCAGAAACTTAAGATTGGTTCAACATATGAAAATCCATCGATAATATCAATATTATTTAATAAATAAAAAAAACTTCACATGATAAACACTGTTGTGTATTAAATGTCTATGTTCCCGGGAGCTGGGGATATAGCTCAGTTGGTAGAGTGCTTGCCTTGCAAGCACAAGGCCTCGGGTTCAAATCCCCAGCACCTCAAAAAAAAAAGTCTGTGTTCCCAACCCCCTCAAATTCATATGTTGAAGCCTTCGCCTTTAATGTTGTGGTATTTGGAGACAAAGCCTTTAGGAGGTAATCAGGTTTAGATGAGGTCCAGAAAATGGGGCTTTCATGATGGGATCAGTGCCTTTATAAGACAGAAGGCACTCTCCACTTCACAGAGGAAAGCCCATGTGAGGATGTAGTGAAAGGCAGCTAGCCACAATCTCCAAGAGGAGATCCTTCACAGAACCCAACCATACTGGCACCCATATCTCAGATTTAAAGCTCCAGAAGTATGAGAAAAATGATAATTTCTTTTGTTTAAAGCATGGTATTTTTCTTTAGTGGCCAAAGCTAATACATTCAACAAACTAGGAATAGACAGAACTACTTCAATCTGACAAAAAACATCTACAAAGAACACTTAAAAGCTAGCATTATAGTTAATGATGAAATTCTAGATGTTTTCCCTTTAAGACTGGGGGGAAAGAGACAAGGATGTCTGCTCTCACCACCTCTACTTAACCTTATACTGGAAGCTTCAGCCAGACCCATTAGCTAAAAAACTATAAGGCATCTGGATTGTAAAGGAAAAAGTAAAACTATTGCCATTCATAGATGACAGGATCCTGTATGTAGAAAATCCTAATGGATGCCCCCCCCCCCCACACACACACAAAATTCCTGTTCTGTTGGAATGGAAAGGTCAGTAAGGTTGGAGAATGTTAAGATCTACATATTTAAGGAAACATTTCCACTTATAATAGCATAGAGAAGAATAAAATATTTAGGAATAAATGTAATAAGAGATGGGCAAGACTTTAAAAATAAAGCTATGGTATCTATCTACAAGTAAAGAAATACTTCTTAAAAAGATAGCAATACTCTCCAAACTAATTTAGATTTTATGCCATCCCTATCAACATTCCAGCTAGTTTTTTTTCCTTGTTAAGTAAACACTCTACTATTGACTTATGCCTCTACCCCTTTGTATTTTTTGAGACCTTGAACTTTTGATACTCCTGTTTCCAGTAACGTAGATTAGAGGTTTGCACAACTGTGTCTAGTTCCCAACTGTTTTTGTTGCAGAATCCTACAAGCTGATCTTTCATATGAATATGGAGATGCAAGGGACTAAGAACAATAGGCATTCAGAAAATAATCTTGAAAACAAGATCAAAGTTGAGAACTTAAACTTCTCAATTTCAAAAGTCACTTCAAAGCTACTGTAATCAAGAATGTTAGTCCTAGCAGTAAAGACAGACATACAGACCAATGCAATTTGAAAGTACAAAAAATAAATTGATCAGGTCAAATGATTTTCAACAAGGCTACCAAGATGACTTAATGTGAGAAAAAAATCCTTTCAACAGGGAGTACTAGCACAAATGAGTTATTTATATGTAAACTACTGAATTAGATCTTTATATCATATAAAAATTAATTCAAAATGGGTGACAATTGTAAAAATTAAGGAAATGATTCCATAGATATACCACCAAAAGACCAAGTGACCAAACAGGCTTATCATCAAAATTTTAAACTTTTTATGGTTCAAATCATACCATCAAGATTGTGAAAGGAACCAGGTATGTCGGCACATACCTATAATCCCAGCTACTTAGGAAGCTGAAACAGAAGGATGTCAAGTCAAGGTCAGCCTGAGCAATTTAATGAGACTCTGTGGGGACATAGCTCTGTGATGAAGAGCTTGCCTAGCATGGCTCTAGGCCCTGGGTTCAACCCCCAGTTATCACAAAAAAAAATTTTAAAAATAACTGAAAGGACAATTTGGAGAGAAGAAAATATTAGTGAATAATATATCTGATGAGACTTGTACCTAGAATATTTAAGGAATTCCTACAACTCAACAACAAAAAGCCAATTTTGAAATGGGCAAAGAATTACAATTCTCCAAAAAAGATACATAAATGGCCAATAAGAACATGAAAAGGAGCCCCTTAGTAGTTGCTAGGGAAACACAAATCAGAGCCACACTAAGATTCCACGTTACACCCACTACAATGTCTATAAGACAGATAATATAACAAGTGGTGAGGAAACTAGAAGGCTCACGCCTTTACAGTGGGAATGTAAAATGGTAGAGCCCCTTTGGAAGTTCCTCAAAAAGTCATATATAGGGCTAAGGTTGTAGATCAGTGACAGAGTACTTGCCTAGCATGTGTGAGGCATGGGTTCAATTCTCAGCACCACATATAACTAAGTAAAATAAAAGTCCACTGACAACTAAAAGAAATTTAAAAAAAAATAGTCAAATGGAGAATTAACATGACCCAGTAATTCTATTCTTAGGTAGCTATCCAAAAGAACTAAAACTATGTATCAACACAAAAATTTGTGTGTTCACATTTACAAGACAAAGAACAACTCAGACGTCCACCAGCTGATGAATAAATAAAATGTGATATATCCATACAATGAAATATTCAGCCACAAAAAGGAATGCAATTTGGATGCATGCTAGAACATGGATGAAGCCTGAAAATAGTATGTGAAGTAAAAGAAGCCAGACACAAGTCACATATTGTACAATTGCTTTATTGAGGAAATGTCCAGATTAGGCAAATCAGAAGTGGTTGCCAAGAGCTGGATGGAAGGAGAGTGAGTGCTAATATTTTTTTTTTCTTTCTGAGGTCATGGAATGTTCTAGAATTTGTGATGCCTGCACAACTCTGTGGATAGCCTAAAAAACACTGAAGATTTTTAAATGTAAGATTTATGCTATGTGAATTATATCTCAAAAATTTTTTTGTTGTTGTTGCAATATCAGGGATTGAATTCAAGGTTCTCCCACATGCTACGCAAGCACTCTTATCACTGAGCTATATTCTTAGCCCTTTTTATTTTGAGACAGGGTCTCACTAAGTTGCCTAGGCTGGCCTTAAACCCATGATCCTTGTGCCTCAGCTTTCCAAGTAGCTGGGATTATAGGTATGGGCCACCATGTCCAACTGTCAAAGATAGTTAATATTCTACTTTAATAAGCAATAATTATCAGAGAGTGGGAGAAAAGAGGGAATGCTTCCCCTTTTTACTCAGTTTCTTTTAGTCTTGTTTTTTTCATCCTGCAAGTAGATAATGTAACACCAGACCTCATAATGATGCAATCTGTGCAATCTAATGAGTGTAACTAATCTAACTGTGGTGTTACTTCAGTGAGGAAAATAAAGTTCATAGAGGTTAAATGGCTTAAGGCAGTAATTTACTACATGTGTGGAATTTAATATCACTAGGGATTTCTTGTTTTGTTTTGTTTTTAAGAGATAATATCTCCCTATGTGCCTTTCATTCCTGGACTCAAGCATCTTCCTGCCTCAGCCTCCCAAATAGCTGGAACTATGGGGTGTGAACCACAGTGTCCAGCTAATATCATTTGCTTTTCAGTTTTCAATAGAACAACCTCTTTTCTTCTCATCTAATTCAACAGAAATAGGAACTTAATACAAATGGGAAATCTGTCTGTTTCTTAGTTTTGTTTTGTTTGTGATAGTGTGTGATACTGGGGATTGAACCCAGGGCCTCACATATTCCAGCAAGTGCTCCACTACTGAGGTACATCCCCAGCTAAATATGAAATCTGAACATTTAAATTCTAAAACCAAAACAAAACAAAATAACCCCCAGTCATTAAACTCCTAATTTTGTGGAAGGTAGAGATTTACAAATTAGGGGGGGAAAAGGAAAGAAAGACGTTTTCTTTAAGAACAAACTGTTCAGCAAACTGTACCAGTTTATTTACAATTGTAATTTATAAACAGTAACACAAACATCTTTACATTAATATTGTGAAAAAAGTCCCATGACTGAGATAGGCAAAAAAATCAGACTTCAGGACATTTCTAAAGGGGGTGCAAAGAAAAGGGAAAAAGTGCAATACAAGTTTTTGGGGAGATTATGAATATCAAGTATCGTACCAGGTGCAAATTCATGCAAATGTCTTCAACCACTCAAACTGTTTTTATTTAGTTATTAGAATAAAATTTCTTTAATTATGCTGTCTTCTATTCACCTGATTTTCATTAAGTAAATTAAAATAACTGGTTATTAACAGGGCACATCTAGATACTTCTATCAACCTCTTAGAGATAACCTTACATTTTAGGACACAGCAGATTATATTTGCTATTTTCCAAATGGATTTTACAAAATTCATCCCATAGTCCCAAAGATGTTTCTGGATCTCTTACCACATGTAATTAATATGGGTCACCGTAAATTAAGCCGATAAAACTGGAAAATAAAGCAGATCACTTCAGTTTTCTCATATTAACAGAATAAAAAGTTACAAACCCCCAGAACCTTAATGAGAAGACAAAACCAAAAAAAGAAAAAGGAATTTCAGAAAAGTGATATAAAAACAATTGAAATTTATACACCTCTCTGATTATTTATTTGGCTTGTACTTAAGTGGATATGGAGTGTGGTCACAGACCATCATCTCAAGGAGAATAAATCAATGTGTGCTCAACACTTGTTTTGAAATATTCTAAAAATAATCCACTTGTAATAAAGACCAATGACATTTTTACAGATACAATTCTGTCCCCCAAAAGCTAATTTTGATCTTAACATGCCTACTTACTAATAATGTTTTCAATTGCTTCTTAGAAACAGTCAAGATGAAGTTTTGTATTTCTGAAGTATTCAGTGTCCAAGTAATTACATAATGGAGCAAAGATAAGGACTTAGAAACTGATGCTTCAATATTTCATTAGCTGGACTATATTTTGAGTTGGCTAGAATCTTCATCCACTTAATTAAAAAGATTTCATTCTTTTTAAGAAGAAACAGTGAACTAATTATTAGTCTGTTTTTAGTTTTTGATATTGCTCAGTGGATAAAACTAATTTTAACATTTAAGGAAGTCTCTTTAATTCTATTTCTAATTTTCAGTGAAGACATTGCAAATATCTATGTGTATGGTTGTTTGAAAACCTGAAAGTGATGTATGTTCCCCGAAAACAGCTCTTCAAAACAGAACTGCATTCTGTACCCTTGGTCCATAGGGGCACAATGGCAGTTACTTCAAAGTCATTTAATAACTGGCCTTTGTAATAAATCATTTTATAAAACCAAAAACACCAAAGAAAATTTTTTTTAAAAATTTAACCATCCAGAGATTGATTATAATAATTTACACTTAGACCTGCAAGCACCCCCATGAGTAAATGAAAGGTCTCTGGTTAGTATTCAGTCAGGAAATATATGTTCATGTTTCTCTTGGTTGCCTTAATCTCATTTAAATAATTTTCTTAATATATTAACTTTCCAAAGCATCCAAAACTTTCATGATCTGTTGTTTTATGGCTCTGGTAGCATCCCCTGCATTTGGAATCAAATACCTGTGGGGAGAAATATAGATAGATATATATTAATACAGTGCTTTACCTTCAGGACTCAGCTGAGACGTCAACCCTGATAGAAGCTTTCCCTAACCCACAAAGCCGGCAGAGATGCCCTCCTGTGTACTCCCCATAGTGTATTTCAACAGATATCAAAAGCTTATTTTGAAAGAAAATCTAAATATAAAAGCCATGTGATTTTTTCATATAGTATAAAGCTAAAATTCTCTGAACTATTATTAAATATACATAATAGATAGATAATAGAACACAAGGTAACTAAATATAATATTCTCCTGCCCAGCACAGATAAAATTTAATCAGCCACAAAATCATAATTTGATGGTATCTAATTCCAAAGATAACAAGTACAATACTTAATAATTTAAACTTGAGCAAGAATGTAAGTTCCCTAAAACAGAGACAGTTATCCCAATTTTACAGAGGGTTATAGACAACATTACATAATATTCAATCTTTAAAACATAGTCTTTAAATACTCCTATATACATGAGTCAATTCAATATCCTTTGGTTAGGATCAATGTATAAGTAGATATTAATATGTGTACACTCTTTGATCCACTGAATCTACATGTACAAATTTGTTCTGAATTTGATTAACTGGTGACTAACTGAGTGCTATATTTGGTTCTGTCACAAGTCAAGATCTGGGAAATCATTCAACCCTCTGGGCTTCCCATTTTTCTATAAATTAAAGATGGTTTAGTATCAAAAAAGGGTTGGTCTGTAGTTCTTGTACCTGTGAGTTGTCTGTCATTAGTCCACAATGAGATAAGGAGGAGCTTGTATCAGACTGAATATCCCTAAAACCATGAATGTCCCCAATCAAAACGCATGGAACCTGAAATGTTTCAGACTTCAGATTTTTTTTTCCAATTGTGTAATATTCACACATTCATAATGAGAGATCTTGGGGATGGTATCCAATTCTAAACACAAAATTCTTTTCATATTAACCTTAAAGACTGAAGGTAATTTTATACAATACTTTTAATAACTGAATTCATGAAACCAAGTCTCCTGGTTTGTAGTTTTCCACTTGTGGCATCATGTCAGCACTTGAAATGTTTTGGATTTTGGAGCATTTTGAATTTTTGCATTAGGGATGCTCAACCTGTACTACATCCCTTAGTACACAGCCCAGCTTACTGATGGTGTGTCAAAACAAGTTTTTTGATGAGGGAAAATAAAAATACTGACTTTCAATCTAAGACAAGTTTCTTATTTCACTGCTAACTGGCATTTAGTGCAGTACTGGTATGGATTATTCTTAAGGATTCTTTTGTCAAAAGTTTATGAAATTAGCCACGGCACTTACTAAAAATTACATATTAATGGTTAAACCATGTAACTAAGGATTGAGGAGAAAAAGATAATAAAGAATACTTATAAAAACAATCCCCAACGAAGCAAAGTGGACCTAAGGTATCTTGATTTTTGTCTGCCAAATGTTGAGTTATTTACCAGAGAGGTTTATTGAGAACTTAACATTTGTTTGAGAGTATGTTAGGGACTACAGAAAAGACCTGGTTCCTGATACCTTGGACCTTACAATCTAGCAATAATATTTTTGCTTTACTCACATGTTTACAATTTTATTTTTCATTGATGTCTTTACCAGTGGGGTTCATTTTGACATATTCATAGATGCATATAATACAGTTTTCTTCATTTCATTCCCCAGTATATCCTCTTTTCTGCTGCTCCTCCCTCTTCTGATTCCCTTTTACCTAGTCTATTGGTTTTCTTTTAATCTTATTTTTTAAACTGGTACATTATCATTATACACAAAATTGTAGTGCACATAGCATCATCTGGCCAACTTAATTTCCCAGTTTTTCCTTTTTTCTCTCCTCCTCCAACTCCCTTGGTACTTCACCTCTAATCTTAAAAAAAAAAAAAAAAAGTATACTACTCCACCATCTCACCAGAGAAACAAACTGTTCTTAATAATGACTTGCAATAATTCAGATATCATCATCTTAAAAATCTTACCTTTCAATAGCCAAGATTTCTATTCCTGAAGCACTGCTGTTCCCATATTTGAAGGTAATTAGCTCGGGATGTTTTTTTTTAGATGTAATTTTAACTACAGAATTAAGTGCTTGTCGAGACTGTATATAAGCCAATCCTTTCCTTGAAAGAATCTCCCTTAAACAGTACATATGTGTTGCCGTAACCAACAGATGACTTGAGAGAATAAAGAACATTAAAAGAAAAAAAGAATTTTAAATAAATAATTCAAGATAGGTTATTGCAACAGTCCCAATGATAAAAAATATTCGACTCTAAATGAAATTGCTTTTGAGCTAAAAAATATAAATTAGATAACAGCTTATAATTTTCCTTTAATTTTATGTAAAATTAATGTTTTATAATAATTATGCAGTTATTTAAAAGGTATATTTTAAAGCTTGATTCAATATACAAATCATTAAAATAGTAGGTTTTGATTGAAATGGAATATACTGCATTTGTGATTTTTAAAGGGGTTATCTATATTCAAAATTATTTTGAGTCAACACATCATAATCTCTATCTAATCTCAAAGATCACTAAATAATGGTTGAGCTTCCTTACATATTTTGTAAGAAAATGCACAATGTTATAAAATAGAGAATATTTAATAATATCCAATAACTGGATCCTGAAGGCAAAATGAGTACGATTTTTTCCCAGAGTTTACCATTTTTAATATTTGGTTAAACAAAATACATCTTTTGTAAATAAACTCGGTATAAGGCCAACAGAAAAAAGGGGAATAAAAGCAAGAGAAAGTCTAGGTTTGCTCAATGTCGGACATCAAGTCTGCTTCCTTCCTTAAAGAAAGTAGGATTGAACAGTGGTGCACACCTGTAATCCCAGCAACCCAGGAGGCTGAGGCAGGAGGATCACAAGTTCAAGGCCAGGATCACCAATTTAGCAAGGCCCTAAGCAACTGCGCAAGACCCTGTCTCAAAATAAATAAAAAGGGCTAGGAATGTGGCTCAGAGGAAAAATGCCCCTGGGTTTAGTCCCAGGTGCTATAAATAAACAAACAAATAAATAATAAGTAGGGCTTTTTGCCCTTGGGCATTAGCATGGGTCCCTGTTCCTAAGTACCAGATTTAGATATGAACAGAGAAACCAGCCCTGAAATGTTTAAGCATCGGTGCATATCCCATGGATTCATGGACTCCACGGATGTGGAACTCCTTTGTGGTGTCATTTACACAGACCTAGATTGGTGTGAAGGCTTCTTCTCCTCTTCCCAGGAAATAGTGCCAAGGGGCCCAAGGTCCTGCTTGTGACCACTGGTAAGGCTGGTTTAAAGTTCTGGCTGGTGGTGGTGACTAGAATGTTACTGTGCAGGGGTTTAGAGCTCCCTGTGGTGTCAAGCAGGACTGGTGTAGAAAATGGTGAAGAGACCGCAGTCAGTTGCTCAGAGGACATAATGTATAGTAGCTGCTTGGGGTCTCTTACATATGAGCATAGAATTACCACCACCCCTTTTCACTATTTTTTTTTGGTGACACTCAATCACTGAGCCATATCCCCAGACCTATTTTGTATTTTATTTAGAGACAGTCTCATTGAGTTGCTTTTGAACTTGAAATCCTCCTGCATCAGCCTCCCGAGATACTGGGATTACAGGCACCCCGCCCCTTTTCACTTTTAATAATGATAGTACTCTTACATTTTTATTTAAAACAGTAAAACAAATATCAGACAGTTCGGATATGGAATTTTTACAGGACAACTGACCTGGACTCAAAGGATTCATTCACTGTGAAGAGTAAGGGGAAGTGAAAGGAAAAGGGAAAGAACAGTTGTACACTGGGTTCTCACCCAAGAAATACAACAGACAAATGCAACATGAACCATAACCAATCCTGAATCCATAAGAAAAACTCTGAAAAAGATACTCTGCCCCAGTCATGTGGCTCAGGCTTGTAATCCAAGTGATTTGGGAGGCTAAGGCAGGATTGCAAGTTGAGGCCAGCCTCAGCAATTTAGTGACACTGTGTCTCAACATAAAAAATAAAAAGGGATTGGGCTGGAGTCCTGGCTCAGTGGTACAGCACTTGCCTAGCATGTGTGAGGCACTGGGTTTGATTCTCAGCACCACATATAAATAAATAAAGTCCATTGACAACAAAAACAAAAATATTTAAAGAAAAAAAAAAAAAAGGAAGGGCTTGGGATGTCACTCAGTGGTACAGTTATCCCTGGGTTCAAACCCTAGTACTGCCCCATCACCCTACCCCAAAAAAGAAAAGATACTCTGGGACACTCTGAAAATTTTGGGTATGATCTATATGTTGGGTGATATTAATTTTTTAAAAATTTTAGGTGGAGTCAAGGCCTTGAAGTTGTGTAGAATGATGCTCTTACTTTTAGGATATTTATGCTAAAGCATTTAAGGGTGAAATACCACATCTATGAACTTCTTCTGAATGGTTTGACAAAAAAAGAAGTGTAGGTCTATGTGTGTGGAGTGTATACGTATATAGGGGGTGGTGTGAAAAGATGTTACCAGTGAATCTCACAAAATATAGAGGCATTCAATGTAATATTTAACAGTTTTTGCTTAAAAAGTTTCAATAAATGTTCAATAAATTTTACATAAATACCTCAAAAATCAAGACACATAATACAAGTTCACAGAAGAAAAATTATTATCTTTTGTACTTGGATAAATAAAAGTTATTCTGCAGTTCAGTTTTATATTATTAACTTCCCCAATTAATTTTACTTCTGAAGAAAACATTCTTAAAAGTACCTAGGGAACATGTGTCCACTTTCTTTCACTTCTTTACAAGGAAAATGATGCTTGATGTCTGGCTTGTTTATCCAAGTCTGAATGTTTACAACTTCTTTTCTATCATCATCTGACATTGAAGAACTGTCAATTTCATCTACAAAGAATTTAAAGTGTTAAAAGTGGGTATTACCAACTTTAAAAATGGTACATTTCTTAGCAACTTGAAAGATTTTTCATTAGTATTTTCAACACAAGGATTTGAAGGAAAAAAAAAACAAAAACAAAACAAAAACCTACACAATTCTAATTCTGCTACTGTATTTCCTTCTGCCACTGACATTAATACAGAAGTGCTATTATGCAACATCAATTTATAGGGTAAGCAAGTCAAACAAAAATAATACTAAGAATACAGTTTTAACATTGTTTTACACAGATAATGTAACCATAATCTGTCTAGTCTATAGAACAATGGCTGAATTGTCTAATAAAAAGTAACTATCTGGAGGGTAAAGATGGCAGAGTTCTTTTTGTTTTATTTTTATGATTTTATGAAGGAGAATAACAATACAAATCAATCTTGGTATAAATCAGTAAAAAGCTCTCTTTTTTTTCCATAAGAGAAATATAAAATATTCTAATTTCGTTTCTCTAATTTAAGAATTGCACTCCCTAGTGTTAATTATTATGAATGTTCTTCCCTTTGCTTTTTACTAAGTAGTTCAAAATATAGAGTATAATGATAAAGGAAATCTCATGTGTCCATAACTCCACATCCAGCTTAAATGAGTGAAGCCCTCAAGAATCTCTCCCTAATCACATCTTTCTCACTTCCCCACCAAGTAGTTACAATCTCTAATTGGTGTTATTAGTTCCATACATGTCCTGTTGTTAACCATATTATCAACAGCTTTAAATAATATACAATAGTGTTTTTCAGTTTTAATAAAACATTTATAAAAAGAAGGAAAACATTTATAAAAAGAAGGCCACTTACATGCATTCTTCTGCAACTACTACCCTACTCCCAACATGGTTAATTTTATGTATGTAATACACATAGTTCTTGTTTTTTCATTTCTATTACTACCCAATTTCCCATATATTTAGTGTAAATATATGAGTAATATATGATAAATGTAAATATACCACCATTTATTTATCCATTTACCTCTCCCTTTGGTTAATGCAAGAGTTTACATATTCAGGGAGAGATAACACTATTCAGACACAGATAATAGGAAGATGGCAACAGAAAGGGGGGAAAAAAGAAGAAAATGAAATAATTAGAAACAGCACATTTGGTTTTCTCTGATAAGTGCATGACAATATATAACGAGAGGGAGTGTCAGGGGTAAGAGAAGAATGAAGGAACTCTGGATAGTGTAGAGGAAAATGGGGTGGGAGGGGGTGGGGGACAGAAAGCAGAATGAAACAGACAGTATCACCCTATGTATATGTATGATTACATGAATGGTGTGAATCTACATCGTGTACAACCATAGAAATGAAAAGTTGTACCCCATTTGTGTACAATGGATCAAAATGTGTCTGTAAAAATAAAAAGATTTTAATTTAAAAAAAAAAAAGAAGAAATAGCACACTTGCCCCAATGCAGGTTTTCCAGAGGGTGATTTATTAATAGCTATTAAAACATCACGTGGTTAGCTTTAATCTAGTAATCTTACTACTAAAAATTTACACTTTGCATACACTTTCAAAAGGTCATCTAGATTTACGTATAAAAATATCTGTGGCCATTTGAAATAGGAAAAAAAATCAGTGTAAATCAGAAGACTGTAAATAAATTGTGATATATGGTATAGAATGAGGAGACATACAGGCTGAAATGGAAAATAAGCAACATGTACGAAGTAGAAAAGGCAAGATGAAATTTAGAAGTCTTTTTTCATTTTGTACATTTATATGCTGAGTTTTTTCTAACTAAATACATTAATTATTATTAATCTGAATAATCTAGGTTATGGAATCATAAACCAAAGTAATAAATTATTTTTAAAAATATAATCACAAGGAAAATAATTTTCCTTAACACAATATCCCCATCTTGTGGCACTTTAGAATATTGCCTTCAATTTCAAAAGGCTCTTTTCAAATGTCTCAATTTTGGAATCTCTGAAATCTAGTCCCACAACTCTCAATCTTCTAGTGGGTGATCAAAATGATTTAAATCCAAACTTAGCATCTACACTGATAACCCCTCAAAGTCATCAGAACTCTCCTCAACTGAAGACTTCTACAGTCAAAAGCCTACTTTAACATTTCTGCTTGGATTTCTCATAGGCACATTTATCTTAAATCAAACTTTTAACAGAAACTCAGACACTCTCAAACTCTCTCTGCAGAATCTGTTTTATACAGCAATGTTATGTTACTCCCAGGATGACCCCTGGTGACTGAGGAAAGCAGTCTGTAGGTATTACTACACCTGTGTCATATTCTTCTTCATCCCCAATGCTGAAAACAGGCTTTACACCACGGTACGGCTTGCCCACTCTGTCACTGCTGCTGACATGCCTATATTGAAACAATTTTAAGAAAGGAAATCATCACTTAAGAAGTTATCAAAATTTTCACCAAGCATCATTTGAATATTTGAGCAAAACGTAAATATTCTTTGCCTCCCATGTACCACCCAGAGCTTTAGGACAGCTATGTTAAGGAAACTGAAAGAAGATAAAGAAATTATGCTGGCAAAAGTAGCATAAGGACTTGATAGGCTGAATGCTCTTAAATCTGTAAAAATTAAACTTTAAACAATTTTAATTTTCATATTAAAACCAATGTTTAGACCTATTTGGCTTTAGGAAACTACACAACTTCTCTATACTTCTATTTCTGTAAAACGGTAATAATGATATCTACCCTTCAGGGTTGTTGTGACAATTAAACCAGCTAATTGTGCTGCAAAGCCCTTAGAACAATGGCTGGTATTACTCAGTACTACATACATGTTTATTAGGCAAAACAGGTTATGGTACTAAATAATCAAAAGTAATGTTCAAGACTTTCTCGGTTTTTTTTGGGTTTTTTTTTTGTTTTTTTTTTTGGTACTGGGGATTAAACTCAGGGGTCCTTTACCATTGAGGACAGGGTGGGTCTCACTAAATTGCTGAGGCTGGCCTTGAACTTGCCAGCCTTCTGCCTCCGTCTCTCAAGTTTCTGGGATTACAGGCATGTGCCACCATGCCTGACTCAAGACTTCTCCTACAATGTTCAAGTGTCTTAGAGTTTTTCTTGCCATTTTTTATTACTGCTATTTTAATTGAAATTAAGATTCTACTTCTATTGCATAAATACAAATCACAAAAATGAATCTTCCTTTCTTTCTTTTTCTTAAATATATTTTTAATTGTAGATGGACACAATACCTTTACTTTATTTATTTATTTTTATGTGGTGCTAAGGAGCAAACCCAGTGCCTCACATGTGCTATGTGTTCTACCACTGAGCTACAATTGCAGCCCCTTCCTTTCTTTTTCAAATGGCAGAAGCATAAAGTACATATACACTCAAACTTGCTAATTCTACAGGAAGTGTGACCTCTTTTACTTTAAAGTAAAAAATCAACACCTGATAACTTCTTTTCAGGTAATTCCAAATAAACCAAAAGGTAAAGTTAAAATATTTCAACAAAATGCTACATATTTCTTGGAAAGAAAACATTGGATTATTTGCAGGATAAGGTTCAGTTATGACTATCCAGTGTAAAGGAAGACTAGAATTTTTCTTCTTTATCATATACGAAGACATTCAGCATCTTCTGTTTTCAAGAGAAAGTCCAAAGGGGGGTAGGGGGGAAATCAAGCCACATGTCTTTACTTAGTTTAGAATTCAGTTTTCCCAGAAGATAAAAATCAAATTTATATTTAAGTAAATATATATATCAATAAAAATATTACTATAATCTGATTTTCTTGAAATTGACCTAGGTATTTACTAAAACAGAAAGAAAAAAGAAAAGTACCAAGGAAGAAAAAAACTAATGATAGTCTACAGTGTAACAGATACTGTTTGTGAATTATAAATTAAGTTGAAAACAGTATGTAATCTCAAGGTTTGATTAAGTTAAAAGTTTTAAAATCACTTGATTTTATGTTAAAACATAGCTAATGTAAAATTGTCCATATTAAACTATATTCATTAAAGTACTTCAGTTTGGATCAGGAATGTCCTCCAAAGGTTCATGTGGCAAGACTTAGTGCTGCTGGAAAGCGGTGGAAGCTTTAAGAGGTGGGACTGACTAGGAGGTCTTTGGTCATTTAGAACATACCCTTAAAAGGATGTGGAACCTCACTGCTCTATTGTTTGTTTTCTGTTTTTTTTTATTTGGTACCAGGGATTGAACCACTGGGCCACATCCCCAGTACTTTTTTATTTTGAGACAGGGTCTTACTAAGTTGCATAGGGCCTCACTAAATTGCCAAGGCTATCTCTGAACTTTGGCTACTCCTTTCTCAGCCTCCCAAGCCACCAGGCCTGCTCCACTCCTTCGTCTTTATCTCTTTCATCCCAACCATGTGATGAACAATTCTGATTTGCTATGCACTCCCCTCCCCACCACGACATGCTGCCTCACCATAGGCCCAAAAGCAATGGGAAACCTTCAAAACTGTGAGCTAAAATAACTTTTTCTCTTTTTAAGTTGATTATCTTAGGTATTCTGTTATAGTAATGGAAAGTTGATGAACACAGAAAGAGATAAAAATGAAAAGAAACAGTTCAAAGGTCTTTGAAACTCAGATTCAGCTATTAAAAGGCAAAGAAAAATGTAATAGCTTTTTTTAAAAAAGCTTGAGTGTCATCTAAATGATAAAATTCTATAAGATTAAATTATAGGTTATCTCCTGATATAAAGCATAAACACAAAGTAACAAAGATCATGCTTTCATTAATGCTTGAACCAGAAAGCATGTATAAACAATCCTAAAAAAAGTAACTCATTACTCATCTAGAGTTATAATACAATTTTTTTAACAACAATAAAATAAGACTGGTTAAAATTAATTAAATACAATGGTTGGACTTTATGTATAAAAAAAAAGTTCCATTTTTAGGTGCTATAGTTTTCTGTTAGGGTGAGAGAGAGTACTAAATTATCTCCAAAGCTAATGCCCTGCCAACTCTTAACTACATATATACTTTTCTTTGGTTCACTTTCCCCCTTTTATTCTCAGAATAAAAACTGCAGTGTTTATGAAGTTCTTGGATTTGAGTGAGTTTGATTTTCATATGAGTAATGAGAGAAACATGCAAGCAAAAAACAAAAAACAACTACTACAAAAAACCAGATCCATCAGCATGATACACTCTTACAAGCAGAATGAGAAAAGTAGCTTTTGAGGTAGCTGCATGAAATTTTAGCCAAGACAGCACAAGGCTTACAGATGGCATGAGGCATGCTAAAGGAAAACAAAGGTTCAATAAAGCTGCTCTACTCATTGGCTTACCGCTCTGTACATGATCTGTCTGGCCAAGGAAGATTGAAAGACATTCTATAGCAAATCAAGGTAGAGGACAGAACAAAATGATTATAAAAAAAAATGCAATAGCTTTAAAAAAAAATATGGTTAATCAGTTTTTCTAAGTCAGAGATGTATACTGTTAAGAAAACATTCAACCATCCCAAGTACAAAGAAAAATGAAGAAAAGTCAGTTTTAATACTTTAAACAAAGACAGCAGTCTTTTCAACTTATGATTAACACTAGTCTATATGAGTGTATTTTAACATAAAATTTTAATTGTTCATGCTGCAAAATGTTGTAATAATAGTACTGCAATTCAAAAACACCAAAAGAGATTTTATAGAGCAGATAAAACTTTATTGAGCAAACATCTGTCAGGACTGATAACATGTTTCAACAATTATCCTTATTAGATAAGGTACAATTTTTGGATTAGCAAACCCCCCCCCACTATTTTTTTGCTATGTACAAAAAGGGAATAAGTATACTTTTGTATGCATAGGTACTATCCTTAATAAAGGGACAAAGAACAAATTCCTGACATTCAGTTCCTAAAGTCAAATATTTCAATGTTCCTAGGACACTATAAGATATAAGAATGAAATTAAATACTATAACACATTTCCAAAATCAGGCTTGCCTAGAAGCAAACTCTGTGTTAAAAGGTTAGTTTTAGTATAGGAACAAGGAATGATCAATTAGACTAACACATGGAAAAATAAAAACTCACATACATTAATAATGAGAAGTAGTTTAACAGACATCCTAAAACTAGCTTATCAATTGTTAGTCATGTTTCCTATTTGTCACTGGAAAAATGAAGTTTGCTTATATTTGTGAACAAAATTGTATGAAGATTTGAACTTAAGAAAGTGGGATTCTGCTGTATTTAGTATAACCAAATTGTCTAGGTTTTAAATTCCTGGAGCAGAGGAAGAAGTTCCTGTTATAGATCACTGCATTTCGGAGATGATGCCCCATTTATTTGCTATTTGGAAAGCAGCTACAATTTAATTGTAATACATATAGGGAAACAGTTTTTTAATGAATAGCAAAAGGGGCAGTTTCGTTATTTGCATCTTATTCTTTGCAGTGGAAAAGGAGAAAAGAATCTTTATAGTCAAATTTTATAATAATAAAGTACTTCCTATAATTATAGTGAACACTATGAAATAATCTGACAGAAAATATACTTTTTGATTCTTTTCTAGAACACTTTCTATTCAATTAACATTAACTCACAGTAAGGCACATCTCTTTAGTTTTACTCATAAAGTCACACTATTTAACAAACTCACCGGTCCACAGGAGTTGATGTATTCTCAATAAAACTGATAACTTTTTCCCTGACATTAACCGATTTTGTCTTCAAAGCCACAGTCATTTTATTTACTAAAGATTTCATTCCTCTATCATTTGAGCCATTAGAAGATTCACCCTGAGGAACAAGAACACAGATGGATTAACTGCTCTCTCCAAACAATCAGCAGACATATTACTGCTAAAGATTATTCACACGTTATGGACTGAATTATATCACCACCAATTTATATGTTGACGACCTAACTCCTAGTACATGTTGGAATGTGATTATATTTAAAGATGGGCTTATAAGAAATAATTACAGTTAGATCATGTTAAGGTGAGCCCTAATCCAATCCTTATAAGAAGGAAAGGCATGGTGGCCACCCACAAGCCAAGGAGAAAGGACTTATTATAAATCAAAATTGCCAACACCTCAATCTTAGACTTTTAGCCTCCCAAACTATAACGGAATAAATTGTGTTGTTTTAACTACCTAGTCTATACTATTTTGTATGGCAACACTAGCAAAGTAATTACTAGGTGAAACTATTTTTAAAATGTAAAGAATAAAGGAAAATTAGAATATAATTGCAATACATGTGTGTATGGAGTTTGAAATCACCTCTTCTACTCTGTAAGAAATAAAGTTATAGGGCTAGGGTTGTGGTTCAGTGGTAGAGTCTAGCATGTGTGAAGCACTGGGTTGGATTCTCAGCACCACATATAAATAAATGAACAAAATAAAGGTCCATCAACAACAAAATTTTTTTTTTTTTTTTTTTTTTTTTTTTTGCGGTGCTGGGGATCGAACCCAGGGCCTTATGTTTGCAAGGCAAGCACTCTATCGACTGAGCTATCTCCCCAGCCCAACAAAAAATTTTTTAAAAAAAGTTACTGATCTCTAATTCAGACTAGTCTACAAAAATAAGAAAAAATATAATCAAACTAGTATTTATGATGCTAAATGTTTAAACATTTATTCCTTGTATATTTTTGCTTTTTAAAACATCCCCAATTAGGCTTTTAATTTTGGAAGAAAGGTTATTCTGATATACTTAATGTAAATAAGTGTGAGTATAATTTTGTATCCTTTCATAGATTAGCTCATATATACCCTAGAGAGCAATATGATAATGGTCGTCAAACATTTAAGTGATCCAATCTTTTGTCCATTAATTCCTCTTCAGAATTTATAGAAAAGAAACAATTAGAAAGTGCCAAAAGATTTACATATTGTTTTATGATACTTCAAAATGTTTTAAAATGCTAGAAAATATTTATATATTTAGTGAAAAGAAAATAAAACTATATCAACTGTTAGAGTTTTAAAATAAAATACTAATATACACATATAAAAATAAATACACATATATAACAAAAAATTGATGGAATTATTTCAAAATATGAAAGGTGATTATCCCTGACAATTACAGGTGATTTTTTCTTCTTTATACTTTTCTCATTTACATATGATGCTACAGTGTACATATTTTACTTTCATTTTTAGCATAAATAAGTCATTAACTACACAAAAGTCCATGTTTCTAATTCTATACCTAAATCAAAACTAATTAAACTGACTATGGAAATTATTTGGTACTTTTGAATAGAATACATTATGGTAGTTTCTACAATGCCCTCAATTAGTGTTTTCAAATCTGAAGACAGAAGCTTCAAGATAAAGACTATCCACAATAATTCTAAGGATTTTGATAAGCAATATTTTGATCAAATTATTCTACTTTTATGATTAAATAATCATGGCATATGCAAATATATCACTATAAAAATCAACTGTTGGTGTTTGTAGTAGAAAAAGACTAAAAGCAAAGTAAATATTCAACGATATCAACTGAATATTCAAGGATATCAACTGAATAAATTATTGATATATCCATACAACAGAATACTATTTAACTTTTCAAACAAAGACCTCTTGCATACCTAGAGGATCAAGGTAAAAATAAAATTCTCAAAGAAGACTTATCTGCTGAAGATGACAGTAAGTTGCTTTGATTTGTATGGCTGAAGATAAACCTCAATATATCTAGGAAGTTCAATTTTTATAGTAACTACTATTAAAGGTTTGGTCAAGGTACTACATATGCACTTTTTCATTTAATCCTTAAATTATCTTCAAGTCCTCCTTATGAAGAAGGTTCTGTTATTATTAACTCTATTGCATAGGTAGAAAAAATATAATTGAAAGATCCTGCTGGAGATCATAAAGAAAGTTAAGTTATGGAGATGAAAACGGAACCCAGGTATGGCAGTCCAAATTAGTAACCACAAACCTGTACTACACTTCTCTATTTCTGTTTTAAAGAGTAAATGTTAGATAGGTGACTTTTATTTGTTAAGAAAATGATTTAGTGACATCTAATTCAACTGATGTGAGATACTAAAAAAGCACAAAAGACTTATTACCCAAATATTTCCAAATTAGAAGAGAAAAACACATTTATCTACTATGGCAGAACCCCTGAAGTAATGTTCATCTCCATAACTAAATATCAAATATAAAAGGACTGGCAATTGTTTCCCATCTTCCTTTGGCTAGTCCAATCTCACATGTGAATTTAGACTGAAGTTCTAATCATATAAGTCTGGTGGGGAAGGGTACAGACAATAATGTTCAGGAGATATAAATAGGAGACCCAATATACTGCTGGCCCAAACTAACTAAAAGATTCCTGAAACCAGCTCACTTAAGAGTTCTAGCTAGCTTAGCTGTGCAGGCTTACTCCATCATTTCATTAACCTTGCAAAAATATGACTCCTCATTATTTGCGTCTTAAATATTTTTACATCATTTCTGTTATGATGGGAGTTTAGCAGTAAATGATCTTCACTGCAAATTATTAAAACTCTCATGACATATTCCACACACACACTTACATCAACAGAATTGATACTGCTCCTTGAACCTGAAGTACTAGCAATCCAATGGCCATATCCATTTTCTGGTCCATCCACATTAATGTCTGCCAGGTGCTGCTGCAGTGCTAAACAAGAAAAACAAAACACAACAAAACCTGAACTATGAACACTTCTGGAAAGATTCATTACCAGATATAATAAATATGTCACAGCTGAGTAAAAAAAGATTAAAGGACATAATCATGAATATTTCTTTTCAGTTCTTCCATAAAGGAATAAAGAATCCTGGGCTACAGCAAACCTCCTATTCCTCCTTTTCAAAGCTCCCTGTACAGAAATAACTTTTTTAATTGTCCCTAAAGGTGATGATAACTATATAGTCTTTGTTTTCCTCTTTGGAAACTAATCTCTCCAGTATTAACAGATAACCTCTTCAACAATTTTATGACATAAAAGATCAACAGAAAACCTATGAAGGCTTTGTTATATCATATATCACTAATCAATTTTCCAATAATTAAGAACAGTTATAGAAAGATATTCTTAGTTAAAAAAAATTAAAGTTTAAAAAAGTTTCTAAAATCTACAGTTTACTATAAAATAATGCTTTTCAGATACTTTTGAGAATTATAAGCCTAATAAGCAATTCTGTATCATGTTATCAGGATACTTAATGAACACCACTGGGCATAAATTCAACACTTGTTCAACACTACTTATTAATCCCTTTGTAGGTAACTCTGGGTATGAACTTCATAAGGTAGTTATGAGGTCATGAAATATAGAAGATAATCATAATCCTTATTAATATCAACAAAGACTCAAGAGCAAACAGATCCTAATTTACCAAAAACTCCAAATTATAGCATAAAACTATTTTAGGTCAGAACTTACTTCTAGTAAGACTCTCATAACTAAATCCCAAGATTCTATTTACTTTCAACATGTACTGATTTGATCCTATCATTAATTTGCCCCAGTATTTATAATTCCATACTTTTATGATACCTCTTTTCCTAATATAAGGCAGGCTTCTTTTCAAACCTTTTTATACTGACCTACATCTTCATAAATTCTCAAATATTTGCCTGCAAAGACTTTGAAATTTGGCAATCATTTTACTATACTAGATTGCCAGGTATTAATCTGCAAATTTGAAAACATCAATTTATTTATTTTATTCCTCCGTCAATATTTTTTTAACCAGCTAATACCTTGAAGTAGTTCAAAAATAATATGATAAAATGCTTAAATACCACATACCTAAAAAGGGTATACTGTGAAAAGTGTTACTCCAACTATTTTCCCACTCCTATCAAATCCTGCTTCTTCACAGGGGCAAATAATATGGGCAATTTTTCACATACTTTTATAATACTATATTTTGGAGGCGCTGGGGACATAGCTCAGTGGCACAGTGCTTGCCTACCATAAATGAGGCCCTGAGTTTGATTCCCAGCACAATACACATGTGTGTACATGTGTATATGTACATGTGTGTATATATAGATATATATATGTTTTAGAAACACAAGTTAATTAAACACATTTTCCTAAATAGTCCTTCACCCAACATTCATTTATTTCAATTGCCTATTATGTTTGTTATCCATATGCCCTGCTGGCTGTGTCTTTTCTGAAAAAGTAAATGACTGAAGAAAGTCTATCCAATAATTAATTTGGTTACTTCAAATAAGCTTTGCTGACAGTCATTACAATTTTCTCTGAAAACTGGAGGTGAAGAAATTAACAAATTAAAACCTTACCCATAAATCCTCCACTGGCAATACTCACATATTCCTTATTTTTCTGTAATGAAAGATAAAATTATTCCAAAATGCAATTTAATTCAAATAAAATTTCAGACAGTTCTAAAACATTGACAAATGCAATATATAGACTTTATTTTTTCTTTGACATTCTGGACTTTGGCCTGGAAACTATTCATTTACGTGTGTATTATTATAAGGTCTGGTGCTAGGATAGGAAAAAGAGTACACTTTCAGGGGCCAGGAAGATAGCTCAGTCGATAGAGTGCTTGCCTTGCAAGCTCCAAGGCCCTGGGTTCGATCCCCAGCACCGCAAAAAAAAAAAAAGGACAACTTCATGGATATGAGCAGGACTGTGATTTTACTCATAATATAGTTCCAATAGTGCAAGAGTCAAAGCAAATTTTAAACAAATGGTTTTTAGGATGGAATGAAAGTGTAAGATTTAAAAATGTTTTATCCTTAATAAAAATGTAACATTAAAAAATACTGTAGCTAATTATGAAAAAGAAATGACAGAATGCTGCCATTTTATAAACTACTAAGAATATAATGGATCTAACTAATGACAAAAAAAAAAAAAACAAAAGAAGAGAAAAAAAAACTTATGTAAAGACAAATTAAAGAGGTTATTTTTAACAAATATATGGAAGGGGAAAAATCAGAAATGAGAAACCTGTAAATTAAAAGAGCTTTTTTGGATCTTAAAAAATCAGGGAAACTTGATGCCAGGCACAGTGACGCACACCTATAATTCCAATGGTTCTGGAGGCTAAATCAGGAGGATCATGAGTTCAAAGCCAGCCTCAGCAAAGAAAGGTGCTAAGCAACTCAGTGAAACCCTGTCTCCACATAAAATACAAAATAGGGCTGGAGATGTGGTTCAGTGGTTGAGTGCCCCTGAGTTCAATCCCTGGTACCAAAAAAAAAGAAAAAAAAGAAAATCAGGGAAACTTGAACGCTAATTAGAATTTTTTCATAGAATTTGGGTCTCCCACTTAGCAATCTGTTAAGTTCACAATATTCCAAATCCTGTCAAATACCTTGTCCCTTCTTTTTCAAGGATTCTTTCAAGGACCTTTCCTTTAGAATAATTATCACAAACCAGATTCCTATTAAAAAAAAAAAAAATCACTAATACTAATCAGGTGTTTTGAGGATAATAATCAAACATCAGAAGAATAAATGGCTAATTGCATAAATAAATATGCATGTATATTTTATTTATTCAATTGAAAATGGAAATATGAAAATGAATTATACAGCTACCGTAAAAATTATTAAAGCATAAAAAGTCATAAAGAATACAACAGGATAATCCAGAAATAGATCCTGATGCACAGAGGAATTTGGTATAATAAGAAAGTGGTAATTCAAATTTCTAACGTAATTGGTTTGCTATCTGGAAAAAAAAATTTATTCCCTACCTCACCTCTTTTTTGGAGGTGCTGGGGATTGAACCCAGGGCCCTGTGCATGAGAGGCAAGCCTTCTACCAACTGAGCTATATCCCCAGCTCCCCTACCTCACTTATTAAACAAAATAAATTCCAGATGGTTCAAGAATTAAAACATAAAAAACAAATCATACAAACATGTGAAAAAAATCTGGAAAAGACCAACATTCTTGGCAAGACACAAAACCAAGAAGCTATGAAGAAAAATACAGAAAATCTGACCATATAAATAAAAGTTAAAAATTAAGCAAATTTCTGCAAGGTGATAGCAATAACAGAGCAAAATAAAATAATCTACGTCAGCATACCTGTAAAAAGTGTGCGAGGACCATGTTCATATACATGTCTTCTTCCTCCCTGCCACTACCCATAAAACAGAGGTGTTCCCCACCGGCTATGGAGCCAGACTCAATGGACTGCTTCTGTGCTTCCAGCAAGGACTTTACTGACTGTGCAAACTCGGATGGATTCTGGAGCATCTAGACAATTTTTAAAAATTAAAACTTGGCAAGTCTGTGTTTTTATATGTAAGTGCAAAAGTTGAAGTATTTTTCCAGAAAAGAAAAGTCAACATTTAAAAGACCACCATGAAAACAATGGAAAAAGAAAAGACTATTACAAGTAAAATCCCTAGGATAAGATAAATGTCTAAATGCATACATAATACATTGAAACAAATGCTGAATGTTCACAGAAAGATTAAATTATACATGCATACAAACACACACACAAATACTGCCCTACTACAGAAATATTTGTTGTGTCTTATATAACAAACAACTACCTACAGTAGGCTTAGGTATCAAGGCAAAAAGAGTTTAACATTGAGCAGAGGAGTCCATGACTAAAAAATGGGTCAAACCAGCTCTATTTTTGTTTACTGGGCAAATCTGTGTTATTTCTTAGAGGACCGTCAGAAATAGCAGAAGCATTTATTTATCAACACTACTTTGGGTACCAGAGACACAAGAATAAAAAAAATCTCTCTTACCCTCAAGGAAACAAGTATGCCAATAACTACAAAAAATTTTTTAAAGTATTATAATGGTGCTACATTAAAAAGTACAATAAAATCCAATAAAATAGTGGACAGATCATACAGAAAAGCAACTTCTTTAAAAGATGAAAGAGTATTCCACTAATAATTACAACTATTTTTCACCCATCATTTCTGGTAAAAAAAAAAAAAAAAAAAAAAAAATTGATAGTTTCTAATAATGCTGATGACATAAAACAATCCCCATTTAGAGTTGTGAAATATAAGGTAGGTCAGCCTTTTTAAAAGGCAATTAGGTGCCAGGAGTGGTGATACATGCCTGTAATTCCAGCAACTCCAGAGGCTAAGGAAGGAAGAAGTTTGAGGCCACCCTAGGAAACTTACCAATACCCTGTCTCAAAAAAAAAAAAAAAAAAAAAAGTAAAGAGGGCTGGGGATGTTAACTCAGTGGTAAAACACCCCTGAGTTAAATTCTTACTGAACGAATGAATGAATGAATAAATAAGTAAATGGCAATTAAATGGCTGTTAGTAGGATTTATATGCCCATATCCCTCAACACAACAATTTTACTTTTAAGAACCTATTTTACAGAAATATTTGCCCAAGTTCACACAGTAAGTATAAGGATATTAACTGCAGCATTGTTTTTTAACAAGAAAACTGAAAATAACCCAAATGTACATATCAGGTAATAAATATGTGGTAATAACATTAATTATATCAATAATATAATAACATTACATCTGTACAATGGACCACTATGCAGCATTAAAAGTAAAAATAAATACACTCAAATGGAAAGATCTCCAAGAAATAGGTAAAGAGAAAAAGCAAGTAACAAAACAAAAAATAGGTAAATACATATTAAAAGTTTAGATTAACAAGCTGATAACAGTGGTTAACTCAGGATATTCTTTGAAAAACTTTTTAATTCAATTATTAATGAAACACTGGAATAAATTTTTAAAATAAGCATAAGAGAGAAATCAAGGAAGAGAAAGATAAAGAGTTTACATAAAGGATATGAGCATGCTAGGATGGGCTTTTTCATTTACAATGTCCAAAACTCTCTGAGTTCTTCTACCTCCATTTTTTGTTAGCTTCCTCTCAACACCATCTAGGCCCTTCTATACTTCCTTTTAGCCTCAGAATCAATTTCTTTAGACAAGGTGAAAAGTAGAAGGGTGGACTGCATATTTAGCATGGGGTTTATTTCCCCACTACTCTGTTTTCCCTAACCCTGAGGCTCTAATGACCCCAGAACAACTTAAATGATGTCAGTCTCAGTTCTACCAATGACACTACACTCTGACAAGATTTAATTACTTACCTTATCTACTCTTTCAATTGCAATGACTCTAGAACAGCAATTATAATAACTGAGCACTTCACATGCCAAATATTAACTTTATTAAAAATGAGTTTGTTATATACATAAGTATATATGATAAAAAATGGCTTATGGAAAAACCTTTTACAAGTCTCACCCATTATAATAAGAGCTAATATTTACAGAGTACTTACCAGGTGCAAGGCACTATGCTAAATGCTCTACAGGTAATTCATAGTAGGTTTAGAATTTACTGACATAACAATGGTAAGCAACAGTAAGCCATACTTAACAGTTTTCATTTATCCTTTATGATGCTAAAAGAGTGCACTGGGTAAAAAGTAAATCTGAGACCAACATTTCTTCTAAGAGCAGAGACTCCCTTCTTAAGCAAAAAGAAACATACCCGATCTGGGACATAAATATTAACTTATGAAATAAAGAAAAAAGTTACTTCCTCTCTTATGAAAAATTTAACTAGCATTTATACTAACCAGATCTGAATCTAAATGGAAAGCAGTTGATAAATGCCCGGCATTATATTGTTCTGCAGGACGGCAATCCACCACAAAGAATCGGACTCCTTCCTAAAAGGAAAACATTTGCTGTACTGGAATTTGCCAAGAGGTTCACATTCCACAATTTAACAGTAACAAAATTACAGTAAACAAAAGGAGGGAAAAGTTTACATTAGAAAAAAAAAAATCTCACACAGAATTAGAGGATTCGATTTGTGTAGACATAAAAAAATACTTTTATTCATTTTGAACAAAATTTTAAATTGTTTAAATTTATTGTTCTTGACTCAAAAGTCTTAAAATATTTCCCAAAGGAATACTGGTTTGAGTTATATTATAAAAGTAATTATATTGAAATCTGACAATTTATAAATTTATATCACATAAATATTATATAAACACAAATCCAGATACACTTATTTTTGCAAATAAGTTCACAAACTTATCAATAATTCAATTCAGGTAAAAACTAAATATCTTTCTTGGATATGGGGGAGGGTTCTACAAAGCTAGTTTAAACTGAAAAAGTTTATATGTATCTCTTTAACCTGAAATACATGTTTTCTTTATAATATTAGTTCTAATAAGAAAAGCATGTGATGCATATCCATGTTTAGAGCAGTCCAATTCACAACAGTCAAATGATAGAACTAACCTAGCTGACCATCACCGGATGGACAGATAAGGAAAATGTGGTCTATATACACAGTGGAGTTTTATTCAATCTAAAAACAAACACGAAATTATGTCTTTTGCAGGAAAATGGATGGAACTTGAGAACATTATGTTAAGCAAAATAAGCCAAGCTCAGAAGGTCAAGTGTCATATATTTTCTCTCATACGTGAAGCTAGAGAGGTAAAAGGAAAAAAAAAGGTGGAGGGATCTCATGAAAATTTACAGAAAATCTGTAGACTAGAGAAAGGGACCAGGAAAGGAAGGGAGGGAAGGGAAAGGAGGAATATTGGGAAATGATACTGGCCAAACTATACTGTCATATGGTGTGCATGTATGAATATGAACAATAAATCCCACCATTATGTGCAACTATAATGCACCAATAAAAAAAAGTGGAAAAAATATTTGAGATGCTTATAGTTTTAAAATTCTGAACCATAGTACAATTACAACAAGAAGTCCAACTGAGATGTGAAAAAGGCCTGTCTTCCGGTATCTGTTTTCTCTACTGACAAACTTTGGAAACATATCCCACCTTCCAAATACAGATGCCCAAAGTTAACTGTGGCACTAAGTGATTAACAGTACATACTGAAAAATATTACTGGTCAAACTGGCTCACTGGATTTTCATTACAATTATCATGGACCAAAAGTTAACAAATGATCATAAATTTTCACTTGCTAGCTTTATGGCATTCAACCACGTAATTCAATTAGCTCTATAATGACCCAGAATTTAACCATTAAGCGCTAAAGTCACTCTTATACAATGCCACAATCAGTTGCTTTGCCAAAATATGAAAACGGATTTGGCAATTTATAAAAATTTGTGTCAGGAATGACAAAAAAAATTGCTGACAATTATAATAGCAGACAAGCTAGCAGTTTAAAAAATGATCAGCTGGACAGAAGATTCAACACGCTAATTATTCAAAATACTAAGAAAGCCATATTGTTGTAGTAAATTATTTTGTGGGAATCAATGAACAAGGAGGAAGTGTGGGTTCCTTCTTTCTTTCCTTCTTTATTTCTGATGCTAGGGATTGAACTTGAGGCCTCATTCAAGTTAAGCACGTGCTCTACTCCTGAGCTGTATCCCCAATCCCAGTTCCTCATATTTAAAAGGTATAGTACACTGCTGGTGGGACTAAAAATTGGTGCAACTACTCTGGAGAACAGTGTAAAGATTCCTGAAAAAACTTGGAATGGAACCACCATTTGACCCAGTTATCCCACTCCCTGGTATATACCCAAAGGACTTAACATCAGCATTCTACAGAGACACAGCCACATCAGTTTATAGTAGCTCAATTTACAATAACTACGCTATTGAACCAATCTAGATGACCTTCAAAAGATGAATGGATAAAGAAAATGTGGTATAAATACACAATGGAATATTATTCAGCCATAAAGAATAACTTTATGACATTTGCCAGTAAATGGATGGATCTGGAGACTGATGACAAGTGAAATTAGTCAATTCCAGAAAACCAAAGGTCAAATGTTCTCTCTGATATGTGCAGGCTAACCCACAATAAAGGAGAGTGGCAAGGGGAAGAATAGTATAGATTAGATAATGGAGAATAGAGGGAAGGGAGTTGGGATAGGAAAAGACACGACAGTGGAATGAATCTGACAATTTTCCTATGTACATATATGAAAGTATCACAGTAAATCCCATCATGATATACAGGGACAAGAATGGAATCTTAACTAGAATAAGATATATTTCATGCTTGTATAATTTTATCAGAGTGAATTCTACTGTTATGTATAACTAAAAAGAACCAATAAGTAAAATAAAAGGCAGAGTAAGCTGACAAATGGATTTCCTTTACTTACCCCCTGCAGCTGATTTGCTTGAAGGATCTCTGACACTGAAATGGCCAGACAAAGAGCCTGACTCAGATCTGCATCATCATCCTTAATTCCCAACAAAGTACTACCAAAGAGATGATGATTATCCTATTCAAAGAGAAATTTTTAAACACTATCAAGAAAAATCAACATCAAAATTTCTTCCTAGTCTTATTAAACCAATATGTGAAATAATTATGTAACAAACTTGAGTCCTATGATTTTTAAAACTTATCATTATATATTCTCAAATCTTACAGGCTAAAAGATACAAAAAGATCACAAAGTCCCTGCTAGATTCACACAGAGTCAAAGACTTAAGAAGAAAAAATGTTCTACATAGCTTTTCTATACTTAAATATAGTTAAATATTAAATTTTAGGAGTAGGGGATATAGCTCAGGGGTAGAATGCTTGCCTAGCATGTGTGAGGCCCTAAGTTCAAGCCCCAGTATGGGGAAAAATTTTAATGTTTGCTCATTACTTTTCATGTCTTCATGTAATAAAAACAAGAAATCTGAGAGAAATAGCATAAATTATGTAATACAATAATGTAGTATGGTCTAATTTTCAACTACTAGTGTGGATTATTTACTATGTTTACTCTCACTGAAAAAGAGTAAGATTTCTCTTTCACCCAGTATGTTAAGCCACTATTCGATCACCTGACTTACCCAAGATTGTTGGAAATTAAATGATCTACATAAGAAAATTATTAAAATAGCTTAAATTAGTCCCTAGAATTAATATTTTAACAGATTATGCTTGAGGAAATGTTCTCAAAAGGTTAACAGTTAACTGTACCTGCCATCTAAGACACAATATACTGAACATAGTTTAACCTCATTTTAGTGACATGCTGACTACCTACTGGGAATTATGTGGCAGAATGCTTAAGAAAAAGAAAAAAAAAAGACATCAATAATTTCATATGTCACTGAGATCATGACAAGCCTGTGTGCTTCTAATCTGGTGTCCTTTATTTTTTATTTTACTTTAGTTTTTTGGTCTTTTATTAAAAGCACTTGTTTATTAGTCTAGGTCTCTTAAATGACTATCTGTTTAAAAAACAGCTCTGTATTGCTAAAGTTGTCCAAGGCTAAACTCCAGAAAAAGGCAAAAATCTGACTCCGTCTGATTTTTGTATTACAATTTTTGAAGTCACAAAACTACTAATTTAAGAAATATGTCAGTTAATTTTCTCATGGTCAGAAATAACTAATAATCAGAGCAAAGGTAACATGGTTTCCATTATCTTTTTAAATCTATTTCTTCATATTTACAGTGAAAAATCCACAAAATGCAATGTAAAAAGAAAAGAACTTAAAGGATTTTTGCTGAAGTGGATACAAAATAAATAATAAGTGTACAAAATGTGAAATCTTTTAAAAGAGTAGGTCATTTCTTATTTTTTACCTTCCTAAAAGAAGCTGGTGTTTTACTGCAATAATACTGTGCCAGAGAGAAAAGGTCTTCTATATCTTCTAGATTCAAACTGGATGGAGTATTTTCCAAGAACTCTAAAACGTGATTACAGATATGACAATATTTAATAAACTGAAAAATACAACAATTAGTAATATTCAAGTTCAAAGCTAAAGGAGCATCAACATAATAAATACTACATAAATGGAATTTCAACAGTGATGCTTTTAAAGCTGCTTGTGGAAAAATTAATTTCCCTAAAGGAGCTTAAACTGTTGATATAATTCTATAAGTGAAGGGTAGTAAGATAATTAAATTCATTAGCCTTAATTAGAATTCTCTGAGTTATTCAACAAACACATATAAAATGTCAAGGCCCTTAAATATGAATAAGTCATTACTTCAACTTACATAAGAAAATAAAAACAAATCATAAAAATATAAGATAAACATATATATAGTACCAAATACCAGGAAATAAAGAGAAGTGACTATCTTTGTATGGGTGCTAACCTAAGGAGAACCCAAAAGGAAAACCAGGTTTCACAATGGAGATTGTAAACTGAGTACTGAAAAGGTACATTAACGAAGGGTTGGGGAAGGAGAGACAGGGACATTCTATTTGAATACTGAAACCAAAGAAATAGTATATGGAAAAAGACTGAAAATATATTACAGAATGAATGAGAATGACAAAATGAGGTAAAACAGTCTTTAAGATCTCTAACTAGAGAGTGCTCTAGCCTAACCTCCCAAATTTATGGATGAGGAAACAGAGTTTCAGAGAGATTAAGTGACCACAAATATTGTCTCCACATTAAATAATACTTACGAATAACTTCTTCTTTGATGTCTGACTCGTGTGTCAAAATAACTTCTCTATAAAAGGGAATCAAATGAATTTGAGTCAAATATTAACAGAGCACCCTGAGAAAAAGGGGGGGAGATCTAACCAATTTGATACTTACTTTGCATTCACAAGGATAATTAACATTAAAAAATAAATAAAAAATGGATCTGCTTGTTGTAGATATCCATCCCATATTGCTTGAGTGACTTCAATGGAACAGTAACACGCAAAAAGGCTTCCAAGCTGTAATCAGGAAATGCAATATAAGACATAAACCACTGGAGCTGAATTGTTCTTTTAAAAATACTGCAGCAAATGAATAAGTAATATTACATTGAATTATCTGCACCTGATATTTAATGTGTGCCTTAATTTTACTATATGAAATCCAAAGGCAGGACATGTATGTTCAAGGGACAATGGGCCACCTTAATAGCTGTGTGAGTTACAGCACATCACTTAACCTCTTTGAAGCTTCCATTTCTACTTCGGCTTTAAAAAAAGGAATACTATTATCCATCTCCTACCACTTTTGTGAAAAGAGAGATAATTAATCTAGAATATCCAAAGTAATTAATGTACATTTATTTGCCTTAGCATAATAAATAGTATAATTACCTATCAAGCTCTGTAAGGGAAACTAGCAAAATTATTAATTACAGTACAGTATTTAACTTATAAAAAATAGTGAGGTTCAAACATAGAACTTAAAAGCACCTAATGTAATTTTAACAGGAATATAAATGTGATTTGTTTCCAAAGTTTATTTGTAAATCATTTCAAATAGATGAGATAAAATTCATATCATTTAGTAGATTTCAGCTCTGTGGTTGTGTATTTCAAATAAAAAAGTTCCTTTATAAGTATTTCTACAGCTCAACTGTGTTTTAAATTGCATGAATTCAGTAATATTTTTAGGTTACTAAATTTTCATTAGATTCAGAAACAATTCCATCTAAAGGATTATTTATAAAAATCTTTAATAGCTAAAGGGAGCTTATGGGAACACATATATTTAGTACATACTTTTGTGCTAGATACTAAACTACTGTCATGTTCTTACTTCTAAATTCTCAAAACAGGCTTGTAAAGTAGTCATTTTCTTTCCATTTTACAGGCACTAGGTTTAGATGAAATAACTTTTCCAAACTTAAAGAGCTAGTGAGTGGTAGTGTTGGGACTAGGAAAAAGGCCTGAGACTCCATAGCCCACGTAATCACCATTACACTCAACCACAGGGCTTTTAAAGTACAAAATGCTAATTCATTTTGTTGTTTAAAAAATTATTATTACAAATACAGATTAGAAGACATAGAGAATAATAATATACAGTTATCTTTAAATTCAGCTCAACTAAAACTACCATTGCATTGCTTACAATAATGGTTTCTCTTGATTTAGGAATTACTTTAAACTGCTTCCTTTTTGTGATTAAAAAAAGAGTTTCATTTCACAATATGATAATACTAGCAACAATGAACTCTTTGGGCTGGGCATGGTGGTGTATGTCTATAATCTCAGCAACTCAGGAGGCTGAGGCAGGCAAAACTTTGGGAGGATTTAATAGCAACACATGAAACCCAGAGAAGCTACAATTTGTAAGTATTTTACTATTTTAACTAAAGTGACAAGACATTGGCCAAGAGAGAACTAAGGAATAGACTACTGAGTGGTGGTGCTGGTTTGAAATGTAATGAGTCCAGAAGTTAAAAGAACAGATTCTCTAATTTCCATTTCCTGGTTGCTAACTCATCCCATCATCTTCTGAGACAGAAGATATTATTATTATTATTATTTTACAGATTGAGGAAATTGAAGTTCAGAAGGTTAAGTGTCATATCACATAGTTAATAGGTGTTAAAAATGGGATTCTTCCTAAAGAAGAGTTAATTAAGATATGATCAAAGAATATGCTCAACTTTTTAATAGTCTTGTTGCTTTAGAAACATCTTTCAGGTAATAGAGCAGTTCTCAAATTGTTGTGTGAGGACTTTGGAAATTCCCAGACTCTATATTTACTGGGGAGTCTATAAGATCAAAATTATTTTCATAACAATATTTGACTTTTATTGGCCTATTTCATAATTATTTCCTCAAAAATGAGCAACAGAAGTCTCTGAGAGCTACACGATATCATGACAGATTGAATAAAGAAGCAGTTATATGAATTCACCTGTCTTTGTTTTAGCCAAACAGTAAGGAGATTTGTAAAAATATAAAACAATGCCACTACTCTAATTTTCATTTGGAAAACATAGCTGTTTTCCATTAAAAATAGGCTAGTCATTTTAATATGCAATGAATTTATCACTACTCTTAAATGAACTAACAAGTGAATATTTAAAATGCCTTAGTTTTACTTTCTCATCAACATACTCCATATAAACAATGGATCATCAATACATTTTAGCAGTATAAGAGGTCCTAAGACCAAGGTTTGAGAACCACTTGCTTCCCTTTGAAAATATCAATAACCAAGAATGAAGCACTGAATTTACTTTCACATTGTTTCACACTAACAATTTGATAATCTTAAGTAATTTTCCTTGTGACTGTTTACCAGTCCTTACATACACTATAAACAGTTTAAATACATTTAAGCTTTTTGTTTGTTTGTTTTTCTATTAGGGATTGGATCCAGGGGCACTTAACCACTGAGCAACATCCTCAGCACCCCCCTTTTAAAATTTTTAGTTGTAGATGGACATAATACCTTTATTTTATTTATTTATTTTTATGTGGTGCTGAGGATTGAACCCAGTGCCTCACATGTGCTAGGCAAATGCTCTACCACTGAGCTACGACCCCAGTCGCACTCAGACCTTTTTATATTTTATTTTGAGATAGGATCTTGCTGAGTTGCTGAGGCTGATTTTGACCTTGCAATGCCCCTGCCCCAGCCTCTGGAGCTGCTGGAATTATAGGCATGCACCATGCACCTAGCTAAGACATATAAGGTTTTTAATTGAACTGATGTAAATAATATGTTTACATATATTATATGCATATATTTGTGAAAATATGTATTAAATACATTGCTATTAGTATGAGTATAGATATAAATTAATACATGATATGCATTTATACTAAATACATAGTAGTTATATTTCTGCATATGTATAAAACAAAAAGGCTAAACTTCATATCAAATAATCTGAACTAACAAAAGTAAATAGCAAAGAAAGTTATTATGAAGTGCTAATAATTTTATTTATTTGGTTTAGGTAATAATTATCTATACTTTTTCCTTGAAAAAATACTACCTCACTATAGTTTTATATAAACTATTTTTCATTAAGTGTTCCTACTTTCACTTTATTACCCAGTTGAGTGCATAGGAGTCTGGAGTAATTTTCTTTGTATCAAGAAAAGAACAAAGCTCAGGCTCATGGTACTGGATGAGTAATCGGAAGAGATGAAATGGTCTTCCCTTCAGGGAACAATCCCTAGAAGACAAAAGATGTTTTTTGCATTAATAGGTATGAAATGATCACATCAGTAATCAGTATTGCAAGACCCACCTCCTCTCCCTAACCCTAGAATATCTGAACAACACAGCATCTGTAGCAAGCCTACCTGACAGAACCAGAGTTCAGTTACCTGACATGACAAAACCTCAATATGCCTGACATGACAAAAGTTCACAGTAGTTCAACAGTCACTTTAGGGAGATTCTCTCCAGGTGAACCCAGGTAGCACTCAAGTGAGAGGACTATAGGAATCACTGAAACAGCACTTAGGTTATTGTGAAAGGTCAGAATCCCAAAAGGTCTGTAGTCTTGAAGAAATTTTGCCCTTGCTTCCCTAACAAGTAAAAAAGGAAACTCCTAGAGAGGTTTTAGGTTAGCTCCAAAGAAGTGCATATACTCCATTAGGAATTTCCTTTAGTAATGGTGAAGTCTGAAATAACCACAGATAAACATTTCAGAATAATAAACTGAAGTCTTAGAAACTGTCAAGGCAGCCTAGGTAAGTGCTCAGAATGAATTCCAGAAGACACCAAATATTCATCCTATTTAATAACTGTCCTTCAAGGGGTTATTGTGAGAGTAAAATAGGAAAGTTGAACATGAACAATGTTTTAAAGGTTTCAAATACATAGTCTACCATTTTAATTATTACAGTGCCTTTTTCAAATAAAGATCACATTCCAATGCAAGATTCTTCAAAACTAGAAATTATTTCAAAAGTAGAGATAATTACAAAAGGCCTAGAAATGCAGTCTAGGCCATGGATTCCCTTGAGTTTGTGATCATTATTTCAAGTAAGTATATCAGTCCAGTTTTTAAGCAGGCACCTCTGCCCAAGGTCATGACACCCTGATACGACTTTTTATTGGTGGTGCTGGGGATTGAATCCTGTACACCTTGTGCATGGCTAGGCAAGTGCTCTACCACTGAGCTACATCTCCAGCCCTCCAACCCTGATCCAAATAGTATCATCCTCTCACTCAGGTACCCAAGCATCTGAGCTCAAAGAAGACAACCCTCTCCAGCAGATCCAGATCAGGTCTGTGGACTGGGCTATCCTTCAGGAAGCACAACTGCTTCTTCCTCCCACACTCAGTATCTGACTCCAAACTCAGAAGCCTTTCCACATTAAGAAGTATTCTTAGAAAATATTTTGTGTCTAGATTTGTTAAAGACTGTCTTTACATTAGCTCATTCTAGCATTTATGTTTCTAATAACTCAAAACTTAACTGAGCCAGGCACAGTGGTGCACAGCTATAATCCCAGAGGCTTGGGAGGCCGAGGCAGGAGGATCACGAGTCCAAAGGCAGTCTCAGCAACTTAGTAAGACCCTAAACAACTCAACAAGGCCCTGTCTCTAAAAAAATACAAAAAGGGCTGGGGATGTGGCTCAGTGGTTAAGTGCCCCTGAGCTCAATTCCCAGTACTAAAAAAAAAAAAAAAACTGAGGTTACAGCTCAGTGGTAGAGCACTTGCCTAGCATATGTGAGGCACTGGGTTCGTGTCTCAGCACCACATGTAAATAAATGAATAAATAAAATAAAGGTCCACAGACAACTAAACATATTTTAAAAAAAGTTTATCTTGAAAGATTGGTTTTTTTTAGTTATATGATCTTACTGAATACATGAAGAATATTATTTTTAAATACTACAGTTAAAACCAAAAAGTACTGCAAACACATTTACTTCCACGCAGCCTTATTGGTTAAAGTGTGATATTACTGTGAACCATGTGATAATTAAGTTAAACTTCATCTGAACCAGTAGGCTTCTGCCACAAATTATAAGCTTTACTCCAGTTTTTGCACTGAGATGCAATCAACTAGTCACAAGGGAATGAGGCAAGAATGTTATCTACTGAAATTAACAAAAATATTGAAATAGTTTAAAGTACAGATCATCATAATAAAAAATCAGTATTTATAGAAGCTATAGAAGCACTATCTTATTCCAAACACTGCAGAGTAAGCATTTTACAAAGTTATTTTATTTTATATTCACAAACAAATTATGAAATATATATCCATTTTATAGATGAGATTTAACAGGGACAAGTAACAAACCAAAGGCCAGGTAGATAAAAAGTAACAGAGCTAAGACTTAGACACAAAAACAGCATTAAATCATTACGCCATTCTGCCCCCTTCCATAAGCATAATTTGACATATCAACATGTGGCATTTCAGCAGGGGAACAGTCTCTAAAAAAGCAGACTGCAAAGAAAATGAAACAAGGTAAAAGGTTTCCTGTAAAAATGTTAATTAAATTAATGTCAGTTTTAACATTATAACATTGATAGAGAGTATTTTAAAATATAATTCAGTGGATAGAGTTCTTGCCTGGCATGCAAGGCCCTGTGTTCAATTCCCAACACTATGAAAATAAAATAATTTAAAAAATTAAAAATTCTACAAGGGGGAATAAACAAAAATAATTTGTACAAACCTAAGATCAGAGTTTACTGACAGATTCTGGCATGACTCAGCACACAACTTTTTGATACCGAAGGGAGCCCATAAGTTTTAGAGAGAAAGTTCTAGGTTGGCAATTCAGGTGTCCAGAGACAGAACTGGATTCATATTGGCAAGATTATCTCCTCCCTTAATATGAACATTATCCTTACCATATAAATACAAAGCTAAGGTATAACAAAGAAACAGAAGTAAGGAGTATAAACTAAAGGAACAATTGCATAGCTCATGATCTCATCTTCTGAAAAAGTCAGTCTCTGGGAGTGTTCCATTACAAGAGCATCTATTCACTTAAAAGTTACTGCAAGGCACTCTCTACTGCAAGGCACTGTGCTTGATAGATTTCTACCCATCTTACATCTGAATCTATAGTAAGGGAATCGAGTTCTTCAGGCAGAGTTCTGTAGGGCTCAGTGTTCTTTTCAGGGACCTTAATACTGACAATGGCTAGAGTACTGTGCTACAGTGAACTCATGGAAAAATAAACTGGAGGAACCTGACAAGACAGTGTTACACAGCTCAATGTAAAAGTCCCTCTTCCCTTACTCTTACGACCACTACCATCACCACTCTAGAGACGAAGCTGGGACATCATGTCCCATACTACTGCTAGCTCAGTTACACCAAGTCCACGAGAAGTACTAAAATATACGCAGTTGATAAACCCAGCATGACAGAGTAAGTTCTATAAAGGAATCTCAATTTTGGCTCTGCTATGATCTTGGCCTTGACTTTTGGCATCTTTAGTTCTGTCTTCCTTATCTAAAGTAGTATAGCTTCAAGGTAGCATAGAGTTTCTCCATCCTGGTATGCATCATAATCACTTGGGGAGCTTTTAAAATATAACCTAAACATAGACTCTTCCTAGTCCATTTTCATTTGAAACTACAGGAACCATTGGCTGAATAGGCATGTTTCTGTTCTGTAGGGTTGTTCTTTGGTTAGACTTTTCTCCAAAGAAAATAAATAGCCAACGAACACATGAAAAAAGGTGCAAAATCATTAACCATCAAGGAAATGCCAGTCAATAACCACAATGAGGGACTGGGTGTGTAGCTCAGTGGTGGAACACTTGTTTAGCATGTGCAAGGCCCTGAGTTCAATCCCCAGCACCACAAAACAGGAACACACACAACAATATGCTACATCACAACCAACAGAATGGCTGTAATGAAAAAAGACAAACATTGACAAGGATATGGAGAAACTTGAAATTTCCATTGTTTGTGGGAATGTAAAATGGTACAGGAACTATGGAAAAGCTGGCAATTCTTCTGAAGGTTAAACAAAGTTATCATATAATCCAGCAATTCCACTCCTAGGCACATATCCCAGAGAAATAAAACTAAATATGTCTACAGAAAAACTTGTACACAAATGTTCATAGCAGCATAGTCATAATAGCCAAAAAGTAAAAACAACCCAAATGTCCGTCAACCGATGAACAGTAAATAAAATGTGTTGTTATATGCATACAATGAAATATTATTTGGCAAAGTAGAAAAAAAGAAATGAACGAGTGACATGGGAGCAAGGGTATGGGGATAGGAATGACAGTAGAATGAATCAGACATTATTACCCAATGTGCATATATGATTACACAACCTGTGTAACTTTACACCATGTATAACCAGAAGAATGAGAAGTTATACTCCATTTATGTATGGTGTCAAAATGCATTCTGTCGTGTATATCTAATTAGAACAAACAAAAAAAATTTTTTTAAAGTTATATATACTACAATTTGGATGAACTTTGAAAACATGCTAAGTGGAAGTAGACATACTATATGGCTGCATTTATATGATATGTAAAAAAGATAGGCAGATTCACAGAAACAGAACACAGGTTAGTGGTTGCCTTGTGCCAGGTGTATTATGTGGGTGTGGAGAGCTGACTACTAAACAGGAATGGGGTTTGTTTCTGAGGTGATGAGAAAGTTCTAAAATTGACTGGTTATAGTTGCAGAACTCTGTGATTATACTAAAAACCAGTGAATTACACATATCAGAAGGTGAATTTTATGGTATGTGAATGATATAAAGTTGTTATTCAAAATAAGAAAAAGTTCTTCAGTTGATTTTAATACACAGCCAAGATGGAGAACCACATCAGTGAAGAAAATGATATCCATTCAAACTCAGATTCAAATCCTAACTATCATACATCAGAAATGTAATCCTGAAAAAGAAATTATCTCTCTCTTTGCTTCAGTTTCTACAGTCATAAATCAGATACTTACCTTATAGCAGTCACTATTTAAATCAGAAAAAAATGTAAGACACTCCTAGAATAGTGTGCTAATACATAGAAGGTAACAAAAACTGGTAGTCAGTTAACTATCCAGGACCAGAATAGCAGTTCTCCACTGTGGCAATACACTGGAATTAACTGGGAAGCTCTAAACAAACAATGATGTCTGAGTTCCATCACCAAGAGATTTTAATTTAACTAATTAGGTATGTAAATAGGCAGTAGAATTTTTATCAGTACTCCCATTACTCTAATGTGCTCCCAAGGTTATGTAGCCAAGGCAGTGGTCTAGATTATATGTAAAGTTTCTTTTGCTCTATAATTCTGACTATCTGATCCATAGTATTGGAACTATTCTTTTTGACTTCATCAGTGCCCCACTACTATAATTCCAACCATGACCATCTATCTACACATTGGTTTGGTCTCAATATCTCAAGTCCAAGGAAACCAGCCCTATCTCCAGAGTGAGTTAGGTTACCCCATATACATTCCCATAGCATTCTATATTTCAACTTCCTAGCACTCAGCACATTCTAATTTACTTGTTCAATATCTATTTCTAGGACTAAAATTTCTAGGACATAGAACTGTAATTCTAACTATAACCTCACATAAGTACATTCCAAAAATATTGCTTTTATCTTAGACACAATAATATTATTTTTATTTCTGAGGTGAAGTAATTAAAATAGAGATAACATCAAATAAACTTGAAGAGTTTTACTACAGATACAAACCTCAGAAGTACAAATTCTTAACTACAGAATCCTTTCAAATATGCTAATAACAACAAAAATAAAGTCAAATTAACAATTACAGTTCAAATTACTTGAATCTTTATCATAAAGAAAATCTGACAATTTTAGTTCAAAGCTAACTAACTAGACCTTTATTGATTTTTAAAACCATAAATCATATTTTACCTGGGGATGTACTTATTCATGATAGCATAAAAGCAGTTGTATAAATCGCTGCGTGGCAGTTGAAGATGCACCAGTGGTTTCAGTAGATGTATCCAGCTAAGGGATGTGCTATATTTAATATTCCGTGATTTACAATAAAAGGTAATTACAGATTCAATATCCAGAAGTAACTGCGCTGCCTTTTCCTCTGGCACTGAAAGCTGGTCTAGAAAATAAGTGCCAAAATAAAGTTACCAAGGTCCTGTTAGAGGCTGGGTGGCTGGATATACCATTTGTTCACAAACACACAGTATTATGAGAGGCAATTTAGGACATGACAGAGGCAAAGTACAATTACATCAAAGTACTGTTCCTCATACTTAATAACATTGGTTCATGGATCTAAATTCCAAGGGGGAGAAAAAAAACAGGCAAAGTTCTTATAATCTTTTAACCTTAAAGCAAGACAGTTATTCAAAGAAAAAAAAAATCAAGAGAAATAATTAGTTGCACTTTTGTGTTTTCTTATCTAGGGAAAAGGAAGACTTCTGTATATAATTTACTTGCCATTAGTACTTACTAACACTTGACTTATGTTTATGTTAAACATAAGAATGGCCAATCTGAACCAGGCATGGTGGCACACATAATCCCAGCAGCTCAGGAGGTTAAGGCAAGAAGATCGAAAATTCAAAGTCAGCCTCAGCAACTGAGCAAGGACCCAAGCAATTCAGTGAGACTCTGTCTCTAAATAAAATATATTTTTTAAAAAGGGGCTGGGGATACCTGGTACCAAAAAAAAAAAAAAAGGCCAATCTTCTGAAGTACAGTGACAGGCAAAAATAGGTATAACTCATATTGCACAAAACAAAAAAGTTTCTTCCAAACAACGAATTATCATCTAACCCACAATGAGCAGCTAACACTATAACTCTGGCAAAAGGAGAGAAAGGCATTCATTCCCCTCCACCAAATTCCCTTCATTTTTGTCTGTTTTGTATGTTCATACTCAAATATGTACAAACATAAAACTGCCTATAAACTCCTTATACTGAAAGCTCCAACACAGAACAAGCACAAATACTAATTCAAATTAGATGTGAACAAATCTTTAACAGAATCAATAATATCAAAGTCATATCATTAATATGATACATAATGCGCTGCCCTCAAATCTTTCATCTAAATTCCCTTTCTTTTGCATATAGCACCAATGACGTTTCTGTATAGTTAGTACACACAGCCTATTTAACGAATAAGTTAACTAAAATGTAATGGAAAGAGAATGAAAGATTCTAGTGGACTATAGATGAATTAGAAGAGAGAAAAATAAACTAAATTAACTTAATCTATATTGTGAATTAAACAGGTCCTGTGGGGTGACTGGAAAACTACTCACCCATAATTTATAACAATTTATAGACAAACTTTTAAAGCAGTCCCTTTAATTTGAGGACTGTATACAATCATACAGATCTTTAATTATACAAAAAACAAGTTTGAAACTGCAACATAACTATAAGTGTACATAAAAAATAAAACATACTATGCAAAAGAAACAGTAAAAAGTAGGCTCTCTTTCTTAAAATTATTAAACAATATTTCGTAAGAATTTGAAAAGAAAAAGTCTAAAACTATTTAAAAGACCTTTACAAGTGTAACATATCCCATACTATAACAAGATAAAAAATTTTTGCTATTTGAAAGCAATCATTACACTTACCAATAAACTCTAGGCAATCTTTATGAATAGTGTTCTGTTCTGGCAGGTCTAAAATACCATCCCATGATGCCAAACTATCACCTTTTCCTGCAACATTCAAAGCAATCTGGAAAAAAGATTTTAAAAAGCAACAACATAGCTTCATATGTTATGAAAACATGCTATAATCATGAAAGTCCTGAATTCAGAAATAATAACAAAGACTAAAAAATAAAATTTCTGAACCCTTAGTCACATCACAACAAACCAACCATTATTTTAAATCCTCCTACCTTAGATTTTACTACTTGATATTGAGTCAGTAAATAGCATGAATTACACACAATAAATATTTACATAATTTACATATGAAACTATTTAAACAATCGTCTTTGTCCTTTTTTTTTTTTTTTTTAAAGGTAAAAACAAGAGAATGTAGCTCAGTGACTGAGTGGCACCGAATTCAATCCCTGGTACCCCATCCACCCAAAATAATAGAGAATGTAATATTGGCAAGAAAAAGTACATCTGTGCAATGCACAATAAAAATTATACAGAACAGCTGAGCGCAAAGGCAGAAGTCTGAAATCCCAGGGTCTCAGGAGGCTGAGGCAGGAGGATTTTGAGTTCAAAGTCAGCCTCAGAAACTTAGTGAAGCCCCAAGCACCTTAGCAAGACCCTGTCTCTAAATAAAATATAGGGGCTGGGGAGATAGCTCAGTTGGTAGAGTGCTGGCCTTGCATGCACAAGGCCCTGGGTTCAATCTCCAGCATCACAAAAAACAAAACAAACAAATAAAATATAAAAAGGGGCTGGGGATGTGGCTCAGTGGTTAAGCACCCCAGGGTTCAATCGCCTTTCAGACTTTCATATTAAAGTATTTAGTTTAAATAATTTTAAAACAAAAGGATTTGTTTTAAAATAATTCAGCAGGAGGTTCCTCAAAACCCCAGGAATGGAACCACCATATGACCCAGTTATACCACTCCTCAATATTTGTCCTAAAGAATTAAAATCACCATACTATAGTGAAACCTGCATACCCATGTTTATAGCAGCACAATTCACAATAGCCAAATCATGGAACCTGACTAGGTTGAATGAATGAATTTTTTTAAAATGTGGTATATATACATAATGAAGTGTTCAGTCATTAAGAAGAATGAAATTATGCCATTTGCAGGAAAATGGATAGAATTTGAGAGCATTATGTTAAACAAAACTCAAAGTCAAGAGTCATATGTTTTCTCTTGTATGTGGAAGCTGGAGAGGAAAAAGGAAAAAAAAGTTGGGGGATCTCTTGTGAAAATCAAAGGGAGATTAGTAGAGAAGAAGGGACCATGGGGAGAAAGGTGGGTCAAGAAAGGGGAAATTATGGGGAACAATACTGACCAAATTATATTGTTATATTATATGCATATTTGAATATGTGACAATGAATCACACGATTACATGTAGTTATAATGCACCAATTAAAAAACGAGCAAAAATAATCCAGTGGATGGGATGGGGAGGAAAGAATGGAGGTACTAATCAAATAGGCCACATATTTTTTTTTTTAACTTTTTTTTTTTTGTAGGTAGATAATACCTTTATTTTTATGTGGTACTGAGGATCAAACCCAGGGTTTCATTCATGCTAGGCAAGCCCAATACCACTGAGCCACAACCCCAGCCCCAGGCCAAATATTTATAACAGTGAAAGTTGGGTTATGAGTACATGGGGGTTCATTATACATGTCTCTATACTTTCGAATGTCTATATTTCTATAATAAAACATTCAGAATGCTATGTAGTTAAAATTCCATATGTTTAAGTATATATGTGCACAGGAGAAATAAAGAAAAAGGTGTAAACTTAGATGTTATGTGTTTTACCTGTAAGTAGTAGATAAAAGATGATTTTTATTTTATCTATTGTGCATATTATTATGGTTTAGATATTAGGTGTGCCCCAAAAGCTCATGTGTAAGACAATACAAGAAAGTCAGAGGTGAAATAGTTGGTTTATGAGTCTCAACCTAATCAATACCTGATAGAGGTTAACTGAGTGATAACTGTAGGCAGGTAGGGTGTGGCTGAAGTAGGGGGGTCACTGGGAGCATGCCTTTGGGGTATATATTTAGTCTGTGGTGAAGGGAGTCTCTCTCTCCGCTTCTTGTTGCCATGTCCCCAGCTGCCTTCCCTCCTCCACAGCCTTCCACCATGATGTTCTGCTTCAACTAGGACATAGAGCAATGGAATCAGCTATCTAAGGACTACAGACCTCTGAAACTGTGAGGGACAAACTTTTCCTCCTCTGCAACTGTTCTTGTCAGATCTTTAGGCCACAGTGGCAAAAAAAAAAAAAAAAAAAAAAAAAAAAAAAAAAAAAAAAAAGCTGACTAAAACTGTTTTTACAAATATATATTAAAATATTAATTCAGAAATTAAAATAATTTAGAAATTAAATAATTATACACATGCACTGGGTATCAGCTGAAAAGCAAAGAAAACTCTATAACTCAATAATGGGAGGCATATTTCTTTTTTTTAACAGAACAGTTTTGATCATTCCATTTATGCTGTCATATTTCCTATTTTATTCTTCAGTTGTATCTCCCCATTTAACCAGTATTCATACATACCATTTCTAAAAATTCCTTCTAAAAAAACTTCTAAAACCTAAATCACTATTATTTTTTAAAAAAGCAAACATTATAGAAACACATTTTCATAAGTTGCTCTATTTAATAAATCAGTTTTTCTAGAGACAGCCTACTCGAAGTAATGAAGTCTTTTCAGATAGACTTTATTTATTTATTTATTTTTTTTTTGCGGTGCTGGGGATTTGAACCCTGGGCCTTGGCAAGGCAAGCACTCTACCAACTGAGCTATATCCCCAGCCCTAGACTTTATTTTTTCAAAAAAAATTTTTGTTGTTGTTGCTATTGTAGTGGTAATACTGGCGACTGCATCCAGAAACACCCTACCTCTAATCTACATTTCCAATCTTTTTTTCTCTTCTTCTTCTTCTTCTATTTCTTTAATCAGGGTCTCACCAGGTTGCAAGACTGGCCTCAAATTTGTAATCCTCCTGCCATAGCCTGGGATTACACGAATATGTGCCACCACACCTGGCTTGAAAATAATTTTTTAAAAAATATTAAAAAAAAAAAAAAAAAAGCTAGAGATAAAATTCAGTGATGGAACATTATGCATGAGGCCCTGGTTTGATCAACAGCACTGCAAAAAAAATTATTTTTAAGTAATTACATTTAATTAATTTTAGTTTCCAATTACCTTCCAGACTTTGGCCCTCAGTTCAGCAGGCAGTGGTCTCCCCTGAATTATATTTCTCAAAGTTTCAAGATCACAACCTCCTGCTTCCAGAGCTTCTTCGAGATCCTTTTCCCTAAGAAACAAATCCTATTTATTAAGATAAATTTTAATTCATATTTGTTTTTCATATTCAATATTCATTTATAAACACGGCCTATTAAAGAAAAAAATATTCTCAGCAGCCAAACTGTAATGTCTAGGCATACACAGTATTCACACATTGTTTTCTTGAAGATGAATTTTAGATTTTATAGTCAACCTGCTTTTATTTTGCACTAGCAAGTTTAGTTATCTGTATTACCAGATTAGAGAAATTTTTAAACAGAAGACGATGCAAGGAGGTTCACAGCATTGTGAAATCACAGTAATAATTGTACTAGTAATACCTACTACTTACTACTAATAAAGGTAGAAGTAATGACTAATGCTTGATAAAGCATTCACTATGTGCCAAGGATGACTCTCAACATTTAATGTTCAGAGTTTTTTAATTTTTATATGTGTCCTTTTTAAATTTTTAAAAAAATTTTTTCACTATGATGAGGTAGGATACATGATTGGCCCCAGTTACAAATGAAAAATTTGAAGCACAGAGGGATTATAAACCTTTATAAGAAAATGAAGTAATCATTCTATGATATTAAAAAAATCACTATTCTTTCAAGTGTTTAAGGTATTATGGTTATAGTCACATGTCTAATTAGTAGTGGAGCCAGGATTTAAATTTTAATCATCAGGTTCCTAAACTCATGCTCTTAACATTTTGCTATGTAGCGGTAAAGAGAAAACAAAATCTGCCAAGAATTAAAAGCACTACAATCAGAGATACTTCATAACTACATTGTTCATTGTTCCTAACAATATAGTTGTTCATAACAATATGGTTCATAAACTATACTGATATCATTACTTGAACAGTGCCTGACCTACAATAAGTACTCAATAAATATTAAAGGAACAAAATGGGCTCTACTGGTATACATTAAAGTAAAACAAGGGCTGGGGTTGTAGCTCAGTGGTGAAGTGCTTGCCTAGCAAGGGTGAGGCACTGGGTTCCATCCTCAGCACCATATAAAAATAAATAAAAATAAAATAAAGGTATTGTGTTCGTTAAAAAAAATAAATAAAGCAAAACAATAAAATTGCATTGTCATGTAAATTGTGAAGTAAATGTCAAATGATTACATTCAGTCTACTACATTTAAGGAGAAAAGAATGAAATCAATTTTATTTTCATTTGTACATAGTTACAATAACTTTTTAAAAACTTTCACACAGGTATGAATTATTATTTTTTAGTTAGAAAATAACCAGTTAAATTAATTCCCTAGGCATTATCAAAAGCTGGGGTTTCAGTCATTGTTTATTATACATTATATGTTAACAATCTGTACAAATTTTTTTAAATGTCAAAACTCATCCAGATGATTTCTATCAATCTCTGAAAAAGCCTAAAAGGCAGATTATACCACTGAGATCAGGAATTCAGAATTCTATCATTTTTGTGGTTTAAAGAAAATAAATCACTCCCATTCCTCATTCTCTCAATAATAAAAACCTCACCTATTGATAAGATTCTAAGAATATTAATTTATATTAATAGAATATTAAATTTTATAAGTGTTGCTCTCTCAAGGAATTAAATGAATATGTTACGACTTGGGATCATAATTTAGAGAAAAGCACTGATAGAATGTGAAAGGTTCTTTAACAAAGCTACTATAAATTCATGAACAAAGTAACTAATAATGACACAAAAAACATTTTGGTTGTTATATGATCATCAAAACACTGGAAGGAAAAGGAAGGGAAAGAGATTTGAAGTCTACTGAAAGTGCAAGTCTGTAGAAAACGCAGGTCTACAGTTGGTTGATAAAGACCAGAATTTGGGATGTTAGTGAAAATGTACAAGACAGCCCACTTGGACAAGCCAGATATGCTGGCACATTCCTGCAATCCAGGAGACTTAGGAGGTTGAGGAAGGAGGATCATAAGTGCCATGTTAGCCTGAGCAACTTAGTACTTTGTCTGTCTCAATATGGAAAAAAAAGGGGTGGGGGAGGTGCTGAGGATATAGTGCAGTGGTAAAGAGTCCCTGGGTTCAATCTTTGACACTGGAAAAAAAAGAAAAATTGAAGGACAGTTTTTAACTGTGAAACAAAGAAAAATTTAATAGCATCTTTGGTGAACAAATACCATATATTTAAGTGTAAATGAAATATAAATGAAAAGAGGAACTGAAAATACCACTTAATGACATGAAAACCTTTTACCAAATAAATGAACTAGAATGTTGCCATTTTTCAGTGCAAAAACCTTATTTTCTTTTTGAATACTTTGGCAAATCTCTTACTATTTCAGACAACGAAACTAATATTTAGGGGCAAAATGCTCAATCCTGGAAGCTACTTTTTAAATCACAAAAATGTACAATTACATCTCTGTTCATACAGCTGTTGCTGGATTCTATGATGCTCTTCCCAGGAGAAAACAACTGTTGTCTCCATAAATATAACCAAGAGCAAGAACTGTGAGGACCAGAAAATGCTACACTATAAGTAATAAAAGACACTTCTGACAAACATAAATAATTAAAGAATAACATTGCCTTCTGAACAAGGCAAGGTTCAGTTTTAAGACCTTCGACATTATGTTTTTATTTATTCTTAGTTGTACATGACAAAATGCATTTTGACACATCATACATAAATGGAGTTTAACTTCTCATTTGTCTGGCTGTACATGATGCAGAGTTACACAAGTCAGGTAATCATATATGCGCATAGGGTAAGGATGCCTGATTCATTCTACTATCATTCCTACCCCCATACTCCTTCCCCTACCATCACTCCCCTCTGTCTAGTACATAATACCACTATTCTCCCCTCATTCACTTATTGTGAAGTAGCATCTGCACATCAGAGGCCTTTAGTTCTTTGGAATTGGCTTATTTCACTTAGCATAATGTTCTCCAGTTCCATCCACTTACTGGCAAATGCCATAATTTCATTCTTCTTTAAGGCTGAATAATATTACATTGTGTATATGTACCACAGTTTCTTCATCCATTCATCTGTTGAAGGACCTTCAACACTGTGAATATGTTTGTAAAAGTAGTAAAGAGCTGAAAATTATGAGGTTTAGTAATTCACAGAGGGCTGGGGTTGTGGCTCAGCAGTAGAGTCCTCACCTAGCATACATGAGGCCCCTGGGTTTGATCCTCAGAACCACATAAAAATAAAATAAAGATATTGTGTCCATCTACAACTAAAACAAAATATTAAAAAATAATAATAATAATTCATCGAAAGATACAGCAGATACAAACTCTAGTATTTAGCTCTCAAACAGAACAAGTTCCAACTTGAACAAGAAATACATGCAATTCTAAGGTATAAAAGCAAAATGCATTTCTGGTGGAGTATGAATGGGTGGATTTTAGTATTTTCAGAGTCTTTGATTATAAGCTAAAGGTTGGTACAATTGTACCAGACATTCAAACAAAGTCTTAAAATAGAAAAGTATAGGCCTTATTCATTCAATCTAGTATCTATGAAAAATAAGTAATGGTTTCCTTTGCTCAGACAGTTCAGGACAGGGCACATCCAAAGCTTTGCTTTAGAATAAACTCACCTCCCTCCTGACTCTATGACTTGAAACTGTTAACATTTGTCAATAAAGGTGACAAGTTGTCGCTGATCTATTAATGACATGTTTTCAAAACCTAAATAAAATATAATGGGATTCCCCTCATCTCTTGTTTTATGGCAAAATAACCTAATCTAACCAAACACTAAACACTAAAATAACCTAATCTAACCAAAGTTGCTTTAGGATTATAGCTAGGCAAACAATGTGACTAGACTTATATGGAATTAGTTAATGTTTATATTTAAGCTAGTAACTAAATTAGATTTCTCTTCCTCAGTCAAACAGTGAGTAAATTCTAACATATGGAACATTTATACAATGTTAAGTGAGAAAAAAAGCATGAAATTTCAAGCACTACCAAATTTAATATGCATTTCCAAATGCTTCTAGGATTAACAAATTAAATCAGAAAGTTCATAGTTATTTTTTGAATAAATGAAACATTGAATCATATTAAAAATTGTCATTTTTAAAAACTGGAGCCAGGCATGGTGGCATATGCCTACAATCCCAGTGACCAGGAGGCTGAGGCAGGAGGATCACAAGTTTGAGGCCAATGAGGCCCTAAGCACCTCAGTGAGACCCTGTCTCAAAATAAAAACAAAAAGAGGATGCAGATGTAGCTCAGTGGTAAAGTACCCCTGGGTTCAATCCCCAGTAACAAAAACAAAAAAAAACAAGCAAAACTGGATTACGCATGTTGTATTCCTAAAATTAAAAATTTTAAAAAGTTACAGAAAATCTCCCTAGGAAAAACAACTATAAAGTTTTTTTCTAAATCATTTTCCTCTTAATGGTATTCTAAAAACATCTTTTCTCCATAATCTTAAAATTCATATAAACTGTTTATTTGTATACAAGATGAAAACAAGACACTATCTACCTTATAGGATTAATGCTTAAATAAATTTCTGAACACAAAACATTCAGTGCAGCACTTGACCACATAATTCTTCCAACCATGAATATTATTACTCTTGTTATTACTAAACAATAGCCAACTTTTAAAACTAATTTTTATAAACCATTCTAGAGAATTCAATGTATAATATGAAATAGAAAACCAACTGTAATCCCACAACCACGAGATAAACACTGTTAATATTCTGCAAATTATTTTTTTAGTTCTTCATATCTGTGTGTGTGTATGCATACACAGACACATGTAAAACTTAATAATAGTGAAAATACAGTTTTAAACACTTCAGTTTTCACTTTTATCCAACAAAACAAAAACGAAATCATCAAAGGCACTACTCAGAAAAACAAAATGGGAAGAAGACTTTCACTTCTCACAAGACATGAAAATACACCTTGAGTATATTTATTTATTATATTTGAATGAACTGAGTAATTTAAATACTGATGGATTTCTTTTAAACATTTATGCCCTTTCCCTCAGCAGTAACTGAGAATAAGTAAAATGATTTAGCTACAACCATGTTCAAAGCAGTATTTTTAACCACAAAAAACTACAATGTGGCTACCTAAAAAAAAAAAAAAAAAAAAAAAAGACTTTCAATCAGATGAGTATTCTAGCAATAAATTGAAATACTGAGAAATAAGACATGGGAAGAAGTTTATTAAAGACATATATAAAACAAAATCAGTTTTTAAATTAATGTACAAACATATATGTCTATATGTCTAACAGTAAAAGTACACTATTCCCACTCTTCCCACACATAGTAGGAAGGAAATTTTAAAAGCATTTATTTATAGTGGTATGTTTACATGAGAGTTTTGTCTTTTGGTAGCTGGCAGAGGCATTTATCTAAGTATTTTCTAAAATGAGCAAATATACATTTTTAAAGAGTAAGAATAAATTTGCAAGTAATAAGAATTCTCACCTCAAATATGTATTTCTTTCTTTAGAGCATTAAGTAACTAGAACTTAGGAAAGGATACTATAGACATAATAAGATATTAAGGATACTATACACATATAGGATATTATAAACATTAAGGATACAATATATATGTTATTAAGAAAGAGACAATGTATTATTTTATATAATTTTCAATTTTAGTTCTCCAATTATGAATATTAAAAGTGTAAACAAGATAAACAAGTTCAATTAATAGCTAACAGCAAGCTATCTTCTAAATGTTTACATACAAGATGAATACAGAAATTTAAAAATGTACAAGTATTTGATTCACTCTGTTAGTAAAGAAAATTAATTCTGGGGAGAAGGTAAGGTCTCTGTGTCTGGAGTTAAAGGTAAAAGGTGAAAGGGTGGCAGGGAGTGGTTAGAAGACCTCTCGCCAGGCTTCACTTTGTACCATGGCCTAAGACCTCAGGCAGTCTTGACATATCCTCAACTTCTCTCTCTCTTTTTTTTTTTTTTTTTTTTTTTTTTTGCAGTGCTGGGGATTGAACCCAGGGTCTTGTGCATGTGAGGCAAGCACTCTACCAGCTGAGCTATGAGCTATATCCCCAGTCATATACTCAACTTTTTCATGGCTTGGTCTTTGTAACACATTCAGGAAGTTGTAAATTCCTGACACATAATTCTAATCAGTTCTGTCTTCTTCTTTGTGAATGAGACTTCTTGGGAAAATAGAACAAACTTTATGATACCACCATGAATTCATCATCTTCTCATCTCTTTTGGGTACCAATACTGCCTGAAAGTCTCTTGAATTCATTACTTTCTTTACACCTCTTGCCCAGCCACTTTACCTCAGGTCACTTCTGACTTCATTTCAATAACAGAGAATGTCCTTTTTCTGACTTCAAAGAGAAAATAAAGGCCAGCAGGCTTCTCTTCCCTTTGATCTCAACCCCCTCCAAAAACCAAACATCAGCACTGTCATTCAGACATCAATTCCTTCCCAGTATTCACAGGAGCAAGGTGTCCTTTCCCTACTTTAAGACTGGTAACTTCAGCTGGTTCTTATTTTCCCCCAAAATACCCTTGGAGTCATGTGTCATCACTTGTCACCTCTCTCCTATTTTCCATTTCTCTTTTTCTGCAGTCTTTCCTCTGAACTATTATGTTCAAATATCATCATTATGAACAACATCAACAACTGCAACCAAAAAAACTCCGAACTTTCCTTTTACATCCAGCCACCAAACTCTTGACCATCCCTTTCACAGCAGAGCTTTTTGAAAGAATTCTTGACAATATATGCCATCTTTTCTCCCTCATCTTATACCCATCTCCTCACTCTCTTGCCTACCCCATCACTTCTTTTCCCTTTTTGACATCTATACTCCATAGGAACCCCTCTTCCTATCATCTCCAACCTTCCTTCCTAATAATCATTCTAAAACACTTAAGGTAGGATGTTTTCTGAAATGGAAAACAAATGTTTAATTCATGAAGCCTCAGTCTATCAACTAAACTAAGTCAACTTCACTAGTTCTGAAAATTCTTAAAATCTTTTTTCTGTAATTATAAAAACAATGAAAGATTATAATAATAGTTCAAAAGGACTACATAAGACCTACAATATATATAATCACCCTAAACTTAAATCCAGAATATAAAGAATTAGCTGGGCAAGGTGGCACATATCTGTAATTCCAGCAACTTAGAAGACTGAAGCAAGAGGATTCCAAGTTTAAAGCCAGTCTCAGCAACTTAGACACCGTCAAAAGTTAAAAATTAAAAAGAGGGGCTGGGGTCAATGCTCAGTACCACATAAAAATAAATAAAATAAAGGTATCGTATCCATCTACAACAAAAATAAATAAATAAATAAAAAGAACTAGTACATTGGTAAAACATGCCTGGGTTCAATCTCTAGAACCAAGGAAGGAAGCAAGGAAGGACGGACACAGACTTAATTGCCATTTTTTTTTTTAATATAGTATCTTACCAGTAGAGTAGAGGAAGGAGAGAAGAGGAGGGGAAGGAAAAAAGACATTGAACTAAAATGAAGCAAACTGAATTCCATTCACATATGCTTATGTCAAAATGAACCCAACCATTATGTATGACCATAATGCACTAAGAAAAGCATTAAAAAGTATGGTGTCTTGGAGTGATCAGAATCTAAGATAGATTGTTTTCTTAAAATAGAAATACAAAAGCTGCATTACTGGGAAATCAGTAATGGCCCAAAGCCTGCTATGTAAACATCTTAAATATGTTATTTCTATTGCATACGATACTGTTCAAACCTGAATCTACTAAATACAGTTAAGAGGGAAAAAAAATGGACACAGGAATCTTTACTGAAACTATTTCTAGTGCTAAAAAGTATAGGGTAATATAGCCTGTGATTATTATTCTCCTTACCTCAAATATTTCCACCTTTATGTATTCAAAAGTTTTTATACATAACCAACCCCCCTAACAAAGTCATTTTTCTTTCCTTCCTTCTCTTTACAGTTCAACTAAATGAAAACAGTAATTTCCAAACATCTCCACTTGCTCTCTCCTCATTCACTCAAAACTTCCATCATTCGAGCCTGGTGCAGTAATCCCAGCAGCTGGGAAGGCTGAGACAGGAGGATCAAAAGTTCAAAGCCAGCCTCGGCAAAATCGAGGCGCTAAGAAACTTAGTGAGACCCTGTCTCCAAATAAAATACAAAATAGGGCTGGGGACGTGGGTCAGTGATAAAGCACCCCTGGATTCAATTCCTGGTACAAAAAAAAAAAAAAGAAAAAAAAACCCTCCATCATTCTACTAAATTGCTTCAAGAAGTCATTAGTCATCAATCAACAACACTCTCTGCAAAGTTTTACTCTTCTTAAAACATTCTCCTTCAGATTCTCCTCTACTTTCATAACTCATACTCCAAATTCTTTCTTTTCCCTAACATAAACATTATTTTATTCAAACCTTCAATAAATATGCATTGAGCACCTACTACATACCAGCCACTGTGAGGCTTTAGGAATGTAGCAGTAAAGAAAATGTCCACACCCTCTCATGGTTGGGATGCTAGACAGCTATTCCAAGGTTATATAAATTTATAAATATATAAATTCCAAGTACTATTATATAAGTAACGTCAAACAGAGGTGGAAGCAGCTCTTTCTGGAGTGCAGTTCACTCGGATTTGTTTAGAATGTAAACCACCGGGAGCATGGATTTAACCATGACAGACCAGATTGTCTGTATATATATCATAACCAGGCACAAGTCTCTGACCAATTACTCAAAATTCTAAAAATGACTAACCCATTAGTTGCATGCACTAGCAAATTATGTGACAGTGAGTACGCAGTGGCAAGCTGCACATGTAGAGTTATGGTTTCATGGCTTAATTTATGACCCCCACATTTCTGGGTATTTTTTAATGCCCAGGTTGTGAGACATCAGTACCAAAGATTTGTCCGAACTTATTTTGCTACTTTAGCACGCTACTACAAATTACTACCATATCCAAATTCCTTAATTAATCCCTGAATATTTTGTGACATTGTTAGAACTGAAAATAGGACAACTTTGTTACAGATTCATTTGTACAGTATATATGGGTGGAACTGAATTATCACACTGCATTCCAATACTGTGTAACTTGTTATTTTTAAATACCAATCTTAAACCATTAAAACTTTCTTAAGTATTTCAACAAATAGTATGACAGCACATTAAGAAAAGATCTTCACGACTTATAGTGTTTTGAGAGTATTATTTAATTGCAAAATTCTGAATTATCTCAATTTGTTTCAGAATCAGATAAAACTCTTACAAGTATTTTATTAATTATATATTTGCCTATGTTATTTTCCTCTTTAAAAAGTTTCTACCCTTTGTTTTGAATTATAAAAGTGATATACAGCTAAGTGAGGTAAGCCAATCTCAAAAAACTAAAGGACAAATGATCTCGCTGATAAGTGGATGAGGACATATAATGGGGGGTAGGAGGTGTTAGCATTAGGGTTAGGGTTAGGTTTAGGGTTAGGGTTAAGGAGGGTGGTAAGAAGGGTAAGGAAGGAAGGACTGTATAGAGGGAAAAGAGGGGTGGGAGGGGTGGAGGGAAGGGAAAAAAATAACAGAATGAATCAAACATTACCCTATGTAAATTTATGATTACACAAATGGTATGCCTTGACTCCATGTACAAATAGAGAAACAACATGTATCCCATTTGTTTACAATAAAAAAAAATAGTGATATATAAAATGGTGTATTCACCCCACTCACTGGTTTTAAAAATTTAGTGAACTTTTATTAAGATCAGATCCACAAAAACAGCTTTCGGATATTCCCGTATCAAATAATATAATCCTCTCCACAATTTGTGTTTTAACCAGGCTATTGTGCCAAGTAAAGATGGTAATAAATCTGGTCCTTTTAGTTTGACAAACCAAACAAACATGAGAGCTGCAATATTTCATCACTCTTCAAGATGCTTATTGTTTATTCTGTAACCACTGTAAACTACTAAAATTAATAAAAGGTACAGAAGCTTTAAGTCTTTTTCATAGACATTTTTTACCCAAGAACCATACAGGTCAAACTGTAGGAATGGTATTAATATTGTCTCTTCCTCTACTAAGAAAAAACTCAGGAGCTATTGTCTAAGTAAAAAACAAAACAAAACAAAAACAACAAGAAGCAAAAGAAAACAAAAGGTAACTACATGTACAATTATACAACAGATTTGCTGTAATACTTTGCCTACAAAATTGAAGAATAATTTCCCCACTAAGAAGCAGTTAATCAAGCACAAGGCCCTGGGTTCAATCCCCAGTACCACCAAAAAAAAAAGCAGTTAACCTCAGAGGGCTGTAATCCTTGCCTCTTTCACATTTTCTCAAGACAAAATTCCTCAACACTGTGAAACTGAATTCGCAGCAATTTCTTTTTTTTTTTTTTCTTTCCTTTTTTTTTTTTTTTTTTTGGGGGAGGGAACTGGAGATTAGACCCAGGGGCACGTCCCCAATTCTTTTTTTTTTTTCTTTTTAAAAATTTTGTTCTAATAAGTTATACATGACAGTAGAATGCATTTTGATTCACTGTACACAAATGGAGCACAACTTTTCATTTCTCTGGTAATACATAATGCAGAGTCACACCGTTCATGTAATCCTACACATATATAGGGTAATAATGTCACTCTCATTCTACCATCTTTTCCATCCCCATCCCCACTCCCATCCCATCACTCCCCTCTCCCCAATCCAAAGTTCTTTCATTCTTCTCTTGCCCCCCAATCCCATTATGAATCAGCATCCACATATCAGAGAAAACATTTGGCCTTTGGTTGTTTGGGTTTGGCTTATTTCACTTAGCATGATATTCTCCCACTCCATCCATTTACCTGCAAATGACATAATTTTATTCTCCTTTAAGGCTGAGTAATATTCCATTGTGTATATATATCAGTTTCTTTATCCATTCATCTATTGAAGGACATCTAGGTTTATAGTTTAGCTATTGTGAATTGAGCTGCTATAAACACTGATGTGGTTGCCTAGCTATAGTGTGCTGATCTTAAGTCCTTTGGGTATAGACCGAGGAGTAGGAGAGTGGGATAGCTGGGTCAAATGGTGGTTCCATTCCAAGTTTTCTAGCAAAATGAAACTAAACCCTTATCTCTCACTCTGCACAAAACTCAACTCAAAATGCATCAAGGACCTCGGATTAGACCAGAGACCCTGCACCGAATAGAAGAAAAAGTAGGTCCAAATTTTCATCATGTTGGCTTATGACCAGACTTTCTTAACATGACTCCCAAAGCACAAGAAATAAAAGCAGGAATCAATAATTGGGATAGTCAAACTAAAAAGCTTTTTCTCAGCAAAGGAAACAATCAACAACGTAAAGAGAGAGGTTTCTACAGAGTGGGAGAAAATCTTTTGCCACACACTTCAGATAGAGCACTAGTCTCCAGAATCTATAAAGAACTCAAAAAACTTTACACCAAGAATACAAATAACCCAATCAACAAATGGGCTAAGGAAATGAACAGACACTTCACAGAAGATCTACAAGCAATCAACAGATATGTGAAAAAATGTTCAACATCTATAGTAATAAGAGAAAGGCAAATCAAGACTACCCTGATTTCATCTCACCCCAATTAGAATGGCGATTATCAAGAACAAGCAACAACAGGTGCTGGCGAGGATGTGGGGGGAGAAAGTATACTTATACATTGCTGGTGGGGTTGCAAATTAGTGCAGCCACTCTGGAAAGCAGTGTGGAGATTCCTTAGAAAACTTGGAATGGAACCACCATTTGACCCAGCTGTTCTACTCCTTGGCCTATACCCATCATAGCGCTCAATAACAGTAGCTAGATTGTGGAACCAACCTAGATGTCCTTCAATTGATGAATGGATAAAGAAACTGTGGTATATATACACAATGGAATATTACTCAGCCATAAGGAAGAATAAAATTATGGCATTTGCAGGCAAATGGATGAAGTTGGAGAATATCATGCTAAGTGAGATAAGCCAATCCCAAAAAACCAAAGGCCAAATGATCTCTCTGATGAGCGGATGATGATACATAATGGGGTGGGGGGGTGGAAGGGAGGCAAGAAGGGGGAAGGATGGATTGTACAGAGGAAAAAGAGGGGTAGGGGCAGGGGGAAGGAAAAAGAACAAGACAAACATCATTACCCTATGTACATGTATGATTACACAAATGGTGCGACTCTACTTAGTGTACAACCAGAAAAACAACAGTTGTACCCCATTTGTGTACAATGAATCAAAATAAATTTTTTAAAAAAAGAAAGAAATTAATTAAAAAACAGCATAGAAGATGAAAAGATCTCCCATGTTCTTGGATAAGCAGAATTAATAATGTCAAATTGGCCATACTACCAAAAATGTTACACAGATTCAATGCATTTCCAATTAAAATCCCAACATCTTTCCTCATAGAAATAGAGAAAGCAATCATGAAATTCATTTGCAAAAATAAAAGACCCAGAATAGCGAGAGCAATCCTTAGCAAGAAAAGTGAAGCAGGAGGTATCGTAATATCAGACCTTTTCATCTTTTGTTTTGAGACAGGGTCTTGCTTAGTTGCTTAGGATGTCACTAAGTTGCTGAGGTTACCCTCAAACTGGTGACCCTTCTGTCTCAGCCTCCTGAGCCTCTGAGATTATAGGCATGTGCCACTGAACCTGGCACTCTGCAGTATTTTTTAAAGTACAGAGAAATTTATCTGTTTTTTTCAATGTTTTTCTATCAACACAGTTTATTTGGAAACTAGAGTATATCCTTTGCATAAAACAAAGGATGGGATTAAAACAGCAGAAGTTGGACAGAGATACTACCTATGACAGTTACAAATTTCCACTTTATCCAAAGTATAATGATATTAAAAAAAAAAAAAACACTAATATTCCTCTTCTTGAAAACACCCTTTTGAAAAACAAAGGAACTACTGCAAATGAAGTGACAACACTTTGTAATATCTGGTCAATTCTTTTCAAGAGTACTTTTACAATTCGGATTTTTTTAACCTGGATTCCAACCATTAATAAAGATTTGTCTGATAAAAGAGGACCTCGTTTACTTTGATTGGTAGCTAAATCTAAATTAACAAAGCACAGAGTTTCTGTTTTTCAATTACCCACTGATATGAAATGGATACAACATTTTATATATTACTTTTATAATTCAAAACAAAGGCTAGAAACTTTTTAGAGAAAAATAACACATAGGAATTATTTTTAAAGCAATTTTTTATTTCTCCAGTATCACTAGATAAAAACAACAGAAAATTACTGAGCTAAGGTCATTTAAAAAGTATAATTGGTTACATGTTGTAAATATTACTCCCAAGTCAAAATTAACTAATTCAATTTAATATATATTATATAGACATACATTAATGTTATAAATTCATATTTATGTAACATATAAATACATCTGTTGATATACTGTATTAAGTAAATATATTTTCTAGATGAAGTATGTAACCATAATATCTTAAAACTTAAAAAACTAATTTATGTGATTCCCGGCAAGGATATGATAACAGAGTATTATGAAAACAAAAGTGGTAAAAAGGTATAGTACACAATACAATGAGTCATGAATTGTACCTTTTCATGGATGCAAGAGTGTCAATGTGCTACACAGCTCATACATATCCTTATAGCCTCTAGGCAATACAGATAACCAATACACAGATATGCTCAACAACATAGATTTTTAATAGTGTTTCCCAAAACACATGATTGAACAGATAATTAAAACATTTTTACTTGGGCTTTCTCTAAGTGTCTGTTAAAGTAAAATAAATAATATATATGAAATCAACTTTAGAAAGAGTACAGGGCTTAGTGGAAGGAGTCATGAACTTAAACATCAAATCTTCTGCTAAGTGGATTTGTTATATGACTACTCTTAAGTCTGACTTCTCATTTCCCATAGAGCACTAACCATAATTCCTAACTTAACTTTCTCATTGAGTTGCTGTAAAATCCAGATGAGTTTATATATAAAACATTATATGCAAGGGTTAAGTTCTTTGCAAATGTACAGTGTTCACTTATACTTCCTTGCTAAAGTTATTAAATGCCACTGTAACAACTAGTTTATGTAATGACTACTTTAAATAAGAAAAGAAACACACACCACAACATTTCCACCCAACTATGAAATGCTGTGTCAACTAAAGGAAAAAACTAACTTTCAAGAAAACCTTCAATAAAAAGGATGAAGACCTGAAATAAATTATTTAATTAGTCATCATTTTCTTTGTTTGGGTTAAAAGTCAAGGCAAATCCTTAAAAACTTAACATATAATCTATTTTAGCAAATGGTTTTTTAAGTGACTTATTTACTACTTTTTTGCACAAGAAATAATTTGATCTTATGATCAAACTGCTATCCATTTATAAGTCTCAATTTTAAATAAGTAACTCAAACACTGTCCCTTTATCAATTGTGTACTAAAATCCTGTTCTATTCTGCTAGAGCATGTAATTTCCAAAAACACTGGTATTTAGATATCTTCTGCAGCTACTTTCAAATACTATTCCCAGTGATAAAATGAAGAAAAAATTTAAGTGTCCAAACAAAGCAATAGGATGTAGAGTTCCGGTTTTAAAACTTTTCAAATTTTTCCTAAAACCTTACACAGCAGCTTGAATATAACCAGCATTCAGTGAATGTTTGCTGAGCTATGAATGCTTTGCAAACTATTTTGCTTTTTGATACATAAGAGAGGGCATTGTCTTAAAGTAAAATTCACACTTCAGCATTATTCAGCAGAAGTGCTTTGTCAAGCATATTTTATCAATTCTGTTCAGAAGACTCCTACTCATAAATTCATTGTCTATTGCAGTGCTCTAGAATTATCTGAACTGCCTCATTAAACGTATTCATGAAATGTACTTGTTCTTTTTCTGCAGTGAGGACATATAGATGAAAATGAATTAACTGAAATACATTTTTTTTTTTTTTGGGCGGTACTAGGGATCGAACCCAGGCAAACACTCTACCGACTGAGCTATCTCCCCAGCCCATAGAAATACATTTTTTAACATTAAAAAAATTGGGGTTGGGGAGATAGCTCAGTTGGTAGAGTGCTTGCCTTGTAAGCACAAGGCCCTGGGTTCCATCCCCAGCACCCAAAAAAAAATTAAAAAAATCAATTACTCAACCTAACTTGTGAATTACTAATCCTAACTTGTGAATTATTAAAACATCTATAGGAAACAAAATCAGAGAGGTGATTATTTAAGTACCTCTAAAAAGTGAAATCTGAATTATAATTAAGAGTTTAATGTAAATAGCATAAACAAAACAACTCATCTTTAATTCTCATCTTTGTACACCCTCTAATTATATGTTACAAAATCAAACAGCTGTCACTAACACCTAATTTAAGAAATAATAAATATATCTTATCTTCTTTTCCCTTTTTTTGTTTATTTTTGTTATTGTTTGTTTGTCTTCAGATCAATTTCTGCTATACAGCCCTGGCCTGGAAGTCCTAGGTTCAAGTGATCCTCCTGCCTCAGCCTTCCAAGTAGCTGGGATTATAGGCTTGTGTCACTGCATTCTGCTTTCCTTCATTTTTTCCCTAAGATAATACCTAGCCTTCAAAAGTTGTCATTGTTCTTAAACAGAAGGTTCCTTTCTGTTTCATATTAAATGTATTTCTTTATTGACTATATCATGTCTAAAATTGCAATCATCCAGTCCTTAAGTGATATTTTACATCTTTCCTCATATTTTAGTACTTATAAAGCAGGGAGCACTGAGAGTACCATTTACAGAGTACACAGAACTTTTTAAAAGAACCTATTATTCTCAAAATCCTAGTCACATCTCAAATTAACAACAGAAGCTTCTTTATAGAATTAATCCTTTTTCAATTTTAAGAAAAGTTGAGCAATAACTTTAGAGTAAAACAGAACTATGAAATAAAAGAGAATATTGAGTAAAATTTTTAAAGAAGTTCAAATACCAAGTTATATAATCAAATTTTTAAAAATTATGACTTAAGATCATTTAAAAAAATACTTCAGAAGACTCAAGAAATGAGAATATATGTACAAATCCAAGGCTGTTCTCTTTAATACCAAGAAAAGTATTACCAATCTTTGGATTCTAACAATTTATCATTGTTTGATTTTATAAATCAAGATTCTCTTAATTTATATTAATTTTAAAAATTAAATTTAAATTTCAAACTAACTATAAACACTTTTAAAAGGATTTCACCATACACGGCTAGAGTTCTAGGAAGTTAAAGAGCTTAGGCAGTTTGTGATCACCTAAGCTTTCCATAGGAAATGAGCATTATACCAGCAGACAATCAGACAGTTCACAAAACCACTGAAGTCAGGAAATTCGTATGAAATAACAGCTTGGTATGCTATTGTACATGAGTATACAAAAGTCTGCATTCATTCATGCATAAATTCAATTTAACATTTATTGAACCACCTGCTATCAGTCACTGCCTTGAAAGGTTCACTATCTAAAGAGCAATGATAAGTCATGTATTTAGATAAATTACAGTATTACATGATAAGTAATATATAAATTACTCTGACCTAATCATGCTGAGAAATATATCATTCAGTACCTTGCTAACTGACATCTGATACATGAACTAGCAGAATTAGTATTACCAGAAGCTAGTTAGAAATACAGAATCTCAGGTCCCACTCAAAATTCACTGAATCAGAATGTGCATTTTAATAATCTCCCAAGGTAATTCCAATGTACATTTAACTTTTGGGAAACAGTAATTTAGAACAAAACTGAAAAATCAGTAAATAAGTAAAAGTAATATCAGAGAGTCCATGTACTTTTAGAACTTCAAGTCCCATCCTGAACCTTTCAAAAAACTATACACAATTTTAACAAGCTCAACTATCTAGTTTCATAGATTAGGAACAAATACCAATGATAAGAAAGAAAAGAGGGAAAACTTACAAAACGAAGTTTCAAACAGTAATGACTGTACTACATGGGGGGTCATTTAAATAGCAACAACCTGCCGTATTTGCATAACTAGAGAACTGAAGGTCTCAGTATTACCACAGCCCAAGAGTAATTGATGTTCTCAAATGTACCTTCTGTAACTAGATCGGAAATTCCTTGAGGACCAGGACCTAGTTTTATTACACACTTAACATTTGTAGCTGTATGACCCTTATCATTAAGATGAGTTTGGGTTAGGTGGTAAGATATATTAATACCTTTTAGACAACTTTCCATCTGACAAAGTTAAATAAAAGTCAGTTAAAAATATTTACTCTTTTCATAAAACAAAGAGCAAAGTGTCCCCATTCTGTAAGAATCTATTCACCAATCCCTAAGAGAAGAGGTTGTATGGAATCTATGACCCCCAATCCCAAGGTGTTTCTTAACTATTCAGATCCACACCCGGGGGCCTGGTGAGGGAAGAACACAAAGACAGATTAGAGGGGAATGAAAGGAGAACAGAAATCACAGAAAATCATCTCAGGGATCCCCCTTTCATGAAAATAAAACAAGCAAAAAGGGAAACCACACAAATAACATACTAACTCTAGAAAAGAATAAACACTACCTATAGAAACCATTCACTCCAGATCCCTTGTCTAGAACAAGACAACTGCTCGCAATTCTAACCTAAGAACTTCCCTAAAAGGCTTTAACTCCAGAAGCATTTCCCCTTATGGCCCTCAACATCAGTTGACTGTAGTCAATTCATAATACAATCCATTCTTCCAAAACAGCAAACTTCAGGCAATAACCAGCTAGGTCACTTTATAAAAAAGTTTTGCAATGTCTACATCACTGATTTTTAAAAGGTTCCTATAACTGATTAAAAATTTCCTCGATATTTTTCCAGACCTATTTTTCTACAATTTCTCTTCAGTCATTTGGTTCTAGATACTACTCTGGGGGGAGGTGGGGTCGTTGTTTTGCCCTTGTTTGCCGTTAATCCAGAGGATTTTCCCATTTCTTAATCTGACTCTGTTCTACCCAATATTTTAGCTACTAGCCACAGGCAAACATTTAGCATTTGAAATGTGTCTGGACCAAATTGAGATGTAGGCTAAATGTAAATTGTACACTGGATTTTGAAGGTTTGGGTCAAAAAATGATGCGAAAAAAAATTTTTAGCAATGATTCTATTTTGAAAGATATTGATATTAGACTAAACAAAGTAGATTATTAAAACTAATTTCCACTGTTTCTTTTTAGTCTTTAATGAGACTAATAGTAAGATTCTAAATTACACATGCGGCTCACAGTATTATTTCTTTTCGGACAGAACTGATGTAAATCCCATTCATTCTTCAAAGTCTGATTCAAACACCACTGCTTCCACAAAGCTTTCCCCATGACTCCAAGTGGAAGTGATTTCTGCCCCCTCTGATAACACTTCTATTCATACACCAAAGAATGAGATTAATTTTACTTGTTACTTAGTGTCCCTATCACAGTTCCCCAACTCCAAAAAAAGCAAACTGAAGAAAGAAGCTACATTTAGGTCATCCTAAGTATTCCTCCTACACCTCGTAGAGAATACAAGTACAAAGGTAATGTTTGATGTCTGCTGAGAGCTGAATTTCTCAATTACCATATTATCTATCCCTTTCAACTATTTCCATTTTTTCTCTAGGATTAAAGTAATGTCTGTCAATGTTTTCTATGATTTTTAGGTAAACAAAATGTCGGTGGGTTGTACAAATATAATATGAACAAAGAAAATCCAAAAATAATGTGTGTAAAAATTACACAAGCCTCTAAAGGTTCCTTTAAAGAAAATTATGCTAGGGAGTACTGTACTGGGAATAATAACCATTTCAAAAGTAGGAGAGTTTCCCAAAGATTAATGACACTAGGTGAGTAATGCCTACCAAAACATTATTGGAGTTCCTCCCCAAAGCCATAGCTATAAATCAAGTAAGCATGCAAAGTGTTTGGAGCAGCAAGAATAAAGTCCCACACTGATTCAAAGATATGAAATCAAGCTGTGAGAAAACTGACGAAAGAAAAAAAAGAACCTATTTAAAAGAGACAAATAACAGAAACTGTTGGAAGACGAAACGAGGTTTAAAAAAATAATAACAAAGAACGGAGGATAGAAAAATATCTCAAATGTGGAGAAGGAATCCTTTCTGAGCATATCTCTCTCAACCTCTGAACCCTCAGGCAAAGGTCGTAGTGGTAATTTCAAAAGGGCTTTTCTCCAACTGATATTCTAGTTCCTTAGATTGTATCCAAGAAACTTCCTTGTTAACCAGCCTACTCCAACTCCCGCAGCCAGAGACACTGGCCAAACCAGCCCTGAAGCCACTCTTGCAACACATTTTTGAGGCTGGAGACTAAGTAGGGACCAGACTGAGGCCGAGCACCTGGACCACACTCCTCTCAAGTCTGGCCCCAACTCCTCTGGCAGGACCCGGCTGCGAGTAGAGAACCGAACGGCAGAGGGGGCGGGGCAGGGCACCAGACTTCGCCAGGACGGGTCTTTTTTGTTCCGTGTCGGCGCCACCCGGTGCCTTAGGGACAAGCGGGTTGGTGAGAAGAAAGAATAAGGAGCCAGTGGGAAGCAGTCCTGAGCTCTCACTCACCAGCTGTCGCAGCTCGTCGTAGGCAGTGGCAGGACCTCTTCTCCTTCCGCCATTGCTGTTGACGTCCACGTCACTTTGCCGAAAAGTGGACCTGGCGCCGAGACAGTCTCCGAGAGCTAACGTCGTAAAAGGTCTTCGGAAGTCCGGAACTGAGCCTCTTCGGAGCGAAAGAAAGAGGGAGGAGGCAAGGGGCAGGAGGAACGTAACGTCACGACGTCCCAAGGGCGAAAGGCAGCGTCAGGCTCTGGAGGGTGGAGACTTGGTGGAGCCAGCCACACCAAAGACTACGAGTCCCAGGATGCCACGCGGCCCTACGAACGGAGTGGGCGGAGCCTTGTGGGGAAGCTTGTTGCAGTGGGAAGCCAGTGAGTGTCCAGCGTCGCTGCTTGGCGTCCACTTAGCTTCTTCCTTCCAACTTGGAGTCGAACTTAAGGGTTAAGAGTCCTGACCTAGTGTAGAGAGGAAGGGAAGTAGGAATTCACACCGGGAAAGTGGGCATAAAAGGAGACTCACATTGCAGTAATTTACTGCATTTGAGGAAAAAGTAGGATATAAGAAAAATCAGACTACCCCTATTTGTGGGACCACGTCAAAAATACAAATGGAGGTCTGCATACTTTATACCTGAATATTTAAAAGTTATTAAAACAAGCTAAATAGTAAGGAAAATTTAAAAATACCTTCTAACAGCTTGGAAGGTCAAGTTCAACTTTAAAATTCCGGAACTGTAATTAATTCCTTTCAAGGACAGTTACCGAGATTCTTCCTTTCCCACCCCACGTCCCCTTTACCTGGACCTCTACGTGCAAGCTCCACCCACATCACCAGTACTAGCAAAACCCCTCTCTCAACTACCCTTGACTACTGCAGAGGACCTTAGGATGGCGCACACAAAGGGGGATGAACCTAAGAAAATACTTTTGTAAGCCCTGGAAACAATGATGAATAGAACTGCATGTAACAATATGAATAAATTCATTTGTCAATTCAATAAATTTATTGACAGACTACCATATGCCAGATACCATTCTAGGTGTGTGGAATACATTATTAAGACAATATAAACTAAATTAAACTAATCTTCACTTTGGAAAAAAAAAAGTGGGCAAAACGTGTTACAGACGGATGGTGTTATTCATATCTGGTGTTAAAAACAAGACAGTACATTATGAATAGATGTATATGTGCTTTTTTAAAAATATATTTCGTTTGGACGTTGATAGACCTTTATTTTATTCATTTATTCATATGTTGTGCTGAGAATCGAACCCAGTGCCTCACACATGCTCGGCAAGCGCTTTAGCACTGAGTCCAACCCCAGCCCTGTATATGTGCTTTTCAAAATGCAGGATATATATAGGAAAACAGGAATAATGGCAGTTACATTTGAAGTGAGGAGGAAATAGCTTTATTTATTTATTTATTTATTTTTGTCTCAGAGATGAAGTCTGGCTGTGTTACCAGGCTGACCTTCACTCTAGGCAGGCATGAATTTCCTGGGATCAAGTGGCCCTCCTGCTTCTGCCTCTCAGGTACCTAGAATTATAGGTGTCACCACCATGACCAGCTTAAAATTTTAATGTCTTATTTTTTAAGAGCTGAGAAGTGACTACATAAATAGATGTCTGGTGTCCCTCATATAATCTGTATTTCACTATCTAAAATGTTTTATAATTTTATAACCAAAAATGCATTCCCTCTCTTTCCAAAAGGAACATAATACAGAGATGCAAGTTATTGCTTCACTTCCAAGCCCCAGATCCCTGAGTTAGCCTTCATTAGGGAAAATTCCTTTTAACCCCTAAATGAGAATTCAGATGACTATTATCAAAATAAATAAATTAAAAAGGTATAAATTATCAAATTATCCTAACATTCAGGATCTGCTTAGTCCCTTAAGTTGTGCCAGTAGGTTTTCAGAAGCTTTCCTAAAATGGGTTACAAACTATTTGGACAGTGATGTGACAAGTAGTCGTCCACAGGTTAGAGTGATTTTAATCCTCAATTTCGGTTTTTTTGTTTGTTTGTTTTTGCAGTGCTGAGAATTGAACCTAGGGCCTTGTTCTTGACAGGCAAGCACTCTACCAACTGAGCTATACCCCCAGCCCTGTAATTCATTTTAAATGTAATCAAATTAGTGACTGCCTTATAATCTGGTAAAAATAAAATTATGCTATTAAAAATATTTCAGTTGACATTTTTAAGCAGTTCTTTATTCTGTAAAAGTAAAATCAAAATTTCTGATTTTAGTGAATTAAAGTGTTTTGAATGAAATTGTAAAAAAGAAACGTAAAATATTGTTCATCTATTATATGGTGTGTGGTGCCACAAAATTATGTAACATATTATTTGTAAGTACTTAATTCACACTATGACATGTAGTAGATTATCAATAAATATTTGTTAAATGAACAAAGGGATTTTTTGAAGTATTTTTGAAATGGATAAAGTCATTCACCAATATAGAAATGACTGGTTGGAAACAGAGACAAGTAGGATTATGAACTCATCTGTGTGGTCATGGTTGTAATATTAGTGTAATAGAGTTTTCTTCTTACTGGCCCTCAAACTTCTGGGTTCAACTGATTCTTTTGCCTGAACTCCCCAAATAGCTGGGATAACAGGCACATGCCACTGTGCCTGACTTCTTCATTTTTCATAATATTATCATAGCATTTGTTAGAGATGATCATAACTCTGATCAGTTATTCCGTATTCATGCATCCTTTTCATGACTTTGGTGCATGAATAGGTAGGTAATAAAAAAGGTATTAAAAAAATAAAGGTATTAATAAAGACCTAGTAAGATGTACTAATCTATTTCTGTATAATGAATTACCCCAAAACTTAATTACTTAAAAGAGTGAACACTTATTATGTCAAAATTTTGGTGTATCAGGAATTTAGAAGCAGCTTAAGTGGATGCTCTGATTCAGAGTCTTTTTAAGTCACCATCAAGATATTTGCCAATACTGTAGTCATGCAATCAACTGAAGGCTTCACTGAAGCTGAAAGATTCTCTCTGTGATCACTCACTCACGTGCTTGACAAATTGGCGTTAGCTGTTGGCAGGAGGCCTCAGGTTCTTCCCAATGAGACTCTCAAAGGTTTTCTCAAATGTCCTCCTGACATGGTGACTATCTTCCCCCAGAGTAAGAGTCAACAGAAATCAACCTAAGAACTATAATGTTTGTTTGTTTGGTTTTTTTAATGACTTAGCCTCAGATCTCACCCCCTCATTTCTGCATTATCCTATTGGTTAGCTCCATTTGATGTGGGAGGGAGCTTTACAGAGGCTTAAATACTGAAAGATGAGAATCATTGAAGGCTATCCCACAGGCTGACTGCCACTTGAGGCAGCACTAAATCCTTCACATTCTTAATTATTCAATCAAATTTTCCCTAAGATCCCTGCTCATATCATTTCTACCCTCTTGAGTTCTACCTCCTCTGAATTTGTGAAGGCAAGTCCTCTCATCTGGGCACTGAACTACACAACATTTTGTATTCTTTAACTCTGAAAATGATAACCATTTTTTAAGTTCTTTCGTAGACTCCACCAAATGCAGACCTGAACATATAGATGGAGGCCACATTTTCTTGTTAAATAACAAAATATTGATTTTTGTTTCTACAGATATTATGTGAGAGTTTCAAAATTCTAAACTTTTTCCAGAAATTTTCCTTTTTATCTTCGAAGGATAAATGTTTTCATAATTATCAAAATTATCTCAGTTATTTGTAACTCAAAATTCCATCAGTAGTTGCATTCCAAGGTTCTTTAAATTGTTGAAGTCTAACATTTAATTTAATGGTGAACAAAACCAAGTTAATTTCCATTCACAGAAGACAAGTGAACAGTTGGCAACAATTTCAACATCTGCTTTTAGTTCATTTAAAAGTGTTGAGAAGACAGTGATAAAAAGAACTGGAAACCATAATATTTTTCCATTATCCTTCTAGTAGTTGTCTTTGCTAATTAAGGTTGAGTCTTAATAGGTTATGTAGATGAACCCAAAATAAACATTTGGATAGCAATTGATCCATTGTTGAGTTTGGAATGTTTGTGCTTTAATGTGGGGGCCTATTTCACCTTTCTTCATTCCACATTTGTTCCCAAATGTTCCAGACAAAAGGCTGGTTAAGTCATTCCTGGTTGGAACAGGGGTAATAAACAGTATGTTAGACGGAACTAGACAGAGTTTTTATTCTTATTTATTTGTTTTTTCTTTGATATAGGGTCTTGCTGTGCTGCTCAGGCTGACTGCAAACTCCTGGGATGAAGCAATCCTCCCTCCTCAGCCTCCCAAGTAGCTGAAACTATAGATGTGTGCAACCATGCCTACCTTCAGACATAGTTTTAAACCTTCTTGCATTTTTTGAATTAATATCCTAAGGATGCGCACACACACACACACACACTTAAACAGTGTCCTTTAGACAACAACAGTGCTGTGTAATCTGTTTTCATTCATCTCATGCACTTGTACTTCTCCTTTCAAGTATATGTCTTGCCAAATAAAACAGGAAGGAACCATCTAAGGTAACTGGATGGAATTGCATGACACATGTTTTTAACAATGTATTTTAAAAATATAATTTACAATTTCTATAAATGCATTATCTACAGACTGACTTCTGAATTTCTATAGATTTCATATTAAACTATACAGTTTATCATTGTCATTTCAATACTCCAAATTCACATGGAAAGAATACAAAATTTAAAAGATGAATTCTTAAGATATCATGAATATTAAAGAGATGCAAAAGTATCCCAAAGTTTAGATAAAGAAGTTCTTGTCTGTAATTTTGTTCTCATTTTTTTTCTGCTCAATAACAACTAGTCCTGTTGTTAATTCCCATCTGTAAACTGATAACCCCTATGTCTTTATTTCCAAACCTGGCCTTTCTTTTGCACTCTGTGACTGTAAATCCAGTCATCTACCTGGTGTTGACACCTGGATGACCCATAAACACTAAGTACTTGACATTTCCAAAATCAAACTCAATTTGTCTACCTACCCCTGCACTAGCTGACATTTCTATAGAGTTGAAGACTTACATCATAATTCCAGTCACATAAGCCAGAAACTTCGGCATTATTCTAACTTCTTTCCCTCTCCTTCCCATGAATTTTTGCCTCCCTCAATATTTTTCAAGTTTCCTCTTTATCACTGCAGCTTTTCTCTAGGTTTTACTCCTTATTATGTTTTTTTAAATTTTATTTTTAGATATTGATGGACCTTTATTTTATTCATTTATTTATATGTGGTGCTGAGAATCAAATGCAGTGCCTCACACATGCTAGGCAAGCACTGTACCACTGAGCCACAACCCCAGTCCCAAATTCTTTTTTGTTGTTGTTGTTGTTGTTGTTGTTGATGGACCTTTATTTTATTTATTTGTATGTGGTGCTGAGAATCACACGCAGTGCCTCACACATGCTGGGCAAGTGCTCTACCACTGAGCCACAACCCCATCCCCTTCTTACTATGTTTTGCATAAAGGGATTCCTAAATTATTCCCTAACCTGCTTCCACTCTTCTCCCCAACATAGCCTCTACTCAGGGATTCAAATATGCAACCCTCAGGCTCAACTTACTTAGCAGTGTTGTTCATTTGTTTGTTTGTTTGTTTACAGTGTTAGGAATCAAATGATGCAGGGCCTTGTGCATGCTAGGCAAGCACTTTACTACCAGTTAGATACATCCCAAGCCCTTGTTTTTAATCACTTGAATGTCTTTATTCACTTTTCAGTTGTCTCTTGCAATATTCCCCATCACTTGAAACCAGACTTCAATCTACACATTTGGTACTTTCTTGGTCCTCAGAGATATTTGAATTTGTGTCTCTCTATTCTTTACTTTCTTTTTTCTCCTCTTTCTCCCTTTCCTCCTCCCCCTTTTATTTTGTGGTGGTGGGGATTGAACACTTGAACAGAGGGGCACTTCACCACTGAGCTACATCCTCAGCGACCCCTCAAACTTTTTTGAGACAGGGTCTTGCTAAATTGCCCAGGCTGGACTCTTCCTTCTGCCTCAGCCTTATGAGTAGCTGATATCAGAGGTATGAGCCACCACTCCTGGCTTACTGTACACTTTTCTAAAGTGAAAATTACCTAAAACCCTTCAATGATTTGCCATGCCAATGAAAGACTGTCTATGTTCCTTATCACTGACACATACACTTATAATCTGGCTCATCAAGTACTTTCCCATCTTTTCTTATAACCTTCACTTTAGCTATTCTATATTTAAGGCCCCAAATAAATCCTGCTGCACCATGACTTTATGTCTTTGCTGAAGCTTACGTCCTTTTCTTTGTCACATTCTACTAACTCCCCACTACTAGTTGCTCCTAGCCATATGTATTGAAGAGGACTTTCTGTGTAACCCTCTCCCCCAAGCAAATTTACTCATTTCCGCCTTTTGGTATCTACTACTACCCCTTAAATATATCTCAATTAAAGCATTTATCAACTTTATTTTCATTATGTGTTTATATTTTTGTTTTTTTCCATTAAGCTTGAGACTTTTGGGATCATATTAATATATCTTTACATTTCCAATGTCTGCATAGTACTTGATACAAAACAGTAATTTGCTGTGTGAATGAATAAATGAGTGGAATATAACACTATACTGTAAATACTTATAGAGAATTAACTATATTCCAGACATTATTCTAAGCACCTAAATTAACTCATTTAACCCTCCTCATCCCTATAGTTTAGCAATGAGTGAATATGAAATCTGACTTCAAGTAAATCAAATAGGCAAGTAGTTTTCTATTTTCATGACTTATGATGAATCTCTTTAGTAATAGAAATGATTGCCATACTGGGGTTAAATAAGAAAAATAAATTAATGAAGACATATGAATCTTGAGGAAGAGGGAAGGCATTACTTTAGAGTCCTTATTTAATCGTCACAAGTAGGTGCAATTTCTGAAAAATTCTAATTGGATGTTTGTGCTTCCGTTTAATGCAATCTTTACTGGCAAAGACAGAATCTTGAGTCGTCATTTTTAGCCTCAAGCAAAATAATTTCCTTCTGCCATGAAAATATTTCCTAAAATTATTAGCTAGGCACAGGGGTACAGGCCTGTAACCATAGCTACTTGAGGCAGGAGGATCACACGTTCAATGCCAGTCTTAGCAACTCGGCAAGACTCTATCTCAAAGTAAAATAAAAAGGGGCCTGGATGTGTCTCAGAGGTAGAACACTCTTGGGTTCAATTTCCAGTATAGCAATATGTGTGTGTGCGTGTGTGTTTGTACAAAGAAGTTGGTGATAATCTATTAGTAGAGAGAAAGCCTATATTCATATATAATGATAATGTGATAATGCTTAAATTTTGCCTAGTCATAGATAGTCTTTTCAATGTCCTTTGAGTCCCTACATAATCTGCAACCCTAATACTTCTTCTACTTGGAACATTTTTCCAAGATACCTTTATGTCTGACTGGCATAGATAGTGTTCACACAGTCAAAAATATGGAAAAGAACTTCAGAGATTGTTGTGAATGATGCAGAAAAGCTCCAGGTATGTTGGTGGTTGGCAGAGGGGACCAGTCTGACTGGAGAGAAGAGTTCCTCTACCCATGTGATGGGAAGAGACACCTCCGTCAAGATCTGGTAGGGAATGGACAGCCATTGAAGGGTAGAGCGATATGGTCTGAGGAGAGTTTTACAAAGATGAATGTGGCAATGAGTTCATGTAGATTCTAAGTAGAAGAAACCAGAGACAGAGAGGTCAGGAAGGAGACTATAGGGTCCTAAATTAGGATAATGGTCACAGAACTGAAAGAAAAGTAAGGAAAGTGAAAAAGATTGTTCAAAATAGATTATGAGAGATACTGTTCCTGATTAGTTATGAGAGACAAATAGGGACAGGAGGGTCATCCAGATACTAGACCTCAGGAAGAGTATCTGTTGGAAATAGGAGTGTGGTGGAATAGAGCGTATTAGGCAGTTGGAAGGCTCAGACAGTGGTTTAGGTCTAAGGGTATGAATCATGAAAAATTCCAATTCTAGTTTTTTGGTTTTTTTTGAGGGGTGGGATTGAACTCAGGGGCACTCTATCACTGAGCCACATTCCCAGCCCTATTTTTTTTTTTTTTTTTTTGTATTTTATTTAGAGACAGTGTCTCACTGAGTTGCTCAATGCCTCACTTTTGCTGAGGCTGGCTTTGAACTCGTGACCCTCCTGTCTCAGCCTCCTGAGCCGCTGGGATTGCAGGTGTGCATCGCCCCACCTGGCTCCAATTCTAGTTAGTTCTGTTAGATGAGAGGTAGACAGACCATTAGGAGACAGAAAATGGCAATAGGCACACTCATATACTGTTTATGGGAGATGAACTGTTATATTTGGTGGTCAGGAATTTGGAAATATTTTCAAAATTTAAAATATGCATGTGCTTGAAACATTCTTTTCTAAGAATTTGTCTTATAGAAATGTTCTCACAATGGAGGAGTAGACTAAAGAATTCTCACTGATGTACTGCTTAGCTTGCAATGACAAAATTTTTAAAAAGTGGTTCCTAAATGTCAAGTCAACAAATGGCTCATCTATACACTCAAATACTATGTGGATGATAAAACAGAATGAGGTAAAGCTGTGTACGTTGACATACAACAATTTTTTTATAACATTAAATTTAAAAAGCAAGTTGCAGGGACTGGGATTGTGGCTTAGTGGAGTATTCCTCTTACATGTGTGAGACACTGGGTTCTATCCTCAGCACCACATAAAAAATAAATAAAGGTATTGTGTTCACCTAACTAAAAAAAAATTTTTTAAAAGCAAGTTGCATAAAGGTATGTATAGTATGGTCTCATTTTTCCTTTAAAAAATTGGACATGCAGGGCCGGAAGCAGTGGCACACACCTGAAATCCAGCGGCTTGGGAGCTGAGGCAAGGAGGATCTCCAGTTCAAAGTCAGCCTCAGCAAAAGAGAGGCACTAAGCAATTCAGTGAGACTCTGTCTCTAAAAAACATACAAAATAGGGCTGGGGATGTGGCTTAGTGGTTGAGTGTCCCTGAGTTCAATCCCTTGTATAAAAAAAAAATGGACATGCATATAGAAAGGTCTGAAAGAATGTATGTGGTAGTTTTTGATGAGTAGGATTTGGGAGGACATTCATTTTATATATCTATAAGTTGTTTAAATTTTTTTCCTAATGAATACGTGTTAGGTTTATAATGAGAATAAAACACTGGAAAACTCTCTTCAGAAAAATGAGAATTTTAGAAAAACCACTTGCAAATTCTAAGGATGTCATCACTGATACTAAAGATGAAATAGAGAACACAGGTCAGAGCAAAGCAGAAAAGTATGCTATGATCTTAACTGTGTGTGAGAGAGTAGAATGTGGTATGTATGTATGTGAAAGCAAACAGACAAGGCCCTGTCTAGTTTGGCACCTCCTGAACATTCTGGTCCCTTCTCAAAGCACATCCCCTTCCCCCTCACACTGACCTCCTCTGTATCTCTTGAATAAGCTATGCTGTCTCCCAACACATGACCTTTGTACCTACTCTCCCTGTTGCAGACCCCGACATACACCCCAAACATACACCTAGCATCTAGTTACCTGATTCTTATGTCAGACCTCTGCTCAATTGCCACTTCCTCCAGGAGGTGCCAAGGAAGCCTTTTGGGACATGGCAGCCCCCTTTGTTATATGTGTCTCTAGATACACTCTGTGTGATTTGAATGCATTAATTAATCAAGCAATTAAAAACAGGAAATGAAAACCCCTATCTCTCACCCTGCACAAAACTCAACTCAAAATGGATCAAGGACCTCAGAATCAGACTAGAGACCCTTCATCTTATAGAAGAAAAAGTAGGTCCAAATCTTCAACATGTCGGCTTAGGATCAGACTTCCTTAACAGGACTCCCAAAGCACAAGAAATAAAGGCAAGAATCAACAACTGGGATAGATTCAAACTAAAAAGCTTTCTCTCAGCAAAGGAAACTATCAGCAATGTGAAGAGAGAGCCTACAGAGTGGGAGAAAATCTTTGCCACTCATACTTAAGATAGAGCGCTAATTTCCAGAATATATAAAGAACTCAAAAAACACTACACCAAGAATACAAATAATCCAATCAACAAATGGGCTAAGGAAATGAACAGACACTTCAGAGAAGAAGATGTACAAGCAATCAACAGATATATGAAAAAATGTCCAACATCTCTAGTAATAAGAGAAATGCAAATCAAAACTACCCTAAGATTCCATCTCACCCCAATTAGAATGGCGATTATCAAGAACACGAGCAACAATAGTTGTTGGTGAGGATGTGGGGAGAAAGGTACCCTCATACATTGCTGGTGGGGTTGCAAATTAGTGCATCCACTCTGGAAAGCAGTATGGAGATTCCTCAGAAAGCCTGGAATGGAACCACCATTTGACCCAGCTATCCCACTCCTTGGCTTATACCCAAAGGACTTAAAATCAGCATACTACAGAGATACAGCCACATCAATGTTCATAGCTGCTCAATTCACCATAGCCAGATTGTGGAGCCAACCTAGACGTCCTTCAATTGATGAATGGATAAAGAAACTGTGGTATATAAGAAACTGTGGTATATATATATATATATATATATATATATATATATATATATATATACAATGGAATATTACTCAGCCATAAAGAATGATAAAATTATGGCATTTGCAGGCAAATGGATGAAATTGGAGAATATCATGCTAAGTGAGAGAAGCCAATCTCAAATGATCTCACTGATAAGCGGATGATGACACATAATAGGGGGTGGGAGGGGGGCAAGAATGGAGGAAGGAAGGACTATATAGAGGGAAAAGAGGAGTGGGAGGGGTGGGGGAAGGGAAAAATAACAGAACGAATCAAACATTACCCTATGTAAATATATGATTACACAAATGGTATGCCTTTACTCCATGTACAAACAGAGAAGCAACATGTATCCCATTTGTTTACAATAAAAAAAAAAACAGGAAATGAGAAGGAAAGCATAGAGAGATTAATACTTGAATGTTTTCATATTTTAAAACATTTCTTCTTGATCTAAGTGGACTTATCTACTTTTAATTTTACTTGTGGTTCTTTGCAGATGTTTCTCTTGTGAGACTGTAAGAGAATCTTGAAATCATGTCTAGGTTGTGTACTCCTCCAGTGTTGTCACACCATCTCACTTCGGACAAGTTTCTTTGAATAGGCATTTGTTGAACACTTTAGCACAGTCCAAGTTCTGCTTGAGGCACTAAAGGAAATGACCTTATCTACCTACTGCCTCTCCAACTTTTATCTCTCTAGTCTCTTATTTAGCACAAGTTCAGCTCAGCATTGTGTTTTTCAATCCTCTGAGCATTATAATAATCCAGGGAACTTTAAAACACACACACGCACACTGTAGAAATGACACCCCCATAGATTTTGACTCTGCTGGACTAGGATCAGACCAAAACACAGGTATGTTTCAAAAGTTCCATAGGCAACCCTGATGTGTAGGCAGCTTTGAGCATTACTGACCTAGACTAACCTCAAAGCGGAAAGTGTATCTGGACAACACTAGACTTCTGGAAAACAAAGCTTTACTGGGTCTACTAGAACCAATCCTAAAACTGATTTCTAAGATAGTGTCAGACTAGCTTCATTCACAAAGGCAGAAACTGAAGGTGGAAAGCCATAAATTGCCTGGAATTAAGGCTAATGATTTTGAATCAGAGCACTTGGTTTTAGGAATTAATTTGATTACTTGGAAAGCTGGTTAAGGAACTGTTACTCAAGGAGAAGAACCAGATCAAATGCCTTGGGGACCCGGAAAGAATCTGCTCTCTGTCACTCGTGTGTCTCAAAGACTTTAAGAACAAGCAAATATTATTCTAGGAGTTTAATGTACAGCGAACCTAAAGCCCTGAAAGGTGCAGACTTTATTTTTTGACACAGTCCAGCTGTCAGGACTTCTGATTCCCAAACTCTAGAGGTCATCACTAACTAAAGAGATTATCATCACTTGAGGAGATACTGAAGCAGGACGCCTGATGCCTAGTCCTCACTTGGTCATGAGCCAAACAGAGGGGTGGATCTACTTAAACCACTTTCTCAGGGTCTTGGTTTCCTCAGAAAATGTAAATTGAACTAGATGTTCTCTCTGGGACCCTTCAACTTTAGCAAGTGACACTAGGTGGCACTCATGTAACTCCGGTGGGGAGCAGTTGGAGCGAGTTGGCTGCCAGCCTGTATCCTTCAAAAGACTCAGGAACCTGCCAGGGACACCATGGGAAACAATGCAGTTTTAGGACTCCTTTTATGAAGAAGAGCTTTTGAATGCATGTTGTATTTTACAAGCTCCTTTCATTAATTAAGTATTTCTGGTTTCATGTTCCTCCCCTTTCTATTATCTCAAATTTTTAAATATTGAACAAAAATCTTTCTATGATTTAGCTACACCTGTGATGTTTGTGTGAGGTAAAAACGTGTACTAAACTCTCCCAGTCACGTGTGACTGCATAAGAAACTTTTAAAAGAAGTGATATCCACTGTCTCAACACTGAACTTCAAGCAGATGGAATTCTTTCCCACGATGAGTTGTCCATTGTCTGCCACTAGGTGTGGTCAGCCTAATATGGTTGTCCTTCAAATCCTTGTTCTCCAAAGCTGGTTTGGAGTTCCCGAAGTTCCCAGGGAAATTTCTTCTGGCCCAAGTTCATTTCAGGAATCCAGTCTGGCTCACTCTGGTTCCAGAACTCAACTCAGAGGTGACAGAGTTGGAAGCCTCCATGGTCAAATGTAGTCCCAAAGATGACACTTTCTTCATCAGCAGAAGTCATCCAAGTCACCTGTCAGATTTTTCCTTCTAGCAAGGATCATAGGACTAGCAGCTGAGGATTTAGCAACCAAAATAAACACAGAAGAACTAATTTTATAGTCTAACTCTTCGAAATCTGAAAAATAAAAAGTTCTGTATTGTTAATTCATTTTAAGAGTAGGAGGTGGATATTGACTTCAGGACCTTTAAGTTGCATGAAGTTTCCTGGGTTGGAACACTATCAACTTCAGACCTATGGGTGGGGTGCAATGTGGTGGTAGGTTTAGGATAAGGGATTAAATGTACATATAAACACACACACACACACACACACACACACACACACACACACCGAAAAATATCTAAAGCCAAAATAATAACCCCAGTGGCATTTTGGGTGATCATTTGTGTACATTTCAAATTTTATTTAAGACCATGATTTTCACAGTTGCACAAGGGGTCAGTGGACAAAAAATCTATAAAGAATAAAAAATAAAGACTGTGATTTAGTTTTGCAAATTATCATTTCAAAAGAAAAAGAAGAAAAGTAAGTGATCCACAGGTTTTAACAAAGAAATAGTTATTTATAAATTACCTTGATTGTGGTAAAATAGCTAATGTGATTTCAAAAGAGCTCTGTAGTGCTTCCGTGGGATGTGCAAAGAGTTTGGTCTGATCCCTTGATGGCAAAGGAACACCTGAAAGGCTTCTATTAACATTATTAAGATTGTCCTCGACCTGCCCAAGAGAAACTATAAAATGAAAGCAGGATTAAATTTTAAAGATGATATGTAATTCTCTTTTTAATCAAAACATAATAAATTCAGCATGTGATTGCCTTTCTCTACTATAATTTTTTGTTTAACCTTTCATCCTCATGCCAATTCTATAAAGCTTGGCAGACACCCAACGTGACTTCCTTTAGTGACTTTTGTTGTTGTTCATCATTCCTTTTAACATCCCCAAGGTAAAGAAAACTGGGTTCAGAAAAGATGTGGAAGAAGGTTCTAATCTAGCTTTGGCACAAATGAGTTTTGTAAGCGCTGTGAAGTTACAGTGTTCTAGCTTTCTGTTTCAAAGAATGGTGCTCTTACTAACTCTGCTACCTGGATTATTATAAGGATGAAATAAGGTAATGTATGTGACAGGACATAAAGTTCTACAGGCGGGTTCTTCAGGAAGCAGATGGTGGGACGGAGTTAGAGGTGAAAAGGTTCAGGGGAGAGCAGGCAGGAATGAGCAGGAGAGCCATCAGAATCCGGTGCTTTGTCTGCTAGCCCAGCAGGGAGCATCCAGCAAAGTTGACCAGTCCCGGGTGTCTGCGGCCACCTCCTGTGCCCTTGTGTCCCTCAGTCCTTGACCAGGGGATGCCCCATGAAGAATGCAACCTCAGCTCCAACACAGCAGATCTGGAAGGAGCTAACACCTGGAGGCTATCAGCTAGCCACCTTCTCAAAGCTGAGAAAGAAGTCCTTTCTTGAAAAGGGGCATCTGGGTGGTAGACCTCTCATATCCTCCACAATTGGGGTCACTTGAGACAAGACCACAAGACCAGATCATGAGTTCCTTTTCTCTGACTATAAACTTCTGCCCTTCAATATTGTCCACTCTCCCTCTGAGCACTGAACTTGCTCTTTCCTACCTCTGTGACCCCTATTCTTCTGCCTGTCCTTATCTTTTTAAAATATATATAGATAAATTTTTATTTTAATGTTTTAACTGATATATAAAAACTTAAAAGTTGTATATACTAATGGGCTACCATGTACATTGTGTAATGTCAAAAGTAGGTTAAACATATTTATCTCATCAAACATTTATCATTTCTTTGTGGTACAAACTTTCAACATTCCTTCTTCTGGCTTTTTAAAATACACAGTACATTATGGTTATCTATAGTCACCTTACTGTGTAATAGAACACCAGAGTTCCTTGTTCCTAACTGAAACTGGGTGCACATTGATCAAAATTTCCCCACCACCATCCACCCACTCTCCCCACCCTTTGGTAACCATCATGCTATTCTCAACTTCTATGAGATAAACATTTTAGAATTCTACATAAGAGTCAGATCAGGCAGGACTAATCTTTCTGTGCCTTGCTTATTTCACTTAACACAGCAAACTTCCATCTGTGTTATTGCAAATGATAGGATTTCATTCTTTTTCATGGATGAATAGTATTCCATTGTGTATGTGTACCACATTTTCTTTATTCTTCATCACTTGATGGACACTTGAGTTGTTTGTATTTCTTGGCAATTGTGAATGGTGCTGCAATGAACATGAGCATGCAGATGTCTCTGACATACTGATTTCATTTCCTTTGAATATATACCCAGGTATATGACTATTGGATCATATGGTAGTTCTATTTTTAATTTTTTGAGGAAACTCCATCTTGTTTTTCACAATGGCTGTACTAATTTACATTCCTGTGAATAAGGAAGGGTGCCCTTTTCTCCACATCCTCACCAGCACTCATTACATATGACCTATTCTATAATAGCCATTCTTACTGGGGTGAGGTGATATCACATTGCGATTTTGCTTTGCATATTCCTGATGATTAGTGATGTTGAACAGTTTTTCACATGCTCTCTCTCTTAATCTCGACAGCTGGCCTCCTGATTTCTCTGTCTCCCCTGCAAGTTGGGACTTGGGTCTGGCATTTTAATGTTGCCTTCTACAGCTCCTTTTGATTCTGTTGTTTCTCATGCCTGTCTGACTGAGTTGTAGTTCTAGGTTACGCCACAGTCTACTTTCTTTCCTCTTAAACTTGAGTGAGCCTTACTGGAGAAATTCACGTAAATCCTCTGAATGGCACACTACACTTCTAAGGCAGCCAGTTTCATCGAGGTCTTTATCATTGCAATCCTTTTATCTAATTCTTATTGTCTCCCTATTCCACTTACATGGCATTTAATTTCCAGGGGATCATTGACAATTATCCCGTACTGTTTGGGGCTGAGATATCTGTGTTAAAAAATAACTACTTGTGGGGTTGGAATTGTGACTCAGTGGTAGAGCACTTGCCTAGCACGTGTGAGGCACTGATTTGATCCTCAGCACCACATAAAAATAAGTAAATAAATGCACTGTGTTCATCTACAATTAAAAAAACATTAAAAAAAAAATCGCACTTGGGTTTTTCTCCCTCCAGCTTGCATATGGTAATTCTTGAGGGCTGGATTACGACTTTTACTACTCTTACTCTCATTCAATACCAGAATAGAGCTGGGGATGTAGTTTAGTTGGTAAAGTGTTTGCCTTGCATGCCCAAGGCCCTGGGTCCAATCCCCAGCACTGCAAAAAAGCAAGCAAACAAACAAAAGTACCCAGAACAGCACCAAGAACTTACTTAGTACTAAAAAGTTCCTTAAAGGAATAAGTAGTTTCGTTGTGTGCCTATTGCCTACGTCAAGTAGTTTATATATGTCATCACACTTAATCTTTAGTCCTTCTAACTCTCACTTGGTAGGTTTTAGGAGTTCTTTTTTTTATACATTTATCTGTTGCCATCTTTTACCACTAAATATAACTTCTTCGAAGGAAAATACCACATCCACTTCATTTCTGTAGCTTCCTATCCTACTCCCCAGATAGTGTCGGACACATAGATAATAATGTTTGGTAAAAATTAGCTGAGGGATCAAATATGTGACAGAACCAACAATGAAGGGTAATGTCAAGACTCACACCTTCCTTCAGCAACAAAGCCTGCCACTCTGCTATGCTTGTAACTCCGTTTAAACTTCTGTGAACCACACAGGCCTCAAGACAATTTAATGATCAAATTTTGAATGAAAAGAAAATGAGCTTCAATATCATACTTCCGTCATAATAATGACGGAAATTGTAGTTGTTACTTGCTTTATTTACTTATGAAGAATGTACCTAATATCATAGGAAAGATAATTAGCTCTTCCAACATATGCTTATAATTATGTCTTTACTTATTTCTTCACGTTGATTTGAGATCACTGGTGACTCAATAAATAGTAATAGTGTTTGGGTATCATTCAGAAGCCCTGCGAATTCCATAAGCCTTTTATTTCTTACCATGAGAACAATATTAGTCAATATTTGTGTATGTTAACACTGGAGACAAAATCATAAAGTGAGTTAAACAAAATGCCATTTAGCAGAAAATGAAAATTAAGCTCTTAATTAGTCTTCCTTTCTGCTAATTTGACTTTTAGTCAACTGAAGCCATTTGATGATAGTGTAAACAATGTGGCAAGCATCAGAAAGAAGCTTCTAGACAGCTCACAAGTCCCAACTGTATGCAAATCTTGGAAACATATGTTGGAAATTGAGTAGTACAATTGAGATTCCAGAATTTCCACTCCCACTACTGCTTATAATGGAACAAAACAACCATGAATGCATTTAAGAGATTAATAATGCCTTAATTCATAAATCATTATATGAACCTTTTAGTATAAATCCAACTATTTGCAGGGAGGGGGTACTGGGTATTGGACTGGGTATTGGGTACTTTCTCACAGAGCTAAATTCCCAGCCCTTTTTATTTTATAGTTTTTTTAAAATTTGTTTTGTTTTGTGTTTTGAGACAGAGTCTTGCTAAGTTGTTTAGGACCTTGCTAAGTTGCTGAGGTTGGCCTCAAACTTGTGATTCTCCTTCCTTAGCCTCCAAGCCACCCAGCTATTTTTATATCTTGTGATTGCACGATTAGAGTATATATATCTAAACAATTTAGACCACTTCATAATAGTGTTACTGGTTTCCCTATTTATATGCCTTTCAAAAATAGCTACACCATTGCCAAGGAGAATTAAACAAATATGTCTTATGAAAATTGATATGTATCAACCAAATGGAAGCATAGACTGAATGTTTTTGCTCAAGCGATAAAACCAAAACAGACTGTAAAATGAGGGAGTTGAACTAAATGATCTCTAAAGTTGTTCAGTCATGGGGAGAAAAATCAATGGCTCTAACCTTTAAAAAGTTTAGCAAACAACAACAACAAAACCCTAAATGCAAATCGGGTCCCCTGTTATTCATGCCCTATATGATAAATTCTTGCCAATTATAACTCAAATGGGGAGGGAAGTTAGCAACCCTGTGTGAGTTCATCCATTTGTTTTTCTTAACTCATCATTCCATCTGCATATCTAGTAAAATGATCATAATCTAATAACAACTTTAGTTAAATGAAGAGGCATTTTTCAGAAATGTTTTTTCCTTATGTTTTCTGCAAGAGTGGTGACAGAATTTTAAAACCCAGCTTATATTTCATGGTTATAATTTTGAACCATAAACTATATTTATATGGGGGGAAAAAACCCCACTGACTCTTGTAGCACCTTTCCTAATTATAATAACATCTTAGGGCGTTTGACGTGTGCCTGTTGGCCCAGCTGTGGGAGACTGAGGCAGGAGGATGGTTTAAGCTCACAAGTTTGAGACATACACACAACCTTACTAAATTGCTGAGACTGGCCTTAAACTTGTCATCCACCTGTCTCAGTCTCCTGAGTTGCTGGATTTACAGGCGCGTATCAGGGTGCCTAGCCATAATGGCTCTTTCAAACCTTGCATCACTTTTGAAGCACCTAAGGGACAAAGGGACTCTTTGTCCCTTCCTTCCCCATCTTGGATCCCCTCAATGGTCCTGACCTGAAGCTTGGCAAGCATTCTCATTGAAAGTTAAGAAAACCAAAGCTCACGCAGATGAAGGACCTAGCTGGTGGGGTGACACTTCAGATTATAATTTAGATTGTATCTGTATAGTTAATTTGAAAAAAGATTTTGAGTGAAAAGGAATTATCTGGGTAACTGAAACAAGCTAAAGTCATTTTTGGAAAGTTGATAATTGATAGATCTGTATCAAGCCCACCTATAAGGATCCTCAATGACCTTTTTTTTTTTTTTTTTTTTTTTTGGTATAGGGGATTGAATTCAGGAGCACTTAACCACTAAGTCACATCTCTAGCCCTTTCTATTTTTTGTTTTGAGACAGGGTCTCAAGTTGCGTATGGCCTCTCTCATTTGCTGAGGTTAGCTTTGAACTCACAATTCTCCTGCCTCGGTCTCCCAAGCTGCTAAGATTACAGGTATGTGCCACCATGCCTAGCTCATAATGAGCTTTATTTTATTTTATTTTTTGCAGTGCTGGGGGATTGAACCCAGGGCCTTAATGCTTGCGAGGCAAGCACTCTACCAAATGAGCTAGCTCCCCAGCCATCATAATGACTTTTAAACAGAATTTAATATTACTCTTCTTGCTATGACAAGACAAATCACTTATATTTGTCTGGGTTTACACACTGCTGACTCCCTAACTGTGATGTTTGGTGTCTAGCACATACTAACATCTCCCTGTTGGATCAGAAGCCTTACCTATAATATAGTCAATTACACATATTTTATATATTGTATGTATTAAATACAGTGAAATATATGTGAGAACCACAGATGCATAGTTTACTGGAGAGATGAACTACTCACAGTTAGTGTTTTTTTTTTTTTTTTTTTTTTTTTTATTGTAAACAAATGGGATACATGTTGTTTCTCTGTTTGTACATGGCGTAAAGGCATACCATTTGTGTAATCATAAATTTACATAGAGCAATGTTGTTTGATTCATTGTTATTTTTTCCCTTCCCCCCACCCCTCCCACCCCTCTTTACCCTCTATACAGTAGTTCCTTCCTCCATACTTGCCCCCCTCCCTAACCCTAACTCTAACCCTTCCCTCCCCCCCATTATGTGTCAACCTCCACTTATTAGCGATATCATTCGTCCTTTGGCTTTTTGAGATTGGCTTATCTCACTTAGCATGATATTCTCCAATTTCATCCATTTGCCTGCAAATGCCATAATTTTATCATTCTTTATGGCTGAGTAATATTCCATAGTATATATATACCACAGTTTCTTTATCCACTCATCAATTGAAGGGCATCTAGGTTGGTTCCACAGTCTGGCTATTGTGAATTGAGCAGCTATGAACATTGATGTGGCTGTATTTCTGTAGTATGCAGATTTTAAGTCCTTTGGGTATAGGCCAAGGAGTGGGATAGCTGGGTCAAATGGTGGTTCCATTCCAAGTTTTCTAAGGAATCTCCACACTGCTTTCCATAGTGGCTGCACTAATTTGCAGCCCCACCAGCAGTGTATGAGTGTACCTTTCTCCCCACATCCTCGCCAACACCTGTTGTTGCTCGTATTCTTGATAATCGCCATTCTAATTGGGGTGAGATGGAATCTTAGGGTGGTTTTGATTTGCATTTCTCTTATTACTAGAGATGTTGAACATTTTTCCATATGTTTGTTGATTGCTTGTAGATCTTCTTCTGTGAAGTGTCTATTCATTTCCTTAGCCCATTTGTTGACTGGACTGTTTGAATTCTTGGAGTAGAGTTTTTTGAGTTCTTTATAGATTCTGGAGATTAGTGCTCTATCTGAAGTATGATTGGCAAAGATATTCTCCCACTCTGTAGGCTCTTTCTTCGCATTGCTGATAGTTTCCTTTGCTGAGAGAAAGCTTTTTAGTTTGAATCTATCCCAGTGGTTGATTCTAGCTTTTATTTCTTGTGCTATGGGAGTCCTGTTAAGGAAGTCTGGTCCTAGACCAACAAGGTGAAGATTTGGACCTACTTTTTCTTCTATAATCTGCAGGGTCTCTGGTCTGATTCCGAGGTCCTTAATCCATTTTGAGTTTAGTTTCGTGCATGGTGAGAGATATGGGTTTAGTTTCATTCTGTTGCATATGGATTTCCAATTCTCCCAGCACCATTTGTTGAAGAGGCTATCTTTTCTCCATTGCATATTTTTGGCCCCTTTGTCTAGTATGAGAAAATTGTATTTATTTGGGTTTGTGTCCGTGTCCTCTATTCTGTACCATTGATCTACCTTTCTATTTTGGTACCAATACCATGCCGTTTTTGTTACTATTGCTTTGTAGTAGAGTTGAAGATCTGGTATTGCAATACCCCCTGTTTCACTCTTCCTGCTAAGGATTGCTTTAGCTATTCTGGGTTTCTTATTCTTCCAGATGAATTTCAGAATTGCCTGCTCTATTTCTGTAAGGTACGTCATTGGGATTTTAATTGGAATTGCATTGAATTTGTATAGCACTTTAGGTAGTATGGCCATTTTGATAATATTAATTCTTCCTATCCAAGAACATGGAAGATCTTTCCATCTTCTAAGGTGTTCTTTAATTTCTTTCTTTAGTGTTGTATAGTTCTCATTGTAGAGGTCTTTCACCTCTTTTGTGAGATTGATTCCCAAGTATTTTATTTTTTTCGAGGCTATTGTGAATGGGGTAGTTTTCCTAATTTCTCTTTCTGAAGATTCATCACTTATGTATAAAAATGCGTTGGATTTATGGGCATTGATCTTGTAACCTGCTACTTTACTGAAATCACTTATGAGTTCTAAGAGTTTTCTGGTGGAATTTCCAGGTTCCTCTAAATATATAATCATGTCATCAGCGAACAGGGATAGTTTGAGTTCTTCTTTTCCAATTCGTATCCCTTTAATTTCTTTGGTTTGTCTAATTGCTCTGGCCAGAGTCTCAAGAACGATGTTGAATAGAAGTGGTGAAAGAGGGCATCCCTGCCTTATTCCAGTTTTTAGGGGGAATGCTTTCAGTTTTTCACCATTTAGAATGATATTAGCCATGGGCTTAGCATAAATGGCCTTTACAATATTAAGGAATGTTCCCACTATCCCTATTTTTTCTAGTGTTTTGAGCATGAAGGGGTGCTGTATTTTATCAAATGCTTTTTCTGCATCTATTGAAATAATCATGTGATTCTTGACTTTAAGTCTATTAATATGGTGAATTACGTTTATTGATTTCCTGATGTTGAACCAACCTTGCATCCCTGGGATGAAACCCACTTGATCATGGTGCACTATCTTTTTAATATGTTTTTGTATGCGATTTGCTAAAATTTTGTTGAGAATTTTTGCGTCGATGTTCATTAAGGATATTGGTCTGAAATTTTCTTTCCTTGATGAGTCTCTGTCTGGTTTAGGTATCAGTGTGATATTGGCTTCATAGAATGAGTTTGGGAGGGTTCCCTCCTCTTCTATTTTATGGAATACTTTGAGAAGTATTGGAATGAGCTCTTCTTTAAAGGTTTTGTAGAACTCGGCTGAGAACCCATCTGGTCCCGGACTTTTCTTTGTTGGTAGGCTTTTGATGACTTCTTCTATTTCAGTACTTGAAATTGGTCTATTTAAATTGTTTATGTCCTCCTCATTCAGTTTAGGCAATTCATATGTTTCTAGAAACCTGTTGATGTCTTCGAAATTTTCTATTTTGTTGGAGTATAGATTTTCAAAATAGCTTCTAATTATGTTTTGTATTTCCATCCTGTCTGTTGTGATATTTCCTTGTTCATTCCGAATTTTAGTGATTTGGGTTTTCTCTCGTCTTCTCTTTGTTAGTGTGGCTAAAGGTTTATCAATTTTGTTTATTTTTTCGAAGAACCAACTATTTATTTTGTCAATTTTTTGTATTGTTTCTTTTGTTTCAATTTCATTGATTTCAGCTCTGAGTTTAACTATTTCCTGTCTTCTACTACTTTTGGTGCTGTTCTGTTCTTCTTTTTCTAAGGCTTTGAGCTGTAGTGTTAGGTTGTTTATTTGTTGAGTTTTACTTCTTTTATTAAATGCGCTCCATGAAATAAATTTCCCTCTAAGTACTGCTTTCATAGTGTCCCAGAGATTTTGATATGATGTTTCTTTGTTCTCATTTACCTCTAAGAATTTTTTAATTTCCTTCCTAATATCTTCTGTTATCCATTCATCATATAATAGCATATTGTTTAATCTCCAGATGTTGGAATAGTTTCTGTGTTTCACTCTTTCATTTATTTCTAACTTCAATCCATTATGATCCGATAGAATACATGGTAGTGTCTCTATCTTCTTGTATTTGCTAACATTAGCTTTGTGGCATAATATATGGTCTATTTTAGAGAAGGATCCATGTGCTGCTGAGAAGAAAGTGTATTCGCTCTTGGTTGGATGGTATATTCTATAAATGTCCGTTAAGTCTAAATTATTGATTGTGTTATTGAGATCTATGGTTTCTTTGTTCAATTTTTGTCTGGAAGATCTGTCCAGTGGTGAGAGAGGCGTGTTAAAATCACCTAGTATTATTGTATTGTGGTCTATTTGGTTTCTGAAATTGAGAAGGATTTGTTTGACATACATAGATGAGCCACTGTTTGGGGCATAGATGTTTATGATTGTTATATCTTGCTGATTTATGCTTCCCTTAAGCAGTATGAAATGACCTTCTTTATCCCTTCTGACTAACTTTGGCTTGAAGTCCACATTATCGGAAATGAGGATGGATACTCCAGCTTTTTTGCTGAGTCCATGTGCATGGTATGTTTTTCCCCATCCTTTCACCTTTAATCTATGGGTATCTTTTTCTATGAGGTGAGTCTCTTGCAGGCAACATATTGTTGGATCTTTCTTTTTAATCCAGTCTGCCAGTCTATGTCTTTTGATTGATGAATTCAGGCCATTAACATTCAGGGTTATTATAGAGAAATGATTTGGTTTCCCGGTCATTTGGTTCATTTTTAAAATTTTGTTTATTTATTTGTTTGACACAACTTGTTTCCTCCTTTATTTGACAATTCCTTTAGGATAATTCCTCCCTTTGCTGATTTGCTTCTTTGTTTTTCATCTCTTCCTCATGGAATATTTTGTTGAGAATGTTGTGTAATGCTGGCTTTCTTTTTGTAAATTCTTTTAGCTTTTGTTTATCATGGAAGGATTTTATTTCATCGTCAAATTTGAAGGTAAGTTTTGCTGGGTATAAGATTCTTGGTTGGCATCCATTTTCTTTCAGGGCTTGAAAAATGTTGTTCCAGGACCTTCTAGCTTTTAGGGTCTGGATTGAAAAATCTGCTGATATGCGTATTGGTTTCCCCTTGAATGTAATTTGGTTCTTTTCTCTCACAGCCTTTAAAATTCTGTCTTTATTTTGTATGTTAGGTATTTTCATTATAATGTGCCTTGGTGTGGGTCTGTTGTAATTTTGTGTATTTGGAGTCCTGTAAGCCTCTTGAACTTGATTTTCCATTTCATTCTTCAGATTTGGGAAATTTTCTGATATTATTTCATTGAATAGGTTGTTCATTCCTTTGGCTTGTTTCTCTAGGCCTTCCTCAATCCCAATAATTCTTAAATTTGGCCTTTTCATGATATCCCATAGTTCTTGTAGATTCTGTTCATGATTTCTTACCATCTTCTCTGTTTGTTCAGCTTTGTTTTCAAGGTTAAATATTTTGTCTTCAATGTCTGAGGTTCTGTCTTCCAGGTGTTCTATCCTATTGGATATGCTTTCTATGGAGTTCTTAATTTGGTTTATTGTTTCCTTCATGTCAAGGATTTCTGTTTGGTTTTTTTTCAATATCTCTAACTCTTTATTGAAATGATCTTTTGCTTCCTGTATTTGCTTTTTTAACTGTCGATTGGTGCGATCAATCAATGCTTGCATTTGCTCTTTCATCTCATCATTCAATGCTTGCATTTGCTCTTTCATCTCCTCGTTTGCTTCTCTGATCATTTTAATTATGTACATTCTGAACTCCTTTTCTGTCATTTCTTCTGCCATGCTGTCATTGGGTTTTATTGATGTAACATCTAGATTTGTTTGCAGCATTTTCTTTCCTTGTTTTCTCATGTTGTTCAGATATCAGTGGACCGCTGAGATATTGCAGATTTCCTCTGTTGATTTACAATGACCCTGAAGATTTCTATATATATCCCCTCTTAGCCTTCAGTAGGCTGAAGTCTTGGAGGAGGTTGATAATGCGGTGCTCCACAAGGAAGCTGCCTCTCTAGGAGTGGTGGCCTTCAGGTGGGGTATATTCCCTGCTAGTGGGCAGAGGTGCCTCCACTTGTTGACCAATGGTCATCCAAAGGGGACCTAGGCTGTGGGCTGAGGCAAGGCCTGTTTGGGCCTGTGTCTCTGGTTTTACCGTCCTTGTGGGGAAACCTCACCAGGCAGGGAAGACTCACCCAGTGGGGAGGTCTCGCTGGTCAGTTTCCTCCTAGAGGTTCCCCTCAATTTACAGCTACTGCCTGGGCTGGGCTGCCTTCCTCTGCAAAGTTTCCAGGGGCCCGGCCCTACCTCCTGGGCCTGGGAGCCTCACCCTTCGCAGATGAATCTCCTTAGGCTGCCCCTCCTCAGAGAATTTGCCCATAGGCCTGGAACCTTCGCTCCGCCCTAAGCCTGTCTCTGTGTGGCTCTTCCACCCAGAAGCCTCCTAGATCCTGGGACCCTGTTCTGCACCTAATCGCCTGGCTGCGTGGCCCCTCCTCTGAGCAGCCACCTGTGGCCCCGAACAATCGCTCTGAGTCCCAGAGACCCGCCACAGGCCTCTTCCTCCAGACAGCCGCCCAGTATGCCGGTGCGGTCACTAGGAGTCCAAGAAACTCACTTCGTGCCTCCTCCTCCCACCAACCACCCGTAGCCCGGGGCAATCAATCACTCCGAGTCGAAGTGACCCTCCCCGTTCCTCCTCCTTCTCCAGATAACCCCCCGGGTGTTCAGGAGCAGTCCCTCTGAGTGGCTCTGAATCCACGTGACCCGCTGCACGGGTCCTCTGGGCACCGCCCGGAGCTCTGGTGTGGCCCCTCAAGACCAAGCGTCCCACCACGCTTCTCCTCCAGACAGCCCCCCTGTGTTCAGGAGCTGTCACTTTAAGACCAAACAACTCACCACTCGCCTTCTCCTCTGAGCAGCCGCCTGGAGCGCTAATGCAGTCACTGCGAGTCCAAAGGACCCGCCGCGCTCCTTCTCCTCCTTCTCCTACTCCTCCGGGCAGGCCCCGGGGTTCAGAAGTGGTCAGAGTCCAAACAGCTCGCCACGCAGCCCCTTCTCTGGCAACCGCCTGTAGTTCCCGTGTAGTCACCCGAATCCAAGCGGCCGCTCCTCTTCCTCCTTGTCCTCAGGGCAGGCCCCGGTGTTCAGAAGCGTCGTTCTGATTCCAAACAGCTCGCCGCGCGGCTTCTCCTCTGGCAACCGCCTGCAGCTCTGGCGCAGTCTCTCCGAATCCAAGTGGCCACGCTCCTCTCCTCCTCCTCAGGGCAGGCCCCGGTGTCCTGAGTCCACACAGTTCTCCCCGCCACTCCTCCCCCGGGCAGCCGCCGGAGCCCCAGTGGCTGCTCCGAGCCCCAGCGCTGTGCCGAGCGGCCTCCTCTATGGCGCTCCAGCGGGGGGAGGGGCGTCTCGCCGGCAGTTCTACTTCACAAAGTTTCCTGCGTTCCGGGACCCCCGTCCCATCCGGGATGCCCCCCCAGGGGGTGAGAGTCACCCGGCTACTTTGAGTTGGTCCCAAGCGTCTCAATATCTCCTCTCTTGAATCCTGAGTTCTGGAGCAACACGTAATGCAGCCACCCTCTAGGCCGCCATCTTGAAAAACCTCACAGTTAGTGTTTTAAGTGGATACTTCCAACACTTGAGCTCACCACAAAAGCAAGAAGAGGTGGCTACAAAGAAATTATTACAAAAAAAAAATGAAATTATTGCAGTAGGACAGGATGTCATTTTAATTTTATGCAGTTATGATTTAATACTATATCTTTACATTCATTTACATTTCTCTCAACTGTGAATGACACCATGTATAGTCTCTGATTATAACAGATTAGTGTATATTTTATGATAATAAATGATAAGCTAGACTATTAACTGCATACATTTTGTGCATTTATTACATACCATTTTCCATACTTGTAAGCTACGTGATTTGTCCAAAAAATTTTCAAATTATGGCGAATATCCACACACAAAAATCCATATATAAATGTAACCGTCAGTTCAAACCCATGTTGTTCAGGGGCTAGCTGTAACTTCTGTGTGCCAGTATTGAGAACCGAGAGGTAAATGAGACCCAGAATCTGCCTTTAAATAGTTCATAGACAAAGGGAAGAGACTCACCTGTACATAGCTGGCTTTAAGTGCTAAAGAGCAATAATAAATGAAGCATTATGTAAACATAAAAGGTCATTACTGTGTTATGTGAGTGGGTACATTGCTTTGTTGCATCAGTGGGTATGGACAATGAGGAAAAAGATATTTTACTCTGCCTCCCACTTGCTCTTTCAGTTTATTTTGTTACCTCAGTCTCAGGTTATAATTATAATAATTGAGTCAAGTGCAAAGAAAACCACGAATGTAACGTCTGTGATGGAAAATGCTTATCTTTTATGCTCTAGTTTCCTGTTTAAGGTATTTGGGTTTTTAGTGGGGGTGGGTTGTGGATTTGTTTGTTTGTTTTGTTTTGGTTTGGTTTTGGTTGCTGTCCCAAATTGTTTCTAGAAATCACTTATGCTTCCTTGACTCCAAGCTCCTAAACTATCTTTTACTTGGTTACTTCCATTTTTATTTTATTTTTTTTCAAGTCAGAACATTACTTAGTCACCTCTGATTGACGCATTTCCATCGAGCTCAGGTTTTGCCCTTTCAGGGTTTCTCCTTCAGTCCCTCCCCCAATTAGCTTTCTTTTTATTCCCCCTTCTTTTTTTTAGTTTTTACTAATTTTTGTTTGGTTGTTTTGTTTTGCTTGGCAGATCATCACTCCAAGAATCAGCTGAAATGGTACTTCTGGCCACTTTTTCTCTGTCTTCAGTTTAGCTGACTTCTAACACCTTGCACTTATTTTCTGGAAGGCTCTCATAGCCTTTATTTCCCAACTTACTCATTGTTACCTGGTCTTTATTTCTTAGCTCCTGCTTAAAATTAACCCAGCCTCACTTGTGGACAGTGAACTGTTTGCCTCTGGTTCTGCTTCCTTTTCTTCATCCAGACTCAGAACCTTCTTCAAACAGATCGTTAGCCTCATCTTGTGTATCCATTCCACTCTCTCCACCTCCAGCTCCCTGTTCAGAGGCTTATTACTTATATTTGATAAGAATTTGGTGGACATTTTCTCTTTATTCCTCTGTCTCTACAACAATAGAAGGCCAAGAGTTGAGCAGATTGGCAGTGTACACCAGTGACTCCTGAAAAGTGCATAGGGAATATTTGGGTGTTCACAATGCAGACTTCCAGGCCCCACACCTACAGACTTTGATGCAGTAGCTCTGGCCTGGAGCCTTGGACTCTGCATTCAACAATCAACCTATTGATTCCGATAGAAGTGCCTCCTGGACCAAATTTTGAGAAACTTCATTTTGGTATAAAGTCTTTACTGTGTTCCACACATTAATCTACGCAGCTGAGAGTTTGCTATCCATTCCTGGCCCCTGTCTTCATGCAGATAGACATTACTGGCTGGCTCTTCCATTAGCACCTTTTCTTTCCTTTTTTTCTCCCCTTCTTTCTTAGTTAATAGACATTATTTTGCAGGGAACTTTTTAATTTACAGAAAAAATGAATGGAAAGTACAAGGAGTTTCCATAGATCCCCTAAAAATCTCCTGTGTTCTACCTATTTACCCTTCCATTCCTCCCTGAAAGCCCTGGAAATCACTGATCTTTTTACTATCTCCATAGGTTCATCTTTTCCAGGTGTCTTACAGTTAAAATCATATAGTATACAGCGTTTTTAGAATGTCTTCTTTCTTTTAGCAATATGAATTTAAGGTTATTTCATGTAATTTTATGATTTTATAGTGTATTTTTATTACTAAGTTGAAATGAATGTAATAAAAAGTCCATTATATAAATATACCAATTACCAATTTGTTTATTCATATTCACCTGTTGAAGAACATCTTGATGCTTCCAAATGTTGGCTATTGTGTACATTTTCCATTGCTATAGCAAATACTTCAGGTAATCAACTTACTTAAGGAAAATGTTTAATTTGGCTCATGATTTGGAGGTTTCAATCCACTTTGTGCCTGTGGCAAGGCAGCGCATCACGGCAGGGAGCACTTGGTAGGGTAAAGCTACTCACCTCTGGGCTAGAATCAAGACTGAGGTAGAGACCCCACTGTCTCCTTCAAGGGCATGCACTCTACGATCAAAACCTCCCACTAGGCGCTACCTTTAGGACACTTTAGGAGGGCCTACCACTGGTCACACACTGAGGACCGAGTCTTTAACTCTTTGGCCCTTAGGGGTCATTCCAGATCCACACTATAGCAATAGTTGTGAATACAGTTGCTATAAACATGGATGGGCAGGTTATTTTGTGGATATAAATTTTCAGTTAACTTATTATTATTATTTTTTTTACCAAGAATTACAATTGCCAGCTGGTAAGAATATAGTTAAGTTTTTTAAGGAACTGCCTGTCTTCCAGAGTGGTTGTACAGTTTGCTTTCCCATCAACCATGAATGAGTGACCCAGCTGCTCCACAACTGACCAGTATTTGGTGTGGTCAATATCTTGGTTTATCCATTCTGAGAGATATCTCATTGTCTTAATTTGAAGTTTCTTAAAATATGTGACGCTGAACATCTTTTTGTATGCTTATTTGCCAATCTATATATTTTCTATAGTGAGGTGTTGGTTTGGATCTTTTGCTCATCTTTTAATGGGGCTGTTTGTTTTCTTATTGTTGAGTTTTAAGAGTTCTACGTATATTTTAGATAGCAGTTTTTATCAGATATATGTTCTGCAAAGATTTTCTGTGTATCCATGGTTGTTGTCTTTATATTCTTTAATAGTGGCTTTCACAGCAGGTTTTTACTTTAACAAAGTCCAAATTATCAATTTCTTCTTTCATGAATCATGCCTCTGATGCATACCTAAAACGTTATCACCATCAAGCTCTAGGTTCCCTGGGTTCTCTTCTGGAGTTTGTAGTTTTGCATTTTACATTTAGGTCTGTGACCCATTTTGAGTTAATTTTTGGGAAGTGGCTCTTTACAAAGTGAAACACTGACTGACTCTGTAACCGAAAACTCAGTCCTTGTCCCCGATGCCAATTCAATAATGAGGACACAGATTTGAGAAAAAGGAAAAAGTTGTTTTACTGCTTTGCTAGAAAAGGAGAAGCCTCCTGTCCCAGAGGCTGTGATTCTGCCCATCAGCAGGAACAGGGAGATTTTAAAGGAACTCTTCAAAGGACACGTTCCAGGTGTGACCTGACAGGGGATCTCAGGGCGCCCTGCTGGTGTGTTAACATTGACTTGTTAATTTGGTAGATATTCACTTCTGAGATCCTCTGGCAGATATCTCCTTCCTGGGGAGCACAGGTAGTTCGGGGTGATCTTGTTCCCCGCCACCAGGTTAGGGAGCGGGAGAGGAAGAAGAGGAAAAGGAAAACATGTCCTTTTAAAAGTAAGCCTCAGAGCTAAATTCAAAAGGTGAAGTGGACCACTGTTACAACTCTAGCATCACTAGCACCCTCTCCTCCCTTTCCCCTTTATAATGTAATATAAAGCTGCTCCCCCGGCCCTTTACGCTGCAGTCATTTCCCCCCTCCCAACTTACAACCTAGCTTGTCAGTCTGTGAACATCCCAGCTGGCTATTGGTTCCTCAGTCAGCTTGCAAGTATCCTTCTCTGTTATTGGTCCCGTTAGTCTGCAAATTCCACTGCTTAAGAATGGCTCCCCTGCCATTTTTCTCTCTCTCTCCTCTTCGCTTTCATGCTCTCTCCACCTGGCTTTCACTCTTTCTTGCACGCTCTCTCTCTCTCTCTCTTTTCCTCTCATTTTCTCTCTTACCCTGCAAGGAGACACTCTGCCTGTTGGCTTAATAAACCCTCTTATGTGAGTTCCTGCGTCCGAGTGGTCTCTGGGTTCTTACACCCTTACTTTTTATTGTAGAAATTTTAAAACATATAAGAAAATAGCATAACAAACCCCCAGGAAATTCCTAGGTTAGCTATAGCCACCCTTACCAACATTTTACCAATTTTATTTCACCTATTATCTTACTCCTATTTATATAATTTATTTTTTCTGAAGTCCACCTCCCCAATACTGGAGATTGAATTCAGGGGTGCTTTACCACTGAGCTATACCCCCAGTCCTTTTTTATTTTTTATTTTCAGACAGGATCTTGCCAAATTGCTCAGGATGGCCTTGATCTTTTAATCCTCCTGCCTCAACATCACAAGTAGCTGGGATTACAGATGTGGGCTATCAGGCTTGGCTTGCTAGAGTTTTTAAAAGCAAACCCTTGGTTTTCAAGATGGCGGCCTAGAGGGTGGCTGCATTACGTGTTGCTCCAGAACTCAGGATTCAAGAGAGGAGATATTGAGACGCTTGGGACCAACTCAAAGTAGCCGGGTGACTCTCACCCCCTGGGGGGGCATCCCGGATGGGACGGGGGTCCCGGAACGCAGGAAACTTTGTGAAGTAGAACTGCCGGCGAGACGCCCCTCCCCCTGCTGGAGCGCCATAGAGGAGGCCGCTCGGCACAGCGCTGGGACTCGGAGCAGCCACTGGGGCTCCGGCGGCTGCCCGGGGGAGGAGTGGCGGGGAGAACTGTGTGGACTCAGGACACCGGGGCCTGCCCTGAGGAGGAGGAGAGGAGCGTGGCCACTTGGATTCCGAGAGACTGCGCCAGAGCTGCAGGCGGTTGCCAGAGGAGAAGCCGCGCGGCGAGCTGTTTGGAATCAGAACGACGCTTCTGAACCCCGGGGCCTGCCCTGAGGACGAGGAGGAAGAGGAGCAGCCGCTTGGATTCGGGTGACTATACGGGAACTACAGGCGGTTGCCAGAGAAGGGGCTGCGTGGCGAGCTGTTTGGACCCTGACCACTTCTGAACCCCGGGGCCTGCCCGGAGGAGTAGGAGAAGGAGGAGAAGGAGCGCGGTGGGTCCTTTGGACTCGCAGTGACTGCATTAGCGCTCCAGGCGGCTGCTCAGAGGAGAAGGCGAGTGAGGAAATCTGCAATATCTCAGTGGTCCACTGATATCTGAACAACATGAGAAAACAAGGAAAGAAAATGCTGCAAACAAATCTAGATGTTACATCAATAAAACCCAATGACAGCATGGCAGAAGAAATGACAGAAAAGGAGTTCAGAATGTACATAATTAAAATGATCAGAGAAGCAAACGAGGAGATGAAAGAGCAAATGCAAGCATTGAATGATGAGATGAAAGAGCAAATGCAAGCATTGATTGATCGCACCAATCGACAGTTAAAAGAGCAAATACAGGAAGCAAAAGATCATTTCAATAAAGAGTTAGAGATATTGAAAAAAAACCAAACAGAAATCCTTGACATGAAGGAAACAATAAACCAAATTAAGAACTCCATAGAAAGCATATCCAATAGGATAGAACACCTGGAAGACAGAACCTCAGACATTGAAGACAAAATATTTAACCTTGAAAACAAAGCTGAACAAACAGAGAAGATGGTAAGAAATCATGAGCAGAATCTACAAGAACTATGGGATATCATGAAAAGGCCAAATTTAAGAATTATTGGGATTGAGGAAGGCCTAGAGAAACAAGCCAAAGGAATGAACAACCTATTCAATGAAATAATATCAGAAAATTTCCCAAATCTGAAGAATGAAATGGAAAATCAAGTTCAAGAGGCTTACAGGACTCCAAATACACAAAATTACAACAGACCCACACCAAGGCACATTATAATGAAAATACCTAACATACAAAATAAAGACAGAATTTTAAAGGCTGTGAGAGAAAAGAACCAAATTACATTCAGGGGGAAACCAATACGCATATCAGCAGATTTTTCAATCCAGACCCTAAAAGCTAGAAGGGCCTGGAACAACATTTTTCAAGCCCTGAAAGAAAATGGATGCCAACCAAGAATCTTATACCCAGCAAAACTTACCTTCAAATTTGACGATGAAATAAAATCCTTCCATGATAAACAAAAGCTAAAAGAATTTACAAAAAGAAAGCCAGCATTACAGAACATTCTCAACAAAATATTCCATGAGGAAGAGATGAAAAACAAAGAAGCAAATCAGCAAAGGGAGGAACTATCCTAAAGGAATTGTCAAATAAAGGAGGAAACAAGTTGTGTCAAACAAATAAATAAACAAAATTTTAAAAATGAACCAAATGACCGGGAAACCAAATCATTTCTCTATAATAACCCTGAACGTTAATGGCCTGAATTCATCAATCAAAAGACATAGACTGGCAGACTGGATTAAAAAGAAAGATCCAACAATATGTTGCCTGCAAGAGACTCACCTCATAGAAAAAGATACCCATAGATTAAAGGTGAAAGGATGGGGAAAAACATACCATACACATGGACTCAGCAAAAAAGCTGGAGTATCCATCCTCATTTCCGATAATGTGGACTTCAAGCCAAAGTTAGTCAGAAGGGATAAAGAAGGTCATTTCATACTGCTTAAGGGAAGCATAAATCAGCAAGATATAACAATCATAAACATCTATGCCCCAAACAGTGGCTCATCTATGTATGTCAAACAAATCCTTCTCAATTTCAGAAACCAAATAGACCACAACACAATAATACTAGGTGATTTTAACACGCCGCTCTCACCACTGGACAGATCTTCCAGACAAAAATTGAGCAAAGAAACCATAGATCTCAACAACACAATCAATAATTTAGACTTAACGGACATTTATAGAATATTCCATCCAACCAAGAGTGAATACACTTTCTTCTCAGCAGCACATGGATCCTTCTCTAAAATAGACCATATATTATGCCACAAAGCTAATGTTAGCAAATACAAGAAGATAGAGACACTAGCATGTATTCTATCAGATCATAATGGATTGAAGTTAGAAATAAATGAAAGAGTAAAACACAGAAACTATTCCAACATCTGGAGATTAAACAATATGCTATTATATGATGAATGGATAACAGAAGATATTAGGAAGGAAATTAAAAAATTCTTAGAGGTAAATGAGAACAAAGAAACATCATATCAAAACCTCTGGGACACTATGAAAGCAGTACTTAGAGGGAAATTTATTTCATGGAGCGCATTTAATAAAAGAAGTAAAACTCAACAAATAAACAACCTAACACTACAGCTCAAAGCCTTAGAAAAAGAAGAACAGAACAGCACCAAAAGTAGTAGAAGACAGGAAATAGTTAAACTCAGAGCTGAAATCAATGAAATTGAAACAAAAGAAACAATACAAAAAATTGACAAAATAAATAGTTGGTTCTTCGAAAAAATAAACAAAATTGATAAACCTTTAGCCACACTAACAAAGAGAAGACGAGAGAAAACCCAAATCACTAAAATTCGGAATGAACAAGGAAATATCACTACAGACAGGATGGAAATACAAAACATAATTAGAAGCTATTTTGAAAATCTATACTCCAACAAAATAGAAAATTTCGAAGACATCAACAGGTTTCTAGAGACATATGAATTGCCTAAACTGAATGAGGAGGACATAAACAATTTAAATAGACCAATTTCAAGTACTGAAATAGAAGAAGTCATCAAAAGCCTACCAACAAAGAAAAGTCCGGGACCAGATGGGTTCTCAGCCGAGTTCTACAAAACCTTTAAGGAAGAGCTCATTCCAATACTTCTCAAAGTATTCCATAAAATAGAAGAGGAGGGAACCCTCCCAAACTCATTCTATGAAGCCAATATCACACTGATACCTAAACCAGACAGAGACTCATCAAGGAAAGAAAATTTCAGACCAATATCCTTAATGAACATCGACGCAAAAATTCTCAACAAAATTTTAGCAAATCGCATACAAAAACATATTAAAAAGATAGTGCACCATGATCAAGTTGGTTTCATCCCAGGGATGCAAGGTTGGTTCAACATCAGGAAATCAATAAACGTAATTCACCATATTAATAGACTTAAAGTCAAGAATCACATGATTATTTCAATAGATGCAGAAAAAGCATTTGATAAAATACAGCACCCCTTCATGCTCAAAACACTAGAAAAAATAGGGATAGTGGGAACATTCCTTAATATTGTAAAGGCCATTTATGCTAAGCCCATGGCTAATATCATTCTAAATGGTGAAAAACTGAAAGCATTCCCCCTAAAAACTGGAACAAGGCAGGGATGCCCTCTCTCACCACTTCTATTCAACATCGTTCTTGAGACTCTGGCCAGAGCAATTAGACAAACCAAAGAAATTAAAGGGATACAAATTGGAAAAGAAGAACTCAAACTATCCCTGTTCGCTGATGACATGATTATATATTTAGAGGAACCTGGAAATTCCACCAGAAAACTCTTAGAACTCATAAGTGATTTCAGTAAAGTAGCAGGTTACAAGATCAATGCCCATAAATCCAACGCATTTTTATACATAAGTGATGAATCTTCAGAAAGAGAAATTAGGAAAACTACCCCATTCACAATAGCCTCGAAAAAAATAAAATACTTGGGAATCAATCTCACAAAAGAGGTGAAAGACCTCTACAATGAGAACTATACAACACTAAAGAAAGAAATTAAAGAACACCTTAGAAGATGGAAAGATCTTCCATGTTCTTGGATAGGAAGAATTAATATTGTCAAAATGGCCATACTACCTAAAGTGCTATACAAATTCAATGCAATTCCAATTAAAATCCCAATGACGTACCTTACAGAAATAGAGCAGGCAATTCTGAAATTCATCTGGAAGAATAAGAAACCCAGAATAGCTAAAGCAATCCTTAGCAGGAAGAGTGAAACAGGGGGTATTGCAATACCAGATCTTCAACTCTACTACAAAGCAATAGTAACAAAAACGGCATGGTATTGGTACCAAAATAGAAAGGTAGATCAATGGTACAGAATAGAGGACACGGACACAAACCCAAATAAATACAATTTTCTCATACTAGACAAAGGGGCCAAAAATATGCAATGGAGAAAAGATAGCCTCTTCAACAAATGGTGCTGGGAGAATTGGAAATCCATATGCAACAGAATGAAACTAAACCCATATCTCTCACCATGCACGAAACTAAACTCAAAATGGATTAAGGACCTCGGAATCAGACCAGAGACCCTGCAGATTATAGAAGAAAAAGTAGGTCCAAATCTTCATCTTGTTGGTCTAGGACCAGACTTCCTTAACAGGACTCCCATAGCACAAGAAATAAAAGCTAGAATCAACCACTGGGATAGATTCAAACTAAAAAGCTTTCTCTCAGCAAAGGAAACTATCAGCAACGCGAAGAAAGAGCCTACAGAGTGGGAGAATATCTTTGCCAATCATACTTCAGATAGAGCACTAATCTCCAGAATCTATAAAGAACTCAAAAAACTCTACTCCAAGAATTCAAACAGTCCAGTCAACAAATGGGCTAAGGAAATGAATAGACACTTCACAGAAGAAGATCTACAAGCAATCAACAAACATATGGAAAAATGTTCAACATCTCTAGTAATTAGAGAAATGCAAATCAAAACCACCCTAAGGTTCCATCTCACCCCAATTAGAATGGCGATTATCAAGAATACGAGCAACAACAGGTGTTGGCGAGGATGTGGGGAGAAAGGTACACTCATACACTGCTGGTGGGGCTGCAAATTAGTGCAGCCGCTATGGAAAGCAGTGTGGAGATTCCTTAGAAAACTTGGAATGGAACCACCATTTGACCCAGCTATCCCACTCCTTGGCCTATACCCAAAGGACTTAAAATCTGCATACTACAGAAATACAGCCACATCAATGTTCATAGCTGCTCAATTCACAATAGCCAGACTGTGGAACCAACCTAGATGCCCTTCAATTGATGAGTGGATAAAGAAACTGGGGTATATATATACTATGGAATATTACTCAGCCATAAAGAATGATAAAATTATGACATTTGCAGGCAAATGGATGAAATTGGAGAATATCATGCTAAGTGAGATAAGCCAATCTCAAAAAGCCAAAGGACGAATGATATCACTAATAAGTGGAGGTTGACACATAATGGGGGGGAGGGAAGGGTTAGAGTTAGGGTTAGGGAGGGGGGCAAGTATGGAGGAAGGAACTACTGTATAGAGGGTAAAGAGGGGTGGGAGGGGTGGGGGGAAGGGAAAAAAATAACAGAATGAATCAAACAACATTGCTCTATGTAAATTTATGATTACACAAATGGTATGCCTTTACGCCATGTACAAACAGAGAAACAACATGTATCCCATTTGTTTACAATAAAAAAAAAAAAAAAAAAGTATGAAGTAAGTAAATGCTGGGATATGCACACAATGCTTAACAATCACTACCACCTGCTATCTGTTCAGTGCCAACATTTGTAAATTAATAAATGTGATTTCCACCTCAAAAAAAAAAAAAAAAAAGCAAACCCTTGATACCATAATTTCACCCATAAAAACTTTAGTGTTGGGGCCAGGGTTTTGGTTCAGGGGTAGAACACTTGCCTAGCACGTGTGAGGCACTGGGTTCTATTCTTAATACCGCATATAAATAAATAAAATAACGGTCCATCAACTACTAAAATAAATAAATAAATAAACAAACAAACTTCAGTGTTTATCTCTAATTCAAAAACAAAAACAACATCATGACCCTAGTCACAATATTATTATCACACCAAATTAACAATACTTGCTAATATCATCTGTCTCTTAGTCTATTTAAATATCTCCATTGGTCTGATATTTCTCTTTTTTTCACTTTTTATTGGTACATTATAGTTGTACATAATGGTGGAATTTGTTGTTACATAGTCATACACCCACACAATATAACAATAAAATTTGGCCAACATCATTCCCTAGTATTTCCTCTTTCCCTCCTCTCCTCCCTCTCCACTGGACCCTTTTGGTCTGATATCTCTTAATCCTTTCTAAACATGGATAGTATTGGCTTTAAATTGCTCCCAACAGACAGTTTGTTCCCTACATTCTCTTTGTTCCTATACCTCACTGGGACTGAAGAGCCAGGAGTTTTCAAAAAGTGTATCAGTTTCTCTAGAGACTGACTTAGGCTGCTGATAGAGAAATCATTATTAAATCCTTGAAAATTATATTATTCAAGAGACACCCAAGGGAGATGAGTGATGAGAAGAGGAGGTGCTATTATGAAAGTAGCCCCAGGACATTAGGTTTATCACAAAATCCCTTCCATGAGTCAGTTAATTGTTTCCATTTTAGTTTCAGGGAGGATATCTGACCCCATGGAATTAGGAGTCCTTTCCTACTTTTGCCAAACTGCTAAGGTCAATGAATATTCAAGTGAAACCTTATCCAAATTTGGGACTCTGAAGACACAGAGGACCCTCTGTCTGAGTTATTACTTCTGAAACCTTCACACAGCTGTCTCTGGAGAGAGAATGGGGGCCAAGTTTTTTGGATGAGCTGTAGTCAGTTTTCTGAGGATGTGGTTGATCCCAGAAAATACACAGCTAATTTATAAGAGAGTAGAAGGAAGGCAGCTGCCCTGAGGATAACATATCGAGGATTCCAGAGGTCAGGAAGTGACCTCCGTTCATATGAGAAACTTTCATTGGTGTGAACCAAAGAAGCCTGCTTTAAGCTGCAGGCCATCTAAAAGGCCCTCGACGATGCTATTTCATATTTTAGACATAAGCGGTCATAGACAAAAATCTTGAAATACGGACTATCTCTGCATTGGCTGGGAGGAAGCTGGCAAGTGAGAAACTCCTTCCTTCTGCTGGCTCTACTCCTGATCCTAGGATTTAACCATTATTTTCAATTTAACAGAGTCCAATAGGAATATATATTTTTTTTATAGAAGAGAATTGTTTTCATGGTATTTTAGTGTCTAGAAGTCAATAAATCACATTAAACAGAACCCCAGATTATCTTCCTTCTTTTTAATGCCTCTGAAAGATCACACATTATCTCATAAGATTGGAATGTGACGGATTCTATTTTGAATCTTCTGATGATTCCTTCACTTAGCCTTTCTGAGAACCAGAGTTCAGAAGAATTTGTACAACAGGGAGTTTCCTCCAGTTCACTGGATCTTGCAGTCCTGGTTTCAAAGAGATCACTGTCTTCTTAAGGGCCATGTGGAAGCTCCAGTGTGTTCCCAGGAGAATGAAATCCTTGTGCTAAGAAGTTATCTACAGAGCATCCTTGATAGAGTTCTGTTCAGTGATGTAGTGACATGTCTATGGCCAAAGGACTTTTTGAGTACGCAAATAATAGAACCGTTTTAGTGAATCCAATAAACCCTAATTAATGAAACTCTCCATTAATATGGAGACTATTCATTTCCAGTGAGACTAGCAAGACAGGAACCTCATATAAATTTGTTACCCTAACCTATTAGGAGATGCTGGAGCTGACAGCTACTGCCATCTTCACTCTGTCCCTTCTACTGATATTGGCTTGTTCAACTATTTAGTGGACATGTAATGGCCCACTCAAGATTATTTTCTGGTATCTGCCATTTCAAGTTGCAGACAAGACATGTTGATCCTGAGATGTGTGTGTGTGTGTGTGTGTGTGTGTGTGTGTGTGTGTGTGTGTGTGAGAGAGAGAGAGAGAGAGACACACACAGGCTTATATTATACCATTTCAATCATTTAAGTGTGTGTTCAGTGGCATTAAGTATATTCACATTGTTGTGGGTCATCATCAGCTGTCTGAAGAACTTTTCTTCTTCCCACACTGAAATTCCATATCCTTAAATAAAAACTCCCCATTCTTCTCTCCTCCAGGCCCTGGCGACCACCAGTCTATCTCTATGAATCTATTCACTCCCGGTATCTCATGTAAGTGCTGTAATACAATGTTTGTCCTTTTTGTGACTACTTCACTTAGTGCAATATCCTTAACGTTCATCCATGTGAAGCATGTGTCAGAGTTTCCTTTAAAAAAATTTTTTTTTAGTCGTTGATGGACTTTTATTTTTATTTATATGTGGTGCTGAGACTCAAACCCAGTGCCTCATACCTGCTAGGTGAGTGTTCTACCACTGAGCCACAACCCCAGCCCCAGAATTTCCTTCTTTTTGAAGGCTGAATGGTTGTATGTTTATCCCCAATTCCTTTATTCAATCATTCATCAAAGGACACTTAGGTTGCTTCCACCTATTAGCTATTATGAATAATGCTTGTATAAATAGGAGTATACAGATAACCCTTTGAGACCCTACTTGCAACTCTTTTTGGTATATTCCTGAAAATGAAATTGCTGGGTTATATGGTAATTCTATTTTTAACTTTTGGAGGAATCACTGTACTGTTTCCTCAAGTGGCTCTGCCATTTTGCATTCCTACCAGCGGTACACAGAATCCAGTTTCTTCATATCCTTGTCAATAGTTGTTTTAATAATAGCCACCTGAAAGGGGGTGAAGAGTTGTCTATTTATGTTTTTTGTTTGTTTTGTGTTTTGGTACTGGGAATTGAACCCAGAGACATTTTACTACTGACTGAGCTAGATCCCCAACCCTTTTTTATATTTTTTATTTAGAGACAGGGTCTTGCTCAGTGGATTCAAAGTTGTCATCTTCCAATTTTAGCCTTTTGAGTCACTGGGATGACTATAGGCATGCACCAGTGTACCTGGCCTATTTGCCCATGACTTAATTGGATTTTTAATTTTTTCATTGTTAAACTATAGAAATTTTAAAAATGCACTCTGTATATCAATCACTTTTTAGATGCATGATTTGCAAATATTTTCTCCCATTCTGTAGATTTCCTCCACTATTTCTTCTTCTTTTTCTAACACTGGTCATATTTCAGAGGTAAAGGATTTATTTGAGCAGAAGTGGAAATGAAGTATCTGAACTTTACCATTGATGGGGCTGGGTTTTTAAATTGTTGCTATTTGATATTTATCTTAAAGGTCCCTTTTCAGTTTTGCAGGGGTCAGGTGAAGTGTTGCTGTAGTTATTGCTTTTGTGATGAAGACTGAACAACTTACCTTGAAAGAGTCTATGAAAATCTTTGACTATCAAACTAGACTAAATGAGTTTTTTGTTATATTAATAGTTTTGGTTTTGTGAGGTGATTTTATTCAAGAAAATAACTATATTTTCATTACAAAATGAATATGGCAACTAAAATGATACCAAGCAATGGGATGAGAAATGGAAGCATCTGGAGCAATTTACAAGCAATATTGTTTAACAAAGGTCACAGAGAATTATCCAGCTGAGTAATAAGAATTGCTAGTATGTATTGGGTCCTTTTTAGATGCCACTTGACATTAAAAGCTTGTTTTCTCGGCAAATTTGTGAGATATTGTTTCCCTTTGAAACTATGGTTTAGTAAGAAATAACTTGTTTGAGGTCACACAGTTTGTAAATGTTAGGGCTGGGATTTGAACTCAGGTAGTCTCTACCCAGAATGCAAGGGCCTCATCTCCTAACTCATTCTGATTTCTCAACACTGCAGTGTTGTTAATTTTAATTTGAGTTTAGCACTTGTTGCCTTAGTCTGACACTAACTGGTGTCTGAAAATGCAAAGTTGATGTTGACAAATGGATATATTCTAATTATGTCATTAGAGAATGGCAAAACTTACCCAAGAACTCTTTGCTGTAGACCTAACCACCATTTCACAAAAAGATGACATCCTCTGCAAATGTAGAAAATGCAGGTAAAATACTTTGTATCCTCTAGGCATTTTATCTCATTTCTGTAGTTGAAAAGTACATAAAAGTTTCTGTTTCTTATAGCTTTATACAAAGAAGTTGCCTAGTTGAACAATGAAACAATTTAAAAAATTTTTTTATTTGTTCTTTTTAGTTATACATGATAGTAGTGAAGGAATTTTGAATTTAAGTCTGCTTTTAAGAATATAAATTCTTGTAAAAGTAATCAGATTGTAGGGATTATTAAAATTTTAAGTAGCAAGATTATTTTGTCCTCTGGGAGAAACTGCACATTTCATGTATTTTTTCGATCTTCTTAAAGCTGTTATGAGTCTTGCTTGGGGCTGGGGTTGTGGCTTGGTGGTAGAGTGCTTTCCTAGCACGCATGAGGTGCTGGATTGGATCCCTAGCACCACATAAAAAAATAAATAAATAAACAAAGGTATTGTGTCCATCTACAACTAAAAATATTTTTTAAAAAGACTATTGTTTTTTTTTTGGGGGGGTTGAAGGCAATCTTTATTTTATATATCTAGCATATTGTATCATAACGAAGAAGGCTTCCAGAAGTTTCACCTACAAAAGAATGACATCTTTTTCATGTTTCTCAAAGGGAGTCAGGCTTGATATTTGTTTCAGTCAGCTATTTTGCTGCTGTGACTAAATGATCTGACCAGTACAATTATAGAAGAGGAAAGTTTATTCAAGGGCTCATGGTTTCAGAGGTTCATCCATAGAAGGCTGGCTCCATTCCTCGGGGCTCAAGGTGAGGCTGAACATCATGGCGGAAGAACGTGGCAGAGGGAAGCAGCTTGCATCATCAGGAAGCAGAGAGAGAGAGAGAGAGAGAGAGAGAGAGAGAGAGAGAGAGTCTCCACTCTCCACATACAAAATATATACCCCAAAGCCACACCCCCCATTCCCACCTCCTCCAGTCACACCATACCACTTCAATTAATCCCATCAGGGGGTTAAGTCATTATTGGGTTAAGACTCTCACAACCAATAATTTCTCCTCTGAACCTTCCTGCATTATCTCATATGTGAGCTTTTGGGGGACACCTTGCATCTAAACCATAACAATATCCATCTTATTTCATTGAACCTGTATAGTGGACAGAATCCACTTTTGTCAGGAGTTCATTAAGGTACAGAAACACGCTGACTTTTGTGTATTAATCTTGTATCCTGCAACTTTGCTGAGTTCATTAGTTCTAACAGGTTTTTTTTGTCAAATGTCATTAAGTTATTCTACATACAAGATCTTGTCATCTACAAACAGAGATGATTTTATTTCTTCCTTTCCAACTTGGTCGTCTTTTATTTTTTTTTCTTGCCAAATACTCTGACTGGGACTATATTAAATAGAAGTGATAAAAATTGGCATTCTTGTCTTGTTCCTGATCTTAGGAGTAAATGGTTTCAGTCTTTCACTGTTGAATATGATGTTAGTTATGGGTTCTTCATACATGACCTTTTTTATGTGGAGGTAATTTCCTTCTATTTATAATTTGTTGAGTGTATTTGTCATGAAAGGAGTTGAGTTTTGTCCAACACTTTCTCTGCATTGATTGAGATGATCATGTATTTTGTAACTAGGGAAAGGGCTCTGGTTCCTAGGCTGAAAAGTTTGAGAGGCCTCAGCAATTTAGAAACTACAGTTTTGTTTCATGAAATCCTGTTCTTTTCCTTACCTCTTGGTGAGGTCAGACCTGCTATCAATTATAGAGTCAGATCTAGAAATTTTTCTTCCCCTACCTGCCTACTGTTTTCTTAAGCCCTTCTTTTTTGCTGGAGGGAGAAACAAATCAATTTGGATTAATCAATGAATGATTAGCTAGGAAACTTTTTTTCTTCCAGAACTGGGGATTGAATCCAGGAGTGCATTACTGAGCTACATCCATCCCTTTTTATTTTTTTGAAACAGGACCTCACTAACTTGTCCAGGCCAGCCTTGAATTTGTGATCTCCTGCCTCGGTCTCCCAAGTAGCAGGATTATAGGTGTGTGGCACCACATCTGGCTAGGAACCATTTGTTTTTAATGGAACAAGCTTACTTTTATTTAAAAATTTACAAGTATTTTCTGGTAAAATTTAATTTGTTTTGCTGTATGGCTCAATGAATAAACACACACATAGATTAATGTAATTACCACCACAACCAGGACACAGAACAGTCCATCATTTCATTCTCCTGCATACCATCCCCTTCTGTCACACCCTATCTCAGACCCTTGGCAACTGATGACATCATCACTCCAGTGTTGTCTTTATTTAGTTGTAAATGGAAATAACACCTTTATTTTATATATATATATATATATTTATTTATTTTTACGTGGTGCTGAGGATGGAACCCAGTGCCTCATGCACACTAGGCAAGCACTCAACCACTGAGCCACAACCCCTGCAGTGTTGTCTTTTTGAGAATTTCATGCACAGCATAACATATATTACATCTGGCACTACAAGCTTAAGTGTGACTGATAGCTTAGCTATGAGCCATTTTGAACAACAGCCTTCTTGTTCTGCAGAATTGTCACAACCTGTGAACCTGGTATCATTAGGGTAGAAGATCATGATCATAGATTCATTTGTTATGTTGACCTCAGAGCATCAGCTTTCGAACTTCCATCAGTCTCTATCTTCTATCAGAAAAGTATGTTGGCCAAACTATACGGCCAGTGGTTGAGGATTAAAATCAACTTTTAGCAGCTGGGCTATAAGGCATAACATCAAATAAGGTTACCAACTGTGGTACATGGTCATTTTAGGGACCACCCTGTGTTTTCATTGACATGTGAAGGGCATGGAAGAGGAAGTGTATCAAGCTAGAAACTAAAGAACTGCAGAAAAGATAACAAACAGGTTATAAAGCAACTATGTTGTGTTTCCACTGCAGTGGTCAATGTATTAATTTTCTGGTCTGTTAAATGAAACACATCTAATAGAATGAAGGTAGTCATATTGTATCTATCAGAGTGCTTATGACCGACAAATAATAGAATATTCAGCTAAAAGTGACTCAAATAATGAGAATTTATTACATCATATAAAATGATCCCTAGGGGTAGGTGGTTCTAGGGCTAAATCAGTGGTCTCAACAATATCACAAAGATCCCAGGTCTTTTCATCCTCCATTCCAATATCCTCAGTATGAAAATTTTGGTCCTCATATTTTTTACTTCTTGTTTGCAAGAAGGCAGATGCAACTCCAGGAATCCTGTCCTTGTACACTCGCATTCATATGTGCGGAGTAGGGGGCAGATAAGGTGAAAAGATAGCTCTTCTCATTCCTTCTCCTTTCTTCTTTTGTTTTGAGGGAAAATGTTTACCCAAACTGCCCCAAGTAGACTTGCTCTTATGCCCCATAGTCAGAGTTGGGTCCCTTAGTTGCTTGCCAACCTGAAGGTGAAGAATGTATCTGGCATTTTAACATTTACAATGTGAAGTAGGCTTTGATGGAGGCTGGGGGATGAGGGAGGTGACCCCTGGAAGGTAACTACCCCATTTCTGTGAGGATGAAAAGCAGCAATGTGGATAAAGCAGCTCTTCTGCACTGGGCACTTAAAGGACTCAATCCTTGTCAATTTTCTGTGTTTCATATCTCTTTTTCTCCCCTTCAGTTTCCCTTCCTTGTTTTTCAGCTTTAGAAGAAAGACGGAAATCCAAAAGTATCATTAATCCTCCCTACGTAAAGACGCTGCTTGTCTCTTCCACCCCAGCTGATTCTTTGGAGTTCTACAGGACTAGATTGAGGAATACTTTTTTTTTTTTTTTTTTAATGGCTAGTCTAGAGATGTTGAGCATGAAAAAAACAAAAAACAAAAAACTGAGAAATTCTTATAACTAAAAGAGAGGTTTAATAAAAGAGCATGCCATTTGTACAATATTAGCCTGCACTGAAAATCATCTGTTTCCACAGAGTGAAACTCTTTACACACAGAGGCACCCCTCCTGCGCCTGTCTGTACCGACTGCTGGCTCTGAGCGCCACAAGATGTGTCTTGCCATCAGAGCAATGACTTCAATTTTTCCATTCCAACTGTGGTGAAAATGAATAAGAAAACTGGATCCTGCCTTTGGAAGCAGGATACAGGCTCCCCGCTAATCAAAAAAGGAAGAATCATTGTTAAGACAATATTTCACTCCCCAGACTTTTTGAAGAGTTCCTACATTTGTCAGAGTAGCGCTGAATTACTCTGTGGCTGCCACAGGATACGAGTGGGGATACTGTACAAGCCTGACTCTGTGGGAAGGTTTTCCTTCCCCTTTCTAAATGAGTTGCTCTGGCTGCTCTCTGTAGCACTGTAATCCAAATCTCATCATTTTACTTCCTTCTCTTCTAATCATTTTAACAGATAACCATTTTAAGGGAAAGGGGATTGAGATTTAAAAAAAAGGAAACGAAAAAGAAAAGATCATGACTTGCCCTAAAATGCACTTAACTATGTAGTGACAGTGAAGTACTGACCCAGTAACCAGGTAGAGGAGAATGACATTTTTACAAACCTGTTCATAAAGACTCGAAAGGGTTACCCTTTACTTGCCAAACCCAAACTGAGTTACCAATGGAACTGTGAACCAGTCCTGTGGCCCTGAGTGACTCCCCTGGCTCTGACAAGGGGGAGGGGCTTCCCTGCATCTCACCCAGTGGAGAAGCCAGCAGAAATCTGCTCCGCAACATAATCATTTATGAACATCCAGAGACAAAAATGTTGACAACCACAGGCTGCAGTGCTGAGGGATTCTGTTGGACACATTGCAAAGGAAAACCATGAGCAGCTGTCTGAAGCTGGTTTTATTAACATTTGGTTAATAAAGCCTGCAGCATGAAACAGAGCAGATGAAATGCCAACCTCCATTAGGAAGGTCTTCATGCATGCTGGGAGAGAGCTGCTTTGTCCAAGTCAGTGGGTGTTCTGACTCAGGTGTTCTGGGGTCACATGGAGGAAGTTGGAGGCCTGATACAGTCCTGGGGGAGCATTCCCTTTCCTCCTTTGGCAAGGTCTAGATTGACATATAGAAAAACGAGAGAAATCTACGTAAGGAGAGCATGGGAGCATGCTCAACTTTGGGGTGAGTGTGAGCAGGTGTGGAGGAACGAAGATCCCTGTGGGCCAAGTCCCTTCACAGCCTGCCCCGCAGCCGGCCCATGCTGGAATCCTCAGCATTGTGAACTTGTTACACAAGGTAGGGATTTTGTAAGTAAATTTGAAACGAAGGCCAACTCTACCCACAATTTCATCTACTCAAGAGATACCTATTGCCTCTGCCCAGGGACTCCAAGTATAAACCAAGGTGAAAGTACCTTAAAACCCCGAGTTTCTAAATAGTCACGCACGCAAACTCACATGTACTTATACACTCACACACGAACGCACACTCATGAGCCCTCACTAATTCTTATTTTTATTCTTTTTCTCTTGGTCTCAGGCTCACTTTTTCTTCCTCTCTCCAGCACCCTTGCCAGGAGTTGGAGAAAGGAGAAGAGTAGAACCTATTTTTTAGGCTTTCACCAAACATTTCACAAAAACACAGGGCTGAACCAGGCACAGTGATGCCTATCTGCAGTGGTCTAGCATTCAGGAGGCTGAGGCAGGAGGACCATTTGAGCCAGGAATTTGAGACCAGCCTGGGCATCAGAGATCCTGTCTTGAAAACAAAACAGAATAAACACACACAAGGATGAAGAATTATAAAAGTGGAGAAAAAAGACAAAAGCAAGGTGATGGCAATAGCATCAAAAAAAGAATAATAAGTAAATAAAACACTTGGGAATCAATCTAACAAAATAGATGAAAGACCTCTAAAATGAAAACCACAAAACACTAAAGAAGGAAACTGAAGACCTTAAAAGATGGAAAGATCTCCTGTGTTCTTGGATAGGCATAATTAGTATTGTCAAAATGGCCATACTACCAAAAACACTATACAGATTTAATGCAATTTCTATTAAAATTCCAATGATGTTCTTCATAGAAATAGAAAAAAACAGTGATGAAACTCATTTGGAAAAATAAGAGGTCCAGAATAGCCAAAGCAATCCTTAGTGAGAAAAGTAAAGCAGGAGGCATCACAAACCAGAACTTAAATTATACTAAAGAGCTATAGTAACAAAAATGGCATGGTATTCACACCAAAACAGACATGAAGACCAATGGAATAGAATAGAAGACACTGAGATAAATACAGTTATCTCATACTAGACAAAGGTGCCATCAACATACACTGGAGAAAAGATAGCCTCTTCAACAAACAGTGCCAAGAAAACTGGAAATGCATATGTAGTAGAATGAAACTGAACATCTATCTCTCATCCTATACAAAATTCAACTCAAAGTGGATCAAAGACTTAGGCACTAGAACAGAGACCCTTTGCCTACTAGTAGAAAATGTAGGTCCAACTCTCCATCATGTCAGCTTAGGAACTGATTTCCTCAACAAGACTTCCAAAGCACAAGAAATAAAATCAAGAGTCAATAAACTGGATAGTATAAAACTAAAAAGTTTCTTTTTAAAAAAGTGTTTTTAGTTGTTAATGAACATTTATTTTATTTATTTATATGTGGTGCTGAGAATTGAACCCAGTGCCTCACACATGCTAGGTGAGTGCTCTACCACTAAACCACAATCCCAGCATTAAAAAGCTTCTTTGCAGCAAAGGAAATAATCAAGAATGTGAACAGAGCCTACAGCTTAGGAGAAAATCTTTGCCATTTGCACCTTGGATACAGCATTAATCTCCAGGATATATAAAGAACTCAAAAAACTTAACACCAAAGAAAACAAATAACCCAATTAATAAATGGGCGAAGGAATTGAACAGACACTTCACAGAAGATATATAATCAGTCAACAAATATATAAAAACAATTCAACATCTCTAGCAATTAGAGAAATGCAAATTAAAACCACACTGAGATTCCATCTCACTCTAGTCAGAATGACAAATATTAAGAATACAAGTAACAATAAATATTGGCAAGGATGTGGGGGAAAAGGTACACTCATACATTGCTGATGGCACTGAAAATTGCAACCACCCTGGGAGGCAGAATGGAGATTTCTCAGAAAACTTGGAATGGAACCACTATTTGACCCAGTTATCTCTCTCCTTGGCATATACCCAAAGGACTTAAAATCAGTATACCATAGTGACATGGCCACATAAGCTACTGAACCAACCTAGATGCCCTTCAAGAGATGAATGCATAAAGAAAATGTGGTACAGATACACAATGGAATATTACTCAGACATCAAGAAGAATGAAATTATGGTTCTATAATGAAATTATGGCATTCCAGTAAATGAATAGAACTGGAGACTATCGTGCTAAGTGAAATAAGCCAATCCCAAAACACCGAAGGCCGAATGTTCTCTCTGATATGTGTGTGCTAACACACAACAAGTGTGTGTGTGGGGGGGGCGGGGTGGAAGGAGAGAAGTTCACTGAATTAGACAAAGGGGAATAAAGGGAAAGGAGGGGAAATAAGAAAAGACAGTGAGATGAATCAGACATAACTTTCCTATGTTCCTATATGAATACACAACCACTGTTAGTCCACATCATGTACAACCACAAGAATGGAATCCTAATTAGAATAAGCTCTACTCCATGTATGTAAAATATATCAAAATACACTCTATTGTCATGTATATCTAAAAAGAATGGGGGGGGGGCAAGGTGATGGATGTAGAACAAGAGAGAAAGAAAATCAGAGAAGGCAAACATGCCACAGTGTGGGTAGGGCCAGAAGGGTGAGCGATGTGGCTCTTCCCTGACAGGGTCAAGGAGAAGGGAGGACTTTATATCAGGGTGATAGTCCTGCAAGGACAAACTGCTTTGAGGGCACTGACTCGTGGAAAAGCAGCACACTCCAGCAAGAGTCTGCTCTGGCAGGGTTCTGGCCATTTCTCTTTCTCAGTTATTTTAGTTTCTCATGGATATGAATTGTGTTGTTGCATAGATCCGTTCCATTAAGGCAACTCTAGACAAAGTAAATGAAGAGGGCTTTTTGGGAGAACCTCTTGACTACTTGTTGATGGTTAATTTTATGTGCCAACTTGGCTGGGCCATGGAGTGCCAAGATATTTGGTCAAATCTTACTCTGGAGGGTTTTTAGGTGAGATTTAAACCTAACCCAGTGGACTCTGAGTAAAGCGGATTGTGCTTGGGTCCCAATATATGAAGAACTAAATACAATGAAAGGCTGACCTTCCCAGGGTCAGAGGGAGTTCTCCAGCAGACTGCCTTTAGTCTTCATTGTAACAGCAGCTCCTGTTTCCCAGGAAAATGTCTTCAGACTTTGACTGCAGCTCTTTCCTGAGCAGGCCTTCCGCATCTGGATTTGCCAGCCTCCACAATCACATGAGCCATTTTTTTTTTTTAAACCAGGGATTGAACAGTCAGGGGGCACTTAATCATTGAATCACATCCCCAGTGCTTTTTATTTTGTATTTTGAGACAGGGTTTCCCTAAGCTGCTTAGGGCCTCGATGAGTTGCCTCAAACTTGTGATCCTCCTGCCTCAATCTCCTGAGTCCATGGGATTACAGGACATAAGCCAATTTTTAAAAATAAATCTATGTGTTTATCTATGCAAATTGACTCTACTTCCCTGGAGAACCTTGACTAATACAGCATCCTTTAAGTGGACAAGCAAGCTCGAGATGGAAGGCATGTGTTCAGGCCTTTTCCTAATCAGCACCGTAGCTGAGGGGTGTGGGATTAGGGCCAAGAGCCCAGGATCTGACTTCAGTGGGCCTGGTTCACACATGAGCTCTGTCCCTTCCCAGCACCCTGCCCTGACTAGGTCACCTAAGTCTGGCAAACCATGGCTCTTGGCATATTCTGTTACCCTCTAGCATTTTATCACATGCTCTATGCTTAAAACAATATAAATCTATTATATATTTTTGGAGGTCAGATCAAAGTGTTGGCAGGGCTTCCGATGCCTACAGGGGAGAATCATTTCTTGCTTTTCCCAGCTTTGCTGAATGGCTCCTTCCTCACAGCACTCCAACCTTCTGTTTCTGTTGTCATATCCCCTATTCCCCTGATCTCCTGCTATCCTCTTAAAAGGACCCTCGTGGTTACTTGGAACCTACCCTGATAACCCAGGATAATCACCTCATATCAGTATTCTTAACTGAATCACATATGTATGCAAAGTCTTCTTCATTTCAAGTTAGGTAACAGTACAGGCTCCAGGGATTTGGATGTGGAGAGCATCATATCCAAATGTTGGGGAGGTGGCACCACACAGCCTACCACACCTGATTGCCAGAGAAAAATGGCTATACCTGGTAGGTGAGACAGGAAAGGATTCTAAGATTTCTGAGTTGGTAGTTGAAACAATTCCATTTTTTTGGAAAAGTGCAGTTTTTTTTTTTTTTTTTTTTTGGTGAATGCAAAGGCTTTCTTGGCTCCTAAAGAGACCTATGTGTTGGTATTATATTTTTAACAATGACAATTCTGGTCCTAGAATCACCACAGAGTAAAACTTTTTCCACCTCAAAAAATTAATATAAAAACGTTTTAAAAAGCATATTGTTGTGGTCAGGGCTGGGGATATAGCTCAGTGGTAGAGCAATTGCTTAACATGTGAGAGGGCCTGTGTTCAATCCCCCTTCCCACCACAAAAAATATTATACTGAGATCATTTAGGTACCTAAATCTGTGGGGCTTTGTAACCTGGTAGCTTTGCAAGCACACCACTTCATCCAGTCTCCTGTGAGTTTTGGCAGGAACAAAAACCTTTTAAAGATAGACCTTGAGAAGTTCCTTCAACACACATACTTCAAGTATCAAAAGTCCATGTCACCAGGGCTGGGGCTGTAGCTCAAGGGTAGAACACTTGCCTAGCACGTGTGAGTCACTGGGTTTGATCCTCAGCACCACATAAAAATAAACAAATAAAATAAAGGCATTCTACAAAAATAAATAAATAAATAAATAAATAAATAAATAAAGGAATACTACAAAAAAATTCATAAAAAGAAAAAAAAAGTCCATGTCACCATTTGTACCCTAGAACTTGTCATCCCAATGTAAGTTCTAGAATTGTTTCCTGCCCTCAACGTGCTGTGTACAGTTTTAGAGAATCAGTCACTTTCAGTGCTTCCCTCTTCGCCACATGAATAACTTAATGAAAATTCTGGCCCTTCTTTTGGTATATTGCTGTGTTTTGGGTGCTCAGTACACTGCTGTAGCCTTTGCTTGTTCTATACTTAGAAAAAACTTAGTTTTGACTTCACAGAAAGGAGGAAATAATAAAAAAAGAATCAATTTTCAAAAATCATTCTGATTCTCAATTCAATTCAGTAATTACTCTTGGGAAGTCTACACTACTCTCCACTAGTTAGCAGGCTGATCTGACAGTTGAAAGCATTCACCTACTTTTGGGGATCCAGGTCTATGTGATCTTGTCTGGCAATGGCATTCTTCTAGGCTGCTCACTTGTCTTCAGGCACAAGGACTTCAAATAAGTACTGGAGACTTGGTCTAGAGCACAAGAATGATTTATTATCTGCATTCTAAGGACATTTATTATACATAATTATGCCTCCCTCCCCCCACCTCTGAAATTCTCATTATCTGTCTGGGATGGTTTTTGATTCAGTCAATGCAATTCCCCTTATTGAAATGTCTCAGTCATCTCAAGCCTTGTTTGAGATCTTTGGCTCTATTACTTCACTCCCCATTTCTGTTTTCTGCTTTCCTCTGTAAAGCTTGACTTTAACGACGATAGGACAGTTTCTTTTTTTTCATCGTCATGTGAATTGCCATCAGGGCAAAGGAAGCCAACCACAGAAATGCTCCTGTCACTGTGTAGGCAAGCCCTAAGAAAAGGCTGCTACCTCCACTCCATGTTAATGTAGAAAGGACAACAGATTTTTCTCCTTTGATCCTGGTCACTGGAAAATCTAAGAAGACCTGTTAAGGATCCATCTCAGTACCTTTCATCTCTGTCATTGCACATATAGAATATATTAGGTTAAACCATATAAAATTGCTCTTCTTTGTGGGTGAAAAAATGGTTTAATATTCAATTTCATATGATTCAACATGATCAAGAAGTATTCTGTGTCTTGCTGGAATAAAATTAAGTAAAAACAAGCCCAGCTTTTATATAGTCATAATCTGAAAGACTTTTCAGACAGCTGAATAATGGTGAAACATATTTAACTTGCTTTGATGAACCCAAACATATCTAACTTACTCTGACGATCCCAAGGAAGTTAAAGTCCTATAGATAGGTTTTACAAGCAAACCTGAATTTTTACTTACGAATCAGGAGATCCAGGGGAGGTAAGTTCCTAAATAGGCTAAAGTTTGAAGTCCTGCCTCAGGGAAAAAATTTCAAGGGTGGGGATTAAGGAAAAAAAAAAAAAAAAAAGTAAGTGAAATAAGAGGAAAAATGGCAAAGCATTTTTGATGGGAAAACTAAAGATGATGCATTTGTTTGAGGTTTGTAAAGGCCAGCATCCCCACTGCTGGGGAGAAAGTATTTGAAGTGGGTTTGCTATCATTAGCATTTTAATGATGTCATTTTGATTATGCATGTGGCCTGAGGTTTTTAAACATCTGGTGCCTTTTGTAAATGAAACTAATAAACAAACAAAGGTTTCTCAGAGCAACGGCAGAGGACAGAGGTATTTCCCAGCAAAGCTCTTAAAAGGCCTCAAATCACTTGGCAACTGCTATTTAAAGGCACAAGGAAACGTTAGGAAACTAGTTCTCTCTATTCTTTTACATCAGACTTTCTCATTGTCACCAGGTTTTTGGGTGCCACCTCAAGCCATCTGCCTGCCCATCTTCTCCTTTAGTTCCATTTGGAGTGGGGAGGGAGTCCCTCCCTCACACACAGAACATCTTTTTTCTGTTAGAAGTGGTGATCATCTGCAGCCCAGGCTTAGTTCTTCTTGCCTTTTAGCCAGGCCACTGGGTTGGCTGGGTAATATTCCCAGTAGGGTCACCTCAGGTAGTACAGTGGTAGCCCTGAAGCTCAGGATTGAAGTTCTGTGGGGAAGACCTAGACTTGAGAGTGATCAGCATTAAAACATGACTGTGAATGACGGAAACCATGGCCCGAGAGGAAAACAGGGTGTCCCCTGTTTGGTACATGGCCTCCTTTCCTTATCTCCCAGCTCCAACTCGCTGCGATGCAGCAGTGCCTCCCCTGGCCCCCAACTTCTTGAATGCAGTTAACCAGTATGGCATTCACAGTTGGGATCAGAGGTTCAACTTGAGAGGCGATTGTCAAGCAACTTCCAATCTGTACCTAAATTTTTGAGAGGCAATTGTCAAGCAACTTCCAATCTGTACCTAAATTTTTTGAGGCAGAAAGGGGTTTGCTGACATTTCTCTTAAAAAGGTAATCTTCTACCATTTGCTCTTTGATCTGTACCTATAATGATCCATAAGAGAGGCAATTTGTGGCTTTTATTTTCATTGCATAGAATTAGAGACTCTGCTAAAGGTACTAGTGAGCTAAAGGCAAATGACTACAAAAGAAGGCAAAAAGATAGGAGGCAGAGATGGCTTCACATCAGCAGGGACATCTCTGAGGAAACCATTAGTCCCCTGTCAGAGATATCCATACACTTGCTGTAGGACAGAAGAAAACATGGAGTAGGAAACTGGAGCATATGCAGTCATTCATGTTTTAGGTTTCCTCCAAAATTTCTCATGCACCCTCCTTAGGAGGTAAAGAGACTGAGGAGGCAGGTAATTTTGTGCTAAGGAACCTCTGGCATGCTTGGGGTTCCACCAAACAGCTAGTCACTAACCCTGATATGCTGCAAGAGGTCTCTATGCCTTTTTGGGTTGAAGCTTCAAAGCTGTGTACAAGCCCAGGAAAGATTCTACTTCCAAGAGAATTTTTTCTCAGGGAGCATTGTAAAGAAAATTTAAAATTAACTCTGAAAATTAGAGTTAGAATAAATTATGTTTAAATATATAATTTTTTAAAGACAGTATTTGGTGCCACTTTAAAGTTAAATCTTTTTTGTTTTTAAATCGAGTTATACTGGGCATTGCATGCCTATTATCCCAGAGGCTCGGGAGGCAGAGGCAGGAGGATCACAAGTTCAAAGCCAGTCTCAGCAACTTAGCAAGGTACGCTAACAATTCAGTGAGATCCTGTCTCTAAATAAAATTTATTAAAAAGGGCTGTGGATATGTGGGTAAGCACTCCTGGGTTCAATCTCAAGAACAGCAACAACAACAACAAAAAGGAGTTATATTTGTAATTTTAACTAAGTGGAAAAATTCATAATCTCTATTAAGGCATATGTCTCTTAACTTGGACCATATGTCCATTACAAAGGCACCGACTCCCACTTGCTGGCTTAGTGCCTAAGGGAGGGACAAATATAGCATCTTCAGTGCAGAGCTCATAGCACGACCAGAGTGGGTTGGATTAACTGAATCTGCCCCTTGAGTCCTGGGCATCCTTGTTCTATGATACTTTTGTCCAGAATAAAATATTCTCAGTCTCTACTATTTTTAGTCTATATTCCAAATTTGCTTCTTATCAAAACCATCTCACTTTACTTTCAGAATCCTCACCTCATCCCATCCTTAGGTTTTAGGTCTCTAGGCACTGCTATTTAGTCTTTTTTTGGGAACAAAAATGCTTCTTCCCTAAGTACTTCTGTTATCCACACTTATCCATACTTCTTTACCTGATACTGTAATTAGCTGATAGTCCTTTAAAAAAAAAGTACACAAGTTAAGTACATAACAATGGTAATAGCTACATGACAGCTGAAGAGGTTGGAGACATGCCACCCCAAAATATGCCTCTTTAGTCTATTATTTTGAGTTAAAGATGCTTGAAAAACAGCAAGTGAAAGAGGGACACTCCAACCTCCAAAAACAACAGAGATAAAACTCCCATGTGAAAGATGCCCTTCCCTAATGTTATTTTGTAATATTTAAAGTTAATGTAACAATGTATGTGATAACTTTGTTATGCTTTATATTTGTTATGTTAAATATTAATAAATCAAGTGATTTTATGCTTATTGAAAACAAAAAAAGGAGAAAGATGCCCTTCCTACACCAGGAGAAATGTTTTTATCACTAAGGACAGGGAGCTGAGGACAAGATGAATCTGTATAAACAAACTTGATTAAACTAACCCTTATAAGTCTAGTTACTTTTCCACAACTGACACTTTTTTTCAAGTTAGTACATACACACTAGGCTTAGTCACTTCTTTGGGTCTTTGTTTTACTTGAGAGGGTTCCTAAATACATGTAAATACATTTTGTATTTTTTTTCCTGTTAATGTCTTAGGTCAGTCCCAGATGAAGACCTTAGGGGAGTAGGGGACAGTATTTTCTTCCCCTACACACTATTATCTATAAGAGAGAAATACACTTTTTTCTTTTGGTATACTTTTGATAGAAAAGTAAAGAATGAAAGAATTCAACAACCAGTAGCCAGATTTCCTTCATCTTCAGAAAGGAAAGTGGTATAAAAGGATACTATAGGATATGTTGAAACTATAATTACCAGCAGGTAAGCCATCCATAAAATATTGTACTCGATAGAGTCTGCGGTACAGTTTTTTGAAGGTAGGAAAGGCAGCTGTCCGCATCCACACAATGAAGTCATCGTTGAGGAAACCATTGTTTCCTGGATCACTTGTATCCAGCTCATAGATGGGTGCCTGCCAGTATGGGGGCTTCTCAGTTCCTGAGGGAAGAAAACAAGGGGTGTGGTACAGAAAAATCATCTATCTCCTCAGTTTTCCCTAGGAGGTAGAGAATGAAACAACTTTATTCATGAGGAAAGAGAAAAAGAAATCAGACTTTTAAAAAAGTATATGTGTGAAAGCTCTCTTAAGTATGCAACCATTAAAAATAATGGCCTTAAAGATTTTAAGGAAATACTCATGATAATTTTATAGGGTTAAAAAAAAGAGTAAAATATCAAAATATATGAATATTATGTCTTCAACTATATTACACACATATAAAGCCTTGAAAAATAGGTAGAAAAAAAATGATGATGGTAGTTGTCTTCTGCAGTATCATCATGGGAAATATACTTCTTTTAAAAAAATTTCACAAGTAATCTGAAGATGGCAAATTAAAACAAGATACTATTTCTATCCAAAAATTGGTTAACATTTAAAGAAAAAAGAGTGATAAGCATTGAGGAAGCTAAAAAAGGGGAACTTTTATTTGAAGCAGACGCGTGGGTTACCATCTCTGGCAATCTAGGAATATATGTGGAAAGTTTGATTGTTTTGCATGTTTTGGTGCAGAAATTCTGCTTCTAGAAATGTGCTCTAAGGAAATAGCTATGAAAGTGCAGGAAGACTGGTTCACATAGGTGTTCACCCAGCAGGGCGCCTGACAGCTCAAAGCTCCACACAAGGCAGGGGAACTAGCAAGTGGGAGAAGGTGGAGAGGCCAGGAATTGCAAGCCCAGACCCGCCAGGAAGCGGGTCAGTTTGGGTGCTGGAGGAATGCTGGAAGCGCTGGGTGAAGGGCGGTGCCTGGGATGCGTCTGCTGACTGCACTCCCGTTCTCACACTTCCCACTCCACAACTGTGAGTGTGTCTCTCTTCCACTTTGCAGAGGACTCTGGAGAACACTCTCATCTTCCTCTGCTTTTCCACTACCAGCTAGGCAAGTGCCTGACACGTAGTAGGTGTTCAATAAATACTTGATAAAAGGAGGGAAGATTCCAATTACGTCTGACAGAAATGGGTAATAAAAATCATACTGAATTTTAAACAGCTAGTCAATAAGGGTAATTCTTTTTTACTACCATAAGTCTAGTTCTTCTACTTGTAGGATGTGTACATGGTAAACAGGAGCCACTCTTTCTGAACTCTGATTTCTGACTGAAGTATTTCCTACTAAAAGAAATCCAGACTTAGGTGGATTACATGCCTGTAATCTCAGTGGCTCGGGAGGTTGAGGCAGGAGGATCTTGAGTTCAAAGCCAGCCTTAGCAATTTAGCAAGGCCCTAATGGTTTCAGTGAGACCCCATCTCTAAATTAACAAACAAACAAACAGAAACAAAAAACACAAGAGCGAGCTACGGATGTGGCTTAGTAGTTAAGCACCCCTGGGTTAAATAAATTCTCCCAGAAAGAAATTCAGACTTGTTTTTGAAGCATGGGCTATGGTGCTTGTAAGAGCATAAGTCTAAATTTGGCTGGATTAATCCGCTGAAGTATGTTTGTATACTAGGGTACTTCCTCTGGAAATAATCCTTTGCTGGAAAATCTTCCTTTGCAAATACGGTGGAGCTTACCTATCTTGGTCCTTCCCAAGACTTCAATCACTGTTGCTAGAAAAAATTTTGTTCAGAGTTAAAACTGCCTTTGGCATCTGCACTATGGACCTCACCTTCTTTCTACTTTGGCTTGAGATTATGACCTAAGGTAGAATGTCCTATGGGCTACTGATGTCAGAAGCACCCAGTTCAAAGGGCTAGGCATGGTGGTGCATGCCTGTAATCCTAGTAACTCTGGAGGCTGAGGCAGGAGGATCACAATTTTGAAGCCGCCTGAGCAATTTAGTGAGATGGTATCTCAATATTTTAAAAAGGGTTGGTGATGTAGCTCAGTGGTAGAGTACCCTGGGTTCAATCCCCAGCACCACCAAAAAACAACAAACAGTTTGAAAGGTGCCCTCTCCTATCAGCTTCTAATCCCAATCCCACCCCATCCCATGTGTCCAGAGTATAAGGAACATGGTTTAAGAGATGCAAACAGCCTTTTTTTCCAAGTTCCCTGGGTCATTTGTATTCATCTATTTATTCAACAATAAGCATTTCTTGATCACTCACTATGTATCAAGTACCACAGATAAAAACCTGTATGAGACCCATTCCTCCCTTCAGCAATTCACAGACAGATATGCAAAAAGATGAATACAATGTGGGGACTCTTAAAATGAAAGCAAGAACAAAGTGCAGCAGGAGATGAGAGAAAGCCAAGGACCCTTTGTGTTATAGGCCTATGGTTATGTGGTTAAGACAAAACAACAGAACGCTGCCAAGTTCCTTTCAAAAACTAGCAACTGCATTATAGACACAGTGACCACACATGCTAGTTTGCTGAGGACAGTTCCAGTTTATGTCTGTTGTCCATTATCCCATCTGATTTAGCATGTTCTCCAGATAAACAATGTGCCTATAATTTCATCCTTTCAGTTTTCAGGCATGGTCTTAACTCGTAGTGTATGAACTACCCATGTGTAGTGAATGGGGTACTTACTTTAACGTGTGATTGTATGTGAAAGATGAGCAGGGACCCTTTCAGTCAAAATCTAACATAAGCTTATCCCTGTGACCTCTGCCAGCTGTTTCGCATTCCAGCCAGCTAGCCAATAGTTTCTGTTTTGGCCTGTGATTTGTGTGAAGCTGCCAGACTGCAGATCAGTGGGGTCAGTGGAAAACGTGGGAAATTACGGGTCCGGTTATGTGTACATGATGTATGTGTGGGAAATAGATGCCAAGCACTCCTGCTGAGAGGACTTTGAACTCTCTTGCAAAAGTGTTTTGTTCTTTATTTTATGGTGTTATTATACAACTATTACATTGTTTGATATCATTATTTATTTGTTAATAAATCCTTTTAGCTGTGAAGAGCTAAAACATGGGATGTATGTGTTTAATGTAAAATTGAGTGGAGTTTCTTAGGAAAGTTGATGGATATGCCCATGCCATATGAAAATCTAAAGATATAAATCTGCTGAAGAACATCAGAATCTGCTTCAAAAGATCGTGGCTTACTTTTAAAAGATTATGTCCAAAGACAATGGTCCATATATGTATTACTGTGAGCACGATTTTTTATTAACATCAAATGGATGTTGTCTAGTTTCAATTTTTTATACAGATAGTTTTTGTAAACAAGAAAAATCTCTTAATGTGTTAACTCCATTAGCACAAAAGGAACTTTGTAAAGAGTTAAGTGAGGTCATTTTTACATGAATGTCTTCACATAGAAAAATCAGGTAAATTGCCTATGATAGTTTGATTGGGGGGGGGTCTAATTCCTCATGGAATCAAAGCCAAGTTTTTAGAAGTTCAATCATTAAAGATAAAACCTTTGACATTATTGTAAATGTTACTACAAACTCAGTTAAAACTTTAAGAGTCAAGTTTAAATTGGTTTATAGTGATATAAGAAAATGTAGTTTTGTAGTGATATAAGTAAAGATAATGCTTTCAGTAAATTGACAGAGAAGAAATATACTTAAAATTGGTGGTTGTACATATATAATTCACAATTGTATCCAAGCAAACTACAATGTCTTGTTAATCAAAACAAGAGCTGCAATTGTACAAATTTAAATATTTTTGCTAATTCATTAAGAAACTGAACTGCAAAATTCTTACAACATGTTAAATTAAACATATTTCAGAATGATACTACTTATAGTATCATTAATAAGAATTTTAGAGACACCTGGACCATTAAGGAATGTTTTTGTACATCAAATGATGTGTCCTACAATGATTCTGAACTTTTTCTGTAAATTTACTTTCTGATTTTGGGTTGCATTTTGCTCAAAATAGTTTAAACAATTTTTAAAGTGTCTGAAATATTAAATGTCAAAAAGCTTGTTTTTGAAGATTTAATGAACTATAATTATTGAAAACCAAGCTTGTAAATAAGAAGAGATTGAACTCTCTGTTAGAGCAAAGGAATAATTGAACATATTAAATAGTAAGAGTTCAAATGTATATGAAATTTAATTTTTAAATTCTATAATTATGCTTTGGAACATCTTGATTTATGTGAAGACTTTTAACAGCACTGGACTGGATAAAATTTTCTGTACTAGAATGAAATGATATTGAGAAGGTCTAACATTTGTAGCATCTAGATTTAATAATACATTCAAAAGGATCAAAAATAGAAAAAACAATATGAAGTAAAAAGAAAAACCACTATTGATGAAAATATTTGGCTTAAAATACTAGAAATTGAAATTGAGAATTTCCTCCATTTAGCCAAAGTGGCTGTGAGCATAATGAGTATCTTGACACCTAAAGAGTATTTTCTCAATAAAAGATATTAGAGTCAAAAGAGAATTGTTGGTGCCTTCAGTTAAGGGCACCAACAATTTCAAACTGATTAACTATAAATTTCAACTTGAAAAAAGACTTGAAAAAATTTTGTGAAAGAATTAAAACTAAGGCTACAGCAAAAATAATAAGTTCATAAGAAAAATACAGGGGTGAGTTTGCAGACAGATATGGCGAAGAAATTGTGAAACTGTATCCAGAATAAACAATGTGAATGTGTATCCAGAATAAACATCTCACTTATGTTGTATCTTGTAATGTTTAGATAATAACTAAAGTAGTTTTTCTAAAAATTGGTTTATTGTATACTTGTATATTATTTTGATATTTGAAGCAACTGCATTTTTGAAAGTAGATTTTAGTACAATTATTTTATAGGTCTATGAATGTTATGTCAATTTATTGATCAGTAAATGAAAACTTTAAATAGTATATATCTAGTTATTCTAGTGTCCCCTTTTACTATCCAAAGTGCATCACTTTGGATGATAGATTATACAGTCATCCTGAATAGAACTGAAGCAGCAAGTTTCTTAAAACATCTCCTTTGTCTTGATGGTAAATGGAGGAAACCGAACCAATAATTTCTTGTTTCTGGTAGGTACATGATGGAGGTGCACATGGTAGAGAAAGTAAGAGTGAAAAGGAGTCAAAAAAGAAAGAAACATTTCCCCATACGTTAAAAAAAAAGTTTTTATAAAGAGGTTAGAATATTGAACTACTATATAGATCTTACCTACAAAACGATCAGAAAGATTTATGAGACTTGGATTCTGAAATTTGACGTACTTATCTGTCCACCATGTAAGTTCAGTCTTTAGCATTGGAACTTGGATATGTACAGATGACTTAAGGGTATATGAAAGAATTATGGTATCTGAAAGAAAATTGCAAGTTGTGTCAGAGATACGTGTAAGAAATTTTGCCACCTTTAAAAATGAAGAACCAAAATGCAGAATGGCAGAAAAATGGGTTTTTGCAGACTTTCAACATGCCTACATGCCATAGATTCACAAGACCATTCTTTTTCCTGCCAAAGTTGAGCCAATTATTGAAAAATACTCTTAAGCTCCATCTAACTCATGCTTCCTGACTATTCTTTCAGATTTCTGGCAGGGAAGAACTTATTTGCAAATGAAATACCATACATCTGTGTTCTGAATTAACCAGGGTAGTAGATATAGCATTAAAAAAACCAAAAAAACAAAACAAAAAAAACTCCCACTCCACTACAAGGATTATGTTCTGGACATCTAGGAAGTTATACACTATTGAAAGGGACCATCACAGAGATAGAAAAAAAGTCACCTACCATTGAACATGCTGTTGGCAATAGCACCACAGGGAGCGATGGGGGTCTTATTCTGGGACACTTTGAATGGAGCACAGTCCTCAACATCCTGGATGACACATCAATGAGAAATGCTTTTGGCAAACTCTTAGAATATTAAAAGAGAGAACACTGGCAACACCAATCAACCCACCCTATATTATTGAAACAAACCAATCTCATAGAATGCTATCTGTTTTTCCCAGGCTTCTGGCTCACTTAGACTAGGACATTTTTGTTTTTTTGAGATATGCATGTATGTATATGGGTGTCTAAGTGTGTTTATTTCCTCATTAACAATACATAGCTTACCAAAAGTATCTGTAGGAAGGAACTTTACCTTGCTGGTTAGGCCACCTATCACACTAAGTCTATGTTGGGATACATTTTTAAGCATCTTTTTACTAAAGTATAACTTATATTCAGAAGAGTACACAGATCATGATTCTATAGCTAGATGACTGATCACAGGGACTTCATCTATTGAAACTACCAAAATACATCTTTTGACAGTAGCTGCTAAAAATGATTTGGTTATCACTTTCACCTTATGTCAGTTAAGTAAAAGGTTTCCTTCTTGCTTTTTTTGCTACCATGTTGTAGATCATCTATCAAGAGCAAAAACTAGGGGCTGGGGATGTAGCTCAATGGTAAAACACCTAGTATGTGTGAGACCCAGGGTTCAATCCCCAATAAAGCAAAAAAGAAAAAAAAAAAAAGTAAAAATTTAAAATTCTAGGTCTGAAAAGCTATTCAGTGAAATTGAAGGCTTTTATTCCATCAAAATGAGACCAATTTTCTTAACATAGATGGAATTGAAGGACCCAATTATAGCAAGGACAAGTGAGCCAAACTGATACAAGATCTCACAAAATGTTGCATGAAAGGGTAACCATTTACTTGGATAGGATTCACATTATTGCTTCAAAGTGGGACGGTGCTCTTTCTTAATAACACTTATCCTGAATACTCAGCTCCTTAATTTAGGCAAAAACAAAATAAGTATTACTGTTTTGTTAAACCTTAACTTTTGAGTTTATTTTCCATCCACTTTTAGACTAAAATATCCACCTGGTTTAAAAAATAAAAAGAATATTATACCAAATTAAATAAACTCTTACCATTATATCCTTACCCACCAGTTGATTATTACTTCTGGATAGGACATAGCGATAGTGGTTCTGATAGAAGCCATACAATTTGTAGTACATATACACATCACCCTGAATGGGAGAAAACCAAGAAGACAAGAGTAGGAGAAATTAAGTAGAATGTTAATAAACTTGGACAGGAATTTTTTTCTATTCGTTTTACATGTTTTCCTTATACCTGTATCTCACTCTCTCTCTCTCTCTCTCTTTTTTTTTTTTTACAGACTGCATTTTGATTCATTGTACACAAATGGGGTACATCTTTTCATTTCTATGGTTATGCACCAGGTAGATTCATACCATTCATGTAATCATACATGTACATAGGGAAATGATATCTGTCTCATTCTACCATTTTTCATACCCCCTCCTCATTTCCCTCTACATAATCTAAAGTTCCTCCATTCTTCTCTCACCCCCACTCCCCCAGGAATTTTGAAAACAAAAAGTACTGAAAAACTTGATGAGAATTGAATGTCTCTTTTTTGGAAAATAGAAACCCAAGAAATAATTCTTAACAATCACTAGTGAGAAGTCCTGTTCTATAGGGATTATTAATAATGACTAAATAACCTATTTTAAAAGTTTTCATGAGGGCTACTGTGCTCTTGCCTTGAAAAATTTTTTTATAATCAGGTTTTGTATTTTTAATACATAAAATTACTTTTACAAATACTGTAATTTCCCAGCTACCCAGGAAAAACACTTCACTAGGGGTTGTGGTGGGTACCCAAAGTCACATAAATTCAAAGCAAATTCATGAAACATTATTTAAAATTGGAGCTACCGAGCATATTTAGGTGTCTGTGCATACTGGGCACATAAAAGACATGAGACTAAAAGCTTCTTGACGTCAGCCTCCTGGTGTTTTGCCTCTTTATTCCTGGGATCTAGCACAGTTCCTGGCACGTAATAATTACTTCAGAAATGGTAAGCCATCTGCTATGGACACATGATGGAATGACCCACTGATCCCAAAGAAGGCAATCCCCCCACCCCTTATTTTGGTATTGGGATTGAAACCAGGGGCACTTAACCACTGAGCCACATCTCCAGTCCTTTTTGTATTTTATTTAGAGACAGGGTCTCACTGAGTTGCTTAGCACCTCACGAAGTTGATGAGGCTGACTTTGAACTCACAATTCTCCTGCCTCAGCCTCCTGAGTCTCTGGGATTAAAAGCATGCCACCACTTTCAGCTCCCTAGGGTCACTTGACCACTGATCTGCACAGGATCTCACTAAGTTGTGTAGGCTGGTCTTATACTTGAAATCCTCCTTCCTCAGCCTTCTGAGTTGCTGGTATTACAGGCATGTACCACTTTACCCCACTAAGAAGGTGATTTTCACCCTAAAAATAAGTAGCCTTTTTTGCCATGAGAGAGATGTCTTTCCATGTGTGCTACTGTGTGAGGCTGCTCAGTCACAGGCTACCTTTATGGTGGCAAAGCAAGCCTCTTGAAATCGCCAGGCAGATGTGAGACAGATTTTACTAACACTACACACAGAAATGTCCAATGTAGTTGTTTATAATTAATATACTACATACCTTCAAAATAATGAAGGGCTGTATCTCAAAACATAAAGATCTACCTTTATTAAGTATATCTTCTTGAGTATTAGGTACTATATTCAGTGTAAGACACAAAAGCATTACTTTGTAATCCTCTAAGCTCATTGATTCTTCGACCCTATGTAAAAACAGCATATTGGAAAGACTTTTGGCCTCACTTCCTAAGGACCTGAAAGTGGATTGATATGGAAAATGGAAGCTGGATACCCATGGTAAGCTGGCAAGAAAAGTCATGATAAGTGTGGCCAGTTATGGAAAACAAGAAAGAATGAAGAACTTTGTCATTTGTAACAGAAGATCTTTTGAAGACTGAAAAGTGGAGACGCTGGCCCATGACAGAGAGTATTGGTTTGAAGGCAAATAAACCAGGCTTAGTGAGAAAGACTGATTATATTTCCTTACCCAGAGAGGGACCCTCCACTGTTGATCCTTGACACAGAAAGTATGAAATCCACAGAATGGAATTTACCATCCTTGGAAGCCCAAAGTTCTACTTAACCAAAGTTATATATTTACGTAAATGACAAAAGAAACGTGCAGAGAGCATTTGCCACACTAGGAACTATAGCCTCTTTTCAATGATTCTCTAAGATGTAGCTTAACAATGTCTCCAAGACCATTATCTGTTTTGATTATTCCTGGAGGCACAATTAACTTTATGGTGTTTTCTTTCCTTTAAACTCAGTGGCACTTGGGACAGGATTCCTTTCTTTAAGACAGAGAGTTTCCCCAGCTGCTTGGGAGGCTGAGGCAGGAGGATAGCAAGTTCAAAGCTGGCCTCAGCAACTTAGTGAGACCTTGTCTCAAAATTTAAAAAACAGTGGTGGGTGGGGTTGGAGATGTGGCTCAGTGATTGAGAGCCCCTGGGTTCAATCCCTGGTTAAAAAAAAAAAAAAAAAAAAAGGAGTTTTGTAAGTATCTTTGCTTAGGTTCCAGGGTGTGCAATGCAGGTAACTGGAGAGTTGAAACTCCTGTGATTGTCCTGTGTAGTCTGACTGGGTTTTTATGAGAAGCCTCTGCTTGAAAGGAATGATCAGTCACTGGTAAGAATTTATAGGCCTCTTTAAGGGTAGACAGATTTAAGGATTGAAGCCCTTTTTAGCTTTTATCTTTTGGATATTTTTCTTCAAAAATTTAAGCATTCTTAAATTTCAGTAAGGAAAGAAGGGAGGAGGTGGGAAGAAAAAAAAAAAAAAAGGAAGGAGGGATTATGTAAGGGTAGAAAGGGAAGGAGGAAGAAAGATCTTAGATTGCAATGCATTCTTAAGAAAGTTTTAGCAAACTGACAGAATTTCCCAAAGATACATATTAGGCACCCTCTCTCTTGGAAGAGCTTACCTCAGTATTCCTGCTGTGCTTAGCCCCTGATTTGTGGGGCTCTGGGGAGCATGGTCTTTGAGAAACACTTCGGGATCATCACTATCACATTCCCTGCAGTAGATCTGAGAAGAGCTTTCTTCATGTCCTCCACAGACTTAATCCAATGAAAAATGCATTTCCTTCAGCTCCTCAAAGGTATTTTAGGGTCCTATTCTGTCCTCTGGACTCTGTATCCCTCTGCTGCAGCATGCTCTGCATTGACCTGGTACCCCTCCTTTCCTTCCTTCACTGATGGCTCTCTAGATGGGATGGATCTTAGTCTAGGCAGGTTTTCTCTTGAGCTTCCACTGAACATTCCACCTCAAGGTGCTGCTCCTGCCTCAAACCCAGTTAGTTCCAAACCTAAGCCATCATCATCTCCTGAAAACCCTCCTCACCTCTGCCCATCCCCCCTTTCCCCTCTCCTTTCTTCTCTCCTTGTAGAGGGTCAGAGCCGTGTTGTGGTCCCACATCTCTCTCAGCCTCCAGCTCCCTTCTCATTTCCCCCTCAGGCATCCCTCCATTAAACCTCTTGTGTGTCTCATTCTGTCTTGGTGTCTTCTTCTCAGAGGACCTGGATTAACAAACACGAGACTTTACTGAGCTCCTGTAGAAACCTCTCAGTATTTCTTTGCCATTTTTCACAGTGCCTGACAATTAGGCCAAGAGTCTCTTTGGGATTATGCAGATACACATAGGCAATGTCTTGGGGTATGGAGCTCCCAAGGAAGTCTCACTGACATTAGCTTTCTGTGTGTCCTTGGTCACGTCACCTAACCTCCCAGCCCAATAATTTTCTCATTACAAAATGAGTAGTTGAATCCAATGATCTCTATAGTTACCTCCTGTGCTGACACTGGAAATAAACCCTATTTGATTATAAGAATTATGTTACAACTTGGGAAGGTAAAGATTCTTAAAATTTAGAAATGAAGAAAACAAAGTTGAATAATAATACCAAGAAAACGTGAGGGCAGGCATAAACTCAAGATTTGTCACCCTCAGACTGCCTTTTTCTAAAAAGTATTTTTTATTAAGTTTTGGTAACCATTTGATGGAAATTATAAACTTGAGGAGAGTTAAATAGAAGTATAACAACATAAAGTCAACTGAACTCTTCAATTTCACTAACCTCCATATTCTCTTGAAGGTAGAAGGGAACGGAGCAGGTGCATTTTTGGTCAAAATTAAAGGCATTTTCCCGAAGTTTAGCACAATTTTCACAGATGTATGTGTAATTAATCTGTCAGGCAGGGAAAAGAACATTAGTAATTTAAAAACTATGTGAGTTCTGATCTTAAAATTCAAGTCCCAAGTACACCAAAGTCTTCAACCTGTCTGGGGCATGGAGTCTACAACTTGAATGATGGGCATCGGGCTGTGCAGGGCAAGTGTTTCAGGGCATTTTGGCAGCCTTTCATTTGAGAATCTGGCAGCATTTTGCCACTTGCCTGAAGTTCAGTGTTACTGTTCCAACCTTTTTTTTTAAATGATTTATATATGTATATATATATATATATATAATATATATGTATATTTATATATATATATAAAATTGTAGGTGGACAAAATAACTTTATTTTACTTTTATGTGGTGCTGAGGATTAAACCCAGGGCCTCATGCATGCTAGGTGAGCACGCTACCACTGAGCCACAATCCCAGCCCACTGTTGCATTCTTATGTGACCTGTAGGAACCCAGACTTGCCTTTTGATCCTAAAGAAGTCACTAGGAAGGCAACAGTCAATGACTCATGAAAACTGGGCTTACAGCCTGAGTCTAATCACCTTTATGGGGAAGTCGCTTCACTGTTTTTCCTTTTATTGTATGGAAAAAATTCATGCTAATGAAGTATTTTAAATGGCATTCAGCAGAAGTTACCAAAAATGGTTGAACACAGAGAAAGAAGTGTTCCAAGTACGATTATAGATGTGCATGGAATAAATCTAATTTTAAAATGGTGTTGCATTCTGCTTATTTCTTCATTTATAAGTTTTAAGAGTCAGTATATATTTTATACATGTACTAAACTATTGCATTGTATCCAATAAATATGTATGATACTTACATGTTAATGGAAAAATTAAAATAAAAATGCACATGTTTTAAAAAAAAATTGAAGACCCATATCTTTGGCTCTTATCAGTGTGAGTCATGGGTCCTTTGGCTGTGCCTCTCTCCTTCTACCCCTATTAGTGGCATGCTTGCTCCTCTGCTACTGTAAAAAGTAACTGATTTGCTAGACACATGTAATTCCAGTGGCTCGGGAGGTGGAGGCAGGAGGATCACGAGTTCAAGGCCAGCCTGAGCAATAGCTAGCTGCTAACCAACTCAGTGAGACCCTCTCTCTAAATAAATACACAATAGGGCTGGGGATTTGGCTCAGTAGTCGAGTATACCCAAGTTCAATCCCCAGTACCAAAAAAGAAAAAAACAAAACAAGAAAAACCCAACTGACTTTGCCAGGCTCTTGTACACAAATAGCTGAGCTGATCAGCTTGAGAGCAACTGCAACTGTCTTTAATAAGTAGTAGGGACTGATAAAGCAACCACATGGGCTCTATTTCTACTTGCACCTGTGAGCTGAAAGAGGGATGTTGCAGTCTCATTTAGGTCTCTGTTGAGGTGCCATGGTCTCAAACTGATCATTCCCAAAGTAATCATTTCCCAAAGTTGAAAATTCCTAGAAACTGCACTGAAAATGTAAGATGGAGTTGGGTGTGGGGTGCACACCTGTAATCCTAGCGGCTTCAGAGGCTAAGGCAGGAGGATTGCAAGTTCAAAGCCAGCCTCAGCAACTTGGTGAGGCCTTAAGCAACTTAATGAGACCCTGTTTCTACATAAAATATAAAAAAGGGCTGGGCATTGGGTCAGTGGTTAAGTACTCCTGGGTTCAATCCCCAGTACCAAAAAAATAAATAAAGTAAGATGGGACAAACCTCTATTTCCTGGATGCTCTGTGCAGACAATATAAGGATGACACCCATGCAAAAGCAGAATACTCCTGTAGCAAAAAATATAGTGAGGACTACCCGGGCTGAGAAGTGGAGTTGGTGGGCAGGCAACTTTTGTTGCTTCATGGCAGAGTTGTCTGGCATTCTGGACGGGTGATGATGGAATTCCTTCTCCATGTTGGTCCTGTAGGGGACTAGATACACTTCTGGTACATTTAGAACATTCCTACTCATAGTAATACCAATGATGTTAATTTTACAGGAAGAATTACATGAATTCTTTCTCTGAAGTTGCAACATCTTTTCTACTTCCTGGACTTATTCTTCAACCAGACCTGATTTTCAACAGGAGCATATCTCTCTTCGGTCAACTATTGCTGGGTATATTTTACCTAGGCTGAGAAAGACTTGTGCTAAACACCATACCTAGAAGGATAGTGCCCAGAAAGGTCTATAGAAATTAACATCTAGCAATAAGCAGAAATAATCAGTATGGGCTATTTCTGGGATTTGGTGACTAATTCAAGGCAAACCCTTCCAGGAATGGGAAAAAATGGATTTATCTTTAGGAACTTGCTTAGATCCTTGAATACATAAAAATAAGTTAGGGCTGACAGCTTTTTTTCAAATGTGGCTGTCACCTAATGTGAGTATAAACTGAGTTGGAAAAATGCTCTCAGATACCTGGCTTTGCTATTTGTGACAATGAATAAGGGAGAAGCATACATGGAATTGCAGATCACAGATGTTTAATTTCAGCAGTTTCCTTCCCCCCCCACCCCAATTCATTAGAAAGATTCCATAGAAATGCAGATTAAAACATCTCTTCCTAATTTCTCCCAAATGCCTGCACTGGAGAAGACCAGATGAGGTGAGAGAAAGATAATCAATTAGATGTTCAACACTGGTATATGGTTGGTCTTTGTTGTTTTCCTTTATTAGCAATCCACTAACATTTTCATTAGGCTGTTAACAATAGTTAATTATTTAAAAATTGGCATTAATGCAGAATTAGGATTTTTAAAATTAGGCAGTATGTGCATTTTTAATCTTCCCTTTTTATTAATATTAGGCAGAGATGTTGTGATGAACTGTTTTTGTGTCAAAGAAGGCAATGATTTTGGCAAATGTACATTTAAAAGAATACAAAATAAATGCAAGTACTTACATAGGAGGTTTCCAATTCAGAGTCAACTCTTCCTATTTGCAAAATTGGAAAAAGGTAAAATACCAATGGGAAACTTTCTGGTGACATTTGAATCTGATTTGGAGGTGGCAACTAGTATGGCTGTCCTTGTCAGACAGCATGCGTGGGAAGATGGAAGCAAACACTTCTAGTTATCATCGACTATTGTTTTACTGAAAGAACAGAGTTAGGAACTCAGGTTTAAAAGGGAATAACAGGTTATGAGATTAAATTACATGTGCAGTGTTGACCTACAAAATACCAGGTTTGTTTGTGATTTAGGTACTTGTTCCAGCATCAGGTGGGGAGTATACTACTGAGCTAATAGTAAAAGGACCATCCTATAACAAACCAATAAAAATAAAAATAATATTTCTTTTTATAAAACAACAAAAGCAAACTAACCAAGATCCCAAACTAAGCTTCCCAGGTAGTATATTAATCATGGTTCTCCAGAGATACAGAAACAATAGATTGTATGATTATATACCTATATAAAAGATTTGCTCACACAATTATAGAGAATCTGCAGCAACTGCAAGGTCTCAGTTGAGGTCTGCAGGCCAAGGTCTTGGAGGAGTCAGGAAGAGCCAGTGTTTCAGTTAGAAAGTGCCAGGCAGGAGAATTCTCAGACTTGGGGGAGGGTCAGCCTTTGGTTCTCTTCAGGTCTTCAACCGATGGCATGAGGCCCACTTACATTACAGAGGGCAGTCTGCTTTACTCAAGTCCACCAATTTAAATGTTAATTCCATTCCAAAACACCCTCACAGAAACACCCAGAATAATATTTGATCAACTATCTGGGTGCTTGTGGCCTGGTCCAGTGGACACATGAAAAGGAATAATCACAGGTAGCACACACTTCCAGTGCAATATTCTGGAGCTATAATCAGATATATATTTTACATTCACCTATTTCTTCTAAGTAAATCTATTTTAAGTTTGCAAATAAACTTCCTATGCTTTGCTTTTCAATATTTCTAGAAGAGGGCTCCTCAGCACTACTGACATTTTGAGCCAGGTATTACTTTGTTGGGGCTGTACTGTAGAATTGCAGAATGTTTTACTGCATCCCTTGCCTCAGTCACAACATCTACTAGATGCCAGTTGTAACCCCTCATCCCCCACAGGTGTGGCAACCAAACATATTTCCAAATATTGCAAAGGTCCCCTGGGGGGACAAAATTGCCTGTGTGGGAACACTTCTAGACTGTACCTATGTGACAGTTTGTTAGTAGCTGTTGTACTGCGGTATCACTAGAAATTTGAAAGAGTGATTTTTAAAATTCTTGCCTTCACTTTTCTGTAACCATGGGTGTAGACAGCCTTCTGAGGCATTATAAGCCATATTTTATGTTTGAAGTTGCCTTGTATCTCATTATTGTTTCCTATTAGCTGTAAATATACTAAATATGAATACAGAATCTGGAAGTGTGGGGAACACTCTCACATATTTAATGTTCATAATGGTCTCATTTTTTGTTTTGGGCAAGTCAATAACAGCACCTTGATGGATTGGCTTGGATTCTGAAAGAAACAGGTAGCAATGTCTTAATATGCAGATTTATTCATTCAAAAAATCAGGCTTGATAAACTTTTTTCCAGATTATTCTAAGACATGTCACTTGACAGGTAGTTGAATGCTGGTATTTGGAAGACATGTGATCATTTTCATTTTTACTTGTGGCTGAGAACATCTCACTTGTTAGGGTTAAATGAATAAAAATAGTAGGGTTAGTTAGGCATAGTTTGGATAAAATTTCATTCTATGGTGGCTTTTTTTCCTTTCCTTTAACTTGCTGGGCTCTGGTCAGGACCCTTGAGAATGGAACACATTTCTTTTTCCCTGAATCCTTCTGTGTGGCTTTTGGCCTGCAGAGGTGCATGAGCAGCAAGTTGCTAGTATGCAGGAGAGTGTGATTTGCTGTATTTCTATTTGCTAGCCTCTGAGGCTTGTTTAAAACTTCACAGAATTTAAGTGTAGAATTTCCTGTGGGATCTGTTTGCTTTATTATCTATTTGTTGTATATGCCCGAGTCTCCAAACAGACAAGTTGGTGTCTTGAAGTGAAACAGGAGACCTGGGTTTGACTTCCAGTTCTTCTGTTTGAACTAGTGTATGTTCCTTTTGAGATTCAGTTTTACTGTTTATAAAATGTGAATAGTAACATTCTTCCTTCAGAACTATGTCAGTGATCAAACATGACAGACTAAGTGCGATAACTGTAAACACAGTGCTTGGCACAAAGTGGATAATAGGTAACATAATTTACATGAGTAAGAAAAGTAAGAGAATTTGCTCAAGAAAATAAAAAACAGTATTGCACTTAACCCACAGAATAAATATTATGAGCCCATACCAAAATAAATAATTGAATAAATAAGAAATAATTGAATAAATAAATGGGAAAAAGAAATAGTTCTTTCTTACAGAGAAATTTCAATAAAAATATATTAAGAGAATAAGGGATGATAAAATTATGGCATTTGCAGGCAAATGGATGAAATTGGAGAGTATCATGCTAAGTGAGATAAGCCAATCTCAAAAAACCAAAGGTCGAATGATATCGCTAATAAGTGGATGATGACACATAATGGGGGGAGGGAAGGGTTAGTGTTAGGGTTAGAGTTAGGGTTAGGGAGGGGGGCAAGAATGGAGGAAGGAAGGACTGTATAGAGGGAAAATAGGGGTGGGAGGGGTGGGGGGAAGGGAAAAATAATAGAATGAATCAAACAACATTACCCTATGTAAATTTATGATTACACAAATGGTATGCCTTTACGCCATGTACAAACAGAGAAGCAACATGTATCCCATTTGTTTACAATTAAAAAAAAAAAAGAGAATAAGGTAAACAAAAAATCTTCGCAGTAATAATTGTTGCAGAAAAGAACTACCAATTATTGCTAAGAATTAGTGAGCAAAGTTTGAGGAAAAAGAGGTATGTGCGTAGCCTTGAAGTATCTTCCCCAAGATAGATAGATATTGTTTACAAAGGAAAAAACAGCAACTTTGTTGTGGAGAAAATTGGCAGATACTGCCTAACCAGGAGACCAAGGCTGACATGACATCATTGGTAAAAACCACAATAACATTCCCTGACACAATACATTGAGAAGCACATACTGCTACTGTGGTTCTGGCCAAAAAAATGCATAAGTTCAATAAAATCATAAGGAAATAATAGAAAAATCCAAACTGAGGGATATTCTGCAAAATGCGTGACAAGTATGCATCAAAAGTGTGAAAGTCATGAAGGAGAAGGAAAGAATGAGGAACTGTCACCATCAGGAGACATAAAGACTAAACACAATATGGAATCTGGGCTTGGCTCCTGGACTTGAAAAAGGACATCAGTGAAAAAAATTGGTGACACCGAACAAAGTCTGTAGTTTAGTTAAATGTATAGTACTGATGTTGATGTCTTAGTTTTGGCAACTGTATCATAGTTATATAAGATATTAACACTGGGAGAAGCTGTAGGAGGAGGAACATAGGAATTAACTCCATTAAATTTTGCAACTATTCTGTATGTCTGAAATTATTTAAAAAATTTTTTAAAAAAATAAATGGATAAGACTGGCATAGTTATATTGTGTTTTGTATGTTTACAAAGTGCTACATACATTTGTGGGTCTTCATAGCTGCCACTGCTACCCTTCATGATGGGAACACACTTCACAGTTTACAAATATGCTCCTCATATACCATTTCATAGAAATCTTGTGAAAATTCTGTGAATATTTCACAGCTGATGAGACTGAGGCTCAGAGAGGGAAGGGGCTTGCCTCAGGTTGCCCAGCTTCTCTTCCTTTTCTTTTGCATAGCACAGCAAAGTATAGTGGGTGAGAGGAAAAACTCAGTCTGTTCAACAAAGATCACACAAAAGCTCATGATTCTTTATTATACAAGAGAGATAGCAAAGGAGAAATTCATTTCTGTCACAGAATCTCGGGCAAACATTCCCAGTGATCTAATTGATGATACAACTAACGTAATAAAAATAGCTAATATTTACTGAGTGCTTACAATGTACAGCACCTTTAAATATGATGCAAACTTCACTGCGAAAATCTTCATTAGGACCAGGTTAGAAAAGTCCCAGTTTCAAGGATTCTGACTTGCACAGGCTGAGTACTCCCATTTCTAGAAGTTCAAAAACCTCCTTTTTTATCTAATGAGAGAAAAGACCAAAAAAAGAAAAAAAAAATAAATTTAAGATCAAGCAAGGATGGTGAAAACATCTGGGTTCCCGGGTATTTACACAGCTGTTATGGCCAGTATCAGAGAGGAACAGTCCTGATCAACCTGATTCAGAGTTGAAATAGTCACACAAATAAAGGAAGAGGTATTAGAGAACACATCAGTTTCTTTAAAGTGCCCTTTTGTTTGTAGCCATTCAAAATACATGCCATACAAACATGGCTCAAGGACTCCAAAGTGTGCTTTCTGTAAACCAGGTCATAGCAATACTCTAATATAGGATTTTATTGCCTTAGGATAATTGCTAATGATGTCAACACAATACCTGATGACAAAAAAATTCTGACATTATTTCTCATTATTATAACTAAACAACTAGTAGATTATTCAGATTTAACATTATAACTGAAATCATTAAATAGGGTCTCATTCGTCTGATATAAAATTTGTTAAACTAGTTTTTAAAAAGCTGATCTGTTCAGAGGCAAAATGCATGGCTCTGTGTGTCTGGAGAGAGGATGGGGGGGTAAGGGGTGGGTAGAATTGAACAAATTGTCTTGTTTTTTACCCCAGACTGATGACTGATAATAACGTACCAATCAATTAAAATCAGGTTTGGTCAATCTGGAGATATAGTTTTATGTGGTAAATTATTCAGCATGTCTAGAGGAGCAATTCCAAGTCTCTTCCATAATTACTGCCCTGATTTATTTCTGGTTGGTGACTGGCAGTCATGTTTATTACTATGCAAACCCTAGACTGAAAAACTGGCCCCATGGTAATATGGTGGGTGGCAAAATCAATTTTTTACATTATGATGATAATGGACTGCTTTCATAAATATATAATGAGCTAAAGCTGTACTCATAAAGGCATTCAATCTTAATCCATTGAGATACGAAAAATTTCCCCACCCCACAAAACCAAAATATCTTTCTAAATTAAGTAATTGGTTTTTGGGAATGAGGAGATGTTGGCAGAGATAAGTATGTGTCTCCCATTCTCCCACCTTGGCCAAAAGTGCACACATAAGAATAAAATCAGGCAAAGATGATTGTGTCTATGAGGAAAGGTACAGGAAAAGTGCCAACTGCTTCAGATCATCCTGATTCTCAAAGGCAAAGTACAGATATTGTCCTTCTAGGACAGAGGCCCTTGGTCATTTAATGAGTGACAAAGAGGACTCCCATAAAACACAAAGAATACAGTTCTGTCTAAGGGGTTGAGGTGGCCTTCATAATTGTAGTTATCTCAGAGTTAAAAGATAGAAATCATGTCAAAAGCCAGAATGTGTTGGCTCTCCATGTCAAACACGTTATTACAATGTTTGAACTCAAGTAGGGATTGGAAATAAACAAACAAAAAGGATGAAAGGTCGTTGCTGATTATGTAGTACCTCAGGAATGTCCATCATTCTCCTCAACTTCTGATCTCTCCAGTTCCAGTCAAAAACCAGAAACTTTAAGGGGTTCAAATTAAGGCCACCTGAAAGAGACAGTGAGAGTGGCTGTAGTAAAGACCTCTGGACATAAGCTTATTACAATGATTATTTATTCTGGTTGCTTTTTGACTTGCTTGCTGTCTTTTCCCCTAGCAACTAATCTCTGCCCATTAAGTGCTGCCTTTGCCTGATGGAAAGCAAAAAAGTCCTCTGGGATTTCTCTCCTTTCAGTCTTACCATTGCTACTGAAAAAAAGCAGAGAAGCTGCTCTAGCTAAGCTTATTGAATGCTCCTGTGCTGACCAAGACTCCATTTCATGAAGCCTGGAAGGTGCGGCCTCCTTTTTGAAAGGACTGGATCAGGTATATCCTGGGTTAGGTACAGAGGCCCTTGGAATCTACATGACTTTGCGGAGGTGAGTGGGGAGGAGGAGGAGGACAGGGTTGGGTGCTTTGTTTTAGACAGAAAAGGAAGTCCACATGAATTGCTCTATTCATTCAGATATCCTTTGATGAGGCTGGAAAATCACTCAAGGCCTCCTTCTCCTCTTTTTCCTTCTATCTAGAAGACAATTACCGAATGTGAGGACCTTCAGAGGTCTGTTTTTCCTACTGCTCCAAGTTGAAGACAGTACCTGAAGACCTCTTTAGACTGCAGCACCTCCTCCCAGCTTTTCCCTTGGCTACTTCAATATTTCCCTCTCTCCTCCAAGTAGCTTTTCATAACTGAAGTGCTTAGCAGCGGGCAGTGGCAAACACCTGCTTGTTATCCCAGTGATCCAGGACAAAGAGGCAAGCAGATGACAAGTTCGAGGCCAGCCTCAGGACCTTGGTGAGAACTTGTCTCAAATATGAAATAAAAAGGACTGGGGATGAAGTTCAATGGTAGAGTGCCCATGGTTTCAAACCCCAGTACCAAACCAAACCAAACCAAACCAAACCAAACCAAACCAAACCAAACAAACAAACAAAAAAACCCCACAAAACGCAAAATGACAAGAAGAAAAAAACAAAACAAACCCCCCCAACCAACCAACGAACAAACTTTTTATTTAAAACTTTCTCTGTAAAAAGCAAAATGCAAATGGTAAGTGGGGAAAAAAAATGAGTTGAGAGATAGTCTCCTCTAAAAAATAACAGGTGGAAGAGCAAACAAATACAGCTCTGTAATGAAACTGGGCATTATGTAATAAGGCTTTAAAACACTATATTGGACAAGTCGTTTTCCTTCCGTGACATCCCAGGGAAAACAGAAACTTGAACATAGTTACTTGCAAAGATGATCATAAAAAATGAGAAAATAAAACCAAAAATCCTGCCATAAAAAACTGATAAAACAAAACAACAATAAAACACAAAACAAACAAACAAACAAAAAAACTCAAACCAGTATAACTTTGCAACAGAATGTTGCAGAGATGTCATAAATGAAAAACGAAACCTAGTCATGACAAAGAAAGTCCTCATGAAACACAGTAAGTGAAAAAAGGAGGCTGCAAAGTTATGAGCTGTAGTGCTAAATACATGAATGTGTATAAAAAAGACTGAAAGGAAATATATGCATTATAACTAATAAGGGATTATCTCTACTGTGTCTTATTTTCTTTGTCCATTTTTGCATTTTTCTTATAGTCAGGAAATCCCATTCATTATGAAATTATAACAACAAAATTCAATCTATCATTGTATAGATCCCAATGTCATGGAATATTGTTCAATGTCTGGAAACTCTCCTGTACATCCAACACCATAAACATCTTGCTAAGTCACAAACAGCTACTAAAATACGGTATGTGCTATTGGTCTTGCTTTGTTAAGACTTCCAGTTTCTAGAGTGTGAGGGCTTTTCTTCTTTGTATGCAGCCTAACACCTGACGCAAATGAATATTAGATAGCCAATCAGATTCAGAAGTAAGTTATTTTCATTAATATACAACATCAACAGCCCTTAAATGATTTTCCATGTGAATTAACCTTCACATTTTCTCCCAACTCTGTAGAAACCTAATTTCAATATCTGAACACCTTTTCTTTCAAATGTAGAGAAGAATGGTGGTGTTGCATGGGTGGCAGGGTAGAAGGGTTAATCTGGTGACACATAAACTATCTTGGATTCCTGGAAAAGGATAGGTGAATCTTTAGCTCAAGCTGTGTGGGAGGCAGGAACCAATCTTTAGATTTAGTGTTTAGACCTAAGTGTTTAGACCTAAGATTCCTAAAGCCCAGCTAATCTGTTCCAAATCTGTGTTTCACGGAAGGACTATAATTGCTATCTCTCATTTGTTCCTTAACTTTTAATGTCCCAGATCCACAAGACAAAAATCCAAACTCTTTAGTTTACTGTTCAGGATTCACCCTCTCCAAAATCTGACTTTTTTTCCAATGGAATCACCTATTACTATAGCTCACAAAGTCTTTGAGAAAGAAAGTTGGTTTCTTTGATGAAACTAGTATTTTTTGAGCACTTAGGGTGTGACAATCATTGTGCTGAGCTCTTTTTTCTCTTTCCACATTTTTTAATTGGTGCATTATAGTTGTACATAATAATGGGATTTTTTGTTACATATTTGTACATGCACACAATATAATTTGGCCAATATCACTCCCCAGAACTTCCCCCCCTCCTCCTTTTGGTCCTTTTCCTCTATTGATCTTTGATTTTCATGAGATTTGTACCCCACCCACTTCTTGTCCTTTTTCCTCTCTAGTTTCACATATGAGAGAAAAGATGTGACCCTTGACCTTCTGAGTTTAGTCTCTAGTTCCATCCATTTTCCTGCAAGTGACATAGTTTCATTTTTCTTCAAGGCTGAATGTATACAGGCCACATTTTCTTTATCCATTCATCTGGTGATGAACACCTAGGGTTGGTTCCATAGTTTGGCTACTGTGAATTGCACTGCTATAAACATGGGCATGCCCGTATCACTGTAGTATGATGACTATAATTCTTCAGGGTAAATACCAAGGAATGGTATAGCTGGGTCATATGGTGGTTCCACACCCAGTCTTTTGAGGAACCTCCATACTGATTTCCATAGTGGTTGTACTAATTTATAATCCTGCCAACAGTGGGAATTCCTTTTTCTCCATGTAGTCTCCTGTGCTGAGCTCTTTATTGACATTTCATTTTTCATAACAATCCCTGAGGTAGATACTGTTATTATTCCTGTCATTTGGTTAAAGAAATAGGCTAAAAAGGTTAACTGGCCAAAGTTACAGAGCTGGTCAATTGCTGGACCTGGGCTTTGAAATCCAAGGTCTGAAACCTTAGTAGGGACTCTTCATCTCAGCATATTGTCTACTCACTGTCTCCTCTTGATGTACCACATGGATCTGCCTGTTCTTTTCTGAGTGGGCTCATCTCCTATACATACATGCTTTCAATGAATATCCCTGGTTGCCTTAGTCCTCTCCATAACTTCAAAGAGCAGTTAAAGGTCCTTCCCTGCAGTGTCAGGCCTCTATAATAATCTCTCCCTGATTTCAAATCTCATAGCACTTGGTGATCATTTGGCTCTTGGCATTGACTGCCTCATGTTGTCAATCTCATCCTGTCAACATTTAGCTCTTCAACTTGGTCAAGAACTCCTTAAGGGGAAAAGTCTTTGGAACCACCGAGGCCTGGACTGAAGGACCTCAGGGGTCGCTTAATCCTTCTGAGGTTCAGTTTCTCTCATAAAAAATAAAGAGTGCTAGTCAGCACTGAATGAGATAGCATACAAAAGGATGTCTAGCATAAAACTAAGTACAAGAAGGATTTCAATAAATGTATGTTTCCCTTCCTTGTTGGAGGCTGCCTAGTCTCTTTCTCTTCTGCATAGAAGTCTGCATATAGTGGGTTTAATTAACTATGGATGATTTTCATCTAGAGAGAAACCAGTTTTTGGGTTTCTGAGTAAATGATCATCTCTGTACTGAGTTACTATATTGATGAACACATTACTTTAAGATATATAAAATAATTCAGGAATAGCTCCAGACAGTTATAAAACAAAGTTCTATTACTACATTAAGGAAGTAACTTGGAAATGAGTATGAAAAGAAATTATTAAATCTGTCTGGTTGGCAGAACAGGTAATAAGATCATCAACAGGTTAGCAGGTTCTCAGTCTACTGGCTTCAAGAAAGTCAACAAAATATAAAAACTCACTGCGGGATGCTGTCTGGAATACTTTCTGCATAAAGTACTAAAAGAGAAATGCATTTGGGTAGTAATATTCCATAACATCTGTATTTTATCCACAGAAACTGCATTCTTTTGGTTTTGTTTCGAAGTTTTATATACCAGCCCTAAACCAGAATGGGAGTCTTGTGGGACTAAGACTCAATTAGCTGGGAAAGAAATGACCAACACATCGAGCTCTACAAACTCTAGAGATTGCAAATTGGTGAACAAAACCTGTTGGATCTACTAACTTGCTTACAGTGACTGGGATTTGAGGTGGGCTATATGGCCTGCACTGTGACTGGGATTTGAATGGTTTAGGTGGGCAAATGCAATTCAGTTTATCGCAGTCCTTATCATTCCCCATTGCGTTATCCTTACTGGTTTTAGAGACTACAGGCTCTGTTTCCCATTGGGAAATTAACACAGAGGTCTAGTTTCTATATATTCAAATGTGGTTTCTTAAACTTCCACACGGGGGTAAGGCAAGTCCTACTTTTGGGTAGAAGTATCATTGCCCTCTTTCCTACCTTGTTTAATGAGCTCTTTAATTCTTCCTGGTGTTCCCACACCCAGGTGCATCACACGCTTCTCCAGCAATTTTACCTGCTCCTGAACCTGCTCCAAGATGGAAGAGAAGAAGGAAAAAAGAAGAGATATTAAGGAAGTGCAATTAAAGGCCAGTTTAGAGCATTTTAATGTAAAGTTATGAAAGTGAAGGTGTTTAAGATCAAGTTCCAGGGTTAAGAAGAAAACTTCCCTAGAAAACTGGTGAACTCTTAAAGAATGCAGGAATCAAGCCTCAGCTGCTGTATAGGAATGACTGCAGAGGGTAGCAAGGTATGCAGAGGCAGAGGCACAAAATTCAAAGAAAACCAGAATGGTTGCTAAGCCTGTCATATAAACCAGGCACCAAAGAAGACACTTAATAAGGACATTAGATGAGGTTAAAGGGTAAAGCTGAGATCTGGGAGTGGCCCTTAGTGGTGACTTACATTCCTATTAGGAACCACAAACTCGGCTTACCTTTATATGTTTTGCAAATAATTTCATAACTTTGCTGTCTCCTCGGAATGCTGTCATCGACCTAATGAAAAGGAATAGATTAATGTTGAAGAAAACTCACTCATTCTTGCCTGTGTTGACTACTTAAGTGTATCTTGCTTTATTCAAAGAATGTGTGTGTATATATGTGCACGTACACCTGTGTGTATATATAGCCACAAAGTTCTGGGATTTTCAGGTTAGCTCCTCTTGTAGTGAAATTGGGGTGGCCAGCTGGACTCAGTGGCGGTGCCTATAATCCCAGCTACTTCTGAGGCTGAAGCAGGAGGATTTCGAGTTCAAGGTCAGACTGGGCAACAAAGGCCCTGCCTGAAAAGATTCAGAAACTGGGGTGGCCTTTTATTCAGACACATATCTGTGCAGGCTTCTAACTTGCATATACAAAGTTAACGTTACTTAGGTTTCCTTGATTACTAAAACACATGGATCTGCCCTTTTCTTTTTTTTAATTAAACTTTATTTAATGTTGGTATTAATGATTCTCCTGTGTAGCATTAGGTAGTATAGCCTGTTGATAAATAAATCTAAACTATTTGAAAAGCCAAGAAAAATAAAGTCTTACTAAGTTAAATGATAAAAAATACCCAAAAATATAAATTAGAAAGAGGATACAATATGTGAGACAGACTTACATCATTTTTAAAGCATAAGGCAAAGATACAAAATTTAATGTTTTGAAGATCTAGAACTTTAGTATTCTAATCATCTATAGAGTTCATATAGATAAAACTTTCTGACTCAGTAGGTCTAAGATGGTATGCCCCAAATTCTCATTTCTAACAAGACCCCAGGTGATGTGATGCTGCTGATCTGAACACTGTACTTTGAGAAACACTGATTTAGGTAAAGTGGAGCTCCTTCTGGGAAAATAATTAAATAAATGACTTGAGAAATGAAAAGTCTACAAAATTTCAAAAAATTATTGAAACATTTGCCCTTTTCTTATAATACAGAACTTGCAGATTTCAGTTCCCTGACAGAGAATTTATCTTCCAACTCTGCAGTGTAATTCTCACACATATTTTGGGTGCACAAGGGATCTTGGAGCAGTACTATCAGTCTGGGCTCTACAGAACCCAAGGGCATCTCCAAAGGTCTGTCTCTGGTGGCCATAAGTGGGAGCTGACAGATGAATGAGCCTGACAGAGAGAAGGGCTTTCATTCTCCTATCAGAGAGCTCCACTTATTTCTAATTTGTAAACTGAGATTTTCTGAAAATTTTCATTTTGGGAAGTACTTCAGCCAAATGGAAAGGAAAGAAGGAAGAAAGGGAAGGAAGAAGGAAAAGGACACAAAGGACTGGTTGACTATGAGCATGAAAGCAGATGGGCATTATAAATGAGTGAGGCAGGTGTGAGAACTGAGGTGATCCAGAGAGCATATGCCCCAGAAAGACGGGTCAGCCAGTGATTCAGAAGTGAGATTATGGGCCCAGTGTTACAAGACCTGATTTTTGAAGAAGCCAAAAATCTAGAATTTAATGTGCACATTTTGATTTAAATTATGGGCAACTCATTCAAAATATTTTAGATATGGTCAACTAATTCAAATATTTTAGACACAAAATACTTACGGGTTAAACTTGGTCCTTGGGCTATTGATTTACAACCTGTGGCCTACATGTAAGATTGGCAGACCATTTAGTTTCTAGAATCTGGGTCTATCTACATTAATTCAGACTGTCAGCTCTGGCAGTCAAGACCACGCTAGTGGTGCCTGACACAACTGCCTTGACCAGATCTTTCTGGCAGGTCTCTGGCAGCTCATAGCAGTGGCTGCTCAATAAACAGCCTTTTATACCATCTGCTCATTGTCTTATTGCAGAGATGATAATGATGCTGCTGCTACTATGTCATCATGGAAAAAGCATAATTCTTAGGGAATTTTTTTTTTTTTAACACACTGAATGCTGTGAATGTGGCAACTGATATTTCCTAAGTCATTCTGACTGCTTCAAAGTGTAGGCCCACAGAACTTAGGGTCACCTCTGCAACTCAACAGGACTTTATGGAAGCGATCTTGAGCACCAGTCCTCACTGGCTTCACCGATACTCTGATCTTTATTTTTTCTTTGCTTCCATTTTCCCCACCTGTTTTTCATTTGTTGCATGTATTTCTATATAGCACCTGAAGTTCTGTTTTGAGTGGGTATAAATCTTTTAACTAATATTTGGGGATAGACCCAACATGGGAATATTGCTCTCCTTTATATATTATGATGTTTTGAGAAATATCATTGACCAGGAGGAACATAAAGTTTGCAAAATAGTGAATCATGCTATGCAACTTCTGTTGCATGAGAGTTTTTACTTACATATAAACTTTCTTCATGTTAAGGTCAACTAGGAAGATAATTTAACATAATTCATAGCTCTCAAGAGAATAGATACTATAATAATAGAATCATGAACAGGGCTTATGCCTGCTCAAAAATAAATTTACAGGTCATTTAACCTTGAAATGGATCATAATATTACCAGGGACACAGAAAAATAGTGAGAATTGGTAAATGAAGTATGACAACACAGGGCTTTTATGCCCCTTAGAAGAGAATTTATATACCGTAAAAGCTCAAATCAATTTGACAGTTCATTTTTAAGAGGTCACCTCTAAGTCAACCTCTTTGCCATTAGCATTTCAATCTGAAATAAGTTCTGTGGTGGTAGTTTTTAAAGCAATGAAAAGTCAATGTGAATTGCTGTGATCTCAGGTCCAGGAAGTACAGGGCCCAGAAATCAGAGAACTGAAGATCAATTATGTTTGCAGCAGAAAGAGTTGAAAGGAACACTTTTGCTTCACTGGATGGGTAGGTGATACAATTTTATGTGTGTGCACGGATGGGGGAAAAGAGAGTTTGAAGAACTATTAAAGTATAATAACTATTTTCTAAATCATGATTATATTAGTTCATCTAGAAAAATAGATGCTAAGTAACTACTGAGTGCCTATGTTTGCACTCTGTCCGTATGACCAAGCTCAGTTTTCTTCATGAGTTGAATTTTCCTTTGTTTTGTCTCCTGTCAAAGCCTGGCTCAGAGCCTGGCTCCCAGAAGGGACTATTCCCACTGCTTCCTGTCTTACTCTTGTTGATTCTTCTTTGAAAGCTGAATGTTACCACTTACCCAGTGGAGACATTTTTGTTTATTCTACAAAAATATAGTAAGGTATATGAAAGCACTTAGTAAAACATTGACAAAATATTTTTAATATGTAATTTTTACATTCAAATTTTTGGTCTATTTGGGATTTATCTTAGTGTAAGAAGTGGGATATGAATCTAACCTGCCTTTTCTGATGGCTAGTCACTTGTTCCAAACCAATTTATTAAATAATCCATCTTTCTCTACTGATTTCTGGTTTTCTATATGGGATATTTCATTTGTGTATTTTTAAACTTTCAATTCTGTTCCACTGTTCTGATTTGTAGTACACATGACAGTTCCATACTGTTTTAATTATTGAGACTTTGTAATATATATATTTGTGATCCAATAGGGATTAATATCTTGTCTTTAGTATTCTTTTTTCAGAATTTCCATGCTAATTTTGAGTGGCAAGTATTTTCTTACATGAATTTAGAGCAAGTTTATCTAGTTTAAAAAACAACTCTACTAAAGTCTTATGGGAAACTGAAATTTGTACATTATCCTAAGTAAAACAGAGATCTTTACAACACTGCACCTTCCTATTCAAGGATATGGTACAACTTTTCTTTGTTAAAGATCTTTTCTCTTATTTGATGTTTTCTTTATGCAGATTTTGGTAAGTTTATACCTTTGTATTCTATCTTCTCTTACTATTTTGAGTCAGATTCCTTTTTGTCATTTTCCTTCTAACTGAATGCTGCTGGTATAGTCTCATTGCTTCTACACACTGTGTTTCCCCATATAGCAGCCAAAGTGATCCTTTAAAATGATGACTGAGATCATGGGAATCCTCTGCTCAGAGTCCTCAGGTGTCATCCTATCTCAGAGTCTTTTGTGTGCAATGTCTCTTCTACCTGGAATACTCCTCCCAGATAGGTGCTTGGCTCTTCCCTTTACTTCACTCAAGCCTCTGCTCAAACGTGGTCTCCTCAGAGGTTTTCCATGCCCCATCTTTTACAAGGAGTCCCCATTCACTTCTACCCTTAGCCAAGCTCTGCTTTTTCTTTACATAACTTATTAGTACACCTGACATTATAATGTCTACTTATTTGTTTATTGTCTCCTCCATTGGAACGTAAATTTCATGAGGGCAAGGACTTGTTTTATCACTACTTTAACTCCAGTGCACAGAGTGTACCAGGTTGACATCTATCAGTTAATCAGAAAGCATCTATAAAGTAGAGCTGGTGAAGCTTCTACCTGATGAGCTCCAGGGCTCGGACGGCAGAGCTGCAGATGATCAGCATCAGTACAGATTTCTTCTCACTATGGTTTTTCTGAAGTTTTACCCACTTAGGACAGACTGAAAATAGAGCACATAAAATTACTGTGAATATAGTAAACTAGAGCCCCCAAAGTTGTGTATTCTCCAAATACCTCTTACTAGTGTTTAAGTAAAATGAAATATAATGTGCACTGATCATTACAACTCTATTTTCTGGTTATTCTAGATATTAGATTAAAATGACACGTCATTAATTTACAACACAAAACATATAATATGCCAAGCACCTAAATTTAACTAGTTTTAGAACTATGTAAAAAAGTTTAGACTAATACATTTTCAATATTTTATGACTGATGCTCAAAAACAACATTGACTAAATAGGAAGATTCTGACCCAATAATGTTAAGTTTTAAAGAGACACCCAGAATAAGACATAAACTGGAACTGACATTTAAATAATAGTCAACATTTCTTAAACATTGTGCTAAGCATTTTGTGTAATTTTTTTTCTTTTTTAGTTCTTATAAAGAGGTGACTTTGATTATATATTTACATTGCTGAATTTGTTGCTGAGAAAAGTTCATCGTCAGAATTGCTTACAATTTAAAAGAAGAATGTTAAATCTCTGTATCTAAACTATTTCACTGCTGGCCACACATAAATGACAACTTGATATGAATAATCTATGGCTATGCACAATAATAATGAAAAGACCAAACCAGACTGACTTTGAATAGCTATGGTCTGAATTCTCAACATGTGAAAAGACTTTCAGAATCTCACAGTGGGTATGAAGTTCACAGAGTCCAATTACCTTATCTTTCAGGTAACAAAATAAAATCCAGGGGGTCCTCAATGACTTGCCCCTGGTCAAACAGCAAATTACTGGGGACCTGGGAATAGAACATGATTCTTTGGATTCCTAGACCAATATTTATAATGTGTTATAAAACAAAAATGAGACCAAAACCGTAATTCCCCAAGCCAGAGCAAAACAAGAATAAATTTAAGTAGGTTAAAAGTTAACATCAGATGAAGCCAACATGCATTTAAGCTAAAAACTTTTTATTTTAAATGTAGTTTTAAAAGTTTTTATTTTAAAGGGAAAAAATTGGTTTTTTGATGGACTAATAGGTGAATAATTTTTTAAAGATCAAAGGTAACTTACTTTCTTTTAGGTATGATGAAAGACTGTGAGTCAAATCATTAGCTTTCAGGAAACAGGAGTCTAGAAATATGATAAACAAGCTTTGTAGAGAATTTTGCAAACACACAATCACAACAAATTAAGTGTGAATGATATATAGTTGAACAAATTATAAAACATCAGTGAACTGTAGACTCATTATATATTTTAAAGTATTCTTTAGTATTTAAAATAACGCATTGTAGCACAAGAAGGTAACTTTTTAAAAACCCTCTATGGAGCTGTTCATCATTTCTTAAAGTAATAAAACAGACATTCATTCAGCAAGGAGATGAAGCACCTTTGTTTCTCAAAGTCATGGAATAAACAATATACAAAGGCAAAGGGAAGTGGCCAAAAAAATCTAGGAGAGATGAGAACTACAAATTAATACAATGAGACAGCACACTTATTTAGAATGGCAAATGTTAGAAAGATGCAAACTACAAAGGGTTGTTGAGAATTCAGGGTAACTGGAATGTTTCTGTGGAGGATGGGAGTGTAAACTGGTACACTTATTTTGCAAAGTAGTAATATGCAGATTATATACCCTATGATACCCTGATTTCATTTCTGGGTAAATAATGGAAATAAATTGTGTATGGTCTATAGAGGGACACTTACAAGGACATTCACCCTGGCAATATTTGTGATTCTGAAAAGCAGGAATAACATAGTGTCCATACCATGGAATATATATCTATAAGTGTGGTAGATGAAAACATTGGAATACTATGTAGCACTTGGAAGTGATGAATTAGATGTACATGAAGCCACAAAGGCATATCTAGAAAAGTGTGAAGTGAAGAAAAGAACACAAAGAGAGGATCAATATAAAATCATTTAGATAAAATTTAAAATATGTACACACATACAACATAACATATTTTGTAAGAATACATACATATTTAAAAATGTGTACAATGAATCAAAATGCAGTCTGTAAAAAATATAAATAAATAATTAAAAAAATAAAATGAAATCAGAATCCCAAAGAGAAAAAAAAAATGAATGGATGCCTATGAGGAAAGAAAAAAAGTGGAGATTTGGGAAGAATGAAAATAACACATCAAAATACAACAATACAAAGTCACAGCATAATACATTAAAATAAAACAACCCTTGTTGACCATAGACATTTGTGGTCTCTCAATTATGTAACACTTTTAACTGTTTACACGAGATGCATAAAAAAACAATATCATGGTTATTATTATTATTTGGATGTGAGGTGTCCCCAAAAAGCTCACATGTGAGACTATGCAAGAAGGTTGACAGAAGAAATGATTGGATTATGAGATCCTTAACCCAATCAGTGAATTAATCCCCTGACAGGGATTAACAGAGTGGTAACTGAAGGCTGATGGGGTGTAGTGAAAAGATGGGCATTGAGGGTGGGGCTTTGGAATATATATTTTGTATCTGGCAAGTGGAGTCTCTCTCTCTCTCTGTGCTTTCTGATTATTGTGTGAGCTGCCTCCCTCTGCCACACTCTTCTGCCATGATGTTCAGCCTCACCTTGAGTCCTGAGGAATGGAGCCTGCTGTCTATGGATTGAGACCTCTGAAACTGTGAGCCCCCAAATAAACTTTTTCTTCTCTAAAATTGTTTTGGTTGAGTCTTTTAGTCACAGCAGCAAAAAAGCTGACTTAAAACAGTTATCAACTTAATTCTATAAGAAAAAGTTTCTCTGTAAACACAGCAAGTGTTAGGAAGCAAGCATTTCTAAATTTGTATTGTGACCCCAGAACATATAACTCACATTACATGGGTAACTAACTTCAAAAATATTGCCTATTCTATGTGTGGAGGCTTTGTTGGTTTCTGCCACTGTATTTTTCCAAGCTTGGATACGATCAGACTCACCCAGGGAGCTTTACAAAAGATAGATTCCTGGGGTGGACTTTCTTTTGTACAGTGTCTCAAAATTCCTTGAGAGTGGGTTTGGGTTGCGTTTTAAAAACTTCCTTGGAGATTTAATTACAGCTAGGCTTTAGGCATTTAGGATCATGGATCTAAACCACACTGTAGCTCTCAGGCGACAGCAGAGCTAATTAGCTCCTAGAGATTCTGGCCTCAAAACCCTAATTAAGTGCCATGTGTGTGATATTAACAATGTACAGTGCACAATACTAATTGAAAAGACATGTTCCCTCCCTATAGACACAAACAACCTCAAATTAAAACCAAGTCAGACACTTGACAAACTGAGTACGAACAATATTTATTATTTATATCCACCTTATACCTTCTTGCGCCTGTTCCAAATAACCCATGGCATCTCCCTGTCCTCACCTAGCATAAACTTCCTTTCTATCCTTGGACTCATCTGTGCAGTGACCAGGGTCTTTTCTCCTAAATCTTCCAATGATGTCATAGTTTACTGTATCTTGGAATAGCCTAATTTCTTAACTGAAAAAGAAAGGCTGTTTTTTTGGGCTATATTTCTAAGATATTCTCTTTCCTCTGTAAACAAACTCATGACTCGCCATTCTCATCAAATTTTATTACTGAACTCTAATAAAACAATAATATAACCCAAACTTGCTATGGAACTTAGATGAGTTTTTAAAGGTTTCTTCTCATTTTTAGCTCTCAACAGTTCTGGAGAGAATCATGGTTTTTGATGTTCTATGAGGTTACAGAATAGTAGCGGTTCCATTAACTCATGAATTCTTCCTAAGTTCTAAAAGTATGCACTAACAAAGAACTAGCAGGAAAACCGACCACTGAGTCACAGTAAAATTCAAACTTTAGCTAAAGCTTGAGAGGTGATTTTGTTGTAGCACTTGGTTTCTGTGACAAAGCAGTCAGGACACAGTTCTCATGCCAGAGGAGCTGGGGTGCTAGGAGGAGTGGTTTCTACCCTTGGAGCTGTCTTGGCTTCAGTAAGCCCAAAACTCCAAAGCTTGCTCATGTGCAAAGGCACTCCTTCAATTCCCTTCAGGGTAATTTTCTTGGAAAAGAAACAGGCGCTCATGTCTCCAAACCCCTACATAGTTAAAAAAAAAAAAAAAAAAAAAGCATATCACAAAAGAATTATAAAAATCCAGGGAACAGACTGTTCTTCAGCTTCTCAAGCTTCTAAAAAGCATAAAGTTGTAATGGAAAAAGAAAATCAAACTACCCTCAGCTTTTTCCAAAAGTAGTATTAGCTATTCCTTGTAGTCTATAAATAGCTCATCTAAACAGAGGTACCCAAACTTTCTATGGTTTGCTTTTATGACAGCATCTATTTTTTTCCAGGCTTGTGCAAAAGTGTTATAAGATATATCAAAATTTTAAAATCAGTTATTTTAATAATTAAAAATAGTTATTTTAATCTTGAAATACCTTTTAATTATAAATACTCAACAGCAGTAGATCTCAAACTATGGTTGACTTAAGAGAATCATCTGGAGAAGGTGTTAACTTTACTAAAAATTCAGAATTTGGTTTTGACATTTAGACAATTTACTTGAAAAAGTCTGAACTACTACTAGAAATACTACTCTTTTTCGTGTATGTACTGGGGATTGAACCCAGGAATGCTCTATAACTGAGTTCCACTGCTGGTTCATTTTATTTTTTATTTTGACCCAGGTCTCACCAAGTTGCTAGGCTGGCCTTGAACTTATGATCCTCCTGTCCCAGCCTTCTGAGTTGCTGGAATTATAGGCATGAACAACCGTTCCCAGCCTGAAATACTACTCTCAAAAATAAAACCAGGAACTAAGAAATAAAACCATGACTAGGAAATCCAGATCAGCAAAATAAGAAAATTAAGATATTTATTAAGGCTAAAATTCTTGTCTATAAAGAAGAAGTGAACCATGGTTTCATTAATATCTATACTTTTAAATGTGTGCTTTATCTTAATTTTATTTCTATCCTCATTAAGGTCTCTTATTCCTTAAAGAGTGTGCTAAAAAAGGCATACCCAACAATTAGTCTTTTGAATAAAAAAGAAAATACAACAAAAAATTTTAGTATTAGATTCAACCAATATTGTTTAGCATCCAAAGAAAGAAATGCTCAGTAGTTAAAATTGTCAGATTGAGCCACGCATGGTGGTCATGTCTGTGATCCCAGCTACTGGGAGGCTAAAGCAGGAGACTGCAAGTTTGAGGCCAGGATGGATGACTTATTGAACTGATTCTGTTAAAAAAAAAAAAAAAATGAAAAATGAAAAGCTCTGGGAATGTAGCTCAGTGTTTGCCTAGCATGTGTGAGGTCCTGGGTTTAATTCCCAGTACCACAAAACAAACAAACAAATAAAAACCATAACAACAAAACAAACATAAAAACCAATTATTAGGTTGAGGAAAAAAGTATTAGCACATGCAAAATATATTAATTCACTGGCTGAGATACCTAACCATAATGTATAGTAAAGAAACATTAAGCATGTTTTGCTCTTCATCCTTAGGAAAACGGGAGCCTGGCAGTACCTGGTAGCTTAAGTTCTTCTAGTTCAATCACTGAGCGATGGCTGCTGTAGTAGTCCTTCATTAGCTTTTGTAGGTCTTCTGGTGTCCCTGGTTTGGGCTCTGATTTTGCAAGAACATCAGTAATTTTCTTCTAAGATATGAAAAGGAAAAACAAATAGATTTCAGAATGGCATTTGGTTTAGGCTGTTCCTCTGGCATCGAAACTGCACATACTTTTGGTGATAGACGAGTGTGAATATAAGCTCTAATAAATACACTTGAGAAAACTTCCTGAATACTTCCTGGACATAACTATTTGAAAAATGAGGAGGTGATCTGAAAGGCTCCTTGTGCTTCTTGTTTTTTTTTTTTTTTTTTTTTTTTTTGGCGGTGCTGGGGATTGAACCCAGGGCCTTATGCTTGTAAGGCAAGCACTCTACCCACTGAGCTATATTATCCCCAGCCCCTCCTTGTGCTTCTTGATCCATGATGTCTATGAGAACTGAAATTTCTGCATGAGATCCCATAATAAGGTCTTTTCTGTTAAAAGTCAAGAGATTTTTGTTGGTATGGAAACCTCTCTTTTAGCCTTAAAAGATGTGTATTCTTGGAGGAGTAGAATTTTGAGAATTTCTTGCCTAACCTGGTTTTTGAGGTGCCAAGTCTCAGTTTGGATTTCTGGCTTTAGAGATGAACCTGTAGGAGTCACCTGAGCATAGGAGCCTAATGAAAAGGGGACTTTACTCCCCTGAATCTCAAGTCCTGGGAGACTGGCACTCTTCGAGTGGTCCTAAGGAAAGGAGAAGCAGTGTTCTAACAGGAAATCCTTTGCAACATCTGTTTTGATTTGGATTCAACTGTGTACTTATGCAGCACTTCTATTCAAAGTCGGCAAAGTGCTGGGAGCACACAACTGTTCATTTCATTTTCATCATAACCTTTCCTTCTCGTTTTCTTCTAATGTTTCACCAAAGACCCAGAAGAAGCCATCCCCTATCCCCCACTCCAGTTCTTTTCCTTCCTTCCATAATATCCTCATTTCCACCCACTGCCAAGAATGGTCAAGGTTCTGTCAAAGGAATTAACATTTAAAAATATGTCATCAGTGGGCTTATTTTAGCATGACTTCAGCCAAGGCTAAACTATCCAGCTAGAGTTCTGACCTTGAGCCACAGAACTTAACACTCCTGAAGGCCATTAGTGTACAAATTATCAAAGAGAAGTTAAAGTCACTTCTTTAAGGACTTGCCAAACCTCAGCCAATTTGGCACCTCCCGTCTTCCTATTTGGCCATTTGTAAGAAAAGAAAACATGCACACACACTCTCAGTTTTCTAAAAGCTTGCTGTTAAGTAACTGGTTTGAGTCCATCTTCTTTCCTCTAATCCCAATCATATTTCCTCTGCTGACTACAGCAGTAGACCTTTCTTGGCAGGGAGAGAATTACACTGCTGTTTTCACAACTGTGGTGGAAGGTGAAAGCTAACCATATTTTCTCAAAGTCTGAGCCATAAAAAAGTTGTATAGGAGCAACAAAGTCTTTCCTATGTTCAGAGGCAAATATTAAAATGGAAGGAGAACTTTTGCCTTAAATTTATGGTTCCAAATTTGAGTCAGAAATGCCTTATGCTACCTACATTTGTTTATTTTTTAAAATTAATATTCTAGGGTATAGGGTCTCAAAAACTGGAATGAGTACAAAAAGAAGGTCGGTTTTGGGGACAGAACCAGAGGGATCAGGGAGGTGGGAGCGGGTATAGTGCTGGGCTCCTTCTAGATTTAGAAATGCAGATCTGACACCTAACCACAATGAAAACACAATGTGGGTCACAAAGATGTTTGGTGCTCCTCAATACTGAAATAGAAGTCAGAAGAATTTATTTTTAGCCCCAACGGGAACACATTACTAGTGACTATGGGAAAGTCACCAAACCTCACTGAATCTTAACAATCTCTATATCTTTAAAGTGGGGATCACAATAGCTATTTCATCAAAGTATGACAAATAAAAATGTGATAGAAACCACATGGGGTAGTACCACCATAAGATATTATTAATATTACCTTTCTCCTTTTCCTGGTCTTTTTGGAGTCTTCTTTTATGTCCTTTGGTTTTATCAAGAAACATTCTTTAGGCTATAAAGAAACACAAATGAGCAAATGTTCATCTGCACATGATGATGTGTCAATGAATGGTATGAGTCCCAAAGTACCTTCTGCCCTGCATGTATTCCTCCGAGTACCTTGGTGATATTTTGCAGACTGAGCTGCTGGGAGACCCACTGGAGCTTATTATGCAGGGGCTGAGCTGAGAGAATTTGAGAATGTCTGGAAGTGTGGATGACTTAAGACTGGAAAATCTTTGAACAAAGATCAAAATGTGTAAGTGAGTGTATATGTGTGCTTGATATGTGCAAAGCATTAAAGATGGGAGACAGTGGCCAGTTTGTAAAATATAGGCAGAAATAGGTGTGTAAAATTATGATGTGGTGTGACAGCCTTTGACTAGAGTGACTGGAGTTTTCCATGAACTGGCTGTGTATGAGCCTGCATTTCCAAGTCACTGGTTTATTATTTTGTACTATCAATTCTTTTCCTCTTTTCCATAAGCACAGAAAATCCAAAGATAGGATATATTTACTTAAGGTTTTATAAAACCAGCTGTACCAAATATTTCTTATAGTGACTACAAAATGAATGTCTCTGCTAATGCTCTGATAACAGTCTCAGCACTGCAGCATACAGAGTAATTTATTTTGCCTGTTGCCTTGACCCCTGAGCACCCTATACAGTTTAGTGCTATTTTTATCCTCAGTTTTTTTTTTTGAAGGTTGAAAAACAGGAAATTTGGACTAAGACCTTGATTTATAAAATGGAATGCCTCAGATTCCATATTTATTAATCATAAGCAAGAATATAAAATGTTTCCTGTGCTGGATCTTTTAAGCAACATTTTCCAACAAGTTGCCAAGAAAGATATAAATTGTAAGTAAAACTTATTCTGAGTTTTCCCTTGATTAGGTTTCCATTCCAACTACAGTGTACTCTGTTTAAGCTGGCAAACTACTAACTATAGCAATCTTGTCTCCACTGGCTCCGTTTAAAATGATCACAGATGAATCTTTCTATTATATGTTTGCAGACAGCCTGCAGATTAGGAATGCCTATGGCCTCAAATCAGACAGAGAGATATAATGCTATATAATTTCTTCAAGACACTGGGCCAAAGACCAGCAGTTTCTAGACTGTTTCAGTTGGTAACGATGCAGATTTAAAAGGTTCAGGATTAAAATGACATGGGAATCTTGAAATTTTAGCTGCTTCTCAGTTAAAAGGAAAAACCTGCAAAGAGCAATTGCATCATAGCAAAAGAAAAGAAAGATATCATGGCCTTTTTTATGTAGAAAGTTAAGCTGTCTTGTGGATGGATATGGATTCATGTCAATTTGATGTTAGTACATGCAAATAAGAAACTGGGTCAAGGCCACCAATATGTCACAGAAGCTGCCAGATGGTCAGAAAGAGTCCAACTACAGACTAGGCTAACATTCAGCTCATGCTCCTCAAGCAGGGGCCTGGATATGATTAGCAGATCTCTTAGGCATATATAATATTTCTTCACCAGTGTTCAGGTTTTTGGGAAGCAGATTTAGATAACTGTCATATTTTCTTATTAAGTATATTGGGATATTCTCTAGGAATATGTTTAATGTGTGCACTGCAATTATGCTAGGCTTACAAAGCTGATGAATTCAAACATGGCATAAATTAACTTGAAAACTGAGCTCAGTTGTAAAGATATGGATTCATCTACTGATGTTTACTTTGAGAGAGACTCGAGAAGAAGATGTGGTGGACTCAGGTCAGGCAACTAACCATTTCTAGAAATCAGTTCCTATAGAATGTGACTTCGACAGTTGACATGTAAAGTCTCATTTTTATATTCATCTCAAATATGTAGTCTGAAGAATCATACATTTCCAAAAGTGTACAAAAAACATAGCCTCTAAGTGGAGCCACTGGGGCATATTCTCAATTACTTAAAATACAAAAAAGGTATAACCTTTAAGAATGATTCTCCTGGTTAAACATGAAAAAGCCACCCCCCAAATGAAAATGAACTATAAATAAAGGGAACTGAACAGGTATAAATCTATAAGAATCAGGAAACCAGGAGAAAGGGCAGCAGTAGTGGAGAGATTGAAACATTTTGAAAAATGGAAAGTAGTTGGAGTTGGTGGAGGTGGCTTTGCAGAGAGAGAAAGTTTGCATTGGGGCCTCCCAAGAAGCAGAAACTAACAAATGAGTCTGGCCTGTTGGACTGTGAAAAAGTCCAGTACTTCGGGTGCCCGGTACTATAGAGAGAAAAAGAAAAAGAAAGGGACTCGTTGAAAGTTGATATTGAGATTAATATAGCAATCTCCATCCTCCCATCTCCTACTAGCTGTACCTCCTACTCTGGCAGCCAAGCAGCCATCCCATTACTGCTGCCTTTCACCTAGTGCTTCCTGGCAGCACACTGGAGGTTTATTCTCTGGAGAGATCAAGGAGTCCAAGAAGTTTGGCAAGGGAAAAAAGAACAGAAGTTGAGGTTTACCTCCATTTCCTGCCTCTGTTCCATGTTTATGTACTGCAGGTAGGAGACAACTGAATTTTTTTCTGGAAAAATGGAATGTTATCAGAAAAATGACACAAGGAAGTGAAATTTGGGTTCCTGCAGTAAAAATTCAGCTTGTCATTCTATCATATTATCATGGGGTACAATAATCAAGAAACCCTACTCATGCCAAAAACTTCTCACCAAGTATTTAGTGAGTCTCTCTGCAATATGAATAGACCACTAAGGTTCATTAGTCATCTAAGGAAAGTTTCCAACATGAGAGCGAACAACCAACAAAGGATAAAAGAACCTGGAGGAAAGATGGATGGTACTTCACAACAATTACAATTGATATTCCCAGAGACAAAATACTTTGCAACCATGAAATAAGAAAAAGATGCCATAAAAAAATAGAAAACATGTAAATACTAAAGCAAAGAAAGTTGGAATAAAAAAAATCTAAGAGGAAGGCTTGAAGATAAAAGGGCAATCTCCCAGAAAAAGATAAACGTGAAGAAAAAGATGATGAGAAAATTGGAGAATTTACTCAAAAGATTCAACATTCCAACAAAAGGTATTACTGAAAACTAAATAATATGAAATAGGAGAGAAGCAATCAAGAAATAATATAAGAAAAACTTCCCAGAACTGAAGGAAACTAGAACATGAAATTCTATTGAAATTCCATTAAATATATAGTAAATGAATAAGAAAAGTATTCCACATCAAGAGCATCAATGAGAAATTGAAGAAAGTCATGGATAAAGAAAAGGTTGTAAAATTTCCAAAAGAAAAATAATATACAAAATACAAAGGATCAGGAAAAATAATGGTGTTAAGACCTTTCAATAGTATGAATAGATGCTGGAGCTCAATGGAATGATGCCTCCAAAATTGTGAATAAAAATTATTTGTAAATTAGACTTTTATACCCAGCCAGACTATTAATCAAGCACAAGAGTAGGATAGAGACATTTTCAGAAAAATAAGATCTCAAAAATCTTACTTCCCACTCACAGATATCAAAGGTTTTATTCCAGAAAAATAAAGGGCAAAACCAATACAAAGGAAGATATGGGATTCAGCAAAAGGAGTCCAACCCTGGAGAGCATTGAAAGGGCATCCCAGAAAATAATTAAGTGGTCTCAATTGCTTGATGGGCCCAGATAATAGCCAATTTAGAGTGGAAAAAATGACTGATCTATTTGAGCATATGGAAAATATTACTCACAGGCATGTGGAAGAGATGGTGGAGCATATGGAATCAATTAACAATAGGAAAACATTAAGTCAGGCAAATAAAGAAATGAGGCAATTACTAATGCCATGAAAATAAATAATTGTGTAAGAAAGGATAGATGATTATAGTTTCTTTTTTTATCAGTATTAAACAATATTTCCATGATGTAATAAAAATGTAACAGTGACAACTGCTTTAACATGTGATATTTTGTTGGCAAAGTTAGGCAGGAGATGGAGAGGGAACAGGAGGTGGATGGGAGAGTTATGTCCTCATACACTATGTCTGAAAGTTATTAGATCATGTCTACTACTAAATTGATAAACTATAAGGCAGCAAATAAGGAAAAAAAAAAGCCAGTAGAGTTGTTTTCTCTGAGGAAAGAACTGGGATGCAAACAGGAAAGAGAATTGTTATTTTTTCATTAAATACTTTCAATAATGTTGATTTAATATATATATATGATTATTATCTGGTAAAAATAAAATACTTAAATTGCCATTTTATAACAAAACAAAACTACTTATTGTAAAAATGGCAACAATTTAGAACTGGCTACTAATTTCTTTTTGGCTTGGTCAAAAGTTTTTCAATATGCACCCACCAAAATGTCTAAAATAAAGACAGATAACTCCAAATGCTGATGAGGACATAAAACAAGCAAGACTCTATACTGATGGTGGGAATACAAGATGGTACAAGCATTTTTGAAAAAGACCTAGCAGTTTTTATGAAACTAAATATGACTCAGTAAGAGCCATGTATTCACTTAAGAGAAATAAAAATATATATTTACAAAAGATATGTATGTAATGTTCTTGGTAAACTTATTCACAGTAGTTTCAAAGAGGAAAAAGTCCCAGGTATCTCTCCATAGAAATACAGGTAAACACACTGGTATATGCATGCAATTGAATATTGCTCAGTGTTATAGACTGAGTTTCTCTGAAACTTGTGAGTTGAAACCCTAATCCCCAGTTTTGCTATATTTGGAGATAGGGCCTTGGTAATTAAGGTTAAATGAGGTCATAATGGGAGGAACCTCATCCAATGACTGGTGTAGATTCATGGTGAGGAAAAGACATCAGGTATCTGCATTCATAGAGAAATGGCTATGTGAGGACACAGAGAGAAGGAGGCCCTCTGTAAGCCAAAGATAGAGGCCACAGGAGAAACCAATCCTGTTGACATCTTGGTCTTGGATTCCAGCTTTCAAAACTGTGAGAAATAAGTTTCTGTTGTTTAAGCCACAATGTTGTTGGTATTTTGTTATGGCCATCCTAGCAGACTAATATGCTCAGCAATAACAAGGAATGAAACACTATATATCAGTATGGATGAATCTAAATATCATTGTGCTGAATTAAAGAAGCCTTGAACACAAGAACATCTAATTCCATTTACATGGCATTTCTGTATAGGCAAAACTAATCTTTTTGAAAGACAGCAGAACAGCTGCCTCTGGGGCAAGGAGTTTGGATGGTGATTGAGTTGGAGGTGGTATGAAAGGATTCAGAGGTGATGGGACTGTTCTTTATTCTGTTAGGGGTCTGTTTGACAGGTCTGTATGCATATGCAAAATCCCTCAGGTGACCATGGATAGTGTGCTTGAATACACTGTTCATACAGATTTGGACTTTAAAGCCATTGAGGGTGAGGGTTTGAAGAAAGCGAGCAAGATCTTACTGGAAACTAGAGGAAAGGTGATCTTTGTTATTTAGTGGTAGAAAGTTTAGCAATATTGTTGTCTGTACTTATATTGTTCCCTCTTTATTTCTGCATGCTGGGAACTGATCCAGGACTTTATGCATGCTAGGCTCTACCACTGAGCTTTATATATCCTCACCCGCTATCTGTAGTTGTATGGAAAGCAGAAAATGTGTCTAATGAGATGGGTTATTTAGCTAAAGAGGTTTCCACATAGTGTTGAAGAAGTCACCTGATTTCTTCTTGAGACTTACAGTAAAATGCAAAAGCTGGGAGTTAAATTGAGAGGACTGTTAAAGATGATATCAAGGATGTGACTGCAAAACTATTTGTTAAGATCTCAGAAAGAGCAAAGGTGGTGTCTCAGAGTGCAATAGTTCCCTTTCATCCACAGGGGATATGTTTCCAGACCCCTAGTGGATCCTTAAAACTACAGACAGTACCAAACCCTAAATACACTTTGTTTCTTTCCTATGTATACCTATAATAAAGTTTAATTTACAAATTAGGCATAGTGAGAGATTAATTACAACAACAAATAGAATTGTAGCAATATACTGTAATAAAAGTTATATGAATGTATTCTCTTTCTCCTTTTTGGGGAGGGATACTGGGGATTGAACCTGGGGTGCTTAACCACTGAGCCACATCCCCAGTACTTTTTAATATTTTATTTAGAGACAGGGTCTCACTGAGTTGCTTAGTGCCTAACTTTTGCTGAGGCTGGCTTTGAACTCATGATCCTCCTGCCTCAGCCTCCAGAGCTGCTAGGATTACAGGCATGTGCCACCTTGCCTGGCTCTCTTTCTTTTAAAATACTATATGGTATTCACCTTCTTTTCAGATGTGAGATGATTCAATGCAACTATAATGGAACAAAGTGAGGTGAGTGACAGAGGCCTTGTGATGCAGTGTTAGGCTATTTCTTAAGGGTTACTTCAGTACAAGCAATGTGATACCACCACAGTCTATCTGATAACCAAAGCAGCTACTAAGTGACAAATGGGAAGGTAGTGTGCACCTGCCCATTATGGGTATGTCAAACAAAGGGATGATTTACATCTGGAGTGAACAAAAATACAGCATGAGATTTCATCAAGTTAGTCAGAATGGCACACAATTTAAAACTTATGAATGGTTTATTTCTGGAATTTTTCATTTAATATTTTTATATTATGAAAATCAAAATTGTGGCTAAGTACGGTGGGGGACTACCATACTATTCAGTCTCACAGAGCTCTTAAAAATATTATGTGTATGCCTTACATTTTCTCAAATAATATGCCTTTAGAAAGCTTAAATGATTTTATCTCAGTTGTCTCAGCAGGGGCTCAAGGCAGAGAAATGTTTATTTGGCAAGGATTTGTGGATTTGACTTTTGCTTAATGGAGTAAGAGCCAAGAAAACTCACAGGTGACCCACACGGGTTTTAAAGGAGTTACTTATACAGGAATACCACTAGTTTGGGCTGAGAGGGTCAGAAAACAAAATAAAGAGAGCCATTTGAACCCTCAGAATTATGTCAAGAAGCAGGTTAGAGCTGCTCAGTTGCAAATACATGCTATTTCTCATTAAAAAAAAAATGACACAGAGGGCAGAACAAAGTACTCAAAGGACAGAACCAAGAGACATAATGATTATCCTGACCTTACAACTTAATGAAGAAACTCCTAACATTCGCCTTGCTAGACCAATGACTTCTTGTGACTCCTATTTCTCCCTTTTGGAAGAGAGTTATCTATCAGTAGAGGGTACCCTAGGCCTGCCCCACCTCTGTGTGTTGTGTGTATGGGGAAAGATTATTTTTCTCTTTAGTTTCATAGGTTGAGAAGAAATGTACTTAAAGACCTAAGCTTAGGGAACTAAACCCAAGGAATGTCAACTGCACCTGGACCTGATTTTAAGGATGAGATGATAAAATTGAGCTCATATAGTAAGGGGATAGGACTTTGTAAGCCTTAGAGGGGGTGAATATATTCTGTATTTTGGAGGAATATAAATCATTAGAGGCCTGAGGGAAGATGTGGTAGCTAGAATCCATGACAATTCCCAATGATCCATCTTTCCCTGTGTTTATGCCCCTTTGCACTTTCCTCCCCTTGAATTCAGTGGACTGAATTTACTCCTCCCAGAATATATCAGAGATGATGAAATGTCAACTCTGAGATTAGGTTATAAAAAGACTATGGTTTCTGTCTTGACTACTCTTGCTTATTCCCTCTAGGATCCCTGGGGGAAGCCAGCTGCAATGTTGTGAGACAACCATGTGGAGAGGCTCCCAGAGAGGGACCGAGGCCAGCCAACAACCACATGAGTAAGCTTCAGGGTGGACTCTCCCAGTTGATCCCTGCACTCAGCCCACAACTTGACTGGCACTTCATAAAAGATGTAAAGCCAGAAGCAATGAGCTAAACCATGCCTGTGACATAATAGAAACTCTGAGATAATGCATTTTTTTTTCTGTTTTAAGCTGCTAACTTTGGACCATTTGTTATGCAAAAATAGATCAATGCAAAGAATAGAACTGAGATGCTGTATGGAAAGGAGAAAGGTGAATCAGAGAGTGGACAGGCCATAGTCCCATGTTCTGTTATGAATCAAGAATGATTTTGGAAATGAAGAGTGAAACAAATATGAAATGAGCAATGCTGAAGCAAATAGAAAATATAATCGTAGAGGAACATAAGGAGCAGAAGGGATAAGCATTCCTGATAAAGATTCCTCCATGGTCCTATGCCATAAATAAAAAGCTAGTTGAAGGAAAAATAAGTCCACTGTGGTTTTTGAGGGGGACAGGATGGGTCATGGAACCACTGAAAGGTTTCTGACATCAGGCAGGCATCAGTGAAAAGTCAGAAAATCGCTTGCAAGGGTTTATATTCTGGGAAACATAATTACAAAGTCACTAGGGCTGGCTCTGAAATGACTGATGTTGAGAGGGAAGAGGGTGATGCAATCTCTGGGAGTAGGGAATTCATCATTTATTTTGGAAGCAATACCTGGGGGAAAAAAAAAAGAACTGCTGGCAAATCTTTATACTCATGTTATTAAGCAGGCCAAGGATGCTTATTGAGATGTGAAATGGTTGCTAGAGATGATGTAGTTGTATGGATTTTAAAACTTTTATATAGTTACAAACCTGCTGCTTGAAATACTGGACAGATTACGGCGTAGACTCAGTTACACAATTGTGAGGCCCACTTAGGGCAAAGGAGGGAGCACCATTTATCTCACAAGATGCTCCACCTGGTGGTATTAAAGCCTGAATGTATATTAGAGTTGACAGCATAATACCAGGTGAGTCCTGTACATGCATGAAGAAAAACTTAGAAAGAATAGCAACTAAGCAAATCTGAAAATTCAAAACTTAAATATAGTATGAAATAATTACTTATTTTTTCTAATACAGGAAACATATAGCTTGTCATGTCAGCCAAATAAACACCTAACATTGTGCTAGGTACTGTATTAGACACAGTGCACTTATGAATCAGCTGGAGACTCAAGCTACGTATGAATGAACAAACAGAGAAAGACTCCAGAAGGATGGTGTGTCTGGTAAGAAACTTGGTCTTGGGATGGTGGGATGAGAGAATGCAAGGGAGCTCACAGAGGAGCCAGAGGGAATAGGTGGGCAGTCAGGGATGGAGTCACGGACCCCAAGTTGGAGTTAGGACCTCTGCATTAAATGTCAATATGCCTTTCAAGGAGGAACCTGCATCAGAAAGGTCAAGAACGGGACTGGAGGATAGATACTGAGTTACAAGGCTCCAAGGAACCTCTGTAAACGGCAATGTCAGGGAGATGATGGCTTACCAGCTGGAACATAAAGGGTGGAGATGGTATGAGTGGTGAGAAAACTGGGGTACTGGTATAGTCCTCCTTCATTATAGTCATTCCGTCATTTCACAAATAATGAATGCCAATTTGGGACAAAGTTCTGTGGATGCAGAGGTAAGTTCTGTCCTTGGGGTGTTCCAGGCTTGTGGGGGGGCAGATCTAGATGGACATCATTCATATGAAGCAGAGGAGTACAAATTCCCATGTAAATTCAGAATTCTCTGCCTAGGGAAATGAGAAGGGTTGGAGAAAAGGGTTAGGGCATTTTGTCCAGCTAACTTGTGGAGTCTTGAGAGCAATTTGGTAGTGAAAGAAATCAGAGCAAGAGGAAGGTGATTAAAATGGGCAGTAAAACCTTAAGTTTTTGGTTTCCTTTTTTGCTCAGCAGAAAATTTGCAAAGGTATGTGACCAACAAAGCACATGGTTAATCCAATTTTCCAAGATAAAAGAAAAAGGATAGGCCAAAAGGGCAGTGGAGGCAGCAGAATCCTCAGAATCTGCTCACAGACAGCTCAGAGGGGCCACAACTCCCAGAGCTTGTTCTTTGTACAATGGGGCATCATTTCTCCATAGGGTCACTGGAGATGATTTCAGTCACAATATGCCTTGTAGAGTGACTATGGTAATCGCTCAAGAAAAGGTCTTTATCACTATCAAAATCTGGGTAGCCAAAGATGGGCAAATGCTCCTAGAACTGAAGAATATATTTAACTTTCTCTTTTCTTATTTTTCTTCTTCTTCCTATAGCTATCTTTCACTTACCTAACTTGATGGTTCTGGGAAAAGAGAAGTCAAGAAGAAAGGAGCTAAAAAACAGGCAGGAATGTAGCAATGATGATGGTGTCACCAGTGAGAAAGGTAGTGATGATGCAGGCTTGTGTGAGCTTATTAATTCAAATCTATTCTTTTACTAACGGTCCAGAAGGACCAAGCAAGAAGAAAATCAAGGGGGAAAGTAAGGAAAAGAAAGTCAATAGGGTACAAAGAATATTTGGAAAAAAGTTCTGCAGATGGACACCAACTAGAGGCAAAGCTCAAAGAAAACATGGCTGTGGTGTGCTTGGTGGGATTAATTGAGATAAAATTAACTCCACTGTGAGGAAATGCATTGAAAAGCTAAGGATGTTAATTTATAGGTCTTTGAAAGAATGGTTAAAACTAAAACTGATTTAGGGCTTCTGAGTAAAAATTCAATGGTTCGAGATAAAACCAGGATGATTACATATTAAATATATGTACCTTTTTATACTCTCTTTCCCACAAAGAAAAAATAACAAAAAAGATGAAGTAGATTTCATTATAATAGTGAACACTTTAATGATTATTCTTTGACAATCACAGTTGGAAGTGATCAGCATGTGCTAACTCATTTAATCCCCATGCAACACTATAAGGAAGACAGAATTATTATTACCGTTTTCCTAAGAAGGTTACTGAAGTAGAGCATTTAACTTGCCCGAAGTCATACAGTTTGTAAAGAATCACTGTGCTATCACTGTGTTGCACAGTTATCCCCAGCCTGGTCACAAACTCTGGGTGGAGTTACCCTCTAGTGGAGCGAGTTTAGGGCATCAACAGTAAAAATAAGACCACAAATCATTATTATTAAGAAAACAGTAACTTTGGATGATAGCAGACAATTCTTTAAAATTCACATGTGAATTTATCTCTCAAGTTCAAGGGACACAAAATTAGAAAACATTACACATGGATGTGAGTGGCATTTCAATGACCAGCAAGGAGATTTAAAAGGTAACAAAAAATTAGATCCAGGAAGTAAAGCTTATCCAAATGTCCACTCAGGATAACACAAGGCAGAAAATTCCCTGATAAGAATACATATGACAGACCCTACCTAATGCTGGGTAGAAATAAGACCCCAGGAACCTGCAGGCAGTATGTCTGGTACCATAGTCATGTATTACTTGTGGGACGATGTTTCATATATTAATGCTGCTTGTCTCCTCCTAGGAACTGCACTCAAAAGAATAAGCCTGTATCGTCAGTTTGAAAGTGATGTAAAAAATCTAAGATATTGTTATTGTGAAATGCATTTACATAGTTAAACAAACAAAATTAAGGGGATGCAGATCTTGCAGTTCATTATTAAGGAAGTGTGGCCTTTTTGAAGGCAGAGAAGGTGAAGCTTTCCTTAAACCACACCACAACTGATAGTAGGGCACAGGAAATGCTGTAGAGGGTGGAAGAGGTGATCTCAGAATCCAACAGTGGCAGCTGTCCCAGTGACCATCACCTGTTTGCCTTTCTTTGAGGAGGCAGGAACTGGAGCTGTCTCCTGCTGTGTCATTTCTGTGTCTCCTTCTTCACCATCTGATGCATCTAGGAAATACAGAGTTTGAAAATTGGAAAACTGTCTCTCTCTTTCTTACCTTGGTACTTCCATTCTTGCTCTAAGAAAATGAATGAAGGCAGAGATTTAAGAACTAAGATGTCAGTACTATTTATAAACTGAAAAACCAAAGATTACCTAGATGCCTAACATTAGAGATTAATCCACTGATTAGGCTATAACTTTCATAATCTAAACATTTCACTTTTGAACAATGCATTGTTTTACACATGAGTCTTTTGGGAACACCTCATATACAAACTGTAACAGAAGTGTTTTGCTGCAGGTCACATACCTGGGAGCTGAAGTTTACTTGAGTCTAAAGTCAGCCACAGCAAGCGGTTCCTGCACCAAGCATCAGACAGGCCTTGATACTAGGCTCCAAGGAAAATGCTAAGAGACTATGACAAAGTATATAACTCATGGTAAATTCCTATTTTGAATTTCTTAATCTTTCCATAATGATAAAAAATCCTTATACTAATAATTAGGAATAACAAAAGTTCTAACAGTTTTCCTATAAAGCTCTTCTGAATAAACATGGCTAGCAGAAAATTCTTACTTCCTACGGTGCCATACTGTTTTTAAGGGTCTAGTAGTTTCTCCCATTAGACAAATTTTTGATTTTTTTTTGGTACCAGGGATGGAACCTAGAGGCACTTAACCACTGATCCACACCCCCAGCCCTTTTTAATATTTTATTTAGAGACAGGGTCTCACTAAGTTGCTTAGGGCCTCACTAAGTTGCTGAAGCTGGCTTTGAATTCACGATTCTCCTGCCTCAGTCTCCTGAGCTGCTGGGATTACAGGCAAGCGCTGTGATACCTGGAGAATTTTTGGTCTTTAAAAGGCTTCTCTCATTCTCTTTAGGTGTCTTCATATTTCTCAAAGTGAGTCCAATATGTGAATTTGTGAGCAACTTGGTCAGAATTTGTATTTAGGTCCAAATTAGTCAAGTTTGGTGGAACAGAGCTTATAAATGGTTGCATACTATGATACTAAATATTTTGTGTCAAACTGAATGAGCTACAGGACATTCAGATATTTGGTCAAATGTATATCAGATATTTCTGAGGGCATTTTTGGAGACATTAACATTTAAATGGGTTGACTGAATAAAGATTACTCTCCATATATGGGAGGTCATCATTCAATCAGTTGAACAAAAAGGTTGACCCTTCCCTGAGTAAGAGAGAATTATTCCTGTCTAATTGAAACATTGACTTTTACTGAATCCCTCTGGCCTTCAGGCTAGCACGAAAACATCAGCTCTCCTGGGTCTCTCAACTGCTAACTTACCTTGCAAGTCTTGGGATTTGCCATTCTCCATAATAATGTGACCCAGTTCCTTATAATGAATCTCTTTCTATATCTCTATAATCCCTTTACCTATATATCTGCACTTTATGGATGAATGAATGGATAGATCTTTGTTTATAAAACTTTTATACAATAACTACTTCACTCAAGCCAAATACCACAGAAAAAACTGTGGCTCCATCCCTATCACCAAAGGCCAAGATTTCCACTTTTGCCAGGCCCTAATGAGGCCTCCCAACTATTTCTCCATCTCTCACAAGCATGGTGTCAGAGATGATCAGATAGGGAGCTGGAATTTTCATGGCCGCAGGGTGGGGTTTATTTCCCACTCTACTAGTGTAGTATCAATGTAGACCACCTGGGAAGCCCATACTTCTATCTCTTCTGGTCCTAATGTGGTCTATCTTTCCCACTGAATCCTCTACAAGGCTAGTGTCAGAGAAGGACTCGTGAAGAGTTAGGACTTTCTATACTGCCCAGCAATAGTGGGGCCACATCTACACTAGGGGTAGTTTAGCAGCCACAAGAAAATCTATACAAAAATACAATGAAATATTCAAAGATAAATCAAAATGACATTCTAAAAAATGTTCATACAGCCCACAGGAAGACAGGGAAAAGAAAACACAGACATGAAAAAACCGTGAGCAAGCAAAAAGGAAGAAATAACAGGGCAGATTTGAATCCCCAAAACATCAATGATTATATTAAATGTAAATGGCCCAAACATACCATTTTAAAGACAAAATCTGATAGATTGAATTAAAAAATATGACTTAGCTATATGCTATATATAAGAAACTTAATTTAAATATAATTACATAGGCAAGTTGAAAGCAAATGAGTGGAAAAAGACAACATGTAAATATTGTTCAAAGGAAAGCAAGGATGACTATATTAATGCCAGATAAAGCAGACTGCAGAGTGAAGAAAATTGCCAGAGAATGAGATGGTATATTATAAAAAGGTGAATCCCTCCAGAAAACATAGTAATCTTAATACGTGTGTGCTATCAGAGGAGTTACAAAATATATGGAAGCAAAAGCTGATATGAAAGGAGAAACAGATAAACCTGCTATTAGGTTGCAAACTTTAACAGTCTTCTCTCAAAAATTGGGAGAATGTCTACACAGAAAATCAGCAAAGATGTTGAGGAACTGAGGGACACCCTCAAGAAAATTTGATCAACATTTGTAGAACACTCCCAACAGCAGTAGGATACACTTTTTTTTCAAGTGTACTGGAACATGGACTACATTCTAGACCATAAAAGATCGACCAATTTAATAACTGAAATTGATGAACAGTATGTACAAAAGCTTAGAGCAAACACTATACTTCATAATAAAATAGTGAATACTTTCCCCAATTGGGAACAAGGCAAGGATGTCAGCTCTAACCAGACTCACTCAAAGTAGTGCTAGAACTGTAAAGGAGTATAGCAAGAAAAGGAAAGAAAAGGCACATAAATTAGAAAGGAAGAAATCACACTGCCCTCATTTGCAGATGACATGAGTGCTTACACTAAAAAATCCAAGAATCTAAAGGTTACTTTTAGTTCTGTGAAAATTCATGTAAGTTTTTATCAGTGAGGTCTCTTCCTCTTATCTTCTAGACATCTTCATCTGAGATCATTCAGTGAGGCCTTGGCTGACTACACAGCTTTCCTCCTTCCTCTCGTCTCAGCACTGCTTTCTATGCCATATGTAGCCTGTACCTTGTAAGTCAGCATATAATTTTATCTACCTCACAGAATGTGCTGGAATTGACTAAATGTTAGACGTTCTTTCCATCAGAACCACACTCTAAAAGAGGGTATGCACGAGTGCCCAAAGTATTGGCCCAGGGCTGCCTGAGAGTAAAAAGCACCCCTCTACCTATAGCTTTATTTACATTTTATTGTAAAAGCAATATGTATTTTTCGTGTAAAACATTAAATCCCTCATACAAATTTCCTCATATCCTTTTATTAGTTTTAAAAATCACTTTAAGATAAAAAGAATGAACTATAAGTAAATGCCAGCATCAATCCTATAAATGTTTAACGATCAAGTTATGATCTTAAAATGACTTTAAAACTCTGTATTCTTCCATTCCCGTACAATCAGCTAAATGCAGTTAGTCTATATTTAAGCAATCTAGTTGAAAATAAGTAACATATTTTAAAAGGTATGCAACTCTTCTGCAACAAAACCCATGAGAAATATTTAAAATACCTTGTTAATCAAATACTCTGAGTCTGAGTTACTTTTTATTCCAAAAAATTATTTCATCTGAAACCTTTTAATATACAAAATGAGATCATCCCATATCATTGTAGGCTGAATAAATCAGTTGTTTCCTTAGTTTGTGATTTTTTTGGTTCCAAAAGAAAACTGCATTTCTGAAGTAGGGATGCTAGTTCTGCAGTTTCCATTAAGAGAATATTAAATGAAAAGTACAGGGACCTAACCTAGCCAGACTGGCTCCAGTACCCAGGGTCCCCTAGGAATGCTGGGATGTGAGGATATTAAGCCAGGCCTGTGCCACTTGGTCTCTGTGGGTGATTCAGTTTGTGGAATCACAAGACATTGCTGCCTCTTCCCCAACTCCCTGAAGACACTATTTAAAAAAAGATACCGCCAGATGGGATTGGCTGAATTCTTCCAAAAGAGGGGTCAAGTGCACTGTCTTTAACCCCTGGCAACAATAGCGAGAGAAAACAGAAGGCTGCATATTTTCTATTGCCCTGAACCCCTGCCTTTACTCTATTTATAAGTATCTGAAGTCTAATACCCCAGCATTTCCTTGAGTTTCCATGTGCTCGCCTGTATAAATCCTTTCTATGCCCTCAGAGGGTCACCAGCAATGGGATCATACAGTCATATGGCTCTTTCGAATTTTACAAAAGAAAGCTATTTTAACTGCGATATGTTCAGACCACTATGTTAAACAATAAGTCTGTTTCCACTCAGAATTTTCCTGTCACACATCACCTAATGGGTGGTATGGGTGTGGCTGGAAGTGTTTTGGGGAACCTGTCAGAGAAAGCTGGTTGGATATACATTGTGTCTAATGGATATTTATGTGGTTTGTGATCACTTTTGGTTTTAGTTAAGTGACTGCTAGCTGTTTTAATGCAGGGATGTTTCCAGGAATTTGCCCACCACCCTGTACTGACTGACTAAACATTTTGGCACAAAAGGGGGAGAGCTGGAGGGAGTAGATCAAGACATGAAGGTGCCTGTAGCATCAATCTCTGGAACTATGTGGGAAGTGGAAGAGAAAACCAACTTCAGAATTATGAAACTTGAAACTAATCAGAGGAAAATTCTAAAATAAAACTGTAAACAGACCATTAGGTTCTCATTTTTGCCTATTCAAACAAAATGGAAAGTATTTCCTGTAGGAATTTACTACATGGTGCATTGCATAGCACTGTGAAGAAATGATGTTTTTTTTCTTTTTTTTTAAAATACTTTTTTAGATGTTGATAGACCTTTTATTTTATTCATTTATTTATATATGGTGCTGAGAATCGAACCCAATACCTCACACATGCTAGGCAAGTGATCCACCCCTGAGCCACAACCCCAGCCCACTGAGCCACAACCCCAGTCTTGTTTTTTCCTTATTTGATGGAGATGAGTAAAAATTTTTCAAGATTCCTGTTTGCAGCAGTACCATTGTTCTTTCATATTTAAAATAACATCTTTCATACCTTATTTTGTATCTGTAATTTTTCATTCTTTTTCTTAAAGGGAGTCCCCCAAATTGTGTAAGCTTTGGGCCTCACAAAAACTTAGGCTAACGACCTCACTGAACTCATATTTGAGAACAGAACAAAACAAGCTACGGGAATATACAACATGGATAAATTTTCAAAGCATGGTGCTAAGTAAAAGAAGTCAGACTCAATGAGCTATACAACTTATGAAACCTTTTATTTAACATTCTGGGAGAGGTAAAACTACAGTGATAGAAAACAAGTCAGCTGGTATGGGAGACTGGAGGTGGGCACTTCTAGGTAGCAATGGAAATGTTCTACATCTTGATTGTGGTAGACTACACAACTGTGCGCATTGATCATAATTCACAGAACCGGACAGCAAATCTTAACATAGGTAAATCATTCCTTAAAAAACATGATAGAAGCTAACTTTCATTTATTTATAACACTTGCTCAATATCACACAATTACCGGCAGAGTTGGTATTTGAACCCCAGATATTCTAATCTCAGAGTCTGTGATATTAACCCAACACTACTACCCTTCCACCAAAACATGCTGCTTACAGTTTCATTTGATTCCTGTGTTGTTCTGCTAAGAGGTCTCTCAGTTGCTTTTATTTTTAAATCATTTAAGAGCTGAATATAATGCCGTGCTTTTCGTTTTGCATTTACTGAGGTGATTACATTTTTTTCCCCCTTACAATCTGTTAATATGATCATGCAAAAATAGGTTGACAATGGTAAACTATCCTTGTTATTTCCAGGATAAACCCCAACTGGTTGAGATGTGTTTCTTTTTTATAGATTTTTTTCATCAATGTTTACAAGTCAAGAGTAACTTAGACCAGAGACCCTCCACCAAATAGAAGAAAAAGTAGGCCCAAATTTTCATCATGTCCACTTGGGATCAGACTTCTCTAACAAGACTCCCAAAGTGTAAGAAATAAAAACAAGAATCAATAAATGGGATGGATTCAAACTAAAAAGCTTTTTCTCAGGAAAGGGAACAATAACATGAAGAGAGAGGCTATAGAGCGGGAGAAAATCTTGGTAGATTAGAGCACTAATCTCCACAATTCATTCATAAAGGACTCAAAAACCTTAACACCAAAAATACAAATAACCCAGTCAATAAATGGGCTGAGGAACTGAGCAGACACTTCACAGAAAAGATATACAATTGTTCAACAAATACATGAAAAAACGTTCAACATCACTAGTAATTAGAGAAAAGCAAATCAAAACTACCCTAAAATTTCATCTCATTCCAATTAGAATGGCTACTATAAAGAACACAAACAACAACAGGTATTGGAGAAGATGTGGGAAAAAAGGTACACTCATACATTGCTGGTGGGGCTGCAAATTGATGCAGCCACTCTGGAGAGCACTATGGAAATTCCTTAGAAACTTGGAATGGTCCCACCATTTGACCAGTTATCCACTCTTTGGTTTATACCCAAAGGACTTAAAATCAGCATACTACAGTGATGCAGCCACATCAATTTTTATAGTAACTCAATTCAATTCACAATAGCTAGATTGTGGAACCAACCTAGATGCCCTTCAACAAATGAATGGTTAGAGAAACTGTGGTATATATACACAATGGAATATTAGTCATGAAGAATAAAATTATGGCATTTGCAGGTAAATGGATGGAGCTGGAGAATATTATGCTAAGTGAAATAAGTCAATTCCAAAAAACCAAAGGCCAAATATATTCTTTGATAAGTGGATGCTCATACATTATGGGGGCAGGGGGATGAGGGGGTAAGGGAAGAATGGAGGAACTTTGGATTATGTAGAGGGAAATGAGGGCGGGGGAGGGGGAAGGAAAGATGGTGGAATGAGACAGGTATCATTACCCTTTTTATATGTATGAATACACGAATGGTGTGACTCTACATCATGTATAACCAGAGAAATAATAAGTTGTACTCCATCTGTGTACTGTATTAGTCAGAGTTCTCTAGAGGAACAGAATCAATAGGAAGTATGATTATAAAAAGGGAATTTATTAGACTGGCTTACACGACCAGAAGCTGGATAGTCCACAATGACCATCTGTAGGCTGGAGAGCTGGAAGAACCAGCAGCTGTGCCGTCCAAGAAACAGAAGCCCCAGAACAAGAAGAATCAACCGTGGTACCCTAGTCCAAGATCAAGGCTTCTGGAAACTACCTGGAGAATCACTTGCGGAGTCCACTTTGGAAGAGTGAAGAAGAGAGTCTGATACCCTCAGACAGTCGAAGCAGCAATCAAGAACCCTCAAGAAGAGCAGAGCTTGCATCTACATCAGCTTCCTTGTTCTTCCAACTTTTATTCCATCCAAATCACCATCCTATTGGGCAGTGCTGCCCACTCTTAGGGAGGGGCTCCACTTCAGTTCACTATCCCACATCCCAAGCATTCCTAGACACGCCCTCACTGACACACCCAGAAGCCTCTTAATCGTTGGCATCTCTTAATCCAATCAAGCTGACAATTCAAATTAATCATTACATGTACAACAAATCAAAATGCATTCTGCTGTCATGTATAACTAAACAGAACAAACAAATAAACAAAAAGAGTGAAGTAATTTTCCTTTCTAATATTTTCCTTGTCTGCTTTAGGTTTAGGGGTTATACAAGATCTTTTATAAAAGATCTTGGAAATTTCTCCTTTTTAAAATTCTCTTAAATAGTAGTATACAGTTGAAATTGTCTGCCCCTTGATATTTGGTGAAATCTGTCAGTACAACCAACAGTGTATTAGTATTCTGTGTGTGTATGTTTTAAAATAATGCTTCAATTTCTAATGGTTATGTGGTTATTTAGAGTTTTCTATTTATTCTTAATTCAGCTTTGGGGTTGTTTTTTTCTGGTTAATTGGCCATTTTATTTAAATTTTCAAACTTGCTGGGAAGAGTCCATCATTATATGTATCAATGTCTCCTTTTCCCTTTCTCTTATATTTCATTTGTACCTTCTTTTTTCTTGATAGAGGGTACTCTTTGTCAAAAACCAGGTTCTTCATTTACTGATACATACTATTATATGTATGATTTCATTTATAAGAATGGAATTTCTTTTCTCTATTGATTTTTTTTTTTTTTTTTTTTGTGCTGACAGGTATTTGAACCCAGGGCCTTGTGCTTGCAAGGCAAGCACTCTACCAACTGAGCTATATCCCCAGCCCATTCTTTATTGGTTTTGTAATTTTTTAAAATTGTAAACAAATGGGATACATGTTGTTTCACTGTTTGTACATGGAGTAAAGGCATACCATTCGTGTAATCATAAATTTACATAGGGTAATGTGGTTTGATTTTTTCTGTTATTTTTTCCTTCCCCCCACCCCTCCCACCCTTCTTTTCCCTCTATACAGTCTTCCTTCCTCCATTCTTGCCACCCTCCCTAACCCTAACCCGAACACTAACCCCTCCCACCCCCCATTATGTGTCATCATCCGCTTATCAGTGAGATCATTCGTCCTTTGGTTTTTTGAGATTGGCTTATCTCACTTAGCATGATATTCTCCAATTTCATCCATTTGCCTGCAAATGCCATAATTTTATCATTCTTTATGGCTGAGTAATATTCCATTGTGTGTGTGTGTGTGTGTGTGTGTGTGTGTGTGTATACCACGGTTTCTTTATCCATTCATCAATTGAAGAACATCTAGGTTGGTTCCACAATGTGGCTATTGTGAATTGAGCAGCTATGAACATTGATGTGACTGCATCTCTGTAGTATGCTGATTTTAAGTCCTTTGGGTATAGGCCAAGGAGTGGGATAGATGGGTCAAATGGTGGTTCCATTCCAAGCTTTCTGAGGCATCTCCATACTGCTTTCCAGAGTGGCTGCACTAATTTGCAACCCCACCAGCAATGTGTGAGTGTACCTTTTCCCCCACATCCTCGCCAACACCTGTTGTTGTTGCTTGTGTTCTTGATAGTCGCCATTCTAATTGGGGTGAGATGGAATCTTAGGGTAGTTTTGATTTGCATTTCTCTTATTACTAGAGATGTTGAACATTTCTTAATACATCTGTTGATTGCTTGTAGATCTTCTTCTGTGAAGGGTCTGTTCATTTCCTTAGCCCATTTGTTGACTGGATTATTTGTATTCTTTTTTTTTTTTTTGGGGGGGGGGTGCTGGGGATCAAATCCAGGGCCTTGTGCTTACAAGGCAAGCACTCTACCGACTGAGGATTATTTGTATTCTTGGTGTAGAGTTTTTTGAGTTCTTTATATATTCTGGAAATTAGTGCTCTATCTGAAGTATGAGTGGCAAAGATTTTCTCCCACTCTGTAGGCTCTCTCTTCACATTACTGATAGTTTCCTTTGCTGAGAGAAAGCTTTTTAGTTTGAATCTATCCCAGTTATTGATTCTTGCTTTTATTTCTTGTGCTATGGGAGTCCTGTTAAGGAAGTCTGATCCTAAGCCGACATGTTGAAGATTTGGACCTACTTTTTCTTCTATAAGATGAAGGGTCTCTAGTCTGATTCTGAGGTCCTTGATCCATTTTGAGTTGAGTTTTGTGCAGGGTGATAGATAGGGGTTTAATTTCATTCTGTTGCATATGGATTTCCAGTTTTCCCAGCACCATTTGTTGAAGAGGCTATCTTTTCTCCATTGCATATTTTTGGCACCTTTGTCTAGTATGAGAAAATTGTATTTATTTGGGTTTGTGTCCGTGTCCTCTATTCTGTACCATTGATCTACCTGTCTATTTTGGTACCAATATCATGCCGTTTTTGTTACTATTGCTTTGTAGTAGAGTTGAAGATCTGGTATTGCGATACCCCCTGCTTTGCTCTTTCTGCTAAGGATTGTTTTAGCTATTCTGGGTTTCTTATTCTTCCAGATGTATTTCATGATTGCTTGCTCTATTTCTGTAAGGTACGTCATTGGGATTTTAATTGGAATTGCATTGAATGTGTATAGCACTTTTGGTAGTATGGCCATTTTGACAATATTAATTCTGCCTATCCAAGAACATGGGAGATCTTTCCATCTTCTAAGGTTTTCTTTAATTTCTTTCTTTAGTGTTCTGTAGTTCTCATTGTAGTGGTCTTTCACCTCTTTTGTGAGACTGATTCCCAAGTATTTTATTTTTTTCGATGCTATTGTGAATGGGATAGTTTTCCTAACTTCTCTTTCTGAAGATTCATCACTTATGTATAAAAATGCATTGGATTTATGAGCATTGATCTTGTAACCAGCTACTTTACTGAATTCACTTTTTCACTTATTAGTTCTAAAAGTTTTCTGGTGGAATTTCCGGGTTCCTCTAAATATATAATCTTGTCATCAGGAAACAGGGATAGTTTGAGTTCTTCTTTTCCAATTTGTATCTCTTTAATTTCTTTGGTTTGTCTAATTGCTCTGGCTAGAATTTCAAGGATGATGTTGAATAGAAGTGGTGAAAGAGGGCATCCCTGCCTCGTTCCAGTTTTTAGGGGGAATGCTTTCAGTTTTTCACCATTTAGAATGATATCGGCCATGGGCTTTGCGTAGATGGCTTTTACAATGTTAAGGAATGTTCCCACTATCCCTATTTTTTCTAGTGTTTTGAGCATGAAGGTATGCTGCATTTTATCGAATGCTTTTTTTGCATCTATTGAAATAATCATGTGATTCTTAACTTTAAGTCTGTTGCTATGGTGAATGACATTTATTGATTTCCAGATGTTGAACCAACCTTGCATCCCTGGGATAAAACCCACTTGATCATGGTGCACTATCTTTTCTATATATTTTTGTATGCAATTTGCTAAAATTTTGTTGAGAATTTTTGCATTGATGTTCATTAAGGATATTGGACTGAAATTTTCTTTCCTTGTAGTGTCTCTGTCTGGTTTAGGTATCAGGGTGATATTGGGCTTCATAGAATGAGTTTGGGAGGGTTCCCTCCTCTTCTATTTTATGGAATACTTTGAGAAGTATTGGAATGAGCTCTTCTTTAAAGGTTTTGTAGAACTCAGCTGAGAACCCATCTGGTCCTGGACTTTTCTTTGTTGGTAGGCTTTTGATGACCTCTTCTATTTCATTGCTTGAAATTCATTTATATAAGTTGTGTATGTCCTCCTCGTTCAGTTTAGGCAATTCATATGTCTCTAGAAACTTGTTGATGTCTTTGAGGTTTTCTGTTTTGTTGGAGTATAGATTTTCAAAATAGCTTCTAATTATGTTTTGTATTTCACTCGTGTCTGTTGTGATATTTCCTTGTTCATTCCAAATTTTAGTAATTTGAGTTTTCTCCCTCTTTCTCTTTGTTAGTGTGGCTAAGGGTCTATCAATTTTGTTTATTTTTTCAAAGAACCAACTATTTATTTTGATAATTTTTCCGATTGTTTCTTTTGTTTCAATTTCATTGATTTCAGCTCTGATTTTAACTATTTCCTGTCTTCTACTACTTTTGGTGTTGATCTGCTCTTCTTTTTCTAGGGCTTTGAGCTGTAGTGTTGTTTATTTGTTGATTTTTACTTCTTTTGTTGAATGCGCTCCATGAAATAAATCTTCCTCTAAGTACTGCTTTCATGGTGTCCCAGAGATTTTGATATGATGTCTTTGTTCTCGTTTACTTCTAAGAATTTTTTTATTTCCCTCCTGATGTCTTCTGTTATCCATTCATCATATAATAGCGTATTATTTAATCTCCAGGTATTGGAGAAGTTTCTGTTTTTTATTCTGTCATTTATTTCTAATTCAATCCATTATGATCTGATAGAATACAGGTAGTATCTCTATCTTCTTGTATTTGCTAACAGTAGCTTCATGGCATAAGACATGGTTTATTTTAGAGAAGGATCCATGTGCTGCTGAGAAGAAAGTGTATTCCTTCTTTGTTGGATGGTATATTCTATATAAGTTGGTTAAGTCTAAATTGTTGATTGTGTTATTGAGATCTAGGTTTCTTTATTCAATTTTTGTTTGGATGATCTATCCAGCGGTGAGAGAGGTGTGTTAAAATCGCCTAGTATTATTGTGTTGTGGTCTATTTGATTTCTGGAATTGAGAAGGATTTGTTTGACGTACATGGATGAGCCAGTGTTCGGGGCATAGATATTTATGATTGTTATCTCTTGCTGATTTATGCTTCCCTTAAGCAGTATGTAATGTCCTTCTTTATCCCTTCTGACTAGTTTTGGCTTGAAGTCCACATTATCTGAAATGAGGATGGATACTCCAGCTTTTTTGCTGTGTCCATGTGCATGGTATGTTTTTTCCCATCCTTTTACCTTTAGTCTGTGGGTATCTCTTTCTATGAGATAAGTCTTTTGCAGGCAGCATATTGTTGGATTTTTCTTTTTAATCCAATCTGCCAGTCTATGTCTTTTGATTGATGAGTTCAGGCCATTAACATTCACAGTTATTATTGTGATATGATTTGTATTCCCAGTCATTTGACTCATTTTTGTTTTTTGACATGATTTGCTTTCTCCTTTATTTGGCTATTCCTTTAGGCTAGTTCCTCCCGTTGCTGATTTGCATCGTTGTTTTTCATCTCTTCCTCATGGAATATTTTGCCGAGAATGTTCTGTAATGCCGGCTTTCTTTTTCTAAATTTTTTTAGCTTTTGTTTATCATGGAAGGATCTTATTTCGTCGTCAAATCTGAAAGTAAGTTTTGCTGGGTATAAGATTCTTGGTTGGCATCCGATTTCTTTCAGGGCTTGGTAAATGTTGTTCTAGGCCCTTCTAGCTTTTAGGGTCTGGATTGAAAAATCTGCTGATATTCTTATTGGTTTCCCCCTGAATGTAATTTGATTCTTTTCTCTCGCAGCCTTTAAAATTCTGTCTTTATTTTGTATGTTAGGTATTTTCATAATAATGTGCCTTGTTGTGGATCTGTTGTAATTTGGAGTCCTATAAGCCTCTTATACCTGGTTTTCCATTTCATTCTTCAGATTTGGGAAATTTTTTGATATTATTTCATTGAATGGATTGTTCATTCCTTTGGTTTATTTCTGTAAGCCTTCCTCAATCCCAATAATTCTTAAATTTGGCCTTTTCATGATATCCCATACTTCTTGTAGAGTCTGTTCATGATTTCTTACCATCTTCTCTGTTTGGTCAATTTTGCTTTCAAGATTAAATATTTTGTCTTCAATGTCTGAGGTTCTGTCTTCCAGTTGTTCTATCCTATTGGTTATGCTTTCTATGGAGTTTTTAACTTGGTTTATTTTTTCTTTTATTTCAAAGATTTCTGTTTTTTTTTTTTTTTCAGTATCCCTAACTCTTTATTAAAATGATCTTTTGCTTCCTATATTTGCTCTTTTAACTGTTGATTGGTGCAATCATTTAATGTCTGCATTTGCTCTTTCATCTCTTCCTTCAATGCCTGGATTTGCTCTTTCATCTCCTCGTTTGCTTCCCTGATTGTTTTAATTATGTACATTCTGAACTCCCTTTCTGACATTTCTTCTGCTGTGCTGTCATTGCGTTTTATTGATATAGTGTCTAGGTTTGTTTGGGACATTTTCTTCCCTTGTTTTCTCATATTGGTCAGATATCAGTGGGACTCTGAGATATTGCAGATTTCCTCTATTGGCTTATAGTGTCCCTGTAGATTTCCAGTATATCACTCCGAGCCTTCAGTAGCCTGAAGTCTTGGAGGAACTTGATAATGCAGTGCTTCTGAAGAAAGCTGCCCCTAGCCTGCTAGTGGGTCCAGGGCTGGGGGCTGATTCTACGTGGAAATCCTCTCACTGGGTGGTCCTGCTCCTAGAAGCTGGCTATAGATAGGGCCTGCCTCTGCCTGAGGGAGCCAGGCTGCTCAGGGAAAGCCTCTCCCTGTCCTGCCTTGGTCCTAGAAGCTTCCTGCAGGCCGGGGCCCACCGCTGGTTCTGGGGCTTGGGGTTGGCTCTGTGCGGAAAAGCTCTCACTGGGAGGGCCTGCTCCTAGAAGCTGGCTGTGGATCGCGCCTGCCGCCGGAGGGAGCAGGGCTGCTTGGGGAAGACTCTCGCTGCTCTGCCCTGCTCCAGGATGCTGCCCCTGGTCCAGGCCTGCTGCCCAGGCCGAGCTTCACCCAGTGGGAGAGACTCACTCCATGGCTCTATGTTGGTCTGAGTCTCTCAATACCTCCCCTTCTTGAATCCTGAGTTCTGGAGCGATAGGAGATGCAGTCACCCTCTAGTCTGCCATTTTGGATCTCTGATTTTGTAATATTTTGTGGTTGGACATGTAGTCCACCAAGAGTTTCTGATATAAGTAAGCATCAGAGCTGTATACTCCTTCTAGATATAATGTAAGCTGAATAGCGGATATTTTAGTATTACATCATTTTTATTATCATTTAATTGTAAATAATTTTAATTGTAAATACTTTTAAGTTTCTGAAGTTCTCAGCTTGAGCTGCCCTAGTAAAATACTAGACTGGTTTAAATGAGCAATATTTATTTTCTTATGTTTCCGGAGGCTGGAAGTAGAGATGAGGGTGTCGATATGGTCAGGTTCTGGTGAGGGCTCTCTTACTGGCTCGCAGACAGTTGACTTCTCACTGTGTCCTCACATGGCAGCAGACAGAGTGAACAAGCTCTCTGGTGTGTCCTCTTAAGAAAGGACAGATTTCATCATGGGGGCCACATCCTTATGACCTCATCTAACCTCATTACCTCCCCAAAGCCTTAGCTCCAAATACCATCACCCTGATTTTTAGAGGAATACAGACATTCAATCCATAATATTTTCCATTACAACTTTTCTTTGATCCACTACTTATTAATAAGTATTTTATGATTTTGAACATATTTTTAAAAGTCATCTTTTTGCTTGGGGTTAGAAAAATGGCCTATTTATTCATTCTTTATCATTTGTTAAGACTAGCTTTATTGTCCAGCATAGGAATTTGGCAAATTTTTTGGGTAAAGGACCATATAATATGTAGATGTTGGTTTTGTAGAGCAATAAGGCCACTGTTGTTACTCTTCTACTCTGCTGTTGTGCTGCAAAAGCAGCCTTGGGCAATGTATGTATGAATGGATGGGAAGGGTTTTGTCTTGAAAAACTTAATTTACAGAAACTCATCCTGGTTGGATTTGGTCCCTGTACCATAGGATACAATGAATTTTTAAACATGTCTCAAGGGTTTTTGAAAAGAACAGTTTCTGTTAGGTAGAGATTTCAGAGTATGATCATAGATAAACTTGCTGTTTTTTAAATCTGTTCTACGTTTATGATTTTTTTGTGCTTTATCTTTCAGTTAAAAAGTATGTATCAACATTTCCTCTCATTTTGAATTTGTCCATGTTTTCCAGTAATTCTACGTATTCCATTGTTAAATCAGGCACATGCAAGTTCAAATGGTGAAGGCTTCCTGCTGAATTGTTCCTTTTATCATTATGTTCTGATTGTTTTTAAAAATTTCATCTAGTTTAATTTAGTTCAGTTTCACTTTGAGGGGGTGGCTATTCTCTATTTCTAGAAGAGGTCAGTTGTTCTCTGGGAAAGCAATGCTATACAATCTGAAAAAGTAATGCTGGATACACAGCTGTACTTAAACAGTCTAAAGTGTTTTGCTAAAATTACTCATCCCTAGGAGCCAGAATGTTTTATTTGGCTAGGAGTACCAAGGCTGGGAACTACTCTTCAAGAACCCTGTTCCCAGCTCATTAAGAGACTCCCACCAGCATCACTGAGAAAGAACACAATTCCCAAATGGAAAGAACAGGGCCCTGAGACTGAACTCTGTGAAGGCCACGAGGCCATGCTAGTGACACAGAGCACAGTAGAGGACAGGCAGTGAGAAGACTGGCCGTGGAAGAAGAGGCTCATGATTGAACTGGACATTTCCTATCAGGTTGTGCAAGCTGTGGAGGAAGGAAGTTGTTTTTTATTATTCTGTGCACTCTGCAAAATAATTACTACAGTTATACCATGTCTAAAACAGAAGGTTTTATAATCCATTCGGCCACCCCAGAAAAGAATCACACTGCCTTTAAGTGTATTTCTTACTCTAATTGTTCAGAACGCCTGTTCTCTATACTTGCTGTATCTCCATTTTTTTTTTTTTTTTAAATCAGAATCTTACCTCTACCCTCCAAAATTCAGCTCAAGTTTCACCTCTGTGAAGACTCCAAATGCAGAAAAAAGACTGAAGGATAAAATGCAGCAAGCAGTTGCAACTTTCAATGATAAAGGAAAATAATGAGAAAAGGAGAACAGGGCCTGTGAAAATAAAGAATTCAGGGAAGAAGATGGCAAAAGGGGAAGCACACTCAACCCCACATTTGTTGTGCCCAATATGGGCATCTAGTTGCTGTGAGGGGGCTGCTCAAGAAGCTCAGGCAGACTGGCCCTTCAGTGTCCAGGTCTTTGGGGTCATGCAGGTCCGGATCTGGGTGCTGGGATTGGGACACTCAGTCTTTCTCAGGCTTGTGGTGGTTCATCAGGCTGTATGTCAGTTCTGCTTATGCACTCCAGTTTTGTTTTGTTGTCCTCATTTGCTTTTTCACTCTCTTATATACAGCAAGAAACTGGGTATGATTTAACCTCCTTCATCCCTCAAGCTCCTTAAGATCTCTTTGTCCTCTCTCCAAAAAATTTTAAAAATTAAATGCTTCTGGATAAATCCCTGTGCATTGGTTCTATCAGAAGTTTTAGTATCACTCTGAGCTGTAATGGGGAGTGGGGTCATCCTTTAGTTTTGCCATTTCTAACAGCAATTGGTACAATCTAATCTAAATTCCAATAACATTCCTATTTTCATAGCTGAGGATGTCCCTAGCACCGCATCTTCAGTTTTGCTTACAAAATATGCTGCCGGTTCCCAGAGGCAACTTTAAAGTAAAAAATTTTGGAACAGAATGGCAAAACATGAACTGTGGTTACTTTATGAGTCCTGACACTCTGATAAAGGTAAAGCACTAAGACCAACAAGACCACCTCAGGAGCACTTGACTGAAGAAGAGTGCTTCATCTTCTTTTTGTGCAGAGCTTGAATACTACAAAATTTCTCTTGCTAGCTTGGAGTGAGCACAGCTAAATCTTGAAGTTTATTTTCTAAAAGTGACTATTCTATGTTGGTGTTACTGCATTTACTTAAAAGGCACACAGGAAAGACTCCTCAGGAAGGGCCACAAGCCTGGCCCCTGATGTGAATGCTCTGACCTATGTCTGGCAACAGTGGGAAGGACCTCACTTGCCAAAAATCAGGGTGCCTTGGGACCTCTCTTACCTTGTTACAAAAAGGATGTGTAGTAAGTGCAGTTATCAGGGGACAGCTTTGCAAGTAGGACCACTACCTGCTTGCTGTCTGGTCTGCAATAAGGCATTCCCTCTCCCCTTTGATCTTGTTTTCTTTTTCACGTAAAGAAAAACCAAAGATAAGTTGGCTTAAGTGACACAAACTCAACTTCAGACTTGAGTATTAGAGCTCGACCCTTTTCCCTCTCTAGTTTGTTTTAAATTTTGGAACGCCGACATGTTTGGGGTCAGTTTTTAAACTGTGCGTAATTTCAAATCAACATTTTCTGGCCAATTATTGTAGTTAGGTGATAGAGCCACAGGTGCTGACAGGGGCATTTGGGTCTTAATATATTTTCTATGCTTATTGAATGAACATATTTGGTACATTTGGGAGCACTACTATATAAATTCTCCATTCCTGGCTAGAAACTAATAATGACAATAGCTCTTATATGGTCCTCACTTTGTGCAAGACACTGTTCTAAATGTGCTACATAAATTAACCCATTTAACTCTCATATCAATCTTTCAAGACGTAAACTGTTAATACGGTCTGTTTTATAGAGGTGGAACCCAAGATCTGTCACTATTAATGAGGGCCAGGATTTAGACCCAGGCAGTCCTGATTCAAAGTCTGTTCTTAACTATTATGTAATATTTCCCCTCTAACTTGGAAAGCAAATTAAATAGTTCTCTGGTGGTTTTAAGAATCCATGGGCCTTCGAGGGGAGAGCCTATTTTAGTATAATAATGAACATTATCTTTGACTAACACTCATCTAACTAAAGAAGAGGATACTAAATATAGGCAGTAGGCAGTTCATCTCTCCAAAACAACCCAAAACCAACATATCAGATATCTGTCAGGAATTTTCCCCAACTCCCCTGTCCTATTCTATACTTTAGTTGGGGAGAAACTATACCCTGGTTTTCCTGGGCTAGTCTATATCCCATTTGCTTCTGTCTTCCTGCAGGGATTCTTTAGTGTAGACATCTTTAGGCTTATTTGATTCCTAAATGCTGATCTTTGCCGAACACCTTTTAACAGTTCCCAGAACAGCGCTCTGTGTGTTTATTTTGAAAAGTGTCAGTATAGAAGAGTTGATGGGAGACAACCTAGAGGGCCTGAATTTTAGTTCCAACTTTTGTGATCTTGGGCAAATCACTTACTCTATGTTACAGTTTTCTCATTTGTAGACTGATGAAGTCATACTGCTGTGACTTATGATTCTCTTCTGGTTTAGGCCAACTTCTTGTAGGATGCTATATACCCTGGACATGTCAAAGTTTCCAGAGTGTGGTAGAATGCTGAGGCACAGAAGGATAGGGTTACATTTTAAAGAATATAGGTGAACATAACCTATTACGTGGTTGTGCACATTATGTAATTTCCCCTGAAAAGAAACTGCCTAAGAAAAAAGCCTTTGAGGCTGCAGCTAACCCTGCTACCTACTCTTGTTATAAAGTAAAATCCCTAGGAAGAGAAAGGTTACAATGGAAAGCACACTGTTTCCATTAGGACTGCCTTTTGGCCTTCAGAGACTTCGGCTATATATTAGATTACTTATAGTATGCCCTTGATATACGCCTTGGGTGTGATGTTCATGTGCCTGCTTCAGAATGCTCGGCTATATTACCCAGCTTCTCAATGGAAAAAACCCTTTCATGACTGCCTTTTATTTTTTCCTAATATATATTTAGTTGTCAGTGGACTTTTATTTTATTTATATGTAGTGCTGAGACTCGAACCCAGTGCATCAAACATGCTAGGCAAGCGATCTACCACTAAGCCACAATCCCACCTGACTGCCTTTTTCATGTAACTTAGGACAAAGTACTTTATTGCTTCATCTTTAAAGTTTCCTATTGATAAACTGTGCTTAAAGATATTAGTCTAGGGTTGGGATTGTATTGTATCCATTTACAACTAAAAAAAAAAAAGATATTAGTCTATCAAGTAAGTATCACCTACATGGCAAGCAGATTTGGGTTTAGAATGATCTTCAACAACCATAGCTCTGAGGTCATATAGGATGGGGTGGGATTAGGCAGAGATGAAACAGTCTATGGACTCAGTTTGCCAGTACTACTCTAACAATGAGATGGAGGTCATTTTTTTTTTTTTAATTTTTAATTGGCAAAGAACCTTTATTTTATTTATTTATATGTGGTGCTGAGAATCGAACCCAGTGCCTCACACATGCTAGGCAAGCACTCTGCCACTGAGCCACAACCCCAGACCGGGGGTCATCATTTTTAAGAACACTTATTTTTGTACTTATTTCTAATATGAAAACAATGTGTACTAATTACAGAGATTACGGAAAATATAGAAAAGTAAAAACAAACAAATTTTGGTCCTACTATAAAAAGATGTTCCTGCTATAAAAATGTATGTACTGGGCTGGGGTTGTGGCTCAGTGGCAGAGTGCTTGCCTAGCACATGTGACGCACTGGGTTCAATCCTCAACACCACATAAAAATAAATAAAAAAATGAAGGTCCATTGACAACTAAAAAATATTGAAAAAAAAGAGATACCCACTATTATAATTTTGATGCATTTATTTCTACTCTTTGTTCTTTTTGAGTATTCATGAGTATGTGTACATGTATACACATGTACACAGATATTTGCACATCCAGAATTGTATATAAATAAATCTTTACCTTTTAATATTATTTCATTAAATAATTAATGTCAGTTAAAAAAAATTAATAGCTATATAACAAACCATTGTTTGTATTATAGTAATTTGTTCTATCATTACTTAGATTATTTCTAAAAAATAGCCTTTGTAAATATAGTACAGACATCTTTATATATAACATTTTATGTATTTCTATTTAGAAAAGATTTCTAGAAGGAAAATTACATCATAAAAGGGGATGAGTGATTTACAGAGCCTTAACTTGTATTTTCTATAAGGTCTTGGGTTAATTTATAAGACATCTACACTGTATAAAAACACCTGTCTTATACCCCAATAATTACTGGATATTATCTTTTTAATATTGCTAATGGGTAAAACTGATGAAGCATTTTAATTTGCATTCATTTGATTATGAGTGAGGCTAAATATTTTATTCTTTTAATTAGCCATGTGAATTATATATGAATAGAATATTCTTAACCTTTGTTCATTTGTCAACTGAGGGTTTTAATACTTTACTTATTTAACTTGCTTGGATTTTTTAATGTTAAGGCTAATTTTTAAAGTTGTTTTGTTTTTTAATTTTGAAAATCATTTTTGATCTTATGGATGTTTCCAATTGTGATGTGATCAAATTATCATATATTTCCATTGTAATTTTTCTTAGGAAAGTTCTCCCAAACTATCCCAAAGCAGCTACTTTTATCATTATTTTTTAGTGGGTTAAGTCTTTTTATTTTACTTTTTTAAACATTTAACTGAAATCCATATGAAGAAGAATAAATTGAAGCTCTTCCTTTCAAATATTTAATCAATTGTCCTAACTTTGTGTTGAATGATTCTTCTCTTTATTATTATTCTTTGATGGCACTAGAATATATATGATGGCACACCAATCATATATATTCTAGGGTATGGTTTCATTGATCTGCCTACAAGTCTTTTCTGTTGGTACCATACCTCAAAGTTATTCAAAAACCCAACACACTGAGCTCTCTTCTTTCTACTTTGAAAATGGCTACCACTCTGGGGTACAGGGAGTAGTAAGGAAAGGAGAGTCAGACTCAGGCCAAAATCTCAGAGAAATGGGCAAGAGCCAAGGGTGGATGGAAATCAGCAGGGATGTTGGGGGAAGGAGTCACACTAAATCAGGCACCAAGCTGTTTCCCTCCAGAACACACTGTTCATATAACATACCTGCCACCCAACAGCGATTGAGTTTTGGGTAAGTTGGCTCATGTTTTTGTGCCTTGAATTTCTAATATATAAAATGAGGTAGTTGAAAGGATCCTGTAAATTAGTGTAAAACAGTTCGAATAGTGCATGGTCTATGGTAAGCACCTTTTCCTCTCAATTGAAGATAACTCCCCACCTTGCTAAGAAATCTATCTCAGTATGTTGGTTTTTAAAATACTGAGGTATGGTACCAACAGAGAAGACTCATGGACAGATCAAGGAAAACATACCCTAGAATATATATGATTTACTCCTGATAAGGACAACAATAATCCCCTAATTGTCACATCACTATGTTGCAGGTATTAAAATGACAGGGTCTCCAGAATCAGGCTGCCAAGATTGGAACCCTACCTCTGTCACTTACAAATTGTGTGATCTTGGAAAAGTTATTGCCTCTTTTTGCACCTTAGTTTCCTTATCTACAAAATGGGGTACTAATGATGCCAACTTTATAGAGTTGTTACAGAGTTGCAACATAATAAACTGTTCATACAGCCTGGTACACAAATTCTCATGAAATGGCCATCACAGTCACCATTTTACTATATTGCCCTGAGGCACTCAACACTGATATTGACCTTCAACTTTCTGACTCTTTCTCCTTTGTTTTCTGGAGCATTGTGATGATTTCATTCTCATCCTTCGAACACTTTTCTTTCACTATTCCCTAATATCCTCCAAGGTATCCTCTACTATTCTAATCTCTGGTGATCGAACACTTACTTGATCTCTAAGTTAGCACAGGGCAATTTTTTTTTTTAATTCAAAGACCAGAGAGTAATACTTTAAGCTTGTGGGCCAAGTGTTTTTTATCAAAACCGTACATTGTCCTGTATGGAAACCACTGACATTATGTAAATGAGTAGGTGTAGCCGGGCTACGACAAAAATTTTATATACAAAAACAGGCAGACAGCCCATAGACCACAGTTTGTCACCTTCTCCTGTAGGAGCTGTTCTGGCTCAAGTGTTCATGGATTAGAATACTCATCACATTGCATCTGTCCTCCCTACTGAGCTGCGAGCCAGCTACCTGAGGGCAGGGTGTCCTTTCACTTATATGTCTGCATGTAGCATAGAGTCTGGTAAGTCTATTCCATCAACATCTGCTGAAACACTGAATGAAATGACCATATATGAGTTTTACAGCTTGTTGTGCTAGCTATAGGGAAGAAAGCATTATTCCATGTGAGCCCTTAACTAGCTACCAAAATAAACTATAGAGAAGAACTCATGGCCTGCATAGTACACTAAAATATCTTGTAGAATTAATCCTTCTTTCCTAAATATGAGAGGAAAATTCAAGTCCAGGAAACTCACAATTCGAGGACCAAGTAATATTGCAGACATCAAAATAGAGCTGTCCAGGGTGATCTATAAAACAGGGAGCACTTTATAGAAATTGAGCAACAGCTGTTTCCCCATTTCTATTTTAAAAGGGGAAATAGGCTACAGGGCTCAAGGGTATATGCTAAGCATATGGAGAAAATTTATTTGCTTAGAGAAATGTGACATGGAACTGGCAAAGGGCTCAGGTTATAAGAGATAATGTACTGGTAGGTGAAATTAAGAGGATAAAAAGAAATTAAGAGAATATATTCAGAGTCATTTCAGCATTGGGTTAATGAAAAAGAAAACAGTAATAAACACTGGGGGTGCAGGAAGAAAAGTAAAGTTGAAGCTGAAGAGAACTGACTATGCTCCAGGAAAGACACTAGCTATAAGAACCAAGCATCACTTGAAGTAATAATAATGACTCCAGTAAAACAGATTTTAGATAAAGATGACACTGATTTAGAGAAAAATATGGAAATGGAAACTTCAGTTAAAAAATGACAGCATGAGTATTGAGTTTCTCTATAGAGGATTCTTACAGTGCTAAGAATACCTGGAAAATATATTAAAGGCCCTGGGGGAGAATTTCAGACTTCTGAAATATACTTAGAAATAGGTAATAAGACACAGAAGCAAGTTTAATTTTTTTCCTTTTCATTTTCATGTTCAAACTTAATTAGCAGTAATATTTTGAGTATAATTAAACACTTGCTGAATTGGACATTTTATGTGACTCAACATATTCTTTCAAGTGCCAATTATCAGACAGTATTCTTTAGAATTTCTTAAAATCATAAAATTATTATTGCTTTTAGAAAAGGACCTAGTTTTCCTAAAATGAACAAAGTTAATCTTGGTTTTCTTCAACTTTCTATTTTCTTTTCCCTCCTAGGGATTATGAAAGGATTCATTGTGTGGCCACATGAACATTAATTCATTCATCCTTCAAATATTTAATGGGTATTTAATGGGTACATAATAGGTACCCGTTAAATATTTGAATGTACTGTGCTGTGTCCCAAGGAGGCAAAATAAAAAGATACAGTCCTTACTCTGAGAAACTAACAACATAGAGGGAAAGACAGACGTGCATAAGCAATTAAAATGTAATGTGAGGCTGCGGTGAAGGAGACAGATATGAGGTGGTCAGAGACTTGGAATGGGAACACAGGACTCTAAAAGGAAGCCCAGGGACGTATCTAAGATGACAGAATTGTATGCATGCTGATTGTGATGGTGTTCACGCAAATCTAATCGTGTTAAAATTCAGAGACCTATATGTCTGAAAGGAACAAGGTTAATTTTACTACATGATAATTTAAAACTTGAAATAAAAAATACAGTGCTAGAGATGCTCATCAACAGGAAAATAGATAAATGAACACAGGTATCACCAAACAATGGAATGCTACCGAACAACGAAAGGAATGGACTACTGATAAATGCCGCAACATAGATAAATCACAAAAGCATTACTGCATGAAAGAAGGAGATGCAAAGAAGCACATTCTACATGATAGGAACTTCTAGAGTAGTCCCCATTAACTTGTGATGACAGAAATCAGTTCAGTGGTGGCTTGGATGTGGGGAAGGAGGGTAAGAGGTAGGGATGGATTGGGAAGGGATTTTAGGAAACTTTGAGGTGTAATAGAAATGTTCGAGGTTTTGGTTGAAATTGATTGAACAGTACACTTATGGTCTGAGTTCCTTGGTAAATGTAATAGTTCAATAAAAGTGTGTATTTAGCTGTCTTATCTTTCACAGAACAGAATTTCCAATGGTGTCTAAAGTTGTTTAAAAAAATTTACAACTGCTCTACCATATGTGAACACTTTTTTTTAAAGATGAATTTGAATTTTTTAAATTTCTTAATGAAATAACATAATATTCAATAATATATTTTTTCCAACAATAAATCTTATGACAAAAATAACTGAAATGCAATGTGTAGAGTACGTAGCAGTATGGGAAAAAGGAGGTCAGAACTCCACATTCTATTGACTGTGGATCTGGGAAGGCATCCAGAAAGAGGTGAATCTCATCTGGATGTTGAAAAAGAGTGGAAGTTAAAAAACAGGAAGAGCATTCCTGAATGACATATGTAAAGTCACCTTCATTTCTTGAACTTAGGTTTGGCAAGGAGCATGGCCTGGTCCAGGTTCCTTGGTGTCATGCAGACGGGGCAAGTCTTCCCCACTCAGGTAGCCTGGGCTCTCACTCTGACTTCCATAGTGGGCTGCCTCCTATCTGCTGTGCTGGGGAGTGCGGCCTTGAGCATGGCACTGATGAGACCTAAGGGAGGCTTTAGGAAGGTAACAGGCCTCAGACAAGGATGGATCATTTGGGCTGTCTTTTCATCTTTTCTTTCTGTCTCAATCCACTTGAGAGCAAAACTTTTCTTAATAAGATCACTGGTAACTGCAACTAACAAAGGCAGATCACAAGCACTCTACCTACCAAGAAGTTCTAATTTGGGGACTGGGTCAGCAATGACATGGTGGGAGATAAGATATCCTTGTTGGTCTAAATGGGAATGTGTATGGAGTAGAAGGGCCCATACTGGGAAATTTGGTACAGATGTCCTCACCAGACACTGAGGTACACAGTACTGCTGACCAACTCTTTTTCTAGGTTTTGGTGGTTAGACTTCCTAGCTTTTGGACCAGCTAAGATAGGAACAGTTAGGTTTAGAAGTTTTGGAGCCGTCCTTGAGGAGAGAACATTGACTCTGTAATGGTCTAAGGATTTTGGTTCTCAGAGTGGGGAAACTGCAAGAAGGCTCTCAGAAGAGCTGGGGCCCTGCTCTCAGAACAAACTTCCTAAGGAAGAGATGAAGGAGGATTAGGCCAAAGGCTTGGTAATAGAGAATTGCCTTATTGATAATGGCTTTCAAATAATCACAATAAAGCTGCACATGGTTCTGTAAGTGATAAAGTATGCTTATAATCATTATCTAAGAATGATTTTGAGTCCCACGATAAAGCTGGAGCCAGCATGTCTGAGATGAGGAAGCCGAGGGTTAAGGGAGTTAACATAGCTGAGGTTCGTAGTTTTTTGCCTGCTTTCTCTCCTTAATTCCTTCCCTGTCTGCCCAACTTTCATTTTTTTCCCCAATATATAGCTATCAGTTAACTATGGGTCATTCTGTTCTAGAAAGGATTTAAGTAGTTTACAAAGTCACACAAAAAACATAAAACAAAGAAAAATATACAAGTGGGAGTGAATATGAAAGAAAAATAAGGAATTAGAATGGAAATAATCCAAGAGTTATGACAAACATAGTATATTGACCTATATATTTGCTACTGATGGGAAAAATTTGATTAGAAGTTTGTAGAAGCCACTATGATAAAGTCAACCTGGTCACTATTCATAATATCCATAGGCTAAAACAACAGTAATGACAATAAAATAATTCCTCAGAAGTGCAACTATTTTAGGTTCTTAATAATTACAACTCCAGTCATAATGTACAGTAAATTCTTTTGATTATTTAACAGCTTTGAACTGGGTCTTTAACGGTGATTTTATTTTCCATACTGTTATATTAGTGTGTAGGAGAATTCACATGTCATGTTTTGTTTTGATTAGTTAATGTATGTATGTACCTATGTATGTATGAATTTTCTGAGAATTGAACCCAGGAGTGCTTTACCACTGAACTATATCCAAAGTCCTTTGTACATTTTTTAATTTGGAGACAGGATCTCTCTAATTTATTGAGGTTGGCCTTGAACTTGCAATCCTCCTGCCTCAGACTCCTGCATTGCTGGGATTATAAGTGTTCACCACTACACCAGGCTCATCATGTCATGTTTTAAAGAACATGAAAAGGCACATCATCTCTGAATTCATGCAGAAAATTCCATCTACAGAAATCAAAGCATGTGAGACTTTAATGAACTCATTAGTTGTTGAAATAGTTCTAGGATTTGGGGAGATGAGAAGGGTGACTATTTCCACACTTGCTTCAGGGGAAAAGATAAAAACCCACCCGATATGTCATGGACTAAATCGATATGCAGCGAAATGTTTATCTTATTTTGTATGTTGTTTTAACTTAGTGATTAGGACTTGATGGAAAATATTAACATGACCTTTTACATCATGAGTTCCGTAAGGTGACTGTTTTTAGTGTAGAAAAGCATTATTCTTCAGTGCCATTTCCTATGTTGTACATCGTGCTGCATTCAGGTCCTAGGGTTAGAATTTATTTATATTGGCTAGTTCATACCTTCCTCACTCAACCCTCCGGTTTCCCTTACTTTAACGCCAAAGAACAGACACAGAGTTTTTCCTTTTCATAATTTACTATGTATAACAAATGTCTAAGTCAGGATGCCCCTTTCATCTACAGGCAAAGTCCGAGGCCACCTGACTCATCAATATAAGCCCAGAAATAGAAAAAGCAATCTGGCCTGAAAGGGAGAGACGAGTGGAAACTCCTAAGGCAGCACACAGCTAAGGTGCTATGTCATATGAAATTGAAATTGATTCTCTGAGGTCAGCAATTAGTCAGATTACAGCTCAAGCATAATTCTGCCTGCTAATTATGTGACCCATTACAACATTTATTTCATTGAGAGACACTCAGCCATGATTTCCAGGGGTGGGCTTGCAGCAGATGGAAAGAAGCAGACAGCCAGAGAAACAGCAACTCCTTCCTTTCGCAAACAGACTTGCCTCCCTGGGCCCTAACTGAAATGATTATTTCTTGCTTCTCTAAGTGAGGGATCAGATGTGTCATGCTCCTCCCTTCCCAACAAAATGAGGCACCTGAGATCACAGAGCTCTTAAGCAAACTGCAGATGATGGAAATTAATTGAGTTATTTCCATCATGAGAAATACTGAAGTGAGATGGTAACAAAAATCACCTTCCATACAGGGGAGAGGAAGCAGACAGGGCATAAACAGTGTAGGTATGTATTTTTTGGACTTCTGAAAAATTACCTGTCTCCAATAAAGAGACTCAGAGTGATGCTAAAGAAGGAATGACAACTGCCAAATGGAGATGGGGGAATAATGTGGCTACCATGAATAGGGCAACACTAAATATAGGGAGTGAATTAGGAGAACAGCCCTTATTTAGAAGGTGGTGTCAAACAGCGCTCGAGGAAGTGTGCAGGGGTGGCTGGTGGGGTGAGGAAGAGAGCACAAATAGGCAAATGTGAAAGCTAGTACCTGACAATGTGAGGCTTACATATATCTAATTGATATATAAGCTACTGTCATAAATAATAAAAAGCATAGCCGCAGTAGCAGCTGTTACTACATGGTGAATGTTTGCTCTATACCAGGCACTGCACCAAGGGACTTAACTCACTAAGGCACACTGTCCCCTCCCTTCCTATGCAGGTCCCAGGTGGCTCATTTGGGGGTATATTCTGTTCTTGTTCAAGCAAGCTACTGGTATCTGTATAACAACTGTGGGTGATAAGGACGGTGGGGAAAGATCTGCCCTATAACTGGTTTGCTGCAGGTTCCAAATCACATGAGGCTGCTAAGGTCAGGGTCACCAGTTGAGACTTAGGGACCACTGGAAAGACCTGAGCTCCCCCAGCTTCCTCCTTTCTCTTATTTTCTCATTTCTGTCCTCAAATCTAGTGAAAAGAAAAGAAGGAAAAGACTGATGCCTGTAGCTGACGCGCGCAGTTTAATGGCCAGAAACCAGAATTGTCACAAGTAATTGAATCACTATAGTGCTGGTGACAGAGTTAAGACAGTTGAAAAAGCAGTTGCCATTCCAACTTCTAATTTTCAAGTTATTGCTGGGTCTGAAATTTCTCTCACCTTAGAGCTTTTATTTTGGAAAATCTCCAAAGCACACTTTTTCCATATTTGAGTAATTGAAACATGAAAAAAATAGAGATGTTTTCAGCCACATTAAATTCTAACCAGGTGCTCTTGAGACTTTTTGCATGTACACATCACCTTTTATTCTAGCAGAGAGTTCTTATATTTCCTCCCAACTATATCCACAAAGGCTGAAACACTAATACTTTTTCAAGAGCCATCATAACCCACTGACACACCCCTGCTCCAGAGAGGAAATAAAGAGAATCCCAATGGCCTCTCTAATTCTCCCTTTCTCCTTAGACCCCTGAGAATTCAAGTACAATCAACCTAACAAACACGTGTAGAACGCCTTCTATGTTCCAGTAACAGAGCTGAAGAACAGCAGGAAGCTGGCATGAATTTAACCAAACTGCAAAGTGAAAATGACTTCGGGCCTAGGATTCTGTGCACAGTGTGGGGTCAGGTCCCTATCTCAATGGCTCTCCCAAATGACTAGAGTGCTTCTGGCACTTTTTTTTTTTTAAATTTATTCTGTTAACACCCAACAAAGAGAGAAATGCTTGAGACATTTAGAGGGAAAGCAGTGTGAAAAAAAAAATTAATGACAGGCTGCCTACAGATCATGAATTTCCAGGTCATTTCTTTGGGACTGTCCGAAGGCACGACTTAGCAGTGCCTCCTTCAGGCAGTGTTTGGTCTCCCAGCAACCATTTTCATCCTTTCATTCTCCACATGAGAGCCAAAAAACGGGGTGTGTGTGTGTGTTGCTAGGGATCAAATCCAGGGCTTCAGGCATGCTAGGCAAGTGCTCTACCACTGAGAAACACTCCCAGCTCCAAGCTCTTTTACAAATGTAAATAGCATCACATACCGTCCAGATTAAAACTTTAAAACTCTGTAACAGTGTGCTTTTCTACTTGAGATAACGTTTATACTCCACGGTAGGGACCGCAAGGCTTCCCCTTCAGTCTCCCATTGCTCTTGCCCCACTACACTCGGCCATGGCCACGCTGACCTCCTAGGGCTCACAGAACAGGCCTTCTCCTTTCTTGCCCTAGAGACTTCCCGCTTACTGTTCTCATGCTCTTCCTTCTTAGCTCCTTCATATGGTTTAAGTCTCAGCATAAATGTCCCCTCTACACAGAGGTCTCGTGTGACATCAAAGGTGTGCCCCTCCTTTCTCTATCATGACTTTCTTCCTTTCTATCATAGCAATATATCTTAAAAGTTGCAATGATCTGATTTATTTGGTACCTTATTTCATTTCACCCCTCTCACAGACTTCACATTTCAAAACTGCAGAGACCAATAACATATGCTTTTTAAATATCACATCTCTCAAACTCAGGATAGTGCCAGGACATAGCAGAAATGCAATAATAATTGTTGAATAGATGAGTGAAGTGAATATAATTGCAAATCATAAATAAAAAGAGGGGTATCTTTTTTATTTTATTGTACTACCACAAATACTATTATACTACCATAAATCTTGGATTTCTACAAGAGGTTTTAACATATTCATTTTAACCAGGACCACCCTGACTGCACTTGAGAGGCTGAGAGAATGGAGACCTGACGTATGGCTACAATTAGAACGTTTCAAAACCATTGCTTTACAACATCAGGTTTGGCACACAATGCATTCTAAATGGGGGCAGGGTAGTGCTTTCTCATTTAAAGACATTTGTGGTTGAAGGCAGAGTTGCTATTATGAATGTGGCATGGTGTTCACTCAAGTTAGGAAATTACAAAGAACCTTGAAATCTAGCACCAGAACACTAAGAATGGACACCACAATGTATTCCTGGGAGCTATTGTGAAGTTAGTCCAAGGGAGAACACCCTGCCTGCCACTTGGATGTTTGGCTCTGGCTTGGGTTGTCACATCTGGAGCTGCCTGGAAATTTAGCAGTACTCTGGGTGCCAGTTCCTGCTTCCCAACCTTGCCCAGTGGCTAAAATGGAAGATCTTAAGTCTTGAGACTATCTATGTGCAGTCTGGCTTTTACCTTGTGTGTATCTGGCAGGAACCCAGATACAAGAGAGGAAGGTGCAGAATTGTCTCACTGCTTAGAGAAGCCCATGGTGGGTCCTGGGTGCTTGCATACTGAATGAAAAGTGACCTTTCTCTAATCACCTCGTGATTTGCTGAGCTCTTAGTACCAAACGTTTCCTTTGGTTTCCTCAGTGTATTTAATTTATTTGCTAGGACTATAGCTCTGTTCAGTACTAGTTTATTTGGATGGGGTTTTATTCCCTTGCAAAACCATCTTTCTACATCTCTTGCTGTCCATATTTAACTACTGCTTGGGATTAGGCCTCAACCCAGGAAATGCACCTGAAATCAAGGGTAGTCACCTGCTCAGTTTCTCCTTACAGTGCTGAAATATCCCAATTATAATGTATGCTACTGGTTCCTTTGTTGTGGACAGCTTGCCCCATTCCTCATCCCCTTCATGAGGCTACTTTGAGGCGCCAGGATCCTTCATCAGTCAAAGTGCCAAGGGACAGCTCTGACTGAATCTGGGGATCACTTTAGAGAGGCTGTGACCTAAGTGGCCCCTTTAAGGCTTTATGTCAAATACAGGGCACCCAGCGGTATGAAAACCAAAGTTGAGTAACCTTATTTTCATGAATAAAATAAGAGGTAGTATTAGATGAACCCTGAGTTCCTTTTCAGGTGAAATATTCCCAGAAAAAAGGTCTTTTGGGTCCAAATCTTATGTTTTCCATCATGGTAGGTCCCTAAAATGCCTCTAGTGCCTCTATACTGCCTGCAGAGTACAGTTGAAGCTATAAGCACAGCATCAAAGCATCCAAGACCCTGAACAGTCTAGATGCACATGAAGATTCCACTTTACCTAGTACAAAGTTAGATGCCACGTCCTGTCCTTGGGCACAGGGGCAGCCATCCTGTGCTTTCCTGCCAGGGTGCCTGTGCCCACACTGTGACCTCTGCCTGGAATGTCCTCCATCTTATCCTTCCCCTGGCAGAAACCTGCTTCTCCTCCCCCGAGGAGTCTAGTTCAAATATTCACACCCCACTCTGTGAAGCTGTCCTGACCTCCACCTCAGGAGGACTCAAACAGCATTATATATACAGCCTCATATCAGAAAGCTCAGTCTTGTAAAATCAGAATTCATTATTGCCTCTCCTGTTAGACTGAGTTCTCGAGGGACAGGGACAGGAAAACACTATTTCATCTTTATATAGCTCCAAAGCCTAGCACAGTGCATGGCATATTGTGGGCACTCAGTAAATATCTGTTGTAGAGATTGAAAATCATGATTGTGGATGTGCACGTCTTGTACTTATGGCCATCAGAGACAAGAGAGTACTAAGACAGGATTTGTGCTAAAAAAAGGAACAAGTTTTGGCTGAAACACCACCTCTTTATAAGCTGTCAAACTAAAAAGGAGAATAAAGTACTGAGAGAGGATAAAGAAAACTCTTGTTCACAAAGGAACTTTCTGGCCAAGGAGAAAACACTTCCACCAATTTGAGATGTTGCTGGAATTGTTCCTTCCTTCCCTTTTTCTCCAGTTTTCAGAGAACCAGTGCCTGTTCAGAGAAGCATGAAAAGTAACATGGATGCAAAAGTGGAGAGTTATGCAGTGCAACATGTCAACAAGAAAACTGAGTAATGATAACTCAGCCAAGAGAAAAGCATTACATAATGACATCAAAATAGGACACTTGAGGAATGTCTTAGTGCTGCAACAGCTGTCACCTGGTGTTTTGGCATTCTAGAAGTCATGAAGAAATAGACCCTGGAAACAGGAGAGTGCAGATTATCTGCAACAACAATTTTTAGAGGTCAAGGACATGTTTAGCTCATTTAAAAAAAGTTAACCTGTTATTATCATTTTTACTTTAGATAAAATGTGAAGCGCTAAAGAAAGTGTTATACCACAACACTGCCCCCAAGTGAGTTTGGAAGGAAGAGAGGCTCTCTTACCTCTCTTACACCTTAGTTGCTAAACAGCAACTTACTTGGAGATATTTTTCTACTTTGTGGATTATCCACACCTTTTATTTCTACATATAAGTCAGTGACTCCATACTTAGCATGTATTAAAGAAAGGATAATACATGAAATTTAAATCTGTCACTTTTGCTGTTGGTAAAATCTGTTAGGACAAATGCACTTAACTGTGGTAAATGTTCAGAGGATGTTATTTTAACACTTTATGAGTGTGCAATTTAGTGGCATTAAGTATGGTTACATTGGTGTGCAACCATTGCCTTTATGTATCTCCAGAATGTTTCCATCATCCCCAAAGAAACTCTGTACCCATTTACAAGACTCCTCATTCTTTGTCCCCACACCCTTTTCTTGGTAACCCTATTTTACTTTCTGCTTCTATGACTGACGATTCTAGGTATCTCCTATAAGTGAAAGTATTTGTCCTTTGTGTACCTAGCTTATTTCACTTTGCATAAAGTGTTCATGTAATATTATAGGTTCATCTATGTAGTAGTATGTACTGAAATTTCTTTTCTTTTTAAGCCTGAGTAATTCTCCTTTGTATGTATGTACAACATTTTGCTTACTGAACCATGGAGAGATGTTTGGGTTGTTTCCACATTTTGGCTATTATGAAGGCAAAAATGTTTTTTATTTTTTATTTTTGGTACTAGAGATTGAACCTTGGGGCCATTTTACTACTGAGCTACATCCCCAGTCCTTTTAATTTTTTTATTTTGACAAAGGGTCTCCCTAAGTTGCTGGGGTTGGTCTAGAACTTGATATCCTCCTGGTTCAGCCTCCTGAGTCACACTGCACTAGACAGATTTTTTTTTTAATGTATTCTGTTTAACCCAATCAATTCAAAGTTATATTGCTTCAACAGGTAATCAAGATAAAATGATTACTGAGATATTTTACATTCTTTTCCCTGATGTCTTTAAAATCTACTATGTATTTCACAATTATAGCTTATCTCAATTTGAATTAGTCACATTTCATGTACTTAATAGCTATGTATAGTTAGTGGCTAATGTAATGGGTGGCACAATTCTTCAGAAGAGTTTGCATTCAAAATCTGATGATTCCTTCTGAAAGCAATCAAGATAAATATTTCCACCTTATCTGTTCTCATACAGTCCTAGAGTTTAGAGCTGGGGCACTGGAGTTAGACCAAACTAAATGCAAATCCAAGGTCTACTGAGCTCAGTGGTGTTAGAAAGGTTACTTAATGTTTCCAAACTTCAGTTCCTTTATTTGTAAAGTGGGAAGAAAACTACTTCTCTCACTGGGCTTCGGTCTGAATTAGATAACAAAGTGTTTAATGTAGTGCTGCCACAAATTCTGAATTAATAGACAGTAACTATAATAAAAATACAGTAGATGATATTCCCAAGGGCAAAAGCCATGCATGATTTCACAATGTGACTAACATATAGTGAGTACCAAATTAATTACATGAATAAATACCTGAACTATTCCTCAGCCATTAAAAACTTTTGTTTCTAGGACATCTTCATAGAAATAGCACAATGATTTCTAAATCTTATCTCACCATTAAGACACGGACAGCACAAAGTATAGAAAGAACATGGGACTTTCACCCTCATCTTATCTTTTTCTTACCATTTTATTAAAAAAAAGATTGATTATTTTTCCCTTCTCATTGCTTAAGGGATCAGGGCTGATGGGGCTGAAAAGATTGGAAGGGCCCAGGAGGGAGCCAGCAGTGTCAGAGGATTGGTCACAGACAGGGGTGAAGAAATAGTTTGAGGATAATAGAAAGCAGGTTATACTCACTGTTGGGGAATGGAGTTACAAACAGGGAAAGGGCAAAAGTGAGAATGCTGGTGTGGTGTTCGACTGTAACTGGAGCCGTCAGTGTGAGCTCATGGTATTTAATGCAGACACAGAGATAGAGCAATAATAGCTAAGTTGTGTGTGGGTGCATGTATATGTGTGTGTATGTGTATTTTCTAGTGGTGAAATCTGGCAGATACATCTTAACCAGGTAGGGTTGGTTCAGGATCAACTCCATTTATGTGTCTCCTGATATGACTAACTAAGAATACAATATTGCTTCTGTGGTATTTTGGCCCAAAAATGTACTGATCTTATAATGAGCACACATCACACAAACCTAAATTGCAGAACACTTTACAAAATGTATGCTTCAAATATCAAGGTCACAAAAGACAAGAAAAGACTGAAGAACTGTTCAAAACTGAAGAAAGTAGAGACATGATAACTAAATGTAATACATAATCATGAACCAAAAGAAAAAAATCTTCCTATAAAGGTTATTATTGAGACATTTGGTGAAATATTGAATGGGATCAATGGATTAGAAAGAAATTATGTTAGTCAGCTTTTCATTGCTGTGACCAAAATATCTGACAAAAACAACTTAGAGGAGGAAGTATTTTTTGGCTCACAGTTTCAGAGGTCTCAGTCCATGTCAGCCAGCTCCATAGCCCTGGGCATGGGGTGAAGCAAAATATCATGGCAAAAAAGGCATGGTGGAGGAAAGCTGCTTAGCTCATGGTAGCGGGGAAGCAGAGAGAGAAAAGAGTTGGAGAGAGGATAAACCCTTCCAGGGTACCCCCCCCCCCCCCCAGGGATCTGCTTCCTCCAACTAAGCCCCTCCTCCAGTAGTCCATTTAGTCATCATGAGATGAATCCACGGATAAGGTCAAGAGGCCTCAAAATCCAATCACTTCCCAAAGCCCCATCTCTGAACACATGAGATTTTGGTGGACACTCTAGATTCAAACCATAACAGAAAACAACATTAATTTACTGATTTTGAGTATTATTCTGTGGTTATATAGAGGGTATGCTTGTCTTTTAGAATAATCATACTAAAGTATGTTAAGTTGATTCATGAAAAAATATACCTACACACAAATACAGAGAGGTGGGGTAGGGGGAGGAAGGCAAAGTAAGGAAAGAAAGGAGGGAGAAAGGGACGAAGGAAGAGAACATAAATGTGATAAAATGTTAAAAAGCAGAGAACCTAGGTGACGAGTATATGGAAATTCTCTATATTATTCTTGTATCTTTTTTGCAACTTTGAAATTATTTCACAGTTAGAAATAAAAGATAAAGAGAATGGACAGGATGCCATGCTAGAGTTAAAACTCCTGAGGATACTCAAGCAGTAATGAATAAATACATCAAAGTTAAAAAGATGCCCTTCAACAGAGGAATGGATAAAGAAACTGTGGTATATATACACAATGGAATATTATTCAGCCATAAAGAAGAATAATATTATGGCATTTGCAAATAAATGGATGAAACTGGAGAATATCATGCTAAGTGAAATAAACTAATCCTAAAAAACCAAAGGCTGAATGTTTCCCCTGATAAGTGGAGGATGATATATAATGGGGGTGGGGGGGTAGGGAGTGAGAGAAGAATGGAGGAATTTCAGATTATGTAGAAGGAAATGAAAGGGAGGGAGGGTATGAAAAATGGTGGAATGAGACAGGTATCATTATCCCATGTACATGTATGATTACACAAATGGTATGAATCCACATTGTGTACAACCATAGAAACAAAATGATATACCCCATTCATGTACAATGAATCAAAATGCAGTCTGTAAAAAAATTTTTTTTAAATTAAAACAAACAAACAAACAAACAAAAGCAGCATTGCTGGAAATTCAAAGTCCTTTCTTGAGTTTGTATTGGCAGATTTTGATAGATAGACAGGCCAAACATAATCAGACTCAGGGTAAAGAAAGTGGCACTGAGAAGCTAGTTACCAAAGCCAAAAAGATTAGACTGGCAAAGACTCAATGAACAAATAAACACATTAGAGTTTCTGAATATGATAAAAAAATATAGTTCACCTTTTTATGTCACTCAATACTTCAGCTTTTAGGAAATCCATTTTTATTATGGTATTATTACATAATAAATGTTTTTCTAAAATCCATATTAATTAAGAGAAATACATTTGTTCCTCAAACTGTAAATAAGACTTTTCCCCTAAAGACAAGTACATTAAATACCATGGTTTTCCATTAAACACTTTATTTGTTGAAATTATTTCAAACTCAAGTGATTTCATAAGTAAATGTGTTTTGAACATTTAAAAAAAAGAAATAAAGAGCACAGGTTTGGAATCACTTGGATCCAGTTTTGAATTCCAGGTCTGACATCTGTCAGTCTTAAGACCCTGGGAAGTTATTTAATGATTCTCATATTTGGTTTTCTTATTTGATCATCAGGAATAGGACTAATTTAAAAGTATGCTGTGAGGATTAAATAAGATAAATGATAAATAATAAATAGCTAATGTAATTATTAAATAATAAGATAAACTGAGCACCTTGCAGGTGGTAAGCATGTCTTGTAGAGGACCTGATACTTGCCTGGTGTAGTAATACATATTTATTGTATAAATGAACAAGGTCCTCCCTCCCATTCACCCTCCATCTGAACAAGTGATACCACTGAAATAAAGCTAGAATGAATCTTCAAATTTTAGCTATCTAAAGTATTAGGTTTTCCTAACACCTGAATAATATAAAAAAAAAAAAAACTCACACAATAATAATAATAATAATAACAACCACCACCAACATTGGGATGGTGGTCTAGAGCTTGCTTAGCTCTTTGCCTCCTGACTCTTGTGACACTAAATGGAATAGGCAGGCATTCAAACTAAAGAGCAACACAGCATTAGTGATTGTGAATGTCGACATACAGCGCCGTGGGTTATGGCTGTCAAAGAAGGGGTCATGCCCTTGTTACTTAAATCTCCAACAAGGCCTGCATCAGTTCATGGCTGCAGGGAACAAAATGGGGTGCAATTTAATGTTCATCTGGGCAACCATTCCTAAGGGGCTGGCACTACTGTTTGTTTGTAGTTCACAGTGTATTTAGGGCAGTGACATGACAGAGAAGGGGGACCAGGTTGTGCCCGGGAGGTTTCTACTCTCAGCCAAGATGTGCGCATGAATTTGAAACAACCGAGAGGGTGTTTCAGAGTTGCCTGCCAAAGAGTGGTGTCTTCTAATCTGGAGAGCAGCTGCTGGGCACAGGCATGCAACATAAACACACACACACACACACACAGACACACAGACACGCTCACAGAGACTATACCTGCCTCTACTTGTCTGCTCTCAGCAGATGGCCTCTTGCTTTTGGGTCGCCTCATCTCGCAGCCCAGTCCAATTAGACCTTTTCTTCCCTGGAGACTGGAAAGCTGTGGGGTGAGGATTTCGGCAAGGTCTCCTGTCTTCAGAGTATGAAGGGCACTGCCCGGCAAGGGAAGAGGGTTATATTTAGAGTTCGGGCCCAGTCAGTGTTGGGCTCCCCACTATTTCTCCTTTGCAGAACTGTCACTGGCCCCCGATTGCAAACTCTCCGTGGCTTTGAAGTCCACAAAATAAAAACTGAGAGGGGGCCCAAAAAGAGAAGAAGAAAACGGTGTTGGTCTCCAGACTCCACTATTGGATTTTGGCAGGGATGAGAAGAGAGAACGACCAAGTGTGATCAAGCGCAGGTATCTGCAAGGTAAGTTGTGTCCTTATTCTTGCTGAGAAGGGACTTTGAGGTTTTTCTGTGTTATCCAGCCGCTGGGAATTGCCAACTCTGCTCTCCAGAAGTAAGATCTTCTGAATATTATGCAAGAGGATGCAGTAAATCTCAGGTATGATTAAGAGATTATGAAGATGACTTTTAGGCTAAAATAAGTAAGAGCCACTTGCAAAAAAGAGGACTCTTTGGAGGGCAGGTAAGTTTTGCTAAAATTGGTAGGCATGAAAGAAAACCAAAATGAAATCTTAAATTACTATCCTCTTAAGAGTAAGATTAGTGGTCAAGATGGAAAAAAAAAAAAGAAAGAAAAAAGGGGGTGCAGGTTTGAGCATTTGAGTTTCCTTGTTAGTAGCATGACTTTGTAAGCTGATGTGGATGATCAAAACAGAATTTCAAAAATCATCACCATGTGATGAAATGGAGAATACTGGATATGCTAGCTTGGAGAGGAGGAATTCTCTTTGCATGGCAAGATTAGTAGAAGAAGAAATTAGCATCTTAGAGGCAACCAGATTGTATTCTTTTTTTTTCTTTGTTCACAGTTCTGTGACGCTAACATTTGATGGGGTGGGGGTAGCTAGAGAACAGAAGAGGCAGAGTTTTTGGAAGGTCCTGAGAGATAATTATCAAGAGCTTTTGCTGTCACTCATCCCAAAGAGCATGACTGGATATCCACAGGCACATCACATCTCAATGTAAATAAGAAATGATAATAGACTACTGCCAATTAATACCAGAGTAAGCGCTGCTCATTGTACTTACTAGGCAGGAGTATTATTCAATGTTTAGGGTGTCTGCATAGTTTTGTATATAGGAATTCCTTTTAACACAGACGTATGTTCAGTTAAAAATGCTTATAACATTCTCTTTTATTCCTAACAAATGATAATCATATCTTTCTCTTTTCAATATTGTGTAAATCTCAGAAAGCACTAGAAGAGTCCAGTACATATACTGCTTAAACACATGCACCACAGTTCATGTGTATTAGATTCACATAAAGGAGGGCATGGTGTAGTTTACTACTGAGAGTATTATTCAAATCATGGCAATGTTCCTCGAGTTGCAGTTGAAATGCCTTTCCTATGATGACACTTTCCAATTTATCAGTCCCTTAAAAAAATCCTATGTAAGTATCTTCCACAGCTATCAGTTGACACTATTACAAAACTCTTGTTATGCTTAATCAAAATTAGCACAAATACTGTAAGAGCTGTTTGTTATTCAAGTTTCCTGAAGGCAACAATAATCTGCATGAGCTATTTAGACTTCCTAAAAGCAAATGTTTTAATTAAGGGTAATGAAGACAGGTCTACACTATGAGAGTTTTCCAAAGTGATAAGGGTTTGGGTTCTTACAACCAGAGCAAAAACACTCCAAAAAAATTCTGGGTCAGAAAAGTACTGATTATTAAGAGCAGTGTGAAATCATTTTTAGAGTTTAGCACTTATTACCATCCATACATAATTGTATTTTTGCTTAAACTTTATTGAAGTAAAGAATTTTAGTCAAGAACTGGTCTTAGGTAGTAGCACTGTCACTACACGTATCTTACTGTGGATTCAACATGATGGTGCATTTGGTGAGGCACTGTTGTAGGAGATTGACACTATAATTTGCCGTAAGTTGAGCAGCTCCAAGGATGGGTAAAAACCCAAAGTAATGAATCCTGTGTTCATTTTGTTCAGAATACATTCTATACTATTATTTGTCTCAATTGAAAACAAAAAGTTCATTACTGAGGAAATACATATTTGCCTCTCTAATGTGTTGCATTAAAAAACAGTTAAAGAAAAAGTGTTAGTTGTATTTCCTTAGGTGAGAACTAGGGACTACCAGCATTTATTTACCATTAACTCTAAGCATGGACAATTTTTCTAAAAGGGGGAACATTTCTATAGTGAAGAGTTTGTTCATTTGCTCTTGGATGACTATGAGTGCCTACTCTGTGCTAGGCCTCAGGCAGGTTAGCTCGGATACAATAGCCAAAGAAACAATTATGGTCTCCATAGGCTGTGAGAGTAGGAATCTGCACAAAAATGCCACTCATTAGAGTTTTGAATCCGTATATTGTCCATGTTGTTTACCACAGTATTTCTATCATTCCTGTTTAAAAGTTAAGAACCAGAAATTTTTTCTCCTACTTTGAAAAGGGTTAGTTTCTACCTGCAAGATATGGGGACAATTCCAAGAGACCAACTCATCATTAAAAAACTAAGTTAACCAAGTTGGAAGATACATTTTAGTACAAATACTTGTGCCTTCTTTAAGGGATGTTGACATTTCCATCTACACTCTCGACAATAAAAGGCTCAAATGCCTTTTCTTCATATAAGTGACCAGCTGGGTCAGCTAGGATGTCCCCTAAGAAAGTCCTTGAATAGTATGAAGGAAATGGTAATGAAAATTTTGCTTTCAGTTAGGACAAATAATAGTATGGACTGTATTCCAATGGAAGTCCCTAAGTAAGATATTAGAACAAAATCTCTATTACAGCCTCTTAGAAATCAGTCAAATCTGATATGTTCAAGATGTTTCTGTCTGACACAGCCGATCGTAGGTCCCATGCTGAAAGAGTAGCAGTACTGTGCTTCTCACTTTGGTTGAGGAGACATCATAACAGCCTTAACTAAACAACAATGCCATTTACACCCATGAAATGTTTTACATTGTTCAGAGAACTCACATGTTGGTCACTCATTTGATTCTATGTGACAGGAAAAGCAAGTATGACCATTCTCTGCTTGGCAGATGGACAAACTAGGTTTTAGACATTTAAGAGATTAGCCCAAATACTTTTCTCTCTGATGAAGAGCCTCACAGAGTAATTTCTTATATGAAACACAAGAAAAATTTTGAATTTTCACAATAGCTATTTACAGCTTCTGCCTACTGTTTGAAGATGGTGTGGACAAATGGGAAACTGTCTAATAAGGGAGAGTGTCAGGAATCCCCTGTGACCCTTTCCCTGCCCTCACTTCCCTTCAAAGTCCTCACCCTTGAGTTCTTTCATCTTGCCCTTGAAAAAGCAGTTTCATTGCTAAAAGAGACATAAGCAACTGCCTTTTTCATTTTCTTTTTGGATAGAATAATGAAGTAGAATAGGGGGAAGTGAACTGGTTAACTCTGAATTTACTCCTAATACCATTGTAATGATGTAAAAATGATAATGAGTGATAAGAATGGAAAACATTATTACCTTTCATAACTTTAGAGAGTTTGGTGATTATTAAGGATTGGAGCAGTATTGTATGTTAGTATATTTGCAAAAGCAAATGGAATTTAAATTGCTGGTTAACGCTACCAGCTTAACAACAAAAATTGTCACGTCGGATCACAGCAATTGCCCACACAATCCAGACCCTGCTTCTTTCTGGTGGAAGCACAAGTGGGCCCTTGTGGAAAAGCAGTTTATTACGGGTAAGAGAGAAAACATCACAAGAAAAACTTCGTGGTGTGGGAAAATGGCAAGTGTGGTTGAGAGCTGTACACAGCTGAGCAGAGCAGTCTTGAGTGAATGGAGGCCTTTCTAATGGAATTAGAGAGTAAATTGATCTGTTGCTGACTAACATAGAAGGGTACCAGTGTGTAGGGGACCAGACATAGTTCTGTCTGTTATTAGCTATGACCAAACATATGCAACAATACTTCACTTCCTTTCATATTCTTCCTGGAATTTTTTTTCTGTGTCCATTTAAAATTTGTTGAAATTCTTTGCCTGGAGACTTTTTGCTACTTTTCTTTCTTGCTTATGGTTTGGAATGGATGTCAGATCTTCAGGATGGATCTAGGGACAATTCCTTGGCTAGAAAACTAGAATTCAGAGGAGGATACCAAGTGGATAAAGCAAAGGCTGCCTCTGTGCCTCCCCTCAGAGCTGCTGCGCCTGGCCCTGAAACAGAAAGAGACAGAGGCAGCTGCCTCTGAGCCATGTAATTAGACTGCCAGGATGTGACTGGGGACACTGTGGACTCCTTGTTTCACCTGCTCCTAACAACTCCACATGAAGCTATTTTAAGAACTTTTGCATTTGACCAGGGAGCATGTGGGGTTAAGCCTTATGTTTTCCACTTTGGTTTTAGATTCTTAGCAGGTGCAGTCAGCTCACATTTTTAAAAAAACTTATTGTATTTCCTTAGAATCAAAGCATAAATAATTTCATATTAAGGGTGATAAAGATGGAGACTTGTTTCTTAAATACAACGAAAAGTATTTAGAATTTGGTTTGAAAATGTCTCTCATTTTCCATTATAATTTGTGTTTGGCAAAATTTTAGTGAAAAACACAGAAGAATAAATAAAATCATTTGGCTTCTGTTAGGTATTTGTGCTAGTGTCCATTAATCTTCCCCTATTCTTTACTTACTGTACTGGGCATTTGGCTGCCAAAGAGGCCACTGTATATTAAGGACATTTGGAATTGTCTAATAATATCAATCTGTGATTAATTATTTGAACTTTTACAATTAGAGAAATGTCTCTAAGAGTCACTTGACTTTCTGAAGGTACATAAAGTTGAACGTAAAAGTGATAGTGATACAAACGACAAAATCCTTGTAATAATGTTTTAAGCTAAGTATCAGCAAATTCCTTCAAAACATATATGTCTTCCCATGCTTGTTGAAACTCTATCCCTAGTGATCTACCCATGCATCCAAATCAGACTTGTCCTTTCATTTCAAAAGATGTTTGTACTGTTTAGGAGATTCAGCAAAGCAGGGTGCTTGGATCCAACTCTAGAAAAATAAAGGAGATTTCCAGGCATACCTGGGATGCAGGACTCTCCCAGGAAAAATGGGACAGTGGGTCATCCTAAAAGGAGGAGGCCAAAAATCTAAAATGATCCAATTACAGAGGTTTGTTGCTGTAAAGGAATAGGGTATATGAAACTAGGACCCAACCTGGAGTACACAGGGCAGGTTCCTTGATAGGGAAATACAAGGAGAGGGAACTGGTCAGAGAGTTGTCTATTTATGGACTTTCACCCTTCCTGACACAAGAGAAGATCTGAGGTCATAATAACAAACTGTCATCTTGAAGCCTGGGAAATAGCACAGATGACTGGCCCAGAGTCTCACTGAACATAACTCAAACTGAGAATCCCGGATTACAGAGGTATTCTATTGTTGTATCTTTTATTTAAAACAAGGCCAAGATGAATACTTAAACCAATTAAAGGAAAACCAGGACATAAATTATACAAGTCCACTGAGTTCTTGCTCCTCAAAGTTTGGTTGGCAGAACAGGGACGCTGGCAACACTTGGGAGTATGCTGAAATGCAGAATCTCAGGTTCTGCTCTAGAATCAAATCTGCATTTTGAGAAGGCCTCCTACATAAATTAGAGTTTAGTAGTAACACATTAAATCTGTGCTTTCCAACTACCTGTAACACTGGACAAGTTGTGTTAATTCATCACTGACTGCAATAAAAATTAATCACAAGAATAATGATCGTATGCTGAGATGTTGCAGCTACATAAAACTGTTATAAAAGTTGCTAAAGGCCGAATGTTTTCTCTGATATGCAGATGCTAATTCACAATAAATGGGGGTTAAGGAAGAATAGAGTTACTTTAGATTAGGTAGAAGGGAGTGAAGTGAGGGGAGGGGGTATGAGGGTAGGAAGGATAGGAGAATGAATCAGACATTATTACCCTATGTATACACCCAACTATGTGACCTGTGGGATTCTACATCATGTACAACCAGAAGAATGAGAAATTATACTTCATCTATGTATGATGTGCCAAACTGCACTCTACTGTCATGTATAACTAATTAGAACAAATTTTTAAAAGCTGCTAAATGTTTAATTTCTATTATATCTCGCAGCAGATTAGTAGCTGTTTACAGACTAGGGAGCAACAGACCACAACCTGAGTAGCACTAAGTGATGCTGACTGCATTAAGTGATGTTAGAATCCTCAGACATAATAATTATATTAAGTGATATTAGCAGTCTCAAAACTGATAACAGCAGCCTCACAACTGTTGGGAAATACCTCAAGAGCTCAATGACTACTGTGCACACAGTTATCTTTACTTGATCAAGATGACCAAGTAAAATGAGTCACATTTAAGTCTGGAGACAAAAGAAAACCACACTTTGTAGGGAAGCCTTCTCCATAACAGAAAAAATCTCACTAAATATTGATCAAAGACATTGATATTGGAGGGGACAGGGACATAAGACCATATCTGAGTTGTAAAAGTGAGAAAGGGCAAATTTTGTTAGTATGGAATATGCAGAAATTGTTTACTTTTTTCTTTTTGAAGGGGAGGAGTGAGAAAATGGAAATGCAGGGTGTGAAATGTTGTAGTGCCAGTATTCTAGTTCCTAAAGCTACCAGGCATCTATTTGTGAATTGATTCTGGGGGCTGGATCTATTTCAGATGATATTTCCTACGATTTCCTCTTAATACAAAGGCAAATATGAAAGTGGGTCTGGTGCAGAAGTTCTGAAAACCAAAACCAAGACTCCAGATTTTTGGATACTCTATTGTTGTATATTTTATTTAAGATAGTGTGATCTTCAATCATTAACTTAACTTCAAATTCTTAAGTTCCTAAACCACAAAATGAAGACAGTAATAATTCCTGTTTTTTTAGAAGCAGTAAGTGAGAAATTTAAGATATTAAGCATATAAGTACTCAGTAATCAGGAACTATCATCATCATTATTCATACAGAAAACCTGTACCATGATGCTATGGATTGGTCTTAAAAAATTCAGTCTCGGGGCTGGGGAGATAGCTAAGTCGGTAGAGTACTTGTCTTGTAAGCACAAGGCCCTGGGTTCGATCCCCAGCACCAAAAAAAAAAAAAAAAAAAAAAAAAAAAAAAAAAGAAAAAAAAGAAAAATTCAGTCTCAAAAATGTGGCATGCCAGGCTCTTCTGAGAAGCTGACAATATTACAGGACACAGAATACAAACACAAAACTAGGGATTCCCTGAACCAAATGAAGAAGCCTTGGGCTAGAGATTCATCTAGAAGTTAAGAGAATTGCTATTTGAATGATGTTTTCTTTGGGACCCTATGTTATGAATCACTGATTGAGACATTATACATCCAGACATATATGAATTTAAAACACCAAATTTTTTGTTTTGGGCATGAAGAAAATCCCCAGAAAGCTGACTATTAAAAGCAAACTAGAAATTTCCTTGACTGAATGTTAAAGAAGTAGAAATACCCTTGAACCTTCCCTGAGATTCTCTGGTCTTATGCAAGTAACTATTATTATTATTACTTTTTGCAATTCTCTTACTCTTCTACCATAAAATTTAATTCATATAATGAAAGTTCCATACTGAAGAAAGTGATGATTTATGGCCCCAAGACCCAGAGGGTTCTGAGAGACAATAAAAATTCTAAACGTGTTCAAATTATTCCAGAATGGGAAACGATTCTTCCTGTCTAGCAGTAATTATTTATGTAACACTACCTTGGGAGAATGTTAACAGTAGAGCATTAAATTACTCCTTTTAAAACAAGACACTTTCACAGAGTTTTATTTTGTTCTTTTCTAATTTGGAAAGACAGCATTTGTACACACAAGATAGCAAGTTTTATTATTCTATCGTTAAGTGGTTGGGTCAGGTTTCAGAAAGACTGTGCTGATGCATTAAATACCTGCCAAATGTGTGGAAGGAAAGCTCCGGTTCAAATCATAACACAGTTGTGGATCCACTGCTCTCTAAGTAAGCAAAGTGACCAGGAAATTCCACTACCAACAAAGTGTCAAGAGAGGCCAGCATGCCTGCCGAAGGGAGGAAACTTCAGTTTACTTCAAATCCACATGTACTTAGTCGTTTTCCCAGATGGTATCATAAAACTGCAATCATGACCTAAATAATCCAGTTATTTCAGCACATAATTCTGTTATTATGTCCCCATCTACATCTGGATAGTTCATTTGTATAAGGCAATTTCAGTTGAAAAGAGAACTCAAAAATCCAGCTAGGTCTGGTGGAACTAATCTGCATATAAAACAAGGATTTTTTTTTAACGCTATGGAAGAATATAAAGATTTTCACCTGCACTCACAGCACTAAAACAGTAGTTCAGTTTCAATGGGTAGCTGCAAACTTCAGTCTCTTCCCTAAGTCACAAAATTCACAAGTGTTCGATCAGAGTTAGATCAAATACACAGTGGCAAAATTCCAGTCATCATTTTAATAGGACTCATAAATTTCTTTATTTTTTAATTTGTTCTTTTTAGATATACACAACAGAATGTATTTTGACTTATACACACATGGAGTACAACTTATTCTAATTAGGATCTCATTCTTGTGGTTGTACATGATGTGGAGTTTCATTGGTGGTGTGTTCACATATGAACGTAGGAAAGTTATGTCTGATTCATTTTACTGTCTTTCCTATTCTCATCTCCCATCCCTTCCCTTCATTGCCTTTTGTCTAATCCACTGAACTTCTATTCTTCCTTCCCCCTCCCTTACTATGTGTTAGCATCCACATATCAAAGAGAATATTCAGCCTTTGTTTTTTCAGGAATTGGCTTATTTCACTTAGCATGATAGTCTCCAGATCCATCCATTTACTGGCAAATGTCATAAAGCCATTTTTTTTATGGGTAATATTCCATTGTGTACATATACCACACCTTCTTGATCTATTCATCTGTTGAAGGGCATGTAGGTTGGTTCTATAGCTTAGCTATTGTGAACTGAGCTACTATAAACATTGATGTGGCTGTCATTTAAGTATGCTGATTTTAAGTTCTTTGGGTATAGGCCAAGGAGTGGGATAACTGGGTAAAATGGTGGTTCCATTCCAAGTTTTCTGAGGAATCTTCATACTACTTTCCAGAGTGGTTGCACAAATTTGCATTCCCACCAGCAATGTAGGAACTCATACATTTCTATAGTTCGCCCTACTGATCAGAAAAATTTTTTTCTTAGAGTTTCTTTAAGTACACTTCTTCTGTCTTATTAATTTTCATCAGGTCTTTCTTTTTAAAGCAGCAAAATAACTTCTGACATATTTTTCTCAACATATGACAATATACATTAGAATCAGACTATTAGATTGGGATGAGCAGAACACCCAATCAGAAACCACCTTAACATATCAGATGTGGTCTTACTCATCTAAGGATTCAAAAGGAAGCTTGTATTCTCAGTAGTAGGAAGGTAAGCAACATCTGACCCAGGTAAGGGTGCAGGTGTTTGGATTCTGAAACCCTCCTTAGGGACAATCACAGAAAACGATACCACATGCAGACATTTTTCCCCCCAACTAAAAAATCATTGTATAGTCCTCAACCATTCTTTGGGTAAAAGAGTCAGTGTGGGGTTTCTGGTGAAGTGGTCTGACAGATAGTTTCAGATCCTTTGCTGCCATTTTCCCTTTCTCCACTAGAATCCTTCTTGCCCTAGAGGTCATACTGTATATTGCATAATCCTGCGATAAATAAATTTGGCCAGATGGGAGGATTCTTGGAACAGATCCAGATTAGCCTACATACAGAATCAGTCAATTCTAAGCTATTCTGGAAAACAAATGAACTTTCACAAAGTCTGACGCTATCACCTGCCAAGTGTATATCTCTGGTGAGTTTGGCAGTCCAGAAGCTTGTATCTCTGCAGTTTGAGTGTACTGATTAGTTTCTTCATCTTTCTAATGAACCAATCTCTTCTGATTTACTGATGTGGTATCTGAGTCTGATAAGTTTATTAATCCCAGTTAACCACTGACAGCGATTTCATAATTTCTGCATATCTTTTGCATAGCACATGTGGATATTTTATCTAATCTTAATCCCTAACAGGTCTATTCTGACTGCTTTGGTTTCTAGACTCTTAAGCACAAATCCGTCCCTACTACTTGATGGGCAGAAGCTACATGAAAATGAATGACTTTCAAGATGATGTGTCTAGGTTTGCAGCGAAAACAGTAAGATTATTGACTAATATATATTTTTTATTTTATTTTTGATGAAAGGAGAGGTTACAAACTACTTTCCAAAAATGAATTGCATCCTACGAGGGTGAAAATCCTGATACTGATACAGGCCACGTGGAAAAGGGAGAGTGAGAACAGTAGTGAGGATGGGCTTCTGAAAAGCTAACCAATCTTCTAAAATATCTCCTGGGATTGAGTTCCCTTGACCTAGCAGTTGTTTTTCATTTTTACTTTCAGAAATACCTTTGTGTAAGGGATTAATGACCCTCCTGCTGCCCATTAACTCAGACTGTCATTAATCTCCAGGAAATACCTTGTCAGTACTACTTAAACAGTACATGAAAAATGCTAAGTTTTAGGTTAAAACTGGTTAATCTCACATCCCTTTAACTACCCTGTTCAATGATTACTAAACCTTCCTGAAGTCTCTTTTGCCCTGGAATTAGTTAACAGTTCAAGTATATCCTTAATTGTAAGCTGTGAAATTGTTAGATATGAACTCTAACCCACCAAAAAGAAATGCTTTCCTGGAAGGTGAATTGATTTTTATTTTTTTTAAACCATGCATCAAAACAGCTATCAGTGGTCTACAATTCTATAAATCATATGTGTTTCATGAAATTGGGAACTGAATGATACCACTCCAACATCATAGCATTGGCCAGCTTCAATTATATGTTATTTCAATTATAGGCTATTTCAATTTTATTTTTTTGGAAAGATTACATTATCTACTAAACAGTCCTTGTAAATAGGTTAGGAAAATTGACATCGGCATACACATCTGTATGGTCTTACAAGAATGTTTATGAAATTTTCATACCATTCATTGACACTCTTTCCAAGAAAAGGGTAAGAGAACAACAGAGCTATGAAAAACAACTTGTAAGTGAAGAGTCCTATAAACATAAATTGTACCATGAGAAAAAAGTGAAATAAACACTGACATTTTAACAAAATATCAGAACAAAAGCACGGGCTAAGTTCTGAGTGTTACAGAGAAGAAACTATAGAAGTAGAAAAACATGGAACAAACAAGCCTGTAAGTGATTGGAGAGTGAACCAGCTAAGCTGAAAGCAGTTCTGGGTCCACTGGTGGAATAAGGGAAAACAATAGAGGAGACTGTTCCTATGTTTTTTTCTTGCATTTCTCTTTCACCTGACGAAAACGAACAAGCTGAGGGCCTTGGTGCAAATCACCAAACAACAGTGCCAAATTCACCACCACTCCTGCACAGTGGGAAACGCCCTCAACCCTAACATTTGAGTTCCTGGCCCAAAGGAGGCCCTGGTTGGCTGGCTTTGTACTAGATTCTTCTCTGCTTTGGTCACTGTCCTCAGGGTCTTGAGATCACAGGCCTGTGCTCCAAGTCATTGTTCTTTAAACAAAGTTGTGAACTGCTAACAGTTTCATTTAAAAGTTTATGAAATGGTAACCACATTGCTACATCTCTCTGGAGTATCTCAAACAAAATGTGGTTCAAATTTCTTGTTAAAGAAAGAGCAGTTCAGAGTTCTTGAACAAACAAATAAAGACAATTGATGCAGTTAACGGGCTTCGTGTGACCACAGCTATGTCATCTTGGCCCTGTTTCTTGCTTCAGGCAGAGGTCAGGGTGAGGCATCCAGTGAAGGCGCCTTCAGCCAGTCCATCCAATACTTTGCTGAGCAGGCTTCTTTGCAGCCTCCACCTGGCAACTTGTGTGACTGGTGGTGGGAGAGTGGGGAGAGGGAGGCTCCTCTTATAGCTTGCTCTCTCCAACCTGAACACTTGCAGGCAGCAGTTATCTTCATTTAAGGGAAATGAGAAGTCATCTCTCCTCAGAGTATGACTAGGAACACAAATTTAGTGATGTGGTCTCTGCGCCTCTAAGGAAAGGGGTGAAAGTGGATGTGTCTATTAATTGAGAACCTCTGCATTAATGCAGACGATGAAACATCTAGGAATCATGGTAGAAACATGCACATGATCCTTTAGTAATAAGGCTGATCTTCATATCCACATCAGTTGTTTACTGGTAATGCTGCCAACACAAGGGGTACAGACTCTTTAGTATAACACAGACAGATCCATCTTAATGCAACAATTTGTTCTTTGAACAAATACATTTATTGCAAAGCCAGTCATGCCAAACCCACGTTTTCCTGTTTGAAATCCCCAGGGGGCAATGTGTAACAGCCTCTAGAGTGACCATTCTGAAGCTTCTAGCACAGCCGTGCCATGAGCACTTCCCTGTTCCAACTTTGTCCCTTTAAGGCCCATTCCTCTTTTTTGCTCAACACTAAGAATGTTGAGCAACCAATGAGTCAAGATTGAGGAACAAACCCCTCAAGACTAGATTTTCAGTTACACATAAGGCCTCACACTTATGAGGATATTTTGCAAAAATTAAAATGTTTATCTTGTCACTGGTTCCACGAGTGTTTCTGGCTGACTCTCACCATTACCTCCAGTCCAGCTGCCATTCTAAGCTGCTGCTTTCTTCATGGTTTGAATGGGCTCCTCTTAAAGGGCACTATTCTGCTATGCAGTGAGATTTCAAATCAACAGTTTCCTTTAAAAGACACCTGGCTTAGGATCATAGAGTGCACAGGAACATGTAAAATTCGAGGAAGGTATTTGGCAAAATCAGATCTGTGTACCCACTGTTAGTTGCCTGCTTCATTTTTATAGCACTCAGCATCCCAAGCTTCAACTGCACACATTTTCCTCCTCTACTGGCACCTGTAGGGCCATGAGAAGAGAGCATTACGTTGCTTTTTCCTTTGAATTGCTCTTGCCAATCGGCTCCGCCCTGGCAGAGTTTGGCAGTAGATGGAAGGCTATTTTTGATGAGAGGACTTGGCAACATTACCTAAACAGAAAAGCTGTCTCCTACACATTCAAGGCATTACAAAAACACTTTTAGTATAATTTAGTCCTTGATTGCTGAGGACAGAGAAAGCTGCCTTTGCAAATTATCATCTTTGGTAACTAAGTAAAGAGCTAACAAATCCAGGATGAACATTGTCATTGGGCTTGTGTATTTAAACACAAAGTGGCTACTGAAATGCAAATGTAACACTCTTGGACAGTAGTCAGTAGCTACTGGTAAAAGTGTGTGCTTCTCACCATAGTCTAGCAAGAACTCCACTTCTTATCACCCCACTCCAGAGGCCCCAAGTACAAAGTGGCCAATGAACCCTAAAACCATTGGGCTCCCACCTTACATGCAAGTGAGATATCAGGGCCATTCTATACTTCCTTCTCTGCTCTCCATGTACTGGGGTTACATGGCTGACCACTAACATCTCAGCGAGCTAAGCCTTAGCTGACCACAACAGCAAGAACAGAAAAGCCAGGAGAGGTTGATCCTCCTCACTTACTGCCTGGGGGAACCCTCTCAAAAGACTAGGTGCTTGGATGCTTCTCCACCTGAGCCTGCAGCAAGACAATCACTACTTGTGAGGCCAGGACTCTCTCAAGGATCTCAGTGATGCTGGTTTTCACAGCCTTGGCACTCACATCCATCAGCAAAACCCCAGCCCCTCAAGTCAGTAGTTCTTCTGCTTACTGGATTTTCAGTCTTTTATTAACTGTGCACTTCAATTTCAGATTCATTCCTTCCTCTCCCTTCCAAGTCCTTCCCAGAATGTTCTCTGAATCCCTTTGAAGGCAAGTAGAACAATGCAAAAGCACAGCTTGGCAGTCAGGCAGATCTGGGTCCAAGGAGCCTAACGTGAACTTGCTGCGTGACCCTAAATAATGCACACAGCCTGACTGTATTCTTTGACCTTAACTGTAAAATCCAGATAACAGTAATTACTTGGTAAGGTCTTGTGAGAATTAAATTTTTAAAACAGCTTGGTACAGTAACTGGAACATTTTAGGTGCTCCACAAATGACAGATATTGCTATTACTGAAACACGCGTCCTTGCCCTTCCCAGACTCATTCTTTCATCCCCTGTTCCATCTTTGGTACAATTCTTCCCCCTAGACGAACAAAACCTCAGTCTTTTACGAGGAGATAACCAATGCATCTAGAGCCCAAGTTCCAAGACCATGTGGGCAGTATTCTCCCAGTCCAGCAGGCTGCTTCTAGACCCTTCTTTTCCATCCTCCTATCAAAGCCGCTCCTCTCTCAAGGATCAGGCCAACTACCCATGCCACACTTGTCCACTCCCCAATTCTGCCACCTACTGGCTTTCCCCATCATTGTACCTTTTTAAATAAGAGCTCTGACAACTAAACCACACTCCCTCCCCCAACCCCGCCCCAAATCCTTCCACATTGTGGGTGGTCTCACCTTAAACACTCATGGTCTTTACAAGATTGTGGCTTTAAAATTTCTTGACTCCAGAGCTCTCTGCCCATTCTACTTCAGCAACCCAGTTCCATAGCTACCTCTGGAAAGTTCTACCTCTGCACAATTATGATATCTTACTGTACTTAAGTGGTTCACACGTCTGTCTCTCCTTGGTAAATAGTTATGTCTCTACAGCTAGAGACTGTATCTTATTTGACTTTTTATCCTTATACTGAGGACAGAGTCTGATGTACAGTGGGTATTTAATAAGGACTTATGGAATAACACGGTAGTTTTGTATAGCTTCATAACACTTAAAATATGCTCCTCTATTCATTATCTTACAACAGCATCATCTCAGGCAGGTAGAAACATGATTGCAATTCCCCTTGTAAATATGGAAACAAGGCTTAGGAAAGCTAAGTGACTTACTTCAGGTGACATAGTTAAGTACTCTGAGGACCTATATTATAGATCACCTAGAAGTCCACTGGGCTTCTTCTATCATCCTAGCTACAAAAACTGTCCTGCTCTTCCTCTGTCTTCCTTACCCTTGTATACTTGTTTCTTATGAAAATCTTAAAAGAAAATTTTGAAAGATAATCAGCTTATCATCTTATGCACCTATGAATAGTTCCGAGAGGATTATGCATCTCCATGCTCCCAAGGATACCCTGTTATCAGAGTATGTGTTAAACTTTCAGTGCCTTCTCCTTATTCCTTTTGGATTTTTGTTTTTACAGTTCTGGGGACTGAACCCAGGGCCCTGAACTAGGCAAATGTTCTACCATGAGCCACATTCTCAGTCCTCACAGTAATGTCTTAAAAAAACAATGTAATATTTGGCTGCCCTCAGTGTTAGCACTAAGATGATAAGTATTCAGTCTATTACCCACATTAAGCAGAGTGCAAAAGTGAAAATACAGAAACTCAATCTTGTGTTCTCTGATTAATTCAATCTTGGATTTAAGCTTTTTGATAAAATCTACAGGATGAGAGTTCAAAATTCCTCTGGGTTACCAGTGAAAATGATCCCTGGCAGAAATCTGAAAAATCCCTTTTAATATATACAGAATTTTGCAACTGGTAGAGAAAAAAAAAAAAAAGAAAAAAAAGAAAAAAAAAAAAAAAGCTTCCTGCTTCACACTACTCTGTATCCCATATGTGGCTGAATATAGCACAATCTTAACTAGAATCTCATGTACAATCCTAAACTAAAAACTATCTATTTCAGGCAATGAAAAGTCTTTCTTATCATCTGTGATCTTTAAAATGTTTTCCTACTTTAAGGAAGTCATTTTCAAAAAGAGATTCCAGCTAATGATTTGTTTCCATGGTAAATGTCTATCCATGTATGGTGATGATTTTTGTGAAATTAAGTGTCCTTCAGTCAGGCACTACTGTGTTGAACAATGAGGGGTACAAAGCCTCTGGGCTGTAGGTGGTTGTGAAAAGAATAATTTTAGAGGCGGAAAAGTTTATTTGGGGATCACGGTTTCAGAGGTCTCAGTCTATAGACAGCTGACTCCGTTGCTCTGTCCTTCTGAGGTATGGCATCAGGTGGAAGAGCGTGGTGGAGGAAAGTGGCTCAGGACATGGCTACCAGGAAGCAGAGAAAGAGGTTGCTACGCTTACCAGGGACAAAACATATACCTCAAAGGCTTGCCCCTAGCGACCCACCTCCTCTAGCCACACCCTACCTGCCTACTGTTACCATCCAGTTAATCTATTCAAGTGGATTAATGCACTGATCAGGCTAAGGTTCTCATAACTCAATCAGTTTACCTCTGAAATTTCTTGCACTGTCTCACACATAAGTTTTTTTGGGACACCTCATATCTGAACCATAACAATATCTATTGATCTGAACCATAACAATATCTATTGACAGCAAGAACCAAAGTGCAGCTGTGAATAATAAAAATAAAATTATGAGAGTCAATAATGGTGAACACTTACTGATTGCTATATGCCAAGTACTATGCTGAATACTTTAATATACTGATTTATTTAATCCAAAGAATTCATGAGGGATAGTACTGTAATTACTATGTTACACACAAGGAAACTTAGCCTAAGAGACATTCAGTAATGTGCCTAAGGTCAAGGAACTAGTTAAGTAGTGGAATTGGGATTCAAATACAAGACTCTGACTCTAAAACACAATGCTTCCTTTTACTCTATCTCTTTCTATATCATCACCTACACAAGTATTACTTTATTTTTCTTACCTAAGTCTGTGTGAATCTGCTAACTTCAGGAGGGACTCACTTGGGGCATTTGGCTAGCTGTGTTCTAATCAACAGGGAGGAGGTCAGTGGCTTGGCGTAACTACAGCACAGAGTCAAGAAGTCAATCGCTATGGGATGGCAGCTCACACCTGTAACCCAAAGACTTGAGAGGCTGAGACAGTTCCAGGCCAGTCTCAGCAACTTAGAGGGACCCTGTCTCAAAATAAAAAATAAAAAGCACTGGGGATACAGTGCCCCTGGGTTCAATCCCCAGTACCATAAAACTACAAAACAAAACAAGATGCTCACCTATGGTTTTATTGCTCTCTGATTTTATTAGATTTTTCAAATAACAATGCAGCATGTACCATTCTCATGGCTGGTTAAACATTAAAAAATAGTGGAAAGTCCATTGTTGACAAAATTTTAAAAAATCAATGAAAAGCTTCTACTCAGTAAAAATATTATGAAAAGTTATTCAGATGCAGTTTCTGCTCTGCCACAGTCTACCCACCACTGCTCCGCTCTCCCATCAAAGGTCTAAAAGCAATGAGTATATCTGATCTCAGAATGGAATCCCCAAAAATGATAAGCCAAATCAAACCTTTTTTTTTCATAAGTTGATTATCACAGTTACTTGGTTATAATGGCATAAAGCTGACTAATGTACGTAAATCACATTTTCTTTATTCACTTATTCATTGATAGACACATAAATTGATTTCATATCTTGGCTATTGTGAAAAGTTCTGCAATAAATATGAGAATGTAAACAACCAAACAAAAAAGCTATGCAGAAAAAAAAAAGCAATAAAGTAATGGCAACTTAGAAGGTAATAAGTACCCTAGTTATTATGTTGAAATGTAGACCCTGTCATAGTTTAGGAAAAATTTAAAAACTGAGTAAGTCTTCATGATATTTGCTAATACCCAAGAATATGCAAATCCAGAACAAATTCTTAGAGTCAATTAAAAATGATGTTGAAAGTAAATAATGTAGATGTTCATGACATATGTGTTCATAAAAAATGGGTTTGAAACTGAGTGTAATCTCACTTTTAGATGTAAATTCAACAAGTATGTACAGAACTGGTATACTGAAAACTACAAAATACTTAGGAAAGACATTGAAAATTCAGAAATGGGCAGTTACACTGTGTTTGTGGATTGGAATACTTAATATACCAAATGTGTAGATTTATTTCAAATTGATAGACAGGTACAATGCAATTCCAACCAAAACCTCAGTAGGATTTTTGGTAGGTACAGAGAGATTAACTCTAAAATTTATATGAAAATACAAAAGAATTAAATAGCTAACCATGTAGAAAAGAATAAAACACTGGAAGGAATCAGGGTACCTGGTTTCAATATATACTGCTATAATAATCAGTAATCAAGACTGTTGGTATTGGTGTAGGGATAGCTACGCAGATCAACAAAACTGAACAGAGAACCCCAAAACAGACCCAGGCAACTATATTTAACATTTTTTTTGACAATGGTGCAAAAACAACTCAGCCAAAAGAAGACAACATTTCAATAAACCATGATGGAACAAGCAGATATTCACAGATTAAAAAAAAGAACCTCAACCCAAGTCTACCATCCTACACAAAAACACACTCAAAATGGATCATGGGTAAGTGTTAAATGTAAAACTGTAAAATTCTTAGAAGAAAAATTAAGAGAAAACCTTTGGGGATTAGGGCTAGGCAGAGTTCCCATACTTACCACCAGAAGTATGATCCATAAAAAGAAAAATTGATCAATTGGACTGTACCCAGATGAAAAAATGTTTGCTTTGCATAAGCTTCTAATATAAGAATGAAAAGAAATCTTGATATTGGAAGCAAATATTTCTTAAATTGACATCTGTTAAAGGACAACTACCTAGGATATATAAGGAACCCTCTAAACATAATAGTAAAAAAAAAAAAAAAAAATCAAACAATCCAAATGGAAAGTGGACAAAAGACATGAACAGACATTTCACCACAGTGGACACACATAAGAAATAAGCATGTAAAAAGATGTTTCACATCATTAACCATTAGAGCAATGAAAATTAAAACCAAAATGAGAAATCATTACATACCAGAATGACTAAAATTAGATTTTTTTGCATAAGAATGAGAAGATAGGTGTCATAATGTTATTTCTAGCTAGTAATGAATGAGTGACTTTTACTTTCTTCATTTGGATTATCTGGCTCTTTCTAAAATGAACAGATATTCTTTTGGTAGTTAAAAGTTAAGGAAGACATCAGCTATAATCAAATTTAAACTATTGACATAAGCAGCCCGACTCAGAATATTTGATATTTTAGGCCAGTAATCCTTGTTTTGACTCTGATTTTTAAGGGTTCAAAGGATTAAGTGCATAGAATGTATTTAAAATGAGCTATCTTTTTCTTCTTAAACCCCACACTTTTTTTTTTTTTCCATTTTTGTATTCTACTTCTTAAGTTATCCAGTAACCTCTAAACTCTCAACGCGCTTATGAAATCCACAGATTGCCAATTTATGAGCTCTTTGGCATCGGGGTAAATCCATATATAGAGAAAGTTAAGTATATCCAGGAGAATATCACATTTATGGAGAGCCAAATGGAGTGGGATTTGACCAGAAAGTTCCAGCAGTTACACTTGGAGAGACTGTATCTCATGAGAAAAATGGAACTATGATTCTAATACAGATGTAAGAGATTTTTCTCATCCTTAGTCACTTAATTCTATACCATTGTCTTGGAGTACACAAATTTCCTGGAATATAAAACACGTTAGTTTTGGAAATACTACTGGTTTTAGGGATGCAGGCTTTAATCAAAATATATTCAGACAGCATGTTAACTATTTCATTCAGTTAATTCTTATTTAATCACATTATCAAATATTCACTCTTTTCTACTTCCTATTAATAAAAACTCATGATGAAAAGTTCTAGATCCAACTTAAAAATGTATGAGGAAGACAAATTTTCTAAGTTCTTTTGGAAGTACACTGTTGAAGTCTACTATTTACTACAACCTAATGAGGTAGACAGTAATATCTTTATCCTTGTTTTACAGATGTGGCACATTTAAATAAGGTCCAAAGAGGTCAAGCAACTTGTTCTAGAACACAAAGCCAACAGAGGTCAGGATTAAGATCCCAACCTGAAGAATCTGGCTGCAGAATCTGTACTCTTAACCACCATGTTATACTGTTTTTGAACTTTCCATTAATATTTACCTAGGCCTGACATGGAGTCAGAGCAAGGTGTGTCTGAATCATGAGAGGAGATACCCAGCAAAGAATTCTGACTTATGACAGAAATAGAAGTTGCAGGTGCTTATGTGGGTTCAAATGCCAGGATTATCTAGAAAAATTAAGGGGTGAGTATGTTTATTAAACTTAAGTCAGGCACTTCAGTTAGAACAGGGCTGTATTTCTAGAGACAATAATTAATAATGCTTACTATTTTGGAAAATGGTAGAAGTGAAGCCTTAAATAGTCATCTTTAAAACTGGGTGCTCTTCCCTTGTTTCGTCATTTCTTATACTGCTTCTTCCCTTACAAAACATGAGGTCTTTCCAATAAGATTACACAAGTTCTTTTACTAAAGCATTTTGGTTTGGGGGAAGAGGGTAGACACACACCCTTAAAGAGAGGGTTCCAAGAATAACATTTTCAAAGTGATCTTGGGTTAACATTACTCATAAGGCCAAGTTGCTTTGCGAGTTTTTAACCTCTGCACTAAGTTCAAGTTTTCTTAAAATATACTTGAGACTACATGGGGTGGAACGAAGCAGGCAAGCTCTGGCGAGGACAGGTGACACCATGTTCCCGGGTGGGCCTCCCGTCAGCCCTGGCACACCTGTGCTGAGCTCCCGGGAGAGTCGTGGTCAGTCACTGTACAGTTCCACCGAAGCTTCTGGTTGGGATTTGGATGGTTAAGTATGAAGAACGTGTTCTTCCCTCTGACTCTCAGAGTGAGGCAAGGTCAAAAGCAACAGGAACTACCAGAGAGCACATGCCTACAAGCCCAGGAAGGTCTGCCTGGCTTTAGACAGACAGACAAAGAGCCCATCTAGGGATAAGCCCTGGGCAAGTTGCATATCTGAATGGCCTTGTCTTGCCCCAAAGTCCAAGATTCAGGAACTCTGAGGTGGAATTGCTTTCTCTAAATTTATTAGCGAATGTCATAAGGTAGAGGAATAACCTCTTCTCTGAAAAACCACGATCAGCCTGACTGATCCCCAAGCTTGCAATCCCAGTTGCACTTTTCCAAAAGGTGTTTTTAATTATTTTCAGTGAGCTAATGTTCCCTTGACTATCTTAAAGACTCAGAAGAGCAGGACAATTAAATTTGAATCTAAAAAAAAAAAAAAAAAAAAAAAAAAAACAAAAGCAAACAGCTGCACTGCAGACCCACGCAGACGAGGCCTTCGGCCTTATTAGAAGTGGCACTCACTGATGGTATTTCACAGTCCAGGAAGCAACTGCCCTGGAGCAAGCCCTCCACAGAGGAGCTCAAAGCAGGCAGCCACAGACAGAACAGTGCAGCAGTAAGCTCAGAGAAAATGTGAACAAGGTTTCCTGTGCCTACATGTGCACTGACTTAGCAGAGAAGCTGGCTGGTTTTGGGGTGAGGTGCAATAGGGAAGACAGTGTATAACTTCCACCCTCCTTGAATTTTGTTTAGAACTGGAGGAGGCCTTAGTGATGATCTAATTCAATTCCCACATTTCACAGTCGAGGAAACATAAAATGAAAGACAAGATGACTTGCTACCGGGCAGCTAGTTAGTAATATGTGGCAAAATAGAGACTAGTATACTGTTGTTTCTATTACAACATGCTACTTAAAAAGTCTGTCCTTGGGGTAGGGGTGGGGGATAGTTCAGTAGTAGAGTACTGAGGTGTAAAGTACTGAGTTAGATGCTCAGCACTGAACAAACAAATAAAACCTTGTCTCAATCTTCCCCATTTACCCACTAGGTGACGTCTCTTGAAGATTATTAAGAAATAATGAATTCTTATACTTACATAAATGCTTGATGAACATGTTCCCCTCAGAAGTAAGACATTAGTAAGACATCCTCTGGTACCATATAAGGAACCCCAGTGAGGAGTGCCTAACTCCAGACTCTAAGCTAAGGCACCACAGATTAGTTGTGTTAGCTTCCTATGCTCTTTGCTTGACATGAGGCTTTTACCTCATCTGAGGCGAATGCTGAAAAATCTTTGTTTCTATTTATTTGTTAAGGGTTTTAATTAAATTAACCTGTCACCTGTATAAAGTTAGTAAACTAAAGAAGAAATTTTTCTCCAAAGAATATTAGCCACTAAGCAGGAATGAATGGGGAAAGCAAACAAATCTCCCTGAATTGTTTAGCTTGTGGATATGCCCATAGCAGTGGTAGGAAAATACAACTGAGTCCTTTTAATAAAATCTGGCCTGTAGGGCAAATCAGCCAGAACACTAGAAAGCAAATTAAAGAAAATTACCAAATTTCTTTAAGCCACTGAAAACAAGTGCTAGACATTGGAATGTGTTAGCAAGGTAGCTATGTCTAGGCACCTGATGTTAACTATATTAAATAACGTTTTAATTTGGGATACTGTACTGGCAGTCAAATGATGACATGATCCTCAGTGATGCCTTTTTCTGATCCTTCACAGAGTTGAGGTGGGAAATTTCCTTATTTCATCAATGTATACTTTCTTTCAGGACATGTAAGCCATGATTGATTGACGGACATGTTAGCAGTGACTGGAATAGAGATTTTAAAATTGTTCTGAGTCAGAAGTCCAAAACATTTAATGTTTACATCACAAAAGGGGGGAAAAAAGACCTGCTTGAATAAATGTTACCTAGAGAAAAGAAATCTGTCTTATATTGTAGTGAGCTAAAGAACTAAGAAAAAGAGGGGCAGATGAACAAGAGAGATATTAACTCTGGGGCAAAAGACACAAGAACCCAAGTCAGGATTAGGAAGAGAAATGAGAGAGTAATGGGAGTGATAAAGAGAGACAGAGGAGAGAGAAAACTGTAGAGTAAGAGAGAAAGGAAAGCAAAAGAACTTGATGCTTTGGGCTGGAGTTGTGGCTCCGTGGTAGAGCACTTGCCTAGTATGTGTGAGACACTGAGTCTGTTCCTCAGCACCACATGAAAATAAATAAAGCCACTGTGTCCATATACTATTTAAAAAAAAAAAAAAGAACTTGATGCTAGCTTAAAACATACAGAAAATGGCTATGTTCCAAAATTTGAAATTGTAACCATTTCTTGGCATTTATTATGAATTAATAATGTGCACAATATTTATATTCCACAAATATAAATACTGTGGATATGTACAAGGAAATAATTTAAGTTTTAGAAATTTATTTTATAATCAGAAAGGTTATCTGTCCATGTATCAGCTATGCTTTGATATACTTTCTTTGGAAATAAGAACTTACTCCAATGCATTATTTTTAATTTTGGAGGATCAAAGTGTCCTTACTCCATAAAGTCTGAAGGTCACACTGAAAGCCTATACTAATTTCAGATATGAAACTACTTTTTCCATATCAACTCAAGCTTTTGACTTAGTTAAGGAATGTTCAGGGAAGACACACACTGAGAACCTCTCCCCTTTGCTGCCTCCTCCATCCTGACAAGCTACCAAATTTTAAAAACCTAAAGGAATACTTGAATAAATTGGAAATTTTCACAAAGAAAGTCTTTGTTATCTTGAGTTAGGCAATGATTTCTTATGATGAAGATGGACTTCACCAAAATTAAAAACTCTGTGAAAGATGCTATTAAGAAAATAAAAAGACAAACCACAGACTGGGGAGAAAAATCTTTGCAAATCACATTATCTGAAAAAAGATTTGTATTCGGAATATATAAATAGCAAGAAAACAATCCAACTTAAAAATGCAAAATATTTGAATAAATGCTTAATGAATATATATGGACTACCAATAAATATATGAAAAAATTCTTAATATTATGAGCCCTTAGGGAAAGGCAAATGAAAACCTGGAGATAGTTGTTTTGGAAAGGAGAAGGAGAAGGGGAAGGAGAAAAGAAGAAGGAGAGAAGAAGAGAGACAAAACTCAGTCAATCAAAAAACAAAACAAAAAAAACTTACCATCACAACAACCAAAACCACTAAGCATTGAGGTTATGTAACAAGTAGAATTCTCCTACACGGTCATGGGAATGCCATTACAGAGCAGGCAGTTTATTGGATTGGACAAAGGGGAATGAAAGGAAGGGAGTGGGGATGAGAATAGGAAAGACAGTAGAAAGGTTCAGATATAATTTTCCTTTGCTCATATATGAATACATAACTGGTGTAACTCCACACTATGTACAACCACAAGAATAGAACCCTGATTGGAATGGGTTGTACTTCATGTATGTATAATATGTCAAGTACACTCTACTGTCATGTATATCTAAAAACAACAAATATGGACTATTAAAACAACAAAGCTGTAATATTAAAACAAAAAAACAGCAAACAACAGAAAAGGAAAGCAGGAAGTTCCTTATACAATGTTAAACTTTCATTTATAATAAAGCTCAGTAATTCCATTCCTACAGGACTACTCACAAGAAGTACAAGTTATGTTCTCTTAAAACCTATACCTGAACACTCATAGTAGCTTTATTCATAAATTCCTCAAACAGGAAACAGTCCAAATGTCCTTCAGCTGATGAGTATATGAGCAAACTGGTAATGTGTAAGACGGAATATTATACAGTAGCAAAGGAGAACAAACTACTGGTGCACCCAACTGCTTGAATGTTATCTCAGGTATACATGCTAAGTGAAAGAAACTAGATTCAAAATGTTATGGTTCTATTTATATGACACTCAGGAAAAGTTGAAATGAAAGAAACAGAAAACAGTGGTTACCAGGAGCTGAAAATGGGGAAGGGAGATGATTAAAACAGCCAGCATGAAGACATTTTTAGGTCTGATGGCAATGTTCTTTATTTTGATTGTGGTGGTGGTGTTATACCATTTATGCATGGTCTAAATCACAATCTATAAAAAAGGGAGGTTTACGTATATAAATTTTTAAAAAGTGTAAAAATGGGGTAGCCATTGCTCCCAGCTCTCCAGTGATTTCCCCTCTCTTGGCAGTGCTGGGGGGTTGAACCCAGGGATTACTCTGTTAATGAGATACATCCCCAGCCCTTTTTATTTTTACATTGAGACAGGGTATCACTAGGTTGCCCAGGCTAGCCTTGAACTTGGAATCCTCCTGCCTCAGCCTCCTGAGTAGCTGGGATTACAGGTGTGTGTCACTGAGTTTGGCTCTCCAGTGACTGTCATTAAAAAATTTAAGAGACTCTACACTAAAATGTTTGCAAAGATCCATAGGATTAGACATCATATGTTGGATTTTGGCCTAGTTGGTAATAAATATCACTCCGATTTTAAAATAGCACTGAATGTTTCCACTAGGAGTTAGGAACTATTAAGAGTACATATATGAGTAGGGTCTTTATTTTATTTTATTTTTTTGCCTCATACAGTGTTAGTACTAGAAGGGGAGATATATGTATTTCTCAGTAGCAATCCTTGAAATAATATAATCAAGAATGCTGATGTCCAAACAAGTATAAATAACTGTGACTTTTCTGTTCCTTTCATCTGTGGTGCTGACAATGACTCTGAGTTGTTCTGTTAATCAGCTCAATAGGTTAACTACTTGAGACTGAATGAAGTAAAGCAGTTGGTGGCAGGTCAAAGATTCCCTACTACTGCCAGAGGGGAAGTGTAACTGTGCTATGTGTTTCATGCAGGTTGCTGCAAAAAGGTACACATTTATTTCGTTAAAATGTCAAGTTTAGTTCTCTAACATGAATCATATTTTATTCAAATGCAGATGCACTTTTGAACTATAGCAGCTCTTTGATTAACTCATCCAATGACTAAACCCATGACCCACTATATTAAAGTTGGGACCTTTACACCAAAGAATCTAACACAGAGATAAATTATCCATTAAAATCCAAGTTGAGAGTACACTACCCTTCATGAAAAGGTAACCACTTTTTTTCAGCTCCTGGAGGTCTCCAGAGAAACACATATGTAACTTAATAAAAAGACATATGTAACTTCTTTTATTTTATCATTTAGGAAAAGGTCATCAACATGCATAGCTCTGATTCCCAGGTGACAAACATAAAGTGACTGAGGAATACATTAGAAACATTTCAGTTGGAGGAAAGGCACTAAGTTCCCTCATGAGAATTGCAAAGCCTGTTGGAGGACATTTGCCCTAGTCTTAGAGCTGTGCTGGGATAAAGAGTGAAAGAGGGCCACAGAGGGGCCACGGAGGGGCCACAGTGATGAGAGACGAAGAAATGGGAATGTTTTTTGCTTTTAAGACAAAAGAGGAAAGAAACTTTGGATTGACATACAATTTTGGGAAATTATGAGCACTTAGAAAAAGCATGGCCTCAAATGTATAACATATGTATAAAAATACTCAGTAAAAATCAGTCATTTTTTCCCCTAAGTGAGATAATAGTAAAAAAAAAGAATTCTTAAAGGAGGAGAGAAGGTACAAAATGTCAGCCATCTTAGTGTGAACTGTTTTCCTTAATTTATAATCAAACCATGTTCCACAAGAAGCTGTTTTAAAATGTTAATGTTTTCTTCAGCTAAACTTCAGATTATCAATTCTAGTTGCACAGTAGAATCACCTTAGAGACTTCTAAGAGAATTCCTTCTCCAGGGGTTCTGAAGCAGTTGTGAACTACTGCTTTGGGGATTATCCTTAGCTTAGGAGGATCGACTGAGACCTTCATCATATATACATACCTTGAAGTGTGCCAAATTTCTACAGACTTAACAGAGAAATCTGAAGATAGTAATGAGGACAGGGAATGTGCCTCCCTGTTATGAAATATTTTTGGATTTACCCTTTAAAAATGGTCTAGCAAGGACAATGTTGAATAGAAGTGGTGAAAGAGGGCATCCCTGCCTTGTTCCAGTTTTTAGAGGGAATGCTTTCAGTTTTTCACCATTTAGAATGATGTTGGCCTTGGGCTTAGCATAGATAGCCTTGACAATGTTGAGGTGTGTTCCTACCATCCCTATTCTTTCTAGTGTTTTCAGCATGAAGGGATGCTGTATTTTATCAAAAGTTGCCTCTGCATCTATTGAAATGATCATATGGTTCTTAACTCTATTGATGTGATGAATTACGTTATTGATTTCTGGATGTTGAACCAACCTTGCATCCCTGGGATAAACCCCACTTGATCATGGTGCACTATCTTTTAAATATGTTTTTGTATGCAATTTACTAGTGTTTTATTAAGGATTTTTGTGTCTATGTTCATCAGGAATATTGGTCTAAAGTTTTCTTTCCTTGATATGTGTCTTTGTCTGGTTTTGGTATAGAGTGATACTAGCTCCATAGAATGAGTTTGGAAGGGTTCCCCCCTTTTCTATTTCATGGAATACTTTGAGGAGTATTGATATTAGTTCTTCTTTAAAGGTCTTGTAGAACTTGGCTGAGAATCCTGATCCTGGGCTTTTCTTGGTTGGTAGGCTTTTGATGGCTTCTTCTATTTCAGTGTTTGAAATTGATCTGTTTAAATTGTGTATATCTTCCTGATTCAGTTTGGGAGGATCAAATGTCTCTAAAAATTTGTCAATGTCTTCGATATTTTCTATTTTTTTGGAGCAGAGATTTCAAAGTAGTTTCTAATTATGTTACGTATTTCAGTGGTTGTCTGTCGTGAAATCCATACGCAGTAAAATGAAATTAAACCTGTGTCTCTCACCCTGCACAAAACAACTCAAAATGATTCAAGGACCTAGGAATCAGACCACAGACCCTACACCAAACAGAAGAAAAAGTAGGCCCAAATCTTCATCATGTTAGTTTAGGACCAGACTTCTTTAACAAGACTCCTAAAGCGTAAGAAATGAAAGTAAAGATCAATAAATAGGATGGATTCAAACTAAAAAGCTTTTTCTCAGCAAAGGATACAATCAATAATGTGAAAAGAGAGCCTACAGAGTGGAAGAAAATCTTTTCCACACACACTTCAGATAGAGCACTAATCTCCAAAATTATATTATAAAGAACTTAAAAAACTGCACCAAAAATACAAAGAACCTAATCAATAAAGGAACCGGACAGACACTTTACAGAATAAGATATATAGGGGATTAACAAATATATGAGAAAGTGTCCAACATCTCTAGTAATTAGAGAAATGCAAATCAAAACTACATTAAGATTTTATCTTACTCCAAGTAGAATGACTGTTATCAAGAATGCAAGCAATAATAGGTGTTGGCGTGGATGTGGGGGAAAAGGTACACTCATACATTGCTGGTGGAATTGCAAACTGGTGCAGCCACTGTGGAAAGCAGTATGGAGATTCCTCAGAAAACTTGGCATGGACCCACCTTTTGATCCAGTTATCCCACTCCTCGGTTTACACCCAAAGGACTTAAAATCAGCATACTACAGTGAGGCAGCCACATCAATGTTTACAGCAGTTCAATTCACAATAGCTAGATTGTGGAACCAACCTAGATGCCCTTCAGTAGATGAATGGATAAAGAAACTATGGTATATATACACAATGGAATATTATTCAGCCATAAAGAAGAATAAAATTATGGCATCTGCAGGTAAATGGATGAAATTGGAGAATATCAGGCTAAGTGAAATAAGCCAATTCCAAAAAAACAAATGCTAAATGTTTTCCCTGATAAATGGATGATGACAGATAATGGGGGTAGGGGAGTGGGGGAGTAAGAGATGAATGGAAGAACTTCAGATTACATACAGGGAAATGAGAGGGGTTGGATATGAAACATCGTGGAATGAGAGAGACATCATTACCCTATGTACATGTATGATTACAAGAATGGTGTGACTCTACACCATGTACAACCATAGAAATGAAAAGTTGTACCCCATTTGTGTACAATGAATCAAAATGCAGTCTGTAAAAATAAAAAGTAAAAAATTAAAAAAATAGAAACCAAATGTAAATTTTATAAGTAAAAAGTAATAAAAATAACAGAAAAAAAGGTCCAGCAAACAAATAGTGGTTACTTTATAACTACCTAATGTGTTAACCAGCTTTTTGTCACTTTGACAAAATACCCGAGACAATCAACTTATGAAGAGGAAAGGTTTATTTTGGCTGATGGTTTCAGAGGTTTCAGTCCATGGTCATTTGGCTCTCTTGCCTTTTTGACCTGTGGAAGGGCAAAACATCATGGCAGGTAATGTGTGGTAGAGGAAGTGGCTCACTTTATGTGCTTATCTCATGATATTAGGGACCAAAGTGGGTGGGGGGAAAAGATGGAGGTGGGGTCCCAACATCCCCTTCATGGTCATATTTATATGATCAGATTTCTTATTTATATTATATTTTTTGCGATCAGATATCACATAAATGTGGTTATATTTATATAAATATGGTTATATTTATATTTTGATAATTATGCTCATAACTTTCTGTGAAAAGCTACCATAAGAATTTCTATGGCAAGAATCAAAGAAATGGTGATGTTCAAAAGTTTCTATAAGTCAAAAACACAATTCAGTTAAGACTGATTATTCTATGCTTCTTAAAAAATGTAACAGCAGTCAGGCACGGTGGTGCACGCCTGTAATCCCAGTGGCTTGGGAGGCTGAGGCAGGAAGATCACAAATTCAAAGCCAGTTTCAGCAAAAACAAGGTGCTAAGCAACTCAGTAAGACTCTGTCTCTAAATAAAATACAAAATAGGGAAGGGGATGTGGCTCAGTGGTCAAGTGCCTCTGAGTTCAATCCCTAGTAACCCTCTTTCTCCCGCCTCCCCCCCCCAAAAAAAATAGTGACAGCAAACGCCCTTATATTTCAAAGGAGATAAAGTGTGAGTCTAACCAAAAAATATCTGCTTCTTAGCAAAAATGATTTTTGTTTTATAGCATCAAGGTCAACAGGGAAAAAAAATATCACAATGATTATGGCGTCTAAAACAAGGACTCTCAAATCTTGGTGTGCATCACCTGGAGCGCTTGTTAAAATATAGACTGCTGGGCCTTGCCTCCAGAGGGCTTTTTGTTTTCTTGTTTTGCAGTGCTGAGAAACTGATCGCAGAACCTTGCGTGAGCTAGGTAAATACTCTACCCCAGAGTCACTCCCCTAGCCCTCCTTGGTTTCTGATTCAGTAGGTCTGGGGTTAGGTCCATGAATATTCATTTTTTAACAAGTTCCTAGGTGCTGCTGATGCTGTTTCAAGCAACATACATTGAAGAAAACATACTCTGAGAAATGCTTACTTAAAGTCATCTTTTGGCAATTAACTGGTAGGTCAAGATTAAAAAAAACAAATAAAACAAAAAAAAGGTAGCTATAGGTTCAAGCACTTCTGAGACTGAAGAAAACTACTTAGTTAATTCTGTGCCAACCATACTGGGGAGTCTGAGGTTAAATATCCTGAGGCATTATGTAAAAATTCTTACCTTGACACTGTCAGGTGCTGACTGCCAACATGTCTGACCCTGAACAATAAAACCCACACATAATTTTTGAGAGTTTGAAACTGCTGCTAAAGAACTATAATTTCATAAATATAGCTAGTCAAATGTATACATTCCAAATCACTAGATTAAACTTGAACTTTTCTCAACATTAAATAAAACCACAAGGGCAAAAGTCTTCAATTTTCTTTGACAACCCCAGGCGAGCTAATTCTACAGATTGTGGAATGTCCAATAGGTTATTCTCACAAAATAAACCCCGAAGGGTGAATTATATCTCTTCAAACTAGGTGGTGTCTTAAGTCAACAAGGGTAAGACTCTGAATATCATGCTGACAAGCAGATTTTGTGACATTTATGGACCTCACAGAAACAGAAACATGTAACAATAAATTTCAGCCAGGGTATAAAAATGGGCATGTTTGTGTGGTGCCTATAAAAGTTAAATAAAGAAAATTTGTTGGAGCTTGACTATAACCCAAAATATGGCTACCCTGTGGGACTCTTTCTCAGAGCTGCATTCTTCTGACTAGAAATATGAACGTCATGCACACACACTTTATGATATGTGACTTCCTTATTATAAAAACAATTTTTTGGTTTGTGATAAGTACCATAATGTAGAATCAAGAGGTACTTAGCTTCACAATTCCATTCTAAAGATTCAATAAACCTAGAGATGTCTAGAAGCATGCCAGGACTTTCAGAACCTTATGGAGCACCTTCTGTCTTTTTGGAAGACAAGGAGGGAGTATCACAAGATAACAGCCTAGTTCCTCTTTAGACAGCATAAAGTCTAAATATACCATGCATGTACTGTCAAACATGCTCTCAGAGGAGATGACTTTGTCGTGGGGGGACATTTGATAATGTCTGAAGACATTTTTGATTGCCACAACTGAGAGTCCTAATGGCATCTAATATGTAGAGGCCAGGGATGTTGCTAAGCATTATCTTAAAATGCACAGGATAATTAACTCCTGCTGCTAATTTATCCAGTACAAAATGTCAACTGTGCCACTCTGGGAAAACCCTGCTCTAAAAACTACTAAGAAAACATATTAATAATAAAAATAATAAAAAGGCATTGTTTTATGGTGCATACTTTGACTGTCCCTGTAAACATTCTATTGTTTATGTATATTACTATGTATCAAAAAAATTCATATCCTAGAGAGCTTTTTGTGACTCTCATACTAAAAGAATCAAACAACATGGTATGCAGTCTTCAAGAAGACAACAAAATTAGGGTGTAGAAGCCAAGATAAGATTTCAGCTCCAAACTAAGGACTTCATGAGTTGTTAATCCCTAAACTGTCCTAAGAGAAAAAAATAAGCAAACAAACAAACAAAATACCATTCTACACAAAGATATGTAGAAGATAAGGGTTGCCAAGTACAATCAGACAGTTCTAAGAGTGTAATGTTCAGAAACATGATTAATGTCTGCCCAAGAGCATGACATCAGGTTTTCAAAGATTCTCTTAGGCTTTCTCTTCTTAGACTTTCACAGACATAGTTTGACCATTTATATATGTGCTGAATAAGAATAAACTGTGGTGAACTGCTGTTCTCATCTTTACCTCTTGAAAATGTTAAGACTATAAAGACACTCTTGGGTGGCTTAGGTAAAGCTCCATCTTGAGAGGATTATAGACCATGGAGATGGTCTGAATCTTGCACTTTTTTTTTTTTTTTTTTTAATTAAGGAGCATCAAATGAGGCCTAGAAGTATCAGGAAAACAGATGGATATCATTAGCTATTGACAATACCTAGAACACTGCCTTCCTCATGTAAAATGCTCAACAGATATTTCTTGAATAAATAAATGAAGACTGACAAATGTGACTCCTTTATCTTTTGCAAACACATACCAAAAACCAATTAAAATTCTCAACTCATCCTCTAGGATGGCAAAATGAGCTAGTTTCAAAGGGTCTACTCTGGTAACCATGGCAGAAAAGCATACACATCTAGTCCCAAAATAGCACCAAGCAAGAAAACTCAGTTCAGACCTTATTTGGGAAATAACTGACTGGAGAAACATTCCATATCTCTCCCCACAAGCTTCCAGCTCCAATTCAAATAAAAAATTAGCTGAGGAGTAGGGGTGTAGTTCAATGGTAGAATGTTTGCTTAGCATGTGTGAGGTTCTGGGTTTAAACCCCAGCAACACACACACACACACACACACACACACACACACACACACACACACACACGAAATAGCTGATACTCCCCAAGAATGACATCGATTCTAATTATTCAGTGAACCCATATACTATCTTCTGCCACCTGGACTGCCTTATGCTAATGGGAAAACAGAAGGTATTGACCCTTCAAAGTTCACTAGTTATAGCTTTTCTGGGACTGGGAGGAGGATATCTAAGCTAGGTTTTTCCAAATGTGGACAACAGATCAACTTTATCTATATACTTAATTCAGATCCGGGGCTCCACCTCTAACTATGAAATTGGAATTGTCCAGGGACAACTGTCCCAGGAATGTTCATTTTAATATTCCTTGGGTGATTTTCACGCTCACTAAAGTTCCAGAAATCCTCATTGTAAAGGGATAGTCTGCTCAGGGAGCATCAAACCCCTAGAATTATTAATAAAATATTTCCCCAATTAGCTAGCTTGTACCAACTTATTTCAGCATAGGAGTGGAGCAAATTAAAAGAGGTGGTGGAAGACCCAACATTGAGACTGTTATGATGAATTTAATTTCTCACACAGTAAATTCTGAGTTGCGTGATCCATCTCCGAATCACTCTTTCTGCATTTCTCAACATGTCATAGGCACATTTTCTATAGATTATATTACCCATGTGTGGTGGTTCGAGGGTGCCCCCCAAAAATTCCTGTGCCCAAAGTGGCAGTTCTGGGAGGTAGGGCCTAGTGGAAGTGTTTGGTTGTTGGGGCAGAGTCCTCATTATAGGATAATGTTTTTTCACAAGGGAAGAGATTTGCTGTCACAGGAGTTGGCCTCCTTCTCCCTTCTCCCTTTTCCTGCCTTCTTCCTGCCCTTGCCTGCTTGTCATTTCCTTTGCTGCCCTGAGCACAAGGCCCTCACCAGATATGATGCACAATCCTGGACTTCCCATAAGCCCAAATAAATCTCTATTTTTATGTAGTCTCAGGTACTCTGGCTCAGCAACAGAAAATGGACTAAGACATGGTATATGAGTTCACTGTACTTTAATAATGAGGAAAAAAAGAAAACCACAAAAATTCCATAACCATGCCTATTTTATTGTATGTGAATTCTTTTCTAAATAATGGAGATATCAAACCTTGATTTCTTTTTTTTAAGGGGGGAGCTACAAGATTAATGAGGCACAGGAACTGTGAAAAGACAATAACTTCCCTCCTCCAAATTTGAGATTTGCCATGGGTTTTTGTTCTGAAGCATGAATATACATATTTAATGTCTTAGGAATTCATATGATCTCATAAAATAATGGAATCTTACAATGAAGAGAAAATCAGAAGGATCTGGAAGCCTACTTTGATTCTACACCCTCACAAAGAGTTTTAATAATCAAAAGTGACATTGCCTGTATCTATACAAAAACATTTAAAAAGTCTGCTTCTGCAACTTGATAACATAAACATTACTTTGATGTAACCAAGGACATAAAATATTCAAATACAATATTTATGCTGTCAGTCAAGCGACATTTACTAAACAACCATCTGATAAATTAAAGACGGCCACAGATTCTTTGCCATTCATCCTGTCAAGAGGTGGAGGCAATTTTTCCTCCCTTGAATCTAGGCTGGATTTACAACTGCTTTGATGAAAAGAAAGTCAAAATATTCCTCTACTCCTTTGAGCATAAGCCTTAAATGGCCTGACAGCTTCACTTTTATACTCTGGGAAGCTGGTCACCATGCTCTAAAAACAAACAAACAAACAAACAACAACAAAAAAACCCATTGTGCTAGACTGCTAAATGTTGGAAGAATTGGGAGAGAGGCCTTGGATGATGAGGGCGTATTCTGTATGTGTTAGCATAAGCCAAACTCTTAGAAGCAGGCCGTGGCAGAGATCTTGGCCATACCATGTGGAGAAGTCACTTAGCTGAGCCCAGTCAGTACATAATAATTGTTGTTCTAAATCACCACATTTTGGAGTTGTTTATTATGTAGCAACAGAGAACAAAACCAACTACTATGTATAAGTCACTATTCTAAGTCTGAGAACAAAACCAGAAAAATTTAGATAAACTTTCTATATTTGCCCTGGATTAATCAATTGGTGGGGTTAAAATACAAATAAGTTTATATTAAAGGTTGTATTTCTAGTGTTTCATTTCAATAAGAACTATTACTTTTCTCCAATGTATTTTGAGACTTGGAAAAGTTAATTTATGTTCTTTTTCCTTAGTTGTTCCAACCGAGCAAAACTGAATATTTACCCACCAATATAAAGTTTGTATCCTAAAAAGCTGAAATGAAATTGTTATGAAACCCAGCATATGTTATCTTAAAAAAAGGCCTGGTTCTTAAAATTATAACTAGAATAAAAAGTGATAATCTTAGCTGTTGATAATCTATTTTAGAGTCCAAATAAATGAAAGTGGGAGTTATCAATCTCTGTTTTAACAATTCCTTATTGTTCTTAATGAAGTTATCTCATTCTGGGTTATTTACTTCCTAAGTTAATTCTCTTGGGGGATGAAGGTTACTCTGTAATTCCTCTACCTGGAATGTTATTTTTTTTTCTCTAATTTGCTTAAATCCTCCTTATCTTTTAAAAATACACTGCTTTATAGTAATGTTTTATGCTGTAAATTCCTTGAAGGCTAAATCCAGCTATAGCCTACTAGTTAAATACTTCCTTGTTAACTACTTTTATTTCACATCTTGTTGCTAAGATTCTAAGTGAGGCGCAAACATTTCTGTTTCTCAGATGTAAGACAGGAAGATAGCTTTGGTCATTTCTTTCAAGTCTATTTCTTAAAAATATCATGTCTCGTGTGGGAGCTTACCTGGGTGCTGCATGATGGTATGTAATCACGTGCTTAGAACCTATGAACAACGTGTGAATGTCTGTTTTCCCTAAGATCCCTAAGATCTTGCAAGTTAAATAAGTGTTATCCAAGAATCTATTCTTTTAAAGGATGGTAAATTCAAAACACAGCTGTCTGTGACCTTGGGAGACCTAACCAGAATCTGCAATCAAGCTTATGTAAGCGTACTCTGGCCAGTCTTGTACTGAAAGTCCCAACTGAAAGAGTTTTGATTTCTCATGGGAAATAGTAAAGAGTCTTCTGGGAAGAGTCACTTCCTAGCTAAGTTCTAATGTGAAAAGTAACCCTTTTCTGTATTGTGATCTTAAGTTTATATGACACAATGCCAGGCAAGAATCATAGCAGAGCTGTAAAACACTGACTAAACCTGAAGAATGTCCAGGTTGCATAAAAGGTCTTAATAAACAACTTTATTAATGACCTGAAAATCTGAGCAAACCTTGTATTAAAAAGTTCCTCAGATGGCATTAAATGTGGAGATATTAAGAGAGACAGAGGTGAGGCCAAATACTATAAATGGATCCATGGAGACTAGAAAAATGGACAGTAAGTACACTAAGTTCAGTCTGGCAAAATACAACAAAATACAAGCATCTAGGAAAAAATAATACAGAGACCGACAAGCAGTGGGTGGAAGAAACCTTGAAAGCATGTCTAAAGCAACTGGATGGATATTGCAATCCACATGACAGGATTTTTGCCGGGTACAGAGAAATATAGCAAAGGTCTATATCAAGCTACCCATGCAAAGAACTCAGCAAATGCTGTTGATGGTTTATATATATTTAACAACAACAACAACAACAACAACACACACACACACAAATATGGATGAGTAAAACAACTCATTTCTTGGGTCCAGGAGTACGAGCACCTGAACTTCAGCTTTGGTGATAAACATTCTTTCAGAAAATTGAAAAGCACATAAGAGACCTTTAGAGGAGAACAAATTATTTAGAGACAGGCATATGGTGAGAGATGAAAGGGACGCAACAGATAAAACTGCTGAGCAATGATAAAAAGGGGTATTTAACTCTGTTCAAAATTACTGTTTATGTTTTTAAGGATTTTCTACGAAAGATAATTAACAAATATATTTCTTAGTTATACATATGGCAGATGAGACGGTGAAATTCCAGGAAATATCAACTCTATACAAAGCCATGTAGCTGAAAGAAGGAAGACTTAAGATCACAGAATTTTAGAGAGGTAGGGATCTTAGTGATGACATAGTTTCCTATCTTTAAAGTGAGATCTGAGAATCACCTAATTCAAAATTGTCTGGAGAGCTTGTTGGAAATGAAGATTCCTGGGCTCCAAATCAGGACTCTTGAATTCTAATACCCAAAAGGGATTAATTTACAAAGATTGCAAAGTTCTGGGGCCTCCTTTTAAAGGTAAGGAAAGCCAGGGGCCCAAAGAAGTAGGTTGTCCAAGGTCAGGTATCAACTGTTACTACTGTGGTATAAAAACTCTTCAAATCTATAAATTGCCTTTGTAGAGCAGTTATTACCATATTGTATGCTCTTTTTCTGATAACTTAATTTATATTCTAGATGTTGCTTCATTTAATTCTTATGTAATAAGGAGAGAAGATGAAAGAAAATAGAGAACAAATAAATGAGTAGGAAGTAAAAGGAAAAACAGACAAGCTATGAACAGGAGTAAGAAATGAGTAACCTCTGGTTAGGATGGCATAAGATCCACATGCATGAAGTTAAAGCACAGTCTGAACAGAATGCTCTTCAGTCCATTCCACTCTCTCTGCCAACAACATACATGAAGAAGAAGAAGGCCCTACAAGTAACTGTCTCTAAAAGTAACCTGAGGTTACTTTGATGGGTTTTGCACAAGTTTATCTTAAAAGAAGAATTAGGTGGTTTCAGGCCCTCAGTTGGGACTAATTCTGAGCCTGCCATCTTGGCAGAGATGGGCATGAGCTGGTAAATGGAAATGCCTCCTCTGAAGTATCACATAAGGATGGCAGTGTGAAGATCTACTCTCCAAATACTAAGCTATTTCTAAATACAAAGTTCCATGTAAAACAGAACCACATATTGACCTGTATTCAAAGGTATTTCTTATAATTTACTAAGTCTTACAGATTTATTGTTTCAACAATCCAAGAACTGCTGGCCAGAGAAATTAAGCCAAACCTCTCTTCTTACTATCCCCACAATCTGTGTGCTAGTTTTAGAATTCCATCTCCTTTTAAATACCTTGATTTATAATGGCTTTAACTTACGTCTTTAACTTTTGAATGTCAGGAAAAAGTATTATAACACTACTAAGAAAACAGTACTTTTAAAAGAAAGATAAATTCAAAGAACAAGTTATGGTCCTTCTTAACATTGAAGCTTCCCCCTCAAATGCAAAATTTGTCTCATCATAAACCTTTCTCTCCCACAGGGATGAGAACCAGAGAATGGCTTGTCTCTGTATCCATTTCTGTGTCAGCAACTGGCATGTTTCAAATAGTTCTCTTGTCTTATTGGAAGTCTGTTATTTGAAAAGTAACTATGTTGCATCAATATAGCTTCTTTTAACAAAATCTGGACAGGGAGTATTTTAAGTTGGCCACTTCCGGTTTTGATGGTTTCTATCAAATTTAATCCTTGTAAGGGGAATCTGGGCTTGCCCCCAAGGCAAACCAAAACAAGGAGCACCAATATAAACCAATAAAATAAAACATAAAAAATATAGTGGTTAAAATAGCTACACATAAATACAGCTTTATAAGAAAAAATCATGAAACAAAATTAAATGTTTGGCATGCATGAAAAATGAGATTTAAGGGCTGGGGATTAGCTTGGTGGCAGAGGGCTTGCCTAGCATGAATGAGGCACTGGGTTCAAACTGTAAAAAAGAAAAAAAGTGGAGACTGAACTTCAAAAGAAAGCTATATCCCCAAATCCCAGTTTTTACTAGTTTTCAGAAAAAGAAAAAAGCTCATTTTCTTACAATTTGCTAAATATATTTGCTAAATATTCTTATATAAAGAATAAATTTGCAAAAGGATTCTAGAACATAAGAGATTCATAGATAAAACATCAGAAGGAATATATACATTCAATATATACAGTTATATTTTAGAGTGGAAAAGGCCTTTAGAAAACAGATCTCAAAGAAATACAGAGGAAGAGAGCCCTGATTTTTAATTAAGTTGCAACACTGACATCTTGTTCCCAGAGTCAGGGAGCAGATTCGGTAGCAGAAATCTTGGTCCTGTATTTGCAGCAGCCTTGGGAAAGCAGCAAAGAGCTCTCTCCTCAGGCTGTGTATGGAGGGCCCAGGGGGGCTTTCAGATTTAGAGCTCTGGTACTCCACTGCTGGATAAACAGCTCCGGATTCTTTAATGACAACAGCATATCAGCTCCTTTTGAGGTTACAGCACACATAAACAGGATCTGCCTCATATTTTCCAGTTGTGGAGGAAGGAGGGAGGAAAACGGGCCCACACACTTTTTACTGCAGTGAACTGTGGAAGAGGATTTGCTTTTACTTGCATGCAAGACTGAAAAAAAGGAAGGAGAACCAGTGTGCAAAATGTCCCCAGAAAGGAAACAGGAAAGCCATCACTTCCTCTCTAAGTGAGAACATTGGTGTGCAATCAAAGGGGAGAGAGCTAATGAATGCTGAACTCTAGGGTTTTAAAAGGAAAGAGACACAAGTGAGTAGAAAGGTTCTTAATAAAGTCTTCCTGGCCAAGACACACTGAAGTATCCAGAGAGGTTTTGTCTAGCATGTGCCCTGCTTTTTATTTGAATGTTAAAGTGAGCTGGCTGTCAGGCTGGTAGGCAGACCAGGAGGCTATCTTGCAGGATCCTTTGTAGTTCAGTACTGGCATTGAAAACTTTCTGGCTGGCCTTCTTCTTTGAGAAGCTCTAACAAAATGCAACAAATGAAGATAATTATAGAATTCCCTCTTATACCCTCAGCCCAAGTTACTCATTTGGCTTGGGACTAAAGAGCTAAAGAGAAACTTTCAAGATCTGTTTTCTTGACCAAGCCCACCAGTGTCTCCATCCCTTCAATATTTCTACCTCAATATTTTTCAGAAAGTTGCAGGCAAAAGTTACTTCGTCTGTATTTAAATGTACACCTTAACAATGTGAAAGCTGGCTTCATTTTGCTATCATGGGCTGGTAAACTTTATCTGTAAAGGGCTTGATAGTAAATGTTTCAGCCTCTGCAGACCATGCAGTCTCTATCATAAGAATTTAACTTTGCTGTTGTGGCACAAAGTAGTCACAGACAATACATGAGTGAATAAGTGTGGGGGAGTTCCAATAAAACTTTATTTAGAGTGGCAGATCAGATTTGGCCAATAGGCTATAATTTGTGACTCTTGGTATTAGTTCTTCACTGCTCTATTCCAGGGTTCTTAAAAAGTAGCAGGCGGGTGAAAGAAACAATGGTTTCCATTTTATTATGAACATACACTAATTGTACTTTGCCTTTGATAGGAATGAAGATATATTAATTAAATGGATATAAAAATACTTTTGAAAGTGCTATCATTATTATTTTCCCTACCCTCAGACAAAAACGGCTTCAATGTTCATTCATTTTGTTGAGATTTACAGGGACAAGTTAGGGGAAGTTGGGTAGGGAGTTTATGGGGAAGAGAACAATCATTTCTCCAACTGAAGTGGCTCATGGGTCTCTGGAGATTGACACCCTCTATTCTTTGGCAAGTTGTCAAAAATAAATGATGATACATTATCAGTGAGGTCAAGAAGTACAGGTTCTACACCTGTACGCCTCTGTGTAGCACATTTTCTGTATTTCCCCTGTGCTATGTTATCTCATTTCTGGATGGCAAGAAAGATTTTCTAATTTTTGTAAAGCAGACTATACCAGCAGGGGGTGGGGTGAGGTAGAATGGTTACTTAGTTGATAGTTGAGATGCTGGACTTGGATAACAGAGAATGTATGACAACTGTATAAAGCACTGCAAGGTATGTGCAATCACTGAAAACACTGAGTCCATGAAATCAGTAGTAAGAGGAAATCAGAAACCAGTCAGGATCACAGGTAGGGGGAAAGCCAAGAAGCTGGCCAGAGGCAGCTCTGTTCTGAGCTCCTAGATACATGCTTAAGTTATTTGGAAATGCATGGAAACAAATGGAGTCGTGGCCTTTGAGAAAATGATCGTCCATCAGTTTTAGACACATTCCATTTTCAGCTGAATAATTCCCTGGGTTTAGGAAGACAGAGCTGAAAGATCTGGGCTCATGAGATTTGTAGTGGTCCACTTCAATGGACCTTTAGTTCAGAGCCTGATCCATGCAACACTCGGATGAGTCCAAGTTGCTCATCGAGAATCTATATAGTTCTAAGACTAATTGGTTTGCCACAGGGATTAATGGTCCTGTGGACCTCTGCAGGTAAGAGTCCTCTATATTCCAGTTTCATTTTTAAATCATAAAAATGTAATCATTAGATATAAAAATGTAGTTATTAGACAGTGACCCACTTAATGGGTTACTGGTTCATACCTGTAACCTGGGAAATAATTCAGCTGGGTGTCCCATGAGTGTGAACCTGGAAAGCTCCAATCTCCCCTTCAGGTTTAAAGCCACACAGAGATGCCCTTTAAGGACAAAGTCAAGATCCAGAGGCAGCTGATAGGAAGAGACCAGAGAAAGAAGAAGAGGACAGAGATGAAACTGAGAGGAAAAGCTAGACAAAGATCATTTGGGGAGAAATTGTCTTGATCAGGAAAGGGTACTTTTAGAGCAGAGTGAGATAAAGGTCTGCGTATAGACAGAGAAAGATCTGTCAGAAGCTGGTTTCCAGCACAGGCCCAATAGTATGGAAGCCCCACATCCTTGGGCTTTTCTGAAGTTCTTTTATCCCCTTACTTGTAAAATCTGGTGAATGTTTTGAAAAAATATCCACTCTATTTCAGGTACGGGTTAGGCTAAGCAAGGTGTAAGGGGCTGCCTTAGCAGAGAACTGAGCATTACCCAGGCAGTTCTCTCAGATGTGGTCCCTGCCATTTATGTTCTTCTTGATCTGTAAGTTTCTTCATCACACCCAACAAGTTGTATAGCAAATTCAGGTTCTTAACAGATGGGTGGGTGAGAGAAAAATCAGGATAAAATCTGATATTTTTCCCTCTACTTCCCCAGCATAAATGGATTGGATATGTCTGAAACAGGACAAAATTATAAAAACTTTATATAAAATGGAAGTTGTGCTGTTCCGTCCACCACTAAAAACAGTAGCTTCTTTTAAAAAACAAAGGTAAAACAAAACCCTCCCTTTTATAAGAACTTTACTTATTTCTATATGTTTAAGAAACTTCAAAGAAAAACAAAAGGGCATTAAGAAGAGAGAATTTAATTTGGAAAAATCACACAGGAAGAAAAATCCAATATTGCTGATACGGAGCCTTTACTCACAGGCAATTTTTTATGGGTTGGGTTAGCATCTCATTCTGACCCCACACATTCTCTAAAATTCTCTAAAAAAGTTTGATGCCTTGCAATGTACTAAGGCTGAAAACTTAAACTGATCAGGAAGTAAAACAACAGTATTTAAAACTCTGGACCCAAGAATAAGCAGTAGTTTGGGAAAAATACATTTTAATTCATTAGAAGAAATCAAACAATCATCTCTAAGGTCTCCAACAGTTTACTGTAAATTTTTTGCACTTTTAAAATATTATGGTCATCAACTGCCCACAAACACTTGCAAGTGAGAAACAACTGACACCCCATGGTCCCAGATCCCAGATCTAATTTCAATCACTATTCTAGAGGCAACCTTCAGGTTTTCTAACAATAATAGGATTCAGAAACGTGTTCTAGCCTTAGCAAGGGTGAGCAAAAGGCATTTACTATTACCCATTTGGTAATAATTATCCAAATCTATGGCTTCTTTTCTGCCTCCCTTACGGCAATTTCTTGTGTGCATCCAAAATCAAATGCTATTAATTTTTAATGAGTGATTCTTCTATTCAAGGATCAAAAGAGTTAAGAATTATGTTTGAAATAAGAGGAAGCTGGATGTGGTGATGCATGCTTGTAACCCCAGGACTTGGGAGGCTGGGACAGGAGGAACAGAAGTTTGAGGCCAAGTTTGGCAACTTAGTGAGACCTTGTCTCAAATTTAAAAAATAAAAAGTGCAGGGGCTATAGCTCAGTGGTACAGTGATCCTGGGTTCAATCCCTAGAACTATCAAACAAAAAACCAAAAGAACAACAAAAAAAAAAAAAAAAAAAAAGAAAGAAAAAAGAAAAGAAATTCTCCTAATGTGTTATAGCCTTGAATTGTCCTATAAAATTAGATTTTTTTTTTTTTAAATTTAAAGTTTGTCAAAATGAGCTGGGTAGCTTTAGAGTCTTCTCCAGGCTTCATGTCCAGGACAGACAGAAATCAACTTCCTCCCTATGACAAGTCCACTATTTCTGATTATGTCTGCACAAAGGGACTGGCTCTCTACTCTGTCTCCCACCCCAACCCAAAATTCTGAAATTTCTGGCAGAAAACAGATCTGTCAAAACAGGTTACTTGTATTTTTATTGGTTCCTCCAGACCATGACGACATTTCCTGAGAGGCAGTGCCAGGAAACTATTAATGTCTGTGAAAGAGCAGTGAAAGTTCTTATGAGCATAAACTTGTCTGGTGCCCCAGGAGACTGAAGCCTGAAGGAACCACTTGGTGTTTAGACTGTGCCACTAATTCGACTGGCTGCTATATCAGAACTCCAAAAAAACCACTATCAGAGGAGAAGAGGGGAGTCTTTCCAAAGAGAAGGATCTGGAATATAAAACTGGCGACTTCTTCTCTTTCTCTTAACTACTTGCTTGTCTGGAGCAGAGCAGCTGAGCATTAGCTAGGCAGCTAATAGCTGGCTTGGTTAAGACTGTTACACAAATTAGGTAATTCACTCAAGTAGTTAATGGATCCTTTCCCATGTAGGAGGGGTAGTAAGACTTACATCTGGCTGAGGAGAACGTGGCCTTCCCCACAAACGGAAGAAAGGGCTCATTCTAACGTCCAGGTGCAGAAACAGAATTGCACCTTTTTAAAATGACCTCAGTGCTTCTGCTAATGCTAAGAGAGCATTCTGCTAATGCTCACTATATGAGTGCGTGACACCACTGATCTTAACGGAAGCAGCAGCTTTACAGAAGATATGAAACTAAATTGGACAAAACCTGTTTGAGGTACTGGACTTTAAGGAGACTTTAAAGTATGTCAACTGATATATTATTAAGTGCCAAAACCATGTGGGTACTTGCTAATGTTATAACTAGGTTTGTGGAGCAGAAAGGTAGCTCCCTGTACCATCCTATCCCTCTATTTCACAGCACCACCTGCTGGTTAAGGGGGAGAGTGAATTAAGCTGACCTTGTGGATACCTATGAATTCACAAAAAGCAGAAAAAAGTCTTTGCTCTTTCAACTCCACACAGAATACTGATAGTGTTTTCTATGGTGGCATATTCACAAAGAATGGTACAATCCTGCTTATCTTTGCTGCTATCCTAGCCACCCCCAGCCCAGTGATGAGTGTGTCCTTTGAGATGTCCAAACAGGAAACTGGAGCAGTAAAACCAAGACCATAATATATGGTCCTTGCATGGTCTTCTGGGTCATCTGAATCATGATCTTTAAAAACTAGTTTCATCAATATCTTTAATGCCACTTCTAGATGGCATAGTCAAACCCTTGCAGGAAAACTCTTAATTATTAGTCCCAATATAATAAACACCCAAATTCTGATGCAGCTAGCAAATACATAAATACATACATACATGCATGCATGCATGCATACATACATACATAAATACCAGGGTTAAAGAACTTACCATCACATAAAGCACTAGTTTCCACTTCTGGATTATTAAAAAAAAATTAATCCATATACTTCACCAGAAACTCCTGGCTATATGTGTTGAAAAGAGTTTCAGATTTTAGAAAAGTAAAGGGGCACTTATGTATTACATGACACTCCCAGTGGGTTCTTGGGCAGCACCCATTAATCAAACATTAACAGCCCTGCAGTAATATATAAGAATATTCACACTAAATTGTTAAAGACTCTAAATATACAAATCAGTTTCCATCAGGTTTTGTTGTCAAAGTGTTTGTGTCAGTTTTCTTTGCTACGACACAATACCTGAGATAAACAACTTAAAAAGAGGAAAAGTTTGTTTGGCTCTCAGTTTCAGAGGTTCCAGTCCATGGTGGGTTGGGCCTTGGCAGCACAGCACATAATAGTGGGAGCACATGGTGGAGGAGGCCCCCTTCACCTAATGGCAGTCATGAAGCAAAGAGAAAGAGACAGGAAGGGACTGCCATTCCAATATTCCCCTTAAGGGCACATCCCCAATGATTTAACTTCCTTCTAGTGGGCTTCACTTCCTAAAGGTTCCACAGGCTGGGGTTCAAGCCTTCAACATATGGGTCTTTGTGGACCATTCAAGATGCAAACTATAGCAATATTTGTATAGAACTTTTTAACAAATTTGTGCTTTGGGGGGTGTTTTGGAATTCAGAATCAAGAATAAATGATTATGGGCTATGCCAGCTGGTTTTGATTTAATGGGGGGCAAGAGGCCAAAGCAGTGACCTGCGTGAAATTCTTTAAAAGTCTGAAACGTTGCATTGATCTTGTTTGCTTGATTTCGCACAAGTTACTTAATGGTTTTGGCATTGATTTTCTTACTGGTCACAATGGGGTGAAGATGGAGGCAAGAATGGCAGGGAGGACTCCAGGGTGAGTAGGAGGGAACCAGTATTCATCTGATGCTCACAGAGTTTCCAGCCCTATGTTAAGCGCTCCCAGTTTTTCAACACTGTAAATAAGAATGTGATAAACAATCTCACAGTTAATCTCTGCACATAACCCTTATGATTTCTTTTGGATCAGTAATTTAGAATGTAATTGCTGGGTCAAGCAACACTATATTTATGACTGTCTCTCTCTTACATACTATCTTCTTCCTCATCATCATCTTCTATCCACCCATTCATACATCTGGGTTTGTAATAACATTGCAAAATTGCCTTAAAGGTCATTTTTACATTCCCAGCATCAGTGTGCAAAAAACACCTACCCTTGATCTTTGTAAATGTCATGCATGATCATCAATAAAATCTATCAATTTACTATGGGAGAAAAGGTAGTTCTTTGATTAAATGTGCCTTTCACTGATTGCTTTGAATTTTTACATATGTTCCATGTGATCTTCCAAAATTTAAAATTTTATTAAGTAGTTATTCCTAAATGCTCATTATTAGTTGGGATTCAGGTCTATTTGACTCTAGGGTCATTCCACTTCCAGGTCTCCTAACCCCTACCACCATGACATTTGACTTGTGCTGTGGAGGGGCTTGAAAGGTCCTTGGAGTCAGGGGTCTTTGGGATATGGGATGAAACAAGGGCATATCTGTTCACTATATTGTGCTCTTTTCTGTTGAACACACTGTATTGTGTTCTTTTTTATTGCACTATATACACAGAGCCCTCCTGGGTGGCTACCAAAGCCTCTTTCAAATGTTAGCCCACATGACTTAAGGTTTGCATAGAGATGACAATGACCATTTTAAGCCACTGCAGTATATATATCCATCACCTACTCAGTGTGCAGTACAAAGTTTTTAAACTACTTAATCATTATCCAGTTTATTTCCCAAACCAGAATACTACCACAACTTGGATAACTTGAATGGCAGGGTAATCTTGTAAATTTGGCTTGTGCTTTCCATTCTCTAAAGTCTAAACGATAGGCATTAAATAAGCCTGTATTTGAATATCACACCTGCAAAATTCAGATGATCTCATAGCATTTTAGATGAACTGACTCTAGGTCAGGCTTCACCTGAAAATCCATTACTGTTCCCAGTAAGGCATAACCACTGGAAGAATGGTAGTAATTCTCTCACACCCAGAGATTCAACAGACATTTTGAAAGTCAACACCTTTCTTACAAATAGAACCCTCAACAGGGTGCTTAGTTACTTCCTTTTCAAGCTATAAGTTTCTATAACTCTTACCTGACCCACAGGCAAGGCCAGAATAACTCTTGAACATGTTGAGAAAGACTAAGAGGACAGAAAAGGGGCTGAGAATATACTACACTAATAGAGTACCTATGTAAAATGAGTGAGTCCCTGCACCACACAGACACACAGGCACACACACAGAGTGGGAAAATCAGGAAAAAATAGAAGAAACATTAGTAGAGTAGAAGAATTGGGTCAGGAGAGAGGGGAGGAAAGGAAAAAGAGGTACTGGGGAAAGAAGTTGACCAAATTATGTTATATGCATGTGTGAATATATTACTACGAACCCCAATACTATGTATAATTATAATGTGCCAATAAAAACAAATAAAGTAATGATAAGAAGACAGAAAGGGTCAGGATAATTCAGTATGAATAGGGATTCCCTAATTTAGGTCAATTTGTGAACATAGGAGATTTCCCTATTTCACAAGTACAATTTGGAAACGTGGATAAAACTCCTTATTCCATGTGACTCTGCCCCTGGAGTGTGCATTTCAGCAGCCCTGTGATGGTTTATCTAATCAGTCCATGCTTGCTCTTCTGTATACAAAGCACATGCACATTTGACCAAGAAGTCTGTGTTGGACACTCATTTTTAGGTGTTTCTCTGAAGAAGAAAAATATTTTCTTCAAACAGAATATTGTGGGAGAAAACAAGGAAGACACACAAAAATCTTCAATTGTGACCCAGGGTCTGGTCTCTGGGTGGTTTAAGAAGCACAGCCTTCTGCATTATCCTTGCTTTAATCACCACCATCCACGACATTACCAAACCATTTATTTAGTCTGTTTTCAAGCTCACCACATGGCAAATGACTACCTACATAAACAAAACATTTCAGTTCTATAAGAATTCTTTGCAATTGAGACCCCTAGAGAGAGAAAAAAGTGTAATTGCTGTCTGAAACAAAGTGAATTTTCTGTAAATGGCTTTATAAATGAGTGACTGAATCTCAAAGGGGGGGGGGGGAAACGACAACAACCCACAAAGAGCTATAGGAGGCATTTCTGAATCTTATGGATGTAGTAAAGCAAAATCACGATATCTCTCAGTTCTAGCTAGCAGAAAGCCCAGTTTGAATTTCGACACTGACACGTAGACAAGGAAAAATATGTGTGTGAGTCTTTTTAAGAACAAAAAACATGTCTCTAACACCTCATCTCCCTGTAGCAAACTTTGGTGTGCATTAGAATCATCTGGATGACTTTTAAAAACACGGATTGCTGGGCCTACCTCCAGAGTTTCTGATTCAACGCTCCTGGTGGTAGGGCCCAATAATCTCTATATCGAACAAGTCCCCAGGTGATACTGCTGGTCCAGCAACCACAAGGTGAGCACCACTGCCTTAAAGCACAGAACACAGAATTAGGTAAATTATAGCCAATCAATAAATATTTATTAACTGAATTGGGTTCATATTGAAATATAATGTTTTCTTCCCTATCTCAAATGTGAATATGAATTGATATGCTGGAGAAGTGATTAGATGTAAGAATAAAGCTGGTGATTTCAGCTGATCATTTGATGATCACATAGCAAGGAAAACAATCCAAAAATCCATCTGTACCACAATGATGACAGCTTTGGGGCATGATGGCAGTGGTAAAGTGACTACAGTGAGCACTTCTTTAGTGAGATAGGAAGAAAAAGATGATAAGTGAAAAACTAAGAGAGAAATCTTAAGAAAATAGTTTGCATGGTTGGTGTAATTCCTAGCACAGGACAGCAGGGGATGGGTGGAGGAGTGCAGATGACGTTTGGTTCCACATAAGTAGGACTGACTGGAATGCCCTCATGGTGGCTGTGTGGCTCTTGGCAAGCTTACTTCTTTCTCTGACTGTTACGTGTCCTGTGCTTGAATAATAATGCCTATCATGGAGACTGGGGTTGGGTCTGGGAACTGCAATTTAGAGCAGTGGTACTCATACTGCAGTGGCAAAAGAATGACCTCTACATTCTTGTTAAAATATAGCAGCTTATTAGAAGGATGCTGGGTTACACCCCAGAGATTCAGATTCGTTAGGTCCAGAACGGGGCTTGGGGAGATGTAATTCCAATGCTCTTACACCCAGTCCTCAGACTACACTCTGAGTAGCATGGGGGCAACAATCAACATCCAGTTGCCACTAAATCACCACACCAAGTAGACTGCTCAATATATATCTTAATTACATCACTTTCTATACTCCTTCTTATGCTGTAGTCATTTGGGCTCATTGTTTTTCAATCCTATTAGATTTACCCTAAAGCAAGAACTTTGTTGTGTTCCTCTTTATATCACACATAATGCCGAACAGAGGGTTTTGCTACGTGTGCATGTGCTGGGTGTGTGTGTGACATATGTTGGTGGATAGATACATACTGCATAGGCAACACTGGTAATACATGTTTATTTCTTTAGGTTCTTCTTAAAATTCAAACCTTGCCTTCTACCAATCTGTTTACTGTGTGAAAATCCAACTGCTGATTTCTTAGAAAATTAACTGTTTGGCAAAATGAGTCCTATGTGGTAGACAGCAACATGGAACTCATTAGAAGTGTTCTTATGTATGAGCACAATTTGCCAATATGCCCTCAATGAATCTGAGGCTAACAAAAATCAGCAAGTAGAAGTCACAAGTTCCATTATGACTGTGAGCATTTTCCAAGCCCTTTGCCAGAGTCTCCCTTTCTTCACTCCAGGGCCTTCTATCTCCTTGAGAGCCAAGTGTCTTAAACTAAATTCTCTGAATCTAATATTGGGCTGCATTTATCAAAACATAAAGAATGAAATCCAGTTATACCATAAATTAAGCCAACAAGTCACAGCACATTTAATCCACCACAGTGCTGGCATGTGCACAGCATGTCAGTCCCACACCTGATGAGTGGTTTCAAAGGATGTGTATATGTGTGTGTGGGTGGGTTCACTGGAAAAAAAAAAAAGGCAATGGGACTGGTGGAACTGGTGACACATTGGTCCTTCAAGATACACAGGAAATACTCAGAGGTTTTGTCTGTTTATTAAGTTAAACTGCAAAGCAGAAGTTCATGAAATGTTTACTTTGATGCATCCTCCTTCCCAATCCACCACATCTCAAATACATTCCCAGAAGACAACTCAGTAGTCCTAAAAGGAAAGAGCCTTTGAAGGCTTATAGCAACATTAAACTCACTTTCAAAATCTCCATTCTTCTGGGATCCCTGAAATCAGAAGAAATGAAACAAAAACAGAGCAGAAAAAGGGGCACTCTTCCATCTGCTTCTATATGCTCTAGAAAGTTGAGGTTTGAGAGGAGGACTAGAAGCAACTTTTCCAACCTTGATGTAAACATTCAGTACTGTCAGCAATGGTTGGGGCTGAAAGTATTTATAATGAAAGTCTTGTAGGTAATATGTGCAGAGATTTTAACATTTAGTTAGGTTTGTCTCTATTCTTCAAATAACAGAACAAATCAGTTTATTTCTTTTAATTATCTCCTTTTAAGAGAGAGGGAAAAAATGGGATGCTTTTGAAAATTAGTTTGCCTCTGTGCCCTGAAGTCCAGAGTTTTGATTAAGTTTTATACAGGTTGACTTCTTTTCTTGCAACCTTGCAAGAAACAAACTAGTTTACCAGGTTTTTTTTTTGTTTTTTAATATTTAATGAAAAGTGAGGTCTCCAAGTTAGAATAAATCTTAAAATACCTTCTAAAGGACTGTTAAACTCTGGACAAGAAAGTATTTAGATCTGCATATTAGTTGCTAATTGTTCAGGATGGGTTAGAAGCTGAGAAGCCTTTAAATTTTATTTATGAAGTTTCTTTAAAAAAAAAAAAAAAGCAAATTCACCCAGAGAAAAATAAAGTCATCATGCTTTGAATTTTAGTAAGTAATAAGCTATTCAAATAATATAATAATTAATGCAGTAATAACAATTACACTAATAATAATAATACAACTATTCAGTTATATAGTAATAAGGCATTCAAATCCCTACTGGTTAGCCAAGATGGTTATCATATTGAGAGTAAAGTCAACTTTAAATTCTTTATTAATTTTTTTTTTTTTTAAATGGGGAGGAAGGGGAAAATGAGAGGTATCAGGGGTTGTTTGAGAACAAGAGGAACAGGGGTAGAGTCCTGGAGTAAGAAGATTCTAGATATCCAAGGAGTGGGTGAGGGGATTGAAAGCTCAGAAGGAAAGAAAATAGGGTCTAATCTCAGCTTCATACTAATTGCCCTTGAATTAGTTCCACTAAAACACTTTGAAAACTGATCCTCATCAATACTATAAATTCATTATGAAGCTAATTATAGCATTAACCCTTTTTTTTTTTTTTTTTTTTTTTTTGCAGTGCTGGGGATTTGAACACAGGGCCTTGTGCTTATGAGGCAAGCTATATCCCCAGCCAGATAGCATTAACCTTTTAAGTTAAAGACTAGGAGTAGGAGTTTAAACCTCCTCATAATGGGATGCCTCAACTAGACACTCGACATGATTTAATACTATTATTTCTATGATATTTGCCCTATTTATTTAATTTCAATTCAAAATCTTTAACCAGTCCTTCACCAAAAGATATAAAATTAATTGAACTAATACCCCTTAAGAAGAGAAATGAATGAAAATTTATTTGCCTTTTTCATTACCCCTACAATAATAGGATTACCTATTATTATTCTCATTGTTCCATTTCCCAACATCCTATTTCCCTCACCTGGTCAACTTATTAATAGGTTAATATCCTTTCAATAATGTTTAATCTAACTTGTGCTAAAACAAATAATGATAATACATAATTCAAAAGGATGTACTTGATCTTTAACACTTATTTTCTTAATCATATTTATTGGATCAACAAATCTATTTGGGGTTATTACCACACTCATTTACAACCACCACTCAATTATCAATAAACTTAGGAATGGCGATCCCACTATGAGCTGGAGCACTGATTACTGGTTTTTGCCATAAGACTAAGGCATCACTAGCCCATTTCCTCCCACGAGGAACCCCAATTCCTTGGGTGATAAAATAACAACAAAGAAATATTTAATGTAACATTTAATATAGTTCAAAGTTCTCTGCAATGACCTCCAAATTCCATCTTGAGAATATCTAGAAATAGTGTCAAAAACAAATATCTATTTCTGTGCTCCTTTCCTGTTCACCCAAAGGTCTAATTAAGAGAGATTAGATGAACTGCTCAAGGTTATAGTTTTGATCCAGGTCTTATGATCTCTAGTGGGTAGAAGAAGTATCTGAGAATTGGGACACCAGTTATGACAGTGATCCAGGCTGTTGGAAGGAGTCTTGGAGCAGAGTGGTGCTAGGGAGAATGCCAAAGAACTAGAATGACAACCCAACATGGAAGAAGACTGGATTTCCTCAAGCCTATGACATATGACTTTTTATTCTGGCTCACAATTTTAGAGGTTCCAGTCTATGTTCAGTTGGTGACACTACTGTGGGCCTTTAGTAGCACATCATGGCAAGTGTGCACTATGCAGAAAAACCTTTCACCTCATGGTTTGGAAGTAAAAGAGAAAGAGGAAGAGACCAGAGTCCCACAGTCCCCTTCAAGCGCACACTCCCAAAGACCTAAGGGCATCCCACTAGGCCCCAGCTCTTAACATTTCTATCACCTTCCAATAGCGCCAAGTTGAGGTCCAAATGTTTAGCACATGTACCTTGAGGGACACTTAAGATCCAAATCATAGCCATGTCCCAACACACAAATCTTTTGGAAAAAATAATAGTACTTTGGAGCTTGGAGATGGTGATGTGACTGACCCTTATGTGACAGGCTGGCTGTAATGCATGTGGTAGTACAGTGGACAAATGGAGAAGTGATGCATGCTAAAGCTTCAAAGGTATTAAATCATCTGTGTTAAAAGACAGAATCACCACACATAGTGGATATTTCCAGAACTCCAAGCATTATTGGACAAGTAAGATATACAGTGGTGGCTGAAAATGAAGGCTTTCAATTTGGAAAGATGAAAAAGTTTGTGTATTGGTAGCATGATGTGAATATTCTGAATGCTACTGAATTGTGCAGTTAAAAACTGTTAAGTGATGTATGTTTTACCTTTCTGGAATCAGTCTTCTTGTGTTCAAATCTTGCTTTTGATATTTCCTAGCTCAAGTCTTTGTATTGTATTGTATAACTTCTCTGTGCTATAGTTTTTGTCACCCCAAAATGTGAAGGATAATGGCATGCACCTCACAGAGGTGAGGAGGATTAAATGAATTAATGTGTGTACTTCATGCTGGCATTGGCACATAATAAAGGATCAGCGAATGCTAGTGGTTGTTATTGGTGTTCTAATTATTGCACTTACTAGGATGGAAAACAATTGTCTAAACCTTAGTTACAGTTTCTTTTCCTTCCTCTTTTCATTCTTTGGTTGAGATACTAATATGAGATAAAATGGTGAAAATGTGGATAGAAAAGGAAGACTAGGTAAAGCAAGGGCCTGGGAAAATTAATACCCTGCATAACCAGGTCTGAAATAACTGAAACTTGCTTGTATGCACTGATTATTTAAATTCCAATCGGCAAGCTAAATTGTTGAAGGCTCTCCTCCACTTGTGAAGAATTTCAAAGGTCTATATGCTTGGTCCTGACTTAGGCTGTCTCCGATTCTCCAGAGATGGGGTCAGGTAACTGTCCACCGATATACAACCGGAGTCTGTCATCACACACACACAAAACAATGACCCATTTTGGTACTTCATGTTCACTGGGTAGACTGCTATATTAAAAATGTGTAGCCTTTTTTTTTTTTTTCCCTAGCAGCATCTTTCTGCTTTGCTGAAAAGAAAGGTCATTTTCTACATGTGCATCTATTGACCACTTCATAGAGTTTGCCCTGCAAAGCATGTGTTTTCTGATTGTGCCTACTCATCAGTTATTCCAGATCACCTTGTGTGCTTAAATGAGAATGTAGTTCTGCAACCTCCTATCCCCATTTTAGAACCACACAGGTCACCGATAGATCTGCATGGCTCAAAGAGATGTCTTATTTTATTTTTGAAGTGGTGGTTTTTATTCAGTGAGAGGTGGTGGTTGGCTAATCATTTTTTCCCCTTGGTGGGGCTGCTATCCTAATTTGGTCTGATTCCATTTTTTTGTTTTGGTTAGGTATGCTTTAAAACTAATGTTCTAGGCCAGGGAGCCCCCTTCTCTTAGAAGAGCACCAGGAGGAAGGTGTTTGGATGTGGTATGAAGGGGTGGAAGACAAAGCAGCATGGGAAGTGGGGGAAAGAGCTCTGGCAAGAGTCTCCTCATGGCTTCTCCCTGCCTGCTTCCTTACCTCCCAACAGATTTTATTTTCTAAAGTAGCAGATCAAAACATCCTTAGTAGGTGAGGAATAATGGTGCACACCTATAATCCCAGCAACTCGGGAGGCTGAAAGAAGGATTGCAAGTTTGAGACCAGTCTCAGCAACTTTGCTGTCTCAAAATAGAAAATAAAAAAGGCTGGGTGGTAAACTGCCGCTGGGTTCAATTCCCAGTACCCGCGTACCCCCCCCCCCAAAAAAAAAAAAAAAAAAAAAAAATCCTTAGTATCCTTAGTAGCTCCCCTGATGGGAAAAAGTAAAACCTGACCTCTTGAGCCAGGCACTAGAGTCCGCCCACCACCAAACGCACACCTCCAGTTTGCCCATATCCTAGCCACGTACGCCCAGCACAGCTGAGGCCTCAAGCACCTGGAGCCCATCTTCTTCCTCCTCTCAGTCCTCCTCCTTTCTCTGAACCCTGCCAGCAGGAACTGCCTGTGCCACTCATTAGGGCTCTTAGTCATATGGGTCACATTTTCAATTAATGATTTCATACATGTGTGATTTACCTCACTAACCAGACCAGAACTACCCAAACTGGAGGCTCATGGGTTGAATTCAGCCCACATACGTTTTGTTTGGCCCACATAATGTTTTTGAAGAATCTAAATTAGTTGCCAGCATTTTTAAAAAATTAGGAGATGGCACACACACAGAGTCTGGGTTTCTGATTCCTCTGGACAAACTGGAAGCTCTGACAATGTTGGGTCAGTGTTCCAAGATGGCTCAATCAGCTGGAACTGACCCCTTCAGACACAGAGTGTCCTTGGCACTTCCGTACAGTCCCAATCACTCCTCTTTCTAAACCTGTGACCTGTGACCTATGCCTTGTCCTTGGAGGACAGGGCCTTTGACTTTATCTCCTAGCCTCCTGTACAGTGTTATTTCCATAACAGTTGCTTAAAGAACTGTCCCTGAAAGGCCAGAATCAGAGAAGCAGATGGAAGAAGTGATGGATCAGGGAGAGAGGTTAAACGAAGCCATGGGTAAGAACGTATGAGTGAAGTGTTTTTCACTGCCTCAAAAAGGATGTGAAATGGAAAATCTTGTTGAATTATAGCTTCCAATGACAGGAATTCACAAAGCCCTTTAAGAGAAAAAAAAAAAAAAAAAAAAAAAAAAAAAAAAAAGGAAAGAAAGAAAACTAAAAGAGGTATTGCATTTTTTAAATGATGGCTTCCCAGAAGCTAGATGACAGAAACAACCTAGATTACCTAATGAGGTTTTTCAGTTCCAAGTATATTTTACTGTGTTAACAGTGAAGTGAGTCATTCTCTTCAGTTCTTTTAAGGAAACCATGAAGCTTCAAGTCTTACTTTGTAGTGCTGACTAGGTAAAAGAGAAATTAAAGACAGCCTTAATATCATCTCTATCTAAAAAATCTCAAAAGAAAAACAGTGGAAAAGATGCATATTACCAAGGAACTTTCCTAAGCCTGCACCAAATGCCTTCTCTGTGCTGTCCAAGCTGGTCCTTTGCACTCAAATGTGAGTGAAGTTAGAAGGTCAGGAAGAACAGGGTTCTGGAATTCTACACACATCACTCAGTGACTGAAGTAAGTTAAACTTCATGGGTGACACTGTGGCTCAAGAGAAGTCTCGGCTTAACTCCATGTTCTAACAAAGGATGCTTTACAGCTTCTTTCTATTGAAAAGTCTCTGCAATTTTACTCTGTCTATTGCTCCTGGGTAAGAGTACAGAGTGAACTGAGTTGGTGGTGAGTTGCTTGGGAATTTAGAGGAGAAAAGAGGTGGAGAGAGATTTTTCAACTTGTTCACTATGGGAATTTGTGTCTGAACTGGAAGTTTGAGGAACCAAAGCTGAGCAAAGCTTTAGATCTGGGATGTATCTCAAGATGCCAGGATAGAGAAGAGATCATTAATAGGAAGCCTGTGGAAACATCCAACAGACATATGCCTCACTTGACTATTTGGCAAATTTTCCCCATCTGCCTGAAGAGGTGACCTCATTTTTCATTTCAAAGAATTACAGCTTAAAATCCTACCCACTTGTAAGCATTGGGATTGTGCAAAGTTTCATTCCCTAAGTAGGGGCTCCATCACAGTTTCCCAAATCCTCTAGTTTGTTCAGAATCCTGTGCTGTGCCATGAGAGAGCAATAGCATACAGTCTACTGGTAACAGCCCAAACTCAAGGGTCAGACAGACATGGATAGCAGTCCTGGTTTTGCTAGTCAGTGGACATGGGACCCTGTGAAAGTCAGGCAACTTCCCCAGCCAGTTTCCTCACCTGCAAAAAGGCCATAAAAATTACACATTACTGGGATTGCTTTGAGGCATGAGTAAGAGAGTACACACAGAACACAGTCCAGCACTGTGTAGTCAGCTGCCAATAACTAGCCATTTCATCAGAGTCTTTCACAATGTTCAGAAAGATTTAAATGGTCAGGAGGGTGAAAGACCATCAGGAACTTGGAAGAATACATCAAAGTTGGCCTGGCACTGTGTTTATCATTGGTGATTCTAATTAAGGGTGAGGTAAGTGACCTGGTCAAAAGAACATGGCACCTGAGTGGTTCTGCCCAGTACCAGGGATAAGTAAAGATGCAGTCATACTTACACCTATGTCTTCTGATCAAATGCACACATTTATGAAACAAAACAGAGCGAGGAGGGGCTGCTCTGCATGAAGCCAACCATTTCATATGGGGCCAGATCCTGCAGCCTTGGATTTCAACCAACTGAGCTAACTGGTAACATAACCGATGGCATGTTCCCTGCTCACAGGCCAACAGACTTTTGCAGGGACCTATCATGAGAACTTTAACAAGATGCAGAACACAAACTCTATTTCAGTATTACCCAAGAACATGTGATATTTCAGAGTTTGAAGAAACTGTAGCTACTCTGTCCAATCTCATTTATAAGTAGATTCTACAGCCAGAGAGGTCTGGGCATTATTGGTCTTTTCTCTCCGTGATGTAATGAGTGTCTGAAACTGACATGCTTACAACTGAAGAAGCTCAGAACTAGAAATCAAGTCATCTTTCCTTGATGTAAAGTAACATCTTCATCCTTGATGAAGTAACATCTCACGGCATTCCTGGCTTCCTCTAGAAAGCATATATGCTCAGAGAAACTAGTCACAGAATATTACAGCTACAAGGGTCTTTAGAGCTACCAAGCTCTCTGGGGGCTGGTCAAAGAAGCCTGGTGATGTGCAAAGCCTAAATAGCGAAATATTGGCTCTGCCAGGACCAGAGCTTCTCTGGCTCCAGCTCCAGGTTTCTAGAACCATCTGCCACCCTAAGCCACCCAATCATCAGTTCTTTTTATAAAGGTATCCCAAAGTTGCAGAACAAATCACTTGCCCATTTTATTTTATTTTTTAATGATCTGGGGCTGCCACACAGTGTTATATGGTGGTCCAAAGCAATGATACTTTTGTTTGCAGCTGCTTATTAATTCAATGTTAGCTGTGTTAATTATATCATGACACACTTATTAATAGCAAGCAGATAAAGCCAGCAAATGCTACTTCTTACCTAGCTGCTAAAATGTTAATGATATCTCTATTTAACTTAACTAGAACAGGTTATGAACTTTTGTTTCCTTTGTATCAGCAGGTAGTAAGCATTTGGCAGGTGTGATTTATTTTAATACTAAATTACTGGTGTAGCACTGACTTTTTTGTAAGTATATAAATTTCAAAAAACAGCCTCCCATATAAATTTAAAAAGTAGACGTGAGGTCTGAAAGATTGTTAATATTTATGGGAGGATGCACTGAAGATTTGTTGGTTCATCAGCTGGAAATATGGGAAAATCCTAGAGCTGAAGGTCAGACTAGGTTCCTGTTCAGGTCTTACAACAATGTCAGAGGCAATAACTCTTGGTATCCTAAAACTTTTCTATTAAAGATCCTGGTACACCATATGTGGCATGTACAAAGGAATGAAACCTGCTTTCTGTACCTTACATCTTCAACTAAGTAAATTAGGATCTCCTTCTTTGAATGCCTAAGACAAACCCAGGGTTTTGCACACAGGGATTATCTAAGATATAATCCAACCTATCAAAACAATATAGAGATAATCTTTTAGATTCCTTGGAGGTAGTTATGAAAAAACCTAATAATCATATAGTGGAAGGGTAAAGTCATTTAACATAAAAAAAGAAAGAATATATACTATTCAAAAATCCTGAAACATTAGGGCTAGAATTTTCTTTTATTACATAATTCTTTTTCCTAAACTACTGGAATAATCACAAAAATTATCCTTTTCTCAAGAGTGTTTGAGGACTGAAGAACTGGGAAGAGTTTAAAATGTAAATATGAAAATAGGCACATCAAAATGCTGGCTGTGGTTTTATCTAGGTGGCGCAGTTAAGGGTAATTTATATTTTTTATCTTTGCACTTTATTTATTTTCTATATTTTCTGCATTAAACATGTTACCTTTATAATAAGAAAAAAACTCCAAAAAACTTTAAAGGTGAAGATGGGCTCTTTAGTATGTACAAGTATGTGAGGGGAGACAAGTTAATCTTTTTCTGGCATCAGATGGTGACTGTTATGATGATATGTTCTGTGAATTCTCAAGAGGACCATGTGGCCATATGAATCACCCAGTGAACATAATTTTCCATGAGCAGGACAGACTCAGTGTGCCAATGATGTACAGGATAATGGAGAACTACTAGGTATTTAATGATGCTGAGGATTCTGAGGAAAGCTAGAGAATTCTTGTTCAGGATCTTGAGGTTAGTGCTTGAAATGACACTTTTCTAATGAAACCCTGTAGGTACTAAATGAAATCAATAAGAACAGGACAAGGAAATATTGGAAACTCTGAATTGAAACAGAGGCTGGTCAGACATGTTCTGAAGGGCCAGTCCACGAGGACATTGGTAAGAATCTCAGGTGGGTCACTTCCAAAGATAGTTCTAACCCGAAGTCAAAATACTGCTGACCTAGGGGTAAAAGGTAGAGCATGGAAGCAAGAAGGGCCAAAAGAAGTTTGTTATAGCTAGGAAAGGCATTCCAAAGTTTCTGGAAGGGCTTGTGCGGTGATTAATGAAATCTGAGCTTAACAGAATAACGTGACTAAATTAAAAATCACCTCAAAGTTTTGAACACTTCAGTTCTTGCATTTGAGCTCAACTCTTAACACAGAGATGATAAAAGAAAGGAGACAAAGCTATGGACCTCAGAGGTATTATATTCAAAAGGTGTGTGACTCAACCTTGAACTTGAGGATATTGGTAGAAATCTTCAAAAGACAATGCAATCCAGAAGGAAGGGAAACCAGTGGTCTGGGTTCCTTTTCTGAAGGATATTGAGTATGGTTTTTCTGAGTCAAACTAGCAAGAACGTTCAGGTTGGCTTCCTGAGTCTTAGACTATGGGTAGACATGTAAATAGGGCCCAGGCCGGTAACATAAAGAAAGAAATGGTTCAGACTGGCCCAAGGTGCCGGAAAGAGCACATGCTCTGATAGGACAACCACTTTATAGCTCTGGCCAGCTTCAGGAATGTGGGCCTCAAGTTGTTAGATCTGAGCTTTCAAGAAAAGCCAGATATCTGGATTTCTTTGTGAATTCTTCTATTATTAGCAAGTAATTTAATTTCTTTTGAAAAACAAAAAAATCATGAAAGTCAAAGAAAATACATCTGGGAGGAATGTGTTACTTGGGTTGGTCTGTGACATTTGCCCTGAACCCCTTTCAGTAAAACTGCAACTTTGGTTAAGGAAGAGATTTAAACATCACTATAGACTGTCTTGAAAGTGTACAAAAGTTGGACCTTTGGCCAGCCTTTAGAATACCAGGGAAGCTCAAGTGGTGAAAGAATCTGAGATAATGTAGCTCTTCACAAATAGTGCCTTGGGGAGAATTTTGCACACATGTAAGTAAGCCTAATATCCAGATGTACAAAGAACAAAGTATAGAATTTGAGGAGTGTGGGCCAGAGTCAATGCCTGAAAACACTTGGATATAATTTACTTTGATTCTAATAGGAAGTTGCACATAAAAACTGGAGAACAAAACCTGGCCCCAAGGGGCAATTACATAAAATGATACATACTTAGCAAGTGCTGTGCTATGACCAAAGAATTGATTAGTTAGAGTTTCTGTGGCTTTGGAAAGCCTTCCAGGTAAGAAAGATATTAACAGTGAAAACAAATATCCATACTCAAGACTGGATGGAAACTTTAAAGATGCTTTATTTGAGGTAAGATGAACAGAATGCCCAAGTGGAGATCCCTACATGCTCAGGGAAGTGAGAGAACAGAGCAAGATTCTTACCTGTATACCACATATCCACCGGCTTCCCATTTATGCACCGGAAATCTGTGAACGTAACTTTATTTGAAAAAGGATCTTTGCGGATGTGATCAAGTTAAGATGAGGTGGTTCCCAATCCAATGATTGGTGTCCTTATAAGAGGGAAATTTGGATGCAGACACACACAAATGGCAGGCAACTATGTAAAGACAAAGACAGATTTTGAAATTATATTGCCATAAGCCAAGGAATGCTAGACCACTGGCAACCACCAGAAGCCACAAAAGCATCCCTAGAGCCTTTGGAGGAAGCATAGCCCTACTGTCACTTTGATTTCGTACTTCTGGCCTCCAGAACAGTTAGAGTGGAAAAAAAAATTATGTTGTTATAAGCTACCCAGATTATGGTAATTTGTTAGGGAAGTCCTAGGAATCTATCTGTTCAAGCTACCTCTGGGGTAGAAGACTCACTATGGTGAATTATACAATGATTTACAATTATGTCTTAAATTGGAGCAATATATAGGGTATAAGCAATAAAGGCATAAGACATATCATCCTTGGAGGGTGAACACTCTTGATTCAGGAAAGAAAACTGGAATGACATGGTTTGAATGTGTCCCTCAAAGTTAATGTGTTGAAAATTTAATCCCTAGTAGTTTTGGAAGGTATTTGCTTAATGAGAGGTGATGAGGCTGTGAGGACTTTGTTCTCATGAATGGGTCGATGTTATATTCTTACTCTTGCCCTTTTGCTTTTGCCATAGGATGACACCACACAAAGGCCCTCACCAGATGCTGGCCCCTTGAGTCCAGCCTCCACTGTAAGAAATGAATCTGTCCTTTACAAACTACCCAGTCTCTAATGTTCTGTTAGAGAAATACAAAATAAACCAAGCAAGGAGTAAAAAAGACTGGTAACCAAATCCTGCTTTCCAGCAGGATAACTCTAGTTGTATTATATGTAGTATTTATCCCAGGATTAACTTAGATTTCATTTTACTTAGGGGAAATTACACATCTAAGATTTTAAAAATTTCATCCTACCCTTGTCCAATTTAATTTCCTTTTTGAGAGAAAAATAAGCCTTATAAAATAACTACAAAGCATTTTAGGATTTTTACGTATCTCAAGAACAAGATTGAATATGAACATATTTATTTATAACATTGTCTCATAACATACCCAGAAGGTTTTCCTCATATAATCTATACTCAACAGGTTTACCTGATGGGCTGGGCTCAGTGGTGGAGTGCTTGCCTAGCACATATGAGGCAATGGATTCAATCCTCAGCACCACATAAAAATAAATAAGTAAAATAGAGGTAAGAAAAATACAGTTATTTAAAAAAACTTATTTAAAATCAATTTTAAGAAATTTCACATTTTTATACTGAGCATTTCACACATATTTAAAAAAGGTATGTCTTTCTTTGCTATTGCCCAAGATCTCTGTAAGTTGCCCACGTATTGAAAGAGGCTCAAGAAATTTTGGCAGATGAATCAACAAATAAAAACCCATTTGCTCTTTAACAATGCCCTTAATAAATTCATTCCACAGGGTAAGCCATATGAGTAAAAAAGCATGTTTCTTTACAATCAGGCCATTGAAAGTTTACAGCTAAATAAGTGATTGACTTCCAACAACCATGAAAACCAGATAGCATATATTTCTGTCTCTCACTATTATCTCTAGCTTTACATTCCAATCACCCTGAGTACTTTAACTAACTTTTACTCTACGGTACTGCTTATATTTTAGAAATGTGGTATAAATAGATTTATAAAAAGAACAATCAGTCCTAAAAATATGACACTTTAATAATTTATTAATCTCCCCTACAATACTGAGCAATTAAAAAAAAAAAAAAACCCTCTCCAAATTAACTCTGCCCTCTTTGGTAAGTTCTGGAGAATTATAGGGTTTCATGGGAAAGTTAGAAAAACAATAGCCTAACCTCTGGTCTTTGTTGGGTCTGGTTGAATCTCAAAAGAGGCAATATACTGAGTGGAACAAGAAAATAGTCTGTTTGCTATCATGATTTATATTTACTACTTTTCTATAATATAGAAAAATATGTGTTTCTAAAGGTATAACTTCAAACACTGAGAAAATACACACACGCACACACACACAGGAAAGAGAACCATCTATCAATGTCAGAGGCAAATTTCTACAGTTCTTTCCAGTTAAATTTAGATATCAACTACTTTTGGCATAAAAATTAATACTTTTTAAAATGCTATGCTCTTTTATTCCCTTGAAGATGTAATTCATTTAGGTTTGAAAATAGACTATTGTGTATGTGGTAACTTTCATTCCTTGACATAAACAAAGTGCTTTTCAACAATTGTTCAACTCCATATTTAAACAATTAGTCTAGATCATCATGTCAAGCCTTGTGCAATTCTGCACAACAGATTTTCTTTCAAGAGTAAAATACAATTTAAGAAGCTGAAAGTAAATTTAACTAGGAGAAAAACCTGGGGCTAGACAGGAAATTCTGGAATCCCAGTCTTTGTGCATGTACAGGACCTGAGAAGCAAAAGCCACCTGGACTTAACTGCTTTCTTCAGTTGAGGTGTCAACAGAGGAGGAATGGTTCCTGACTCGGGTTTTGTCCTCTCTCTCTCTCCCTCCTTATTTACTTACTTTTGGTACTGAGGAGTGAACCCAGGAGCACGCTGCTACTGAATTACACTCCGAGCTCTTTTTAATATTTGTTTTGAGACAGGGTCAGGCTAAGATGCGATCCTCCTGCCTAAGCCTCCCAAGTAAGGTGGGATTTTACAGGTGGGTGCCACTGTGCCTGACTTTGTTTTCATGCTCTAAATGACAGTAAGAATCATCTGGCTCCTCCGTCACACACGTAGTTTTCTCCCCTCACACCCCACAATAGCACATGTCACAATAACTTTGCACCCACACATAAGGCTTCAGGGTGGCCCCTGTCTGAAGTGGAGTGAGCTGTTTGAGTCAGCAGCTTGCCGTGGTTAGTCTCAGCTGCAGGAAAGAGCTAGCTTTACTCTTCCTTCCTCCTCTCCTCCCTCCATTCTTTCCCCAACAAATACTTCAGGCAGCTGGTACACTTGAGTGCTTGCAGTGCCCATGGTTGTGAGGGTCAGTGGGGAGTGGAGGGGGGCTCTGGGACAACAAGGGAACTAACTTCACGGATTGCTTTTCTGGTAAGATAGAGACAATGGCTGGGTTTGGTCTGTCCCCTTCTGTGAGGGTAGTTTAGCAGTGCTTGGATTTTGCATATTGTGGCGAGGATGGGACAAGAATGTAGGAAGATGACATAAGCAAAAGTGGCCTTGGGTGGTGGCTAGCTGGTCCACAGATGCCAGTTTACTTGAGTCAGTCCCTTGTTATTAATGGTGATCCCTTTCATTCTCAAAAGCTGTGGCCACAGGAGGCTAGATTTACACTGTAGTGGGGCACATTTCTTCCTTCAGGAATCTGCTGTGCTCATTGTAGAAAACTTAGCAGGTCTACATCTATGCACTAAATGCCAGTAGCACATGTCCACCCTATCACTCTGACAACCAAAAACGCCCTCCATCTTTCAAATGTCTCTTGAGGAGAGCAGTAAGGCCTGATGCAAAGCTGAAAGCTCTCCCAGTTAAGGAAAGGAAGCCAAGGCTGAGGGAGATGCAGACTGGAGGAAGGTTGCAGCTAGATGGTGGCCCAGGCTTTGTGTTTTACTAAAGCACACTTTCCAGAAGGATGAAACTAAACTGTAGTCTCATGACCAACACCTGCAGCTAAATCACTGTTTGTAAAGGCACAAACTGCAGGGAAAGAATTTACATGTGGTAATTCCAGTGTCTTATTAGTGTCACTTAATCAGTCAAGTTGGTAGCTTTATAAAACTTGTTGTTTTTGGAGATTATTGTTATCAATAATAATAATAGTGTTATTTTAAAAGGAAGATCTGATACTTTAGATTTTTAAACATAAAATTTGGAGTGAAGTCTCCTCTCCCTTTCAGAAAGGGAGAAGAGAGTTGCTATCAGTTTTTAAATGAAGCTTCATGAGGGATTAATAATAATTAGCAACAATAGTACCAATAAACATGCTTTCTAAGCACCTTCTTCAAGGAAATAAAACCTTTTTTTTTTTTTTTCCTGCTTCTAAAAATGTTTAAAAGCAGTACTCTCAAAGGAAGCCAATAACAACAGCTTACTTTCTACGTTTCTTATTAGTTCACTTCCTTAATCCTGAAAATAACCCTGGGAGGTAGGCAGAGAAAATACCATTATCCCCATTTTATTGCCAAGAAAATTGAGTTTAAAACATTTTAGTAGTCGTAAGGTTTGGGGCCTTCCAAACTTCAGGATAGTATCCTTTACATTATATCTTGAAAAACCAAGTCAGGAACACTGTTAATTATTGTAATTTACTTGAACAACAGACTTTCTCCAGCATTTACAGGACATGCTTTTTCCTCTACCTAATTCCTTGTGATCATTTGTTTTGGCTTTGGGCAGTAGTCCTGAACCCTGAAGAATGGGGAAGGGGGTTCCTCACCAGTGCACTTACTGAGCTCTCACTGTGTGGGCTCTGACTGAGGCACTAGGGAGACACAGGCTAAGCAGACTTGGCCTTATGTTTGAAGGGTTCAGAATATCTTGAGAGCATTTTTACTACTGCCTTCCACGCTGTCAATGGTGCTTCATTCTACTGCCTAGAGCAAAGATGGTCAAATGGCTGAGTGTGGTTGGCAGATTGTGCCCAGGCCAGGGTGTTCTTGCTGTAATACCAAAGTGGTTGCACTTTTCTTAACCCCTCTCCTCCCAAAATTCTCAACAACCAATTTTAAAAACCCTAAACCCTAGGGACATACAGGGAAATCTAGATTTATAAATCTTTGTATATACAAGCTCTAGAAATAAAACTATGGTTTGCCAGTTACACTACTACTAGTAAACTATAAAAAAGACTGTTTTCAGTAACAGAATTGAATGATCTTATACCTTTAACTACATTGCCAAAGGGAAAATTCCTAATTCCCCCGTTTTAGACACATTTGAGGTAGGAGTGGGCCATCTAGAATTAGGATCTTATACAATTCTGAAGTAGTTACCAGAGTCTAGATAGTTGGAATATTCTGCTCTGAGCAGTTTCACATATTCTAGAGATTAGATTGATTCAAAGGGTTATCAGTGCCCTGGGAGATGTGATTAGCTGGTTACTGTGAATACTCAGCTGCACAGCCTTGAGGGAAAAACCAAGCCATTTTCATGTTACAGATCCTCACTATCCCCTTGTCTTTCCATTCACTTGCCTTAAAAAATTAATGAATAAAGCAAGCGTGTGGTGAATATGTTTCCATTTTTCCACCAAGAATGCAGACTTGACAGCTACTTCCCCTTCTCTCATCCTCCCCAGCTCCACCTCCTCCCCTCCCCCAATGACCTCATCCCTGTGCAGAAAGGACACCAGCTGCAGGGAGGGTCTGCCTTCACCAAGTGGGATCATTATCATCATTAGTAATGCCAAGAAGCCCAGACAGCCTTGCCCACATGTGCTCTGTGTTACAGCTCCGTGGTCTCCCATATTCACAAGAAAGCTGCTGTCTGGAAATGTAAAAGCTTTGCCTTATTAAAAATAAGGTTGCAGAAGAACCTTACTCATTCAGATATTTCTTAATGAGTCAACCTGCAGCAACTGCAGCAGCAATGTGGAGAACTGGTTAAACTGATGAACCTGGTGGGGGGGCAGCCTTACTAGCGATTCTGGTTCAGTTGCTTTATTTAAGGAAAAATGAAGACCCTTGATTTTTCAGGGGGAGGATTAATAGAGGCTTGTTTGGAAGAGGAGAGCTTCATGGAAAAGAGAAATTAGGGGAAAATATTATAACGTGCACAATGAAAGCTCATGACTTATTTTTATAGACATATTCTTACAGATTCATGTTTATTCCTTAAGGCTTTCACACTTTTTCACTCTCCTGTCAATCAGTGCCCAACTTGTTCCAGACAATTAGGCAGTGCGATTTTACTATACATAGTGACAATAGCATTTACCATATCCTGAATGCTACATACATGCCTCTCAATCCCCATGCACAGACAGATCAATATATATGATTTAAAGATGTGACAACTGAGGTTCAGAGTTGTCTCAAGCCCTCTTCCAGAGGCATGCTCTCTTCCTGGGCACTCTCATCCACATTCACAGCTTTAAATATCATCTACAAGTCATTACCCAACTTACTTCTTTAGGCTAGACATATATTCTGAGCTCCAGATCTATTTTTAAATAACCTGCATGACATCTCCATTCACAAGTCACGACATCTCAGATCAAACATGTCCAAAACTGAGCTTGGGATCTACTGCTCCCCATCCAAGGGTAGGCTCTTCTCCAAAAGTTCTCACCTCAGGAAATAGCACCTGCGTTCAGAAAACTGAAATTCATCAGTGACAATCTCCTGTTTGGCAATGCCACCAATTAAGACAGCCAGCAACTACTATCAATCTACCTCCTAAATCTGTCCTGGATCCATCCACTTCTCCATTGATCACTACCATCATCAATCACCTGAAAAAAATGGCACTAACCTTCTCATTGGTTTTCTGCTTCTTCTCATCTAATCCACTGTGTCGCAAGTTACAATAATTGAAATAATTTAAACAATATTGTTACACTTTTACCCCATAAAAGTATCTTTTAGTGAAGCATGGTGGCGCATGCCCGTAGTACCAGCTACTTGGGAGGCTGAAGCTGAAGCAGGAGGATCACTTAAGCCAGTGAGTTAGAATCCAGCCTGGGCAACACAACAATCCCATCTTAAAAACAAAACAAAACAACAACAATGGGAAAAGATGAAAATCCTTCCCATTGCCCACAAGCTTTGCAAAATCTGGCTCCACTATCTCTGTATCTTTCCACTTCCCTCTCACTCACTAGTCTCTAGTCTAGATCATCTTCACTTAGTTCCTCTTTTGTCCCAAGTTCCTTCCTGACTTTGGTTCTGAGAACAGGTTCTTCTTCAGTCTGTGAGGCTCTTATCCTTTTTATTTGGCTAACTCCTAATCATTTTTTGAGTCACAATTTAACTATTTTACAAAGTTGTTTTCCCTACCCCTTTAACTCGGATTCCTCCTATGTTTCCTATTCCTGCTACTACATTTGAAATACTCAAAAGTTTTTTGTTTGTTTGTTTTTTTTTGGTACCAGGGATTGACCTGAGGGACACTTAACTACTCAGCCACATGCCAATGCTTTTTATTTTTTATTTTGAGAGAGGGTCTCGCTATGTTTCTTAGGGCCTCATTAAGTTTCTTGAGGTTGTCTTCGAACTTATGATCCTCCTGCCTCAGCCTCCCCAGTTGCTGAGATTATAGGTGTGTACCATTATGCCTGGTATGATTTGTTTTTCTTTTATTGTTCAACTGGGATATAAGTTCAATGAAGGTGAAGACGATGTCTACTTTGTAAAAAACTGTATTCATTATGCTTAGCATACTGCCTACTGCATGGAAGATTCTAATCAATATCTGTTAAATGAATACATGAGGCAAGAAATCTGCTCAAGGTGACAGGATTTGAACATAAATCTCAGCAAATTTTATTCAAAAACACATTTCCTTTTAGAATCTTGCAGAGTAGAATAGTTCTTTATGAAGTTGACATATCCATTAGCTTCAGACATGTATATTTCCTAAGTCTTCAAGTGCTTACTAACTTGGATGGACTGATGAATGGATGAATGAACTGTCAGATGACTGAAAGGAATGGAGACTGGGAGTATAGTGAGATCAGGGAGGAACCTATCTCCTATAATGTATGTGACATGACAAACATCTATTGGCCCACACAAGTAGTCAAATAGGGAAATGAGAGTGTGGATGGGAAAAGAGAGCTCAAAGATTGTTGTGATGCTATAATCCTGAACAGAAAGAGATTCAAGAACCAAGGAAACAAATTTTTAATGCAGATGAAAAGAACAAAGGTGGCAAGATTTTGGAAAGACAAACAATCTTTCAAAGAGAAGAAAACTTACTGGATGTGTTTTTTTTCTATACATCTCCCCACTTTTCCTTCCATGTGTGTTGGGAGTGGGGGATGTGGGGAAAGGATTGAGCTACCAGGACTGGGGAGTAATTTTCAGTGTGAGACCTAGGAAGCTTGCTTGTGTCCATCATGACAATTCTAAAAACATTCTATGCTGGGTTGTCTGTCACTGACCCTCAGATGGAGGTGTGCAGATATACACACAGTAGAGTTTGACCAGCACAGGTTATATTCATAGTCCTTATCTTTGTTCTGTTCCTACAGAATTTTTTTTTTTTTTTGCTATGAAGTACAAAACTTCACATTTTCTATGATGGATGTAGACTTGTTACATTTGCCCTAGTTGTCAAGTTCTGGGAACTTAGGGACTCTGCTCCTCTTCTTTAATCCATTTCTTTCCTTGAACTGTCCCAGTTTTTCACAAGAAACACTCAATTATTAGGAACTTTAAAAAGTCTATCTCTCACATTGTAATCTCTGCATGGATGAAATGATAATAGCAACTAGGTTATCAGCTTTTTGGCAAAGGAATAAAAACCTGATTTCTATTTCTCCCTCATGTTTTCCATAAAAGGTAGTAAAAATCTTCAGTAAATTTAGTATCATTCTACATGGTTGCAGTTGCTCTGATTAATTATGTATTCTGGTTAATACTGCCTGAACTATACATGAATTACCAATTAAAATAAAATAAACTAAGTAGTAAACTGAAACAAGACCTCAACATATCTCTCTCTCTCTCTCTCTCTCACTAGGGATAGAACCCAGGTCCGCACATATGCCAGGCAAATGCTCTACTACTGATCCATATCCCCAGTCCCAACAATTTCTTTCTTTGAAGAGTCAGAAGGTGCACAAGGACCTTTGAATTAGTTTTGAACATTTTATTGCATAATGGTTGAAGGGTTATGGAAAATAATATTTCTACAAGATAGTTCCCCAAGAAAAACGGAGAAACAGTATGGCTCGGGAGGAAAGAGGGGAAATTAGCCAAACTTTAAACCTCTCCCAATAAAACCGGCCCTGAGGAAAAAAGCGAACTTTCATCCCTTCCCAGGTTCATCCCCAGCATCTCCACCAAAAGCAGTTACCCCTTCCCAACTCCAGTGCACCTTGAAGGAAGGAGGCAAATACTGAAACACTGGGCCCTGGACTTTGACCTTCCCCATTGCAGATGAGTCCTGGAGGGAGAAAAGCAAATAGTGAAGCTCTAGGTAACAATGGGTTCCAGAGGAAGGAAGATAAGCAGTGAACACAGAGTTGTGAGCTTTTCCCAGTGGCAATGAGTTTCAAACTTTTTACAACTGTCTTCCTGAGTTAGAATTTTAACCTGCACAACTAGGTCCCTGACTGTCCAAACTGCATGTCCACAGTTTCCAACAATTAAATCGCCTTCATTTTAAACTATAAAACCTAGACTCCTTCTGTAACACAGGGGCCATCTCCATACCCAGAAAATGAGCCCTCCCATGCCTGATGGATTGGCCTCACTGCAGAATAAAGGAAAGTTTGCTGATTGAGGTTTGCTTCCTGCCTCCGTCATTTGTGGGCCATGAACTTACAATGGTGCTTGCTGGTTAGCTAATGAAGCATCATATAACACAGTTCGCCATATTTGACAGGTCACAGAGCCAACTGTATTTGTTACTGGCTGAGTTTCTTATGAGAATACACACACACAAATTAAACCTCACTTTGAGTTGGATGTTAAGTTCTGAGATCACAAAATTCTGTTTATTAGAGAAATGTTAGGAGTCCATGGGATTTTTCTGATTTCAGTGGCTAATTTTTTTCCTCTAGTGTCATAATTTTTCACCTTTTTGGCTCCTTTAATCTGTAGTAACTATATTTAAAGACAAAATCCTGGCATTTATATTAATCTGATATTGGGAGGGACCAATATCCTGGCCTTATGGAGAAAAAGGGAAGTGGAAGCAGATCTACTATGAATGAAGAGGAAGTGACACCACAGATGACAGAGAAAGGAAAGGCTGTTCTTCCTCACTGAGTTGCAGGCTCTGTCTTTGTAGAGTATCTTTCAGCTAACATTGTTTTTCCCAGGTACTGGGGATGAAATTCAGGGCCTTGTGCATGCTAGGCAAATGTTCTACCACTGAGCTACACTCCCGGCCCTTTAATTTTATTTGATTTTGAGACAGGATCTTGGTAAATTGTGCAGGCTGGCCTTGAAGTTGCAGCACTCCTTCCTCAACCTCCCAAGTAGCTGGGAGTACAGGCATGTGCCACTATGTCTGGCACTATCATTTAAAAAAAAAAATCCAATTGTAGTTAGGGTCAGCATGTAATATACTTTCATCTTGAAAGGGGAAAAATGTTGACAGAAATCAAGCTACAAAGTGAGTTTTCCTTCCTCTGAATTTTATACTTTACAACATCCCTAGTAGATCTAAAACCATATTATAGAGTCAAAAAATACGACCCTCCCCAACACATAGCCAGGCTGGGGACACTCATTCCCACTTCCAAAACCAAATATACACAACCAATTCTGTTTTCTTGGTATGGCAATTGTTGATTAATGAATCATCTTTCCTGTAATTTTTATTTTTTGTTGCCTTAGTTTGGCTAGGTTCCCTGGCATTCCTATGGAGGTATGTAATGGAAAATTTGACCTCACACTTTTTGCTTTTTTGTAACATCACAAAACACTGATATAACAGGGCTACAAAAAGTAGCTTGGAGATGAAGGGATGCACAGAAAGAAAAAGCTTAGTGTGGAAAGGAACAAAGATACCCTAAATCATCTGGAAAGTAAATATTTAGCTTCACAGACATGAAGTTACATTTATCTTCAAGAACAGCTCATTTGTTACAGCTTAGGATGTCATAGCATTTCCATCGTAATTCTACTTTTCTAAAGATTGTAAACCAGCCATAAAAAGCCACTTTAAAAACTAACTTGGAACAGAGGCAGACCATTTTCTAGATCCCATAACTTGTTTCAAAATGGTGATTTAAGGTGGGGCAGACAGAAGAAAGGTGTCAGGAAGTGATTTCTTGCATTTAGTCATATCTGAGCTGAAAGAAAACTTTGGCAGTCACCCTTCTGTGATCACGTCCAACTGTCTAAGGAAAATGTAACAGGTCATACACAGTCAACTTTGGTAACTGCGAAGCTTGGGATTTGGCAGTCGAGACATGCTTTAAGATAGGTCTTTCAGTAAAAAAGTCACAGTGAAATGAATGAATCGGTTATGAAAACCGTCTTTTCTTTTTAAAACGAGACTATGTTTGCTTCCCTACAGCAAGGAAATCATGTCTTCAAATGCATAATCCAGACCTGAAGGGACAACTACCCAGCCACTGACTCAAAGTTTCTCTGAGGCCTGATGAGAAATATCCACTTGGCTGTGTTGGGTAGAGTCCTACACTGCCCCCAGCACCATCCTTTCAAAATATCACAGCCCCCTGGTATAGGACATCCTGGTCAGCCCATAAAAGATATCCGAATGAGGTGTTCTATCGCAACAACACTAGCTTATGTGTGTACTGCCGGCCCAGGCAGGACCTATGGCCGTCAGAATGCATATGTAACGGAGTGTTGTTTATTAATCATCTTTTTTCAGCATCCAGTGCTGAGAAAAGCAAAGGGGTAAAGAGCAGATACAGAGAAGTCTGTACAAATCACTTCTTAATTATCCAAACTGCTGGAAAAATGTGTAGATATTTCTTGATGCTACCTAAACTACTATCACATCTGAGTACTCTTCCATATTAAAGTAGAATGTAATTAACCAGAACTAAACAAATGATTATTAGGGGAAAAAGCTTTAATATACTGTTTATACAGGCTGGATAAGCAGTGTTTATTTGAATAATATATGATTTTTTTTAAGAAGAGGGAACAAATGTGAGAGCCATGAGATATGCAAATAAGTCACAGATAAGATTTCTCTTTAATTTTATATTGTGAGAACAGATGATTACCTGTTCTAGAGACTTATCTTACATTCCTACTTCTCACTGGCTTTGGTGAAGACAGGGAGAAAAAAAGAACATGGGTAGTGATTCTATTTATCCAACTAAAAGAAGCAGGTGGACTGATAAAAGTTGTTCACTACAGAGAGAACTACCAGAGGAAAAAACTACCAAGTGCTATGTAATATCCCATTTAAAGAAAATAGTGAGATCTTAGCTGAGAAATGACTCGGTGATATGTTAAATTATCAACTCCAGGGAGGATACGCTTCTAGATTCTATTGGGCTTCTAAAAATTTCCTATGTTTTACTTGGTTTCTGTTCTTCCTGAGATATTCTCAGTATTCTACATATTATGAGAAGATTGAATCTTTTACCATCAGGTGTTATTCTTCTATTTTCCATGGGGCATTAAACCAAATTAGTATTGTGGTAAAACTCAGCTGAAATCAGATTTATGTTTTTGAGCTCTTTAATATTCCTACAGTAGGTAAGTCTTGCATTCATTAATAGGCAAAATCCAGTGACCAAGGACAGTTACAGGAAAGTTGATGAGGGGCTGTGGTTGTGGCTGAGTGGTAGAGCATTTGCTTAGCAATTGTGAGGCACTGGGTTCTCAGCACCACATATAAATAAATGAATAAAATAAAGGTCTAGCAACATCTAAAAAATATTTAGAAAAAAGAAAGTTGATGAGTTTTTTGAGGCCAAGTTAATAAGTAAACTATGCTTAACAGAATTAGATAAAATGCATAATGTTTTTTTATCATTACAGTGAAGATAACAATGTCTCCATGTTTCATGAACTATGATTTTAGGACAGCAATCTCCATAGCAATAAAACACTGGTGAACATTACACTTTCTTATTCTATTCTATATTCTCCTATATTTAGGAGTTTTCAACAGCTATTTGTGCTGAAATTAATGAACCTGCCTCCTAACACCAAATTCTCATTTCTTCAGGCAAGCAATTTTGTGTGTATCTTTTCAGAGATATTTTATACATATGCAAGCAAATATATATATATATTAATTTTTCCCTTTTATTATATTCAAATGTAACGAACAATATCAACAATAGGTTCTATACTGCAGTTTGGATGTTACAATATATCTGGGAGATCTTTTAATATCAACACATAAGGAGCTTTCCAGTCTGTTTATAGAACCATAGTATTCCATAGTAGACATATCCTATTTATTTAACTGGTCCCTATGAAGGTACATTTAGGTTATTTCTAATCTTTCGTTATTAAAAGTAATGTCTGATAATTTGAAAATTAAGCCAGTTAATAAGAAACTACATTTGACTAACAACGTTAGTCTGTTTCGTTTCCTAACTCCAATTCTCCATGAACATAAAAATAGGCAAAAACAAGAGGCAAAACAGCAATTTGGCTAATCAGTTTTTGGATAATTGAATATCTTATCCTTATCATTAATAAAGCAACAACTTTTTTTGGACAGGCTCAAAATAATAGACTCATTACTTCATTACTCTTTTTATTCCTATAAAAGTTACATTTTGATGAGGAAAAAAAGATAAAAGGGAAAGCTTAAGCCATTCAAAGTCAGTCAAGTGGAAGAAATAGAATTCCTAAAACCTGGCTTCCCATAGCTGAGAAGCTACTCAAGTAATTGTGAGAAACAAATCTGAGTTGAACTTCAATTCTTCAAATCTTAGTCTGTGTGTCTTTGTATGTGGCTTGTTGGTAGAGTACTTGATTACCATGCATGAGGCCCTGAGTTTAATCCCCAGCACCGGGGTGGGGGTTGGGGGGTAAGTAGGAAAAGAAAGACCAAGGCAAATCTTAATCTGTATTTTGAAGCAAGTTATCATCACCATTGTTTTCTTCAAAAAATACTTAAGCACACATTTATACACAAGCCAGATGGATACAAAACTGTCACCAGCGTAGAGATAAAACAAATGCAAGTATGCCTCAGTTTACATGGGGGTGTGGGAAACTGTTTATATGTCTGTTATACACATCTATCAATTTTATATTTGAACATGTACTTTGCTAAAAGGATTTCTATAGCCACTTTGTAAGGGGAAATGGTATGTTCCTCAGTTTAATTAGGGTTATGATTTTCAGGTTTCTATGTTAAATTGATTTTGCTTACTTATTTTGGGGTGCTGAAGGTTGAATTCAGGAGTGCTTTACCACTGAGTTACATCCCCAGTCCTTTTGATTTTTTTTTTGAGACAGGATCTTGTTAAGTTGCTGAGGGTCTTGCTACGTTGCTAAGGCTAGACTCAAAACTGTAATCTTCTTACCTCGGCCTCCCAAGTTGCTGGGAATACAGGTGGGCGCCACCACACCTGGCATAAGTTGGCCTTATTAAAATAAAGATAACTCAGTGTTTTGTGTGTTTTAGTTTTTGATGATTTTTTTTTTTTTGAAATAATTTCAGGCTTAAGAGAAAAATTGCAAGGATAGTACTAAAAGCTCCATTTTACCCTTCAATTTTATTCACCAATTGTTAAAAATTTGACACCCTTGCATTCTATGCACATTATTATTTGCTTTTCTAAACCATTTGAGTAACTTGCAAACATCATGGCCTTCTGCACCCAAACGTTTCAATGTTTATTCCCTAAGAACAAAGACAACCATTTACTCATTTGAGTATGTCGCTGGGAGTTCATGTGCTGGGAAATTAGACCCAATACACCAGTGATGAGGTGGTGGGACCTTTCAGAGGTGATCAGATTGTTACGAGGGATTAATGAGTTTGTCTAATATTTATTTGTTATTAAATTATGTATTGGGGGCAGAAATATCAAAGAAGTGATGTGCTTTCTCAGTGCATAACATCTCATGGCACATGACAAAAGTTTGTTCTACTGTTGGTGATGATAACTTGAACTATTTGGTGAAGGTGTCACTACCAGGCTCCTCCACTCTAAAGCTACTATTTCCCATGGTTACTGATAAGTAATGAATGGAGAGATTCTTTGAGATATGTAAATATCCTTTGTCACTAATCTTTCTTTACTACTTTTGGTATTTATTGATACTTTTTGTCTGAATCATGTAACTATGATGGCTGCAAAATGGTGATTTTCTATCCTACCATTCCTTCTACATTTATTAGCAGGCATTCTCTTATAAAGAAGTGCTTTTTTTCCCTTACACATGTAATATCTATTGATTATCACAATGAACTCATTCAAGGATTCTTAATTTATTCAATGAGTTACATCCTATTATTGTAATTAGTTATTTTGCTATTCAAGTTGTTCCAGATTTGGTCAGTGGGTGTCCCTCCCGGGCGGTACCTGGGTTCTCTGGACATATCCTTGTCATCCTTTTAGATTTCTAACATCCTGGTATGAAAGACATCCCAGGCTCATCTTGTTTATCTTTCACTGGTCCAGGGGTCAGCCTTTTTTCTAACAAACCTGATTCCCAGCAGCAAAGATCTAGATGTTAAAAGGGCTCATGGCTATAGTGCCCCTGCTTCTAGGCCCTTTCACCAAGTGAGCTAAGAAAGTTTTCATGCTTTTAAAAGGTCTTCATAAAATTGCATTCAGGGACTCATACTACTAAACATTGTCACCCTGGACAGATCTGATGACATTCTTAAGAACAAGGATCATGACTCATTTACCTTTTATTCTCAAAGCCCCCAAAAGTTCAAATCACATAATGGACAATACTTGGGGTTTGATTCCAAAGGCTCTAGGGTGGGGGAAAGGAGTACAGACATAATAAAGGTGACTGTGAAGTGGCAATTGCTGTAAGTGCTGATGGGCACACAGTTTTTTTTTTTCCTTCTAATTTTTTCTATATTTGAAATTTTCAATAATAATAAAATAATTTAAAACAATCAAGAACTACTCTCTTATCTGAATGACAATATTTTTGCTTTTGTTATGGTTCAGTTTATTGATTTGGTGGTGTGAAAAAATATCAAGGCATTTGGATTATTAGGAACCAGAGGGTAGTATAATGTTCATGTGAATATCTTTTAAAATAACTTAAAGGAAAAAAAAAAAAAAAAAAAAAAGAACCGCTTATAGAATGTTCATTCACCTATGAAATTGATTTTTTAAATACTTTTATCTAAGGGATTCGGAAATGTTCATGGACTTCAGCATCAAACCATTAGCCGAGAAAGCACAACTTGAAACACAATTTTGAAAATAATTTTGAATACACATATATGATATCAGATCAACCCCTAAAAAATAAAGTGCAATAAACAGGTCTTAAAGCTATCTGAAGAAAGCCCCCACTATTTTTCAATTATATGAACATGACTTTTCCTTCAAATCCCAAGTCATTTTCTCATACTTAAATGAAAACATTAAAGCGGAAAATTAGAAAACTGCAGAACTTGAGATAGCCTACTCTGGGAAAAAGAACATGTCAAGGAAATACATTTATATGTGTATGCCACTCACTAATGAAAGAGGACATTCTCCTGACTCTGCACATTTAACAGAAAGTCTTGGCTTATGAAGCATGTACCTCTTCCCTTATGAAAACTGACACTGATGTTCTTTATCAACATTATTTCTAGAAAGTCTATTTTGAATTATGAGGGTTTTTCCATCATAAATCTACTATTTAGCTCACTGCTGTACCTAAATAGTAGACATTTTCTGTCAAATTTTAAAAATATGTGTCTGCACAGTTTTACTGATAAGGAAACAAGCTTAAGTGACCAAAAGCAATCAATTCAGATGGCAATGGAGGCCCCAAATAATTTCCTTTAGTGTTTAGGCAACAGAAACAACTTTTGGGGGTTATTGGAACTAAATTAGTATCTTTTACCCAATGTTGATTTAAAAGGTACATTCCTTACTAAAGCCAGTGTGAAAATGCTGGTGAATTCTTTCCATTACATCTGGGCATAGTAAGAATGCCAACAATCTGTAGCCTGCACATTGTAAATAAATACAGACCAAATAACTTCTTCTTACTGCTGTCCTAAGTGTACATTTTCTCCAGACAATAAGTGTGCATTACACATATTTGTCTCCTGGCTGTAGCTATTCCTCCCCTCCCACCACAACTGCCCAGAGTTCCCAAATACATTTTTGGGACAGTCTAAAAAAACAATGTTCTGATACATACAGATCAGAAAATTATCTCTTGATGGGGTCTTATGTCTATAATCACCAGCATCGAGTCTTGCCAATTCCAGTGGATGATGATGAAAATTTACTTTTTTCTTAAGCGTATTAGTGGGTCATTAATCTAAGTAAAATAAAGCATGGTGGGGCAAATAATAGCAACCATGTTTCTTCAATCAAACATTCATACTGCAAGTCTGGTTGTGGTTTCAAAGAAATCTGGATTAAATAATATGCTTCACATATAAAAAGGTTGGCTAAAAGCTGGATTTTGGTACTACTCAGTCATACATAAAAAGTACTACATTTCCACATTTAGAAAAAAAGGAATTGTTTCTTCTGAGACAGGTATCTAGAAACTTAGCCTTTTAATTCTAAAAATAATTCATAGAATAAAATTTAGAGAAACAAGAACAGGGCTAATTCATCTCATATTTTCATATACTAGTTTTATTGTTTGTTGGTTTGATTCTTTGATTCAATTCTGGTCTGTCAAAGAAGCATTTTATGAAATTCATTAAGCTTTCCAATTTTCCTCCTGATTATTTATAAAGCTCCCATCTTAATGTTGGCTTTCCAGGTTACTGACTAAGAATTTGGGATAAAGCTGTTGGGAGGCATTTAAAATACCTTGGTATAAGCAAGTTAATACAGAGTCCAACTCAAGGAATTCGGGTCTTGCAGACATTGTTTGCTGTGGAAGTTTTACAATGTTACAAACATTAGTCATGACCTTTTAGAAGATAACAGCAAGCTCAGGAACTGTGATTTTCACAGGGGATCTGGGAATGAGGGTTTCAATGGAAACATTCCAGAGCTGCAGCTGCCGAGCTTGCGGTTTTCTCATTGGCTGCCACTTGATAGAGGTGATCAGGGAGGAAGGATTCTTTGAGGGCAAGTTCAGACAGTGAATAGTTCAAGGCTGCAGCATGCCTAGAAACTGGAAGCAGTGAATGGACACACAAACCACAAATGTTAAAGGGCACAACTGGTTTTATGTTTTTCAAGGTTTTGAGGGGCTGAAATCATTCTTTTACTGTACAACGATTACACAGAATAAAATTAACATCTATAAAGTAACACTATCTAGCAATATAGTTGAGAATAGTTTTTCCAAAAAAAATTTTTTTGTCACTATTTCTCATAAATGGCAATAGTGTGGTGGAAACAGCATAAATTTTCATGTCAAGGGGCCAGTGAATTTGCATTTGGTCCTTTGCTACTTTGTGTGACTGAACCTCAGTTTCATCTTCCACAGGAGAGTAAGACCTATTTTGTAGTATCATTGTAAGCAATAAACAAGATAATGTATATTAGGTGGCAGTAGATATTAACTGGTCAAAAAATGGTTAATTTTTATTATCACTGTCATTATTATTAGTGTTCTTATTATAAATAACTGTATAACCATTTATGTAATCATTATGGGTGAGCTGACCTACAAAGCAACAAAAGCTGTACTGATTTACTGCCTGTAAATTATTCATCCTATTTTCCCCATATATTTTACTGGTGCATTATAATTATGCATAGTGCTGGGGTTCATTGTTACCTATTCATAAATGCACACAATATTACAATACACACTATTTTTAGAAGTGTTCCTTTACAGTTTTAAGTTTCCTGGTTCTTTTTAATTTAAAACTTATCAATATAGTTTTATGCCATCAATTCAGGGTTTTTATAGGTTCTTTCAATACAGCAGAAGCCATTTTCTGTGAGAGCTTCGCAGTGTTGTGAAGTAGTTTCTGCTGCCTCCTCCTTACCTCAGACAGAATTCACAATGATTCACTGATATTGAAAACCACCAGCTGCCATTCCTAATAAAATGTTCTGTTGGCTCTGCATACCTTATGACAGGCTCTATGTCATATGTCCTCTTTTTGTTTCTGTGCTTCTTCTCTAAGGTCAGCTAAAACCTGCCTTTCATAAATCTGAACAGAGTAAATCAAAATAATCAATCTGGAATTTGACTGAGTTATCAACCAAGATCACCTAAAATAGATCAAGGGTAAGGCAATCATCTACTCTCCCTGAACATGCACCAGTAATTCCCCCTACCACATTTAAATCATCTGTACTCCAGGTATCATGTTTTGTCTTTTGGTGTCTTGACACCTACAGTCTTCCTCATATTTCATTATTTATTCCCCTAGGGCAGGGGTTAGTAAACTGGTCAACAGGCCAATTGTGCTCTGCGGTTTGTTTGTGTATAGTTTGTAAGAATGACTTTTACATTTTTAAAAGGTTGAAAATATTAGAAAAAATTTCATGTGTTGTGAAAAAAAGGAACTTGAATTTCTGTGTCTATAAATAAAGTTTTATTGGACTGTAGCCATGCTCATTCATTTAGCCTTTGTGAATGCTACAATGGTTACTACTATGATAGAGATGAGTAGTTGCTACAGAGACCATATGGCTGACAGAGCCTTAAATATTTACTCTGACCTTTTGGAGAGAAAGTTTGTTGACACTGCCTTAGAAGGTTTTTCTCTTGGGAGATGTGACGTAAATACATGTAAGATATAATGTTTGCCCTACTCCTTGCCTTTCTGTACAATAACCTCAGCTTTGGAAAGGAAACATGGCCTAGCCTGATGTTTCCTTGGCAGTGGAATGCAATAAGAGAAGTGACACAGGATCCAAGAGGTATTGGTCTGGGGTCTTGTTTTGATATTAAGTTTTAATAATGACTCTGGACAATTAAGTACTTTTCTAGACCTGTAACATGGCTTCTCCCATTTTGGGCTCTCTCTTTTAGCTTTGAATGAAGGAAACTTGTACTCACTTACTGGACCACCATGATGAGATATCTGAACTCCTACCACCATCTCTTTTCTTACCCACTTCCCAAATCATTCCAGGATTTGTGGAAGCAAAGGGAATAGGGATTTTTGGAAATCTTTCCTATGAATGGATGCATGATTAAAACTTTAAAATCCACTGTTTTAAATCAATGAAGATGGACCTCTACTGTGGCTATATAACTACTATGATGAATAATTCATTCTGGACTTGACTGGAGAATGGCAAATGAAACTGAAGTACTTGTTTTCTAGAAATTCCCTATTACAAATTCCCACTTCAGTACAGTGAAAAACGTTGCTGATGTATGAGAAGATACCTTCCCAGTTACAGTGGAAAAAAGATAGGATCTAAAAGCTGGACAACAGAAAGGAGGCAGGATAGATAGAGATCATTTTACATTCAGTAGAGAGTAACAGAGATGTTTATATGCAAATACATTTTGAATCAGACTTCTTTCACATGGATTTTACACTGTAATGTGAATCCGTACATTTTCAACTTAACCCAAGATTAGTTATATAGTTGTTCAGTAAAGAAAAAAAAAACTTTAAAAATAATTTACACCTTATTAAGTTATGAATTATCCAAAGCTTCTACCACATCAAGTTCTTGCTGCTGGAAAGGAAAGTTGATTGACTTCAATATCACAAATCTCCCTTTTCCTAACTATATATCAATTTGTATTTGTATGGTAGAGGAAAAGCAGCAGTTATCAGATATTGGTCTAATGTAGAAAGTTATATTAGTTATGGGTCCAGTGATTATCCATCATTCCAAGTCATGGGCAAAGCCTAAAGTCTTGGCCTGTTTTTTTCAGTCATACTGTTATTACTAAGAAACTTTGAAACAGGTTCTGAGAAAAGACTACAATAGGTGAGACATCCATGAATGAGAGTGCACAAAAATTTTCTAAGGGGGGGACAAATAATTACTCTGTCACGAATATAATGAAAATTATCTACATTCATTAAAATTAGAGTTAGAAACCAGGTGTGGTGGTACACACCTATAATTCCAGATACTGTGGAGGCTAAGGCAGGAGGATCACGAATTTGAGGTCAGTTAGCTTTGGAACTTCACAAGACCCTGTCTAAAATAAAAAGTAAAAAGGACTTGGGATGTAACTCAGTGGTAAAGTACCCATGGGTTCAATCCCCAGTATGGGGGGGGGGGGTGGTTAGAGTTGGGAGGTTTTTAAGAAATTTAGGATCAAGTTCCCTTCATGGAAAATTGACATGTATTCAGGTAGAGACTGTATAGTCTTAGTCCGTTTTATGTTGCTATAACAGAATTTCACAGATTTGGTAATTTGTAAGCAATAGAAAATTATTTCTCACAGTTATGTAGGCTGAGAAACCCAATATGAAGGTTCTAGTACCTGGCAAGGGCCTCCTTGCTATATTATCCCATAATGAAAGATAGAAGGGCAAGAGAACACGGGAATGGGGAGGGGTAGGAAGGGGACCAAATTCATCCTTACCAGGCATCCACTCCTGTAAAATATCACACATCATCTTGTGAAAGAGTAGAGCCTTCATGACCTAATACTTCTTAAAGGTCCCATCTCTCAACAGTGCTGCACTGGGGATTCAATTTCTAACACATGAACTGTGTGTGGAAAATGCAAACCACAGCCCCTAGCTTTGGCCCTATCCCACTCTCCTGGTGGCATGGAGACCTCTTTGTCATCAAGCCAGATCTTTTCATTTTGGCACAACTTCAATAGATTATAAGAGTAAAAATACCCAAAAAGAGAAGAGAAAAAAAAAAGCTTGAGCTGGAAAAGGGGAATTCCAAATGGCATTTTCAGTTCTAAAGTAACTCTAGTGTGTAACTCAGAGCAAGTCCTTGATGCTCTCTGGATCTCAGTTTCTTTTCTGTAAAACTGGGTCTCTCTGGACCTTTCCTGTCCTGTATTTCTCTGCTTCTCTACTTTTCATTCCACACTACAGAAATGAAAAGCAGTTGTGAGAAAGCTACAAAGAGCTGTGAAGTTTTTCTTCTTCTAGTTCTCACTTATGTCACACCTGGACTTCCTCTGCATGTGCCAAGGTTTTATAAACGTCATCCTAACACTTGGCCTTTATCTCAGCTTTCCATATCACCTCAGCTTGATTTTGTTTGATATACTGAATGATCCTATGACTCAGAATCTGCCCTTCTGGTAACTAGATAGCCTAGTGACAGGGTAAGCCACAAAGCCCTCTAAAAATTGTGTTCATCTTGCAGAATTCTGAAGTTAAGGAAAAAAAAAAAAATCCATGAGAAATGTTTTACCGTCCTCATATACTAAGTGAAGTCTGTTCTGTTGCCTATGGAATGTGAGTAAACTGCTCAGTATTGATTCTTTTTTTTATGATTATAGCACAGATGCTGAAATAAACCTTGAACTCAAGGAAAAGCGATGTCATTTATAGACTCCAATTAAGCACATTTGGTATAGTCTAAGAATAAGAAGTATATTTTTAGAAGCAAACACTATACATTTTAATGAGATAGTGAGTTGGCAAAGGTTGCAAATGCAACAGTAAAATGAATGACTATTTAGCATTTTATTTATGTAACTATAGTGAAGAACAATGAAAAAAAAAAAAAAAAACCTGAATGTGCCTGCAGGATCTTGTTTTATAGAGTAATAATCATGACTAATATCAATAGTGTTATGGAACTAAAACTTATTTTCAATTCAAATAAACATATTTGTTTTTAAGGTATTTAAAAATCAATTTTAATATTTTACTTATAAATGTGAAAATAAAACATTTTTTGCAGCCAAATAAGTCCAAAACTATTTTTTAATATTTTTTGGTTTAGGTGCTAAAATAACTGCTAACAATTGACTCTTATAAAATATCATGAGTGTATTAGTCAGCTTTTCATTGCTGTGACGAAAATACCTGACATAAACAAATTAAAGGAGGAAAGACTTATTTTGGCTCATGGTTTCAGAGGTTGTAGTCTGTGGTCACTTGGCCTCATTGCTTTGGGCTTGGGGTGACACAGAACACCATGGGAGAAGGGCATGGTGGAAGAAAGAGGGGTGGGTGGGGGAAAAGGGCTAGGGACAAGGTATAGTTCCCAAAGCATGTTTTCTGACCTCTTTTCCTCCAACCATGCCCCACCTGTCTATAGTTTCCACTACCCCCTGGTAGTCCATTTAGCTATCAATGGATTAATACCCTTTTTAGGAAGATCCCTCGTGAGCCAGTCACTCCTCAGAGCTCCATCTCTGAACCTTGCTACACTGGAGAATCAAGCTTCATCACATGAGCTTTGGGGGTCATTCAAGACCTAAACCATAGCAATGAAGATATATTCACGTTACACCATGGTAAATAATTCACAGTAAATAATTCACTGTAAATAATTCATAGTAGAGAATTTTGAGTTTATTACAGCTGTTGTCATCGCTTATCAGAATTAATCTTAAAACTCACACTCAAGTTATCATTACACTGTTATCATTGACAAGAATCTACAGATTTATTTTTGAACTAGATGAATTACCATAATTCTCCATCTTTAGAAATAAATCCTATTACATCATTGTATCTTTTATCTTTGTTCTATAAAACTATTACATTGAGTGTTTCTTGGGTACACAGTACTTAAAAAATTAAACATTCAGTGAGACTGTCTATGATTCTTAATAAAAATACATTACTTCAGTCTTTGCTAAGACCTATTCTCCAATATTAAAAAAATCCTACTCTATTAACTAGAGTAGGCCATTTAGCTCATCTCGTAGAGTTCCTGACTCTCGTGCTGAAGGCCTGGGTTCGAATCCCAGCACTCTGTTATTGTGGAAATAACAAACAAACAAACAAACTTCCATCGTCTCTATTAACTAGAATGAACATTACATTTAAAATGAGCAACAGAAAAACATCTTAACCCAAAGCCCAAACAGCTACTGACTCTTGACCTGGGATATAAAAAAACCTTTTACATGCTCATCTTGAATAACTGAATGAACTGCTGGGTGAGGAGTGGAGAAAAACAAGTATAGTGGCTAAGAGCAAGGCTGAAAATGATGGCCTGGATTATACAGTTTAGTTTTGTGACTTGAGGCAAATTACTTTAGTGTGTCTGTTTCCCCATCTGCAAAATGGGGATAATATGTAACTTAATATAGTGATTTAGGAATTAACTGAAATAATCTCATAAAATAATAAAGCACTTGGCATTCTGTCAGGTACTAGTGCTCAATAATTGTTAGGTGCTTTAGTTTTGTTATTCTTATTGGCGCCTGAATCTAAAAATAGCCAATGTAAGATTTAATCAATATAAATCTTACCCCCCCTACATTCCAGTACTTAAAAACTCTTTAATAGCTTCCCATTGAACTTAACAGTAACACCCAAACTTTTCACCAGTGCCTTTAAGATTTGGCCCTGCCTCTACCCAATATCCTTTCTAACCCTTTTCCCCGTCACTCCCCACTCCAGATTTACTTGTTCTCTTTCAAAGCATCAAGGTTCTTTTTGCCTGAGTGTCTTTACATATGCTTTTCCCTCTGAAATGCCCTTTCTCTTACTTTACCTTGTAGAAAACAAGCCAAATTTTTCAGATGTTTCCTTCCTTTGGAGATTTGGAATTCTGCTCAGGAGGCTTAAATAATTTACATAACATTCTCCATATTCTAAATAGTAATGCGGTGGGAAAAACAACGTTGAGGTGTAGAACAATATGTGTGCACTGAAGTTCAGCACAGCAAACGTGGGATACCACATGTGCAAGTGGAGTGTAAGAGCTATTGTGTAGTTTCTTGGGAAGGGTGGGTATCATGAGACATTCAGTCTGTCCTCATGCTACAAGGCTCTGCTAAGAAGCACTCACTCTTCTTTTTGACCCTGGGTCAAAAGGGGATAGGCCAGGTCTGGCTCAAAGCTGAATTTTTTTTTAAAGATTAATTCATTTGGCAACATCTATTGAGCACCTACAATGTACGGGGCATATTTCTAGGTGCTAAGTATACAGCGATGAACAAATACACAAAACCATAAAAAATCCTTACCTTTGGGGAATCTACATACTAATACAGATGGACAGGCAATAAAGAAAAAAAATGTAGTGCATAAGATCAGGATATATGCTAAAGAGAAAAACAAAGCAGAGAAGGGGAGAGGAAGGATGCACAGGCCTCACTAAGATGAAGTTTGAACTAAAGGTCGAAGTAGGTGAAAGGGCATGGAGATCCTGGGAAAAGAGGGAAGAGCAACAGCAGAGGTCATGAGTTGGTGTATGAGTGAACAGGACAGGAGGTGACCTTGGCTGCAGAGATGAGGTCCGAGACCTCATGGGACCTCTGGGAGACTTTAGCTTTGAGGCTGAGTGAGATGGGAAGACTTTGCAGGGTTGTAAGAAGAGGGGCAACGTGATCTGATTTATACTTCAATAAGATCCCTCTGATTGTAGGGAAGAAAACAAGGAAGCAAGGAGGACAGTAGGGAGGCTCCTGAAGTAATCCTGGAGAGACAGCAGCGCGGTCTCTGTAGTCGTGCAGTGAAGATCAGTAGAAGTGATCTGAGTCTGAATATATTTTGAGCGTAGAGCCAACAGGATTTCCTGATGGATTAGATGTGGGTTTTGAAAGGAAGAAAGGAGTCAAGGACAACTCCAAGGTTTCTGGCCTGAGCAAGTGGAAGAAAGAGTTGCCAACATTTAAAATCAGGAGATTTAACTTAATAACCCAGACTTCCAGCTTCTCTCAAAATACTGGAAGATCTAGTCCACTGCAAAACTACATTTTTCACATGACAAAAATGAGCTGGAGCTAAGATACAGTTGCTCCATGGAGACAGTACATTGGCCCTTTGATTCAGTATAGTAGCCCTGCTCCTTCTCGTCTCACATTTAGCCTTCTGCATGACACACAGCATTTTGTTCCTGCCTGACTACTGCATGCAGGTTGAGTTTAGGAACCCTGATCAAAGTTTTCTCATATACTTCTTGTAGTAAAAATATGACATAAATCTGACTACAAATTTGACTCAACAAAAAGAAATCTGACAAAGTATTTTAAACAGAGCATCTACTATGAATTATCATCCTAGTTCACTTCCACAGCAATCTGAAGGCAACCTGGCACAGAAACCCAACCTTGCAGTGAAAAGAGAAGGTCCTTGAAGAAACTCCTCTTCCACATATCACATCTTCCTCAAGTCTAAATCCCAAAGCAAGCCAGAGCAATTAGACAAACCAAAGAAATTAAAGGGATACGAATGGGAAAAGAGGAACTCAAACTATCCCTGTTCGCTGATGACATGATTATATATTTACAGGAACCTGGAAATTCCACCAGAAAACTCTTAAAACTCATAAGTGAATTCAGTAAAGTAGCAGGTTACAAGATCAATGCTCATAAATCCAACACATTTTTATACATAAGTGATGAATCTTCAGAAAGAGAAGTTAGGAAAACTACCCCATTCACAATAGCATCGAAAAAATAAAATACTTGGGAATCAATCTCACAAAAGAGGTGAAAGACCTCTACAATGAGAACTACAGAACACTAAAGAATGAAATTAAAGAAAACCTTAGAAGATGGAAAGATCTCCCATGTTCTTGGATAGGCAGAATTAATATTGTCAAAATGGCCATACTACCAAAAGTGCTATACAGATTCAATGCAATTCCAATTAAAATCCCAATGGTGTACCTTACAGAAATAGAGCAAGCAATTATGAAATTCATCTGGAAGAATAAGAAACCAAGAATAGCTAAAGCAATCCTCAGTAGAAAGAGCGAAGCAGGGGGTATCGCAATACCAGATCTTCAACTCTACTACAAAGCAATAGTAACAAAAACGGCATGGTATTGGTACCAAAATAGACAGGTAGATCAATGGTACAGAATAGAGGACATGGACACAAACCCAAATAAATACAATTTTCTCATACTAGACAAAGGTGCCAAAAATATGCAATGGAGAAAAGATAGCCTCTTCAACAAATGGTGCTGGGAAAACTGGAAATCCATATGCAACAGAATGAAACTAAATTCCTATCTCTCACCCTGCACGAAACTCAACTCAAAATGGATCAAGGTCCTCGGAATCAGACCAGAGACCCTTCATCTTATAGAAGAAAAAGTAGGTCCAAACCTTCAACTTGTTGGCTTAGGATCAGACTTCCTTAACAGGACTCCCATAGCACAAGAAATAAAAGCAAGAATCAATAACTGGGATAGATTCAACTAAAAAGCTTTCTCTCAGCAAAGGAAACTATCAGTAATGTGAAGAGAGAGCCTACAGAGTGGGAGAATATCTTTGCCACTCATACTTCAGATAGAGCGCTAATCTCCAGAATCTATAAAGAACTCAAAAAACTCTACACCAAGAATACAAACAATCCAATCAACAAATGGGCTAAGGAAATGAACAGACACTTCACAGAAGAAGATGTACAAGCAATCAACAGATATATGAAAAAATGTTCAACATCTCTAGTAATAAGAGAAATGCAAATCAAAACTACCCTAAGATTTCATCTCACCCCAATTAGAATGGCGATTATCAAGAACACAAGCAACAATAGGTATTGGCGAGGATGTGGGGAAAAAGGTACACTCATACATTGTTGGTGGGGTTGCAAATTAGTGCAGCCACTCTGGAAAGCAGTATGGAGATTCCTCAGAAAGCTTGGAATGGAACCACCATTTGATCCAGCTATCCCACTCCTTGGCCTATACCCAAAGGACTTAAAATCAGCATACTACAGAGATAAAGCCACATCAATGTTCATAGCTGCTCAATTCACCATAGCCAGATTGTGGAACCAACCTAGATGCCCTTCAGTTGATGAATGGATAAAGAAACTGTGGCATATGTATATATATATATATATATAATGGAATATTACTCAGCCATGAAGAATGATAAAACTATGGCATTTGCAGGCAAATGGATGAAATTGGAGAATATCATGCTAAGTGAGATAAGCCAATGTCAAAAAACTAAAGGACAAATGATCTCGCTGATAAGCGGATGAAGACATATAATGGGGGGTAGGGGTTAGCGTTAGGGTTAGGGTTAGGTTTAGGGTTAGGGATAAGGAGGGTGGTAAGAATGGAGGAAGGAAGGACTGTATAGAGGGAAAAGAGGGGTGGGAGGGGTGGGGGGGAAGGGGAAAAATAACAGAATGAATCAAATAATATTGCTCTATGTAAATTTATGATTTTTAATTTAAAAAAATGTAAAAAAAAAAAAAAAAAAAAAAAGGTAAAAGGAACACAAAATAACTTTCCCCACCCAGTACTGGGTATTGAACCGACATTCTTGTGCAAGCTAGGCAAGTGCTATACCCCTGGCCCTGAAAACACTTTCTGAGATCAAAGATACGTTCTATATTATGATTATGGTGGCTGTTACATGTTTCTATATATTTGATTAAACTAATTGAATTGTGCAGTTAATACTGTAGATTTTCAAAAATGAATTATATCTCATTAAAGATATAATCATATAATGTAATTAACCACATGGGCTGAATCAAGGAAAGAAATTTATGACTATTGCAATATATGCAAAAATAAAAATAATGGATTTGATAAAATTTGATAACTATTTGATAAAAACTCTTAGCAATATATAATACAAGGACCTCAATGTTATTAAATAAAAGCATGAACAATAATCTAAAAAAAAAAAAAATCCCAAAGCACACACCACAATTTGTGTCCCTTGTGCCCAGGAGGGAAGTAGATGCTGGACAAACTAGGTCCAGTACCACCTTGGACTACACCTGGTAGAGGGAGCTATGAGGCCCAGGTTAGTACCAAGGAACACAGCTCTAGCCCTATGCTATCACCAACAAGCCTGGTGAATGGCAGATTATTTATCCTCTCTGAACTTCTGTTTTTCATCAACAAAAAAACAGAGATGGTCTATGGCAGGACTTTTAAAACTCTAACGTATGTATGAATCTCCTGCTCTAGATGGCTGCTCAGCTTTATTACATAGAAATCGTTGGCTTATAATAAAGTACCTGGTAACAATGTCTTTGTGGAAGACCTGAAATGTTTTCCTTCAGTAAATAAAACATCTTGTTTCACTTTGTCTACCAGGAAGCTCAGAGCTAAATGCACTGTTCAATAACAGCAAAGTCATCTTATGTTAAGATATTTGAATACAACATGTTTTTCCTACCTTCATATTTAAATGGTTTTCATTTTATTGTAAAGTGCTCAGTTATAGGTACACTTTTTACTCTATACAACATCAAATCCTTCTTGAAGAGGGTAGGGCAGGAGGGAAGCAATGGAAAGAGGGGAGAAGGAAAATACTTTTCAAAATTCTCCCAAATTGCTATTAGGAAAGTTAGCACATGTGGTTTGTAAAAGTGATCAAATAAATATAAATCTTATCATCCTGGCTGAACCTGAAAGCGAATTTGCTTTAGACGTCTTTGCCCTTTAAATAATGCCTTTACATTGACAAAAGTAGTTATAAACAATATGGGGCTGTGGATTGGCATGGAGAACAGGCCCCGCCTAGGAAAATTCTTCCATGTAGCCTTTCTCTTTTAAATAAGTGCAGTCATTTCTAGATAGAGTGACAAATCTCATGACCTTTATCAGCTCTCCATGATAAGGAAGCATCAGTTTGCATATCAGAATTTGAAGAAAATCATGTCACTTGATCTAGAAGCCCTCCTTATCTGTGAGGCATATGTTCTGAGTTGTCCTGTGGATGCCTGAGTACAGAGTATTGAACCCTATGTATACTATGCTTTTTCTTATACACCCATACCTATGGTAAAGTTTAACTAATGAATTAGGTACAGTGAGAGCTTAACAACAATAATAAAATAGAATAAATATAACGATAATATGTAATAAAAGTTATTTAAAATTTATATATTATTCATGAAATTTTGCATTTAATATCTTTGGATCATTATGAATAACAAACCTTGGAGTGTGAAGCCACAGATTAAAGAGAGACTACTGTAATACCAAAACTATGGTAAAGCACAAATTAAGACAGTAATCAATTAAACTGTACCCAGAAGCTTCCAGTACTGAATTACTTAGTGAACTACAATTCTGACCCTGTGCTTAACCCAGGAATGAGTCCAATATGCTGCACTCTAGAGGCTAGGAGGCCATTCTGTAATATGCCCCAGGTACTTCCTCAGACTTTTAGAATTGTTTTTTGTTTTTAAACCTGCTTGTGCTCACTGGACTTGTTACTGTAACTACATAATTGAAATATTCTGTAAACTGATCAAATATGACAGTGAAAGGCAAGAATTGTTTCTTATGAAAAGTACACTTAATAGTTTGAGGGAACCTCAAAAAGACAAATGACCTAAAAGAGCTATGGAGGGAAGTGAAGATGGTGGAGGGAGGAGAGCCTTGGCCATGCGGCCATTTGGCCTCTGGGCTGGGGGCAGAAAGGCCCCTGGGAAGCTGACTGCATGGGCTGGACCACGGGAGAATCCTTATCACACAGGACGGACACTTTCCTGACATTTCGATGCTTTTGTATTCATCTCAAAACAAAGTTCTGAACTCAGAATGTGGCAGGTATTACGATGTTGTCCTCTAGAGCCGGCAGTCCTCCTTCTTTTATCCCAGTCACTTACTCTACTGAAATATGGATACCTTGCTACACATCACCTCCATGGTTTGGAATGGAAAAGACTGCTTTGCTTTTGTTCCACCTTTCAGATTCAACACAGAAAGAAGCCCTTTGAGTGCAGTTATCCTGTTGACTTCTCTAGGAAGAAAAAGCAACTGATATGGGTCTTCTGCAATTTGCTTAATTATCAAAAAATTATTTTGCAAGCTGAAGGCTGATGTTTAATTTGAAACAGGTGCTTAGGTCATGGTGTCTGTGAATTCTTTGCCTTTTACTCCAAACAAGAAGACTAATAAATGGCAAGTATGGATGACTTCAGGGTTTTTTAAAAATGTCTTCCAGTTTCAGCCACTATTATGATAAGCACATTTGAGACTACAGCAGTAAATTCCAAATATTTGTTGTAATTTGTAAAGAAAGAGATGTTACATATATCTCTTAATCCTGGTTAAAATTGTGACATAAATTTATTGGACAGAAACAAAGGTCCAGTTTTGCGATTAACCCTTTGATGTGATAAAGAAGCATAAAGACAAGATATCAAGACTGACTGCATATCTGATATACCTGAAGATATTCTATACAAATACACATTTTTACACGTGTAAATCCACATTTTTGGATAAAAGGAGGGATTTTTCTTCTAGAGAAAGAAGCTGTTGTTGACTTTTTCAAAAGCCTTGGAACATTTACTATTTCAAAATTTTTTCACTCTTCTACAAAAGGATCAGATTATGTAGTAGCTAACTCTGTGAATGCATGCTTACATTTAGTTGAAAGAATGGTAAAAGCAAACAACCCAGTTTGACCCCATGATGGAACCCTATTCACCTTCCTAAGATGAGAAGTTGCTGTATTACAGTTTTATTTATCCTACTTTGTGGAGTCATATAGCACAGTAGAGTAGTTTTCCATGTGGCCAAAGGTGGAAGAAAAGTAGCATGAGTAGTTTTTTAGTTAAGAAGATGTGATGGACCCTACAGTATGACCTGCCTTCAGCTTTGGAGATAGAAGAATAGAGGAAAAAAAAATGAGAAGTTTCCATACAACTCCATTTTCCTAAGAACAAATGTCTTATGTAGCACCATTTGACTTTTTTTGGGATTTTATATTACATTGTTCCATTTTTTATAGAGTCGTAAGTAACTCTTTTTCTTCAACCCAGATGGGTACTTGGACTTAATTTTCTAGGTGGTGGGTGTACTGTTAAGTGGAAAAGGCTGGGACTTAGGTACATTTCCCCAGTTGGAATTGGACTTTCTCATCAGCAAATGGGTTCATCTCAGAAACAATGTTCTCAATCCTGTGGTTGTTTCACTATAGATTTAGAAGAAATTCTGGATGTGGAAAAAAAAAAAAAAAACCTCAAATAAGAAAAATAGTTCCAATTAAAAAAAAAGCTATCAAGGTAGATGTAGGCTAGACAATTATAAAAGGAAGGAAAACAACTTGTATAAGTCTAGGAGGATTCTTTTAGCCTTGATCAACAAGAGCAAAACTTTAATAAAGTTGAAATGGGAAACCATAGCAAATGCATTCATTAAGGTAATCTAAGTAAAACGTTAGGAAATTGTAATCAGCAGACCAATAATAAAAAAGAGGACCTTGGCCCTCTGTCAAGGCTTCTCCTGCAATGGGAAAGGGAGTAAGAACCATGGTAAAATGTTACAGAAGTCCCCTGCTCTTGTTTAAAACCGGATGAAACAGGCAACAATGACACTGAAAGAGCTTTCCAGAAAGTCCCTGCGGAGGGAGAGTGGGGAATGGAGCTAGGGTTACAGGAGGGAGGGACGGAGGAACAGACACTACTTTTGACAGTCTGGTATACCCATATTTGTCAGTCAATGAAAGAATGAATCCACTTCTGTGGAGAATCATCGGTTGGTCTCTACCAAGCTCCCAAGAAGTAAATATTTCTTTAACTACTCCAGTTTTCCCTTTGCCCCCCCACTCACCAATTTTTTTCCTTCCCCTTTTAATATATGATAAAATTACTTAATAAGTAAGAGTATATGTCGAATTTACCTGCACAAGGCACACTCTAAAAGAGAACATACTTTACTTTGATTTCCTGAGAGTAAGACATGCAGAGCATGAGTAGTTCTAGGTAGAAATAATAGTTTTCAACAGCGAGACCAGGCCTGTAATTTTCTGCAGCATACTATGACATCATGGTTTATATGAGGCCAACTCCATAAATCAAGCCTTACCTAATTAGAGATTCTTCTGCAGATCTACATTATTAGAGCAAATAATTAAAACAGCCTAGGCAATAATACAAGGCAGATCTGTTTACAAAAATGTTCTTTTTTCCCCACAAACTCTGTCAGTCTCACTACCACTTACAGATCTTTCACATTTAGTAAATTATAGACTCAGAGCATTTCTTTCAGTCTGACTTCACTTTCAAGGAATTCTTCAATTAACTTTACGTTGCTTTAAGCTGTTCATCCAACGAGAAAACAATCTGTGGTTTCTGACTCCTCTGTGTGCCAATGGCTGCCATCCATGTTTGACTTTCAGACACACTGTCTCTTGAGAGCCAGGCTCTGTTTGCATAAAACCAACCAGTTGTCATAGCATTTTGACAAGCACTATAGAAAAACAAGGAACAATACTCTGTGGTGGCTAAACTGAGAGAATTACCACTGCAAGGGTGACTACATTGGGGACACATACAACATCCACACCCAACCACCTGGCCTGGCCCAGAAGGCAGCACCACTTTCATCTGCGACCCTAACATTCTAGGGATCATCTCTTTTCTCCCCTACCATCTTCTTTCTAAATGGTTAAAATATCTACAACTCATAGACAGGTATAGGCAAAAATGCCAACAGAAATCTAAAAAGCAAGAAATTGCACAGATTTTGCAATGGTTATGGTGCATCTAGTGTCAGATCTTCAGCCAAATACAGTGTAATAAAAAAGTATGAGCTCAGAGGTGAGACTTCAGTCCAAAACCTTGAATATTCTCAGTCTCTGGTATAGCACCTCAGTTCTCTTTGCCTCTTGAGGCTCATTCACTGATGTTTTAAAATAAGTGCAAATAACAACTGGGCAGTGGAAAATAACCATGGGAACAAATGGTGGAAATAAATGATGACGGTGAAGAAAAAGATCCTTAAGTTTTCTACCTATCCCAGCGGAATCAGGGAGAGCAGAATCCTCTCACTTTCCTTTCCCTGTGCTTGACATGTTTCTGAGTCTCTGACCTATGTCCATCCTATGGAAGCACTTGAAAAGCTAAAGAATAAATAATAAGGATAATATTTGAAACCCTCTTGAATACTCAAGTCCAGTGTAAGAAGCATGTGCAATTTTTCTGAAATCATGCTCAATGTTGTTTCTGTAATGGGATGTGCAATTGTTGAAACTACAGGTCTTTCCAAAGCAATGGAATGAATTCTCTCGCAGAGTCATGCCATAACAAGCATGTAGACTGAGCCATAGAGCTAGAATGAATGCACAGGCCAGGTGAAGTCCAAGGGCTGATAGCAACTTGGCATTGGCTCAGCTGGGGCTATGGAAGGAGGGAGCACCAACCAAACCTCTGCTGGTCCTCTTCAGGTTCAGAACTGTGTCTGACTCCTGTTGCACCTGAATCCAAAGAGCTATAGGATTACTAACTCATTCTGATAATTATTCCTTTCCCATGGGTTTCCCTCTTTGTTTTGATTTAAAATACTAAAAACAACCTATTTGAATTTTATTATTCATCTCAGTTATAAGCTACTGCAAATGCCTTGTGGAAAAAAAAAAAAAAAACAAGATGAGTATAATTATATCTCTGTGACCCCCTCCCTTTGGCCCCCACAAAAGCAACAATGGGATCAACTACCTGGTCTATTCATTTTTCCTTCTCCACTAAGAAGGGCAGAAATTCAGAAAGTATCAGATATCCTTTAACCTACAAATCACTGTTTCAATTAATTACCATCTCCTCATTAATCACTTAAGGAATCCCCAGAACTCTCAGAAGTTCCTAGAATGCATAGAAAGGGTTGGCAGAGAAAGGAGAGTTCCCTTTAAATTGAAGCTTTTCCTGGATATTGATTTTAGATCTTCAAGTCTCTTCTTAAATTTTAAGAGAACCAGCAACAAAGACACTTGATAAAACATTTACTGTGGAGTCACGGTGCAGATCTGGCTTCAAATTCCAGAGCTCAGGATAACTCCCTTCCTGCCTTTTGTTCTTTCTGACACTCAGCTTCTCTGAGTCAAACAAAATGTTCTGGGATTTTTTTTCTCCTATGAGGCAATTCTGGAATTCTGAGAAGGGTTCCATTTCTCTAGAAGATTCTTGTCCAATGCTGCACATCATAAGCTTATTTTTTTGGAGTAAAGTTGCTCAAGATGTCTAATTTGAACCGAAGGGGACGTGGTTGAGTGTACAAAAACTGGAGTTTCCCCTTTTACCAACTCTAAAGAATGAACTTACTATGTATGAGAAGAGCTCTACAGTGAGCCACCATAAACTCAAGCTTTGTTTAATGCCTTAAAAGGCAGTGACATCAGGATCAACGTCTCCTCTAATGCTGTATGTGACAGCAGTAAGCTGGGGATTTCTGCCTTGGGATGGTGAGGTCTAGGCAATCCACAGACCTTGAAAAATACAGCACACTGGTACTAAGAAACTTAAAATCAGTTACTGCTTCTAATAAAGTAGCTCTTAGTAAGCAAATAGTAACATGTATACTGGCTTGGCAATTTCTAAATGAAACCACTAAGAATACACACTTTAAGAACCTGAAGATCATTTTAAAAATGCTATCAACTATTATTAACTTTCAACAGGATGCTAGTCCTTTTGGCAAGAGTAGAGTCAATGATGTTACCATCCTGCCCATTTATACATGTTTTTTAGGCCTTAGCAAAACAATAACAACAACACCACCAAAAAACAAAACAAAACAAAAACAAAAACCCCCCCAAAAGAAAACAAAAACAACAACAACAAAAATAAAGTGCTCTGTCTGTGTCCTCAGAAGAGAATGGCCAAAGCAATGCTGAGTTTTGCATGCCCTTGCTATTTTGGGTCTTCAAAGTACCCAGAGCCTAAAGAATCAATTCTGTTTCTAGGTGATGGCATCTGTTTTCTTTGGGAAGTTCAGTGATTAAAAAGGGAATTTTTTTTGGCTATCTAGTATAAACTTGTATAGGTTTTGATCTTAGGGAATGTACAGCTTCTGACTATAAACTTGTCTTCTACTAAGAGGTCACAGTACCGGGTTTTAAGTGAGATGCTCCAGGTTTAGAAATATGTGCAAATGATTTATTGGAAAAACAGCAAAGTGAATAGCAAAAGAATTATGTGAAATTGAAAGATGGTGTAGGAACAATAACATAAATGGAGATACAAGACTTTTAAAAGGTTACATCTGGGAAACAAAGACATTAAATGTCACTAATTTTTAGAAAATAAAATTAGAAGGTACATGATATGCTAGAAAAGTTCTCAATTATAGTAAGGCTTTCCAGGGATAAGAAAACTTATACGGCTACTACACAGGGTGATTACTGAATCAGAGATATTACTCAGAAAATAAAATTACATATAATACACAGCACTCATGCCAGTTTCCTTGGTGGGGGGAGGCCACCCTAGCATTCTGGAATTCTCCTTCATAAATTTCCAGTAAAAAAAAAAAAAAAATGAAAATAAGCCATGAGACTGAATGACAACATGATGAAAAATTCTCTTCTGCCTTAATTTTGCAATAACAGCTTGACAGACAGATTATAGTCTCTTACACAAACCAAACACACAGCAGCTTCCATTTACACTGTTTAAAAAGAGAAGACTTTTAAATGGAAAATGAATGAAAAAAATAATAAACAGCTATACTCAAGAAGTCTACAAATGATTTCAGAGAGAAAAATTTGCTATTATCTTTAAGTTTACCAAAATACCACGATTGAACTTTGAATGTCAGATAATCCAAGGATTCTCTAATTTCTTCTTGATGCTTCAAAACAGATCTCAGTATGGATATCAATGACAGTTCTAAGTACATATAAAGGAATTTCATTCTTTGGTTATTATGGTGATTCTGACTTGTAATTTGGTAAGATGGGTGCCAGGAATATTTGAGTGCATAAATAGGATAAAAGGTTAAGGAGGAAAGGAAGGGATTGAAGGATGAGATGCTTTAATAGTAGCTGGAGGGGTAACTGCATTACAGGCATGATTAACATGGTCCTTGGGAGGTGGTAAAAATCTCACCTAGCATCACGGCTCCATCTATACCAGAGTTCCAGAAACCTACACTGCTCTAACATTTCAGTTTTTTCTGCTATGACTGGGTCAGACTTCTCTCCAGGTCTCAGTTCATTTTCTGAGTAACTGGTAATCAGAAAGAGTCATATAATTTAATAAATATTTATAAATACTGATTTCTAATGATCAACATTTTTAGGACACATTATTTTGATAATGGAGAATTTGGAGGGAGAACAGAATAGAAGGATTAGGAACTCTAAACTACTCATAGAATCCAGAAAAAGAATGGAAATAGAATTAAAAATGCTGGAATGAGTGAATTATAAGATCCTAAAGGTATCATTATTATTATTAGTTTTCTCCCAAGTGTATTTCCAAATTAGTCCAGCAAAGCTAAACTTGTTTCTCTGTGTAAGACATTTTGAGACTTTTATCAGACTTATCTTATATATACTATGAAATTTTAAGAGTACCGATTGCTATTTTTCCTAAATTTACTTGACTTCTGGTAGTATATTCCATAGGATTGGTGTTCCACAGAACACGTTGTGAGAAATACTGATGGACATCATGGCAGGTTTTCAAGGGCTACATATTTTTAACTCTCATCCTTCCTGTTGTGGGGACTGAGTTCTAGAACTCAGGGAAAAACTTATGATTTCTGTTTATAACTCATAAGTGATTATAATTCATGTTATTTATAGTTGATTCATAACCCTAGATACCCACAGAGTAGGCATTCAATACACATGCACTGAAAAGGACATTATTTGAAAAAGTATCATAATGGTCTTCATGTTGGTGATTCCTGGTCACCCATGTTCCTGGATTCTATTACATAAAACACACTTGGTAAAAAGTGCAAAGTAGACATCAGGATCAAAAGAGGAAATGAGATGAGGAAAAGGTTACAAATCGAACCTGAAGCTGGTTGGAAGGTTATTGATGTATTGAAAAGTACAGGCCATCATTCACTTACGTGGGGGTGGGAGGGATAGAGAAGAATGGAGAAACTTTGCAATGTGTAGAGGGAAATGAGTAGGGGAAGGAAAGATAGTGGACTGAGACAGACATCATTACCCTATGTACATGTATGATTACATGAATGGTGTGAATCTATATCATGTACAACCGTAGAAATGAAAAGTTGTACCCCATTTTTGTGCAATGAATCAAAATGCAGTCTGTAAAAATAAAAAAAAAGTATAGGCCATTCGACAAATTTGTGGTGAGCAATGTGATACATCTGGAGGAAAATATGTTCGAAAGTCATATTATGTTATGTTGAGAGCAGTAGGGCTCTCAGAGTAATAGCAAGCCAACTGTACTATAAACCTTGTCAGTATGTGAGGTATTATCCAAGATGTATGGTCTACATTTTAGATAGAAACCTTAGAATAAGAAGAGGAATTCATCAGCTTATTTTTTATTTATTTCCTTTAATCTCTTGTTACATATCATCAAATGATTTTTAAATTGCAGTTGATTTTCCTGTATATTTACTCAATAGCAGGGAAGGACTAAGGGATACAAGGAACTTCAGCTCTCAAAGCAGGTATAAAGATGTCATCTACTGCAAATTAATAGGGGCACCATGGTTTGAAAGGCTGTGTGTGTGTGTGTGTGTGTGTGTGTGTGTGTGTGTGTGTGTGTGTGAGGGAGGGGTAGAGGGAGGGAGGGAGGGACGGGGCGGGGGGGGAGAGACAGAGAGAGAGAGAGAGAGAGAGAGAGAAAGAGAGAGAGAGATTTGGTTAACATGAACAGATTTTTTTTTAAAAAAACTATTTTTGGATCATCTACCTATATAAATCATCTTATTATTCCTCATAATCATCATATAAGATTGAGATTATTTTACATTCAGTAGTCCTATTTACCAGTTAATGAGTGCCTTTTCTATATCAGGTAGTGTGATAACTACTACAAGTATAAAAATATGTAAAAGTGGACACAGTCTCTAACTTCATGGCACTTTTGGCCTAATGAAAGCCAAAAGATGAGGACACTGGCAGTGAGAGTTTAAGAGAAAGTTTCTCTTCTGTAGAGACTTTTGCTTCAATAATCTTAGCATCCAATTCCAAAGACTGTAAGAATTCTAGGAGCAATATACTTGATACTGAACTTTTTTTTCTTGTGGTACTGGAGATTGAACTGAGGGCTTCACACATAGTAGGCAAGTAAGTCCTCTACTACTGAGCTATGCCCCAGCCCTGAATGTCTTAAAAATGTTGTTCCACAAATGAATGGACACTCATGCTCATTGACTGGAAGAATTAATATTGTTAAAATGTCTGTACTACCCAAAGTGATTTGAAGATTCAATGTGACTTGCCAAAAATTGAATACACATTTTTTTATAGAAACAGGAAAACAAGTTCCTAAGATTCATATAAAACCATAAAAGACTCCAAGTAAACAAAACAATCTTGAACAAAAAGAACAAAGCTGGAAGCATCACAACCAACTAACTTTAAAATATACTATAAAGCTACAGGAAGCAAAAGAGCAAGGTACTGGCATAAAAATAGACACAGGCCAATGAAAAAGAACAGTGAACTCCCAAATTAGCACATTTATGGCCAGCTGATCTTTGCTTATAATGCCCGGAAAGTCCAGGCTCTTCAATAAATGGTGCTGGGAAAACAATATAACCACATGCAGATGAGCCCTTATCTCATACCATGTACAAAAAACAACTCATAATGCATCAAAGACCTGAAATATAAAAGTACTAGATGAAAACATAGGGGAAAAGCTTCTGGCACTGATCTAGGCAGTGATTTCTTCTTAATATGACCACAAAAACATAACAAAAATAAATAAATAAATAAATGAGATTGCATCACCTAAAAAGCTTGTATATAGTGAAGGAAACAATCAACAGACAACCAATGGAATGAGAGAACATGTTTGTGAACTGAACATGTGATAAAGGGTTAATATCTAAAATGGATACAGAATTCAAATGCAATAGCAACAAAGGGTGAGACTATTTTATCCAACATATATAGCAACATTTTGAAAAATGTCAGATTTTCACCAAAGATAATCATTGCTGTAAATTTGGTTGGATTCTCTGAAGTAAACCCAATCTTTCCAATTACAAGAACCCCTGTTTCCTGAAGTTCTAAATGGCAAAATCTATGAAAATAGTTAAAAGAGGTAGGTTCCCTTCAACAGTGCTTTTTGACATGTAAATATACTCAGTATAAAGCCTTTTCCTTTGTTTCCCATGCTCCCCATTTCCCCCCTCCTCTGGTCTTCCAGAGAGGGTACACTACTAACATCAAAGTTGTGGGAAAATAGAGATTGAGAAATCACAAAACAACAATTTACATTATTTGATAAAAATAGTAATACTTTACCAAATGGAAAATTCCATCAAATGAAATGTCACTTGAATCAGATGACTTACCTAAAAATAAAAGAGAAAAATGAGAAGTTGGTATTGTACTCAATCCTCGATATACGAAAACATATGGTAGATATGCTAACTGATGGATAATATCAAACAAACAAACTATACCAGATTAGGAAATACCAATTCCTTTAGAAAGGAAATGGTAAACACAGAGCAAAGCAATGGCAGAAGAAAGTGGTGTTTACATTCAAATCCCTTGGTTCTCATTTGTATTTTGGGAGATCAGTTTTGAAAATGTGGACACACATGCTTTAGAGACCAAAGTTGAACTGTGACAGAATATGCATGGCACCTTCTTTCCCAAGACCTCTGCCTACTGTCTTAAAGAGAGACTGTCAAAAGTGCAAACTTTCAAATATCTTCACCTCCTATGACTCAAGAAAAAGGTGCCAGTCTATCAAGTGCTACTGTAATTTCCTCTCTTGATTTTCTTTCCCCTTGACACTTAGATATTTTGACTGTTTGCTTTTTATTTTCCAAAGTGCACAGTGATGTTCATGAAAGGTGCCAGATTAACAACCTGGGGAAATTAAGAGCTTGCTCCATTAAGAGAAAAGGCTCAGTGTGGTGGAGGTGATGAAAGGTTTCCCTGTACTGTGTTTGCCTATGTACGTTAGGCTCTGACCCACAGTCGCCCCAGCCCTCCAGTTTTCATGGTCCATTAATGTCTTTAACTGCTCAGGTTGCTAAAAGGAGCAGACAATCTAATTCCTGCTTTTAATTCTATCATTATTATTACTACTACTTCAAATTCTTAACTTCCTCAAATATGTGGAATTTTTTGTTTGCTGACATTATGTTTCAGGATGACAGGAAAATAAACTGAACTGAAGATGGATCTTATATTCTTGGTAGTGTTTTAGGTTTAAATCCATTAATTTCTACAAACAGGAGGCAAAACTTTGGAAAGTTAAAACAGGCCTTAATAAACTCAGTCACTGCACTCAATTTGAGTTCTCATTCAGGTACATTCTAAGGGTTGAAGGCCATACTCTTTCATTTCGTTAGCAACTATGGTGAAGGTTTTGTGGATATTGAGGCTAAAACTATGATTTCATGTGGAAATTTAAAAATCTGTGTTAGAGAAAAATCTCTTTACTATATTTATAGATGTTCCTGGTTTCCAAACTGTCTGAGAACTTTGTAATTATCAATTAATCTTTCTCATACCCAGGAATCTATGAAATCAGTTTGCTTCAACTACTCAGATTAATGATTACATCAACAATTAATTGTCCACCCTATGCTAGTTCTCCATGCAAAATACAAGGGCCATAGCAAGACAACAATTCTCCTTATCTGAAGTTTCTAATAGTAAGGGAATCAAGGCTAGCAAACATATGCAAAACATTAATGGGACAATGAGGTACAAACCTGAATGCAGATGACTGACCAATAATTACTTAGCAATTATTTGGAAAGATCAGAGTATTGATCCCACAGTTGTTCCTTATCTTTGCCATTGTCTTTTTTGTCAATGACCAAATTCTCAGCAGCTAGAGTAGATTTCCATCTTGACATAACCAGCACTTCCTGTAATTACTAATCTCTAGAAGCACTGGGGAAAGGGAATTGCAGGATATCAGCAACGACAGCAAACACATGGTAATGCTTAGAGGAAGGGTGCCCTGGCTGCATCTCATATGGAAATTTTGGAAATTTTAGTTTGAGAACCTTTGGCGGTTTTTTTTCTTTGCCATGCATAGGCTTTATCAAGTTAGTCCTTATGGCACTAAAACATTTGGCAATGGCTCGTGTCCATGCTATTGCTGGCAGGGGATCTAATTGGGAAGGCGGGGTGGGGCAGTCACCTTTATCAGGAAAAATCTTAATGTTATGGAAAGGCTCCTTCCTCCCTACTGCTTAGGCAGTCTTACTGAAAACTTCAAACCCTGATATGAGAAAAGAGATTACTTCCAAGAGCAGTAGCAATTTATTGTAATTATATTAGCATAAAAATCAGGAAGGTGGAAAATGTTATGACAACTTAGTGAGGGGCAACACCCTGTATATAGGTCCCAGGCAAAGTTGTGCTGGGGAGAAAATAATACCCAACCCCTAATCCCTAGGGGAGGCCTCAGTTTCCCACACTGCAATTGAAACCTAACTACTTAGAAAACGAATAACCAGATGCTATGCAATAAACAATGGATGGCAGGTCACCAGAATCTGTTTTCTTCCCTCAGTGTCCAGTTCTTGCCAATTCACTTTTGCCTCTAGATAACTAATACATCTTTCCCAACGATATCTGTCAATCCTGTATCATAATTCTTAACTCTTAACAGTAGAAAGTGAAAACAAGGCCCATTTTATGTGTATAACACTCTCGCTTCTATCACTGAAGCGCTTTTCTGATTCAAAGCACTTTAGAGGTTGACTATGAATTTCAATTGGGGAAATATCTGTATATTTTCTGGGCTAATTTTGTATCTCTCTACTTCAGTCACACAAGTGAGAGTAGATTCTTGTCTCTAACTCTCTTCTTCATTCCATCTCTTATTGGTTTGTCCTCACTGGACTTTGGCATCTTTCATGATTTGGCCTCCCTCCCTCCCTCCCTCCCTCCCTCCCTTCCTTCCTTCCTTCCATGTGTGTGGTGGGAGATCTAAAAGCATGAATTTCCAGAATCCAGAATTTAATATTTCACATAAAATGGATCAAGGAACCATAGCAAAAATAATTTTTGGGGACATGTCAATTAGTCCTTGCTCTACACAGTCAAATAGTCAAATGAAAAGTTCAGACAATAAGAAATTTTCAGTTTGACAAACAAATGATGTAAAGGGTAGATCTGAGAGACTCCTATCACTTGCTCTCATGGTCATGAAGAAAACATAGGAAAAGAAATAAAGGCCTTTAGAGCAAAAAAACGACAGGTAATTTCTCCGTTTCTTCCAAGTTCATGCATCTGCCAATAGGCTAATAAATGCCAAGGACACAGAAACATAGCACATCAATGAAAATTACAGGCCACAAGATGGTGTAAACCTCAAGTGGAAAATACCAGCTAAGGCACTGAGTAAGCCAGGAAATACTGAAAGAGTTATGAAGATGAATATATTCATGTTTTGGACAAAGAGTACCTAAAACAAGACCAAATAAAAATACTTTTAAAACAAGTTATTTTTTTATCCATCACAATGCGCATTAAAGATGGGTCACTTAAAAAAGCTTACAGTGGTTAAGTAATCAAATAGCTCAAGACAATGCAGTGTTCTACCCATCAAGAATGCTTGTTTAGCTTGGTTGGCATGCTGTAATTATTAATTTGATTATTTGATTCAAAGCAGAATTAGGATCATTTGCTCTTAGCTTTAATTTCTTAAGCAGCAAATTCTAGGAATCACAATGGTAAGGGCCAACTGCACCACAAGTTGGAATTTTCTTTCTTTCAGGAAGAGAAGATATAAGATAAACAAACTAGATTCTCATCACTCCAAAGATGAGTTTTAAAAACATAAAATAAAAAGGATAAAACTCAAATTTCTGGGATTTGAAAGATAACTTTCATGACTATGCAGAAGTGATACTTTTTTTAAAGGGGCTTTTGAAGCAGAAAATGACAGATGTTTACTTTGTGAAAAGGGGTGAAAGAAGGGCTCAAATTTATCCTCCTGTGAGTAGTAGTTATGATAATTGTGAGGATTGAGGAAATAGTGGGGTTGGCAAAAGTATTCAAAAGAAGTACCACCAGGAGTGGGACACACACTGGTAATCCCAGAGACTCAGGAGGCTGAGGCAGGAGGATACAGAGTTCAAAGCCATTCTTAGCAATTTAGCGAGGCACTAAGCAACTCAGTGTGACCCTGTCTCTAAATAAAATTAAAAAAAAATTAAATTTAAAAATTAATTTCTAAATTAAAAAAAAAAAAAAAAGGGCTGGGGATGTGGCCCTGAGTTCAGTCCCCCATACAAAAATAAATTAATAAAGAAATAAATAAATAAAGTAACTAGTCCAGTCATGAAGAAATGTAGACATTATTTAGGGAAATGATTTAACACAGAGAGAACAATCCAAAGACAAAGAAGTTCCCAAAATTTATATAAGAGCTAAAGATCAGAAGAGGGCTGGGGGAAACACAAGTTGGGGTTGGTTTTTCTGCAGTTATCTTATTAGAGGCAATAGAACCAGAGTCAGTCTGTTCTTGCCGTGAGCCCCAGCAACCTCCAGCATAACAACATCGCACACAGCTTTGTAACTACAGCGAAGTTTATCCAGAACTCTATGGCTAAGGGCTTTCTGTCTAATGTTGGAGGTTTCCTAGAACCATGCTTCCCGCTGGACACGGTGGCCATGCCTATAATCCCTATGACTTGGGAGACAGACAGGAGGACAGCAAGTTCCAAGACAACCTCAGCAACTAAGTGAGGCCCTATACAACTTCGTGAGACTCTTGTCTCAAAATAAAAAATACAAATGTCTGGGGATGTGGCACAGTGGTTAAGTGCCCCTGGGTTCAAGGTCCAGTATAAAAAAAAAGTAAGCAAAACCTGTTTCCATAAAACAGGTTATCTTGTTATCTTGGGGATCTACCTTGGTGATTGCTTGATTCTTCCCTCCTTTCAGTCCTTCTTCTTTTTGGGAAATGATAGAAATTTCACAAGGCACAAAACTTGGAATTTATAACAATCTCCTTTTCCTCATACTCAAGAGTATTTATTACGATTGCTAGCATTTTGCATGAACCTTGTATTTCAAATTTTTTCATTGCTTATAAATTTTTGTTAAAGCAAATCATATTTTTTAAATTTTTTTTTATCTGTAGATGGATACATACCTTTATTTTATTTATTTTTATGTGGTGCTGAGGATTGAATCCAGTGCCTCACACATGCTAGGTAAGCACTCTACCACTGAGACACAACCCTAGCCCCCTTATTCATATTTTGTATAATAAAATTTAACTTTAGAATGATGAGAATTTGATCTATCAAAACATTACTCCTCTAGATTTTATACATATGATATATGTAATATATATGATATATAATATAGATTTTATATATATTATGTGATATATCTATGTATCTATATATCACACTCACATTTCCTAAGCCAAAGTCATTTTGGGCTTCATAAAAATTCCCAGCGATGTTAATAATATGCATATTTCAGAGCCATATCCCATCATGGACTAGTAGGTCTAGGGTTGGGCACTTGAATCTACAATTTTAATAAGAATCCAGTGAGATTGTTATACACATACAGTGGGGGTAGAGGAGCCACTCTGAGATCCCATCCTAAATTGAGCTCCCTAGCTTCCCAGCTTCAGCTTTAAGACAGCTGTTTCCTAGTGACAGTAGTCAAGCAGTCTCCTTAGTTCACATTGAATGGTGAGCCAAAAATACCAAGTGAGCAACTTGAGAAAAAGAAAATTATCACCAACAAGATTTCACTTTCAACAATGCAAGGTCCTATTAGCTACACAAATACAGGAAAGAAAGGGAGGTGCCCTGGTTGCAACTCCACTTCCTTGAACGAGTTGACATTTGTTATTATGAATGGGCTGGCTTTTCTATTCAGGAGATGGAATGTTTACTAGCCTTTTGGTTACGTCCTGAATGCTATATTCTGGTGACCCCCACTTCTCCAGTCCAGTAACAGTCTTGCAGAGCTAGCCTCACTTTTCCAAATTGTAAGCAACTGAAAACCTAACTACTTAGAAAGGAAATCAAAGTGATATCCAAAACCTAATGGGTGTGAGACTATGAGAATCTGCTAACAGATGCCATTAATTGTCCTGCCTGTCTTCTCTCAATGGCCAGAACTTCCTCACCTGTGCCATATACTCTCAGGCTTAGAACTTCAGGGTTCCTCTTGATGACACCAGTACTTCTACTCTTAGATCTTTAAATTCTACCTTTTAGGAACTATCACCACCCAGTCGCAGTTTTCGGATCTCAATTCCTGTGCTATCTCTTCTGCAGGTCTTCTTTGGGTTTCATGAAATCCTGCTGATTACTCTTGTCCTGATATTAGACAATAGTTCATAATTCCTTGTATCTTGCTTCTGACCTTGACTGACTATGACTATTCTTTCAAAGGTCATCAGTAACTAAATCCAACCGTGTTTTATTAGTTCACTTTCTCGCTTTTTCTCCCTTGGTTTCAGTGGTAACATAGTTCTCTTATGAATACAAGAATACTTGATTTGCTCAGTATGAATACTTCTTGTCTTTCACAACATACAGAATATGGAAGATATGTTCAACTGCCAATATACAAAATATTCTGAAGCTGAAGGTAGTTTTAGTATACCCTAAACGAAAATTCCCTACTTGATTATATGCAACCTGTAGGAGCTGCTTTTTATTGGGGTTTAGGGTTTTTTTTTTTTTTTTTTTTTTAAGAGAATATGTAAGAAAAAAACCCCTCAATTTGTGTCAAAATTACCTTAATGCTGCCTTAGGAAGGCCTCATGTAGGATTCTCTCAGTAGATTTACCCTCGACACTTGGCACAGATTACTGTCTTTGGTTGAATAAAAGATGGGATGGTTATGTACAACTATAATGCACCAATAAAAAATGTAGAAAAAAAGATGGAATGTTGGCTTGTGTTTAGGATACATGTTGTACAAATAGCACCACACTGAGCAAAGCAAGACGTTTACATTGAGAGACATACAGGAATAGATGTGAACTGAGAAAAATAAATACACATCTTCCATCTTAGGAACATTCCCAGGTACAGACTCACTGAATATAACCTGAGAAGACTTGTCTGCACAGGTATCATTTTAATTCTTGTTCTTTTGATACTCTTTTGTTGAACAGGTATAGTTGAATTCATAGAAGTTTAGGGTTTCTGTGATGCAATTCCACTTTAGAATTTGAGTGGTTATTGTCCAATAAATATACTTAGTCCTATTCTCTTGACTTTTTGCATCCCAGGATAAAAAGAGATAGACACTAGATCAAGTATGAGGATCATAGATTAAATATGAACATCACCCTAAAAGAAATTGCAAAAACTTCTTGAGTACATAGATCCAAGATAGTTGTGATAATGGAAAAAGTACTGTACCTGGTAGCAAGAGATCAGAATTCCAATCCCAATTCTGACATTTGCTATGTAAGCTGGGTCAGTGTTTTCATCTCAAATAGTACAGGCAGTAACTACTTCACCGGGTGGCTTTGAGTTTAAAAATGCCATGTAAAAGTCAGGCATGGCGGTGTATGCCTGTAATCCCAGCGGCTTGGGAGGTTGAGGCAGGAGGATTGTGAATTCAAAGCCAAGCTCAGCAATGCTAAGTAACTTAGTGAGACGCTGTCTCTAAATAAAATACAAAAAAGGGCTGGGGTTGTGGCTCAGTGGTTGAGTGCCCCTGAGTTCAATCCCTGGTACCCCCCAAAAAAACAATGCATGTGAAAACATATATCATAATCAGGGTCCATAGTAGGCATTTTCTGCAGGTTTATTTGATGTGAATTTGTTGAACTAAAGTTAAAAGACAAAACAGCCATGGAAGGTAAGAAAAATCACTGACAGATAGGGCACATAGTAGGTGCTACAAAAGTATGTACTAAATTGATAACCAGACATCAAGCTGCTCTGACTGAGTCAATATAAAATTTGCTTGTCCTAACATTCTTTTGTTTTCTTCACATGGTCATTGGTACGAAGTTCACTTATGGCTTCATAAACATGAGCTTAAAACAAAAGTGCTTCTAATCAGATTTGGCAAGAAAAGGAGAGAAAAATAGGGTGAGGTAAGTGTGAGGCTATAGTGCTGAATAACAGGGATGGCAGTACCTGAGTGCATGAGTCACACAGACACCGAGCTGTACACAGCTAGAGATAATTCGCAGGTAAACGCCACACGAGCCATTACGTCATCCCTCCTCTGCCCTTTATTCATCAATCATGTCCCCTGGACTCTGATGCAACTCAGCAAGAATGTCTGATTTGCAGAAAGCAGAGAGAGTCTCAGAACACACACATACTCATCAGAGAAAGGAATATGAACTCCAACTGAAGTATCTGGTATTTCCTTTTGTTTAAATTATGCTGTAGAGGGGAAGTCTTATGGATGGGATGTGTAACTATAAATTATGCCATCCGGTCTGAAGGACTAAAGGTCTATAGACCTCTTTACCACAACTGTACAATCCGATGACCTTCAAGGATCTCTCTCAGTCCTGTAATTCTATCACTAAAAATTTGGGTCAATCACACCCATTCAATGGGCAGATAAGCATTTAGTTGAACCAGCAGTCACAAAACCAGCTCTATTTCTTATCAGTTATCCAGGTCACTCAGATTTTAGGCTCCCTTCATCCCACTCTGAATTACCAGGAGAGTGTTTTCTTGGTACAAACCTTATAAAAGCAGGCAAGAAGTGGCAAGTAGGCACTGGTGGATCTAGAAATTGTGAATGTTCATACCTGAGATTATAGGGCTACCTTAGTCTAAACCACAGTAGCTAAAAAACAAATGTTTATCAGGGAATATAATGTATTAACACCTATTTTCTATAGGGGCAGGAGTTTGAATTAAAAGAAATTGTGAGGGATGCAAAAATAAATCATAGTAATTCATAATTTAGAAGGGATGCTCTAAACTCTAAAGCAAACCCAGCAGTTTTTGCATGATTTACACAAAATACAGCAGCTTGTGAGTACACACACTATCTGCTTGCCACACCAGGAAGAACTCAGCAGACACACAGGCCAAGACACAGTAAAGAGGAGGTGCTCAGCCCAGTGGGCCTCCCTCATAATGTTTTCCATCTGCAGTGGCACAGCACCTTTCCAGACCTGGCCAATGCAAACAATCAGACACCCACCACCAGAAGATTTGTGATGGAATCTCCAGAGAGGGTGTTTCCAACAAAATTTGGGATTGGGAGAAAATAGACAAACCCAGTGGAGATGAAAACCAAATGCCTCATGGTGCTTCACTCACAGCTGACACTGTGTGGGGTCCCCTACCTTGCATGCTGAGCAGCTGGCAGTTGGGGGGGATTACCCAGTCTGCACCTGGAGCAGCATTCAACAAGGCGCCCAGCCCTTTAATTGTTCAGCCAAATGATTTATGAAGCTTGGCAGCATATACAGGGCAGACCGGTTTAAATTCAAAGGCTCCAACCTTAGGTATTCTGAAAACTTTGGCCACATCTCCAACAAGAACTATTCCTCTTGGGAGGGGATAAGATAGAGAAAGGGAGAAGATGTGACCTGCCTGACAGGAAGACAGGACACAACTAGATGAAACATGCCTCCCTACTCCTCTCCACTCCATCTCTTACCAATGTGCTGGGTGACTCTCTTTCTACCAAAAGTAATCAGATGTGTGTAAAAATTAGAGCTGTAAAACACCAGAATCACCATTCTTATATACAGGCTTAGTTTGTTTGTTCTGATTGATTATTGATAGTGTAATGTGTTTTGGATCAACTAGGGTAGAGGTCAAGCAAAATTTCCCCCGAAAAGGCCAAATAGCAAGCATTTTAGATTTTATGGGCTATGTGGGCTCTGTTGCAACTACTTACCTCTGCCAACTGCAGCACAGAAACAGCTACAGGCAACATGTAAATGAATGAGCATAACTGTGTCCCAGTAAAACTTTATTTATAAAAACTGGTAAAGGGTTATATTTGGCCTCCTGGTCGTTGCATATGTGCCCAAATAGCTGAACTGTGGTAGAGTGAGAGGTACTGCAGATACTACCAAATTTATCACCACTTAACACAATTTTTAAATCTAAGCCACATTCTAGGAGAACTGACCTAAAATTACTTCATTAAAAGTAGGTAAAATAAAACGCTGTTTCAGGAAAGAATATGTGTGTGTGTGTGTGTGTGTGTGTGTGTGTGTGTGTGTGTACGTGTGGGGAGGAGGGAGAGAAGTGAGACAAATGTGAGACAAATAGAGGGTAATTCAAAAGGAATCAAATACTTTGAAAAAACGAAAACCCAAGAACTAGGTTATCTTACAAAAATGTGGTTTGCATTACATCAGTAAACTACCCTTATAGGTGTCTTGTCCAGTGTAACTATAGGCTTTGACTCTACATGCTTATATACAACAGTTACTAATATGCCTTTGGAAGTACTCAGTTCCTTTTTAATCACCCTGTATATTATTTCTGCATACCTTATAAGATGTTTCAAATGCTAAATACCAAACCATAAACAATGATTACTCCTGGGAAAAGAGGGTTGAAACTTTCACTTTTAGCAGTATTATTTCAGTTTTTTTTTAACAAGAAATATTACTTTGTGAATTTTATTTAGTTTTATATATTTTTTTGCAAATTAGTGGAAAGAGTAGCCAATCTTTGAGACTTCAGTTCATAACTATGTCTTGATTTGCATCATTAGCCGAAGCCATTCTGTGACCCTTTTCAAAATATGGCTCTTCCTACCTTCAAACTTCCACCTGCTTTTACTCTTCCTTTCAGTCCCTTCTTCCTCCCCTTGCTTTAGCCTACTAGTAGTCACATACACATATTCTTAGGTTTCGTTTGACATTCACTCAGCGATAACTGCAAATTCATAGGATCGGATGTTCCCAACCTAGTAGCAGGAACAGATAACAAACAAGAAAACAAATAAATACACAGGTTATTTTCAGATTGTGGGAAATGCCCTGAGTGACAGGGTACTGGGGGAAGCCCCTTTGATCAAGTGTCTTCCTACTAACAGCAAGATCAACTGAGCTTATTAACTAAGAAGGTGATAAACGGCCAGATGTGAAGGACAAGAAGGAGGCACATGAAGCAAATTCCATGCTGAGTATAAATTAAGTTTGCTGGTCCTGACTCTACAACATTGTTTTCAATCCTAATTATATATTAGAATCAACGGGAACACCTTCAAAAAATACTGATGCCTGGGCCTCCTTGAGGGCCAATAACATTCTAGAGATAGAGTCTGATATTTCTTTTCTTTCTTTAGTAACCAAGGACGAATAACCACTGTTCGAGAGTCTAAAGACATCTTTATATTAGCATGAATGAAAGCCCTCAGAGAACAGAGGGACTGGACTATGTGTGAAACTGAACTTTAAAGTTTTAGCATGGTGCGCATGTTTTGTTTTAATCTAGTGTATTAACTAGACGCATTGTTCTGAGATGTGACGAAGCCCTGGGGATTCTCCCCTTACCATTGAGCAAGAGACCACAGAAACAACACAGATCTTTTAATTGGGACCTTTTGCCTGAGCCTCTGGCAAACAGTAAAGCAAACGAACCATCAAGTGACAGACTTCTTTGATGTGTTTAGCAAAGGGCTGATTGAAAAGGCCAGTCCCTGAGCTCCTCCCTGAAGGCTCGCAGATTCTTTGAACCACAAGGAAAAGTTCCCAAAGCAGCACACAGTAAGGATATATATGTTTGCATATTCCTACATCCTTGCTCACCTAATGCTAAATAAATTTGGTAATAAGACAAAGAAGACAAGAATCACTGGAGTTGGGGGGTGGGTACTGGGGACTGAACCCAGAGGAACTTTACCACTGAGCTATGTCCCTAGCCCTTGAATCACTGGAATTTGCTGAAAAATTTCTAAACTTTTTAGGCAGTTGTTGCAATTTCCTTCCGTGTACCTACTCACTCAACCATCCACACATCCATCCAACACACAGCTACTATTGCACATTTACTCTATGCTCCCCCAGTGGTGCAGGAGATGTACATGACTCCCATTCCAGTGGGAGAGACACGCTAGTGATAATCACAGGAGAATGTGATATGTGCTGTCCATGAGACAGTGCCTGACTCTCCCTGCTACTTTTGTATGCCCTCTTTGGTGGTGTGCAAGTTATCATCACTCTTTCTATAATTTTTATTTTTTTATTTTTTTTTTGGGGGGGGGTACTAGGGATTGAACTCAGGGGCACTTGACCACCGAGCTACATCCCCAGCCCTACTTCGTATTTTACTTAGAGACAAGGTTTCACTGAGTTGCTTAGCACCTCGCTTTTGCTGAGGCTGGCTTTGAACTCATGATCCCTCCTGTCTCAGCCTTCAGAGCCGCTGGGATTACAGGCGTGTGCCACTGCACCCAGCTGCATAATTTTAAAAATATTTTCTCAACTATAGGTGAAGTCCTTGAAAATCAAGGATTACCTTACTTTCTTTCCTCAAAACTAAGTGAAATTTGTGTCATAAAGCTGATATTCAACAACTGTAAACTGAATCAATTATATGAGAGATATATGTAACAGCTGAAATATCTTTGGAGCTGGGAAAGATTCACAGAGTAGTTATATGAAAGTTGAGTCTTGATGAGACAAAAATATTGTGGTGGAGGTTTTGTCTGGACATGTGATTGTACTTTGTCCCAAAGGCCTAGAAAACTGAAAGTTCCTAAGCCTGGGGAAGATGGTGTGTTAGAATCCAGTTTGGAATTATCTCTTTGGAAGCACTATGGGAAAATGAATATGAGTGAGAGACAGGAATAAGTCTGGGGGCAGAAAGCTGTGATAGTGAGTTGCCAGAGAAGATGGACTTAAAGTACTTTTGGGTGTTGAAGCAACCGGCAGCATGGGGCTGGCTGGACTTCATGGCATGTATTTTGCATAACCTATCTCACTTGTGAGTTCATCTGTCCTTCTGACGCTTATTTCTCCTTTGCTCAGATTCTCCTCCTTTACTATCATTGTGAGAGAAGGTATTCAGTCCTGTCTCATTATGTTTTGCTGAGCTAATTGAAATCTTTATGAAACAAGATGGAGACATACACATTCCAGTTAATTAGATATGGTGGACAAAGGAGAGGAAAGTTTTGGCTTTCTGCAAGGATGATAGGAGAGCAATGGGGCCATTAGCCAAACCGTGGCTAGAGCAGCACAGGGCTGCTTTGGGGGAAGATAATGAGTTCCATTTGGGCATTCAAGACGAGCTGGCCTGAAATCAACTGGAAATAATGGTTGGAGCTCACAAAGTGTGAGACAAAGGTTTGGGAATTGGTGATGTATACCTCACAGCTGATGCCAGTTTTGTGTTGTTAAGCTAGTTGTCAGAAACAAATGAATAAACACATGAATAAAACCCTAATCTGTAGCTTTTGTGGTATCTTTAGTGTAAATATTCCCACCTTGGCCAATTTTAAGCTACCGATATGACAGTTACTGAGCAAAGAGGAGAGGAGACGTGCACAACTGGTTCTTAGGAGCTGGCTCCAACACACCGCTGGCTGAAGCCAAGGAGGAACAAGATGATCCAGAGATGGATGATGAGCACTGCTGGGGATGAAACCCTAGGAACTATGCACATTTAAGAGATGAAGAGAGATGGGAGGCGAGAGAAAAAATGCTCAGAGAATAGAGGAAAAACAGTAGCATAAGGGACCACAGAAGCCCAGGAAGAAATAATTTCAAGATGGATAAAGTAACTATGATGTAAAATGTGTTGGTACCTAAACATTTAAACACACATGCAAAATGGATTAAAAGTTACCTTACTTAAAGATGTTTTCAAGGGTTATCCTCCCTATATTTAGAAAACACTTTTAGATCTAATAGGATATTTAGAACAGATTTATCCTTTACAAATAGGTATTATTTTATGGAACTAAGTTATTTTTCAGATGGAAAGATCTTGCTCAGATTAAACACTCTTTCAATAGTGCACTGTGATTCTGAATTTCCACCCAAGACTAACTGGTTTTAACTTTATAGCCCAGAAAGAGCCTGGAATGACCCTTCTGAAAAATCTTATTCATCTTGACTCTACATGTGGAAATCCTGAGCCCGAATTTTTAAAGTGGATTATCTTCAGAATACATTATATTTTAACTTACATTTTAATAAGGTGTGGGTAATAAGAGGGTGACTTACGAGTTAGGTTGTCAAATATTTGGTATTTAAGGGAAAGCAAGACTCCATTACCTCATGCTATTCTTATCTCTTCATAAATATTCTCTAGTTTCATAGCTCCATGTACAAAGTTTTTAAACTATGAACAAATATATTATTACTTCAGAGGAGGTGACAGTAAGGATAACCAAAATATTCTTTTTCTCCCCACTGGAAGCATTTCCCTGCTGCCTTTTCTCCCATCTACTGTGAGAATTACTGGTAAGTTAGGCCTGACAATTTTAGAAAAGTTCCCTTGGTATTTCAGTGAGAACCACTGGCGTATTAGAATAATGAACTTGGAACACTTAAACTCAAAACCTGAATTTGTCACTTTATAGTGACATGTGACTCATTTTCTCAATGATATACTTGTGAGGATTAAAAAAGGTAATGTGAAGTAACTTCATATATTTCCAACAGGATTATTTCTTAGAACAATTACTATTATTATTATTATTCCTAAAAATCCCTCAGGGAATATTCATAGACTGTTCTAAAGCCTTTGAAAAGGTATATGTCTCTATAAATAGCCTCATAATTAATAAACAGGTAGATCAGTTATTTGGAATAGGCACACTAATTCTAATAAGAACATCCTTCCTCTAAATAAGCAATAGGCTGCTTATGTGTAAATGTGTGGAAATTTTCTGCTGTAAAACAATTAAGAATATTAACTATTTTGTTCAGTTATGAGGAATGGGAGTGGGGAAGAATTTTCTTGGTCTTGTGTAATGAAAAAGCTCCTGATTTTCATTGACCTTCGGCTTCATTGGAACTCATGGACCAAATTAAGTCTGTCATTATCCTTTAGGAATATTTCTTGAGTACTCATATTTTTATTTACTATTATTATCTTCATTGAGGTATTGGAGATTTTGTCCAGGGGCACTCTACCACTCAGCTATATCCCTATCCCCTTTTTTATTTTTCGAGACAGGGTCTTGCTAAATTGCTCAGCTTGGCCTTGAATTTGTGATGGAAACTCCTGCCTCAGCCTCTCAAGTAGCTGGAATTACAAGATGCACCCTTGTGCCCAGCTCGCACTCATATTTTTATTTAATTCTCAAGATTCTGTGCCTTTTGACTTTAGTGGTTGTTTTTTTTTTTTTTTTTTTGCAGTACAGGGGATTTGAACCCAGGGCCTTGTGCCTGTGAGGCAAGCACTCAACCAACTGAGCTATATCCCCAGCCCCTGTGCCTTTTATTTCAAACCAAAGTTTAGTTTCCTTAAGGGAAGTGACTTTATACTTTTTGCATTTAGTCTGTGAAGGTAGAGTAAACAAATATTTACTAACTGCATAAAAAATATGAAGGCAAATTATTTGCTTGGTTCACCTTTTTTGTGGAACTCCAGAAAGGCAATGTCATTTACAAACTTGGGGGATATATTTTTTTTTCCTTTTCCCCAACTTTGGGCACCTGATAGGAAATGAATTTTCAACTGTGGCTGCATACCATTCTAGGATATCATCCTCCAAATTCTGTAGCCTGGAGTGGTAGCTCTGGAGGCTGAAGCAGGAGATCCCAAGTTCAAAGCCGACCTCAGTAACTTAGTGAGTCCCTAAGCAATTTAGCAAGATCTTGTCTCAAAACAAAAAATAAAATGGTCCAGGGATATGGTTTGGTGGTTAAGTGCTCCTGGTTCAATCTCTAGAAAAACAACAACAAAAAATTCTGACTTAACTGGTGTTAAAGAACAAAGGTATTGGTATTTTTAAAGACTCTTCCAGTAACTTTGTCTCCAGAACTGAAAACCACTGTTGGAGTGCATAAGATATTTGTTCAATAACTTGATTTTAAATTAAGAGGAGAAACAATTAGAGTTACGGGCTGAACGTTTACTACTCACTCTGTTATGTCTCCAGCACTTCACAATTACCTGGTGATTCAGGGTTATCGGTGTTCGGGAAGTGGATAGGTGAGCAGATCAATGTTAGGTTTCTGATGACTGAGTGATGATGTAGTTTAGTCAGTTAGTTGTGGTTGTTGGTTGAAGTCCTGATGTAGAAATAGGATAACTATCTCTTCAAATCTTTGCCTTTTTCTCTTCTCTTTACTGTTCTGTACAACTGATCAGAATAAGAAAAAGTGATCTGGCTGGGTGTGGTGGTGCATGCCTGTAATCCCAGCAGCTCTGGAGTTCACAGACAACCTCAGCAAAAGTGATAAGAAATTCAATGAGACCCTGTCTCTAAATAAAATACAAAATAGGGCTGGGGATGTGGCTCAGTGGTTGAGTGCCCCTGAGTTCAACCCCCAGAACCCACTCACCTCTGAAATAAAGAAAAAGTGATCTGACTAAGGAATGGGGAACCACCCAGAATGCTGCAGTATTGGGGCTTCAGCATACATGGGGGACTTGGAAATTGGGTATTAGGTATTAGAACAGGAAGTGAGTGATGCTATTCCTGTCTAGGGGATTTTCTTCTGTCCATCCCTCCATTCTAGCCTCCAACCAACATTTCATATCCGGAGTTCTAGATATGTGGTCAGGAGTTCCTCTTAAAGTACAGAACTCAGAACTAGTTTGAAGCAGAAACAGAATACCAGGTTGCTAATTTCCAGAGGTTTACTTTGTGAGCTTCAGAGTCCGAAGCTTCACTGAAATTTATACTTAATTTATCTGTAAGAAGAGTATAATAAAAATACTCACTTCAGATAGCTATTGCAAGGACCAAACAAGACAATGTATATGAAAGTACTCTATAAATGATGAATCATTAGACCAATGCTAAGATAGTCAACTCTTACTATTAGATATTAGAATTTGTTGAGAAAAATCACTTCTGATTTTTCCTTTGCAATCCATGAAAAAAATATACCTGCCCTAAAGGTATAAACACAACTATACCACATTTCTAACTTATATACAGAAATTTGGAAACACAGTTCTCAACTGTTTAGAACTCTGAAACATGTTTTAATAGAAACCAAAGTAGAAGAAGTCAAGAGACTTAAAGTGTTTGCCAGATTTAGGACAAAAAAATTACAAAGTGGAAGAACTGGTTCCAAGAACAGTCGCAGTCGCCAATGATGGCAATTTAAGTGTCATGCGGAAGCTAGAGAGAAATAAGAAAATTAAAGCAAAGCGGGGGATCTCGTGAAGAGAAGGGAGAAGAGTGTAGTACAAGAAGGAGACTGACAAAAAATGTTCAACATCTCTAGTAATAAGAGGAATGCAAATCAAAACTACCCTAAGATTTCATCTCACCCCAATTAGAATGTCTATTATCAAGACAACAAGCAACAATAGGTGTTGGTGAGGATGTGGGGAAAAAAGTACACTCATACACTGCTGGTAGGGTTGCAAATTGGTGCAGCCACTCTGGAAAGCAGTATGGAGATTCCTTTTAACTAAGAATGGAACCACCATTTGACCCAGCTATCCCACTCCTTGGGATACCCAAAGGATTTAAAATTGGCATAGTTCAGTGATGCATAATACATCAATGTTATTAGCAGTTCAATTCACAATAGCTAGATTGTGGAACCAACCTAGATGCCCTTCAATAGATGAATGGATAAAGAAACTGGTATATATACACAATGGAATATTATTCAGACATAAAGAAGAATAAGATTATGGCATTTGCAGGTAAATGGATGGAACTGGAGAATATCATGCTAAGTGAAATAAGCTAATCCCAAAAAACCAAAGGTTGAATGATTTCTCTAATAAGTGTTGATGATACATAATGGGGATGGGGGGAGGTAAGGGAAGAATGGAAGAAAGACGTTGTGTAGAAGGAAATGAGGGGTGGGAAGGGGGCGAAGGAAGAAAGGATAATAGAATGAGACAAACATCATTACCCTGTGTACATGTATGAAGACGCAAATGGTATGACTCTACTTCATGTACAACCAGAGAAATGATAGTTATACTCCATTTGTGTACAATGAATAAAAATAAAAATAAAAATAAAAAAGGGACTCAGGTAGAGGGAGGAGGGATGAGAAAGGAGAGGAACTGTGAAATGAAATTGACCACGCTATGATATATGCTTGCATGAATATATCGCAATGAATTTCCCTTATATATATAACCAAATTTTACCAATTAAAAAAGAAAAATCAACAGAAGGAGGATAAATAGAGTAGAGGAAAGGAATTGGAGGAGGAAGGAGGAGAAGGAAGTGGGCAGTACTAGGGATTTAATGAAGCATATTATGTTATATGCATTAATGCATATGTCAAAATGAACCCCATGATTATGTATAATTATAATACACTAATAAAAAATTTAAAGCACATAGAAATTACAGAGGCAATCCACACAACTGCACCTACCCATGTTTAGAAGAAGCAAGTCAAAAAGGGTTAATTTTGTTGTTGTTGTTTGTACTATTGAACTGCCAGTCAAAATCAAAATCAAAATCCACAATAGGACTTTAGAAATAAGACTAAAAATATGCAACAAATCTTTAAAACAAAGCACTTCTTATAAGAGACATTCACAAAACTGGAGGAAAATTTGACTTTCTTCTTTAAAAGTATGGTTTGGATTAAAATGAAAGATCCCTAAACAATTCTTTTAGTTTTTATTCATTTATTACAAAATTAAAATGTTGTTGAAATAGAACAATAGTTAAAACAAGATTCTTCTGAAGCATGTATTGAAAGCAATGGAATTACAGTTCATCTTGCATTCTGGTGTATCATATTTTTGCTCCACTTTTTATTAGGAAAATATAACTTTTTTTTTTTTTTTTTTTTCTGAAACTGCGAGAACACTACTCTTGCTATCTTGAAAATCCAACAGGATGAGAGATTGGCAGCTGTTTCAGAAGTATGTACAATACTTTTTTGTCAGATCAAGTTAATGAAATGTTTACTGCTACAGTGTTATTTTTAAGTTAACAAAAGCATTTTTGCTGACTTGCTCACTGGACATATGCATGCAATTTAAAATGGAATTTCAAAATATTTTATTACATGCATCCATGAAGAAAACAGCTGAGATCGTGGGACTGCACTAAACTACTCTTAACTTTTAGGTCATTTCCACAACAGAGTATCATCAGACATGTGGCTTTCTAATTTAATCAGATCAAGACCAGCAGGTTCAAGCTTCCTTAGCTGAAATTTCTTGAACCTAAGTATTTCTTTGTATAGTCTCCCAATATTTCTTGTTATCCTAATCAGATCAGGGTTTTTCTACCCTGGCACTACAGATATTTTGGACCTTATAATTCTTTGTTGTACAGGGTTGTTTAGCAGCATTCTGGCCTCTACTTGCTATGTGCCATAATACCTCCCAACCAGAGTTGTAATGACCAAAACCATATCCAGACATTGCCAAATGTTCCCTGGAGGAGCACAAGTATCCTCACTGAGAACTATTCAACAAGAAGGACCATTCTGCTCCCACTACTTGAGTTCTTAGGCCCATATCCATCAGCACTTCCATTTAATTTTAGTTAATCCCTTAAAGTAATCACTCTCAATCTGCAAGTTATAACTCTTTTAGACTATCTAACATCTTAATTCTTCCTATGAAAAGACATTTTATGTATATATACATACACACATACACACACACACACACACACACACACACACACACACACACACTAACTGGAGACCCTCATGTAAGCCCTTGCAGGTCATCTAGCTACTACATTTTTTATTTTCTTTCATTATGAATGTTTAGAAAGACTAATCTTCATTAGCAGTTCTCAAACTGTGTGGTTAACTATGCTTGTGTAATAATTTTTCTTTATATTAAAAAACTGAACAAAAGTCACCAAGCATTCATATACACACATACATATAAGTATGTGCATGTGTGTGTATACATATATATATATATATATATATATGCTTGGTGAGTTTTGTTCAGTAAACCCACATATGTATGTATCACTATTACATATGTATGTATCACTACTATTTTATATATATATACACACACATACACATATCCATATATATAGTCACTATTTATTTTACAATGATATGCCCTTATGACCATGGAATGGAAGGTCATACATATACACGTAGCAAGCTTTATGAAAGGGAACCCAATCCTGGAACACATCACATTCACTTTGCATCCTGATGCAACATCTACTAACCACTCTGTTGATGAAAGCTACTTTTACATCTAATAATTACGATAATTACATTTGGGATATCTGGTTCTTATTAAAATAAAAGTGATTAAAAATTTCAATTGTCTTCCTATAAAACTTAAAACATGTGAAATAAATTTTGATAGCTCAATAGAAATTTATTTTTCCATGAATACATTTCTTGCTGTTGACTTAGGTTCACGTGTCATCTCATGAAGTACTATTAGTATGAAGACACTGTGATACAAATATGCTTAGTAGCTACACTTGCTTAAACTTCAATATTCTGTATGGATAAATCTAATAGGATTTTAGAAACAATTCTTATTAGAACAAAGCTTTTCTTATGAATGTAAGAGAAAGTAAAGAAGATCAAAATTTCAACTTTATTGAGACTTATTTATCTTAGTAGCTAACCAATCCTATTTAAAAAAAAATAAATATGAACTCCTGGAATGATTTTGCTCTCTATTCCAATTAACACAAGAGCTTTCTTTTTGGTAGAAAAGACATATTAAAAATGCCTTATGAAGAAAAGACATATTAAAAATGTAATTTCTAAGTACATGTGCCCTGTATTCTATCCCTAATGCCTTCCATCATATAAATATTTATATTTAACAAGAGTTATCTTCTTCCCACTGAATCTTTTATTCTAAGAAAAATATTCATGGTTTATTTGGTCATGAAATTCCTTATCACTGTGTTCATTTGTTTGTTAATATCCCTCTTAGTATATGGCACCCAGATCTAAATGCATTATTCCATATGTAAATAGAATTATGAGATTATTTCAGTCTTTGTTCTGTATACTGTGTTTTGGGACTGGAGTTTGGCAACATGGAATGTATTCAACAAAGATCAGCTGAATATGATCCTTGATTTTGCAATACACTTATATTCTCAAACGTGTATAATCCTGAGTTTAAAAAAGTTCTTTTTATTACACCTACATAATTCTTCCCTTCCTATGCACTGTGATCACCTTTTCCATAGTAGTTAAAATGCATGTTCAGAGAGGAGGCCTGGTGTATTTGGCAAAGGTGTTCATTCTTTCTAAAAAGCACCTGGGGGAATTTGGCAAAGATCTTCTAAGAGAAGTCCCTTGGCAGTACACAGAATCACTTGTAGTGCCCAAGGATAGAGGACAAATGACCATATCAGAAATTTATCAGAAAGTTAATGCAAGTGATAGAATTGCATGAATCTAATTTAGAGTTCACAAAAAAATTATCCAGGGCTCATGAGCGAATGCAGACTAGCCGGTGCCTCCTGTTTCTGCTCTGTCATTATCTATCAGTAATAAAAGGTTTAATCCTAAAAATATATTATGTGGTTTTCATTCCTGGCTCTGGATTACATGTGGAGAAGACAAAATATAACCTTTAATTTGGTATGACAGGACACCCTACATAATAAATAAATGAATTGCTACTAGTAAAATTACACCAAAAGAATGCATCTTTGGCTCCCAAACAATCACATTCCAATTGCATTAAAAAAAAAAAATCTGCTTAAGCCCTTTGTGATGTACTTCCAGAAATATGGATCAATTATTTTGTATGTGAGCACTTCGTATTCTTTTATCTTTCACTTTATATATGACATACACGTACACACAATATTCACAAACATATATACACGTCCTTTTTCATGCTGATCAACAAATTGCAAAAGTAGTAAAAATTGGATTTACCAATGTAATAGAACTATAAAAATCTATTAGGTAACTGATTCACATCATGTAGTATAAGAATTTTTGCTTCTCCTGGCCTTCTTCCAGTTTGTTTTCTGACCAAATCTGCTCTCTCACTTGTTTTCCAAAGTTATTCAACATTCAAAAATCATTCCATTAGATGGTCCATTTTCTTCTACTTTCATCCTTTGATTTTACTTTTCTTGGCAACTACAATCAAGTCATACAGAATACAGGTTTGAACAGTTGGTAAATAATGTGGTGCTTTAATTTCTTTCCATCAATGCCATGAATATCTTTCTTGACTACCTCAGCAATTCACAGAGGTTAAGAGAACACTGTCCTTGAGAAATTCTGTTCAAACCGTAGTGAAGGTAAGTGAGATAATGGCTATAAAAAGGTTTTCAAGCCATCTGAAAAAATGTCACTTTTGATTTGACCATCAGTTATTTATTATTCCTGATGGACACAGAACAATGCCTTCCCTCATCCTCATACTGTGGGTACAGAAGCACAGTGAGTATGCGGGTACTTCAAAGACGCCCCCTCCCACATTCCCACACAGAACTGTATGCATTACTTTGATGTAAGAGACAAAAAGGAAAAAAATGCTTAACACAGCTGTCTTCAGCTGCAAGCTCCCATTACATGCATTTATTTATTTTTTATTGCTGCATAAATTAACATTTCATAAGGTTGGGCTGTTCAATTGTCATCAAATTTTATAAGCACATTTTTGAAAAATGAGGAAGAATCATTCTATGAAATACTACATATGGCATTAACAGAGTCATACAAATGAATGGTGGTCTAGTTACTCCCATGATTAAACACTTCAATGACTCAAAAATAGTTTTAGAAGTTAGCTGAATGAAAGCTGTACTTTACTCGTAAATATACAGCTCCCTCTTAAACTGGTGAATGAGAAATATGGAAGCATGTAAGGCATTAAAAAAAGATATCTTGGTATAAGGAGATGAAATGTATATTTATATATAATGTATACATGTACACTTATATGTAACATTAAAGAACGTATACTAAAGCATACATGTCAAAATAAATACTGTTTCTCTATTAAGTTTCTTAAATTTGAGATCACATGAGATCTACAGAAACCATAAGACTATTTAACTGCTGTTGCAAAAGCATAAACTTCAATTTATGTATATTTATGATGACTAAAAGAATATACAATAGTTGACAGAAAAATTTCATACGTAAATCATTAGGCATGGCTTTGTAATGTCCTCTCATACACCTTCCCTTGTATACACACCTGTATACATTTGAATAAACACCTATATGCATTTCTTTCCTTTGGGTGTAGAGGAGAAAACAGACATGCAATTTAGAATCAGGCAGATCTGGTTTAAACCCCAATCCAACAAAACTGTGTAATGTTTGACAAGTTACTGAAACTCTGAGATTTCCACTTGTAAAGTGGGGATTTGTAAGTCCATGTATCATTGTGGTGTTGGGAATACTCATGAGAATGGTTGGGGAGACAGGAAGCACAGAACAAGGAACTACAGCAATGTCCTGAATGCTGTGACAGATAATAGTGTCACAAAAGCCTGAGGGAAGAAGGGTTGAATTCTTCTAAGACATTTTGGGAAGGCTTCACTAAAGATGTGACATTTGAGCTTAGTCCTGAGGATGAACAGGAATTTGTCAGGAGGCCAGGGACAAGGTTAGAATTGGTGCAGAGGAAGGTGCATAGCAAAGCATCTGGAGATGTCAAAGAACTGGAATTAGCTGTCAAAGAACCACAGCACCTCATCCCAGAACCCTTGTGAGGGTTAGGAACATAATGCATGAGACAATGCTCTGACAATGTATGGAGAACATAACCTCACACAAAAGTGAGAGGTCATTTGTCCCCCAAACCTTGGGGTCCTCTTTGCCTCCTTTCTCACGCCTGTATCTCCTGAGTAAGCCCATTATCTTTTCATTCTCACCAATCCACCAAAGTTCCTATCTTTATTATGCCTCATTTGACTGGATGGATCCCAAATGCCCAGCAAACACAGCACTGAGCCAGAACTGAAAGGTTTCAACTGTCAACTCAAACATAGCATGATGTAAGGAAAGAAAACTAGCTTGGGTGGCCCAAGCTGTTTACCTGCTGAAGAGCCAGAGATCTTGGACATGTTATTCACTCTCTCAGGTTCTTTTAGATAAGTCACACTCACAACTAATAATAATACAGAAAGAATACAAATGAGCACTTATCAAGTGCCAGTCAGTATGCAAACCCTGCAAATATATAGTCTATTTGATTCTCATGACAATCTCACAAGAATTGACATATATCATGACAATATTACTCTGGTGGATCCATTTTGGATATCTAATCCACACTTCAAAATCTAAAAAGTACTGAAAAACAGTAATTTTCATAAGTTTGTTACAAACTCATTTGTACAAAATCTAAATTGAATGCATATAAGGCTATGTATTATTTTTATTCCACTTATTATAAATTCCCATATGGTTTTCTGTGGAAATGTACTGGTTATGAGGCACTGTTTTAGACCTTGCTGGGGAGGTTATCTACCATATCTACTGTACAACAGATATGGCAGATACTGTATAATATCTGTACTGTACAATATTATATTTCCTCAAACTGAAAGATTCTGAATTTTAAAGCATCTGACACAAGACTTCAGTGATTGTGGATGAGCAAACCAAGAGACAGAGAAGTTAAGTAACATGTTCAAAGTCACACAGTTAAGATTTAGTAGACCCAGGTCTTAAAGCCAGCAATTTGGCACTAGCTCTAGACTCTAAATCATTTAGCTAAACTTACTCTAGTGTCCAATAAACCCCAAAGACCTCCAAAGACAACTCCACAGTACTACAAATCTCACTTTACAGAAAACACTAAATGCTTCAACTGAATGAGGTGTCTCATCACTTCTCAAGACATACCCTGTTTTCCAACTTCAGAGTAATCTTTGCTTGGAACTCTTTTCCCCTAATGCTGCTGTAACAATTTCTACCCATCCACTAAGACTCAGCTAAAGGTCTCCACCTTCAAAATAATGTTCCTGACTTCCTCAACATTTGCATCATCCTTCATGGCACTTTCTACCTCCTTTTACAGGGCACAAGACAAATCTGACCTCATATTATAGCTATTTGTGAACTCATCTTGCCTCCCAACTAAATTGTGCTCTCTTTCAGGGAGAGACCAGGTGGCACTCCTCTTTATATCTCCACACTACAGCAGTGCCATGAATATCATCATTGTTCCATAAATATTGGCTGTCAGAATAAAAAGCTGAAAGTATTTCAATTAATGATTTTCATGTTCATGTATAGAGGCACCATGTTCAACACCCATGTAATGACAGGTTTAAATTTTTTCCTTTTAAAAACATAATCATTTTCAAGTGGAATTCTCATAAAGAAAGGATTTGATCCTGTTTCTCATGAGACTGAGCCTTAAGGAAAAAAGAATGGGAAAGAAAAATAAACCATTTCCACTTATGAACAGCCAGACTCCAATGCTGCTTCATTAACGTTGAAATTTAGTTCCCACAGAAAGTAATCCCATTAGAAAAGGGGACTTGATATAATATCTTTAGAATCTTTTCATTATGATTAATTTTGTATCTTCTAACTGAACCATATATTTAGTGCACATAAGCTTTTATCCTTTTAGTGTTGCCCAACAGATGGCCATAAATTGAGAATATAATAAAATTCTAGGTAGTCCTTTTCATTTTTAAAAATCTTAAATGGTTTCTTGGAAATGACTGGATTTGAGATTTTTGTTTGTTTGTTTGTTTCCATGAGGGAATTACTGAAGATGACATTTTATTTTATATACTATTTTTAGTCTATAAATTCTGAGTGCTTTACTATTATTAAAGAATTTATAATATTTTCCAGAGGTAAGCTTTAAAAATGTTTTCTTTTGAAATGTCCATTTCTTGTTTTATGTAAAGAATGATTTTAGGTGGAATTATGAGGAACTTCCACACACAATATTAATCTTAAGGAAGACCAGCTGGCATAATAATTTGCACATGAAAATTTTGGCCTGTTCCTATTTGTCTTGCAGTTTTTTTCTTTTAGGTTAATGATGCCTATATGCATGTTATGTGCTTTGAACTGCCTTTCTAGTAATGGTGATGGATTCCTCTTATCCATCCATATTTGTAAATGACTGGGTGGAATTAAGCCATAAAATGAGTTAACTCATCCACAAAGGAACCCACCCAGCAGTGCTGATCTCAGCAGTGCCAAGTTTCTCCAAAGATTTCATTCTCATATTTTTTCTGATAAAATGAGTAAATAAAATACTCATGGTTATGATATTATACTATTTGTGCTACATGTTAGGGCCTCTATGCCCAAAATCAACTCTTTTATTTTTGAAATTTATTTCATAAAGATATCAGAGAAGAATTTTTATTCCTTTTAGAGGCAAACATCCATGAAAACAAGTTTTATTTAGGAATTTTACTATTTTTGTTAACACGTCTCATATTCAGTCTATACGACTCTCCACTGCTGTTGTCCATAGGCCCTCATCATATCTTGTGGAAGCGTTGCAATGCCCTTAATTTGTTGCCGAGCCTCAGATCTCTCTACCCTCTTAATCTGTCCTACAACCAACTACTAGATGCTTTCTAAAATGTAAAGTCATGGATGTTATTTCCTTGTCTAAATCTCTTTACTGGCTTCCCACTATACCTGGGACAAGGCATCAACTGGCTGTGTTGTAGACCTTCTTCCTGTGCTATGCTGCCTGCCTGTTTCTCCAGTCCTTACAATGGAGCTGAGTGCAGTGCACGGCAGGCTGCTTCATCTCTTGCGCCAATGTCCATGCAACTGAATCCAGAAGACAGGAAACAGCAGCGAACTCCAACATCCAATATCTAAGGTGTGGAGCTTCTGGCAAACACTTAATTCTACAGGTTCAGGGTCTGGCTTCCCTGGACTCAGGTCATTGTGGTAACTTCCTATTGGCCCCCACTTCAGTTGCAAACTCATCATTAATGCTTCCAAGACAGAGTCTTAATTAGAAAATTATTATCAGGAGAAGCTCACCAGAAATAATAGGTCCTATTAATTATTACTATCTAGAACTGACTTGGGTTTTAGTTAATGCTGAATGGCTCTTCGTAACAAAGCACAATATAAAAATACTTTTTTCATTCATTTAATAAGGTTACACACATAGATTTCCTTATTATTTGGAGGAAAAAAACTTCAGCAAAAAATTTCTTATGAAAAATAGAAACCAAAAGGGGGCATATTCTACAGAAGAAAGAAATTGTCAAATTATGAATGAAAGCTACTTATATATGTGTAGAGAATGTCTTCAATTTAAGCTACATATACTAAATGAGGAGGGCAGTTGTGGAAAGAAATATGATATTTCTAAGTATTTAGTCATGTTCAGTATTACCATCTCACCTTAGTGAACTTCAAGATCTTAAGACCAGACCCGTAAAATGGGGACATTTCATATGCAAAACATTTCTAGGAAAGTGTTCATTTTCCATTATTCTGTGATGTTTTCTGCCCAGGAAAAACTACCAGATATCTGTTCAAATGAAGATATCTGAAATTATACAGGGAATACATGACAGCATTAGATGCAATGTAGCTTTCCCACCTTTCCATTCTATCAGGTTCAGCAAAACTAAAACAAACAGTTGTATGCTATGGTTAGGACATGGCTTGTCCACACCAAGACTCATGTTGAAACTTGATTCTGAATGCAGTAGTATTGGGAGTGGGGTCTTTAAAAGCATTTGGATCTTGATGGATCCACCCTCAGGCAGGGATTGATATAGTTCCCTTGAGACTGGGTTAGGTATTGTCAGATCAGATTGTTATAAAGCGATCCTAGCACCTCCCCTTGGTCTCTCTTGCACACGTGCTCTTTTTGCATGCACCCACTTCCCCTTTCCACTTCTCCTCCATGATACATGTCAGCATGAGGCCCTTACCAGAAGCCAACTGGATGCTGGCACCATACTCTTGGGCTTCCAGAATCTTTAGCCAAAGTAAACCTCTTTTCTTTATAAATTACCCAGTCTCAGGTATTTGTTATAACAATGAAAAAAGACTAAGACAGCATACTATAAAAGTGCATAATTTTCAAATGTTTTCAAGTTCCAGTAATCCTGGGTTTGATTTTAAATAATACTGAATGTCTAGATTTTTTTGAAATGCTGCTTTCCTAAATTAACAAAAATAAAAGCACTTTGTTTAACTTCTTCAGTCTAGAAATATTTTTTTTCCATAAAAAACTCTAAACACAAAACCATAACTGTTAAAGTTAAAATATAACTTACAGACTACTATTCCATAGCAACGATTCTGACTGTCACCTAATCAACACAAACACCTCAACTGTGAACTCCAAAACCTGTGAACTGGTCAGAGGACACCTACAAGTAACGGACCATGTATTCCACTACTTAATCTTCTTGCACTTGCTACTCAAGCACCTCAGGCACATAGTGAGTGTTCAATGAAGAACAAATGAAAAAGGTGACAGGAGGAAGTAGAAGTAGTGGATTGACTAAGACCCTGTTGATCAACACAATATGTTCAATTCACTAAGAAGAAAAAATAGGGGCACACCCAAATCTAGTTGCTTTCAACAAGCACTATAGGTGCCTGGCCTTTACTATCCGACCCCCAATGGACAATCCAAGTATTTAACTTACTAAGTCTCACCAGGTCCCCAGGGGGAATAAGCACTTTTCCCACTTAATCTACAAGTGAAAACGATGGAAGGAGAGGGAGAGAGAATGGTATAGAAAAAAAGAAATCAAATTTCACACAGAATTGGGACTTCTATTATAACATTCTATCCACTAATATAATTCATGGTTCATGGTTAGAAACCCACACTCTGGAACTAGACTGTCTAGGTTTGAATCCTGAGTCAGCTATTTACCAGCTACTTGATATACCATGTTTGTTTCCCTTATCTGCAAATGGTTATAATAAGAGTAGCTACTTCACAAGGTAGAGATAAGGATAAAAAGATATATACGTAAAATGTTCTACTTAAGTGTCTGCCATTATTATTTCCACCAAATCAAAGAAAATTAAAATTTTTTCTAGAGCTGGGATGAGGGAGGCATATGTAAATTCACACAGATAGGTAGTTATAAAAGTGCTTTTTTAAAACCAAAGGTTTAATTCCAAAGGTTTGAATCAGGACTAGAAAATTTTATTTGCCTCAAAGGAGAACTATTTGAAATCATAAAGTATTTAATTCTGCCTGTTAAATGGAAATCAGGAAAAGAACAAAGCATGCTAAGATCACAATGTCATGATGCACCTGCTAGCCACCCCTGTTACTGCATAACCAACTGGTGAGTAGTAAAGGCAGGTGTCACTGACACCACCTGAATTTAATTGGCTTCTCTGCACATGTGCGGTAGTGATCCTGGCTTTTGCCATTTTACATGTGTGATAGTCAGGGCTAAAGGCAGAGCTACACTCTTTATAACCAATACCATGAATACTATTAATTTCAAAGATAATGTTAAACAATGGCAGGAGACATCACATCGTCTGAAAAAAGGCAAGTTAGGAGAGTTACAATTACTTTAGTTGGTAATGTTGGATGTAATTGCTTTGGAATAGAGGACAATTGAGTGTGACTTATTTTTTAGTACAATCTTGAAACAGTTAAAATATCTGTAAAATAAATTTTGTATCACAGGTTTGTGGAACTCCTGAAGTGTAAAACAACTTAAAAACCACTGGAGTAGAGTTCTGATTCCACTTAGTATACAGAAAGCTACAGTGTCAGATTCACCCTAAAAAGATGAAAAGCTGAAGACAATATAAAAATGTAACTTTTGGGCTGGGGTTGTGGCTCAGTGGTAGAGTGCTCATCTAGCATGTGTGAGGCCCTGGGTTCAATCCTCAGCACCTCATAAAAATAAAATAAAGGTATTGTGTCCACCTACAACTAAAAAAACCCAAAAATATTTTTTAAAAAAGTAACTTTTCTTGAGCTCAGACAGTTGAGGTATGAGGACAAACAAATAGACTGAAATCCAAGGTTCCTCTCTCAGGAAATATGGAACCCAAAGACTAACTTGTCTGTGGCACAGCATAAAGAAACAGATAGTGGTTAAGAAGGATTCTGCTATGTATTTAAGGACGGCTAAAGTATGACTGTAAACTAGTGAGATTATAGAGCTCCTGAGAGTTTCAGTCATAAATGAAATTCAAAGTAACTCACAGACTCTGTTCTGTGGACCTACATTAGGTGCTCACGAGAGAGGATGATGGCAGATTGGGAAACTAGAGAAAAGTGCTGAGCAGAAGAGAATAGGACAGAAGAAATATTTAAGGGACAATGGTAAAAAACCTTTTCTACAAAAAAGACATCAAATCACAGGCCCAAGAAAACCAGAAAACCCTGCATAGGATAAATAACAATAAAATCATATCATATCAAACTCCTGAAACTAAAAGTAAAGAAGAAACCTTGAAGGTAGCCAGGAAAAAATAAGACAGAGTACACACACACACACACACACACACACACACACGAACAGAGTTTAGGAATTACAGCCAACTTCTTGCTGCAAATTATGTAAGCCAGAAGACAATAAAGTGACATCTTCAAAGTGATTAAAGAAAAGCCATAGGACGAGACTTCTAGCTATTAAAGTTTGTGTCCAGCATAGGTCTTACTTGTAGTTTTGGGGCCTTTCCTTTGTGGGGTAACTATTCCTAGGCTCATGATTATCTATACATTTGTTCTGGATGTGGCTTAAGAATTTACCCATAACACCCAATAAATATGGACACCACTATCCAATTCTATTCTTCATATATGGCTTCTGTGTGATTGTTCAGTTATAAGTAGGAATGAGTATATAGGTTCAGTATTCCTTTGCTGTCCACAGACTAACAGTACACACTTACACAGCCTCACCATGCTCTGCTAAGTGCTGTATATCTATTAAAAGAAATTCTGTATTACTGTTTATTGCTAGCTCAAAAGAATATTCCATCAAGGATGCTGTTGATTAAGCTTTCTTGTTACAACTCATTACATATTTGACTTGCACATTTGAGTATGATTATCATTTTTGGAATGACCCTGGCATGAGTATAAACTCAGGACTCTGCTGAAATGTTCCTTTCCGAGTCCACTCTACCTAAAATAGAATCCTCCCTTCTTCCATGTCTCTCCCAATACTGTGGTCACTTTCTATTGCTTTACACTAGTGTCTCTCCCCTCTCCCACCCTGTGGTACTTATTATCACATGAAGTATCAAATAATTGTTTGCCTGTCTGTTGTCAGTTTCCTGCACTAGAATGTATGACAATTGGGACTTTGTTTCTCTTGGTCCTGTTATAACTCCAGCATTTAGAATAGTTCCTAAAACTAGAAGGAGTTCATTGTGGATTTGTGGAATAGAGAAATTCCTTTTACTAGAGGAATCTGATAGACTAGAAGGTGTGGGGAAGAGCAGCAGAAGCAGCAGGTAGAAGTTAACGCTTGCTGTGAGAAAGGTACTAGTCACTAAGCTCACCCCAGGTCAGCTACGATGCTCAGCACAGTCCCTGGAGTATTAGCAGACACTCACTATTATTGATTATAATTAATTAATTATTGTTCTTATCTCAGTCTATCCATTGTTGATATATCTAAAACTATTAGTATGACATTATTTTTTGGTTTTGCAAAATCTAAAAGGTCAAATAACACAGCCGTGTTTATAGAATTAGGAAGAGGTGCAGCTGAATCCATCTGGGTGTGGGAGACACCAGAGCCAAGGCCTGGGGAAGAGAATACTGAAGTGTTCATTGTCTATCTCCCTGAAACTCATTTCGCACTATTAGTTCTTTCTGCCTCCTGAGAGCTAAATTAGATTCAGTTGAATAAAGCTGGATAAATTTTAATTATAAGTCATAAAGTGATCAATTTTTCCCTTCAAATCTGGGTGTTTATTCGTGCTTTCTAACTTGCTTGACCCAACAGTGATAGCCTCAAAGTCAATAAGATTCAAAACAGGGTGGGGCGGGGGGGCATTACTAAAGTCATAAAGACATATCCTGTTTTATGAGCCCTTCTAAAAGCTGCAGGTCCGAACCATAATAAATCAACCTGTGCCTGAAAGTACAAACTGTATATACTGGCACCCAATTCAGTTAAGATAAAAATGACAAGTCCTTCAGTGATAAATTGTTCTCTCCATATTACCCAATGGAAACATTCATATTGTCCAATACCTACAAGCAATTAGAAGGATTGAGTTTAACTTTCAAATTAAAAGACCATTAAAATGGAGTACAGTTCCCCAATCCATCTCTGAAAAATATTCAGAGAGAATTGTCTTGGTCTTAAACTTGGAAGGAAAATAGTACATAATCTCAGATTTCCTTTCATCATAGAGCAATTCAGTCACTTATGCTACTTGGAACTGGAGACTATAAGAAAGAATGGTTTAAAATAAAGTATAAAACTGTGAAAGATCTTTTAAAAGTCATTTATCAGTTGTATAATATCTATCACGAAGAGCTAAAATTTAGAACAACTACCCTCCACCCACACTAGGTCCAAGAAAAGTAGTATTTAACATCTGATATGATGCCTGCATCCCAGTTTCGGCCTCTATTATTCCTACTCAAACTGGGAAAATAATGTTCACCTAAACAGGGTAAGTACAAATCTCTTTATCTCTTATTAAGCGTGAAGTGCATTTAATTCTTACCGAGGTTTTCCTCCTTTCTCCTGACCCAGTCTATTACTAACTTAGATGTGAGTCTGAATTCTGTTAGACTTGAAGAGGGGATGCTGATAAATTTCATGTAATAAAAGAGACTTTGGATATCTACCAATAAAACCTGGCCATACCACTTAAACTTTAAAAATAAGCAAGAAAAAATAAAAATGATATGAATTTTCATATGCATTTATAACTGCATATTTTTCTATTTTGTATGAATATATGGTTTGATATTTAGAATTCTGAATTAACAATCATATGAGATGGAATTCATAGAATCAAGGTATTAAAACAAACCAGTTTTAGAAATTTGTATGTGTGTGTGTACATATTTTTAATAACAGGTCAGCAAATAAACACTGAAGTTTGCATACACACATCTACAGATTAGTAAACACTGACCTGTTAGTTAGTAAAATGCTGACCTCTTATTAAAAATGTATTCTCAAACCAGTATTTAAAAATTTTTTGAATATCCACTACTTCCTTAAGGGATCACAGGAAGAGAGGGAAAAAATCTTTCATTGTAAGGTTGCCTCACTTTGCCCTTTGTCTTTCTTAATAATTGTCACTCCATTCATTACTACTATAGTTCTGCACCTAATTTTGTGACTAGATAAAAGGGAAGATTTTAGTGGCTTCTGCTCCAAATTCTCTGGCCTGTTTCTGCTCTCAGTTTTTATTGCCAAAGGCGTGAAGATCAAAAGATGCTCTCTGCTGAAGTGTTTACTGCTTTGTAATATACTCTCTCATGACAAAGGAGTTCATTATTTACATCTAACATGAAAGGAAAAGTTCCAAAGCAAAAGGCCTGCATCAGGCAGATGTGACAATGTTCTTGCCCCACACTCATGGAAGTTCACATCATTAACACCCAGTCAATCCAAAAGTCCTAAGAGCAGAACACATATCCTAGGGAGGGGGCAAGCTCTGACTTTCTCAGCAGTTCCCTGGCTTCATGGAACCTTCCATCTTTCCCAACAGGGTAGTGACATGGGCTTATTTCACAAGCACAGAAAGATCTCTTGGAAACAGAAACCATTATTTACACTGGAAAGAATGACTAGGAACAGCTGTGCCCAGCAGTAGACAGCACTAGAGGGTAGAAAATGAGGCTGTCTCCAATGTGTTATTATTGTAACAACTAATGGAAGTAAAATGGATTACCAGTGCTTACCCAAATTGGGAGGTTTCACTGTAAGACACTGACTTCTCATGGTTTATGGTATCATCAGGCTTCCTGATGAATTTGCAGTCTGGTAAAGTCCTGTCATGGCATTAGTTTTGCACAGGTAAATCCCTGAAACCGAACTCAACTCTGCAAATGAGCAAAACTGGAATACTGTATTGGGTCAAATTTTCCCACACTTCATATTTTAGTCTACACTTAAACGTCTCTGCAACATTACGATACTGTTTCTGTCAGAACCAGGTTCCTCTCAATAGTTGTCCCATTGATTCACTTATTGCCTAGCAAGACTATATTGTCAATATTTAACCATCTTATCCATTTGTTGAATATACTCCTGATCAGTGAGGTATTATACTATCAACCCGTATTTTCCATCAGGATTACATGTATGAAGGTCAGGAACTGAGTCTACATAATTCTACCTGTATAAGACCCACCTAAAAAGTACAGGTGGCTTTTTAAGATGACCTAAATTCAGAGGCCCAATGTGACCATTCATTCATTCCTGCTAGGATGCTCCCTTTTATGGGAATGGTTGATGAAGGGAGAGCTACTTTTGGCAGTTGGAAGGTCAGCAGGTGTCCTAGATCCTACTCTAGACTATTCCCTAATTCCACAGGGTAAAACTGTGATAAAGGCACTTGGTCCAAAGCAACAATCCATAATGTAGGGTTTCTGTCCCTACTTTTGGCACTAACTTAGATCACAAAGGGGCAATTCTTTTTTTTTTTTTTTAACTTGTTCTAACTAGTTATACATGAGAGTAGAATGCATTTTTTTAAAAAATACATTTTTAGATGTTGATAGACCTTTATTTTATTTATTTGTATGTATTGTTGAGAATTGAACCCAGTGCCTCACACATGCTAGGCAAGCTCTCTACCACTGAGCCCAGCCCCAGTCCTATAGAATGCATTTTGGCACATAACAAATATATGGAGTATAAGTTCTCTTTCTTCTGGTTATACCTGATGTAGAATCACACAGGTTGTGAAGTTATATATCACATAGGGTAATAATGTCCTATTTATTGTACCATCCTTGCTACCCCATACCTTCTTCCCTCCCTTCACTCCCCTCTGCCTAATTCAAAGTACCTCTATTCTTCCTTAACACTCACCCCTCCATTGTGAATTAGAATCTGTGTATTCGAGAAAAACATTTGGGCTTTAGTTTTTTGGAACTGGCTTATTTTGCTTAGTATGATATTCTCCAGCTCCATCTATTTACCTGCAAATGCCATAATTTTATTCTTCTTTAAGGCTGAATAATATTCCACTGTGTATATATACCACATTTTCTTTATCCATTCATCTGTTGAAGGGCATCTAGGTTAGTTCCACAGTTTAGCGATTGTGAATTGAGCTGCTATGAACATTGATGTGGCTGATTTATTGTAGTATGCCAATTTTAAGTCCTTTGGGTATAAACTGAGGAATGGGATAGCTGGGTCAAATGGTGGTTCCATTCCAGGTTTTCTGAGGAACCTACATACTGCTTTCCAGAGTGGTTGTACCAATTTTCAGTCCCACCAGCGATGTATGTGTGTATCTTTTTCCCCACATCCTCACCAACATTTATTATGACTTGTTTTCTTATAATTGCCATTTTGACTGGAATGACTTGAAATCTTAGTTCTGATTTGCATTTCTCTAATTGCTAGCAATGTTGAACATTTTTTCATATATTTGTTGATTGATTATATTTCTTCTTCTGTGAAGTGTCTGTTCAGCTCCTTAGCCCATTTATTGATTGGGTATTATTTGTTTTATTTTTGGTGTTAAGTTTTTTGGGTTCTTTATATATATCCTGGAGTGCTGTATCTGAAGCAGGAAGGGGCAATTCTATGGCAATTTCCCCTGATGAGGGAGTAGTAATTTGGGAAATAAGGCTGGGAGAGGTAAAGGGTCACTGACATATTTTCAACTGCTTTTTCTGTGAAACCTATTTCCCAAGTCCTACATTTGTATTCCTTCCAAGATTCCACAGCCATCTCACACTCCATATGTACTAACGAGGACACCTCATTTTGCCTTCCAAACTGACTTCTTTCCTTGTCTGGCAATCTCAGTTACTGCTTCCAGCATCTCACTCTCAGACACCCAAACCAGCCAATTCTTGCTGTTAAATGTCTTGTGAATGTACCCTTTCCTCTTTAATCACATAGCTAGGAGCATTGCCAAGTCCTATTCCTTTACATGGATGGTGGCAACAGCTTACTAACTTTATCTCTCTAATGTCTAGGCTTTTCCTCACCAACACTTATCAATGATTTGTTTTGGTATTCTTACTCTGAAAAATCTTTCAGTGGCTGGCTTTAGTGAAGATGATAATGCTTAGGTCTTTAAAATGGTAAAAGATCTACCCCAGCTTCTGACTTCATCATATTCTCTATCACTCACCAGCTCTTACATACTTTATCTCTCTCACCATCCTGATTCATTTCCCATATATAGACAGACTTATTTAATCAATAGTACTCTTTGCTCTTTTTAAACTCATGTGAGCCTGTAATGTGCAATGACTAGAATTATCTTCCCTACTTGCCCACTTGCAAACTTTCACAAGGAAACCAGGGACATGCAAGGCTTCAGTCAGGCAAGGAGGGAGAGAAATTACTCTGCAATTAGGTGGAAGAAGTTTGGGAATGAAGGAGGACACAAATAGGGCTAAGGAGATACAGAGCTTGTGATGAGACTTCAAGACTGACTGGGGGGCCGGGATTGTGGCTCAGTGGTAGAGTGCTTGCTTAACATGTGTGAGGCACTAGGTTTGATTCTCAGCACTGCATATAAATAAATGAATAAACTAAGGGTCTATCAATAACTAAAAAAAGTTTTAAAAATTAAAAAAAAAAGACTGACTAGGGAGCCACATTCATTTTCTTACAGCATTAATCTAAGTTTATTATGCATACAAAGAGTTCAGCCCCACCTACCTCACAACACTATCCCTGGAGGGTAGTGAGGGTAGAAGGGCATTCCTTATCCAGAGAGATTGCGGCCTCTGGAACCAAATTGCCTCCACAGTTTATTAGAGGACCCTGGGCAAATTTTATTCTTCTGGGATTCTGCCTCCTTAGTACAAAATGGTAACCTACATCAAAAGGTAGTTGTGAAAAATAAATGAGTTTATACATGCAAAGTATAAGTCTGAACCACATAAAATTACATCTTTATGTTCTATATACACAAGGGAGTTTTATTCAGCATAAAGAAAAACTGTAGGAAAATGGATAGAACTAAAAAAGACCATTATGTTAAGCAAAATAAGCTAAACTCAGGTCAAGGGTCATGTTTTCTCTCATATGCAGAAGCTTGAGAGGAAAAAGAAAAAGAAAGATGGGAACAGATCTCAAGAAAATCAAAGAGAGATCAGTAGAGGAAAGGGACCAGGAGGTCGGAGGTAGGGAGGGAGGGGGAAGTGCTAGGGAGTGACATTGGCCAAATTATATTGTTATATTGTGTGCATGTATAAATATGTAATGACAAATCCTATTATTATGTACAACTGTAATGCACCAATTAAAATGTGGAACAAAATGACCATTTTATAGATCAAAATGTTCAAATATCAGCAAATTCATATGATTCAAACATATACTTAAAACAGTGCCTGAAACCATGCACTTAAAAAGAGTAATTAGTCCTGAACGCCTTTGTACCTGTAATTGTCTCATTTTGACTTGTGTATTACCTAGCTATCTTTTTTTATGGTTGTCCCCTTACTCATCTGGTTCCCCTACATTTATTCAAGAGTCACTATCTTAGGTAACTTTAGTCTTCATCTAGACAACCCATCCAATAGTCCATAAATTCTCACCTTTTCAACTCTGTACTCACTCATACCCAAGGTCATATCCTGAAAGGGGTCAAGTGGGGCTGCTTCCCATTCAATATCCAAAGATGACCATAACCTCTGATCTCTCCTGTCTTCCCATGCCTTTCCTCTCACTACCTGTGCTCTTAAATCTCAGAAAATCATAGCTCCTTGACCCCCTTCCTGGCCTCATGGCTTTACCCAGTTGGGCAGAACAGCTCATCACTGAAATCATTCTTTCACAAATCTGCATTGGACCTGTCTTTTCCCTTCATCATCATCATCATCATCATCATCTTCTTCTTCTCCTTCCTCTTCTTCCTTCTTCCTTTTCTTTTTTTTATACCAATACAAGACAAATTAAAAAATGTGCTTTTTATATTTCTGTGACTCAGCTGTGGAGCACAGTAGTTAAAAAAAAAAAATCAGCTTGATAAGTGAGATAAGCCAATCTCAAAAAACCAAAGGAAGAATGATCTCGCTGATAAGTGGATGATGACACATAATGGGGGGTGGGAGGGGTTAGTGTTAGTGTTAGGGTCAGAGTTAGAGTTAGGGAGGGGGACAAGAATGGAGGAAGGAAGGACTGTATAGAGGGAAAAGAGGGTTGGGGGAAGGGAAAAAATAACAGAATGAATCGAACAACATTACCCTATGTAAATTTATGATTACACAATGGTATGCCTTTACTCCATGTACAAACAGAGAAACAATGTGTGTCCCATTTGTTTACAATAAAAAAAAAAAATCAGCTTTGAGACTGGACTATAAATCTGCAGTCTTCAATCATTCTGCCCGACCCTCTATTCATCCCTGCTTAGTTTGCTCTTATTTTACTCAGCAATGCTCCCAAACTGTCATCATGCAGAGGACCCCAACCTAAAGCCACAGTTTTCTCAGCAGATGACATCATTTTTTACTTCAATGAGACAATTAAACATACATGATCTCAACCTCCTTCCCTTCCCCTTCTGCATAGTTCTAGACTTGTCCTTGTGCATTTTCTTCCAGTTCAGAGAATAAGCTATGAGCTACCCTCTTCCAGTTTAAGGTCCTCCCCCTGCACACATGGCTCCAGTCTTCTTTCATCTCTCTCATGACCATGCTCCATCGATTATATTCCCTTAATTTCCTAGATTTTCAATGGCTCACTGCCTATTTACTCTTTCTTCTAAGCCCAGAAGCCTATTAAAATCTTTCATCATATTTTCCAGTTTTGAATCCCCCCCCCCCCCCCACTTTCTTCACCCTTCCTTCTCTTTTAACCGAAGTGACTGGAGAGAGTCTGTGCTCACTGTCTGCACTTTCTCACCATTCCCATTTACTCTACAGGAAGTCATGCTCTCACTTCTGCCTTGTCCACTCTACTGAATCTTCTTTGAGCAGACTCCGGGGAACCCCTCTTTATTTCTCTTATGTTCTTTCTACTCTTCCTTCTAGGTTCATCTTTTGTTTACCACTTGAATGTTCGTATTTCTCAAGGCTTTACCTTTGGTGCTTTTCTCATTCTGCACACACTCCTTGTGCAGTTTCATTTGCTGTTCAACACCACTGATTTGGGGTGGCTCCCAATTTTATATTTCTACCCCAGATCTCCCATTCCTTGGTGTATTATTTATGTGGATAGCCTATTAAGACTTAAACCCAATATATCATTCGTTCAGATTTTTTTTCTCAAAAATATTTCTAGGTGACCCACTGCATACTATTATTCAGCAGGAAACAGGACAGCAGGACAGGCCTTTGATGTTAATTTCCATTTCTCACTCTTACCACCAATTGCACTTCAGGTATGATAAAACCAAACTTTCTGCAGTTCATCGTTTTCTGTTCAGAGAAGACTAAACATTGGGGAACTATGAACATGATAAACTCCCTGCCTGGCATTCTCTCCCCGTGTTCATTTCAATTTTTAAAACTTTACGAAAAATTTCTTCCTTGACGAAGCCTTCCCAAGCAAGCAAGCCTAGGTACCTATAATCTCTGCATTTACTAGAATGTGCTGCAACTATCAGTTTGCGTATCTTCCCCACCAGATCTTCAGAACGGAAATTATGTCTTGCCAATTAGCATAGTGCATGGGTATATGGATCACATGTGCTGGAATTGACCAACTAGACATACTATTTTCACTCTTGAAGACCTGAAACACCATTGTGCTTTCCTGATTCTCCCAAGTACTGTTGTACTTATCTGTTTGTAAATTCTACTTCTTCCTAATACTGTTAATTCTCTTTCATTGTCCATATCCTCCCAAATCTCGTATAAGAAATTTTCAGGAAATATTGGTTGAAGTGAGCTGAAATGAACAGAAAAAACATCCTCATATCTATGTCTTCTATCCCTGGGTTCCTTTCTTGTGGTTTTGTTCTGTAGTTTAGAAATAAGATTTTCCAGGTTTCTTTAAGTCACTGTCAGGGTCCAAAAGAGTGTAATTAAAAGATGTTCTGTTCTTCAAGGTCTGGATGTGACATAGGAGACCAATCTGATTACATATGTGGGATCTCCCATCCAGGTGTATGGACTTATCCTGTCTTCTCATTTCTCATAATAAGGAGGAAGGCTGGGACTTATAGTGGAATAAAAAATTCATTTGACCCAATGGATCACTATAAACCACATTTCTTTCTGCAGTGCATTAAATCCAGGCTCTTACAGCCTCAGTGAATTTCTAAAAAGTGAATTCTCATATTCACTCCTCAGAAAAAGCTTCACTCTCAATGTATGTAAAGTGCTCTGAGCTCGTTGTAAAAGAAATAATGCAAACACAAGACATTATTGCCAACATTATCCTGTAGATAACTTCATGAGGTAAGTATTAATGTCAGAGGGAATATTATTTTACAGGCAGAGAAGTCAGCTGATTTTCTCAAAGTCAGAGGTGGTGGTAAGAGCCAAGAACATACTCCAAGAGTCCTGTGCTTACATCCATTGCCAGACCTAATCAGAGCTTTTCAAAAAGTCATTCTTAGTGTGTGAAGAAAGTCTAGGAACATTATCTTTTCTTTTTTGGATGGTTCTTCCTCATCCCTCTTTCCATCTCTTATCATTGCCTTCTCAATAGGGAACTAAAGAGAATGCAATGGTCAATAGCAGCCATTCAATCCCACATTTGTGTAGCATCAGGGAAGTACTGAGGCTCAGACAGGCACTCCATCTACTTCCATCCAGGCTCTCAATCTAGGCAGCTCAGAGCTCTGCCAGATTGGGTTAATTCAGTTCAAATACATCACTGTATTATCCAAGTACAGCATGCTCCATTGAATGTGTTCTCTTTAGCTTCATCTTGTACAGGTGGCCATAACTTTACAGAGAGCCTGTTCTCCAAATAGTTTTTCACACCTGACACATTACATTTATTAGGACAATTCTGACTTAATCTGCAAACTATTTTGATGGGGCCCTGCATAATAGCAATCATTTATGGAGAAGTTGAAATCTTCTAAAGTGAATTATATAGCCACACACACACAATTTACAATTATCTGGAAGGATTCAGGCTTTAGGTTGAGAAGAACAGGAAGGGAAGCAAGTAAGAAAGTGAAGAAGAGAAGGAAAGGGAGATGTAGATAAAATTTTTCTTTTTTTTTTTTTAAGGTACTTTTTTTAGTTGTAAATGGCCACGATGCCTTTATTTTATTTATTTTTATGTGGTGCTGAGAATTGAACCCAGTGTCTCACGCATGTTAGGCAAGTGCTCTATCATTGAGCTACAGCCCCAGCCTCGATAAAGCTTTTTTTTGTGAAAAAATCCAGTAACTTGTTTCTTACAATTAAGGAGAGGTGCAAGGTATGTTAAGATGCTATAACTGACTACTGATACATTTAGATTCTATGGGAGGGTTATAACACATCATTTGTTGTACAACTGATAAGGGCTATTTGTATAGTAGGCACTGGGGACAGAAAAATGAACAGAAATATAAAGAATCACAATCTATTCAGATAATAGCTTTAAATGCTAGTATGTACAATGGAGACAAAGGACAAGGCACTTGAAAGTCATTGGGTCTGTATTTTCTTTGAACCTCGATTTAGGCAGCACAGTCTAGAATAAAGACTTGCAACCTAGGGAAGACACACAGTGTTTTACCGGCACAAAGATAATACCCATCCTTCCCAGAGGTTGGCATACAATCATAATATCCAGTATTGTGCTGATAAATGGCTAACAACTAGTTCTACAGGAAAAACAAAAGTAAAAACCCTCTGTCTTGCAGCATTTGCTTTTTCTATGCTGAAATATTTCCTTTATGGTTGAGTTCAAGCACCCAACATGAGATCAATAAATATAGAGCTGAAAAGAGAACAGATGTAAATAATCTCAAGAGCACAGATAAACACAAAATGTAGTAAAATAAGGAGTGGTGAGTTTTGAATACTTGTTATCTCTGCTTCAAAAAAATTCATTTAACTGCAAAATGAAGTGATTTAAAGTTAAAATTAATTGTTTTTAAAGATCAGTTCACGAAGTTCCTAAAAATTTATCAGTCATGATCCAGTAAGGACCAGTCCTAATATATCACTGTACTCACATGTAAGCATGCCAGGGAACTGGGGTAGTAATCCAGATCCATGTATCAAAAAGTGTTCTTTGCATCATTCTCTGCTGTCCTCTCGCTACCTTTGCCAAACCAAGATCAGAAACAACTATTCCAGGTTGGTTATGTTCTTCTTTTTGCCCTCTTCTCTGCCTCCAATGACTCTCAGTAACTCATATCACCTCTCCATCAAAACAAAGAGACTACACAGTGTTGTGCTGAGGTGTCCTTAGGGACCTCTTGCTTCAGCTGCCCTCCAGATGTCTTCTCTTTACCCTAATGTCATAGGCAAATATCACCATCTCCTCTGTGAACCATACTGAGAAACACAGGTTAGGAAACACTAGTTTAGGGAACATATTTCCTTTTGGAGCTTGACTTGCACAGAGATCACTGCAAGACCTTGATTGGATGAGATGTGTCAGCATGATTGGTGCAAAGTAGAGCTAGTTACAAGACCTGGGTTCTGATTCAGGTTTTCTCACTACCAAGCTCTGAGCAGATCACTTTACTAGTCAGGACTTCATGTGCCCCTGGGAAGTTACTGTATCTATACACTATAGGACTGGTGTCCCAGTGGTTACACAAGTGGACCAGCCTTGATCCTCTGTATGGGCCCATTCAATTTTTTTAAACCCATGTGTCTCTAAATACCACATGATTTCTACTGGGCTAGGAGATGGAGGGGAAACTGGAGTAGACACACACATTATCCTTGTTCTCAAGGAACCTATAAGCCACCTAGAGATAAGATCATTAAAGATAAATAAAAATAATAAGTAAAAATAAAATATAACTGAATTTTAATAGGTCTGGAGACCAGAGTTATCATTTATAATACTTCAAAGGCACTTCCTCCTGAACATAGAAATCTACAGTGCAAATTTGCATCACAGAACTAGTCTGTGGCTTCTCTTTTTATCTAATCATTCAACAGAATAACTGTCATATTCAAATACTCAAACATGGGCTTGAAGATTATAAATTCATGTGAAATTAATACATCAACTTCACCTTGGTTTTACCTAGGAATGCTGGTCTGACCTGTTGAACATTTTTATTAGGGCACACTTTAAGTCATTAACAAACTGATGCGTGTTTAGAAAACACTGAACCAGGTGTGGAAGAGTTTAAGTGTCTACTCTGAAATTTAAATATCTTGCTCACTTAACATTATTAACTTTCTTTTCTCTTTCTCCTCTGTCAGATCCTTATGCATCAACCCACTCATTTTTGCTTCTTTTCCTAGCCAACACAGGCTCCATGGATCAGTACTTCAACCCCTCTCTTACACATCCCTTCTGTCCCAAGAAGCGACTACTTGCACATACTCAAATTAGTCAACCCCAGAGGAAAATCACGTTTCCCTGAGGCAACTATACATTCGTGAGTGCAAGTGTTAACTGGTCTGGCCTGCAAAGGTCTTCCTAGAAGTAAGGGTATTTCAAACATCATCGGATGTGTAGTTACCCTAATTATTTTACCCTCTCTACGCAGGCTAAGCGCTCTTGGGCAGAAGCTAGGGAGAGCAACTGAGGGTGCAGGTAGCTACAATTCTTAGTTAAAATCCAAGCCAGCTCCTGAAAGGCATCAAGAGAGTGATCTCCTCCACACAGCTAAGCCTGTGGGTAAGGTGTGAAATGTGGATGAATACTTGCTGTATTTATGTTGGACACAACCACACTAGTGATTGTTCAGCTGTGACCATAAAGAGAGAGCAGGATTGATGTCTCTAGACAGCCTTAATTTTGCAAATACATTTTTTTTGTTGTGGTTTGTTTTGTCAATAACTTAAGTCTTTCCCTATTTGTTCTTAGGGCCTGGATTCAAATTCTAGCCTTTTAATCTTTGGCAAATTATTTAAATTCTGTATTTGGGGATGACTCTTACTTTATAGAGTTGATGGGTCATTACATTTCTTAGTATAAAAGAACTAGGTCCAGAGTGCTGTATGCATTTATTGCTTATTTTTATTAACAGAATCTTGGGTGTAGAGGCCACCCCAAAACCTTCTAATCATAAGAAGATTAAGTAGTATTATCTCTTCCTCTTCTTTCTCTGAAATAGTCATGCTACTGAATGAGCCACATCTTGCTAGGACTGAACACAATCTCTAATGTCAAAACATAATATGTAAAATATATCCAAACCTAAATTACCTTATACAGAAACTTATGTTGCCCGTAGTCACTGTGTAACCAAAGAACAATAGGTTTCGATGTGATGAGGACTCCCCAGTTTCTCCACTCTCCCATCACATCTGGCCTCAACTCCCCACCATCAGCCCTACTTTGTGGCCTAGCACTTCCACATTTTTCCCCCACTCCCTAATTCCATTCAGACTGAACCATCCATTCTCTCTTCCTTGAACTTATCATATGTGCTACTTTTGTGGTCAGCCTTTCCAATAAGCTGGTCCCTCTTCTTGGAAGACCCTCCTCACCTCATTTATCTCACTCCCCTGGGCAATGTATAGTATTCTTCAAAACTTCACTTATATGAGGCATCCTCCAGAAAAAATTTCCTTGACATCCTCAATCCCCAAGGATAAATCTGGTAGCCCTATTATGGCCCTTGCCACTCAACAAAAAAGTCCCTGAAGGCAGGGATCACAGTCTGCTTTCTCCTCACTGCTACCTAGTTTCTAACTGGATCTACAGTACGAAGTATATATATGAACTATGACATATGAAAACAGGTTGACACACCTGGAGACATTTGACTCCTAAAAGGGGGTAAGACAAAGTCACTGTCATTGTCTTTAAATATTTAGAAATGTCATGGAAGGGGAAGAATACTTATTTTACATAGCTTCAAAAAGAGATACCATGACCAACAGCTCAGGTTCTGGGGAGCCTTTTTACAAAACAATACAACAAAGAACTTCCTAAAAGGAGCACATGAGACACTCTGGTTGATGTCTGGCTGCACGTCATGGGATTCCCACAGGAGGTGGCAAAAATGAACAGGGTGGTACCTAGATTCTTCCCAGAGTTAAGATTCTGTGACTAATTAAAACCTGAATTCTACTTCTGGGCACCTGGTTATTCAGAAGAGCCCTTCAGGATGCATAAAAAGAGGATAGAGGGTTATAATTTAATGTATACATGGGGGCCTGCCAGGCTATGGAGAACTGGGGCAAAGAAACACTCAGAGAACTTGAAACAAAATAAACAAAATAATCCAACCCACAACCTAGCATTCCACTGCAGGGGACAACACCCACAAGAGGCATATCCGGATCCCCTGGAGCATTCTCCACACCACTTTTCTCATCCTGGAGGAGGCAATTTAACTTTACAACTTTAAAGAAACTTCCCATTAGAAGTGGTTTCAACTTTAGATTTATTGCATTTTCCAAGGTTACGTCATCTGGGCTGTGCAGTCCAGAGGGATTCAAGGGGCCACACTGTAAACTGTTATAATAAATATTAACGAATATCATGCCTGATAAAACCTGCAATCTGTACACATGCACGCATGCACCCACGCAAAAAGCGACTTTTCACCTTATATGGTTACTTTAAAAAATGGACTCTTTTTACATTCTACTTTGTTGGCTTGCCAAACACACAGAGTACATTTACTTTAAAAACACCAATTAAAAATATTAACAACATGAAAATATATAAACGATGGTTCAGAGCCAAGGGCACATAAACTGACATGGATTCAGACGGTAAGTAAACATAAAATGAAAAACAGAAACTACGACATCATCTAAAAGGAAGCATGAACAATAGCCCTGAAAGTGAAAGCGACCCCCGCTCCACCCAGTACACAGACTGCCCCAACTGAGAGGGCAAGCTGAGGACTGAGGAGGCAGCAAAATAATGGCAGGAGGGAAGAGAAGATTCCACTTTACACTGTAACCTGGGGCAGCACCAGGGGCTTTTATATACTTGCTCAGGAATGTTGCTTCAAGTGTTCAAAATCCTTGATTTTTCACCCTTGGGTAGTGACAAACTCCTGGGCTACCTAACTGAAAACAGCTGTGGGAAGAGGGCTGGGCTGCAAGTCACAGTCTTTGGATGGACATCCAAGTTCTGCCACTTGACTTCTCAGAACCTTAGTTTTCTCATCTGTAAAATGGGGATCTTTAGGCCTACCTCATAACATTGTTGAGAGGAATAACTGAAACCAAGTGTGCAAAGGTGACTAGCTAGAAAAACAGAAACCTTCACTGATTTTGTTTGACTTCCCCTCTGGCAATGGCAGGTGGAGTTACTACTTTTATTTTTTGGGGTGCTGAACTTAACCCAGTGCATGGTAGAGCCAATAATTAGTAACACTCAGAGGTATGATGCTGCACATACTATAGACAATTGATGAAGGAGGGAGACAGGAGAAGAGGAAAGATGAGAAATCACTAGGCACAGCTTCCATGTTTCCTTTTGTGAGAGCAACAGAGGTATGCCTGCAATGTTATCTCTACTGCACTCCTGGGAGTTAGTGATCTGAGTCTCATTCCTACCACACTGAATAGGCTTAGGGTCTGAGCCAGAGAACCACACCCAACTTTACTACTGGGTTACTCTAAAAAATGACGTTAGTACAATCCTTTCCTTAATTATTCTCTACACAAATATCTAATACCTTCTGGGAGCTAATCTGATAACTGACTGGGAAGTCGCTATTGTTCTTTTGAAGTCTGTTAGAAAGTGTCTTTATTAATTTGCCTCTAATGACCGTAGCATTTTGGTGTACAGATTGCTAAATTTAACAGACTGCAAAAGAAATTTAACATGTGGAAAACCAAGAAAGTCCAGAAAATTGATGGAACTTGTACAATGAATTAGAATTAGATAAAAATTAAATGACTCAATTCCTCTTCTTTAATATTTATATAAAACACAGACTATTTAAAGTTTGATGGGAATGGAAAAATGCCTGAAAACTTACACAGTGATATTTTTAAAATTACAATTGTATTTATCAAGTCATGACAACTGGCTAGATTTTTCACTCAAAATAATCCTGGAATGCAGAGCTCCTTATCTATCTTACAGATAAAGAGAACTCACTTAGAAATATATAATGGCTTCTGCTGCCTGAGCGTGAAGTTGAGATTCCTTAATGTGATTCAAGACAGGATGGTTCCGCCTCTAGTTGATTTTGATTTCTCCCATGGTCCCTCATCTGCCTTCTCCACCACACCATAAGCCTCCCACAAGCTCTAGCCCCAAAATCTACTGTGAGGTTCCCTGACAAGCCCTGCTGGCTCATGCTCCATGCCTCACACTGCACACTGTGTACTCAACTCTCTTCCCCTGCACCAGGATTCAAATCAAACTTCACTGAAGTATTTTCTGAAGTGCTATCTAACTCTATTGTAGACCCCAGCAACCATTTCCCCCTTGGATACCTCCCACCCTTCTGTGGTGCATAAAACATGTCATATTTCTTGTGGGCTCATAAATGTCTCCTTTCTCTGCAAGTTCCTGTAGGGTAGGCCTGAGAGCTATGTAAGCCTTCTCCTGTTGCCCTAGACCTCTACGTGGCTCTACTCAAGAAAGGACAGTAAAATCAGATTCTAGGTAGCTGCTTAGTTCCCTCTTTACTTTCTACATATTCTTTTAATTTCAAACTAAACTTCCATTCTACTTCAAAAAATGAAAATAAAAAAGAAAAATACAAACTCATAAAGTATTGGGACCAATGAGATTTAGGGGGCAGATGGCTCAGTTCTGTAGAAGGAAGAGGGAGCAAGAAGAAAATTACGTGTGGCTTAGCTTCCAATCTTAGGGCTGAACCACTGTGCAGAAATTTCTAGGAGGCCCTGGGTGGGGGTGGGGGTGGGGGCGGAATTCCAATTATAAATGGTATTGAAGTGATTAACAGCATTGTTTTGTTCCTTAAAAGACTTCTGATGATATAACCATACAGAAACATGAGGATTATATATTCATATGTATATACATACATGTATATGTAAATACATAAAATTTATATTAACATTTCAAAAAAAGTCACATTATTTGTGAAAACCCAGAACATTCTGGCTCCAAATCTTCGTTAGGTTGGCCTTTCTTCAACTAGATACTTTCTGTTAGTGCTTGGAATGTGTGGAAATGGGAATTCTTAATAGGCTTCTACGCACACAATGCATGTGGTTCATTCATTTCTTTCCTACTTTCCACACTTCTTTCACTGACTTGGCCCTTTGCTTTACCAAAAATCCATTTGCAAATCAGAATGTACTTATGAATATTTAAGTCATTCCTCTGCTTCAGACAATTTTTGTTGTATACCAGATTAAAAAATAAACTTACATAAGCACAAATAGTTTTATTTCTATATGCGAATATGTTAAAGAAGAGAAAGGGAGGTAGAAAAAGTCACCCAGGTTTCTGGCTTGTGATAGCTAGGAGAAAGAGAGCACTATTAAATCGAGTTAGAGGCCAGGACAGAAATGGGAAGACTAAGAGGAGTCCTTGGATTGGAAATTAGGACAGAAGTTGGACTACTAAGTAGCAGATGGGGTGTTAGGAGATGGATATAATGAGTTGGGGCAATGTGAAGGTGGGCAAGAAACTGGGGGGGGGGGGTGAAAGTGCAAATTTTATTAGAAAATGGGATGACAGCATGTTATGAAGTTACAGAAAAAGAACCAGTAGTGAGAGAAGTTATAGCTACAAGGAGAAAGGAAGTATTTGATGGGGCAAGATTCCAGAGCACTCCTACGATCCAAAGCTCAGATACAGGGAGCAGACTTGGACATGAAGAGGAGCACTCTTCAAAGACCTGAGAGAGGAAAAAACATGTAAAGAAGGGAAGAGGTGTTGGGGCAGAGGGTGGGGAGTAATAAAGAGGAATGGTTATTCGTGCAGGGAGAGAGTGGTCAGGGAGAGTGGAAGGGAGGGCGTGAGGAGAGTAGAAAAGGGACAAAAAGGTATAACTGCAAATGTTTTTGATAGTCAGGGCCCATTTGAAACTGGAGCTTGAAAACATGCTCTTTCAGTCAGTCAATGAAAATTTACTGTGACGTGTAATGAATGATGAAGTTGAAGAGCAACTCTGAAGTGCCAAGTCAGGGAGTGAAGTGGGTAAAAAACCACAGCACATGGAGTAAGTGGCATGTTACAGTTCTGTGTAGGACATACAGGAGGACAGAGAAGAAACATTTCATCCAGGGGTTAGCTGGGTTTGGAGTTTCTGGAGAGGGAGTTGCTGAAGTGGTGACAATGAGGACAGGCCATTGGAAATGCCATCTTGTTACTCTCCAACATGCGTTAGTGGGAAGGTACTTAACCATATCCTACGTGAAACTGAGCATTTCCACACAATGTACTGAGGATCTTGACCATCAGTGCTTTAGGATGTGATTTCACAATCACAAGTGAGTCAGACAGACAAGACTAATGGAACTCTATGGAAATAGGATTTAAACAAAAAATTTGTAGTCTTTCACAACAGCACAGCATCTGGCTGTGGCTGTATATCTTGTTAGAATCCTCAAGCATTGCTGGGAACTATTCTGTGGAACTGGCTTCCTGATTCAACTCAGGCCACTGTATTCCGGTTTAATAATTACTTGCATTCTATTATCCCCTGGCGCCAACCATAAAACAAATATTTTCTTAAATGCCTTTGCTGTAAAATCAATTAACTGGGCTTTGTTTCCAACTTTTCAAATATTGTAGGTATCTTATCTTTCCATGAGATACAAATACTCCAAAGGCCTTACTGTTTATACTCCTTGTCATTTACAACTCTGAAAATCAAAGTGTTCTCTGAGCTTTGCTGATGTACTGTTTCATCCTCTGTGTGAACACACCACTTCATTATACTGTAGCGTAGACTTGAGTTCTGCCCTCAGATTTCTTAATAGGAAAAACAGCACTCCATGGCTAGAATAACACAGTCATAGAATTGGAAAGGGCCTTGAAACCACTTGTGTAATCACTTAGGTGATGAAGGACAAATTACCTAGCACTCGATCTAACTCTCTGTTTTAAGTGAGAGAGATATCCTTTTGTTTGCCATTAATAACAGAATCTTTGTAGGAGTCCGATAGATGATAGCAGAACAGCAAGATTTTTCTATTTGATGTAATTTTGCCTTTGCTGTGCTGTAGTAACCATAGCTAACATTTATTGAGAGCTTATTATGTGCCAGGCATGGTGCTAAGCGCTTTACAAGGATTATCTCATTTTGTCCTTACAATAATCTTTAGAGATTGGTGCCATTATTATTCTTATTTTATGACAAGGAAATGGAGGCTTAGAGAAGCTGAGAGCCAACTAGAGGTTGAGTTCCTACTGATGTGTAACCATCACTAGGTGAACTAACGTCACTTGTCTGTGTAAACTGGCATACCTATCCCACAAAGTGGCTGGATTATTATGAGAGATATCGGCCCAAAGTGTGTCTAGCATGAATTTGTTTTTCCCTTTTAAAGGCAGCATGAGGTACTGGAGAAAACCTGCGCTATGCTATTAGGTGACCTGGACTCAAAAGCCCAGCTCTGCTACATGTGATGTTGGCCATGTGCTTCACTCTCTGAGCCTCAGTTTCTTTATGTACAAAATATGAAGACCAGTTTGCCCCTCACAGTTACTGAATGGATAAGTGAGATCAGCCCTCATAAAGAGCTTGTACAATAGGACAATGGGCCCAATCCCTATAACTATAGCAATAAAAAGCCATCTTAGAAAAGACTGGTAGAGCCAGGCGTGGTGGTGCACGCCTATAATACCAGAAGCTTGGGAGGGTGAGGCAGGAAATCACCAGCCTCAGCAACTTAGTGAGGCCATAAGAAACTTAGTGGAGGCTCTGTCTTGAAATAAAAAATGAAAAGGGTTGGGGATATGGGTCAGTGGTTAAGCACCCCTGGGTTCAATTCCTGGAACCAAATAATAAAAAAATAAATTAAAAAGGACTAGTTAGATAAAAATGCAAAAATTAAGGATCCCATTCAAAGGTAAAATGCTCCATTGTGTCATGACGTAGAGATGGATCAACTGGCAACTTTCTGGGACACAATTTTCATACACCTCTAACCCAGATAAAAGGATGCAAAGGTATGTGTACATAAAATAAATAGCTCCTTCAAAATTTCTGTTCCAAAAGCAGTCTTCACACATTAGAATCTTGCTATTTACCTGATTCCTCGATCCACGGTAGAATAGAAGCTAAAACTAGAAATCGGGTAGAAGGCACAGGCAGGTGAGAGGAGCAAATAGATGACTGGTTAAAACTTGGCACAGAGGAGGTAGAAAACAAAATATAAAAGAGATATTATTAATACTTCAAATGCTCCTAAATAACACTGTCCTTTAAGTATACAAGAAAGTATTGATTATCTTAAAAATATTTTCATCAAAAAGGTTATTAAATACACCAATAAAAAACAACAAATGGATGATTATTTTTTAAAAACTGCTGGCACTTCAAAGGGGAAAGCAGTGGTCCTTGGAAAATCCACCTCCACAGATCACCCACTTTAGTGACAAAAACTGAATCAGTAAGATGCTATTTTGGATTCTTTCCAAAACTGTATACAATCTATTGCCTCTTATAAGGGAATAAGGCAATGGCATTCTCTTTTCTATTGTGTATCAGAAAAGTAATCCAAAATATGAAGAGTAAAAGTATACTCAACCAATTCAAATAAAATCCATATGATACATTTTCTTGTGCTTCCTTTTAGGAATATAAATGAGCAACTTAATAGTAAACCTAAGTGTTTCTGTTTTTTTCCCTTCTCCACTCAAAACTAGTAAACCATAGATATTCTAAGGAAATCTGAGGTAGAAAGAGGGAAACCTATGCCCCCGCCATAGCTCTCTCCCTTTGTGTGATTTTAAAAGCCGTGTGTCTATATCTAATAAGAATTGTAGCATAGTGTTTCCTAGCACCAAATGTTTTAATAAACTGAGAATGTAAATGATCCATTCCATGTGGCTTCTATTCCACAATTACTAAGCCAACCATGAATGAACTCCACACGGATCTGGAATTCTTTACACTGGTTCTAAGAGTTGGAAATTTCTGGGCTGGGGGTAGGATCAGCCAGAAAATTCTTTTGTTTCTTGGACTTTAAAAGACAAAATGACTGCTGAAGAACAGCTGAGGAAAATGCTTGAATTCTACAGTGTGTGTAATACTATAATTTGCTCATTATAGAATACTGTAGACATCTAGCTAAAGCCAAAATAACCCCACCAAAATTTCTCTAGTTTGATTTAGGACATAAATTTTGGGTTTAAGATACTCTGAGATCTCAAATAGGAATTGACCCTTTTTCCTCTTATTAAATCAAAGAAAAAAATTACATCTACAGGAGACTGGCCTGTGTCACATCAGGGCTATTACAGCCCCTGTGATATCTGTGCCAAACCTATATATTCTAGTTAGCAGCTTCGAAGTTGGCCCTAGGTCACATTCATAGGTTACACCACTATTACTTTATAAAATCACCTAAAGCAGGGGTCAGCAAAATATGGCTGTTTTGGCACATAAATTTTTGCTGCAACACCGCCATTGCCACTCATTTGGGTATCGTTACATGGTTTCTGCTGGCAAGACAGAGATGAGTAGTTGTGGTAGAAACTGTATAGCCTACAAAACCTAAAATATTTACTATTTGGCTCTTTAGAGAAAATCTGTGAACCCTGATCTAAGGGCAACTGTTGGGCCAATTAGTCACTCAATGCATTAGGGAAAAGATGTCATGTGGCCAAGTTCAATACTGTGGGGGCTGTGTGTGTGTTGACCGAGAGATGGTCAGGCAACAATGGGGAGATACAAGCATTTGTTTCACTGGTACTTCCCATCTCTCTCAATTTGATGTGCAACAGTGCTGTAAATACATGAGCTCTGTTAGGTCAAGTTCATGTGATTTTAACCCAGAAGACTAGACTAAAATAAAATATGGTCTCTGATAATATTCAAGACAAACTCATTCATTCTTCCATCAGAGTATATACCAAGTACAAAGTACCAGAGACACATTGTGAACAAAGAGACTGTCCTATACTTATGGAGCTAACAGTTTAGTGGGGGAAATTCTTTAGGTAATAATATACACGTAAATAAAACTGCTACTGCAATTATCAGCTTAAGGAAGTGTGGCACTGTTAGAATGTACAATGGGGTTATGAAGTCAGAGAGGACTTCTTAAGATACTGTCACTAAAGCTGAGGGCTGAGGGCTGAGTGGGAGATATTAACTGGGTGAAGGCCAGAGGGAAGAGGCCCAAGCAGAGTGCATAGCATAGGCAAGGGCCTGGGGATGGGATGGGGAATGATGGCTGTAAGAGACCATCAGAAAGCCACCACATTTGGAACACAAAGAGTGAAGAAGGAAGAGTAGGAGGTGAAACTGGCCAAACCAAGCAGAACCTTGGATCCCTACTAACAAGTTTTGAGTTATTCTAAGGGCAGAGTTAAACCCAGTAATCCCTGGGTGATAGTCCTTCCCCCTAGGGTCACTACTGTCTTTGTGATCAGTTCTTTTTCTTTCTTTTTAATCCTAAGCCAAATACACAGCTCTGTTTTGAATATTCACAGAAGACTTCATCAACATATTCAATAAGCAAAAAGCAAAAAGGAAAGCATGAAAACAAAGAATTTACAATGCAGCTATTTGCAAATGCACTGAATGATGTGAGCCTGCCCCAATTCTTTCTGTCTGGGGAAGTGAATATTAGGAATGAGGAGCAGGGAGGATATTCATACAGTCAGGTACCCCTTCCTACTGAGAGCAGCACATTTTAAGTTTCAATTGTATTATTTGATAAATACTATTTTGTAGGTGAAAGGTGAGGAAAGTCACCAAGACACAACAGTGAAAATAGAAGATAAGACAGAGAAGTTAAAAAAAAAAAAAAAAAAATCCCAGTAACAGGACATGTGAATTACATGCCAGACACTTATTAACTTTGTGACCTTGGACAAGTACTTAACTTTTCTGAATTCTGGTTCTCCCACCTGTAAAAACAAGAATAGCCAGACATCCATCATAGAATTTTTATGAGGATTAAATGAGATGCTGTAAAAGTTTCTAACATCCAAGAAAAGCTCTGATACAATTTTCTTCCTCTTCTTTTTCTGATGTATGTTACGGGCCACAGGGAAACCTGAGCCAGTGGCAATAGAAAATAGAGATAAGGAAGTAAATGTGGAAAAAAGTCTTATCTGCAACTGGCTTATCTGTAGATGGCTCCTTGTACTTTGTAAACTGACTTTTGTTTTCTAACTTCAGGACTCAAAGTGACTTACACCTTAAAATGACCTTATCTTCAATCTTCCTGAGTAGGTAGCAAACATGCATAAAGTCAAAGGTAGAGATGTACTTTTAGTTGCAAAATTAAAGGTTATTCTGGATATAATTAAGGACATACTTGAGAATATTTACTAATTTAAAAAATAGCAACCTAACAACTCAGCCAAACACTCCTTTCTTAACACATACACATACATACACTGCTGATTAGAAATGCCCTTGGTAATCCTTGTGACTGATTTTAAGGGAAAGATTAGCAATACCAAAAGAAAGAATTATTTCAACATGTGAAATAAGTCTTATTCCAAATCTTAAAACTTAGAAGTGTTAAAAATAAAAATTATACTTTAGCCCTAGAAACACAAAGAACCACTAGTAATATTTTATTGCACAACTCTAATGATCTTTCAAGTGCTACTTCTTTTTGTTTAGGAAATTACATAATAAGCACTGCACACTTCTTTGTATCTCTTAGGGAGACACTGAAGACTGAAATTCCGCCACGTTAGTGCACTGAGAAGTGCACCATGGGTTACTGCAGAGTAGTTTTTCCTTCTATTAACTGATAAAAGGCACCCAGAGTGATATAGCCTAATTTAAGGAAGGAAGAGGTGGAAGTATAAAACTATAATATATTCCTGGCTTCCCCCAGTGAGAAACTAAATCAAGCTATGTGACTGACCTTTTAGGGGGCTGGGAAGGGGGCTCAGTTGTAAAGCCTTCTTTGCCCAGCATGTGCATGGCCCTGTGTTCAATCCCCAGCACCACCAGAAGCAAAGGGACAAAAAAGACTGACCTTTTAGACGGAGCTGAAGGACAAAACCTTAGTACATTTAAATATTTAAGCAAGAAGTCAGTTTCCCATTATGGAGGGTTTTATTTAAATTTAGTTTATTAAAAACAAATAGAGGGGCTGGGGATATAGCTCAGTCGGTAGAGTGCTTGCCTTGTAAGCACAGGGCCCTGGGTTCAATCCCCAGCACCACCCCCCCCCCCAAAAAAAAAAAAAAAAAAACAAATAGAGTCAAACAAATACATCAACATAAAATTTGAGGAAATAGCCTAAAGTTTCTTTGTAGGCCTAGCATCAGCACAGTGTTTCTCATAATACTTTTGGTATGAGGATATGAAAGCTCTCAGGGGTTCTGGGTTCACAGGCTGTGAACCATTATCACAAAACTTACATTATCTAATGGGCCAAGACCATAACCTCAAGAACTCTGTCTTTTCATTGGTTATCTCTAGAAATAAACCTACCAATCATCTATATGCACATATATGCAAAAGAAATACACACTTTCGTGGTAAGCTGCTAGGCAGAGGATATGAATAGTCATGAGTGAGTCACATGCTGTGGACACCAAAGTGTGTGTGGCACTTCTGAGCCTGTTGGCTCCATGACAAGAGGTTTAGCATAAGACTTGGGGACAAGAGGGCCCTGACAGGGCGGTTTCTTTTAAAAAGAAACATGGAGCTATAGTTGCCTTCTCTTTCCTTATAAAGCCTTCCTCTGTCAACAGGCTGCCCGTGCCCACCCCCAGCAAAAACAGGGGTGGCCCCTAAATGCCAAAAGAATAATTGTCTGTTTTGCACGCTGAAATTGACTTGGCAAGCTCTCTACCTTGCAAAGAACACAAAGAGCTTAGTTTAGTCTGTGTGTAAACCCTTCACAACCATTACCCAAAACATCCAAATCAACAGGCTCAAGGGAGGGTAATGATTCTTTGTTTCCCCCCTTAATTGTAAGCTTCTGACATCCATTTATTTACTTACAGCTCCAAGCAGCAGCCACCCTCTTTGGTCAACAGGCGCTCTTGGCTGCCCTGAGTGCTTTCTAACAAAGGCCTATATGGAACCACATAGGGTGGGCAGAACCCCCAAGCTCGATCTATCCCCAGTACCATGAACTCTGTAGTGTCTCAGATTCAGGTCTCTTGAACAGGTTTGGGAAGGGGTTTGGGCAAACTGTGTGCCCTCACTGATGAACCCAGGGAGAGTTCTCTTCCTGTAGAGTTGAATGGGACTTTGGAAAAGGACTTTGGAAATGTTCCCTCCCTGGACCATACTTAAAGGAGGACATGTATCAGTTCGAAGAAGCCAGGACTTGACCCAAATGTACAGGGTGCAGCTGGAGGCACACAGCCTACAGCAAGATCTCACCCTGCTGCATGTCGTATACTTGATCCTTCACAATTTTTGACTTAAGCAGAACTCCTGCTTTATTAAAACCTGTTCCCTACTGCCTAGAAGGAACTAGATAATGGAGAGCAGTGGAGGAGTTTGAATTTATTCACAACATGCCTTAATTTCAGATAAACACAGGCATTTTTTCTTCCTCCTTGGTTCTTCCTCTATTCTATTCTCACCACTTCATGAAGCAGATGAAAAGACACTAGCTGCCTCAATTTTTGCTGATGTAGTAAAAGCTGTACAATGACTGAGGAGATGTCTCTCCCAACTTGACACAGACCCTTCCTAATGAGAAAGAATTCAGGCAACGGAAAGTAAACTTGGGTGGGCTCTGAAGCCAGTAAGAATTCCTGCTCTGCTACTTACCAGCTCTATGGCTTGGGGCAGAATGACTTAACCTCTTTATGTTTAGGTAACTCTAGCCCATAAAGTATAGATTAATCATAGTATCTGTCTCATAGTGTTTTTATACCAAAGGAAACAGTGATATAAATTGTCTTAGCATGGTGCCTGCAGACAGTAAGTTTTGAGTTGCTGTTGTGTTAAAGAAGGATTTAAAAAGTCTTGCTTGGTGGAAGAGACAGGCCAGTGAGAGCTGGGTAAGCATATCCCTCTGAAGCCTTTCTCATCTTGTCTGGAATAGTTCTGGCCAGTTTGGACCAAAAGTCACCTTGTGTCAAGTCCCTCCAAATTAGCAGGATCATGGTTCCCTATCATTTCTCTGTTGAACAACAGGCACCAGTTCCCAATTTCTTCAGTTTTCTAATCTTCAACTGTACTAGGCATAACACACACTCTTAAAATACTTGTTTAGCACTGACTAAAAGAACTCCTTCCCATTGGTGAGGTAGGGCTGAGTAATGTACTCTTCTCCTGATGCTAAAAGGCAAGAATCTATTAGTTATTGTCTTATCTCATTTGATGTCTAGGAGGGAAGGCATGTCTGTTGAACCAACAGATAAAGTTGTATCATTAGGGCATCTCCACAGGATGAGCTGTGAGTTCCAGTCATGTGCATTTTATATAGCTGATCTCTATCTAACCCTTCCAGGAAGGCTGAAGAAATGAAGTAATTCACCCTGAACTGAAGATGTATTCAGTGAGACAGGACTGCAACTCAGCAAGTCTGGCTCCTGGGCCTGCACTCTTTCTCCTGCCTCGACTTTGCTATTTCTTACTGCTTTGCTTACATTTGGAGTCTAGAAAATAGATGGAAGCTTTAGAACACCAAAGATTTGAAATGGAACCATAGTAGGTGGGATATTAAAAACAAAAGCCCTGAATTATAAATCCAAGCATGTAATTTTGTCAAAGGGTTACCTTATGAAGTATATTCTGAACATGTCATGGCTGACACATTTTGGAAATGTCTTTAAGACCCCTTCAAAAGACAAAAACAAAAGCCAATCCCATCAAATACAGTATTAGTTGACCCAAACTCCAACTTGATTTTGATTCATTAGATTTGGTTCCAAGGAACTTTTCCCTATTGTGAGAAATCAAATTTGCCTTCAAAGAACCAGACTTTGCCATGGCTGAGAAATATTTCAAAACAGACAACTCCAAAAGTGGAGTTCTAAAACTGTTCTAAGCAGTGGCGATATTGTTAAAATGAGGTCAAAGAAGTTCTCTGCTCCTTGAAATTATTCTCTCGTGGCTCCTGGGACACAGCTCACTCTTGTTTCTCTGTCTCTGCCTAACAACCAAACGCTGGTGCCTTCTTTGTTCTGTGGTACTAGGGATTGAACCCAGGGCCTCAACATGCTAGTCAAACATTCTACCACGCAGTAACATTCCCCAGCCCTGAACACTCAACCCCTGCTTCTTTTTTTTTTTTAAAGAGAATCACTTCTTAAAATGTTTATGCATACAATGCTAAGTCGCTGGTTTTTCCTTTTAAATCTTTTATGATAAACATTTCCGAATATACAAAAAAACAGAAGAATATAACATAGTCCATTTACTCATCACTGATCTTCAACAATCCTCAATATTTGGCTATACTTATTTCACATCTATCTCTTTATTTTTTTCTGCCATTTGTAAAAGTCAGACCCAGGACAGCACTTCACTTCACATTTAAATACTTTATCATGCATTTAAGGAAGTAAAAGGGGGATTCTTTCACATAAACACAATGCTATTAACATACCCAGCAAAATTTATAACTTCTTAATAGTATCTTATATATTATCCACATTGAAATTTCCTTGGTTTTCTTTTCTTCCACTCCAAGGACAATAACAACAGTTGTTATACCAAGGTAACCTTTTTTTGTTTTGATGACTTTGAAGGTTTTATCTAATTCATCTCTTTTTCTTTTCTGAAAAAGGTCTCAAAAATATGAAAACTATGTAATAGATAAATCAGTATGATTTTTCCAAATTCAGTATTTTCACACACATTGTTAAATATTGACAACTTGACTTTTTTATAAGTTGCCTAATTGATCCTAGAAGGTGTACAGATAGTTGATCCATTTAATTTTTTCCCATTATTTCTTGGACACTTGGTATTATTTCATCTTCTCTATTATACAGGGTCAGTGATGAGCAGTTCCTCTGTGTCCGTGGTTTCCTTTCTACTCTCATCTTTCACTACTGAACACTTCCTGCACTCTAACTGAAGGGAGGATCTGGTATTCCTCATATACTGTGTTTTTCCTTCACCCTCTCCCTGAACATATGACCTGGAAACTAATTTCATCCTCCAAGAACAAGCTCACCTTTGACATGGCTTCACTAGGTCTCATTGGCAGACTTGGTCATTCCCTCTCAAAAGCTCCCAAAGCACTTTGTACACTGGAAATTATTTATAGTATTTCTCAGTATTGTATTTAGATATGAACCTGCATTTGTACCACACTAACATACTGAGTTTCTCAATACCTCAGGTTTGTTCATTTGTCAAAGGAAGAAAATAATCCAACTCTGTCTGAATTTAAAAAACACACAAGGAATAGGAACTAGCAATCATATTATCTGGCACATAACAGAAACTTTACAAGAGCTAGTTTCCTTCTCTTCCCCTAAAAAGAGAAAGTGTAAATGCCTCAGACTAGACATATGCCTGGAAGGTGAGTTTTTAAAATTTCCCCTACTTATAAGACGATAAAGGAGTACACCTGGGAGGTTGGGAAAGGAGAGCAAGTGGCTTAGAGGTCCAGTGTTGCCCAGAGGCTTTCTGAATTGCAACATTTTCTCTGCAATAGGCAGCCTCTCTATTTTAGTAGAGTTCTTTAGATAAAATAGGAGAAAGGAAAGATGTTGTGTTGTCATCTTGGGATCTGAACTCCTAACCTCCTCCAAATCTGTTCACTCCTATGCTCCTGTTACACTGGGTTGAACTATCCAACACCTAAAGGCATACAGAGTGACCTATTGTTACTGAAAGGGTGGAAGATGGTTAGGAGACAACCAAAGTTTGTGGGAAACTTTGAGTACTCTGAATGGCGCCTTTTGATCTTTTAATATTCATAACTTTCTAGAGCTATGAAAAATGAGCATTGCAATGGTAGCAGCAACACAGCTGTGGGCAGAGACCTGTGTTCTGGTGATGGCTCTGGGTGTGACCATAAGTACATCAGTTAACCTCACTGGACCTTGATTACAGACTGAGAGGAGTAGACAAAACTGGCCCGAATGGACAAAAACAAGAGAACAGAAAGGTTAAATGACTGGCTCAATATAACCATATTTCTAAGAAAGACCAGAGTTGGAAGAAATATGCAAAGTGATGTAGTTTGAAAACTGTTAAAAGAATCACAGAGCTCTGATCTAGGACTGGGAGTGTGGCATTTAAAACTAACTTGGACTATATGAAAATAATTTTTGTTTTCTGCTCTATTCCACAAAGATCTGGAAAACATTCTCAGCCCTGTTTAACCTTAAATGAGAAAAGAATCTTTAAAGAGCCTCTGATTTGTAATGGAAAACTCAGATAAATCAACTATTTATACACTGAGATTTTTATATTTCTTTTTGCCCTTGCTTCAGAACACAGAGCTAAGAAAAGCCATGATGTAAGTCTGCTCTATTAGACCTCATCAGCAGGCTTTTTTATTCAGCAAAGAATAAAAAGAGAAGCCCAGCATCTTCTCTGACCATAGCAGTTAGTAGACAAGAAACCAAAGAAAACTTCCAGTTTAATAGACAATGTCAGTGTCAGTTAGCCTAGCATGAACATGGAGAGGAAGAAGAGTCAGAATTTCTAAGCATTCACCACTAGTTCAACATTTATTAGCTAAAGTCATATAAGTCTCCTGAATCCCAAATAGGGTGAATAATTACCTGTCTGCTGATGTCTTCAACGTAAGTGGAAATGTAAAGCTAGCAGACATGCCCCCTAAACTCAGCAAAATATGGATTGTTAAATCCAAACAGTCACCTGATAAGGTAGACTGGAAAAAGTCTTCATTAAAGTCTATGATTAAATTTCTGGAACAATACTTAAAATTCCAACTGAGATTCAGTATCAGAAGAGCTGCTAAGATCTTCCTTAAGTATACACTTTCACCAATCTACTGCTTTAGTAGTGTTCAACATCTGGGAAATTATGCCCAACTCCATGCATTTCTATAAGAAAGCCCCTAACCTACAAAAGAACGAGTGGGTCTTGAGGGACATGATCAAAAATGTGTGTGGGGTGAGGGAGACTGAAGCCAGGTGGTGTGAGGAATGGATGAAAAAAAGTGCATGTCTCATCTGGCATAAGAAATAGTCCTGGGCTGGGGCTGTAGCTCAGTGGTAGAGCACTTGACTGGCACATGTAAGGCACTGGGTTCGATCCTCAGTACCACATAAAAATAAAAACTTTTATATATATAAAAAAATTGTCCTTTGCATTAAAGGACTACACTTGTAGCAACAGGAGCAGTTTTGCTTGATTCAGCTCTGAAGCAGAATCAGGATAAATGAACCGAATTTACTGGTAGATGAAATTCAGCTCCCAACAAAGAAACATTTTTGGATACTTAAGCTATATAACAACTGAGCAGGTGAAAATAGAAAACACCCAGCACCTGGTACCATGGGGGACTGTGCTGCCTTTTTTTTTTTTTTTTTTTTAATTATTTTTATTTAGATTTTAATTTTTTACAGACTGCATTTTGATTCACTGTACACAAATGGGGTACATAATTTTCTTTCTATGGTTGTACACAATGTAGATTCATACCGTTCATGTAATCATACAGGTACATAGGGCAATGATGTCTGTCTCATTCCACCATTTTTCGTACCCCCATCCCTCTCATTTTCCTCTACATATTCCAAAGTTCCCCATTATTCTCTCATTCCCCACCCCCACCCCCATTATATATCACCCTCCACTTATCAGGGAAAACATTTGGCCTTTGGTTTTTTGGGCTTGGCTTATTCACTTGACTGTGCTGCTTTTAAGTTCATATATGATCTTTTCACTTTGTGACTTGCTCTTAGAACCCAAATCCTTGGGAATATGGACCTGAATCACACATCCCCATTTTCATTTCCTTCTCTGAAGCCTTGTCCATGCCCTACAAGGAAAAATACCACAAAGGGAATATTTTGATGATTTTTACTGAAAATGGGATAAAAAAGATAGAAAACCAATTGCTAAATTAGGTTATCTGATTTTCAATTTGTCTTTTTTAGCCATCAGATAGGTTTACTGCAGCTAGCTGAGTTTAGTGTCTTCAAATGTTGGTGACTAGGGCAATAAAACAAAACATTTTTTTATTTTTATTTTGAGAGACCAAATAAAATCCCAATAGGATTTTTTTCCCTAATCTGGCCATGCAAGCACAACCTGGCTGTTCTGCAACTAAGCACTGTTAACATCTATTTATAGCTAGTATTTTCATAGATGAATCATATTTACCATAAGTCAGTTAATATTAAAGGACCTAACCAGTTTTACTGAGAACCCCATAATCTTACTACATCTCTTTCCATTCCCCTCTGAGGGAACTAAGTTTTACTTAATGATTCAAGGCAGAGAGGGGAAAATGCAAGTGGAAATGTAAAGCTAGCAGACATGCTCCCTAAACACAGCAAAATATGGAATGCTAAACACATTCAAACTTAAGACCTTGGATTGTGTCCATCTTTGTCCCTTGGCAACAAATGTCCTACAGTTAGTGCAGGACAGCTCTGCATTATGGAGTCTTCTTGTCATCAAAACAAACAATTCAAACCTAAAATTTCCCACCAAACCAAGTTGAAAGGACATAACCTTAATGAAATGTGACATGCCTAAAACAAGACTAATGGCGGTCAAATAAAAAGGAGGGGCATAGTGGATATTCAGCTGGTTTTATATATGTGAGGATGTGTGGGAGGGCGTGGGAGAGTGGGCTAGCAAATGGCCAGGGTATACAAGATCAAAAGTTTTCCCAAACCAGTGAAATTAAATGGAGATTTCTAGTTAGCCTCAGGAATCTGATGTCATTTCTCCACCTAGCACACAAGAGCGGGTGTTTGTGTTCACACTCACAGACTCTCTCTCTAAACTTTTTGTAGGCAACCAGTGCTACCCTGAAACTAATATTAAGTTCTTAGTCCTTGATGTCTCTTATGAGAATCTCTACCCTTAATTTATCTTTACCACACCTTCTCTACATTTTTTTTTTTTTTTGACTTCAGGCTTAAAAAGATTAACACACATGAAGCACTTAAAACAGTGCCTGGCTTGTGATTAGGTCTATACACAGCTACTTTAGTAGATTCTTATGACCCTTTTCCTAAACTGCTAGGTAGTGGTTCACGGATGAATCATCTTAACCAGGAGGCTGCTTCTACTCAAATCAAAGCAGCTCTGCTGAGGAAGGATTGCATGATTCATTTACCCAATAAATCCCTGATGAGATCCAACTTGGTTGGACATGGGCACAGAGACAGAAACAACAGGGACCCTGTGCTCACAGAGTGTGAACAACAAACCCATTAGCAGGTATCATTATCTCTTATTTCATGTTTGACGGTTCAGAGAAGTCCAAGGCCTAAATGTTGGAGCTGTGATTTAAGTGTAGTTCAATCAGACTGCCCCATCTCATACTCTTTCTATTCTGTCTCCTGACATTCCAAGATGAGAGAAAAGCAGATGAGAAAGCACATTAACATTTAGGGATAACTGTCATTAAAATACAGTTTCTGCACATAAGCAATGGGTGAAAACAAGACATCTTTACTGATAGTCCAACAGATCAAGGTCTAGGAATTATGAATTTACTCAGATTTTTGTATAATTTTGGGTACTCAGAGTTCATCATAGCTTGAATATGAAAATAAGGTAGCTAAAACAACACTGCTTAGTACAATACCTGGCAGAGTCGGTAACACAAATGAAAACATGGGTGTTAAACCAGGATTTTCCTTTAATATACATGCTTTTTAAAAATGAAACCTATGTAGATATAATATGGTGATTAGTGGGCTCTGGAGATACACTGCCTAAGTTAGGATCTGGCTTTGTCACTTTTTAGCAGTATCAAATAACTCCTAGTTCCCTCTTCCATAGAGTGTGCATGTGTTGCGGGGGGATCATAACACTTTTATGAGGATTAAATTAATTAATCAAAGGAAAGATTTTAGAACAGGTTATATATAAACCATACCATATATACATGCCATATATAAACTTACCATATATAGGTAAGTACTGAATAAATTATTATTCTTTTTCTTCAAATTTGAGTTTTGATTGGCTACCACAATATCATATGAAATGATCAAGATCAAAAATGATTTCTTTGGAGACTTTTCAAAGTTACTTTACACAAGCAAAACATCTTATATCTCTTCCACAATTCATACATGAAAATAAACAGGTATATAAAGGCTAAAATGATCAAATAATGTAGAATAAATTATTTTTGATATTCAAGATAAATAAGTAAAGATTTAAAAAATTTAACTTATATGGCAAGAAGCTGGTGAGGGGTGGTGTATGTGTTGTGGGGAGGTAGTGAGTAGAATAGTCCTCTATTTATATTTGGACATATCCTGTAACTAAGTAAATAATTGCAATTTTCTCCTAAGTCATCCTCTTATATGGGCACGTTCTTCCCAAGACCCACCATGATTTCAACCAGCTTAAACCCAAAAAAAAAAACTGACCAAGGTCACTACATAGGAAAACAAAGTATGATCTACTTCTTACCACCAACTGCACGGTATTTGTATCCATAGATACAAGACAACAGAGAATCACAATATTCTAAAGCAAGAAGTCCCGGGACCTCAGAGATCATCTAGTCATGGGCCACAACCCTGCTGTCAGGGGATCCACTAGGGAGTAAGAACAGGGTAAAGGTCAAGGGAAAGAACCCTGGTCCTCATTCTACCCTGAATGACCTTGGGGAGAAAACCTAGCCCAAAATTCTTATTTTGTAAGAGACAATCCAGAGACTGGCTAATTAAAGGCAGAGGTGGGATCATAAGCCAGGTTTCCTGATTCCTAATCTACACTCTCAAAGGTTGCTCTTCTATGGCTATGATAGATAACAATACTTAAAGCTTTGTTAAATTGTCAACTATGTGGATGTTGTCCATGCAAATCTATCAAGTATTCTGTGACTGCCTACAATTTATGAAAAGAGTAAAGCACCTTCGCTTGGTATTTTACTATAAACAAAAGTAACTTTCCATTTCTTTTTTGGGGGTGGGGGTAAGTAACCTAAAAATCCCAAACCACTGTTGCTGTTACAACATTTTTCTACCCAGTCTGCACCTCTGCGCCAAGCACAGATGCATTAAAAATTTGCCAAGAGAAACAATGAAGTCACTGATAATACAAAGCAAGAGAGTATCATGAAATTCATGTCTTTGTTTTCTTCCTCTCCATACTTAATTACTTCTCATTACTGATCATTTTGTGGTTGTTGGCAGAGGGGCAAGGAAACTCCACCACTGTAAACATGTGGAGACACATACACTCAGCAGACCAGGAGTCTGTACATGATGGTTCTGTTCACAAATCCAATGTGAGTGGCGCTCCATTAATCATCAAGAATGTTGCTATTATCTCCAGCCTCCAAAGAGAATTGGAGGTCTCAGAGAAATTCTAATCACTTTAAAAAGAATAACAAACAGTATAAAAATATTTCAGGCCATTCCTTTATTAACCATTTATAAATATCATCATTGGCAAATGACCTATGCTGTCTTGACAGATTTCACCTAACCCACTTAAAGAGTGAGGTGAGAGAAGGTAGCAAGTGTGCAGAACTCTATTAATATTTCTGCGTAGCTCAGGGCTGCTTACAAACCACCCTGCTAATACAAGCATATGTTATCTTGGTATTCTGGAAGGCACACCTTGGATAACACGGGTGGGGCAGAAGAATCCTTACTGAGTAGCAGCAGAATACAAGTTGATTCTTAGAAGTAGGCTGTTGTTCTCCATAGGATATGTGGTAAGAGAAAAACACAGGAGTGGTCATAGAAGTCCTTTAAATGAACAAAGAAAACCCTTATACTTTCAGGAAACTAAAAGAAATAAAAAACTAAATATATTTTATCACTCCTTATTTATTTTTTCCTGCAGTACTAGGGATTGAACCCAGGGGTGCTTTATCACTGAGCTATGCCCCTAGTCCAATTTTATTTTGATTAAGGTTTGGCTAAATTGCCCAGGCTAACCTTGAATTTGGAATCCTCCCGCCTTGGCCTCTCAAACTGCTGGGATTACAGGTATGTGCTACCACACCCAGCTATATTTTATCACTCTTTTTCACTTGACTTTTATTAGATTTTCAAACAAATCTGAATCTATAGGTGTGGTGGACTTTTTCAAAGATGGCAGCAGTTAATTCCTTTCTTCCCACTGCAATGTGATCTTGCAGCTCTTTACATCTAGGAGTGGAGTCTTTTCCCCCTACTCTTGAATCTGCACTGGCTTTGTGATATTCTTTTATCACAAAATGAGACATTGTTGGAATGTCCTGAGACTCTCAGGTCTAGCTACTGAAGGATGAGAATTCACTGGGAGCACAGATGAGACGCACAGCTGAGGCCCACGTAGTGTAACAAGCCTTTATGTTGAAAAGTGCATCTTAGGCCGCTCAGACCCAGCAGAGTTGCAAGATGGCTGAAGCTGTAGAGTAAACCACAGAATTTTCAATCAGTGTGGCCACTATCTCAGTTTTAGAGTGGTTTGTTAAATGGTGATATATGTCTGAGACAGGAGGCCACGCAGTAGAAGGAGCCAGTCAGATAGCTGAATACCCATTATGAATGGAGTACCAGGTCAGATACATTCTTGGAGGGTAGAAATAAAAAATATTAGGGGCAAGGGTATATCTCTGTGATAAGAGCACATAGCACACACGAGGCCCTGGGTTCAATTCTTCACAGCTAAATATGTTTTTCAAAAGAAAGACAGACAGACAAAGGCATAGATGGGCCTGTCCTTCATGTGCAAACAAGAACAGATGTAATATTTACCTGTTTTTAGTATATCCAAACTAGGGAAGAGCCAGTGACCACTACTAACAGATCACTGTTCATTTGTATTCCACTAACTTATAAATATTCTCTTCAGTAGGGTTATCAGATTTTTTTCCAGATGGTATCTGCATGTCTTGGGCAGTTTAGCATAATAGCTTTAGGCCATGATTTCTAAAATATGGGTTCTGGAGCCAGGTTACCTAGATTGGAACCATTCGAATCCCTGTTTTGCCACTTATTAGCTATGCAACTTTCAGTAATTACCTGTTTCCATTTCCTTCATTCAGTAAGTTATCTGTGCGTCTGCTTCTTCACTGTAAAAAGGAGATAACACTTTTCTGTACTTTGCTGTGTTGGTGAGAATCTTGAATGAGTTAATACATGTAAGATACTTAGAATAGTGCCTGGTACATAGTAAGTGCTTAGTAAATGTTAGCTATTGTTACAAATTATCACTGCTGCCACCACCATCTTTCTATCCCCAGTGTTTAAAACAATAAATAAATTAGTGTGATGGAGATGAGTGAGAAGGAGCATTAATTAGGATGACAACACATTATGTGACTTGTGAAAATTTTGGATTGCTACCCACAAATAAAACATGTAACTAATAAACACAGAAGACAATAAACACCTTCAACTTCTATTGTCATAGCCTGATTGTTAAGGTGAAGATATAAAGAATTCTCAGGGGAAAATTATTACTAGGGTTATTTTCTTAAGAAGCATCTTTTAGTTGTAATGTTTCCCCTGGTGAAAATCAACAGAACACAAGTTTACTCCATATCCACTGGTAGCACAGAGATTTCTGTAGACTTCCAGTAAGATGCAGACTCACAAAATGCATCCATTTAAATATACTATTGGTAATCTATGCTAAAAGAAAGGCAGTGGTGAGAATTATATGTCATAGGGGAAAAAGGATTCTACAAATCACCTGCCTACCCCTTTCACGTCACAGATCAGAACTATGAACCCAGGGATGGTCAACCCTCCTGGCGGGCTGTGAAGTTCCCAAGGTCCCTAACCTGTCCCACTACTCAGGTGGTCTTAAGTGGTGCCAGTAAGCTAGGTGAGAATCACTTCTTAAACAGAATGCTCAGACAAAGGCAGTCTCTTTTTTTTTTTTTTAAATTTTTTTCCTTGTATTCATGGCTCACATTTTACTAGATCAAAGAGGCACTTTTTTTCCCTTCTTGAAAAAAAAAAAATTTCTAGTGCATAAAGACATAGTTAAGAAAAGCTCACTATAAAATTTTGGGATATTAAAATAAAGTTCATAATAATATTAATAATAAAAGTTACTGTTTATTGTGTACCAAACATATTATAAGCATGTTAACTTATTGAATTCTCATAGCAACCTTACCTTAGGTTATGAGCACACCAGCATCATCATCCCCATTTTATAGATGAGAAAACTAAGGCATGGGGGTACTGAATAATTTTTCAAGGTTTTATAGTCAGTAAGTAATGGTGCAGGAACCTGACTTTGGTAGTGTGATTTGAGTCCAGTGAGTTACACTGTTTTATACTGCCACTGCATGTTCTCTCTCATGCATGGAGGCTAAAAAAAAAGTTGGCCTGAATGTAGACTAGGAATTATAGTAGTTGGAGTGTTTGTGCAAAGCAGGGAGAGTGGATCCAGGGAGGCTGGATTTGATTGTGCATGCTATGTGCATGTGAGGAAATATCACATTGAACCCCATTAATATGTACAACTAATATATTAGTCAAAAAGAAAAGAAAATCTGATAACTTTTACTAAATTAAAATTTAAAATTTCCTTAAGTTTTAAGTAACATAAAAGATACAATAAAGTAAAAATATAAGCTACACACTAGGAAAGAGCATAACCTAATCAACAAATTAGTAGTTTGTACAATATATAATGGCGTCCTACAAATCCAAAAGAATAACAAAACACAAAAGAAAAATGGGCAAAAACCACTAACATACTATCAAAAACTATCAATTTATGAAGTACCAATGAAAACAATGGAGCACTGAGAACTCTCACACTCTGTCCCTTTGGGACAGCAATAATCTCTAGTTGTTGAGTGGGATTTTCCAGAGTTCAGATATCCCATTGCTCTGCCCTAAACAATGTTGCCAGGATAAATGCATGTACACAGGGAGAAAAATGTGCAGAATGCCTTTCTCTAATACTGAAAAAAGTGAAGTATTTCAAGATTTATCAACAATAAGATGTATAAGTAAATGGTGGACTATTCATAAATTGTAATACTACACAGCAATCAAAATATATAAATTACAGTAAAATAAAATAAGCAAGAATTTTTATAATATAGGATTTAAAATGCAAGCTTCAGAAAGTATGAAAAAGTATTAAAAATAAAAGTATAAAAAAGTATTTAAGAAGTATCAAACATGCTCAGAAATGATAAACACCGAGTTCAAGGTGGTGGTTATTTCTGGAGTAGAAGGGAAGAGAATAGGTTCCAGAGAGCTATTCAGGGGTCTTTGACTGCATTTATAATACATTACTTATAAAAATTATTTCATATATATATTCAGTAAATTAGTAAAATTGATAAATTTGCATGGTAGCATGTAGCAGCAATTCATTAGATTTTATATAGTATCCTGTATGCTTGAGTTTTTCAGGTTTTTTAAAGAAATATTATTACAAACTAAAAATAAGGCACCAGTAATGAAAGACGCACAATTTGTGGGGGAAAAAAGCAAAATTAATAATCTGCTTATATATCATTAGAGTCTCAGTTCAAATGATATTTTTCTGTTCTAGTCAGAAACCTCAAAGGTGAAACATTTTTTCTATTATGAATTAATTTGGATAATTACACAATCAAATATGAAACTGATGTGGCCCTCGAATATTTATGGCCAACTACTATAAGCAATAGTGTCTCTGCTTCAGATGTGAGATTCCTAAACTTGACTTATCCAAAGATAGATTTGAAAATTAAGCAGAATATTAGGAACATGGCCAGGGACCATGCCTTCATTCCTTTAATACTAAACTTTGCTTTCAAAACAAAATAATCCAAAGTGTTCTATAGTAATAATCGACACTTCTAGCCTAATGCACCAAAGACTAAAATATTAACAAATCAAACAAAATGAACACACATATTAACACACAAAACCCAACAACTTTAAAAAGAAATACTATAATGTGAATCTGAAGACAAACAGCAAGTTTATCATTTTATGGTTATGTCAAGCACGTCTCAATTGAAGTAAGCACTTAGGACATGGTTGGAGGTATGACCTGGGTCCTTGTGGTGGAATGTTTGGTGGATGAAGTTCAAACAGAGTCTGTTTACCCATGGACATGAGTGGCCTTAATCAAAGCAGAAGATGTTTTTAAAATGTTGACTTTAAAAGCAGAAGTGTAAATAAGACTGTGATTTATGAATCTGCTAATAACTCTCTGCTGCTGAGATCAGAAAGACCAACTTTTTGGCTGTGTAAATGTAACAAGAATGTAGACTTGTTAAAGCAGTAATAGGTACTCTTATAAAACTCTACTTCCATTACAAGTTACAAATTATCTTCTCTCCTTCTAGGCCTTAAAGAATGCGTTCCAGAAGCAGTGACCCTGAGGGCTCAGCCCAAAAGCAATTTCCAAGATATAGTAAAGACCAGAATTTCCAGAACTGAAGCACAGACAGCAAGACAAAGACCCAACCATTGAGTTGGATGAAATCCTTCCATGTCCCAAATCAGAGAAGCCACACAATGGCAATGGCCACCAAGCAGAAGACCTTTCAAGAGATGACCTGTTATTTCTTCTCAGCATTCTAGAGGGAGAACTGCAGGTCAGCTGGGTAGAGTGATCCCTGGCATGATTTGTGGGGAAAGCTGCTTGTGAATTTGGTGTGCATGTTGACACAGAAATAGGTATCTGTGGTTAGTACTTGTGTATACATGAAAGCGAAGCATAAATACACATACACAAAATTCTCTTCTGCCAACTCCAAGAGCAATTAAACACATCTAAAAGGTTTGTCGTTATGACATATAATTGGCATGCATTCTGTGAAAAGTTACATCCTCTGTCTATGCTGCCCACTAACTTCAGCACAAGGACAGGTATTGGTAACTATGCTGCTAGATGACTTCTGGATTGCCTTAAATAATAGGAGCGTTTGCAGCCAATGCGAAGTTGTTCCTAGACTTGCCCTGGCATAATTAACCGTTTTATTTATATAAAAATCTAAAAATAGCAGCTACATATATTGGAGAATCTTATTTCCTACTTCCTAAATGGCAGCCCTGAGGAATAACGTTATCTGTTTGTCAAACTAAAAAAAAATATATATATTATATAGTTCCCCAATGTTGTATAGTGATAACTTTAAAATATTGTTAGCATGTAATTAGATTATAAGAAGGTTGAAGTGACATAGTTTTGTTACCTTTTCCAAGTATTATACCCAAATCTGATTTATTTATATTTGAAACTGAAGAAAAATCAACTCTTGTAAGAAATCACTTGCTGAGACTGCTGGTAGATGAAGCAGGCTTTTTGAAATATCTTTTGTTCCTACAGGCTCGCGATGAAGTCATAGGTATTTTAAAGGCTGAAAAAATGAACTTGGCTTTGCTGGAAGCTCAGTATGGGTTTGTCACTCCAAAAAAGGTGTTGGAGGCTCTCCAGAGAGATGCTTTTCAAGCAAAATCTACCCCTTGGCAGGAGGACATCTATGAGAAACCAATGAATGAGGTATGCACCACATGAGGGTGAACCCTGGCAGGAAGGTGAAGCTCAACACTCAGTGAAGCACTGGGTCTGTAAGCAGGCAAGACCTGTAATGCCCTCTAGTTCTTTACAACCAGCTGGCCTCCCTCCCTCCCTCCTTCCCTCTTTCCTTCCTTCCTGGTACTGGATATGAAGCACTTTACCACTGAACTACACCACCAGTCCTTTGTATTTTTTGAGACATGATCTTGCTAAATTGCTAAGCTGCTGGGGCTGGCCTTGAACTTGGGATCCTCCTGCCTGAGCTTCCCAAGTTCCTGGGATTATAGGTGTACACTACCATGCCCAGCCTGTAATTTTACTTTCTAATGCATTGAAAATGCACACAAAGTAGAGAAATACTGTTAATTTCTATAGGAGAGGGAGAGAGATGAATGGTAATAGATGCTTCTACTGGATTGGTTCTTGATATCAGACTGAAACATAATAAATGCAAGATAATTCTTCTTTCTCTCACATGTATGTGCATGATGCATGTGGATGCACTCCCACCCCCCAGCCCCGCAAGAGCCTGTACTTCTTTTAGGGACTTGATGGCTACCCAAACTATAATAAAAAACAGACAAAGTTCAGTCATCGAGGTTAATTTCTTTGAAAACACTGAAATTGTGTCATAAAAATTTTGGGCAAGGAAATGATCTGAACTGCCCAAGAAACAGTTTTTAAAAGTGCAGATATTAGATAAATACATACCCTCTTTTTCCTTCAAAAGTTTAATGACAACCAAGACCTCTGCCCTACCAAGTGTGCCCAGCTATTACAACGGCAAAGGTGAGCAGTTCCAACATGGCCACCACTGCACACAAGTACTTCTTGCTCTCTTTCTTGCTGACATTTCTGAAACTCTTTGGCATCCTTGTTTTATTCTTCTATTTTCCTCTGAGACCTCAATGGAACATTTCATAATTTTTCATTTTTATAAAAAGGAAACAGCTAAGAGTATGAGTTAAGGCTAGAGTGAATGAAAGCAAGTTTTGGGCAAATTTCTTGCACATAAGCTCTGGCACTCTACCTCGAATGTCTTTGCTATTATTGTCTTGGGTGTCTCATGAGAGAAGACTACCACCTTGCCAAGTTGTAAAGGAGTTTGGTCATGTGAATCTAGTTCTCTGAGGGGTGAGGATGAGACCACCCAAAGTCTGTTGATTTGTGCCTTAATCCAAATTTTAAACAAAAGGAGCCGAGGCCACATGCAAGTCAACAGTGTTAAAACTGTATCGTGGCACCCAACATATTGACTGTGAAACAACATCAGGCACAAATTCCCCAATCTGTATGAGCTCAAGTGACAATAAGTGACCAGTAAATACACCCCTAGCGGAACTCCACAAATGGCATCACCCTCAAATTTCAGTGTGAAATGAAACTGACTGATTCCAAATTTACATCAAGATCAGTAGGAAATTGCAATACTCTGACTCTAAACAAATGCTTTTGATCTTAACTGCAAGTTGTCCCTGAAAGTTATCCAGTTTGTCTCTGCAATAAAATACAACTTTTTTGGTTATTCCTTCAACAGATATATCTACACACACACACCCCATCCTACATTCCCACCTCCATGATTTACCAATTTTCCTCTTTCCTTCCAATTCCACCTTACAGATTTCTCTCCTCAGCTATGAGTCGATTAAACTTCCTGAAGCCCACATAACTCTACCTACACAACGACTCAGTGATCTACTCTTTTCTTTTACCGAGGAATAATGAGTGAGAGGGACAACCAGAGAATAAACAATAAAGGGGAACTCCTATTAAGGTTCCCAAGATAGGGCTGAAAAAAAGAAAGGTGGGGATGGTGGTGTTCCTACTAAGATCAGGGTGGCCCTCCTTGTCACATGGGACTAAACATCTGCAGGCTAAAGAGCTCCTCTTCTTTTGTGGTCCTCCATCTTAGGGTGTTAGCATCCTGTCTTCGTTTTTATTTTCCTCACAATGTTCTTTCTGAAAAAAATCTAGAAGAGTTTTATCATATCTGGGGTAAACCAGAGAGATTTATTTAATTCTTAATTCTTAAGGCAAAATAACTTAGAACAAATTTTGGTTTCATGATATAATAGGTACAGAGACTTATGAGGAACTAGTGGGGCCAGGGGAGAACTGTAGTCAGATGGAGGGGAGAGGCAAGAACTCAGCCCGTGACAGTTCTCCTTTCCTCTTTCCTCTTCCCTTCCAACCTAGGGTTCTACACTGGAAGTAACTTTCAAAACAGGTACTTGAGTTAATGGACTAATGTATTCTTAGTTTTCCCCAAATTAAATCACAGAAAATATAATAACAGTTTAGACTTACCAAGATACTAAAAGAATCTGAGTACCATATTAGCATGACCCTAGGGCAATTCTTAAAGTATATATTTTAAGCAACTGTATAATTTAGTTTTTAAATTTCACTTTATTCATTCACAATTAATATTTATTGAAAATATAATTATATAAAAATTGTGTGGTTCCTGCCTTCATGAATCTAAGAGAGTGACAGAAAACAAATGATCTCTCAAAAAACGTATACTGCTGGAGTACTGAGCTAGACTAGTCAGGAAAACAAAACCTAGAGAAGGAGTAGGAATGGCTTTCCAGTTCTGGCAATAACAGTCTATATATCATGAAAGAAGATCACTAAATAGTACATTAAAGCATTAGATGCAATATAAGACAATTCTTAAATGCACGGATGATCTGCATGGAAAAAGAGAAGTCCTGAAGCTAGGACTAAAAGAGAAATTTCCATAGAAGGAACAGTTTCTGGCCTCATATATTTTTAACCTTTCTTATCTATAATTCACAAACTTCCAGTGCTGGGAACCAAAGGACATAATCATTTGTAATATAATCTCTGACCTTTTACCTTTATTTAACAATGGCTGAGTGAACCAATGAAGTGGCTGGTAAAGTCTTTCCGGAAGCCTTTCCTCCATCAAGATGGTTGGCAATAATTTAATTATACATTTAAGTTCCTGTGAACTGCATAATATATTGCTTTAAATGTTAACTGAACTTTCCTTTAGCACAACCCCCAAAATGTTCACAGTCTTTCAAAATTACCAACCATAAAAGGAAATATGATGGAGAACAAGTCAAAATAGAAAAAAGACAGAGGTCTTAACAGATTACAACAGAAATATTTTACTTTTGCAGATTTTACAAAACATGTGACTAGGTAAACACATTGCTGGGATCCTCACAAGGCCTTGTGAGATGCCCATGCAAGTAAATATGCCCTAAAACTTAAGTTTCATTAGCTTCATAGTAAATCCTCCTCCTCTTTCTGCATGTGTACATGTGTGTCTTTAAGAGAAGGAAAACTTGACTGTGTTTGCAGGCACAGTTGAAGGGAGAGAGTTGGCATCAAGATATAAAGAGAGAGACCCACAGGTAAAACAAGGGCTGGAAAGAAACAAATAGATTAAAAAGCAAGTACATACAGATACAAAGATTATGAATGTAGAAGGATACAGGAAAGTTTAGAAGTAGCAGCAGAAGCAGAAAAAAAATAGAATATTCATGCTTGATAGACTCGTCCTAGTCAAGCAGGAAACAAGCCTGAGAAGGCAAAGATGTGTGCAGTCCTAGTACCTGGAGAGAACTGCATAGGCTTCAAAGGGCTTCAAATAGGTAGCCTGAGGAAAGGAGGGATTCTGATCAGCTATGGTAGTCGGCCTTTTGTTACTGTGACCAAAACATCTGACAAGAACACTTTAGAGGAGGAAAAGTTTATTTTGGCTCTCAGTTTTAGAGATGTCAGTCCATGATGAGTTGACTCCATGGCCCTGGATCTGAGGTCAGGCAGAACATAGTGGCAGAAGGGTGTGGTGGAGGAATGCTGCTCAGGTACTAGCAATTAGGAAGCAGAGAGAAGGGGTGGGGGAAGAAAAAGAGAAAAGCAGGAAGACAGAGGCATCAGGGACAAAATATAAACCCCCAAAAGCACACCTCCAGGACCCACTTTCTCACAGTTTACAACCTACCTGTCTATAGTTATCCCAAATACAGTAGTCCTTTTCAAAATTTTAATCCATCAAAAGAATTTATTCACTGCTGAGGTGATAGCTCTCATAATCTAATCATTCCACTCTAACTATTCCCACATTAATAAAGGAGCTTTTGGGGGGGGATACTCACACCCAAATCACAACACAAGGCCTAAAGAAAAGAGCCACATGAAGGTCCAGCTAAGTCAGAAAAACCCTAGAATGCTACCAAAATTCAGTGTGGAAGGGAAGATTGTTGGGGGATTGATTCTGAATATGAGAGAAAAATAACACCATTCAGAGTAAGGATGAAACAAGGAAGGGATTCAGGAAGGTCTGTACTGGCAGCACCGAGCTGAGAAACATACCTTCACTTCTAGGGTCTGAGATGCGGAGGCAATGATAAGCTATTTTCCAGATTCTGTGTTAACAAGGGAAATTAGACTTCAGTACAGTCAAGGAAGAAGAAGGGTACTTTGAAAATAAATATCATATTTGGTTAACTTTGATATACTGAAAGGCCAATAATTCTCTGCTCTCTTAGATTAGCTTTATTCCTATCAGTATATTTAAGGTAATTTAAAAAAAGACAACCAAGGTAAAGGACAATCTATAGAGACAAGAGAAAAGAACAAAGAGAATCAAAGCTATAGCACAGAAAGAAGACCAAGCCAAATCAGGGTGGTCTGTGACAGGGGGTGTGTTAAGACAGAGGTCCTTATTAATTTCTAAACAAATATTAAGCAGAAAAGGCAAAAGACAGAAACTTCTCTGTGTTTTATTCCCTCTAACCATGGAAAGATAACCAAACACTCCAACCTAATGGGATACTATGCTTTTTTCATCCCAGGCAAGCAGCTGGACTGCTTCAGGGGATGGGGTAGGAGGACATCATATCAAGGAGGCTGAATTGATAAGCTGGGAGCTTGTCATTGCACAGGAAACACTAAGAAGCCATCTTTTCAATTCTTCGGCTCCTGATGATCTCTGAAATGACTGATGAGTCTTCCTGTTTTCTTCCCGAGTTTCACTCAATTTCCAAGTGGGGATTATAAAAAAGGAAAATCATTCTTCGATTAGCCTTTCATACTTAATGATATGCCACCATATATTGCTCCTAATGATTGCATGTTTATCTTATCTTCCTAGTGAGAGTGGAAGCACTTAGAGTTCAAAACTTCTCTTGTGTTCTCCACGGCAACTATCACAGTACCAGGAATAGATGGTGGAATAGGCACCTTAAAATACGGGTTGCTTTGCAAAAATTTGACACTAGAACTGATCTTATGAACAATCAACTTTCTGAAACTCAAGTTTATATATGAAGAACCTGAAGTATAGAATATTCATGTGGCTTGGCCAACTCACATGCATTCAGGGAGTATCAGGTCCATCATTTGATCTGTCAGGAATGAGGAACAGACTGAGTGAAAACCATGGCCTGTTTTCTAAGAGGCATTCTAACATGGAGAAATGAAGTCAGAGGATAAAGCTTGAAATACAGGCTAAAATATCTCCGGAATCAGAAACACTTTTCTTTGGAACTTTCTCTCTGCAAGGTACTATTGGACAGCTTTCCAATTAATGCTGATACAATCATAAGCTGCCTGGTGGTTCCACTGAACAACATGTAGTAAATTCAAACCACTCTTTTGAGAATCATGGAATGTGACAGAAGAAAACCAGAGAACTAGGCACTGATACAAGAAGCAAACAATGCTACCTAGGAGTGAACAGAAGACAGAAAAACTTCTGATGAAGCTCAATGAAGGGGAAAAGGTTTCTAGGTTTTAGTACTGAGAAAAGCAGAGTGATTTCTAAAAATTTCCTAAAGTGCAGGGTGGTTACAAAGTTGGGTGGGAAAGGTGGGGAATGGAATGGAAATGGGACTGAAATGGCAGGGGGTGCAGTTGGTAAAGAGTCTTTGGCCCTGCATAGAATAACAACTAATCCCACTGTTGTAAGATCATGCTGGTAGTGATAAGAAATGACTAGAAAGAGGTGAGGTTGAAGGAAGGGACGCCACTTACTTGGTCATATACTAAACAAAGGGAACTGATTCTTTCCAGCCTTTCTGTGACAAATTAAATTAATTTTTTTCTAAATCAGTTGATAACTTCCCTAAATGGAAGCTTATCTTTTCATTATTTACTCTCAAATTCTAAAAGCAAGTGATTTGAACTTCCCTGACAATGCACTGCAAAGTGTGGGCAACTGTAAGATGGGATTTTCAGAGGGCTGTAGTGGCTTGACACCACAACAAATCAATATAGTTTCCTGCTCCAAAAAAGATCATCAGTTAACAGTGCCTCTGATAGCAGGCAATGCAACTTGGTAGTTCTAGCTTCCATAAAAGGACTGGCTATATTTACTAAAAATCATCAACAATTGCATAATACAGTATGTTTCAAAATTACATAACCCATAATAGAAAATTCAACAACCAGTTTAAGCATTTAGAGGTCCAAGAGAAATTACTGGGTTCCATAAGCAGGACACATACCTTCATACTTCTATTCATTTTCTGAAATGACTTGGTTGCCTTATGCTTGTATTTCTAGTCAAGAACACAGGTTTTGGGATGCCCACTAGACATCCTAAAAATGCTATCTGGCATTCAATTCATGCTGAATAATAAATTTTCAATCTTTCATAATAAAGGCAAAGGGCAAATAATAAAATATTATCTAATGCTTAACGTAGAAAGTCACATGTTTTAAAAACCATGTTCTTAATCAATTTTAACTTATCAATCGAAAGATCCTGAGCTACTTTTTGCTCTCAGTGGCCTCCCTCCTTCCCTTCTTTCTTTTTTTTTTCTTAATCTAACTTTTTTTAAAATTTATTTTTATTGTAAACAAATTGGATACATGTTGTTTCTCTTTGTACATGGAGTAACAGCATACCATTTGCATAATCATACATTTACATAGGGTAATGAGGTTTGATTCATTCTGTTATTTTTTCCTCCCCCCCCACCCCTCCCACCCTTCTTTTCCTTCTATACAGTCCCTCCTTCCTTCATTCTTGCCCCCCCCCCACCATTATGTGTCATCATCCGCTTATCAGTGAGATCATTCGTCCTTTGGATTTTTGAGATTGGCTTATCTCACTTAGCATGATATTCTCCAATTTCATCCATTTGCCTGAAAATGCCATAATTTTATTATTCTTTATAGCTGAGTAATATTCCATTGTGTGTGGTGTGTGGTGTATCAGTTTCTTTATCCATTCATCAATTGAAGGACATCTAGCTGGTTTCCACAGTCTGGCTATTGGGAATTGAGCAGCTATGAACATTGATGTGGCTGTATCTCTGAAGTATGCTGATTTTAAGTCCTTTGGGTATAGGCCGAGGAGTGGGATAGCTGGGTCAAATGGTGGGGTCCATTCCATGTTTTCTAAGGAATCTCCATACTGCTTTTCAGAGTGGCTGCACTAATTGGCAGCCTCACCAGCATGTATGAGTGTACCTTTTTCCCACATCCTCTCCAACATCTATTGTTGCTTGTGTTCTTGGTAATCGCCATTCTAATTGGGGTGAGATGGAATCTTAGGGTAGTTTTATTTGCATTTCTCTTATTACTAAAGATGGTGAACATTTTTTTATATGTTTGTTGATGGCTTGTAAGCTTCTTCTGTGAAGTGTCTGTTCATATCCTTAGCCCATTTTTGACTGGTTATTTGTATTCTGGTGTAGAGTTTTTTCAGTTCTTTATACATTCTGAAAATTAGTGCTCTATCTGAAGTATAGTGGCAAGATATTCTCCCACTCTGTAGGCTCTCTCTTCACATTACTGAAGTTTTCCTTTGAGGAGAGAAAGCTTTTAGTTTGAATCTATCCAGTGGTTGATTCTAGCTTTTATTCTTGTGCTATGGGAGTCCTGTTAAGGAAGTCTGATCCTAAGCCAACAGTTGAAGATTTGGACCTATTTTTTCTTCTATAAGATGCAGGGTCTCTGGTCTGATTTCAAGGTCCTTGATCCATTGTGAGTTGATTTTTGTGCAGGATGAGAGATAGGGTGTTAATTTCATTCTGTTGCATATGGATTTCCAGTTTTCCCAGCACCATTTCTTGAAGAGGCTATCTTTTCTCCATTGCATTTTTGGCAACCTTTGTCTAGTATGATAAAAGTGTATGTATTTGGGTTTGTGTCCGTGTCCTCTATTCTGTACCATTGATCTACCAGTCTATTTTGGTGCCAATACCATGCCGGTTTTTGTTACTATATGCTTTGTAGTAGAGTTGAAGCTCTGGTATTGCAATACCCGCTGTTTCACTCTTCCTGTAAGGATTGCTTTAGCTATTCTGGTTTCTTATTCTTCCAGATGAATTTCATGATTGCTTGCTCTATTTCTCTAAGGTACATCATTGGAATTTTAATTGGAATTGCATTGAATCTATATAGCACTTTTGGTAATATGGCCATTTTGACATATTAATTCTGCCTATCATGAACATGGGAGATCTTTCCATCTTCTAAGGTCTTCCTCAATTTCTTTCATCAATGTTTTTAGTTTTCGTTGTAGAGATCTTTTACCTCTTTGGTTAGATGATTCCCAAGTTTTTTTTTTTTTTTTTTTTTTTTTGAGGCTATTGCAAATGGAGTTGTTTTCCTCATTTCCCTTTCAGCTGTTTCATCGCTTGCGTATAAAAACGCTGTAGATTTATGTGTGTGGATTTTATAGCTGCTACTTTGCTGAATTCATTGGTGAGGTCTAGAAGTTTTCTGGAGGAGGTTTTTGGATCCTCTAAATATAGAATCATGTCATCAGCAAATAGTGACAGCTTAAGTTCCTCTTTTCCTATTCGTATTCCTTGAATTCTTTGTCTGGCCTAATTGCTCTGGCTAGAGTTTTGAGGACAATGTTGATAGAAGTAGTGAAAGAGACATCCCAGTCTTGTTCCCGTTTTTAAAGGGAATGGTTTCAGTTTTCTCCATTAGAATCATGTGGCCATGGGCTTATCATAAATAGCCTTTACAATGTTCAGATATGTTCTACTATCCCTATTTTTTCTAGTGTTTGAGCATGACGGGGTGTTGTATTTTGTCGACGCTTTTTCTGCGGCATGAAATACCATATGATTCTTATCCTTAAGTCTATTGACATGATGGATTACGTTTATTGATTTACGGATGTTAAACCATCCTTGCATTCAGGATGAACCCTAGTTTGATCATGGTGCAACGATTTTCTTAATATGTTTTTGGATATGGTTTGTCAATATTTTGTTAAGGATCTTTGCATCTATATTCATCAAGGATTTGGTCTAAAATTTCTTTCCTTGATGTGTCTTTGCCTGGTTTGGGTATGAGGGTGATATTAGCTTCATCGAATGCGTTTTGTAGGGTACCCTTCTTTTCTATTTCCTGAATACCTTTGAGAAGTATTGGAATGAGTTCTTCTTCGAAGTCTGTTGAACTCAGCTGAGAATCCATCTGATCCTGGGAATTTTTCCTTTCTTTCTTGATTTCCTTGCCTGATTATTTTGTTTTCACTCTGTAAACATTATATACTAGGTCCTATCTGAAGCAAGGTACTCTGTTAGATGCTAAGAATTTAAGAAAATTGGATATAGATTCTAACCCTTGGGACTCATTGTGTAGTAGGAGGACAACATAAATCAGGTACAGTTGATCATTTTATAATAAAGACACAAGTATGGTGTTATGAAAACCTGAAAGAACTTAGTACTTAAATTTGGTCACATATGATACACACCAACACAGATTGATTATCTATCTACCTATCTATCTATTTTAATGAAATATTTTGATGCACAATAGGAACACAAACAGATCAAGAGATCCAGGAGACAAACACTGGGAGACAGTATTGTAGGGTGGGCTGGGGCAAAAGAGATAAGCAGGGCAGTTGCAGAATCAAACACATGCAAGGATTCTCTCACTCTCAAGTCATTTAAAATTGTTTCTCTGGGGAGAGAAGCAAGGGTATCAGAAAGGGGACATGAAGAAAGTATCTGATATCCACAGAGACACAGATTATTCTCCCGGAAAATTCTGATGACAATAAGAGACATTTGTGTTAAAAATTGTATCAATTAACCAAAAAGCATCAATTAGCATGAGTAAGGATAAAAAACTAAATTGTGAGATCAAAAACTTATCACTGAATTAGTCAAAACAGACACTTATAAAAAGAATAAAAGATGGCCAGTATTGTGGCTAACAGGTTATAAATGCATTTTCTTTTGTAGTTGGACAAAGTCGTGGAAAAACATAAAGAATCTCACAGACGAATCTTGGAACAACTTTAATGGTAGAAAAATCCCACAGGCAAACCATATTGCAGTTGGAGGAAGAAAAAAGAAATCATAAAGAATACAATGGTGAAGAGTGATGAATTCATAGCTTACTAGAACAGGAATGTGAAAGGTAAGGCTGTTTTGGATGAAACAATGACCCATTCTGCAAACTATGACTAACTTGTTACTATGGGTTGGGCACTGTACCAGGTGTCAGGGATACAAGCATGAATATGCCACAGCCTCTGTTTCCAAAGATCTCATGTTCCAACGCAAGGAAAAAAAGGACATATTTAAAGATAATATCAATGTAAGTCAGAAGCACCAGGCATGGTCAAGATTGTGGAAGCAACATATTGGGTATCTAACTCTGCAAGGGATTACCCTGAGAATGCTGTACAGAGAAGGCATTGGGGTTTAGTCCTTAGCAAAGAAGAATGGAAACTATATTCAAGGCAAGTGTATCAGCACAGAGGTGAAAAAGAGCATGGGGACCAGGCCTTCCATGTGGCTGCAGCATGGGTGTGAGTGCAGAATGAGAAAAGGAAGGGCTAGCCATAAGCCTTGGACTTTACACTGCTGGCATGATAGAACAGTGAAAACCTGTGAGGAAAACAACAATCAGGCATCTTTCTTAAAGAACCATTACAGCAAAGTGGAGGAAAGACAGCTTAGACTGGAGGCTGGAAGCAAACACCCAAATAAGGAAGAAGAGGGAGATAAATTGGATATATTATGATGCATAGTCAGCATGAATAGTGACTGGTGAGAACAGAAAGGAATACAGGGAGTTATTTAGAAGTACTCTGGTTATTCACCAAGATATGAAATATGGGTATGGGGCACAGCCTTTTGTTGTTATAGGATTTTGACTGGGGCAAATGGTTTATTTAGGAAGAGGTGAGAAAGAGGAGTCCTATTTTAGATCTTCTAAAATACCTAATGGAAAGAATAGATCTAAAGACAATCAACAGTCAGAAGTACAGGTCTGGAAAAGGATGGGCTGGTGATATGGATTTGCAGTGGGTGACAGCTAAAGCCATGAGAGAGAATGCTGGGAAGGGAACCCTGGAATACATCAATGCATGGCAGTTTTTCAGAGGAAAGGGGGTCAAGAAAGGAAGCTGAGAAAGAGTGGCAAAAAGTTGAAAGAAACGATAGAGAAAGAAGGTAATAAAACATAGCAAGGGAAGACTTTCACAAAAGGGGTAACAGTGGAATATCATCAAATCATACAGAAAGGGATAAGAAATGTCCTGGGTTTTGGCAACAAGATACTGGAGAGCTTAATGAGTCATTTCAAAAAGCAGGAAGGGCAGAAGCCAAATTACAATTCTTTGAAGAATAAATAAGAAATAAGAATAGAGAAGCTTAAATATGTAAACCAGTATTTATTTATTTATTTTGTAAGACAGTATTTTAAGAACCCTGGTTGCAAAATGGGAAGTTTGGTTGATAAACATTTCAAAATCATGTGTAGAGCACGTTACTTTGTTCTGCTTTGATGCTCAATTCTAAATCAACTTTGAAATGATGCCCACACATTTTAAACCGAAAAGACTATTCTCTTTCTTTCTCCCTCTCTTTTTTTGGTACCAGGGATTGAACCCAGGGAAGCTTAACCACTGGGCCACATCCCCAGCCTTTTTTTATATTTTACATAGAGACAGGGTCTCACTGAGTTTCTTAGGGCCTCACTAAGTTGCTGAGGCCGGCTTTGAACTTGTAATCCTCCTGCCTCAGCCTCCTGAGCCACTGGGATTATAGGTGTGAGCAACCGTGCCTGCTTATATCTCTCTTTCAATCCTACAAAGATAGAAATAACCAAGCTTTGCGATGTTAAAATTTTACTAGGTATTTATTTCACTGTGGTTATTCATATTATATACTTTTATAAAAGTTACAGTGCTAACAATACTGGATTCTAATAATCACAGAAAGAGGCAGGAAAAAAAAAAAAACATACCTGTGAGCTCCCCTTTCTGAAACACTAGTAATCAACTGCTTTATTCAAAAGCTTCCAATTCATATTTTAGCTAGGTAACTGAAGATATAACAATATCTAGGTTAATGGCAAACTTTCATTTCTTTTCAGTGCATTTCATGGTAGACACTTGCTCAGAATACCAGAGAATCCATAATCCAGTCCATTTCTTTCTAGGAGTTTTTTGCTCATTACAAGGTAGGCAGGGGGGGAGTGGGAAGGAGATCCTTGTTCACTTGCCCCTTATGAACTCTGCAGAAATATCTACAAGGCAGATTAAAGGGAGACAAAAAATCTGGCACCATGGGAAGATTAGATTCAGACACTACAATATGCGATTTATTATTCAATGAGACAATGTTATATTAAATATTATTTTGAACCCCTGTGGTTTGGCACTAGTGGCCTCATTTGGCCTCCATACTTATTTGGCACTAACTTGCTGAACACAGCCACTTTCTTTCATCTCTCATTATTGTGAACATTTACTGATCACGGTCAGAGTGTTGCCTGCCATGGAATAAAGCAGCACAGCCTGTCTCTGCCCAGGGGTTTTATCACATGAGAAGGCAAGAGGATACGGAGTTAAGGTGTGGGGTACAGTTCTGATATTCACTGCTGTATCTCTACTGTCTTCTGGAGGAAGGCTGGGAAGTGTATCCAGAAGTAATACTGTAACCCTGGGAAGCAGATGGCAATGATTACATAAATCAAGAGACCAAAGAGGAATAACACTGAGAAATTGGCACCAAAGATCAGTGGGAATAAAGGCAATGGGAAGGAAGAATTGATATATTAAGAGTGGTATTACTACATGTATGAAATCAGTTAAAGAATTTAAGAGATCCTTTTTTTTTAGTTTTACAGGATATAAATTTTTTCCTGAAGAATAATTAAACTGAATATGGCAATACCAAGAAATAGGAAAAAGTGAATAGAGAGTTTTCAGCTGTTCCAGATGATAGGAGAATATTCACCTTATTCCCTTTTGTCAAGGAACAGCTTCCAGATGGAACTCTTTGGGTGTGACAATGTTAGACCTACTCTCAACTCACATGAAACACGGATAGTTCCTCCTCTGCTTGTCCTGTATAATATCACAATTTCCATATCTTGGCACTGTTGGCACATTCACATCTACCCTCCCAGCTCCTCTTTTTTCTGCAGGGAGACTACAGGCCTTGTGAAATATAACTGGCTTCCACCTGCTTTAAGGTTTCATGTATCAAAGTGTGAAGTACACACTACCCAATCAAATGGGCAGTGGGGGAAACGAAAGACTAATGTGAGGTAAAGACTCTCACACAACAGTGAAATAGCAGTAATGTGTCTCATTTTCAGATGACAGGGCAAAAAACACCATCACTGAGTCCTTTGGTGGAAGTCCTTCCTCCTAACACACACCACCCCTCCCAAAAGCAGGACTAACTCATCCTCTGGGGTCAAAGAATAATGTTTACTTTTTTTCTCAAAGTCACCTGATCCACTCCCAAGTTAGCAGATACTTGTACTTAGAGCAAAACAAAGATATCATAACTCCTATAAAGAAGACAGCAGGTGAGGGTAGCTACAAAGAAATATTTGACTGAAGTTCTGAAAAAAAAAAAAAAAAACAACTGAGTGAGGAGTTAGCACTCATATTTTAAGTGTTGGTTAATATCTACATGGAAGTGAAATAAAAATTAAGAAATACATGACCGAGGGTAGTTAATGAGACCTTAAAGGATATAATAATGGATTTCAAATTAAGGCTCAATTTCTGTTTTCTTTGGAGAATTTGTTTATGTGGAAAACCCTAAAGGAGCCTGATGTCACACGTTGAGTTCAGGCCAAAACGTTTGCCAAGTGATGTCGCTGTCGTAATCAGTAAGCAATTGGCTTTCCCACTGAGGGCGGGTGAGGGCAGGGATAGGCTTACGAAAGGTCTGTTCCAAGCCCGTTACTGTAAAGTTCCTTAGCTATAATCTGCGCAGTTGGTTTGTCCACATCACAATATCATAGCATGTTTCATGGCAACACTTTGTTCACTGACCAGTTTTCTACTACGTGGATATGTGTCAGTGATGACCTGAATTATGTACTTGGCTGGATTGCAAGTGGAGTCTATTGAAAGGTTTTACACAAAGCAATGCCAGTATTTTTGGCCTTTCTAGTGGCTTCACAGGAAAGCCAAAACACAAATTCACTTTTAGTCAGTATAATTTTTGCAAATTTTCCCATAAGTGAAATGCCAGTTTTGCTCTACTGCAAAAAGCTTGCAGAATTTTTTTTTTTCTTTTTTAGTTTCAATGGGCTAAAAGATGTGATGGAACAGAAAAGTCTTTCCTTTTAAAACCATACATTCTCTTTTAGACTATTAAAATGAACCATGTATATCACCTATATATATTACTGCATTTCTGGCCTTGGAATAACTACTACGGCAGAAAACAAATATTATTATGCATCTCTGTATAAAAATGTGGCTTCAACCATGGATTTTTTAAGTCTTAAGTTAGTTTTCATAATATTTGGGCTAAGTAGATTGCTCTGATATCAAGTTTTGCAAATAAGGAGTTCAAATGGTAGCTACAAAGTGAGGAAGGCATCACAGCAGAATTAATTTCTTGCCCAGATTGACTAGATACACAGTTATATAGGCAGTATAGGGACCTTTGCAGGAAAGTCAACAGGGCCCAGTTTCAAGCTGTTGCTTCGACTACATCCTGGGCAAATCCTTTGTTGGTAGGTTTTGGTAAAGAACAAACCACTTCTCTTTCCCTTTTGGCTGAAGCAACTTTACAAAGATTTCCGTCATGGACCATTTTCTACTACGACGACAGGCCTATTTTACAGACTGGCATCAGGCAAGATGACTGAAACATGGTTTGTGCCCCATTGACCCTACTGTTAACTGGGTATATTGGACTTCTTTCAAGGTTTCTCTCAAGAAACATCAACTCTGTCCTCTCTCTCTCTCTCTCTCTTTTTTTTTTTTTTTTTTTTTTTTTTTTTTGCGGTGCTGGGGATGAACCCAGGGTCTTGTGCTTACAAGGCAAGCACTCTACCAACTGAGCTATATCCCCAGCCCAAATCTGTTCTCTACAGGCTTGGACAGTCCCTTAAATACATAAATGAATGGCTGTATTAATTATGTTTTTTTTATTTAGTACTGTTCTCCATTCATTCATTCAATGATTCATTTAAAAAATAATTAGGGCTAGGTTTGTGGCTCGGTGGTAGAGCACTTGCCTAGCACGTGTGAGGCACTGGGTTTGATTCTCAGCACCACATAAAACTAAATAAATAAAATAATGGTATTATATCCATCTACAACTTTAAAAAAATGATTAATTAAATGTCTGCTACAAGCCAGGTCTTGTGCTAGATAGTGGATGAAGAAGATAGATGTGATCTTTATCTATCTAAAATCCCAACTCATTACCTCACGTACATATATGACTGCAGGACAGATGTGTTCCTATAATTTATACAATCAGAAAAATGAGAAATTATACTCCACTTATGTAAGATTACCAAAGGCACAAATGCATTCTACTGTCATGGATAACTAGTTAGAATAAAAATAAATAAATAAATAAAACCCCAACTCCTATTGTCATTAGGATTTTCAGTTTCTTTGGTTTTAAATCTCAGTTTTTAAGAATACTCCATAAAGCAAAACACATTGAGGACAATGCTTTAAAAGTCTTCTTTTTAGAAATAATATGTGGAAAGCCAGCAGTTTTAAATTTCATGCACACTAAACTATTGTTATAGAATACATTGTACTCAAATGCAATCATTTCCTTCAGTATTCTGGCAAGGAGTTATTTGTATTACATATTCTCAGGACTTACGTCTTGCAAAGAGTGAAATGGATGCCAGATCTCCATTTGACCTTTGTCTTGAGAATTCAGTTCTTGGTCAGGACAAAATGGAGACCCACCACAAACACATATTTTGGTATTGCATTCTATACAGAATTACAATGCAACCAGACTGGTGTTTACGCACCACACCTCAGACCCAACACAGGACATACGCAGGGATGAGAGATTAATTACCTTATGTAGGTACCAGAAAACCATTTAGGACTATAAACCATGATTTAACTTTCAACAGATGTCACAAAATCATACCTCTGTAATTGTACAATTCAGTGGTTTCTATACAGCACCACTTAGTAACAGAGGTCAAAATCTGGATACATTGATGTTGCTACTGATTGCTTTTCCTTCCCAGAGAGCTAAGCTAATTTTTACAATAATTTTTGTGTGTCTTTATTACGATTAGTGAATTTATTACTCACACACACACACACAAACTACTAGAAATGTTTAAAAGCAGTCTAAAGAAAACATAAGTCTAATGAGGGACAAAACAGGAGCTTGAAATCAGTGGACTCAGATCTGCAGCTTTTAAGTAACTTTGGGAAAATTCCATTTCTTAATCTTGTTTATATATAAAACAAGGCTGTCTATATGATTGATTGCATGTCTCTTTCAGATCTAACAATCTATGATTATGTGATTGTTATGATTAAGAGCCTTTATTTTAACTTGCATTATCTAAAGATATCAGTGGGAATGACAATGCCTCTACTCTAATTCAATTCCAAATCTGTTTTTTTCATTCTTGAAGGGCATCTAGATATTGGTATATCTTATTGTTCCTTAAATGTCATATATTCAAAACTGAACCTAATATTATCTTTGCAAATCCAGGTCCACTCATAATCTTTCCATTCCTATTAATGCCACCAAACTGAATCAATATATCAGATAACTGTCAAAAATATAAAGTCTTGCAATCCACAATTTAAGCTAGAAAAGACCGAGCAATCTAGAACAATCCTCTGAGTTTTCAAATTGAGAAAAGTGAGGTCCATCAAGTCCCAGATAAGAAACACCCAATCTTGCTGCTAAATAGTTGTAAAGCCAGACCAGAAGTCAGGTTTCCTGGTAATATATTCAATGTCATTCTCCTACTGTAATCATTAAGAGGCACTCAAACTTTGGGGTTGGTGTTCTGAGAGGTCCAGAAGAACTTAAAGAACTATAATATAGTTGAAAAGATCCTCATAAAACAATCTGTAGATAATTCAGGCAGAACTCCAGTGTTCATTCTATACAACATAGGTGTATAGACACCAATGTTGCAACATTATGAAAAGTGAGGTCAAAAGGAGACTAATTATCTGTAATTATCCAACAGCCAATACAGCACTGAGCAAATACAGGACATATAATAAGTACTGGATAAACATATCTACTAACTGGCTCATAGTTACTAGCTTAACAGCTCTATAAAAAAGGAAGCCAAAGACTCAATGTGGAAAGACAACCTCAAACTTCTGTTCCATCTGGACTATAAAATATAAAGAGGAAGAAGAGTTATTAAGCCATATCAAAATGGAAATTATTACCTCATAAATGGAAATCAAGGTGGAACATTAGAATTAAACTGTATCCTGAATTTGTAACTTTAAGGTAAACTTTCCTGGCAAGAGCATCAATCCCTCGTTAAAGAGATGAAGCCAAATAACTTTGGCCAGCCATGAGGATGGAAATGACTAGCATAAATGATGAGCAAGTATCACACTGCACAGAAAGGCCTTATAGAAGGAGATAAGAGTTCAGAGTTAGAAGCATATATTTGAATTAGGATAATAAAGGTTGGAAGCATGGTGCCATCCTCTCATCTGATTCACAAGCTATCTGATTTTAAGTAAATACTTAATCCCTTTCAGTCTAAGTTACCCTATCTGTTAAAATATGATACCAATCTCATAGGTTCTTATGATTACTGCATTATGTGATGCACAGAAAGTGCTAAGTATGGCAACTGGCACAAAGAAAGCACTCAGTAAGCATTACCATCGTATTGATCAGGAATTTCTAGAGAAACATGGTTCACATGATAATAAAGGTTAATTAGTCACATCATCTGCAAACTGGAGACCCAGGAAAGCCAGTGATGTAATTCAAGGACTGAGAGCTAATAGGAGATTCTAGTCCAGGTGTGAAGGCCCAAGAACCAGGAGTCTAGAAGCAAGTGAAGATTGATGGCCCAGTTCAATAATTAAGATAGAGTTAATCCAATCTTTCTCCACCTTGTTCCTTTCTGACCCTCAACAAGTTGAATGATGTCACCCACCCTAGGGAGGGTCACATTTTTAATTGGTCTACCATTTCAAGTACTAATCTCTTCTGGAAACACATTCATGGAACTCCAAAAAATTTGTTTAATTAGTTATCTGGGTATCCCAAGGCCCAGCCACGTTCACATGCAAAATTAACTATCCTAAGTACCTCGAAAGAAAAGTAGTTCATTTATGTACTCTGTGCAATGCCCCTGGGACATTTTGCAGATTGTCAAGAAAGCATTTCATTCAACTTTATACTGGATGCTAAAAATGTGACAATATAAGTTTTCAAGGGGCATACCAAATAGGGGACACAGAAAACAAGTCATTGCAATGTGGTTATGGGTCAATGACAACAAAGAATACAGAGCAAGCACAAATGAGATATCTTTCTTACGTCATGGTTGTATCTTATTTCCTTCAGTGATGTGCTAATGATCTAACATGGCATAACACTGAGCTGGGTATGATGGTACTCAATGAACATTTTTTTTTTAAATCACTGAGATTTATTTCCTCATTTTTAGAAGTCATCCTGCTAGATAAGCAGAAATAGAAGTGTGATGGTATTATAAAGAGCACAGCTTAATGCATGGGTAAAATCAAGACTCACCCAATATGATAGTTTTAAGCATTCCAAAATGCACCAAGGTTCCATTATACTACCACTAATTGAAGATTTCCACACAAATCACATCTTCTTGTCTAAAGTTATTGTGAAAAGTCAAATATTCCTACTCTAAAGTAGTGGACTTTTTAAAAATTTATTTTATTGTAAACAAATGGGATACATGTTGTTTCTGTTTGTACATGGAGTAACAGCATACCATTTGCATAATCATACATTTACATAGGGTAATGATGTTTGAATCATTCCGTTATTTTTCCTTCCCCCCACCCCTCCCACCCCTCTTTTCCTTCTATACAGTCCCTCCTTTCTCCATTCTTGCACTCCTCTCACCCCCCCATTATGTGTCATCATCTGTTTATCAGTGAGATCATTCGTCCTTGGGATTTTGAGATTAGCTATCTCACTTAGCATGATATTCTCCAATTTCATCCATTTGCCTGAAAATGCCATAATTTTATTATTCTTTATAGCTGAGTAATATTCCATTGTGTGTGTGTGTGTGTGTGTGTGTGTGTGTGTGTGTGTATACATATATATATATCACAGTTTCTTTATCCATTCATCAATTGAAGGACATCTAGGTTGGTTCCACAGTCTGGCTATTGTGAATTGAGCAGCTATGAACATTGATGTGGCTGTATCTCTGAAGTATGCTGATTTTAAGTCCTTTGGGTATAGGTGGAGCAGTGGGATAGCTGGGTCAAATGGTGGGTCCATTCCAAGTTTTCTGAGGAATCTCCACACTGCTTTCCAGAGTGGCTGCACTAATTTGCAGCCTCACCAGCCATGTATGAGTGTACCTTTTTCCCCACATCCTCTCCAACACCTATTGTTGCTTCTATTCTTGATAATCACCATTCTAATTGGGGTGAGAGGGAATCTTAGGGTAGTTTTGATTTGCATTTCTCTTATTACTAAAGATGGTGAACAATTTTTTCATGTTTGTTGATTGCTTGCAGATCTTCTTCTGTGAAGTGTCTGTTCATATCCTTAGCCCATTTGTTGACTGGGTTATTTGTATTCTTTGGTGTAGCTTTTTTTTTTTTTTTTTTTGAGTTCTTTATATATTCTGGAAATTAGTGCTCTATCTGAAGTATGAGTGGCAAAGATATTCTCCCACTCTGTAGGCTCTCTCTCACATTGCTGAGAGAAAGCTATTTAGTTTGAATCTGTCCCAGTTATTGATTCTTGCTTTTATTTCTTGTGCTATGGGAGTCATGTTAAGGAAGTTTGTTCCTAAGCCAACAAGTTGAAGATTGGACCTATTTTTTCTTCTATAAGATGCAGGGTCTCTGGTCTGATTCCGAGGTCCTTAATCCATTTTGAGTTTAGTTTCGTGCATGGTGAGAGATATGGGTTTAGTTGCACTCTGTTGCATATGGATTTCCAGTTTTCCCAGCACCATTTGTTGAAGAGGCTATCTTTTCTCCATTGCATATTTTTGGCACCTTTGGCTAGTATGAGAAATTGTATTATTTGGGTTTGTGTCCGTGTCCTCTATTCTGTACAATTGATCTACCTGTCTATTTTGGTGCCAATACCATGCCGTTTTTGTTACTATTGCTTTGTAATAGAGTTGAAGTTCTGGTATTGCCATACCCGCTGTTTCATTCTTCCTGCTAAGGATTGCCTTTAGCTATTCTGGGTTTCTTATTCTTCCAGATGAATTTCATGATTGTTTGCTCTATTTCTCTAAGGCACATCATTGGGATTTTAATTGGAATTGCATTGAATCTATATAGCACTTTTGGTAGTATGGCCATTTTGACAATATTAATTCTGCCTATCCAAGAACATGGGAGATCTTTCCATCTTCTAAGGTCTTCCTCAATTTCTTTCTTCAATGTTTTGTAGTTTTCATTGTAGAGATCTTTTACCTCTTTGGTTAGATTGATTCCCAAGTTTTTTTTTTTTTTTTTGAGGCTATTGCAAATGAGTTGTTTTCCTCATTTCCCTTTCAGCTGTTTCACTGCTTGCGTATAAAAATGCTATAGATTTATGCGTGTTGATTTTATAGCCTGCTATTTTTCTGAATTCATTGGTGAGGTCTATAAGTTTTCTGGAGGAGGTTTTTGGATCCTCTAAATATAGAATCATGTCATCAGCAAATAGTGACAGCTTTCCTATTTGTATCCCTTTTATTTCTTTGGTCTGCCTAAATGCTCTGGCTAGAGTTTCGAGGACAATGTTGAATAGAAGTGGTGAAAGAGGACATCCCAGTCCTTGTTCCCTTTTTTAAAGGAATGGTTTCAGTTTTTCTCCATTAAGAATGATGTTGGTCATGGGCTTAGCATAAATAGCCTTTACAATGTTCAGGTATGTTCCTACTATCCCTTTTTTTTTTCTAGTGTTTTGAGCATGAAGGGGTGTTGTATTTTTTTGAACACTGTTTCAGCATCAATTGAAATAACCATATGATTCTTGTCCTTAAGTCTATTGACATGATGGATTACATTTATTGATTTTCAGATGTTAAACCATCCTTGCATTCCAGGATGAAATCCACTTGATCGTGGTGCATGATTTTCTTAATATGCTTTTGGATATGGTTTGCCAATATTTTGTTAAGGATATTTTCATCTATATTCATCAAGGATATTGGTCTAAAATTTTCTTTCCTTGATGTGCATTTTACCTGGTTTGGGTATGAGGGTTGATATTAGCTTCATAGAATGAGTTCGGTAGGTTACCCTCATTTTCTATTTCCTGAAATACTTTGAGAAGTATTGGAATGAGTTTTTGAAGGTCTTGTAGAACTTGGCTGAGAATCCGTCTGGTGCTGGGCTTTTCTTGGATGGTAGATTTTTAATGGCTTCTTCTAATTCATTGCTTGATATTGATCTGTTTAAATTGTGTATGTCCTCCTGGTTCAGTTTGGGAGGAGCATATGTCTCTAGAAATTTGTCAACGTCTTTGGTAGTTTCTATTTTGTTGGAATACACATTTTCAAAGTAGCTTCTCATTATGTTCTGTATCTCAGTGGTGTCTGTTGTGATATTTCCTTTTTCATCACGAATTTTAGTAATTTGAGTTTTTTCTCTCCTTCTCTTTGTTAGTGTGGCTAAGGGTTTGTCTATTTTGTTCACTTTCTCAAAGAACCAACTTTTTGTTTTGTCGATTTTTTGAATTGTTTCTTTTGTTTCAATTCATTGATTTCAGCTCTGATTTTAATTATTTCCTGTCTTCTACTACTTTTGCTGTTATTCTGTTCTTTTCCTAGGGCTTGGAGCTGTAATGTTAGGTCATTTAGTTGTTGACTTTTCATTCTTTTCTGGAATGCGCTCCATGCAATGAATTTTCCCCTTAGTACCGCTTTCATAGTGTCCCAGAGATTTTGATATGTTGTATCATCATTCTCATTGATCTCTAAATTTTTTTTTATCTCCTCCCTGATGTTTTCTGTTATCCATGTTTCATTCAAAATCATATTATTTAGTCTCCATGTGTTGGAGTAATTTCTGTTTTTTATTTTGTCATTGATTTCTATTCTCAGTCCATTATGATCTGATAGAACACAAGGTAGTATCTCTATTTTTTGCATTTCCTAAGGGCTGCTTTGTGGCATAACATATGGTCTATTTTCAAGAAGGTTCCAAGTGCTGCTGAGAAGAAAGTGAATCTGCTCGTTGATGGATGGAATATTCTGTATATGTGTATTAAGTCTAGGTTATTGATTGTGTTATTGAGTTCTATGGTTTCTTTGTTTGGTTTTTGTTTGGAAGATCTATCTAGTGGTGACAGCGGTGCGTTAAAGTGACCCAGAATTACTGTGTTGTGGTCTATGTGATTCTTGAAACTGAGGACTTGTTTGATGTACAGGGATGCACCATTGTTTGGGGCATAAATATTTACTATCGTTATGTCTTCCTGATTTATGGTTCCCTAAGCAGTATGAAATGTCCTTCTTTATCCCTTCTGACTAACTTTGGCTTGAAGTCCACTTTATCTGATGTAAGGATGGAAACCCTTACTAAGTCCATGTGCATGGTAGGTTTTTTCCCATCCTTTCACCTTTAGTCTGGGGATGTCTTTTTCTATGAGATGAGTCTCTTGCAGGCAGCATATTGTTGGGTCTTTCTTTTTAATCCATTCTGCCAGTCTATGTCTTTTGATTGAGGAGTTTAGGACATTAACGTTCATAGTTATAATTGAGAAATGATTTGTATTCCCAGTCATTTGGCTTATTTTTGGTTTTTAAGTTGGCTTGGTTTCTCCTTTGATTGGTTTTTCTCTAAGGTAGTTCCTCCCTTTGCTGACCTACATTGTTGTTTTTCATTTCTTCCTCATGGAATATTTTGTTGAGAACATTCTGTAGCACAGGCTTTCTATTTGTAAATTCTTTTAACTTTTGTTTATCACAGAAGGAATGGATTTCATCTTCAAATCTGAAGGTAAGTTTTGCTGGGTATAGAATTCTTGGTTGGCAATGTTCTTTCAGAGCTTGAAATATGTTGTCAGGCCCTTCTAGCTTTTAGAGTCTGAGATGAGAAGTCTGCTGCTATCCGTATTGGTCTCCCCCATATGTAATCTGATGCTTTTCTCTCATGGCCTTCAAAATCCTATCTTTATTTTGAATGTTAGGCATTTTCATTATAATGTGCCTTGGTGTGGACCTGTTGTGATAATGTGCATTTGGTGTTCTGTAAGCCTCCTGTATGTGATTTTCCATTTCATTCTTCAGGTTTGGGAAATTTTCTGATATTATTTCATTGAATAGGTTGTTCATTCCTTTGGTTTGTATCTCTGTGCTTTCCTCAATCCCAATAATTCTTAAATTTGGTCTTTTCATGATGTCCCATAGTTCTTAGAGATTCTGTTCATGATTTCTTACCATCATCTCTGTTTGATGGAAAACTTTATTTTCAAGATTAAATATTTGTCTTCATTGTCTGAGGTTCTGTCTTCCCAAGTGGTCTGGTCTTTTGGTGATGCTTTCCATTGAGTTTTTTATTTGAAGTTTCCTTCATTTCAAGGATTTCCATTTTTTTTTTTTTTTTTTGAGAATCTCTATTCTTTGTTGAAATGATCTCTTGCTTCCTGCACTTACTTTTTTCAGCTCTTTCAATGAATTATCATTCATTGCCAGCATTTGCTCTCTTATCTCATCCTTTGCTTCACGAATCATATTTTTGTTCATTTTTTTTATAAAATATCATAATTTACATAGGGCAATGTGTTTCATTCATTCTGTTATTTTTTCCTGTCCCCCAACCCCTCCCACCCCTCTTTTCCCTCTATACAGTCCTTCCTTCCTCCATTCCTCACACCCTCCTTATCCCTAACCATAAACCTAACCCTAACCCTAACCATAATGCTAACTCCCTCCTACTCCCCATTATATGTCCTCATCCGCTTATCAGCGAGATCATTCTGTTTAGTTTTTTGAGATTGGCTTATCTCACTTAGCATGATATCCTTCATTTCATCCATTTGCCTGCAAATGCCATGATTATATCATTCGTCATGGTGGAGTATATTCCATTGTATATATATGCCACAGTTTCTTTATCCATTCATCAACTGAAGGGCACCTAGGTTGGTTCCATAATCTGGCTATGGTGAATTCAGCAGCTATGAATATTGCATGTGGCTGTATCTCTGTAGTATGCTGATTTTAAGTCCTTTGGGTATAGGCCAAGGAGTGGGATAGCTGGGTCAAATGGTGGGTCCATTCCAAGCTTTCTGAGGAATCTCCATACTGCCTTCCAGAGTGGCTGCCACTAATTTGCAACCCCACCAGCAATGTATGAGTGTACCTTTTTCCCCCACATCCTCTCCAACACCTATTGTTGCTTGTGTTTCTTGGTAATCGCCATTCTAATTGGGGTGAGATGAAATCTTAGTGTAGTTTTGACTGCATTTCTCTTATTACTAGAGATGTTCAACATTTTTTCATGTATCTGTTGACTGCTTGTACATCTTCTTCCGTGAAGTGTCTGTTCATTTCCTTAGCCCATTTGTTGATTGGATTATTTGTATTCTTGGTGATAGAGCTTTTTGAGTTTTTTTACAGATTCTGGAAATTAGTGCCCTATCTGAAAGTGTAAGTGGCAAAAATATTCTTCCAACTCTGTAGGCTCTCTCTTCACATTACTGATACTTTACTTTGCTGAGAGAAAGCTTTTTAGTTTGAATCTATCCCAGGTGTTGATTCTTGCTTTTATTTCTTGTGCTATGGGAGTCCTGTTCAGAGAAGTCTGATCCTAAGCCAACAAGTTGAAGGTTTGGACCTACTTTTTCTTCTATAAGATGCAGGGTCTCTGGTCTGATTCCGAGGTCCTTGATCCATTTTGAGTTGAGTTTCGTGCAGGGTGAGAGATAGAGATTTAGTTTCATTCTGTTGCATATGGATTTCCAGTTTTCCCCCAGCACCATTTGTTGAAGAGGCTATCTTTTCTCCATTGCATATTTTTGGCACCTTTGTCTAGTATGAGTAAATTGTATTATTTGGGTTTGTGTCCATGTCCTCTATTCTGTACCATTGATCTGTCTGTCCTATTTTGGTACCAATACCATGCCGTTTTTGTTACTGTTGCTTTGTAATAGAGTTGAAGATCTGGTATTGCGATAACCCCCTGTTTCGCTCTTTCTCTACTGCGGATTGCTTTAGCTATTCTGGGTTTCTTATTCTTCCAGATGAATTTCAGAATTGCTTGCTCTATTTCTGTAAGGTACATCATTGGGATTTTAATTGGAATTGCATTGAATCTATATAGCACATTGGTAGTATGCCCATTTTGACAATATTAATTCTTCCTATCCATGAACATGGGAGATTTTTCCATCTTCTAAAATTTTCTTTAATTTCGTTCTTTAGTGTTCTGTAGTTCTCATTGTAGAAGTCTTTCACCTCTTTTGTGGAGATTGATTCCCAAGTATTGTATTTTATTTTTCTTGATGCTATTGTGAATGGGGTAGTTTTTCTAATTTCTTTTTCTGAAGATTCATCACTTATGTATAAAAATGTATTGGATTTATGAGCATTGATCTTGTAAACTGCTACTTTACTGAAATTCACTTATAAGTTCTAAGAGTTTTCTGGTGGAAGTTCTAGGTTCCTCTAACATATAATCATGTCATCAGCGAACAGGGATAGTTTGAGTTCTTCTTTTCCAATTCGTATCCCTTTAATTTCTTTGGTTTGTCTAATTGCTCTGGCTAGAGTCTCAAGAACGATGTTGAATAGAAGTGGTGAAAGAGGGCATCCCTGCCTAGTTCGTTTTAGGGGGAATGGCTTTCAATGTTTCACCATTTAGAATGATATTGGCCATGGGGCTTAGCATAGATGGCCTTCACAATGTTAAGGAATGTTCCCACTACCCCCAATTTTTTTCTAGTGTTTTGAGCAAGAAGGGATGCTGTATTTTATCGAATGCTTTTTCTGCATCTATTGAAATAATCATGTGATTCTTAACTTTTAGTCTGTTGATATGGTGAATGACATTTATTGATTTCCAGATGTTGCACCAATCTTGCATCCCTGGGATAAAACCCACTTGATAGTGGTGCACTATCTTTTTAATATATTTTTGTATGCGATTTGCTAAAGTTTTGTTGAGAATTTTTGCATCGATGTTCTTTAAGGATATTGGTCTGAAATTTTCTTTCCTCGATGTATCTCTGTGCTGGTTTAGGTATCAGGGTGATATTGGCTTCATAGAATGAATTTGGGAGGGTTCTCTCCTCTTCTATTCATGGAATACTTTGAGGAGTATTGGAATGAGCTCTTCTTTAAAGGTTTTGTAGAACTCGACTGAGAAACCCATCTGGTCCCGGACTTCTCTTTGTTGGTAGGGCTTTTGATGACCTCTTCTATTTCATTGCTTGAAATTCATTTATTTAGTTGTGTATGTCCTCCTGGTTCAGTTTAGGTAATTCATATGTCTCTAGAAACTTGTTGAGTCTTCAGGTTTTCTGTTTTGTTGGAGTATAGATTTCAAAATAGCTTCTAATTGTGTTTTGTATTTCACTCGTGTCTGTTGTGATACTCCTTGTTCATTCCGATTTTAGTAATTTGAGTTTTCTCCCTCTTTCTCTTGTTAGTGTGGCTAAGGGTTTATCAATTTGTTTATTTTTTCAAAGAACCAACTATTTATTTGTTAATTTTTCCGATTGTTTCTTTTGTTTCAATTTTGTTGATTTAAGCTCTGATTTCTTCCTCTTAAGTACTGCTTTCATAGTGTCCCAGAGATTTTGATATGGTGTGTCTTTGTTCTCGTTCACTTCTAAGAATTTTATTTCCCTCCTGATGTCTTCTGTTATCCATTCATCGTATAATAGTGTATTATTTAATCTCCAAGTATTGGAGAAGTTCTGGTTTTTATTCTGTCATTTATTTCTAATTTCAATCCATTATGATCTGATAGAGTACAAGGTAGTATCTCTATCTTCATTTATTTGCTAACAGTAGACTTTGTGGCATAAAACATGGTCTATTTTAGAGAAGGATCCATGTGCTGCTGAGAAGAAAATGTATTCCTTCTTTGTTGGATGGTATATTCTATATAAGTCAGTTAAGTGTAAATTATTGATTGTGTTATTGAGATCTATGGTTTCTTTATTCAATTTTTGCTTGGACGATCTATCCAGCGGTGAGAGAGGTGTGTTAAAATCGCCTAGTATTATTGTGTTGTGGTCTATTTGATTTTCTGGAATTGAGAAGGATTTGTTTGACGTACATGGATGAGCCACTGTTTGGGGCATAGATATTTATGATTGTTATGTCTTGCTGATTTATGCTTCCCTTAAGCAGTATGTAATGTCCTTCTTTATCCCTTCTGACTAGTTTTGGCTTGAAGTCCACATTATCTGAAATGAGGATGGATACTCCAACTTTTTGCTGTGTCCGTGTCCATGGTATGTTTTTTTCCCATCCTTTCACCTTCAGTCTATGGGTATCTATTTCTATGAGATGAGTCTCTTGCAGGCAGCATATTGTTGGATTTTTCTTTTTAAATCCAATCTGCCAGTCTATGTCTTTTGATTGATGAGTTCAGGCCATTAACATTCAGGGTTATTATTGTGAGATGATTTGTATTCCCAGTCATTGACTCTTTTTTTCTTTTTTGACATGATTTCATTTCTCCTTTATTTGGCTCTTCCTTTAGGCTAGTTCCTCCTGTTGCTGATTTGCATCGTTGTTTTTCATCTCTTCCTCATGGAATATTTTGCTGAGAATGTTCTGTAATGCCAGCTTTCTTTTTGTAAATTCCTTTAGCTTTTGTTTATCATGGAAGGATCTTATCTCATCGTCAAATCTGAAAGTAAAGTTTGCTGGGTATAAGATTCTTGGTTGGCATCCATTTTCTTTCAAGGGTTGGAAATGTTGTTCCAGGCCCTTCTAGCTTTAGGATCTGGACTGAAAAAATCTTCTGATATTCTTATTGGTTTCCCCCTGAATGTAATCTGATTCTTTTCTCTCGCGGCCTTTAAAATTCTTTATGTTAGGTATTTTCATTATAATGTGCCTTGGTGTGGGTCTGTTGTAATTTTGTATATTTGGAGTCGTGTAAGCCTCTTGTACTTGGTTTTCCATTTCATTTTTCAGATTTGGGAAATTTTCTGATATTATTTCATTGAATAGATTGTTCATTCCTTTGATTTTGTTTCTCTCAGCCTCCTCAATCCCAATAATTCTTAAATTTGGCCTTTTCATGATATCCCATAATTCTTGTAGATTCTGTTTATGATTTCTTAGCATCTTTTCTGTTTGGTCAACTTTGTTTCAAGATTGAATATTTTGTCTTCAATATCTGAGGTTCTGTCTTCCAGGTGTTCTATCCTACTGGTTATGCTTTCTATGGAGTTTTAACTTGGTTTATTGTTTACTTCATTTCAAGGATTTCTGGTCTGGTTTTTTTTTTTCAGTATCTATAACTCTTTTGAAATGATCTTTTGCTTCCTGTATTTGTTGCGTTAATGTTGATTGGTGTGATTATTTAATGCCTGCATTTGCTTCTTTCATCTCCTCCTTCAATGCCTGCATTTGTCTTTCATCTCCTCGTTTGCTTCCCTCATTGTTTTAATTATGTACATTCTGAACTCCCTTCTGACATTTCTTCTGCTGTGCCGTCATTGGGTTTTATTGATATAGTATCTAGGTTGTTTGGGACATTGTTCTTCCCTTGTTTTCTCATATTGGTCAGATGTCAGTGGGACTCAGTGATATTGCAGATTTCCTCTATTGGCTTATAGTGTCCCTGTAGATTTCCAGTGTATCACCTACCAGCCTTCAGTAGCCTGAAGTCTTGGAGTAACTTGATAATGCAGTGCTTCCGAAGAACGCTGCCCCTAGCCCGCTACTGGTTCCAGGGAGAACCACCTGGAGAAGTCTCTGGCTGCCCTGCCCTGGTCCCAGAGGCTTCTTGCACGTCGGAGGTCCTCCGCTGGCTTGGGACTTGTCCTGGCTCTGTGTAGAAAGGTTCTCACTGGCGGTCTGCTCTGAGAAAGCTAGCCTAGAAGGGCGCTTCCCGCCGGAGGGAGCTGGGCTGCTTGGGGAAGTCCCTGGCTGCCCTGTCCTGGTCTCTGAAGCAACCTGCAGGGTGCCAGAGGCTGGCTGCCCGCTGGTTCTGTGCAGAAAGGCTCCACTTGGGGCCTGCTCCCCGAAGCTGGAGAATCTGGCCCTGTGAGAGAAGCCCTCCACTGGAGTGCTCAGGGCTGCTTGGAGGGACACGAATCATCTTAATCATGTATAATCTGAAGTCCTTTTCTGACATTTCTTCTAACATACTGTCACTGGATTCTATTAATATAGAATCTAAATTTGTTTGGATCATTTTCTTCCCTTGTTTTTTCATGTTGTTCGTGTATCTTCCCTGCTAGAATTGCAGATCTGGGGTATTGCAGATTTCCCCCTATAGGCTTATAGTGGCCCTATAGGTTTCCAAAACCCTTTCTTTAAGGGGAGATCAATATTAGCAGTGCCCAATGCAGACACTATGCAATCCTAGACCAAATAGCCCCTATGAGGACAATAACAAAATGGTCATAATAAACAGAATGAGTTCAAATATTATGTTCAGTAAAACAAACAGATTTTCAATAAGGTCTGCAGTTTCAAATGGAGGACAAAGAGCATGCAGAGGGATGTAGAATGTGGCTGTTAATGGGATAAGAAAAGAATATACAGAAGTTCTAGATAATAGAAAGGGTGAGAGTGTAATCAAAAGAAATTGGATGTTAGCATGCAAAAAAGGGAGAAAGAGACTCTGAGGGAACAGGTAAACAAAAGGAAAAGAGAGCAAGAAAAGTAAAGAAATAAATACTTAAACTTTTTCAATAAGGAGAAAAAAGAAAATCTACAGTATAACAGTCATATTGTAATGAAACCTCCCAGAGTTCAGTAGCCTGATGCATGAGAGGTACCTGACAATGAGCTTCAAGCCTCCAGCAGGCGTCTCAGGATGGGTTTTGCCCCACCTAAAGATCAGAGCTATGGCTTCCAGAATTATCCAAGATGGCCACTCTGGTTCCAAATGTGTTGGAAGCAAATGGGGAACTGCAGCTCAGGGTGTGGCTGCAGTCAGCAGGAGGTCCTGGAGGCGGGATGCGGTTGGTCAGGCAGGGGTCCTGGAGGTTGGGTGTGTTTGGTGTGGTTGTGGGATCCTGGAGGCCGGTTGCAATCAGTCGGTCTGGAGTCCCCGTGATAGGGCGCAGTTGGTCTGGGGGTCCTGGCGGCAGGGAGCAGTCAGTGGATGTGAGGGCCCCAGAGGCAGGGAGCGATTGGTTAGGCTGAGGGATCCTGGAGATAGGGCTCAGTCAGTCCGGCCAGGGGTCCTACAGGGCCTAGCTGTTGTCTCAAAATGGGCAGCCATGTGTAATCAAACCTGCAGGTACTGTAACAGTGACCTTCCAGGCAACAGCAGGCAGCTGGTGCTCCACTGGTGGTCAGTGATCAGTTTGCTGACTGTTGTGGGACGATCAGGAGGTTAACCTCGTGCATTGGGTGATGGCTAGGTGTAAGGCAGGTGATGGACTTAAATGGACTTTTTGTTTGTTTTTGTTGTGTTCATGGCTCCTTCCATAGGGTCAAGAACATGGAAGAAATACAATAAACAGTTTTTGGAATGAATGAATGAATAAAATACAGGCTAAGTTGCTCCATCTTAATCTACTATCTTCCATTAATCTCTTACCATAAGTCAGTTCCTGGATTAGTTTCCTTTAATTAGCATGGCTGTGGGAGAATGGGATATAAAACAAGTCAGATTTGATGGGGAAAGGAGAATAAGCTTGAAAGCTTACAGAGAAGGCACATGGATTAAGGCACTGAGGGAAAAAATGATCCTGAAAGGAGATTTTAAAGTAAAAATATCAGAAACACTAACTACGGGGGTAGGAACGATAGTAGAATGAATCAGACATTATTACCCTATGTACATACATGATTACATGACCTGTGTAACTCTATACCATGTACAACCAGACGAATGAGAAGTTATACTCCATTTACGTATGATGTGTCAAAAAATGCATTCTATCATCATGTATAAATTAGAACAAATAAAAATATATTAAAAATTTTCAAAATTTAAAAAAAAAACATTAATTACAAACACCAAAAACTAAAAAGAACTCTCAATTCACATTTTGTGTAGTATTTGTAACTTTTTTTTTCACCAATGAAAATACAAAGAACATTTTCCTGAATCAACAACTACTCCTCTCCTCTACAGGGCAATTTTTAAGTAGATGAATATTTCCGTAACATGTGCTGTATTACAATTTATTTAACAAATTCCCTATTGTGGTCATTTAGATTACTCCCAAATTTTCATTATTATAAAGAACACTATGATAAATAATCTCATATTCCAGTTAGCTTTAATGTTTTCCTCACTGCCTTAGAATAAATTTCTTAGATATGAAATTGCTAAGTCAAAAGTTATGAACAATTCAAGGATTTTGAAACCTATAGCTAAATTGCCCTTGGTATAACAGACATTTGTACTGTTACTAACAATGAAGGACCCAGTGCATACTTTACAACTTTACCTGAAACTAATTTTCAATCAGACCTCATTTTAAACTTAATACGATGCTAAGAAGTATGCAAACTGTATGCTAATAACATGAATTGGACTTTCTGACTTGGGCTTTAATTTTTGAGCTGTGAATTCTGGGAAACAAAACAAAATGGAACAACTAACATATCATCTAAAACACACTTAGAGAGTATAACATTTTCTTGAAAGGTTATTTTGACCTTGTTAATACAATTTCAGTTGATTTCTTTTCCCCATCAAATTCAGTTTTCATGCCTGGCATCAGTGGTCTTCCAAAACACCTTCAGTGCTCCTTCTCTGAAAGGTCTGAAGCTTTCTGCTCCACGTGTCCCATGCCAAGTCTTAGAGGCCAAGTCCAGGATCCTGGCTCACCTTCCACACCATGTGACACATTTGGCAACAGTTCACAATACTTAGTACTGACCTTATGTGTCCTGACAAGACTGATTTGTTTAACATTACAGGATCGAAGGGCACTTTGCCAAATTCCCCCTCTAATTATTTAGTTGGTTTGGAGTGAGAGTTCCATACCTATTTTTCCTTATTTAACTCAATTTCTACTTGCCAACTCTATTTCATTTTTTCTTCCCATTACGTACATACTCTTACTTTCATGAATTTCTTACCAGTAACCTGAAATATCTGAGATACCTAACATATAGGTAGCATAGTTTCAGAAGACTTTTTAGAAACCCAATATTATCACTTCTTGGCCTTTTGGCTAAGATCAAGTGTAGAAGAAACACATTAGCAGAATTTATGAGGCAGAATGTGTGTTTTATGTTTTTTTCTTAAAAATAAATGATTTCTAACTCATAGTTTTGCTACTTTGTATCTTGCAGTGTTTGTTCTGAGTAAATATGATATAAAAAGCCATTACAAACACTGGAATAAATTTAATAAAGGAAAAACAGAAAAAAAAATCACATGTGGCTGTCATGACACTATTTGGTTAAAAAAAAAAAGTCCTTCAAACGAATCAAAGAGATCTCAAAATTGAGTATTTACTAGTAGTGCCCTAGGTGGGGACCAAATGTTAAGTGGCAACTAAGAAGAAAGGATATGCCCCTGTGGGCATCATTTATTTTATGTCAAATCACTCCCTAAACAGATTTGTTGATTAATCAAAACTTAAGCTAGTAAGAACTTTCTAGTCATTTTGAATACAGCCATAATTTCCAACATGAGAGCCTTCAGTCATTAGGACAGCATTTAGATTAAACTGAATGTTTTTGTCATGTGGTTATTTCTGGAGCTGCAGATGGAGAACACCAAGAGCTTCGTTACCTAGGAAAATCCAGTTGCTTATTCTCACTACTCCTTTAAAAGCTAAGATATTTATGAATAAACAAAGTGAGAGGAAAAGAATAACAAAAATGTTGAAAGGAAAAAAATTAGTCCTAATTTTCGTCTGTGAAGTCTAAATGAGGCATGCCTTAGTAGTAACAAAATAGTAAGTCAGATACAATCTCATACTGAAAAACCTCTAGACAGCGGGGAATGAATTCCCTTCCTCACTAGAAGGGCTTAACCTTGAAACATGCCTGTCTGTCTCTCTCAATAGCCTATTTCCCATAGGCCCCCTCATTGACTAAACTTTGTTTGTTAAGGAAACATGTAGGACAGTCACTTGGTTCCCACTTCCAGTCTCAGAAAGAAACCTCAGTAATCTAAGGAGATTTGTGGTCTTACAACAAACTTTTCTTACACTGTGGCTAAGCCCTTTGCAACCTGCCAAATCATGCAAAAGGATCCAAAGACTGCTAGTTAGTTTCGCTGGACATCAGACACACCACACAAGGGATTGGGGACTAAGCGGGGAGGCAGTCAAGGAACGAACACACACACACACAAACACACACACTCACACAAACACACACACGCACACACACACACAGAGTACAAACATACACAGTTAATTCAGATGAAACTACATTACCAATGCTTCAAAAACAATGTTCAAATACCTCTTTAATTAAATGATTATAGCTCACTCAAACTTTCTCACAAATGCTGTATTCATTATTTTTGTTGAAATCATCTCCAGAACATAAAACTCTCATTACTTTGGAAGCCAGAAAGGAAGCAAATGATAGGAGCAGACTGAATGTATATAAAAGGAAATGGTAGAGACTGTGACAAACTAAAGCTTAAGCCCATCTGGTCAGCCTTCTGAATGACTACTTCAATATCACTAATCAGTCACGTGATGCAGTCAATTCAAAAAGGAACTCAGGCTTAAGGAATTCAGCTTTGTAGAGCAGTATGTATGGTGAGAAATGAGGCAAATATTCTTTGAAATCTGGTAACAGAAGATACATGCTAAATAAGAAAGACAAGCACTAAAAGGCAGCCTGTGCACAGGGTTAAAGAGCACAGACCAGTACTAGGACTCGTGCTACCCGCAGGGATATCTGGTTTCTAATCTATGTAGATATCTTGTTCTTTTTATCTATGTTTATCTATTATGTTTATAATCACCAAAGAGTGTTACATTTAATTAATAAATGTATGTCTTTTTCTAGACATAGTCCCCAATATGAGCACTATAATTAGTAGAAGCAATTATAAGAACTTCAAAGGAGTCATAGGTTTTTAGCAGAGACCTCTCACTAGGGGTCCTCTGTCCTTTGATGGTAAGGTGTGTTATTCTTTATTTGTGCTTCTACCTGTTTTCATACTGATCCATAGTCATGAACTTCTACCTTTGCTATATTTCTCAATACATATATAAACATCAGGTTCCTTTAAGTTGAATAGATACACACAGAAAAATTACCCATAACTGCACTGCCTGGAGTTGACAACAAAAATGAAATAAAATATCATCACAAGATTGCAACTAGTAAAATCAATATTCTAAGAATTCTATAGGACAAAACCTTGGTTCCATTAACAACTAATGTACAAAGAAAAAAACAGAGGGAAAATTCACATGTTAAAATGAATTTAGACATTTCCATAAAATGTAACATATACTCTTATTTGAATCTTAATTCACAGACAGTGTTGAGAGAGACAAAGAAAAGAAATTTAAATGCTATTCAGGATATTTGATAGTAAGGAATTATTCTTAACATTCTATATGCTAACAGTATTGTGGTTGTGTATTTAAAGAGTCCTTATTTTTTAGAGATATAGTCTGAAAATATTTTAAAATAAAATAATATGACATTTTGGATTTCCTTCAAAATTATCATGAGTTAAGGAGCACAGAATGGTACAGAAAAAAGTTGATAGCTATTGAAGCTGCATGAGGGGCACATGAGAATTCATCATACTATTATCTCTCCTTTATAAATAATGAATACATACACATAAAAAGTTAGAAATTTAAGTGTACAGTATAAAAAACATTAGCATCTCCTCTTATTCCCAAAGGTAGCTCAGAGTGAGTGGTTTCTTCTATATTGTTCTAAAAAATTATTGTATGCATATATCAACAATTCATGAAGAAGGTCACACTATATTTTTCCTAGTCTTTTTAAAAAAATGGTTGGATATTATCCCATTTTTATAAATGTAATTTGTTTAGCCAAGTCCTTTCTGGACCTCATAGTGTATCATGGGTACCTCTTGTCCCCCATTAAACAGTGAATTGACTCAGTGACTTCAAATACTTCTTAATTTCAACTTTCCTTCAAATAGGTTATCATTGGTAACTCTGCAGTGTTTTTGTTTGTTTGTTTTTTAAATAATGAGAAACTAAAATTACTAGAAAAAAAGATATATTTTAGACTTTGAAATATCATATAAGACCTTACAGGAACAGGGGGAATAATATTGGAAGATACTTCCTGAATCAGGTCCACAAACCCCACCCATATGCTTCTTAGGTCCCTTCCCAGAGGTCTTCTGATCTCCTAGCAAGTCGGGGCTGTAAAAGCAATTGAAGTAGGAATTTAATACAAGAGTGGCAGCTCCTGTAGTGCAGAAGAAATTTGAATTTTTCTGCAGCAGTAATTTGATGAAGAAAAACAAAACAAAACAAACAAAAACCCAGAAGAACTAAAGGTAGCCAACATACATTTTTCTCAGTTTCTCAAATACAAATTCAGGGGATGCTGTTTATTTGAACAGGGCACTAGCAATGAGGTGAACAGATTCATGAACATGATTTATCAACTCCATATTGTCCCTAGATATTCCCCAGAGAATTAGAAACATAGCAAAATAAATGGTAAAACTATTAAGGGTCTGTGAGTCATTGCCATCTATGAGTACTTTCTTCTTTCAGAGAAAATGATATACTTTTTTCTTCCTAACTATTTGAAATTTTGTAATGAGACTATAAATCTTAACAGAGTAGTTTTAACATATGCTAACATAGCCTATAGGTCTATAGGTCTCTCTAATACAAAATTAAAATAGATGATATATATATATATATACAAACAAAATATATAAAATTATAAAAACTTAAATTCGGGCACAGATAAAATAGCTAACATACAATTTTACAGAACAAACGAAATCAATGCCTTGATTTTTATGGATGATGAACAATCCTAGAAAAACTTTAAAAAATGTCAAACTAACAACAATGGTAACAGTTGTGATAATTAACTGTATTTGTCTACAGTATCAATGAATACACCAAGATGAAATTAAGGAAACAAGTCCATTGACAATAGCATCAAAAATAAATGTAAAAGATGCTAGGTGAGGTGGTTGCCACATGTAATCCCAGTTAACAAGGAGGCTGAGACAAAGAGGGCTGCAAGCTTGAGGCTAGCCTGAGCCTGGGTAACTTAGAGAGAACTTGTCTCAAAATAAAAAATAATAAATGAATAAATAAATAGGGCTTGTGTGTAGCTCAGTGGTAGAGTGACCCTGGGTTCCATCACCAGCACTGAAAAAATAAATTTAAAAAAATTAAAATTCAATGCAATTCCAATTAAAATCCCAATGACGTACCTTACAGAAATAGAGCAAGCAATTATGAAATTCATCTGGAAGAATAAGAAACCCAGAATAGCTAAAGCAATCCTTAGCAGGAAGAGTGAAACAGGGGGTATCGCAATACCAGATCTTCAACTCTACTACAAAGCAATAGTAACAAAAACGGCATGGTATTGGTACCAAAATAGATAGGTAGATCAATGGTACAGAATAGAGGACACGGACACAAACCCAAATAAATACAATTTTCTCATACTAGACAAAGGTGCCAAAAATATGCAATGGAGAAAAGATAGCCTCTTCAACAAATGGTGCTGGGAAAACTGGAAATCCATATGCAACAGAGTGCAACTAAACCCATATCTCTCACCATGCACGAAACTAAACTCAAAATGGATTAAGGACCTCGGAATCAGACCAGAGACCCTGCATCTTATACAAGAAAAAGTAGGTCCAGATCTTCAACATGTCGGCTTAGGACCAGACTTCCTTAACAGGACTCCCATAGCACAAGAAATAAAAGCAAGAATCAATAACTGGGATAGATTCAAACTAAAAAGCTTTCTCTCAGCAAAGGAAACTATCAGCAATGTGAAGAAAGAGCCTACAGAGTGGGAGAAAATCTTTGCCAATCATACTTCAGATAGAGCACTAATCTCCAGAATCTATAAAGAACTCAAAAAACTCTACTCCAAGAATTCAAATAATCCAGTCGACAAATGGGCTAAGGAAATGAATAGACACTTCACAGAAGAAGATCTACAAGCAATCAACAAACATATGGAAAAATGTTCAACATCTCTAGTAATAAGAGAAATGCAAATCAAAACCACCCTAAGATTCCATCTCACCCCAATTAGAATGGCGATTATCAAGAACACAAGCAACAACAGGTGTTGGCGAGGATGTGGGGAGAAAGGTACACTCATACATTGCTGGTGGGGCTGCAAATTAGTACAGCCACTCTGGAAAGCAGTGTGGAGATTCCTTAGAAAACTTGGAATGGACCCTCCATTTGACCCAGCTATCCCACTCCTTGGCCTATACCCAAAGGACTTAAAATCAGCATACTATAGAGATACAGCCACATCAATGTTCATAGCTGCTCAATTCACAATAGCCAGACTGTGGAACCAACCTAGATGCCCTTCAATTGATGAGTGGATAAAGAAACTGTGGTATATATATACAATGGAATATTACTCAGCCATAAAGAATGATAAAATTATGGCATTTGCAGGCAAATGGATGAAATTGGAGAATATCATGCTAAGTGAGATAAGCCAATCTCAAAAAGCCGAAGGACGAATGATATTGCTAATAAGTGGAGGATGACACATAATGGGGGGGAGGGAATGGTTAGTGTTAGGGTTAGAGTTAGGGTTAGGGAGGGGGGCAAGTATGGAGGAAGGAAGTACTGTACAGAGGGAAAAGAGGGATGGGAGGGGTGGTGGGAAAGGAAAAAATAACAGAATGAATCAAACAACATTGTTCTATGTAATTTTATGATTACACAAATGGTATGCCTTTACACCATGTACAAACAGAGAAACAACATGTATCCCATTTGTTTACAATAAAAAAAAAACAATTGGAAGCAAACTAAAGGGTAAGAATAATACTTTTAAAACTACACAAATGAATTGACAGAAATTAAAGAACACTTAAATAATAAACAGTAGCAAGACTTCCCATATTCATGAACTGAAAGACTTAATCTTGTAGGATAATAATACTCCCCAAATTGATCTACAGGTTGCAAACTTTAGCAAAATTCCAGCTGAATGGGATTGAAATTGGTTTCCTGATCCTTTTTTATATGGAAATTTATGGGATCCAGAATAGCCCAAACGGTCTTTAAAAAAAAAAAAAAGTTAGACCATTCATATTTCCTGGTTTCAAAACTTACTACAATAGCAATGAAGACTGTATAGTACAGGTAAAAAGATAGGCAAATACATTATGAAATAGAATTAAGGGTCCTGAAATAAAGCCTCACATTAAAGGCCAACTGAGGTTGATAGGTGGGTCAAGAGAATTCAATGGGGGAAAAGATGAGTTTTTTCAACAAATCGTACTGTGACAACTGGATATCCACAAACAAATGAAGTTGGATCCCTACCCTACCTCATACCATATTAAAAAATTAACTCAAAATTGATCAAAGACCTTCAAAGAGACCTAAAACCATGAAACTCCTAGAATAAAATACAGGCATAATTTTTCATGACCTTGATTAGACAATGGTTTCTTAATGTGACACCAAGAATACAAGCAATGAAAGAAAAAGATAAATAATCTAAGTGTCATTACATGTAATATTATGAAAAAAAAATAAACAACAAAACCAGGTAATAACAAGCATTGACAAAAATGTGGAGAAAAGGGAACCCACATATACTGCCAGGTAGAAATACAAAATGGTACAGCTGCTTTGAAAAACTGTCCAGCAGTTCCTCAAATAGTTCATTACACTCTTAGTTCAGGCTGCTATAACAAAACATCAGGTACTAGGTGGCTTATAAACAGAAATTTATTTCTCACAGTTCTGAAGGCTGGAAGTCTGAGATTAGAGTGCCTGCATGGTTGGCTCTGATAAGGGAACTCTTCTGGGCTGTGGACTGCTGTTTTCTTCTAGAATCCTCACATTGCAAAACTCCCATAGGGCACTAATCCCATTCATTAGAGTTCCACCTTCATCACACAGCAGGTTAGGATTTTCAACATATTAATTTTTTTGGGGGGGTACACAATATCAATACATTGCTGTCACCATATGTGATATGGTATTAGTTTGGGGGATTTGTTCATGGCTCTTGGTTCCTAAGTCCTTCCCCAAGGCATAATATAGAAACTTGACTTTGACTTCCCCAAGGCAGGTCATAGAAACTCTCATTTCCTTCTTTTCTGTCTTAGAGTTGGTCTTAACGAATTCTTTGATCTTGCCAGAAGGTAGATCGTAAGAAACTATTTCAGAAGGGATTCTGCCCCACACCCAGGAGTAAGGAATGCTGTACAGACAGGCCAAAAAGAATATGAACAGGCAGGTCTTGCTGGGGTTTCCCACTGTCTGCTAGCACTAAATACTAATCTTTATGTCCAAACACATTTCCATGTTAGTTGTTTCATGCTTCAATCATGCCTATGAAATCCCTATAAAAACCAAAGAACAGAATTGAGAGTTTCTGGATAGCTTGAACAAATGGAGGTTCCTGGAGGGTATTGCAACCAGACAGGCATGGAAACTCCAACGCCTTTTTCTACATGTCTCTCCTTATACATCTCTTCATCTATGTCCTTTGTAATATCCTTTATAATATGACAGTAAACATAGGGTTCCCTGAGTCCTGTGAGTTCTTAAGCAAATTATTTAAACCTGAGGATAGACGTGTGAGAACTCTGATTTTTAGCACAGATAAAACAATCTGAGGGGAGCAGTTGTGAGTACCTGTGGGTTCCTGATACTGTCTCCAGGTAGACAGTGGGAAAAATTACTGCACATTTTGGGATCATAGAAGGGGTCAATGTTGTAAGTATAATAGGAGAACACAGAATTTGAGTCAGAGTTTGCTTTTTCTATTCAGACATATGACTCACAGATTTCACTGAAAGATATGTACTCAAGAGAAATGAAAGCATCCAAACAAATCTTACACATGAATGTTCACAGCATTATTGTAATAGCCAAGAAATGGAAACAATCCAAATGTTCATTAACTGGAAACCACGGATAAAGAAAACTGTGGCTACCCATGTAGTGGAATACTACTTGTCCAATTTAAAAAAAGAAATCCTGGGCTCATTACGCAGTTAATTTCTAGACCTTGAAAACTAGTAATCTCCTTTCTGACTCTATAGATTGACCTATTCTGGACATTTCAGGTAAAGGGAATCATACAATATGTATCCTTTTGTGTTTGGCTTCTTTCAGGCTTCATAATGTTTTCAAGGTTCATCCATGTTGCAACAATCAGTACTTCATTCCTTCTTAAAGCTGAACATAACTGAAATCAACTGTAGAGATATAACTTTATTGATTAAGTATTTAAATATTAGATATAGTATTATTAATGACATGGATATTTCTCCTGACCTGTAGGTTTGCTGTTTTCTTAAAATATTACAAGGACTTTAAATATCCTCATGAACCAAAGGACAGTGCTACAGTTTGGAAATGGAATGTCCTCCAAAGGCCCACCTGTTAAAGGCTTGGTCCCCAGTCTGTGGCACTACTGGGAGGTGGTAGAAGCTTCAGGAAGTAAGGGCCCAGTAAGAGGAAGTAGGTGCTTGGAGGCATGTCCGAGGAAACTTCCAGCCTTTTCCTGTTCTCTCTCATTCCAGTCATGAGGTGAACAGCACCTCTACCATGAGCACCTGGCATAAGGTACTGCCTCACTACAGGCCCAGAAAGCAACCAGGCTAACTGACCATGGACTCAAACCTGTAAAACTGTGAACCAAAATAAACCTTTCCTCTTTTCATGTTGATTAACTCAGGTATTTATTACAGGAATGAAAACCTGACTAATACAAATAGAGACTTGGAAAAAGGAAAATGGGGGCATTTACTCAAAGAGAAATGACCAAATGACCAAAGTGATTTTTTGGGGGGCGGGGGAGAAAGAATTTTGGTTCTTCATGAAAAAAAAAAAAAAAAAAGGAAGAAAGAAAGAAAAAGGAGAAAATGAGGACATTTTAAAGATCTGTTCATTCACTAATCTGATAGTCATTTAACTTACACTATGCATGCAACTAGGAAGTGGGGAAAAATAATACAGAAGACATGGATCCTATCTTTGAGGTCTTGGTAGAAAACATGAGTAGTATAAGGTAATTAATCATGAACTATCACAGAGGCATGTACAAAAGTGCTCAGGGATGTGATTAGAGGAACGGATTAGTTCTGTATGAAGGGAATGTTAAGGTTTCCCAGAAGGTAGCAATTAACAAGTCTGAGTAGACTCTTAGTAGACAGACAACTGCACTCACAGGTATAAAAGAATGAAAAAAGACAAGTTGTGGAATGAAGTCTCTGTTGAGGATTAGTACATTAGATTGTGTGCCTTGGATCTTGCCTTTATCCTGAGCCCACAGTAAGCAGAAAAATTTCAACCATCATTGAGAATATTGTGTTAACTGTATCACATTTGGAGAGAACTTCCTAATAATAGCAACAATGAAAACAATCACAAAACTAATACAGACAATAAAAACAAAAAGAGAGCAAGAACTTTCTGATACTTCACAGCAAAATCAGATTGGAGAAATACACTTCCATTTGGCTGACGACAAGTGGAAAAGTCCCATTTCATTCTAAATTCCAGAAACAGAGGTGTTGTGTATAATATGCTATCTAATTCCTTTCGCCAAGCCTAAAATTGGCTAGTTACAGCAGCATGTGAACAAATGGCAATGAGATATAACCAACTGGAAGAAACTGAAGTGTCTGTTTCTTCTAACAGTGTCCTGAACTCTGCCAAGAAGACAATCCAATCTGCTCCTTTTTATCTTTGAAAAGAGCTATGCAGTTAACCTTTCTTAGAGAATACTGCTGTCTTTGGGTGTCCTTTGAGTATGGCCCCAAACTTGTTGGGCAACGCTTAGGAAAAAAAATAACACGAGTTCTATATTGATGTTTCCATCAATATAGATGGGCATAAATAAGCTTGATGTCTGCTGCCTTCCATGAGGGTTATTAAAGAAAAATATAGATAACTAGTAGGGCAAAGAATTTGAGATCCATAGAGTAAAAGTGAAACGCAAGGCCAAAAAAAATGTTTTACTACATATGCAGATAACACTGGTAATAACAGAGTGTTACATTTTTATCAATTCAGGGGCTAACTACTAATTCTTTCCAGATTACCTTTAAAAACTATTTCCTTGAAAAATGGCAAGTGATACTAGATACAATAATAAACATCTACCATCTCAGTACCAAACTGAGGACGTGTATTTGTTTACTTTGAAAGCTCTTAATGATAAGAAGGTGTAATAGAGAAATGAAACCTTCACTTCTAAAACCTCCTAGAACCCTGTTTTTGTTGCATCAGTCTTGCCAAGAGAATTCTGAATGTGTTTGCACTCTATCAGTCGACAGTGTGAGTCAGTCTGTCTCAAACCGGTTTTCTAACCAGAAAACTGAGAAGCTTGATGACACATTAGGTAAACATGCTCACTGGATGAAGTTATTTAAATTTTTATAGCTCTTTAATCCTCTCTAAGCCTTTGAAATCCATACAGGTTTTTAGACTAGATTCCAGTTCATATGCGTCAAAGAGTAGAAATTATATGTAAACCAACTCTATTGAGAATTCCACGGATTCTGGATAACTATTATCTAATACTTGAAAGAGCAATAAGGGAAACTAAAACTAAAGTCTTCAACTATTAACTAATCAGTCTTATTCTTAAAATTTTGGCTATATGCTTCTCACCCAAAGAACAGAAATTTCTCCTTCATTTGGGTCAAATGACATCTCTTGTTGACAATGATAAATGAACTCTATGTGTGAAGGGTTCAGTCAAGTGAAAGAACAGGAAAGGGGCCACAGACCATGACTCTCATCACCTACTCTCTAGGCAATCTGAGAATTCAATAAGTAGCTGAATGCAAATGAAACAATGTGGCAATATATACACTAAAGTTATCTAAATTAACTAGAACTGATAGTAGCTGTAAGAATTAACTCAAATTCGCAGTGTAATGGACTATTAACCCACACAGATGAAAGGCATGACACATGGATTGAAAGGTTAAAGATTTCTTTTTTAAGATACTATCCATCAGTCGGATTATTACTTCTTTATGCAAAGAGGACTCTCTGGTGAATCTGTCCATTCTCTTACCCTGGAGAATTTCTGCTTCACCTAAAAGAAACCTTGCCCCTGCTGTGAATAAATATTTCTGTTCCAAAATTTGACTTTCATTATTCATTGTTACCCTTGGAAGTAAATATGGCACAAGTGAGTGGCTCTAAAATATTTTTGGAACCATGACTCTTTACCCCCATGCCCTTCCTTCTGCCCTAAGGGTTTCACCTCACTCCTCCATGAATCTATAATACACACACAAATCAAAAGTCAGGTTTGTTTTGTAGTTGGCACCACCGAATAAATCCTAATTTAGAATTCCTCCACTCCATTCTGTGCTTGATGTTGATTAAGACAAGGAATTAATTTTATGAGAAACCAGAACTAAGTGGCTTCTGTATTTCTTTCACTTGGGGCCTCAATTCCCAAATTATGACCTTTTAGCAACCTACTTGTTTCAGAAATGCTGTCTTCAAACATTTGGTTCTTAAATTTTCTAGGTATTTCCTTAAAATAGTCTACACACACAAACACACACACACACACACACACACACACACACAAACAGTTCTCCAATTTTTTTTTTTTTTTTAAGTATGGAGTGGCTAGTAAAATATTCATGAAGAGTAACTGGGATCAGAGTAATCTTACATAGAACTTTAAACACTTGAGGCTAATTAAGAACCTCATTAAGAGAAAAACCACACACATATACACCCAAGACACATGCTTTTGGGGGGTAGAAATGGTAGATTCTAATTTGTAAATTCTACAAAAACACCACAAAGAAAGACCCCTTATAAAGAACTTGATAATTACATTTAATTGAATGTTTAACATCAAACACTATGTTAGTGTCTGACATGGATTACTTCATTTAATCTTCAAAGTAAGCTTTTAAAGTAGGTACTATTATGTCCACATAATATTCAAATAATTATACTGAAACTCAAAGACACCAAATAACTTTCCCAAGGTCAAACTACTAGTAACTGTGGAGGAAAATTAGAACTCAGGTCTACCTGACCCCCAAATCTGAGCTTTTAACCCTTCTCTGCCAGGTGTCCTCAAACCTAAGTGACCACCATAATTTGCCAAGGGAAATATTTAAAAGTGCAGATTCCTAGGGTCAATTTTAAACATACTGAATCAGATCTCCAGTTGTGGCATTTGAAGGTAGGAACACAGTGGCATCTCAAATATGATTCAAATGTTCTTTTAAGATGCCAAGAGAACACGAGTAAACCAGTTGTCACATAGTTGTCTAAGTTAAATCATCTGCCCCGAATAGAAAATAGCAGCTCCTGTTCCACATCAACCTCTTCTTACCATATAGCAGTCAAAAAGGTCTTGTTTGCTGAAAAGTCAAATGAGGTCATGGTCACACCACGTCAGCAATTAGTACCAATACAGTCAGCTGTAAGGGCTGCATTATGGAAGATGAAAGTGATACAGCACAACAAATTTGCTGATTCAGAACTGCTGAATCAGAACCTCACCGGTGGAGAAAGCATAGAACCAAAGTGGATAGAGCTTAAATTCTCTGCTGTACTTGCATGACCAGCTCAACATTTGTTAATGAATGATATAAAGTTTCTGCTCCTGAAAAATTCACATATTGTCCAGTTCATTTATTCATTCATTACAAAATTCTTACTGAGTACCTCCCATGTGCAAGGCACTAGACCACACACAGGATCCCTGCCCTCAAAAGCAGAAAAGTAATCAGGTGGTGGAAAACAAAGTCATCACTATGGAGATCAGGCAGGGCTCCGTGGAAAAAGCAGCATTTGAGCTGTACCTTCAAAGATGGGAACAAGTTCAGACAGGCAGAATAAAGAGAGAGGAAAACAGAAAGCATTATAGGTGGACTTGATAGCATAAGGGAAGAAAATTAAGACAAAAGCAAAATCAAACTCAGGAAGTAGAGGGAGTTTGCTTTTGGTTAAGTACAGGTAATGTGGAAAAATAGCAGAAGTTATGGTTTCAATGTTAGGTTCAGAGAACAGAAGGGCTGTGGGTGTCAAATTAAAGGGCTAGTAGGCAGTTAAGATACATTTCGGTGGTGCAAAGATAATGTGACAAAGTAATAAGAGCACAAGATGTCAGAAGATCTAAGTTGAAGGAAAGCTTCCACTATTTACTATCTGTGCCTACATATTTGTTAAAGAAAAGTCCAAGGACTGAAACAAAGAGTTCCTGAAATGGGCTTATTTAGCTTTGAATACATTCTAATTAGATAAATAAGTTTTAAATGACCTAAACTTATTCAAATACACTAAAATACTATTTAAATAAACTTAAAGGAGTTCTTCATGAGATCATTCACAGTTGTCTTCACCTACTTGACCAATGCTGAAGCTCTACCATTATCTCTGTTACAGTGCCTCCCTGGGTGAGGCAAGGAGGCTGAGGGGAAAGGGCAAAGTGCATAAAAGGTGTCTTGCTTTCAAGTTGGAGATGATTATCTCTTCTCCTCATATTTCACTGATCTAATCTAAACTCACATAGCTACTTCTCATATAGGAAAAGCTAGAAATGTCCGGCTGGGCAGCCATATGCCCAGGAGGAGTGGGGACAACTGATGTTTTAAGGATAACGTAATCTGTTACCGTCTTAATGCAAACCACTCAACCTTTCTGTGCCTCAATCTTATCTTTAAGATCTTGAGGAAGGTTAAGATGTCTTGAAAAGGACACAAAAACCACATAAGACTGAAAACATGGACTTTATTAAAATTAATAAGTTCTATTAATCAAAATGCAACAACAGGATGAAAAAATGAGCCATGGATCTGGGAAGATATCTGTAGAGATACAGTGAACCGAAGACTCACATTCAGAATAAAGAATTTTTCTTTCTGCAGATAACAATAACAAGACCCATGACCCAATGTTAAAACAGCAAAGACTTGAACAGGCACTTCATGAAAGAGGATATCCAAATTAAGCATGTGAAAAGGGATTGAGCATTATCAATCATCACAGAAATGTAAATTAAAACTACAGTGAGATACCACTACAGTCCTACTAGAAAAGTCAAATCTGGAGGACATTACTACATGTAGAAGAGGAAGTGGAATGATTAGAACTTGTGTACATTTCTGAGAGCAATGTAATTCCCATTTATAGGAGTGACATTTCCATTAATATAAGGCTCTACTGACATTAAATCCAAAATAGACAAATTAATGTATAGTAACAGAGGTTAAAGTTGTGGTTACCTATCTCCCAGAAGGAAAGTGGATATCAACTGGAAGCTGTCATAAAGGGCCTGCTGCAGAGCTGGAAATGTTTCTATTGTCAATCTGCATAAAAGTTATAAATGTGGTATTCAGATATAAAAATCCATGTCAGTACTAAATATAAATTACACCTCAATAAAAGAGAACAATCAAGAAATACCGATTATGTTGGAAGTTGTGGAGTGGGGTATGTTACATATTCTGAAGATGGAAGAAACAGAAGTAACTGGACTCAGCAACTGTTGTGCGCACTGGGGACAAGACTGGTCCTAAGGACAGAAAGTTGGAAAGTAGGAAAAGCAAAGGAGTGTGGCTCTAGACTGGTCTGCTTGAGGAACTGGGGGGACACATCTAGGAGTAAGAATGCATGACAGAACACAGGCAAACAGTGGTTAAAGATAAAGGTTTGGGAGTTTCAGCATAGAGGGGGAAGAGGAAACAGTAGTAGATGAGATTATCAAGAGGTAAGTAAAATAGAAAGCAAAGAGCTGGATATGGTCCTGGCAAATGCTTACATCCGGAGGGTCTGAACTGGAGGATAAGCTATCAAGGAGGGTAGAAAAGAAGAGGTCTAAGAATCTGGAGAGACCAGTGTTTGGGAAGCCAAGGGAGAATCTAAAGGAGTGGGCAGGCAGCCAACTATGTTAGTTGGTAAGGAGAAAGAGCACAGGATAAAGCCAGAGTGAAGCTTGTTGGATCTAATGGTGACGTCACCATTCACCTGAGAACAGTTTCATCAGAATGGCAGGCACTGACACTAGACTTCAACCCAGAGAGGGTGGTGAGGATGTGGATAGAGAATGTGGTCATGCTCTTTTGAGAAGTCTGTCAGGATCTGGAAGAAGAGAGAGAGGCTGGTCACTTGTAGGAACAGTGAGATTGAGGGAGAAGAGCCAACTGAGACTGAAGATGCTGGAACAAGACAAGACAAATAGAGCCAAGTTCTGGAGAAGACAAGAGGTGTGTGGGAGGCAAGGAGGAAGTAGTCGCCACAGACAGCATTAAAACAAGAGAGTTAAAACCAGCATGGATCTAAAGTTGACTGAGAAGCAATAACCAGTCAAAAAGAAAATTTCTTAAAGAACACAAAAACCAAAAAAAAAAAAAAGTAAGAAAACCTAAGTCTACTAGGTTTAGAATAAGAAGATGTCAAACTAGCAAAAATTACTTATTGGAAGACTTTTTTAGCTCCTACTAATGGAATGCCCTATTTAAAGGAGCACATTAAATACAATCTTAAAAGGCCCTATTTTAGTTTGGTCATTCAAAAAATACCAGTGCTAATAACATTGCCTTGATGAAAACCAAATATATTTTTACTAGGCAGGATCCACTACTTCAGCTGGTTATAAATATTTGATCGGACAGCAAGTTTTCTCTCCCATACTGAAAGATCTATTCCAAGATTAGGAACAAAAACACCAGCAAATGATGGAAATAACAAACATAAGCACCTCTAATGGCAAAACAGTCTGGGTGTATGGCCCCAATAGCCCTTTGTTTATACTGAGAATAAAACCACACACTTATCATTAAAAGCAACAATAACAAAAACATTCACATTCACTGCTGCCAGAAATGTACGTAAAGTGCTTGTCTGAAAGCCTGGCAGCACAAAGCAGGTAAGCAGAATATGGCACAATTAGATTCTGAAGTAGTAGCATTTGCTTGGAAAAACAAGATGCATATCTCAATAGTTAGTTTCCTGGCCAAAGATCTTGCTTAACTCAATTAGCTTGGGCTTGTTTCTATTACTTGAAGTAACACTTTTCTATTACCAAATGAAGAATTTTCATTTAAGACAAATTAGTACAAGTAAATGAAGCAGCAGAGGATGATAGCCTTATCATTTTTTTCAGCTTGAGAAACAAAAAAGGAGCAGTATGTAGTTTTTTGTACAAAGCATCTTAGTGAAAACAGAAACACTTTTGGGGTTAAGTCACTGATCCAACCAACCAGGGTCTCATTTTCCATAGTGACTTGAAAGGATGCTGTGGGTAGGAGACTGTAAAGATGCAAGCACGTTTTGGACTCATTCACAAATCAAAATTCTTCTATTTATTTTCAGCCCATCCAACCAGTATGGCTAGTGCTTTATAAAATATACTCATGTGTGTTCATGCACACTCTCATATGCATACACACATGAATGCATACACAATGCTTACTGTATGCCAACTACGGTTTTAAGTGCTTTTCTTAGCAACCCTATTAGCAATTTTTATTAGCAATGTTTTTAAGATAAAGAAACTGCGGCCTGAAAAGATAACAAATTTGCTTAGGGTAACAGGGCTCAAAATGGGTAGCGAGGGGATTGAACCCAGCAGTATGACCATTTGTTCATAGGTTTAATCATGAGGCAATATTGCACTCTGAGTAAAAGTACTTCGTTCAAGCCTCTGATTCTAAGTTCTAAGTTCTAGGTATGAGTGAACCATGAACTAGTGTGTGTTCGCTTGCCACAATACTTGCGATTCTACAGATTTTAATCAGACCCATTTCCACTTTCATCTAAATCTGCCACAGATAACTTCACATGGAAGCCACTTCTTTCCATTCTGTTTGCATTGTGTGAACCTCCAAGCACCATTAATCTTCTTCCAGGACAGATAAACTAGAATGGAAGAAAACATAACAAGGGGATATGATCTATTTTGAATCACAGGCTCGTGATTTGGTGTGAATCTCTTCCCTGCAAGCATTTTGTTGACTCATTAACCCTTTTCAATGTCCAGTTTCTCCTGGTAACAAATTATTGTAATCCAAGCTTTCTTCTCTGGATCAAAATGGTAATTTTCAGATATAGTTTTAATTACTACCATTTTTCAACCTACAATAGGCTGAAAATTAAATACCTCTATGGATCAGGATAACTTCCTTAGGAATGAAAGCCACATGATTACCCAAAGGTATATCATTTTGTCTACCTTTTCCGCGTTCTCTCATGGAAATGCAGCTGATGCTTATAAAAATGAGCAAATGAGTATGAGGAGAATATCTGTTCAAATCAATTCAACAAATTTCTATTAAGAATCTACTTTTTCCTGTGTACTGGTTATGATATAGTAACCCTACACTTTTGATATCGGGAGACCATGCCACCAAATTCCTACTAAAAAAAATGTACAAAAAGGTTATATGCCATTGACAATGTCTTGGATACTAACATTAAGAGTCAATTACACTGATAAATGTGTCTTTTTAGGGCTAGGTTGTGGCTCAGTGGTAGAGTGCTTGCCTAGCGTGTTTGAGACACTAGGTTCAATCCTTAGTACCATATAAAAATAAATAAAGGTATTGTGTTCATCTGTAACTAAAAAAAAAACATTTTTTAAATGTATCTTTTTAAATGTCTAACCTAACATCAGAAATATCCCCATTACTTAGGTCATTGAACTCAAGTCAATCATTTAAATATTTTATTCCTAAAAAAATTTTTTAAAAAACTGGTTGGCAGATTGATTCTTGTAAGACCTCATTTAGCACTGGCAGACAGATCAAAGGAAGTTAGTGAAAAAGACAATCTGTGTTTTCTTGTTTACTGATATATTTACTATTAGAAGCACATACTTTGTGTATCTACTACATGTAAAATATTATGCTAAACTCTGCTGGGGACAAGATATGTGGTATTTCTTAAATAGAAACAAACATGTATCTGGGGGGGGAGAGGGAGAGAGAGAGAGAGAGAAGAGAGAGAGAGAGAGAAAAAGAGAGAGAGAGAGACACACACACACACACACACACACACACACACACACACACAGACTGTTCTTTAAGCTTTTCGGAATCCCTGCTATTTGTCAACAAAATACTATAGAGAAAAATACCTTATCCATTAGGTACATCCTGTCCAGCGTTTAACAAAGAAAAAAAAATCACTTGGCTGAGAGTCTAGTTACACAAATTGTTTATGTAAAGAAACGGAACTTTGTTTGACTATTGAGCTTCAGAATACACATTGCTGATATTCAAGCAGCATAAACTGAACAGTTACCACTGTCAGTGTAAATCGCAGGTTTTGATGTATGGTGAGCTTTCCCAGTGAACATTTGGCTAATAGCCAAACAAAAGAACATAATTTAAAACACTCAATCAGTTTCATTCTGAGGCATTTTGTTTAGTGTTTAATAGCTTCTCCAGGGACAGGAAAATTACAAAAGCGCATTGTTTTGACATGAGCTAAATGAGTCATCGCTCCTCACTACATTTTTGAGGATTTGGCATTAATCTTCTGAGACAATAAACCATAAACATTTGAAATAAACATCAATTTTCCTAAACAGTTTAGTAAAATCAGGCTACTCTTCTCACTGGAGCACCAAGAAGGTATCCCTAAAGGAAGACACTATCCATTCCAACTTGTAGACATTTTATTTTTCTAAACAACACCTTACTGAACATTTCTGATGACCATCTAATGCCCAATTCTTAAAGCATGCTAAAGTTTACCTGATGATTTGTTTTTAAAATTTAAGTAAATATTATATACAGTTCAATCCTTTGGTAAATTAGAAACCCAATGTCATTCATTATTTCTACCCAGTATGCTGTGTATACCTTCATAGTTCTCAACAAAAAGTAGGCAACTTAGCTTGAGTTTCACCTCCTGAAAGTGCCAGCTTACTACCTCCATGCCCACCCCTTCAGGCATGCTCTAGAGCCGACCAAGGGCAATTTCATTTTCCTTTAGACCAGTGGTTGTAAAACTTAGCTGCGTATTAGAATCGTCAGAGGAACCTTTAAAGATCCTGATGCCCAGGGCTCACCAATCAAGTTGGAATCTCTGAGGCTTAAGTATCCATAGTAACAAAGCTCCCAAGGTTAATTGCTGTATGTGGCACAATTTGAGTAATGGTGATTGTGTGTGTTTATGGAAGTTCTGATGAGCATCTGCATCAAGTTGGGGAGAAAAAACCTGGCCTAACGAAGTGTTATGAATTCATGGCTTAATTATAATATAGAGTTAAAAGTATGGCTTCTGGAGTCAAACTTCCTGGGGTTAAATCCTGGTTCCTTATGACTGCTCAGATACTAAGTTTATCTAGTTAATAGGGATAATAATAGCACTTACCTATAGGTTGCTATAAAGATTAAATAAATGGGGCTGGGGTTGTGGCTCAGTGGTATAGAGCTTGCCTGGCATGTGTAAGGCACTGGTTCAATCCTCAGCACCACATATAAATAAATAAAAGAAAGGTATTATGTCCATCTACAACTAAAAATATTAAAATTTTTTTAAATTAAATGAATGACTATCACTATAAAGTGTGAAAATAGTGTTTCATATAGCAAGATGTAGTCTATGTTACTTATTACTATCCTCATCATCACCATTTTTATTATTCATACCTCATTAATATAGATGAGAATTGAATGTACTGTCTCAAACTGAGGACAGTTGAATTGTTTGGTTTCCAGAATTTAGTTATTATGAATTTTAAGAATGACATAACCATTAAAACGTGGTGGTGCTCAGTAATGTTTGAAACACCATTGTAGATATAATACATAACTTTTCAAAAAGCTTTTATGTGCTGTTCTATTTATTTCATCCTAAAATCCTGACAAGGTAGTTTTGACCTTAGGATATAGGTTTTCACAGATCCAATACAACCAGAACACCACAGACAGCATCTTAGGAAGATATAGTAACAGCTAACGAGTTGAATATTTACTATGTGTTTATACTACTCAAAGTACTTTTATCTGCTATTACTCATTAAATACTTATAATCATTCTATGAGGAAGGTACTCTTAGGATTCCCTGTTTATAGATGAGGAAATGGAGAACAGAGAGATTATGTAACTGATAGGTAGAAAATTTAAGATGTAAACACGGGGGGTTTGGATCATCACCCCAGGAGTTAATGTGCATTAAGGACAGATACCCTGAAAGTGGAGCAGAGTTGGGTTACAAGCAAGGAGATGGAGTTCAAATTGTCCATCATAACAGTTTCAGGAACAGTATACATTATGTGTGAGTCCTCAAACTTTGTCTTAGAGATGGTTTGTTGAAGGATGCAATAGGGGTTAGGAAACTGCTACGAAAAAATCAAAGCAATAATAGGAATCACACAACTATTATAGGAATTCCATAAAACATAAGACCTTTATGTACAAAAATTATTAAAATATGTAATCAATATAATTAGTGGAAAACCTCTTTAAAGGAATTAGGTAGAAAATTTCCAATATGATCTTAAAACACATGATTTCAACTTTTAATTCTAGTGCATTTAGTAATGTTCATTAAAGTTGAAAGGATGCATTACAAAAAGAAATAACCAAAACACCCATGAAAAGTAAAAACTTGGTATTGGAAACTAAAAATCTGCTTTTGAAAATTATAGTTAAATGTTCTATTCAGTATAAAATTGAGCTGACTATATAATGCAAACTAAAGATCAAAAAAACAAATTATTTTCTTTTAAAAGATATTTTGATGAAAAGAAATAAGTTCCCAGTTTAAGCCTCCAAACACACACACACACACACACACACACACACACACACGTCCCTTTCTAATATTAACAAAGCATATTCACCATAGCTCTCTTTAAGGCCCCAACGCTCTAAGTAAAAGAATGTTTATTTTTTTCAGTGTTATGGTTCAGGCTTTCTGAGATGCTGTGAAAGAGCAGTAAGAATCTGATTGGAATTAATAATTAGCTAGTGGGTTGGGGAGATAGCTCAGTGGTATGTATGATGCCCTGGGTTCAATCCCTATCACCACATAAAAAATAAACAAGAACAGCAATAAAATGATTAAAAAAATAATTAGCCAGTAAGAGGGCAGCTTGAAATGCACCTAAACTTTTATGAGAGTTTTGGATTCAGTGTTCATAGAATATATCTCATTTAACATACTTCTTCTGATACCTTTGTGTGACAGTTCAAATTACAGTAAAACAAAAGAAAGCAAAATGGAAGTACTAGGATGATGTGAAAAAATGCAGAAAAAATTAATGTAGCTTATCTTCTCAGGTTTCTATTTATAACAGAAGAGATGGGCTAGGATGATGCTGGACATAAAGAATCAAGGAGGGGCTCGGGTTGTGGCTCAGTGGCAGAGTGCTTGCCTAGAATGTGTGAGGCTCTGGGTTTAATCCTCAGCACCACGAAAAAATAAAATAAAGATATTGTGTTCACCTATAACTAAAACAAATATTTTAAAAAAATCAAGGAAAATCAGCCCTCCAAAAACCATGTAATTTTATGTAGTACAGTTTGAAATTTTTTGTTCCCCATACCTACAACATACCAAACTAAATAATGTTATATACAATGTAGAAATGCATTTATTTTCCCTAAAACTTTTAAAGATGTCAAAATATTCAAGGAAAAAGAACTAAAAAATAATGAGTCATATCTAAAACTCTTAAGTAAGTGACTAAATTTAAAAGTCTTGAGTTGTTCCTTCTCTTTTTGAGTATAGGAGTACGATAACTTAGATAAATCTACTTAGAAATAAATTTTGACAATAAGAAACAAAAAATCATAATTTTAAATATTAATATAATATGAGGCATCAACATTAGAAATAGTTATTGTATTATAGCCAGTCTTCCTTCACGGTGATTAGGAAAATGGCAAACTTCATTTAAACACAAGTACAGGACAGTTTCACAGTTGTCGCCCAGCTTTGACATACTATAGGAGATTTTTTGTAGTGAGTTCTCTTACAAGAACCCCCCTACATTCCCTAAGACATATCTTGGATATTCCCTTTTAAATCAAGATGAAATAAAGGAAGTGATATGACAGGAAATGAAAAAGTAACCAGTTCAGAACCTCTTGGCTTCTCCTTTAGTCTCAGAAACAAGTTTTTCTCCTTTCACAGTTCCAGATTTTCCCTCAAATACAACACATCACATCACCTTAGTACTCCCATAACAAATCCCATTTGCTTAGCAATGGCAATCAATCCTTACCATACAGACTACTCAAGATATAAAAAAGAACTAGAACAGAAATTCAAAATTTGGTGTCAGGTAAATTAGTTGAGATATATAAAGTCAAAACCTCCAAGTTCATTTTCTTCATTTTGTTCTGAACTGCATTTATTCATGGTCATGCATTATATGTATTATTGTCCAAGCTATAGAAAAGGTCAGCAAACATTTTCTGCAAAGGGCCAGGCAGTAAATATTTTCAGCTTTGTGAGCTGGATGGTTTGTTGTAATTTCCCAACTCAGTTGTTATAGCAGGAAAGCAGTCACAGGAAAAATGTAAACAAATGGGTGTAGCCCTCGTCCAAAAAAAACTTTATCTCTGGACATTGAAATTTGTATTCATGTAACTCTCACATACCATGAAATAATCTTCTTTTGATTTTTTTCCAATTATCTAAACCTGTGAAAACTATTTTTGGCTTGTGTGCCACACAAATATTGGCAGTGAGCTGACTATAAAATTCAGCTATGCCTTCTCTCTACCATGTCTCATACAGGTAAATGTAAACAGAAATTTGTGACTAAAAATAAGATATTTGTTATGGTTTTGAATCTAGAAACATATCCCCAAAAGCTCAGTTTTGAAAACACAATCCTAATGCAGGAAAGTTCAGAAGTGGGGCTTTTACATTATTATAAGACTTGTAACCTCATCAGTGGATTAATTCATTTAATAAGTTAGTAATTGATTGTACTGGTGGTAACTGTAGGCAGTGGGTTTGACTGGAGGAAGTAGGTCACTGAGGGTATGCTCTTTGGGATTATATCTTGTACCTGGCTCCTTATTCTCTCTGCTTCCCAGCTGCCATAAGCTGAGCAGTTTTTTTTTCCGCCATGTCCTTCCATCATGATATTCTGCCTCACTTTAGGCCCAGAGACAATCATAGATCAAACCTCTGAAACTATAAGGCCAAAATAAACCTTTACTTCTCTGAGCTGTTCTTGTCAAGTATTTTGGTCACAGTGATGAAAAGCTGCCTACCACAGTATTCATTTTAAAAGCAAAAGAAAGGACATTAAAAAAAAAAATCACATGATTAATGCCAATCATTAATAGAGCAGGGTATGGAAGAGAGCAGGTATAGAGTATTTGGGTTCTACAGCATTTGATGTGCATTTTAATAATATTTACACATATGTACATAAGAAATAGACATAATAGTAGCATGAATAAGTTCTTCAATCATAATATTATTCATTAAGATTCTAATCAGTAATAAAACCAACTGCTTTTCCCTCCACAACCTGACAAGCCTTTAATAACCAGTTAAGTCTTATCAAAATAGTCTTTTTAAATCTGAGAAACATAAAGGTTGTTATATTCTTTATCACAAGCATTTCTGCTCAAAGCAGAAAGAAGTTTGTTCTGAGAAGCAAATCATGTTTCTCTCTAGTACTATCTTCCACAATAACAACAGGCCATAATTGAATTTTTTTTTTTTTTTTTTTTTTTTTTGGTACCAGGAATTGAACTCAGGGGTCCTCGACCACTGAGCCACATCCCCAGCACTGTTTTTTGTATTTTATTTTGAGACAGGGTCTCACTGAGTTAGTTGGCTTAATGCCTAACTTTTGCTGAGGTTGGCTTTGAACTCGTGATCCTTCTGCCTCAGCTTCCCAAGTCACTGGGATTATAGGTGTATACCACCACGCCTGGCTCCATAATTGAATTTTAGATTAAAAATCTATTTCTCATTGGCTAGCCATGTATGGCATATAATTGTAAAAAGGTCAGCTCCCTTTTGTATATATTGATTTTTTTTTTTGCTCCACAAAATTTTTTTCACAGTAAATCATTGTGGTTTCAATTTATTAAAAAGTGAACATTACTGAATATATTGCAGAGCAAAAATACCAAACCCTTGTCCTTATATACCTTATACCAAAGGCTTAGTTGTTATGACAACAAATGAATCGTAAACACTGTCATCTTAGAATTATCATTTAGTGTTCCTGAAGACAGTAATCTGTTCTCAGCTCATCAAAGCCATGGCTTTCAAGTGCTTCCTGGCTTTTTTGTTTTCACTACTTTAATAAAGGATCCTATTTCTTAACTAGGGTCCTTTAGGAATCTTTCAAATACTCTATGATACCTCAAGGGCTTAAAGTGACTGCCATTTATGAAGATAAACAAGAGAAAAAAAAAACACACACAAAAAAACAAAACAAAGAACAACAACAAAAAAGCCCCCAAACTAGAAAACACATTTTGTACACAGAAAATGCTATACTAATGGGGAATGCAGACTTTTAAAAGTAAAATAGCCCCTCTATGGAAGAGCATACCGATTAAGTGGCTAACATTACGGCAACAAATTTTCCCTTGCCTTCCCATTGCCATATGCCTGTCATCTTCCCCCTATAGTTTCCATTCACTGTTTCAAACATATGTTGCCACTTATTTGCCAGGAAAGGAATCTCTGACCTACCCTCTTTATGTATGATGAAATAGCAGACCGAATGGAGCCAGAGAGCGCACCATTAGCAGTTATTCACACTTCTGTTTTCTCTTAACTTCCTTTTCTCTAAAGTTTATTCCTCATATGCTAGGAGGGATGTGTAATCATAAAACATCCGTGACTCATGCTTTAGAATATGGAACTGCAACAATTCCCTGCACAAGCAAATACTTCCCTCCTTCAATGAGCTGCATGCCTCCTAACAAGACCATACTTTACAGCTCAGAGCTTCATCAAACAGGTGAGGACTCCTTTGTCCAATCATCAACGTCAACATAGCCCTTCCTTTCTTGTAATCTCTGCTGAGGTTCACCCACAATTTAACCACAGTCGTTTAATGAGACACCTTGTTCTGGGGTTCAAAACTGCTAGGGAACTGACCTAAATCAAGAGAAGAAAACAACAACAAAGATTAGTTAAGAGGAAGTGGGTTTTCCACAAAAGATGAAGGGGAAAATGAATGTTTATTTCACTCGATATTGTGTACTGACTATCTTCATTGGCTTACTGAAACACATCTGTGGGTCATAAAACATCACCATGGGTGAATAGTTATGTAAGTATTGAATTAAAAGTTCCTTAAACTATATCCAGCAGACATTACCCAAGAAATTGACTGCTTCTGGAAAAAGAGGATTAGCCAAAAAATAGAGTATTATCCATGAGCAAAGGAAAGAAATACCTTGAAGAACTCACACATATACCATTTATATGTAATATGGTAAAAATATTAAAAAGTCCTGTTGAGTGACAGCCCTCTAAGCCTATGAAGCCAATTGCAAAGCAAGTTGAATTACGATTCATCCTTTAAAGGAGGATGTTCTCAGCTTTCCCAGCAGTGAACATGGGCAACCACGTTGCCCAAAAGAACATGCCATATGCTTTAACCCAGGATAGCTAACGGTAAAATATCGTTATGTTTAGCCATACTGGCCACATAAAATAAATACAAGCATTCTCGGGGTTATGAACACCTGACTTGTGAATGTTTCATCTATATAAAAAGCCAATCTACAGTCTGCTCAAAGGGATGACACCTGGAGAGCAAGATTATTTCCAGAACTACTTAATTTTCTTCAGGCTATTTGGCCTGGGGCTGCCATGGAAATGACAGGGAGGTATTCACCTGGAATCTAAAGTGGGAACCTGGAACACATTTGCTAATAAATATCATATTTTATGCAGCACATACACTCTCAACTAGTCCACAAAAGCTAGCTGACCCAAAATATAACTTAAAAGTCGATACAATTGCAAGCATATTGTTCTCCACTTCATGTTGTAATAACCACACTATGTATAAACCTTGTGAGCTACGTTATTACCATGCTACGAAATCACCATACTCTTCAGATATCTAACTATAGGTTTTTAGCTTTAATATGGGTTTAGTAAATCTCCTACCTGCTAGTATGGAATCAATTCCCTGCTTAATAACGTTGTCTGTATGGGGAAATATCTTACAAAGTCATCTTTGAAACAGTCTTTTCAAGAAGGGGAACATTCTACATTTTGAAAATTAAAGTATTTACCTTCCTCTTTGCTCTAAGGAAGCAAATTGCCTTAATATCTAAATTCAGAGTATGGACTAAGGGTGTAGCTTAGTGTAGACTTTGCCTGGCCTATTGAGGTACTGGTTTAAATCCCCAGAACTGGAAAAAATAATAAAATAAAAATAAACTGAGAGTAAATTCAGTATTATTCCATGTTCGTTTCATGACCAAAAGAAACCATAAGCAACACAGACTTAAAAGCATGAAAAAATAATAGTCATCAAAAATAAAAGATAAAAAAGGTAATAATTTATAATAGAAGGAAATGGCACATAAAACTAACAGGTCAGTGAATTCTCTGGCCAGTTCTAAGTTCTTGAGTGCATCCACAATGAATGAACTACTGGGTGGAACTTCACCTGAACTTTTAAGTGCTACCTTCTGACATGTCTTTTTAGATGCAGAACTTTTTCCTCTACACAAAAAGGGCACTTTATGTACCTTGTGTAATCCACTTGTTCTTAACCAGTCTATCTCCTCTTCTATATTAATACCTTTCCACCCAACACATGGTTATAAATTCTTTTTTTTTTAACTTTTTTTTTTTTGGGTGCTGGCGATCGAACCCAGGGCCTTGTGCTTATAAGGCAAGCACTCTACCTACTGAGCTACCTCCCCAGCCCCTGGTTATAAATTCTTTAAAGCAGGGATTTGTCTTACTTCCCACCACATAGAAAACCACAAACAAAACAAACAAACAAAAAACCCCAATTGACTATAATAGCAGAGAGGAAAGGAACCAAGTTTACTGAAGTCTGTTACATACTGGTTCTCTATTAACTGATTTCTTTCCCTAAAATTTGTGTCACTTCACATAGCAGGTGCTTAATAAATAACTGCTGAATATATGGTCACCTCTCCTCAACAAGAAAACTGTTAAGCAGTTACTAGTAACATCTGTGCATTCAGTAAAGAGGTAGCCAAATTTTTTAATCTCCAAATGTTTTGGTGGAGGGCTGGGGATATAGCTCAGTTGGTAGAGTGCTTGCCTTGCAAGCACAAGGCTCTGGTTCAATCCACAGCACCACAAAAAAGTCTTGATGGGGGGGAGGCAAAATTTATTATATTTAAAAATCTTAATATTTCATAAAAAGATGGTGATGAACAAAAAATCACTCTCAGTCAGCATAGAACTCTACTTCTATATAGAAAAAGTAATTACCTATATAGCATAAAGAATTGGGGAGATTAAAGCAACTGGAGGTTATTTTCCCAAAGCAGTGAATTGTGATAATATACAATGAAAGAATAAGGTATGAGCTTCCACCATAAAAACCCATAACTTTTAGATGTTTACTATGATAGAACTTCATACCTTAAAGAATCCTTAATCTAGTCTTCCATAAGAAGATGTGGAATTCTACAAAATGAACAGTGATATTTTTAGCTTATTGTTTAAAAAATGCCTATATGCCAATTTGATCAATGAAGATAGAACTACCTAAAAGCAGAAGCATGTTTCCAAACAATCCCCAGGTTTCTACCCAGGAACATTCTGAGAGAACAAACACAGAGTATTAGGAGATCCTAATCACCTCTAATTTAGTTCTCTTTGTGAAGATCTGCATCAACAGGGGTCTTCATATACACTGCAAAGAAAATTACAGGCTAATAATGTACTCAGAAATTTTATAAGAACAAATTTAGAATCATCCACTGAGACCCAGAAGATTCACATAAGCATGACCACCAGGTCAGTGATAAACTCTGACTGATCGACAATAAGTCATTGCATGTTACTCTTTCTCTCTGGCAGTTCAAAACAATAAGACATCAGGGCGAGTCTTTGGGTAGGTGTACAAAAGTGAGAATGGGCAGGGAGCTTATGGGGAAGTTTCCCTGGCTCCTAAGGAGATAAAAAAAGAGACTGTCCATTTTTTACCTCTGGGTTTTGCATGTTTGGATGAGATACCTGGAACTCTGGAGGTCATCTTGCGACACATGACAATGAAGCTATCCAGAAAGAAAGTTCAGAGCCAGAAGAACCAGAAAACCAGAAGCAATATGCTATGTCTGAAGCCTACACCAATTAAGATTTTTATTATTATTATTACTGTGAGGCGATACCATTTCACCATTAACTGAGCCTAGCAGCAGTCTGTTTTCCTCCTGACTGCTTGAGGCACATGGGCCAATGTGTCATTTTCCTTTGGTTACTTATATTGTGGACCCACTTGAGGAAACTGGTGCACTATTTTCAGGACAGTACTCAATGGAGGCAAAAAGATTAACTCTTCATATCCTGGGATACATGGCCATCTTCAATGACTGGAAACCCTCTTACATTACACGCAACTTGAAACAAAATTATAAACTCGAGTGTTCCTCTAGTACTCTAAGAGCTAGCTCCCTTATTTGAGATGGCCTCCTACCCACATGACAGTTCCCTCTGAAGCACCTGGAATGAGACTTCAATGACATCCTATTGCTCACAATGTGTTCACTAAAGGCACAGGGGAAACTCCTAACCTCTATTAGTCCGTCTGTTTTTACACCAGATTCTGACTTACGTATGTTTGCCTGAACTAAAAAGTAACAACTGGAAAGTCAGGAAAATAGGTATATTTAATATGAACTTAATAAGTTGTAGTATATCATAGCTATCCCAGAAGCAGAAAGATTTTCCTAGTAATGTGTGAAGCTAAGAAAGACCAAAACATAAGCAGTTAAAAGAGTGAAGACTAAAAATTTTAAAGTTTTGCAAATTACTGAGCTCATATTTAAGATAATGTCTATATGATAGGCAGGTGGAAAATCACTTTTGGCCTATCAGTAAGCTGAACAATGAATGAAAATGCTGATACATATAAACGCTTAAGAGTTAATTAAAACTCTATTTCTTAGCATAAAAGACCATACATGGACTCTACTGAATTTATTTGAAATATTTCCTTTTAGTTATTTTCTTACATAGTTTCAGGTTGATTTTCAGTATAGATTTATGGGTCTAAATTCCATTGCTGATGGTGAAATGCATTAGCTATTCTAAGATATTTCTCATTTAAAAATTACAACAAAAACATCTTAAAATGCAAAATAAAATATAAAATGCATCTACAAAATGTTAAATTACTAAAAAATATTTAAGGCCAAACATTGAATAAAAGGTAAACAAGCACCAAAGAGGGCAGTTGCTTTGATAGTGTTTTTTTTAAATTCTCTAAACGTACACTGTATCTTCATGGTGTCATAGGGCATGTGGACAGAAGACAAACCCGGGGTTCTCCCAGCTGCACGTAAAGCTAGATTGCAAAGTAACAGTGTCAAGTTAGTATATCAAAAGTTAGGGACTAAAAGGAAAACTGCTTTCCTTGCTCTATGGCAATGAGAGTAAAGGGTTAAATAAACTCGATTGAGAATTTATTATAACAAGCTAGACCACAATAGAATTTGCAGCCAAAATTCATACTAATTGGGTGGTCCAGAGTGAGCAAACAAAAAGTAATAAAAAACAAAACACAAACAAACAAAAAGACTATGGGTTGAAATTTTAAAGAATTTGGGGCTGGAAATAATCTGTTGGGACCCAGCACAATGGAAATCCTCTTTGGGGGAAGCTACCTTCAATTCAGAGTCCAAAGAATTCCCACATACATAGTTATAAGATATGTAAGTTCATATAATAATTCCAAAAGAACACTAGAAAATTAATACACAAGAACTGATAGCCAAGAGAATAAACCGCCGCAGAATCAGAGCTCAGATATTTAACTATCAGACACAGTTAAAATCATTAAATATGCAAAAAGAAAAAGCCAGAGGATTGATATTACTACTTAAAAGGGGATTATAAAATGGTCAAACACTAGGGAAAAAAGAAAAAAAACTTGGGGAATGAGATATAACTGCAGATGAAGTAATGAGAATTAATGACCTGGAAAACAAATCTAAAAGAAATTATGTAGAATCTAGTCTAAAGGTAAGCGGAATGGAATGACCAAAAGATTAAGGGATGTAGAGGCAGAACAAGAAAGTCCAACATGTATCTAATGTGTTTTAAAAGATTAAGAAGTGTAAAAATTGTTCAGAAGTCATATTTGAAGAGTTAATACTAACGTGAGAATTTGTTAGAACTAAAGAAAGACACTCCAAAGACTCAGGACTCCTAATGAAAATCAGGAAGAATAAAAGAAATCTGTATATAGTATGTCATAATAAAAACTATAGATATCAAAGACAAAGGAAAGATCATAAAAAGCAGTCAGAGAAAAAAAAAGGATGACAATTAGATTGGTGACTAACTTCCATCATAACATAGAAAGCCAGGAATCAGTGCAAGAATACCTTTTAGTGTGCTGACAAAACAAGTGTCAATCAAGAAATCTATACCCAGTAAGAATGCTTCCTAAGAACAGGGGTAAAATAAAGACATGTTCAAATAATTAAAAAAAAAAAAAAAAGAATATGTGAAGAACAGAATTACATAAAAGAAACTTCAAAGGGCTGCATTTAAGCAAAGAAAAGTGAACCCAGATGCAAATCGTAATATGGAAGGAATGATAAATAAAGCAATATAAATGTAAAGGTGGTGGTATATCAAAATCAACAATGACTAAAACTACAATAAGAGATAATAATGTCTTGTGGAATTAGAAAAAAGGCTACAACATGTGACCATAATACATAGTTGGGAGGGTATGCTCAAAGTGTTCTAAAGTACTTAAATTTTGGTGCAAGATGATTGAGCTTTACACTTTGAGAATTTAAAATGTCAGGAAGAATTTAATGTGAGGAAAAGTTATAAGTAATTAATCCCTAACAGAATGGAATACAATGTTATTTCCAAAGTTAATAAAAATAAAATTCAAAAGAAGCCAAGAAATGAGAGAACAACCAAAAGGTGGGTGCAAATAGAAGCCCTGAAAAAATGGCAAATAAAATTTATCAACAATTACCATAGAGATGATATGATCTTGTTAAAAAACAAAGATTTTTTAAAAACTAGATTAAAGAATTCTACAGCAATGCTAATTCCAACTAAGTGCTTGTTTGTGTGAGACTTTCTAGCCACATAGTAAAGCTGAAAGTGAACGGTCAGAAAAATGACAAATCAGGGAACTACTAATCAAAAGAAAGGTTATGTACCTATATCATATCAGATAAAATGAACTTTAAGATGAAAAGCATCTACAAAACAGTCATTCTATGATGAAGAGATTCCATACCCTAGAAATAGTTTAAATTTACATGCATCTAAAAATATGGTCTTAAAAGATGTAAAACAAGGATTAACAGAAACAGAAAGACTTATCTACCATCCAGGGGAAGATTCGAGCAAAACATCCCTCCATCATTAATAATTTAAGCAGATAAAAGCAGTGACGTTATATATTACAATTTTAAGAACCCAGTTAGGCAAAATATATCTATATTGAGAGCACTATTTTAACTCATGGATTATATATTCTCTTCAACCAAATAGTAAATTTGTACAAAAAGTAAGCACATAGTGGGACTATAAGCAAATTAAACTACTTTCCAAGCATAGATAACATTCTATGACTGTAATGTCATCAATGCCAAAAAGCACCAATTTTAAATAAGTAATGCAACAAAGAGATCAAAACCCTATACCATGGAGGGAAAGAAAAAAAAAAAAGATCTTGGTTGAGCTACATTTTTTGCAATGCAATTTATGACATACCAAAATTGACTCAATGAATATAGTCATAGAATTTCTTCCCCTAAAAGAGTGCAAAAGTGAAGATAGTCTCTGTAATCTCAACACAGAATATTCTAAGGAGATTCTCTAATGTCCACCAGCCAGTAAATAAAATTAGTGGTATGTAGGTAGTCAAGAGGGTATACTTAAAACATAAAGAGCCTCTCATTATTTTCAGTAGTGGATTATACAGCAGTCTGTGCAAAGATTGCCATCAAAATAAACAGCTGGTTTTGGTGACACATGTCTATAGTCCAGTTACTTGGGAGGCTCAGGCAGGAGGACTGCAAGTCAAGGCCTACGTGGGCAACATAGTGAGACTCCATCTCAAAACAACAAACAAAAATGCAACAAACAAACCAATTCATTCATATTCAGTGTTTTGTTTGCTTTCAGTCCTATGAAATTTTTATTCAGTTACTAACTTTTTCTTGGTGGAGAACCTTTGGTAAGTGTAATCACTTGTTAAGTAAATGATTCAAGAGAATCACTCTTTAGCAGTCACTCCAATATTTAATCAACCTTAAAAGAAAATTTCCTATTTATTACAATGTTCTATACCTGTTTAGCTTAACTTTCAGAGCAACATTTCAATTTTTAATAGATGCTGCTCTATATGCCCGCTTCTCCAAAGGTAGTACCCCACAGAAGCATTAGTACATAGCGGGGGTAGAGTCCTCTGAGTTCTACTTTGTGTATATTTATTGCATTTAAATATGCCCCTATTGCAAAAGGAAACTAACACCGGCCATATTAATTGAAAATTGCTTTCAATATATTTATCAACTGCTTAAAGCTGCCTACTGTCTGCAATATGAAATTTTAATGTAAAATTCCACTGCTTGAATTTTAAGACCCATTCATAGTCTGGCCTCACCTTATGTGACAACTCCCTCAGCCAGGGTTTACAAGGATCCACCATATGCCTCACAGCCTGCAGAAGTCAAGTTCTGTTCCACAAGAGCCACTCAGTGACTCTATTCAACATGATTCCCTTTGCTCTCTTATTCTCCTTCCTGGAATTATTTACTCACCTTTCAAGGTTCCAATGAACTTTAACTTCTATTTTTAACAGATATTGCTAGGTCTCACACTTTCACAAAAATTTCACTTCACCAAACACAGCATTCCAACTTATTATTATTATTGCCTTTTGTTCATTTGTTTCTTGGACCTGCCTCCCAAAATCTGGGCAGGGACATGCTTCACATTTCTTTCCCCTGCTGCCCCAAACTTAGCATAAGTGATAAACACACAAAAGGTGCTCAACCAACAGTTACTGAATACCTCTTTAAAGAACACAGTAGAAGCAGACTAGGCCCAACTCCAGTATGCTATAAATGACTGTTTCCATGTGCATACACACTTGTTCGTGCACATACACAATATTTTATTTGACTATTCCACCTCCCTCAATTTAGAAGGGAAACTGTAATACCTTTTTAATCCACTAAACCCCTTTCCAATGAACAAACATTATGAATAAGGGTGGATATTTTTCAGGAATATTCTCATATAGCAAGTACAATTAGTTGTTGAAGGTCACTACTACCGGATAAAAAGGTTTAAGTACATAGCATTTGGAAAGTAGATTCTTCATTCTTGATCTAAGATTCCACTGTTCTTCATTTTCTGCTGTAGTTGTTGGGGAGTACTTATGAAAGTCCATATGTACAGAAATAGTAGGGGTGTGTGTGTACACATGTGTTCATGTGTTTTGAGAAGAGAGGAGGGAAGAAAAGGGCAAAGGATAGATATCTGTTCTGTTCTTCTGTCAATCTTATCATAGAACATCACATGGGGAGATAAATCTAAGCCTAAAGTGGAAGTCACTGAGAGTCAACATTAGGCCCCCAGCAAATGGTCCTCCAGGCTTTAGTGTGAATAAGTGAGCTAGAATAGGCTCTTCTGGCATCATAGGGCAGTAACCAATTTATGGTAACTGAAAGTTGCTTCTGCATGTTTCAAAACTCAGTTGGAGCAGTTTTTATTAGCATTGATTATGTTTAAAAAGAAATCAGCACTATTTTAAACAATGTTTTACCAAGAAGTCACTGTGAGCCCAGAGCTGATAGCTGAAAGGAACTGCCCCTGCAGTTTTTATTTCTTATGTCCACAGGCTGTCAATTTCTCCCATTGGCATGGCTAAAAACCTCTCCACAGGTGAAATTTCCTTAGCATTATTTGTAGTCAAGTGCAATAAAGAAATAAATAAATGGAAGAAAAAAAGTTTTAAGCCCAGGTCTAATCAATCAGTATTTAGCTGACTCAAAGGAATAAGAGCCAAATGTATTACTGTAATGCGTCTCTTGACATACTACACACATATTTATTTGCTTCAATGGCTACGAAATAAATGGCACAAAAATGAACCAGAGGCTAACAGTTAATCGTATGAGTAGTCTTTTTGTGATTATTTCTCTTGCTGGATTCAACACTTCTTTCCATTAATGTGCTCATATACATCAGGATTACAGAATGCCACCTATTCCATGTGTTGTGCTAATCCTCATACAGAATCCCATAAAGTGGAAAGGAGGTTTGAGACATCAGAGATGAGGGATGGGCAGAGTGATTGGTACACAGTAGGCTCTCAAACAACGTCAGCAATTCCTTTCCTATTGCCTTCTTTCTAGAAGTGGCATATTTGAGCTGTGAAACTTCTATCAATGCAATTTTAGAATACATTTGATAAGATTCTGAAATTTATGTCTTAATCTAAAAAGATAAACTTACAGGTTCAGAGTTAGCAGTTTAAAACATAGTATGGGAGAATTTTAAGTGATCTGTTCCACTGCATTTCTATTATTGTTGTTTATCACTGTTAGTGCCATAAATAGGGAGAAAGGGAGGGAGAAAGGGAAAAAGGCAGAGAGATTAAACTGTGTGACAAAAGAAACACTTTAGAATTCTGAAGAATAAAAGCACTGTATTCTGGGGTTCAGTTCCATGAACTGTAAGATGATCTTCAAGATCCATTCTCACTCTCCTACTTCATCCCACAAGCCCAATGAACAAAGTGGCAGATAAGAGACAAAATGTTCTGTGATTCCAAATTAGTACTTTTATCCCAGAAGTCCATAAGTGATTTCTACCAGAAGTTGCCGGAGTGAATCTACAGTTCGAACTCTGATGTCACCATTTACTAGATCTGTGATCTTGGATAAGTCACTTAACTTCTCTGTTCTTTAGTTAACTACCTCACAGGGTCATTATGTGGATCAAAGTTGATATCACATGTGAAGCAAGTAGTACTTGGCATGCAAAAAATATTGAATATATCATTGATTATATTGTTATTGCTTTCATTATCATAACAAAGATGTAATACAAATGAGACCAGTAGAGAAGTGATGATCCTAAATTATCATGGAAGCATGTACACCACACTGTTTTTAGAAAGCTAGTGATCAATAGCTCCGTGACTCAACAGAGTGATGTGGTTGTCTAAACAAAAGAAAATCTGTTTATATAAATAAACATGCAATCACACACAACATAAAGGCGAGGATGACTCTAATACTGCTAAAATAATTTATTCCTTCTGGAACGCCAAACTTTTGAGTGCAGGGTTTGAAAAGACTCAAAGCAGATCAAATAGAAATGGCTGAAGAACAAACTGTTTTCAAAGACTTAAAAGGTTGTCATATCAAAGCAATGCATTTGTTCAACATCTTTGCATGCAAAGACCAGGAACAATCAATGGAAATAAGAAGAGGCCAGTCTTCGCTTTGGAATGGAATGGATCAGTTGGGGAAGTAAAAAAATCTCTGGAGTTGTATAGCATCGACTAAAGTTAGCGAGACAAAACTATGAAGTTCTCATTTAAGCGAGAATTAAGTCTTAAAGTTGGTATCTTCCAATCTTGTTCTTTATGTTGCAGGTTGGATGCTGAGTTATGTTAATTATAATAGCATTTCTCATGTACACAATGACCAATGGCAAGCATGGAAAATAATGGACAAAAAATGACAATACTGAAATTAATATTTAAAGTCCATATTCCTCAATTAGATTTTTAGCTAGAATTGCCATTATGTGACCATTTTTTGTGGCTTGAGTTGATAAACAACAATCTACAGATCTTTAACTTAAAAGAAGTACACTTACAGAATGGCAAATATCAAGAATATAAGAAACAATGAATGTTGGCAAGGAAGTGGGGGAAAAGGTACACACATTCATTGTTGGTGGGACTGCAAATTGGGGCAACCACTCTGGAAAGCAGTAAGAAGAGTTCTCAGAAAACTTGAAATAGAACCACCTTTTGACCCAGTTATTCTACTCTCTAATATATACCCAAAGGACTTAAAATCAGCATACTACAGCTATGCACCCACATCAATGTTTATAGCAGCTCAATTCACAATAGCTAAACTATGAAACCAACCTAGATACCATTCAACAGATGAATGGATAATGAAAATATGCTATATATACAAAGAAATATTACTCAGTCATAAAGAAGAATGAAATTATGGCACTTGCTGGTTAATGGGTGGAACTGGAGACTATCATGCTAAGTGAAATAAGCCAATCTCCCAAAAACAAAAGCTGAAAGTTCTCTCTGATATGTGGATGCTAACACACAATAAAGGGGGGGGGGGACAGAAGTTCATTGGATTTGACAAAGGGGAATGAAGGGAAGGGAGGGGAATGGGAATATGAAAGACAATAGAATGAACTGGACATAACTTTCCTCTGTACATATATGAATATACAACCAGTGAAATTCTACATCATGTTCATCTACAAGAATGAAATCCTAATTAGAATATGTTATACCCCATGTATAATGTCAAAATTCACTCTACTGCCAGGTACATCTAAAAAGAATAAATTTTAAAAAAAGGAAAAAAAGTACCATTAAAATTGCAATTCTAATCCATGAAGTTGATAACTAGCTCACTATGTTCTAAACTAGTTCTGTAGTAAGCGTGACGTAGGTAAATTACTCTGATATTAGTTAGCACTTCAAATATATTCCTTTTGACAATTCTAGTCACATTGTTTAGTTATCCCACTTTTCATGTTTCCCAAAAGAAAAATGCAGATTCATAAAACATAGTGCTTGGGTCATCAAAATACTATGTGACCTTAGGGCAGCCCTTAACCTCTGTGAGCTCTAATTGTCCCCTCTATGTAAAAAGAGGGAATGGGGAGTACAAAAAAATAGATGTTTTCTAAGGCCATTACATTAACAAAAAATAGTGATTTTACAAAGGGGTCATCTTTCATATAAAATTCTAAGCATAATTCTTATTTCTTAATCTGTCGATTATTTTTTCTAGAGAAGACATTTTAAGTCACAATATAGGAAAATTAAGCAGGACTGTCATCTTTCCAAACCTATTATTTATGTTGCAGACCAGTGACTGCTCCTGTGAGCCAGTTTCGTTCTGTTTTCCTGGGGTCTGGTAGAAACTGCCAAAGTATTTTACAGTTAGAAACCACCTTCATATCAACCAATTGACTATGTAAATAATGGACAAAAGAGAACTAGGGACAAAAAGGGAGCTTTTAAAATGTCTTCTGTATAAAAATAATCTCGGAAAGAACCATTTAACTCTTACCTTTCTTTTTTCCCCCCTTTTTCCTTTCTTTTTGCAGCACTGGAGATAGAACTTAGGTTTTCATGTATGCACTGGAGATAGAACTTAGGTTTTCAAGCACTCTGCACTGACTTACATTACTAGCCTGTTTAAAAAATATATGTGTACACACACACACACACACACACATTTTGAGACAGGGCCTTGCCAAGTTACCCAGGCTGGCCTCAAACTTGAAAGCCTCCCACCTCAGCCTGAGTAGCTGGGATTACAGGCCTGCACCATTGTGCTTCTTACATTACTTCCTAAATTCTTTATCTTCTCAGTTCTTCTAGATTCTTTCAGGTGAATTTATTTGGTAAAAAAATCATTTTCATACATTTTTTTGTATTTCATTCCAAATAAAAAAAACATGTAAATTCAACTTACCTGTTTTACCCTTTATTATTCAACTATTCCACAGACATCCTAACCTACTTCAATGACTAAAAAAAACCTATTCCACCCAGAAAATCCTGTTGAATTGTTTGAATCCATAGGTCTTTCTCCACAAATAGTTTTACCTTATATCAAATTTCACATCTACATGGAAAAATCTGTCAAAGTAGTTTATTGAAAAATGCATTAATAAGACATGGGATGTGAACAATTTGATGGGGTCCCTTTAAATAAACAGGACCAGATAAAGCATTAAGAACAATCTGTACTGGCAAGGAACAAGGAGATGACCTAATAAGAGGTCTTTTCCATCTTTAATTTCTGTGATTCAAGGGTTTTTACTCCTACAGTAATACTTGTGAGTTCAAGAATTTCTCAAAACTATTATTAGTTACCAAGGAAACACAAAATGTTTTCAGGAATAAATAAGCAAATGGACTGGACCTAAATAACAGGCCTTTCCTGCTTCCCATGTAATGGTGGCGTCATATTATTGGCTCTTCATTCTCTCCAAGTCATCCTGCTCGCCTATTGGCATGCTTGCTCACTGAAGTCCCACAGCCAATCATTGAATCCCTGTCATCCAAGACCAGGAGATCTCCTGAATCAACATAAGATTCCTTCTTAGAGACTTCCTTGCTTCACTAGGTGAAGAAAAAACCATGGCAATGTTAGGGGGCTAGCAGGCTTTGTGATCTCTATTTCCAAGGAGAATATGTAAATAGGTGCTTTTAAATGACCTGCCATATACAGAAAAGCAGCTGACATGATTAAAATATACGTAATAAAGGTACTAAGGTACATAACACACATTCTCTCTCTCTCTCTCTCTCTCTCACACACACACACCCCACAGTATGAAAACAATTGTGTTTTACAAATGCTTAGAAGACTGAAACAAAATATAGTACATTGAACTCTTAAGAGCTGGCAGTATTCATGCAGTAGTAGTAGGTGTAAAATCTCTTGCTTACTTTTCTGCATTAGCATACTATGAGGATACCTATTACTTTTAATGTGAAAACAGAAAAACTATTTTAAATTAATTTTAAAACCAATACCACTCACTTCAATATTAACAAAGAGTTCCCCCTTTTCTAGTCTTACTACTGACTTTCTTGCTGTAATCACGCCCAGTTAGCTCTAAAAGGCATAGGTTGCTGTCCTATAACCAAAGTCAGCTGAAGTATGAGCAGGAATAGTAGGGCTTCTGGAAACATCAAGGACTATGGAAGAGATTGGGGTTGCAGATCAGAGTGGTTGAGTCTATCTGCAGATCTGGGTTCACTGAGGCCCACCTGTAAGTGTAAGGTCATACACAGTGTATACTGCCCTGCCCAAGGAGTGATAGTTTGTGTGGGTATCTGTGTTGTCAGAGCCAGGCAGATGGCATCTGGGGAACAGAAGCAAAATAGAAAGAAAAAGTTAGAAAAATGACTGATCCAGGAATGCAGCAAAAGTGCTCTCCTATTAAGATATCCTTCCCCATTTGCAACACTGTCTATGGTTGCCAATATGTGGTGTTTGGTCCCTTCAGCCTTTTTCCGAAGCTGCAGCTTTAGAGCAGGAGGTACCAGCACTGGATCCATGGCAGTTAACTGGTGCTCAGAGGGAAAGCTGCTTTGAAAAAAGCTGCCAGTAAGATGTTAGGAGGTTCTGTGGGGCAGAATGCATTAGCACCAGAGGCTCATACTCCAGCCAATCCAACTGTCACCTAAAGCGACGGCCTATGGAGCTCTGCTTCTCCCCAGACCATCCTGTGTCTGTCCCCACTCTGTTCAGATTACAATACAGACCCAAGTACATAACAACATTTGCTGTTTTTGCGTGTGTCACAGTGGTCCTCCTTTATCAGCAGGGTTAACATGGAGATGTTCCACAGATACCTGAAACTGAGGATAGTACTAAACCTTCTGTGACCTTGTTTTCGCTATACTTACATGACTATAATATGTTTTCATTTATAAATTAGGCATAGCAAGAGATTAAGACTAAGTAATAATAAAATAGAACTACTGTAACAATATATTGTGAGAAAAGTTATTTAAAACTTATGAATTGTTTCCATTTAATGTTTTCTGAAAACAAGGTTTAAGGGGGAAGAGTTACTGTATGGTTTCCACATGTATTATCTCAGAGTCAAAGGAACAAATGTGTCACCTTGAAAGTCAGGTGCTGCATCTCATATATGGTCTGCAGCTCCAAGGGAGCAGAACATACCACCCTTTCACCTATGAAAAAACCAGTGTGAAAGCTGAAGATTCAGTGAATTACAAATCCTTTGGCACTTTTTGGATAACAAAGAAGAAACAGAGACAAGGAGAGAAGACATAAAAGAAAGGAAGAGCATTCACTTCACAAAGAGGAACTGGCTTGACATGCTTAGCAGTACATTAATTGTATTTTAAAACAGTTATGTAATGGTGGTTAGTAGTGTCTGATTTTACTAATGACATCAGTTGCTGTGCTAACCTTCTCCATTAGCTTGAACCATGGGAAACTCTGATATTCAGCTGTTTTTAACTGCATAAAAAAGTAACTTCTTATAGTTATAACCAGATGCTATTTCCTGGTTTCCATTCTTATAACCTACAAACCTCATTTCCCATATTAGAAATTAGCTCTGTAGACAAATTCCCTTCTACCACTTCTACATAACACCTTAAAGTCATTACTGTTTTAGATAATAAATTTAGATTATTATAAAAAAGACCTTAATTGTAGGTATACTTATTCATAAAAATTCTGATAATAAAATGAAATGAGAGTCCATATAGTAACTGAACAGAACTAGGCTAGGGAAATAAATTTTCTCAGCCCATTTGAGGTATGGTGGCCATAACTCTACTATTTTCATAATACATATATGTCAGATGCTAAAAGAAAAAAAAAATCTCAAACGAATTTCAGGTAGGCAGAGGGAAACAAGTGAAGTCTACTCATCAACTACTGTGGCCAAGAGCACAATGCACAATACTGGCTGGAGATTACACGACACAACTCCAGTAGCTCTTGTGTCAGATAAATGTTTGCTTTCTCAAACTTTTGACTCAGGTAGAAATTATCATGATACTCTAATTTTATTAGAATAAGGCACTTTGCTGTCACTGTCCTAAAAAAACTGTCTTAGTAAAACACACAATACACAAGATGTCTCAATGTGAATAACACCCTTTATTAGTCAGGGTACAATCGGGTGGCTCTGCTGTGTGGCCTGAAAAGAGGGTGTGTCTTGGCTTTCCTCCTTCAACATTTTCAGCCTGAAAACATGTAAGTTTCTCCATTAAATCAGAATATTTCTTTATTAACAATAGAACCTCTCAGAGATTCTGGGTAAATTATTAGAAGATAAGTCTAAGGCTGTATAAAACACTGATTTAAATCCTTCTATCTATGCAAACTTGGTAGCCATCTCACCCTTCCAAATGTGTTTCTTCATTTGAAAAACAAGACATCATCTCAAAATGTGTTGTGAATATTAAGTGATGGAATGCATGTAGAGCAGAAGGCATGGTCACTGGTGATCTAAAAGCTCAATAAGCAAGGGTTATTATTGGTTACTGAAGAAAGTGGTCACATACCATGACCTTAGTTGGAAAGCTGAGTCATAGCTGGGCGAGAGACTCCACGGAGCAACAGAGCACCAAGCAAGGCAGACAAAGAGTAGGAACCTTAGACAAATCCTGAACTCCAATGTCTCTATTTTCAGAAAAGAACTAAAGAAAAGGGAGGAAATAATATGAACGTGTTCACAGGGGAACTAGGAAGTCAAAAGAATGAAAATGAATGCAAAGCACGAGTACAAAAATTTTTAGCTTTGGAATAAAAGTACTTTATGCTATCAGTTCAGGGCTGAGATTCAGGTGTTTGTGTTTCATGCAGCTTTCATGACCATCATTTTATCTCATTTGTAATAAAAATATCTAGCACAAAAGTCTCAAAAAATATGTTTAATAAGTGTGAGGCAGCACAGAAGACAAAAAAATTACAATGCAATTCACATAGGGCAGAGTAACAAACCAAATCAACATCTAAAATGTTATTACAAAACTGCAAAATTTAAATTCAGTTGAAGGGTATGGTTGTTCACATCTCTTTAAACAGAAGATATGAAAAGCAGGAACAAGTTTAGTTCAGGCTTCTCAATAGTAGAGTGATCCAGAAGTACTGGCTAAGTGAGCCTCTAGTTGAGCAGAGGACACATGCTTATTTTTGTGCCCTGCATCACTTCCACTAACTATATGACTGCAACCATCCTTTCTCCACCCCACACTAAGAAGAAACAAACAGATTATTTTCATTATTCTTGTTTGACAAAACATATGGAAACAATAATTCTATAGACATATGTACATCATAATAGGAAGCAATCCTATTTTAATGTAATTTTAAAAGGGTAGGTTTTAAATAGACTCAAGCTACTAAAACTACTCATCCGAGGTTTGCAAATAAGGCTGCCTGCCACATTCATAATTTATTTAGCAGATTCATATATTTGGGCTAGGAGTTTAGAGATCACTTCTCTTATTGACATTCAAGATAATTAGGAGGCTAATTGTCATTTACAAGAAACAGGATTATGCAAGTAAATCTGCCTCATACTGGGGTATGCTAGGCTTAATTCAATCATATTTGGCCAGTTTCTTTTTTCTTGTTTCTTATTTTCTCTTATTTTGTTTGCTGGTATAAGAGTACAAATAAGTTAAAACTGGCTCTAAGATTCTATTTTTTATACTTTTTCTTGCAAGTAAGTACAGCACGAAACACTTAATTTCTTTTTAAAATATTTTCCCTGCCAAATAATCTTACTCGTTTTAACTGCTTTCGTTAAAACACTGGCATGCAGAAATGGGGAACGAGAAGGTTCTTTCAGTGAAAACACCGAAAAACTAAGATTTCATCTGGCCTTCCCATCATCACTTGAAGAATTGTTTGGTAGTTACATCATCAGGAAATAAAATACTATCCTCTGAGGACCCCAACTCTTTACAAAGAGGAAAAAGAGGGTTTGAAGTCTAGGTCACCCGAGATGGCCAAAACCCCCTTCCCTATCCCACCTTCCCCCAGCAACCAAAAAAGAAATGTGACAAAAATGTATTTACAAAAGTTTACATTAGACTAACAGAATGTGCATTTAAAAATGCAAACGAATGAAAGAAATTTGAGATCCAGAGGGAGAGAAGTTAGGAGCGGATCCACCGTGACCCTAATGACTCGGTTAGCCCGGCGCGAGGGCGCGAGCGTCTCGGCCCACCGCCCATTCCAGCCTCGGGGCGCCGGGGTCCCACCATCCGTTCACACCGCCCAGACATCTGCGGAGCGGGAGCGCATCGCCGCGCTGCCGCCGCCGCAGAGGGTCTGGCTGTCACCGGCGCCCCCGCCGCCCGCGCCGCACATGCGGAGCGCCTTATAAGGCTGCGCAGTGACGTAACGCCCATAGGCCGGGCGCGCTCGGCGTCCCGCTCGCATTGTTCGGGCGACTCCCGGAGCGCGCACAGCCGGCTCGCAGCGCGGCGCGACAGCGGCTCCGGCTCGGCCCGGCCCCGCCCGGCCCGGCGCAGGCAGCTCAGGTAAGCCCGGAGGGCCGCTCCGCTCCAGCGCGGGGCACTGCTGTCCGAGAGCCAGGGCGCGTGTCTCTAGGTGGCTTTTAACCTTGTCTCAGCATCTCAACTGCAGACAGGTTTCGCAGAGCGCATCCAATGAAGTCTAGCTTCAAACCCCTTTGGACTCGCACGAAACTTAAGTAAAAGTTTTCTCCCGCGGAGAAAACAGGTTTGGGGTTTACATTTAAATGTTGAGAGCTGGGGGCTGATACATACGCTTTCCAAGTGAGCTGCATATTAAATCTGCCTCTATGGAGAAATCTTTGAGGAAAGGGTGGGGAATTAGTGTAATGCAACAACTCTACCTCCCTATCTCCTCGCTTCGGGACTCAAACTCGCTCACGTCTTAAGAGCAGAGTGCGAAACATTGCCACATGGTAGTGAATTTGTTAGTGCCTTTTTTTTTTTTTTTTTTTTTCTTTTTCTTTGCAAATTTAATATAAAAGACTAGAAAAATACTGTTGGTAATACAGCTTGGAATTAGGATGAATTCAACAAAAACTCAAAACCTTTTCAAGCTTCAAAAATCTTATACTGTTCTTTAAAAGCACATGTCAAATTTGTGCAAGAAAGTTAACTATCAACAGTTGTGAGTTCTTTCAGCTTTGATTCCAGAAACTGGATAAATGGCAAGCTGGACTTAAAGCTGTCCTCTCTAAAGTAATATTTTGGATAATATGTAAAAGATACTAATTTAGAAGGTGAAATCTATTGAAATAATTTTAATCACTGGCATATTGAACTATTAATAGTTACATGAAGACCCTGAACAGGCAATTACAAATGAACCCTTACAGTATGATCACTGAACACTTGGCAGACATTGAAAATCGATATACTATTTACTTTTCCAACTAAAAATCAGCCCAGGATTTAAAAATAAAAGGTTATACTATGTCAAGTTTAGAACATTGGAATAGGAGATGAAAAAAATGACTTCTTGCTCAAAGTTTATCTAGTCTGAATATATACTGTAAAACAAAACTTTAAGAATGGTGTGCAGAATTATTTCCCTTTTTAATTAGCATTTATGTTTTGTAAGCATATACAATACAAATTCAGAAGCCATAGGCTGTCATTATTTTGACTTACTCTCAAAACTGTAAAATGCTTAATATTGTTGGCAGTGAAAAGACCATATAAGATAACTGGATGTTTAGTAAAAGTTTAACAAAAAAGTGCTTTAGTCATATTAGGTGTGTTATGAATTCACAATTTTTAAAAATTTAATTGTTAAAAATAAGAAAAGGATGTGAGATTTATCATTTGAAACATACTTTATTTAAAAATGCTCAAAATTTGGGAAATAGCAGTGATTCTAGTAATTCCTTTTTTTTTTTTTTAAGTGTATGACATTGATGCCTACCATTTTTGCTTCTTCGGAGGTTTTTTTTGTTTTGTTTTGCTTTTGCTAATTTTGTTTAGAGCAATGCAAGACTTGGTTTTTGTATTCTAAAGGAAAAATTATATGTTATTTGGCCTGAAGATAGGCTATATAAACTCCAGGTTAGTGCTGAGAAGTAGGATTTCCCCCAAACTATTATTTCAAACCCAGGGAAGCCTACCATAATGAAAAGAAAGGGGCCAACACCCAGGTCACTGTGGAGAAGTTCAGAATATGCAACAGAAGAGTTGTTTATTTGATATAGGCAGTAATTGGAAACTGAAAAATTCCTGCCTTGGGTAAAAGGTATTCTGCACTTTTGAATTTAATAGAGGAGAAGGGGAAACAGAAACCATCAATTATTGTTTCAGCTATACCCAAAGTACCATCTGTACCATAAACTAGATCAACTGTTGAAAATCATAACTTCTATCAAAGCTCTAACAGCTGTGTTTCCCAGAGTTTGCCTTTTTTATTATGTTAAAGCAGACAAGCATCAATTTTTAAAATTTTTATGACACACTTTAATATTCCACACTTTTTTCCATTTTATTAACATTTAAAGCATGGTTCAAAGAATAATCACATGTTAAGACCACTTTTAAAAAATGAAAATTAAAAAAGATTTAACATGGATACATTATCTCACAATGGGTTCTGTGGGTAAACATTTCTTAGTCTTTAGGACAATCTATCTGAAGGAAAAAGGTGTTACGACAGAATGAACATGTATTTTTACACTTTCAAGTAAAGAACGTAATAATGTATACTTATTAATTTGTGCCTTTATGATAGACAGCTTATCTGTTAATCACTGGTATTTCTGTGATATTTTCCTAAAGCTGTTATGGAGTCTATGGTAGCAGCCAAAATGAAAACATGAATCAAGATTTGACTGTCTTAATTTTCCAGTAGTCTTGCAATTTCCATTCATTTGCCTTCTCATAAAAGCTGTGGATTTCATTTTAGGGTTCTCTGCCCTTTTCCCTCCAAAAATGTACTTCTGTTAATAAATGAAATTTGAGGTGAGAAAGTGAAAATGGAGGAGAGAGAAGAAAATTCCAATAATAATTCTTTAGGTCATGTTTTGTTCATATCTTGTGTCTCAGGGGAAAGTGAACATTTTACAAGGTGAATAAAGAAAAAAAAAAAAGACCCTCTATATAAAGGAAAAAGAAAAGGGAGAAGGAAAAGAACTATTCATAAAAGTCTGGATATTGTGGGGTAATAATTAGAGGATGTAAAGCAATACTGGTCTCAACCTCCCTCAGGAACTGAAATGTCCCATCTGTTGTTCACATAGCCAGTTATTATCTTTGAAAAACTGAACCCATTCTACCTTATTCTCTTAGGTATATCATTAATTTAAAATGATTTTTATGGTTTACTTAATTTGTATTTGGCAACTAAATTAGTCTTAATTTGAACTGTTTATTTTCTATATATTATATTTAAATAAGGACTTAAAGATAAAGAGACGCTGCATATACAGCCAGCATCATAAATGCTCAAAAGAAGTATTTGTGGCTGTTTCAGCCATCACCACAATATTTCTGAGCCACAACCCAATCAATCACTTAGGCTTAATGTTAGCAAAGACTTTTAGGACTTCCTCTAACTGGTCATTTGAAGTAAGGTGGGGCAGTGACTTCTTGAATCATTGTGTGAGATGCACTAATTCCTGGTAGATCGTCACCTAGTAAGGCCTTCTGCTTGCTGCTTTTTCTTAAATAGATTGACTTGAGATTTTTTTTCTCCCTCACCTCATCTGTGCTAATAGTGCCCTAACTTGAAAGCTGGACAAAGGTGGGAAGACTCACCAAAGAAAGTCTCTTGGTTCTTTTTCAAATATGAGAGAAACCTGCTTTCCATGCTGCTTCTCTCAGATGCTTTAGCAGACTGATAGAATAGCACCAGTTTTAAGTTTGAGCTCAAGAACTGTGAATCACATACTGGCAGTATTCCTTCTCTAATCTGACCTTCCTCACTTTCTTATACTCTACTGGTTCCCAAATAAAGTTAACTATTAAGGATACATAATAATTATTTTTTAACAATAAGATTTGCAAATTATGTGTTTGTGGGGAGGAGGTATGTAAAGCAGACAGATAAGGTTACATACATATACCCAATTTTTTGTATTTATGGTAACTACTAATTCTAGCCCAAATGACAGTTATAAACACCTAAAGAGGACAAGTATTACATCAGAATAATAAAGGTTCATGAATTTGAAAAATACCTTGGTAAGTTCTACTAAATGGACAATGTGCTAACCCATACTCCTGAGTGTACATGTACACACCAACCTGTACTTCTGGCATATAATAGCTACAGAACTTTACAGCTAGAAGAGGCAGAGGAGGTTATCTGATCCAGATGCCTCACTTTATAGAAGAAACTGATGTCCACAGTGTGACTTGCTCCAGAGACCCAGAGCTTCTCAAAGGCAAAGCCAAGGGCCCACTGTGTTCTTGGACTAGGGCCCATCAGTGGTTTCTCCTTTAATTAATGATAGAAAGAGAGGCAAACAGAAGCCTCAGAAGCAGCCTTGGCACTGTAGGTGGTAATGCAGATATAAAACTCATTAAAAAAAGAAAGCAGAAAGGTTCAACTTCTTGTTAATAAATAGTAAGAAGGCAAAGCAGGGAGGTAGAAATCAATACTTCAATCAGGCTGCACAATGGGAGAGAGGTAAAGCGAGGACAAAGAATTCAAATAATAAATCTATTTAAAGGTCTGCTGGATGGCAAAGCACACTCTGCTTGGAAGGTGAAAGGTGCCCTGGAAAGAGTGTGTGCTCTGTGGTCAAAGACATTTAGTTCTAAACTACTAACCTGAGAAGTGACCTTGTCTCAGTAGCTTCCAACTAAGCATTCTGCACTTCCCAGACTTCCCCAGCCAGCAAGCTCAATGCCTTCAAAACAACCTCCTCCCCAAATATTCAGGAAATCACCTAAGAAGGCTGTAAGTTCCGGGTGATGTCTTGCTTTATTTTCCTTCACACTACGCATTGTGATATGCCATTAAATTACATATTAACTACTTGATTACCGTCTGTCTTTTGGATTATAAATTCCTCCAGGGTCAGTTTTGCAACCAGCTCTATCTGTAGCACCTAGGAAAGTACCTAGCTACGGTTAGTAGGTGTGTTAGTGGGACAAGAATAGTATCAGATAAATATATAAACAAATTACAACCTAGAAGCTTCTTATATGGTAAGAAAAGAATATTTCTCCCTAAGGGGGTTAGGGAGGGTCCCTTCTTATAGATTTCATTAAGGAGCCCTAAATAAATCTCTGCTAATGCTTGAAGTAACCACATAGAATTGACTTACAGATACAAAAACTGGAAAACAAATTAGGCTCAGATTAATTCAAGGCAGTGAAACGTGCTTTGTACTGTACAGAATGTACTGTGTAGGCAGACTAAATCAGATGCTTCTCTACTCTGCCCACCTCCATCCTTCTTACTTTAACTCCCTCCCCAAATAATGAGATTGAAAGAGTACCAGGTGAGTTGCCCTGGGGCATGGGATGTACTAGAAGTAAAGTATGGACAAGCACCGTATAGTGGTTTTATCCTTAATGAAGGGTGGATTCCTCTGAGTCTTTCTAACCTCTAGTTGAGGACCTAGAAGATATAGTCATGGGACCCAAACAGCTTATCCTCATAATAACAGAAACCAGTGTATTGCCTTTTCCTAAGCACACATTTTGACTTCAAAATGGCCATGGGTACTTTCTGTATCTGAATTAGCATATGTCAAATTTTATAGAACTGGAGTGATTTTTCTATAATTTCAAAGTTAGGTAACTCCAATGTTAACCTATGAAACCACCCTAGGGATAGTACCTCTCCTCCTCTGCAGCCAGCTGTTTCAAACAAAAGATAAGAGAACAGGCCCAGCAACTAAGTTCACACAACACCATGTCACTAACCTAGCTGTACCTATTAGTACTGACTAGCACATTAGTGACAAGGACTAAGTTCCTAAGCAGCTTTTGCACAAAGGGTGGCTTTGGTCATGGTCACATTCCTGCCATTTTTTTTTAAAGGACTGGTAAAACAATGTAGATGAGAGGTTAGCTGAAAATAAAAATTAAGTAAAAATATGGGAATGTAAAAATTACAAAATATAGTTAACTGCCAAACTTGCCTACTAGTGACACTGAATTAACATAGACAGTGTTGTTTCAATAGTAAGACCAATAATAATGAGTCAATCAATCTGAGTTCTACTTTTCTTGGCTCTGCCATCCATTCATTGGTGAGCCTCCTGCATCTTCAATTTCCATAAACCTCAAAAAGGAACAAGGTCATCAACCCCAACCATCTGGGTAAAGATTGAATGGTGGGCAAAAACCCCTAGGGGAACTCTGATCAAGTACAGCATAGACTATATGAAAATACAGGTTACTATTGATCATGTCTTTACAGAGACAAATCAGCTAAGACAGTGGAGGCACTAACATGAGGAAAAGAGTTCACATGTAAGTGCCGGACAGCTTAACATAATTGTAGCACTTAAGCCTGCAAAAGCTCCAAATCATTGCTCCTAGAGCAGCCCTGAGGATGAGGTCAGCCCTCCAACATGGGCTGCTCTGACAGAAGCAAATCTGCAGATTTATTGTGTCTCATGGCCCACCAGTACTGGAACAAAAGTTTAAAGGTGAACTAACTCCCCCCCCTTTCTTTTCAAAATTCTTTTTTTATGTGAATCAAAACAAAACAAATCTCTGAGCACAGATCATAAGAAGAATGTAAAATATTCATCACATTTGGACTGACAAGACTTAAGTGTCTGCTGTTATTACATCTGAAGAAAAGGAAAGAGCTGCTTGGCCTAGGAGCCTGGGGAGAAAATGAGAAAAAGTTCCCAGTTTCTTGCTGAAGACAAAGAAGTGCTGTGAGATGCTGTGGAAGTCTCTTAGCCTGAACTTGCTGCTCTGCTAATTGGGAATAACAGAAGAGGTGAATCATTCCATAGAGTTTTGTGAAAATGAATCCATTGCCGCTAAAGGGAAATTATCTCCCCTGTAAAAACAACATTGGGCTGAGGGTGTAGCCCAGTGTTAGAGTGTGCTTGCCTAGCATGCATGAGATTGTAGGTTTGATCCCTAGCACCACAAAAAATAAAAAATAAAGAAACACCAATTCATTTATTGTCAAGATAAACACACATTATTAAAAAAAAAAACATGTTTGAGGTTATTATCTTCAAATAATGTGATTGGCTTTCATGTGATTGGCAATATGGAGGTATTTTCAATAAAGGTGACAACAGCTTCATCAAGTGATTTTAAGTTCCACTTCCCTCCAAGTAAGATTATTTTTATTATTTCATAAAATTCATTACACCTGAGCAAATATGCAAAGAATCACAGGCAAAGACAAGATTCTCCATCCAACTCTCCTTATCTGGTTTTCATCTAAATTGGTCTCCAGGTGAATTCCTTACTTCACTGAATGGCTCTCCTTCTCAGAAATGATAAGATCAAGAGAAACTTGTTCTTCTCCAATAATGAGAGAAAATTCTGGACACTTTAGGCACCATTCAGCCTAGAAAGGGATACGTTTCCCTAAGAAGATGGCTCTTCTCATTTCTCAATCATTTGGTCACTAAGTATGCATGGAGTTCAAACACATCAGGTGATATAGAAGTATCAATCCTTTGTATCATAAAAACCATAAGAACTATGAGACTTAGGAAGGGAAATCAGCCAGGGTTAGATAATTTAAGGAATAGTCATGGAAAAGATGGGATGGGAACTGAAATGTACATGCAGCTATTGACTGAAGCATTCCAAAAAGGATGGCAGATTTATTCCTTGGACGTTAACTATGAAAAGAGAACCCGAGGTAAAATGAGAAAAAACACTTTGATTAAGATCAGAATACCCAAACTCTTGATTATTAAATCCATTATTTGGCCTTCAGAAAAACCTGGAATTCACAGAAAGGAAGACATCTTAAAAGACTTAAAGTTTTTAAGGTGTAGGTTAAATGTGATGATAAAGTAGCTAGCCCAGTGCCATACCTATTGCAAATGCTCAGCTATCTATTACTCTTCTAGTTATGCCCACAAGAATGATACTCCTCCATCATTCTGTACTGGTGTTACAGTAGGCTTCTGCCAGGCTTAGGAGGAGGTGCATTACAGGATACAATCCTTCTAAGGAGCCTGGGTTCTCTTAGACTCAGCTATAAAGGATTAAATTTATTGGAGAAAAATCCATGTCTCTAGTGCCTAACCTCAGTAACTCCCAAAGAAGGTTATCCTACTTCCCTAATTCCCCTGCTAGAAGGCAGTCCCTCCTGTGATAAACCCACATGAGCATTCCTAAAGATATCTTAGTCACCTAAGTTAAGACACAAGTTACTGAGCATTTAAAGGACCAGAGAAAGCAGATGACAACAAAAGGCTTAAAAGCTAGCCTGGAATCTCCCTATTGTATTTAGAAAGTTCCTCCATGCCTCAGAGACACACACAAAACATTTTAAGACAAATCTTACTCCTTGCGCTAAAGGGCTTAGGTCAGAACCTAGGCACAGACGATTGAGATTCCATTTTGGAAACTAATAGTCTAAATGCTTCTCCCCAGGTGTGAATTTTTCAGTTTAACTATACTTTCAAAGTTAACATAACATTTTGTGTCAGAACAAAAAATGATTTACTTCTTTGCTTTTACAGCACACTTTGAACTACAGCAGATGCTTTCCATATAAAGAACCAAAAATAAATCGGAATCTCATGAAATTCCAATTAAGGTTTTCAATATAGTTATGAACCACAAAGAGTTGACAAGCCATAAAATCTCTTGACATGTGAATTTGTGTACAACATAATACAGGAAAGAAGGGAGGGAAAGACTCTAAAAGTTGCTGGAGGTTATAATTTTGTGGAATTAAGATTTAAGGATCTCCAAAGACTTTATAAATCTTAGATATGTAACTGTATTGCTTTCCCCAGGTTGCGCCAGAGGTGACAAGCAGATGAGACCAGGTCAAACAGTTGGAAACAGGTTTTGGTCCAATAATTCCTGCCTACCAGATAGCTGGATTTTCTGAAAGTGGTTTTTCAATTGTTTAAGAACTAGGGTTTTGCCTTTTTCTTTTTGAGCTGTGAATGGGTAAACTTTACAAGTGAGGGCTAGTGAAATCAGTGTTTTTTTTCAGAAACACTTTTTTAAACTACAGAACACCTGAAATAGTGTGCCCTCTCTGAAAATTTAAATCACAAGGTAAAATATGGTTAGGGCAAAAATGAATGGGTATTCAAACAGCACATACATGGTATACAGTAGCCTTTTCTTTAACTCTGCCCCAAACTGAACATTTCTCTGAGAGATAACTAAATGAGTGGAACTCATGCTTAGGAACAAAATGAGCAGCAGACCCAGGGCCAAGTAAAGTGAGATATAAAGTCACTGCTCTCATCTCTGGCCGACCTGAGGGTGACCAGTGTGATATCTTGATAGAAATGCCCTCACCACACAAGCTAATGTTCTGCAGAACACATTCATTTTAAGAGAATCCGGCTTAGAGGACAGACATCAAGATCAAACTCTTGTGTTTAAGGATTTGGTCTTCTGAGTGCTCAGAGTGGCTGAAAAGGAAAATGTACCAAAATGCTTTGGACTATTGGTCAAGGGAATGCTAAATAAGGCCCAAATGACAAAAATAATTTAAAACTTTTACAGTGCATGCAAGAGGACACATCAAACAGACAAGAAAATCATCATTTATGTTCCAACAGATTTTACAAAGAACTTTTTCATACTTGTCTATAATCAGACTTCACGTATGGCCCAAATTCTAGCTCTTCAAAAATCATGCAAGAGACATAAACCAATCATCCTCAGGAACTGAGAAAAGTCAGGAAGGGAAATGTGAGGATGTTCACTGTGCCTCAGGACTGAACTGTTGGTTCAACAAGAAACCAGTCCACACAGAAACCTTCATCCTCAATTGTCTTATTCTCTAAATACTATTAAGTGTATTAATTTTCCTGTTCCTTTTACCATTTACTGTCTTACTACAGCCAAGATGAAAGGTAAAAACAAAACAAACAAAAAATAGAAGTCCTTTCTAAGAAATGTCTCACACTATTGGGGCTCCTCTCTACCCTGTTTCTGTGGCAAACAATGTGACTTCAGTAGTCACAGTAGAACATAAGCCTTTGTTGTTGTGGTTTCTAAATTTCTAAAGCTTGAATTTCCCACTAACAAGTTCGGAAATATTTGGTTTCCCAGGCATACCATGTTAGCCACTGCCTCTGCAAAGACAGCCAGACTACATGGAGGTGAAAGCCAGCGAACTCACCCACTCTGGCACATGGCTGACTCCTGCCTTGCCTCTGATGGACTGAACACTGAATAATTAATATTAAACAAGCTAAATAAAAGAAGATAGCCTTAAAAACAAAAAACAAAAACAAAAACAAAAAAAAAAAGAAAGAAAAAAAACAGAGAAGAACCAGGTACTTAAAAAACACTTTTTTTTTTTTTTTTTTTGGTTCAGAGTAAGATCTGGAAAATTTACTCTTTGCAAAAAAAAATTTTTTTAAAGAGAATAATAGAACAGCAACTCATAAGTATTAAAAGAAAGGAATTATACTAATCTTCCAAAATACCTGTTTAAATACCTGAATGAAAATGACCTGTCAAGAGGAAAAAGGACCATTGAAAATTAAAAACAATGAAAATTTAACAGCTACATCAGTGCTTTTTATTGTTGTTGTTGGTGGTGGTGGTGGTTTACCTTTGTTCAGGGGATTAAAGACCTTGTGCCTGCTAGGTAAGCCCTCTACTACTGACCTACATCCCTAGACTCTTTTTAATTTTATTTTAAGAGGCTGGCCATGGGCTTGCAATCCTCCTTCCTCAGCCAACCAAGTAGCTGGGATTATGGGCATGCACCACCAAGAAGTATCCTTTCTTAACTAATCCATTTCTGCTTTCTCAATCTACTAAGATACAAAAAGAACATCTAAACATAAATGGATTTTGAGCCAACAAAGAAATGCATGTAAATATTCTTAATAAGATAAAAAATACATATACTTTTCTTTGGGTATGTAATATTATGTCCCTGAAATATGACTGAGAAAAGACTGCCTGTTAAAAATATTTTCCAAGAACTTTAAGTTCCTTGAAAATGTTCTTCGGAAATGGTATTTATGACAAATTCACCTCCTCTGGGGAACATGAGATGTTATTACTGGCACAGTCACAATTTTTTAAACTACCCAAAAATAATTATGAATTCATGCCAAATGACTGAGCTTGCTATATTATTTCAGTGATTAAGACAGTATTTACTAATGTCTCATGATCAAGGCTCCACGTAGCCATGAATCTACAGAAAATACTGTGACAAAACAATGGATTGCTAGTGGTGGTGATTTTGTGTATCTTTGCAAAGGCAAAATATTAAATATACAAACTTACTGGTGAGGATGGCATATGATATATGAGATAGGAAGTATGGACATACGTCTTAGTTATGGGAAGCAGGATTTAGAGTCTAAACGACATCAGCATTCTGGGTTTGACAATTGCTAGCAGAGCCACTGACAAATTATTTAACTCATAAAATAAAGACATTAATACCTACCTCTTATGACTATTTCCAAGACTGAAATGGTATGTGGCATATAATAATTGCTCAAATAACTGTTATTTCCAGAATTGTAGAGGGGAGGGACAATAACATCAAACCTAGTTTAAAAGTAAAATCAGGTATCTGTTCAAATACTTAGCAAATATTTATTGAATACCATTTAAGCACCAGGCCCTGTTTTCAAACTGAAAACAGCACTGAATATAACAGTAACCAATTATCAGTCAATTAGTGAACAGAATGTGTGCAGACACAGGCACACACACGTGTACATACAAAACCACACACACACACACATCCCTAACCATATTAAGTTTTCATTTTAGAAGGAGACCTAGCCGGTAATAAAATAAATAAGTAAAATGTAGTTGCTAGAAGGTACTAGATGAGGTAAGAGAGTCCATTGACCCCCTGGGAAGACAGCCAGCACAAAAGCACACAGTCCCTGTTGTATTTGAGGAACAGCAAGGAGACTGGTGTGGCTGCAGCAAAATGAACAGAGGGGAGTGAGTGGTAGGAGGCAGGATGGGAAGAGGAAACTTCAGAGGTCATCACTGTCTGACTTTTCTAGCATATGGCCTGGTTAAGTGAAAAAAAAAACAGGCTTTGAAGGCAGTTATTTTTATTCTGGTCTGGTTACTTGTGCTGTTCAGTAAATTACTTAACCTCCCTAAATTTTAGTTTTTTGATCCCTCCTCCATCTGGTAAGTGGGTATAATACTTACTTCATGAAGTTGTTATAAGGATTGAGATAAATGGTACAAAACAGATCTTCAGTGTGCTTGTTTCTTTCTCTCAATAAGCCAAGTCTCACACTGGGAACTGGAGTCTATATTCCAATTCTAAGGCTATCAAAAAGATGGCCTTGGACGGTATTTAACTGCCTCAGTCTCAGTTTCTCAACTAAGAAAATAAGTGCAGATACTATACAGACACTGTAAAGACATATGTTCAATAATTAAACTTTTGTTATAAATCAAATAAGTTTATTATTAGAATTTATCTTAATATTAAAGATAAAATATTCAAAAAAGCACATGACCCCTGTACCTTTGCACATTCCATTTTTTTAAATCCTACAAATTTTCATTTTTTAGCATGAAATTATAAAGATTTAATTCGTAATATTTTATTCCCTTTTTCTGATTGTGCTTAAGAACAATGATCTAATGCAAAGATCTCCAAGAAATTTTTAACTGCAAAAAGCAAGGTGTTGAGGGGCTGGAGTTGTGGCTCAGTGGTAGAGCACTTGCCTGGCATGTGTGAGGTCCTAAGTTTGACACTCAGTACCACATATAAATAAATAAAATAAAGGTCCATATATATACATATATATATGTAAACAGCAAGGTGTTGAGAGTAGTGTTTACAAAAGTAAGAAAGAAAGAAATTTTATTAAAAGAGGGAGAAAATAAGAAATTTTATTGGTATTTGTTCACTCATTTAAAAAAAACCCTGTGAGTACATATAAGAGGCTAGAATTGGTACTCACAGTTGGGAGCTAAAGGATGAGGAAAGAGGAAAACTCTTCACAGTACCTCTTTTAATATACATACTTTGAAATATATATTATATATTTAGGAATACTAATTTGAAATCCAAGAATGAAATTCAGATTGCTTAAGGAGTTTAAACTTCACAAAATACCTGCAAATTTAGTTATAAAACAATATGAAAACCGTAAATACTGTTTCTCAGACATTTGGATTTCTCACAACCTGCTGGCTTGTATTTTTTTCTGAAGGGCTCAAAAAACATTACAAAACATCCCTCAACATTCCATTCTTTTACTGTGGAAACCAAACCTGGCCCTACTCTACTCAGAAAAAATACTGTTCCCTTTGGGTCTGTCCCAGACCAGTCGGCCTACCCTGCTTTTGGGTTTCCCAAGTACACCAAGTCTATGAGCATGTGAGTCCACAGAGCAAGTGCATGTTCACATTCAAGGAACAAAGGAGGAGCAAGGGTGAGATGAGCAGAACGTCAGTGAGGCTTTGGGAAGGTCGCTGTTAGCATCCATTTTGCTATACTGTAGTTCACTGGATAGTATACATTCCAAGCATCGTTTTTTTTCCAGGAAGGGAGAAGAGCTGGGTAGATCTGAGAACAAAACAGAAATGGAAAAAAAATAGCTCACCTCAAATATATTTGAGCAGCAGATAATTTTAGATGAAGAGTTATGAATGCCAAAGATAATACAAAGAGATCCACCAGGAGTTTTCCTAAAAATTAACTATGTCTTAAAATGGTAATTATCAGTCAGACACAATTTTGCCCCCACTTCCTGCCCTGGGAACATCTGCAACGTAGAAGCATTTTTTGGTTGTCATGACTGAGTTGGGGGTACTGGGTTACTTAAGGCATTTAATAGGTAAAGGCCATGGATGCTCTAAACATTCCATAATGCACAGGACAGCCCAGGACAATGACTCAACCCAAATGTCAGTAGTGCTGAGGCCAAGTTCAAACCCTAACCAAAAAGGATAGTATGTCTAACAATGAGCATAGCTGAAAAGATGAATGAACTGCTTAAATGTAGATCATATACACATATTATGTCCTTTTAGCTTTCATTCTAGTTGTGGATTTTTACTATTCCTTTCACAGATGGCCCATACTTTAGACCAGCCCATTATGGCTGAGCTGCTCTCCTATGTTACCTCACCATTCTGTTGCTCCCCGCAACCCCAAAGGTGAACAAGTAGCAGTTTTAATTATTTATAAAATTATTTTTTAATTGAAAAGAAAAAAATACATTTATAGCCTACAACATGATGGAGTACACTGTGGAATAGTGAAAGCAAGCTAACTAACATACCCATCATCTCAAATACTTAACATTTTTTGTGATTACAACATACAAAATTATTTTCTTGGGGCCAAGGTATAGTTCAGTGGTAGCACGCTTTACATGCTTGAGGCCCTGGATTCTATCCCCAGCACCAAAACCAAACAGACATAAACAAATAAATGAATAAAATCTATTCTCCTAATACTCCCCACCTGATTTCCAATGATAACGAACATGTGTTTTTTTCAGGCAGTATGTTAAGGGAATTTTTATGGATTGGTTTTTACTTAATCCTCAAAATAATTCTACTATGAGGGAGGATCTAGTATTATCTCCATTCTGCAGGTGGATAAAATGAGACTTGTAAAGCTTACATTGCTTGCTCAACCAACACTACATTGAAATGGGGAAACCAGGATTCAATTCCCAAAATTGAACTCCAGAGCCTGATTTTCTAAGGCAGTACTACCCTCCCTCCTGTAGTATTCCATTGTCTCTTCCCCAGTGGTGCTTTGGTGTTGGCAAAGGTACAAGCTCCCTGTCAGTCATCTCGCCTGCCCTTTGCCTCTCAGTCACCTGCACTATTTACTGCCATCTACTACCAGGGCAATAGGGATAAGGCAGTAGGAAGGATATCAGCCTTATCCTAAAGAAGGCAAGTATATAAGATGCAGAACAACAGAGATCAAAGAAAGGACACAACAAACCCCTAGGAAGGAGGAGGAAATGGAAAGTGTTAAGGACCTGAGCAAAAGCCCTACAGCACCATTGTAGCTCACACTTAAATGTGTCTCTGCATGCTGTGTACCAGGAGGCACTATCAAGAATATGCACATAAACACCTTATGCTGAGTGGCTCCCACCTCCACAACTGGGGATTGAACTCAGGGCCTCACATATGTTAAAGTAAGACCCCCTACTTTAAAGTAAGACCTCTGAGCTACATCCCCTGCCTTTTTAATTTAATTTTGAGACAGGGTCTTGCTAAGTTGCCAAGGCTGGCCTTAAACTTGTGATTCTCCTGCCTCAGCCTCCTGAGTCTCTGGGATTATAGGTGTTTATCACTGCATCCTGCCTGAACTATTTTTGAATACTTCTTCCTAAAGTGGCAGGGAAGCCCAGGGAAGGCATCATAGGCCCAAGTAGACCTGAAGGACTGTAGACATCTATCTGAAACAGTTTGACAAGGACCTACAGTCTCTTCTGTTGAAAGACAGGTTTTTTGTTTTGTTTTGTTCCTTTCTTTGTGTTTGTGTTATGTGTGTGTGGTGTAGTAGCAATCAAAATCTAAAGTTTGGAAGAGAAAAAAAAATTATCTGAGAAATATTTTCCAAATAATTAAGAACTTCAATTCGGGCGGGGGGGCGAAGGGGAAAAAGAAAAATCTCAAAAGAAAAGTGAGTAGGCTCTCATATTCAGCACAGCAGTGTATTCACAGTAACTGTTTTTTTAAAAGTTCTTTCTTGATAGTTATAATAGATTCAAAAACAAGGTTAAAAAGACTATCCAAGTAAATGGCAAAAAGAAAAACACGTATAGATTTTCTTAAATATGAAAAACCAAATGGAATGGAGGAGGCATATTAGTGGTTCTTAAAATTTTTATTTTATTTTATTTAGATTTTTTTGCAGTGCTTCAGTCAAACCCAGGGTCTCAGAGGTATGCTAGGCAAGCAGTCTACCATAGAGCCACATTCGCAGCCCACAACAGTAGATTAAGTGAACATCCATCATCTACAAGGTTCCAACTAAAAAGCCCCCAACAGTACAACACAGAAGTAGTAGACAAAACATAGGTCAGGGTCTAACTACTTCTCATGGCACAGATTTACACAAGTTGTCCTTACTGTCACTCCCCAGTTAATTCCTGTTTCCTGTTCCACACCCAGCCCCAGCCTGAGCACCTTTGCAAGTCTCTACCTGGTGGTTTGGAGGGTCTTTCCTAGTCCAGATGCCACAGTCACCTTGGTTGGTCTCAGGATGAAAATATTCTCCTTGTAACTGTCTGTGCCTGTGGGCTTTCAGACTGGTATTTTTCTGGTTCTGTAACCTTACTTTTCAGCCAATTTTCTTAGTAGAAGACCATGTTCTAAGTCAGTTACTTTGGTCTTTGCTAAAAGAGAACAAGATTTGTCCCAATGCCAGTCCTCCACTCAATTTGAAGATTCATTACCTCTTCTCAGAATCCTGTTTATCTGCTAAAAGCTCCCCAACTCTTTATAATTAATAGATCATTTGGCAATTTACATCTTACTATTTCACTTCCCCTGCCAACTAGAGAACCAAACAAGATTGTCCACATGATGAAGAATCCTGACCCATTTTTAACATATAGTCCTCTGACACCAAACTAAAACCTCCTCCATCACTTCACACCCTAAGTATTGTTTGACAATGAAGGAAAATAGTAACTCAGCTTGCTGAATCTGGGCCCATTTATGGTGTCTCTAAACGATCTCAATGATGATGACAGGACCTTCAGTAGTAAGGACATAGAACAGACACAGATGTACGCTCATACTTGGCTAGCAAATGCAAAAAAAAAAAAAAAAAAAAAAAAAAAAGTGTTACTGTTCTTCTAGATCTTGCTGACCAAGTCAAATGAATCAAACATTACATTATGGCTATGGTATGCTGTAGCTGTAATTAAAAAAAAAAAAAAAAAATCCAAACTCTGACTTGCTTATGAGATAAAAGAAAGCTGCATACATAGAATAAAGACTGATCATGGCTATTTTTATAAGTGCCCCTAAAAATTAGACCAAATAGTGAAAAGTTCCATTGAAAAAGCAAGAAACACAGCAAGGAAACATAAATTATAGGCCTGATTACTACGAGCCTATCTCAAGTAAAGGAAGCTTTCCAGTAAATTTCATGTAATTACTCTGCAAACTGCTGAAACTCTAGTTATCCATAAACATTGCTGCTAGCAGTGTGGTGCAACAATAAAAATTACATATTAAAGAAGAATGGCTAAAAGATAAGCAAGATAATATTCTGACCAGACTATAAGACTCTGGCCATGAAAACAGACATAAATATGAATAAAACAGTGATATATATAATTTTCTGCTTAGTAATCAACATGTTAAATTAGGAGAAAAAGTAATGTATTAAACTAGCTCGGGAATAGGAGAACAAATATGGGAATAGAACCTCATTGAAGCAAAATATATACTTTAGACTAAGATGAGAGTTGCACTATTTTAAATATTGTATGAAAAGACCAAACAGATTTTGGTATCATCATATTACTTGATAATTAATGGGAGACTAAATTTTGACCAGATTGACCTGTGCAAGTATACTGGCAGATTTGGCGGGGGGAAAGGGCAAATTGACAAATAACACACACAATGCTTTGCACATAGTAGGGGCTCTTTGTACTTGACCTATAAAGATTTGAAAGGAATTAAATGTCATCTGAACTGCATTATGGATACACCCATTTCTAAAAACAGGCAACTCAGTGGTTTTTGTACCCTTATTTCAAATTGTGGTTTCAAACAAAACATATTTAAATTATGAAGATAGCTCTAAAGACTGGGAGAGAGGAAATTTAAAAGCTGAGAATATCCATCTACGTGGAAGGCAGTGAACCAATGGATTTATTAATGACAGAATCATCAAAGCAGTGACTAGTGAATCTGGGGACTTCATTAGGATGAAGCAAAGGGCTGACCAGTGACAGCTCAAACCAGAGGCTTTTCCAGAAAAAGACACATTTGCCATTTAATTTCTACAGTCTATCCTCTAGCGCAATGATTCTCAAAGTATGGTCCCCATTAAGAACCACAAGGTCAAAGCCATCTTCACTTTAACAATCTTTTTCTTCCTCATTCTCTCAGAAGTGGTCAGGTTGTTTTCTAGAGGCTAAATGAGGTGTTAGATTACGTCCTTCCTATGACAGTGAATGCAATGTGTGAAAAACATCTGAGGGTAGCTGTCTTCAATTAAGTCTGACATTAGAGTCTGTAGAGAGGTAAAACAATGCAGTTCTTTTCACTAAATTTTTTGTTTCAAAGTTATTTCCCTTAAAAATGTTATTTATGTTAAAATATAATGGGTTTATTATTTTTAACAAATAAATGAATGTTTTTTAAAAAAATCTTAATTTGAATTTCTAATATAGCAAATACTGAGAGATAAAACCCATATTCTCAAAAGCTCTTTGGGGTACTCAATAATTTTTAAGAGTGTAGAGGGGTTACGAGACCTAAAAGGTGAAGAACTGTTGCTCAGCAGCCTTTACTGAATTGTACTGAACTATTTGTTCATTCATTCCTAACAGTCTACAAACTCTTTGAAAAGAGGATCCTCCCTCCCCTGTTTACCTCGGGATAGCCCTAGTATTAACTACAGCCATTCGTTGTTTTGTAAATTAAATGAACAAACATACTGCCATATTCAGAACATCAAAAACTTAAAATACAAGATCTACTTCATGAATACAGTGGTGGACTGTTACTCTCTAAAATGACAGATGAGAAATTAAACTGAATCTGAAGTTGTTCACTACTTACAGGTTGATTTCTGCAGCTAATAGAAAATAGTATCATTAATGGAACTGGTTTTATTGCTTGTTAATCACCCTAAGCTTACTTATAGGAGTCAGTTGTTGGAAAACTGAAACAGAATCTGCAAAAGTAGGAACAATTGATAGGTCAGAGTGGTCAGATTATAGACATGTATTTCCAATTTCATCTGCTATTGATGTAATTTTGCTTGTGAGGTAAATATGTTTCCTGAAGAGCTCTGGACTGTGAAGGAAAAATGTAAGAACCATGCCTTTGTTTCCAGAGTTGAAATAACCAAAGGACAGTGACAGGCTAGTATGTGAACATTTACCACTCATCCCTATTGTTCTTAAACAAGCAAGTACACACAGTTCTAACACAGGGATCTGAAGAAGGAAAAAAGGAGTTGTTCAAACAGTCCTGATTCTTTCTAGAGTTTCTGTAACTGAAATAGAGGCAATAATATACTTAAAGAACACCCATGGGAAACCCACTTACACCTCATTTTCTTAAATGCCTAAAAACCACCCTCAGTAATCCTCCACCCTAGAGAATCCTCGTTAAAAATGAATAAAACTTCTAGGGCAGTGTTGCAGTTATTTTCTACAGAAGGGCATACTTGTTCATTTTTTCATTCATTCAAAAAACGTGTTCATTTTGTTCTCTACAAAGGGTTTTGTGGTAGACTATAGAAGACACAAATGAATCACTTAGATACTCCTGTTCTCAAGAAGTTTATATTTTTGTAGGGTTGATTATGATATATATAAATAGGACAAAATCAAAAGTGGCCAACATTGTAATATAAATTCTTATGGGTATGACTGGCATTATAGGGTTTAGACATACCATCTGTTTCATACGTGTATTCTATGGTGTATATTACTTAACACTCTGTGTCTCCCACAGAGGAGATAAAATACAGGCACATGTGTGCTGACATATGTGTGTGTAAATAAAAACTGAAAAGACCATTTGAATATATAATTTGTATTGAAGGGCCAGCATTATGGTTGGTACCAAGGAACACTCAAGATGACAGATGTGATATGTTTGAGAAAACAAGTAACTGGCATTGCATATAATAATAGTGATAAACCACAGAAGTTATAACAATTCTGAGCCATAATAGAAACTCTAAAGAAAAGCTGTAATAAGACACTGCTTTAAGCCAGTTTGGATTTAATTACCTCACATTTGTATCCATAAAACCAGCTTCCTCAACCTGTTTGTATTGGACAGGATTCTGTGAATGTTCCTATAATCCTGTAGTGTCAGTACTTGAATATGAATATAAGTACTCCAAGACAGTAGTCTTCAAACTGAGGAACACGTACCCCTGAGGGTACACAAAGACTTTGCAGGGGTATAAGGCATGGACAGCTTTAAGGGAATTAGTGTCTAGATTGGCATTTCATACATATACTCTTTTCAAAACTGATCTGCCAGAAGTGTTTATGTTCTTCTATGAGTTCTCTTTTTCCAATAACCTTTTCAAAATATCCAACATGCTCAGCTAACTCTTACCTCTTCCTGGGTTGGAAACCCCTCTGGGGCACAAGACAAAGGAACAATTACAGAAAGTCTTACTCCTGCTAGGCACGGTGGTACATGCCTGTAATCCCAGTGACCTGGGAAGCTGAGACAGAAGGATCACAAGTTCAAGGCCAGCCTGAGCAACTTAGTGAAGCCCTAAGCAATTTAGTGACAGTCTGTTTAAAAATATAAAACAAAAAGGGGGCTAGGGTTGTGAGGCACTGGGTTCAATACTTAGCACCACATAAAAAAATAAAGTCATTAAAAAAAAAAAAAAGGGATGGGGATGTAGCTCAGTAGTAAAGCAACCCTGGGTTCATTCGCCAGTACCAAAAAAAAAAAAAAAAAAAAAAAAGAAAGAGAAAGAAAGCCTTAACTCCTGGAGTTCCAGGAGAGCAGCAGCAATAGCTCAGAACCTACGATTATATAGAATACTGCTTTGTCTTGAAGTGAGATGGTTGCTAGCAGAATGTGTATTTACATATTTACTTAAGTTGAACTCAGTTTTTTTCCATGAAAGAATGACTGATTTGGCTGTCTGATTTATTAATGAGCTTGTTTAGATCGTACATCAGACTTGAAAATGTATCTTTTGCAACCAGTAAAACTTTGAATTAAAAACATCTAGATGTTTTAAAATGTGTAAAAACTTTCTTAGCTTCAAAAAATTATTTTAAAAGATAAAAGGGAAAACATTTGGGCTGTGGTTGTAGCTCAGTGATAGAGAGCACTTGCCTAGCATATGTGAGGCACTGGGTTTGATCATCAGCACCACATAAAAATAAGTGAATAAAATAAAGGCATTTGGTCCATCTACAATTAAAAAAGTTTTAAAAAGGCAAACATTTGAAAACATTGCTCTAAGAAATACAAATTTTTAAAAAATCCAAAAAAGAATTTGATTTGTTCTTTAGGTTGACGGTTTGTCCATTCTGAGTGTTCTTTGATAGACACCTTGTATGGGGGAATAGTCACAGGCAGTAGTTTACATTTTGGGTTGTAGAGGCAAAATGTTGTGATATGGGGAAACAACACAGGCTTCACTCCTTCCTGACCTTTCTGAGACCAAGGATCTCATTTTCAGGAACTATCTGGCAGGTAAACATAAAGTCTTGCTCTCTGTAGTCAGTCCAACAATCAGCAGACTGGGCATCATCTGGGATCTTGCTACAATGCAAACTGTGAGGCTCACCCCAGAGTTACTGTTTTAGTCAACTTTCTTTGCTGCTGTGACTAAATGATCTGACCAGCACAATTATAGAGGAGGAAAGGTTTATTTGAGGGCTCACAGTTTCAGAGGTCTTAGTTCATAGAACGCTGGCTCCATTCCTTGAGGTTTGAGGCGAGGCTGAACATTATGGGGGAAGAGCATGGCAGAGGGAAGCAGCTTGCATCATCAGGAAGCAGAGAGAGACTCCACTCTCCAGATACAAAATATATATACCCCATAGCCATGCCCCAATTCCCACCTCCACCAGCCACACCCTACTACTTCTATTAATCTCATCAGGGATTAATTCACTGATTGGGTTAAGACTCTTACAACCCAATCATTTCTCCTCTGAACCTTCCTGCATTGTCTCACATGTGAGCTTTTGGGAGACACCTCACATCCAAACCATAACACCTACTGAATTGAAATCTGTAGTTTAACAAAATTCCAGGTGATTCAAATGCACACTAAAATGTGAAAAACACTGACAGAGAACATGTCATTAGAAGGGAAGATACAATCACTAGGTGTATATAACTCAAGTGGGAACTTTATGTTGCACCTGCTTAAGTAAAACTGAGTAAGGCAGGAGGTGGAGTGCAAATTCTAATGTAAACATACACACACACACACACACACACACACACACACAAACAGATCAGTGCTTCTCAACTGGAAGCTATATTGCTCCCAAAAGACTTTGGCAGTCTGGAGACATTTCTGGTTGTTATCATTGGAGGATGCTGCTAAACATCTTAAGAGTACCCAGAATGGCCCTTCACAATAAGAATTTGTCTCAAAATGTCAGTAGTGCTGAGGTTGGAAAAACCATGGCATAGATTATATAACATTCCTATATAATGGCATTTTTAATTGGAACTATTAGTGGAAAAAGGAGTCATAATTTGCGCACACAGCTCTAAGAGAATGGATTTCAGGTCTGGAGAGTTCTGCTTCTCAAGGTTCATGCTACTTTCTTATGAGAACCCAGGTTAAAAGCTCTCAAAATCATGTATCTGCATTCGTTAGCAAATCCAGAGTTCATGATAATCTGTGTCAGTCATACCAATGCCAAACCTTATTAATTTGCTAAGAAAAATAATGGAGACAGGTTAGTTACTACTTTATATAATTTCTTCAAGAAATTATATTTTCTTCAAAACCATAAACTCACCTCAGACTTAACCTTCAAATATTCCTGGTGAAAGGCGAGAAATAGTGACTTAGGGTTAGCCCACTCACCACTATCAGGAGTGATTTCTCTTACCTTCTCTCACACATGTATCCAGCAACACTATATATAATATCACTACACACAGCCAACTGCCTCTGAAAAGTTGTCAGGGCTTCCTGCCCTCAGTTCCCACTGGTTCCTGGTCCTGATCTCTGGAGTTGACTGCTGAGGGTATAGTTTTTTTTCCTACAAATAAACCCCTGCTTCCTTTCCTGAGGCTTTAACAGGCTAGACTGCTGACTGTCCCATGGGAAATAGTGAAGGTATTGGGAAACAAGGAGTAAGAAAACAATTGGAGCAAAAGCACACTAATTCTCAGTTTGTTTTTTTTTTTAGATTAGGTAGAGGGGAGTGAAGGGAGGGGAGGGGATGTGGGGATAGGAAGGAAAGTAGAATGAATCAGACATTATTACCCTGTGTACATAAATGACTACGTAACCGGTGTGATTCCACATCATATACAACCAGAAGAATGAGAATTTATATTCCATTTATGTATGATGTGTCAATGTGCATTCTACTGTCATATATAACTAATTAGAACAAATTAAAAATCATCAGTTTTGTATGACTACCTTGTAAGATGGAGCTTGGGGAGCAGATGGGGGTCGTAGCCAGTTTACAAAACCCAGGAAAAAGCTGCATCACACTTGCATTATGATGAAAAAGATGCACTATGCTTGTTCCCCGAAACACTAAACACAATGGAAACAACTGAAATTTCTTTGAAACTTCTTTGCTGGCTATCGCACTGCCCAGCTTTACTAATTACTATTCCATTTTAGTGCTCTTTTCATTATACTGCAAAATAATCTTTTTACCCTTACATCTTAAGGAAACACATTCCCTTCTCATAGAAATAAAACAGCGGGACTGAGGTATAGCTCAGTTGATAGAGTTCTTGCTTACCTACCATGAGCAAGGCCCTGAGTTTGATTCCTAGCAAACATACACACACACAAATAAAGAAAAAGAAAAAGCATCACATGCTATTATTTAATAAACTGAAAAGAAATCCTAAAATTTTTGTGAAATTATTTTTAAATAAAACTATAAGCAACTGGGGTGTAGAAGGTGTATTTCAGTGCAGTTATGCTCAATTCATTGTCAAGACCATTAAATCCAATACTAATGCTAAGGCAGGAGGAAAAAGCACTTTGCCAAAGTTTCTGTAACTATTTCACCACCAAAGCAATTTACCTGTGAACTCTGCCACTAGGTCCCACAACCATTCAGGAAGAAGATACCATGTTTTTCTTCTCAGACTCCCAGGTTTCTCAAGTACAGAGTGGGGAGCAGCCAGGAACCATGATCAAGTCTCTTACCAAGACCCTAGATGAGATCATCATCAACCCCACCCCAGCATCCTGCCTAGCCTCTTCTGAAGTTCACAGGCCACAGTCAGTCTCTTGTCAAGTTCTCAAAACAGGAAAAACTAAAAGTGGATCCTCCCCACAAAAGACTTCGGGCATTCTTACATTACACAGTTATTTTAAACATGTTCCTCCTGTGTAGTATAATTACAGAAAAGAGAAGATTCAGATCTCAAAAAGGGCTCTCTATTTCTAAGACTTCCCCAAATTAGTTTCTTTTTCAAATGTCCTCTCAAATTCTTAACTTTCAAAAAGTTCTGTGATAAGGATAAAAGACATGCATTTGATAATTAACTCATTCCTAATAGAAATAATTTATTAATATATTATGAACATTTCTCTTGATCAGAAAGCAAGAACTATGTTTACATCCATGTCAAGTCCTTTAAATTCTTCAGGGATTCCATTCTATTTTAGCTTCTGTATAACAATATTGCAGAACTGTAATTACATCCTCTATAATCAGCCATTCCCAGTGTAATTAACAGAGCCACAAGTTTAAAACTACAACCTCCCTGCTGAGGTAACTAAGCATGTGGAAGATAATTCTGCCCATGAAATGCTCTCTTGTTATGCAAACAAATTTAAAATATAAATGAAAAAAATAGCATGTTGTAATAGTCTTCATTTAAGAAGGAATCATTATGTTCCTGATAATGTTTCCCCTCCATCATTTCTAGTATTGAATTCTCATCAATAAGCTCTTTCCTACCAAATTCCTTGCTCTTCCCATATGTTGTGAAAACCCTCAAGCCCAGTTCAGATGCCTCAACTCCCCTCACTAAACTGTCATTCACTAGGAGGAAAAAGGTATATGTGAAGTGGTTCTCAGATAATGTCATGCTAATACAAAACAAGTTTTAAGTGGCAGAGCAGTCCATCAATAAAGTGCATAACTTCTAAGCAATGTGAATAAAACTTTATCTTAACTAAGGATCAAGGAGTGAACACCAAATACCAGTATATCACACATTTTAATGACTCAAGGAAACCATTTAATAAATCTAGGAATCATAATTAATAAAAAAAAGAACAACAGCAACATTTATCAAGTGTTTACCATCTACCAGGACCATAATAATCTTAGATGAATCACCTCATTTAATTTTTACAAAAAGCCCCGAAGGTAAATATAAAGATTGCCCCCGTTTTCATGAGAAAATTGAAACTCAGAGATGTTAAATAACTGCCCAGGTTCATTAAATGAGCTGGTAAGAGTAGGTCCAATCTTGAAGCCAGGTTTAACTGAATCTCTAGCTCATACCCATTTTCATAGCCAGTAGGCTGAACTACCCTTCAACTGTTACACAGCAATTTAAAACAAATATTCTTGGCTTTCCTCTTCTATAAAGGCTCCTGGTAAACTACAACTGTTACTAATCAATGGTAGCTAACAAAGAAGCAAGATACTTAACAAGATTCTCTTTCCCTCATCAAATACAGGAACTCCTTCCCATATTCCATATGAACTGATACAATCTTTCTAATTTATGTAACTGTTTAATCATAGCTGATGAGTTACCAAAGCAACAATCATAAAACTGAATGCACTCTTGTATTTTTTCAGATTAAAGAAGCTGATTGATCAAGAAACCAAGTCCCAGCAGAAGAAGGAGCAAGAAAAGGAAAAGAGGGTCACCACTCTGAAAGAGGAGCTGACCAAGCTGAAGTCTTTTGCTTTGATGGTGGTGGACGAACAACAAAGGCTTACAGCACAGCTCACCCTTCAAAGGCAGAAAATCCAAGACCTTACCACAAGTGCACAGGAAACACATGATAAACTAACCCTTGCTGAAGCCAGAGTTCAGGAAGAAGAGCAGAAGGCAACCAGACTAGAGAAAGAACTGCAAACGCAGACCACAAAGTTTCATCAGGACCAAGAAGAAATTATGGCGAAGCTCACCAATGAGGACAGTCAAAATCACCAGCTTCGACAAAAGCTGGCAGCACTCAGTCGGCAAGTTGATGAGTTAGAAGAGACAAACAGATCTTTAAGAAAAGCAGAAGAAGAGCTCCAAGATATAAAAGAAAAAATCAACAAGGGAGAATATGGAAATGCTGGCATCATGGCTGAGGTAGAGGAACTCAGGAAACGTGTGCTAGATATGGAAGGAAAAGATGAAGAGCTTATAAGGATGGAGGAGCAGTGCAGAGATCTCAACAAGAGGCTTGAGAAGGAAGCAGCACAGAGTAAAGACTTTAAACTAGAAGTTGAAAAGCTCAACAAAAGGATTATGGCTCTGGAAAAATTAGAAGATGCTTTCAACAAAAGCAAACAAGAATGCTACTCTCTTAAATGCAACTTAGAAAAAGAAAGGACAACCACAAAGCAGTTGTCTCAGGAACTGGAGAGTTTAAAAGTGAGACTCAAAGAGCTAGAAGACATTGAAAGTAGGCTGGAAAAGACAGAATTCACTCTGAAGGAGGATTTGACTAAACTGAAAACATTAACTGTGATGCTTGTGGATGAACGGAAAACAATGAGCGAAAAACTGAAGCAAACGGAAGATAAATTACAAATTGCTTCTTCTCAGCTTCAAGTGGAGCAGAATAAAGTAACAACAGTTACTGAGAAGTTAATTGAGGAAACTAAAAGGGCACTCAAGTCCAAAACTGATGCAGAAGAAAAGATGTTCAGTGTAACCAAGGAAAGAGATGATCTAAAAAACAAACTGAAAGCAGAAGAGGAGAAAGGAAATGATCTCTTGTCAAAAGTCAATATGTTGAAAAACAGGCTTCAGTCGTTGGAAGCAACTGAAAAAGACTTCCTAAAAAACAAATTAAATCAAGACTCTGGTAAATCCACAACAGCTTTACACCAAGAAAACAATAAAATTAAAGAACTCTCCCAAGAAGTGGAAAGACTGAAACTGAAGCTAAAGGATATGAAAGCCATTGAGGATGACCTCATGAAAACAGAAGACGAATACGAGACTCTGGAACGAAGGTATGCTAATGAACGAGAAAAAGCTCAATTTTTATCTGAAGAGCTAGAGCATGTTAAAATGGAACTTGCCAAGTACAAGTTAGCAGAAAAGACAGAGTCCAGTCATGAACAATGGCTTTTTAAAAGACTTCAAGAAGAAGAAGCTAAATCAGGACATCTATCAAGAGAAGTGGATGCATTAAAAGAGAAAATTCATGAATACATGGCAACTGAGGACCTGATATGTCATCTCCAGGGAGATCACTCCATTCTGCAAAAGAAACTAAATCAACAAGAAAACAGGAACAGAGATTTAGGAAGAGAAATCGAAAACCTCACTAAAGAGCTAGAGAGGTACCGGCATTTTAGTAAGAGCCTCCGTCCTAGTCTCAATGGAAGAAGAATCTCCGACCCTCAAGTATTTTCTAAAGAAGTTCAAACAGAAGCAGCAGACAATGAACCACCAGACTACAAGAGTCTCATTCCTCTGGAACGAGCAGTCATCAATGGTCAGTTGTATGAGGAGAGTGAGGACCAAGATGAGGATCATAATGAGGAGGACTCAGTGCTGTCCTTCAGAAGCAACCCATCTACTCCCCTTCCTGTGAACAGGAAGTTGTGGATTCCTTGGATGAAATCCAAGGAAGGCCATCCTCAGAATGGGAAAATACAAACTAAACCCAGTGGCAACTTTATGCAACCTGGAGATCTAGTCCTAAGCCATACACCTGGACAGCCACTTCATATAAAGGTTACACCAGACCATGCCCAAAACACAGCCACTCTTGAAATCACAAGTCCAACCACAGAGAGCCCTCACTCTTACACAAGCACTGCAGTGATACCAAACTGCGGTACCCCAAAGCAGAGGATAACCATTCTCCAAAATGCTTCCATAACACCGGTGAAGTCCAAAACTTCTACTGAAGGCCTCATGAATTTAGAGCAAAGCATGTCCCCAATTACCATGGCAACCTTTGCCAGAGCACAGACCCCAGAGTCTTGTGGTTCTATAACTCCAGAAAGGACAATGTCACCTATTCAGGTCTTGGCTGTGACTGGTTCAGCTAACTCTCCTGAGCAGGGACGCTCCCCAGAGCCAATAGAAATCAGTGCCAAGCATGCTATTTTCAGAGTCTCCCCAGACCGGCAATCATCGTGGCAGTTTCAACGTGCAAACAGTAATAGTTCAAGTGTGATAACTACTGAGGATAATAAAATCCACATTCACTTAGGAAGTCCTTACATGCAAGCTGTGGCCAGCCCCGTGAGACCTGCCAGCCCTTCAGCACCACTGCAGGATAACCGAACTCAAGGCTTAACTAATGGGGCACTAAACAAAACAACCAATAAAGTTACCAGCAGTATTACTATCACACCAACAGCTACACCTCTTCCTCGACAATCACAAATTACAGTAAGTAATATATATAACTGACCACCCCTCATCCTCATCCAGTCCATACTGATATTCTTGCAAGGAACTCAATCCTTTTTTAATCATCCCTCCACATCCCCCAAAAGACTGACTGAACTTGTACTTTGGGAAAGTTTGTGCATGAACTATACAAGAGTATCTGAAACTAATTAAGTGTTGCCTGCATAGTCATATCAAGTGTGCATTTACTGTATATCTTTTCATTTACATAACTGTATGGAAAATATTTAGTCTGCACTTGTATAAATACATCTTTATGTATTTCATTTTCCATAACTCACTTTAATTTGACTACAACTTGTCTTGGTGAAATACTTTAACATTATAAAACAGTAAATAATTTTGTTATTTTTACCACTGCTTGCTGAATTTTCTTTTGGTCATTTTTGTGTTACATATTTGCATGTCCAATATAATTTTATTTTCTGTTTATGTCTATTATTAGTTCTTGCTAAAAAAAAATCAAGCAGGACCTACTTCTAATTTATAGTCAACTTCTGATTGCATATTAGAAGAAGAGAAATTAGTTATCTCTGTGACTTCAAAGTGAACCAAATAAAATTTATATTTGTGATTTTAAAGTGAATTATAAGATCTCTGAGGACAAATTTAATGTCACTCTTGAGATGCATCTCAATACCCCTAATATCCAGCACAGTGCTTGTTAGCATTTATTAGGAAGTTGATAAAGGTTTAATGATAAGGGGTATAAAATAATATTGAATAATTTGCTTTCAATGAACATACCTAAGATGGTGTTGAAAATAAAAAGCTTTGAAATGAGATAGGAAGCCAGAAAACACATTTGGAAACACACATTACCAATCAAAAGTTGACTATTTCTACCAAAGACTGAAAACCCATAAAAAAAAATATATATATATATATATATATATATATAAGTATATATATATATCCAAATCTGAATCAGCCATTAGGACATAAGCTTTTGAACACTGTTTCAAAATAAAAGTGTTATTCTTGTTCCTTTTTACCATTTGGATCTCAAAGCAATTTGGATTACTAAATGCAGATGCCACCGTACCCAGATGATAAGTAGGCTACGATCAGAAACTTACAATTTAATTTTGTAGTTGTTTTAAAAACCTTGCAACGAGCAAATAAAAGCCAAAGATAATTGCAAATGTAAGTTACAGGAGAAGCTTATTGTTTTTTAAAGCATATGGTATATAAGCAAAGGGAAGTAACTATACTATTAATTTCTTTTGTGTTTACTCTTATGCCATTTATAAGGTTGGTGATTAAAAACAGTTAAGGCATCCTAGAAACTCTGATATCTGACTCATCAGACTCCCTGAGCATAATCCATACTTCTGAGCAAAACATAACAGCTTTTAGAGGAACATTTTAAATTACAAATCTGGTTCCCAACTTACATTCCATAAAGATGATTTCAGACAAAGTAGCTCATCGCCATTTTACCTTTTTTAACTTCTTAACTGTTAATTTAATGTGGTCAATTTTGTTGTCAGTTATTGATTTTAAACAATTCATTTAGACATTTGGGCAAACTGTGAAGATCTTTCAAGAGTAAAAGGAATCTTTCATAATTATCTTCTTTTTCCCTGCAAAATCAATTTCATGATAACAAAGCGAGGATTTGTTGACAGAAACACTTCCATGGTGATGAACTGCAACACCACCGCTGAGGGCTTGCATCATCATTAAATAAATGAGGATGAAAGCTGAGGCTGATGATGAATGAGAAAGCTTCTGTTTAAACACATTTATCTTAGGAATCGGCAGTGACCCAACTGTATTACAAAATACATGATGGCCTAAATGTACTTCAAAACTATTTTTAAGTCAACGTGGGCTAGAACTCCAGGAAGAACTACATAGGTCACGTTAGCTCTTTCAAAGTAGATAATGAAAATGCTGCTGTGTGAGATCTTCTAGTTAATGATCAAGAGAAGGGACAGGCAATGTTTTTTGGAGGGCACTGATCAACAGATCATAAAATTCCAGAAACCAGAAACTACAAAGAATTTTATCATTCAACAGCACAAAGAGAAAACATGTTTGCATGGTGCAGGTGGAAACAGAAGCAGAGAACCAGCCAAGGGATTCCCATCACCCAGGTTCCTCCTGGATGCCCCAAGTGCAGAGACGTGGGGGGAGGGGCATTCCTACCCGTGACAGTCCCAAAACTATTTAATAGCATTTGGAGCTCTGGCTATTCATCAGCCCACATATTTTGTAAGGATTCAATTATGTGAGCCACAGCAATTCTCTATAACAAAGTTAATACAAAATGCACAAATTATCATTTTATCATCAGTTGCAATCTTAACTATAAATAGGCTTCCTAAGCTATTAATCTGACATTACTGGAAATTTATTGAACCCTTAAGGATTACCTGTTTTAGAGGTTCCTCCTCTGGAAGGATTTTTGAGAATAATAATTAATATAAGTATCAAAATACACTTGAGACTGTCAGATTAATAATTTATATGTTGAATGGTAAAAGTACCACTAAAGTTCATAGTGAATACACTGTAAGTTCTGCAAAAGCACCTTTCCTTTTTTATAAAATTACATTTAAAATGACACTCTAGATTTCTGGTCCTTAATTTAAAAAATAGTTTCTTATATCCTCATGTGTGATAAAAGAGAAAGGGATTACAGAACAAAGTTCTGTGGTGTGGAATTTTCCATTTGTGGTGCCCTACAAGTGCTCAAAACGTTCCAAATTTTGGAGCTCTTTGAATTCTGGATGCTCAACCTATAATGCTTACTCAAGATGACCATAGGATTATATAAACTACTCAGAGGGTCCCCACAACCAGATCTTATAATGACAAGATATCAAGCATGGTATCTCTATGATGTCCAAAGGATAAAACTAGGGGCACTGTGTGATGATCCTAGAAGGGATATTTTATTAACAATTTTTAAAGACTTCTGCCTAAGGATCCTGTGATTTTTACTGACTGAAATATAACTCCACATTAAAAAAAAAAAAACTTTTATTGGATTCTGAATATTTACAAAGCATGTCTCCTTTGAAACATGTCAAAGGCAGGGAAAGGTCTTTTTAAATTAACCATCACTCTAGTTTCCCTATATGTTGATTTCTGTTCATTGTTTTTTCCTCCAAAATAATAGTTTTTCTTTACAATCCTAAAAGAAAAGATAATCAGACAAAATGTGTGCACCACTCAGAGGTCAGTATTTCACAAAGTAAAATCCAAAACACTTGTATGAGTATTCCCTGATGTAAACAGTAAGTTCCACACAGTTATGGGATCAGAATATCTTAGAGGGTAGGGCCCAGGAAGCTGCATTTTAAGGAGCTCCTCGACTGATTAGTTTGCACCATTGTTTTATAAATTCCTGTACTGATAAACATTGGCAAATGTGTTCTATCATGCCACTCTTAGAATGAATTACACCTGTACCAGGAAGTGTAACTATTCTGTCCTCTAGTGGCGAGAATGACAGACAGAAGGCTTTTCTCCAGGCTTTCTTTTTATTCAAGAAGAAACATCTACATTTTATTGGGTGAGAAGGTCCCTAGTTTTTAATAGTAGCAAAGCACAGATACCTGAATCTTTAGCTAAACTGTAGCAGGTTGACACTTACAACCTCTGTTTCTATCCCACATCCCAGACCCTGAACTTAACCCTGTAGCTTTTGTACATTTCTTGGGAATGGTCCAGAACATACATTAAAGAGAGCAGCTGGATAAACCAGAAGAAAGCACTCCATTCACCTTAGGACACAGTGAAGCAAATGTAAGAAAGACATGTGGCTTACTAAAAAGTTCCCAAACCTTAAATCATTTTAAATCCATTTTCATTCAAACTCCAAGCTCTTTCCTTGGACGGACCTTTTCCAGTCTTCAAATTAAATTAAAAAGGGCTTTCGTACAAATACATCAGAACAGGCTTTTTTTTTTTTTCTATTTCAGAATGCTGTACATGGTTTTCTTTAATTTAGAGTAGGCATCTTCTAAAGGGCAACACCACAGGGTAAAGAATCCTTAGGGAGTCCAGCAAATTAACTGGTCAACGCCTCTAAATACTTTGATAAGGAATTAACACATTCCACAGGGTAGCACTTACAAATCTGTCAACATTCCATCAGGACACCAGGTTTTACGCTTAGCATGCTGCCATAAAAGATGTATCCAGGCTAACCTCTGGTATTGCAGTTAGCCATCCCAGGGACATCTTTACTTGTGGCTTCATTTCAAAATTTCTGTCAAAATTATTGGTCAAGAGAACAAAACTTGCCTGATTATTCAAAGCATTTTTTTTATAAAGTCTGAAAATAGTTTTCTTATTTTAGTGAATTTTGTTTTTCTCCCCATGACCATTTATTTATTTCTATAATTTCAGTAATACCCCTTTTAGAGGGTCGTTGTAAAGTGAAATAAAATTGAATAAAGGATTCACTTTTTTCCTGTTACGTTACCTTACTAACCAGAAGTCTTCTGTGGGGACACAAAGCACCACCTAGCACTGTATTCAAGACCCCTCACAGTCTGACTGGACTGTGTCTTCCGAGCTGTATCCCTGCCCCACTGTACTGCTCATTGTCCTTGGATGTTTGTTATCTAGTCTCCTGCCTACCTCCACCTCTACCTTGGGGGTACCTCTTTGGGACACCCTTTTGGCTCTCTCTATGCCAGCCATCTTCATCTTCCAGCCCATACTCACATCTCATCTGCTTCTGAAGCCTAACCCTCAAACCCCCAACCCAGAATAACCTGCTCCTCTTCCAAACTCCCTCAGTACTTACTGTCTACACTGTTCCTTCTCTGTGCTGTACAGAAGGGCAACTGGCTTACAGAGTCAGTTGATTCATTTTTCTAATGCAGCAGTTTTCAACCAGGGGGCGATTTTGCGCCTCAGACATTGTTGTGATGGTTGGAGGATGCTGCATGGCATTTAGTGAACAGAAGCCAAGGATGCTCCCACATATCCTACAAAGCACAGAACTCGCTTTTCCAGAACCAAGAACTATCAGGCCCACACTGTTGGTAATCCTGAGATTAGGAAACTGCTCTCGTGGGGAAAAAAACTGATGTACTGAGAGTTAAAAGAAATTAATTTATGGCATCTTAGAGAAGGAAACAAATGTTTAGAGACCATCTTAGCATTATGACCCCTACTAGTGAGAAAATAAGAAAAAGGAAATCTAATTTCCAAAGGAAAAGAAATCAATGCAAGTTGTTGGCATGTTTATGCCCAAGCCTTATTCCCAGTCAAATTTTAAATGTTTAAAGAAGATGGCAAGTCTTAGATAGAATCCAGAAAGTTTTAGAAGTTTGAGCCACACGTGATTTTAGAGATCATCAAGTCCAGTTCTCTTATTTCACAAGGGCTAAATGACTTGCTCAAGGCCTCACAGCTGACTGGAAGAAGCATGAGCTGGAATCTGGTCTTGTTGGCCTGCCTCTAGTATCCTCCCCATCACTCCACTTATCTCTTTCTTTATGAAAACTGATTAATCTACTCCAGACTCTCCAGTTGATTGATAGAAATGCAGTTTCCCATTTGATTAAATGTTGTCTGATACTCTTTTTCTTGTCTCATTCCTTGCTCAGGTTATTAAGGGCAGTGAATCTTTCATCTCCATAATACCTGACCCACTGTTGGGTAGGAGAAACACAGTGTAGTATGTCATGATCAGTAAATTGATCATGTATCCATGTGAAGCTTTGAAGAAAAGATATTGCACACTGAGGCACTGTGCATGTCACTGAGTGGGCACGAGTGACAGGTCCATTAGTAAATCTACCTCCATCAAACCAGAGAATGAGGGAAGATTTGTAGGTCTAGAGAGCCTATATTTATACATTGTTAGTTGTTAAAATTAAAACATGAATAGCCTTTTAAAAATGAAACAAAGCAGAATTAAAAAAAAAAAAGAAGTCAATCATACAGGACCATTTGGCCATGGGGAGAAAAACAAAATTCACTAAAATAAATAAATGAAAACTCTGGGACTTAAGGGAAGTTGTTGCAGATCATTCTGTTAGTATGAGACAAACATGGGATGTGGACACAGATGTGACTTCATTGTTCCATTCTCTTTCTGTGGCAACATATTCAAAAGCTACCACAGTGCAAGTGGAAGCATTATGTGTTGTATTTGATCATTTCCACAACCTGTGGTGACAGACACAGCCTGCCTAATGTTACCTCTTCATGCTCTGCCTCACCAATTTGCCAGTTCCACCAGCCATCTCACACAATTCAAATCAATTTCTCAAGAATACATTACCATACTATTAGTGGATTTGCTGGAGTTTCTTCTTCTCTTAAGGGAAGAAAGAGAAAAAGAGTTAAATTCTTTTCTCTTGACTTTCAATTTGTTTTGGTCTGAGTACATCAATATCAGTCACTATTGATGCCTCAGAAAACTAGTTTTATAAAAAAGAGGAGTTACTAAAAACTGTAACGGGTCCTCAAAAGGTCCTTTTGGGCATCAGGAAGGGAGTCAGAGTAGGGATCATGCTGAGAAGGACAACATCTCTCATGGCAACATATATGAGCAGCCCATTTATTTCATACAGAACTTTTCTCCGATATAAGAATAATACAAATTTATTACAGAAACTTTAGAAAAGGTAAATGCTTTTGAGACTGCCGATCTTAACTTTGAAGAATGGGAGTGAGAGGACTAGGGAGAACAATGGACAATTATCACTATTGTTTTCAGTCAAACCTATCAACCATGGCCCTATTTCAGGCTTTTCTCAGACTGCCAATGAGGAAGGAAATTTGCTTTGAAGGGGGCATCCTGCCCTTACTACACTTCTCAGAGCCAAGAAGTGGCAAATCTCCCTGCAGAGTGCAAGTTTATGTAATCTGTCTGCTTGGTCCAGACACAATGGCTAAGGGGGGCCAGCAAGGTCACTGAAAGAGAGGGGCAGGATTTCCTCTCCTTATGCAGGCCACTCAGTGCCTAGATAATGGTTTAGTTACTGCACATTGTTCAAGTAATGGGACAAAATGCTTTCATTTCATTTCATAGGCATCTCAGAAATAGTTACACTATTGGTAAGATTGTGGGCTGAATGCAAAGGATGTGGGAACATGGTAAGACCCAGAAAATTCATCTTTCAGGCTCCAAGGAAGGGATGCAGAAGTATCCATGGTGGGAGAAGAAAAGAGTGGCAGGTGAGCAGGAATTATGTTTTCTCCTTGGACTATCTCAGTCCCTTGACGATAGTAATTTAATTTCTCTATGATGATCCTCAAAGCAACATCTCCAAAGTTTCCATACTCTTATACAGTTCCACAGGGAAAGGCCAACCACATTGCAGGTGTCCACATGTGCACTATCTCTTGAACTGCTCCTTGTCTTACTTCTGGTGATGGTATATCACCTTTTTCTTTGCCCAGGCCGAACAACTGGGAACCATTCTCCACTTTTTTGCTCATCGTCTAGATCCAATCAGTCACTCTACTGTGTTATTTCTTTCTGTCCTCCCTAATTCCTACCTGGACTACCATTCCCTAAATCCAAACCTTAGTACAGATCGAACTTTAATAATCTACATTTAACTCCTCACCTTTCTCATCCAACCTTCACCCCAAAAACCGCCCTGATCATTGCACTTCTCTAGTCTCACATTACTTAGTGCCAAAATAACAGCTGCTCAAACCTTTGACCATGATCTACATCTCTTGCCTCATCTCCCCTTGAAACTCTGGACATGCCCTGCACCCTTGTCAGAACACAGTACTAATGGTCCTCCCACATGCCATTTGGCCTTCTTGTCCTACACTTTTGCCCATGCCGATTCTAGGACTAAAATGCTCTTTTCTCCCTTGTTCCTCCTATTGAAATCCTACTCACTCCTCTAGTACTACTACTTGAAAACCTTCCTTACTTTTTAATCTTCCTCTGAGTTTCTAAAATATTCCTGTTTGTAACTCCATTATGGCATTCATTCCGTCTTGTGATTTAATTACCTGTCACCCCTCTTATACTACAATCTTGAGAATAAGAATCAGCTATTATTTATTTTTTAAATATTTACATTAATGTTTCTAAAAATGTAGTCACTGACCACCTTCATCAGAATCACCTAGAACTCTGCAGATTTTCACATCCCTAGACCTAGTAAATTCAATGCAGGGAATGTGCAGCCTCAGAAATTCTCTGGGGCATCATTGGACATACACATTTTAAAAGCCACTTCCCATACAACACAGGATTTAAATATTGCTCACAACCAATGTTCAACAAAGGCTCACATAGATAACAACATACCTGGTGGCCACAATTGGTGTATATCTGTTCTTCACACAGAATCACAGAATGTCAGGGGCAAAAGACTTTACCAGTGATTTGGAAGAACTGCTTCATTTTTTGATACGAAAAGATAGGGAAGAATAGATAATGTTTTCAGGTGAACTATATAAAAGAAAGATTCACAATAACCAGGGCAAGTAGCATAAGGAGGGAAAAGGATGTGTGAAGGGTCATTTTCTAGGCCAAGGGTGGTTAGAGATACAGCCCAGGAACCAGCACTGCTGATTCAGCAGTCTCAGCTCCTACACTTGTAATATATCTCTAGTAAAAAAATGGAGAGATGAGAGAACAGGGGAAAGGCAGGAAGACAAGAGAGCTAACACAGCCAAAGATATATTAGGATTATGATTAAGGCACAGTCACCTTAACAACAGATATAAGGAAAAACAGAAAAATAACAGCAATGATAATAATAGTAACAACTAACACCTGGCAGTCTGGATGTTTTGAGCGACTTTCCTATACAATCTTTACTCCCCAAAGAATATTTTTGCAAGTGGGTATTTAAATTCCAAGATGAAGACAGGCAATAGATGGCTGCTGACGGACCTGCAGCTAGTTAGTGCCTTATGTAGAACACAGAGCCCAGCCTGTTTGCCTTCATAGTCTGAGCTCTAGTCACTATCCCAGGATGCAAACCTCAGAACAAGGGGAAAAGATTAAACCCGTGCAAATGAGAGAATGGGAAAGAAAAGCAGGAAAAGAAAGGGTACCAAAAAATAGAAAAGACTGTGGTAAAAGAAAAACCTGACATACGAACAAAAGAAAAGGGGATAAATAAGGAAGACAATTATTCAAGGCTATCTTAACATATTTCTACATGTGAAACTGTGTTTGGCACATAATATAAGCAAATGGATCAGAAAGGATTTTGAAAACTATATTTCAATGTTTATTCTTACCTTGCCCCAGAACCCCTGTTGTAATTACTATAGAAAGAGAGACTGGGAGGTGACTAGGTACAACCACAAATCATATTACATTATAGAACAAAGGTACCAATTTACTATATTCTTCACCTCAGAAACTGGACAACTCTTTAATATAGATTACAGCAGTGAACTGCTATTTAAAACCAAATGTTCTCTCAAAGGAGGTTAATGGGAATAAGCTAATTAAACTACAGGGTTCCCCTTTGAAGGTCCCCCTTGCCATATAAAACTGAAACTTTAAGTGATAAAGTTTTATTACATAACGGGAAGTTTTAAGAAAATGAAGAGGAAAAACAGCCAAAGCAGCATATGAAACTTTGGGCTACCTGCCAGATTCATTATCTGTTATTTCTACCCCCTCCACACACAAATTAGCAGTGATTTGCCAAACAATATAAAAGACAAATGAAATGAAAACAATAGTATTTCAAGGACATCCCCTCCAGTTTAGCATTTCCTTCTTTTCATCACTATATCTATCATCATTACTTATGCACTTTCCCACTGAACACAGATAAAAACAAAATTACAAAAACACTGTCATTCTGAGAATACATGGCCTTGACCAAATGTTCCACAGCTGGGTCACTGGGGGAGTCGACAGCCCTGAATCCATTTCCCCACCAGACCTCAATGACCACAAGTCAGAATGACCTAAGGTCTCAGGGAATCTTGAACTTCTCAACATCTACAGCCAAGATACAAAGGTGTGATGAGAGCCCCACAGTCCCTGGCATCAGGCCTGCTCCTAAGGGAACACTGTCTTCTTACACAATATGTTGCCAATATATCACCAAAAAGTTCAAAGCACTTACAAAATTAATTTCTCTAAGAGAAAAGGAAACATCCTGATTCCAGCTGTCTAACTAGGATTTGATAGCTTCCTCACAAATGCTGATTTTGTTCTGGTATATTTTCAGATGTTTGTCCTTTCTGGTAATATGAAAGAATATAAAAGTCATGTAGAAACCAGGCTAAGAACTAAAACTTTGAATAAAACTGAAAATATTTCACCTTTTTGCACTTCTGTGGGTCAATAAGACTCATCTAAAAACTTGCTGCAACCAGGGAACTATATAGGTTGCTAGATTCTTTTTAGAACCTATGGATGAAATAAGCCAACCCTTTTAGAATTCAATGAACATATGCCATGAAGACATTCCTTTTCTTTCTACTGCTCCCTAGATAAGAACCACTGCCTCTGCCTCATTTAATTCATCATCCCTCAGACTTGTAATCCATTCCAAATATCAAACTCCATGGCTGACTGAGTTAAGCATTTTTGGAAAAAAAAAAAAAAAAAAACAACAAAACTTTTTTCTTCTGTGAATAAGCTTTCCAACTTGCTTAATCTTCTCCAAGACATCTGCTTTCTGATGAAACCCAGGAGCCTCCAACTTCGAGTAGAACATTCACTGTGTGGTCTAAAAAGAGCCATATGCATGTATTTCTCTTGCAAGATGCACTCCAAATTTGAGGGGAGAAGGGGGAAACTTTCTTGGAGTTATTTGACATAATGCTCTACAAAAATGATCCAAGAGATGACACATTTTAAAGCTCCATACCTCATTTATTGAAACAAGTCCAAGTATAAAATTCATACAAGAAAAAAACCAGCATCATTATTTTAAGATTTGGGGGGAATGACATTTAAAGTTGTCCTACTAAAATAACTAACCTTTGCTGCCATCTAGAGGTAAAAACTATGTAGCAAAATCAGTGTTACCAAGAAAACAAAAAGAATTTGCTGCATCAATGAATGGTGTGGAAACATTAGGAACCCAAAAACTGGGGGAGAGGGGAGTTGGCCCTATCAGTTACCACCATCCCAAGCCACATTTTCTTCATCAACACATCAGTGTTGCTTAGAAGAAACAAGCTCCACCAATGGTGTATTTCATGTAAACTGGTTTATCAGAGAGATTTCCTTTGGGTTTTTTGGTTTGTTTGTTTTTGTTGTTCTTGTTGTTCTGCAGTCCTGGGGATTGAACTGAGAACTCCAAATATGCTAGGCAAGCACTCCACCACTGAACTACACCCTCAGTTCCATCAAACAGATTTATTAACAACCTGTGATGCTTACTTAAAATTCACAAGCCCTGCTCCTGTTCCTAGATAATCTAAGTAACAGGTTCTGACATGGAGTCTGTGCATCTGTAGTGTTTTAAAAGTCCATGGATGATTATGATGAGTACTATTTCAGGTAAACACTGGGCCAGGATGCTCTGGCTTTTCATACTGCTGAACTCCCCGTATCCAGGCAGATCAAAATGCCAGAGAAGGAAGTTCAACTACAGCAAGTTCTCAAAGTATGGTAGGTTGATCACTTGTATCAGAATAAATTACCCTGGGAATCTGTTAAAAATGTGGACTTATAGCCGGGCATTCTGGCACAAGTTTCTAATTCCAGTAACACAGGCGGCTAAGGTAGGAAGATTATAAGTTCAAGTATGGCTTCAACAACTTAGCAATATTGTTTCAAAATAAAAAAATAAAAGGGCAGAGGATGTGGCACCCCTCAGGGGTAGAGTATCCCTGGGTTTAATCCCCAATATTTGAAAAAAAATGTGGATATATGGGTTTCTGTATATCCAGAGACAAATGAATTACAATTTATAAGGGCAAAGTCCAGGAAATTACAATTTAAATGGGAAACCAACATAGATTCTTGTATAGTAAGCTGGAAAACCAATCTAAATATTGACAAAGTTAAATGACATCAGAGAAACCTTCCTTGGAAAGACTATTATTAATTTTTTGGTCCTAATACCAGCAAAACTTGATTAGTGTATCACTGGTTTTGAGCTTCTACTGCTCATGATTTGAATAATAAGGTTGATGTTCATAGAAATGTCCTGATCTCTAAGATATTCCCTTCCTTTTTTAATCTCAATATATTTTGGCTATCTAATCATATAGTTAGAGAAAATGTAGGGAAAAAGAGCACCCATAGCTCCTAATCAGAGTTAATCGTTAACAGCAGGGGTGCATTTTCATCTACAGGTTAAGAATTGCTAATGAAATCCAAAATGCTTTAAGATCTAAAACTTTTTTGAGTGTCAACATAATGCCAGAAATAGAAAATGCCACACCTGATTTCATATGTCAAGTTGAAGTCAAAACACAAGTAAACTAAAAATGTTGTATAAAATTACCTTCAATCAATGTATAAGATATCTCATTATAAATATGCAAATAGACCAAAATCTTAAAAAAAAAAAAATCTTACATCCAAAATTCTACTTTTGGTCCCAGGTATTTCAGATAAGAGACACTCAATATCCAGTACCTTTTCTTCACACATACATATTAAAAATATTTATAGAGTTTTAAATACAATAATTAACATTTCTGAGTAAACATCTTCCTATATCTTCAAAAGCACCATTATTTAAGGATAGCATAATATATTCATGTAATTATACTATAATTCACTTAGCACATCCTTATTGTTGGAGTTTTAAACTGTGTCTATTTTTCTTCATTTTAAATAATGCTAAAACAAATACCCTCATCTGCCTCTTTGACTATTTCCTAGAAAAGATTCCTAAAAACAAAATAACCTGAATCACAGGGTATGAATGTTAAGATTTTTGATGGACAGTATCAAACTGCTCTCATAATCACAGTAGAAGCTGCCTATCTCATTAAACCCTCACTGGGGCACTGAATTTTATTTTATTTTTTTTCAAAAAGCTTTGCTTATTTGAGATGTAAAATGCACATCAGCATTAAAGATGAGATAATGAAGTCAAGTTGAAAGGTAGAAAGAGCATTGAGATAAGGAGACAGATTAGAGCATCAACATCTTATTTATTATGTTTGGGAATAACTGAAAAAAAAAGAGCCAGTAAGAATAATAAAGCCAAAATATTCTTCTAGTACCGAGGCAAACAGAAAATTGACTAAATGTACAAAAAAAAGAGTATGTTTCCTATATGGTTTATCCCTCACTGAAGGACTCTTATTTTTAGCCAAGTCTGATGCAGTATTTACTTGAAAATCTTATTTAGGTTGCTATGAAAGTTTGGGGGCACTTTAAATAATGAATTATGACTATTAAGTTCTAATTGCTATTGCATATATTTGTAATTTCTTACAAAAGAACATTTTGAAAATGTTGTATTATTTTTAGTTAGCAATCCCAGAAATAAATGCCTAATCTTCTGCCCTTTTCTTCCTTCTTGTTCAGTAGATTTAACTTCTTCACCATGATCCATGGCCCTCAATAAGAAATGCATGCTATAACATAACCTGGTACATGAGTAAGCATATGTGTGCACATACATACACATACACATGTAAACTGAAGCAAAATCCACAAAACAATACTTAGCCTTATGCATTCTGATGTTTTTTGATTCTAGTCTAGTCTCCCCATTCTATTTCATTTTAGTTAAACAATGTTAATGAAGAAAGGTGCATCTAATGTACCTTTTGACCAAATGCTCGATGACTAAAAATTAAAAAGCCCAAAACATCAGACTGTATTTCTGGAATACTGAAATAAAATTAATCTTATATATTGTATCTTAAAAACTGAATGTGTACATAAAGAGATAAAGGGACTTCACTACACTATATTATCAAAATAAAAACATGGAAACAAATTTCTACAGGCTGGAAAACAATTATAAGATGGACTTCCATAAAAGCAATATTAGGAATCTATGACAAAAAACTACAATAAATTTTAAAGATTAAAAAAAAAGGATTTATATTTAAGAACTCAGAATTATGAACTCAGAGTTATGAACTCACAGCAAGAAAAGAATGATGTAAACAAAGGGGACTATAATAATAATCACGTCTATATTATAATGGAAGACCTACAGTTAGCTGAAACTTCCTTCCCATCTCTTTACCAGCAAATATCCTTATGCAGGAGTATTTTTTCCTTAAAAAAATGGAAACAAAGCTGGGGTTGTGGTTTAGCGGTAAAGCGCTTGCCTCACACATGAGGCACTGGGTTTGTTCCTCAGCACCACATAAAAATACACAAATAAAATAAAGGTATAGTGTCCATTCACAACTAAAAATATTTTTTTAAATGAAAATAACTGCTCTTAAGCTATTTTGCTCCACTGACCTACTCCTTCAGTCTAGATCATTCAACCTGTGACTCCTCTTCTCTCCCTCATGTAAACCAGTGAACAAATAGTAAAAAAATTTTGGAGATCTCCCCGGAACCCTATTTGTAACCCCCAACCATTCACCCACTGCCCTCTATAGAAGCAGTTACAATCCACACCCCCCTGCCCAATCTATATTCCTATCCCTCCTCTCAAATACAATCTAATTTGAAGCCACTTCACTTCTCAACCAAATCTGATACTAGACTACTTCAGGGCAACCACCAAAAGTAGTTCCTCAGTCTATTACCACAACAATTCCTTTATTCTGGAACTCCTTCCCTTTATTCCTGCTGCTAAAGGCCCCAAACAAATGCTACTTTCTTCATGAAGCTCTCTTAAGACTTATTAGTTGAAATTAACCTTTCTCTGGCAATCTCATGGCTCTTTGGAAAACTACTCTTATTTGTCTTCCACTAAACTCTGATGGCCAAAAGCAAAAAAATAACCTATTCTTCTCTGTATCTACAACTATTCACTATCTAGGCCCTTGCACACAGTCCACATCCAAAATATGATTGCAGAACTGCTCTGCAGAAATTTCTTTTTTCAACCAGATAATCTTGAATATGATGTGTTCCTAAAACCTAGTGCTTTCAAAGACAAATGCTCCAAACTAACTCCATGTCCTGAACAATGTTTACTTTTCCACCAATGATGCCATTAACTACCTTTCATTCTTTTGTTTCATTCAAGATCAAGGAGGTGAGCAAGCAAAGAATTCCAACACGGATCCCTAAACCAAAATCTACAGGCATCACTAGGACTTCCACAAAAGCCCCCCAAGGGCCTATGGACAAACATATTCACCAAAATGGCTGTGGGAAGCTACACATCATAACAACTGTCACTTCTAATACTTTCCTCCACATGGGAGGGAAAAGGTAAGTCACATGAGCACACTGTCTGGATACTGTCTACAGAAATATCTAGAAAGCTGAAAGGATCACTGTGGAAGGCCAGAGAGGAACAGTCATCTCTTCAGGAAATGTGAAGCAGCAACTGGCAGACAGTTCGCGCACAGGTTGGTGGACCTGGTCCTGATCATCCTCAAAAGGCAACACGCTTACAATCATCTCAGCTCTATTTGTGTATAAACACACACACGCACAATCACAGGTTCAGACTCACATCCCAAGGCCACTCAATTCCTCATGCTACTTGTATAATCATTAGCCTGGGACAGGACTGAATTCACTACAACAATTCAAGAGTTTCCTGTGAACAAAGAAGCACCTCTTCATTCTTCAGAACTTTACTGAATCATCATATTTTTCTAAGAAAATGTGCTAGCAAGAATTCTAATCAGCTTCAGAAAAGTTAGATTATTTCCATCAAAATGGCAGAACAATTAAAAATCCTAGTTTAAGGTCTAAGGGGAGAAAAGTGGTAATTTTTATTTATACGAAGATAAGGAACAACAAAAACGAGTAGTAGTTCATACTCCCTGTGTGGCCTACCTGACAACCACTGATGTTGTCAGTGTGTACATTTGATTGATAGCACTTTATCTCCTGCCCCATTTTTTTTCAAGTCGTTTGCCCCTCCTGTATATTACAGGCCATGAAATCATACTGCTGTAAGACAACTCATTTTCAATGAGTACTGTTGCTTTCTAGAACCATTAGGGGATGAGACTCAAAGACCAATAATACTGACATCTTTTAGGAAAATAAGCAGAACTGTTCTGGGTGTTAAAAAAAAAAAAAGGACAATCATTTATCATCTCATAAGATATTCTTTAGTCACTGTGGGGGTCTCTCAACCATGTCCCACGTGGATGAGAGAAGGTTAACCGTGTGGAGGATGATGTTGGCTGTTTATCTATCAATCACCCATAAACTTATAACACATAAGAGCCAACACTCTTTTTAAAATGAGAGGAGGCGTGATGGGTCTGGACACCAGCTCTGGCCTCTAACAACCTGGAGAAGCACAACTCTCTTTTATTTATAGACACACAGGTAAAGGGGGCAAGACTAGGAGGAGCTTCTTCCGTGATGGACAGGATAGGGAGGAGTGAAGAGAGCCATTCTCTTTAGGGGACTATTTCAGAAGGAGACAGGGAACCACTCCCATGCAGTGCCACATGCTTCCTGGAAATCTGGGACAGACCTCCAGTGGCTGTTAGTTCCTGGAAGCCAGGCCTCTACATCCCATGGCACAGCCTAGTCTGATTCTTCTAAATAAGGATGGCTTCCCACAAGTCACATTTCTTCCTCAATGAATATTATAGAAAAATCAGTTAATTCAGCAAAAGTCTAGAATTAGGAAACTCAAATTTCAATCTTAGCTTTTCATGCATGTGACACTAAAGTGACATTCAACTATCTAAACCTTGAGTTTCCCATATGTAAGACAGGTAAGTAGTTTCATTTCAGCTGTGATAACCCACAAGTATGCCCAATGACAGAATACTGAATTCAAACAACCTGTCTATAAGTCTGAACACAGTCCCCTGGTAGTTAGTAAACTAAACTAATTCTTCTCATCACACGGAAAGCTCCCTGATTCTAGAGAAAGGTGTGCCTATAATTCAGTGTGGACAGAGTAACACAATGACATTTCAAGACAAGGCAGTTTTGGCCCAGAAGACAGTTATATTTCACAAAGCCTCAGTCAGAGGGAAAAATAATTAAATGAACAGCATGACCCAACATCTTCTGTTATCCTTCACTAAAAATTGGAGGTATGGCCATAGCAGAAATCCTTGTGGTTAAGAACTGCCAGGTGTGCTGGGATGGAGCCAACAGAGCAGAAGCAGTTCCCCATATTCACCCAGCTAAGTCTGCTTCCGTACACTGATGTCACTACACAAACAGTCCAGGGTCCATCCGATTTCAAGGAGGAGAAGCTGGAGGATGGGCAGCATCAAGCTATCGGACCCAAAGAAAGGGACAATGGGCAATAGTCTCCACCGGCAAGAGGCAGAGGAAGAAGTAGATGGGGAGAACAAGTGAATTAGAAGTCTGAAATGGAAAAGTGAAGTTAAGGGAAAGCAGTAAGAGAGCAGGGGAAAGGAAGGGACTACAAAAGGTGAAGAAGCTCTGACATCCAAATAATTCACATATGCAGAGAGTATTTAGAGGTGTGCCTGACAAAAAGCAGGTATTTGATAAATCTCGAGTGAATGCAGGATGGATGAAAGAGAGAAGGTCATTCAGTCAAGACATATGAGAGCAATACAGCCAAGAGATGGCAATGAAGTATGACAGTTAGGAAAAGCAGTTATGCCTGGGTGACATTCAACATTGGGAGTTATGCTAATGGAAAGAAAAAACATTGGAACTTCCAGAGTGGGAACAGGAGAAATAACGTATCAACAATAGTCCCAGAAAAACAAAATACCCTGGGAAAGTTTCATCTGAAAGAGGAACAGAAAATATGTTTTATGTTGGAGATTTCAAAATTGTTTTCTTCCATCTAAGGAGATTCCCTATAGTACATTTTTAAGACAAGCTGGCATAAGTTCAAGAGCAATCAAGAAAAAGAGGACAAGATACTGTACAAGATTAAGAAAATATGAACATTTTGAAGGCAACCAGCAGAAACCATCTTTAAATGATGATAAAGTTCTAGTCCCATTAAGACAAGTCTTGAAAACAATATTCTATTTTAGTAAAAGGATTACTAACCAAAACACAAGCTGAATCAAGCAATATATAATACAATAAAAATGCAAATTCAATGAAGAACTGAAGTACTATTTGGAATCCAACAAAATGGTGTTGTGACATAAGATAACTGAAACAAAGAATCCTGCCACCTGTGCACAATTCTGCTTCTGCAAAAATGTGCCCTCCTGAAGGACAATAACAGTAATACTCAATTAACATACATAAACAAAAGACACTGTTCTCATCTAGAGTGACTACAGTTAAATTATTAAAAGTAAGCAGATAAAAATCCAAATGAATGAAAACAAATTAGTTTGTAACAGAATTTTTAAAAACCTGACACTTTGATTCTGGATGGAGTCTTTTCTCAGCCCTCCATTTATTTAGCTTCAAAATCTTTGAACTACTCTTCTGTATCTGGAATCAAGTATCTGATTGTAACACTAATATGACTGGTCTAACAGATGACTGATAATTATGGACTGAGTAATGGAATAACCAATGGAAAACCCAATTTTTCTAGGATATGTTTCAAATTCGTCCTAGAGAAACAAGACACAACTCAGGGTTCTAGTTTTAGCCTGAGGCGAGATCTGAAAACTGGCCAACATCTGGTTTTGTGTGGCCCTACAAGAGTTAAGAACAGTTTTACATTTTTTAATGTTGAAAAAAAAATTAAAAGAAGACTATTTCATGTCATGTGAAAATTACATAAACTTCAAATATCACTGTCCATAAAAACAGTTTTACTGGAACACAGCCACGCTAATTTGTTTACGTATTTATTGTCTACAACTGCTTTTGCATTGCAACAGCAGAGCTGAGTAGTTCGAACAGGTGGTTAATGGATCTGCAAAGCCTAAAGTTTTTACAGAAGGAGACTTTTACCAAAAAGCTTGCTGATCCACAGCCTGCTGTGAACTAAAAACTAACAAAGAACTCAGGAATAAGAATTAAGTAGCGCATCATTGACTATTATTCTTAAAAACGATACTTGAGCAATTTAAGAATTCAATTAAGAATTCTATGAAAACTGGTATAAAGGAAAACTATATTTCACCTGTTTGTGATTATTTAGTAAAATGTGTAATTCTATGAATGCATCTATAGTGTTCAACCAAAGAACATTAAGAAAAGATCAAAGGATTCTGCTGCAAAATAATATAATGTATTTATTGTTAAATCAGTGAGGGAAAATGGAAGAATTTATAGGCCTTCCACATTTATGAGTGGTATTTTTCAAACCCTCATGGACACTTAGCGAAATTATAGCAGGAACTGTGCATTTGACTTGAAGAAAGACATGTATACCTGTACCTTTAAACTTTCATAATTGTTATCAAGAACCGCTCATTTAATTATTTGCAAGAATTATGAAAATTACATATTCTAAAGAAAACCAGCCCATGAAGATTATCTGAGGGTCTACCTGTTGAAGTTTTCAGGTATATAACAATGATAAATAATGTAGTCATCTTTTTTTCTTCTCTTTCCTTGCTTTGTAAATTTCATCCTGCTTGTTTTTTGTTCTGAATGTCTGTCTCAATATTATCTGCATTTTGATTGAACCACATCAATGTATAAATCCTATAACGTAAGCTGGTTAAGTTTTCCCCCTATAATTCTAATTCTGTTAGTATCTAAAGCAGTGGTAAGCTCAATAAACAATTTTGAAAATGACACGCCCTGAAGTTGATTATCTGTTGAATGTTGTCAGCATCTACTGTAAGTATTCCAAGACTGAATTTTATGTGTACAAAGAATGCTTTACAACACCTACAATGCAAAGGTCTCATTTTGGTGTAAAAAATCATAAACCAAACCAGTTATTAAGCTAAAGGAAAGATTCAAGTGTTCCCCTACTTCATCATTTCCAGAAGAAATTCAGCAAAAAGTCATGTGATTTGAAAAAAGAATCACAAATATTTTGTTTGGCTATAAAATATTAACAAATTAGCTAACTAAAATATACTGAATGAGTGCCTTTTTTTTTTTTTTTTTTTGGGGGGGTTCCAGGGATTGAACCCAGAGGCACTTTAACACTGAGCCATATCCTCAGTCCTTTTTACTTTTTGAAACAGCATCTTGCTATTACTGAGGATGGGTTTGAACTTGTGATCCTCCTGCTTCAGTCTCCCAAGTTGCTGGGATTACAGGTATGCACCATTGCGCCCAGCTACAGAATGAGTGCTTTCCATGTGTCCAAATACTACTCTAGGCCCTAAGGATAAAGACCAAAGAATGAGAAAAACAAAATTCCTGCTTACCTGAAGTCTACATTCTAGTGTTGGGAGACAGTAATAATTAAATGAGAAAAATAACAGTTGGTGCTAAATGCTTTGCAGAGAATCATAGTACAGTGGGAATGTCACAGAGTCACTGGATGGCTATTCTAGACTAGCTGACCAGAAAGTGCCTTTTTTAATAGATTACATCTGAATTTAGGTTTTTTTTTTTTCATATTTTTTAGTTGGAGGTGGACATAATACCTTTATTTCATTTTTATGTGGTGCTGAAGATAAAACCCTCAGTGTCACATATGCCAGGTGAGAACCCTACCACTGAGCCACAACCCCAGCCCTAAACTTAGTTCTTAATGCTAAGAGCCAGTCATTTGAAAATAGATCAGCACAGAACAGCTATTGCAAAAGGTTAAATCAGAATAAGAGTGGCCTGTTGAGGAACAGAATGAAGGCCAGTGTTGCTGAGGCAGTGTAAACTAGTGGGGAGTAAGTCATAATTCTGGCAAATAGGCAGCCATTTTGGAGTTCCACTCTGTGTGGCAGGGGAAAGCCATTGGAGAGGGTAAGCAGGCTTCTGAATGGAGAACAGAGATTGAAATGGAAATTATTAGCTTACTGCAGTGATTAAGACAAACAAGGATAATAGTGTGTACTCGGAGAAAAAGGCAAAGATTCAGGCTATCTTGTGGAGATAGAGACAACAGGACTCCATATATAAAACGTGAGGGATAAAGGGAAGAAATTAATAAATCAAGATGCTACTAAGCCTTTGTGAAGTTGGATATATGGTGGTAAAATTTACTGAAGTAGGAAAGTATAGAGAAAAAGTAGGTTTGGAAAAAAAAGCAGCACTTGAGTCATGTTTACATTTGACATTCCTATTAAATAACTAAGAAAAGACTTGAAAAAGGCAGCCATGTAGTTGAGACTTGAGTTCCAAAATTATGTCTGAATTACTGGCAAGGAGGTGACATTTGAAGCTTAACAGCAGCAGGGCATGGTGACACCTGCCTGTAATCCCAGCGGCTAGAGAGGCTGAGGCAGAAGGATCTCAAATTCAAGGCCAGCCTCAGCAGCAAGACCCTGTCTCAAAAAAAACAAAAAACAAAACAAAACAAAAAAAAAAACGCACGGCGGGGGTTGGGGGGAGTGTTGGGGATGTGGCTCTGTGGTTAAGTGCCCCTGGGTTCAATCCCTGGTTCCAAAAAAAAAAAATGCAGCTTATCTAGCTCTGAGCAAACTTCAGGAGCCAACACACTCCTGAAGTGGAAGGTTCCCCAACATGCTTCCACAACAGTGATGTGGGTTTATGAATAATGAAACTCTTGAAATCAAAAAGAAGTTATTGTTTTGAAGATAAGATTCTTACTTTTGATAAACAGAATAATTATGAGAAATAAAAATGTGCCGACTCGGAAGGGCTGCATTGAATTCCAGCTCCCCACTCACCAATACTGGGCAAATTAATTAAGCTTTCAGTGCAACTTCCTTACCTCTAGAATGAGAATAACAGTGACTACCCAATGGTGCAGTGATGAAGATTAAATGAGATTGTGCATGTAAAACATTCAAAACAGTATCTGACACACAGTAAGCAATCAACAAATGCCAAGCTGCTATTATTACCTAAAGTCTCCAGGCACTGTACACAGCAGTGTCTTAACACTTCAGTTTTCTATTTAGATGCTTGGTAAGAGGGGGCATCATACACTTATAAGTGAGTTACTTAATGCTACTCAAGGATAATATATCCACAGCATTTGGAATAGGTAAACATTGCACAAGAGAGTAAAAATTGTTCAAACTGTGTTAACTGAATTCTAGTCTTGTTTCTGAATTCTAGTCTTGTTTCTTGCTATGTTAACTTGTCAAGCTACTTAACATCTTTAGGGCAGGTTTCTTATCTGTAAAATAGGTGAGTCTGAAGGGATGGTCTCTATTTAAACTCATCTCCAGGTCTAATATTCCAGACTACATGATGATAGCAAGAAAAATAACAGCTTATATTTACTGCACATAAAGTGCCAAACGCTATATCAAAGTGCATAACTTGAAGTATCTTCATTTAATCTTCACAACCTTATGATACAGACATTATCATTACCCTTATTTTACAGATAAGGAAAAGCAGCAGAAAGTATTAGAATACCAGTCTGAACCTAGTCCAGGGGTTATCTTTAACCACGAGGCAAAACTGCCTCTCCTCTCGAAAACTGTCATCCAGCCTCAAAGTTTTAAGAAAAAAGAAAAGCACAGCTTGGAAAAGAGTGTTTGACTGACAGGCAGGCGTGGAGCGCACGCCTGTGGGTAGTACCGCTTCCTCCGCGGGACTCTGGCGGCCAGAAGCGGCTGGGCCGAGGTGCTCGGCAGGACGCGGGCAGAGTGGTACCTGGACTGCTGGCTGCTCCTGCCGGCTGCTGCTCCCACCACTCCTCTCCAAGGTCGTCTGCCATCTCCGCCCGGGACTCAAGGCGAAGAGACCACGCGAAGGCGGCCAGCGGTAGGGACTGGCACTGGGGAGCCGGCGGCCGGCGTCACCGCACGCGGAGCTCCTCGCCCCACCGCGGGCCCCGCCCCGCGGCCACGACGTCACGCCCCGGCCCCGCCTCTCCGGCTGCGGACCTGGGGTCGAGGCAGTTTCCACACCCGCGCCTCCGCGCAGGATCGACCCGAAAACGCACGGTAAATCCCGCCAGAGCGTGAAGAGGCGTAAAACACGAGGGTTTATTATCACTTTTGATGGCTTCTTTCAAATGTTTTTTGTTTCAGTTTTATTTTTGTCTAAAAGATCGTGTTGAAAGTGTGAGACGCGACACGAAGACAATTTCTCCCTGATCCGTTTCAAAGAACTGGCGGCCGCGGGAGAAGAAGGGAGCACGTGGGTGTGTTTTCACTTGCGTCTGTGTCAGGGCGTTTCTTGGGTCATAGAAAGTGTGCGAGAGCCGGGCGTGGTGGCGCACGCCTGTCATCCCGCGACCCGGGAAGCTGAGGCAGGAGGATCGCAAGTTCAAAGCCAGCCTCGGCGACTCAGCGAGACCCTGTCTCAAAGACGTAAAAGGGGTTGAGGATGTAGGTCTGGGGTAGAGCGCCCCTGGGTTCAGTGCCCTAGGGCGGGGGCGCGGGGACGGGAAGAGAAAGAAGGGGAAGGGTGCGCAGGATAGTGATGTGGGCACTGCTCTCCTTATACAGGACCAGGAAAACGTGACGAGTCAGGAAGGGCTCGCCCACAGAGAAACAAGTGACCCACAGACTTAGAGTCGCCCCCCACCCATACCCTTTCGGTTGTGGTCACCCCACCTCCTACCTTCTTGCTTGCATCCCACCACCCCCGTTTTGGAGAACAAAGTGTTTCTGAAAGTTCAGTCCTTGTCCCCGATGCCAATTCAATAATGAGGACACGGTTTTGAGAAAAAGGAAAGGAAGTTTCATTGCTTTGCCAGGCAATGGAGAAGTACAGGGGACTCCTGTCCCAGACACAGTGATTCTCCTTATCAGAAGGACCAGGGGGATTTTTAAAGGAGCTTTTCAAAGGCTACATTCCAGGTGTGCCCTGACAGGGGGTCCCAAGGCGCCCTAATGTTGTGTTAAGTTGAGTTGTTAATTTGGGAGATATTCACTTTGGAGATCCTCTGGCAGATATTTCCTTCCTGGGGAGCACAGGTAGTTCAGAGTAATCTTGTTCTCTGCCGCCAAGTTAGGAAGAGAGGGAGAAGAGAAAAAAGGAAAATGTTTCCCTTTTAAAAATAAGCCTCCAAGCTATATTCAAAAGGTGAAGTGGACCACTGTTACAAAAGGAGGAAGGGAGTTCTTTGCTCACTTAGAGGTGAGAGATCTAGCGTGCTGCTTTTCTCACAGCCAGAGTGAAATGGCAGGGGTGAAAGGAAAACCTGCAGGGTGCCAAATGCTGGGTGGGACCAGCTGCAAAAAAAAAAAAAAAAAAAATGTGGGAAATATTTTTCTGTGTGGTCTTTCTACACAGATGTAGAAAAAATACAAAATATATTAAGTGTTTCCAATGTGCCTGTCCATGCACTGCATAGTGCACATGCAATAGTGAATTTAAAATGTGGGCGCCTTGGTGCGCACCTGTCATCCCAGCGGCTCTGGAGGCTGAGGCAGGAGGATGACGAGTTCAAAACCAGCCTCAGCAAAATCGAGGCGCTAAGCAACTCAGTGAGACACTGTCTCTAAATAAAATACAAAATAGGGCTTGGGATGTGGTTCAGTGGTTGAGTGCCCCGGGTTCAATCCCTGGCGGTGGTGGTGGTGGGGGAGGGAAGATGAGTAGAATATGTACCACCTTCCAGATGTTACAAAGTAGCATAGAAGAAACAGAACTTGTAAGAATAAAGTTCTAGACCCCTAAAATGGTAACAATTTCCTAAATTACAAGACAGGAAACTGATCTGTTGAGGATAGAAATAGTCATATGTAGAAAATTATCCCCAATTCACCCAACTAATAGGAGCTATATTAATGCATTATTGGTTAGACTTTAACAATATACTACAAATGCCCTAAAAGGGAGGGTTCTTGGTATAAACGTGGCAAATGTAAAATAATTGTACTCATCAAAAATAATGTGTCTGATGAGGAAATGTAGATGACAGGAGGTTTTGGCAGTTGACCGACTATTGAAAAGTAAAGTCAGATTTTAAAAAAAATGTCACTTTGGAAAAGGAAGTGCCATGGCCAATAAACGTATGAAGAGATGTTTGGCTTCATTATTGGTCTGGGGGATTTAAATGTACAATGAGATACTGTTTTTTTCATGCAGTAAATGTCAAAATTAAGAAGTCTGGCAATACCAAATTATGAAAAGTTTGTATGTCAATGGGAATTCTTACTGAGATGAGTAGAAATTTGTATACCCACTTGGAAAAGCAATTTGGTACAGTCTTATAAAGGTGAACATTCACACACTTCATGATTCAGCAGTTCCACACCTAAATATATACACTTGGGGAACTTGCATATGTTTACCTGGAAAGTATAAAAATATTCACAACATCACTGTTAATGATAGTAAAACACTGGAAATGACACCAATTAGTGTTTGCTTCCTGTAATCAAAATACCTCAGGAAAGATTTATTTTGGTTCATGGTTTTATTGGCAGCTGATTCTAAGACAAAAACATGATGGTGGAAGGCTGTGGCAGAGGAAAACTGTTCACCACATAGCAGCCTCAAAGTAGAGAGAGCAAGAAATACTAAGAGGAAGGGATGGGGAACAAGAAATAACCCTCCAGAGCATACCCCCACTGATCTACTTCCTCCAACTAGCCCCACCTCCTACAGTGTCCACCACCTCTCAATGCCATCAAATTATTAATCCAACAATGGAACAATCCACTGATGAAGTTGGAGCTTTCCTGATCCAATCACTTCCCAAAAGCCCCACTTTTGACACTGCTATGTTGGGAAAAATGCTTTCAACACATGGGTCTTCAGGGGACCCTTCGTATCAAAACCATAATGTGTGCTTCTATAGGAAAATGAATAAATTATGTATAGTTATAATTCATCAGAGCAAATGAATGAACACACAAATAACATGAATATATCTTGGAAGCAATGCTGATTTAAAAAAAAAATCATGTCCCTATGTATTCTCTCATGCAGAAGCTAGAGAGATAAAGAATAAAAATGGGATCCCACAAACATAGAAGAGAGACCAGTAGATGAAGGAGGACACAGGGGAGGGAAAGAAGAGGTACTGGGGAATGAATTAAATTATATTATGTGCACATATGAGTTTGTCACAATAAATCCCAGAAATTGTAATACACCAATAAAAACCCATTAAAAATTTTTAAAAAGTCATGTCCTAGATGCCATTTTTTCTAAAGTTTAAATACAAGAACAACTAAAGCATTGTTTTGGCAATATATATATATATATATATATATATATATATATATATATATTTAAAGGTAAGAGAATAATAAGTACAAAATTTAGAATATGGGTTGGTGTGGGAGGACAGTGGTTTAGGGAAATGGGATTAGGAAGAAGAAGAAATGTAAATTGCTGGCAAGATCCAATTCTAGAGTAAAGTGAATAGTTCACAGGTATACATTAAACCAAATAATGATTACTTATATACATTTAAAGATAAGGGAAAAGATGCATCTGTGCAAAAAAAGTTTTCAACAGATTTAAAATTAGATGCTATTTGTCAATAACTCAATAAGAATTTCAATTCATGACTCTACATCTCAAAGGGTTCTCTGCCTGATACTCCTACCACCTTTTCCATGTGAGTTCACTTTTGCATTGTCCCTGATCTTAGTACAAAATCAGCCTTCCTTTGAGCACTGGGTCTCAACCTCTTTCACCTCCTAGCCGCCTCCATTAGGCACAAGGGTGACAGTACCATTCACCTAATTTCATCCATTTGATCTATTAGTTAGTCTGGTTGAATCTATATCCAAAATATCTCCCAAATCTAACTACTTAACTATCCTGCCTCTAACATGATAATCTTGGTCCAAATACCATCATCTCTCTTCTGGCCCACTATTGCCTTTTAATCAGTCTCCCTGTGTTATGGTTTGGAGCTGGAATGTCTCCCCTCCAAAAGCTCATGTTTTGAAAACCTGGTCCCCAATGCAACGAGGTTCAGAAGTGGGGCTTTCAGGCAATGATTGAATCATGAGGATTCTGCCCTCACTGTGATTTAATCCATTGATCACTGAATAGACGACAGGCAGGTAGGGCCTAGTTGGAGGAGGTAGGTCACAGGGCTTTTTCTGGAAGGATTTATCTTCTCCCTGGCTCTTCCCTTTCTGTCTGCTCCAAGGCTGTCATGAGCTGAGCAACTTTCCTCCACCATGGTCTTCCACCATGATGTATCTACTTTGGAACCAGTGACCATGGACTGAAACTCTGAAACTCTGAGCCAAAATAAATCTTTCTTCCTCTAAGTTATTCTTGTCAGGTATTTCAGTCATAGCTACAAAAAGCTAACACACTCTGCTTATTGTCCACCCGTCTTGCCCCCACACAGCAGTCCGAATCATTATTCCATGACATTCCCACTCCTCTAGCTCTCCCCTGGACACTGGGATTATATGATCAGTGCAGTTCCAGGACCAAGAGCAGTCCTGGCACCAAGTAAACACTCAGACTATGTTACGGCCTGGCTAAATTCCAACTCCTATTATTCTAATTATTTTACTCACCAAGTAATCTTTTAATTAAGTTTGTTTCCCAAGTTAATTTTCCTTCTAATAACAGATATCAAAGATAAGCAAAGTAAGGCCATTGGACAAATGCAGCCTATGGCCTGTTTGTACCAGGAGCCATGAATGGTTTTTGCTTTTTTAAAGCAGTGTAAGAAACAAAACAGAAAAAAAACCAGCTTAAAAAAAAAAAAAAAAAAGAAATGAAAAATATACTACAGGAAATGTATATGGCCTTCATACATTTGCTATTAGTTTCTTTTTTTCATTTAAAATAAATTTTTCATATTTGTTATTTTACTTATACATTGGCCTTCTATGTTTTTTTTTTTTTTTTTTTTAAGTTACAGATTATATTAAGAAGCCAACCTAAGCTCTAACATCCATTGAACTATTATCAGTGAATTGGTGTCTTGGTGTATAAATCAATCTTTGTAAAACAGTGTGTCCCAGTATTTGATCACCTCATGGAACACAAGAAGTTTCAGACTCAAACAGCTAGCAAGTCTTTATCTGTTCTCTCTTCTTGTAGAGAGTTTAAAGGAGGAAGTATTCACTTTCCAAAAGGGTGAACTGGACAGTCTCCATAAAAGAGGTGGCAGTTGAACTTAACCAAGTCATTGGATGTCAGTAGGTAAAAATGGATAGGGCGATTAACAGTTTACTAGCAGAAAGACTGATACATTATTTTGAATTAGTCATTTAACCTTTGTGTTAGTCAGCTTTCTGTTGCTGTGACAAAATACCTGAGAAAATCAACTTTAAAAGGAAAGATTTATTTTGGTTCATAATTTGAAAGATTTTAGTCCTTGGTCACTTGGTCCCCTTGCTTTGGGCCTTTGTAAGGCAGAACATAATAAGGGAGTGCATAGGGGAGCAGGGCTGCTCACTTTATGGCAGGTGGGAAGTGGGGTGGGGCATGTTGCTGGGCAGATATACTCTACAAGGGCACACCCCAGAGACCTACTTCCTCCAACTAGGCCCCACCTCTTAAATTTTACACCACCTCCCAAGAGTACCACCAACTGGGGACCAAGCCTTCAACCCTGGAGACTTTGTCCCCAGACTCATTCTAGATCCATGCTACAACAACTTTGCAGGACTTCACTCTGTGCTTCTGTGAAATAAAGGGAACAAATCAAAAGACTACTGAGATATCTTCCAATTTTATGCCTTAATCTTGAGATCTTGAATATCAGACCAAAAATTCTGGATATAAATTTTCTAAAATTAAAGCCAAAGGCTGTGATGGAGGTGTTGTTTTAGAAAAGCTAAGTTGATGTTACTGTGCAGTATAGATTAATAGATTTGAGCATAGCTTCCTATGTGGCATGGGTAAGCTAAGATTCTGATCCACAGTTCTTGGGGCCAGCAGAATCCCTGGGTCAATTGCCCCAGGTTTATCACAACTTCATCTCTTCCCTGTGGTGTCATACAAATGTTTTCTGTGGATACCACAATGTGAAACAGCAAGAACTTAACAAAAAGGATAAAAGGTTTGAAGACTAGTTCATGAAGTCATACCATACAACAAAAAGGGCTTAATCAGGATAGGTTCTTGGTCCATGAAAACAGTCCATTAATGAATTTCAGGAAGCCCCTGATTTGAAGTCTTGCATCATATAGACAATGATAATAGTAGCAAAAAAAAAAAAAAAAAAAAAAAAAGGTAGCATATTCTAGGTACCTCTCTAAGTACTTTATATTTTAATTCATCTAAACATCATGTGTTGGATTAGATGTTTCCATTTGCTACTCTCTACCTTTCTAATCTGTTTTCAGATTTGGGTTTTGCAAATTGGAGGCATCAGTAAGAATCAAAGGATGAGAGAAAAATGATGGCCCGCTATGTCCTGTTTTCAGTACTAGGACTTGCGTGAGGCAAGCAGAGGCCTGTGACATCACATTTAAGGAGATGTTTGCTCACAGACTAATACTGGCACAAAATGAGGGAGCGGACCTTCAATGCTGTGCCTGAAGGACCTCCCTGCCTCACCCTGTTTCTTGCCCTGGTCCCTTTACTGAAGGCCACTACATCAATACTGCCTTAGCATGGTAATGATTCCCCACCATTACTCAACCTTGGGTTATATACCATCACTCATTTCCTTAACCCTACCTTATATTCACAGATACTCCCATTGCTAAGTTCTTTTTATTATTGTTGTTGTTGATGTGGTACTGGAGATTGAACCCAAGCTCTCATACATATTAGGCAAACACATTACCACTGAGCTACATCCCCAGACTTTTAAAATATTGAGACAAGTTCTCATTAAGTTGCCCAGGCTGACCTCAAATCAAAGGAGAATGAGAGCAGGAAGGAAGGATTATCAGTATGGGTAATATCTGACTCTTTATCTTGCTGCAATCCTCTGGGAAAAAAAAAAATGTAGGATGTGCCTGAATTATCCTAATGCAGAACAGGAGAATAGGTAGGCCATCCATGGGGTAAGGGTTGTCCCCAGGACAGGAGTTTCCAGAGTCCCAAATTGTGCTGCCTTTGGAGAGAGTCTTGAGGCAGCTGAGTGACATGCCTTGGTGTGATTTAGGTGGCAGAATGGCACCACGCACAAAATTTTCCTTCATATTTGAAGTGGTCTAAGGGGCATAAAAACGCATCTACTCCAGGTTTGCACCATCATCCCCTCCGTTTCATAGATGGTGAAACTAAGGTTCCCTTCCCTAGTTACCCATCTGGGAAATGATTTCACATCTTCTTTATGACCTTCATGACACCCTCAAAATGATCTGTGACCCAAGAATGATTCACACCCACTGAACTACGGCAAAAAGAAAAAAAGAGGAACTGAAATGAGGAACATTGCCATACATTTATGGAAATTATTTGAAAATAAATGATGAGGAAAACTGAGGCCAATAAAACCTAAAGTTTCAAATTTTAAGAGCTGAAAACATAAAATCTGTAGGACTAGTAAAACAATGAGGGAACAGTTTGAGGATGAGATAAATAAAAATAATTTCAGGTAATAAAAGATCCACGTAGGAAATAAACAGCAATTGCAATCTGGAGAGGAGGTTTGTTGGGGACAGTGCCTAGAGAGAAAAAGGAGAGGGAGGCTGAGGCCATACCCAGGACAGCTTCTTACCATCCTAAGGGATTAAAGGGGGAAACATTGGGGAACTTTTAGGCTGTCAGATCATCTTACATTTTCAAAGCTGGCTGCTATGTGGTAATAGAAGTAGGAAGACTAGCTTAGAGGCTGCTGCAGTCAAATGAGATAGCCGTGACTTGGAATATGGTGGTAGAAATGGAAATGAAGAGAAGCAGGACTGGTGGAGATTGTTTAGAGAGACAGAGAAGAGCAAAGTGTTCCTGAACCTCCACTATTTAAAAATCAGGAGGAAGAGCTGAGGCCCAGGATCCAGGAGAATATGGTCACAGAGGGAAGACCAGAGCCAGGCAAATGTGATTTTGCAGAAGCAAGAAAGAAGAGGGGTTCCCAAACAATGGTGTGCTGCCAAGAGTAAAGAAATAGACTGTACAAGACTGTACCTGACTGTACACGAGTCAGATATTTGCAGAGGGGAAACAAATGGAGATCCATAGCCAAGTAGAGGAGATACCATCTGATGGGAACAGGAATTTAATGGTTTTTCCTTTCTCCAGGGACCTAGTGACAGCTCCATCATAAGCAAGCATCCATGTGTCTGTAGGGAAATGTTGGAACCCTTTTTTATGCTTTAATGGTCATTGTCCATCTCTATTTCAATTTCACAGTAGTTAATTAGCCTTTTCATATTTTCCATTTCTATATCTCTCTATGTTATGTTCAGAGTAATTTTGTCAGTAGTAGTAGTTTCCTGGTAGTTGTCTCTTCAGTTATGAAAATATACAGTGTCAAGTTATATCTTTATATATATATATATACACACACACACACATATCTGTATACATACATATATACGTGTATATGCGTGTATATGTGCATGTGCTGAGGATTGAACTCAGGGCCTTTCACATACTAGACAAGCACTCTACCCCTGACCTGCATCCTCCCATGATTAAAAAAAATTTATTGTAAAACGGTATGTCATGTTACACTGGCAGCAACTTCCTACATCTCATGTTTGCTGTGTTTCTTGATAGCATCAAAAGCCCACGTTGAATGATTGACCCATAGCATCTAGGTTTGTCTAAGTACACTCTATGATGTCAGCACCATGATGAAATTGACTAATGTCACATTTCCTTGAATGTATTCCTGTCATTAAGCAATGCATGGGTGTGTGCATGTGTGTACAGCTATATACGTATAAACTTGGTTCTTTGATAACTCTCCTGTCTTTCTTCTCATGCCACCCTCTTCTTTCATATGACTGAAGTTCATTCCCTGCTCAGTTTCTCCTCGACCTGTGTCCAAGCTTCCCTGAAGCTTTGGTAGACCATTTCATCATGCTGATAGCTTCCTTCTCTGAGTACTCTCTATATATGATCATACAATTTTACAATCTTCTCTCCCATCCCTTCATTTTTTTCTTCACTAATAAGTGGAGTAAGATTTCAGCAAAAACAGAGTAGGAAGATCCAAAGTGCCTGATGATATATAATGGAACCGGATGGAATCTCTGGAGATCCTAAGGGGAGAATCACAGTGCAAACTACTAGGATTTTAGACTAAGACTAGAGTTGGACCATTAGAAAAGCAGCTTTGAGTATGGTACTGAGCCCTAGTAGAACTGAGCCCTTGATTATAGAACATCAAATGACTATATGAACAGAGCTTCCCTTCAGGACCTGTGTATTATAAGGTTGGGTGCTCACAGCAACAACCCACTGAATGATAGAAATGGTATACATGGGAACACATTAAGCAAGATCTGAGTCACAAATAAGTTACATGACACTTGGCCCTAATCTACCCATCTGTTGTATTTATTTTTCTCACATTATGTCTTCATGACATGTTCCTTTGACCAGTTGATGATGTTGGAGGAAAAATTCTCAAGCCTGGGACAAGTTTGGAATGTAGGTAGAGATGAAAATGAATTAATATTGTGCTACAGTCCCATTTTGGGAGGGGCCATAAAGGACCACATTGAGAAGAATCCTCCTGGTGGGCAGAACTTCTAGACATACAGTTAGTCATCTTTGAATAGAGAGACACATAGTCTGAGATACAGTTAAATGTAGGGCATTGAGCAATGGTAAATGGTGTGGTTGATTGGATCAAAATCCTGGAAGATAGAATATTGGAAGTCCAATAACAAAGAGATGGGGGGAAGAGGCATGTAGAAGAACACACAGGAAGCGGGCACAAAGAGTATGGATCATTGTGTCCCATGTCTGCGTCTACTAGAGAGTGTCCTCCACCCACAAAGCACCAAACAATGGAGACAATGTGGCAGAATATATGATTTTCAAAGATGGTGTTTTTGTCAGCTTTTTTATTGCTGTGATCAAAAGATCCAACAAGAACAATGTAGAAAAGGAAAAGTTTATTTGGAGCTCACAGTTTCAGAGGTCTCAGTCCATAAAAGGCCAACTCCATTGCCCTGGGCCTGACGTGAGGCAGAACATCAAGGCAGAAGGGTATGATGGAGGATACCTGCTCAGGACATGAGAATCAGGAAGCGGAGAGAATGCTCTGCTTACCAGGGATGAAATACATATCCCAAAGGCATGCCCCCAATGACCCACCTCCTCCAACCATATCCTACCTGACTACAGTTGCTACCCAGTTAATTCCTATCAGCAGATTAAAATGCACTGATTAGGTTAAGTTCTCATAACCCAATCATTTCATCTCTGAACTTTTTTGCATTGTCTTATACACGAGCTTTTGGGGAACACCTTATATGTAAACAATAACAGATGGCCCCCAGTATCTTCCACCTACACGCTCTCCTTATGATACAACCTTGACACTCCTTCATTAGTGGTGTGGTCTTTGTTCCCTTTCCTTGAACCTGGGCATATTATCATCTCAACTGGTGGAATGCAGTAGAAATGATCTGTGGCTTCTGAGGCGAGATCTTTCAAATATTATGCCTTTTCACTTTGCTCACTTGGTATGCTCACTTGGAACCCAGGTGTCATGCTGTGCAGAAGCCCACGAGAGACCACACAGAGAAATCACATGGAAAAAACACTGGTAGGTCTTCTGGCCCATAGTTCAGTTGAGGTTCCTGCTGACAACCAGTGTCCACTGCCAGACCTATAAATAAAGATACCTCCAAAAGATTCCAGGATTCGACTTTTGATAGACCCCAAGCTGTGGCCCCAGACATGGAGCAGAGACAAACCATCCCCACCATGTCCTCTCTGAAATCCTGACGCCAGAATTCATTTAAGAAAAAGTCTGATGAAAATGAGCTTGTTGAACTGCTATTTTTTCTCTGGCCACAAGAGGGAGACCTTGTTCCTTGGGGGACGGGAAAGTAGCTGAAACCATGCTTGCTTCCCTTATTGGTCCTTCTTAGCAAGAATGGCTGTTTTTCCTCTTTTCCCACAGGGTCTGGTGAGGTCATGTACTTGAATTAAAACTTTTGTTCATCTTATATCTTAAGTGTGTGTAGGTTTCATAAATATACCCTCCTTTAGAGAGGGGAAACATGATCTGTAACTTCACTTTTTTTTTTTTTTTAAATTTTTTTTAGTTGTCAATAGAACTTTATTTAATATATTTATTTATATGCAGTGCTGAGGATGTCACACATGCCAGGCAACCACTCTACCACTGAGCCACAACCCCAGCCCAAGTAATTTCAACTTTTGAACCAGAAATATTCTAGTGGAAGTTGCATTTTTGGTGTTGGAGAATAAAAAGAAACCTAGTCAATTTAGTTTGCATTTTGGGATCACTGGGTGAAAGTGGAGTGTCTGCCTATAGCAGCTAGGTCTTAAGGTCCCCAGAAAACATACCCTGGAAGAGAGAAGACAGATTAAGTGGCAGTTGCCATGGTCTGCAGAAACTTCCTGGAGAGTCTGTGACTCATGGTTTCTGGACCACAATGATGTTTGGAACCCTTTACCCATTTGGTGACTGCTGTGGTGAATGTGGAGGTAAGGGAGGCTGCTGGAAGTCGTTTCCAATTACCTGCTGTGATGAGTTATTCTTATCAACAAGTAGTTTTCCCTTTTCTTTTTCAACTTTTATAATTTTAAAATTTTGGGACAATACACATAGTTTGAAACTTACCATCCTCACCTTTTGTAAGTGTTCTGTTAAGGGTATGAAGCACATTCACATTGTTTTGCAACCACCACCACCATCCATCTCCAGTACTCTCTTTCATCTTGCAAAACTGAAACCTCTCCGTTTTCTCTCCCTCCAAACCCTGGAGACCACCATTCTGCTTTCTGTCTCTGTGAATTTGACTACTCTAGGTACCTCAAATAAGTTCATACGGTATTTGCTTTGAAACTGCCTTTTATCTTAGCACAATGCCCTTAAAATTCATCCATGGTGAACCATATGTCATATTTTTTTTTTACTTTCTACAACACATATATTTTATTATATATACATTTTGTGTATCTATTTACAGAAAAACAGTTTGAGTTACTTTCACTTTTTATATATTGTGAATAATGCTAGAAGTATGAATATATACAGATCTACTTGAGTCTATGATTTCAGTTCTTTTGATTATATACCTAGAAGTGGAAATGCTAGATCATATGGTGGTTCTATTTTACATTTCTTTGAGGAACCACCATATTGTTTTTCACAGTGGTACAATGGACCATCTCACAGTAGTGCACAATGGTTCCAATCTCTCCACATCTTTGCCAACATTTATTTTCCTTTTTTTTTTTTTTTTTTTTGCTCATTTATTTGTTTTGATAGTAGCCATTCTAGTAAGTTTATGGTGGTGCCTTCAGTTTTTAAATCAGCTATCCCCATATCCCTAAGGGATGAGGAAGTTACCACAATACCTGCCAATATCATCTGATAGCTGGTTATTTTACTCGACTCTGGTAAGGACAATGACCATGAAACAACTGAGCTTTGTCTTCATTCAAACCCTCACTACAGTAGTTTGCTTCTTAGTTAACTGTGAACAATTGTCTCCTTCCGTGAGGCCAGACGATGTAAAGGCTAAGACTACAGACCACAAGCCAGGTACCTGAGTTAAAATCCTGGCATTGTCATTTATTAGATCTCAGACAAGTTACTATGCCTCAGTTTCTCCAGCTCTAACATGGACTAATACTAGAGGTATTATAGGAGTAACTAAGGTAATGGATACAACCCGTTAAAGCAGTTTCTGGTCAATGGTGTGCACTCAGTAAATGGTAGCAATTGCGCCACCTGCAAACCACACCCTACTATTTCACCTGTCCAACTACTGTGAAAGATAGTTAGGGTTATCATTTACTAGTTTACAGTTGCATAAGCTGAAGTTTAGAGAGGTTAAATAATTGACTGAGGGTATCACCGCTGGTAAATAGAGGACTGAGATTTATTCTCAGGCAGTCTGATCCCAGAGCCCTCATATTGGTGACTCTTGTTTGGCAGAGCAAATGACAAGGACATCATCATCTTTGTTGAAGAAAGATGATTATTAGTAGCAGGCAAGCAGGGAGCTATAAATGTTCCGTCAGTTTTTCCCATTGTGTTTCTCATCCCACGAATGAAGAGCAGATGTGAAAACTGCTGCCAGCCACTCATTTGTCAGAGGAGAACTGACTTGGCTATGTTCATTATAAAATTAATTTTGGTCTTGATGGTTTTAACAAGGTATATGAAATGTAGCTCTCCATGAGATTTAGAAACTTTAATTTAGAAGTGCTTTTGATGCTAATAAAAAAAATCTATTTTTACTCATAGTAAGATAGTGAATAAAAAAAATATTTGGAAAGCTTGTGAGTACCTCAAAGGAAACTTTGATGAAATGGTCCTGCATTTCAGCATCACACAAGAAGCTTCTGGATTACTTGTTAAAGTGGGATGATGACGTCTCTCATTTTAATGTAAATTTTATTATACTTCTCCCTAGGCATTAACAATTTTCCCCTGATAATAAAACTCATGAATAGCTGTTCCCCTTCATAAAAAAATAACATGAGAATAAAATTTATCCTGGCAAAAGGATTGGTTTTGAAAATGAAGCCACATCACAAATGATGTATGACTCTTTGCTAAAAGAAAAAGGTTACTCCATAGGATATTTTTGTTATTCGTGATATGAAAACTTGCATTTTAAGAGTAACATGAACCATTGAGGGAAAAACTTCCAAAATGTTGTAAAACATGATTGCTGCTACCTTTATCTACCTCTTACCACAAGGGGTCACCAGGTCGCTCTCCCTTTTTTCTTCTTACCAAAGGCACATCTGGAGCACAGGCATGTTGTAGGCTAAATTGTAATCCCCCAAATTCATATATTGAATCCTGAACTCCTGATATTTCAAAATGTGACTGTATTTGGAAATATGGCTTTTTAAAAAAGCCATTAAATTAATATGAGGTAACAAGGGTAGACCCTAACCCAGTATGACTAATATCCTTATAATGGTGATTGGGAGATCAAGTGAAGGCACGGGGAGCTGATGACCATCCCCAAACCAAGAGGAGAGACCTTAGAAGAAACCAACCCTATGGACACCTTGCTCTTGCCCTCAGGTCTTCTAGCCTCTAGACTGAGGAAGTGAATTTCTAATATTTACACTCTAGGTAACAGTATACCCACCATCAGGTCAAATTCAACAAGTCCTTAAAGAAACTGGGTGTCTGCCCTTTGTCTCGCCTATATGGACTCTACTCTTGGACTACCCACTTGCATTGATAACCCCATCCTACCTTCCAAGATGGGGGGAACTACTTTGGGGTCAAGTTTCCTTCCCTGTAATAAGGTTGTCCAGTATTGTACCCAAGTTCAGTTCAGTTTTTCAGCTTTTCCATTCTTCTTTATTTCAATTACCAGACCTTGACGTTAGACTGGGAATTGCAACGGAATCCATCTGACTTCTCTCCTCCCTCCAAAGATTCCTCTAGGGCCTTTGCCACGCCTGCCGCTGCCGTCCTGGAGGAAAGCTCTTCTGGTCCTAAGTGGCTTTACAGCCTGTACTTTCCTTTTTCTGGTGCTGTCCTCAGACAATCATCAAAATGATTTTCATCAAATGCTGATTTTTACACCACTTTCCCACTTAAGGACCTACAACATCATCTTATTTCATACTAGATAAGATGGAACTGTCTCTTACCTGTGGGTGCAGTGTTGGATCACCTGATCCTCCTTTGGTTATTCAACTTCCTTCACTAGTTCTTGGATAGATGCTCTGATCTAGTTGAGTCATTGCCCTTGATCTTAGCTTCCTTCCCTTCCCAACCCCTTAACCTAGCCCCATTCCTCTTGGAATTCCTTCACGTTCCCTTCATTAAAATTCTTCATTTCTTTAAGAAACCACCTCTAATAAATTATCTGAAATTAAGGTTTTTTTTTTTTTTTTTTGTACCAGGGATTGAACCCAGGGACACTTAAACACTGAGCCACATCCCCAGTGCTTCTTTAAGTATTTTCTTTAGAGACAGGGTCTCGGTGAGTTGCTTAGGACCTCGTTAAGTTGCAGAGGCTGGCTTTGAACTCATGATCCTCCTGCTTCAGTCTCCTGAGCCACTGGGATTACAGGTGTGCACCACTGCACCCTACTGAAATTAAGTTTGGCCCCACAGTGAGCCTCTGTAAAATTGTGGAATATCAGAGCTGGAAGTGAGTTTCCTGCCTTTCAGTCTAACTCACCTCCAAATGAGGACTCCTGCCCACAGCATCCTTGAGAAATTCATTATTCCCTCAACCCTGGTATTGGGACTATTACTCTGAGATGGGCTGTGGATCCAAAGAGGAAAAAATGAAGCGCCTACCCGCCATGAATCTTGTTCTCCAATTAGAGCCATGGACAGAGCAGGAAAAAAAAAAAAAAATAGTGAAGGGACAGAACATACGAGGCGGGGTGGTGATGTGGGGAGAGGTTGCCTCGATTATGGTAATAGGAACAGTGCAAAGGGGAGGTAAAGCTTCCTCTGTGTCCCGGGGGCGAGGAAGAGTTTATACTGCAGTAAAACAGAGAGGTGCTCCCCAGAAAGGCAGCATGGCTTGGTCTTTCTCTTTCTGGGTTTCTCTAGTTTATATGCATCCAGTCACCATCACATCACCCTGCTCTTGGAAACTGGCTTTTAAAGCAAACATCTTCAGATTCTCCAAGCAGAAGATAATATTTTTAAGGAAAAGGGTTATGTTTTCTGTTGCTTTTTTTGCCCCATATCACCTAGTGTATTGGGCACAAAACAGGGGCTACTTAGTTAAATATAAAGGGCTTCTACATATGCACTGTAAATATGATGTCTATTTTGAGATTTTTTATTCAGTCCCAGTGATACTGGCTTGGCCCCACTGGTCCAGCATTCTGAATTCTAATCATTAATCCTCCCTGCTATGTCTCTGTACTCATCCTTCTGTTCACCTACTGTAAGCCAACAAGATGGGATGGAAGTATCTTCAGAATGACAGATTTCCCAAAATAGTTCTGGAATGAAACAGAACCACTGGGCTATGAGGGAACTGAGTTTCCACACTGACGGCTTAATACATAACCGTCATAGACTGGAAATACATACCTGCCCATCCAATGATGTAAACAGTCCCTTTGTCATATTATAGATATGATAAGTTACAATCACTCAGGGCTTTATAAGTCACCATAAGAGAACTCTTTCCTTATCAGTGATACTTACTGAGACCTTTAGGTTCTTGAAACAGGTCTGGTTCTGCTCTGTGACTACCCTCAGCACTATCTCCCTTCCCAATATTTGGCTCTGGAGTGGCATAGGGAAATAGACTGGATTATTTGAAGACTGGTTTCTTGTGGGAGAAGAGAGGACTGTGGCAGTCCTTTCTTTGATGATGGATGTTGCTGATGCAGCAGCAAACTCTGTCCTATTATCTGTTCTCCCTTCCTAATAGAACCCCTGGTTTTTAGCTGGGCATGGAGTTACGCAGAATGAATCTTCAGTTTCCCACCCCATCTTGCAGCTTGCTGGCGAGGTGACTACATTCCCAGCAATGCTGGTGGGAGGGAGTGCTCTATGCAGTGGTTGGTTTGGGTTTTTCAAGACAGAAAGCACACCCTCCCCTTCTGCTTTCCACCCTCCCATTAGCTGGGCTGTGTATGATGTTAGACAGCGGAGAGAAGGGCAACATGTTTGGAAGAGCAACAAGATAGAAGGAAACTGGGCCCTTGCCCGGTTGCCATTGAGCCTTGGATTGCTTACACCCAGAGCTGTTAATCAATTGTCCTGCTGGGCCTCTAGTTCAGCTGCTAATTGCTACAATGTATATGTGAAGGGACTTATGAGGTTTATACAGTACCACAGAGCAACATGAACAAGAGAGAAATATACTTTCAAAGATATTTAATGACTTTTTTTTTTCAAATCAGTACAAAAATTTAAATACAAAAATGATTTGCCATTAAGTCTCAAATCTATCATGGAAACTCAAACAAGTTACCAGTCTGTTCACCGTTCATTGAATTCTGTAAAATATGTGAGGACTGTCACCCACTACAGACACTCTTTCTTTTCCCCTGGGGGATGTCATGCTGTATTAAAACTGTATTTAAATAAGAAAAATGCAAGTTTGGTCCATTTCACATGAAAAAGTTTAGTTAATTTTGAATGAAATAGGGATCATATTATTGTCCCTAGACTTTAGAACATGCGCTTGTTTTATCTGCTTTTACATGAATGTGTTAACATGATGTGCAACACTCAAAAGGGAAATACAGGTACATAGATATTTATTTAAAACTCTGTTTTAAATTAAATGAAGTATCATTTAGCTCTGAGATTAGCACCATTGTAGAATACACAGTATCTGGCATAGATTTTGCTCCTCCTCCATCTAAAAGTTAGAAGCATATGCCTGATAATAAACATACACACATACATATATATATATATAGGCAATTGCGTAACAACCAATAAATAAGTTGGAAGATATTTTGAAAAGTGAATTTGTTTTTAATTAAAGAGACAATTTCTCTCTTGCTTGATGGAAATTAAGAGTCCATACATGTACAGATAAATACAACTTTACAGATCAGATGGTCTGACTTGCCTCCAAGCCATGTCAGTGTAGCTATTTGGCAGAAGGAGCCCAGTGAATTTATTACCTCCAAAGTCACCAGCCCCAAACCAGCATCTTCAAGAGCAACCCAAAGGATATATGGCTACATAAATGCTGGCCACTTTGAAAATGAGGTTTGGGTAGGATGTCTTTTCAATAGGAAAAGTGCATTATCTAATTAGCAGTGAATAAGAAATTTTGGGGTAATGAACTCATTTCTATTTTTAAAAAACAGAAGAAACAATGCTTGTATACTGCACAGGGAAAGATATATATTAGGGCAAGAGAAGAACTTTTGTGATGGTAAAAATAATTCCTATTATTATTATTATTATTATTTTGTGGTACTGGGATTAATCCCAGGGCCTTGTGTACTGAGCTGCACCTCCAGTCCAAAAATGATTCCACTTTTACATAGACACATTTCCTTGTGCTTTTTGTGTATTTTCCCATCTATATCTATGTCCTCACTAAATTTTTGCAAAAAATATATGATTTTACTATTATGCTCCATATCATTTCTCCAGTGTCTAATAGCATCCACAGCTAATAGCAGACTCGAAGTGATTTGTCTGTTTTGATCAATGCTTGAATCAGTCAGTATGTGCCTAAATGAAAACCTGGACAATGATTTGTGTCTTCCTTTCAAGTTTGTTTTATTTGTTGACTTGTGCTAAAGGGGCCACATAGATGGCCAGGGCCATTGTGCCCTATGGCATTCTGGATATCACTTCCACAGATCTCTGCTGAAGAGATCATTATTTTCCCATTATTTGAGTATCTACACCTGGAAGCATCACACCACTTTTTAAATGTCAAACTGCACAATTACTTTCTTAAATAGAAATTTCTTTTCCTATAAATTTTGAATTTTTTTCCCCCAAATAAAAAAACAGCTTGACATTTGGAAATTGATTTGGAACCTCAGATGACACATGAATATGCTTACATATGACACAGGGAGATATTCTTCAGCTACTAAAGAATATTGATATCTCTATGGTTCAAACCTCACTGTGATTGTTTGTGTGTGTAGGCAAAGGAGGGAAATTTTCAATGCATGTAAACACCATTGATAATTCTATCAATAATAAATATTCCACAAAACTGGAAAGTGTGTTGAAGAGTCACTTTTTTTTTCTTTATGCCTTCCAGGTATTTATGTTGGTTGGGCCATAGTAGAAATTACATGGAGGGAATTAAAAACAAAAATAAGTCACAGAACAACTCTAAAAGAAGTCTTTGAGGAATAAATGAGTTAATCACTGCTCATGTCTCCCCACTGGTTTGTTACTTCCTGTGGGGCTCTGTCTCCTGCCTCACATTGGCTCCTACCCAGTGCTCAGCACATATACAAGGGTACTCTGTCCCTTTTTTTTCGGCTCCAGACATACGATTCTGACTAGAACTCCTTATTGATAAAACAAAACAAAACAAAAACCAGCCTCTGTCACCAGAGAAATAGCCCTCGGACTAAAAAGGACTAAGGTTCCCACGTCCTTCTCCCACTCCCACTGAGACAGTAACACTACAGAACTCCCCCCAACATTCCATGGCAAGGTATCTGCACAGATGGAGAGGAAATTATGAAAGTAAATATGGTATGTAATTGTTATCACTGACATTTCTCTAAGGCATATTCATAAATACTTTAAAGGAAACAATATGAGTGATTTTCCTTAGCTATGATCTTTTGTACTGACATGTTGACTGATCTGAATAAGCAGGTTATCGTGAGAGCAAAAAACATACAATAGCTAATGTGATTCCAGTGGGTACAACACAAACAAGGGTCAGTACTTGATACATGAACCTATCCCATCGTTTTCAATGACAAGCTGCTGTGCAGAGTATTAAACATGCGTCTTAGTCATTATTTGTACATGATGGTCTGAATTTTCACTTAAATATAACTTTCCAACTATATAAATGTTCTGAAGCAATTATGTTTTTCATCTGAATTTTTTTGTGCATCATTTTCTTGTCTTCTATTAAATCTCTCTCTTATTTCTTTTCTTTTTTTTTCTTTTTCTTTTTCTTTACATGGGATACAATAAATATCCTGAAAAGGAAGAATGGACGTACTGCCCAGCATAGAGTCCCGCAGCCTGTTCCGAGGGCATCTGGAGGAACACCCGGTCCCCGGGCCTGAGCAGCAGCACGGCACTCCCAGATGCCTGGTCCAGAAAGCCCTTCTTGTACTCGTCGTATGTGTACATCATGGGCTCGTTGTTCTTGAACAGAGCAACCCACACGTTGCCTCCCTTGCAGTGAACATGGTATACAAAGTAGTAGACACCAGGGACCTCGCAGGTGAAGATGCCCGTCTGCGGGTTGTAGTTCTGTCTGCCGTTATAGAGCAGCTTGTCAAACTTCACTGGGGCCCCCACCGGCGGGAAAGGTGCGGTCAGCTCAGCAGTAAATGCAGGCATCTCGTAGGCCGGACCTCCGTTCTTGCCTTTCTTAGCCCCATAGGCATGGGGGGGCTTCACACCATCAATTCCCAGCCCCATATCTGGCAGATACTCTCCTTGGGGTGGTTGTGTAGGGGGCATCACAGCTGGGGGGCCCGGGGGCCCTGGAGGACCCGGGGGCCCTGGAAGGCCAGGCTGGCCTTGAGGACCGAGAGCACCAGGTTTCCCTGGGGGGCCATGAAGGCCTGCCACCCCGGGTTTCCCTACACCAGGGAACCCTGGAGGTCCTGGAAGGCCTGGTTCTCCTTTGGGGCCTGGAATCCCAGGTGGTCCAATGGGGCCACTAGGGCCTGCAATCCCTGGGATACCTGGGGGGCCCTGTAGTCCCTGATCCCCTGGAATGCCTGGTTCTCCTTTTGGTCCAAGTAGCCCTGGAACACCAGGGAGCCCTGGCAATCCTTTATGTCCAGCTTCCCCCTTGGGCCCTATGGGACCTGGCAAACCTCTCATGCCCGGGGGTCCTACTTCACCAAGGAAACCTGGCTTTCCTGGGAAACCCTGAAGCCCTGGCTCACCTTTGGGACCTGGTGGCCCCTGTGGCCCCACAACCCCACCTTCTCCTTTGGGCCCAGGGAAACCAATAGCACCTGGAGGGCCCATAGGACCTGGGATTCCAGGCAGGCCTGGCTCTCCTGGGGGTCCTCCCATCCCAGGGGCACCTACTGGTCCTTTCTCACCTCTTGGTCCAAGAGCCCCAGGAACACCCCCCACGCCCCGGTCACCTTTAGGTCCTGGGAAACCTGGTTTCCCGATCCCTGGAAGGCCCGGGGGTCCTGGCAGCCCTGGTAGTCCTTGCTCCCCCTTGCCTCCTGGAAATCCTGGCTGGCCAGGGATCCCATCCTGGCCTGGCTTTCCAACTCCAGGCATCCCAGGAGGTCCTTGAACCCCTGGCACTCCTATAGGGCCTTGTGGGCCAGGTTCCCCTGGAGGTCCTGGCTTTCCCAGAGGGCCCTGGGGCCCAGGGAAGCCTGTCACTCCTGGTTTTCCCACACCTGGCAGTCCGACAGGGCCAGGCGGGCCGTGCATACCTGGAGGACCCTTCAGGCCTGGCAAACCTGGCATCCCAAAGCCTTTCTCTCCTTTAGGACCCTGAAGGCCTGGAGGTCCTGGTGGTCCCTTGGGTCCTCTATCACCCTTTGCTCCTGGTTGCCCTGGTAGCCCTGGCCCACCTGGCTTTCCAACGCCAGGAAGTCCGTGAGGCCCTGGAGGTCCTTGTGGTCCTGGGATCCCCATTGGCCCAATTTCCCCTTTGGGTCCAATTTCGCCCTTGGCCCCAGGCATTCCCATGGCTCCTGGCTTCCCTGGCATTCCAGGCATACCTGGCTTTCCAACTCCTGGATATCCTTGTGGCCCTGGTTTCCCTTTGATCCCAGGTATCCCATGACCTGGCAAGCCAGGGGGCCCAGGTGGTCCTCTTGGGCCAGGTTCTCCACGGGGACCTTGCTCTCCTCGTAAACTGGCTAATGGTATTTCTGCTGATAAAGAAGATAGAGAGGTAGAGGAAGGAGAGAGGGAGATAGAGAAAGAGACAGAGGGAGAGGGAGAGAAGAAGGTTAGTTATCTTTTATTTCAACAAAGTAATGGTGATCATTATTTGGACACCTTACTTAGGGAGAGGAAAGACTAGAACTCATGTGTTCATCTTCCAGGACTGTGTAATATAAATACTTAAAGGGAAACCAACCTGGTAATTTGTTTTTTCTATTTGAGGTATTGTTTTGAGAACTGATATGTGCAGCTGCTTATATGAGCATTGGTTAAGTCGAAAAAGCTAAAAAGTAATGAAGCAACTTTTTTCCAACTACGAAACTTGAAGATAATTTGGTGTGTTCATCATAGAGAAACTAGAAAGCTCAAAGATGTGCAAGGAAAATTCAAAATTGCCTATAAGCTCAGTACTCAGAGATAAACACTTCACATTTATATGTATTTTCATCTTATTTATTATAGATATGTATGTATCTATCTAAAACAGCGTTGGAGTCATTCTCTGTTTTTATTTCTTTTTCTATTTTTCCTACTTACAGTAATATTTTTCCATGATCTTTTTGGTTTTAAAATTTTATTTTCAATTTTTAAATAAATTGACAAGTGATAACTATATAATTGTATATAGTTACAAATTATTACGATTTATGGCTATAATATAGAATAATTAAATCCAGATAATTAGCATATATATCCTCTTAAATGCTTATTTTTGTGGTGACAATATTTGAAATGTACTCAAAGCGGTTTTGAAATGTATAATGTTATTATTAACTATATTCACCAAACTGTGCAACAGATCTTAAAAAAAAAAAAAAGAACCTACCATTTGAAACCATATTCCCCCTGCCTGAGGCTTAGTTTCCTTCAACCATCATCTTCCTATTCCCCACCAGTCTAGTCTCAGTTTCAATGAGTTGGATTGTTTTAGATTCTAGTTATAGAACGAGAACATATGGTATTTATCTTTTTATCCCTGGCTGATTTTTAAATATAATAATTCAGAGCTAAATGATATTTCCTCATGTGTTGAAATACAGTATGATGTGGATGATGGAAGTCATCAGGTGGACTCAGGAAGGAAGGAAAGTATTTTATTTTGTATGTAGTTCATTAATGTCTTTCTGTATCTGTCCTCTACAGTCAATGAATTTGCTTTATTTCTCTACTGTGCTGTAAGATTTACCAACCCTCCAATATTAATTATTTAACTTAATTATTTCTCATAGGCAAATTTGACTTTTAAACAGGAGAGGTAAAGAAGATATTTTAGGATGACAAGTAGTTTGGATAAGGAAGAGATCTTGGTTTAGACCAGGAAACTCTGCTTATCCTTCCTGTCTTAGCATGAGGTATCTGCTGGGTAGCTTTTGCTATCAGCACCTTTGCTCGCCTATCTGTATAGCAAGGGTAATACAGCACACTCAAGATTAGAGAATAGATAGGAAAGGTGTTGTTACACCTTCTTAAATCAATCCTGAAATACAAAGTGCATTTGTTATACTGTTCTATATGTGCCTTGCAGATAAACACAACTCTGTATCTTCCATGCTGCTGGGAATAATGGGTTTCAAGAAGAAATGAAATATATAGCCCCAAAGTCTGATTTTTTTTTTTTTTCCGGTGCTGGGGATTGAACCCATGGCCTTGTACTTGTGAGGCAAGCTCTCTACCAACTGAGCTATATCTCCCATCCCAAAGTCTGATTTTAACCAATAATAGCATCTTAATCCTGACCATTATACTGTTACAGAGCAAAATAGGGAACTTTTACAGGGAAGTAAATTGAACATAGAACTCACATATTTTTTCAAATAGGATAAAAGGTACAAAGGGGTACCAAAACCCACAGGCAGGCCATTTAAGAAGAGAAGCAGGGGCTGGGGAGATAGCTCAGCTGGTAGAGTGCTTGCCTCGTAAGCACAAGGCCCTGAGTTCGATCCCCAGTACCAAAAAAAAAAAAAAAAAAAAGAAGGGAAGCAGAGAGGGCTGGGGTTGTGGCTCAGTGGTAGAGGGCTTGCCTAACATGTGTGAAGCACTGGGTTCAATTCTCAGCACCACATATAAATAAATAAATAAATAAATAAATAAATAAAATGTCCATGAACAATAACAATAACAACAACAGAACAGAAAGCAGGGAGAAAAAAGTTGAAATAATCCCCAGAGTGGTATACTACCTCCTAAAGAGAAGAAAATTGGGAATACTTCTCTTAAGCTGAGATACTACCATAGCACCATTAAGGAATGTTATTTCCAAACAGAAAGCTGCGTAGTTACCATGTCGAGGAAGTGTCTTGGGGAAGGGTCACATCTCTGTCAGAAGTCCCTGCCGTACAGCACAGTGCCTGGGACATACTCCGTTGTGACTGAGGATATGTGAAAGACCAGCTGCAGCAACTAAAACTTCCTGTGATGTTTTAGTGTTTCCTCAGCACTACTTATCTTAGGTCACTGATTCTGTCAAAAGCCTTACTTTAAAGATGAAGACAAATAGGCTCAGGGAGGTCAAATGACTAGGTTTCGTTCTCTCTGGGATCCAGACCCCAAGGCCTCAGAGTGCCAAATTCAGCAGTTCTCCAGAGTGAATCTTCCTGTGATTGTGGGGGCTTGGGTAATAACCTCCACTTCCTCAAAGGTCATTGCCATTCTGATGCAGCTATTTTTCCTATCGGTACTGTGTTTCTTTTTTATTTGTTCTAATTTTAGTTATATATGATAGTAGAATACATTTTGACACATCATATATAAATGGAGTATAACTTCTCATTCATCTTGTTGTACATGATGTAGAGTTACACAGGTCATGTAATCGTATATGCACACAGGGTAATAATGTCCAATTCATTATACTATCCTTCCTACCCTCATATTGTCCCCCTCCCCTACTCTCCCCTCCGCCTTCCCTAGCCCCACCCCCTTGTATTGTAAATTAGAACAGCATATCAGAGAAAACATTCAGTCTGTGTCCTTCGGTATTGACTTATTTCACTTAGCATGATTTTCTTCAGTTCCATCCATTTACCCACAAATGTCATAATTTCATTATTCTTTAAGGCTGAGTAATATTCCATTGTGTATATATACTACAATTTCTTTATCCATTCATTTGTTGAAGGTACCTAAGTTGATTCCACAGTTTAGCCCAATACTGTATTTCTGATAACTCTATAGAAAGTAATGAGGGCAAATCTTTAGGTGCCATCTAGATTCAGTCTGTACTTTTTAATCCCTTCTGCTGATTTATTGACTGACATGTGTAGCTTAATTAGAGCAGTGTTAAAACCACTTGCATTTATCTGACACCTAGTTTGCAAGATGCTTTCATGTGTTTTTTTTCTTAATACACCTGGTCCTTAGAGCTCTCTTCCCCTGGTTCAGAAGACTGACTCGATACCTTTCTTTTTTCTTTCCCACTGCTTGATCCTGTAACATCAGGCCCAGAGCCTGACATAAAAATAGATTGTCTCTAGAGAGTTGCTGGATTTTTAAAAAACTTATTTCTAATTTTTGGGGGTGGTGGTAAGCACTCTACCTCTGAGCCACATTCCCAGTCCCAGTTGCTGAATATTGGAATAAATAAATAAATAAAATAAATAAGGAGATTGAGTATTTGTGATTAAATATATTTTGATTCATCTGATGCTAGTTATAATGACAAAGTCAAACATAAAATTGTAATTTTATCTTTTTTTTTTTTTTTGAGTGTGTGTGGGTGGGGTATGCGTGTGTGGCGCTGGTGATCAAACCCATGAATCTTTCTTTAAGACTTGGATTTTTCAAGAATAGAATTTGAAATAGAGTAGGAATTGAATAAATGTCAACAATTTCTAAAATGAAAATTTCTAAAATTCATCTTCTACAGCCCTCCATCCTTTCGGAGGTTGGAAAGTTGTTGTTTTAGGACAGCCTGCTGGTGTGAGGTTACCTTTGCCTTTCTTGGGCACTGCTTCCTTGCCCATTCTTGGCACTGGTTGAATCTCCTTCATATACTGGGGTAGGTGTGGATACTCTTTGCCATATTGCAAATGGGGCATCTCCTTGCCCATGGAAAGGCCATCTTTGCCCAAAGGCATGTGAGGTACTTGCTGGCCCAGGGGCTGGTATTGTGGAATTTGCGGTGGCATCTGAGGAGGAATTTGAGGTGGCAGCGGCTTGATTCCATAGTATGCACCAGCCTGAACGAGCCTGATGGAGCTTAGGGAAATGGTGAGCAGCAGTCCCAGCAGCTTCAGAGGCCCAGGTGGCACGGCCATCACCTGTGGAAGGAAGGCACCAACACAGTGAAAACCTGCAGGCCCAGGCACTGCCGTTTGCTTAGAGAAAGAATGGGGAAAAGATAGAGGAAATACAGTCTCTTCTCATCAGAACTATATGGATGGAAGGCAGGTGGAATAAAGATGTAATTTTTTAATAGAAAAAAACCACAATCAAACAAAAATAAAAATCCAGAAGTGTGGCTTCTGTCAAAAGAAGGTAACTGGTGAGAATAGAGGCTGTGGCAGAGACTGTTGGTGGTCTCCGAATATCAATTCTGCCCCCACCTTTTCCATAGTATTGGAAGCCCTGATTTTCAGCTGGGAGTAGAGCAACCCTTACTGAAGACATTTTAGTTAGGTGTGTTCTTGCGACAAAGTTCCAGCCAACTGGGTGTAGTTAAAATCAGCGCAAGTTCCAAGAAGAATTCTAATAGGAAATAAGCATGTTCTTCCCTTTCTTTCTTTTTGTTGTTGGAATGCTGACATGTTGCCTGGAGTGGACCAGGCAGCTGGGACAAGAGGCTATGCATTGAGGCTGGTAGAGCAACAAGTTTAAAGAAATCTTAGCTCTAGTTGAATGTGGAGGCACTCTGCCCATCCTTGAATTTACAATTGGTTTACCCAATAGAGAAACAAAGTTTTATCTTCTTTAATCCACTTGTATGTTGGGTGTTCTGCAGTTGCACAGAACTAATCTTACAAGGCTAGATTCTGCAAATTTGGTGGCATTTAGGCTTTGTTAATAAGTGCCAGAATTCTATATAAATTGGAAATAGTTAAGAATTTATAGGCTTTATGCCAGGGACAGAGATTTTTCATCTGCTAAGATGCCTTTTGTGTGCTTTTATTTGGTCACAAATAAATGTAACTATGAATGTAAACGTAAAATAAATGTAAAAGCAAACACCACCCAAACCTGCAGAGATCTTCTGAATTGGAGTAAAGATGTTCCATGTAACAGCCCTGAAATGTCATTTAAAAAAAAATCACTATTACAACTATGAACATTTCTTTTTTATACTTAAATACTATGAAGTCATCAGTTTAGAATTTGGCTAATTGAATTTGGAGCCTATTAAATTTTATCTTTGCACTTTTATGAAAGAAAGGAGTTTGCAAAGCAAATCCGTTGCATAAATAAGATAGAGGGATATGTTTGACTACTCACAAGAATAAACTGTTTCTAAGTCCTTTAGCAGAACTCTTTGCAAATTAGCAGCTAACAGGAAAAATACAAATGGGATTTATCTGTTTATAAAAACCAGCTTGAGAAGACCTCAGTTTAGGTTGAGGAGCGAAGTCCCGGGAGATGCAGTACGAGCAGACGCACACTAGAGGGCAAGCGCGACACACCCTGGGATCTGTTCCGTTCTCCCGCCCCACCCCCACCCGTGGTACCCTCATGGCCCTGCACCCGCGGTACTCTCATACTCTATTGAGGGACTTTATGAAAATTGGAATCCTAGTGCAGTCTCATCATAATGCTGGAGAGAGGAGGGGGGGAGAGAAAGAAGTGGCACTTTTTCACAATCTTCCGAACACTTTGAAAAAACCTTTCTATATGTAATTTAATTTCCATTTTCATGGGAGTTTGTTTTCTTTACTTCTGCCTTACTTAATTCAGGATCTTAGTTTCCCACTTCTTAGAAAATGTGCATTGAATTTGCGACATCCTATTCAAGGGTAATGCCAAGAGTGTGAACAGGCTACAAAAGGACTGGATAATAAAAAGCACCTAAGAAAATATTCAATATGAATCCCTACCACAAAATTCACTGCTTTCCAATTTTTCTAAATATACTAACTAATCATTTTTTTTTCTCCTTCGGGGGAAAAATGAAGCAACATTTGTCAGCAGTAGGATTTATAAAACTTTCTCCATTTCGTAAATTAGAATAGTCTAAAGAACTGTTTTATTTCAAGCATACTCTGAAAATACATATACCTGTAAAATGAGAAAAGATAGAAAACTGTTATTTTCTGTTCCTCTAAGAATGAGTGTTATAAAACATTTGGGAAAAAAAGCCACAAAAATTAGTATTGATTTATACTCATTAATAGTCAAATTTATTTTAGATGGAAAAGGAAAATCTGCCATAAGTACTCAAAAATAATTTGTTGAATTCTCACCAGAAACAATGGTAGGCCCAACCAGGGATTATAAACATGGATGTAGTATGGTCAATGAATCCTACCCTCAAGGAGCTTATATCACTTTAGCAGGGGTGACAGGTGTGTACACTAGTAGTAATTAGCAAAAGACATTCTGAAAAAAAGTAAATTTCCCTCCTACTTCTGTTTTTTCAAATCCCTTCCCTTAGAAGCAATACTTTTTCTGATTATTTCCACATATTTTTTTCAGAGATAGTCTATGAATATACAATATGATATAAATCTCTTTAAAATACAAATTTTATAATACTATACATACTTCTGTTTCTTTTTTTTTTCCACTCAACATTGAGTACGGAAATTATTTCTTGTCTAGTCATGTGTATCTAAACAAAAACCTCTTCAGGTTCTTCATTTACTAAAAGTAGAGCTTAGTTGTTTTCTCAGACCCTGTCTGGCTCTACACTCAGTTTCTTTCAGGTAGTCACCTGAGTGCGTTACACCATACCGGAAATGTGTGGTAATACCTGGTAATGTATAAGGTGGGCCCAAATTCTGCTTTTGGGAATGCATGAATTCAATTATTGAATCTTAAACTTGTGGTGATGTCTTTAATAATAAGCTGGCATGTTTGGCCCTTCAGCCTTCCATCAATGCAGTAAATGTGTTGGATTATACTTAATAATCTTCAAACCAGGACAATCTAGTGAAATACTGGAAAACTGGAGGTAGGCAAAATGCCTGGAAGACCAGTTGAATACCAAAGACCCAGTGGGATCCTGCTTCCCTTCCATTACTTCCTGTCAGAGGCTTGGCCTTTCTCTCCCTGAAACCACCTCCTTAGACTTGCCATCTGCCATTTCTTTGGCTCTTTATTTAAATAAACTTTGTTCAGTTTTAACTTGAATATTTATATAGGGGCCCTGGTTAAAATTTACTGCTTGACTTATCCTTACTAATTTCCCTCCTGTCCCTGAGGACATTTTTGGTGGTCAAAGCGGTGTGGTGGTTCTCTCAAATCACTCAAAAGAACATCAGATTTGTGTAATATTATACAAACACCTGGTAGAAGAAGGGACCTCAGAATTCTTGCTGGGAGGAAATGGTGGTAGTGGGTGTTCTTGCTTCTCTTCTTTTTCTGAGAAGGCAGAACACAATAGTATTGTGAGTTCTCCTTGATTTCCCCCCTAATTTCTATTTAACATCTGGGGAGTGTGTGTATACATGAAGATAAGTATATCCGACGTGTGTAGACACTGGATGTTTGCCATCTAGGCTGGCTTAGAGATGGCTGCCATGTTATATAGGAAACACCCTGTAGAAGTCAAAGGACTTGTGTTTGAGTAGAGTTTTAGCTCTGCCGTTCTCCATGCCTATGGCTTTGGGTAAGTCCTTCATCTTTACTGTGCCTCAGTTTCCTCAACTATAAAGTAGAAATTATAATCTCTGCCTCTCCTTCAGAGCTGCTTAAGGGTAAAAATGTTAGTATGAATTCTTTGTAAGATGAAAAGTACTATTAAAATTTAAGTTATTAATGGAGCACAACCAAAAAGGCAAATCCAAACCAACTGAAATGTCAGATTTTCAAAGAGGGATACTAGCCAAAGTAAATGTGAGGTTAACTGCAATAATGATAAACCTAACATGAGTAAAACAATAAGGGCCATTAAAATGTACTTTTTAAAAAAGGCAAAAGAAAAAAAAAAAAAAAAAAAGAAAAGAAAAAGAAAAATCAAACCAGTCTAACCATTTATTCTGGTGTCCCAGTTGCCAAACCTAATCATTTTGAATAGCCCTAAATGGTTCCCTATATTTGGGCAGGGCCACAGTGAGTTTTGGTTCCCTCATGTGACCTGTAATGTACATAGCAGGATAACATAATATATATTATTTCAGATGCTCCTAAGCATTCTGTTCGTACATTTATCCTCATGAGATTTTGGTTTGCTATCCAAAGGAATGTTTAAGCATTTAAACCTTCAATCCTTGCTCTCAATCCAACTTTCTCTCACACACAGGGCTAATGACACATCTGTGTCTGTGCTGTATGGCGTGGACAAGCCTCTCCCTTATGCTCCTGGGCCAGTCCTCTGTGCCCCACTCTTGCCCTTACACAGAATTTTTAGCTTCTCAAGAGCCTAAGGTTTGCCCCCTGAAGACCGGGACAGTCAGGCAGAATCCTCTTCCACTGTTCACCAGAACTGCCTTCTGGGCTTCTCTGTGCCTCTCAAAGAAAATTTTCTCTTTTTGCATTTCTCAGATAAATTCATTTGTTATGTGTAGATATTTACTGAGCAGATTCAAATTGTTAATAATTTTCTGGATACAGGAGAAACAGAGGTCAATTAAAAAGAACTCACATTCTAGTATGGGGAAACAGGTGATAGGTTAAAAATAAATTTTACAATTTCAGATTCGAATGCTGTATAACAAGTCATATGACAGGATAATAGATTGCCTTATGAGTATTCTTGTCATTTTAATAGTGGCTTTTGGTTTGCCTGGACTACTACAACAAAGTACCTCCAACTGGGTGGTTCGGACAGTAGAAATGTATTGCTTGCAATTCTGGAGGCTGGGAAGTCCAGAATTGAGATGCCAGCAGATTGGGTATCTGCTGAGGGCATGTTCTTGGTTCAGAGATGACCAACTTCTCACTGCATTCTTCTGCGATGCAAGGTGCAAGAGAGTTCTCAGGGGTCTTTTTTGTAAGGGTACTAATCCCATTCATGAGCACATACCCTGATCACCTCCCCCAAGCCTCACTTTCTCAATCCTCATTGTTCTACTAGTTCTACTAAAAGCTCAACACAAAACTGAATGCAGTTGTAACTGAGCTTGCATTTTTCCCTTTTTCTTTCTTTTAAAAAAATCCTATTAGACTTAACATGACTGTGAGCTTCCTGAGGACAAGGAAAAGGAGTGATAGTCTTTAGACTTTCTAGATGATTATTGATGGATCCTCACACTGAATACTCTTAAGATGGTTAGGGGCTTTTGAAAATATTAGAACCTCACTCTCTATTTAAAATCCTGCCTATGACAGGAAGCTTTCCTATTTTTGATCTGACTCTTAAAATGATGGGAACACTCTATTAGCTTGTCACATGACTTTGCTGCTTTTTAAAGATCATCTGAAAAACCCTGTAAGGGAAACTTACTTTTTTGGTTCACATATGGTTGTGCACATATAGCTTTGTGATGGCGGGTGGGGTTGGAAAAGGGAATGTTAAGAAACCATATCCCCAAATTGCTTATAAAGCTAAGACAAAGGATGATCATGTGATCTTTTATTATCATGCTAAAAACATTCAGACAAGCTACACTGGGGTCAACTTACCAGAGATATTTAACTTTGTTGCATAATCAATTAGTATTACAGATATTAATAACTCTACAAACTATTCTAATTAACCCCTCTCAGGACCATTTTTTTTTTTTTTTTGTCTTTTATAATATTAACCAGTTTGTATCTAACTTAACATTTTCTTTTTTCTTTTTTGGGTGCTGGGGATTGAACCCAGGGCCTTTTGCTTACAAGGCAAGCACTCTACCGACTGAGCTATCTCCTCAGCCCCTAACTTAACATTTTCTTAACATTCTTTTTATTTACTGATTATCAGAAATTTAAAGATTTTTAATATTTTGTTTTGAATCAGCTTTGTCATCCTGTTGCATAAAACTTTGACTTATGTTCACTATATATGAGAATTATGTTTTTAATAGTTTGAGGATTATGCTTTGGTAAGGGCACAAGAAGTAAATAATGTAAATATGTGGCATTTCACATGTTATGGAGAAAAAGTGGGAGAGGGCGGCACAGGCGTAGGGGTTGGCATGTTCTCTGAGATAATGCTCTTTAAGACCCATTTTGTAGTGGGGATTGAGATTTCTATGCCTGGATGGGCTGGCATCTGGTTTTTCAGGGAAGATAGAAGCAACTCTAAATAATAAAGCGTGGAGAAATTCGTCCCCCTATGTGAATCCTGAGGATGTTAAGTGTGCCCAGCAGCATTCATTGCCCCTCCTGGAGACTCAGAGAAAAGCAGATCTTTAGTGGAGGAGCAGTGAAGAGAGACACACACACAGAGAGAGAGAGAGAGAGAGAGAGAGAGAGAGAGAGAGAGAGAGAGAGAGAGAGACATTTGGATGTTTGTTACAGGATTTCTATCTTAAGTTCTCACCTTTTTATTTCCTATGTTGAAAAATATTCTGAAAACCTGATCCTTTGGCGGGAATGGATTATTTTGGGTATTGAGAAGAAGCATTCACTGCTGTGCCCAGACAGGAACTGGGCAAAACCAGTGACTGTAACAGAAACAGGCCATCCCCAAGAATGGCTGGGGAATGAAGGGGCAGAGAGCATCTATATTATAGTCTTTCTTAGCAACATTTTTGAACACTTACTTTGTGTTGGCACCATGGACATACTTCAAATATGTCATATCTTTAATACTACATCCATTTGTTAGGTCTTTTTGCTGTTGTAGATGGACACAATACCTTTTTAAAATTTATTTATTTTCCTGTGGTGCTGAGGATTGAACCCAGAGTCTCACATGTGCTAGGCAAGCACTCTACCAATGAGCCACAACCCCAGTCCCATTTGTTAGGTCTTTTTCTGACATTAGAAATTCTTTCAATTGATATTTCCCCATCCTATGCTGATTATTTCACTGAAATTCTGCTTATCCCTGTTACATTCCAAGTTAGAAATCTAAAATTCCTGTATGATTACTTCTAGAGGCCACCATCCAATACATTAGCTAATAAGCTTCCTACTTTGTTTTATTAGGTATAGTTTTGTCAAACTGTACTCATTGTGCTCTATCTTGTTTTTCAAATATCAAGGCTTTATTGCTGGTTGAAAGAATTTGTCTATTATATATAGAACAAGATCTTGGACTGGATCCCATACTCTCTGCTTTTTAGACTAGTTATTCATGAAGTCTGAAAGCCACTGCTGAGGTGAATATGCTGAGGTGGAACTCAAATTAATAAGCCTATCAGATGCTGATCAATCAATCCACTGGAGACAGTAGGTGAAACCATCCAATGAGCATTTGTGGATTTTAGTTCATCTGTCCATTTACACCTATCAGGACTGATATAAATGTATAACTGAGCTTGAATTATAAACTTCACTGATGAATCCTGAATCCTGCTATAATTAAGAGCAGTCATCCATCCCTCCTACTAGCGATAGGCAGAGGATGACCTCATGGGACCTGCTGAACTTGAAAAGTCAAGTAGGGTTTGCCCCCAGCTTTAGAAATGGGCCACCCACATAACCCCCATGAATTGAATGGCCAACCACCACATTCCAAAATCTCTCCAGAGGAGGAGATTTCACAACATTCCCAGTAACCAATTGCAGTATTTCACAGTAGATTTCCTAATATCTAATCTGAATCTCTTCTGCTGAACTTTAAGCTCATTTCCTCTTTTTTCCATTCTCAAAGGAGGTGGGAAACATCTGGAGAATATTTTTCTTAAAATAATAGCTCACATATTTGAAGCCTGAAATTAACTCCTTTTGTTTCTCTAACTGGAATAGTGTCAGCTGCTAAATAGTTTATAAAACACTTGAGAGAACTCTTACAAGAGAAAATTCTAAAGTGGAATTTTTTTTCTTCCCATAATATGAAAGCATCATTGTTTCCAAAGAACAGAGTACCTAATATCTAGTTCTGACCTAAGCAAGTCACCTATCCCAACTGGGTGTCATTTCCTTCATTTGCAGAATGAGGACATTAGCTAGATGACTTGAAGTTCCCTCCAGCTCTAAAGATTTCTAGTAAATGAATTGAAAAACACATGTAAATTTCACAGTTAAATGAATTTATGAGTTTCAGTGCTCAAGTTTTTAGATGTCCCAAAATTAGATTAATCTCATACTTTCAGTTACTTTTTACTATTCCAATCTCCCTTCTTACAGTTGGGGATGGAAGAAGGAGCATTTGTATAACCTCTCTGTAAATACTCCTCTGATAAGAAAACTGTACAGGACCAGAAGGTGAAGGAAGGACCTAAATACGAAACAAAGTTTAGGGATTAAAAAAGGATGTGTGACTTAAAAAAGCAAGAAAACAAAAACCAAAACAATATTCGAAGATTGAATAAAAATGCGAGGCTTACTGAGAACATTTTAAAAAATGCTTATAAATTAAAATGTCTTCCTACAATGTTTTGGCTCAAAAATTCTTGCAAAGTCATTTAGCAACTATTGACTATGCCTCCTGATGTAAGAATAACAAGTAAATCCAAAATATGTACCTTGGGAAGGCGAAGCAGGTTAGTGACTAGGTGTGACCCCATCACCTTTAAGGAGTTATGTTTTTTCATTTTATAAGAAGAATTGAAGCTATAAAATCGTGAGGTAGCTCTACAGTAAAGTAGGTGATGGTGAGGGCTTCCTAAGACTAAGTGTTGCACAGCAAATAAATTCTTTGCTGTTTTCCCTAGGAGGACTGTAGAACGCTCTGTTATTCTTGTAAGCATCTTTCTTCTCTGGCCTTGTATAGTTTGAATAAATAGCGTAGTGTAAAATCATGATGTTTTCAGGTCTTTGCAAGGAAAAAATGCGTAGGAAAATTTCATCCATAGTAATCCACTAAATCTGACCATTGTACAGACATTTATTAAGAGCCAACAATCACACTGTTACTGTTATATAAAATATAAATTTCATACATATTTCTTCACCACAGTCACTTCTATCTCATCCTAAACTCTTGTTGAGTGAGACCTATGGAATTACAAGTGACCTTCAACCAACACAGCTCACAATGTGCTTGTGATATGCAGTGAAAGGTTGGGAGTTGAGGTTGAAGTGATCCTTTGTAACAAGGATTAATTCAATAAAGTAAAACAATAAGATTAGGCTCATTCTCAAAGGATGTCAGGTCACAGAAACTAGGAAGTTTAAACCATATTAGGTAAAAAGAAACAAAGCAGATGATTTGTTTCCTGAATGGCCTTCTTCTGGGTCCTTTAAGTTTTAAGGAGTAAGGAGGCCTGGGACAGCCTTGTCGTGTGGAAGGAGGGAGGAAGGGATAGGGAGGACCAGATAGCTTGCATATGGACTCCCACTTTTTTCCTTCTTTGCAATTCTGTGTGTCTTCTTAGGTACTTCACTATTGCACAGCATCTCAGTCAAGGAGGTTGAGAATTTAGGTGAAACTTCAATTAATGGTAATTCTTACGTAGACTCTCTGATGAGAGCTTGAAAATCGAGGTTGCAAATTAAAGTACAGTGAGCTCAGTTCCTATTCAGCGAGGGCACTTCCTGGAAGCAGGAGGGAGAACCTTTGAGAACAGTGGTGTTTGGGTGATTTTTGAGGATGGTGCCAGAACATGGGAAGCCTGTTTTCTCTGTCTCATTCTGTGAACTTCCTCTTCCAGTGTACTCAGAAGATAAGGGAGCAACTGACTTCCTATTAGCATTCTCTTTAATGAGCAGGCTATTATGACAGTAGATTGTTCATTCTGTTATTTTCATAGGAAACTATGAAACTCACAAAATCCTCCCAGACAAGGAACAAATCCTAACCTAATTCATTTCTCCATAAGACTAAAATGCTTAATAATTAAATTACTGTGTGGGTACATATGTGTCTGTGGGCTTAGAGGCAGGAGATAGAGGGCATGAAATGGCCAATGATTGTTTTCTTCTTTACTTCTGGGCTTCAGACCCACATTATTTTTGTGGGTCTGACATCTTATTTAGCAAAGATTATTTGAGTAATTTAACCTTGAATGACTTGATATTAAAAGTCAAACCCTAGAATTTTTATCACACATGGAGAAAACATTAAATCAACAGCACATGGAAAATAATAATAATTAATGTCTTCCAAAGTTGGCTCCTCCTACCCCTTACCCACTTCCACACACAAAGCTAATCTCTGGTCAGAATAGCAATCCTACTAAAGTTGCAATATTTAGCCCTGGCAATTTCTGAATTATGAAAGAACTAAAACAATTCAACAATTTCTTGGTCAGTGAAAATGTGGATTTGTTTTTTTTCTCTGTTGTGTGGTTCAAGAGTAGCAGAAATCATTTCACAGGACTATTCCCAACAATGAATTTAAATTTAAAAAATTTAGTTCTCAAGCTGGGACTAAGCCTAAAACACCAAATTGTGATAAATTGTCAGCCACGGAGAGGGCAGTCTCTAAAATCCACCGCTTTTCAACCGCAGCTCAGTCAGATAATTAGCCTACGTGGTAACATCCTGCCCTTTGAACAGGCAAAACGCGGAGTGCAACCAAGCCACAGCTATCTGGGTATTGGAAGTTCCATTTATTTAAAGGGTGGAATTTATTTTGAGGGAGAGAGAGATGGATGTGCTGTCTGGGAGGAAAAATCATAAGGGTTTCACAGTTAATCCACTGACCATTTTTCAGAAAAAATGGAAGTGGAGAAAAGAGAAGAGAGAGAATTATGTGAAAGATGCCAGGTCTTAAGGATACATTTGCTGTGGAGGCTGGAAGTGTGTAAGGAACTTTGCTTTTTATGAGCAAAACCTCTTAGGAGGCTCAAGAATTCACATAAAAAGCGGAGTTTCATTGATAAACATGCTGCATTAACATAGACTCTTGGAGAGTGTGAAATGGGCACCACTTGGGTGGAGGAGGACTCGGGGTGTGGTCTTCTCTGAAACCTTCTCTGGGATGATGTCTTCGAATCCTTTTTAAGGCCTCCTTTTACTAAATTGTAAAATCAAGGAAATTAATTAGATGGGATGGGCGCCCCATGCGGGAGGAAGTAGTGAGGGGCGCGGGACACTGGAGGAGACTGCCCAGTTGGTGGCAGTGGGGAGCACTTGTCACTCCTGAGCCAGTGTGGCTAACTGCACAAGTACTGCTGGTCTTGGGCATGCGCCCCTAGTTTGAGCGGTTCTTCCAACTTCATCAAGAGAAACCAGAAATCAGGACACACACTGTGCCTCTTCTTTAAAACTTTTGGCTTTTTAAAAAACATTATCTGGGAGAAAAACAGTACCCTTCCCCTCCTCTCAAAACATAATATGCCTCGTGGGGCAGAGTCTAGCCTTGGGCTGCTGGGAACCTTTGCAGCGGGTGGTCTCAACATCTCTCATTCTAAAGGGCTGTTTGGGGATTTCTTGTGCCTTGATTTGCTTAAAATTTTAAGTGTGGGGGAAGGAAAGATAGCGGACTGAGACAGACATTATTACCCTATGTACATGTATGATTACATGAGTGCTGTGAATCTACATTGTGTACAATCATGGAAATGAAAAGTTGTACCCCATTTGTGTACAATGAATCAAAATGCAGTCTGTAAAAATAATTAAAAAATGTAAGTCCTGGCATTGATTGCCTCCACTGTGTTAGTTAGTTTCTTCAATTACTAAATTTAGCATTCTGTTGAATTTTTAGACACTATGGTAGTAGGCCAGGAATAGTAAATGAAGGTGAACCAATGATCTACTCTCAGAAGTTTCTAGTGGATGGTTTAAAGTAAGATCCAAATCTAGTATAAGTGCTTCAATAAAGACAAAACAGACTTGAAGTTGGTAAGGTACAAAGTCCTTGGGGGACTGTATCAGAACTAAGAGATGAAGAATAAATAGGAATGCTCAGTAGAGGGAAGAGGGAAGTGGAAGGTACTTTTTACCCTTATCAAAACATCTAAAATCAGACATTGGTCAGCTAAGATGGCTAAAGAACAGTTTTTTGGAGTAATGATTAAGAACAGTAACTTTGAGCTAAACAGCCTGAATTAAATTCTGATTCCATCACTTAATAGATTTGAGATCTTAGGCAAATTACTTAACCTATCTGTGCCTTGATTTCTTTGTGATAAATTGGGGATGATGATAACATGACCTGTCTCAGGAGGTTGTTAAGGGGATTCAGGGAATTGATGCAAGTAAAGTGCTTCAATATACTACAGGTTATGTGTTAGCTATTACCTAAGTAAAGAAGAGGAATAAGAAGGAAAAGGAGAAAGAAGAGGAGAAGAAGAAGAGGGAGGAAGGAGAGGGGATCTTGAGCACAGATTTCATGATCCTTTATTGCTGTCTTACTTTGAAGAATTTGAAAGGTAATGATTTTTGTTCTTGCTCTGTTCCAGACAGATTAGAAAAGTAGGCAGACCAAATGTCTCCTTGGCTGAGATTCCAAAGACATGGTCATGAGCATTCTTAATAAGTAGGTAGCAAGGACAGGGTCTGCTTCCCCACCTGCCAACCCTATGCAAATAGTGTTTCAAGGGCTGGATCTCCTCCCACTTCCCTTCCCTCTCAGAACTGGCCCCTCTACAGCCTTTGTGCTTTGGGAATTTGGCTTCAGCTTTGAAATCCAGAGAACACAAGACATTTCTATGAGGTGATAGCAGTGCATTGGCCTTGTGAAAGTGACTGCAGAATTGAGACTGTATTTTACTGCTGAAGGAACTAAAATCCACAAGTAATAATAGCTATAAACTTTTAGGTCAGGACAATAATCAGCTTACAACTCTTTTAGAAGCTTGATCTTTCCTTGCTATTTTCAGGTACATGAATAATACACTGCTCTCATGAACACTTATTTAGTGTTTACCATATTTCAAGAGTTATATCTAAAAGATTCTCCCTCAGACTTCTGCTTCAAAATCATATTGAGTTTTGTCTCTGAAAAAAAAAAAAAAACAGTTCAATATTTGTTTCTTTTATAGATAGCAAAAATAGGAATCTCAAATCCAAAATGCCAAATAAATTCCAAACTGTATTTAACCACGAGCATTTGTTTAAATAAAAAAGTTCATTTTCCCACAGTTCAAGCAAATCTATAATTTATTTTAAAGAATGAATTCTTAGTCAAAAGTTCTAGGAGTGAGGTAAAGGGAGAGACCCTCCATATTAGAGCTCACTCAAGTTCCTGGAGTAAAAAGATTAGACATTTACCTTTGGGAATTTTCTTTGCACATAGTTCATGACTTGATAAATGCTGTAAAACAAATATATAAATGGCAACATTTTTCATGCTGTCCCCTGCCTTTTCCAAATGATTTTGAAACTAATTTTGGTTCAATTTAATTTATATAGTAAAAAACAAAAAAAACATACAAACAAAACAAACAAACAAAAAAACCCCTTTTTGAACCTAGGGGCGCTCTACTACTGAGCTACATTCCCAACCCCCTCTCCCCACCTTTTTTTTTTTGACGCAAGGTCTCACTATATTGCCCAAGCTGGCCTCAAACTTGCGATCCTCTTGCCTCAGTCTCCCAAGTTGCTGGGATTACAAGTGTGCACCACTGCACCTGGCTCTAAATGTTACAATAAGACCGTGGTGGGGTGATGGTTGGGACAGCACTCTATCTGCTGAATCAAACCTGCAGTTTCCTCTTCCTACTACTTTCTTTTTTCTTTTTTAAAATTTATTTTAGTTGTCAATGGACCTTTATTTTATTTATTTATTTATATGTGGTGTTGGGGATTGAACCCAGGGCCTCACACATGCCAGGCAAGTGCTCTGCCACTGAGCCACAACCCCAGCCCTTCCTACTATTTTCATTTGCATTCTTTTAATTGTGTATTCTGGTGTCTGTTGCCCCCTCACAAGGATGGAAAATCCTGTATAATAGCTATTCTTCTTTAGAAATTAATAAAGAGTGCTATTTTTGACTTTAAGAATCCTGTAAAGAATGGAGAAGGGTTGACTGACTGTAAAACAATCTTGAGATTGGTGATAATTTTCATTCATTTGCAGGATGTTTGTAAGAGTCTTTTTAGACGAACATAAAGATCTCAGACTTGGCTTGAATTGAATGACAGTATCACAGAGGCTTTTTTTTTTTTTTCCTTTTTTGCAGTCCTGGGGATTGAACCCAGGGCCTTGTACATGCAAGGCAAACACTCTACCAACTGAGCTATCTCCCCAGCCCTCACAGAGACATTTTTCTAAATCCCTTGTCTGATTTTCAGGTCTCAAGTGACAATCTCTGAAGTTCTCTCCTTCTACAAAAGTAACCTCTGAGATGCCATTGCCTTGTTTGTAAAACCAAAAGTGTTAGATTAACTGATACCTAAGGACACTTGCAAGTCTAAAGACACAGTGTCCTCATTCATAGCCACCCCAGTCCTTTTCAATCTCTTTCAGCCATGCCAGGTATTGGAAAGAGTCAGGCAATAGTTTGCGGAGTCAAGCATTAACATGAAATCGGATGAGAGTCGAGAGGAGAGGGAGACATGAATATTTTATTGTTTCATATTCATGTGAACTCTTCAACAACACTTTGCAAAATTCCAGTTTTTTCTTCCCGTGATTGTCTGTTTTGTGGACCACAGATTTCTGTCTCCTTGCTGGGGAAACCAGCCAAGGATACATTATTGACCACCTGCTCACTTTCTTGCACAAGAGGACTCCCCAGACTTATTTTCTTTGCTTTCTCTTCCCGCTGGTTTATGGCTTTCCCTTATGTAGCAATAAAACTCTTGGAGAGTGCTCTTAGGGATGAATTAATGCCACTTAAGTATATTTCCGTTAGCTGCCCTTTGATGATTCTGTTTAAAAATAAAGGGAGAGTTGGGGCAACTTGGTTCTTATTGAAATTTTCCTTTCCTTCACTTTAAAGTTACCACTCCTCAGACACACTTAGTTACACTCCAAGAGAGCTTTGTTAACACTGAAAAAATGTCTGGGAAATATTGTCGGAAGACAGACTCACCATCTTTTAGTAATTTTTTTCCCATTGGAAAGGTATTTACATTACAAGGAGACAGCTCAGCCTGTGTGAGCTTTCCTTGTATTCCTTTAAATACCAGAAAGTGTGTCTGAATTCCAGAAGAGCAGAATGCAACCTTGTTCTCCCCGCTAATAGCAAACAGATTAGGGATCTGTTGTCATGATCCCATTTCGACTTCATATAGTCTGCAATTTATTTATACTTTCTCAACATTTTATATTTTATTCATCCACCTGAAAAACTTATATATAATCTGTGTCTCCTCTGGGACAGAAAGTTCTATAGGGTTCTGCTCAGACTTCTAGCCTTAAAAGTTGGAAAATATGAGCATTGGTGCTGAATTTGCTACTGGTCTCTGGTGTGGCCATGGGTCATTCATTCTTCTTCCTATGGCTTCTGGCTTCTCTGCTGGAACACAGTAATAGAAAGTGGGTATTAAGAACAAAAATTCCCCCAAGAGATGAACTACTGTCATGGACAGTGCCACTAGAATGAACTATTTTCATCTATGCTCTATTTTGTTTGCTTATAAAACGAAGCTAACCACTTGGCATGCAGTGAGGACTGGGTTAGTGTTAATGACACATTCCACCAAGCTCATTACCACATGCTGCTTTAGTTTTCTGTTTGTCCCATTCAACAAACATTTTTTGAACCATGATGCAAGGAACTATGAAGGATTCAAGCATGACTATGATATCACTTCTGCTTCCATGGAAAGCTGAGGGAAATAAATGAGTGTGGAAAAGATGCAAAGAAACCAGTACTGTTTCCTCATCAGGCTTTCTGTTTGTGGGCTTTTCTCTTCTACCTGCTTTTTTTCTTTCACTTGTCCTTTCCCATCTCTATTATTGATGTCTTTGCTTCTTCCTAGATTTCTGATTCCCACCTTACGTTTACAATCTTAACAACCCATTTGATCCTGAGCCAGAATTAAGACTAATGTCCTTCAAAGGTTACAATGAGACCCAAGAATCAAAATCATCTTCCCTCTTCACTGAATTCCATGACAGACTTCTTGTAAGCAAGGAGGAGATGCCAATGCAGTACGATTAGGGTGGCACTCAAAAGCACTCATGCATACCTGGAGCTCAAACCCTCTTCCATAGGTCTGCTGTGTACCTGAAACTTCTATTAAACCTTCAGAGTTTGGGAAAGCTAATACAGACCAAAATTTGTCTAACAGAGCCCAAGGCACTGGGACTCAGGGCATCTTGGAGCCTTGGGCCTGGGGCAGTTTGAGAGGTCTGGGTGGGTTGCCCTTCCTGGGAATAGGGAAAGACTAATATGGAGGTAGAAGGTAGATAGTACCTTGCAGAGGTGAGAGTGTGAAATGGAGGCATGAACGCTAACCCAGCAGGTACTGGGAAGAATGGCTAGTCGTGGTGTCATGATTAATGTGTGTCTCCTACATGACCATTAAGAGGCAGGAGTTAATGTATTCAAGAGGGATCCCCTGTAGGCTGGTCTTCCAGGAGAGGAGTTCACCACCAGCAAAGCTCCATAGAGACTCGTTATAGCCTAGTCCTAAATTTTGATTTAAGATAACAATCTGGTTGTTTGCAAGGCTTGGACTTCAGCCATCTCTTGCCACATTCTGTCATGGAAGGGGCTGTTGCTTTCCTAACATGCACATGGACGTGGTGAATCCTGACACTAGCTTACCACATTAGAGAGCTAGAGCTGTAAGGCTTGGACCCCATCCTCTAGGCAGGAGAGAGGCAGATTCTCCCTTCAGCCCTGATTGATGAGTGGCCAGCGGGGACTGGAGCCAAGGTTCTGCCACAGTTGTATTTCTATTTTATCTTAGTCTCTGATCACACCAGGAGTAGGACTGATGCTTCTCTAATCAGACAGTTTAAATGCCTCCTAGTCCTCAGGGCAGGGGCTCTTGCCTGGAGTTTGACTTCCAGGCCTGCTGGATCTTTGTGTACAACCCTAGTCTGGAATGTGCCAAGAATAAGGAGGACCCTCACACTGCTGCTACTTCTCTCTCTATAAATTTTCCCTAATGAACACTGGTTGGCCATTTGCCTTTGTTTGCATAATAAACTCCAGATCCTCCCTCAGTCCTCTACTTAGAAATTGGAATTCAAAATAAGAAGAATGCAAAGAAATGTGTTCACCCATTAATTAATTAATCCATCTATCCATCCATTCAGCATTATCCAGTACTTTGCAAATGCCAGGTGCTGGAGACACAGTAATGAGTGGAGAATGAGGTCCCTGTCCTGGAATGACTCACAGCTCAGAGTTGGCTAGCTGAGAGTTGAATGCTCAGACCCTTTTTCTGCGTCAGTTTCCATCTCTGTGAAGTTAGTAACAGGGAAATATTCAACTCCTGATGGTGTGTGTTGGGCTGACTAACTCACTTGGACGTTAATTGCCAGCATTTTTACAATCTCATGCTGGCTTCCCTCCACCTCTCAGCATGTGATTAAGCTTCCTCTGCTCTCCAGTCCTTGATGTGTATCCATAAAAAACAAACTTATTTTAATATTGTTCTGAAGGAGACTTGCAAGAAATGCAAATATAGGACGTTGCATAGCAAACATAAATAACTATTGAATTGTCTGTATCTGGCCTTATGCAAACACATTGAAAAAACTAATGAGTTATGCATAAGAAGAATTACTAAACCTATATGTTATTTAATGTATATGATATTCTAAATTTTAAAAAGAACCAAAACAGATTCTTACTGCTGAACCTTACTTGTTCTAGCATCTAAGAAAATCAAATGGCATCATAACCTGTATAGAAGGTTTCTTTTTCATGAAATACACAGATGTGTATCATCTACACATGGATTTATCTTCCAAGCTATTGTTTCTGTCCCTCTCTACCTCTTGTTACCAATGCAGGCAGAGCACACAGAGACACAGAGATTAGCTGCTGCTTGGTTCTGAGTTCTGATTTGGTATAGAAATGGACATTTTCAGCATTTGTTAAAGGACCTTTGGGTTGAACACAGAAAATGTTATTACCCACTATAATTTACATGAGGCTTTTCTTTCAAAGAGCTGAGGTTACTACAAAGTTGTTTTCTAAAAAATCTTCAAAATAAAGATGAACCTATGTGTTTAGAAATGGTAGTTACCAGAATTAGTTTATTTTGTGTCTTATCTAATTCATGAAACACACAGGTGTGGATAACAATCAGAGGAGAAACATCAATGTTGGTGATATATTGTTAAAGGAGGGTCTGTCTTACTCCTGGTTACCATTTCCCTTAAAAATCTGGAAGTGCCTGCTCCATGTGCCATGGTAGCCAGTCATAGCACTGGCACTACCAGGGGTTACTTGAAGCCCTGTTATTATTAAAAACTCATTGAACACATATTTTGTGAGGGCTTAGGATCCTATAAACAGTTAGACTCATTGTAATGAAAATATAAAAAGTCACAACCTTTGAGTGAAAGTTTACCAAGTGCCAGACACTGCTAGGTGCTTGACATAAATCATCCCATTTAATACAATGACCCTGGGAAGCAGGTGCTGTTATATTGTCTTTGTAGATAAGGAAATGAAGACCCAGAAAGGATAAATCACTTGCCAGAGGTTTTCACACAACAAGCATATAACATACAGGAATTCTGTCTGCTAGTCTACTTCCTGTGGCTTTATCCTGTAGGACACTCTGGATTAAAGCCACTAGAAGAGTCCCTGGCCTCAATGCCTAAAGAGGGAAATTTGGCTGAGTGAAAAAATATCCCTATGTCTCGGTTGTTGTTCCTAATAGTCAAAGTATTGGCAGGAAGGCTGGCAAACAGTATTCTCTGCATCCCAAGTCCTGCTCACCCAGTGATGGCTGGGAGAAATCATGGTGTTTTCAGTGGTCTTTCTCTGAGTGATCATGGATCATTGTGTGACCCAGGATTTCCCACTGAGTTCCTGCACATAAACTTGCACCCTCCTTTTTATATAACATGATTTTGCTTTTCTACCTTGTACTACTTTTTAAAAATAGAGTTTGTTAGAGCAGTTTTAGGTTTATAGCAAAATTGAGTGAAAGGTACAGAGTTCTTGCATAATCTCTCTTCTAAACCTTAACCTTCCTAAACATTAACATCCTGTACTAGAATGGTGCATTTATTACAGATGATGAACTATCACTGGCACATCATAAACATCTTAAGTCCACTTTTGCAGGAAAATTCTCTCTTGGTATTGTATATCCTATAGGTTTTGACAAATGGATACTGACAGGCATCCACCATTGTAGTATCACACAGAGTAGTTTTACTGCCCTAAGAATCTTTTGTGGTTTGTTAATCCTACTCCAAATCTAATTCATTAACTTTGTTAAAATGCGATTATGTAGTTGAGTGCAGTGGTACACGCCTGTAATCCCAGCGGCTTGGGAGGCGGAGGCAGGAGGATTCAGAGTTCAAAGCCAGCCTCAGCAATTTAGCAATACCCTAAGCGACTTAGCAAGACCCTGTCTCAAAATAAATATAAAAATAAAAATAAAAATGACTCAGTGGTTAAGCACCTCTGGGTTCAATCCCTAGTACAAAAAAAATGTGATTATGATTATGTAAATACTCTTTGTTCATCCTTCTGCTGAAAACTCTTCAATAGCTTCTATTATTCTTCGAATTCAATCCAAACTCCCTGCAAGGGCTTACAGATTTCTGTCTTGTTTGGTCCGCACCAGTCCCTCAGTCTGCCTCTACCCGTTGACTATGCACCAGCCCCGCTGACCCTCTCTCTGTTCTTCAGAGTGTCTGATTTGGTCCTGCCAGGACCTTTCTGGAATGCTACTCTTCCTGTAAGAATGGTCTTCCCAGCTCTGCCCAGGACTGACTCCTTTTTATGTCAATAGAGCCTCAGCTAAATTCCATCCCCACAGAGAAGACTTCCCTAACCCTGCTGGCCAGGACAGTGTCCAGACCCAGTCACTCTCTGTCTCGTTGCCTCATTTGTGGAATTTCCCAATAGCTCCAATAGCTGAAGTTATCCTGCTTATTGATTTACTCATTGTCCAATCTCCCTGGCTATGTCTGCCAACTTTGTGGGAAGGGACTTGACCTGTCTTAGTCACTGGGCTATTTCCCCAGCATCAGCATTATGGTAAGCACTCAGCAAAAAGGTGAAATATGAATGATTGCATGGCACCATGGATGGTGAGCATTGCTCCCAGAACATGATTCTGTGTCCCGAGTGTGTACCACACTTTCCTGACCTCTCTTATTTCACCTGAGCTACCAGACAGCAATTTGATGGCTTCCTTTGATTTCTGCATACCTCAGAACTCGGTTCAACCTTTGGTACATCATCCTTGGTGAATATGTGTCATTGAGTGAATGGATAAGTTTGTTGGTAATAATTAAGGATCTCTTTAATAAAGGGGGTATGCCATTTGGCATTGTCAGGGTGCAGGATATCAACCCCCTCATTCCCACAGATGATACTTTGGCATACTGAATGTTATTTTAAACTGGAGGAAACTAAGAAAATCTCAGAATCATGAAGGCCAGCCACTCTGTGACCTTGTCCTGTCTTATTCCCCTGAAATGGGCCATAAGCTAATTCTCTGACCTACCACCTACCACTTCTGAAAGTAAGCCATAAAACCCTCATTCTAGAAGTGCTTCTCCCTATACCTGAGGGCCAAGCAAAACCTGAGTAAATTGGCCTTGCTAAGTCCGCCTCCCACCCCAGGCATATAGTACAGCTTAATACCAACATCATGAGTGTTGGTCTCTTGTGAAGCGGCAGTGACAGCACTGATTGCACCAGCCTCCAGAGTCTCTGCAGATTCATTCTCATTTTCTAAGGAGCCCATGAATAGTTGGCAGGCTGCTGAGAAGGCAGAGAACAGAACGCTTGTTCTCATTATTCACAAGAAATCTTGTCAATCTGATTTCCTTGGTCAAATAATGGCAGTCTATGTCAGGGGTTAGTTCCATGGTTCTGAAACTCTTGGAAATGCTGGGGAAATAGGATATGGACTGGCATTTATTGAATGCCCCATCATGTCCCAAGCAATATGTTAAATGCTAGACATATACTATTGTGTTTAATTAAAAAATGAGATGAAGACCCAGAGACTCGGAATATTGCACAATTCAAAATGGTTGATACTGACAGAGCTAGGACTTCAGCTTCTTTCAGGATGCAAGTGCTGTTCTCTTTATAATAAAGGCACCAAAAAAGCAACCAAATAACAACAAACTCCTCTCCTGTATGATTCAGGTAAGTTAACAAGACCCACTTCTGAAAGGAAAGTATTCTGTCATGGGAATAGCCTAATAAGTCATTCACCCAGGCGTATAATAACTTTGATAAGATTAACTTCTTCTTGGTTCTAATGGAGATCATTATCCTTGTGGGATGGTACAAGCTGGGCAGTTGGAAAGTCATGGTCCCTCAGGAAGGAAGCCCTGTGGTAGCTTGAGAGACTGAGGGTGATGAGAAGGGACAGTTTGGTGTCTGAGGGGCTATGCTAATATCTGCCAGGCACCTGCAGGCCCTTTTCTGGGATTCTGGCTGGTATGATGGTTAGTGTAGGAAACAGCACAGTAGGGCAGTTATACATGTGGAATCTAAACTAGACACTTAAGTTTACATGCTGCCTCTGTCCCCTACGGTCTGTGTGACCTTGGGAAAGCTACTTACCTCTCTGCACCTCCTACTCTTCACCTACAGAATGGTGATAGCTAATAAAACATATTACACTTGGGTGCCATGAAGAGTAAATGAGATTTTTCCATAGACAGTGCTCTGAAGGTGGTAGATATTGATTGATAAATATCAACCCTTAGTGTGCAATTGCACATAGCACCTGAAGTCCTACTCTGCCATCGGTATTTTATAAGCTGTGGTCTCATGTGGTCATTCTAGTATGTATTAATTCAGGCTGATGCTTGATTGTGAGAACAATTGCACAGAGGGGGAAATGTCTCCTTTGGTATTCCTTAACTTTCAAGAGGTTGAGTTTAGACAACCCCTTATCCAGGAGTATGGAACCTTTTTGGCTAAAAGGAATATTTATGTTGCCCTTTCATCTCTGCTGTTAATTCATCTTAATGTAACCAATTATGGTTTTATTTCATGTTTGAAATAAGATTGGTTACATGCTAATCAAACAAATTTTAGTTATGTGGAGACAAATTTTCTTTGTATTTTATAATCTATAACAATATTCTTATTTCACAATCAAAAGGAGAATGGAGCCATATTCTTTTCCCAAGGCCAGCATTTAGAAATAATTCTTCTAATGTTGATTTTCCACTTCTGTCCTTTGGAGAATCTGCTCTTTCTTTTACCACATCATGCACCTGCACACTTTGTCTGCACCTTGTGATTCTCAGGCTCAGTAGCAGGATGCATTATGTGTTGAGTTGCTTTTTGGTAATCAACTGAAACAGTGATGATGGGCTACAGTGTATTTGGGTTGGAACAAAGGGTTCATCCTAATAAAATGTGACTTTATGAAACACTTGTAATCCTATCAAGAATGGAGCCAGGTCATCGTGGGTAAATGGGAGGTATTTGAGGTTTCTCTCTTTTTTTTCTTTTTCCAAAAAAACATGTTGGGTCCACCAGCTGTTACCAAGAACATTAATAAAAATCTTGTCAGCTTAGAGTTATTGCTGTTCCTGAAGAAAAGATAAATGTATGTATTTTAAAATCTGAACATATGAAGTTTAAAAAAAATATTGTTGTAGAGTTCTCCTGGCTACATTTCCTTAGCTGTTTTCCAAGCTTTGGGCTGGAGAAACTTAAAAATGTCTCTTTGCCAAAGCTAAATATTAAATGAAAACCTTGTGTCTGAGGAGCTTTAGGATTAATAACAAGTGGTACGAAAGGTGGGCTCCCAAGTTACCAGAGGAAGAAATCTCTAAAGGAAATGGCACTGTATTCTTAGCAGTGTTACCTTTTGAACTGTGGGATCAAACCCACAGGGTAAAGGTGGACTGAGTCGTTTTTCTGTCTTGCAAAAGGAATCATCTCTTTGAAGGAATAATGGCACTACAATTATTGTCGAAGCGTAACACATGCAAAGAAGCCGTCAAAGGAGTTAATCGCTCACATGGATATGTGATACAATATCCTAAGAGAGTCGTCCTTCCCTATAGGACATCATCTTTAACTGTTAGTAACTTTGGATTCTGAAATTCAGGTCCAATTACTATGATGAATGTTAATTTTAATAGTATCATATTCTTCAACCCCCTAGGATTTATTATCTTCTTTCTCAAGGAAAACACTATGGGAAAATGAGGTATCAGGGAAAGATTATATAAGGAACCAGGAATATAAAGGTTTAGGTTTCCTTTCCCAGTTAATTGTAGTGGTCATTTGTTTCTCAGTCTTAAATGCATGGATTGGATGAGCTATTTGAGTTTCAGGTCTTTCTTCCCAAGGATTCTGCAGTGATTGGGGACCATATGGGGGACCCGATGGCTTGCAATGTGAAAAGAGCATGCGTGCTGGAGAATCCAAGCCACCTGGATTTGCATCCTGGCTCTGCTTCTTGCTATCTATGAAACCTTGGGAACCTCCATTTCTTAGCCTGGAAAATGGGAGTAAGAATCTTTATGGGGATCATATTTAGTAACAAATGTCTGCTAGTTGCTTAGCAACTCAACAAAGGTGGCTATAATAATATGCCTTACGTAGTTTTGTATTCATTCTTATTTCTGTGGTTCCAGGGTTCACCAGGATTTTGATACAATTTTTATCAACAAATTTTGGTAACTTAGGTAAATTTATTTTAAAAAACAATCATGCATAAAAGAAGTAACATTTCCTGCTTTTTTAAAGCTAGCATCTTATATAGAATTACTGTATCTTAGCCAGGCTCAGTGGTGCACATCTATAATCCCAATGTCTTGGGAGACTGAGGCAGGAGAATTGAAAGTTCAAAACCAACCTCAGCAACTTATCCAGGACCTAAGAAACTTATAAAAAATAAAAATGGCTGGGAATGTGGTTCAGTAGATAATTGCCCCTTGGTATAATTCCTGGTACCAAAAGAGAGAGAGAAAAAAGTTCTTTTGGTAATAGTCATTGGAACAAGACAGGAATACACTCTTTTACCACTTCTATTCAGCATTGTCCTTGAAATTTTAACCAGAGAAATAAGGCAAAAGAAAGAAATTAAAGGGACATGAATAGAAAAACAGAAACTATCCTTTTTGCCAATGACATAATTCTATATTTAGAAGACCCAAAAACTCCATCAGAAAACTTCTAGAACTTATAAATGAATTCAGCAAAGTAGAAGCATATAAAATTAACACCCACAAATCAATCACATTCCTATACACCAATGATGAATCAGCTGAAAGGGAGATTAGGAAAACTATCCTATTTGCAATAGCCTCAAAAAAACAAAACAAAAAGAAAAACCTTGGTAATCAATCTAACAAAAGAGGCGAAAGGCCTCTACAATGATAACCATGCAACACTAAAGAAAAGAAATTGAAGACCTTAGAAGATGAAAAGATCTCCCATATTCTTGAATAGGCAGAATTAATATTGTCAAAATGGGCACACTACCAAAAGCGCTATACAGATTTAATGCAATTCCTATTAAAATTCCAGTGATGTTTCTCATAGAAACAGAAAAGCAATCATGAAACTGATTTGAGAGAATAAGAGACCCAAAATAGACATAGCAATCCTTAGCAAGAAAAGCAAAGCAGAAGGCATCACAATACCAGACCTTAAATTATACTACAAAACTATAGTAACAAAAATGGCATGGTATTGGTATCAAAACAGACATGAAGACCAATGGAACAGAATAGGAGACACAGAGACAAATACACAGAAATAAATTTATCTTATACTAGACAATGGTGCCGTAAACATACATTGGAGAAAAGATAGCCTCATCAACAAATGGTGTTGGAAAAACTGGAAATCCATATGTAGCAGAATGAAATTTAACCCCTACCTCTCTCCCTGTGCAAAACTCAACTCAGAGGGAATCAAAGACCTAGGAATTAGACCTGTGGTAATAGTCACTTTACCTTGTATTGAATGGTGTTTAGTATACTTTCATGAAATAAAAAGGTAATTTTAATATTTTTGAGTATGCATCCATTGTGTTGGAGAAGAGAAAGGTATTAAGAATATCTATATATACCACAGTTTCTTTATCCATTCATCTGATGAAGAGCATCTAGGTTGGTTCCACAATCTAGCTATTGTGAATTGAGCTGCTATAAACATTGATGTGGCTAGGTTAGTGTAGTAAGCTAATTTTAAGTCCTTTGGGTATAAACTGAGGAGTGGGATAACTGGGTCAAATGGTGGGTCCATTCCAAGTTTTCTGAGGATTCTGGAATATATACACAATGGAATATTATTCAGCCATAAAGAAGAATAATATTATGGCATTTGCAGATAAATGGATGAATTGGAGAATATCATGCTAAGTGAAATATGCCAATCCCCAAAAAATCAAAGGCCGAATCGAATGTTTTCCCTGATAAGTGGATGATGATATATAATGGGAGTGGGGGGGTGGGGGGGTGAGAGAAGAATGGAGGAAATTTAGATTACATAGAGGGAAATGAGAGGGAGGGGGAGTATGAAATATGGTGGAATGAGACAATCATTACCCTATGTACATGTATGATTACACAAATGGTATGAATCTACATCATGCACAATCATAGAAACAAAATGATGTACCCCATTTGTGTACAATGAATCAAAATGCAGTCTGTAAAAAATAAAAAAAATCTAGTAAAAATAAAATGAGATATTAATAAATTTAGAGCATACTGTAATGGAAAGTTGAGGCTGCATGGGAAATGCACAATAGAAAGAGGAGGGACTATAAAATATCAACATTCTTAGACTAGGGGCCAAGAACACAGATCTGACCAAAAGGAATTAAAGGACCAACTGAGAATTACTCTGGCTGCCCTATCTCTCCATTTTACTAATAAGAATGAGAAGATACCACATAGCTAAGCCTTGAATAATACCGAGGGAGCAGTTTGGGAAGGGTTTGTGCAGCAGAGGTTAAGTTTATTAAGGAAGAATTTTTGTCTTCAAAAAGGACTTAAAGTGGAGTGTATACTTTGAAATGTTTTGGATACAGCGATCCCACAGTAATTCCCTGTCTTCACTGTGGAGAGTATAAACACACATACAAACTCATGTTGTGGGTTCTCATTGTATTGTCTGTTCTACTGGGTATGCTTTGCTGAATGGATGGGATGTTGACTGGGAACTGTGGGATTTATTCTTTTGGTGTTGTTCAGTGTGAGTTTGAGTAACTGTAGCAACTGAAGCTCACTAGAGCTAAGGCTGATGTCTCTGCTCCCTGTTATTCTTAGAGGGTGCAGAGGGTGAAGCTTTTCAGAGAAGAGAGGATAGCGAATTAGCTGATACCATGATAATCAAGAGCCTGTCTCTGTGAACCACACCTCTATGATACAGCTTTTTGTCACCTATACTTGGTGGCTAATATGGCATGTATTATATTCTATTGTTCCTGGTTATATGATGCTAAGTAATTTTTATGAACTATTATTATTCCTAATTTTGTAATAACCATTCAGAGAAAATATGATTAACTGCCTTATCAATACCTTAAGAAATTTTATTATTTTATGTACTGAAAGATAACCATATGGGTACTTCAATTATGGGACAGTTTAGCATGTCAGCAAACATTCGTAGAGAAATTATTTTTTCCAGACACTGATAAAAATATCCCACATTGATTAATTCACTTAAACACCCGATTGATTGACTCATTTAATTCTCAGAAAAATCTGCCTGAGGTGTAAGCAATCATCATGATCATTCCTACTTACCTGTGAGGAAAAAGTCATAGAGAGTTTAAATAATATCCCAAATCCCACAATCAGTAAGTAGCAGGACTAGAATTTGAATGCAAGAAGTCTATCATCAGGTACCTAACTATTAAATAAATCACCCATCTGAATGGGAATGTTAAATAGGGAACACACACACGCAGGCGCACAGACACACACACTTTCCATATTCATGTCCAACCACAATTGAATTTGGAACTTTTATACAAATGTTGTTTTGCTCTTTGTATTCAAATTAAGTAACCAGATTTAAAATAAGGTTTTGAAGAATACAGTAGAACTTCATTTGAAAGTTTCTGAATACCTCTTGTATGCAAAGAACTAAGGAATTGGAAATAAAGATAAGGCACAATCTCTAATGTTTCATAGAACCCTAAGGACAAGAAAATAAGAAAATTCTCATGCACAAAGATCCTCTTAAGAAAGTTCAATTAGGTGTTGAAAGAATTTTGGGCTGTTGTGGTTTCTTTGGCTTCTGGTAGGTAATGGCCATTGGGCCTAAGAAGGAGGAGGCTGTTCTTATCTCCCCAATACAGAAAATCCTGGGTCAGCCAAAGACACAACTCTTCTAGGTCAAGCTCCCAATTACCAGGGCCAAATGCATAGTTATGTGTGGGACATGGTAGAGTGGAGGGTGACTAGTGGATGAATTGGCTACTTCTTCAATGGCAGATCACCTCAAGAAGCAGGAGGACATTTTGCTGGGGGCACAGACCCTAGAATCATACTGCCTGGCTCAAATCCTACTTCAATTCTTTATTTGTCAATGAGACTTGGGCAAGTCTTTTTTCTTTCAAAATTCAATTTCCTTTTCCTGTTTTTTGGCAGGGAGAAATTCTCAAATTCATCCTCAATGAAACAAGGGTATATTAATAGTGCATACCTTATAGAACTTTTGGGCAAATTAAATAAGTGAATGTGTGTGAAAATGCTTAGAATGGTGTCTAACAGAGTTACTGTAATGTAAGTATTAGCTGTTATTGTTATCATTATTGATGGAGGCAGGAGTGGATCCAGAAGATTGGACAGCCAGGGGAAACCCAGCCTGTCTCACTTGGAACAAATGTAAACCCAAAGAATCAATCCCTCCCTCTCATCTCCCAGAGTACATTTCTCTGCCTTCTGCTTGTTTTATCTTCTAAAGAAATTTATGACAATGAAATATGTGCTTGTACTCTCTCTTAATTAAAGTTATTTCCATGTTAGAGAATAATTCATTGTTAAAACACTCTGCTTCTTCATTGGCTTTTGACCATTGGAAATTGGGGCAGGATATCAGAAGAATGCACTTGTAATTCAAAGAGCAAATTGCATAATCCTCAGTGCTGTTGAGGTACAGATGTCTTGACTTAGTTGAAGCTATTGATCTTGAACCTCTAGTTCTAAATCTTTTGAGATACATTTTACTGTTACCTAGAGACTATACATGAAAGGTGTTCAGCGAATGTGATTAATTCCCACTTAGCCATTGCAACAGGGATAATTAACTCTAAGCACTATCCAGGTGGGGCTTCTGCTCTGACTTTCCTCCAGCCAGGCATCCTCCAACTTCCAGGGGGTGAGAAACCAAGCTATTGTCCTTTGCAGAGCTCATACCCTTCTAGAACATGCTCTGGATATACAGGACCCTAGAATTTGCTGTAGTGATAATTTTGAGAACTTTCCAGTATTTAAACAGACTTTTCTCAGGGTCTGGTCTCCTGGACCCTGACTCACTTGGGTACAGTGTTGGGACCAACATGGGGTCCACGAGCAGTTGTTTGCTGGGAGAAGTGGATAGAGCTTGTCTAAGCAAGCTGGGTATTGAATGCATGTCTGTGAAACCTGCTGTGGTCCATGGCAGAGCTGGTAGTGGGAATAAAGACTGGAGGGGCAGATTGGGTTCCTGCACCTCTGCATTCTGAGGCATAATTCCAAGAATCCGAGAATTTAAAATTTGAATTTGGCCTTCTAGGTTGTTGTGAAGTTGTTTTTGCCAAAGTAGAGAGATAGAGCACAAGTTATTTAATGGTTTATTAAAGCTCAATTCATAACTTAAACATTAAAATGTATGGCATGTGGGCTTCCTTTGGAACTCTTGTCCAAGCATCATGAATGTTAGGGGAAATCCTAAATAACATACATATATACAGAAAAAAACCCATCACACTAAAATATCTGTGATTTTCTTTGCCAATACAGAAACGCCCAAGAAATGGATCAGGTAGTTTCAATGCAAGAGCAGAGGAGAACTAACATAATACTAGGGAAGACTATTAATTACCATTTTCATCCTTTCTTTATCTTCCAAATTTGATTTCTGGGAAGAGAAATATGATCACATTAATAAATCTAAACCAATAATGGGACAATTTCACTTGAAGAAAAAGCTGAAGAAAGCAGAGGGTAAATCCCTAGAGGTTGGTTATATCAAACATGGTATGTATCTACTCTCTGTCAAGCCAAAGTTGTGGTGTCTAAAAATTATTGCTGGAATATCTGGAATTCTTAATAAAAATTCCAGAAAACCTGGGAACCTCTGGGCAGCATATGTGAAATCAAGATGAAAAGAATATTTCATCTAAAAAAAACAAAAAAGAACATTCTATCTTCTGTGAAAGTCACGAGTACAAAGAACAAGGTGTTTACAAGGTAGCAGCCAGGAATGGCTAGGTGACAGTATCAGTTTTTTCTGAAGGTAGAGAGTATGGGAAAGAGGGAAAAACCCTTTCCTTCCCGCTTCGGGTTCCTGGGGGAAGTTGCATGTAGGTTGTTCTGCCTGGTGAGGTGGTGTTCCTGGCACACACAGGACTACTAATGACTCCTGACCTGGTAGTTACAGCTTCCAGAGAGGCTGCCAATTCCTTCCTGTACACGTGCAGGGAGGGGCAAACTACCAATAGCAAGTGTAGAAGAAACTCAGTCTGAATAATCAGAGTCTTTCCATTTGGGTTCAACCCTGAGAATCAACAGGGACTCCTTTAAAAATATCACTTTTTTCTTTTTAAGTAATGTGATAGTTGTATATGTTTATGGGGTAAAGTATAATATTTCAAAACATGTAAAATGTATGCTGATTAAATCAGGGTAATTAGCATTTCCATCTCCCTATCCCTTGACTTACCCTCCCCTCCCCCTCTATCCCTCCCTCCCTCCCTCCCTTCCTTACCTCAGTCTCTCTCTCTCTCTCTCTCTCTTTCTCTCTGTCTTCCTTTTTTCCTTGGTACTGGGCATTGAACCCAAGGTCACTCTACCACTAAGCTACATCCTTAGTCCTTTCCAATTTTTATTTTGAGACAGGGGTTCATTAAGTTGCCCAGGATGAAGGATCTCTCCATCTTGCTTGTGATCCTTCTGTCTCAGTCTCCCAAGTCAGTGAGATTATGGGTGTGTGCCACTGTGCTGGATCCTTATTGTTTATTTTTGTTCGGAGACTTTAGGCTTCCCTTTTCTCATTCATTGTTAAATGTATGGCAGGTTACTGAAACCTGTTGTCCCCCTAGAAACACTAGAACCTATTCCTCCTACCTATTTTTGAGACTTGGCTGGGGACTCCTTTGTTGAGTCAATCTTATTCTCTCCATTTATAATCATGTGGTCTCTGGCAAATCACTGTATCTATGAACCTTGGTTTCTTAAGGTTACAGTGAAAGCAATAACTTCCTTCTATGGGCTTGTCAAAATAGCCAATACTATGCCTGCTTCACAGTTGATGCTTCTTCCTAAGCATTTAGAACCCTTCCCAAATTGATGAAGTATTTTTTTTTTTTAAATTGATACATATCAGACACATACTGTTTCCCTGGTTATTTGAATAAGAAAATCTCTACTCTTCCCAAGTTTATTTAATGACTGTTTCTATATGCATGTTGTGTGGGTATAGTTCTGGAGAGTTTAAGTCTATCGGGAAGGCCAAAATGAAACTAGAGGATGTGGTATGACTAGTTTCTACTCTCATCCTGAGTTAAAAATGCATCTGGCTCCCATTTCCTGTAGAATTTTGCTTATTTGAAATGTTCAAGAAATCAATTGATCCAACTTCAAACAGACTAGGTTTTGCTGGCCGTGTAAAAACCCAAACCTTCCTTTGTGTCACTCCCAAGTCTGGACTCCACAAGCAGCCAGTTGCCTTCATACCTTAGCAGAGGACTTCTTTTTGGCTGCTCACTCTCTATGCTGAGCCAAGTGTCAGGCTGGGAATGGAGACCATAAATCTCAGTGATTCTTCATATTTGGAATTTCTCCTGTTGCTTCTGATAAGGAAATGACAGAGGTTCTCAGCAATATGCATGAGCCTCAGAAAATTTGTTATCCAAATCATGTTTTGCTCATAAAATGGAAAACAAAACGTGCTAAATCTGGCATTGAGTTAATCCAGATGTTTTTGAGGGCTTGGGCAGTGAACATAGAAATTATCTTTGTTCTTGCCTAGATTGGAAATTTTTAGAATGAAAATCAATTCCTCACTATCTTTTAAAATATTTTAATTAAATATTTCTCAATGGGAGGAAGGGCAGCTAAAATTTTCCTAGGTGGAGTTCATTGCAAAAAAAGAATTTTTGCCTTTTTGTAGTCAGAGCGACCTTACTCCTTCTTCTGTTCCTCCCTCCATCTATTTTGGTACTTCCAATTTTCATACTAAGCTTCAGTGATTGACCAAAATAAATGTGATCGGAGACCAGCAGTTCCTCAAAAATGGAAAGATTTTTCCATGATCTATGAACATGCTCTGAGATGACTAATGAAGCCAACCTAGGTATGGCCAAGTCCTTGCATGATCATAGCATTCTTAAAATAAAACAAGAACAGCTTTCTTTGAAGTTTTGAGTTGATTTTGAGTATGTTCTTTCCAACAACATCACTGACAACATTTACTGTCTGGCATTTTAGTAGAAATGTAAAAATCATTTGGAATATAAAGTTCCATTCAACAGCAATTCCTAGGATGGACTATTGTTTGTCTGAGACCCACACCATATATAAAGAGAAGAAAGAGTGCAATGTAATCATCCATAGTAGGAATACTGTAGGGGCTTGACTAGCATTGACATGACCTCAGCTAGCAAGTGGTCCTATTCAAAAGAACCACCGTTTTGATCTATATTGTATGAGAAGCTCATTTTAAAACTCATCTAAAGTTTAAAAATTTCTCTTCTGATCCTACTGCTGGTCATGTCCTAATTATGATTTTGTTGGCATAGGGCAACATAATCAATGATTCTGACACATTCATTCTTTGGACTGAATTGGTCTATTCATTCTTCTTACTATTAAAGCATCTGGCTTGAATTCATTGTTATAACTTGCTCTTTTAATGTCATGTAGCTACAGCTTTATGAACTAGTAAGGCAGTTGTTGTGTGGTCAATCAAAATATTGGTTAATCTAAAAATCATGTGTATTTGATTCTGGAATATATTCTTCACATATGTTTCAACACAGTGTGTCTGATGTCCTGAAAGTTTATTGCACTCAAAAAATTGAAGCCACAGAGTGAGAAATCTATCCTAACTTTACATTTTAACCTTTACTTAGTTCTCTCTTTTTCTCATGTCCATGCTGTGACTTGGGACACCATAGATCATGAAATAATTTTTAGGACTATTTTTGGGATAGAATTCTTTCTTTCACTTTTAATACTTATAATAAAATTTCACAAGTTTTAATAAATTATATAGCAAATCCCTCTTCTTTACATTGCATTTATCACATATTTGTTAAATGCATTTGTTTAACAAGCATTTCCTTGGTGTTTGTTGTGAGTCAGGCCCTGTGCCTCCAGACAGTGACATAGAAAACTAACTCCTGTTCTCATGGAGCTTATACTTTAGTGGAGGGAGCAATGCAATAAAACAAACAAGGTGATTTTAGATAAAAGTAAGTGCTACAAAGAAAAGGAACAGAATCTTGTGATGGGATTGGTGTAACTTTCCTTAGGTAGTCAAGAAAGATCTTCCTGAAGAGGTGCCAGCACTGGACCATTTTCTGCACAGTATGCAGTCAAAGTGCCCAGCTGTTGTCAAGGCTAATAATAGCGCCTTACGGGGAGGATTAAGTGAGTTAATGCATTACAGCGCTTAGAATAATGCCCCAGTCTGTTAATGCTAATTGATTTTCATTCACCAAAGTAGTCATTGTCTCTACCAAGTTCAAGTCTCATTGCAGTGCAGGGAATGAAGTTTCTCTAAGAGAGTCCTGACTGCTGGGAGCTCACATCACACTCTGTGGAGTGCCTCTCCATGGGTGGTTTCCTGACCATTTGCATCTCACTCCCTGGCCTTCCTTGCTGCCCATTGTGTCCTCATGGAGTCTGATAGGCTTGGGGAGGGGGTCAGAAATGTGCATTTTCTACAAGCTTGTTCTAGTTGATTATTATGTCTACTAAGCCATAGTCTTAGTAAAAAACTGATTAAATTGTCATTCTTTTGAATATAAATCGTGTTATAGCATCAAGGATAAATAATTGTACCCACTGTGAGGGACACCTCAGAAGACTCAAGAAGAGCTCTGTCTGGTTTATGGAGCCATAAACATCATGAAATTGTGTTTCACAATTAACATCCCAAAGTCCTCAGGCCTAACTTTGTCAGTGATCTTGAGCTGGCTGGGGATATTTGTGTGTTTTGGATTGACCAGCTTTAGGCTGTGGTGTTGGAGGTTTGTCTGACACTCTTCATGGAAAGAGAATGCTTTTACCTTTTAGAATTTCAGGCTATCTTGAAACTCCTCTCTGGAGTTCCTCCCTACACCTGTTTTTAAAGTGTGATGTCATCAAAAGGGAAGATGGGAAAGATTTATTTTATTATTTCTCCTTGGATTTCTACCACAATGTATCCTTTTCCTTTTCTCACTTCAGAATGACTTATACACATAAAAAAAAAAAAAAAAGGTCTTAGATTCAACGACCTCAAATAACACAGGCTACAAGAACAGATTTATGCTGATCTGCCTGAGGCTGAGCATAACAGCCTCTAGAGTCCAGACTAGTTTCTGTGCTGAGACTTTTGTTTTCCCATCAAATACTTTCCTTAAAGGGGCTTAGTCTGGCCACAGATATGTCACCTCCACTTCCTTTAATCATTTCTCATTTTTCTGTCTTTATAGTTACTATACATTACTACTCTGGAGGCTGCTATGGTCAATGATGGTGGCTGCTAATGGTGTTGGAAAAGGGACCAGCTCTGAGCACGAGGTCAGAACTGACAAGGGCAAAGTGTACTCATGCAAATTAAAGTCAAGTTAGAATCTTAGACATGGATCTTATAAGTGTAGACTGAATTGATAAAGTGATCAAAGGAAGCCAGAATTTGGGGCTCCTAGCCTGTCAATTATTCTGTTTTTTACCTAGCTGTTTAAGTTGACAGTCCCTCCTAAGAAAGAGAATGAAAAATGAGTGAGAAATGTAGACTCCTTAAAAACTGGAAGGACCTAAGGTAAATGTCTATTAATGCTTAATCAATGTCAATGAGTTATATCTGGCAATAAGAGTTTGATATCAGAGAAAAACCATATATTAGACAAGAGATGCTCTACCAGGGGAAAAACTTCCTTTTGCTATATTTTTATTAGGTTTCACCTGATAATTTAGTTTTTTTGTATAAAAACAAAATAGAAAAGATTCTTTTCTACTTTCTTTTTCCTCTTTAATTTAGCAGTTGATACAAGGTCTTCTTTACTCAACAGAAATTCACTGAGGGGTTGGGGATATAGCTCAATTGGTAGAGTGCTTGCCTCACAAGCACAAGGCCCTGGGTTCAAATCCCTAGCACCGCAAAAAAAAAAAAAAAAAAAAAAAAAAAAAAAAAAAGAGAGAGATTCACTGACTACAAAGTGTGTGCCAGGCACAGATCTACTTGCTGGGGACACAGCAATATAGAAGATAGAAAGATCCTTATCTTTATGGCCTTTGTAGGCCATGAGAATTTCATTTCTTCTCCCTGTGTAGAAATGATCATAGCTAATTAGTCCTCATCTGAGAAACTAAAGTATTGAAAAGGGGTCATTCTCTAAAGTGGGAGCCAAGGAAGGAACCCTGTTTCCTTGGTATGTGTTGGCCCTTTAAGTTTTCTCTGTGTATGAATAAAATACTTTCCGTGCTTATCTTTAAACTTCTGTTTATATGGTTTTGGCTCTATCCCTTATTGACTGATGGTTTGGGGTAAGTCTTTTTACCCCAAGTGTTTTCTTGCTTTTATTGACCATGTATGGGTGGTGTGATGGCACCGTCCCCAGATCTCTCAGGCCAAGCCCGGCACAACATAACTGCCCGGAAGTTCAAGACTCTGGTTCCCACAAAAGTGCCACTGGCTCACAGGCCAAGCACGTTTCTCCCCCATTTCCACTGTTACATTTCTTTCTCAAGAGCCTAATAAATCTCAGGCCAATACTTAACATTCCTTTTAACTGAACTGTGAAATTCTACCTTGTACTTCTTGAAAGAATAGAGAGCTAATCTTTCATTATTCCTATTTATAAAAGCCTCCTAAACAGAAAGCATGAATTTTTAAAAAAAATTCTCTGGGCATGAGTCTTTGAAACTTTTTACAAACTTGAGAACTTTCATACCATTTCAGGCTCATGGTCTGATTCCAGATTGTTCCAAAGTCAGAAGCTATGCCGTAGAATGTCACTGTTGCTCTATACAGTGTCTCCTTAAAAGGGGTGGAGGGGTGACATTTCCTGAAGAGTCTTGAATTAAAATTTCTTGAAATTAAATTAAAAGTTAACTTTTTTGCACTTTCAAAAATTAATTTAAAAATCAAGTTAGCTGATACTATTAAAGGGTTATAGTTTCCAAAAATAAAACGGTATCAGTAAATGGTACTTGACTACTTTTTCAGTCTCAAAGTCCAGGAGACATTTCTGATATCTCCTTTTCCCACATATCCTAACCATAACAGATTTTATGGTCTCTCTCATAAAAATACATTCTGAATCACTATCACCAGGACACTGATTATGTTTTGCCTAGACCACTGAACAACTCCTGAAGTCCTTGCCGCTCTTCTGACCCCAGTCTAATTCCTCAAAGAAGTTAGAGCAATGATTTAAAGAAGCATACCAGGTTCTGTGGTGCCTGTGTTCAAAACCCTCCCGTGACTCCCTACTGCAGTTCACACAGGCTCTGAGCTCTGCTGCACAGTTGGAGAGGCCAGCATGATCTGACTCTGCCTTCTTGTTAGTCACTTGGCTTGGCTGAGGGGTCTCCTTGCTATCCTGAAACAAGCCAAACTAGCTCCCAGTGCTGGGCCTTCTTACTTGCTGTTCTCTTTGCTCCTTCCAGATCTTCCTGATCTTCCTTCACATGTGACTTCGCCTCCTGCAGATCTCCTCAGAGACACCTGCCCTGACTGTCCAATTTAAGGCATCATTGCCACTACATTGTTCTTTGTCCTATCTTACTTGGGTTTTCTTTGTCATCAGACATTGTAGAACATAATTGTTTATTTTTTCATTTATTATCTTCTCTCCAACTACAGATAATAAAGCTCTGAGGGCAGAGTGGCATTCTGGGCCTCATTCACTGCAAAATCCGTAAACCTACAATAGTTCCAGGTATATAACAAATTCTCAACATATTTATTGAGTTTATAGTTTTTATTATCTTTTAAGTCATTAATCCTTTACTTCTACTATATTTGTATAAAGAGCTTTTTTCTAATTCATATATCAGAGGGCAGTTGTCTTACATCAGGATTTGATTGTTAAACTATGATTGAGGGGCAAGTACAGACTAATAATTAAGATAAGTGGACTTTCAGCCATTCGTTAATTTTTTTTCAAGCTGGTTAAAATTTCTGTGTCTCAATTTCTATCATTTTCCTTCACATTTCTTTGCTTAGACTTCTTTCCCTTCTCAAGCAGAGCTGATGATAACACCTAGCCTAATTAGGTGATGAGACACATGCAAATACTTGAAATGATACAAAGAAATTTATTAATGTGTGGTGCTAATATTTTATCTTACTCTAATTTAATGATTACCCTTTATTCTTCTGTCTATATGTTTGTTTTTCTTTATTACCATGAATCCTTATTCCAGCAAGTCTTAGACACACACACACACACACACACACACACACACACACACACACACACACACACACACACACATATACACACACACACAGGAAATGTGAGTATTTGGCTTGATAAACATCTAATAGTATTTGGTCTATTCAAATAGTAAGTGGTTTGGTAACTGAGGTGTTTTAGATGAGGAGCTACAAGGATTTTCAAGCACAGGTTTTTAAATCCAAGGAGATCTCTGATACTAGAAAGCTGGAGCATGGGAGAATGGACCTCAATCCACTGGCAAATATGTGACTTTTCTGCATGGAGTCCTTTGGAGAGGACTCTTAGAAGGTTCAGAACAGGCAGAGGTGCAGAGTTCAGCACACAGGCCAAATACAAAATCCAGGAAGAGAAATGGAATGTGGATCTCCCTTTTTAAGCTTTTTGCTTCTGCAAACATGAGTGTTATTATTTACTGCTGGTACTTCTGGACAATAAATCAGGAGATCACATCTATTGTCCTGGCGTCTTTCACATATGCAAGATAATTTGAACAAGACCAATATGGTTACTGACTATCACCTTCCTGTTTGCTTTTGTGATCATATTCACTGGAAGAGGTGAGTGGTTTTGAATTTAAGTCTGGCTTTACAGAACTCCCAAACTATACTTTTGAGAGTTATAGGACTATGTAAACTATGCTTTTATTTTTCTATTTTACATATGCGAAAACATGGCACCCAGGAAGTTTAAATGACTTGTCCAAGGTTGCATAGCAAGTTGGAAACTGATTCCATGTCTAATGCCAAGTCAGTGCTCTTTTTGGTGTATTACCTTGGGCTTTATGAAGGTAGAAGCATTTCTTTAGCTATTGCACATGGGCTGATTTCACTTGGAATAATCAGCAAAAATTAATGCTTCAATGTGTATTTTATTAAATTTTGGGGACCCAAATCTGGGAGCTGATAACTATGGATCCCACTTATTTTAGCAACTGTTTTATTTTCTCAAGTTTATTTACTTATATTGATGAATAAACCTGTATGTTTTTGTTATGAATAACATAATTTGAAACATATATACATTTTGGAATGCTGAAATTTAACCAATTAACATATCCATTACCTCATGTAGCTATCATTTTTGTGGTGAGAACACTTAACAGCTACTCTCTCTTAGCATTTTTCAAGAATACAATATATCATCATTGTGTAACATGATACTGTACATTTGATCTTTTGAATTAATTCCTCTTGGCTAGCTATACTTTCATATCCCTTGACCAACATCTCAACCCCCTCTCCACCTTACACAATTGCCTCAGCCACTGGCAACAACCATTCTACTTTGCATTTTTATGAGACCAACTCTTTTAGACTCCCTGTAAGTGAGATCACAAGGTCTTTTTTTTTTTTTTTTTGTCATTTTATGCCTGATGTATTGCATTTAACATAATGTCCTCTGGGTTCATCCATGTTGTCGTGAATGACAGGATTTCCTTCTTTTTATGGGTGAATAGTCTTTTGTTGGATATATAAACCATATTTTCTTTATTCATTAATCTACTGGGGAACACTTAGATTGATTTAATATCTTTTCAGCAACTACATTTGAAATTGCTAATAAGAGAGGCTGGCCATTGTAGTATTTTCCCAGAAGCTGTCTACGTTCAATCTCTGCTCTACCCTTCTTCCAGCCAGGTAGCCTCAGGCAAGTCTCTTAATTCCTTTGTACAATCTTGGTTACATTTCCTGTCTCTATAATGGGGAAAAGAGTTGTAGCTATATCATTGTGCAATTACGAATAATTGAATATATGTAAAATAGTGCATAGCACATAATAAGTGCTATATTTGTGTTTATTTTTATAGTCCTGAGATATGAATGTAAACAAGACAAGAGCATATTAGAACTTATTCTTAAGGGTTCTCTTCTTGAACATGGTTTTGTAAAGCAAGCAGTTTGCAAACAAGAGTGTCAGTTCCTGCTGCCTCAAAGCAGTAATACAAAATTGTCACTAGATGGCAATTGTGATCCATAAAATCAGCCGCGGCAGGTCGAAACCAATGGGTGAAACCCGGGCATCAGTGCTTTCTTTGCCCTGTAGCCTTGAACTTGGGCTGTTCTTTCCCCACAAGGTGAGCCTTGAACGAAACTGTAGATTGCAAATTTTGCCTTCTGTAGTTACTCTTGGGGTTCGCCCATAGGCGTCAGTCCTGGTGGCAGCCTCCTAATCCTAGTGTGAATTTGCATATTTGGGAGTGCTTTAGGTCAGGTGATAACCAGACAGTATCAGGATCCTGTGTTAAGAAGATTAATCAGCAGTTTTAAAAACGTGTTCCCCCAACCAGCAATCTCAGTATTCTTGGGCTTCATCAGATCTGATGACCAGGAAATTGGCATTTTAATAAGCCTTATGGATGATTCTGATGCCTGCTAATATTTGAGAACCACTGAGATAAACCAGTGTTCAGCATCACATAAATGTTGACACTGGAAAGGTTCTCAGAGAACAATTTATCCAGCACTCACATTTTCCCCAGAGGGACACTGAGAAGTTAAACAAAGCACTGGAAAAAGTAAGGTGGATGCCTTTAAATATGATCAAAGTCTCAGTCTTGGTTTGTGGCAGAGCTAGGGTCCAGGGTAGCTAAGGTTGTATGTCCCAGCTCCTCCCACCATGCCCTTTTCTCTCTACCTCCCTCCTCGAGACTGAGACCACCAGGTACACATCTCATTCTGATGGGAAAAAAATCCACTCTGACATTTATTTATACAAGAGTTTGTTCATTCATTTCAATAAGCATATCATGGGAATATAAAAATTATGATTGCATTCGTTTAGGTCCAGTTGTATGCATATGTGTGTATGTATAGGTGTGAGCATGCTTGTGTGTGCATGCACCTGTACGTGTGTGTGTGCATATGCTGTGTCCACACATATGTATGTGTGTGTGTGCATGCATGTGAGTGTATGTATGTGTGTGGTGGGAATGAGGGGGAATCAAGTAAAGAAACTCATCTCAAGTTTATAAGAGAGGGGTATATGCAGAGAGCCTTGGGATTAGGAAAGATAGGTAAGAGTAGGAAACTGCAGAACTGAACCTAGGGTGTGACTAAGAGTTTATTAGCTGGAGAAGCCAGGGAGGGAGGGCATTTGGAATGAGGGTCCAGTTTGTATTTGGAGCCATGAAACAGTGTGGGGAATCACAAGTTTTGTTTCAAAAAAGATGCTGCAGAGGAATTATGTTGTAAATACTACCACCACTAGTACTAGTTGGCAATTATTGAATGTTAACTATGTGTTCAAGCACTGTTCTGAGCACATTTTACATCTATTATTAAATGATTTAATTCTTAAATAACTTTGCAAGAGTCTACTCATCTTCATTTTACAGATGACAATGGGCAAGCAAATGCTGTTCTGTTTTCCTTAAAATCAAGTGTTACCACTTCTATTGCATAGACAGACATTGAACTTAGAAAACCAGTTTTAATATTTACCTCTTGACAGGTGTGGTGGTGCACGCCTGTAATCCCAGTGACTTGGGAGGTTGAGGCAGGATTGAGGGTTCAATCCCAGTCTCAGCAACTTAGCTAGGCTCTAAGCAACTCAGTGAGACTCTGTCTCTAATAAAATATTAAAAATGGCTGAGTACCCCTGGTAGAAAAAAAAAAATTACTTCTTCCAGGATGATCTCCATAATGTGAGGTAGGTATGTATTTGTAGAAGACAAGAAATATATTCTTAATACAAAATTTTTATTAGAAGTATATTTTTCATCAATGCCTAAATCCATGAGGTTTTTGGTGTTATTATAAACACAAGGAATGCATGTCCCATTATTTTGTCTATTGGCAACTTTGGAAGTAGACAATTTCTCATGATAATAGGTGAATTGTGTTTGAAAAGTGGCAAAAAAAGTGCATTTCAATTATTTGACTCACTGGAGAAAGGAAGCTGAGTAATGAGTGAGTGATGTGGTCTGAAATCACGGGCTTTGTTATATTTTTGGTTTTTACTTTCCAAGTATTCAGTATGACTGTGCTTTTCATTGTCAACATTAGCAACTTCCGTTCATTGCACAGGAGCGCCCACAAACAAACTGAAAATTCAAGTTGTAATTAAAGTTCTGGTAGGATTTGGAATATTGTGCCTAGTTCTTCCTAAGTAAGCTTCCAGATGTTCTTGGATTCTTTGGGATTTTTTTGAGTGATTTTACTTTTTCCTGAGAAAATCGTTTTTCTGCTCCATCAGTTTTGCATTTGCAAAATATTGGTATTGGATGAAATAATCTAGAAGGCCCCTTTCATCTCTAATGGTGTGTGGATTGATGATTTAATAAGATTAAATGGTACAAAGAAAACTCAGAAATGAGTTTTAGTGTTTTCATAGAGCAGTTATCAGACCAAATATTTCTCCATGCATTTTTCAGTACAATTCCTAAAATAACTCTATATTTCACTTTTCAGGATCACTAACACCTTATTCAGTCCAAAGGTGTATGATGTATTTCCACATTTTACACATGTCAGGGGCTAACACTAAGGCATGTTTGAAACAGATGCCATTAGAAAAGAGTGACAGCCAGCTTGTTGTAAGGTGGAAGAGGTGTCCTTTATACAATCCCTTTTCTGATTGCTACAATCACAACTTTCAGTGTTATGAGCTCATGTTACAACCTTGATCTTTACACTTGTGCTCACAGATGAGATTCACACTGCTTTCTCAAGAAAACCTGAAACCCAAAGCAATTTTTACCTCCCTTGCCTATGGAAGTTGAATCAAAGGAAGGGCATTAACATACTGAAAGAAGAATCTACAAAACACTGCTATTATTATCAAAAATTTTGTGATTGAGAACAAAATTTGCATTTAATGCCCCTTACCCCCAATTATTGTGTTTCTCATTTACAATCATTTTTTAAGTCAGTTGCAATAATTTTTCAATTTACTTATTATAAAAGCAATATGTAATATTTTTTTTCTTATTTTGTTCTAGGTTAGCATGACCATTAAGAAATTGAAAACATACACTATTTTGATATCTTCTTTTAAACATTAATATATAGCATTTACACATTATTTTAAATTTCTACCTTCAAAGATAATATTATTGTATAAAAAGTTGTAAAGCTTTTTAATTTTCACTATTTTGAGATTTTTAGTGCCATTCTGATTTATGTTCCTATTGTTTTCACACTTACTTATTCCAGAAAAGATTTAAGGTAGTTTCAGTTTACTTCCTTCCAAATGGGTATAACAGAGAGGAAAGCAAATAACTGAAATTCATGCTACATATTATTTTTTTACACTAGACCTTTATACACAATAGGTAAGTTTTAACACACTAGGAAATGATGCTAGAAAGATTTCTATTGTATCAAAAAGAAGCCCTTTAGAATGAAAATAGCAACCCACCCTTTATTAACTGTTGTTAGTACACATTTTTCAAAAAATATGTTCACAAGTCTACCAACTTGTGTATTTTATGGACAGAGCTCAAACCATATTGCTCAAGACTCCCTCAGGGTCTAGAACTCTCCCCGATCCATTGCACTTGCTTGGTAAACACTTGTGGAGCTGAAATGAATAAAAGGGAATCAATTCCAAATATTCTAATACTGTCATGGTATGTTGCATTGTGATTTCAAATAGCATTGAAGTAAGAAGCAATAATGGTTAAGAGTTTTGGTTTCTTATCCATGTGGCTGATTTTCAAAGCCCTATTATGAAGGTTAAGAGACATAATTGTAGTCTAACTTTTAGTGTAGGGCACAGTAAATGTTAAATTAGCTTTTAGTACTTTGGGCTGTTTCTTCCTACATGTACATATATTATATATATAATATGTATATGTATATATATTATATACATATATACTTTATATATATATAAAATTCTTACTATATATATACATTTTTGGAAACAAGAATCTATTTTTTTCCATGGATATTCAGTTAGATTTTTCAAAACAGGAATAAGCTACTTCTGGGATTATATATGAAATATCCTAACAACTTAGTAGGGAGAATAAAATTTATTAGATAACAAATGTATGTATTATCATTATTTTACATTTTAAATATTAAACTAACAGTCCAATATCTTATTCACTTGAAATGTTTATTGGGAATGTATTTTAAAATAGGCAGTACTATACTATCATAAATATAATTTATAATTCTTTCCCTGGCATTTTTACTTCTGAGGCTTTCAAGCATTCAAGAAGTATAAAATGAACTTTTTAATGAATGAGCAATTTGAGGCATAAAAGGATGAAGCCTGAATTTTTCTCTGCATGGGGAAGATGTATGAAAATGGCTGAATCACTGTGGCTAATTTATACCCCACTCTGATAGCATCTCAGGAAATTTTTGTCAGCCACATCAAGGCAGGTGCATAAACAAGTTCAGTTATGTGAAATCAGTATCATGAGCACTGAACAACGGAATCCTCTACTGCAGCCAGTCCAACAGAAATGTTAACAGCAGTGGCACATGTAACATTATGTTTTCTAGTAACTGCATTAAAAAAATGAAAAGAGAGGTGAAATTAATCTTACTGAATTATATTTATTAATGTATTGATTTATGTTTATTGATTTTATTTAACTCAGGATATCAATACTATTATTGAACATATGACCAATATAAAAAGTATTAACAAGGTATTTTGCATTTTTTTTTTTCATTCCAAGTCTCAGAAGTTTGGCATGTAGTTTAGAGTCATAGCACATCTCAATGGGGACTGGTCACGTTTCAAGTGCTCAATAAGGCACTGCAGTCATTCCTATTTTGCCAAGATAGGAGCCACCAGGGTGACAATGTGTCAAGGGAAAGACAAAGATCAGCCTGGATTCTTGGAATGTTCTGCTCCTGGCTCTGATGTTTGATATTGATAGAAGTATGAATGAGTGATTTAGTTTCTCTGGGTCTCAGATTCCTCCTCTTTATATTGGGAATGGTTAATAACTAACATACTGCTCTCAGGAGGCTGGGGGTGGGGAGATTAAATAAGATATCACATATGAGAGTGCTCTCTTAGATCATACAGCACCATACACATGTAAGGCATTATTACCTCTTTTATTGTAGATTTGCTGTCATGACTTGCCCAAGGCCACATTCCAAGTTGGTGGGAGAATCAAGGATAGAATCTAGGTTTCTGACTTCCAGCCATCTGCTTCAGTTAAAGGCTACTCATACCAAACTACTTACATATATATATTTTTAACTTTTAAAAAATTTTTTTATTAAAAAAAATGAGAAAAGAGAATGGCAGTAAGAAGTAAATTCCATATTGAACACTTAGGGTCTTTTTGGCTATTGTCATGTTCTGTAGTAAAATTATACATACAGGATATTTATATACTTACATACTCAGAATTATAACCATCAAGGATTGGACTTTATTGCTGTCATATAATATAAAACTCCATGTTCTTCAAAGTTTCAAACAACTTTTAAATTGAACTGTGGTTTCCCTACTCTATTTATCTCCAAAATATAGTACAGCCACAAGAAAGCCCTTCTGCAGTGGGCTTGATTAATAAAACAGATATGGATATGGACAATTCAGCAGGTTTTCCATATATATTTTTGGTTACAGATGTAGCTCATTAATTCCCACGTGAAAGACACCATCTCTCTATTGTGAATCCAAGAGACATATTAGTGTTAAATACAAGTTGGAACAAGTCAGTTTAACCCATACTTGCTGTGTGTATTAGATACTAATGATCAAAGGGAATTTGTTTCTATGATAATTGTCACATACACATATGATTTAACTTGAGGACAATATGAAATCTGTCCCTAAAATGTCTATGATATGTGAATGATGGATCTATAGTTTTGGAAGGTAGAAAGATGATTAGAAAGGAAATTCCAGATTACTCAAAAATAATCTGAAATGTTACATCCTATACTTTTAGAGGATACATGGAGGATTAGTTACGATTTGTTTCAATTTCCCCATTTGGATGCCTATTATGATATTTACATTTGAATTTTTTTGGTCATTGTCTACATTTTGTCAAGTGAACTTCATAGAACTTAAAAACTAAATAAAATATTTAGAGTCTTATACCATATGAAATTAAGCATAAACCATTTTCATTTTCACAGAGAAAAAGACATTTAAAAAGTTTCTTATTCTTTTTTCCATGAAAATTCTTTAAAATAACTTTCAACAGATTATTTTCATTAGTCAACTGTCATATCTAAATTTCAGGACAGTCAGAATTGGTGACCAGATTGAAGAGAGATAATTTTTATTTTCACTTGCTGAATCATTGCTGTTGACTGTTGAATTATTGAGTAACATTTACATTTTATTGCTTCTGCACCTTAGTTTAAAAACAAAGAGCTTAATTTTTTCAAAGTCCAATAAAATGAATTTTTTGATATTTCCATCATAACTTTACAAGCAATTCCTCTCCTCTGCCCTGTAATAACCACCTTCTGCATTTTTTATGATTTAGTTTAACATTATTATTGTAATTTTTTACTGGGTGAGCCCATCAATGCCCTTGGCAACAAGATTTTGTTACAAGAAATCCAGAAGCTGAGCTTGTTATGGTTGCAACATTTACAGTTTCTTTGGATTGAGTTCAGAGCCTTACCCTGACTTTATGAATGTAGTTCATGTCCTGTCTTTTTCACCAGCTTCTCCACAATCCTTGATCAGCTTGAGTCCTATGACCCACTGCTTAAATAAGCACGTATTTTTTTAATTTAATGGTCCTGTATTAGAAGTATTTCATTTGGAGAACATCTGGCTTTGATGGAATTCTACCAAGATAATTAGTGGTACCTATATTAAAAATGAAATGCCTTCATAAAATCATTAATGTATTCGCATTTCTCCAGGAGCTCTGAGTGGATTCACTCTAGACAGGATGTGGCCATGTGGCATTAGTAGGGCTAGATGCCATGCTTGTCTTGTTGTTCAGGTGCACTCTCAGCAAGAACACAAGAATCTGAGGAATCTTAGCAATTCATTCCTTCGATAATGAAATAAAATTAAATGGAGTATAAAAGCCATTGTACTATTATATATTAGGAAATATTGAGCTGTGTGTCCAAAAGTCACACTTAGGAGCAGGCAATAGTAATAAGCATAGGATGGCTGCGGATACTATGAGATAATGTCTACTTGTCAGAAATGGATGGTATGTTGTGTTTTTTTTTTTCCCCCATCAAAGTTCAAAAGTTAATGATGTACTTTATATTTTTATTGCTTTTACTGAGACATCAATTAAGGAATAAAAGAGATTCTGGCATGCTGTTATTATTTTTCACTGTGGATATATTCAATATCACATGTGAATAAAACCATTTTTGTTATATCATGCTCTGTTTCATACATTCTAGATTGTCTCTAGGAAAATTTAGTACATATCACTTCAGTCATCTGAAAGGAATCATTTGTTCATTACAGCTCATAACTCAAAACTATAAAATATCAGCCGGAAAAAAAATTGGCCCAATTAAGAGAAATATGATAATGGTAGAAAAATACATATAGCCATGTCTGGGAGATGATAAGATTATTTTAATTTTCCCATTTGCACTGGAATTATTTATTTTACAAATCTCCAGATCTTTTATTACTTAAAATCCTCTGCTGAATCATGAAAAGAAGCTTAAGTTAGCAATTTTCCTTTGCAAATTCTAGCTGCTAGCATCTGGTGAACACTTGGATACCTAGTCAGGTCCTATGGAAATGATTATTTTAAGACTCAATTTCAACATGCCTGGACTTAAAAATCAGCGAGGATCACACTCTGCACAGAATTTTACTATAGAGGATTTAAAAACCTGGTATTAGTAGCAATCGTCTGAGGCTTTTGTAGAGGTGTAGATAGAATGGGAGATAGGATGTCTAGGCAGCTGGACACCTGTCTGTCAAATGCCAGTGTGTGCCTAGACAGTGATGGGCTGCTTCGCCAGTGGACCACCCTGAGACTGGGCTCCTGCCCCGACACTTACATTTAGACTTGGCTGGCCTGTGGAATCTAGGACCAAAGTCCTTGCTTATGCCTTGCTGTGGCACCCGTGGGTCCGGCTTCGGTCTCTTTGCCAGATGCTCCTCTACTTCCAGAACAGCTTCTAAAGTAGAAAATAGAGGACTCTTACTCAATTGGAATGACAATAAAAAGCATAATTACTATCAAAGTTTCTGGATCGTAGGAAATATTACATGATAGGAATATATAAATATATATTTCATTAAAAATGCTATTATTTACCAAAATTTTAAGTGTACATTTAGTATATAATAGAAATTCTTTTATGTTGAATAGAAGAGAATATGTTTTTCATTTCTTATGTAACCAAGTATGCATTTATTTATTTTTACACATAGATTGCTATAGTTTGAATCTGAAATGTCCCCCAGTTGAAGGCTTGGTCACCAGCTGTGGGGCCATTGGGAAGTGGAACATTTAGAAGGTAAGGCCTAGTGGAAGGGAGTTAGATTATTGGGTGGCATGCCCTTGAAGGGGATATTGGAACCCTGGCCCCTCCTCTCTCTCTGTTGCTTCCTTGCTGCCATGAGGTGGGTGAGCAGTCTCCTCTGCCACTCACTTCTGCCATGATGCACTGTGCTGCCACTGGCCCCAAATAACAAGGCCAAATGACCATAGACTGAAAGCCCTGAAACCGTGAGCATAAATAAACCTTTTCCTCCTTTTAAGTTATCACTGGTTTTTGATACAGTGATAGAAAGCTGACTACCATGTGTTACACAGTTTTTGTCTAACTAGACTAGACAATGTATTGCTTATGTTTTTATGTACCAAAGTTTCACTAATTCATTTCTCATTAATATAGATTTGAGATAATTTAGAAAAGATTTGGACATTTGCTAAAGAAGAAGTAAATTTATGAGGAAATAATATCTCAGGGAGAAAACTAGGTTTATTTAAGAAAAATGAATTTTTTTGAGCAATACATTTTCTATAAAATTTGTATACAACAGTATTTGAGTTATACATTATTCTTAGTTATTTACCAAGTCAGGATTGATAGGGCTTTAATTTGGCAACATTTTTTAGGTTTTAGTTTGACTTTTGATGTGATTTAATTATTTGAATACACTTTATAAATCCACTATCATCTAGAGTTTTTTTCCCTATAAACTATATGTGATTTCTCTCCTCTTGAATTGAATTTCAGAAATTTAACTCTGTTTGAAGCAACAGATATTTCCTATTTTTATTTTTTTGTGTGTTTTGTACAGAAACTTGTTCAGGAAATATTCATATTTATAGTTAAAAACAGATTTAAGGGCTGAGACTGTAGTTCAGTGGCAGAGCACTTGTCTAGTATGTGTGAGGCGCTGGGTTTTATCCTCGGCACCACATAAAAATAAGTAAAATAAAGGTATCATGTCCATCTACAACAACAACAACATCAAAACCCAAACAAACAAAAATCAGATTTAAGTAGGAACAACTACATTGAGATAAATAAAAAGACATTGAGATAAATAAAAAGATTTGAAAGCAAGTATTTGTTAATTAGGAAATGAATACAGAATTGAGTATCCAATTTAGAGTTTTTGTAATGTAATATAAGTGATATATTCTAGAGCAGTACTGTCCAGTAAAACTTTCTGTAACAATGCAAATGTTCTCTATTTATACTGTTCAATATTGTAGCTGCTTGTCACATACTAGTATGATTGAAGACTTAAAATTTCACTTCTTTAATTTTAATTAATTTCAACTAATCTAGCTGTGACTAGTGTCTATCACATTGAAGAATGGTTCTAGAGTTTCTCTGCATTTGGCACTTGTCACAAAATGGATGTCTTCTAGTCAATAAATATCTATAAAACAGAAGAATCCCCAAAGTACAAGGCCCAGGCTCAGACATATGACCTTCACTATGGAGCCTGCACGTTTGTTAAGGCCCAAAGTGTAGATACAGCAGCATTCTGAACTTTGGCTCAACTTGTGGATATTCAGACATTGATAACGTTCTGGTTAGCCAAAGGTGATTTGGGAATCTTCCATTTCTGGAAAAGTCCAAAATGGTTTAACAGACATATTTTAACATCCTAACAAGGATAGAAGGAGCCTGAGCTTTGCTGGTATTATCATAGGAGCACTTATATGTGACTTCTCCTGTACGGTTGTTTTAAGGTAGTTAGACTTCTTACTTAGAGGTTCAGGGCTCAAAAAAACAGCATTACAGCAAACAAGGCAGCAACCTAAGGGGCCTGTATCACCCAGCTTCAGATGTTACACTACCTCCTCCACTGTGCTGGATTTGTCAAAGCAGTTATAAGCTCTCCCAGATTCCATGGTAAGGAACACAGAGGCAAGTCAAAGAACTGGTGGCCATCTTTAAAACCTGCAGAAGGTTTTAAGGGATGAAACAATTCCCCTTCAGCTTTCAATTTGTTCATGATGATTTTTATATGCAATTGTTTTTAAGTATTTATATAAATAAATTTATCTCTTTTTTTTGCTTTGTGGTTTCTTTCATTGCTTTATAATTCATTTAAAAATATCATTTGCAAAGTGTATACAAAAATCAAGGACATTATTCCTCCAACTAATATATTTAAAGTCTTCAGATTCTTTAGATCCTAGATATTATGACTTCATTCATTTAACTTAATTTTTAATTTTTTTTCATCCTTAAATTTCCATCAGTGACATACTTGAAGATTCATCTAATAAATGCAGGTTGGACCATGCATTTAATTATGCAGTTGCTGTGTGAAGAAGAGGAGGAAATCTTGGCCAGTTTGCCAGGTCAGTAAGCCAGACCTTCCTGAATTCTCAACCCCTAAAATTGTGAGGTAAAGTAAATTTTGTTGTTTTAAACTACTAAATTTAGATGTGGTTTGTTATACAGCAAAGATAATTAAAGCATACTCTCTTGTATGTATAGTTTTACAAAAATTAAAAACTTGAATGTAAAAGACATCCTGGGAAATTATTGGCAAAAGTTGCAACAGTGTTAATATCCTTCTCATAGAGCAAAAAAAATTAATACTATATAGTAAAATGGGAAATTAAGTGAACAGATAATTTACCAAAAAAAAAAAAAAAAAAAAAGAGAGAGAAAGAAATAAAGGCTAATAAGCACGTAAGAAAGCAATTAACCTCATTAGTAATTAAGAAAATGAAAATTAAATGATGAAGTTAAAATTTTGGTAATCAAATTGGAAAAGAAGAAAAAAATAATGTTGGTTTGGGTTAAGTGAGAGTGTATATTGTGCAAATTTTCTGTAAAATAAATTAATATTATATATTCAGAACTTTAAAAATATCTCTTTTCTTTGATGATTCTAGGAATCTAGCAATTCAAATCATGAAGTAACCAGAAATTAATGTAAAATAATATATAAAGTGTTTGTATCTATTTATGGGAGAAAATTATAAAAACTGTCAATCAAGACACTTAAATAGACTATGTACTTTATATTGTAGAATATTATTTTATTACTTAGAATTAGAATTTGAAGATATTTTATTTGTTAATTCTGACCTGGGGACACCAGCAAAGTAGAAAAATCTAAGGATTTATGGTCATATAGATCAAGCATGAATTCTGGATTTGCCATTTACTTTTTGTTGAGTATTTGGAAAGTTGATTTACCAAATTTAATTAAAACTATGAAAATGGGTTTTCATGTAAGAAAAATGGGTTTAAGTACCTATTTCATTTGTTATAGTAATTATTAAATGAAGTTATATATTTTTGACTAATAATGCATACTTTTATATTAATGTGTTTATAAATAATAAACACAATAGTTTTCCAATAATTTTGCCTCTTTTCTTACCACCCAGAACACCATTTGAGCTACATATCCAAATTTGCATTACTTTCCAAATTCACTGAATTTTTTTCCACCTGGCTCCCTCTCTCCACATGTCCTTTTCTATTGTTGTTCAGTCCCTATACCACAGCCTGAGATTTTGAAAACAAAAACTAAAATAAGTGAGTTTGTTTTCTTGCTTACAATTCTTCAATGGTTCTAATTAAAATAAATATGCATCCATTCTTGTTCTCCATGCAACAGATAGGGTGAACTTTGAAAAATGTAAATCAGATCATGTCATTCTCCAGCATATATATCCCTCCTCTTATTCCCAATGGCTATTGGCAGCACTTGGGATAACTCTGAATTCCTCTCCTCACTGGATTCTTACTCTGTCTACCTACCAACCTTGTCTTTTTCTTCTTGTCCTGTATCCTCTAGCCATACTGGCTTTTTTATGGAAATAGTGTTGGTCTTCACTTTTAGGCCTTTGATGTTCCTCTTCCTCTAATGTTCTTTCCCCAGAACACTGCACTGCTGGGTCCTTTGACATTTAAATCTCACCCTGAATGTCATTTCCTCAGGAAGGTCTTTCTTGACCATCCAACCAAAAGTCAATCATTAATCTGCATATTTTTTTTGGCATGGTACTGGGGATTGAACTTAGGGGAACTCTACCACTGAGCCACATCCTCAGTCCTATTTTTGTATTTTATTTTAGAGACAAGGTCTCACTGAGTTGCTTAGTGCCTCACTGTTGCTGAGACTGGCTTTGAACTTGTGATCCTCTTGCCTCAGCCTTTCATATTTCTTTAATCTTACTCTTTTCAGTTCCATAGTAGAAGTTATGTTTTTCTTACATCTTATTTACTTATTGTGTTAGTTAGGCTTTCATTATTGTGACTAAAATATTTTAGAAGAGGAAAAGTTTATTTTGGGCTTACAGTTTCAGAGGTTCAGTCCATGTCAGCAGACTCCATTGCTCAGTGCTCAAGGTGGGGCAGAACATCATGGCAGAATGGCACCGGGAAAGAAAGTTATTCAGCTAATGGCAGCCAGGAAGCAGAGAGAGAAAGGGGGAGGGGCTGCAGGGAAGATGCACCCTTCCAGAGCTTGCCCCAGTGAGTTCAGCCATACACTTACCTATAGTTACCATCCAGCTAATCCATTCAAATTATGACGGACCGGCAGGTTAGAGCTCTTATAATCTAATCATTTCACCTCTGAATATTCCTGAATTAACACAGGAACTTTTGGGGGACACATCATATCCAAATCATAACACTTATAGATTGCCTCAACATCAACTCTTCCTCCCTCAACCCCTTCTTGAACTCTGGGAACTTGTTTGTTTTGTTTACTGTAGTACCTCTTGCAACCAGAACCAGGCCTGGCACATGGTAGGTGTTTCATAAGTACTTATTGGACTCCTTATAAAGAAACACTTTTTGTGCTTCTGAAACACAAAACTTAGCAGGGCAAAAGCAATAGCACTTGAGATTATTTTTTTAAAGCCAGAAATTATAAACTCTATGGGCATTTTGAAAGGTTTTGATGGCTCTAATTAGAGTTAAGCATATTGCTTTGATTTTGAAAAAGAAAAAATACACAAACAAAATCACAACAGCATATTTTTTTTTTCAGGAGAATGATGAGTATTCCCTTGTCAAATCAAACACTTTTAAACTATGTCATCACTCAACAGGGTCCTTGCTTTGAAAGGAGGAATGCTCACCTCCTATCAATATTTGTATTGCTGCCGAATGCGTGATTTATTTCCTGGATAAGGAACAAGTTTTACTAAAAAGACTTCTCTTTCATCATTGAAAGGGTTGAAAACAGGATTTCATTTTTTTTTTTTTTGAGACTGGTTAAATACAAGCCTCTAGAATGAGATGTCCTCGTGATTCCACTGGGTGGATGGATGGAAGTTAAAGCTTCTCTTCTGGGATGCAGGAACTTTGTGGGGTGGACCTCAATGATCAGGTAAGATCACAAGATTCTGCAGTATTGAGTTCTATTTCTATAAAGCCCATGAGAAAAATCTTAACTGTTATTCTTCATTGCTATTTATAGACATGCCATAACATTTCAGAAAGTATATAGCACTCTCTCAGACATTTAGGCAAAAGTTTCACTATGTGTTTCAACAATCATCTCCTCCAAGAGTTTTGAATTTCCTCTACAAAGCAGGCTGATCACATTCTTAAGTGTCTTAAAGGAAAGGAAATACAAGTTTGTTAAACATGTCTCTTGAGCCATTCTCCTTGCTCATTGTGTTATCTGTGGAGTCTCAACTAGTCCTGAGAATTGTGCAATAAATGAAGAAAGACAGTGAGATGAAAGATTCTATTATTTCACACAATGTTGAAGGAGAAGATTGGTCAATAAGGAATCAGCAAAACAAAGGAAATACCTTTTGCCCCACTGACATCATCCTAGGGTTTAGTTTCAAGTTTTTCAGGTGATACTATATTTTATTTCACTGATTCATGACAATTGCCTGCCAAATGTTCATTGATTAACATGCCGTTAAATTGAATACAAGATTTCCGTAGGAATTTCACATTTGAGTTGTTTATGGAATTAGAAAAAGACAAGACAACTGTGTGATGCACTTGAGGTTCCTGGAAGCTGATCTTATGTTCCCATAGAGTATTGCATCTGATTTGGTTCCATGGCTCCTCATAATGTTTGGAAGGATGGAGAGAACCCATTTTTTCATCTTTCAAACCCCTTAACCCTTTTTTTTCACAAAAATTCAAGGTTGTACTGTTTCAGAGAAAACTCTGATTGCCAAGTCCATTTCTACTTGAACAGGATTTGTTCTTAATTAGCAACTAAATCTTGATAAATTAGAGGAAGGGAAATTTATGCTAAGGTTACACTAAACCACCATTGGAGGTCTAAACTGATAGATCACTGGCTTTCTTTTAAGTAACTTATGACTGGAAAGACATTAATTTTCCTTTGTTTATAAAACCCACATAATGGTCTCAGGGCCATTCTTATTGTTACAAAGGATCAAAGTCTAAATGACTTTGTGAAAGAAAAGACTGAGAATAAATCTCAATACCTAAAACATGTGAAATATTTGGACACTATTGGTTTAGAACAAGGAAGGTAGAAGTGAAAAATTACTACTTCGATATGTGAATAAATTGGAGAACTGGTGCCTTTAAAGAGCTGAAGTATAGAAGCTTCCCTGGTTGGAATCTAAAACCAGGGCCTTAAATGGTGATATTTGAAGAAAACATCTCTGAGATTTTTATTCTAGGTGCATATTTCTGACACTTTTGCAAAGACAGAGATATATCAAGTGTTTCCCTGATGTTTCTTATCCCTGATGAAACAATATGAAAGGTAAAATTCTAGCCCTTTTAAAATAACACCATCTAATGAACCATCAGATAGAGAATATAATAGTGTTTCAAGACATGGCCAGAGGTCTTCCAAATAACAGAGTATGAGAAAAAGAAAGGCTATGTCAAATGGTAAATGGTAAATATTCAAAAAGAAATTGGCATGAAGTCTCCCTTTATTTACTTAGATATTTGGTATTATGGAACAAATTTTAAATTGAACCAAAACCTACAAGGTAAATAAGTGTTTTTCTTGGGCTATTTATGTTATGACATTCTTGCACTTAGTCATCTTGTTATTTGCATTATAATTAGTTCATATATTCATCCATGCAATTGATCGATTAGATATTACATTTCATCTAAGATGATCTGTGAATCTATTCGGGAAAATTAAAAAAGAAATTCCTTGACTGACTAAAATTGGACTTAGTTTTATCTCTAGTAAAAAGTAGATTTATTACAGTTTAAGACCAATCATTGTACCTTTCAAATCATTGTGAAAAACTTCAAGTTTATTTTGGTAGTCACTTGTTTTGTGAAGTAACCATGAACCAGACCACAGTAGGAAGGAACAAGAAGGAGAGAAAAATGTGCTGTGTGTTTGGGAAATGAACAAGGTTCCGACACACCCCAAACCTTGATAAGAACCTTGAATGGGAATCAGACTCTAGGCATCGGGGTGATTAAGCTCCACTCTTGGTGAGAAGATAGTGATTTCAGTGTTTTAGATGACAGCATTTTATTTTTTTAATTTAAATGTGATGGTTATCTCGCCCCACCAAAAGAAAAAAAAAAAAAAATCCAACCATATTGCTCATAATCCAAGTTGAAATTTGATTTACAGAGAGAAATCTCTTTAAAAATGCTGAAATTGAAGCTATAACTCAGCCGTAATAGTAACAGCCATTACTTATCGAGGATGTCTTCTGTGCCAAGCTCTGTGTTACAAATAGTTAAGTATATATCAATTAATCCTCACCAAAACCTATAATAAGCAACTTTCTTATATTTAAGATCACTTAATACGAACTTAAATGAACTCTCTTGTAGACACACACATTCCCCCCACCCCCAGAGGCTTTCTGTTTTGTTTCCCTCTTTCTCCAGCACACATTGGATGGCTCATAATTGGTGCCCAGAAAATATTTGTTGAATTCAATGAAATGTCATTTCCTTTGCTTCCCCTGAGGGAAGGATTTTCATCAATCATTCTGTCCTTTGGAAACCTAAGTTTGAAGACTCCTAGGGATGAACAGGCATTCAAAATTTTTAATTTGACAAAATGTGGATTCACTCATTTCTGCTGTCTTGGGTCAGTAAACAAGACAGACATTAAAGGAAGGTTGGAGGGTGTTTGTGTAGAAATTGGTGGGAAGAAAGAAATATGAATTCCGGTAAAAATAAATTTGTTCCCCATAAGCTATAAACACAAAGAAAAAGAATGCCAAGATACTAGGAACTCGATAGTCTTCTGTGGAGTGTTTGAGACTTGGGCATCTTCTGTGGAGTGTCTGTGGCAATGGGTATTGCCTAATGATGCTTTGAACTGAAAACCCCAGCAAGAGCCAGTGCATATACAAGAGAAAGAAGGATCATAATGGAGGACAAACTCCCAGACAAATGCAGCCTTGTTTTCTGTGCGTTTTTGCCCCTGGTTTATTAGCCCTTCAGTTGCTGACCAGATTCTTGTCCACATGGCTCAGTACCCTGATGATCCCTGGCAGCATTTATGGCTTTCATGTGCTCTATACAGGAGGAACCCAAGGATGACACAGATTCAGCAGACTGAGTCCATTATCTCCTGACTTGGTTAATACATGGTAATATTTTCATGTTGAGTATCCAGTCATGCCTGGAACCATTACTGCCAGGCCCGATCTCCCAGTGCCCCTCTGCACGTGCACACGCAGCACTGTGCAAAGTAAATTAAACAGACGCCAGACCTTGCCTTTAGGAGCTCACCATAAAAAGCAGACAATTGATGCAGTGAAAACAATGGGGGCAAACAGATGCACAGCTGTATAAACAGAGAAGTACAACAAATTAGGGGATTTTCGTATGAACTGTTAGCGCATGTGCTGTTTGTATGTTGAGAATGAGAGGAAATCCTGCAGGTTGCAGAGAACTTGTTGGAGTCTATGTGAAGATAAGGAAGAAGAGAGGTGATGGTGGTGGTGGATTCATTCCTCTCCTTTCAATGAGAGAGGAAAGAAGTTTCTCGTTGGAGTGAGGGGACAGGATATTTCCTTCATGGAGATAGACTCTGAGGGCACAAGTATTACTACTTAGATTGAAGTTATTTTCTAAGGGATTTGGTTGTAACCAGCTCAGAGAAGGAAAATAAAAACGTATTAAGCAGGGCATAGCCTGCCAGAGAGATTTCATAAGACTTCTTTCCAGTGGAAAGCAGGCTAAAAAGAAAATAAAAACCAGAATGAATTATAATTGTACATTCCTCTTATAGCCAACTAGCAAACGCCAATTGATTTTCCAAGGAAATGGTTGCTTTGGGTGAGGTTTTGTGTGTGTGTGTGTGTGTGTGTGTGTGTGTGTGTGTGTGTGTGAGAGAGAGAGAGTTTTGTTTTTTTTTTTTTTAAGGGCAACATTGCTTGCCATTGTCTAGCATTTTCTGTCTTTGACGTCCTGAACATTGTCAGAAACTAATCTGTACTCACAGAATTCAGCTGAAAGCAAATTCCAGGCAGGTCTCTACTTCATCCACCCTAGGCTGATAGATATCTCTCTTCTTTTAAATACATCCAGATAGGGAATTTGAAAACCTCCCCAGGAATATTTTCCAGGGTTTATAAAACCTTCACTGCCAATAAGATCTTTCCATCTAACATAAATTCCTTTGGTTGTAATTTAAATTCATTTCCTCTTCTTTCTTCATTAGAGAAGAGATGACTACCCCCCAATAGCCATTTCTCTAAATGCAGCTGTGAAACACACACCTCAGGCTTCTTTCCTGGATACACATGACTTCTATTTCAGATGTCATCTATTTATGTATATTTTTTTCTCTTTTTAAAAGCCTCTGGCTTTTTCCTCAAGATCAGATAACTTGCTAAAGGCTACTTAAAATTGTGTTTTCATAATTGATTTCAAGAGGTTCATTCTACACATATTGACACATCAGTATGTCCCATTTCTCTAATTCCAATCAGACTTTATTGGTTAGGTCGTAATAATCTAAAATAATGCTGGAGTTCATCCTCTATGCTTCCTTGAGTGTAGTCTCAAGATACAGATGGGCACTCCCTAGCTTTTAACATCTTGGGCAAGTAATTTGCCTCCAGATATCATGATGGAAGGAATGCTTTCTGCAACCATAATGGAGAGTAGGACAAAATAACTTTAGGACTCTATTTACCCTTAATACTCAATAATTCTCTGAATATGTTCTAAGTATTCTAACCAAAAGGAAAAAAAAAAAAAAAAAAAGCAACTCTCTCTTAGTTACCATGACTTCTACCTACAATGATCAATGCATACCATTGTATCACTGACTTCTCAAGGAAGAACCTCTAAATCACATTTTTAATTTCTCTGTTGAGGTATAAGTTACATATTTTAATATTACTCCTCTCAGGTATATATTACTGCTTATATGATACATTAATGTCAAAGGGTATAAGTTTACAGCTTATTGAGTTTTTGCATATGTTGAATCATTTTTCAGTTTATTATTTCTTGAATGTTTTGTAAGGCCACTGATGTCATATGTGTTTTTATTAAGTGATGTTTAGGTCACCTGGAAAGGAGGCGGTCATTCTCAGTGTACTCTGTCCACATGGATGTTTCCTGTCTTTCATGCCCTAGGATCTTTCAAGTACATACTAATAAAAGGAGCCTTTTGAGAATATGATGACACACAAAATACCCTTTAAAAGATAATTCCTTTATTCCAAAAACTTAAGTACTATGGAATTTAAAAACATTATTGAAAGGCTCCTCAAAAGTAGGGCATTGAAAAAAGTCTGGGGCAGCGTTATTTAGGGGGAAGATCTGTTTCTCCTGTGATTATCTATCAAGTGTCAATTTCCTCTTCATTTCCCTTAAACTTTTGCTGCACTTCAAATAAAGCCTCAAAGGGCACATGGGGGCTCACCACACCACTTCCCTCATCAACACCCAGTGCCTGCTGCAATATTCTCAGAGGTCTTCTACTTAATTCTGCTCTTTTGCCTTTCTCCCCCATCAGCCTGACCCTCCCTTGTCTCTTGTCTTATACACAAGCCTTTCATAAAGTCATTTTCTGCCTGACTTGAAAAAGGTACTTCATCCAATCTAATAGCTAATTCAACAAGGGAAGTCTGAATTCAGTCATACTCCAGATATCAAAGTGGAATGGACACTTGTTATAAATTTTAAGCCCCTCTTCTGTTAGGAGGTTGTCAGCCATTTACTTTCTGCCTTAGCAACAAATCTACCTGGCTTTAGCATTTCCTTTGCTCTCCTGTGAGCATAACCATGCCTCTCTTCCCTTTGGTCTCAGCCCTGCCCATCTGGGTTGCTCTGGTGGCTTCTTGTGCCATGTGAGTACAAAGCCAGTGCTCTGGGTTCCCTGGTTCACTGACTGGTCTGCTGAGCAGTCCGCTGACTTTTTAAATGCTTCCTTTAATCTTTTTATTCTATCTTATGCTACATACTTCACATTACATGTCCCCGAATAACATTTGTACTTTTTGACTAGTAGGCGCGCCGCCTGGCAATCACCCAGCTTGGTGTTGGAGCTAGTGGTGAGCAAGAGGCCCGGCATGCTTGCACTTCACTGTCTTTGGTGTTAATCCCTGTGTTCTGGATGCTTTAGAGCATGCTCTCCCCACTTCTTTCACCCCCCCCCCCTTTTTTTGTGGTGGTGGGGATTGAACCCAGGGCCTTGTGCATGTGACATAAGAACTCAACCAACAGAGCTATATCCCCAGACCCATCTTTCACCTTTTAATCCCTTTCTTTCCTCCTTCTCCTCCTCCTCCTTCTTGTCTGTCACTCCTCTTCTGCCCAGTTCCTTCTTTTCTCCTGTCATTTTTCTCACCACATGGAAATCACCAGCAACACAGCGGAGGGTTAAGGAAGGGTAAGAGAACCCTTTAAGAGGGTCTTCCCTTCAGTTGGCTCTGTTTTCAGAAGCCCTTCACCATCCTTCAGAATTCATGACCTAGATGATCTTTCCTCCATTTTGATTCCTGGAATAAAGTTTGCCTTTTCTTAGTGCACAGTTCAGTGCTAAGTCTCAGCTTTTGAATATCTGGCCTAGTCTTTCATTTTCTCCACACTGTAACCACCAAGCAGCTCCTTCTGCTATGACAAACCAATTCACATATGGCTCAGTGAAAGGAAAGTTTGTTTTAATCAAGGCTGTCACATTAATTTAGATTTTAATTTATGTCACTTTGCATGATATGTATATATGAAAGGCAACTTTTTGGTAAATAGAATTCCCATGAAGTTCCTGCTGAAGATTTATATATCATTATTATACTTAAATAGTGTTCTCACCTTGAATTATGAAAGAGAAAAATTCAGGTTATCAGGGAGACCATACAGAGATCAGCCAAGGGATAGAGTACACATGTACATTAAGATCAACATCAAGAACGTGTTGGAAAGTATGTAAGGATCTGGATCTTTTTTGTTTTACATTTTGCCACCCACTTCTTTCCCTGAAAATTCTCCACCTGCCATTTAGTATTAGAAAATAATAAAAAAAATACTCATTCTGAGGCTGGGTCACCATGTCCAAAAGGTTAACTGCCTCCTTTGCTATAAGCATGGTAAAGAACTATTTATTGGCTGAAATATAATGTGGTATTGGGAAGGTAACCAGTGAGAAATTTTAAGAAATTCTATGACACAACATATCTAAATGGATCTACTTTCAGTAAGAACTACCTACCCACAGGATTTGGGTCCATAAGCTTTAGGATAGTTTTGGTCAAAGAAACCACTGTCACTAAGATGGTCAAAGGTAGGCTTGGGTTTGATAATAATAAAAAAAAATTAATTCTAATAATGTGGACTCACAAATATGCAAATGGATAGCAAAGTTGGTCTAGCTTAATGCATAATTAGAACTCTGAGGATTCAGAGGGAGGGGGGAGGGAGTCACCATGGTGTTCATTCCAAAGCCTGTGTCACTCACCCACTTAAGTAATTTAATGGCCCGTATGCCATTAGGTTCAAGCCCAGGTTCACAGCACTCACTGCCCTGTTCATCTCTAGAGTGTCCTTTCTCTTCTCTTTACTTCACACTTCATCAGAGGGAATTGCCTACATTTAGATAAGGAAGTCACAATGCCTTCTTACTTGGTAGATTTGCTGTACCCTCTTGCCTCTCTTGTTCATCCGTCACATCTCAGTCTGGATGTCTTTTCCTCCAGACAGCCTTGCCTATTCCCTTGAGTTTGGATCAGGTGTTCCTCATATCTGATCCAAAATGCCCTATGCTACTTCATTAGAGCCATCACCCGGGTAGGAACTGCCTATGGACTTGTCTGTTTCCCTTGCTCATCCTGCTTCCCACCCCACCCACCAGACCTGAAAGTGAGAATACTCTTTGGCTTACTGGTATATTCAGTGTGCTTGCCATACTCTAAGACTGATGTGGGGAGTAAATGAAACCCTTCCTTCATGCTACAATTATTTCCTGAATGTCTTCCCTGGGTTAGGGACTCCTTTTGATGTCTGAAATCTATCAGTGAACACAAAAACAAGTTTTTCAAAAATTTATATCTGCTAAAATATGTAAAATTGTCCAACACACAGAGTCTTTGATTATAGCAATGATAAATAGATAATATTTACTGAGTACTTACTATGTGCTAGACACTTAAATGTTTTATCATGTATAATCTAATTTTAATCCTTACAACAAGTCTCTGAGTTATTACTATTTTGATCCTACTAAATAAGAAAAGTGAGACACAGAAATACTAAGTACCTTGCCTATACAGGTAAAGAGTACTAACTTGAATTCAAACCCAGATTGTCACCTGAATGTGGGCCCTTTGACTTGTTCTTATTTTTGTTTAGCATTTACTAATCTATCATCATCATCATCATCATTTTCATGAGGCACTCAATAAATACATGCTAAATAAAAAGAAACTACAATTAGAAGTCTTTTTCTAAGATGTTCCCAATGCCACTTCCCTATGTGATACGGTGACATTCTAGTATAAGCATGTAAATTGAATTTTTTTTACTATCAAATTCTCTCAAATTATCTATTTTTCATCACATGGATTCAGTAAAGTTTTTCTTATCCTAGGGGAAATATTCAAGGCTAAGGATGGGACACATTACCAGAATTAATGCTGCAGAGAGGTAGAAATCTCATTTCGAAGGAAGTATCAGTCACTCCTGCAGGTCTTACGTGGGTTTTCTCTACATTTCAAAGAAGGATTGTAGGGTGGAATTAGAAGTAGCCTATCTGTTGTTCTTCCCTGCTCTCTCTGATTAGTTCTAATTAGTTCAAAACCTAAATCAAACTTGCCTGTTTTCAGTTTTTGTATTAATATTTGTGGATTCCCAGAACTTAAATGATGTGGACTCCCAGAATGATTGGAGAAACAAGAAAATGTTTGTTCTCTTCTCTGCCCTGCTGCCTGATCAACTATTAAAGGAAATTCTACTCTGAGCTTGTTCATCCCAGCAAATTAGAAAACTTGTCTTCAAGGGGCCAAGAGTGTAATTGGGAAGATAAGATGCACATGAGAAAAAATGGAGAGAATATCATACTCAGTAGAAAACAGGAATCTTAAGGACACTAGTCTGGTTAGAAGAGAAGAAACACTGTGAAGACCAATGAACAGCCTGTGTTCCTTCAGTGAAGCACATCCTGAATAATGACAGGTAGAATGACTGTCAAATATGTAGAGTTGGAACTTTAGAGAGCAATTGAACTGGGCAATTCTACTGACAACAAGTAATCTAGTTCCATCTTTATCTAGTCCCAGTTTGTAATACTGGGTAGGTCAAGATCTCTGAAAAATCACCCTTTTTAAAAAAGTGTAAGACATATCACTGGAGTAAGAGATTTTAAGCTATAAACCTAATTTGGACCTGGCCTTCTTCTAATATTAACTCATTACTTAAATTGCATGATCTTGTAAAAGTTACTTAGACCTCAGTTTTCACATCAATAAATAGGGTTCAATCATTTGATTACTAGTAACATTTTGAGCACTAAGATATATGACAATCATTCCTTTTCCATTTTCAAACCTATGTGACCTCTTATGATGGGTGGTATAGGATAGATTTTTCAGACTAAACTAACAGTCTAGGTTTCTCTTATGTGGATTATTTTAAGTGGTATGTTGGATGTTTCATGACTTGGTGGGGACATGTCAGTGAAATCATCAGAGTAAAGATTTTAAGGCTAAAATATGCCTTGCCAGACATAAGCTGAAATGCAAAATAATGCTCAGTTAGTTCCTACCTTTACATAAATGAGTAATGATGACCATTATGATACTGAATAAAATATGCTATTTACTGAATGTTTATTTTGTACCAGGAATTTCATATGTAATACACATCATTTATATAATAACCCCTCACATAAATGTCTTCTGTATGTAGTATAAAATAAAGAGTATTTTTTGTTTTGTTTTGTTTTTTGTTTTGTTTTGTTTTTGTAATGGGAATTGGTACCAGGAACACTCTACTCAGGGTTCCTTAACCACAGAGCCAAATCACCAGTCCTTTTAATTTATTTTTTATTTTAAGATAGGGTCTTGCTAAGTTGCTTAGGGCTTTGTTAAGTTGCTGAGGCCGACCTTGAACTTGTGATCCTTTTGCCTTAGCCTCTGGAGTCCCTGGGATTTTAGGCATGGACCATTATGCCTGGCACAAAATAGAGGTTTGACTCTCATAAGTTCACTTACCAGTGGCTAGAGTGAGATCCACTTAGACACTTCCCCTAGGAAATGTTATTTTCTTTCTCAGTGAAGGACTCAAGGGTACAACATTGCTAACATTTACCATAGGTCTTGTTTCATATGGAGGTAGGAAAATGCAAAATAAATGCTGAAGAATTAGATCTTTTGTAAATGATTAGGAATTTGAATTTCCTAATATGTTGAGGGCAGAGAGTCAAATACCATGGTTGGAATTTCAAAGGGACTGAACAATCTTATGACTAATAATAGCATTTGTAGTCATGAGGACTGAGACAAAAAAGGAGCAAGCAGCAAGCTTTAAGGTCAAACATTCAGCACCAAGGGGTTAGAGAAATACCCGCTCCTCCCCCAAGTTCAAAAGTCATGCAAAGAAATGCAGAGGACTGACTGCTGTTGTGACTTGTGCAAGGAATTGATCTCCTGAAGAGAGGAGTCAAGAGTCATCTCTGAGGACAGGAAGGCCACCTGCTACATTAATTGTCTGGATTTCTATTTTGTCCAGCATTGTTTACAAAGTGTGCTGACTGAAATTCTGATTTAATAAGCTTTCTTTACGTAGAGGGTTTTAGAACATGCGCATAAAAATGCTATTGTCAGTACTATTAAATAATTATGTATTATCTTCAGGGATTTAGTGAATTTGCATTTTGGTTCTAATCATTCCAATGGAGTATGTGTCTTCGAAGTAATTTTTCCCAGTGCAACTCCCTGAGTTCTTGTTAAAGATGCCAGTCTGACGAATGAGCTTTCCCAGACAGACAGGGTGCATCCTTACCAACATGAAAATTAGAATGCTCAGAGATGTCTTTTACTCATATTCATGCTCCAGTCAGTTACTAAGTCTAATGACAGAACTATTGCCCTACTCTACCATATTACTCCTGGTCCTATAATCCCCAAACTGTATGACAGAGCATGGTAAGCTAAGATGTGGCATACTAGGGTTAAATTTGGACTCAAATAATATCACATAGCAAGCAGTTTGCCAATTGCAAATTCTTCCACTTTTAAATAAAAAGGATTATACTAGTATAAAGTACAATTATTTTAACAAAAGGCAATCTGAGAAATGTCCCAGTATGAATGCATAAAGACCTTTAATTCTCTCTTACAGACTTCATGAAATATGAAAAAATAATAGAGTGTTCAGAGATGTAATCTCCAGGAGGCCACTAGTCTTGCAGATTGGTCTAGAGACTAAACATTTCAGGGCCCCACCCTAACCCCACTTTTAGCATTCCCACTTACTAGTGACTCAATCAAATTTTTCCTTTCAAGGGGAGGATTGCAAAATTAAAAGGCATGCCTTTGCTTATTGTCTCACTTCCTCAGATCCTAGGGAGAATTATTTTCTCATTGCTGACAGTTTGTGTAGCTCTGACTCTAACAAATTTTTGCTTGTCCTGAGATACATTAAAAAAAAAAAGTTATATCTGGAGGCTGAAGACTGATTACAGAGGCAAATTCTGGAAGCATAAATTATGCTTTGAGATTTGTCATCTGAAAATATATATATATATTTTTGTTTATTTTTTGTCTTTTCATTAGGGTGAGAGCCCCTTCAGAGAAGAAAATTTCTCTCCCCTTTTATTTGCTGTACTCTGGATCCTAAAATCATGGTTCATGTATTTGCCGAATGAATGAAAGATAGGTGGATAGATGATTGATGGAGGGATGAATGGAAATGGATCCCTAGGATTGTCACCAATGAGCATAAAGGGAGCTGCTCACAGGTGGTCAAGGATGCAGACTGTATTTAAGTTGTAACTGCCCCAGAACAAAGGTCAGTTCCTCACGATAGCTTCCATTTCATCAGTACTTCTGTTGAAATTTTGGGAAGCACTAGAAACCTAAATCAAGAGTTCCTTGAGTCCTTTGTTTTTAGGAATGGGAAACTTGATGGGATAGGCTTTAGAGACTGCTTTCTTCTAGCTGCTGGTCCAAGTGCTTATGCTTTGCTCTCGCAGTGAAGGGTACCCTTGGGGGAAACGATGTAATACCATGGTGGTGGCATTGAGGTGGGTCAAGTTTTAGGAAGTCCAGTAGAACACAAAGTCAAAAACAGATGGTGTGGATGCATTAAAAAGAAAAAAAAAAAAAAAAAAAAAAAATAGAGCTACTTGCCTTACAGCCAGAATTGTGTGGTGGTGGTCTCTGGCCCACTCATCATAAATACATGTGTTTTTAGACATGTTCAGGGAGAGGTATGTCAGAGGCACTCATTTAAAATGTGAAAGTCTGACTTTGTCATCCAAGTGCATCTATGTTTAGACTCCCAGTTGGATGTGTTTTCCATTTGCCCCTATTTTAAGTGTTAATCTGGAGATACAGCCTGACTACCTTTTTCTCCTCCCCTATCATCAGAGCCACAAGTTCCCAGCATTCTGTTTTTATATAGAAAGCCAGATTAAGTAAAACAGCTTCCCCTAATAAGATAAATCCTTCAATGGCCAGTCTGGGGCAAGTTGTTTTCTCTTGTGCAAATACATACTCAATAGAACTCTGTTAAAATTTTAAAAATTATCTTTTCTTCACAAATCCACTCCTAGAGCCTGTAATACTCTTAAATGGTAAACCAAGCAATTACAGTGGCAACTTTATTCAAACAATACCACTGCTCCTTGAGAGGAGGATTAAATAGAGCTCACAGCAGCTGTCTGGCAGGGTGCTTAACTCAAGAGGTTGCCCAGTGCTCAGGATCAACGGCTGAAAGAATGCTTTAGAGAGAAGGCACTGCAGGTCTTACTGGTGCAGGTCTCAAGTAACCTTGCTGTTAAGAGTTTATAGCATTATTCCATAGAAGCTCGTGGATCTGTTTTAGGAGGTGCTAAACCAATTGCCATTTAACAAGCCTTAGATTTACTGGTTTCTCTCTTCCTTAGTCTGTTTCTTGAGGGAGCATCTGGCATCTAGCAAATTCCTGGGGTAGCAAAAAAGAGAAAGGATATGCCCTGTTCTAATTCCATCCTAAAACTTAAAAGAAGTTGCACATGGTGCATGAGGAATCTTTAAGTGGTGAAAAGTGGAAGGGAAGAAGCTGTTCTTCATAAAGTTCAACATACTTCATGATATTTATTCTATCTTTACTATTTGTGTGAACTGGGCAGGTTACTTGAATTTCTCTGTGCCTTTAGACTCCTCATCAGCAAAATGGGTACAATACTAAGTAACTCTCAAGACTGAGAAAATGTTCATAAAGCACACGGCAGAGATCTGCCTCAAAATAAGGACTCTAGCAGAGTTTTCATGACTTTTTTTTTTTTTCTTTTTTCTTTTTTCTTTTGCCTTGTTCCGGTTGTATGAGTTGTTCTCAGTGTTGGTATAGGACTTTCATTTCTCTACTTTTGAGTCACAAAGGAATCCTAAGGCTCCTAGCTGAGTGATCAACCATACCAGTTTGCCTGGGACTGAGGGGGTTCCAGGGATTTGGGACTTTCGGTACTAAAACCGGGAGAGACCTGGGCAAACTGGGGGTGAGGGTGGTGAGTCACTAGTTTTGGAAAGGTTTCATACCTGATTCCCTACTATGAGCTCTTCTTTAGACTAGGTAAGTAATCCTTCAAAAAACAGTCACTACTGAGGCTTTTTAAATTTCACTTTGTTTCTGGAAAATGTTTAGATCTTTCCCCTCATGTTATCTTCAGATAGGGTGCAAAAAGGGCAGGGCTGTGTTTCATAGGCCAAGAGAAAGTCGCATTCTTTGGGCATCCTCAGCTGCTTGGTTTTCAATTCAGGTCTTATAAATCATGTGCCCGGACGTCCGGCAGGCTGGGAGGTGGACCATGGAAAGGAATCAGGGTAAACTGAAATGACTTTTGCCATTGGCTTGGCCAGTATACCTTGCCAAGTGGTTTTCCCCTCAATTTTAAACAAATCAGTGTTCAACGGGAAAATGTACTCCATATGTTCCTGATGCCTTTATTCTCAATTCACAAAAATGCCATCTTCTTAGAGAGGTAGGGTTTCCAGGAATTGTTTGGAGTTTTTCTTTTCTCAAAGAAAGTAACACTTGAATAGCCACAAATAACTCAGTTTTTTTTTTTTTTTTTTTCATAGTTCTTGGTGGGATAATAGGATCTGATTTTTGGTTTCTTCTCCAAATGGCCCTAAACGCATTCTCTCCTAACCTTTTAAAATCTCCCATTCTGAAGTATGGCTTTATCCCTTTCCAACACCTACAGGTTTTCTGTTTTGTTCACTTCCAAGTTTACCTGAATTTAATAGAGGTCAACAAAATCCTGAAAGGCTCAAATATTTTTATTAGAGGAAAGAAAATCACAAACCAGGAACATTGCTTCTATTTATTGATAGTATCAAAATGCCCCCTTTTTTCCCTTTACTAGCCCCAGTTTTGAAGACCTAAACCATCATTAAGGTGGGAGAGAGTTAGAAAATATTAACCACACTTTGATGACTATTTTCCTAAAAATCTTCTCTTAGGGCTAGGGATATAGCTCAGTTGGCAGAGTGCTTGCCTCTCATGTACAAGTCCCTGGGTTCAATCCCCAGCACCATGAAAAAAAAATTATCTTAAAAAAAATCACCCTGCTTAGTTTGATCCTATAATTCTCTCTATACCCATCCTCTCCCTTTATTCTGAAAGTTAAATTCACCTGTTTTTTTTTTTTTAAATCACCTCGTCAGTTTGCCACAGACCTCTGACGTAGTTCCGTTTGTCAGTGGTCTGAGGACCAGACAGGCCTGAAATCCTTTGCCATTTATCAGTCAGGGTCCCTCAGGTATTAGGTCACCTCCATTTGTTTGTCTGGTGAGAACTGATTTCCTTTTCCAAGGCTGGAAGCCAGATTGGTTCAATGCTAGAAGAGAAACCTGGAACTGACATGGGTTTTGCAGATGTGCAAAAGAATCCCAGGAGTTTTGAAAAAGAAAGGGCGGTGGGGTGGGGGGTGGGGGGAGGAGAGCTTTGAGAAGAGAAGAGAAAGTGTTTTTAGAAGGCTGAAAACAAAACAATTAATCATATGGTGACTGTGACACTTGTTTCTGTTAAAGGTCTGAATTTTCAGACCTTAGTTCAATCTATTTTATGCAACTACTGAATAACCATCACACTTTTTTTTTTTTTTTTTTTTTTGCTTTCTCTTATTTCTTGTTGTTGCTCCAAGTCAGAAGGCTTTCAGATTGTCTCCTTACTTCCAAACCAGAAAAAAGAGGTGACTTCATATGTGAGATAATGAGGGAAAAAAGCAGCCTGACCACTGCAAAGATTGGCAACTGGAAAAAAAAAATCCAGCAGTTTTGGAATTGTCACACTAAGTTGCTTAGGGTAGTCAAGCTCTCTTAGGACCCTCTCTTCCATCATGCATAGTGTGAGGACATATTTGCTCTTTGGCACCTAGGGAAAGTTAAAGTGGTGAATTTCTCCTATAGGCAAGGTCCTCGAGTGAGACCATTAATTACGCCAAGAAAATAAAGTATTTTTTTTCTACCTCACATTTTTCTGATTCATTAAGAAATTTATGACCGAACGGCAGAAGTTTCCAGATTCTTAATAGTGCATGAAGTATATGCCTGAACTAATGTAGCCTGATTTTTAATAATAAATTTATCACTTACTATTTGTGTGCATGTGACCAGCTACTTAATGCTTCTAAACTATCATCTTACCTGTTAAATAGGAATAATAATATAATACCTGTTCTTGGCACAAAGATTGTTCTTGAAAATCAACAGACTGGCTGTTTCTCCTGACAGTAGCTGACCAAGTGGATTCAACTTGTGGAAGGTCAGTGGAAATCTCTTCCTTTATGCTTGAATTTCCTCAGCTTCAGTGTTACTTGGAATTTTGTTTATGGGGCACTGGAAACAGCTTAGCTTAACAATGTCCCTTTTATTCAGACATAACTAGCATTCCTTAAAATAAACAATTCTATTTTTTTTCTGCCTTAAATTCTTCTATTAGTGCTAGGTGGGGATGGGCATGATGGAGTGGGTTTATTTATTTGCACTGTGGCTTTCGCTCTGTCACAGCCTGCTCCTCCCCGTGGATGCCACCTCTTTTATGGATGGAGTAAGAAGAGAGAATATTTGGTGAGAAGCCCAGTCTACAATCTGGGAAATGTCCCAGTTCTACTGATGACAGCATTGCTCCTTTGCTCGGGGATTCCTAGGTCATCTTTTCTAGTATAACACGTAACCCAGCACTCGGTTCCTGTGACACTACGTTTTTAGTGAGTTAAATGTGTGTGCACATGCACGCCCACACACACATTTGACAAAATGTGGAGGTAAATGGCATTTCAATGAGTGGATGGATTTAAAAAAAAATTATACTGTCTACTGAAGTAGCACATATTGTCCCGAGATTCTCCCCGATCCTCACACCAAGACAAGTCATGCATGAGAAAGAGGAGTTGTGAGTGAATAAAAAGGATTTCCTTATGTTCCACTCCCTTTAACTGAATTTTTATGTGAAAGCTCTTTGCTTTTTAAGCTTTGTTCTTAAATATTTCAAAAAACATTATACAAAAAGGTTTATCTTGTGAGTAAAAATTAACTTAGTTATGGATAAGGTCCGTGTTAAATTCAGAATATTGCTAGTGTTCATAAGGGTCCAATAGAATGGATAGAAGGTCAGATTCAATACTGAAAGATGTATGAGAATTCTGAACTGCTTGTGATCCTCCTGCCTTAGCCTCCTGAGCCACTGGGATTATAGGTGTGTACCTCTGTACCCAACTGGGTACCGATTTTTTTTTTTTTTTTTACTAAATTCCTCATTTAAATATCTTTTAATTGCTGTGCTGCTATCTCTAAAAAGTGAAATGAAACTAATTCCTGAAATTGAGGATTCCTTAAGAAAGAAAAACAGCTCTGAGAGATTGATTTACTTCAATGTGGGTCAGCAAATATTTGTTGAGCAACTATTACAAGTTAGAGTGCCAAGCTCTGCAACTATGTCCTTGTACTGACAGGTTCATGATTGATTAGAGATACACATTCAACAGGTCCATTACCATAATGATGAGAAGCCAGATAGGGACCCCAGGGGAGGGCATAGTATGAGATTTAACTGTTTAGAACACAGGTTCTCAAACTTTTATGTGCATAAGAATCTCCTTAAAGTTGGGTGACATTCAGGTCTTTGAATGGAGGATCATTCTGGTGCAGGTGATCCACAGGCCAGAGTTGGGGAATACTGGTATAGTGTGTCAGAGAAGGGTGCCTATACACACACACACACACACACACACACACACACACACACATAAAACACACATATTGGCACATAGTGATTGTACATATTTATGGGTACAGTGTGTCTTTTCAATCCTTGTATACAATGTGTAATAATTAGATCAGGGTAACTGGCATACTATCATGTCAGGCATATATTATTTCTCTGTATTGGGAACACCCCAAAATCAAATTAATTGCTGTCAACCATAGTTATCCTGCCATGCTATAGACCATGAGAAGTAATTCCTTCTGTCTAACTTGGTACTCATTAACCATTCCCTCTCCATCTCCTTTCCCTCACTTTTCCTGATCTCTGGTAACCATTCCATTCCCTACTTGTTTAAGATCAACTCATTAGGGAAGCCTGTTTTGAGAGGGAAGCTCAACCATGGGTTGAAGGCTGAGAGGGATTTGCCTTTCTAACTGGTGGCTGGAGGAAGAGCTGTCCAGGAAGTAAAGGAACAAAAAGGGCCAAGGAGGCCAAAAGTGACAGGCAGTATTTCTCTGAGGTCCTGATCCAGCTGGTCCAGGGGAAGAGCCCTGGTTCCATTGCTTCCAGGTGTGAGTCTGAAAAAAAGTAACATTTCTTTAAGGCTGCACTCTCAGGTGAGCCTTTGGAAAGAAAAGTCTCGTTTTCTAGGCAATACTTCCTAGTACTCGAAAGGAAAAAAAAAAATGAGTTAGACTTGGAGAAAGGAAAAGAAAGTATGCACCCTAGGATAATTTCACCCTCAGACTATTCCCACCACTGGAAATGGAGTGGTTGGAAAATGCCTTCATAAGCAGAATTTGGTGTTATAATTAGAAAATTATCTCTTCCTAGAACATTTTGTGAAATTCTGCTGGGAGGTGTCAACAGGTCCTTGCGGGGCCCCATCCAGCAGAGATCGACTGACATGTAAAATACAAGAGTTCCAAAAAAGCCACTGTAAAATCTCAAGTATGTGGAAGGAGTTTGGTGTGCCTGCCAGTATGGTTTTTCCAAAAAAGAAAAATTCTGCAGAGATCAAAGACGGGTGGAGGAAGTGGGCTCTAGCCTCAGGCGGAAAGTTTTATCATCAGAATAATTCAAGCTGGTGATTCTCTGGCAAGGCAAGTCAATGGGCCAAGTTAGAGAAGTGAGCATCTTAGCTTTTGATGTGGGCAAAAGGGAACCGAGACCCAGCCGTGAAAGAGAAATGAGGAATTAGGGACAGACACTCCTCAAGAGTTATATCGCTGACCACAGACTGTCTTGAGGCATCTGGCGTCTTTGGTAGTCTCCAGTTCTAGGTCAGAACTTGCCCAGTGCGTCCTCAGATGCCTGCTCACCATATAAGCAGCGATGTCTTTGAGAAGAGGATTGGGGACAGTGTAGGGTTTGTGCAAGTAATACTCTGGGATTTTCATTTTAACCTTTTTTTGTTTTTTAATGGACATGAAGTCAAGTGTTAGGGAATGCAGCAATGCTCAGAGGTGAAAAGATTGGGGAATCTGAGGACTTTGATCTCATCAGTGGATTAATACATTTGATTGATTAATCCATTGATAGTCAAATGGACTATGGGAGGTGGGACCTCTTTGGAGGAAGTAGGTCATTGGGGAGATGCACTGGAAGGGTTGATCTTCTCCCTGGCTCTTCATCTCAGTCTGTCTATTTTCCAGTTGCCATGAACTAAACAGCTTTCCTCCATCATGACCTTCCACCATGATGTTCTGCCCAATGTCAGGCCCAGAGAAATGGAGTGGGTCAACCATGGACTGAGACTAATAGATCATGAGTCATTATAAGGTACTCTTGTTGGGTATTTTGGTAGCAGTGACACAAAGTTAATTAATGTAGGGTTCCAATCCCAACTGTGCCATCCACTAGCTATGTGATGTTGAGGAGGTCATTTCACCTTTCTGAGTTCCAGTTTTTACATCTATAAAACAGGTAATAGTCTATCTCAGATGTTTGTTGGGAGGATTAAATAAATGAAATGTAAAACTCTTAGAGTAGCATCTAATGTAAAACTATTAGAGTAGCTATTATTTTATTAAATGTATGTACATAGATGTACACTTTTAATTCCATCAATTCAATTTGATTGTTTATTTGATATTTATTTTTATTTTTCTTATTTTTTTTCTTGATGGTACTTTTTCCAATTTTCTTTCTAGAAATACCCCAATTAGGTAGTGCCCAGGCCCAATTATGTAGATCTTCTGACTTCCCTAAACCCTAACAAATCAGGACCAAAATCAAAATGAAGCAAGACACAGCCCAGTGACCTCTTCCTAAACACACCTACCAACCTCATCAGGGAGAGAGTTAAGCACATGCATGCCCTGAGGAATGAGGGATAGTTACAGTTAGGGGTAATGTTCAACTGAGGTGTGAAGCTCCCTGGTTTCAGCACTGATAGAAAGCAGACGGTGTCCTCCAGTTGGAAGTGACATTGAACCAATGCCTGGTGCCATCTGTAGGCTTGAGGGCTTGGGGATTCTGCCTCAGACCAGTGCAGCCACCCTCCCACTGTGTCAGCAATGGTCGTGACCAGGAGATTAATTTTGCCTATGTTTGTGACTGATCTTGTTTTCCATTCACAAGATCTGCCACGAAGGCCAGACCCTGTCTGTGGCCTGCCTCTCACAACTGTGCAGCCCGTCTTCATGAGTGTGCTGGGTGTGCCCCTTCTTGCACACTCCATTTGCTTTTCTATACTGTCCCATTTTCCTTTTTACTTTCTTAAAATTTTTTTTTTTTTCTTACTACATTCTCTGTCTCATTGTATGCTGACCCCAATAGTTTTGGAACAAGGAAAGTTAAGCACTTGAAAAACACGTCGATAAATCAATCCAAGGCATTGATCCAACAAGATTGGTGCAGCTCCCTTACTTCCTTACACTTAGCTCTTTTCCTTGGTATTTGCTTATGAGAATGTTCCTGTTGCAGAATTCCAAGAAAAGCCAACTTTACCACAAACAGCAAGGTCTATGTATCTTTCTTAAGTAGTTACTATCATTGCGGGCCTGAAAAGATCGGATATAAAGGTGAGTTAAGTGTTTATGCACATCAGGGTGACTGAATTGGAGTAATTTATGTTCTACATAGAAGGCAAATGACAAACACCATATTTATGAGTCCTAACCAAACAAGGAATCAGAACTGTTTTCCATGCTCAAAACACATAGGACATTAGGTAAGGACACCAGGCAACCAGTCTGAAAGTGTGTTTAAAGTTTCAGAATTCTAAAGCTGAACAATTCTACTCAGGGTTGGAAAAATTTATTTTTCCTTAGGTATGTTTTGGGAAAATGACTCTGAGCTTCCAATTCACCTTAGCTTGGACCTAGGTAAGAAACAAAGAGAGAGAGAGAGAGAGGAAAAAAAAAAAAAAAAAAAAAAAAAAAAAAAAAAAAAAAAAAAAAAAAAAATCCACCCTGGAAACAAAGCTGGTTTTCATTGAGAAAATTCCTTATTTTTTCAAATAAGATTATGTTAGGAAACTTGAAGTCCTGAACTGCAGATTAACATGCTTTCTGACTGTGAAAAGTTCACACTGTCACTATTTTTCCAGTGCTGAAGAGGGCAAGTGCAAACACAAACCTGTGTGGGTATTCTTTCATAGGGGGAGTGGGGTGAGGTCATAGGAAGGGTAAGACTACATTACCCTTTTCTTTTCCAAACTGTATGTAGAGGCTACATATTTCTCCTGACATTGCAGCAATTTATTGTACTGCTGCTTGGTTTGCTGTAGTTATGATTAGGAACCATATAATTTGTGTCTTTTTTCTAAAATGCCCAAAATATTTGTGAAAAAATAGAATAGAAAGAGATACAAATATATAGTGCATGCTGTGAAAAAAAAATCATTGACATTTCAAAACAGGCATTATTGATTATTTAGCATCATATTTATTCTACCCTGGGAAAGCAATAAAATTGAATTGAATAAGCAAAACTTTTTTTCATTTTTTTACTGTGTCTATTATTCCCCTAAAAGGATCATACCTAGGACAGGAGTTTATTTATCCCACAAATAGAAACAACATCTCTTGGTTTCTTATGAATAAGTAAACTTTTGACATCTTATTTTAGAAATGTTAACCATGTTGCTTTCTGTGCAGACTATGTAAATCAAGTGATCTGTCCTGTATTATGTTTTTTTCAACCAGTATTGTGATAGATAGCTCTCTCAGGATCTTTATAAAAATGCCATAGCATGAATTTTTCCTATTATGCAAATAATTCAAGCATAATAAAAGAGAAATAAATAAAATCAAGTGGTCTGCAATCCCTTTTTCTAGACTTTAATGCTGCAATTAAGAAGGCAGCATGTGAATTCTGATAGAGAAAGAATATAAAGAACCCTCTATTTACCACTGAGAAGAGTTCCCAAAAGCATAAATCAGTAGTTGGGAATTCATAGCATAGATTCCTACAGAAACGATGGAAGTTGGGTTCTCAGAGGCCTCCTTAATTCATAACAAGGGTTCCATAAATTCGTTACATGAATAAATAAACTCTTGTAGTGATTCCCAAACCTGACTGTGCAGCAGAACTACTTGGGAATTCTAATGAGAAACTGGGTTTTTGAATCAAATAATTCTCCCATTACCTTGTTTTGTGGGGGCTGGAAGCAAAATAGCATGTATACTAGAAGAAAAAGTTATGGAGTTGTCACCTATTTCTGAGATATAAAGCCCTGCCTGTCAAATCTGAAGGATACCTTCCTTGCTGGGTTCCTATTCCAACTTCTAATATCTAATTTCTCAAACTCCCAGACTTCTTGTACCTTCTTGCTGTTAGAGGCTGACTACTGGGTACCTGGCCTGGAACTGTCATCCTGTTCAGGGGATCCTTGTTCAAATTTGCCTGACGCAGGCTCTCTTTTCTCAAGCAATCAAAATCCCTGCTCTATCAGTTAGTGGCTCTCCACCTGGGTGAGAGGAGAAGGAACATCCTTAGAGGTGTAGCAATGAACTTTACACAAATTGGTCATTCAGAAGTTTAATAACATAAAGTAAAATAACCCAGGCTGCTCAGAGTCTTAAGAGCTCAGAGAATGGAAGGGATCTGACTGGCAGGAAGAAGTGAGTGCTAAGGAAGTCTGGTGCTTCAAGAAGCTGCTCCCAGAGAAAAGGGCTGTTGCCACATCTACTTCAACCTTGTTATTAACTATTTATCTTTATAGAATTTTTTCTTTTTGTTATACAATATATGAATCTTGTCTTCTCAACAGGCTGTCAATTCTTTAAGCATTGAAGATCCTATACCTAATACTTATCTAGTTTTCCTTTAAAGTGGTAAAATCATATGATGAATTTTCTTTGAGCTGAGTTGGGTATTTGGTTATTTGGTGGGATTCATTCAATTCATTCAAATTTTAGACAATCTCTAAAAAACAAATAAGAAAGATATTATGCTTGAGGTACAACTTCTGTTACATAATCATTAATTATATGTGGTTACATTTCCCTTAAGTATTTCCCTAATATTTCACATCACAATTTTGATAATTCTAAAACGGTGGCCCATCATAAAAGAAGCTAGTTTAGTGACTTTTCATTTTGTTCAAATATGATATTGAAAGGATTTAATGAAAAATTTCTTTTAGAACTTTTAGCAATCAGGCATTGTTATGGTTTAGATGTTAGGTGTCCCCCAAAAGCTCATGTGTGAGGCAATGAAAAAAGATTTAGAGGTGAAATGGTTGGGTTATGAGACCCTGAATCCAGTCAGTGTGCTAATCCCCTAATAGGGTTTAACTGAGTGGTGACTGTAGGCAGGTAAGGGTGGCTGAGAACGTATGTCACTGGGGGCATGCCTTTGAGAGATGTATTTTATCCTCGGTGAGTGCAGTCTCTCTCTCTCTCTCTGCTTCTTAGTGTGATGTCTTGATCTTCTTCCCTCCACCACATTCTTCCACCATAGCATTCGGTCTTACCTGGAGTCCTAAGGAATGGAGTTGATCATCTATGAACTGAGACCTCTGAAACTGTGGGCTCCAAAATAAAGCTTTCCTCCTCTAATTGTTCTTCTTAGGTCTTTTGGTTGCAGCAACACAAAAGTTGACTAAAACAGGCATTTAATTTTTAAGAGAATTATAGAGCAGAATTGAAGTGAATAAAAAAACACATAGTATAGAGAATTTCTTTGCCAGCTTTAAGTAACTGGAGAAACCTAGGTTGTCTAGGAATGAGTTGAGAACCACTGAAGAGTAATTTGACAGAGTGACTCCTGAAATGATAGCTCAGTCCTTTCCATATTTCTTTGAACTCTTGGCAGGCTGGCAAAGAAGTGCACAAGGCCCCTTTGCAGTGTTGCTAATGACAATTCTGGTAATTGGGACATTAGTAGGTTTTGCTAATAACTCCTGTACTCTTGAAACTATAATATTATGACAAAGCCTCCTGTTTCTGACTCATTGTCTACAAAATAGAAAATGGTTAGTGCAATAAAGAAAATAGAATGCTTCTTCCCCCAATTAGAACAATCCCTAGTGGTCTCCATCCAAGAATATTTGCATCGGTTTTCCTTACTTCAGAATTTGGCTTCTTTATTGAGGAGGGATGGAGTACAGAAGGCAAAAAGCATGACTTCTGGAGCCAGCTGCCAAGCCATTACCCTGAATCTGCTATTTACCATCTGTGTAACTTTTCTGCCTCAGTTTTGTCATCTGTTAATTGGGAAACAGTACAAATCTCGTAACCCAAGGGACTTAAATAATGTAATATAGCACCTGTTGAAGCCTCCATCTTAAAAGCCCATCTAAACAAAGCAGGCAGAATAAATTTTTTTCTCCTAGTTTTTAGTTTGTTCTGGGGATGGAATCCAGGGCCTCTCATAGGCTGAGCACTTGCTGTGCCACTTAGCCACTTCCCCAGCTCCAGAGGATTATTTTAAAGCATGAATCAGATCAATCAGTTTACGAGGTCCTGCATGTTGAGAATCCCAGGACTCTCTCTGACTTCAGCTTCTACCACTTTTCTCCCCCATCAGTCTCTGCCCCCATTAGTTTCCTGCTGTTCTTCAGACACACCAATTGTGCTCTCTGTTCAGGAATTTGCATAGGCTGTTCCCTCTGCTTGAACATTCTTCCTTAGAAATTCTCATATCTTACACCTTAATTTCTTTTCAGCCATTGCTTGATGTCACTTCTACACTGTGGCCTTCCTGGATCATGTTTATAAAAAGGTAACTCCACCCAACAATACTTGTTTCCTTTATCTTGCTTCACTTTTCTCCATGGATCTTTGCATCCTACATATCATGCATCTCCTTGTTTTCTTGCTATCCCTGCATCCTCACTAGAATGCAAGGTGCATGAAGGCCAGAGATTTTACTTTTTTCTTTTACTACTGAATCCCCAGTATGTAACAGTGCCTCACCGAGAGGAGGAAATGAATGAGTGTTGAATGAATGAATGGACGGATGAATGAATGACAGCACTTAGAAGAACCTAGCACACCTGTCCTCATTGTCACCATCACCACCATCACCAATATTGTCTTTGTTATTATTTTACATAAACTGAAATCCCCCCAGCACTTCCTCTGGAATATTAGTAACCAGGAAAAGGTCTTGATTCAATGGAGAGCGACAGCTTTTGCTTTTTTATAATCTTTTTGGGCACTAGTCATTTCACAGCTACAGTTACTAGAAGCAACTAGACTCTACATAGATTTTGTTGCTTCTCTATTATGGAATCTCAATGATGTTTAAAATATGGCTGAAGACCAGCTTAAGTCAAACTGTGAAGCAGGTTAAGTTTGGCATACTACTTCTCTGCTTTGAGTGCTTTTCTCTCTTTTTTGGGATTTCTGATACTCAAATTAGGGCCATATTTGAACCATGGTGGAGAGAGAAATTTTTTTTTTTTTTTTTTTTTTTTTTTTTTTTGTGGTGCTGGGGATTGAACCCAGGGCCTTGTGCTTGGAAGGCAAGCAACCTACCAACTGAGCTATATCCCCAGCCTGAGAAATTGTTTCTTAACAGAGTTGTATGTCAATGACTTCAAGTTTCGTTTCTCTCAGGGATATTTTCATTTTATGACAGAACCAGAAAGAGGGCAATGCCCAGCCTGAAGTTCAGAATCTCTGATAGTGGACACTGTTGATGTGGGGTAGGGCTGGGAGAGTCAATGGGGGTCTTCAAAATATCATTATGAGGGAGACAACTTCTTCAGTTTACAGTTAATGATAAAAGGACAAGAGTGTGGAGAACAGCAATGGTTCCTAGTCACATTAAAGTGCTTTCCAAGTCGCTCTTTCACTCTTTGCTGTAAACCTGCTATAGGGAAAAGAGTATGGGATTGTGAATGAAAGTCTTGGCCCTGTCTCTTATTAAGAAATATTAATATTTCATTGCGGTCAGACATGCTTGGGGGATGCTCTCTAATGGCCTCCCAGATCTAAACTGAATGACTTCTAGGGTTTCATAATTAAGAGAAAGTTGACAGCTGAGAGGTTTTTACATACAGGGTAAAAGAGTATAGGGATAGGTTTTAGTGTCACAGGTTACAGCCATGGGATTCACAGATGACAGAGAAAGGACCCCTCATTTCATTAAACTTCTACTTGCAGGAGGACAAAGTCAGGAGGATAACATTCTCATCCAGTGAACACTCTGCTTACTCCAGTCTCCCCCTTTTGTCTTCCAGAGTTGGGGAAAGAATGCAGGTCCTCAGGGCACCCATTGCGTCCTATTGACAGTGAATGCTCTGCTGCTGAAGGACATGCTTTCTTTTCCTATTGAGGAAAAATCTCACTCATTATGTCTAGGGTAGAATTTTTTAAGGGAAAGTTTGTACTGTGTCCACCCATATTATGTTTGGCTCTGGTTAGCACCATTATTTTTCTCTTTTCATGTTTTCAATGGGGTAAAATTTGCAAGTAGAAAGGAAAACACAAACCCAAGATCTTTCACTGAATATGTGTTTTGTGAAAAGTAAATTGAAACCAAACTGAATTCAAGGTTGATATTTTTAATAGACTAAACTAGAAACAAGTGCTCTGTTTCCCAGTTTCCTAAGCCAGGACCTTGCTATGGTTTTAGATACTTTCTTATGAGCTGAGTGACCTCTGGTCCTTACCAGAGGAAAAGAAATCCACACCATTGCTTCAGTAATTCTCTTGCATTGCCTTTCTTCTTATAAACAAGTTCTGATCATCTGAGTCTGACCCCAAATCATGAAACTATAGGGGAAAGATTGGGGAAGTCTATTCATGGGAAGCTATTAGAACTTTCGAAGTGCAAGTCAGACAGCCTGTGTGTTTGTAGACATGGAACTTCCATGGAGTAAGCAGAATGTAGTCCAATGTCCATCATGCATGTGGCACACGCACACACACAAAGGATGCCTCAGCAATATTCTGGTAGTACAGTGTGTCTATGTCTGGGCCTCTGATTTCATAATCTTAGTTAAATAAAATTAGAACACACTTATCTTTTCTCTCTAGGTTTTGGTAAAGGTATGTTAAAAATGAAAAAAAAAAAAAAAAGGTAGTCAAACAGATTTGGCAGAATTAGGAATATTCCTCCTGATTCGCTCCTTGGTGGGTTGGAGGTAAGCCTCTGAGACTAGTAAATGGGAAAGTGGCATTCCTGTGGTAGAAGGTGGTGAGAAGCTTGCTGCTCTTCCAACAGTGTGGCTCCTCCTGCCACGTGGGATGGAGCAGAGTGAGGATACCCATCTATGTCTACACTGTACAGAGGCCCCGTGTCCTAGTGTGTCTGTGCTGCTTCCACTCCTGTGAGTGCTAACCGGGGACCCAGGGCACATCCCTTCCTCCATAAGTCTGGGCCTCAACCTACCTCACCTGTAAACACAGGACATTTGACACAGTGGTCTCTGAGTTTCCCCTGTGCATGTGTACCTTTGTTCCCAGGTTAGTGCCTTCAGTGTCACTTGGGAGTTTGTTAGAAATGAAGAGTCTCAGCCCTTGCTCCAGAACCTGCTTTTTCATGGCATCTCCAGATGATTCACACACATATTAGTATTTGGGAAGTGCTGCTCTAATACATTTTTTATTCATCTAATTATTTCATTGATGCTCAGCAATTTGAACACATATTTTAAGCATGACCCTGTAGTCAAAATGACTAGATTGTTTACACTTCAAATGTGTAAGTAAATTGTGTGTGTGTGTGTGTGTGTGTGTGTGTGTGTGTATCTGAGAGAGAGAGAGAGAGAGGGAGAGAGATAGGATATATTTGTTCAAAATGAATAGTTAGCTCAACTCTTCAAACCTTGATTTAAAAACTATTCTAACTAGATTTTTTTCCTTACAATGGAAAATTAACCAATTATACTTTGGTTAGAATGGAGAAAACCTTGTGCTCAGATTGTAAATGTATTTGAGAAGGTTAAACGTAGAAAGAAAGAAATATCTACAAAGAATTCTAAGAAAGAAATTCTAACAGAATTTTTGTAGATAATTTTTCAATAGGATTATATGCAAAGTGCAACTCAATCACCTTAAAAGGAAATAACCTTTGATCATCCTTCTGTCCAAAGTATGGTGGTAGGTTTTGTAGAGGACAGAAATGTCACAGGTTCCATGACATGAGAGTAGGAAGATGATTTTAGCCCATCCCAGTTCCTCACTGTAGAGGTGAGACTGAGGCAGGGAGAAGTTGTAATTTATCTGTCACATGGATCAACTAGAGGCAAAACGAGGACTATCTACTGGAAGGCAGATAGGGGGCATTGAAGACAAGTCCAAGTCTGTTGCAATGGTTCAAGTAAATGTTAATGAGGGCTTGGTTAAGGCACTGGTGGTGTGAGTGGAGGAGAGGGAAAAGAGGAAGGACTGAAATAGAGACTTTAGGATGTGGAGCTGGCTCTTGGGTGAAGGGGAAGAGGAATCTTTTATGACTGTAGACTTTTAATATAAGTGATGCAGAGATTGACATTTTTAATGCAGTTGGGGTTTTGTGTTGGGAGTTTTAGTTTTGATCATTTATCACGTGGAGCTAGTTATAACTATTCTGTCAGTGGTACTTGTTTCTGCTTTTCCCATTCCACCTCACTCTGGCAAGGGAACGTCTCCACTTCTTCAAATTTGACTTATCTTCAATGGCCTCCCTCTTTGATGGAAACTCCGTTAATCATAGAATCTCGCCCACTCACTCTACTTCCTTTCTAATGCATGGCGCTCATGTTATCTGCATCTCATTGAGTACTAAATGGTATACAGTTGTAAGTGATATATTTTATTCATCATTAACATTGATGTTCATCATTCAACTAATGTTCTGTTCTGGGCATTGGGAGATGTGGGGGTTCCCACCTTCCATAGAACATATACCCTAGCAGGAGAGACATAAATAATGAATATACTGACAATAAACAAACACACCAGATAATTTCAGAGGGTGACAAGTAGTACAGAGCAAATTAAACAGCAACATGATAGAAGTTGGGGGATTGGTGTTTCTTTTCTTTCTTTCTTTTTTTTTTTTTTTCATGGTGCTGAGGATTGAACCCAGGGCTCCATCGTTCTAAGCAAACAATCTGCCACTGAGCTCCATGTCCAGCCCTATTGTACTGTGTTTTATGGAGTGGTTTAACTTCTAATTGTGAATTCTCTCTCTCTCTCTCTCTCTCTCTCTCTCTCTCTCTCTTTCTCCAGTTTGACTATCAGTTCCAGAGAACAGAGATCAGCTTTGTGTTCTATCAGGTTTCTTCATGTCAAGGTGTCCATTGAGTGGAGTGAGAGCTTATGAAATTCCTTTTTGAATCAATAAGTGGCTTGAGTACTTACTCTAGATCCTTCTCTGATATCTGGCATTTCTCTTACACCGATGTTTGTATTTGGAGCTGGCCAAGTATCCCTAGCTATCAGTAAGGGGGGAAATACATTTGGGCATGAAGAGGGATATAAATTCGGAGTAAATATAGAATGCTCAGGTGTGTATTCAAAAATTCTCTGAGAGAAACTGACCTTCTGGATGCATTGAATCTTACCTATCTCAAGCTTTTTATTATCTTTTTTTTCCATTGAGAATTTATAACCTTCATTGTTAGACTTGTATATTTCTCAAGCTAGAGTTGCTCCTAGGTGTTGAAAAATTCTTAAGTCACCTCTTTGGTGCCAAAGCATTTTCAATTAACTCCCTAAAACACTGTTATCTCAGCTTTCCCCATCTCTTTAGGGAAATGCCAGAATTTTAAACAATTTGGTTGTTTGCCTTTTAACTTCCTAATCTGACTAATTCCACTCTGAGTCATAAACCTATAACATTTATTAGCAGATCTAATCATCTTAAAAATTTCTTTATATTAGCTACTCCTTTAATGTCTTGTGTAGTTAACAGGGAACATTTTATAGCTCAGACAGACAGTCAGGTCTTTGGGGCATTATTTAAATTTTTGTATATTTCAGGTGGGGATGGTAGCAAACCAACTAAATTTTGACAAATGACCCTTTTTAAAATGCAAAAACTCAAGGAAAATGTGGGTTTGAGAGGCAGATAATGGAAGTATGAAAAAAATAGATCTGAGTTAGTTATGCCTAAATCTGTCACATGAATTCTAAAATGTCCCATTTATGAAAACTTGGTTGGGACCTTGAGGTCTGGTGGTCAGAATCTGGTGGGAGTATGGCTGGTTTTAGACTTTGTTATGGTGGTACATTTACTGTACAGTCCTGGGAGCTAATGAAGGGTTGCTCTATGTCTCTGTGCAGGAGCCTGGGCAGTCAACTGTCAGTCACTGGTCATTGCCAGTCACTGGTCCAATACAGACAGGCCTTCAGTGGTGCCAGGCCCTCTGCTGCCCTCAGAAGGATGTTTCTACAACCCTGCTCTTCCATCTTTGCTTTCCCTCCCTGACCTGCGTCAAGCTTTCCTTTGGACTCAGCGGTCTGCTGCTTCTGGTGAAAACACCCTGACTCTCAGACTAGTTCTCCCTGGTCTAGGCTGCCTGTGGTAGAAGCCCCCAGCAGATCCTCTCTAGCCCTGAAGGTGAAACCTGGACTTACCTGGAAGCTGTAAGTCTTGTTCATCTTGAGAACATTTGAAAGAAAAAGTTATTCTTTTTTTTTTTTTTTAAATTTAGTTGTAAATGCACACAATACCTTTATTTTATTTATTTATTTTTATGTGGTGCTGAGGATTGAACCCAGTGCCTCACACGTGCTAGGCAAGCGCTCTACCACTGAGCCACAACCCCAGCCCAGAAAAAATTATGCTTAACATGCAAGAATGGAAAGTGTCAGAGAGGCAAAACTTCTGATGTGCTTTTCTCTTTGTTTATTCTACCTGTTATTAGGAAAAACAATATTTAGAATGTAGAGTGCATTATTAATAATGAAAACCATTCTCTTTATACTGTTATAGTTGATTCCTTACTTTGTTTTTTATTTTTGTCTCACAAATATTCAGTGATTCTTGTGACCTAGGCAGCAGGAAGCCATTCTGAGTGTAACAGGTCAAGACCTTTTGTTCTTGTCTTTTGGAATATATATTCTATGAAAAAGAAGGAGATCAACTACATAAATGAGCAATTTACAAATTATGGGAGTGCTATGACAGAAATAAAAATAGGAGGGAGGATAAAGGAGAGGGAGGAAGGGAGAGAGAGAGTGGGGGGGGGAGCGCGCACACACAGCTAGATGTTTTCTCTGGTCTTCTGCTTTTTAAGTATTTTAATATTTTTGGAGAAACCTGACCATGAACTGTAACTCTCATCCATAGAATAAGTAATTATTGATGAGAAAAATCTTTACTTTCTCTGGGGATCTATTGATAGAAAAAAAGAAACCATACTGATTAAATTATCTTAAGGCTTATGCTGGATTATCATTGAAAATGGCTTTTTTTAATAGTTTAAAAACTCGACTCTTTTTTTCCAAAAGACCAGCTTCTATTCTTTTAATATTAACATACTTTGTGGAGACTGATGTAAAATATCTCATTAGCAATTTTAATTTTGACTATGTAGAAATAATATTTCAAACATATTGGGTTAAATGAAATATATTATTGAAATTAATTTTGCCTATTTCATTTTACTTTTTAAATGTGGCTGTACAGAAAATTACATATATGGCTTCCATGTTTCTATTGAATAGCACAGATATAGAAGCTTGGCATGAAAATCTATTAATTATTTGGATGGACCTTGATTTAAGATGAGTGTTCTTAACAATTGTTACTGGTGGGAGAGGATGCTAATTATATTCTCTATACCTTTTATAATGATCCACGGCAGTTTCTATTTCTGCCAATCATCACAAGTTTCTTGAGAAGAGGGAGATGCCTTTCACTTAATTCTCAGCTTCCTATTTGCATGCTAGATATTTTTATTATTTGGGTAAACTTTGTAAATCACCCAATCTCATCACACTAAAGAATTCTGCTCTGTCAAAAAAGCCCTGCAATTTTGTACAAGACAAAGAGAATAAAAACAAAGAATCCCTCAGAGTTACAAAGATTTACAGGAAGCAAAGAGTCAAAGAGCGATAAAAGTAATTGAGATTTTTCAAGTATCCAAGAAATGCTCAAGTTAACTTTTGATGTATTTAGTTCGATGATTCTCTGATGATAATCGTTCAAAATGCATGAAGGAGGGGCAACTCATTTTCAGAGTCAAGGGGCAACTCATTTTCAGAGTCAACACGGCATTATGCAATTTTTTTCTTGTTTTTTTTTTTTCAGTACAGCACCTAGAACTTTTTTTCTCACACAAAACTTGGACAGTCTTGAAGCGAACTGAAGTGTGCAACTTGCTAAGCTTCATGCAGTATGATCAGCTGTTCATCAAAACGAATTTGTTACTCTTCTTAACTCTGGTAGGACTAATTTCCCTTGTTTTTGGACCCCATTGATGACAAAAGTAAAAAGAGAAGTGGGAATAAATTGGAAAATGTTGTATCAAGGTGAAAAGAGACACTTGTCATCCGGGAAATACATGCATGTCCCTTTCACCTGATTTTATGAGTATGGTGAAATTGTTTACAAGTGGCCATGATATTATTCTCCTAGCCATTCATTCCTCCGTGGCTGTCTAGTATATATGGTTCTGAATGAGAGAAGTTTCTGAAATTAGAGAAGATAAATGCTAGTGGTTAATGGGGTCATTGATGAAAACTGGGCTTGTGATCATCCTACACGGTGGACTCATGTGGTTTCTGCTGTTATTCATAATTGAGCCACATGTGGTGGCGGTGGTGTGTGGGGGGTGGAGGGGCCGGTGGTAGGAGAGGGAGGAAAGGGGGAGCCAGCATCTGGCCCGAGTATAGAGGCTTTCCCACTGCCTGCAAGAGGAATAAGACGCCCTGTAACTTGATTCTTCTCTAAGGACCTCCAGGAATAACATAATTTCATTAAAAAGCAGTCATTTTTAAACTTAAAATATAAAAAGGCTTTTCCATGAGAAGAAAAGCACTGCTATTCATTTGTTGTAACATTCCTACTTGGCAATTTTACTCCACTACTTTGGTAATGTTCTCTTGAAACAGTACAATCAACCACATTGGAAAACTAATAATGAAATCTGGGCTCTGTTCTTTCCTATCTGTGTGTCTTTAGGGAGTCTGCTTTCCCTCTCTGGGCTCCGTTTCCTTATATGTCAAAAGAGAGGTTTGGATTAGTGTTGCTTTTCCAGAAATTAATTCTAATTACTAATTCTGCCCTTAGAATGAGGCACCATGAGAGTGCTTGAGGGGCAGTGGAGGTACGTGGGGAAATGGTCCAAGGTGCTAGGAACCGAGTTAGAAAGCGTGTTCTGATTCACATGGGGCTCTTGGAAAGAGGCAGATTGTGATTCAGCAGGTCTGAGACGGCCCTAGTTTCTACAGGTTTAACACCATCCCAGGTGATGCTGATTCATGCAAGGTGCTAGATGATTTCCATCCCCAGTGCTCTTATTCTGTAGATGACACTAGGTAGGTCCTAGGAAAGCAAAGCGATTTGCCTAAGCTCACACAACAATGGAGTAGTACACCCCATGTAAGACTTCCTGGTACCATGACTCTCAGTCTGAGGACCATGTCACTTGGTACGTCTCTCATGTCCCTTCCAATGCTAAAACCCTCTTTGATAACATTTTGTGTCTTTACCAGTCTTAGGAGGCATTCTGGGCTCAGTGTTTTGGCCATACTATCTCATTTATTTTCACAATTTCAGCTCCAACCATATGTATATTTTAACTAATGTATATTTGAAAGAAAGATGAGAGGATTTTTAGGGAAGTGTGTGAAGAGTAGCCTGAGGTCTTCTCTCTGGTTTCCAGTATCTCTATGAGCAATGTGATTCTTTGTACTGTACTATTCCTTCATCTCTGAGGAAGCTAAGCAGATGACAGAGATATTTTTAAAGCTAAAAATAAAAAAGTTGAGCTTTTGCCGATGTTGGTTTCCTCCAGGGCAATGTTTTTCAAAATATTGTGTGTGCATCTGATGATGAAATATATAAATAATGGCACATGGACACCAGTTAAACATTTTATAGTTCTGCATTTAATTTAATGCATTTTAGAAGAATTACAATAGTATTCTAAAATACGTGATTCCATGTATATTATTGCTAAAGAAGTATTTATGTTTTAAAAAGCAAGTCAACTTAAAGACAAATACCTAGTAAATAATGGCAAAAAGATTGTGATAGAAGTGCACAGTGTTCAGGGAATTAACCAACAAGTGAGTCTTAGGGCCTGACCTATGTTTTTTCAGAAACACTGTGACCCTTTGAGACCCATCAGAGTATAATGGAAAGGATGCTGGGTTTATATGGAGGGATTATGCTCTGTGAAAACAAAGACAGTAAGACTTGGTTCCTGCCCTGACAGGCTTAGTCTTTGGGAGATGCTGCATACTAAAGCATCACTCAGCTTGACACTCAAAGAGCAGACAGCCTCCTTTGTCATACCACACTTGAACATGTAATGGAGCTGAGATAGTGCCAGGGATGAAGATTTAATTCTGACTTTCTTATCTTTTGGATAAATAAAACCACTCATAAATTTCGCCTACAGTGCTGAGATAAATGACTACCACTTGCATCCTTAAGATTAGCCATTGATTAATATTGCTGGATCTTCTGTCTTCTCAGAGTAATTGCCCTTAAAGAGGTCATTATAATAATTAGGCTGCTTTCTGTTGAGAATGGTGGTTCTCCACTGAGGGTGATTTTTTTCCACCCCAAGGAATATTTGGTTTTGTGTGGAGGCATTTTTGTTTGTCGAACTGTTGGGAATGCATGCTATTGGTATCCAGCGAAAAGCTAAGGAGTATTTCTAAATCTCCTACAATGTACAGTATAAATTTATACAATAAAGAAATATCTGGTCCAAAATGTCCATGGTGACAAAGACGAGAGGCATACAGACTTATGTAGAAAGAACTGGACATCATGATTGCAGAGTTCAATTCCATGGCTCATTGGGCATACTTAAACACAATTTTTAGACTCCTAATGCATTATTTTTCTTCAGAGAAGGAGTAATGATAACATAAGAAACCATCTGTTGAATAATGGATCCCCTCTAAACACTCATATCCCAATCCCCAGAAGCTATGAATATGCTATTTTAAGTGGCAAATGAGACTTTGAAGATATAGTTAAGTGAAGGACCTTGAGATGGAGAGATTATCCAGAATGGTTTGAGCTGAATTCATCTAATCAAAGGGTGATTCTGAGAGGGAGGCAGGGGCAAGAGAGGCAGGAAAAGAGACGTGATGAGGGAAGCCGAGATGGCAGTGATGCACTCACTCTGAAGGTGGAGGAAGCAGCCTGTAGAAGCTGGGAAGGGGAAGGACCCGAATCTTCCCCAGGAACCTCCAGAAAGAATGCAGCCCTACTGACACCATGACGTGAGCCTATGAGAACATTTTGGATTTCCAAACTCCAGAACTGTAAAATGTTAAATTTCTGTTGTTTGGTGCCACTAAATTCATGTAAATTTGTTACAGTAGCAGTAAGAAACAGATACACAATTGTTTTCAATAGTTTGGGAGTGGATAAGCATTTCCGTAATATAAATAACATAAATAGATATCTTTACCATAGAGAAGACAACATACAGTTATATCTATAACTATCCTAGTTGGAACATTTTTTTTTTCCTTTTTTTTTCCTCTAAGGATTTGGGAGGTGCTTTTTGGGATTTTGAATATTCATGATCATTTTGGTGAGCTGCTGGTGGGTGTAACAGCTGGTTGATAGAATCTTAAGTAAATCAAATTCCTCTGTTCTGCCTTAAGAGACAAATTCTGGGTAAAATAAGTATTCAAGTCCATTGGAAGATGCAGAGAATACAGAACTATTTTGATAGTGGCTGCACAATTATTTGCAAATTGTCAAAATTCAAACATTTGTTATGCTCTCACATGGTTTCATTTATTTTTATGACAACTGTACTGTTCATTGTTATTAAAAGATTATTATATTTCTCAACAAAGTCTCACTGATATTCAGCTTGAACTCTAAATAAAGATAATATGAGGTTTTTCCTGGCCCATATTAGGGATATCTGTAAGCAGTCGATTGGCCTTGGAAGCACAGGATCTTGTAATGGCCAGCACTAGTATGTGTATTCATTAGTGCTCTGTTGCACATCTGCTGCCTGCCACCCAGCCACAGCCTCCCACACCTGACCTCCTCCACAGAGTGCAATCCTCTCATGAACACTCTCCATTTGTGAAATGTAAAAGTTTTAGAATATTTTAGTCCTCAATGTTAGTACATGCACACACACAAACACACACACACACACACACAATCATATACTAACTTTGTTATCCAGTAGAATGTGAGTAAATTAATATTGTGTCATGGTTTTGCACATAACATTTTGATACGTGAACACAGAGAGATAGCAAAACTTTGCAGAAGGCTTAACAGTGCAAAAAGAGGCTTTTCTGTAGCCTTACCATTCTTTGTCATTGTTATCATATTTTATAGACTAGGAGATGGGGGCTAAAAGAATTGAAATTCAGTGACTTTTCTAATATCAAAAGCCTGTAAGCAATGGAGGCATAGCTCAAATTCCATTTATTTGTCTTGGAAACCACTGATCTGCCTGCTGTTAGGTGGTTCCACATGGCCTGTGGACTTTCAGAGATGGCAGTTAAAGAGGTCAGCCAATGTCATTTGGGGGTCACACTGAACATGTGGAGTCAGTAGTGCCTCACTGTAGAGAAGGATAAGCCTCATTTAACTTCACATTGACATATTCTAATTTGGCAAATTTGTAAGATCATGAGGGCATCTGAGACGGAAGATTAGCAATGATGCAAATTATATACAAATTTTATTATTCAGTAGAATGATTAATATTGTGTCATGGTTTTGCACATAATATTTAAATTAGTGTTTAAAATATGTGACATTGGAAGATACCCATATGTGGGGCACACCATGAGCATACACATTCTTATTCCTTTTATCAACATTTGATAACTGTAAGAATTAGGCAGTATTACTTTTCATTGGTTTTGAATGCCATGTTTTGCATCATTTGCATTTATTTATTTTTCTTGCTCTCTGAGCTTTTATTTTAGTTCGTTGAGTCTTTATCACATTAAGAATAAATTTTATTTATTCCTCAGAGTGAGGCACTAAAGTGATATATTAATGCTTTTAAAAGATGGCTAAAATCTGCCAAATACTCAGATTATCTTTATCAATAGTGTAATTCAGTTTTAAGTATCACCAGAGAAAGTAGGGAGAAAAGCAGTGGCTTTCATTCTTCCATTTTAGCTGTAATCACACCAACAAATAGGATGATAACACAGTCATGATAATCCAGCCCTCAAAATAGTTCCATTTCTTTTAAGAGCGAGACCTGGAGGTTCACTTGAATTCTTGCACTGCCTCCCATTCCCAATGCCTTTTTAAAATTTGGCAAATCTTTGCAATTAGGTAATGGAAGCACGATTCCTGTTCAGAAACTCACTCTACAAGGTGTAGGCTCAAACATTATAAAGAAAACATATATTTCTACCTGAAGAAATGATTCACTTAATAAAATAAATACTGACAATTTGCAAAAGGCAATAGGAAATGGGTTACCGAGATCAAAAAACTCTCCACCACAGCAGAAGAAAGAGGGCCAACAGGACTGAACTGAGTGATAAGCTCTTAGTAAAGGTTGTCAGCTGTTCATTCAGTAATGCTTTGTGTCCCCGGGTTGTCTTTTCACAGTTTTCAGACTCAGTGTTTGTAGATGAACCAACAGCACTCTAGTTCTTCCACTTTAGAAGGGCAAACAAAGAGGTACACTTGAATCTGAATATAGACATCCAAGAGCAGTTTGCCCTATTTCTACACATTTAAAATGGAAATAATGAGCCCTACCTTACAAAACTCTTTTTAGAGGTACAGAGAATGTATATGAAATGTTCAGTAGAGTTTCATGCACAGTTTCTAGTAGTTTCACAAGTGGCATGATACACAGAGAGTTAACTTAGCTTTCTATTGCTGTGACAAAATACCTGAGAAAAACAATTTAAAAAGAGAAAGGGATTATTTTGGCTAATACTTTCAGAGGTTTCAGTCCAGGGTTGCTTGGCCCCATTGCTATAGGTCTGTGGTAAGGCACATCATGGTGGGAGTCTGGTGAAACAAAGCTGCTCATCTCATGGTGGCCAGGAAGCAAAGAGAAAGAGTTGATGGTGGGGTCCCAGTATACCCTTCAGGGGTGTGCCTCCAATGACTTACTGCCTCCAACCAGGTTCTACCTCCTAAAGCCTCCAGGACCTCCCAATAGCATTGTCAACTGGGTTCCAAGCCTTCAATACAAGAGACTTTGGGGGACATTTAGGTTTCAAACCATAGCATCCCTTCTTATAAATTCATGCTCTAAATGCAGTTTCAGTACAGTTACATCACCCGCTAAGTGACAAGCCTGAAGGAGTGCAGAATGCTATGAAATTTCAGGGTTCCCTGAATCAGGGCCCATGAACCTGGACCTATTTGGCTGCTCTGAACAGTTTAGTCTATTTGCTCAAGAAAAAACTCATTTCAATTCTGGACCTTCAAACCTGGTTTTGTGAAGTGTTCCATTTTCAGCCTATTAGTTTTGTCTTACAGAGACAATATCCCAGTCTCTACTAGTCCACAGTCAAAACACTTCTGCTGTGCTGAAAGCATGTGCTTATGCAAAAAGTGGAATGCTTGTAATATCACAATAGTGGATTATGTATTAAAACTCTTCTTTTAATGAGAGCTTGTCGGTGGCACAGAAGGAAAGAATGATTTGGGAAGAGTTCAAGTGTTCATTTGGAACCACCGAGTCACCAACGTTCAGATTGGAAGAAATCATGTGGTCCTTTCCACCTGCTTCCTAGGACTACACACTTCATTTCTAAAGCTAGAATTTATTTTGATTCTCAAGAGCTGACAAGAAGGGAGTTCTGGAATTTTTAAATAATCATTAGTGATGTTTACAAATTGTGCTTAATTATAGCTCTTCCCACGTCTAAACAAAACAAGAATTATTTTCATTTCCAATGAATGGTTTATCAGTATTTATATGTAAAATAAATTCCAATTTACATTTTCTACTTTGTGATTTTTTTCTTTTTTCCAACCAAGAACTCTCATTCATTTATTCTTTATTTATTCATTCAACAAATATTTTATGAGTGGCTACTAGGTCCTGGCTTGGCATGAAATTGGAAAATACAGAGAGGAGCCAAGGATAGATTTTGTTTTCTAGAATTCAGAGTCTCTTGGTAGAGAGGAAAGGTCAAGGAATAATTAAAATATGATAAGTCTGTAATAAAGGTATGGAAAATTCTACGGGTGCCAAAGAGAAAATAAATAATATCCTTCTGGTGATTTCTTTCTGAAAGTTCATAAAGGCATCTTTTGTTCAGAAAATAATTCTTCCTTTTTATACCAAGGAGCATATTTCACACTTAATGTTATGAAGTTCTTTCTGCAACCTGAATCCCTTGTGCAAATGGGAAAGCAGGGAGGGAACTCAGGTTCGATGCATACAAAATCCAACAATACCATGCACTAGTTATTATTTTTCTCATTACTCAAATTTTACTCATCATTGAATTACTGATATTAAGCATGTGCTCATTGTATAACGCTGAAAAGGTAAAAGAGGAAACAGCATCAGAGAGGTTAGGTCAGATGCCCAAGATCACCAAGTTGGTGAGTTCTTATAGTTCTTATATGATCTACTCTTTATACAACTCCAAACCACGTATGCCATTTCCAATTATTTGAGAGTTGGTAGAGATGGAAAACTTCAGATTGTATTTCTTTGAATAAAAAGGCCTTTCTACATTTGAAGGTCAAATCCAATAGCTTCCCTTTCTTATTCCAAATAAAACTGCAACTAACTATGCAAGAATCAGTCCTCCACAGAAAGCAGTACAGCCCAATGGTGAAGAGAGCCAGCTCTGGAATCCAATTCTCTGGGTTCATGTGACACTCCTCTGCTTGTTAGACTTCTCTAAAATAAGAATAATGATAACACCCCTTTAACAGGGTTGTTACAAAGATGAAAGAAAATAACGAAGGTGACGTACTTCACACAAACTTGAATGTAGATATCTTTCATACACATGAGCTGGTATCAGATCATATCTGTCCCAAGTGTTCTGTATCCTTGGGAGGTGGTGGAAATCTCCTTCAGTGCCTTGTTTCAGGGACCTAACCAGGAAAGTCTTCTTTGGCTTGAACCCAAAGTGCCACCTGCTGTAATAATTGAAGGCGGTTTCCTCAGGTTCTAGTCTTTGAGGAAATAGAGAACAGCTGGTCTTTCATATTCTTGATGTCTTTTATGAAGCCACACTTCAAAGTTTTTGTTTCTAGACTAAATACACTCTCCAGTCAGAAACTCTTCCTACCTCTTTTAAACTTTTTTTTAATAAGTCTTTTTTTTTTTTTCTTCCCTTGAATTTTTTAGTCTCCTTTGGATCCTAAGGAACAAGGCCACTGGTGTGAAAATTTCACAGATGGAAAATACAAGAGATCTTTCTTAGATAATAAATAGGGCCCATAATTGCTGACCTAGAGTCACTGGAATTTCTCAACTGGGGATGGGTGAAGTAACAGTTGTTAATGAAGTGATCCAGCAATGGAAATTTCTGTGCATATTCAAAATACATCCCAATCCATATTTATATATCTTTTAGCCACAGTAATTAATCTTGTAAATGTATTGGTCTGTTTTTCTCACTATCCCAAACAGAGATTCTGACTTCACCATTGCCATGGTGAAGAACAGATCGAATCTTTTCTACAAACATAAACCAATTTGCAAAAAAAAAGAATATTCTGGAAAGACCTGTGGAAAGAACTTATCTTCTCCCATCTGACAGATGAAGCAAGCATGGCTTAAGAGAGGTTAAGTGACTTTTTCTTAAGGTCACACACCAAGTTAATGAAAGAGTGAAGTATTCTAACTTCCATTTCAAAGCTCTTTATTCAGAGTTATGAACTGCCTTTCAGACTGTTGTTTTCAGCAGTTTGCTATGATGTATCAAATGCAATTGCCTAAGGCAGACTGAAAACTATATTCCATAAATGCACAGGAAGACTTTCCATAATTTAGTGAACATAGTTAATTCTTGCATTTTCTGGGAACTATAGAAAGAAAGTAGTAACAGGTCTTGGAAAGAGAACATGGAGGCAAGGTGGTTGTTCCCTGGGTCTCCATTTATTTGATGTTATACAAATGTCACTTCCCAAGTGTCTAGCTTCTAACTGAATTAAACACAGAAAAGGGAAATCAAAGGTAATATGGTTTCATATTCTTAAAATGATCTTCCTGGGTTTTAGCAATTACCTAATGACTGTTTCCAAACACATCTTGGATGAAGAAGATTGCAACCTTGGCTCAGAATGGAACAATTTTATTCTTTGGGCTATTTTTCTAGGCTCTGAAAGCTTTGGTAAAATAATGCATTATTTTGCCCCATATGGTGCTCATCTCAGATGACTGCAAGAAGTTGTTGAATTCCCATCCCAAAGAGATAGCCATGTGGGCAGAGTATGTATGTCAACATTTATATGGAGAATAATCTGCTTTTGTATAATCTACATGTTTCAGAAAATCTTATTTCTAGTGAGAGAAAGAAAAATTTAACCATATTTTTAAATATAGGATAATCAGATGAGTCCTAGGAACTGGTCTTTGAATAATTATCTTGTATTTCCCAGTGTGGGAAAAAACTACCAAAGAAATAAACTTTTATTATTATATCATATTATTATATGATCTCTTCTCAACATTCTAATTACTAGTAGCTGTTTTGATGGAGAATTTAAACAATTCTGCCACAGATTTAAAAAAAATAGCATACATAAGAAAGAAGTGAAATATATCTTGAAAAACAATACCATTTTAGGCAAAAAAAAAAAAATATATATATATATATATTGGAAAAATAGAGATCTCCTTTATTGTCTAGGAAAACTTCTGGACAGCCAATGTGCTTTTCCTGGTCTCAGACCTTCTCTTTAGCTGAGTGCTAAAGTGCAAATACCTCCCCTTCCATATTCATGGTTGACTTCCCTTTCTAGTCTCCTTCGGGCCGATGAGGAACATAACAGCCCAGGCACTTTCATTATGTATTGTTGTACTGTGTCCAAGTCAGCATGGCCAGGCAGCGGCTGAGAAACAAACCAGCAGTTGTTTGAGAATTATCACTGGCCAGTGACTCAGTCTCCAACATTTCAGACAAGTTGTTTTGGGAATTGTGTGGCCTCAAGCAGGGAAAGGCAAACTTGCTCACCCACACCGAGGGGTCAGACAACAGGGAAGATGGTAATTTGTTCCTCTGTTTAAATTTGTTCCACCCACTTCTAGCCACAAGTGGGAGTGAAGAATAGGGCTTTGGCCTAAAAGGTGGAGTCATACTTGTCCCCCTCATTTCCTTGTAGGGATGTTGGGGAGACCAGTGAGATCATGTCTATGAAGTGGATTGACTGGAATGTGCTCATGTTGTCCTGTGGATTATGCTAGTAAGATTAAACACAAAACAAAACAAAACTCTTCTCTTTTCTCACAATTTTCACAAACCATTGGCAACCTGTGCAGATTTTCCCATGTCCTTGCACTCAAGTCCTTCTGCCAGCACACTCTGGGTAATTCATTTGTGGTCTGCGTGAACATGGCCAAATTCTAGCCCTTTGTCTTGTGGAGCCTTCCCATAGACAGCTGGAACTGTTCTGAGTGAGGAACTGTATGGAAAGTCTGGAGGAGTGAAAAGAGGATTTGAAGTTGGCCCTGGGGTCTAGCAAATGCTTCATCAAGTCACACAGCATTTGAATGCTCTAAACTTTGCCTGAGGTAGGGTTTAGAAGTTCTGTATTAGTTTGAAATGATTTGTTTAAGTACCTTGTATGTTTTCATGTGACATGCTGTAAGGTGTTCTACATGAATAAGTTATCTGATTTCATATAGGATGGTGCTATTAAGATACTTTTGATTTTCTGTATTAATTTATTCTCATTTTATACTTTTCCTTTAAGATATAAAACCAACTTAAGACTGAAGACTTCCATAGAAAGTTTCCTGAAGGCCATTCCAGTTCCACAAATTCATATAGCTGTGATAGTTTACCTTTGAGAAAGGAAGCAGCCAACAATCAACAGGAAGAAGAAAGATTTGAAAATTACTTTTAGAAAATGATTATTAAAAATGAGTTGTAGCTGGGCATGGTGGCACACGCCTGTAATCCCAGTGACTAGGGAGACTGAGGCAGGAGGATTATAAGTTCAAAGGCAGCCTCAGCAAAGTTAGTGAGTTCCTAAGCAACTTAGCAAGACTCTGTCTCAAAATAAAAAATAAAATGGTCTGGTGATGTGGTGATGTGGCTCAGCAGCTAAGCACCCCTGGATTCAATCTCTGGTACCAAAAGGTACCAAAAAAAAAAAAAAAAAAAAAAGAATTATATAGATTTTGAATCTATTTATTACTTGTCCCATTAGATTTTTGTAATACTTGAAGCAGTCATTTCTTGATGTTCATTAAATTTTTTGAACATATCTGTTAAAACTGATGTTTTAATGCTATTGGAAATGATATCTTCTAAAAAAATCTTCATTTTTTGTTTATTGTTTGTATTGATCAATTAATTTAATTTTTGAATATTGATCTTGTATATCATGGGCTTGATAAATGCATTTATTAATTTAAGAATGAATAATGAAAATTTTACTTTTTCTTCCTAATTCTCATGGCTTTTATTTCTGTTTCTTTCCCTATTGCATTGACTAGGATTCCACAATCATTGAATAAACATGCTGATATTGGGCCCCTTTGTCTTATTCTGACAGTCACAAACGGGCACAATTTTACTGCAAATCTCCTGTGTGTACTTCAACACATTGAGGAACTCCCTGAGGTTTGCAAGGCACTTTTATCATGAACAGGTGTCAAATTTTATCAAATGTTATTTTCTGAATATATTGAATTTATTGATGAATTACATTGATTTTTTTAAAAATATATTTCAGTTGTCAATGGACATTTATTTTACTTACTTATATGTGGTGCTGAGAATCAAACCCAGTGCCTCACACATGCTAGGCAAGTGCTCTACTACTGAGCTACAATCCCAGTCCCACTGACTGGTTTTTGAATCATAAACTATCCTTGCATTTCTGTAAAAAAATCCTTGGTCACGTTAATATTTCATGATTTTTGTATGTATGTGTCTGCTCTTTTCCTTTCCTCTAATATCCTTATCAGGTTTTGGCATCAAGATTATGTTGAGTTGTTAAATAGTGGGAATGTGTCCCTTATCTCTTTTTTTCTGTTCTCTGTAAATGTTTATATAAGATTAGTTTATATAAGATTAGCTGCTTCTGTAAAGTTGGGAATAATTCACTGATCAGGCTATCTGGATATGGATTTTTCTTTGTGGATAAATTCATAAAAACAAATTTAATTTCTTTAATAATGTCTGACTTCAGATTTTTCTATTTCTTTTGTGACAGTTTGGTAATAACTTCATAAAAATGATCATATTTTTAGCATAAATTATTTTATCAATATATGCTAATGATCCTTTTAATGTACACTGATAGTTTTACAATGTCATGTTTCCTGCAATAAATAATGATACCAAATAAGATTATCAATTTTTTGAAGTTTTCCAAGGCATTTCAAATTGAATATCACATTTATTCATGCCATTAAAGAGGCGGCTTAATATGGATTGAATCACACCTTTTTTTTCTTTTTATCTCTGTGACTTCAAATGCTTGCACTAATGGGGAAGTTATTTATTTGATCACAGAAGAGGTCAAAATACAACTTGTGCTTGTGTTTGGAGCCTTGTGGCATAGGTTAGTTGAGGCACACCACCATTACCTCATTAATATTTGAGGTATCACCTTTCAGCTGCCTTTATTTTTTTTCTTTTAGTTTTTAAAATTTTTCTCATTTTAAATTGTTGCATTATAGTTGTACACTTTGATGGGATTTGTTGTTACATATTCATACATGTATACAATGTAATATATAATTTGGCCAATATCCAGCTGCTTTTTGTTCTCAAGTATATTCCAGGAATGAGTTGGTGAATGTATGAACTCCCTGGTGAAGAGAGTGATGTGTGACATTTGGTGGCTATGATAAGAAAGCTACTATCTAAAGTTTGTCTGGTGTCAGGCATTTCAACCTCAAGAATGAAGCCTAGTAATTCTATCAGAAAATCAAGCATCTTTGGCTGGATGACTTTGGCGAGTAACTAAATTAACTTGTAGTACTCTTTTCCAGCATGTGAAATGGAGTGAATATGGGTTTCCCTTTATTGCATCACTGCCACTAACAGCAAACAACAAAATATTGTACATAGTGTCTTATGTTCTAGGGAACATCCAGGCAGGAGGTCCTAATATATACGTTGTTAGAGGCACTCTCAAAATTTTAAAATAATTTTTTTTTACATGACCAAAAATAAAGCAGAAAAGGTAGCCATACAAAGAAACCTCTGAAGGTCCTTCAAAATGTGTTTTTGTGACTCTAGCTCTCTCGGTCATGTCCACCAAGTCAGGCATGGCAACCCCAGGTGAAGTATCCAATGAAGGTAGGCAAAAAACTCTTAGTAGAAGCTCATCCTTCCCCTCAACAATGGAGGGAATGAGAAAATCAGAAATAACCAAGCCAAAGGCCACATCTCTATTCTTAGGCTGACTTTGGAAGATAGTGTATTTTGATCTGGAAGGAGCTTCAGAGATCAGGGAAACTTAATATTCTCCAGAAGAAAGCTGAGCATTAGATGCCATGAGTAGTAGAGAAACTAATGCTATTGGTTTGTTTTGCTTTGAGGAAAACCAGGTTCCAAACTTCTAAACACGAAAACATATAAGCAAAAGGAAGGTTCATTATTACTTTTAAAGGAGTTTTATTGTTCATTAAACAGCAACTTCCTAATGCATTTAAGAAGTGATTCAATTTGTGAACATTTGATTTTCATGCAGTTTCAGTAACAGGTTTGTTGAAGAAAGCAAGGTGTGTTGATATTCTTTCTGTAACTGGCCATTGTGAACTCAATCACATAGCTGGGTGTTTGCCAGGGACAAATTCTGGCATTTTCCCAGGTGTTGGGGTATGTGAATGTTGTTGCTTTCAGTGAACAAAATGTGGAACCTGAGCTGAACAGCCAGAATTGAGAGGGTGGGTCATGAACTGGGGCTAGAGGACCTTTCATGTCTGAGGCAGTGGCAGGATATTGCTTTCCTTCTTGTCAGCCACACCTTCAAGGATTTTTTTTTTTTTTAATGGATACAATACACTTTATCACAAAGGTATATTAAAAATGGAACAGAATCTGGGTGGAGTAGCAATTCACAGTCTAAACCCTTCACCTCCTCGTTGACAGGGTGGAGTAAGCAAGGCATTTCTTGCCAAGCATGCTTATTTTGGCCCATAGGACCAGCAGGGAGGTGAGGGTCACAGAGCTGAAGGGTTATTAATTTGCCCCAACTCCCTCCATTCTCGAGATCTATAAACAATTTCAATAAGGGTTTTGATTAAAGAAAGGAAAGTTATTTGGATTCATTATTTTCAAGGTATACATTCATGAAGGAAGCAAGAACCCATGGAAGACAATAGCACAGAATGGTTTCTTCCTGTATGTCCTGAGATATTGTGCCTTAAGATTTTCCCATAAAACCATGAAATCATTAGGCTAGGTTCTAGAAATGTCTGTAAAAAGCTTCATGGGAATTTGAAATATAATAACTGACATACTGAAGGCTATCTCAAGTATAGCTCTCTATGTATTAACTCATTTAGTTCTTAGAACAGATCTATGTGGTAGGCACTATGATTAATATCATCATCATTATTGTCCAGATGTGGACAGTGAAAAGTTTGTTCATGGTCACACACAGTCAGTAGTAAGTGATAGAGGCTGAATTTAAACCCAGGCAATCTTAACATCTATGCTTTGCTACTTTAAAAATGGTACAGAAAATGATTTTTTAAAAGAAATAACCTTACACCAAAATTGTCTCAGAATATGAAGATACATAATGGAAGGTAGGAGGGAGGCAAGAATGGAGGAAGGAAGGACTGTATAGAGGGAAAAGAGGGGTGGGAGGGGTGGAGGGAAGGAAAAAATAACAGAATGAATCAAACACCATTACCCTATGTAAATGTATGATTACACAAATGGTATGCCTCTACTTCATGTACAACCAGAGAAACAAGTTGTACCCCATTTGTTCACCATAAAAAAATTGTCTCAGAATAAGAGAGAAAGAAAGGCAGAGAAGGTAAAATAATAATAAAAAACAAGAAAAAGGATTTCCTACCTACAATGTTGTTCTTCAAAATTTACTTTCATATAAATGCTAAGGACTAATACTGTTTGGCATGATGAATAATAAACTCATATTATTCAAACCAAAGGCAAGAAATTGTTTTAATGTATAGAGATGTAAAATGACTTAGACAAACTCATGGGTGGTACTCTCATAATATATTTTGAAGGGAAACAGGATGTTCCCAGTATCTGCGTCTGAAAAGTCACTCAAAACACTTTTGGCTAGAAAATTTAAGGACTTTCAATTGAGTGTAATCGAGCCCTTCTCTCTCGTATTTTGGTGCCAAAGTAAGTAACACTGAGCTATGTTGCCTATTCACTAACCACATGTAGTAATTTTGATGGATTGATGATCTTGAATTACTTTTTCACTACAAAGAATTTCTTAAAACTCCACAAAAAGTGGAGGGAGTCAACAGAAATGAAAGTTTGATAATTCATAGAAGTGAGTCTATTTCTCACTTGTAAAACACCATTTCAATATGCCATCTAACTAGAAAATCACTTTTTTTTTTCAGTTTCAAAATTAATTCCTGGGAAAATTGGCTGACTAAGCAGAGGTGATAAGCATACCTTCTAACTCAAAATACATAGTAATACCAGCTACAATATACATTTTTAAAAAAGGTCAAAACTGAGTTCAAAAGCCAGAAAGGGAAATCACTAAGTAGCAGGAAATAGAGGGAACGTAAGTGATTGTAGAGAGCGATGGCTGATGCCAAGCAGGTCAATGGTATTAACAGGGTATATGCCTTAGAAGCCAATGTCTAAAGGTCCTTGTACTATGGCGAAATACATCTGAAAACAGTCTACACAATTCATAAAAGAAGCTAGTCTAGTCTACAGACAGTGCTGGAATTTAGTGTGGGTTTGTGACATGCAAAAAATCTGTATTCCCTGGGCCATGGGTGGAAGAACTTTTGTGGAAATTGGAAGCCCAAATCTGGACTGCTCATGAGACCTGAATTTGCAAAACCAAGCAATCTACAAACACAATTCTAAGGTAAAACACATCTAGAACCAGTGAAACTTGAAATACTCCAGCAAAAGAAAATGAAAAACTACTCCAAAAGGGATCTCTATTGATCAGGGAATATTTAGTATATACATGGGAAGTTATTCTCTCTGAAAATGACCTCATAGACCAAAATCACAAAACACAAGCAAAAGCTCACTGCTTAAGAGTTAGCTAATGCAAGAAATGAAAAAATTCTATTAGCTAAATTATCAATAGTATAATTATCTAAGGGACTTAAAAATAAGTGTATTGAAAATGATCAGTGATAACAGAGCAAATAAAAATTGTAAGAAAAGCCACGAGCATATTGAAAAGAAAAACAGGTAGATAGTTAAAAGAAAAAAAAACAAATCTAAATTCTAGAAGTGGAAGATTTTAATTAAAAAAAATGTTATTTAAGTAAGAAACTCAATTTATGTCTTAAAGAGCTAAATAAGCTGAAGACATAAGAAGAATATTCAGAATATAATCCTAAGTGTTAAAGAAAGGAAATTTAGCTATTGAAATAGACAAAAGATTTTGTACATCTCTTTTCAATATCACTTCTGAAAATGAGGAAGTTATTAATAATATTTACTTCTCTGCACTGTAGAGAGTCAATGTGGATTAGTGTCTCTATGGAACACTTCAGGTTTCACCAGTTCTGAATTAGCTGTGTCTTTTATCTCAAATTCTGAAGTGGTAAACTCTACATAATCCAATCAGCATGTTCTATGGAAGACAATTAAATTGATTAAGTTCATAAACCATTGCTTTTTTTATTTTGTAGCAGTTTGGTGTATTCTAGATGATTCAATATGTACTTCTGTCAAAATCTGATGTACATATATTGGCTATTGTGAGGTATGCTGCAATGAGCATGAGTGCAGGTTTCTCTTTGACTTACTGATGTCATTTCTGTTGCATATATACCTGGGAGTGGATTGCTGGATCACATGGGAGTTCTAGTTTTACATTTTTTGATGCATCTTCTTACTGTTTTCCAAAATAACTCTACTAATTTACATTCTCACCACCAATATGCAAGGGTTTGTTTTTCTCCACATCTTCAATAACACTTGTTATGTGGACTGCAAAAATGTTGAACAAATAGTAAAATGGTGATTACCAGAGGTGGGGGTCTGGGCATGTTGGGCAGATGTTGGTTGAAGGACACAAAATTTCAGTGAGACAGGAGGAATAAATTCAAGGGCTCTCTTGTACATCATGGTGACTAGAGTTAATACAGATATTTGAATATTGCCGAGACTAGTTTTTAAATGTTCTTACCACAAAACCTAAGTGTATGAGATAATTCATATATTAAACACCTTGAGTTAGCCACTCCAAAATACATATCTACATCAAAACATCATGTCATATGCAAATATATATGATTTTTACCTACAGTTAAAAATGATGTGTGTAATTAAGATCTTTAAATTTCCTACCTTAGAACATTCTCTCATTGAAGATATAAAAAAAAAAAAAGTTCCTAACCTTAACACATCTGGAGAATTGTTTTCTCTATCATTTTCTCAAAGGATGTTTTGAAATCGTATCTTATTACCTTTTTTTTTTCATATTTCTTTTTATAATTTTGATCCAATTTTTTGGAAATCATCTTCCTTCCACTAGTTCTTGTTTCATATTCTTTAAAAAAATGTTTTTCTTAAGGATTTTGAGTCTGTTGTACATTTGTAGAGAATTTGGCAGAGAAAGGAATTATACTTTCAAATACCATCTCCTAGTCTCTCTCTCTCTGCAAAGTAAGCTCTTCAGCTGAAAAATATGTTTTACACTGAGGCAAAAATGCTAAGTCAGATGAAATATAAACATTCCTTGCTTTGGGTTCTAGAGATGTTGCATTTCATATGTTTTTGAGTCAGAAATTGTATAGGATTTTGGTGAGCTGAAGAATAAGACTGTGGAAATTCCACCTCACCTGTGTAGAACTAGCAAAAATTTCATTATTTTTCTACATGTCTGCAAGAGCATCACCCCTCAAAGAGTATGAATTATACCACAGCAATTAGATACTAGAAGTGAAATCTAAACTTACTTTTTTTTTCCCCCCAAATCAGGTTCTGTCTATCTTTAGTATTCTTACTATAAAACATCTGTGTCTACCTCTTCATACTTGTAACCTTATCCTTCCTATCTTTCTTAAACAGAAAAACGTTGACTTGTATGGTCATTATGTGAGATATGGAAGTGGAATTTCATTTCTCTGGCTATGAAGGCATTTCATTTGCTCATTCATTCATTTATTTGTTACTTATTGAACATCTATCATGTGCCAGGCTTGATCTCTCTGAGTCCTAGTTTTTCCATCCAGAGTTTACAACTCTAAAATTTATCAATCCTAAATAAAAAGCATTATTCTTAATTATCTGATATTGTGCCATTCCAACTCAAGTATAAAGACATTAACAGTGTTGTGATTTTTTGCCACATGCATTTACAGATTCTGCTCGGGTCTGGAATGACCTTGTTTCCTTCATCACTGATCTAATGACCCCTTATCCTTTCAATTTAACTCAAACGGCAGCTCATCTTTCTTAGTCTGTTTTAGTGCTTGTCCCCCTGATCTCCACATGCTCTCTGTCTTTCCCTTTCTAAATGCTTATCAAATGCTTATAAAATTTTGTTATGGATAAACTCTAGCCCTCAATTATCTCTGCCTCCATCAGGTTAGCTGATTCTGTGGCTTTCTTGACATGCAAAATTTGATAAAGGAAGTAGTAATGCTGGGAAGTCCATGTGGCAAGGAATTAATGGTGGTCTTCAGAAAAGGCTAGCAAGACACTGAAGACCTCAGTCTCACAGGCCATGAAGAACTAAATTCTGACAACAACATGTGCTTGCATGTAAATCCTTCTCTTCTTGAACTTCAGATGAGACCTCAGCTCTTAGTGACACCTTGATCATAGTCTTGTGAGAGACCCTGAGGGCGAGGACCAAAAGAAGCTATGCCTTTTTCCTGATCCAGTAAAGCTGTGAGATAAAAAATACATATCATTTTAAGCTGATAAGTTTCTAAGTCATTTGTTATATGGAAATTTACTTTGCAATTCATTTAATTGATTCTGTCTTATATTGTCACCTCTTCAGACTTGACACCCTTTCTTATTCATTTTTGTGTTACCAGATGCTAACATTGCATCTGGCATATAGTAACTGCTTAACATATGTCCTGTGAACAGTGCGGTAGTAAAGAACTTCACTGGTTTTATAGAAAGGAAATCAGCTGTTACCAACTTTATGACCTTTATTTAATTCAAGTTCTAAGTCTCAGGTTTTTTAATGTGAAAAACTAAAGAGCAAGACTTACTATAGCTCAACTCCACTTCAGAAGTTTCTTTATCTCAGTTTTTCTCCTTAAATGTATGAACGATATGTGTCAGACTATTACATTTTAGTGGATGACTTGATCTTCAATATATTTCTATATTCTGTTATCTTTTTAAGTCTGAAGTGTGAAAAGGAGTCTTGGCAAAAATCATGTATTTTCCACTTTTAGAAATGATGTCTACTTAAAATAAATCTCTAAATGATTAAGTAGCGAGAACACAAAAGTTGGAATGAACTTATGCAAAATTGAAATCAGTTTTGAAAAAAGGGCATTTGATGACATGTAGCATGACATTTAACAGCTTTCTTAATTAAATGGACTAAAAACCAGATAACACAATTTTAGACAGGAATTTCTTTTTCCATGCTGACAGGAAACATTTGTTTTGTTTTAGCCAGACGGTTTAAAAAAATGCTATTTATAATAGCTCTGCCAAAGTGCCGGGGTGGGGAAGGGGGAGGTCTACAAATTCTCATTCATTTCTATTTTTTAAAATTTGCTGTATTATCTTTTCAAATGTTTCTTTCCTTTCACTGAGTGTTTAGATGATAGGAAAATCATGATTCACTATCTCAAAAACTGATGGTAAAGACATTTTTCACTTTTTTGGGCCAGCACATATGGAGACGATAATTCGTATTAAGCCTATTAGATAATTCTTGATGAAATCAGTCTATCTTTCAATTGGAACTACCTTTCCTTCCTCTCCACCCTCTTCCTGATGTGTTATTTCTCCAAAAAGTGGGGAAAAAACAGACATAGATAATACTGAATCTTTGCTACTTAAAAGAGAAGCAGATGATGAGGTACACTTTTCTTGTTCCTTTGAGCAGCTCATCTGTCCATCTGTGAACATTTCATTCCTTCTATTTTTAATCCATGCAAACAGACAATCCTGGACACCAACTGCAAAAAGGAATCAACATTCCTTGTGGTGTCTCAATACGATATTTGTGTATCTTCCCTTAAGCACATTCTGTCCTCTTTTTTCCCATCATGAGAAAGCAATAATCAAATTCACTCCAAAGTACTGACGATAAGACAACATATTAGAACAAAAGGGAGCCACATCAGACAGAAAAATTCTTCCTTTCATTAGTAAGCAATGTCTTCTGAGGAAAGTTGTATAATCTCTACTTGGATTATTTAAAATAAAAATAAAACTATTTCTTTAGGATAGAATATTTTTTAAAAAGCCAAAGAAGATCAATCTCCCTGTTATTTCTTTTATCTTCACTATTCACAGCATAAAAGTAGCCCCCCAAATTAAGATAGGCTAGTTTTTATTATGTTCAAAACTAGGAATAATAGTTTCCCAATAATCCCCTTTGCAATGAAAAAATGACTTAGGAGGTGGGACTCAAAAAAATAGTTGAGGAAACTCAGCTCATTTAGGGTAGTAGCAGATTGTAGCAGTTATGAACTAGGGCTTTGGAATTAAATGCATGAGGGTTTGGATTCAGGTTCCATCATTAACTAGCCCAGGCACATACTGTGCAAGAACCTGTTTCTTCATCTATAAAATGTAGATTATTTCTCCTTTCAGAGAGAGATATCATGAATATATAATAAAATAATGATGCATGACAAACATTTTCCACAGAACCTGCTATAGAATTAAATAATAAGTACGTAATCAATTTCCCTGGTCCTAAATTGGAAAATCAGAAAAATGATGACTAGAGTTTAAGACTTGTCAAGGAATGCATATTTAATTATGTAACTTGTGATAGAACAGTAGGAATTTCTTCTAGAAACTCAAATTTTTGTTATACAAATATTTTATTCAATTCACATAGGTTTTGAGAAAAAATAGATGGTATTCCTTATTATTGAGGGAGCAGCAGAAGCACAGAGAGGGAAATCAGCTTGTAGTAAGAACATGAGACAGGGGCTGGGGTTGTGGCTCAGTGGTAGAACACTTGCCTAGCACATGTGAGGCACTGGATTTGATCCTTACCACCAAATAAAAATAAATAAATAAAATATAGATATTGTGTCCATCTACAACTAAAAAAAAAGAGAGAAGTTTCAATGGAAAGTTGAAACCAACAAAATTAAAATAATTCATCCTTGCCCAATAACTTCCCACACTAATCTGAATTTTTATTCCCTGAGTGTTATATTAGGGAGGTATGCATCTAAGACGTTTAATGAGAATCCAAAAGAGTTGATGAAACTGAATGAGAAAGAAAACAACACATACCAAAGAACCCAATGATAAAATCAACAATATGAATCAAGTCCCAAGGAGGAGGGTATTAAATATCTGAGAACTGTGTTCAAATGTTTCTGTTTTGGGACTCCAATGACATTGGATTCCAGTAGCTAATGAGGCATTTTGAGGCCAAGGAGCTTGTAGCAAGTAAAGATGGAAGACTGTTTCATTTTCAAATGTTTCTGTCTTTAATCCCCCCTATGTATGGGGATGTAATTTAAAAAATATTGTCTCTTGTTATTTCCTCACATGGGAGATTCTCTGATGATTGGAGTACCTGGGGAGTCACCATCTCTGACTCTTAAGATGGTTCAGAGGTGAGGGTTTAGAAGTTCTTGCAGGGGTGGGAATTCTCCATGATTTTATTAGGACGGAGGACAAGAAACCCACAAGTTTCTTCTAGCAGGCTTCAGTTCAAAGTCTGTAATTATGGGTCAATATCTAAATTACTTAATTCTGCATCAAGAATACAACTGAAAAATTATTGAGTGTCTTCAACCATTGCTTGCAGAACCAGGTACTCTGTTAGTCCCTGAGAGAGACATGAATACAAAAAGGAATATTTTATGTACCACAAATAATTCATCAATTGTTCCTTGCACCTCAGTGCAGGTTTACTAAGAGGCCCAGAAGAACATGTTTGCAGTCACCAAACATTTACATTTACATTCCCCTCCCCTCTACATCTATCTGTGAAGGGACAACAAGATGGAGGAGAGTTGGGGCTAAGAACATCCACCCATGGATGTCAGCAATCATATAGAGAAGTTTTTCCTGTGGAAAAAAGGGAGATGGTTATGCTCTCTACTCTATGAAGCCAAGTGAGAGGCTAAGACATAAGAGGTCCGAGCTCCAAGAAATTCTCTGCTGAAAGTTGAGAATGCCTAGGATAAGTAGAGCCTGACCCTTCTTGTCTGAGAAATGGCAGTACCCAGGAGAATAAGGGGGCATGCAGCAGTTCACATTCCCACTTTTGGAGGTAGTGAAGATGTGTGTTTCTTAGGATTTCACCAAAAATAACTTGGGTGGAATTCCCAGGCGGGAGTAAGAGGCTCCTGGTGATTGAGGGAGGATGGAAGCTGTTTCTGCTTCAAGGAAGTGTATAGTGGACAGGTGAATGCTTCCTATTCATTCTTCCCAGAATCCTCCAAAAAACTTGCACATAGGTCCCACGAGAGGCAGCATTGCTGCTAGAGGGTCATACGTGGACCCAATGAATATGTTAGTCAATGGAAAAAGCACTTCGACTCCAGCAAATTAAGTAATGCAAAACAAAACAAAACAAAAATCTAAAACAAAACAAAACAAAACAAAAAAACAAAAAACAAAAGTCAATCCACTTCTTCTCCCTTGTTCTACCCCGTGCAAAACTTGAGTAGCTAGGCCATTCATCACCAAAGGGAATGAGAAGAATGGTGTCAGGACTAGAGTCAGGACATGTCTAGCATCCACAGAAGCATTCTGAGCTGGGAGGAGGGGTAAAGACCAGAGTTCAAATCTGACCATTCATGGGAAAGGAGAAAGATTTCCATTGGATTTGAGATTGAAGTTTTAAATTGAATTGAATCTTTAATTGTTGAAAATGACCCAAAAGTAATAGAATATACTTATAATATTGTTAAAGGGCAGCAAAAGATGAATCAGTAGAGCCAGTCTGAAATCCATGATTTAAGGAAAAAAACCTTATTACATTCACTCATTCAATATATGTAGTGAAGGGCCTGGCCTACATTGTGCCTGGCGTTGTCTGGGCCCTGAGGATACAGCAATCAGAGAACAAAAACAAAGTTCCTGCTCTTGAGAGCTTACATTTAAGTAGGAGAAAGACCAACTATGAACAAAAAACAACAATAGTACTTTGCATTTTGGATTCTATATAATCATATTCTTTCTATGGTGGGAGAACATGCTTATAAAATTAATTCAGTGGTATAGATTTTACATAGGTCCCACAGATAGACTCAGCTCTGAGTTTGCTTTTATATACAAAGAGTATTTGGTAATTAGGGGTATGCCATTTGTGTTGGATTCCCCTGCCCATTCCTAATCTAAATCAATGATCTGTAATGGGGTGTTCATTATATGCTAAAAATTATGATAGGGGAATTGATAGAATTATAGTAGGACATAATTTGAGGAAACTTATATCTTTGTTAACCAAGGATGACATGGATTAGGAAACAACTTAAACTAATTGATTTTCTTAGGTGCATAGGAAAATTTTTAAAAAATCTGGATTACAAAAAATACCCACCAAAAAAAAAAAAAAAAAAAAAAATCCAAAAAACAAAACCTGGTTTCAATAAGGGATGTAGGACTTTCTGTGTGGGTGGGAAAAGTCACCATTTTCATTACTTTCTTGGTAATCTTGTTTCCCTCCAGTGTAGATTTGTGTGTGTGTGTGTGTGTGTGTGTGTGTGTATCTTCAGAAAATCAGTTATAGGGGTAAATGGTAGTGGGCATTATTGGGAATTAAGACTTTTAGGTCAAAGAGTCAGACATCAGTTTTTGTTGGGATTCAGTATATTTATAGAGCTTATTGCAGTGAAAGACAAAGCAAAACATTGTTACCACCATATTGATTAGAATTCCTCCTAAAAGAAAACTCCCCAAAAGTGGTATACTTGCTTGAGTTTTGCAGCCCATCATTAAGAAACAGGGCAGGAAGCAAGAATTCTGAGGCACTGAAAGCAAACATCAAAGAGAAGTGAGTCCTGTCACTCTGGCATTTGCTGTGCTGGAAAAAACCAATAAACACATTTGGGGGACTTTGAGAGGGATACTTCATGTTTGATAGACATGCTTAGTAACTAGAGTGAGGAGTGGGCTGTGTTAGATGTTGATTCTGATGGGGACAAGTAAATATTCCTCATTATTCTCAAGATTTGTGAGCAAATATCTACAAACCTATTAAATCTAGAATTGGCAGATGGATTCACCTACCTAGAGTAAGAACATGGCACCATTCAGAAAGTTGAAAGAAACATTCAAGTTAAGAAATTATGTCTTTGGAGCTGTTGAGCCATGGGGACTTTATTACTCCCAGTCTGAGTCATGTCCCTCCCCAGCTGTCATAGACACCCGGGAGGATAGATTTCTTGGAAAGCCAGTGGGGACTGGGCAAAATTTTCTAACTCAACAATTTGAAAGCTCATTTGACAAAATGCAAAAAGAAGTTGCTGGAAAACTTTTCCAGTCTGAGTCGGGGTTCCTAACTCAGAAAGTTGGGCTCTCCCAGTCCCCTGTAATTCTTTTACCAAAACTTTACATTTACATTGTCTTGTAATCGCTTACTTTTTTTTTTTTTTGTCTGTTTCATCCAAAAACTTAACCTCCTTGAACTGAATAGGGATGTTATTTTGATGATCAATAAATCTATTTTGTTATTTTATTCTTCAATGAATCTAGGCATTCCCGGTTCATAATGGGTACTTAGCAATTATGCCCTGACTGAATGAAGAAATGAAAAGAAGCCACAGAGGAGCGTAAGTCTGTGGAGTTTGTCCATCTTTGGATATTGGTCTGCAGTGGCCTGCTGTCCTTCCCACAGCATTCATGGAGGGCAGAAGCAGAGTGAAGAACCCAACTGCCTGATCATAAAACATTGATATGTTGGCCTTCAAATACAGCTCAGCCGAATGGTCTCTGTGTTCAGATCTTTGTTTAAGAGAAGTGATGGTTGGCTATTTTTGTGCTCAAACTTTGTTGTGATGCACAACATTCATATATGAGCCAGATCTGAATAAACATAGACTGAGGGGCTACACCTCTGAAATCTACAGAAACATTTAAAGATAAAAATGCACATGCCAGTATGGTGAAGAACCTAAGGTCACATGCCAACTAATGTCAAAAATGGAACTCCATCCAGCTCTTCAAACTCCAAGTTCAGTGTTAATTCCACTCTGCCAGTGACTCAAAAGCATTTTCTTAGGGAACATATAAAATACTACTTTTTAAAACATTTATATCTTAAAAGTGTTCCAATTTTGGAACACTTAATTGTGGTTCCCTTTCTTTCTCAGGCAGGCTTATATTTACCTTGATTGGTACCTATAAGGTACATGAAAAGCTTTTAAATTGCTTGCTTAAATTTGCAATAGTTATGTATTCTTGCTGGACATTTTTCAACCTATTCAAAAGTGTTAAGTACTGCTTACCTATTCTCCTCACTCCCTACCCTTTCTCAGGGGTACGACCAATTATCATCTTGTTGTCTACCATTCAGTCCTCTATATATTCATTTATATGCACCCACATATGTACATATATGTATATATACATGTATTTAACTTTCTAATTATAAAAAAATGAGATAATTGTTATGGGTTGAATTGTGTCCTCCCAAATGTATATGTTGAAGTCCTAACCATCAATAAATTAGCATGTGATCTTATTTTGAAATACAGTTTTTGCAGATGTAATCAGTTAAAACAAGGTCATTGGAGTAGTGTGAGTTCCTAAGATGACTAAGAAATCTAAATTTCTAAGGGGAAATTTGGGACCAGAGATAATCATGCGCGCGGGGAGAACACCATGTGAAGATGAAGACAGAGATTAGAGAAATGCATCATCTCCAAGCAAAAGAATGCTAAAAATTGCTGTTAGAAGCATGGAACAGATATTTCCTCACAGACTTTCAAGGAAACTCTCTTCCTGGGCTCTGGTCTTGAATTTCTAGAGTTCAGAGTATTTTCTAAGTCACCCAGTGTGTGGTATTTTGTTACATAGGCCCTGGCAAACTAATGTAGTCATTATAAGCATGTTATTCTGGAAATTGCTTTTCAAGTCCAAACAAATCCACTATATCCTTCTAAGTTAATGAATGCATATAGACAGCATCTTTTTAAGGGACGCATGCAATTTTTTACAATGGCTCTTTCCCATTTGAAAAACTTGCATGCTTTCTCTATCCTTTCATCATCATTAATTAATGGCATTCTCCTTTAAAAACTGTAGTAAAACATATATAACATAAAAGTTACCAACAGTGAACTCTTATGTAAACCATGGACTCTGTGTAATAATGATGTGTCAATGTAGGTTTATCAGTTGTAACAAATGCACCCCTGTAGTGGGGCTGTGCATGGGTGGGGGCAGGGTGTGTGTGGGAAATCCCTGTATTTTCTGTGAACTTCATTTTGCCATGAACTTAAGACTTCTCTAAAAAAATATAGTCTATCAAATGCAAAAGTTTAATAATATATATATATATATCACTGAATAAAATACCTAAAGGCAAAAATTTAATCTTATCCATTTTTAAGTGTACAATTCAAGTGATAAATATATTCACATGGTTGTGCAACCAATATCCGTAACATTTTTAGTCTCACAAACCAAAACTATATCTATTACACAGTAATTCCTTACTACCTCCTGCCAGCAGCCCCAGTAACCACCATTCTACTTTTATTTTCTATGAATTGGACTACCCTAGCTACATCATAAAATGCAATCATACAGAATTTGTCCTTTTGTGACTTACTTCACTAGCATCATGTCCTCAAGCTCCATCCATGTTATAGCAAGTGTTAGAATTCCCTTTCTTTCTAAGGCTGAATAATATTTAATTGTATGTATGGACCACATTTTGTTTACCTGTTGTTTTGCTGAGGAATATTTGGGTTGCTTCCACATTTTGGCTTTTGTGAATGGAATAATGCTGCTATGGACGTGGGTCTCCAAATGTTTCTTTGAAACCTTGCTTTCAATTCTTTTGGGTTTATGCTTAAAAGTGAAATTGTTGGATCATATTGTAATCCTATTTGTAATTTTGTTTTTAGGAACTGTCATACTGTATTTCATAGAAGCTGTGCCATTTTACATTCCCATTCACATCGCTCAGGGTTCCAGCTTTTCCATATCCTGCTAGTACTTGTGCTTTCCTCTTTCTTTCTCTTCTTTTGTTCTTTTAAGTTTTTTCTCTTTTCCTCTCTCTTACTCCCTCCTTCCTTCCTTCCTTCCTTCCTTCCTTCCTTCCTTCCTTCCTCCCTCCCTCCCTCCCTCCCTCCCTCCTTACCTCCCTTCCTTTGTTCCTTCTCTCTCTCTCTCTCTTTATATTTTGATAATAGTTCTCCTAATGAGTGTGAGGTGGTCTCTCACTGTGGTTTTGGTTTGTATCTCCCTAATGATTAATGATGGTAAGCATCTTTTCATGCACATGTTGGTTACTTTTACATTTTTGCAGAAACATCTAAGTACTTAGTTTCTGAATGGGTTTGCTATGATTGTATTAGGAGTTCTTTATATATGATGAATATGAATCTCTTATAAGACGTGTTTTGTAAGCATTTTTCCCCACTTTGTTGGCTGCCTTTTTTCATTGTGCCCTTTGATGAACACCATTATTCTTGTATCATAAGGCATTCACGTGGGTCTATGCACATCTATCCTACACATGAGAGGAGAAATTCTTGGAGTGGCATTACTAGTGCAACCTACAAAAGTTGTTCCAACTTAGACTCTTAACAGTGTATGACCAGTCTTCCCATCTTCATTTCATGCCAGTCCACAGAAGAGATGTACTTAAAAAATTGCCAAGGACATTGCAAAGGATATTTTAATACATAACTACTCTGTTCTGTACAATAAGAGCCTGTTACATCATGGTTAAACTATTAAACAAATTTGAGTCAAATCATGTTCCCTGGAACTTAACATGTATATTTGATTAAAAAAAAAAAACAAAAAAAAAAAACTTACAACCCAGAAGTTGGATCTACCACCAGCCCTAGGGTAAAAGTTTTTACTTTATTTTTTATTAAAAACTCTATAATTAGTTCTTTTACCTCAAGTGATTTCTTAATGAATGGTGCCATTTTATAAACTGAGTATACAAATCTGCTCCAATTCATAGCTAGAGAAATAGGAGAAGCCAGTGTGCCGGAATGAGCCAGTGTATGCCAAGGACTCAATCTCATGGCCCAGAACTCTCTTCCCATTGCCAGGGCCACTGTGCCACCACATGCTTCCACTTTCAGGGACTGAAAAGGCAGAGATGACTGCATGGGTGACACAGGGATAGTGGCAGACAATGTACCATCAGTTTTCTGGGAATTTTGTCACTGCAGTTGAGAAAAGGATCTGGCTGGCCCAGGAGGATATTTCCTTTGTGGTTATAATTTAAAACAATAATGATAACAGAAGAAAATTAGGCTTTTAGATCTTGAGACCAGAGGGAAAAAAGGTAATGTCATGTTCCCACTTTGATCATACCACCTGTGTAAAGGCATGCAGGTCCCCACAGGAACATCAAGGAGGTTATAAAAACCATGGTGCCCACGTGCATTTTCTCTTCTTTCTTTGCCGGAACTTTCTGCACAGAGCATTTGTGATGAACTGCACTTACTTGTCCTGCATGATTCCGGGTTGGAACATAAATGTCTTACTGTTGGTAAGGTCCTCTACTGCAGTTTATTAAAAAACCAGAGAAGTTAGGCCTGGTGCTTCCATATGGCTTTCCTAGTTTATTGGCTCTATTTGCTTGTAAAAATATGTTTTCAATTACACTTAAAACATTTGATTCAAACTACTTTGGGAAAGTCAAGATGTATTGTTTTTCTTGCCCATATCACATGCATTCTAGTTTACTGGGAACTAAAGGTGCAGCGCACTGATGTCAAGTGGCCAGTGATAGAACAGGGTCTCAGGAGGAAGGTGAAGGATAATTTAAGCTATAAATAAGAGAAGAGCAACAGAAATTGAGTGTTTATTCTGGACTCATTGTGAGCATGACAGATTATGGGCATGACCAAAAACGACAAAAATATATGTAAAACCCAAAGGAAAAAATGAGACTACTTGGAGCACAAGATCAAAACAGGAAATTTTGGTTTGAAATGAGCCTCTTTCCTCACATAGAACTTTCTAGATATTTTTGTCAGTCAGCCATATCTAATTATTTTTCTTTGACAATAATGCAAAATTGGAAAGGGCTTTAAAACCACAGTGTCAGTGAGGCTGAAGGGGGCGTTTTTGTTTTTCTCAGAGGAGTAATCACTTACAATGGATTAATAGTTATTATTATTAGCACTTTGTCCAGGTCCTAGACAAGGGGTTATTGTTTTATTGAATGTTGGTTAAATGTTCATCTGTCCAGACGGAATGCACAGATGGATTACACCGGGCCATGACCCAAACAGGAAAAAAGAGGCAGCAGTGAGAAGTTAGGTGGGGGTGGTGACTAATGCACTGTGAAAACAGGCCCCCCCACATGACTTGTGTTGGAACATCTAAGGGCCAACCATGAGTCAGCTATGCATTAGCTCATCACGGAAGAAGCAGGCAAAGGTGGCCTAATCCAGGAGCCATATCATGCTTTGCATGTGGAGCAAAGGAGGCCTGCTGTGCTGATCTCACACCATCAGGAAAAGCATTTGTTTTTTACTTTTGTTTTCTTTTCTCAGCCGACTATTGTCATGGTTCCCACTTCCAGTCATAGGATCTTAAGGTGCACAGAATCATCTAAAATGCTGGTTAAAAATGCACATTTCAGCCCCACCCATGAGACAAGATTCAGTAAGTCTAGTCAGGGATGTGCAGTCACCATGCAGGTAGTCCTTGGACCACACTTTAAAATGTTCAGAGCAACTGCCCAGGAGAAGGTTGAGAGAGAGCTGGGTACTGTGATTACCAGTTTTGTTTGCATTATTGCTCAGGGCCTGCCTTACACCTTTTCTTCCTGTCTTGAAATTGTGGTTGCTATAGATTTCTTGATTTTGGAAGACTCCTTTGATCAGACTGTTGACCACTCACTTTTCCTTTTCTCTTTTTTCTAGAAGGGAACTTATTCAATCTGAAAAGGTTATCAAAAGCCTACTGCAACTTTAATTCTTAATGGTCTATCCCTGACTGCATAGTAAGTATAACAGTGGGTGAAATCACCAAAAAATTTTTTTTTTTTTTTTTTTTTACTCTCATCTCTTGGCCCTTTGCTGGGTTTGTTACCACTCACTTTTTCTAAACCCCTGACTGACCTTTGAAACTGATACTTTGTCTCTGATATCTGTGTTTCTCTGATTTTCATTTTCGTTTGTGTACTCTTTATTATTATTATTATTAATTATTTATTATTTATTATTCAGCCATACCAAAGACCTGCACTTGGTTTTTGTGCCTAAGACACACTGCTTGGTAAGGCAGACTCAGTTCAAGCTATAATGGGGAATATAGGCCAGCAGTGGAGACAGCCAGTTAATTAAACAGAAACACTGGGAGTGTTGGGTGTCACAGAGGGGTGTTGGCAAGGTGTGAGCACATAGCTGGGCCATCTCATCTAGTCTAGCATGTCAAAAAAGGCTGCTGGGTGTGCTTAGGGAACTGGGATGGGATGAGAAGGCAGAAAGAACAGAACAATGTGAATGGAAGTCCTAAAAGGTAAGAGCTGTTGCACTTTCAAAAAGAGCTGCGGCTCCTATGTTGACAAAGTAGGTGATGTGGCAAAGAAGGAGGCTGGAAAAGATGGGCAGGCCTGAGGGCAAAAGGCCTGGTAAATCCTAAGACAGAGTCTGGATGCTGAGTCCTCTGAAATATCTCTGAAAGCTTTGAAACAGGAGTGAGTGACAATCTGGTCTTCACTCAAAGTACACTGAATGTGACACGTGGTGCAAATAATTCAGAGTAAAGTCTCCAAGGTCGGGGAGATGGGAAGTGCTCAGAGAATAGACAAGGGAGGGCATGTGGGAAGAGAAGCATCTCTCCCACTTTGACAGCAGGCAAGAGGCAGAGGACAGGATGGTCTGCAGGTTAGAGGGGTGTTTGGTAAAAGTACATTGAGGGTGTTTTTTCCTCTCTAGAAGAAAAGAGTGAAGACGTCTTTGAGCTGTCCCATAGAGCGTTTTAGTAATGAGACTTGACTAGTGACACAAATTCCTCAATTGAATGGTATGTAGGGTAAGACAACTGCTCAATCTTATCAGTCAAAGAATGACACTAGTCATTTAGAAATGTACCAGCAGTATTATTTTTCAGACTTTTAGTGTCTTTAAATATTAAAACAGAAAAATGAGAAGCAACTAGCAAACTTTAAGAAGGCAAAGGCATCTATCAAGTGAGTTAACATGTATGAATGCCTCTTGTACATTATAGTCATATGACTATGTTAGAATGTGACAGACTTTCCAAAAGCAACATCTAAGAAAACCAAAGGCATGACATATGGTTCACCTGGGGATGTAATAACCAATGTTAGGATTAGAAATCTCTTAGTGAAGATTCTCAGTGCCTTTTTAGTTTTCTGAAGCATGTAAAACTTTTCCTCCCAAAGAATAGAGCCAGTTTTTCCAGGTGCAAAGTTATGCCATTCTTCTATTTGTTCTCAAAGCAAGTTGAAGCTGAGAAACCGTATTGAAATAAGTCTTAAACAAATAAACAACAACAACAACAACAAACAACTCAAAATTTCATTGAAAGGCAAAATTCAACCATTTCTCATTCAAAAAGTCTGACAACAGAAAAGGGCTTCACGGGGCACAGCATACCCAAGTAGACTTTTCTTCCAAATCTGTAACACTGGACAGTACTGGACAGATTTGGAATGTGCCGTTCTTTTTGCTAAAGACATTTTTCCACTATTGGCCTTCCAAAACCCAGAGTTCAAAGCTTCACTACTACTTTTTTTATGCAGGAGCAAATTGACCACAGCACTATTAGAAAAAGACCGAGTCAGTGTATTTGGCTCTTTATTTCTTTGTTGTGTTCTTTGGAAAAGAAAGATTGTAAGGAAAGAAAAGCAGGGAAAGAAAGACTGACTTCCTTTGCATCTTTTCCTTGTAGGGGTCTTTGTTTAAAAAATAATAACCCTAAAATATGATATTATTGGGATTTATATTAAACATTTCCAAGTTTTGAAATAGGAACAAAGTCCACCAGATCCCTTTGAGGCCAGTTTTTGTTTTTCTCATTATACAAATAGATAAATTGAGTCACTGAGAGTGAGGTAATTTCCCTGGTCTCAGCTGCATTAGATGAAAAGAAAGTAGGAACTCAAGGTTATGGATTTTAGGTAACCACTTTAATCAAGATTTTATTGGAAGCTGACAACCAAGAAATTAATAATCTGTTATACTACATATTAGGGAAATGAAAATTTTCTAATTTAACAGGCATACAATTTGTATGCATGCATGTAGTTGTGAATGATCATTAGATAACCCCCACTTTTTTCAGATTTTTCAGGGAATGAGACATTTTAGATAATTAAAATTTCCCTAATAGTTAACATTTCACTCTTTAAGGGCCAAAATATGCTTGTTTTGGTACCTTTAAAATACATAATTTCATTAATCCTTTGAAGATGTGATTAAACAAATGTCAACAAATTTACATCCCCTGTGATTCAGTGACTTCTTTAGGAATTTCCTAAGGTTGCATGACTATTTGTTTCCATAATGAATGGTATCATGCTTTTAAATCCTTATCTTTTTGAAAGCTTTTTTCTTTTCTTCTATTTCTGGGCTTCCATACTTCTGATTCTTCCTGCTGTTAAGTACACTTACCTATTGGCTCCTTTCCCTTTTCTAGTTATGTTCTTAGAACTTAGAGAATCATGTTTATCAGAATTATTTGTAAGGTAAAAGCAAACAGGCTGGAAGTGAGGATCTTAATGACCTCTACCTTCTATTCTCTGAGCATTTTTGACTTAAACTTTTTGTCCTCCTTTGTGTACTATAGAGTTGAAATTTTCAGAAATTAGAACTTGAGATAAATTAAATGTTACCTTGGATATATTTTGCTTCTAAAACTCAGTTTGCAATAATTTAATTTTTTCTGCAGCGATTTTGATATCATTCGACAAATGGTGAATGCTATGTGCTTGACTCTGTCCAGGACCTCAGGATCTCTCTGTGTTTCAGGATTATCCCTAGGACCAACAGTATTGATTGTACTATCTTGGTAGCAAACAGAAGATCTCATAATTTTAGTTGAGAGAGTATCAAATAAAAGACAGTTTATTGTTTTGTGCATTTTTAGGTAAGTGTGCTGAATGTCTGAAAAGACACTTAGTAAACTGCTGACTTGTTATCTTTTTGGCACTTAGGGAGTGAGATGGAGTTCAGATTTATTATCTCTGACAGTTCTTGACTGAGAGCCTTCTGCTGGGTGGGGATGGGTGTGTTGTGAGAAGACACTGGCCCCAGGGAAGGCTCAAAACACTTTAGCATGGAAAAAAACATAAAAAGAGGCCTTCCCTTTGAGGAAAACGAAGAGAGAGATTCTTACATTCCTTGTACATTTATGCCCCAAGTGACAAGCTTCTATGCCTTTTAGTTACAAACCATGGGTGCAGGTGAAACACACTTCGATGGTATCTATGTGGGACTCAGCACATGGTAGGTTCTCAGTAGATATTGGTTAAAGGAATAAGTGAGGTAGAGATTGGAATCCAAACCAAACAAAATTGGGATCATTGAAATTGAGGGTGAACTTTGATGATTCTTCTTCCTTTTCCTTTATGAACTAAAATACCTTCAACTATAGCTTGCAATTTTCCTTATTCCAACAATGGGCAGCATAGAATCATTTTCTTGAGGAAAACTGAATTGAAAGGCTTCTTAATAATCAAGGCACAGTAGTAAAAATGTTAGGACATTTTTAGCAGAAGAACAGAATTCATGTAAGGTAGGATTCTGATGAACTGACATTAAACGTGTTGGGCATATGCACATGGCTTGAGGAGGTCTATTTTTGCACCAAAACACAGGGGCTAAGATGCATTTGGGATGCTGGCAACCTCAACAGGAGTGCTGTGGAGCATAGCAGCTGGAAACTCCAGAAGCCCATGGGAGTTAAAAATCTTAGCTGAAATACCCAGGGCCATAGCTGTGTGTGTGTGTGTGTGTGTGTGTGTGTGTGTGTGTGTGTGTACATATACATAATATGTATTAACATGGTTAAGGGAATAAGGTGCCCTTGAACTGGGAAGGGACTATGAAACCGTGACGATTTCCTTCTTTGGGGAATTGGTAGGAGGACTGGAAATGGTAGGAGGATGGAAATATTGCCATTTAGTGCAAGCAAAGAACAACAAAACAAAACCCCAAAAGCAATCATTTTTTAAACCAAAATGAAACAAAAATTCCCCAAGGACCAGAAACATATATCAACCCCAAAATAGCTCATATTACCACAATAACCAGTTCAAAGCAGGACCCTGGAGTGGGAATCCAGAGTTCACTAAAAAACTGTGAGGCAAAGTGATCCTTAGTGCTTTTTTTTTTTTTTTTCTTTCTTTTTTTTTGCAATATATAGAAAGCAAGTCTTGAAGACCATTCTCTCCCAAATGTCCACTCTGCTGGCACTGAAGTAAGCATTCAATAACTGTTCACCATTAAGTAAATTACTGAGCACCTTCAGAGTACCAGACACTTCCTTTGTGTTACCTTATTTGACTGCCATGACAATCCTAAGGGGCAGAGAGAAAAAAGACTCAGTGAGATTCTGTCTTGTCAAGGGTGGCTGCATTGTTAGGCGATGGAAGTAGGACTCAGTTCCAGAACTTCTTATATTAAATTCAGTGTTTTTTATTCACAATAGGGAGTAGTGACTTCCCATAGATAATGCATAGTATTTTCTTTTTTCTTCATGTGTGGCATGTCTTTGGACATTAAATATAAAGGGGGTTTTAAAATGTCATTAAAATAATTGACAGTTTAAGTGAATCCTTTGAAATCATACATGGTATGGAAGACAATCTCCAAAACCATTTCTGTAGGCTCAATCCTTGATGCATGTTTACTGTTCTATTATTGAGGGAAGTTTGTATTCTCCTCTTTTATGAAATTTAATCAGCATATAGTTTTTTTTTTAAATTTAATACATGAATTGTACAGCTTAATTTAATTCACTGTAGTATTTTCCGTCACTCATACAGTGTGCATTGATCACACCCATGCACCCTTCTTTGTCCCTTGCCCTCCCTTTGCCTCCGGCACCCTTCCTAGTTCCAATAATCACTATTCTACTTTCAGGTCTTCTTATTTATTTATTTTCAGTTTCCACATGTGGTACTTGTTTTATGTTTCTGTCTTGTTTTGCTTAATCTGATGTCCTCCACTTGCAAATGACATGATTTTATTCTTCTTTATGGCTAAATTATCCTCTACTGTGTATGTACACTATGTCTTCTCTAATTCCATACCTTAGCATTGTGAATCTTGCCACGATATACATGGGTTTGCAAGTATCTTTTTGGTATGTTGCCTCCACCAAAACTAGTAGAACTGACAAATGAATCCAGTAAAGGGTAGGATACAAAATAAACACACAAAACCCAGTAGCTTTTCTACACATCAATAACAAATTTGCTGACAAAGAAATCCTGAAATCAGTCCCATTTGGAATAGTCACACATTAAATAATAAATACATAAAATAATTTAGGAATAAAAGTAAGCAAGCAATTAAAAGACCTCTACAATGACAATCACAAAATACTGGTGAAAGAAGTTGAAGACACTAAAAGATGGAAAGACCTCCTATGTTCATGGATTGGAAAAATTAATATGGTTTAAATATCCATACTCAAAGTGATCTATGCTTCTTGAAAAGCACTTTCTTCATCATGGAATCTGGTTCCCTAAGTAGTTCTGGTTTCCTAAGTAGTTTGCAGTTTCCATTTTATGCTACTGAAGTGCTCTGAACCATTCCTGGATATAATAATGTTAAAGATCAGCCTGGATTTGTACAAAGAAGGGGACTTCAGGAATAGGATGACATAGGTTCATATTCCAGCTGCAATGCTCTCACAATGATGCTGAGGAATTTACTTAATATTTTTAAGCATTTAAAATACTTATTGTAAACTGTAAGTTGCTCTACAAAAGTAAATTGCTATCATCATCATCACTATTTATAGATTATTTTCATGTTTGAAAGTTCCCACATTAAGATCCTTGCTAGCCCTCTTTTGCTGATATGGTGACAGTGAATTCTCTTTCATGAATGCAAGATACCAGACATCTCCAGTGCACTTTCTCTGAGGAAAAAGAGTCAGGGAATCTTTCTTTAGCCACTGGCTCGTGTCTGTAGATGGGAATTTTATTTATATGTATTTGAATGTGATTTAAACACATGATGATTCTTTTATAGCTAAATATAAAAAATTTACAAGTTAAATGTTATTGATATCTTTACCATTGACTCTAAAGCTTGCTTATGCTACAATTTGTAAACATTTTATGAGGCAGGGGAAAAATACACACCCATAATTATTTCTTGATGTCGTCTGGCTCATGATAGCAGGATAAATTATATTGTTACTTCAGAAGAAGTTTTCATTGGAGGTTTTTTTCCAGTCATTCCAAATAAACTTAGCTCTCAATAGAAAAGAGACAGCTGATTGCCTGGCTTTTCAAGTGGCTCTTTTGCCCTTGTCCTGCTCTTTGCTGAGTCAGAAGGAAGGCATGTGGTGTTGTTGACCTCTGAAATCATTAAACATCTCTGTAAACTATTGCTGCTAGAGACTCACTCGGGTTTATTTTCTGAAGGCTTATTAATAAGTTAGAACTTAATCTGCAGCCAGGCTGTTTGATCACTGTGCCCTTGGCTTTGCCAGGCACAGGATTTTATTGCATGGTTGGTCTGCAGGCATTATGATTCCTGAAGGGCCATCCATAAGCCAGCAAGTGCCAGGGGCACTTCATTGTCAAATTCCAAAGACACGCTACCTCCCCTGACCTGCTGGTGAAGTGGTAGCTTTTTACAGTGCCTCAGGTTGTCCACTATGGAATGCAGAAGGAGAGACGAAAAAGTTCTGGGAAAATCTATGGTAAAGAGTTGTTTTCCCTCAGAAACTAGTGTGGTTTCAGGAGGAAGAAGCAATAATCTGCTAACTGTACTTGTTTCAGATACCCAGGGACAGTCTTCCTCTGTAGAAACGGTCAAATGAAGAAAGTAACTGTATGGGTATTTTTTTGGGGGGGAGTGGGTAGACTGAGGATTGAACCTAGCAGCACTTCACCAATGAGCTACATCCCAGAGCTTTTTAATTTTTATTTTAAGACAGGGTCTCACTAAGTTGCTGAATGGCTCACTAAATTGCTGAGGTTGCCCTAGAACTCCTAATCCTCCTGCTTTAGCCTCCTGAGTTGCTGGGATTACAGGCATGTACCACTGTGCCCTGCTTCAGTGCATATTTAAACCATACTTTTCCCCCAATGGGAAAAAAGAAGAGATGACAACAAATGATGGAACTCTCTCATTCAGAAGTTCAGTTCAAATTATTGCACATCATTTGGTTTACATGGTGATAAAGGGTCCAAGGAACATTATGGTGCAATTCTGAGGGATTTAGAACCACTAAATTTAAGGAAAAAAAATAAGGCAAACACCATACGTACAATGTTATTAAAGTTATAGGTGTAGGGAAGTGGAATTCTTTAAGACATATAACAGTTAAGAAGCACACCCAGGAGTCAAGCAACATACTGAACACATTTAACAAACACTACTGTGGTCATAGCATTCACTGGAGATACAAAAAAGTACTTCTTATTCAGTAGTTTATATTCTCACTGAGGAACTTAAGCTATAGCACATGTAAAGTTAAACATTCTGTATTATCCAATACAGTATCCACTAGCCACATGTAGCTATGTAATTTTAAATTTAAAGAGATTAGAATGCAATTTTAAAATTCGGCACCTAAGTTACACTAGCCACATTTCAAGTGTTCAGTAGCCATATGTGGCTGGCAGCCACCATATTGGACTCTCTCATTGCAGAGAGTTCTAATGGGCCATGACCATGGTCAGGCATGTTACTGACAAGAGTAACTTGTCAGTCATGAACAGGAAAGGATCAGTACAGGCTGTAATATTTAGGAAGGTTTAAAATAACCTTGAAATTATGGTTATTTTGACACGTGAAAAGGAGAATGGGAAAAAAGGAATGTCTGGAAGAAAGTCTACCTGACTTAGATCAAATTTCTGTTATAAACTTGAGGGGAATGAGGATGGAATGAGAGATTGTGATAAGTTGAGGGACTTGAATGTCAAGCTGAGGCATTTGTTCTACATTTCATAATGTTATTTAATATGTGTACATGTGCATTTGTATACATGTGCATACACATTTGTATATATGTATATATCCCAGTTTTTTTGTAGCACTGGGGATCAAATTCAGAGCCTTGTAAGTGCTAGGTAAGTGCTCTAACACTGAGCTACCTCCCCAATCCTTTTTATTTTACTTTTGAGATGGGGTCTCATTAGATTGCTGTCTTCAAACTTGCGATCCTCTGCCTCCTGGGAGCTGGGATTGCAGGTGTGTTCCACCATACCTCATTGGCAATGAATATTTTTGACCAGGATACTCATAATCCTAGAACAACGGCACCACCCAGAAAATAATTTTCCTTTGTACAATTTGATAAATAGGAGTCCAATATTTAATATCTGCATGCCAATAAAGACTTCATTTTGTGCTCCAAGGTTAGCTTCAAAATTGAGTCAAAGCCTCGTGACACTATATGTGTGTGTGTATCTGTGTATGTATGTGCAAACACACACAGAGAGAGGAAAAATGCACATTCATATTACATACTGGGAAGGAGAGATATGGAGACTCCATTCTTGATCCTCTCAGAAAAATTACAGGAACGTCAGGGGAGCAGTTGTGGTCATTTCATGAGGCCCAGAGAGTCAGAGTGCTACCAATTTTATTCAGTACTTTCATTCTTTCTAACTTTACAGAATGTGAAGCAACTCACTTTGTCTGGAAATACTCTGATTATATCAAGGCTCCAAGAATGGATTGAGACTAAATTGTGCCTTTTAGAGGACACTCTGTGAGGACAGAGAAGCATGTTTAAAGGCTTCTAATTCGCTACCCATCCACTTTATTCTCCCTTCCTGCTTTTCTCTTCTCTCCTTTCTACATGTATTAAGTTTCCATCATGTGCCAAGCATCGAGGGTTCTGAGAAAATCATCACTCTTTCACAAGGAGCTAGATAAACACATAGGGATAGATACATAAATCAGGTCAATGCTATTATAGAGTGGAGATGATCGTGACAAGACTGTGCACAGAGACTTAGGAGCATGAAGGAGGGGCACAGGGCAGCTTGGGCAGGAGAAGACAGTGAACCTGAATCTTAGGACAGGAGTACAGTTTATTCCAACAGTTTAAGTGGGGGGAATGTTACATTCAGAGAAGGAAGATCAAATGCAAAAGCAAAGGAAAGTAAGGCAGAATATGACCAAAGGAGAACCAGGTTTCCTTTTTCTGTCTTTGGCTCATCGCAAAGAGAGGGCTGTGGTATACTTATTTCCATATATACTTTAACTTCAGGTTAAACAGCCAGGGTAGACAACAGAGTTGTCTTGAGTCTCATCATCAGACTTCAGGTTATAGTAAAAGCAACTCCAAAGGGAATAATCTGGGGAGCTAGATTCAAGTTTTCTTAATGTGTTGAAGTGCCTTTTTCTAGTCTGCTTCATGTATTATCATGGAACTTTCTAATTCACTAAAAACGACATGCTAGACTGTCACTCTCCTTACCAGATTGATGCCAAACAACTTGCAATCACTTGAGGACTTCATGGAGAAAACTTAGCCCTTCAGAATTACCCATGGGACAAATGATGTGTGTTTTTTTTTTTTTTCTTTTTTTTAATTATAAAATTCTTACTTTTTTGGCTCTGGAATGACAACAAAATTTTAGAAATAAAAATACACAAAGGAAAAAGAAATTAAAATCACAGTATTAAGCAAGAAACAGAGCCAGTCAGCAGTGTCTAGGAACAGAGCCACTGGAATTCTGTCACTTTATGAGTCAGAGGCACTGCCACGGGAGTTGATGTTTTTTTCTTCCTTTTATAATAGGACCAGACATGAGAGGCAGCATTGAGATGCAGGAAGATGATGGGCTTTGGACTGAGACTTGGATGGACATACTGGCTCTGCTGCTTCCTAGCTGTGTGTCTGCTCGACAGAGTGGAGGCTCAATTTCCTCATGGTTAAGATTTTTTTTTTTTTTTTTGGTTGATATGAAGAATAGGGAAAATGGGACAAGTACAATCAAGTACAATGTCTGGTTTTGTTAGACAATTAATATTTTCTATTATTCTAACTATTATTAATGATGAGTTTGAGTTTTTCTCTCTTGGATGACTATGGGATTCTTATTTTCTTAGAGTAACTTGACTCTTGTCACTTTTCAAGTATGGACCTCTAAGCGCTTGTGAAAGAGAAAGAGAATTCCCAAAGTAAGACCTAAGAGAAATAGGGAAACTTAAGGGGTGGAAGTCCTGAGTGTCATAGATAAATAATCTCAGATGGAGTAAATTATAATAGACTATCAGTAAGTGTTTTCCTATTATTGACATTAGGCCCCCTAATGATAGCAAGAAGGCAAGTGTTCAAAGAAGATATCTGGCTTACGATATCAGCTAATTAATGACAAGTAAAGTCAAAACAAAATTGTCAGCTCGGAAATTGATGAGCCAGTTCACAGAATTATCTAAGCTCCTTGTTTATTGAATTTATTGCTCATTGTTGGCCAATTCTCTATAACAAAATATTCAGAGAATGAGAAAGAAGAGAGAAGGAAGAAACAATTTTAATCTGTCCGAGGACATGAAGAGTTTTTTTTTTTCTTTTTAGAAATGAAGGTTGAAGAGGAGAAAGTTTAATAATATTGACATTTCCACCATTATTATTGTTACTATGATAAAGAATTGAGTCCTTGAACAAAGTATGTCCATTTGTTCTTTTTGTTCCTTTTCCACACAGGTTTAGAAATGTATCACACTGGGATTGTTTCTTAATTTATGGTTTATCAAAACACGTAACCTATATTGATGCTCAATATGTATTACATAATAAATAGCAACACTGAAAATACCATGTTACAGAAGATCTTGAAATAATGAAGTAGGAAGTGACTTCCAAAGTGTTTGCAAGCTGTTCCATAAAATACCAATACCAAGACATACTCTTAGGTAGGGGAGAGCTGCCACCAAATATTAATATAAACACCTATACCAGGTAGTAGTGCTTTGAAAAGAACTTTAGAAAATGTTGAAAAGGGGATGAAGAGATTTTATACAATATAACAATTATTATTAAAATATCATATTTCCATACTTGAAGTTGAATTTTAGTTTACAAATCCTTTTTGTGCGTGTGAGGGAGAAATTCCCCTTTAACTGGTGTCAAAATATGGATTGCTAAACGTAGGCCTTTTGAGGCTTTTTAAGCCGTAATTTAATTATTGTTTCTTTCCCCCTTTCCACTTGCCCTTGACCTTGTCTGGTCTTTTGAGACATGTGGGATTATCCTCTGTATTCTAAGAAACAAGAATGCTCTTGCTACATCTTGGAAGGATACGTGCCTATTTGAAACTTTATCCCATTTTGACTGGTTCCTCATAAATACCACAAGCCATTCCCAGGTGTTTTGAGTATAATCCATTTACCATACTAAATAAATAGCCATGATGAAGAGGCCTCATTCTATAAAACACTGGGCAAGACTCCATGAGTGTCTAACTGATAAAGAGAGTGGTTATTTGAGAATTGTTCTTTCTAAGGTACATATATTTATCTACATATATATATATATATATACATATATATATATCTATATTTATACACACACACACACACACTCACACACACACACACACACACACACACACACACACACACACACACACACAGATTAGTGATTTGTCCCAGACCCCAGAGAGAGAGTCAAGGTGTTTTTGAGATTAAAATGCTGAAGAATTTTTTGGAATGGAGGATTCCTGAGCCACATGCATACCATCTCCATAGCTTCATCTCCATTGACATCAGAAATAGCCTTAGAGAGAGGATTACTCTGTTTTGCTGCGAATGTCATAATTTTTTTTTTTTTTGTTACAAAGAAAGCAGTCCTTCTCTGGTGTGCCAAAGATTTATTTTTATGGTTCTAATTGATCTCTATCCCCCAAAGGGTTCTGAATTATGCAAGTGTCTCAAGTCTTAACAAGTCATCCCCACACAGCTGTGCAATGGAAATGTTCAACAGAAAGGTATTCACTTCAGTCTAGGCAAGGCCCTGGCTGCTCCCTAGAGATCCACATCCAGGGAAGCAGGTTCTGGGTCGTGTTGGTGGGAGAAGCTTGTCTGACCCATTTCTGTCTTCTCTCTAGCTCCTTCCTCTTGTCCTGCTGACAAGGGAAGGTCTAGTTATGGCAGATCTTTCGTCCTCTTTGTGCTTGTCTCTCATTGACCTCCAGCTGCCAGAGTTTGTTTATTACTGAATTGAGCATTTAGATTCAGTCTTGGCTGGTGGTAGCCTTGGAAAGAATATTTTCTAAGATTGCTTTGGTTTTCTTTCAAATAAACTTCTGCAAGCCTGGACATTTCTGGCATTGCTGAAATGTGGGTGATTTATTCCTAGAGGCTTAAATTAGGCATTTTTTGAAAATAAAAACTAACAATTTTAGGAACTCTCTAGCCACTGATTGTAATAGACACCTTACTCTGCTTTTTATCGGAAAAATTCAAATCTGAAGGTACCCCCTGGCAACAGGTTCCTATCTGAAAGGCTCAGCCCCCTGGCTCCCTCTACTGGTGAACAACCTCTCTTCCACTCATGTGGGCAGTTAAGGATTGGAATAAACTGGGAGCTGGAAGGGAGACGACATGTCATTTTAAAACTAGGAATTGTGGATCCAATAGCATATTTTGCTACAGATTCCTTTTCTTCCCTCATTCTTCCAACCTCAACAATCTTGGCTACCTAAGTCACAAATTCTTAGCTCCACCTAGTGTCTCCCTCCATGTACTTCTTGGCCTTATCTTATATCCGCCTTTAATAAGAGACCGCTTGTTTGGATGGATTGCATTGATGAATGTTATGACTCCGCCTTGTTCAGACTGGGCAATCACTAAGTAGAAATTTTTCAATAAATATAATAATGTACAGTTTTCACTTTGAATTTATGAACCAAGTTTAGACTTAGCTTTACCATGTAAATGGTATGACAGTTGGAAGCAACATTAAATGGGATGATTGCTGGCAAAATGTGTCCCAGTTTCTCCACATGCTCTCAGGCACCTTTTATGATGTGAAGTCTTCCCACTAAGCTGAAGGTAGCTGGTGATTTAACCCTTCCACTGCCTGGTAGTGAAAGTTCTATATAAAACTGCTTTACTTGCCTTAGTATATGGAGGCCAAATTTCTAGAAAAACAGCAGTTTTATCTAGTAACAGAAAGGACTGGAGATGCTCCTCAACAGACTGGATACATGAAATTGCCTGGAGAAGCCAACAGCTCACACCCACACCCAGATCTATTCAGTTAGTTGGAAAAGTAGCACATAGAGTGATTAATTGCTTTGGTCTCAGCACATCAAATGAGCCAATGCCTCAATATTCTGTGATGTAAACACATCAATGGAGAGTTCAATAGAGGCAGCCTTCAAGAAAGACTTAGGAGGATGTTTTCACAATGATGCTTAAACTTAGTCATAGATTATGTACATTTTAACATACAATGAATCAATTTCAAAAATCAAAATACTATTTCAAAGATATGCAAACAACTGTCAGACATGCTTTAGAGGAAAGTGGAGAAGCATCTGGGGTAACATCTGTCCACTTATTCAGGGTAAAATGCTTCCAGAAATGATACAAGAATATTTTTTTCTACCTTCATTAATTTCTATAGTAGAGGGATTTTCTGTGTTATCAATAATTGTGTTGTTATCTCAGCAGAGAATATTTTGATGTCTTGACATCCATAGTTATTATGTTGGTCAGAGACAAGTCTAAAATGAGGTCAAATGAGGCTCTTTTTCCAGTTGAAGTCCAGTGAAGGGTAAAGAAGAGTTTGAATAGATTGAATAGAAAGATAAATAGATTTGAATAGTTTGAATAGAAAGCTTATACATTTTTTACCAGTGTGATCCCATCTTTTAATGGTGCCGGGCTTAAAGAATACTGACCCAGATAGGCATTCATTTCCAAAATGGAGGGTCTGGCTTCAGACAATCATCAAAACCCCTTCTCCAGCACCTGGAATTTCTCTGGAGTCTTTCCTTTGTTTCAGAGGTGTGAACTCTCATGGCTGCACCTTCCTATCTTTGTACTGGTGGATCCTGATCATCCCTCCTTGCCCCCAATCAGCATGCTCCTCATATTTTGTCTGACTGTCTATCACATGTATTTAGCTCTTTCTCTCCTTAAAGACTTGGGAAGGTACAAGGTGATTAAACTGGCAACGCATTGTCTGTTGGGTGGAAGAGGAGGAAGATTATATTATGTCATCAAACATTAATATGTTAACATTAATGTTCTGTCACATAAATATTAGAGTGAGATCTTACTCTGAAATCATATTCAGAAAATAATATAACTTGTAGAACTCAGGTAAAAGTAGAACAGCTGTTTTTTTAAATTAAAAAAAATTTCATAATTTCTTCCACCAAACACAGATTTACCCAGCAGCTACTAGGTGCCAGTTTCTGGAATAGGGAAATACATACGATGAAGGTGTTGATCGGTGACTTCACTCCTCACAGGTGTTTGTATCAGTGTTTCCTAGACATTCCGGGTCAGAGGTATAACTGTAGTCTACACCCCTACAGCGGTGGTTTCTGAGAACCCTATCCATTGAGTTTTTACAGGATGCTCAGCATGGTCAGAGACACCTTAGATTCACATTGTGTGGGGAGACCCATCAAAGTTACTCAAGACGGAGCATTGACTACAGAGTTCTGCTACTTGACCTTGGTTCTGCTACACTCATCTGAGTGACCTTGGGAAAGACTTCAACCTTTCTGACTTTTCTCATCTGTAAAATGAACTTTTAGTTAAAATTAGCTCCAAAGTTCCTTCCAGCATTTATATTTTGGATTCTCTAAGTTCTTTTAATCTTCAAGAAGTTAGAATAGAGACTGAAATTTTTTTTTAAGTACTTCTATAGAAATCTCATCTCAGGGAATTTACTGAAGGCAAGGAGCAATTCTAAATGATCTTTTTTCTAGGACTATGAATTAAGGTTTAGAAAAAAATGTGAAAATTTTTTATTTGATGGAGTGAAAATTTATATCCTATTTAAGAGAAGTCTGTGGAGACTTTGGGTAATGAGAAAAGCCACAGGTATGAGTGGTACTCCAAAAACTTGATCTATAAGAATTGAAGAGATTTCTTCTACTGAAAAAACAGAGGCTGTGGTGCAAAGGCACTGTGACTGTGTCTGCACGTTCTGAGAAGGTTTTGCTGAAGGAGAGAAGGGCCAGTTTTTGTTTTCCAGGAAGGGAAAAGGAAGTGAGTCCCAAATAAAGGACACTGAGGGTGAATCATCAGGCATCTTTTAATACATCACATAATCAGCTTCAATTGCCACTTTAGCTCCTATGGGACATTGAGAAATCAGAATTCATTATTTTAGGTGATGATGATTAGTTTTGGAGAATGATTTTGTTTAATTTACTTCAGTTTCATCTAATGTGATATCACTGCCTTGGTGGATCTATTTACGCAGGGCTTCCAGGTTGTGAATATTTCCACCTTGTGTGATTCCCTTTAACTTCATTCCTGCAAATCTACTTGTTTGAGGAAAGAGGACAAAGAACCTCCTTCCTCAAACAGCAAATAATTACCGATCATCTTTGACTAGCCTGTTGGTGCTGAAATGTGGTTAACTCTCTCTCAATCTTCATGCTTCCTCAGTTCTCTAGAAAAGGGGAGTTAGCAAAGCTATAATTTAGTTCTATGGGGTGTGAACAGCTGTTAATGACTGCCAGGCCATTGAGAGATCTTTCTCATTATATTTTTTAGCATTTGGTAACAAAAGCTCCTTTCTCTCTCTCTGTCTCTCTGTCTCTCTCTCTCTCTCTCTCTCTCTCTCTCCCTTCTCCCTCCTTTCTCCCCACCCCCTCTTTTCTAGATGCATTAGGTAGTGAGAGATCTTTTTCACACAATGCTAAAGACAAAGCTTCTCTAGATTCCACAAGACTTTCTTTGTCCCCTTAACCTCTTCATCTCCTCTTCTTTTGTTCTTAGTAGTTAGAACAGTGCACTTCTCTCTCACAAGACTGCTCTCCCAAGCCTCAAGATCAGTTGCCTTCCTTAAATTATGCACATACATATTTATGGGGGGATGGCTGAAGAGAAGGAAGATGACATGTGCAGAAAGACCTGTTTCTCAGTGGTTACTTGGAGTAGCAGGGATTGGGAATTACGTTTATGTCTTAATCACTCTGCAGTCACCAATACCAGGGTGGGTGACACTGGAGAAGGAGTAAATTGCTGCTTCTAACCTGCAAATAAATAATCACCCAACACTGTACCTTCCCGAAGAGTTAGACTGGTTTTGCTGATGTGACCTACCCATTATCTAAAAATACATTTGAAGGCTTTATGCTTATAATTTAGCTTTTAAAATTATAACTGGGAGATTCCTGTGGATTTTAATGTAGGACAGACCTGAATCATTTTTTGTCTCTAGGACTAAGTTGTTCTCTTCTGTCAGAGAAGGAGGACTAAGGAGAAGAACAAGTTAAGAGATGGATCTTAACTTGTCAGTGGCAAAACTCTCCTTGAGAGAAACAAACAATCAAGAGCAGACATGGATTTTGCTCTTCTTCATCCCCTCAGATCCTACATAAATGACAGCAGCAAGGGTTGTGTTTCTAACAGAGATCCTGATTGTTTTTCTGTGATTTCCCCAGCTTCACTCTTAATTCCTTATTCATTCCCATCCTCCTGTCTTTGATTTCTTTCTTTCTTTCTTTTTTTGCAAAGGTAATAAAGGAGCATATGCTTTTTGATCATGGAGAAGACACATTTTGTAATTTTAACAATAGTAGAATATCTAAAGTGTTTGTTTCTCTAAGTATGGTAGGCCCTGAAAGTCAGCAAAGCACCTTCTTGTGTCTCTCCTGAAAGGGGTAGCCGCTTATCTTCTCTTTTTTGAGAAATGTTAAGAAATCAATCAAAGCCTGTTGCAATAATGTTGATATAGCCAAGAATCTGACTCAGGGGCAGCTTAGAAAGGAAAAAAAAAAAAAAAAAAAACAAAAAAAAAAAAACAAAAAAAAACGAAACACAAAACAGGAGACTCATATTACTACATCCTGGGCAGAAGGGGCAATGCTGGGGTAACTGTTTGAAACCTCATCACTGAGTTTTCTAAAAACTTAAGAAGGGAAGTGCCAATTTGCTTAATGTGTGCCCTGTGGAAGGAATCAGTTTGACTGGTAAAGGCCCCTGGGAGGGTTAGATCACCAACAATCTAAGATGATCTCACCCAGTTAGTTATTTAGGGGGTTGAACCTGATGGCACATAGGAAAGGCAGTTACTGTTAAATGGTTCATAGCTGGTCCAGTGGACTAACTGCCAGGCAAAGCAGAAGCAAACCCCCAGAGAACGCTTTTCATCCCCAAATTTAGGAATAACAGGGAGCTCTTTCACACGGGGAACATTCCCCGCTACCCTGGAAAAGATAACTGCACAAGGAATCTAGTGACTGACATGGTGTGTGTTCATCCTTGTGATGATGGGCAAGAGTCAGGCGCTACCATAAAGGAAGAACTTGGACGTACCACACACTTGGTTTGGCCTTGTCTCATACCTGTGCTCTTGTCATGGTTGATTAGCCAGTTACATCAGATATGAAGCAAGCCATCTGCACTGTGGCTTGAGATAAAAGGTAGGTCACATATTATCTTGGCCAATAGCAATCTTATGTTATTTTCTTAAAGGAAACCGCATTCCCTTGAAATAATTTTTTCCAATGAAAAAAAATTTAACATGACAGAAAGGTTTACATATAACTCTTTCATTTGAGTAGTAGTATTAAATCCCTTCATTCTATCTGAAATAGAATTTTAAATTATCTCTGTTATTTCTTTTGCGGTTGAAAGGTCCTAAGTCAAATGTCTAACAATGATTCTAGTTTCTTTAACAGGGGAGAATTTTGTACAGCTTTGGTTAGTTTTATCTTTTCCTGTGAAACAATATAAACCAACAACCAAAAAAGAAAAGGGAATGGGTTTCTCTTACTTTAAGAACCTTAAGGGCCAAAATAGTGGTTTGGTTTCCTGACTGGCAGCTTTAGTTTGCCTTCTCTAAGCGGTCTTGTGCAATTCCCCAGAGGAAACATTTGAAGAGGGTTTTTCTCCCACATGAGAGAGTTTCATCCCACACAACCCACAGATTTTGATGGCAAACTGAATGGACCAAAAGTCTTGCTTTTATAGAAGTAGCAGCAGACTGTGGTTTGCTCTCACAGGTGCACAACACTCTTTCCACCTCAGGGAGAATAGATTGGTTTTTTTCCCAGAGGGTAGCTTAAACACAGCATAGTTGTGTGAGAATCAGTGGCCAATCAGGTAGGTTTTGTTATATGAAGGAAGAGGGGGTGGTGAGGAGGATTAAAACTTTCAAATCCCCTCTAGCTGATCTTTCTTTATAGAAGTTTGGTGTACACAGAAGTATTGTATAATCTGGCCTGTATTTTTCTCTTACTGTGAAACATATTGAAATGCTTTATGTTTAGGTGTGTGTATAGAAATTCATGAAGTTCTTTTATGTACTCTTGTCGTCCCAACACAATTCTTTTTAGGACGTGGTGAAAAGATAGCTTTGTGAGAGCTCATCCTGCCCCAGCTTGTAAATTTGGATTTGTTCTTTCCTATCTACCAGCCACCTGATTACTGTCCCTGTGCAAAGGGCACCCGTTCACATCACTTTTTCCAAGCACTTAAACCTGGAAAGATATTTTTTTAAAAGGACTCACAGAAGCTGTCTTGGGGGGTTTGGAAAACATGGCAAAATTGTTAGCAGACCTTTTGACTGTGCTATTTTTAGGAAGCTAATTGTCTTCTTTTAAAGTACATTTTTGACAATGGGACAATGTTTTCCTTGCCCCTGCTGATATGTGAAATATTTACAATGAAAAACGTCAGCATTAACACCGAAACAGATACATTTTAACCTTGGCAACAGTTAGCAAGAAGAGGAAAAGGGATTTAAAAAGAGAAAAGGGTTTTGTAATATTTATGCTGCTGTTTCTACCGAAAAGGAGTTTTATTTTACTGTTCAAACAGAAGTTTGTTTTCAAACCAGTTGCTGTAACTAGCAACTGATGGGGCATCCATAAGAATTAACTCTAGCCAAACGGTGAGCGCATTGCCCAGACCTGACTATTTCCCCCGCAGCAACCCCTAATAGGTCAGCTGCCTGCAGAAGTGTCTTACCTTGAGCACGTAAGATCAGGGAGACAGGCTCGCGGGCTCCCACGGAGAGGACCAGGGAAGTGCTCTGATCCGCTGCTGGTAACATGCACTTGGCTTTTATGGGCAGGTGGGAGGAGCTGCTCCTCATAGTAGGTGGGCAGGGAAGGAGCAGCGGCGGGCGGGCAGCCCCGGGAGGAGCTGGACACTTCTCTGGGGAGGGGCGGAGAGGGCGGAGAGGGCAGAGCCGATTGCCTGCAAGAGGGAGGAGAGACAGGGATGGGTGGGGGGAGGAGGAAGGAGTGGAAACCGGCAAGAGAGAGAGGGAGAGAAAGACAGAAAGAGATCTAGACCACAAATGGGGAAAAGTCGGGGAGGAAATGAATGGGGGCCGGGTGGGGGACAGCAGGGAGGGAGGGAGAGAAACACAGAGAGACTGAGAAGCAAGATCTGGAAGAAATTGGGAATGGGATTATTTTTCGGCTTTGATTGACATTTGGTGGGGGGAGTTGTGGTGTGACAGTTAATATTAAAGGTGTTTTCTGTGAATTTGAAAAGCTAAATAACGGTTCGGGCAAACGGAAGGGTTCATAAGCGAGGCAAAGGAGGGGGAGGCTGGGCGTCCGAGTGGGTGGACCCAGACCCGGACCTGGAGCGCGAGGGCACCCACACACACACCGCCGCGAGCCGGTAAAGCCCCTGCTGCATCCGAAGCCACGGTGCTACCGGCCGCCAGCAAGACCCAGCCCATTCCTCATCAGTCCAGCCAACGCTGATTTGACAGGAAAGTGCTCCTTGCTCCTGCAGTGTTCAGCCCCCAAGTCTCCTCTTGACACTTGAGCAGCATAAAGGTGTATCAATGGAGACTTGCTTGTGGAGAGGAACCAGCCCGTTCCTCCAACGTCTGCTTATGTAACATAGGATTTCAGGGCTCTCTGCCCTCTGGTTATTTTCGGTATTTAAAAAACTCTCCTTCCCAATGATTGGAAAACATCGTGGTGTCACAGCCCTTTCTCCGTATGTCTTAAACATTCAGGGAGGATTCAACCAACAAGGGCCCAAGGATCAGGCTGAAATTATTAAGAAATGCACTCAGAGAAAGAAAAACAAGCTTCTTTCGCTGCTGAGTGGTGACTCACTTCCTAGCCCAAGCCTGATTTTTGCCACCGAAGGAATCAAAGCATTTTAAGGGAGCAAACTTGAGACTCAGGGGTGGGGGTATTGAGAGGGAAAGGGAGAAGCAGGGGGAAGGATGGGTAGGCCGGTAGAATAAGGCATGACTTTTACTGAATATATATGTATGCACATATACTTGGTCAGTCAGTGCTCACTACAACTGGGGGAGTTAGTTATGATCCATATTATGGAGATTTTTTTTAAATGAAAGGGATCTTAAAGAGGTTAAGCAACTAGCTCAAGCTAACAAGAGGTAGAACCACACAGCTAGTGAGCTTGAAAACCTTCTGCACTTTTCAGTGCACAAGAGTGCTATATAGAACACCTAGTGTGATTTCCAGTTAGGTGTGGATGTCTTTGGGTGGCACCAGGCACCAGGAAAAGGAAAACTAATGATTAGAGGGCAGGGTTTCTCAAACTCTGTAGTGCTCACATTTTGGACCTCTTCTGTGCATTCTAGAATGTTGAGCAGCATCCCTGGCCTCTCATCATCAGATGCCACTACTGCTACTCACCCTGTAGCTTTCCACTAGGTGTGAAAATAAAAAATCTCTTCATTAAGTTAAATGACTCAGAGGGGGCAATTTACTCTCCTCTCCAAGAGCCATTGGTCTAGAAAATGTCCACAGCTATAAAAAAGATTTTAAAAGAATCTATTAAGAAATTACCCAGTGGTGCCATTCAAATAATAATCATACTTGCCCCCATAGGTGCTAAGTTTACACTGGACTTCGTTTTTTATAGACTTATTCTCATCTGTCTCTCAAGTCCCAAACCAATCCATTCCTTTGTAACAAAGCTCATTCTCAACTGAGTACACCTGGTAGTCAACAAAGTAAAATCCCATGTGCTGAGGATATAGTGAAAGATGAATGATACATGGAATAAAAACTTGAAGATTTTCTCATAAACAGAAATTAAAGCAGTTATTCAAATTTGCTCATGATGCTTTGTGATGCTGCTTATTGATCTTAAGCTCAACTTTTTGTTTTTGTATCTCTTATTCATCTTACATTCAGTAAAATTTTTTGGCTGTAACAAGTACTAACAAGGGGCTTACTAGCTAGCAGTATATAAGTGCTCAATACATATGTGTAGTCTGACTACACTGAATAAATGAATAAATGACATCAGTGAGCACTGACACAGAGACTAGCCAGGGGTTGTTTATTTAATGAATGAATTAAAAAATTAATGAGTACTTAGCTAAAACTTTAACCTTAACTTTTCTGCCCATGTGCTATTTGATTTGACTCTCTCTACTCAGTTTTTCTCTTCTCAAATAGTATGTCTTTTGAGGAAGAATTCAAACCCATTAAGTGAAGTCTAGACATGAAGAACCCATGTTACTGGCCCTGGAAACAGGGCCAATCTATCCTGGGACTGAACTCTGAAACCAAACATGGATTTATAGGCAGGATTACAATTCTGGTACTTTTTAATTTAGCAAAGAAATGTGCTCTGGGCAAACAAAAGAAAACCTAGGTAGAGGAGGGTCTAGATGATAAAGCACGTTAGTGAACATCCCCATTGGGCGAGAGTAAATCTTCTTTTCAATCCTGATTAAATTTAATGCCTCCCAAACATTCCAGTTCCATCACATAGTTGTGAAAAATAGAAAAAAAAAAAAAAAAAAAAGGCAAGAAAAGTACACTGAAAGAGAAGGCAATTGACAGCTGTAAGCTGTGTTTTTCTTCTCCCTTTCCCTCCTTCACTCCCTTATTTCAAACCTCAATACCCAGCCAACATAACAAAAGCCCTCCTTTCATTTTGTTTGGATGGAGCTAGTGATTAGTTTGTTTCTCCAGTTCACACTTGCCTGAATCTGATTCAGTAGCAGATCTGGACAAGGAGCTGGGAATCCAGGAAGGTGATCTGTGCTGACTCTAGTGTGCCCTTCCTAGAGTCTCTCCAAAGGTGACTGAGGGTTGAAAGACCTAGTTTGGTGAAAAGAAAGGAATCCAATGACAACATGCTAGATGCTCTGAAGTTTCCACTGTGTGGTTGCAATACCAGCTATAGATGAACCCCTTACTTTCAAGTCCTTTGCAAAGGTAAACCTTTTTTGGAGGGATGGGGATTATTCAGAATCAATCAATTAACAAATATCTATTAAGAATGAATACCAGTGTGGAAATATTTAAAGCAGAGAAAAACAAGAGTGTAGCTTTGTTCTTGTGGAGGTGAAAAAAAGCATGAACTTCTGTTAATTAGGTGGTTAAGAGACTTCAGTTAGGAAGTGGCATTTGAACTGGGTCATGGAAGGTAGCATCTGGACAGGAGGGTGATGAACTCCAGTGCATGGCAGGCGAGAGAGGGAATGTGTGTACCTGGGGAAAGCACAGGAATGTTCAGACATTGATGAATAAGCTAGCCTAGGTGAAGGGAAGGGTCCAAGTAGTAGAACAACAAGGCTGTGAAGTAGGAAAGAGAGGTGAGATCAGCCGGTGGAAGGCCTTAATGTCACCTCCATAGTCTGACTGTATTCTAGGCAACAAAGACTTTTGAGCAGTAGAATAACATGATGGTAGTGGAATATTACCAACCTTTCATCTTTTTCAGGATACAGTCTTTATTGTAACTTTGTAGATAAACGCTTGCCTGCATGTCCCAAGGCATTAGCATACTTAGAAACAGAAGTAAGTGGCTGTATTCTGCAGACTTGGGACCTGAGTAAGGTGGCAGAAATGGAGGAGGCTCTAATCCAATTTCCCTAACAGTGCCCTGTGTGGTTGCAAGAAGGAAATTGGAAGACAGGACCCTCCCAGGGTGTGATCAGGTTGACAAATGAGACTAATGTGAAGGGTGGTGTCTACTCTGTGTCAGAGGAGAACAGTCTCTTAGATACTTGAGATTTAAAAGGATCTGGGCTTGGAAAATAGTGGAATCTGGCTCTAAAAGCTGGATATTCACATCCATGTTCTCAAATAGCTAACTTCCAATTATTTGTATGTGTTGCTCTTGGCAGATGTCAAGTTTTGGTTCTTCCTGTTACTCCTAAGTGCTTCAAGTTGCAAATGAGGTTGGCTTTTGTTCTAAGCAAGAATCATAGACAGGTGTTCTTGCTTCAAGCAAATCTGACAATTTGAACTGTAGTATAAAGAAGTTGCTTTCCATCAATCAAATGATCCATCAGTTACTCAGCCTGAGCCTGAACTAACCATCATCAAATATGACCCTGGCTTGTAAAGTCCTTAAAATTGCCAACTCTCCTGGGGCATTTAAAATAGGGTTTTATTTATAAAAATCACAAACTGCTTCACAGCAGAGAAGAAAAGTACACCTCTTATGTGTTGCAAAAGACCATTGCATCTTGTAAGCCACTGTTTTCCTGTTGGTCTAGTCATTCCACAGATGACTGCTGCCCAACTTCCACTGGTTTTGTAAAGAGCACTGGATGGGGAGTTGGAATATCTGGGGTTTAAGATTCAACTCCGCTACCAACTACCCATGAAAACTTGGGGCAGGTATTTTATGCTTTTTGGACTCAGTTCTCGTATTTGTAAAACAAGGCAGCTTAACTAGACATTCTCTAAAGTCCCTTCTGCTTTTCAGATGCCTGCTTCATGCCAGTCAGTGGATGCCTATGAAGTTAACCCAACAGTCAATGACAACACATGCTTAATTTTAGGCATGGGAGGAAAAGCTCATAGTGTAGTAGTCCAGTGTTTGCTACAAGGGGGTGCATCCTAAAACTAAACCTTGTCTGTATTCTAGATACAGAGTTCTAAAAGGTGGAGTGTACATTGTCACTTAACCATCACCATTGCCTAAGTTTCATAACGTGGCGGAAGTTTCCCAGGCCCAGCCATTATCTTTTAAACTTTCTTCCTCAGAATCAAGTAGTAATTTTCCTATGATTGATGGAAATGTAACCATACCACACAAATTTCTGGTTTCTGAAAATTCTCTCCAATGCCTCAGATTTCCTTGACAAACAAACAAATTGGTTTGATTACCTAAGCAGTTTTCTGTTCCCACTGTAAACGGCTCCTTCTCCACAGTGCTGTACTCCTTTATTTATTTAATTTGGAAAATTTGATTGTCCTCATTTTTGGTCCTGCGCATTTAACCCAGGGGCACTTTACCACTGAGCTACGTCCCAGCCTTTTTTAATTTTTAATTTTGAGACAGGGTCTTTTGAAGTTACTTAAGTTCTCGCTTAATAATGAGGATGGCCTTGAACTTGTGGTCCTCCTGTCTCAGTCTCTGGAGCTGCATGCCCAACTGATTGTCCTTTTGGCTATGGACTAAATTATTATAACTCTTCCTAGTTTCCCAAACAATTAGACTTTTATTAAGGACTCCAAACTATTTCCTAGTTTTTACCTTCCTTATAATCAATATCCATCTAAAGTCATGCCGACCTTTCTCCTGTTCCAATTTCTTTGTGGGAATTCTCCCTCATGGGGTCGGTGTAATAGGAAAGAGCAAAATAGCCCAGGAATTTCTTCCTGCCTCCGGAGTGGAAAAATCAAAGCCTCCTAGGGTAGTAGAGAATTATAGTTTACTCCTTCTATGTGCTAACTTAGAACCTACTTAAAATATGGGAATTGTCTTAATCCTAGCCTTTGCTTGGTGATTAATTCTTTATCTCTGCTTTATCTTTTATTCTCCATTCTTCCTAGTCATGGTCTATTTTCTTAAACTCTTACCAGTATTTATTTCATATTCAATTTTAATAAATTCAATATTTCCTGCTTGGAGTCATACAACCTAAGATTTTCATGAGGAACTCAGACTTGTGGTGAGCAATCTCACAGGTACCCAGCCTCAGGTTGGTATGCCTCATCTCCAGATCACCTCGTGGGTTCCTTCAGAGCAGTGTTTATGTCATGTCCCTGTTCAGACACCCTTGATGGTGTCACATTATTTGTAAATTTGTATTCTGGTATTGAAGGTCCATTTCCAATGTTTGAACCCAAGTTTTCGTTCCAATCTCATTTGCATGCCTCATGCTTCTGTCAGGGGATACTGTCTGCCTTTCACTATGTCAACTCCCACCGCTTTTCAACTTCCCTCTGGACTGATGGAGCTCCTGCCCCTGGGTCCACCCATTAACACTGCTCAAATCCTTTATCATTTCAACACCACTTCTTCAGGAAATGTTTTCTGAATCTCCCAGGAAAATTGGTACTTCTCTTAGTACCTGTACTTTTTTTTTTTCTGTCTATCTCATCTTATGCATATGCTCACCTTTTTTCTCCTCAACTTCACTGTTCTTTCCATTTCCTGAAACTACACCAAGAATAGAGTAGGTCGTCAATACCCATCTTTGAATAGTAGAGTCTTTTTTAAAAATAAATAATTAAATACTCTTTCTCTTACCTTTCTCTATTCTCAGATCCTTTTACCCCATTTGGTTCAAAATAAAATAAAAAACAAAACTTTTGAACCTACTATGTTTCTAGAAGGCTCTGGGGTTCCAAAGGCCAATATGGTTTTATTTCCATTTTTGAGGAATTTAAACAGTGTGTGAGGGAGAGAGAAAGATAAATAGGTAATTTCCATTCAACGTGGTAAGGTTTATAAGGGAGCTAAGTAATGGGCTGTTGGGGCCCTAATGGTACTTGTGAATTTGCAGGAGCTTTGAGATGATAACTTAAGGTGTAAGTCAGAAAATGCCATCAGGAAACACATACAAAAGAAAAGGCCTGCTCCTTCTCTGTGCTTTTGGGGATGAAGATACAATTTGTGCTTTCTATTTTTGGGTTGACCATCTGGAGGCTCAGTCTGTATGTTGACCTGCAAACTGTCTCTTCATGCCAGGTGAGTCAGGGAAGGTGGAAGGGTTATCTGAGCAGACATATTTCAACATTTCTTTCATATAAGAAGGGTCAGAATACACTCTTCAGTATACACCATCACTCACTGAGTTTTGATGGACTGGCTGAACAGTAAGTTGCACCTAATCCTAAATGCACTAAAAAACCAGAGCCACTTAGTTTTGCACCGTTTGTGATGGCTCATGTGTGGTATGTGGTTCCCACCCACTTCCTTTAAAAAGAAAACATTTTCCACGATATCCTTAGAGAGTTTCCGTGAAATAAGGGAGATAACTTAGAGCCCCACACACTTCTATATTATTCATGAAATTATTTCCTAAATGTGGCCTATAATGGTTGACCCTTGTCATTTCTGCTTAGATTCACCATATGGTTTTGTGAGCATACTTAGTGTGCCAGTTCCACATCTTTTCATTTCTGGCAGCCCACTTATTTTCCTAGAAGGTAAGTCACATCCTTGGACTTTTATTCTGCAATATAAGGAGATAGGTAAGTCTCTTTGCCAGATAATCTTAAGCACGTCATCGCTATGCACATCATTAATTGGATATTGCATTATTAGATAAGGGAATGGGAACAGACATGATCTGCTAAGAAGTGAGACTTAAAAAATGTGATCAGATTCTATAAAACTCTCTATGTCCTGACTCATTGTTTTTGTCCTATTGGTTTTTACAGGAGTTTTTATCACTCTTAGTTTCACCTACTTTTCTTATCTTCATTTCTTCTGTATTATAATTTTCTCATTCTAAGTAAGTCTTTGACTTAGTTGATCTTTTAGGCACTTTGTATACTTTCTTGAAATTTTTTAATTGGATTTTCTGTATTAGATTTATTATCATAGCAGGACTGCGACTGGCCATGTGGCAATAGAAGAACACTGTTCAAGATGGAATGGGTTTCTCCATTCCTCACTTTCTCTGGGTCTGGACCAGGAGGGTTTATTACTGTTGGTGACATTTCTGAAGATAACTCATGTTTATGTTTGCATAAAAAAATGTTGATTATTATTTTAATTTGTGTTATTTTATCCTTACTTCTACCTTGAAGACCATAATTTTCTCAAATTAAGAAATCAAAAATACAGAATTCCTTGAAAGCAGAAAACTCTGTGTTACCTAATGCACTAGCATACGACTAATCACACTAACAGTTATTTGCTGATTTATTTCCATTCTGAGTCTCCGTGGTTCACACATCACTAAATCCATGAATATATTTTTCTCTGATTATTATCATATTGGCAAAAGTAGTATATGTATATGTGTAAAAAACGGTAAATAGTAGGATCTAAAAAAGAGATTCCAAATATAGGTCCTAATTTTTGAAGGGGATGTTAGTGTCAGTGGTTTTAATCATAAATTAAGAATCTCACCTTTCATGCTGTTAATATAGAGCAGAGTTTGGGATCTTATGAGGGGAAGAAGTTGGCCAATTACAGTGAGCATTTGGTTGAGGTAAGCACCTCATTCCCCATTTTCTTTAAATGACAACCATGCTCTGTGGGACTCTAGAATCTTGGAACATTATCATGTGTTATGTAGAAAAAGTATTTCATATCAATTTATGTTTCATAAATTCTGCATTATAAGAATTAAACAGATTTCTTTATAGTAGAGCAGTGCTGAGCCTTGAATGGCTAATGTGCTTCTTCAAATTCTGAAGGGTATATATCATACTTGGTTATTTGACAACAAAACCAACTCACACTCTGATCACTCCCCAAGAGACTTCTCCTAGGAGGGGTTCTCTGCAGGCCCTAAACTGAGAAACCCTGTGAGAAAAATTGCCATACTCCATCACAAGGACTAGCACAACTATCAACATCAACACTTAATCTTAAATATATATAGTCCATGAGACTTTTTATATAATATACATGCATTTATACATGTATATTATCTCATTTGATTTTTATTAGCTATAATTAGTGTTGTGCAAGTATTGTTTTTCATCTTGGTAGATGAAGAAGAGAAACACTGTTCCAGTAGTTCCTGGCTTTACTATATCAGAAAATCACTGAGCTCTATGGCTGGAGAATCCTTGTAATTATAAAAAGCAGTGTTTTCCTTCTTTCAAATGTTGTGGACAATTTTCTCCTTTTCACCACACTGCCAAGAGGAGACTTTTCTAATATGTGTGGTGATATCTTCATGCATGTAGATACTGTACCACGTGGAGGAGTTATACTTCAGGTGGCTCGACTCAGTGTCAACATGCCATTACATTTGCCTGAACAAATCAGATTGGCTTAATATTAGATCATAATGGAATGGGGAGGAGGAAGTCCTTACTGAAATCCAATCAAATCACTCACTTATAGCAAAGAATTTTGTACAGATTTGTTAGAAATTCTGATATAGAGAACTCAGTAGGGATCATTTGGAAACTTCCCTTTCTCCTCAATTTGTATATGGAAAGGAAATGAGTGGTACCAAAGAGATTCATTTCCTGATATCCATGGCACAGATTTCTATAAAATCATTAAGAGTAGACATAAAAATAATCAAAGTAAAAATAGAAGGGGAATAGATTCCTTTGACATTCATCATTGACCTCTAAGCAATTGTAGGCATTAAGTAATTACAACTGCATTATAGCAGCTGCCCAGACACCAAGAAGAGACCATTCCCTGTGATGTGATGCTCAAGTGCCAAACGAGGACCAAGGCACTAATGTTGCATGGATCTTCTCTGTGTCCTGAATTGAGAACCAGGGTCTGCTTGTCTGGGATGCTCACCTAATGATCAATGCCAGGCCATAGGTCAGGGGATACTGAGGTACCGAAATATTTAAGACTCAAGGGGCATAGCTAGAGGAATAGGGTTGAAAATGGATCTGTTAGGGGAAGTTGAGAATCAAACATCTGTCTTTGATCCAATCCACCTTCAGTGCCTTCCATGGTGCCTGGAACATAGATTCATATCCAGTAAATATTTATGGAAAATGTGTTTGGATGAATAAAAATAACAGGGGCACCAAGTTTGATGGGGTCTACTAGGATAGAAATCAGGGTGTGGTGCTAAGAGAGAGGACATCAAGATTAACGAGGTAAAACCTCATTGCACCAGCTTGTATCTGGATTAAAGATGACATAGTGACTGGAAACAGAAACAGAAGAAGACCAAGAGAGAGTTGAATATGGCTCTAGGCATCCTAGTTAAATGATAGATGGATTGGTGGTAAACTTGGTAAACTTCAGATGAACACTCTCGTGGTTGTATGTTATAGATATCATATAATGGCATATTCTTGTTCACTTTTCCATAGAATGGAATCAGTTCATTTTGGCCACTCTTTATAAAATCCTCAATTATATGTTGGCAAAGAAGTAGGAAGTCCCAGTAGAAATTTTCAATTTCATTTCATCTCCCATATGAGTGAATATACAGTAAACAAACATATTGGGTGGCATGCAAAGTCAGTGTTGTTTTATGTTTAACCAGAAACAATCTACATTAGTAGAATAATCAATGTGGCGATCTAGAAGAACCCATAATTCAAGTGGCAGGCCAAATTGATTCTTTCTGGTCCTTGTTTATCATTGTTTGTCAAGTCCCTCAAGTAAGCTTCAAGAAGCAAGGAGGTTAAGACTTGTGTCATTCCCAACAACTCTCACATTGCATTAGCAGTGGTTAAAGCTTTGGTTTCTTTGATGCCCTGGGACTGTTTTTAGCAAATTCAACTTATGGCAGTGTGCCCATTATTTATGTGTTGTTTTAAAGCTTATTGGTAATGGAGAACAAGTGGCTTGCATTTCCAGAGATGAGAATATAAATATCTGGGTTAGCATCAAACTGACTATGCACACACTTCACTTGTCACCGACTCATTAAGTCAATTTCCAAAAAGGAATTTCCAAGCTTCTTGGCATGTGCATCTATCATCCATATATGGGAATCATTAGACTATGTAAATGCTGCCTTTTTTGGTACTAATATGTGGTTTTTATTCACTGGGCGGAGTTACTCAGAAATATAAATAAGTCACAAAGTCCTAGACAAAAAGTTCTTTGGACTGGGGAATAATATAAGTTTTATTTTAAATGTGTTTGTTGCTTCCATATGAGTTTTTGTTTATGTTCTGGATTACAGCCATTGCCACCATTGTGCAAAAGCCAGAAAGAAACTTAATCGTGTGTTGCTTACAGGGGTTGTGATTTATTATACTTTTCAGTTTTCACTATATTTTACAGAGTCAGTGGATCCAGATGCAGCATGCCTCCCCTGCAGACATCTATTTCAAAAAGATCATTTCATAATTAAAACATGGTCCTATCCATTTAGGTTCCTTTATTGATAAAAACTCATTTAAAAATGATCCCACTCTCCTAATTACAAGGTTTTGTGATCCTTTTTAACAAAAGCTATGTATAGTTTTTGGTTTCCTGAAAACATCTGGCCAATAATCCTTTTCTAAACATACAATTAATATAATTTCTCATATTTCTCTAGCTTACATCTATTTGCCAATACATTCACTCCTTCATCTTTGTGAAAGAAGCAATGATACTTTCAAGCACATTTAGAAGAAATTCCTTCCAACCTTCTTCCATGTTTTTTCTCAGGGTCTAGCCTTTTACCTCTCCTAGCTGCTCTATTGGCTTTTTTTTTTTTTTTTTTTTTAATTTATTTTCTCTCCTCTACCTTCTGTATCCAGATGTGGTCAAGACCTGTTTATTTGGTTGACATTTCACCCACTGATTCATTCATTACCTGCATTTGTTGATGCCAAGGAATAATCCCAAAGCATTGTGAACACTGCTGTCTGCAGAATGCCACTTCTTTGCACTGTGAACACTGCTGTCTGCAGTATGCTGCTTCTTTTCACAGGCCAAGTTCAGACCTAATCGCTTCTGATTTAAACCATTGAGTTGACCTTGATGCGCCTCAGGACAAGAACCAGTGTACAAAAGACTGGCCTTCTATAGTTTAGAATACATTAGAATACAGCCATTTTCCTGTCTAGTACCAAATTTATTTTTTGACTGTCTTCCTTATTCTTTTTTTCTTATTTTTATGGACCACATTTTGATTCATTGTACACAAATGGGGTACATCATTTCGTTTCTATGGTTGTACATGATGTAGATTCATACCATTAATATAATCATATGTGTACATAGGGTAATGATGTCTGTCTCATTCCACCATCTTTCATACTTCTCTCCTTCTCATTTACCTCTGTGTAATCTAAAGTTCCTCCATTCTTCTCTCACCCCACCCCCACCCCTATTATATATAATCATCCACTTATCAGGGAAGACATTCGGCCTTTGGTTTTTTTGGGATTGGCTTATTTCACTGAGCATGATATTCTCCAATTCCATCCATTTATCTGCAAATGCCATAATATATTCTTCTTTATGGCTGAATAATATTCCATTGTATATATATACCACAGTTTATTTATCCATTCATCAATAGAAGGGCATCTATGTTGGTTCCACAATCTAGCTATTGTGAACTGAGCTGCTATAAACATTGATGTGGCTGTGCTACTGTAGTATGCTAATTTTAAGTCCTTTGGATATAAACTGAGGAGTGGGATAACTGGTTCAAAAGGTGGGTCCATTCCAAGTTTTCTGAGGATTCTCTACACGGCTTTCAGAGTGGCTGCACCAATTTCCAACTCCACCAGCAATGTAAAAGTGTGCCTTTTTCCCAATTCTTAATACTTGGTTATGGTAGTAGGAAGAGTGATGGTCTTCCAAGGATGTTCATGTCCCCATCCTTGGATCCTGTGAATAAGTTACTTTATGTGGCAAAAGAGACTTTGTAAATGTGATTGACTTATAGATCTTAAAATGGGGAGATTGTTCTGGATTATGTATATGGGTACAACCTAATTACCAAAAGTCCTTAAAAGTGGGACAGCTTTTCTGGTTGTGGTCAGAAAAGAGATCTGAAAACTGAAGAGTCAGGGAGATGCCTCCTTGCTCAATTTGGAGATGGAGAAATGACTGCATGAGTCTAGTAATGTAGGCATCTTATAGAAGCTGGAAAGGAAATGGATCACTCCCTGGAGACTCTACACTGGAGGCACTACACCTGCTGCTCTACAGATCTGTAAGGTACTAAGTTCATGTTGTTTTAATACACTGAGTTTGTGGTGATTTGATGCAGCAGCAATAGAAAACTAATACAACTCTCCACCCAGCCATGGGTTTTTCGTCCTTTTTGATCAGCTTTTGGCGTGTCCTGCCTTGGGGTCCCTCTGTTTAGACCTTGGTTATCTGTCTTCACTCCTCTCTCTTGAGTCTCATGATCCATGCCTTGACACCTGATACTGACTGAGCATACCCTTACTTTTAGTTTCTTCTTTGTCACTGTCTCTAGGATGAACAAGTTAACTGTTTTTCTCATCTGTAGTACTTCCTCCTTCAATATATCTTTTAGACTTCAATATATCTTTTGGATTTAGAAGTTTGTGTTATCCAACTTAAACTATGCATCTGATCACCTTCAGTTCCTTGTGGTCAAGCATGTTCCAGTAAAATTACACTTTTCACATATAACCTGTACTTTAGAAACTTGACTCAGTCAGGGAAGACAAGGCTATGCTGCAGAAACAAAATCAACCTCAGAATTTAAGTGGTTTATGAAATGTCCATGTGAATCAGTTGAGGTCTCCATGACACCCACAGTTCCTCATGTGCCTAATGGAACAGTCACCATCTCAGCAGTCACCAGTCACTATGCAGCAGAAAGGAGAGGTGTAAATGGGATTAACAGTAATGCTTGATCCAGAAGTAACCCTTAGGTCCTTAACCTATTTTTCAAAACTATTCACATGGCCCTACCCAATGGGACCATAGAGTATTAAGTGTGTCATTTTGTGGAAGGTTGCCATTGTTGTTTGTCTATAACCCTATACAGAATGCATTGGGGAATAGCTTCCTATCTACCAAGTTCATCCACAGATCTGCTCTCCTGTGTCCTCATCTTATCTATCAAATGGATGATGTGCTTTTGAGGGGAAGAGCAGGTTTGTTCCCTAAGTCACCACATTCATGCATTGAACTTCTACTGAATGCAATGGTCAGTTCAGTGCTTTGTGGATTTTGATGAACTGGACACCTTTGTGTCTGTACTCATTGTCTTCTAGGTGTAGGCAGGGACTTGGGGATAAACAGTTCTCTTCAACTTAGGCAGTTATGAAGAAGGTAGTCAGGAGGCAGGTTGGATAACTTTTGGGCTTGTTATGGTTTAGATGTGATCTCCCCAAAGCTCATGTGTGAGACGATGCAAGAAGGTTCAGAGGAGAAATGATTGGGTTGTGAGAGTCTTAACCCAATCAGTGATTTAATCCCCTGATAGGGATTAACTGAGTGGTAACTGAAGTGGTAGGGTGTGGCTGGAAGAGGTGGGAATTGGGGCATGGCTTTGGGTATATATTTGTTGACCAAATTTCTTATTTTATCTTCATTGTTTTGTTCTGATCACAGCCATTCTGGTGAGTTTGAAGTAGTATCTCACTGTGGCTTTAATTTGCTTTTCCCTGATGCCTAATGATACTGAAAATCGTTTCTTGTGTTTTTGGCATTTTTTGTATTTTCTTTTCTTTGGGGAAATGGCTATTCACACCAGTTTGCTTTTGATTTTACACCTTCTCTTGTTTTAAATTTTGCTTTTTTTCTTCTTAATGTTAGCCTTTCTTATTACTTCCCAGGGGACACACAATTGTGGATTGGGCCAGATGCCAGTTCCTTAATCACAAGCTATTGAAGCTCAGAGATCTAGTGTTCTGGCTCTGTCACACCTGGGTCACCTAAAGTCCTGTACAAGTAGTTACAGACCTCAGCCTCTTCTCATTCAATTAAGATTCTCCTCCCTGGTCTATCAAACCCAATACTGAGTACTAGCTGTAGGTCAGAGTCAGTGCCAGGTCCCGGACAGATGAGGTCTTGGTTCTCAGTCTGGTGTCCCTTGCTATCTAGTCACATTTAAATGTCTACTACAATATGATATGATGCAATCACAGAAAGAGAAACAAATGCTGTGGAAGCTCCAACAAGGAAACAGATTGCTGTCCCCAAAGCCATCTGAAGAGGCTTCAGGGAAGAAAGTCTCTGAAGCAACTTTTAACATTACAATTCCCCAAATCTATGAGATGCTGCTTTTTCTATGTGTGCGTTTTTTGTATTAAATGGAAAGTGTATATTGCTCAGCAAGATGTGAAGCCCTACACTTACTTACGTTCACTGGGTTCATTATAAAACTCTAAAAAAGTGCTCCTCAGCTCTAAGGGGCATGAACAGGCTTCATTTTTGTCTTTGTCCTCAGTCCTGAATCTATGTTGGATGAAGGAATAATTTTAAGCAGAAAAGAAATTTATGGACTACAATTGGAGACCTCAACTGTAATCTTTTTGTCACACTTTTTAGCGTGATGTCATTTTTAGGACACTTCATCCTTGATAGGAAAACTTCAGCTTCCTTACAGAGATGTCTATGTCTATGGCTTGGTTAGAAGGTAGTTATGACTCCTTTTACCCATTCTCCAAGTTCTTTACAAGATTCAACCAACTTGGTTACATATCTGTTCCTTTTCTTTCAATATTACATGGTCCTTTAGATTTAGGATTTGAAGAATTCTAAAGATGGAGAAGAGATTGAGATCACTTCAGATTCCAGCCCTCCATTTTACAGAAGAGGAACTAAGGAGCAGAGGTGTTAAACAATCTCTCTAAGTCCAAATCCAGGATCTGAGCATTCAGTCGCACTCTTAGGAGGGTCTGTCTTCCTCCACATTGTGTCTGCTCTCTTCAAAAAATCAACAAGTTAAAATGGAATAAGTGACAGGAACAAAAGCAAATCTGAAACATCTTTTAAATTGTGAGTATTAAATTAAAGTATGAAAGAAACTATTTTCAACTTTGATAAATTCCTGGACAAATTTTTTTTTAAATTTTTTAAAAATTTTTTTTATTTTTTATTTTTTAATTTTTAAAATTTTTTTTTATTGTAAACAAATGGGATACATGTTGTTTCTCTGTTTGTATATGGCATAAAGGCATACCATTTGTGTAATCATAAATTTACATAGAGTAATGTTGTTTGATTCATTCTGTTATTTTTTCCCTTCCCCCCACCCCTCCCACCCATCTTTACCCTCTATACAGTACTTCCTTCCTCCATACTTGCCCCCCTCCCTAACCCTAACTCTAACCCTAACACTAACCCTTCCCTCCCCCCCATTATGTGTCATCCTCCACTTATTAGCGATATCATTCGTCCTTTGGCTTTTTGAGATTGGCTTATCTCACTTAGCATGATATTTTCCAATTTCATCCATTTGCCTGCAAATGCCATAATTTTATCATTCTTTATGGCTGAGTAATATTCCATTGTATATATATACCACAGTTTCTTTATCCACTCATCAATTGAAGGGCATCTAGGTTGGTTCCACAGTCTGGCTATTGTGAATTGAGCAGCTATGAACATTCATGTGGCTGTATCTCTGTAGTATGCTGATTTTAAGTCCTTTGGGTATAGGCCAAGGAGTGGGATAGCTGGGTCAAAATCAAAGTTAACTAAGGTACATTTAGGTAGGAGTAAGCTCTGGTGTGCTACTGCACAGTGGGGTGACTGAAGATGGCAATAATATACATTTATTTAAAAAACATAGAAGAAAGTATCTTGAGTATTTTCACCACAAAGCAAGGATACATGTTTGAAGAGAGAGATATGTTCAACTTGATTCAAGCATTGCATAATGTGTACATGTATTGAATCATCACGTGGTGATCTTTAAATTCATATAATTTCTAAGTTTTTATGTGTCATTTAAAAGGTTAATTTACTTAAAACATCCTTTCTAAGACTAATTGTATAAATCATCTTGGGCTACCATAACAAAATACCATAACTAGATGGTCTGAATGATGGAAATTTATTTCTAGAGTTTAGAAGTCTGAGATAGGTGTGTCAGCATGACCAGGTTCTGGTAGAGACCCGCGTCTTGGTTTGCAGATGGCCACTTTCTTGCTGTGTCCTCACGTGGTGGATGGTGAAGGGGTGAGAGCAGAAGAGGGATGACAAGCTACCAAAGGACTCATTCTTCAGTTTACTACTTTCTTTCCTCCCTCTCCTTCTCCCAAACCTTTCTTCCTGACCCAAAAGAAATATTGGGGGTGAGGTATTGCTAACAAAACATTTTTGGAAGCATTTACTTCTTTCTTTTTTGCTTGAAGAATATTGTATGTGTGTGTGCGTGTGTGTGTGTGTGTGTATGTGTGTGTGTGTGTGAGAGAGAGAGAGAGAGAGAGAGAGAGAGAGAGAGAGAAAGAGAGAGAGAGAGAGAGAGAGAGAGAGAGAGAGAGAGAGAGAGAGAGAGAGAGAGAGAGAGAGAGAGGGGGAGGGGAATGTGAATCAAAATATATAAAACATTATTATTCCCTGACCGAATTTAAATATTGCTTTCAGCCACCCTCTAAGAGCTTCCATTTGAACTGCTAACATGGAAAAGACTGCAAAATTAAAGAAACTGGACATAGGGTCTTTTACTATCCAAAATGCTCAAGCACAATCTGGCTGTAGTTAATATGTGTTAGAGATAGTGTAGAGGAGATTTCAGCATTGATTGGAAAATATTATTTTGGGGATTACTTCCAACTTTAAGATTTTATGGTTCTCAACAGAATATTGAGTCTTAATATGAGTCTTAAGTTTTGCTTCCTCCCTCTCACTTAACACTCTTGATGGAGGTGCTAACAAGCAATGCAATTCCTCCAAATTCAAGTAGCAAGGGAATACAAGTATTGAATTTAGGTTTCTGAAAAATCCACTATGAAAACTGGGAATTGGTTGCATTACTAGGGATGATCATTGAGTAATGATGATTTTGGAGTGCAAATAGACTAATGTTGAAAAGGGAAGATATTATTGCCACCCAAAGAAGAGATGATTAACAAAGTGAGAATAACAAAGAGGGATTTATGTAAACAAGGATTGCTAACATTATTTATTTATTATTATATTTATTCAAAATTTCCATGCAAAGGAAGTATAAAGAACATTAATTACTATCTTGGAAACGACTATCATAACTTACCTTCCCAAATATAATTCTAGGATGTGAGGGAGATCTGGCTGTGACATCTGTCATCCTATTGATCACTGGGGTTGATTTGGCTGATCTGGCTGGCTTGCAGTGGTGGGGTGGGGGTTCCTCATGCTCCATGTGCTTGCCTCCCAAAGATACAGGTTCCATTGAAGAGGATGACCTTCCAGATAGAAGAAGACAGTTCTTTGGTTAAGGGTATATGAGTAGCTGCCCTCCTCTACTAGAACTTCCAAATAGGCTCTCAAGGTCCAAGTACAATTCTAGTTCTTCAGCATATGACCTTTCTTCTCTGGATAGTTCAGCACTCTTTATCCTGGGTGTGTTTTAGATATTTGTTATGAAGTATGCTTTAGAGGTCTTTTCTTTGTGTACATGTTTAGTGGGCTCTCTGCATGGAGGCATGTCTAACTGGGGAAATTTTCTTGAATATTTTACTAATGATTTTCTTTCCCCATTTCTTCTGTTATGTGTTTCCAGGACTCTTGTTGAATATTAGAATTTGCTGACTATACATTCTCCCTTCTCTTCTATTTTTCAGATCTTTTTATTGTACTTTTGAGAGATATCCTTGACTTATCTTCTAATCCTTCATTGAAATTTTTTGTTGTATAATACACATTTCTACTTTCTAAGAGTAATTTATTTCTCTGGATCATTTCTTTTTCCAAGTACCCTTTCTAATTTAATGCCATTTATTTCTTACTTATTTGAAAATCTAAATTCTTTTGATGGTTTGTTTTTGTTGCTTATATTACCTCTATTCTTCAAAATCCTCAGCCATTTGAGGTTTTTGAAATATGAATCAGCTCCATTTTTGATTTTTGTTGATCTTCCTGTAGCAGGCCCTCCTTAGTGGAGGGCCAAATTCCCTTTACTAGGTTGGTGCACAGATTTCCTGGCTTGCGGGTGTGTTGCTTGCTAATGGCTTACACCTGTAGCCTTTTCTGGACACAATTTGCCTGATATAACTTTGGAAAGACCTTCTGATGATGCAGTTGAGGGATTTACTGACATCCACAAATGCTGGGCATTTTTCTTCAGGATACAGCATTTTCCTGAAATCAATGATCACTATATGTTGCATTGTTTCCAGTAGGTAATCTGTATGAATATGAATGATAAATAATACATAGTATATCTCAGCAGTGGGGCAGTAGCTCATCCCACTAATTCTCCTTCTGTAAATTTTTCTGGAAATTGTGACCAACTCGATCCCCAAAGAAGTAGTGACCTGATGGAGTAAAGTTTATGTGCAAAGCAGATGGACTAAGCTGTGCAAGGGTGGACTAGAGAAGATGCTGTGGGTGCCACGTCTTGATCACCTTTATGGAAGGTGTGTGTCCAGCCTCCTGCTGCTCGAGATTCTGGCTGCTAATGGCTCACTCCTGCTCACTTGTTTGAAAGATTGTACTTAGTTCAGGAGAACCTCTTGGCCCAGATAAACATGGGACATTACACTTTTCTCCCTCTGCCTGGAGCAGCCCTGTGACCACTGGATGATTGATGTCTTGAATCCTTCCATCTGGAAGGAATATTTGTTGGAGCACTTTATTCTCCAGAGCTTTCTATGAGATCAGGCAGAGGTTAGACTTTCTCTGAAATCACAGTTTTGCCTAGCATTTTCACTGTACCCGGTTCCCTCATTTTACTACAAGTTTTCCTGAGAGCACTTCATCAATACATTATTTATGCCTGGATTTCCATTTTGACTTCTGCTTCTAAAGAACCTGACCTAGAACAACCCTTTTCAGGCACTTGAGATTGTAATCCTCTATAAACTAAATTATTTACCACTGCTACATCACTTTTCCAAAAAGTTGATGCAATCTCTCATACTCTGTTGCCTGCTTTCTCATTTTGCTTTTGTTTTCTAGGATCTATATCCATATATTTCACTACTTACATTTTAGTGCATTTGGGAGAGAGAATAGTTATATACATGTGGTCAATCTTGTAAGGAAGCTTAAACTGCACATAGAAACTCAGGTTTATGCTGTAATTTCTACTAAGTATATTATTTTTATTTAAGATACTAGGGACTCCCTTAAAAACTCTTTGGGTGAAAAGAATGAAAATTAGAAAGTATTAAACGAGGTTGTCAGAAATCCCAAGCACACAATATTGGGGAAGTCATTCATCTTGCCTTTATTTAGTGTTTTCAAGAAACAATTCACTCAATAGGATGATGCATATGCAATGTCTACCTCCTTTGACCAGATTTACTCATCTGCTAGAACACCAAATAACATTTTTTTTAGTGGCATGAAATAAGTGCACTAGTTATTATTACAAACCGCACTGAATTGCCACCAAGTTTGTTCAGCTCATTATTGTTTTCTTAAAATATTTAGTTGTCAAGGTCATGTTTCCTGGCTTACAACAAGTGTGTGTGTGTGTGTGTGTGTGTGTGTGTGTGCATGCACAAATGTGCATGTATGCGCACATACATATATGCCTGTGTGATACATGTTACAATGACTTGTGTTGACTACCAAATATCTACTTGAAATTCTCGGAGAATGTTGTTTTCAGTTACTGTGGATCAACCCATACTGCATGTACTACTTCTATTTGTGTACATCTTGTCTCTTCAACAGAGCCGAAGATCAAGAATTACGCTTTCTATATCCTTCTACCCCGAGAGTCTACTACTGTTTGGTACATGCTAGATGCACAACAGAATGCTGGTTTAAAATGTAAAAACAAACTAACAAAGAAACAAACAAAACCCAGAAAACATGGCAAATATTTCTGTTTGGGGAAATTTCCTATAACAACCAACGACTTGCAAATTAGTTCTAGTATCTCTGTCTTTAATCTCCAGGCAAATAAATGTCCTCCCTTGAGTCTCCAAACACATTCTTGTTGCAAATAAAATTGGATCAGGGATCTTGGCATAGTTGGTTTGAGTGCCAGGTATCAACTCAAGCTCAAATGAAGTCACTCTGGGTGCAGCTGGCTGGCTCACAGTGGTTCAGTTTCACTTTGCAAAGGTACACACTATTTATGTTCTTCCTCCCACATCTGCAGAACTCCTTTTAGAGTCAATGAGAAACACAGGCTTTTAGAACACTAGAGAAGTCGTATAAGATTTTATTTTGTGCTTATGTTTTTTTTTAATTGCCAGAGGACAAGATTAATATTTAGGTGATACATAAATAATGTTATAGAAGTCACATAAGCAAGTAACCTTTCACACTTGGAAGTGACTTTGATTCATTTTGTTGGACCCCTGCCACTCCTATTGTACAAATAAGAGGACTCAGGCTTAAAGACTTAAATTACTTTATCAAGTACAGTTACTGATACATGTAGGTTTAACTATGTTATCTCAGTGTAGTTGTATTTTAAGGAACCAATGCTCAGTCCTTGGACGTACAAAAGTCATTTGAAAAATCAGGTTTATAATGGATTTCTATAGTTTTTGATGGTCTAAAATCTCAGTTAACTGGAATATAAGAAATTAGTGTTGCCTCAATCAGTTTTTGCTAAAAAATTAAGAGATCATCTTTTAGTATTAATAATTATTTGAACATATACAAATGACTGCTGTTTGGTCCGCATGAGACTACAGGGTATTTTAATCTTTAATCAATGATTAAAAGGCTATTATTGGTTCAGGATCATTCGTTGAATTCTGGAATTGAACAAATAGAATGCAAGAGATTATCTGTATGTGAACAACCAGACATACAAACAGGAAGATATTTTTAGATCAAATTCCTTGGGTAAGTTTGTTTTAATGAAATTTAATTTTTCTGACATAAAGTTTAACATGTTAAAAAAAGTTTGGATTCTTTAAAAGGAAGACTTAAGTGGGTTCTGCTAATTTCAGAGTCTTATTGATCATGGTGGTATCTCAGAGGAATTTATCCACAGTCTGATATTCTTTAAAACTCCATGTGTCTATCTTCTGTTTATCAAGATGACTCACTTTTCTAAAACATCAAGAAGATCTGACTTGAAAGTCAGAAAGGTGCTAGCAGTGCTGCCTCAAGGGTAACTTAGGTCAGATCAAGGAAGAGCTGTATGTATCTTGGGTTAAAACCATTAAAAAACTAGACTGCATGACTGGTTGTGGTAGTTCACATTTGTCTTCTCAGCTACTTAGGAGGCTAAGGCAGGTGGATCTCAAGTTTGAGGCCAGCTTCAGTAACTTAGTGAGACCATTTCTCAAAATAAAAATTTAAAAAATTTTAAGAAGGATTAGGGACATAGCTCAGTAGTAAAGCACCTCTGAGTTCAATCTGTGATACTGGGGGAAACAAAGAGAGGGAGAGGGAGAGAGAGAGGGAGAGAGAGAGAGAGAGAGAGAGAGAGAGAGAGAGAGAGAGAGAGAAAGAGGAGAAGAGAAGAAGAGAAGAAAAAAAGAAAAGAAAAGAAAAGAAAGGAGCTTGTAGAGAAGTAGGCCTTGGAACTGAGAAACCTTGGAGAACCCAGGAATCCAGGCAGTATTGTACAATAGCATTAGTTTGTCAAGGGTCTGTACAGAAAGAAGCTAAGAATCAGAATTAAAAGATCTGAAAAAGTGGCACCACGTATCAGAAACAAGAATGGACCTCAGCATAGAATGAGAATTGAAAGAAGAAATTTGAAGTAGGCATTACCTTTAATAGGTCTTCTTCCCAATATCTGGGGTCCAGTCCAAGCCAAAAGGTGGGACACTTAGATGAAGGAGGCATGTGGGCTCAGCAAGATGGCTCTGTGCCATCAGCTTTGAGTTACTGGAATTGAAACAACTGACAAGAACAGCTTAGAGATGGACCAGTTTATTTTGAGCTCATGGTTTCAGAGGTTCAGTCCATGGTTGATGGACTGCATTGCCCTGGGCCTGAGTGAGGCAGAACATCATGGCTGAAGGGTGGAGGAAAGCTGCATAGTTTTTAGCAGCTGGGAACCAAAGAGGGGAGTTGGGGAGAAACTAGGAGCAAGATATAGTACAAGGTCATAGCCCCAGTGACCTTCCATTTTCAGCCATTCAGCCATGCATCACCTGCTTAGAGTCACCACCCAGTAGTCCATTAAAATTATTCATCTATTTTATGGATTAAAACACTGAAGAGGTTAATTATTTTACCTCTAAACATTCCTGCATTGATTAGCCCATGAGGTTTTTCAGAGGACATTAAAAATTCAAACCATAACAACTTCTAATACAGGGACTAACTGAATCAGGAGGACATACACAATTTAAATAGATCAATTTCAAGCAATGAAATAGAAGAAGTCATCAAAAGTCTACCAACAAAGAAAAGTCCGGGACCAGATGGATTCTCAGCCAGGGTTCTACAAGACCTTCAAAGAAGAGCTCATTCCAATACGGCTCAAAGTATTCCAAGAAATAGAAGAGAAGGGGACCCTTCTAACTCATTCTATGAAGCTAATATCACCCTGATACCAAAATCAGACAAAGACACATCAAGGAAAGAAAATTTCAGACCAATATCCTTAATGAACATAGATGCAAAAATTCTTAACAAAATTTTAGCAAATCTCATACAAAATCATATCAAGAAGATAGTGCACCATGGTCAAGTGGGTTTTATCCCAGGGATGCAAGGTTGGTTCAACATCCAGAAATCAATAAATGTAATTCACCACATCAACAGACTTAAAGTTAAGAATCACATAATTATTTTAATAGATGCAGAAAAAGCATTTGATAAAATACAGCACCTCTTCATGCTCAAAACACTAGAAAAATAGGAATAGTAGGAACATTCCTCAACATTGTAAAGGCTATCTATGCTAAGTCCACGGCCAAGACCATTCTAAATGGAGAAAAACTGAAAGCATTCCCCCTAAAATCTGGAACAAGGCAGGGATGCCCTCTTTCACCACTTCTATTCAACATTGTCCTTGAAACTCTAGCCACAGCAATTAGACAGACCAAAGAAATTAAAGGGATACAAATTGGAAAAGAAGAACTCAAACTATCCCTTTTCGCTGATGACATGATTATATATTCAGAGGAACCTGGAAATTCCACCAGAAAACTTTTAGAACTCATAAGTGAATTCAGTAAAGTAGCAGGTTACAAGATCAATGCTCATAAATCAAATGCATTTTTATTCATAAGTGATGAATCCTCTGAAAGAGAATTTAGGAAAACTACCCTATTCACAATAGCCTAAAAAAAAAAATACTTGGGAATGAATCTAACAAAAGAGGTGAAAGTCCTCTACAATGAGAACTACAGAACACTAAAAAAAGAAATTAAAGAAAATCTTAGAAGATGGAAAGATCTCCCATGTTCTTGGATAGGCAGAATTAATACTGTCAAAATGGCCAAGCTACTAAAAGTGCTATACAAATTCAATGCAATTTCAATTAAAATCCCAATGACGTACCTCATAGAAACAGAGCAAGCAATAATGAAATTCATTTGGAAGAATAAGAGACCCAGAATAGCTAAAGTAATCCTTAGCAGGAAAAGCAAAGCAGGGAGTATCACAATACCAGAACTTCAACTATACTACAGAGCAATAGTAACAAAAACAGTATGGTATTGGCAACAAAATAGGTAGATCAATGGTACAGAATAGAGGACACAGACACAAAGTCAAATAAATACAATTTTCTCATACTAGACAAAGGTGCCAAAAACATACAATGGAGAAAAAGTAGCATCTTCAACAAATGGTGCTGGGAAAACTGGAAATCCATATGCAGCAAAATGAAACTAAACTGCTATCTCTCACCCTGCACAAAACTAAACTCAAAATGGATCAAGGACCTCAGAATCAGACCAGAGACCCTGCAGATGATAGAAGAAAAAGTAGGTCCAAATCTTCATCATGTTGTCTTAGGACCAGACTTCCTTAACATGACTCCCAAAGCACAAGAAATAAAAGCAGGAAATTGGGATAGATTCAAACTAAAAAGCTTTTTCCCAGCAAAGGAAACTATCAGCAATGTGAAGAGAGAGCCTACAGACTGGGAGAAAATCTTTGCCATACATACTTCAGAGAGAGCACTAATCTCCAGAATCTATAAAGAACTCAAAAACTTTACACCAAGAATACAAATAACCCAATTAACAAATGGGCTAAGGAAATGAGCAGACACTTTATAGAAGATATATAGATAATTAATAAATATATGAAATAGTGTTCAACATCTCTAGTAATTAGAGAAATGCAAATTAAAGCAACTCTAAGATTTCCTCTTACTCCAATTAGAATGGCTATTATCAAGTACACAAGCAATAAGAGATGTTGGTGTGGATGTGGGGAAAAAGGTACACTTTTATACTGCTGGTGGAGTTGCAAATTGGTGTACCCATTCTGAACAGCAGTGTGGAGATTTCTTAGAAAACTTGGAATGGAACCACCATTTGACCCAGCTATCCCACTCCTTGGCCTATACCCAAAGGACTTAAAATCAGGATACTACAGTAATGCAACCACATCAATGTCCATAGCTGTTCAATAGCTAGATTGTGGAACCAACCTAGATGCCCTTCAACTGATGAATGGTTAAAGAAACTGTGGTATATATATACACAATGGAATATTACTCAGCCATAAAGAAGAATAAAATTATGGCATTTGCAGGTAAATGGATGCAGTTGGAGAATATCATGCTAAGTTAGATAAGCCAATCCCCAAATACAAAGGCCAAATGATCTCTCTGATAAGTGGATGAGGATACATAATGGGGTGTGAGAAGGAGGCAAGAATGGAGCAAGAATGGGTTGCATAGAGGAAAAAGAGGAGTGGGAGGGGTGGGGGGAAGGAAAAATAACAGAATGAGACAAACATCATTACCCTATGTACATGTATGATTACACAAATAGTGCGACTCTACTTCATGTACAACCAGAGAAACAATAGTTGTACTCCATTTGTGTACAATGAATCAAAATATAAATAAATTTTACAAAAGTATTCCATGAAATAGAAGAGGAGGGGGATCCTTCCAAACTCATTCTATGAAGCTAATATCACCCCGATACCAAAACCAGACAAAGACACATCAAGGAAAGAAAATTTCAGACCATATCCCTAATGAATATAGATGCAAAAATTCTTAACAAAATTTTAGCAAATCACATACAAAAACATATTAAAAAGATAGTGCACCAGGATCAAGTGGGTTTCATCCCAGGGATGCAAGGTTGGTTCAAAATCCATCAATCAATAAATGTAAATCACCATATCAACAGACTTAAAGTTGAGAATCACATGATTCTCTAAATCCCTGTATTCTGCACATATGGTTAGTTCACAAATTTTAAGTGAAAGTTGTAAGGATGAAATGCTCTCTCACACATGTGTATGTATGCACACATTCACAAATTTTTGAGGCCCTCTGGACCATGTTTGAGGCATGTGTTTGGTATTGAATGGGTTAATTTCCATGAAAGATTTGGATAAAACTACATGCTTTATTAAGCCTAACTTACCGAAGTTGTTACTGGTCAGAATAAGTGAGCCCATTTCAGTTCTTACTTATAACTCTAAGGCTTTTTCTTCACAGACCTCCTGAGGTAGGCAGTTTTTTATTTGCTGAGGCCATCACTGAATTGTCTATTACTTTACAACTCTGCAAGACTGTTAATAGGGAAGATTTTCCATTACCTATGAGGTCAGTGAGAATTTGAACAATGGGAAGAATAAAATAACTCATTAGCTTTCTCTCCAGACTTTGGTTTTATGGAAAATCTTAAGATAAGGCATCCATATGTATTTTCAAATAATTTTCTAACTACAGGGGAGCATGTAAGTTTCTATGGAAATGATTTTGAGTTATGATATGCAATTCAAGTTGTCATTGCAACTAAATTGGAAGCCCCATGAACATGCCCAGGAGTTGTGATAAGAACTGATTTTTTAATTCTAGTCTCACCACTATGTTGTAGGATGACTTGAAAAAAATTATTTTATTCCTTTGGTCCTCAATTTTGTTGTCTAAGACATGAAATTATTACACTAAAGCTGTAGGGTCCTTTCCAGTTCTGTTCATTGTTTGTGTTTTGTTTCGTATGGATGGTTTTGGCACATAATGGATATTCATCCAAGAAATACTGACTGATCCTGGCCCTCACAAAACCATGTGGTTTTAAGAGAGAGAAGTGGTCCCATGGGTTCAGCAAACAAGCAGAGAAGGATATGGATGAATAAACCTACAAATTAAGCGTCTCCCTGAAGTGTATCATGAAGATGATCTGCTGGACTTCAGATATTCGATAGTGCACGTAACTGTTTTTGACAGGGAGAACTGCTGGTGAGAAAAGTTATGTCAACATTTGAGGGAGGTGTCGGATAGCAGGACCTAACTTCCTAGGGAGGGTTTATAACTGAGACGCAAAGAAAATAGGGCCAACAGGAAGGGCTTCCAAGTAAATTGGAATAAAGGCCAACCTACCAGAATGTTCTCAGCCGAGGTGTATAAATTCCATTGTAATTGGCAGAGGAAGTATTTGCTCTCTATCTGAGAAGAGCCAGCAATTACAATGTAAGGGACTCCATAACAGAAATGATACATTCCAAAAAAGAGTGCAAAACTGGTATGGTCATGCAGCTCAAATAGACTCACTCCCGCTACTTTTTATATTCTTTTACTTCTTTTCTCAAAATACCATTACCATTTTTCCTCCTCCTTTTGTCTTCCTGTCACCTATGAAAGACCTGCTGTTCTGATCACAGCCTCTGTATACCAATGAAAACTTGTACTTGGACCATCAAATCGAAAGATTTTTACTCAAAGGCCTCTAAGAGATTCTCACAACAGAACTGCTTCAGGAGACTTGGGAAACGACCAGTCTCTTTGATTTCCTAGGGAAGGCTACCACAACAAAGTCCTCAAGGTCAAAGCTCAGTTTTACACCGAACAAGAAGTTGCAAATTTTGACTTTTTGGTGGGTTCACAGGGAGGTCACCAGGACTAGTTCCTACACACATTGCCAGTAACAACAGACTTGTTCACAATGCAAATAGAAAAAATGATCTTTGGCATATGGTTGCAAAATATCTGTGGATGAATAAAGACTTGATAAAATGATTGATCAACTGACTATAAAATTTGATCCAATGTATCAAAGAGAAAATAGTGTCTTAAAAGTGCAACAGTAAACACATAAACTTAGGTGTGCAATAAAGCAAGACCACTCATTCTGAGATGTTTGCAACATGAAGCCCACAGTCTTTTAGTTTTCTGAGTGGAGGCACAATTGTGTCAGGCTTCTTCCTGTGTCCTGTCTGTCCCCAAATGTGATTTGATGCCTTTCTGCTCTCTTGACTCTCCATTCACACTTCTATGCTATTTTAGGCAATAGTTTCAATGAACCTTGGAAACCAGGTCTAAGCCTGCATAGACGACTGTCTGCAAATCTCATAATGTTGCTCAAAGTCCAGGTCATCCCTGTCAAACACAGAACTCTCTCTTGACCTGGCAAAGCAACACAGCTAGCTCTGTGTGTTTGGAGAACCCAGGTATTCTGAAAAGAAGCATTGTTGATTTACATCACTTTATCTGAAGTGTCCTACTTGAGAAGGTTGTACCAAGGGTCTCCTGGGGTCTTTTCCAACAACAACCCTTGAAGGGAAGAGTGGGAGTTTTGTCAGTGAGATAGTTAATATTTCAACCAAGAAGAAATACTTTATCTTCTAAAAATAGGGGAGGTGTCATATCTGAAACAAGAGACTTTTAATTCAAAGACACTTGATAAATATTTTATAGCAGGGGGAAAATATATTAAGACAAAATTCAGGCAAAAGGTCTGGCTTGGATTGGAAAATGAACTAATAATGGAAAAGAGCTTCAGATTTTTTGAAAGTACTGATCTCCAGTGAGTGAAAAGTCCTCTATACCACCCAGTCACTTTAACATAAGTTATGGGGAGAAAAAGTCTTTGCTTTAGATCTTAGTTTTTGGGCGGGGTGTTTTAATATAGCATTGTTTCTAATGCAAACATTTCCAGAGTTTAAACTTGATTTTGGTTCCTGGAGCTGTATTTCATTTTGTTTTGATTAGGGACTGCAGACTGTGAGCCCTTGGTTTTGTCTTTCCTCTTGGTGGAGTTGTAATAAACTTCTCTGTCTGGTGGACTTCAGCAGTGGCCTGTGTAGCTGGGGCTGTGCTCCCTGGCTTCCTCAGGACAGCCTTTGGAATGCTGAGGACTCCAGGCAGCCTGCTGAGAAAGCCCTCTGAGGGTCAGTTTGGAAGGAGTCACAAGAAAAAAGGGTGAGGGTTAATGACTCCCTTTGAGAGGCCTGCTGGCAGTGGTACTTCACCTCAAATGGAAATTTCAGAAGTTTCTCTATGGCTCACAAGAGCATTCCTGGAGTTGAGTAGTGGAAAGCTAGGCCAAGCATAATGGAGTGACTTTGCTGAACACAACCCTGTCTCCAGGAACTCATCATCATCATCAAATAGCATTTATTAAAAGCCCACACGCATATGGCGCAGAACAAACCACATTAAACAAGCACAGTTGGGTTGCTGGTCCTCTGGAGGGCCACAATTTGGAACACTAAGAAACCAACTTTTGCTTCTGTTAGACTGTATTCTCACAATCCAAGAACATTGAGAAGGGAGATATCTTTCAGAATATTAATAAAGATAATAAGTATTACAGAAAAATGCTAATTAGTATAAACATAATTTATTGAGGATTTTCTCAGCATGAGGTATTGTGCTATTTGCTCATGTAATTGCAAAATAATTCTTATTATAACTCTGTGAAGTAGGTAGCATTAATATATGTATCTTATGTAAGAGGTAATTGAAGTTTAGAGAAGCAAAATAATTTGCCCATGAAAACAAAGCTACTATAAATATACCACAGGGAATTTTACCTTTATGTGTAAATAAAAAGAACCAATCCAATATAAATGAATGGATGAGTTAAAGGAAGTGTAACAGAGCAGAGAAAGGAAAACAGGGAGGGGAGAGAAGTGTAGAGGGAGAAAGGGGAAGGAAAAAGGGTGGGGATTATGAACTGAAATAGAATTCCATGCGTGTATGATTTTGTCAGGATGAACCCAACTACTATGTATAACTACAAAGCTCTAAAGAAAATAAATTAAAAAAGAAAAAAGAAAACAAAGCTACTAGTTGACAGAACCAGGACTTGAACTTGGGTTTGTTAAAATCCGAAGACCATGGTAGGTCAGATTGCCAGTTCTCATTAGAGTTGACAGTTAGCCCTGGGTGAGTTAGTAGGATATTTATATTTATAATATAATATTTTATATTCTTTTATAGCATGATAATTTATCTATGACTTTAATAAAGTTCAAAACTCACCTCACTTGACTTTCTTTCTTTTAAATGGCGGCGTTCCTTCCATTAATAGGGTTAAGAATTTTCTTTGGCATCACAAACAGAAGTGGTGGGAATGGCAGGTCTCAAGAGTCTCCAACTAGAGCAGTTTATACACCAAGTTAGATGAGGAAGATTATTCTAGATTACTGGTCAGATCACCGTATACCACAGAAATATGATATTCATGCTTCCTATAATAATCTATGCTGATTAATAACTTTCTGATTGGAGGAAGAGGAATCAAGTGCTTCTAATCTCTTCTTCCCACTACTTTTTTTCTACTTAAGACAGACAGCTAACTGAGCAGTGGTTGGTGGAATTGCAGGAAATGATATCTATTTGGGGAATGATGATCTCCTGAATCGCTTCTGTTTTCTGCCTACGAGGCTGAGCACAATGAGCGGTGGTGTAAAAGTTATGCTTTTGAAGATGCGTGTAGACAATTTTATAGATGGCATGTAACCTTAGAGGTGGGGACAAGCTCAGGGCTGGAGAGGATGTGCAGCCGATGTGACACATCTTGTGCATAGAGAAGCTTATCCCTTAGCCAAAGTAATTCTTTGACCCCTCCCTGTTTTTATTTACTAGTTAATTTCACCATGTACCTTACATCTAAATTTAATAATGTGCCTGTTCATTATGATGACATTTATGAGCACCTTTCCTGATATCTTTAATTTCGTACCACATTTTTGTTTGAGCATGTCACTTTTCTCATTTATTATATCATTTGTTTTCTTATTTGATCTTTATCCTGATTTTTATCTTTTCCAATCACTTGGTTAAATTATATTCAAACTATTTTGCTGTTGCTGAAGTGTGTAGTGGGTGCTGTGTGTCGCAGTGTGTCATGCATCCTGATGCCCCTTCAGGTTGGAGGCACTTGCTTGCTTCCACACCTGTGAGGAGTTTGGGCTATAGACACAACTCAACACTGAGTACCTCCCTGGAGACTGCTCTAGGATAAAGGGAGCTACTCTGCTCAAGATTATACCCTCACCTAGAGTCATCAAATAATTGGTTTATGTGAGCCTACAAAGACCTGGCCTCCTTGCCTCCATTCTGGAAAATTTTGAAGGGTCAGTCTAGCTCCAGTGCTTCTTGAAGGACAGGCTCAGTCCCCTGTTACAACTGCAGACTGTAGTTCAATTTCGAAACCTCTGCCCAATCCTCATTCTTTACTCCTTTGCAAAGGGTATTGTTCCATTTTAGAATCTATTTTCCAGGAATCTCAAGTGAAATGCCAATTAGAGTGGTCTAAAGAATGAAAATCTAAATGGAATTTTGGAGCTAGAACACCTGATGTCTGGAAGGAGGACTTGGGGATAGGAGGACACATAATTTCTGGCATGCCATAGCAGTGCAGTTATTTGAATTTTCACAAATGCTGATATGGGATAGGATACCAGTGATGGGAGTGAACTCTCAGGGGCAATATCTAAGGCATTTGAAAGGTTCTAAGGAAGTAGAAATACCAGGCCAGTGGATGCAGATTGCCTTTATGAGGTGCTAACAGTGCACTGGAGAAACACAAGGCAAGGGGCTAAAGGTGATCAATAACTATATAAGGTAAAATATGGAGACTGGAGGATTCTCTTGGCAACATACGAAGAGAAGGAAGAAAAGGTGGAGGATCAATTCCAGGACTTAATTTTTGGAGTAATGGCATTGCAGAGAAGGTTAAATTTTTACTCTCAGCAAATGTACACCCAAGATCAGGGTCCTAGGTAGAAAGCAGAAGGAGCCTGAGACTTCCAATGAGGGCCTTAGGGCTAATGTCCTCAAAAATCTTGAATCATCACATTTCCTTGACTCCTCTGGGACCAGGTGGTCACTCCATACTTTAAATATTAGTCCCTTCTGCTGTTGGAGGATGATACAGGGGCTTTGAAAGATAACATACACTCCCTTCATGAACTATTCTTATCTCTACTCCTGGACACCAGACAAATTATTAGAGTAGTTTCACAACACAACACAGGCAGGAAAATATTTCAAACATTAAATTAGCAGAAGTTTACACAAGGTAATATTAAAATCTGGTTAAGATATCAGATTTGTGGAGCTGTAAGTTAGTGTAATTTTTTTCTTTTTCTTTTTGGTGTGTGTGTGTGTGTGTGTGTGTGTGTGTGTGTGTGTGTGTGGTTCTGGTGCCAGGGATGGTTCCAGGGCCTCACACATGCTAGGCAAGCACTCTATTCTCCATTATTGCTATTCCTTATATACATTTTTTTTTTCTGCAAGATACACTAGAGGGTGGCAGGAAACTGCATCCAGCTGAATTAAGATGTCTGGTGAACAAAACACAGATAACTCAAATATCTCCAGTTATCTTTTTACTTTGTGCCCTATTCATGTTTGCTGTTACAATGCTTCATTTGATTTAAAATTACCCTCCTTCCACCACTTCACAGTAACTCACAAGCTGCAACCTCTTGATGCCCTCTTCTTCAAGCAAATTTCAAGTCTTCTTCAAGGTTAAGTGCCATATTTAATGTAGTATTTATGTATTTCTTAATACACAGCATTCAAAAAACTCAAAAAAGAACATGTGTATATAAAAAGACAGATATTTTTAAATCAGAATATATAACACATGTGTAAAATATGTATTAAGTGATATGTAAATACATTTAACACACGTAATATATAAATGACATATATATATACACATATTTGTTTCTTTTCTTTTTGAAGTTTCTGAATGCTGTTTTCCCTAACACCACTTTCCCCAGCAGCTGTGTTTTTTTTTTATTACACAACTTTGCTTATCATATTGATTTTTAGAGATGCATATATTTTGTTAAAGCAGAATCGAGAGTATAGGACTATTTATTACAGCTTTGTTTGTAGTGGCAAAAAAACAGAAACAAGGGTAAATATCCATGATAGGAACATCATTAATAAAGTGGGTTTATTTATGTCATGGACTAGCACACAGCTTTTTAAAAAAGGATGTATTAGTGTTATAATAGCACTTTAGAGAAATTTTCCTGTTGCAATGTAGCTGTATACTTTTTGCCTACCAACTATAAGAGAGACATGAGGTTAAGCTCTTTTAGTATGCAATTTTCCTAAAAATTATATTTGTGGCTGCAAATATAAATACACCCGATGAAAGTTATTTTTAAAGCAAATAAACAGAAAACATAATCCTAGACAATCAGGGCTTAATTTGTTGCAGGACCCAGATGCATAAATAAAATTCAGTATAAGTCAGACTGTGATCCCCAGCCACAAAGGACTAATGGGGTTTCCCAAAAGGCCAGTGTTACCCTTTCAAAAGTGTAGCTGAGCGAGAGATGCTGTTCTGACTTAAAATCTGTGTGTTTTAGATGTGGTGAGGTAGGTAAAAGGCATGTGTGAATAACATCAATGCACAGAAGTATGCAACAAATGCTGAATCAGAGGGAGAGAGTTGAGATCCTCTACAGTCTTGGAAGGCTCCCCTTATGGCTAGAGCCTGAGGAGGCCAACATGGAGGAGATGACACTTAATGTCTGCCTTTAATAGATGGGACTTTTATTTTAAGAGTAGGGCTGAAGAGTTTGGGGGAGGTGGGATGGGGAGTTAGCTCAGCTGGTAGAGTGCTTGCCTCACAAGCCCTGAGTTTGATCCCCAGTACCGCGGGGGAACAAAAATGTGTTTTAAGAAGTAATAGTCTAGAGAGGTTGGAGTTTTGGTTTACAAAATAAACTAGAAATCATAGGTGAAAAACATTCTTTTAATAAATATCTGGGCCATATTCTGATTTTAGGAAGGACCATAATAAACCACCTCTCTTAATGTTCTGCCGTTGATTAGTCAGTCGGTCAGAAGAGCCACTAGAGAACTCCAGGAAACTGGTCTTCAAAGTTCTAGTCACTTTGTACTCCATCATCTATGACAATGAGTAAACCACTTCAAATCCCTGACTTCATGTTATCTCTGACATGAGGATGTTGAATCAGGTGGTTCTGAGTTTTAGGGTTCTACAGTTTCTTTTTCTTCCTTCCTTCCTTCCTTCCTTCCTTCCTTCCTTCCTTCCTTCCTTCCTTCCTTCCTTCCTTCCTTCCTTCCTTCCTTCCTTCCTTTCTTTTTTCTTTCTTTTTCTTTCTTTCATTTTATTTTGGATTGAACTCAGGGCCACTCAACCAGTGAGCCACATCCCCAGTCCTAATTTGTATTTTATTTAGAGACAGAGTCTCACTGAGTTGCTTAGCACCTTGCTTTTGCTGAGGCTAGTTTTGAACTCATGATCCTCCTGCCTCAGCTTCTTGAGCCGCTGGAATTATAGGCTGCGCCACTGCACCCTGCAGTTTCTACAGTTTCTTAACAGACAAGCTTTCATTTGGTCTCCAAAGATTTGCTGGAATCATGCTATATTTGTTCTTCAGCTTTACTGAAATATGGACCTTTATAATATGGATTTATTAGGCAAAAAAGATTGATTATCAAATGTAATCTTGGGGTGAAGGAAAATTCATGAACTGGCACATTCTAGTGTATTGGCCCATGCTCATAAATTCTGTACACTCTCTCTGTAAGAGGAAAGTGGTGTTATTTATGTTACATTCACTATAACCACTGAGAAAATTTAGGAATTTTCAAGTGAAAATTCATTACATGTAGCTGCTAATACTGATTCTTGTTCTTTTTAAATACTACAGAGACATTTGTTCATGTTTCCTCTGTGCCCATGATAGTTCTTAAACATGGGTTCACACGCACACACACACACACACACACATACTACACCACACATTTCCTACATACAACTTTAAAAACACATCTTAAGGAATAAGAAAATAGAAAAAATATGTACAAAAATCATAGTTGTAAAGAGCTTGCTATGCGTACACATGGCTCCTGATATTTAGTGAACAGTTGCAGGATGTCAAATGTAATTTCTTTTTTCTTTTGGACTTTGCAAGAAAGGGTTGGAACATGCCTTTAATAGAAGAGCAAGATTCTGCAACATAGGTTTTAAAAGTCATTAGCAACTTGCTAATAGATTTATTTTCTATTTGAGACTCCCGTGTTGAAGGTTAGGATTTGACTCATTGAACCAGTCTCATTTTGTATTGAAAGGTGAATAGGTGATCTCCAAAGTCCTTTAGCTCACAAATTGATGGTTCTGTGGTCTTTATGGGCAGTTTCCTTTCAAAAAGTCATGCATTTGTAATAGAAGGAATATGAGTATACATATGAACAGACAATTTCTTTGTATATTCTGGATATTAATGCCCTATCTGAAGAGCAGGTGGCAAAAAATTTCTCCCATTCTGTAGGCTCTGTCTTCACACTCTTTTTTCCTTTGCTGTGCAGAAGCTTTTTAATTTAATGCCATGACACTTATTGATATTTATTTCATTTCTTGTGCTTTATGAGTCTTGTTAAGGACAATGGTTCCTGTGTCAACATGTTGAAGAATTGGGCCTACATTTTCCTCTAGCAGCTGCAATGTTTCTGGTCTAATACCTAGGCCTTTGATCCACTTCAAGGTGACTTTCCAGGATGAGAGATAAGTGTTAAATTTTATTCTTTTCATATGAATTTCAGCACCATTTGTTAAAAAGTCTATCTTTCCTCTAGTGTATGTTTTTTGACTCCTTTATCTATTATGAGATAAGTCCACTTATGTGGGTTTGTCTCTGTGTCTTCTATTCTATTCCATTGGTCTTCATCCCTGTTTGGGTGCCAATACCATGCTAGTTTTGTTATTAAGTTTTGTAGTATAATTTGAAGTCTGGTGTTGAGATGCCTCTTGCTTCACTTTTCTTGATAAAGACTACTTTGGCTATTCTGGGTCTCTTTACTTTTCCAAATGAATTTCAGAACTGCTTTTCCTAGTCTGTGAAAAATGTCATTGGAATTTTGATGGGAATTGTATTGAATCTGTGTATCATTTTTGATAGTAGGGCCATTTTGACAATATTAATTCTGCTTGTCCAAGAACATGGGTGGTCTTTCCATCTTCTAAGGTCTTCTTCAATTCCTTTCTTTAGTGTTCTATGATTTTCATTGTAGAGGTCCTTCACTTCCTTTGTTAGATTGAGTCTTTACTTCCTTTGTTAGATTGAGTCCCAAATTTTTATTTTCTTAAGGCTATAGTTTTCCTAATTTCTTTTTCAACAGATTCATCATTGGACTACAGAAATGCAATAAAAATGTCAACTCTTGAGTACACATTCTACCAATGTGGCAGTAAGAATTGGTAACTTTTGAATATAGAATCCAAGGATCTTTAGCAGTAGCCACAAACCAAAGAATCCTCAAAATTCAATCTTTTTTGGGTTTCATTCCAACTACTCATTCTAGGGCAGAAGAATGCTGGGAAATCCTACTTTCTGCCTCTAATTTCTGTGGTCCTTAAAAAATATATTATTATGCTTTTTCTCAGTACAGAAAATGTCTGGTTAAATACTTTGTTGTCTAGTTCTCATTATAAGGGAGTTTGGGGGTTGGCTGTAATTTCCCTCTGGACTCGGTAAATGAGGCAGCAGCCCCCGTTTCAGATTAGTCAGGTAACTATCCTCCTGGTGGGAAAGCTAGAAGGGAAAGCACATGTTATTTGGGGTTCTTTGCCCACTCTCAAGGAAAGGGCTTCTCTTCCATTATTTTATATTGCATCTCAGTGATTTGTTTCATCCCAGCCAATTTGGAAGCATCTCATGACTCTATTATTATTTATTTTGATTTATATTGGATTGAGAGACATGCTGAAGTTTTAAACTTTTTTTCTGCTTAACAGTTGAATGTTTGTGTTTTAGAGTTTTACTGACAGAATTGTCATGCAGCCTGAGCCAAAGTTATTTAGTCCTATTGAGTTTTGATTTCACTCATGCCAATTAGAGCGAGTTCCAGCAGTCAATTTCTTGTTTTTAAAAGCAGTTAGTTGTTTGTCAGAACTGATCATGCCCAGAGCAAGGGCTTCTAAGGCAGCTACAGAAAACTATTAAAGGAAAAAGAATTTGGAAACATGCTCTATTACTGAATTTAATCACTAAGTATTCTCAAACTTTCTCCTTTCTGCCTCAATTTCTCTATGTGGAATATGGGAATGTGGTGCAATATAGGGACAGAATTAGAATAGGCTATAAATTTCATGAATTATAAGGCCTTGTCAAATCCTTCAAGCTTCCTTTAAAAAGATGCATATTTAAAGATATACTTAAATAAGTAAAAATTATTTAAACACTCCATCCTGGAAAAACATTATTCTAATAAAAGAAAGAACAGAAACAAACTGTAGAAAACATATTTATGTATCATAGGCATGAATTAAATGGAAGACAGACATGTAATATCTTGCTATGTGTACAGATTTAAGATCTAGGTGTTCACATTTATTAGTTCTAAGAAAGGTATTTTGTAGCTAAAATTTAGTGCAACACACAATACCCATATTGTTTTGCTTTTTCTGATGTTTCTAACAAAACCGTTTTGTCTCTGATACAAACAGAGGTATATTAAGTTTAAAGCTAGAAATTTGGGCCTTGGTCATATAGAACTCTTACATTATACAGAAATCTTCATGTAAGAGTCATGGTACTCTTTCAGCTATTTCTTTTGCATGTGCTTTGGTTTCATGAGCCTGCCTGTTTCTTGATCTGACCTTTTCAGTACTGCATTAAACTGTCATTTTCTAGTGCTTATTTGGAGCATTTTTAGAGAGAGCATATGGATTTTATAGTAAGTCTTTATAACACCATTTTGACTCCTTGGTAATTTTTTCTCATAATATTATTTGCATTATATTGAATCATGTATATTTTGCTGGGCCAGGATGAGATTAGGGTGTAATATAGAGAATGTGTTTTAAAACCATTTATGTAAAAAGGAGAATCTGGATAAATGCCAATGTAGTCTGGCTATTGACTGGCAGGATATATAAGGTATAACCCTAACATAGAATATTCATTTGAAATGATTTAGTAGGAAGAATAAAATATGTACTGAAATCCAAGGAGCCAAGTTTCTAGAACTTGAGCAAAGAACATTAATGTTTATGTATATTCTTACAAGATACATAAACCTTTGTTATATCATTTAATAAGGGCTCTCCAAAAATGATTTAATAATGAAAATACAATTCCTTACAGTTTAAGACACTAAACCAATGCAATTATAATTTCTCTCCCAATTTTTATCCTTGAAAACAACTCTGGAATGCTAATTACCAGGAGATCTGTCAGGAGTGAGGTAAACACAGTTTTGATTTGGATTCAGTTTATTCATACTCCACCCCATGTTGTATTCAGTCAACGGAAGGTCTGCCCTAGACTGCATGACGGTCAGGTCAGGACTCCCAACTGTTGGTATGGTTAGTGGAACTCAGGCAACAACCCTTAAAGGGCTTCCATTGACAGTTAATCTATTCAGCATAATCTCTTATGCAGCAATTTATAATTTATAAAATGCTATCACACATGTTTCCACCTTCTAGCTTCACAGAACCCTTGTGTTTAGGTAACATAGATACAAATATTTCTATTTTATAGGTGGGAGAATTCCGGCTTAGAGATGAAGAAACTTGTTTGAAGTTATAAAATAGTAAGTGGTAACAGGTCCAGCTGCAGGTCTTGGGATTTTAAGAGTGTTTGACTGCTAGAAGTGTGATGGGCTGACAGATCTGGCTCCATGAGAATGTTATAGGCCAGACTCTAAGGGAAATGACTAAATAGACTCCATTTTGCTCTGAGACTCCATGTTATGTAGAAAATAAGCTTCTCCCATGGGAACACCCTGCCTCTGTACCCATCATCAGTGACTTAGTGTGACATATTTAACAATACAGAATGACAATTCCTATGTAAAGAAAAATTGTTCTCTTTTGAGTCCTATTGCTCCTAAAAAATGTACCATGTGAATAGTGATTTTGTGGATGTTAACAACCATTCTTTAGTTTGTACCTAGGTAAGGGTCATTTTGACCCACTTCCCCCTCTGTTGATGATGTCATGATGTTAGTTTGTAATTTCAAATCATAGCAACAGACACTTATGACTGATGTGACTTTTGGTATAAGAACACCTACCACCCTATGGTCGGGGCTGTTCTCCCAATAACCATTTTTTTGGGAATTGTGTGAGACAGTCAGCTGGCCAGCTTAATAAAGACTCTCAAATTTGGACTTCTCAGTAGTGATTGGTCTAAGTTGTGCCCCATAACAGAAGCTACAAGTAAAAGGAGGCAGGGAAGGAACCTGTACATTGTGGAAGTCACTTCTTTGTTGGTTTGTGTTTAATAGCAGACTGAAGTGCTCTGGGCCATTTTGATTACTAAAATATTCAGATACTAAAAATTCTCTGCAGTGCTAACATGGTTATTTGTGTTTTTGTCTAGGAATTGAAAAATTCTTCAATATTTCAGGTCATTAGTAATACCAAATGTGCCAGCAAATGCGTATGGTAACTTTTAAGTTATAGAGGACATTCTTCTTAGATGCAAATGGACCTTGTGTACTTATCTTTAATGAGGACTATGGTTGTCCTAATCAAGGGAACATAGAATGAAGAGAAAAGAAGTTGGCAGGGTAAGATTTCTTTAAGCACCTTCCTCTTCCCTCTCTGCCTCTCATTTTATCACTCTTCTCCAACTATTCCAGGAATGAAACAAAACAAGTGACTGCAAATGCTGCTTGTGGATTAAGAATGACTTCTGTACATTTTGATCAGTGCTGCCTTAGCTTTTGAATAATTTAAACTTCCTGTTATAAAGTTGACTCCTTCCAAGTGACAATTCTTACATAACCACCTTAAAATGCCTTTCCACATAATGTGAGGGAATATCTCTTAAAGCTTAAATTAACTACAGTCAACAAGTACATGAAAAAATGTTCATTATCTTTGGCAATTAGAGAAATGCAAATTAAAACTACACTGAGATTTCATCTCACTCCAATCAGAATGGCAGTTGTCAAGAATACAAGTAACAATAAATGTTGGTGGGGATGTGGGGGAATAAGGGACACTCACACATTGTTGGTGGGATGCAAATTGATACAACAACTTTGGAAAGCAGTATAGAGATTCCTTAGAAAACAAGAAATGGAACCACCATTTGACCCATCTATCCCACTACTTTATATATATCCAAAGGACTTAAAATCAGCATACCATAGTGACATAGCCACATCAGTGTTTATAGAAGCTCAATTCACAATAGGTAAGCTACGGAACCAACCTAGGTGCCCTTCAACAGAAATAAAAGAAGTCATCAAAAGCCTACCAACAAAGAAAAGTCCAGGACCAGATGGGTTCTCAGCCGAGTTCTACAAAACCTTTAAAGAAGAGCTCATTCCAATACTTCTCAAAGTATTCCATAAAATAGAAGAGGAGGGAACCCTCCCAAACTCATTCTATGAAGTCAATATCACACTGATACCTAAACCAGACAGAGACACATCAAGGAAAGAAAATTTCAGACCAATATCCTTAATGAACATCGATGCAAAAATTCTCAACAAAATTTTAGCATACAAAAACATATTAAAAAGATAGTGCACTATGATCAAGTGGGTTTCATCCCAGGGATGCAAGGTTGGTTCAACATCAGGAAATCAATAAATGTAGTTCACCATATCAATAGACTTAAAGTCAAGAATCACATGATTATTTCAATAGATGCAGAAAAAGCATTTGATAAAATACAGCATCCCTTCATGCTCAAAACACTAGAAAAAATAGGATAGTGGGAACATTCCTTAACATTGTAAAGGCCATCTATGCTAAGCCCATGGCTAATATCATTCTAAATGGTGAAAAACTGAAAGCATTCCACCTAAAAACTGCAACAAGGCAGGGGCAGGGATGCCCTCTTTCACCACTTCTATTCAACATCGTCCTTGAAACTCTAGCCAGAGCAATTAGACAGACCAAAGAAATTAAAGGGATACGAATAGGAAAAGAAGAACTCAAACTATCCCTATTTGCTGATGATATGATTATATACTTAGAGGAACCAGGAAATTCCACCAGAAAACTTTTAGAACTCATAAGGGAATTCAGTAAAGTAGTGGGTTATAAGATCAATGCACATAAATCTAATGCATTTTTATACATAAGTGATGAATCTTTGGAAAGAATAATTAGGAAAACTACCCCATTCACAATAGCCTCGAAAAAAATAAAATACTTGGGAATCAATCTCACAAAAGCGGTGAAAGACCTCTACAATGAGAACTATACAACACTAAAGAAAGAAATTAAAGAAAACCTTAGAAGATGGAAAGATCTCCCATGTTCTTGGATAGGAAGAATTAATATTGTCAAAATGGCCATACTACCAAAAGTGCTATACAGATTCAATGCAATTCCAATTAAAATCCCAATGACTTACCTTACAGAAATAGAGCAAGCAATTATGAAATTCATCTGGAAGGATAAGAAACCGAGAATAGCTAAAGCAATCCTTAGCAGGAAGAGTGAAACAGGTGGTATCGCAATACCAGATCTTCAACTCTACTACAAAGCAATAGTAACAAAAACTGCATGGTATTGGTACCAAAATAGAAAGGTAGATCAATGGTACAGAATAGAGGACATGGACACAAACCCAAAGAAATACAATTTTCTCATACTAGACAAAGGTGCCAAAAATATGCAATGGAGAAAAGATAGCCTCTTCAACAAATGGTGCTGGGAGAATTGGAAATCCATATGCAACAGAATGAAACTAAACCCATATCTCTCACCATGCATGAAATTAAACTCAAAATGGATTAAGGACCTCGGAATCAGACCAGAGACCCTGCATCTTATAGAAGAAAAAGTAGGTCCAGATCTTCAACATGTCGGCTTAGGACCAGACTTCCTCAACAGGACTCCCATAGCACAAGAAATAAAAGCAAGAATCAATCACTGGGATAGATGCAAACTAAAAAGTTTTCTCTCAGCAAAGGAAACTATCATCAATGTGAATAAAGAGCCTACAGAGTGGGAGAAAATCTTTGCCAATCATACTTCAGATAGAGCACTAATCTCCAGAATCTATAAAGAACTCAAAAAACTCTACACCAAGAATACAAATAATCCAATTGACCAATGGGCTAAGGAAATGAATAGACACTTCACAGAAGAAGATCTACAAGAAATCAACAAACATATGGAAAAGTGTTCAACATCTCTAGTAATAAGAGAAATGCAAATCAAAACCACCCTAAGATTCCATCTCATCCCAATTAGAATGGCAATTATCAAGAATACAAGCAACAACAGGTGTTGGCGAGGATGTGGGGAGAAAGGTACACTCATACATTGCTGGTGGGGCTGCAAATTAGTGCAGCCACTCTGGAAAGCAATGTGGAGATTCCTTAGAAAACTTGGAATGGAACCACCATTTGACCCAGCTATCCCACTCCTCGGCCTATACCCAAAGGACTTAAAATCAGCATACTACAGAGATACAGCCACATCAATGTTCATAGCTGCTCAATTCACAATAGCCAGATTGTGGAACCAACCTAGATGTCCTTCAATTGATGAATGGATAAAGAAACTGTGGTATATATATACAGTGGAATATTACTCAGCCATAAAGAATGATAAAATTATGGCATTTGTCGGCAAATGGATGAAATTGGAGATTATCATGCTAAGTGAGATAAGCCAATCTGAAAAACCCAAGGACAAATGATATTGCTAATAAGTGGATGATGACACACAATGGGGAGAGGGAGGGATTAGTGTTAGGGTTAGAGTTAGGGTTAGGGAGGGGGGCAAGAATGGAGGAAGGAAGGGCTGTATAGAGGGAAAAGAGGGGTGGGAGGGGGTGGGGGGAAGGGAAAAAATAACAGAATGAATCAAACAACATTACCCTATGTAAATTTATGATTACACAAATGGTATGCCTTTACTTCATGTACAAACAGAGAAACAACATGTATCCCATTTGTTTACAATAAAAAAAAAAAACCAAAAAAATGTGGTATATATACACAAAGGAATATTATTCAGCCATAAAGAAGAATGACTTTATAACATTTGCTGGTAAATGGATGGATCTGGAAACTATTATGTTAAATGAAATAAGCCGTTCCTAAAAAGCCAAAGGTTGAATGTTTTCTCTGATATGTGGAACAGGGGTGGGGATAGAAGTTCAGTGGATTAGACAAAGGGAAAGGAGGGGCATAGAAAAAGGAAAGACAGTGAAATGAATCCGACATAACTTTCCTATGACATATACACAGTGAATCTCACCATTGTGTACATCCACAAGAAATTAATTAAAAAGTAAATAAAAATAACTATAGGTAAATGGCAGAAAGATCAACATAGGGAAGGAAACAGGGTGGGGAAAGGGAAAGAGGAGAAGTACTGGGGTTCTATTTAGAATAAGATATTCCAGGCTTATAAAATTATATCAAAATGGATTCAACTATCATGTATAACTAAAAAGAACCAATAAAATAAAATAAAAGATCAATAAATCTTTTTTAAAAAAAATCTTAACTATTTCCTCAGAGGAATCTCATTTTCACCCATCCTGGTTGTTATGGTTTAAATGTGAGACACCTCCCTGAAGCTTCATGTGTGAGACAATGCAAGAGAGTTCAGAGTGAAATGATTGGGTTTTGAGAGACTTCATCTAATCAGTGCATTAATCCTCTGATAGGGATTAACTGGGTGGTAACTGTAGGCAGGTGGGTGTGGGTTGGGGAGGGAGGACACTGAGAACATGCCTTTGCGGGTATATATTTTGCCCATGGTGAGGGGAGCTCTCTCCCTGCTCCCTGGTGCATGTCCCCAGCTGCTTTCCTCTATCATACAGTTCCGCTATGATGTCCTGCCTTACTTCAGGCCCTGAAGAATAGAGACAGCTGTCTATGGACTGAGAACTCTGAAATCATGAGCCCACAAATAAACTTTTCCTCCTCTAATTGCTCTTGTCAGGTCTTTTGGTTACAGAAGCAAAAATGCTGACTAAAACACTGGTCAACCTATGTTTCTGTGTCTCATAGAATTACCTTTCGACTCAGTCTGAAAGGGAAATATCCGGGAACGTTTAACAAAGGAAGGTGAGTTGTGAAAGAAAAAGAAGTGAAAAAAAAAAAAAAAATCCTGTAAATATCCTCAGATCAAAAAGTAAACAGTTAACAATTCTGTGGTTGCATATGTACTTTTTATCCCAGAAACTGAAAGACGAATATTGTTCATTTTATATATCTGTGTATATTTTTAGAGAAACTCTCTTCATGAGTTATTAAAATTCTTCTCTTTTAATAATTTGGTCATCAAGCGGTTGTCTAAAAAATTAAAATGCACCTGAAGGTGGAAGTAACGGACTTACTTTTCTGGGGCATCCAGTTTTCCTTACGTTTTTATGGGTGTTCTGCTAAGTGCAAACCTGAGTGCACTCTGGGTGGGATGCTTGACTGACAGGAGGGAAATAGAATCTGAGTCTTATCCTCAGGAAGCTGCCTTAAAAGATGACAAGAAGAGTCATTTTAAAATAAATTAGAATTAAATCTCACACTATCAGTGCAATTCTAAAGACTACAGAAAAGAGCAGAAGGCTCTGTAAAAAGATAACTTTTCCTAGGTCCTAATAAAGTTTATAAAATTGATCAGACATGCTCTCATTTTCCTTCTACTTTCTATCAAGAATTATTTTCAAATACAGGTAATTATTTGAGGAATCTGAAATATAAGGTAGCAAGGGTGCTGCCCCTCAGCTGAATCCACGCCCTGGATGATTTCTGCTGGGATTCCTGCCAGGCAGCTGACAGAAGCCCCTGCTAGGCCAAGCATGGTGCTATACCACTTGTGGCAATAGTTGAGGAGATATGGCTTGGAACTGATATTTGGGTTCTTGTCAGAATTCATGCTGGGATTCTTGGAATCAACTAGATGCCAGAGGAATAATAACTGAAGACATCTGGCCACATAATTTAGAGACCCCTAGAAAAGCAGACTTTCTCCATTAACCTCTTCCTTAAATTTGACAGGCTGTTTTCAGTATAAGCAGAGGCATCCTGCCACATGGGAAGACATCTTAAAGATTTGGAGGCTCCCTGGTCCCTTCAGGTGGTAGTTTGACAAGTTTTAATTTGAACTGTCTTTCACTTCTTAGATCTTTAGTTTGTGCAAAATGTTTCAGACTTGACAACTAAGACAACTAGAATTAGCTTTCTCTGCAGTGTGTGTGTCTGTCCCTTTGTGCATCTCACATATACCCTAAACTTCATTTTGAGTGAATGAAAAGAAAACTGGTCCAATTCCTGCATAAGAAAATTTCAGGGAAAGATTCTTCTGTTTTTCTTTGAGTTTGGGGGATGCACTCACAGTAGTCCATTATATAAATAAAAAGGATGTTTTAGATCAGTGGTTTTGTTACTGCCTTCATCTATTTCAGAGGAAAGCAGGACTTCCCGAGTGCAAATGTATTTTGTGGGAAGGAGTGGGGTCTTTGTTGAAAATATAAAAAACCAGTGGAAAGAATGGGATGCTTGGAAAATACATATTTTAAACTGTTGGACAAAGACAGCTGGTTCGTTTTTTTTTTCTTCCTGCCAAGCCATTTCCACTTAGGATTGAAAAAAAACCACAGTTTGATATTGGATTTAGAAGTAACTTTTCAGAGAAATACACTGCCAGGGAACATACATGGAATTCCCACTGATAGTAGCTTGAAATACAAAAGGATAGTCTGACCTCCCAGCACAGTCTCTCCTTCTGGTATATCAGGTAAGCAGCTGAGAGAATATCTTTGTACATAAAAAAATGTGTTGCTGAATTATAAGTGACTTGAGGATAGTTGATTGACTTTTCATTTTTTTTTATAGCAACTTAGTAAACAGCAGATACTCAATAATTGAATAGTGCTACATCAGAGATTCCAATTTCAGGGAGACTACTGTGGTGTGTATTAGTGGGTTCTGCCAAGAAGCAGACACGAAGACAGGATTAAACTTGCAAGAAAGTTTTAGAGGAAATGCTTATAAGTGAAAATGGGGAAGGAGCTGGGAATGTCTTTGGAGAGACATCAGATTATAATATAGGTCTGACAACAAATGAAGAAGAGAAGGGAGGAGACACGCTGGTGCAAACATCTTAGACTGAAGAGCAGTTCTAAGAACAGTTTGGCCATGCCACTGGGAAGCCAAAGTTGGCTGTCACAGGAATCCCACAGCTTGCAGGAAAAGGCCTGACTTAGTGTCCGTGCTGTGTTCTCTCTGGTTGAGAGTAACTGGGGCAAAGCATGACCTAGCAACAAAGGTAGTGATGAGATTTGAGTGTGGTCCCTGGGGCTGTTAGTTGAGTACACTCCCTGCAGAGGGAGATCCAAGAGACATATTCTCACAGCTATCACATAGTCCTTGGCCAAAGTTTGTGCATCTGTCCAGCAATGAGGCAAGTTTTCTTTCTTGGAAACATTTATTGGTGAGTGTGAAAATTCACTGGGGTAATACGCATGAAGGGCTTAGCACAACACATAGCACACAGGGATTGCATAGGAAGAGGTATCTCTTTTTTTATCATCATTACTACTACCAACTGTCTAGCTATAATTTATTCAACCTGATTATGAACTAAGCATATTGATGGGCATTTTACATGCAGTGGAACATACTAGGAACTCTCGCTTTGATGGTATACAGAAATGGAGTTTTAAACCATTACCAATGGTTAGCAATTACCAATTACTAGCTGTATGACCCCACTGAATGTGTTACTGAAAGTTTTTGAGACTCAGTTTCCATGTTTTTAAGGCAAAGATAAAGTAACTACCATAGAGGGGATTAGAGGAATGGAAGGAATAAACTACTCATGTCTAACACATATCATGAATTATTTTGTTATTATTTTTAGGAATCATAAGAACCTACCAAAACTATTGGTCCTGAAAGGGTGACCTGTGTAGGATAGAGTAATAGGGTTCTCAAGTCTTCAGGCTTTCTTTTGGGTTTGGCCAAAGGGAAGACCTTGAAGGAATCTGGGATAAGGGAAGACCTAGAGGTCTGGAAGTTAGGGAAGAAGCCAAGTAAATACACCCCTTTTCCTCTATCAAAAGTCTATTCTTCACAAGATAGTAACTCCACCTAAACCCCAGGGACCACACTCACCTTCTGCATTCTAATAATTCTTCCTCTCTGTCTGTTTGGCCCACTGGTGTTAAAAACTCAGCTGACACTCTTAGGTTATTGTACTAGCATTTGTAGTTACCCCAAACCTACATGTTTGTGAATGGTCCCTCATAAATACAGTATTCCTTTGATTTAATCTACTCTGAGTAGAACTTCATTTTCCTATTCAGACAACTCTTCTTCAGCCTGACACTCTCCTTTGTGGGATGAATGAGCACTGAATGTTAAAAGTAATGAAATTGTAAGTGGGGTGCTTGAAAGACAAAAGCGAGGTGAAATTGCCCTGTATTTAGAATTTAGCACCAAGATAATTGGTTTAAGAATAGATTTGGAGTGCATCCTTTAACCTCTCTGACCCTTAAATAAGAGCATAGGCAAATGTGTGACCCATACAATTTGGTTATAACCATATTGGCCAACAAAACATTATTTATGGAGGCAGATTTCATTTTTTGCTTCTTGGAAAGGTGCTTTAAAATTCTTGGGCAAAGTACAAATGTATCAGGGCAGATGATTTTGTCTTCTGTGTGTGTGGGATTCTACTTGGAAGAACCTTCCACCTAAAATCGAGGACAGTGCCAGGCGAGATCAGAGTGATTTCTGTGAGCCCTCAGGGGATGGTGGGAGGCAGGGGGAGCCTGATACCTGGGAAGGTTCTCCTGTTTTCCCAGCTGGTATGAACTCTAACATCCCTGTAGTAAAATAGCTTGAAATCAATGGCCCCAGGTAGAAAAATGTTATTAAAGAATGGAAAATCAGACACTGTTGGTGTGAATGTGAATGCTCTCGCCAGCAGACAATTCCAAACAGATTTGCAGAGGATTTTTTAAGAGCTACTCAGATGGGATTCTGTGCATTTTTGAACCTCAAAGGCCAGATGTGGGGCCCAGATGATACCTGTAGATTCGATACAGATGACCTGTACTTGTTCTCTGCTTTTTGGCACTGAGGACAAGCAAGGAGGGTGCTCTCTTTGGGTGGGAGGTATTTAGCTAATGGTTAAAGGAAAAGTTTTGGCTCCTAGTTTGGAAGTGGCCACACACTACCCTAATTAATTATGTTTTCAAAGATGTGACTGAGACTACATATGAAGAAAGCTTTGCTTGCTTCTTGAGGAAGAAACTCAAAGTGCTCTGCAGCTGAAATAATAGATGCCAGGAATTAGAGAAGCACAACAGAGCCTAAGGGAGAGTTGTGAATGGGGCAGGCCTTCCTCTCGCATATGCGCCTGTGTGCTTCACCCCCTGCTGTCTTTTACAGGTCATTTAGGCACCCTCTTTGACTTTCCTTCATGACACCATTAATCTCTTTTGAAACAAGCGGCAGGCTGCAGAGTGCACTCTTTCTGATCACCACAGTGTAGCTGCTCAGGTGCCAAAAAACTGAGCACAAGCTCCTTCCTGGGTAGACCAAGATTCTACTTGGAAGAATCTTCCACCTAAAATTGAGGACAGTGCCAGGCAAGATCAGAATGATTTCTGTTGAGCCCTCAGGGGATGGTGGGCAGGCAGGGGGAGTCTGATACCTGGGAAAGTTCTCCTGTTTTCCCAGCTGGTATGAACTCTAACATCCCTGTAGTACAATAGTAGAAGACAAAATCACCTGCCCGGATACATTTGTACTTTGCACAAGCTCCTTCCTGGGTAGGCCAAGTTGCGGGTAGGGGTTGGAGAGCAACTCCCTTAGTCAGGGAGGTTATATGTAGTAGGAGAAGGAAGAGAGGATTTGCATCAGATGACCAGATGCCCTTGTTCAATATTTGGTCATGCTATTTTGGGCAAGGCTCTTACCTCTCTGAGGCTCATTTGTAAAATGGGGCTGCTTTTAAAACTCACCTTTCGGTATTGCTACCGGGAGTAAGTGAAATGATGGGCTTCGTAGATGTGTGTGTAAACTGTAATGAATCATGTAAAGATTAGTTGTAATTAATAAGACCTATGTTAGAAAAAGCATTTTAATATCTTTTAATTTGTCTGTTTCCATGTTGTCTTTCAGCAGATAGCAATCACAGTCTGGGGAACTGGCCTTTGTACACTTGATCCCTCTATATTTTTGGAGTATCTGCTTTATGCAAGGACTTGTGGGACCTGCTATGAAGGTATTCAGGTGGACAGTATACAGCACATGGTTCTTGCTCTTATAAATCATACAAACTAGTCAAAGATTTAAAACTCTCAAAAATAACTACTAGTGAAGTAGACTGCAACGGCTGTTTTTTCCCCTACTCTTCCCAACACAACCTTCCCTATGACTCTTGTCAGGTTGTAACTCTAGAGCACTTTAACCATTCCTTCCTTTTTCTGGATTCTCACAAGTTTTACAATACTTTGATTATAAGCAACAGAAACAGAAACATACTCTGACTGAATTGAGCAAAAATGAGACATTAGGTAGTTAGCAGGAAGTGTCTTAGGTAGGGCCCCTAAAAGCAGAGCTTAAGACAAGGTCTGAGGTGCCCATGGTTATTGGAATGCTTGCTGTTTAGGAAAACTTGTGAGTGAGGAAACAGTATAGGTAAGAGAAAGGAGTTAAGCAATGATGTGACCTTAGATAGAGTCTGTACTTGGTTTGGAGGTATGAATCTTAAGGCAAGGTGGCTGGGCTCTTTTTAAAAAAATTCATTTATTTTAAACCAAAACATAAAACATAAAAATTATACATATTAATGGGTTACTATTTTGGGTTGTATATGTGGTGTCCCCCAAAAGTTCATGTGTGAGACAATGCAAGAATGTTCAGAGGTGAAAGGATTAGATTATGAGAGCCATAATCTAATCAATGGATAAACTGGGTAGTGACTGTAGGCAGGTAGGGTGTTACTAGAGAAAGCAGGTCATTGGGGGCATGACTTTCAGGGTTATTTTGTCCCTGGCAAGCAAATCTCTCTGTGCTTCCTGTTACCACCTCCTGAACTGTTTTTCTCTGCCAAACCCTTCTGCCATGATGGTCTACCTCACCTTGGGCCTAGGGCTTTGGAGTTGGCCAACCAGGGAGTGAACCTCTGAAACCATGAGCAAAATAAACTTTTCCTCCTCTATGTTGTTCTTTTTTTATTTGTTCTAATTATACATGACAGTAGAATGCATTTTGACACATTGTACATAAATGGAGTATAACTTCTCATTCTTCTGGTTGTACATGATGTAGAATCACACAGGTCGTGTAGACATATATGTCTATAGGGTAATAAGGTCCTATTTATTCTACTATTCTTCATACCTCCATACCTCTTCCCCTCCCTTCACTCCCCTCTGCACAATCCAAAGTATTTTTATTTTTCCCTAGTTCCCCTCCACCTTATTCTGAATTAGCATCCACATATCAGAGAAAACATTCAGCCTTTGTTTTTCTGGGATTGACTTATTTCACTTAGCATGATATTCTCCAGCTCCATCCATTTACCTGCAAATGCCATATTTTCATTCTTCTTTAAGGCTGAATAATATTCCTTTGTGTATATGTGCCACATTTTCTTTACCTATTCATTTGTTGAAGGATGTCTAGGTTGGTTCCATAGTTTGGCTATTGTGAATTGAGCTGCTATAAACATTGATGTGACTATGTCACTGTAGTATGCTGATTTAAGTCCTTTGGGTATAAATGGAGGAGTGGGATAGCTGGATCAAATGGTCGTTCCATTTCTAGTTTTCTGAGGAATCTCCACACTGCTTTCCGTGATTGTTGCACCAATCTGCAGTCCCACCAGCAGTGTATGCACCTTTCTCACCACATTCTCACCAACATTTTTTGTTGCATGTGTTCTTGATCACTGCCATTCTGATTAGAGTGAGATGAAATCTTAGAGTAGTTTTAATTTGCATTTCTCTAATTGCAGAGATGATGAACATGTTTTCATATATTTTTTGATTGGTTGTTTATCTTCTTTTGCGAAGAGTCTGCTCAGTTTCTTAGCCCATTTATTGATTGGGCTATTTTTTTTTTTTTTTTGGTGTTGAATTTTTGTATTCTTTATATATCCTGGAGACTACTGCTCTATCTAAGGTGCATGAAGAAAATATATTCTCCCATTCTGTAGGCTCTCTCTTCACATTATTGTTTGCTTTGCTGTGAAGAAGCTTTTTAGTTTGAGTCTATTCCATTTATTGATTCTTGATTTTACTTCCTACTTCTCTGTGTCTTCTATTCCATACCATTGGTCTGCTTGTCTGTTTTGGTGCCAACACCATGCTGTTTTTGTTACTATGGCTCTGTAGTAACAGACAAAAACTAAAAAAACTCAATGATATAAAAATTCAACTTAAAAATGGACAATAAATCTAAATAGATATTTCTCAAAAGAGGATATATATATGGCTGAAAGATACATGCAAAAATGTTCATTATCATTAATCAGGGAAATGTAAATCAAAATCACAATGAAATATTATCTTACTCCATTGAGAATGGTTATTGTCAAAAAGACAAGAGATAATAAGTGCTAGCAAGGATGAGGAGAAAAGTCAACCTTTGCACACTGTTGATGGGAATGTCAAACAAGATAACCATTATAAACAGTTTGGAGGTTCTCAAAAAATTAAAAAAAAATAGAACTGCCATATGACACAGTGGGTATATACACAAAGGAAATGAAATCTACATGTGAGAGACATCTTCGCTTCCATGTACACTGCAGCAGCATTCACAATTACCAAGAAATCAAAATAACCAGTGACCATCAACTGATGAATAGATAAGGAAAATGTGGTATGTAGACACAATGAAATATTATTCAACCATAAAAAGAATGAAATCCTATCATTTGTGATACATGGATAGAACTAGAGATCTTTATGCTAAGTGAAGTAATGCAGGCACAGAAAGACAAGTGTTGCACAATCTCAATCACATGTGGAAGAAGATTTTAAAAAGCTGATCTCATAGAAGTTGAGAGTAGAAGGGTGGTTATAGAGTCTGAGAGCAGCAAGGAGAAGAGATGGGGAAAGTTTGATAGATAGGTACTGAGTTACAGTTATGAGAGTAAGGAGTTGCTGTGTGCATAGAAGGGTGTAGATGCCAATACCATGCTGTTTTGATTACTACAGGGGTAGTATATTTTGAATTCAGGGAGTATAATGGCTCCTACTTCATTCTTTTTTGATGAAGATATCTTTGGCTGTTTTTTTTTTTTTTTGATAGTCCCATACAAATTTTAGGATTTTTTTTTCTAGTTATTTGAAGAATGTCATTGGTATTTGGTATTTTGATAGAACTACATGGAATTCATAGGTTGCTTTCAGTAGCATGGACATTTTAACTATTGGGTTATTATATATGGTCTTCTTTATTTTGAAGGTTGTTATTTTCTATACCTAATTCTTACGGTGTTTTTTATCATAAAGGGATGTAGTTTTATCAAATGCCTTTTCTACATCTATTGTTATATTCTTTTTTTCTTTCATTCTCTGATGTAGTGTATCATAATTACTGATTTGCACATGTTGAGCCAGCCATTCTTGCACCCTGGGATAAATTCCACTTGATCAAAGCAGTCTTTTTAAGGACTGTTACATTTGATTTTCTAGTATTTTTTAAAGGATTTTGGCATCTACTACGTTCATCATGAATATTGGTCTGCAGTTTTCTTTCTTTCTTCTCTTTTGTGTGTGTGTGTGTCCTTATGTAGTTTTGGGTAATGATGGCCTCAGAGAATGTGTTTGGAAGATTTCCTCCTCTTTATTTTTTTTCCTTTGGAATTATTTAAGAATTGGTATTAGTTCCTTAAATATTTGGTAGACCTCAGCAGTGAGGCCATCTGGTCCGAGGCTTTTCTTTGATGGGACTCTTTTTGTTATTTATTCAATCTAGTTAGTTGTTAATTGTTCTGTTCAGGTTTTATGTTTTTTCATCACTTAATCTTGGTATATTTCTATGATTTTGTCCATTTCTTCTAGGTTATCAAATTTGTTGGCATATGCTGTTTCTAATATTTACTAATAGTCCTTTATATGTTTTTGGTGACAGTTATAACATCTCTTTTTAGCTCAGATTTCATTTATTTGAATTTTTTCTCTTTTTCTTGCTCTGGGTATAAGTTTGTCAATTTTATTTATCTTTTTGAAGAACCAACTCCTCATTTCATTTTTTTAAAAAGTATCTATTGGTGGTGGAGTGGGACTGGGCTCTTGTACCTCTCCATAAGTCAGTCATGGGTTGCCTGGGGTAAATAAGGGATGGTGAACCCTTCCACACATCTCTGAGCGAGATGGGCGAGGTGTTCCCAGTCATCCAAGGGCAATGCTATAAAGGAAGTTGCAAGTATGAGCTGATAGGTTGAGCATACCCAGCAGACCCAGTAGTGGGATAATGTGGCGTATCGCACCACAGCATATACTAAAGGAGGACAAGAAGATTAAGCTCAGACAAAGTGAAAACTCAGCATCCTCTGCAGGATTTAGTGGGTTTCATGATCAAGAGGAAGCTGTCATGGTATTGGAATGAGGGAGCACCATCCACGTTACCATCACAGGAACACTTTACTTAACTTCCAAGTACAGACAGAGGGTTCTAAATGAATACTGGAATAAAGACAATCCTTTATTTTGTGGTTTGCTAATCTTGAAATATATGAATTTGGAGTTGAAGGAAATTACTCTGCAGTAAGAGAGAATGAGGCTATGTTCAGAGGGGAGCACAGCTAAGAGACTGAAGAGACTGAGAGTCGATGATACGTATTCAGGTGTGGTTCCGTCCACGATGATGGCAGCATTGCTCCTCTAATTCCCAGCCAACAATTCCATTTTATTTATTTTTGGCATACACTGCAATTAGTTGGGTTGTAGTAGGCAGAAATTTGACTCCCTACTCCCTGATGTTATTCTCATTAATACGTTATGGTTTATGACCCACAGGACTTTGCAGTTGTAATTAATCAACTGACACTTAAAATAGGTATATCATCCTGGATTATCTGGGCAGGCTTAACATAATTGCATAAATACTGAAAAGTAGATTGTTTTTTTCTGGTTGGTAACAGAAGGGGAAGTTGGGAACAGTTGAGGTGCTACTGTTGGTTTGAAGATGATGAGGCTGTATGGTGAGGAAATGGAGGCCTCAGTCCCACAACCATAAGGAACTGAATTTTGCTTGGAAGTAGAATCCACCCCAGAGCTTTCAGATGACACCCTACCCCTGACAACGTCCTGATTTCTGCTTTATGATCCTCAGTTAGAGGACCTGGTCAAGGCATGCTATGCCTACATGTTTGACTCATGTAACTGGGAGATAATAAGTGATGTTATTTTAAGCCACTAATTTCATGCTGATTTATTATTCAAGCAATAGAAAAATAACACTTGAGCCAAACAAATGGTACTTTTTCATTTGATAAGGTTTGTGGATCCTCTGCTTTTTGTCCAATGTCTAGAGCCACATGGGCACAAACACTAAATAAATATTAAAAATAAGTATAGAGCCAAAGACTTCAGTGTGGGTTGGAAGTTATGCTTTCAGGAATACTTTATGGTGTTCTGGTATAGCCTTCAATTAATATTATGTGAAGAAAGAAAAAAGAATCTTTTAAACACCTAATTTTTTTCCATTTCCTCCTCCCCTTAAAGTATAGAAGTGCTTCTTCTCCACAAAGATCCTTAGTTTTGTTTGTAACTAGGAGTAACTGTGAATCCTTATGGTTTACAATTTGAATGCCCCAATCATCAGCACATTCAATGTCTAATGCTCAAAGCAAATTCCAGAATTAGCAAATCAGGAATTATCTTATATCTTCTTGAAAATTTTATGTGATTTTGCTTGATTAGTGTTCCCCACCCCCCTTGGTTACTGATATCAGTGTCCAATCTAATTACTAACATTTGTTTCCCTATAGCCATTCTGGATTGTGCAGGGTGTCCTGATCCTTCCTTTGCATTTTGATCCTCTAGGGTAAAGCTCCTTTGCATGACAGCCAGGTGCCTGAAATACGTCTCCTTCATTCCTTTGATCTCTATCAGTCCCAGTCATTCATTCCTCTCCCAGGGCTTGTTCTGGGGACTTGGAAACAACTGGTTCTTTATATTTTCCACTGACTGTCGACAGTCTCCTGACTAGATTTCTTTTGGACGGGAATGGAATGCCCTCAGCTGATTGCAGGTTCACTTTCCTTAGGATTCTTGTACCTGCAGGAAATATCCAAGTACTCTTAGATTTTGATATCTCTCTGTAGTATGGCTAACTACTTTGCATTTTAAAATTAGGAGAATGTAGGATTCCAGTAACTTTGATCCATAGAGAATGTCTGGTCAAAACCAAATGAACAAATAAAAGAACTATTCAATCATGATGGATTCTTTTCTAAAGATAGACCCTTGAAATACTGCTGTCCTTGGAATCATATCTTCCTAACTGTAAGTGGGCAGCGATATTAAGTGACAGTTTTGGTCTGTAGCTTCTATCTTCTCTTGAGAAGTGTTAAATGTTGCCATTATCTTGATAGTTCAAAAGCTAGTCATGTGGTTGATATTTTAGCAATGAGATGAATGTGGAAAATGTCACTTTTCCTCTAATTAGTTCTGTCAGTACAAACTTGGCAACAGATAACAGTAAAGAGATACTGGTGTTTAGGCATTTTCATATTTACTTTCATGATTTAGGATCATGATGACTTTCATGAGCAGTATCCTTACTGTGACCCTGTCTGGTTTAGATGTTCTGAAATGACAATGTAATATATCTTTCCCATTCCTTAAACAGAAGCAGCAACTCTCATCAAACACTTGGGTTTTGATCACATGTAGCCGCACAGCCATGAAAAGATTTTATTTTACATCAACCAACTGATATTTAGAATTTGTGAGGAAAAATGGGCCTTTCGTTTTCTTTCTCTGGCAAAGTTTTCTGTATGATTTGATCTGTGTGTGTTCTTTTTATTCAACTCCTCACTGTGTTTTGCATGATCAAAGTTATTGTTTTCCAACTTAAAATAAAGGAACTGTTTCTCTTTTTCCTGTCTTATTATTAGAGAGCCTTGGAACAAATGTATGAGCATGGCTTCCTATTTTTCTGGTTCAAATTACTAGAATTCAGAACTTAACGTTGACATTCTCTTAACAAAAACATCAGTGAAGAATCACGTCCCTACCAATTTAAAGACTTCTTGTCATTTTTTCCATGTGTGACATGTTCATGAAAGAGAGAAGGGAACAGAGAGACAAGCTGGTTAGGCTAGGAGAATAAATTGCAATCCTAAACACCACAACAGTATTGAATGCCTAGCCTGTGCCTGATAATTTACAAGTATAATATCGCCTTCTGTTTATAATATGATGGGTTGGTTACCCAAACAAAACTTCTCACTGAAAACTATCAAAAATACTGTTTAGTGGTACTTTAAAGCATGAATGAGAGGCAATTATTGGGATAATTTATAGGTAAGTGAAGACAGAAATCCAGAGAGCTAGCTATTTCTAAATTTTAATTTTGTCCAGAAGATATTTACTGAATTAGTAACTGTCAGATTCCATTTCCTCTTTGAGTTATGAGACAGGAAACAAAACCTACACTGTGCTGAGATAAAGGCACTTTGCCCTCACTGTAAGGGGCAACCATAAATGGCAACCCCCAACAATAGATGAAAAATATCCATCTATCTATCCCTATCTATCTATCTATCTATCTATCTATCTATCTTAAGTAAACTAGGAATAAATCTAATAAATGACATGAAAGACCTTTTCAGAGGAAATCATACACATGCTAATTTTTATAGCAGCTCTGCAAGGATATTAGTATCATCTATTAAAGAGATGAAGCAATTTACATAGATATCACAGAGCTGAGGAGTGGAAGATGTAAGTATTTGAACTTGGCCTGTTCAACTCTGAGATCTGTGTATTTCCCAATAGAGTGTCCCCAGTTTTAGGGCCACTTCAAATATCCTTTACTCTACATGGCTCCTGGGCCTTGACTGCTTGTTCCATTTTCTTGCTAGAGAACAGTGACAACTTGTGTCATTTCCGTGGTGATGAGGGACTGCTGTATGACCATCCCCTCATCTTGGATTGTCTCAAGATCCCTTGTGGGGAGATCTGGGCATATTTTCCATAGCAGTTCTCTGCATAGGTGTGACCTTCCTGGAGGAGCCTGCCCAGAAGAACTCAGTGATGTAATCTAGACATGAACAGGAAAATGTAACAGGATTAATTTTGATTAATGAGAGAATGTGAATGGGAGAGTTAGCAGTCAATAGGTTGCCTACCTCCTCATCCTCTGCAAAATAGTCCTCTCAGGTATAATTTTCACGTGGCCACCTAGACATGTCCCTTTCTTGTAACTGGGTAGCAGGTTGTGTTTCCTTGTGAATGTGTGGCTAGCTCAGCATTGTTCCTTTCTTATGTGCCCTCCTCCTTTCCCTGACTCCTTCTTTTTCCATACTTGCTCTCTGGAATGAAAGCTCCAAAGCACCAAAACTTTGCCTTGGGACATGACTTCTGGGAAAACAGGACTTTGACATCTGCTAAGGTTCTACTTCTCCAAAATAGCATGTTACAACTATTAACAGTCTATGCAATCATTTTCTGTGCATTTCCATCCACATTTGAAAGCATGATTAAATAAAAGAGAAGTAAAACATCAGAGTACATCTTGGGTAGCAAGGGTAAACCCCATTTCCTAAAACTTATTTCACTTTGTGTGTGGTGTGTGTGGTGTGTGTGTGTGTGTGTGTGTGTGTGTGTGTGTGTGAATTTGTGCATGCTGAATTGTGGTATGAAAAGTGTATTTTACTGTGTGTTATGGTCAAAACTGGAAGTCATTGATCTAGGCAAATGGCTACTTGGAGAGATGAATTCATGTTGTTGCTGTGACTTCTGGTTGGACATTTATAATGTCCTAGTCATAGAAACTTTTGGTAGCCTAGTTCCCTATTTTAAGAAATATTAAAACGTTGGAAGAGCCCTTATATGATTTTCCTATTTAGGGACAGTTTACGTTTGTCTAGTTGTTATGTTAAGGGAAGAGTCTTTTGAAGCATTACTTCATTACCTGGAAGCTAGATGAATATGAGGAAAACCAAATGGGAATCTTTAATGAATGAAGCTTTATTGAATGATATCTAGATATGTTTATTTATTTATATGACATTATGAGACTGGTTGAGTAGACTTATTTTACAGTAATAGTCATTAATAACCCAGGTAACCAACATAATATGCTTCTTACTTTTCCTTAATGGTGTTCGTGTTTTGAAAAATACATCCACTTTCCCAAGTGCATTGACTGATTTGATCTCCTTGGAACATCCTGGTTTGGGGAATGCTGAGGGGGTAGGATACAAGTCTCAAAGCTGTGCATTCATTTACTGACTTTAAAAACAAGCATTCAGAATAGGTTTTAGTTTGCAGTGTGTGTACTGATTTAACCTGAAGATATTAACTAAGAACAGCTGCTGAGTTGCACTTGGTTAAATATTCTGAGATAAAATACTCTGGCAAAACATTTGAAAGAGAAAAACAAGGAAGAAAGTTTGTGAAGACACATGACAATCTTGAAAATATGATCCAAAAATCAAAGGAAGGGCTATTATCTTAAGTCCTCTGATTCTAAAATATATTTTTACTATCACCAGGTAAAGGCAATTTGAATAAACTCAGATCCTATTCAAAATTCAAGGACATGGTTACCAAGACCCTACAGAGTTCCTTTCAATCTTATTGTAATTCCTAAGTAACTAACAGATAGGCCTAGCTTTCTCACTTGGTAGTCATAACACAATTCTTTCTACAATTACTGCCAAACCTACTGAGAGTTGAATGCATTTGGAAATCTCTGAAGAGAAATTTTGAAGTTCATGCTATCCACACCCAGATGGTCAGATCATTAAACTTTGGCACAGACTGAGAGAGGTTGTTATTCCTTCCCCATGTAATTATTGTACAATAACAAGAGAGCACCACACTGTGTCCAAATAATAAATGATTTGTAAAATATTTTGATTATTTTTACTTATTCACAATTATTACTAATATGCTTAATGAATTTTTAAAAATAATGTTTAACAAGAAGGATGAACATTAATTTCATTCTTGCAGAGCTATTTCAGAAAGTATGCATTGACCAGAGGAGATTTAATTCAATATTCATTGTCCTGCTTTTAATACTAACGAAAGCCAAGTATCATATAAATGGGACACACTTTGTAGAAACATCCTTGATCTAGGATGCAGGTCATCTTCATATCTGTGTAGAAGATGCATTGTGGTCTGCTGGTCATTTGGTCTGTTTGTTGAGTACCTCTTTGGAAAAATCACAATGACCTTCCCCATATTCATCTTCTTTGCCATATGATGATTTAACTTCTTCCATTAAAGGCTACAGTTTATTTCCCTACTCTTGACTTTGGGATTGGTCATGGGGCTCATTTTGGAAGATAGACTCGAGTTCAAGTTTAGTGTGCTGGTATTGAACTCAGGACTTAGAGATTTTATGTTTTTCTACTTGCTCTTTCATACTCCTGAAAATTCCATGATGGTAACATTCCCAGGATAGTCTGCTAGTCTCAGAAGAAGATTGAGAGACATTTGGAGGAGAACTATCCAGCCAAGTCCGGTCTGGATTAATTAACTTTCAACAGGCATGCATTGCATACGAACTAAATAAGTGTGTATCCTTGTATATTACTGATGTTTTGTGGATATTTGTTATGGAGCATTATTGCAGCAACAGTTAACTGAAAGGCCTTCCAAATCCATTTCTGATTTTCAGGAAATTCCTTAGCTCTGTCAGATGTTAAAAGCTGATCTTTATTTTGTGGGTAAATAAGAAATTAAATTGAAGCTCTGGCTTTATTCTTGAGCTCTAGATCCACTTTCTGGGGCTTACAGGATTGTCAAGCAGAGGTCAAGTTTGGCAGAGCATTGCCTGACATTTATATACTAAATATGTACTTTCAACCACTCTGGCCAAGACCTTCTCTATAGTCAGTCAATTTCCACTGATCACACCTCTACTAATAATTCTTTTCTTATTTTTATTTATCATGTTCAAGGTTATAGGAGGTTTTATGTTGGAACAAATGGAGTCACAAAAGCATTCAAAGACACCATTGCTCAAGTAATTTTGACACAAAAAGGAATTATTTAATACATGGAAGATGTTACAATGACCAATATAGTTTCTTTAGGAGAACTGTTCTTTTCAAAGTTTTTTTTTACTGGAATCATCTAGAAGTTTTTTGAATAAAAGTCTAGGAACACAATCATGGTGCTATGAAGTACCTACCTTGTAATAAGTTAGAGACTTCTCATAGAAGATAGTTCACAAGTGAATGTGCCATATCTTGTCCAGCCACAGATATGATGCTTCATTAAAAGTGCCTGGAAATAGAGGTACTTCTCCCACTGGGATCTCTGTAGTTGATAACATCTCCTGACATTTTTGAGAACGTTTCACCTCTGTGGGTGAGTTTATTGGGGTTTGAAAGTATCCTCTGGTATATATGATACCTCTTCAATATGAGTGAAACATTAACCTTTTAATTTGACTTGATGTAGCCCAAACCAAGCTTTCATCATTAAGATAGGTGTATAGATATCAAAGTAGCATAACTTAGTTACTACATATCCCTTGAAATTCTAAGTCTCTGAGACTCAGAATGGAATAAGCCACCATCCTACCCACCATCCAGATGACTTCCTTGAGAATGACATGTTCAGGAAAAACTCACATTCTCTATTTATATATGAAGCACTTCCTTCAACATAGGGCCTCTGAGGTATTTGAGTCTAGACAGGCTTCTGGATGTTCTCAGAGGATAAGGCTATTCCAGGGATGGTTCAAAGAGACCTAAGTCAGCACTGTTCTCATTTCCCATGAATATCAGTTCAACTATGGTCCTAGTTCCAGGACTAGAGACAGCTCAGTTATATCTTTGGAGGAGTTAGTTCAGTTGTTCTCAGACTACAAACACTATAGACTTATCTCATAAGGTGCTTGACAAAAAGAAGTTCTAAGATTACACTCTAGGAGATGTATTAAATCAGAATCTTTGATCAAAGTCAGCAAAATGTTCATTTTAATAAGACTAATTGATCTTGATGGCCAGAAAATACCAAGAAACAGGTGACATCTAGCACTCTTGATATCTCAAGGCTACTTTGGCCATATCTGTCAAACTTATAGGGTACTTGAATTGTTTTCTGGGTTGCTGCACCAATCAATAATGAACATTCCTGGCATTTATAATGTGCCAGGCATGTTCTAGGATCCAGTGATTAAATACTGAACAACTTATTTAAAGTTATTCCCTCAAGGAGCTTATAGACCCTTCAAAATTTCTTGCTCCATCAGCAACTGTAACTCTTTCTAAATACATATTTACTGTGGCCAAGAGAATCTAGGTACAGAGTTTCCTTAGAGTTGCAAAGCTTGACAAAATGTCTCCTCCCTCAACTTAAAAATGGTCAAACAAGGCCCACTCTTAAAGCTAGATTAATCCCACTGGTAGCCCTGGTGTCCTTGAGTCTGTATCACGATTTTGCTTAGCTCTCTTGAGTTTATGGACCTAGCTTCTCATTTTCTGATTTTGCTAAACATGTTCACTTAACTGAATCCTCTAGTACTTGAGGGCAAGTGTCAAGTCTCAACTGAACATATTGAATCTGAGAGAGGTATTAGTTGTAGAAAGTTTCTTTAGTCTTGAAATCCATACAAGCTGTGCTCTTGCCTATTTTTCCTTAAAAACATATACATGAGATGCTAGATCCCAATGTGAGATATCTGAAGATGCCAGTGATTTAGTACTATAATAAGGTAAAAAATATAGCTTGGAATTCCATTGAAATAGAGCATGAATTTCTCTGTGAGTTAGAACAAGTAGGTTGGATAATTTAGTGACTACTCTGTAATAATTAAATACTCTATGTTAGATATGAATAAACTACAATTTCCAAATCAGAGCACCCTTAGAACTATCCTGAAGAGATTTAATTAGGTCCCTCCCCAGGACACACTGACTACACAAAATGTAACAATCCTGGCTTCTAAACCACATTGCAACTCAGACCGCTGTGGATGCCTATGAAAGACATATAAGCCTGATATGGGAATCCCAGATGCTGTCTAAAATGTCCTAGAGAACATGAGCTATGTCATGACACATGCTCAGATAAAGTTAGAATTGCCATCTCATACTTGTAAGTTCTGTCTGAATAATGTAACTGTGCTTGAACAGTCTTTCTGTCCTTTTGAAAGTTAGTGGGAGCATCAACAGAACTTGCTGAGGCCCTAGAGGGAGTGGAATATTCTAGGAACCTGGCAAGTTCAACTCAGACCAGATGGACCCTGAAATGCTGATGCATTTCCTTACCCACCATTCCTCATGATTCCAAGCATCCATTGAAGATTTTTAAGATTAACAAATGCTAGTTAAGAGTCTCTTAGATTTGTGCATACTGACTTAAGACTGGACTTAATCAAATATGCTATCTGCAAGTCTTTACTTATCTCCATTTTTCTATTTTTAGACCTTGAGAGCACTCAAAATAGTACAGCAAAGAAATTTAATTGTTCAGTTCAACTCTGATATTAAAAGAAAATATGAGAATGAGAAGTTGGGGAACCTCCTAGCTACTTATTGTCAGCCTTACAATAAAACCACAACTGGGAACCAGGCTGGGAAGCCCCAGGGAAAGGAGCTGTCCCTAGTATTGGTGCTGACTGCCTACAGCTGTTTTGCCCTACAGGGAAGAGGGATAGTGTGTGTAAATAGGCTGATGGTCTTCATAGTTCCATTTAGAGACATCTGAGGAAAGGAGAGAAGAGAAGAGGAGGACAGAAGAGAAGAGAGGAGAGGCACAGTTTATATGTAAGTATAAATTGGGTAAAGATGTTCAGTTTGACTAACTTCTATTTTTCTAGCCCCTTTGAAAGTAATCAAAAAAGAATTTATATACCTATTTGCAGTATGCAGCAAATCAGATACAACATGATCTTAGGATTTTATATATATATATATATATATATATATATATATATATATATATATAAAACCTTTTGAGAGGTCAGAACCATGGTAAAAGCAAGCTTATTTACAACTCCCAAACCTTAAACTATTATCAGCTTAAGAGGGCAGATGGATACTGTGCAAAAGGGCAGGCACTCAGAGGTTAAGGAAAAGGAAGCCTCAGACCAGTGTAATCTCTTGTGCCCCATCTGGAATCATGAGTCATGCTTCTTTCCTTCAAATTCAACCAAGCGTATCCAGACTAATATCCTAAGTGTGTAACCATCATCAAGTCCTCATCAGTGAAAAGAAAGTAAAAAATCTCCCACTGAAGACAAGAGGCAATCTCAACAAAGCCTGCCATCCCATGAATGGTGCTCTGAAAAAAAATGGAGCTAGTCCTTGTCTTAATTTCTCTTTCCTTGAGGTCTGTGACTATCTTATGTGCATGAACTAATTTTTCTTACCAATTAAACTTAGTATTCAGGGTAACAAAGGGGAGATGTGGTCTCCCGTATCTGGTAGTGAAAGAATTACCTGCATCTGTATATCCTGCTTTGAAGCTTCACTCCACGAACTCCACACACCAGATAGGCTGGTCTTCCCTAGATTCTTGCAGAATTCTTGGATATTGGTCTACTGTCTAATCTGCTTTGTACTAATATATAACAAAATACCTGTGACTGGGTTATGTGTGAAGAATGGAGATTTAGTTTTTACAGTTTTCAAGGCCTGGAAGTCCAAAGTTGAGGCCTAGCAGGGGCCTTCTTGTGGCATCATCCAATAGTGGAAGATAGGAGGGCAAAAGAGCATGAGATGGGGCCCATGGAGAGGGAGGAGGAGGTATTAGAACATCTTTTTATCAGGATCCCACTCCCTTGATAATGGCATTAATCAATTCATGAAAGTGAAGCCTCAGGAGTCTTGATCACCTCTTAAAGTTTCCACCTGTCAACACTATCACATTGAAGATTAAGTTTCCAACACATGAACTCTGGAGAGCACAAACCCCAGCACCTACTGTTTGATGTCTATCTTTGTAATGTCATATTGGGTATAATAGCAAATACTGCCTGTTGGGGTCCTAGTGTTGAATTTTCCCTGGCATCATTGTTATCATGTCCTCCACTTCTCCGTCTACTGACTAATTCTAGCCATGAGTGTAACTTCCCTTTCAATGGAACTTTCACAACAAAGAACTAGGAAAGGCAGTATTATGTGGTAGTTACGAGGATGGTTTTCAGAACCAGACTGCAGAAATTTTGTCTCTGCTGTGGCTAGCTGTGTCCTTGAATAAGTTGCCCAACTCCTGTGTGCTTCAAGTACTTTATCTCTAAGGCAGAGATTAATAGAGCCTACCTCACAGTATTACGGGGCACCAACCTACTGCCAAACTGAGGCAACCCTGGAGGTCCCCTCTTCATCCTGACACTTTCAATCACACCAGAAAGATTTCAGATGTGTCACTCAGAGTAAAAGGCATGAGTTTATTAGAAGGGATAGTAAAAGGGAAAGGGACACTCTCAAGGGATAAAGTGGATTCTCTCAGAGAGGAGAAGGATAGTACACACTTCCTGCCCTCCAGTCTTACCGAGAGACTCAGAAAAGTTTTCAGAGAGTTCCCCAAGGTTCAACTTTTCATTTTTGACTGACAGCATAGGAACTGCATGGGCATCCCTGAAGAGAGGATGGCATAGTGCATAGAGTTGGAGTTTTTAAGAAAATTCAGTTCCCTGTTTTCACTTTAATTTCCTACTCCCTTTATTATTCTTTGAATAGCACTTAGCAAACTTTCTTTGTGAGGGTCTAGATATTTTGACTGCCAAGGTGATTGGGAGTTGTGGTGGTTTTGGTGGTAAGAGAGGGTCCAGGCCACCTGATAGGGTGTGACCTGGTCTTGAAATAATAGTTTTCTGAAGGAAATGTAATTTTGGCTGGAGGAGGTGGTCCCATCTTCCTGGCGCTTGCCTGTCAGAGTAAGACTCCCCATGGATTTCAGTCACCCTTCATTGTCCTTCTTGCTCGCCCATTCATGGCTAACTAGCTACCAAACATTAGAACTCTTTGAAGTATTAACTAAGATACAGTCGCATAGCACATCTTTATAGGCTCATATCTGTTTGTCTGATGCTGCTGTTAAAAAATACCATGTACTGAGTAATTTGTAAAGAACAGAGATTTATTTTCTCATGGCTCTGTAGTTTGGGAAATCTGAGACTGAGGGGCCAGCATCAGGTAAGGAGCTTTCTGTGTATCTGCCCATGATGGAAGGAGGAAAGGCAATAGAGGGTAAAAGGAAGCTGAACTCACCCATTAGTAACAGCACCAATTCCACCCCTGAGAGAGAAGACCTCATGGCCTAATCATTCCTTACCTTTCTCACCTCTTAATGATGTTAATAATGGCAATTAAATTTCAGTATGAGTTTTGGAAGGGACAAGCATTCACACTACAACACTTTAAATATATCATTTCTTTTGAACCTCACAATTCTTTGAGGTAGGGCCATTATTATCCTCATTTTTACAGTTATATCAAAGGAATGAAACAACATTTATAGGTTAAACATCCACTGAATTGTGTGGCTAGAACTGGTACACAGGCATGACTCCAAAGTCTAAACTTCCAACAAACTATTATCTGAAGTTGGATTGGCAAATTGTTCCAACCCAGGGCATGTCTCAATTTGAAGGACTTCCATTTCTTTGCTTCACCTAGACCTGGATCACACAGATTCCTGGTCAGCCCTCAGCTTATGCAATTTACTTTGATATTGCAGGACAGATAGAGAGCACTGATTACACAGAAATTAATACTGTAAAATAATAACACTTTTTTCTTTCTTTTCTGATGAGTTCAGCTCCTTGAATGAAAGTAGTCACTTAGCTGTGGTTTGACTGGATGGGGTAAGGAAGGCTTCTACTTCACCCAAAGAAATCCACATGGGGGTTGAGGAGATAGCTCAGTCGGTAGAGTGCTTGCCTTGCAAGCACAAGGCCCTGGGTTCGATCCCCAGCACCGCAAAAAAAAAAAAAAAAAAAAAAAAAAAAAAAAAATCCATATGGGTGTGTGCAGGTATCAGTTGTGCTTACAGTGATGTTCCTTCAGAAACCCCCAGTGTGACTCAGCCAAAAAATGTGAGGGGCTTACAGGGGAATGAAGGAGACACTTTGACACTTTCAAAGTAAAAGAAGAGTTTTAACCTCATAGAATATTTTGAATTGCTTTTAAAACGTTCTATCAAGACTAGAGTCAACAAAATGCAAGATGTTTCAAATAGAAAGTTCTTTTTTAATTCAGAAAAAACAAAAGAACATTTATTATGAGGAAATTTCCTGGTATTTAAGTACAAAGACCAGGCATTTGAGTTTGAAAAAAAAAAAAATGCTTCAGGCGTGTATGTGTATGTGTATATGAACTCATGTGTATTTTATACATCCTCCTCCTCCACAAAGTGATGTGAGAAAGGAGTTGGAAAACTACAGTGCTATGGTTCCTTTAATTAAGGAAGTTGCAAGCTTTCTACGACATGTCTTCATATTGCTTTTTTTGCTGTTTAATTTCTCACATTGGAACTTTTGTGCTTTATAAGTGTTAAAGGAAAGGGAAACACTTAAACTACTCAAAGATTTTAATCTAATTCTTATCTAAAACTGTAGTTAAGAAAAAGATTTATAAAACAGTAAAAATACTTAATTAAAACCTTCCATAAAAAAAAGAAGCAAGCAGCTAAAAATAAAAACTACTACAGAGAATAAACAATGGAACCCTTCAGATTAATGTTTTTTTGATTCCTACAATCTCAAGCACTCAGAAGAAATATATAATTCTGTCATTTTCACTATTTTTATTGCTTGCTGATTACCTCCACTTAGCAAGTAATTAATCTTTTGACCTATAAAGGATGTATTATTGTATAATGAAATGTCATAATATTCATGGATCCTACATTTCATGATTTGAGAGTGACTCTTTTTTTAAATTTCGAGTTGTTTAAATAAAAAACCCTGTGATTTTAGATGACAGATTTCTTCCTCTATTATTCAGAAAAATGTTTTATTACTAATTAACATTTGCAACTTCATAAAGAGCAACACTGACATCTTCCATCTTGATGTTCCTTTTCAAATTGTTGAGGTAGATGTCTGTTTTCTAAAACACCCCTGTCTTGTCTTCCTGCACCTCTTTCTTATCTGGAGCCACCCCTTCCCCTTACCTACCCACACCTGGCTCTGCTAAGTGTCCTTCACTTTCTGGCAAATGGATGACTGCTTTTGATGTTCTCTGATGCAATTCTATTCCATACTGGTTCGACATAGAGAGTCTTGTGGGGAATCAATCTCCTATAACTGTTTCTTCATCTTCTCTCTCTCTCTCTCTCTCTCACTCTCTCTTTCTTTTTAATCTCAGATACTCCCCCCTTCCCATTTTTCTTAGCTGATGAACTTGCTATTTCATTGGGAAAAAATGAAAGAAGCAATCAGAATAGGACATCCTCTGTTTCCTACCAACAAATCGTATCTATACCAGTATGTTCTGCCTTCCTTCCTTTCTGGATTGACTGCGCTGCTTTCTAAAGCTAAACCCTGCCGCTTGTGCTTCAGGTCCCATTTGCTTTTGCCTAACTCAGACTTTTCTCTTGTGATTATCCTATTTCTCTCCATCATGAATTCTGCCCTTTCTACTGGATCTTCCTGTCAGCATGTAAATATGCTATGATATGTCTCATCTGAAACAACACACACACACACACACACACACACACACACACTGCTTTTGTCCTCTTTTCTTCTTCCAGTTTTCCCCGTTTTTTGACTCCTTTTACATAAGGCAAATTTCCTGGAAAAATTGCCTGTTCCTGTGGTCTCCTTTCTTTCTCTCCCATTTGCTCTTGGACTCACTCTAGAGGGGGTTTTGTCCTCATCACACCACTGAAACCACTTGTGAGTGACACTGATGACCTTGTTGTTGTTGAATCTTGTGGTCAATTCTTGGTCCTCATCTCAAACTTTCAGGAGCAACTGAAACTATTTGCCACTCCTTCTTTTTAAAATACACTTTCATCACTTGGCTTCTAAGATACATTCCTGGTGTCCCTCTTTTCAGATTTTGCTTTTATTACTTTGTGTTGGGCAAAATTCCTTTCTTGGTTCTTTTTCCCACTAGTGACCTGCAAATCCTGGAATGTTTCAGGCTACTTGGACCTCATCAGTTCCCAATCTACATTTCTTCTTTATTGTGTTCAATAATTTTAAACTCTGTCCACTTACATCTCCAAGCTTAACCTCTTCCTTGAACTCCAGATACTTCTATATAACTGCTTATGCAGTATCACCATTTGAAAGACCAATATACAGATGAAACATAACATGATCAAGACAGAATTCTTGATTTTTTCCCCACTAAAACTGTTTCTTCCTGAGTTGCCAAGTCATTGTTATTCACAGGAGAAGGCTTAAGTAAAAAATTTAGGAGTCCTTTTTTAGTTCTTTCTACAGATCCATGTCTACTCTTGGATCTGTTCTTATAAGTTCCACTTTCAAAACATCCATTCAGTCCAAACATTCCTCTCAGTCTCTAATGCTATTATCCTAGTTCAAGCCAGTATCAACTTCCTCCTTAGCCCATTTCTCAGACATCCATTCATCCAGCAAACACCCATGAGGCACCTACAATGTGATTGGCACTCTTCTTGGGATGATTTTTGCAGCGATGAACAAGCCAAGTAAATCCCTGTTCTCAGGAACTTGAGTTCTGCTTAGAGAGACACCTTCTTACTAGTCTCACAGATTTCTTTTCTCCCCACCCTCCATCCACTCTTCACCTAACAGCCACAATAATCTTTTGAAAAATCCAAATAAGCTAACTCATGTCCTTGTTGAAAGCCCTCTAGTGGCCTCTGACCCCAGACTCACTGCTGCCCTTGCTTCACTCCACACCAGCCACTCACACCACACTAAACTCCTTGCAGCTTCCTGGACTTTGTACATACTGTTCTCTTTGTTCAGAAAATTCTTCCCATAACTATTTGGGTCACCATGTCCTCATTTGTTCAACTTCTGCTTAAATATCTCCTCAGAGTCCCCTTATCACTTTCTCTCAGAGCTGTCATCACTTCCTATCCCTGGACCTTCACTTACAGTAGTCTTCCCTCATCCACAGGAGACATGTTCCAAGACCCCCAGTGGATGGCCAGAAAAGCAGACGGTACCAGACTCCATAGACACTATATGTTTTCCAATGCATATGTGCTTACAAGAAAGCTTAATCTATTAGGAACAGGAAAGGCTAAAATAATTAATAATAGAACAATTATAACATTATACTCTAATAAAAACCAGCAGGTTGTTTTGCCTCCTCGTGTCTCAGTTTCTGTACAATGAGAAGTAGACCACAAGCCTCAAAGCCCAATTCTAACTTTCTGAAAATCTGAGTGCGTGGTGTCTTCACACTAGAGACTAATTTTGTCATGCCTCATCTGACCCAAACAGGACTGATGACATTTTCTCTATAACTTCTGGGAAGGAGACACCGGATTTTTCCTTTCTCTATATCCTGTCAAGGTTGAGATCCTCGCCAGGAAGGAAGTCACAACATTTGCATCTGCACAAACATTTCAGTCAAGAACCTCCCCAAGTTGCCTACTGAAGGGAAGAAGCCAGAGTGGGAAATACCACACAGGAAAAGACTCAATGAGGCTTTGATCAGAAAGTTCATTACATTTGCTTCAGATCTTAATGCATACTCACTCAGGCCTGCAATCACTTATGCTGTGTTAGGCAAAAATCCTAGTGGGAAAAAATAGCATGTGTGCACCACTCCATCTGTGTGAGTCGTTGCCAGAAACATTTATGAATCACTTGTCTCCTGATAGACAACTAGTTTTCTTAGTTGCAATCATATTTCCCACAGATGTTGCCTTTGAATTGGCCATTGTCTTATTTAGTTTTGAATGTTTTCTTGATTTGAGACTCTAATATAGGCAAATCCCACCTGCCATCAAAGTGTGTAGTATTTGTGCAACATTGAAGGAAGGAGACATTTGGGGCAAGCCAAGGAGCTGGGATCCAAGATCAAGGATAGATACTTCTCTACACGTTTGGAGTTTGGTATTTCTCAAGTTCTGGCATTAGGGATGTTTATGCTCAGGTTTTACAAAATCTCTGCTTGGGTTCTGGAAAAAATGAGCTAAAAACTTTGCCTAGAAGGAGTTTCTTGCTAATTCCCAAGGACATCTTGCTTTTATTAGAACATAGCTGTTGTTAGGCAGTCTGTCTTGGGCAATGAAGATGTCACTTACTGTACAGAACTCACCTATTATGGTTTTTATATTCTGGCAATTTACATCCTGTTATTCATCAAACCCACTTTTAGCCATATTGTCTGGATCTCAGATGTTACCGAGAAATGTTGGAAGGTCAATAGGTTTTCTTCTGGGCATATTTGGAAGTTAGCATAATGTATTTACAAAACTACTCTTACTGCCTGCCCTTTTGAGTCCCTTTTCTCTGCCTTTCAATGACAGTTGATTGTTCATCGATTTCAGTTACATTTCTCCTCTTTTCTTTTAGGGATAAAATAGTTTTTTAAAAATGCTAAACCAAATTTTATTCCCTTATGAATACATCTATTTGTACCAATGGTGTGTCCAATCTCAGATACATGAATTTGAAGTTAAATGCAAATTTTAGTTTCCTTTATAAAAGAGCTGGTGAAAATCCATTGTGAAAAGTTTATGAGAAAAAGCTTATCTTGTAATTGCAGCCAAGATTCAAGTCATTATTTAAGACGTGAAGCATTTGGCAACAAAAACATTGTTGTCATTAAATAGGAAGCCCAACGCATTACTCCTGGGCTGAGAAAAAAATAATTTAGCTGTCATTGTTACTTAAGGAGCAACACAGGAAAATTGTAGAAATTCAAATGAGCGGCTTTACCTTATGTAGTACAATATATGTTTTTCATCTAAGAAGCAGAGACAGTTAATATATATTTGATGATTGATTTAACTATATCATATTCACTTAGTTAACACTCACCACTTAGCTAAATTAGTATTTCTTTAATGAATATAACTAAGAGGACACCAATAGGAATTTATTATGGTGGTAATAAAGAGATACTATACCATTAGCAGACTGAGGTCTTTAACTTAATGAAATCATTACCAAATTGGCAATGTTCAATTTTGGAAAGAATTAACAGTAAAGTCACTGAAGCGATTGTGGCTGGACTTACTTAAGCCTGAGAAGAGGGGAAAATGACACTGGAGACATACATTAAGTACTTACAGGGCTCTATTGTTTTTGGATGCTAAAGAAAAATACAGTGTGCTTATTATCAACTCCTCCCTAATAATTTCTCCAGATCCTCCATCTCTCAGTGGTCATCATGAATCACTGTCCAAATGACTCTGGCTGTCTCTTTTCTTACCTCTTCTCAATGTAGTGATAGTTCTCTCTCTTCTTGGTGTGAGAGGAAAATCAAAAGCTCAGAGATGTTTTTAGATGGATTTCTTACTTTAACATTATCTCATAAGCTTCCTTTTTCTTGTCCATCATGCTTGCCCTAATGTTGCATTGCATTTATATTTGATTAGACTATCTTTTTCCACTTTGGGGGCTGAGGAAAGAGATGACACATTCAAATTAGGCCCCTAAGGAAAAAGGAAGTACTATTTGTAAGGTTGTAGACTGGGCTGGTGGAAAACTTCAGAAGTGGTAAAGGACATCAATCTCATGGTCCTCATCTCCTTGTCAGTTGGTGCTTACCACTAACCACACCCAGTTGAAAGTCAGGGTTGTTCCCTAATGCAGGTCAAGCTGTAGTGCAGAGGAGGATGGAAAAGATTGACATGTATCTCCAGGTGGGCAAATAGAGAATGTTCAGCACATTGTGGAAAACTCCCATTTTCTTCTTTTTGTAACACCTTTTGGGCTACTTTCTTATCCTGTTAGTTGGTGTCTTTTTAGTAGTCCAAAACTAATGCTCATGCATGATTAAAGTAAATTAGCAATTGACCCTCAAATAAAAGGAAAAGAATCAAGGATTGTAGTATATTTACTTTTCATCCACTGTGTTAAACCTATGCAGAACATAGGAAAGTAAATCTGCTGAACTAATGGTCTTTCCCTGAGATCTCAGGTGCAGTATGAATGAATCTGGAATAGGAAGCTATAAAGTCTTCAGGTCAGATACAGGTAGTAGACAACTCATCATAATAAGTTTTTAAAATTTTGTTCCTGGGCTTCTATTTCCCTTAGAATATTGTTTGCTTCTTGTTCTCCATTTACATCCCTTCTCCAATCATCTTTCTTTCTTGAGCCCTACCTTCTCTTCTCACATCCTTTTGAGCGACTACTCCATATTTTTCCGGATGCAGAGGAAAACCCTATTTTAATTATCTGAGGCACTACCAGTGTTTCCTTCACCCTCTTCCAGAGTGGGGAATTTTAAGCTAGGTTCTTATAACTGTGGGAATTCTTGGCTTAGTAAGGGAAGTGTTTTAAGGATGAACTTTTATATAATAATCTGCTTTTCTCCAAATATTCACCCCTATATTCACCCTAATATTCAATAGTAGATTATGGAAACCTTCTTCATCTCAAGTGGATTTAGATTTCTCCCAAGTTTGTCAATGTCCCCTAAATCTTTAAGCCACCTCCTTATCAGACTATTGACATTCCTTCAGGTTTCATTTAAATATATAGGTATATATTATTATTAAATAATTTCATTTAAATATATATATGTGTGTGTGTATATGTATATACACACACACATATGCTAATTGGGATTTAACCCCTAATCCAAGCTGCCCTGTGCTTGGTTCTGAAAAAAAAAAATATTTATATATATATATATATATTTTTTTTTTTTTTTTTGGGAGGGGGTAAGGAATCATCTTCTAATTTCCAGGTCTGGGATAATATTCTGTTTTAAAACTTTACTATAATCTCTCATATCTGTTTTGACATCTGTATCATAATAAGCTCTAGAAAGGCAGGAACAGTAAGTATTCTTTTTGCTTCTATATTTCTCAACACTAAACATGCAGTAAGTATTCATTAAATATTTCCTGAGTGGAAACTGAATTTCATGCAGTCAAGACCAACCAGACTGCAACCAGGGTGGCATGGTAAGTCACCCTACACTGTCTGGCTTTTAAACAAAGTCTTTTTTTTTTTTTTTTTAGAATAGTTTTTTTTTTTTTTTTTGAGTGTTTGTTTTGTTGGTAGCAGATTAAAAAGTAGAATTGGCATTTAGCTGCAAATAAAGTGAAATTTCAACCTTAATGCAATTTGTAAAACTCCAAAAGATTTGGAAATATTTTTGCGTATATCATTTTGTTAGTATTTATTTTAGGAAGAGGCTGTGAATTTAACTTTATTTCATGGCCCCTTTCTTTCCTTATTTCTGACTAAAGGAAACAGATATGAAATAAACAGGAAACTTTAGCATTTCCTTTGTTCTTTTAAAACTCTATTATTAAAACAATTTGGAAAGAACACTGAGCATAGAGTTATATGCCCCTGAATCCAATGCCCAATCAACTGTGTTTTCTCATCTGTACCATAGAAATAATTGCATAGGGTAGTTGTGAGGATTAAATGTGATGATCCTGTGAAACACCTAGTGTAGGACCGGCACCTAGTAAAGTGCCCATTAATGGAGATGATGATTACAGAGATGGTAGGCATGAGGAGGAGGATAAGAGTGATGGACACTACATTTTTCACAGTTTCAGAATGCTTAATGTTTTGTCTATATCACAGGGTTGGGAAGTTCATGTAAGTGAGAAAAATTGTGAAAGCACTTAGCAAACTGCTTAACTCTAAGGTAAAGCATTGATAATAGTAATGATGGTGGTGAAGTGGGGAAAGCATAAATGGTATATGGGATTTAACCCATAATCCAAGCTGCACTCTGCTTTATTTTGAACACACTATGTTCCCTGTTTCTGTTTCCTTGCTTGGGGAATCAAGTGTTAGGATTGGGGAGTTTAAATGAGCTAGCAAAACACTCATGACATAGTTTATTTTCCTAATCTTGGAGTATAACTTCAAAACCTGAACATTTTATTCCTCCTTTTGTAGGCCATTTTACCTATAGTGTCATGAACTCACAAATGCCAAAAAAGTTGTTGACAACTTTAAAATTTGTGAAAACACTTAGTCGGCAAACAAGTGCTCCTGAACCAAAGGAGATAAGATTGCTATGAACTTGCAAGTCACTGCTTCTGGTTTTCCTTTGTTTCAAAATACCAAAGTCTTTTGGTTGCCTTCACTCTTATCACTAACAACATGAGTTTCCAGATTCCCAGGTGCAGTCGGGGTCTCTAGAAGGAGCCGTTCATTGCTTTCTTCCCTGACATTTTCCTTCAGAGGAGATTTTTGCAATGAATCTTGCTAGGCTCACTAGGGTTCAAACCACAGCTCACTCTTTCTGTTTAACACCTCCAGAGAAAGATATTTCAGAGAATTTAAATACGTGGGAAAATTTTGTAGATAATCTCAGAACTTCAACTTTTGATCCCATCAAATTTGACTTAATAGAATTTCTCTTCCTTCCCTCTTTGATTATCAATGTTAATGAGAAATAAGCACACAGTAACAGATAGGAGGAATAAAGGTAAAACAATGTAGTAGAGTACTCAGAATTGTTAATCCATCTTTGAAGAATTTTCAACATCATGTCATTCTGCAGATGTTCTCTAAAAACTCGTCTGCTCATCAGTTATAAAACGTTAGCTCTAGAAGTGCCTTGAAGACCATGAGTTAACTTCATTCTTTCGCCAAAGAGGAAGCAGATACTTTAGTTATTGCTGGGTACCCCCTTCTATGTGAGTGTCCTGCTCCTGAGGCTTTTCTGCATCTCTCTTATTAGGTCTTGGTTAGCACATAAACACTTGCCAGCAATCAGTGTAATCAGTGTTGGCAAAACACAATGTTAATGCTTTTTAATCAACTAGGTTTTAAGAAAACTTGGCCTGAAGGCCTGGAATAATCCTACTTAGCTCTACAGATGAATGGTGTAGCAAGTTTTAAGAATTTTTATTCTAATTAATGATGGTGATAGAAATGGCAGTAGTGTTCATAGTGATAGAAGAAACCACAAAGTCATGTGTTGTGTGGGCATGTGGGAGTGTGTCCTGACCTCACCACATGTTTCACATTCTCAACTTTCTTATTACATTTCCTTCTAGCTTCTGTATTATTTAGCAATAAGCCTGGGGCAAGACAATGCCTTTGCTACCAAATGTGAGTGGAGCAAATAAATCATACCACTATAAAAGGGAACTATTAATATTCTCTTGGTACATGGGGGAAATGGGGCATCTGTGCAGTCTACACTTTCTAGACACCCTTGTGTAGACCAAAATCGACCAATTTCCTCTCATAGCACAGGCCACTTTGGCTACTGCCTACCTTTCTTCCTTCCCTTTCCTTTCGCTGTTTCCTGAACATGGGATCTGATGCCCTGAACCAGAAGGTTAGGATACTTCTCTTGCTAGCACATGTAGGTCAAAATACTGCTAGCATATCTGGGTCAAAATAGTTGGAACCTGGAACCAATAAAAAAAGAAACTCTGCCTTTTGGTTTTGGCTTGAATTTGTGATGAGTCATCAAGGTGAATGATATAATGTACTTTATTAAATATCAAAAAGGACTTCATTTCAAGAACTATGTTCACCTAAAACAATCCATAAAGAGTGCACTTGGGAGTTTAAAGTCTCAGTGGAGAACGTGTTGGTGATTGCCCGACAAACCTTTCTATGGACAGGTATAAAGTGATGATGGATTTCTGTGATGAAAGAAGCACTAGGGGGAGGGTGCTGCTGGTTTCCTTCTCGGCCTTTCTTCCACACCAATACAGCTTCTCTGCACCTTAGGGACGCTATATTCTTCAAGGGGAGCTTAAAGTATCCCAGGCCACAGAACATAACAAGGGGTCTAGTTAGGGCCTTTGGGTGATAGAGGCAGCGAACTCCAGGCATAGGTGAGCTTCATTTTACTGGAATTTCCATCCTGGCTTGGAATCAGTTGTTGATAAATGTAGTTTCTGAGAGACAAGACCTTTTAATGTGACCCTTAGCTTCTGCAGATGAGGGACTCATTCTTGACCTTGAGGTGGGAGAGGAGGTAGGGGCTGGGCTGCAAAAGTGATTCTGCAGACTTCTAAGAGTGTCTGTTATACGAGACAGACAGGTTCAGCTATTTTTTAACTCAGCATTCTCCTATTTTAGATCTCCCCACAGAGAGTGCCTAAATGCTGTTTTTTTTTTTTTTTTTTTTTTTTGAGAAAAACATTTTATTTATTTAGATTATGGCTTTTCCCTATTTTTAGTGTTAAAATGTCTTTCATAGATTGATTGTTGTATTCAATATTTCTTGTTTTTGATGGCCCAACTTGGTGAAATTGGCAGTTGGTAACCTTTTACAAAATTTCCCATTTTTAAAAGACATTTACTTGTTGCCGAGTCCCCTGAATCAGAAAACCAGCATTATGCAGGCCCTCAGGGTCAAGAATGTCCAGAAAATGCTGGGGAGAAGGAGTATCTCATTGACACTATAGATAAAGCAACAAGGGCATTCAGTGCCAGCAAAGGAGAGGACCAGGCAGGTACTTGGCAGGAAATGGGTTAATTCAGAGGGCATGAGATTAGGTAGGAAAGAACAGGCATTGCAAAACCCAGAGCAATGAAGGTGAAAAAGAGTGACCTTGGAGGCAGGGTCATGCTGGCACAGGAGGGGAGCTCTTCCCTGTGCTTGTGGGTGATCCTGGGGATTGGATAGAATCAGAAGCCTGAAACCCCTCCTGTTTTTGCAAAATGGCAAGGAAGTAAGCATTGCTAGAGGTTCCTGATTCAGTTGAAAAAGAATTAAGTTTCAATATCTTCCTTCAACTTAGAACACAGAGGGAAGGGCTGGCCATGGAATTTAATGCTAGCAGAATGAGGGGAATGTGGCAATAGTATCTCAGGTTGCCAAGACAAGATGAAGAAGGCATCTCTCCCAAATCTCCTGAAAATAACAAAAAACAGTAGGATTAAAGAATATGATAGGTAGAAAGCAGCAAGAGTTTCAGCTGAAACTTTATGTAAATGTTCTAAATTATGCAGGATAATATAACTATATTCTCATAAAATATTTAAATAACAGAAAACCATAAAAATGTGGGAGAAAATAAGAAAATGAGTAAGCATTTGAAAATATTATTTTTCATATACATTTCACTTTTAAATTTCTATCCCAAATGTCAAATGTTCCAAATAGAAAGTTGAATTTCCTCTTAAAAACTCTTGCCTGATATCAATCACATAGAATATAGAAGAGCCCATTTAACTCTCTTTACTCAAATCAGATTTTAGTGTTTTTCACTTTTGCATCCAAATGTAATGGATGATTAAACAAATAATACACTGTCCTTTCAGGTGGCATCATCCTGATTAAGAGAGATTCAACATCTTAAGTTCAGTGTCATTCGCATTTCTTTTGAAAGTGTCTATTTGAAATTGATCAATTTGTTTCTCAGGTAGCAGTGATTCCTGGTTATTTGCTTTTTTTTCTTTCCCTTCTTTCCTTTCTTTTTAAAAAAAAATATTTTATTTTATTTTGCTTTACCTACCTACTTATCTATTCTGAGAGGTTAAGATCTTGGTCTTAGATTCAGAAGCCTGAGTTCAACCCTTGACTCTACTATGTACGTGCATCCTACCTCTTAGAGATTCAAGCATATATCATCAGTAAAATGGGAATAACATCAGAAACTATACACCACAGAGTGATAGTGAAAATCAAGTAAGAAAATTTAATGTCAAGGATTCATACAAGATGTAGCACATTGCATGAATGGTAATGATTATACTTAACAAGAGGAATTTTAAATCACTGTTAATGAAGACCAACCCACTCTTCCACCTGTCATTATGATTGCTTCTCTTCAACTTCAGATTCAGGTCAGGGTGCATACCAGGTATAGATACTCTGGGAGCATCAATACTGAGTAGGGCCCAGTTAACTAAAGTCCTTCTGGATCCTGAACCTCATCTTGTCACCTTGTCATTTATGGGTCACAATTACAAACAGTTTAGATATCTGAAAACAAACTATGGATTTAAGAGTTTCAGGAGTTTTTGCTATGTGGGATTATGACTGAGATAAAGTACAGAATTAACCAGAATTGCCATAGTTATTCTGGTTTGTAAGTTCTTGGAGAAATAACCAAAGTGAGTGAAGATCTAAATATATTAAAAAGGATGGAGTTCCACAGTTTCCGGCAAGACTATTTTGGAGAAATATTGGTTATAACTGTCAGTAATTACACAAATATGAAAGTCATAACTAAATAACACCTTTATAGAATGGAGATGAGACTAAAGTCATTTCATACAAAGGGAAAATGGAAATTTCTCCTAAGAAATTAAGAAAGAAAATAGACTGTGTAGTACTTATAATAGAATATCTGCACTGTTTCTTCTTTTTCTTTTTATTACTGAATTATAATATACAAAAATATAAAGGTTACATATAGAGCTTACAAATTTTATCCCAATTTCTCTTACAAACAATTTTTATTTTATGAAACTGGAATTCTATTAAAATGCAATAGGTAGAAATAGGAACTTACAATAATAATCTTGATAACTCCATGCTTCACATACTTTTTTCTATTGACCTCTTTCTACTTGAATAGAACTAGAATAGAACTTTTGAGAGTAAGAAGATGTTATGTCCTCTTGAGTTCAAAAGCACGTGACTGTGAAGAGGTCTGTGGAGTGAAAGCAAGCAAGGTTGCTATATCATTATCTGTGTTCCCAGAATTTGACCCCAGAGAGCAAATAAAGTCAAAGGTTGAGGCAATCGTGTTGGCGGTTACCTTGGTGGCCCTGCTTTTTGCATCCCTAAAGTGTGTCAATCAAATTTAGGAAAATGTGCAATTACAGAACAGTGTTGGGATTCACTGCTAACTCTTAGGGCTCTTTCCTTATTATAATCACATATGCCATGGTGAACTGTTTAATATCTATTTATCTTTAGGTTATTGCAGAATAAGGGATATGAAATAGTGGATAGTCTTCTTTATTCTAGAAGGAGTTTGTTTTCTAAATGGGAATGTGATAGGGTGGTACACAAGGACAGGAACCTGTCTAGTGTCAGGCTGTCATTGAGAACCACCAGACTTCTGCTGTTAGCCTGTGGGGGGAAATTTTTTTAACTAAATTCACAGGAACATCAGCAGAGATGAAGTTGTTCCTGGTGGCCCGACACCATGAGGATCGCCCTCCTGACTTGCAGACTGATGGCTCAGTTTGTATCACAGAACAATACAACACAGAAATCAACTCAACCTTCACAGGTCCCTTGTTACAGCAGAGTTTTGTCTTTCTGACTCTCAAATGTGCTGTTTTATCATGAAATTCACAAACTCCATGAACCAGTATATGGACCATTATTAAAAAAAAAATAAAAGAGAAAGAACAGGAAGGGATGATTTCCTTTCAGATAATGGCAAAAGTAGTGGATTTGAGTACTTAGAAAAATCTCACAGAAAATTGCAATGATATTAATTGACAAGTGAAGTAAGTTTCTTGGAGCTCTCTCAATTACATAACAGCACAAAATAAACACGGTCATGACATATATCTATCCAGGCTGTCACAAGTTATGACACAACTGTAAGGAAGCAAATACCCATATACTCATGAGGTTGAGGCATAGGAAACAGATTCCAGAGCATCCCCAGGGGGCTGTATTGTATCTTCAAGTTTAAGCCAGCCCCAGAACTCTCACCAGAGACTTGGACAGTACAGCCTTGCAGCCAGATAACATGGGACCATATAAAATGTCTGGATTATGCACAGAAAACCTGGGTCAAAGTCTTGGCTTTGTCCTTCAATAACCGTGAGACTGTGAATATATCATTGCCCCTTTCCCTATCCCAATTTCTTTACTTGTGAAACCAGTAGATGGGACTAGATTACTTTTAAGGTCCCCTTTTAGCTCTAGTGATTTGACAGGCAGAGTCATCTATGTTTTTAATTTTAAAGTGAAGGGTTTAAATATGTAATGTTTTCTCTTGGTTTCTTCATATGTACTTTTGTTTTGCTAATGAAGAAACACAATTGTCAATTAAATTAAGTGCTACTGCAGATATGGTGCCTATCTTTCTGAAGGATGTAGTTATATAGGAATAAAGAATATTCTTTGAATCTGAGACATGACCAAAATTCCACAGAAATAGGACAAAAAGTGCTAACCCATTTGCCAGAAGATTGGCTTTCATTAAAAGCATGACTTTTCTGGTGATTTTGATCTCAAACTCCACCCTGCTACAGAAATGCAATTTAGGTCAAATACCATATCCAGAGATGAGGTAAATTTAATCACTTTTACTTTGAATGAAATACAACTGATTTTTTTTTTTTTTTTTACTATTTTGGTGTAGTCTTCAATAGGGATTATTATCCTATTTAATAGACTACATTTTTCAAAGCTGTGTTGGCAATAAAGATGGTGTCATAAAATTATATTCACTAAAATAAATCTTTTTAACAAAGAGTTGGCAGATATAAATTATAATGAAAGTCTCTAATTTATTTGAGCCCCTAACTTATTAAAAATTCTTTAAAGAAACATCATCTGTATTTTCTTTGACCATTTTCCATTGTGTCTACAGTATATGTCAGGCTTATTTCAATTAGATTTAAGCAAAAATTCCTTCTTCCTTTACGAATGTAATGTTCATAGTCTTTCCTGCTGTCTTTTGTGTATGTCACCGAGTATACTCTGTGTTTTCTATGAACTTGCAATGACTGAAAACCCTATCCATAATAACATAAAGGTATTTACGTACGATACAGTCACAGTAATCATAAATGACATACACAAACATGACTGAGTTCCTTCACTTAGAAAATAGTAACAATGTCTGCTACGGGCAGGTGCTGTATTAGACAATGGAGACACAACAGTGAGTCAGACACAATTCCTAATGCATGTAGCTTATTATCAACAGAAGAACAATTGTTCCAGCTGTATATTCACTTTTTCTTTCTCACTCATACATGTGTAGGAAGCACAGAGAATGTTGCTGAAGCCCTCTGTGGCACAGCGATGCTGAGTCTGAAGAGAAGGATCCCAAAGATGCCTTCTGCCCCATTAATGGAAGCCTCTGCACCCACCCACAGAGCCCCAAAAGAGAAATTGGGTATTCATAGATTCTTGTGGGACCAATTATTAGGGTTTAAAATTCAAGAGAATTTTTAACTTCTGAATTTGATTTTCATTTGTCTGCTTACCTTCCTAAGCTTTGGTGAGCATGAAAACACGACCTAGCAGCTAAGAAGCCAAGGCTGGAACCAGTCATAATGAGTTCAAGTCCCAGTTCTTCTATTTTCACATTCTGGGACCGCAAACATGTGACATATCTCATTCTTCTCAATGTGAAATAGAGATGATACTGATATTGACCCAACTGATTTATTGTGACTTATTATAGGGATTATAAGAATTAATGCATATAAAATGCTTAAGAGTACTACTTGGCACTATCAGGCACTCAATAAATGCTGGATATTATTATACATAGTAAAAAAACCCTTCCCCAACAGATTTACATTGGGGAATAATTTTCTTTATATTTCTGTTATTGTAAATTATTCCAGATTCTTTAATTTTTTTTTCTTTTGGTGTTGAAAAGAACTTTTGTCAAGAATGAAAAACATGACCTAATTTTGGTAAATAGATGAAGGCTGCATTTTAGGGGTTTCTCTCTCTGAAGACATTTCGTGGCTTAATAGAAACTTGTCACTTTTGTCAAGTTCCCTGTGCTGCTCAGAATAGCTATTGTGAGTCTGAGCTAATGGTGGCCCCCTAACAAGGTTTCCTCCAGCAGTTCAAGAGTGCCAAGAAGGAGTGGGCCAAGAAGGAGAGTTACGGCTCTTTGCAAACTCAGAAGGAGCTGTTCTCAGTCTGCACTTGACATGTCTGAGGGTTTAGAAGACTGTTCTGTGGTGCAGCTGAATCCCCAGTGTGCCGTGTTCCCAGGGAAGAAAACCAACAACAACAGATCCAACAACTCATACCATTTGCTAAATGGGCTTCCTCACAAGTGGGGCTCTGGGAGGAATCTCACAATTTCCTGCCACTTTGTCTCTGAAGGGTAAGCAAGGAGAGCTGTTCCCATTTCAGCTGCTTTCATTTCTTGAGACTGTGTGGCTGTCTTTGCTTTTCATTTTTGCTTCCATTCCAACACCTGCTTTCATCGACTTTATCTTTTGAGCTGCCCAACAACACTCAAACTTGAGATAAAGTTTAAGTCAGACTTCTGAATTTCACCTCTTGGGGGTTTGGGCATGAAAGATTTCTCATATCTGTTTCAGTCTTGAAAAAGACAGAATGCGGAGGGAACCTGATGAGCACAGCCCAAACACAGCGAGATGTCTAGCCGATGTCTCACAGAAACTCTGTACTCACAAGGGTCACACCCGAGCTTCCAAAGAACCATTTGTTGTCTGAATTTACTAACATTATTTTTTTTATTTTGTACTGTAATGTGCTTTCATGTAACTAGAATAAACAGAATTTAATAATTCTCTAGAGACCTGATTCCAGTTTCTGGCACAGGATTTTGTAATCAAGTCTTCGAAACACATTCTGTCTGATAAACACTGGTGTTCTAAAGACCTAACACCACATTTTAAAGTTCAAAACAGCCAAGTTTCATCATCATGTAAAATATAGTAATCCATATTCAGTAAGCCCTCCACTAGCTACAGCCCTAACTTGCTGATCTTTGATGTTTGCTTTCATATTTTTGGGTCCCATTCATCATTAGAATGGATCCCTGTGGCTTGTCGGCTAACCCAGCAGGGAAAGGGCCTGGAGTCTGAAAGACTTGAGCTAATGATTATCTTGGCCCAGACAGAGTAATATCGTGATTTGAATGTCCTCACCTCTCAAGTACCTAATGTTCTCTCTTCCTGAATTCTTTAAGAAGTGATTGAGCTGGCACTTCTAAGAAATCAGAACTGTAATGTGTCAATAACTGAGTTTAAGGGGAAATCTTCATCATCAAATACTGGAAAAAAAGTACATAAATGATCCAGAAAACTTCTCCTTATCCTTTGATAGTTGAGGAAAGTGAAGAGAAGAACTTATTATAATTGTGGCAAAGATCTTTTAAATTTCCTTAATTAAAAAAAATATGTATATATATTTAGAACTTTGAGATGTCCAAGGGAAAGCTTGGTTTTGGTTTTGGTGAGGAATAGTGTTTGAAGAAAAGACTTTTATGAATGAAATAAGGAAACATAAGGATTTTAATAAATTCAGTGAAAGCATAGTGGAAGGGGTCCACTAAAGCATAGTGGAAGGGGAAGGAAGGGGTTGGGTTGCACAAGACTGTAGTGAGTGAGAGAAAAGTGGCATGTGTTTTTTTCTGGATTCATGGGCACTGGTAATAAAGTTAATTAATTATTGAAAACTAGGCCCAGTGATTGATATGTTTTGGTGTTCCATTTACTCCATTATTCTTGTTTCGCCACCACTATGTCATCAAATGTATTTCTTGCTTCTTGCACATGCTCGGCAATACTTGATTCAGGAGGAGAAGACACGGGTAGAAGCCAATCAGGCAGATTGCATGAAGAGGGAGTTGAGTATAGTGTGAATTTGGCAAAGACCAGGATAATGTATGTATGAGCATACATGGGCCAGTATGGTGGAAAAAGGGAGAAATACAGCTGAGGAAAAGATGGTTACCTTTTATAGGTTCTAAAAGAAGTCAAATTTTCCTTTGGTTTCAGAATGATGAGACCTCTGTGGTTTCACCAGTACCCTGGTATGTACATATTTCCCGGATGCACTTTCCATTAATGAGGTAAGGATTGTAAAGATGTAGAACCCTCTGAGAAATGGATTTAGCTCCACCACTTTTGTTTCATGAGTTTTCATCTTAGTGTTTTTAAAATGCTGAAATGGTTGGGTTTCTGCTTATTTTAATATGATGTAAAGCAAGTGTAACTCTCTAGTGTCATCTTGCCTGCTGGTGCTCTGAAGACTGAAATAGAAAGAGAATGTTTGAGCCATTGCCATGGCTGATGGTTATTTTCCAGTTTCCTCCCTGTTCACATGTGGTCATTAATGTGCTGTGATAAAACATGTGGCTCTACAGCTTAGCGTGGTTTCTTGCTATTAAAGAGGCCATGGTGTTTGGGCATACCTCAAACTCCACAGCACATGTGGTCCCACCCTACATGTCTAACTGATTTCCTCCCATGAATGTACACACTATGCTCCAAAAAAATCATTCTAGACTTTTCACTTTTCTCTCCAAACATGCTCTAGTGCCTCACTCTTGCAGTTCTTTCTTACTGGATTGCCCATCCCCTCTTCCATGACTGGGGATCTACATCTTATCCTTCGATTTTATTTAAAACTTGGCTTTGTATGTAGAGCATTTCCCAACTTTCCTGGGATGAATTAATCCTGAATATATGTCCTCACAGTATTTTTTAGCCTTTTTAATTCAGTAAAATTCTACTGGAACATATCTCAGCTAATTGTCTTATTTTCTCAATGCAACTATTTATGTAATGTCTTCTTTCCAAAACACTATCTTGGGCATAAAGATAATTTTAAAAACCAAGAGTAGCTTCTTGTTAAAGCAGATCTGTCACTATTTTTCTCCAATAGCCCAAAGTTGAGCATGTGCATTTTTTACACAGCTAGTCTAAAGATTCTGCAGGATGACCTTTGGTCTTGACCTTTGGTCTTGGGTAGTTGTGTTTAAGGATATGAGAGCTCATTGTTTTTCATACTTCCTACTGGGCAATTTAGGTAGTTTCACCTTTCGAATTAACAGAACAATTCAATGTGTTGAATAGCACTTGAATTTTATGTTCATTTCTTACTTGATTAAACTTCTTTTTTTTGTGGGGGGAGGGATAATGGAGGTTGAACCCAGGGGCACTTTACTACTGAGCTACATCCCCAGTCCTTTTTATTTTTTATTTTGTGGCAGGATGTTGCTAACTTACTGAGACTGGTCTTAAACTTGTGATCCTCCCGCCTTAGCCTCCCAAATCATAGGCATATGCCACTACACCCAACTTGATTAAACTTTTGGTTTTGCCTTTTCCTTAACTGAATTACATGTAACTCAAAAATTAAACAAATTCCTTCGGAAATTGTCCGAAAGCTTTAATGGTCAGATATTCAGAATTTGCCTGATAGTCCATCAGGACCTGTGTATTCCCTTTGAACTCTTTGAGCTTTGAACAGTCCATGATCATTTCCAAAATTTGGCAACTTTTATGGCCTTAACTGCATGTTCTGTCATGTGACAGCTATTAATGACCTATAGAACTTTTATTTTAGGATCACATCATAATTTATTCTTTTTGAAGACCGTAAAAACAATAGCAGTCTAACTTTAATATCATGCTTAACAATTTCATTCTCATGCTCATTCTTCAACATATTATTCTTTTGATTTTCTTCCTGGAAGGAGACTTGAGGAACTCCTAATGCGTCACAAGAGTCAAGAAGAGAATACAAAGATTACAGAGAGAAGTCTATATGAAAATCTACAATATTAGCGAGTGAGTTTTCAGGATATCTTCCGCCTAATTCTGAAACTTATTTTTTGATTGTGGCATTGAAAATGTAACAGCAAGAACTGAAGAGTAGAATCGTTGAAAATTAAGGGAAAGATAGATGAATATGACACCTTCATTTTAATAAGAAACTGAGGGCTGTCCAGGTTAAGATCTAGTCCGAGAGCATACAACTACACAGTCTTAGAAAGCTTAAACTTTTCAGAGACAAGTGAGTTGGCCTGGCTAAAACAGAAGGGATCAGGTTTTATTTATTTTGGGGAGCATAAGAACATTGGTATGTGCAACTGCCTTGGGGTGAAGATGCACATATTGGCTACATCTGTATGTCCTTCCAAACATTCCCATACATATGGGTATGAATCATCAGAAACACTGATTGTGAGATATGAGTGAAATGAGCTCCATATTTCTGTGACTTAATTTTAAATCCATCTCCCACTTAGGCTCTACTTTTAGTGGTATTGCCCCTGGCCCAACACATGCTAAGTGAATTGTTTTAGATACCAGACATGTAAAGACAATAGCCTGGCGGTCTTAGAAGCACTCCCTCATCTTTGTCATATATTGGCTGTAATAACAAAAACCTGGAAACCACCTGCTTATTAAAAAAATAGAGCCTTTAAAAAATAAATTGTCGTCCGTCTCCAATGTATGCGTATCCATAAGTGAGACAAAACAATGTATATTTTTATGCTTGTGGGTATTTAAAAATATTCAAGCTTACATATGAAACCTTTCCAGGTGCAAGCAAAATAATTAACAGTGGTCACTCTGTGGAGAGGGATTGGGGTTATGGAGGACAGAGAAGCTCATCTTCTTCGACACGGCACTTACATACAATATTCCTGCCCCCACCCCATATTTTAAAATAATTAAATAAACACATACCTGATCTATGACACATTTCCCATTAAAGGCCTTAAAGTAAGGTATGGAAATGGAGCTAAATTTCTATTTCTCTCTTAATTTTTGTTTTTATTTTTTGGTTGCTGTGCTAATAATAGTCTTTTGTGTATTTGCTTTCAGATTCAATTCTCTCCCTTTCCCTGTAGTTTGCATGGTAGACAATGAAACCATGTAAACTACCTTCCCAGATTCTCTGTCCAGTTGGCTTCTGTTTGGCCAGTGGGAGGCACTGGAACAATATGGAGGGCAGGTCTGGGGAGGTTCTAGGTGTTTCCCACCCTTGCAGCTGGTGGCAGCTCTGGTCGAGTCTCTTCAGTGGCTCCAGGTATCTCCATATTCCCAGCTTCCAATAGGCAGTGCTGTCTGAGTTCTTACACACTCATGGGTCCAGTTCATATACTACTCTAAGTGTGAGTATGGTCTCTTCCTTTATTTTCTGGTTTAAGGATATTAGCAACTTTCTGCTGTTACTAATTTTTTAGGGTAACACTTTTCCCTGCTTGCTCTTTTGACTCTTCTCATAACTTCATAAATATTTCCAATATTATATTCGCTGTTTAATTATATGTCAGGAATCTGTTTTGCTAGCTGGACCCTGACTCATTAATTTGCTATTGAAATGAGATCTTTTCACCTCTCCCTCTCCCTTGATTTTTTTTAAATAAGTTATTATTTGTATGTAGAGGCTATTTCTAAGACTTAAGCTGATGACCATGCCTGAGGATCAGAACCAGTTAAGGCCCCAGTCTTTTGAATTGGATATTTTAGTGTTGATTTCCTGTTAGACTCAGGAATTGTATGAGAATGTTTCAGTTCTCAGTGTGTTGGCCTTAATTTTTATCGTAAATTCAAGTGTCATAGCAATCTGGTTATAAAATATGGTCTATACTATTTCATGTTGGGTCTTATTTGTCTTCCATATACATTTTCATTTCTCTTTAATTATTCTGTCTAGTGACTTCTAATTCTTTATTTTTGTTCTATTCATTTTACTTGGTGTTCTCAAGTCTAACCTCCATAATTAATTCTGTAGCTTTAATGGTATTCATTAAAAAGCTTCTGCTTCTTTAAGCAGATTTTCTTTCTGAATGTATTATATTTATTTCTTCTGTTTCCTTGCTATGTTCTGCCAGCTCACTTTTAATATCCTCCTATTGGCTTGCCTTTTGGTCTTTGAGCCATTCTTTCTTGATTTAAGTATTTTTTTCTTTTTTTTTTAAAGCTCTATTTCTTTGATTTAAAAAGTATCACTGAAAAGTATTTGAAGAAATCATATATTTTTTCGATACTTGTGGCATGTGATTCTTGTGTGTTTATTTTTCATTATTTTTTCAATTTTTTTCTTGTAATATCTATACAACTTGGTATTATGCCAGCTCTTTTCTGATATTTTTTCCCATCTTTAAATGGGGTCATTCTTTGAGGGTTAGCTGTTGAACGATAGTCTGAGAAAAGGCTAGGGAAGCAGGCTGGGGCAGCAGATAGCTTTATTATGGTTATGCTGTTTCAATTCTATTTCTAAAATTTCTGCCTGAGGACAACAGGATTTCGTTCACTTCACCACATAGTTATGCTCTTTCAGTTTACTTATCTTGCAAGGGAATTAGTGTTTATTCATTTTACTTTATCAATTTTTAACAGTAGCTGTTAAGACACCTCTCCTTGCCACATACCAGCCTACTACTTTTAAAGATGGCGTATTGGCCTCATTCCTCATTTGGCTCCACGTTGCCTGTCACTCTCTACCACTTGCTGTTTCAAATAAGAAATCACTGGTCAGGCGCCTCAGGGTTGTGTCTCTTTCCGTTTTAGGATTCCATGCTCTGCCTGAGGTCTGTTAAGGTATGCATCTATTATGCTCAATTGAATCCAAATCTCACTATGTTCCTTCATAGTTTTTGATTTGGTATTGTAGTAGCTAATATTACTTAAAATGGAATTTCCTTGTTTTTCTTCCTTTTTGTTCTTTTCAGACAGTTTCAGAGAAGAGAATAAGAGGTAGGAATACCTTTACATTGCAACCACTAAGTCTGTAGGCCAGTGGTTGTCAAACTTGTGATACAGATGTCTGGGATCACCCCACAAGAATTTCCAATCCAGCAGGTCTGAATCAGTGGGGCCCTAGAGTTTGCACTGATGTGAGGTCCTAGTCGATATTGATGATACTTGACTACAAACCACACTTCCAGAACCCCAGCTGTAGGCTTGTTATTTAATAGTAAAGCCATCCCTGAACTTTTCTAGTAGGAGACAGATTTGAATCCCAAGTCATGAATGTCAGTTGAAATTTTGCTTAGTTCTTCACATAAACGGGGAAACTGGCAGATGTTTGTGATATTGCTGTGTTAAGACTTTCCAAAAGTCCAGTGAAAATGTTTATAGCTATTGACTCAGTGGGAAGTTTTGTTCATTTTTTCCCTCAAATAAGCAATTTTACTCAAGATTGAGTTAGATCTTTTTCTAGTTGGCCTTAAATTTTCTAAATGTAATTAATTTATAGTCTTATACTTTACAGTATACATAAATGAAGCACTTTGCCTGAATTTCTATCCATATTTTTAGCCTTAAACTATTTGGTAGATCTCTGGAATACTGAATTGAACTTTGCCTTTTGGGTAAGAATATTCTATCTGAATGCTTTTCATTCTGGACAAAGTATTTTCAGGTTTGACAATTTGATGGCTTTCTCATCTCTATCTTAATTTCCCCAATTTAGGACAGAGATTTCCCCAATAAATTCCATGTTTAATCTGGTAAGAAGCCCCCAAACACTTGAAAGTCTATGATTCAGTTTCATTTATAGAAAACTAGATATTTTATAGAAGTAATGAACATTTTTATTTCTTAAATTGTTCTGGGGATTGAACCCAGGGCTTCATGTGTTTGGCAAGTGCTGCTGTACCATTGAGCTACACCCTCAGTCAAGATAATGAGATGTGATTACAGATTAATTATGAAACCTCTGCAGTTGTAAAAAACTTTAGTTGGGTAAATGACACTTATTTCAAACTTGAAAATTCAGGAGCTGCATCTGGGGAAATAATTTAATCTTTTGTTTGTAGACCATGGTCACTTTTCTTCCTAGTGTGATTTCTGTTGCTTAAAAATTGTAAACTGCTGTTTGTGGAGTTCATACCTGAATCTATGCTGGAATCTGGAGTATAATCCCTGAATTTTTAATCTACATCAGAAGTGCTTATCTATAATAATGGAAAGTGTCATATTCCCTTTCAAAAAAAGTCATGCTGTCAATTAGAGGAGGGCAGAATGGGTCTGTAGTTTCAGCAGAGGTTCCAGAAGCATTTATTGAATTTAAACTGAGTACGGAGCTGTGTGCCTGGGAAAACTATCTGAAGATATGCACCGTTTTTGGAAGAGCCAAACAGTGAGGATGTCATGACATTTTTAATTCTTTCATACTGGTTTTTTTTTTTTTTTTAATCTTTGTCTAATAAAATTGGCCCAGGACAACATAGATAACTATAAATAATATAGATATACTCATTAAAATCAAGAAGTAAAAGAATTAGGAACAAAGTAGGAAGTTTACTTTAAAAATTAGCTGGAACAAATGAAAAGAGATGTTACTAAATAAAAAGGTGACGACTCTCAGATCTTCCAAATTACTTTTGTTCTTGTGCTGCCTGACTGCATGGTTTGGGATATAACCTGGATGGTTTGCTATGCTAAATCACTCTACACCCGGGTCAGCCATCACACTCTATGTCACTTGCTTGATAAAACCCCTTTTTTCTCTTATTTAGTACGAGGCTGCTGTTAGGCACACTTGATTAAACCACAGGCACAAGATGTATAATTAGGTGATAGTCACAACCCCCTCAACTAAATAACTTATCTGGCATATCATTTCCACAGTGTGCCCTTTGCATTTCAGAGAGGGCTATAGAATTTCTTCTGGTAGTGGGGGTGCATCCCCTGGGCAGTGAGATCTGTCTGCTTTGCCTTCCTACCTGCATATTTTCTCTTCTCAGTAGTGTGGTTATCTAATGGAATTCTATTTATTTTACTCTCTCAAAACATAATACTGTTAATAATAATAGCAACTGCTTTACTTATGTATTTTCTCTAAATTTTGCAGTGATTTTAGTATGCTAGTTTTAATATGTCCATTTCACAATAATAGAAGATCTTCCAGCTAGTGTGTGACAGTACTAGGATTCAAAACCACTTTTGTCTAAATTCAAAAACCATCCTCTGTTCCCTATGTCACTTTATTATATTGCTTTGCTTTCTTCTCTCTCTTTTTGATTCTTATTACTTATGCATGACAGTAAAAGGCATTTTGGCACATCATACATAATTGGGAGTATAACTTCTCATTTTTCTGGTTGTACATTATGTAGCATCACACTGGTCATGTAATCATATACATACATGGGGTATTAATGCCCCATTTATTCTACTATCCTTTCTACACCTACTCCCCCTCCGAAAAGTAGAAACAGAAATTGTTCTTCTTTGCATTTATAATACAATACTATGGTCTGTGACCATGGCTTTGGTGTTCCAGAGTTACTAATTTTCAGGGACTAAGAAGGACAAACAATGGACTCAATCGGATTTCCAAAGTGATGTATAGTCGCGGTTTGTCAAATTCCCCAATTCGAGCGGAATGATGGAGATTAAACCTTCATAAATCCAGCTGAGAGAAAGCTGCAGTTAGGTGGCTGATTTTGTACAAGTGAACTTTCTTAGAGCTTAGAAAAGGAACTTCTGACTCCACAAAGGGACTGACCAGTTGAAAATGTCCACTGCCCTTAACAAATCTCAGAGATTTGACCAGGGAAGTAGAAAGCGGATTTAGCTTGGCATGTGAAGCCGCTGATTGAAAGCATTTCAAGTATGCAACCTAGACTTGTTTTTTCCCCCTAAAAAAGGGACTAATATGGAAATCATGGCTCATAGAGACCCCTCCGGAAGTTCTTCAAATTACTATGAATATCATTCTTTCTCATAAGCTAAATGTACATGCAGCTCAGGAATAAAGCATCCTAGCTATGTATTTGCTAAAGACTAGGTCTGTACTGGAATTTTATAGCATCAATGGGAGGGAAAAAAAAAAGAATTCGTTGAATCATAGTGCACGTACTTAGCTGTGAGTGTTAAATCTTGAGATGAGCTGGCTACTCAAAACCCAGAACCAACTGGCTTTACAAGGACTGAATAGCCATGCTACTGCATTTAATCAACATAACCGGAAGTTAGTTATAAATATGATGCCTTCATTAAGAAGTAGTGGAAAAACCCACTGAGAAAAAGGAAATCAGAGCATATTGTGAAGCTTTGCAAAAGAAAAATATAAAAAATAATCATCAGGCCTGTGAACTCAGAGTAAATGTTCTTCTCCTAATGCTCTTTCTACTTCGTAGTACCTCTCACAGCCACAAAGGTTGGCACACAGAGCATTTATTCACAGTAAATATACTTGGAACTTTTTTGTAGAGCTCAGATTTTTTAGGATGAGTGAACAGAAACAAGAACAACATCAAAGGCCTAAGGAGGGATTGAAAAAAATGAAAGAATAATTGAATTCTTTAATCCCTATATGCAATAGACTGAATGTTTGTGTCCCCCCCAGATCTATGTATTTGAAGCCTAACTTCCAATGTGTCAGCATTAGGAGGTGTGATGTTGGTAAGTAATGAGGTCATGAGGGTGGCTGCTCACACGTAGGATTAGTGACCTTACAAAAGGGATCCCAGGAAGCTCTCTTGTCCTTTTCTACCATGTGAGGATATATGGGAAGTCAGCAGTCCACCAGCTGAAAAAGGCCTTTATCAGAACCTACCATGCTTGTCACCCTGGTCTCAGACTTCCCACCTTCAGAACTACTAGATACTTTTGCTATTTATAAGTCACCTGGTCTATGGTATTTTGTAATAACAGCCCAAACTGATTGATACTGTGGCTAAAATGTATGTGATTTTTCAGTGAACATCAGACACACTGATATTCTCTGAATTCTCATGTTCACAACCTGTTTGCTGGGGCCAGGGTTGAACAAATGACCATCCTTCCCTCCCCAGATGGACTGACTTTTCTCTTCTGTCTTGTGCCATGGCGCTTTGTACATACAGCTAAATTAGCATATGCCATTTGTATTTACACATTCATCGCTCACAGGGAATAAGAATATATGATGGTAAGAGGCTGAATCTTATATTTATTTTCCACAATGTCCCCCTCATCCCTAGTTATCTAACTCATTACTACTAAGGCACTTTTATATCTCTTGATACCTTTGGCCATGTTTGTTTGTTTTGGGGTTGGGGGTAGAATTAACATTAAAAAAGGGAAGAAGGAAGCAGAGAAATGAGGATGGTTAACTCACATTTAGTTCAGGGGATTATTTTCATTTCTGATGATTAGAGAAGTGAGTATCAAAGAACTGATTATTCATGAGAGTTTTGGAGATTGTTATGATTTATATATGAGGTGTCCCCCAAAAGCTCATTGTGAGACAATGCAAGAATATTCTGAGGTGAAATGATTGGGCTATGAGAATTATAACTTAATTAGTGGATTAATCCATTGATGTGAATTAACTGGGCTGTAACTGTAGGTAGATAGGGTATGACTGGAGGAGGTAGGTCACAGGATGTGACTTTGGGGTTAATATTTTGTCCCTGGTCTATGCAGCCCTCTCTCTCTCTCTCTCTCTCTCTCCATCCTGGTTGCTGTATTCTGAGCTGCTTTCCTCTGCCATGTCTTTCTGCCATGATGTTTTGCCTCACCTCGAACTCAAACATACGGAGTCAACTGACATTGGACTGAACTAATTAAACTATGAGCCAAAATAAATTATTCCCCTTTAAAGTTGTTCTTCCAGGTATTTTGCCACAGTGATGAAAAGAAAGTTGACTGAGAAACAGATTTGGGGGAGCAAAGCGTTGGAGGTCCAGGTGGAAAGTGAAGTGCAGAACTGGGTGAGTGATGCTTTTACAGTCTACAGACTGAAAACACCGAAGCTTCTGGAGGCAGGTCTCTGCTGGCACATTGGACTTCTCAGGGCCAGCACTGTCAGAAGTGAGGCTTCTCAGGCTTAGGGATATACTTCCTAAGATACTGTAATTGAATTTCCCCTTGAAGTTCCTGGGGAGTCTTGGCCATGCCAGACTCTTTCTGTGAGGCAGGAAGAGATAGCTTCTGATTCTAAACTTCAGTCGAATCAGCCAGCCATGAACTATTTCAGTTTAAGTTGTAAGAAGTGACATTCTAGTGGAGGCAGAATTGGGGTATTTGGGGATGTTATGCCTGATATAGACACACTACTTTCATTCTGGAGTAAATGATGAAGAAATGAAAAGGACAGATAGTAATTTCTACAGAGAACAACCTTCCAGAGGCGCATGAGACAGAGATTTCTCCCCGTCCTCTTCTCTTTATTTTTGCTTTCTGCCATGGTTTTGGTTTCTCCGATCTCAATTGTCAGTGTGAAGGGTCATAGAAATAGTGAGTTATTATCCCTTATGAGCTTTAATGGAAACTATCTGTATTAGTCAGTTTCCCACCAGGAAAATAGAAACCACTCAAATTATTTAATAGATGGACTTGGTTAAATACATATGATGGGAGACCCTAGAAACCAAATAGGAAACAACCCAGATGTTAGCAACAAAGGAAGCCTTATCAAGAGATGCAAAAGGGATGGGCATTTTTATGGGATCCCAGGGGTCAGGGGTCATTCTGTGGAATTTGGAACTGTAGAGAGTCTTTCTTGCCATGGAGCAGAAATAGTGGTAGAAATACCCAGACTGGTCCTTTCTTCTTGCTCTTAAATGCCCTTAGAAATTGCCTTTCATTAGTTAAAGCCAGAAGCTTTCTGGGGACATGGGGAATATTGCCTGCAGGGGTCAGTACCTCCTAGATACAGAGCAGCCAAAGGGGCAGGAGAGCAATGGGGAGCAGCCGATTCTTTATAGGAGTATCCTGGGTAATATGATAGAGGAAAATGGTGTGTGTGTGTATGTGTGTGTGTGTGTGTGTTTGTGTGTGTGTGTGTGTGTGTCTGGTGGGGTGGTGATTGGGAGGGTGTCTGAAATTGGGAGAAATTCTTAGCTTTACTGCCAGAAGAGTTGAAGTTTATGCTGGCTTGATGCTCAACTTTCAGACCAAGGGATCATATTCAATGTGAATTCATTTCACAGACTTTAATAAACATTAGAATCTGCCACCAGTTCAAACGAGCTTATCTAAGACTGTATTCCAAATAAATAGTAGCAGATAGATTTTTATTCTAAAATGTAGAAACACCAAACAATTGAATTAAGTAGGTGCTTGGTCTTTACACTGAAATGGTAATGTTCATTTCTCATTATACTAATCAGGGAAGAATTAAAGTTAGAGGAAGCAGATGTATTTACTTCGGTTTATTTGTGATGTTGTCACCAGGGAAAGGCAAACTTATTTGTATAAAATGCAAGTCATCTTAAAGATTTCACATAAAAAACAACTGATTAAGGGTTGAAAGTGTTTAATTAACCTTTTTTTTTTTTTTTTTCATTTTTATGTGTCTCTTGCTTTTTCTTTTTTCAGCCAAGAGAGACAGTACTGAAATGTCATTAAAAAAATGTTGATTTTGCAGTATTTCTCTGCCCTTGAGAACAGGAAATACCTAGAATTCTGCTAGTAAGATGGTTCTTATGAAATTTCTTGTGTAATTTTTATAATGAAGGGAATTAAATATGTTTAGATGAGTATCCAGCATTGGGAACTTTGTCACTCTGATGCTTTAGATCCATTGACATTTCCCCGAAAATATTCCCTCTTCCATATGTTAGGGAATTACATTTAAGATCAAGTAATGAGGATAATTGAGTCTGTGCTGGTTTTGGATTTCATACTCTTTATGAATGTGAAATAGATTAAATAGAGGACACTTGAGAAGTAATGAATTCCAACAATAATATCAATTGTTGTAACAAAAAGGCCCAGGGAGTGACTTTTCAACAGCTTTAAAGTGGTATCCACAATTTTCTTCTCTTCAGGAGGAGAGATGTTTGGGCAGGTGGGTAGTAAGTCAGCTCTCTGAAGACCTCTCAGGCTACCTAAATAGATTTTTGGCTTGCATGGTGAACTCCTAGTCATCTGAATCATTTATTGCTAACTGATTTAACAATAAATTCACAGAGCAATGTCACATAAAGGCCAAAGTTAAAAAGTCATGCTATTCCCATGCCTTCTTTATATCCTGGGAAAGAAGGACTTTTCTTCTTTGTATTTAGTTTCTAGCTACAGATAATTTGATTGGCTTAGTCCACATTTGAAGGGGAAACAGCAGACTAATATTCACTGAGTGCCCATTGTGTTCTGATCACTGTGTGAGGTGCATGACAAAGGTTAGGAGGAAGAACAGGCATGATTCAATGCATATGTGGGTGGCTGACTCTGATGCAGTCATAGGCTGCACTCAGTTGTCAGTACTGGACGTGAATGATGCATGGCAGGAGTCATGGCTTAGCAAATCAACTGGTTCTTTGGTGTCAAGTGGGCCATTGCATGTTTATTCTCCAGTCCACTCCCTGTCCTTCCACTTTCTGTATTGCAGAGAAGCTTTCTTTGCAAATTACTTCTAAGTTTTCCTTGCCTGTCAGATTTTTCCTAGGAGTGGCATTGGGAGGCGATGTCAGGGGGCAGGAGGGTGGGAGAGAGAGAAGTCAGAGTACTTACCTTTACCTCTCTTTACTTTAGGGGTATCTAGTGACTGTATCTCCTCTGGAACTTCAGTTCCTGACAGACAGCAGCTTCTTCCATGGTCCTAACTCTCACAATCTGAGCCTGCTGATAGCAGCTTTGACCTTGTCTCTAACCCCTGAGCTCTAATGACATCACTTCTTTCCTTGATTCATCTAGCTTTGGGGATCATAGGAGTCTCCTGTACTTGGAAATTTCCCAATTGGTTGTCTCACTTTCCAATATTTGTTCTTTGGGTTCTTCTAACACCTTCGTGACTAGTATCCAATGGTAAACTCCTTCTGTTGAATTACCAGATACAGGAATAGGGCTCCTTGCTGCACTATGAATGATAAAGTCTGGTGGCTTTAAGTGAAAGTCTGTGTTTAACCCATCATGAACAAAGCATTTGGGAAAAATTCTTCAAAATGTCCTGCTGTTTCTTTGTGCATGCAGTAGAGTTAACACTGACCTCTAAATATTGTAGTGGGGTTTAAATGAGATTCTTATCATGGTACCTGGCATGCTGCAAGCATCCAATAAATCTTAGCTCTGAAGTCTATGATTAAAAAACTGACACACTGGTCTCTAAACATTTGAATACAGGGAATCTTAGAGAAACAAGAAAAGCATCATGATTATATGAGTAAGACATTCATTTAAGAGGGTGTGTGGGTTGTTGGAAAGGTCATGGAATACAAATTGGAGTTGTTTGGACATACTGTCTATGGAGAAGAGCAGATTGTCTGGGAGAAAAAGATGAGACAAGGGTGTATTCCAGGGAAAGGGTCAACTAGGAGATGCAAGTAAATGTTGGCTGAAAGACCTTAAGGCGTGTCTGTGGAACAGGAAGAGTGGGCAGCACGTGGTTACCAAAGCTGAGGGCACATAAGGATAGCATCTGTCTGTGGGAACCATCAGCAGATTAATACAAACCCAAAGTATCAGGAGAGAATACTCCCTTGTGTAAAAGAAAGCAGTGTGGCTTATCCTTTGTTGCGCCAAAGTTTCACTGATGTACTTTCGCATGGTATTGGTACTCTTCTATGATAGATCTAGTGACTGGAAATGGGCAGCTGCTTCAACAGAAGAAGCTTGTAAACTTACCCCAGTTAATAGAATCACACATCCAAGGAAATTCTTTGATATTTGTCCCAGTTTTAATTGATTTAGATGTTTTTGACCTCCTTTCATTTACTATAAACGTGTAGAGAAATATAGTTTATTGATGTGATAGACATGAGATTTCTGGTCTAATGGATATCTGTATAAGGTTGTGATGGAAAAATACTTTGGTGAACTTTGGTGAATATGTTTACAGTGTGACATGAGCTTGAAAGGTAGAAGCTGCAAAATTAGTGCTTGTTGAATTAAAAGTGTATTATCAAAACATTGGCAATATGCAATAATAGTTTCTAAAAATTTAATAAGACAACCACGCATAAATACACACCACATTATGAAATAGTGAATTTGAAGCTATAAAATGTAATACAAATATACAATATTGATGTTATTCTTAAGGTACCTTGAGTATCAAACAAGAGTTGTTGGCATTAAATCATGAATAATAATTTTACTTTTATAAAGAAAGAAGTTTCAGGTGTTTGAATTTTTAATTTATATTTTAGTAAGTTATGGTGTACTATAGTGGGCCTGAAACTACTTTGAGACCTGAGTCTGCTTTGAATGATATTCTTTTTGGGTGGAATACAAGCATCCCAGTTTAAAGGTTTTGTAACGCATCTCATTCTCTTTTTTTATTATTTTATTTTTAAATTTGGTTTAGTTAGTTATACATGACAGTAAAATGCATTTTGACACATCATACATAAATGGAGTATAACTTCTCATTCTTCTAGTTGTATGATGTAGAATCATGCTGGTCGTGTAATCAAATACGTACAAAGGGTAATAATGTCTGATTCATTCTACTATTCTTCCTACTCCCATCTCCCTCTCCTCCCTTCACTCCCCTTTACCTAATCCAAAGTACCTCTATTTTTCCTAGGTGCCCCCCCCACCCCTTATTTTGAATTAGCATTTGCATATCAGAGAAAATATTTGGCCTTTGGTTCTTTTGTGGGATTGGATTTTTTTTGCTTAGCAATGGGCTAAGGAACTGAACAGACACTTCACAAAAGAAATATAGTCCATCAGCTAATATATGAAAAGATGTTCATCATCTCTAGCAATTAGAGACATGCAAATCAAAACTACTCAAAAATTTTATCTCATTCCAGTCAGAATGGCAGTTTTCAAGGATATAAGCAATAATAAGTGTTGGCAAGGATGTGGGGAAAAAGGTACGCTCATACATTGCTGTGGGACTGCAAGTTGGCACAACCACTCTGGAAGCAGTGTGGAGATTCCTCAGAAAACAAGGAATGGAAACTACCATTTGAACCAGCTATCCCACTCCTTTGTATGTATCCAAAGGACTTAAATCAGCCTACTACAGTGACACAGCCACATCAATGTTTATAGCAGCTCAATTCACAATAGTTAAACTATGGAACCAACCTAGATGTCCTTCAACAGATGAATGGATAAGGAAATGTGGTACATATACATAAAGGAATGTTACTCAGCCTTAAAGAAGAATGAAATTATGAATTATCTCATTGTCTATACAATAAATATATAGGTTGAATTTGCTTTCCAGAGGACCTAATCTTTCCTGGTTGCAGAGAGCCAGCTCTTCCTGGATCTCTCCAATGACTCACATTATCTTCATTCTTAGGTGAAACCTGGTACCAAGGGGGCGATACATACAGTTGCTTTGTGTTCAGTGCGTGACAGTGGAAACCCTATTCTTTGTGTGTAGACAGTACTTGCTTCTGAATGCTATCATTAGGGACTCCTGCTGCTTTTGCTATTAGGGAAGATGTGAAGAAACATCTTTCAAAAATATTGGGAATACTTGGGAACATAGATTTGGGGATAAACACATGGAAACTTCAAGTCAGAGAAAAATTCCAATGGTTCAGTCTTATTTACACAGAGGTTAAGGTTAATGACATTTGATTAACCACTGCTTCATGAAATCTGAAATCTTCCTTTAAATGAATTTATACTGTTTCATAGGACTCTCTTACTAATGTTCTTTACCTTACCTTTTTAAATACTCAAGTAAACTTTCCCTAAGAAGGGGGATAATTTAATATGCTGCCTAGACAAAGCTGTTGGTTTACTCTGGGACAACACAGAAAGTCCCAAATGAAAACCGAATGGGGCTCCTTTCAAATATACCAATATGTTGGGATTTTAATTTTCAATAAGATTACCCTGAAAAGTAAACACAATTTCAAATAGCCACTCTGAGTATCCTAAAATGCTCAAAGACATCTTGGCAGTACCCATAGAAAATTAATTTGTGGTTTATTCAAATTACCATAGAGGAGGAGAAAATAGCTCGGTCAATGAGTGGAAACTAATTTTCTAAAATTTCTCATTTGCCTAATTGCTTTCCCAAGGAATAATATAAACAATCAAATAGAAAGTTCACGAAAGAAACAGAACATGTCATGACTATGGCGCTTCCTCCAGGCTTCCATAACTTTACAGTTTCCATTTTGAACCCCTGACATATCCTCCTCTATCATTATTGAAACACAATAGTCACCATTCCCAATCATTTTCTACTTCTCCTATTCTTTCTTCTATATCTTTCTTCTCCTCCTTCTCCTTCTCCTCCTCTTCCCCCTTCTTCTACTCTCTGATGTCTTCCTTTTTCAACAAAAGAATCTTTATTAAGCATTTTCTGGGTATAGGATACTGTAGGTTCAAAGGTAGGTTATAAACAGTGCACTGAAAGAATAAAATGGGTTTTAGAAATTAAAGTTGATTGCAGAGAATCTGTGAGGAGGGTGGATTGTGAAGGAATGTTCAAGAAACAATGAATCCATCAATCTGGTGATGTGAAAAGAAGTAGTGAAAGTGCAGAGTCAAAGGTAGGTATTGTCCAGATGGTGAGATCCCAAATGTCCTGGTTTGCAACTCACTTTGTATGCAATGGAGAACTATCGATGGTTTCTAAGTCACGACATGTGCAAATGAGTAATTTGGGAAGACAATTATATTTATTAAATCATAGGTTCAGGTGGTCTAACAGACACCAAAACAAGTGAGTTAAATAAGATTAGTTTATTTCTCAGACTATCAACAGTCAAGGCTTCAGCAGTCCAGACTGGTAGGTTGGTTCCACATAGCCAGGGTTCCAGGACCCTTTTAGTTTGTTGCTTCACCATCACTAGGGCTTGTCCTTGTCCACATGGCTCATGGTAGCTTTCCTCTGTTTCCACATGTCTGCCACAGGAAAGGCACAGGGGGAGAGGAGGCACTCAGCTAAAATACTTTTTTTTTTTTATCATAAAAAGACAACTTGGGAAAAAGGGTTAACAGTTTAGGTTGGAGGTGTCCCCCAAAACTCACGTGTGAGACAATGCAAGACTGCTCAGAGGTGAATGATTAGATTACGAGAGGCATAACCTGATCAGTGGTCTGGTACACTGATGTGGATTAATTACAGGCAAGGAGAGTACGCCTAAAGGAAATAGGTCACTGGGGGTATGTCTTCAGGGTTTATATTTCGTCCCTGGTGAACAGAACTGTCTCTCTGCTTCCTGGATGTCACATCCTGAATTGCTTTCCTCCGACATGCCATGATGTTCTGCCTCACATCAGGCCCAGAGCTGAGTTGGCTAACCATGAACTGAACCTCTGAAATCTTGAGCCAAATTGAATTTTTCCTCCTCTAAATTGTTCTTGTCAGGTATTTTGGTCACAGTAACAAAAGCTGACTAAAACAAGTGCCAGCATAATCAACCTGGAGGTAGCAGTGTGTGTGCAGTGTGTGTATGCACAGACGAGGGTATCTGGCTATTCTCCCCTGGTTTACCTATGCAGGGTTCTGAAACTGCATGTTCCTTGGCCACATGTTCCTATGGGGGGAAATTAGACAATATCTCCGAGAGATTCTGGCTACAAGGAGCTATAGGATGGTGGAGTAGAAGTATTAGACTCAGTACCAAGGGAATTGGGCTTTAGTAATGACTTTACACCTTGTGTGATCTTGCACATGCTACCTTAACTTATTGAATCTTGATTTTATTGCTATCTGTGAGGTTGTAAGTAACTTTCTCTTCTTGTCACAGTAAACCATAAGAATTAAAAGAGAAAAGTTATTCTTACTGCTTTACTGTTAGTATGGGATATAGGACACACATATATGCATTTCTCTATATCGCTGTTTAGGTACTTGTGTGTATCTGTTAAGAAAACAGACAGATAAAAATAGCAGATCATATAACCAGGGAGGTCCAATGCATCTTTGTAAAGATTTTTTTTTTTTTAATGGGCAAGTTTTGCTCTTAAAACATCACATCCAATAGTTTTAATAATTCTATTTATTTGAAGGTCATTAAGACTTCCTCAACCTCATTACTCTGTTAACTCTCTAGACTACATATTAGTGAATCAACCTGTGGTTAGTATAAAACTTTTGTTGTTTCTCTTGGTATCAGGAAGACATATAAATGTATCTATTTTGAAAATAGCTCAACAATGTATCTTTATTCTCTCTTAAATCATCTTTTCCCAAAATTCTTCTGTCATATAGACAAACCATAGAGGTTTTTGCCTTGGGAATGAGTCTTAAAGATGACATTTGAGTCAATAGTAACAGAATGGTCTTGAAATCTAGTTTCTTTGAAAAGGAAAAGGACTTATTTCTACTATGAATACCAAAGGCAAGTCTGGTCAATTTCCTTCAGAGTCTTATTGTAAGTCATTGTATAAAGTGTTAGAGTTTGTTTTAAGGAGAGTTCCTATCAGGGTACTAAGGTATTTGTTTTTGTTTGTTTTCCCATTGAGGAAAGTGAGGTAGATGGGAGAGAAGCAAGAAGTCAGATGTTATTGTTCTAGTTTACTTCTCTTGGCCAAAATCCCAAGAAGTGGGAGTGGGAGGCAGAAATACACAGATAGTTTTGGAAAATTCCCTGTACTCTTCACTGTGCAGATAGGACATACAGACAGACTCCAACTCCTCACAGAATTTGTTTCTTTCTGCATGTGTTGGGGCAACACAGTGCCAAATAGCTGAGTACTTTCAAACAGCTTCATGTCAAAGTGGATGGGCTAGATCTGGTGTGCTGGTAACCTGCAGGCTGAATGTGGCTTTTAGGAGAATGACATCCTCCTGCACATCCTGGGAAGGAGAATCCTAAGTATTAAATTTGGACAAGGAATCAGCAGAAGTTGTTAAATTGGCCATGTCAAGGACCAGTTTCTTCTCAACAGAAACCATCAAAGAAGTCCAAAGGGCAAGACCAAATCAACTGTCCTGTGGTAGAGAGGAAGCAAAACAGCAAAGGAAGGCAGGAAAGTCACCACACACAGGCATCTTTGGAAGGTGGAGCAGGACGGGGGAAACTCTAGAGAAATGAGAAACCTATAAACTTTATTTGACTGAATTAACTGGAAGGAAGTAATGAACTGGGAAGAGAGGGTTTGTTCCCCACCATATCTGCCTTCACAAGGATTCCTGGTTCAATCCCCAGAACAAAACAACAAACAAACAAACAAACAAACATAAGACAAGTTATAGACAATGATAAAAGGTGTAGAATATATCTGGATTGGTATGTAAACATTTCAGTCCTACTACAAGTACTCAAAAATATCTACTATTCTCCCAGAGTGAATGGTGATTTATTAATGCTTAAAATGAATGCTATTTTGGTCAGAAGACACATAAATATTCTATTTTGTAAAAATGAAGCCATTGATTCCAGAACTTTCATAGGTTTTGAATTTCTCCATGACTAGGTAAAATTTCTCCTACCAAGAGAAGGGTGGAGAAATTTAAACTCTTCAAGAGAAATCCAAGTGGTCTCCATGAACACTTGTCAAAGAACTTGGAAGCTCCACAGGAGGCCAGTGGTCTTCCTGTGGAAGGAACAGGATGGAGGTAGAAAACGCCTATTGCCAACCAAAAGTAGGGCCTGGAGCCAGAGCCAGGGCACCCGGTTCATTTGCTTTGTGCCTGCTGTTTGGCTTGGCAAAGGCAGGCTCCTTTGCAGGAGGGAAAAGATTTCTACATTGGTCTGCAGACTAAGAGGATGTGGAGTCAAAAGAAAGGAGAATTGAGCACTAACTAAACCGATTTGGTTTATTTCCCTGGGACCTCTCCAAACACATTGATATTTTTATGATGAAATGACAAAAAAAAAAAAAAAAAAAAAAAAAAAAACAACAACAAACAAAAAACATTATAGCCATTGCCTAAATCACCAGTTTGTGTGATATTTACTTGTTAATGCTTCTGACAACAAGAAAGAAAATTCTAAATATGTCATCTAATGTATCCTCCTGGTGGTGAAGGACCACCACTTACTATTAAAGGGCAGGGCATAGACTTTACATTTTCTGTGATATGAGGGAAAAATAATTCCGTGTGACTCAAAGGAGATAATTCAGAGGGAAGTGTCATTACTGGATGACCTTGTCCTATAAGTTCAATGTGCATTTGCTGCATGTGAAGGAGGCATTAAACACCATACTACAAATATCAAGGTAGTAGGTGTTGTGGACATCTGAGAGATTGCTGGGATGATGAATATGAATGTTTCATTTCTGTGAAAGAAGTGTCCAGAGAACTGAACCATAAAAGAATATGAAGAGTCATCACTGGGTATATGGGTTGGGAAATCAGAAAAGTCTTCATGAAGGAGGTGGTATTTGTAAGGCTCTCTTATACAATGCCCCATGACATAGCAGGTGCTTTGATAACTAGGCCAATTGGAGGTTGTTTTTAAAAAAGAAGTGAATTGAACAACAGGAGGAAGTTTCATCAAGAGTAGTTTCCCCTTACCTGTGGTTTCACATTACATTGTTTTGGTTATCTTGTGGTCCAAAAATATTAAAAGAAAATTTCTTGAAATAATAAGTTTTAAATTTCCCACAGTTCTGAGTAGCATGATGAAATCTTGTATCATTTTGCTCTGTCCTGCCTGGGACATGAATTATCCTTTGACGAGCATATTCACATTGTATATACACTAACCACCCATTAGTCATTTATTAGTCATCTCTGTTATCAGATTGACTATTATGACATTGAGGCATCCCTCTCTATTCAAGTACCCCTCATTTTACTGAGAAAAGCCCTAAAGTACCATTATAATGTAACATATATATGGGGTTCTGTATTAGTTATGGTATTTTGGCTTGGATTTGAAATATCCACTCCTTAACTCATTTGTTGAAAGTATGGTCCCCACATAGCCAGGTTCAAAGTGTTGATTTTATGCAATCTTTGGATCATGAGAGCTGTAAGCTCATCAGTATATTAATGATAGCTGGCATGGACTATTGGGAGGTTGGTGCGAGTTGGTGGAAGGTGGTCCCTCAGGGCAGGCCCTGGAACAGTTCATGGTTTCCCTGCCTCCCCACTCCCATTTTCCAGCTGCTCTGAGCTAAGTAGTTTCCCTCCATAATACCCTTCACCATGTTTTTTCTTGGAGCTGGTCAACCATGGACTGAATCCTCAGAAACTATGAGCTGAAATGAGTCTTTCCTCTTTTAAGTTGTTCTTGTCAAGCATTCTGGTCGCAGCAATGAGAAGCTAACACAGGTGGTTTCAGGCATTCACTGGAGTTCTTGGAAGTATCCACTAAAGATAAGGTGGACTACTGTATATTCCTTAAGACAGTCTAAAATGAGAAAACCAAGCCATATTTTAGTGGCTTATGTGATTTATTTTGATCACTGCTGAGATAAAATCAGCTGTACCATGTGTATTGTGCTTTTTGACTTGGAGATGATCATTCTGAAAGTCGGAGCCTGTTGGAGCAAAGGTGTGAAGGACAGTGGAGTTTTTCAGAGATGTTTTCTAACTACTTCTCCTTCTTGTACTCTTTATCTCTTAGGTTCTTCTCTTTCCCTTGACCCTTGGGACACATATGTGCTCACCCATTCTTCTCTTTCCTTACTGAGTAGGTTTGAAAATGATAAATCCCATCGTCAGTTTACATTAGAAATTATGGTTTTTAAAAAAATCATGGAAGGAAGATGATGCTTAACCAAAACAAATGATAAAATTTCTGATATGAAGACACTTGGATGGTAGAGATATATAGTTTTAACAAGGGTCCTTCCAAACTATTCAGGGATATGTCACTGTGCCAACTACCTCCTTTGCCTGGGCAACTAACTTTGATTACAGCCTTCCAAAAATGTAGCCCTGAAGAAGCACTTGGATATTTAGTTGAAGTCCATATGTATACAGACCCCTAGTTTAGTCATGGTATTGTTCATAATTTAAAACTCTTATACAGACCTGGTGGTGGATATGTGTAGTCCTAGCTACTTGGACGGCTGATGTAGAAGGACTACTTGAGCCCTGGAGTTTGGAACCAGCCAGGGCAACGTAGGGATAGACTCTGTCTCTTATAAGAAACATACAAACAAGCCAAAAAAAAAAAAAAAAAAAAAAAAAAAAAAAAAAATACTCCTGAAGGGATTCCATTACTTGAAACTGACTGATTTGCACCTTTTACAATTTCATTCCCAGTGTGGACTTGAGCTGTGAGGGAAAGAAAGGCAAGTGATAGGAAAAAAGTATATGTAAATATACTTTTTATATGGATATGTATATAAGTCTGGATATGTATGTATATGTGTGTGTTGTATCACATAACATATTGTGCTAAATGATTTTGGTTGTATTGCTCAGAACCATGGAGAATGTCTGGAAAATGTTAATTTAATTCATCCTTATCCTCCCTGTGTCTGGTACTGTCGTTTCCACCCTCAGGGCTTATGAACTTTTCAGCTTCTGAATTGTTTGTTTATTTTTAGCCATTTAATCAGCTGGGCTCTATGAACCTAGGGCAATCTGATACTGGGATAATTTCCTGGCAGGACTTAGTGTAGATTCCTTTTTGAGAGGGCATATAATTAATTTTTATTTACAAGGTTTTGATGGTTTTCCGTTTCCCTAAAATGTAACCCTGAACATTTTTCATAATTTCTGTTAATTATCTTATATTATATACACTTAAGAAGATTCTTGCCCATCTTAATTCTCCACTGATTATTCAGGAAAATTATTACTAAGCTAATCAATAATGAGTCCAGCTATCCAGTGCTCTTTCCTCCTTCCACATAGTAATTTGTTTTCTTTTACAAATTTCTCCAATGTTCTAGACAGCTCCTACTATAGCTAATAAAAAATTCTTGCCTTAAATTTAATATTGTTTATTACTTTGCTTCAATTGCTTATGGTTTCTTGTAAATGTCAAATGGAAGAAACAATGTAAAAAATTTTAATATCTGCAACTCATAAAATCATAAAATCTAATTTTCAGTTTGACACAAAATTCAAAAACAACTCTAACTGTCCAAATGCAACTTCTTGGAAACATTTCTAAATTGATTCCAAATATTCTTTTGTAGCTATGGGTCCCATTTCCTTCCACATAGTTTTCAATTTTCCTCACCCCCCACAAGTTTCAGAGAAGTGAGAGTTCAAATGAGTACTTTATCATCATAGAACCTCATACTCATTGGTTGGATGAGACTGTCAAAATTGTTATATTCATTTACCTACTGCAATTTTTAATCTTGTCTATATACATCCTTTCCAAGAGATAATCTGGTTTATTCTTGATTTCCTCCTAAGAGAGGAGAAGTAGTCATAGCTAAACAATACATTCTAGTTTTGTGCAACTATGTCAGAAGTTTTCTCTTTCCAGGCCTTTCTCCTCTTGATCCTAGTTCTGGGATTATCTTGGAGTTATAAAGCCTTGGTGTTATCTGGAACAAGTCTCAATTTATAGGCAAATTCTTCACTGCTTTATCTCAACAACTGTGGCCCCCAACACCATCTTCTCTTTCCTCACAGGTTCATCATTTCTGATTTCCTTGGTCACTGCTTACACTATCTAGCCAGCTACTGATCTCAGAGCATGGTCAGTTTGCAAACTTCCTAGAATGTTGTGCCCCAAATAGGACACAAATCTCCAGGTGAGGCCAAATATAGCTATCATCCTTCTTCATTCTATAGTGATACTTTATCACTGACATATCCTAAGATTGCATACTAGAAATTTTGGACATTGTATTTCATTGTTAACTTATGTCAGGCTTATTGTTGACTGAAAACATAAGTCATGTTTTTACCTCTTTATGCCCTGTGTCCTTCACTACCCAGAACTCAAAATGCTTTTGGACTTCAGTGCTGGACTTTAAATTATCTGCTTACAATCTCCTCTTACTGTTCAGCCTGGCTTGGCAAGATGTTTTTAGTCTTATTGAGTCTTAAATCATTCATAATCATTTCCAGCTTTCCATTATTTATAATCATTTTGGTATAACTCATATTTTTATATGAATCATTGATAAAATTATTTAGTGTGAAAGAAGTAAGGCGACCTTTATCTAAGCTACCACCAATTCACAGATAAGCACCTACTGCATATCAGATATTTTTTGAAAATTAAAATGCAACTATTTGGTTGTCTCACTCTATTTCTCCATATTATCAACTAACTTATTTAGAAAGACTTTGAAAATGCAGAAGTCACATGTTTTGAATCTGTTACATTTTCTTGGCTTGCCCAAAGTAGGAACAATAGGTTCATGTGATATGACCTACTAGTGAACTCCTGCTAACTCCTAGTAGAAACATTAACTGTCTATGTTCTCACATGCCCCTCTCCTGGAGTCTTGCTGGCATTACTGTCCTTTGGTGTGTGCTATTTCCATCTCTTCTGCTTTGAAACAGGACAAACGTTTAGGGGTCTGTGATGCTATAGCTCCTCTGTGTTTCCCATGTCCTCACTGACACACCTCACATTCACATTTCTCTCAGCCACAGGAGATGCACTTCTCCCAGATGGAATGAGAGAGCTTGTCTGGAGAAGGCAAATATTCTCTTAACATTCATTCAAATTTTAATGAATGTAATAAATTCAATCCCTTCTTGTTAGAATGAATACTCTCACACAATATTTATTCTGGGGTAAAATGTTTGACAGAGAGAAAGGAGTCAAATAAGTGGGCTTTCAATGTCTCTCCATTTTCTATCAACCCTCCCTTATGGGTTTCAAAAGTGACTCAAAGGCTCTTTGACATTCACAGCTAGGAGAATGAGAAGACCAACTGGGAGAAAATATTTTCAAAATCACATATATAATAAAATACATATCCAGAAGATAAAGGAATATGGGAAAGGTAATAATAAAATAAACAACCTAACTTCAAAAATAGGTAAATATCTGAACAGACACTGCCAAAGAACCATATGGATAACAAATAAGCATATGAAATGATGCTTAATGTCTTGAGTCATTAAGAAGAGGCAAATTAGAGGTACATGGGCTAATCAATGAATACTTATTAGAAATGCTTAAAGAAAGAACTGATGGTTCCAAATGTTGGGGAGGATGGAGGGAAACCTGAATGCTCATACATTGCTAGTGGCAGTGTCAAATGGTTTGGGCACACTGGAAAGCAATTTGGCAGTTTCTTACAAGGTTAAACACATACTTGGCACACCAAAATAGCAGTACTTACTCTCTAAGTATTTACCCTAGAAAAATGAAAACATACATTCACATAAAAGTCTGAATAGGGATGTTCATGTTAGCTTTATTTTTTAATTTCAACAACTGAAAACAGCCCCAAGTGTCTCTCACCTGTGGAATAGCCATAGAGAATACATCACAGCTATAAAGAACGAACTGTTGATAGATGCAATGGCATGGATGACTGTCAGATGAACTATGCTAGTGAAAGAAAACAGGTTTAAGAGGCAGAATATAATTTGGTGGATGTGACATTTGTTCAAAGAAAGGCTATAGGAACAGAGAACACATAGGTGGTTGCCAGACCTGGGCAGATGAATTGGCTAAAAGAGGTTACAAGGGAATCATTTTTTTTTTTCTGATGATGAAATAGTTCTATACCTTGGTCGTAGTGGTAGCTACACATGACCACTATCATGTTTGTCAATCATACAATATGCTAACAGGAATGAATTTAATTGAATGTACGTTAAATCTTACTTTAAAAAGTATGTAGCTTATTTATTCTTGTTTTCCAAATATATTTTGTTTTTGAAAAACAAAACCATTTTAACTTTTCTAGCACATGGTGAGTCTCAGCCAAAAAGATTTCTAATAAGAGCTGGATGAAATGTCCAGACAGCTTAGTCTGTTCTGGCTGCTGTAACAAAATGCTCATGTGTTGCATGGCTTAGAAACAATGGAAATTTATTTCTCACAATGCTGGAGGGTGGGACGTCCAAGCAACAGGTCTGGTGTCTGGTGAGGGCCTTCTTCAAAGAGGGTTATCTTCTTACTGTAACTTCACATAAATGGAGGAAGGAGAGATCTTTTGGAGGTCTAAATTATAAGAAGACTAATTGCATTCACGAGGTCTCTGTCCTCATGACCTAATCACCACCAAAGGTCCCACCTCCTGATATCATCACCATGGGATTTCAACATGAGTTTTCTGGAAGAATACACATCCAGTCCTTTTCACAGACTAGTCATTCAGTTCTTTCTCACATAGTTCCTCTCTCAAAGACGTTTCTCTCCTCAGAGAGTAGATCTGATTATAACCTTCAGCATTACAGTCACCTATTTAGAATGTCTCAGAGTGTTTATTGGTTTTTCAATACATTAATATAGCGCACATTCAATAGCTAGAACCTTTCTGTGATCTTTTTTTTTTTTTAATATTGCATATCCTTGAACCCTCGCCTCAGTTTAACATTTGGAAAGGGCTTAGCCATGATGAAATGCACACAAATTAAATATGTCTGGTACGACCACATTTTCCTGGTACTTTAGAATCGTGAGGTTTTACAAACCACCAGTCCAGATCAGATTTTCCTTGTTTGTCGATGAATATGGAATGTGGGGTGGAATCACAGGATCACAGAATGTTCGAGCTGGAAGACTCTTAGAGTTCATCTCGTCCAATTCTTTATTTTACAGAATCAAAAGCTTCATTGCCTGTTGGCCATTATCTGGTAACTTCAGGCACTCTCTGATCTTACATTCCTTGGGCTCCATCCAGACCCAGGTCTAAGATATGCTGTGCTTCTAGAGAAATGCATTCCACTTGGATAAAGCAAAACAAAACAAAAGCCCAGCCACCTATTCTACTCACAGACAGGAGTATAAATATGCAGTTCCAAGGGTGCATCAGCCATCAGCTATGCTGTGGTTCAGTAAAATGAAGCTTATTTAAACAGCCCTTGGGTTTTCCTCTAAGGTCATACAGTATTTGGGTTCCCTCAAGGTTTCTGGCAGTCTAGTAGTAAGGACTTTTGATGATCTATTTTATTTTATGCATTTATTTATTTATGGACATTTAACTGTAGTTCAGGCTGAAGTCTTACTTTTTAAACACACTGCCCTTTAAGGTGGCTTTACCTCATTTGTCCTTAGAAGGTTGCTGTGAGGGAATTTTAGGGCTTTCTCGAAAAGGAAAACGTGAGTCTAGGTTTTCTGCTGCCCCTGGCTTCTCAAGAATAAAATCACAAGAATAAATTTTGTGGCAAAACCGAAGAGCTGCAGGGATTGGCGTTCTCACTCCTGAGAGTGGGTGGGGATACTTGAGATTCAGTCTCAGCTGGAGGAAAACAAGGTTACCTGGCTTAGCTGTTCATTTCCCTTCCTCTCAATGAGGCTAGCAGGAGACGCTTCTGGGCCCTCAGTTTATTTGTCCTTTTGATTAATTTCATTGCAATGGAATCTCTCAAGCATGAAATGTTCACTTTTTATTTACACATATCTCTTAAGAGAGTCAGACATGGGACTTGGTCCAGTTTATTCCCTCCTCTGCCCCCACCCCCCACCTTGGGGACCAGTGAAATCACTGTCTCTGTGGTACAGATCTCTCTTTGAATTGGCCGAAGCTCAGGGGTCTGGGAGCTCTCTGGTTCTTGGAAAAAAAAAAAAAACTTGTGTTCTTGTGTCACTTTCTCTAAAAGGACAGGGTCACTTTTGTCTCCAGCGAAGAGCTAAATTATTAAAGGGACTTAGGTTCACAGTTTCCTTCCCTCCCTCCTTGTCTTCCTTTCTTCTTCTCCACTCCCTCCTCGCTTCTTTTCAAAGTGTGGATGTGCTCTTTGTTTGGACTAGAGAAGTTCTCATATGAACATGTATGCTGGGAGAGATATAAATCCTTAGATGTGGCTTCCTGTTCTCAGTTCTTAAGGAACTGTTTAATCTGATAAGTAAATGTGAGGAGAGGGTCTCCGGTAGATTTTAACAGAGTCCGTCTAGAGACAGCAAATCTACCTAACAGAGCGTCTCCAAGGACAAACCCAGGAACCTCCTTTGCCCAGCCTGGCTCTGATCCTGTCTGTATCTGGTCCAGAGCAGTGAAACTTAGACCTGCTTTTGGTCTCCTGTGGCTTTTTGTGCTCACTCAGGCCTCTAATGTCTGTATTCCACATCCCATTATCCTGGGCCTCGCTCGGCATCAGCAGTTCTGGTTAACATTGCTTGTGAATAAGCCTCCCAAGTCACAAAACGGGATGAACTTCCATTAAGGGAACAGGCTTTTGCAATATTAGGCCAATTCCCAAAACCACTTGGAATATATGTTGATTCATCTTCAGGAAAAACAAAAGTAGAACAAGAATTTGTTTATTAAACATTGAAATTATTAAATGTTAAAGAGTAGCTATTCATTAACAAGTTCACCTCCCTCTCAACCTCTTCAAAAAGGGTGATAGTTATACCCTGCCAGGATTTGCTTGGATGTCAGGAACTCTATCTAATGAAAATCCCATGCTGCAGGCTGAGCTGGAGGATCATTGTGAGTGGCTCAGACCCAGCCCTTCAAGGCAGGGGACGGACACCATGGTGCTTGGTTTGCGGTGGAATATCTGGAAAAAACATTGGTTACATTTTTAACCCTTGGCTAATGAGTCCCAGTCGGCAGGGCCTGAGTTGAACACCACACAGGCAGCAGACCATCAGCTTGCTTCTCGTGAGTGCAAAGATGTCATGGAATCAGGTCTGTCTTTTCATGTAACCTGGCAGCTAATTTCCCCCTTAATTAGTTACAACACTGCTTACGCAAAACAAAGAATTTTGTTATTTTCTCAAACAAAATTGTACTGGAATCCTAACTATGTGATTATTTTCTAAGTATGTAACATTTTCTTTAGAAAGCAAGCTTGAAGGTCAAAGATTGTTTTGGTAGACTTTTACCTGTGTTCTCCACATTCCTTGATGGAAAGTGTGATGACAGAAGGATGTTTTTCATGTCCTGGTCTTGCCCTTGTTTTTTAATAATTAATAATAATTTGGCATTTCGAAGTTTGCAGAGTTGGGATATGTAGAACCTGAAGTGGAAGTCCTTCATAGGATTAGAGAATAAAAAAGAATCATAAGGAAAACTTCAGAAAATACCTGTTTGAAAGAGCTTCTGGGAGTCTAGCATTTCTCAAATCCTGTGGAACAGAATACTAGTTCTAGGAAAATAGGGTTCCAAAATCAAATAAGTTTGGGAAACACAGAATGTTATTTCTTGTCCTTGATATCCACATTCATATTAGCATTTTGTTATGGTTTGAGTATAAGGTGTTGCCCCAAAGCTCCGGTATTAATGCAGGAATGTTTAGGTGAAATGATTGGATTATGAGAGCTGTAATAGAATTAATACATTCTAATTTGAAAGGACTACTCTTCCAGGTGGTAACTTTGTGCCAGTAGGGCATGGCTGGAGGAGGTAGATCATAGGGTTGTGCCCTGGAAGCCATCCTTGTCCCTGTGTTTCCTGGTTGCCTTGAGGTGAGCACCCTCCTCTGCCACGCCCTTCCACCATGATGTTCTGCCTCACCTCAGGCCCAGAGCAATGGAGTGGTGGAACATGGACTGAACCCCTGAAGCTGTGAGCCCCAAAACTTTTCCTCCTCTAAGTTATTCTTGTCAGGTATTTGGTCATAGAAATGAAAAGCTAACACATATATCAAAGGTTCAGGGAAGTCTAAAAATGGAGAGAAAAAAGGTTTGTTTTAATTTAGCATTTTCCCTTTTTAATTCATGCAGTGTTGTACCTCTTCTTTTAAAAAATTATTCCTTTTTACTTACACTTTTTTCTTAAAGTTACAGCTGTTTGGTGGCAAATCCTCTGTTTCCCAATTCTTGGGCGCTGGGTCATTAACTTGCTAAGGTGTGTGAAGTGCTCCCTCTGTGACTCACACGTGAGGACGTGCAGAGCTGAGACCAGGCCTTGGTTCTGGTTTGCCAAATCATTCTCTTGAATCTAAAGTTCTTTCCCCAGACCTAGCAGGAGGCAACGACAGCCTGTGTTCCTTCAAAGAAGGAACTTTGAAGACTTCAGTGTGTTTGAGCTCCTGCATCTGAGGGGAGACTTGTTCTGCTGCCACAGGTGAGTAACCATCAGTTTCATCCAAGGCCAACTCAGGGCAAGTCAGAGAAGAGGTGAAACATGCTTTCAGAACATTGCATCTTTTTTCATTTTATTTTAAAATCCCTGATATAATTATATCTTCTCCTTCAGGCCCCTAGTACTTTTTAAACACATTTTCTGCTCTGAGAGTTTTGTACTACAGTAATGACTGAACTGATGACTACAATTAAAGTGTTTTGTATTGCACAGGAATTTACATTTTACCCATTTTAGGATAGAGTTTATCAAAACTCTGTGCTAAAATGTAAAACTCCAAGAGTGCATCCAGAGGTAAATGAGGTGAGGTGGGGGAGTTACAGAAGGGCATATAGAATCTGAAACCATATCAGATAAATACATATCTATTTAATGTTTGAATAAGGATAGTCTGGGGGGTCCCAAAATATACATGTCTATGTCTAGTCCAACTCAATGTAGTACAGATGCCTTGACACTTAAGATTTCTTATAAGGTCTCTTTTTACAGGATGGGAGGGTTGGTGCGACTCCAGGGAGCCATGCACAAAGCATCTCTGCTTCTGCTGCTCAAGGAGATGGGAGGGCATGTTCAGTGTTGCTCAGTCCTACACTCACTAAGTCCTTGATAGGGATCAGCTGTCACATACCAGATCCAGGGAAACAGAGATAACTAAGTGATGACTTTTACTCTCAAAGAATTTCCCTTCAAGAGGGTATATTCATAGACTCATACAAATGGATAATGATGGCTTGATAATTTCTAGTATGAAAACAAATGCCAGCATCATGGGAGTGGATTTTCCCTTCATGGTGTTTTGAATTGCTTTTACGAAGTCCGTTCTACCTGATAGGTATCACTATAGAACTCACATTTGGTGCTGCTCTTCAGACCCCACATTGAGGCTAACGTCACAGATGATGCTTAAAACATAGATGCATAGATGAGTGGCCTGCATAGTGTGGTGTGCAAGGTGGAAAAATCCCTTTGCCACCTGCCCTGCTCCATCCCTGCTCCTGCCATCACATGTGATGTAAGCTTTTAAGGCCACATTTGTATTTAGGTTGATTTGAAGTCTTCATTGTCAGAAAGAGGTAGCATGGTAACTTGGGAAAGACTAGATTTTAAAGATATTACAAATTCCTTGGATAACTAGAAACGTCTCAGTAACATGCAATAGGAAAGAAAAGTTTATTTTGTTTTTAAACAAAAAAGATAGCCCTTATTGAGAGCATTAAACCCTGACATCTCAATTATCTTCTTTCTTTCTTTTTATTTTTATCGACTGCATTTTGATTCATTGTACACAAATGGGGTACATCTTTTGTTTCTATAGCTGTGCAGGATGTAGATTCATACCATTCCTACAATCATACATGTACGTAGGGTAATGATGTCTGTCTCACTCCACCATCTTTTATACCCCCGTCCCCTCTTCCCTCTCATTTCCCTCTATGTAATCTAAAGTTCTACCATTCTTCTCTCACCTCCCACTGCCCTCACCCCCATTATGTATCATCATCCACTTCTCAGGGAGAACCTTCAGCCTTCGGTTTTTTTGGGATTGGCTTATTTCACTTAGCATGATATTCTCCAGTTCTATCCATTTATCTGCAAATGTCATAAAGTCATTTTTCTTTATGGTTGAATAATATTCCATTATGTATATAAACCACAGTTTCTTTATCCATTCATCTGATGAAGGACATCTAGGTTGGTTCCACAATGTAGCTATTGTGAATTGAGCTGCTATAAACATTGATGTAGCTGTGTTACTGTAGTACACTAACTTTAAGTCTTTCGGGTATAAACCGAAGAGTGGGATAGCTGGGTCAAAATGTGGGTCCATTCCAAGTTTTCTGAGAATTCTCCATACTGTTTTCTTGAGTGGCTGCACCAATTTGCAACTCCACCAGCAATGTAAAAGTGTGCCTTTTCCCCTACATCACACCAATATCTGTTATTGCTTGTGTTCTTGATAATAGCCATTCTAATTGAAGTAAGATGAAATCTTATAGCTGTTTTAAGCTAATCACGCTACTAAGTTTCCAATGTATTGTTCAAGAACATCATTAGGAATGGAGATGGAAGGAATCATCCTGACTTACTTCAGGGGGGCCTTGTGAAGTATCTCAGCTCTGCAAAACTCTGGATGGGAGATGTTGATGGTATTACAGTGACCAGGAGTTGTGCAATGTGGAGAGAGCACCCTGTTCACAAATGGCTTGGTTTTCTCTGTTCCTCTTTCCTTACATCTGCCATTAGTGAACTCATAGGGTGAAAGGTTAAACAACGGAATTCCTGAGCTATAAAGGACCTGGATTCCTCTGAGAGTCAGGGGTGGAACAGTTTATTGCTCAGCTCTTAGGGCAGACATATTTGAGTTTGAACCATGGCTCCATGCTTCACTAGGGTTCTATGAAATGAATAAATAATGTTATTTTGTGAAATCATGCAGGCTAACCACTTGGAATCTGGTGCAGTAAATATACAAATAAACATTAATTCTTATTATAAACTTATCTCCTATCCCTCCATTTAAAAATTTAGTTTGGGACTCAGTGATATGAAATGACTCATCTAAGGTCTTATAGCTGGCTAATAACATTCAAAATTAATTCACTGTTGCCTTACCAGAGCCCTAGTATTTGTTCAATAGAATTTTAAGTTTTTAGCTACCTTTAAATATCCACAGAGTAAGGCTCCATGTGATTCTTCTTCTGCAACTGATTTTCATACTTAAACCACGACATATATTTTTTTCCATACATTTCAATAGTTTTGGTATTGATCTTCGAGCTGTTAGCCTTAACATTCTGCTTTTCAAAGTCTGTTGTCTGGAGAGCTAAACCCACAGTGGACTGCGCCCCTAACTCAGCCTAGATCTCCTTTGATCTCTTTTTACCATTTATGTCTATGAGATTATTCTCTGTTTGTTTTTTTATTCTAACGGTAGTCTCTTGAAATCCTTCTGGAGTCCAAGATGTGCAGATAGGCAGCAGGATGCAGGATTTTATGTTCTTTAAAACACAAAATCCAATTCCTTAACCCAAGAGGAATTGGGCAGGAATACAAAAACTCCGTCTCCATGCTCCTCATCAGGACAAACTCTGAAATGCAGTTTATATAATAACGGACCTCCCTTTGGGGATCCAGGCTGAAGCATCAGTTTGTCTGAAATTCCAATCCCGTTGCTTGACTGCTTCTCCTTCTCTTGTCCTGCTTCTCTGCTTGGCAGTGAGTCCTCACCGCAGTAGTCTGCTCCTCTAGAACTCCAGCCTAAGATACCTGGACATGCTTTGTTGACTGCTTCAAAAAAATGCAGGAGCATTATTTATAAACATAAATAATGCTTTACATATGTACTTCCTCATGCAAGAAATTTTTCAGGGGATGGAATTCTTGTTATTTCAGGGAGATCAAAACATATGCAAAGTCTCGTTGTACATGGTGCATGCGTACATAAATGTGAATATGATTCTTCAAATTTTATTCCCTTTGCTATGTATATTTGAATTACAGAAGAGAAATTCAGTCTGGTAGAATATGTATCAGAAATTTCCATGTCTCCGCTTTCAACTGCATGGGAGTGGTACTTTCCCATTTATGATTCTTTAGTGTCCTCTGAAGACCCCTTGCACTAGATTGTCCTCATATTGGAAGTTATAGGTCTTAAAGAATGCAGGACCATGAAGTGTTGTTGCACCCAAGGCTACTAACATGAGAGTAGTAGGTTATGCTTGCTTCATATATCTGATATGCCATTTATTCTCTAATTTATAACAAGGTTCAGTATATAAAAGTATTTAAGGTATAGTCTTCATTATAATTGTCAACTATTTTCTCAGGCTTTCCTCCTTCATCTTCAGGAGAGGGGGAAATTTGAACTTTAATTTGCAACACACATGTCCAAGGAATAACAAGTTTACTCCAACCAAGAATGTTCCTGTATGGCATGTGTTATACAAAACTTCAGTTCTTCCTCCTGATGGTCACATTTCATAATTTTCAATAGCAAATACTTTCTATTAAAAGGTCCAAAAGAGTTCGGATGCTTGTTTTTTCCATCGGTTCTCTATAGTCACTGCTAAACCCACACCTTCTGTGGCTGCATTTGTAGTGGCTTCATCAGGACTTGTCTGCCAAGGAGACGGCTGAAGTTTCGCGAACCTGCATGGTGCTGGGCCAGCATCTGTCCTCTAGCCCACAAACGCACCATGTCGTTTTGAATAATAGGAGATGCTTTTAAAAAGCCCATGCAGAAGTGGATGCTGAAACCCCCACACAGTCATTTTACTTCAATGTAATGTAGATTCTATAGTTTTCATAACAGAGCGCATGGGAGTGCTTTTAACCCCCAGTCTGCCACAGCCAAGACCTCTAGATTGAAGAGATTTTGAGCACTGAATTGTAAGGGTGAACACTTCATCTCCCAGATGCTCTAATTCAGATTTATCTCTGGTTTAGTTAGTTAAGAATGTTACACAAGCCAACAAAAAGTTGGGGAACCACAGCCAGAGGCCAATTGCTGTGAAATGCCAGGTATGGTCCCAGCATGCCCTACTATGTGGACTTAGAGCTGAGAGCACTGGGTATATGACACCAGTACTCAGAACACGAGAGAGCCCTGGCCCAGTGAAAAAATGTTTTTTTGGCCTTTGTTTGTTAGTTTGTTTTTTGATCCCTTGCTGATTGTTTACCAAATTGTAAATTCTGTATTCTAACTGAATATTGTTATATTTGTTTGTAAGTAAATAAAATGAGAATTTCTGAGTAATTAGTTTGGCTCCAATGAAAATCAACCAATGTGGGATTCCTCTAGCAATTGAAAAATATGCAAATCTAAAACTACGCTGAGATTTCATCTCACATCCAGTTAGAGTGGGCAATTATTAAGAATACAAGGAACAATAAATGTTGGTTGAGGATGTGTGGAAAAGGATACACTCATACATTGCTGGTGGGGACTGCAAATTGGTGCAACCACTCTGGAAAACAGTATAGATTTCTCAAAACTAGGAATGGAACCACCATTTGACCCAACTATCCCCACTACTCAGTTTTTATCCCAAGATTTAAAATCAGCATACTATAGTGATGCAGCAATATCAATGTTTATAGCAGCTCAATTCACAATAGCTAAACTATGGAACCAACCTAGATGCCCTCCAATAGATGAATAGAGAAGGAAATTGTGTCATATATACACATGGATTATTACTTAGCCGTAAAGAAGAATGACGTTAATGTACATTTGCAATGTGAATGAACAGACCTGTGAGACTATCATACTAAGTGAAATAAACCAGTCCCCTCAAGAACCAAAAGTTGAATGTTTTGCTGATATGTGAAGCTAATCCACAATAGGTGGGACAGAGTAAGATATTCAGTAGATTAGACAAAGAGGAATGAAGGGAAGGGAGGGGTGATAGTAAAAAGAAAGCAGTAGAATAAATCTAATTAATTTTCCTATGCACTTATATGAATACACATAGTGAATCCCACTCTCATGACATTCATGAGAATAGGGTCCTAACCAGAATAAGATATATTCCATGCTTTTAATTATGTCAAAATGAATTCTACTGTCCTGTCTAAATAAAAGAATCATTAAAAAAAAACACCCTGAAAAAAAAAATCCAATGTTTGAAATGTATAATGGTTATTTTGTGAAAATGTAAAGAATAAAATTCTTTTTCTGATGCCTGGTTTGTCTTTTCTCTCATTTTAGGTTTGTAATTTGCAATTCAGCCTTTAAGTTTCAGTCAGTGTATTCTGCCAAAATGTACAGTCTCTTGCCTGAATAACTCAGAATAGTGTATGTGTTTGTGATGTGTGTGTGTGTGTGTGTGTGTGTGTGAATTGCCTTGTTTTTATCCAAAGGGTTATAAGACCGTCAGTGTGTATCCTGATACTAAGCTCAAGATCCTTAAGAGCCACTTGAGCTTGCTGTGACTTATCTGAGGTTTTTCACTACATCTAACTACAAACCCTTATTTAGTCCATATTCTCAGAAGCAAATGTTTTAGGAGATGCAAATGTCATGGACACTGCTTGGACGGGCTTGCCTCTCAGCCCCTAGGCATTCTGCAATCCTCAGAAAAGTCTGCTTTTGAACTGGGTGAGCAGATTTTATTGAATTAGGTTCTGATTTCTTGATGAAGAACCTCATCTGTATTGTATTGCCATAAGCAATGCAACCGATACCTTTTGGACACATTCACCAATGTGGTCATGTGCTCTTGGCTGTTAGGTAAGTCAAGGCTGCAATAGCACATTTCCCAACTGCTTTTTTAGATAAGTGTCTCTCACAGGTTTATATGTAAGATAGGCTTGGTCTATATGTAAGGTCCATATATACAAGAAGCAGGCTAGTGAGAGGTTCCTAGGTCACTGGGGGCAAGTGAATTATGGGACCCTGGTCTTTTCCTATTTGTCAGTCTTTCTCTTTATCTGAGTGAGTTCTCTGACAGGGTGCTCTTTTGCCACTATCATCCAGGACCCTCACCAGATGCCCAAAAGTGAAGGGGCTACCCAGCTAGATCGAAAGTCCCAGAATTATGAATCAAAAAAACTGTTTCTCTTTATAAATTAATCACCTCAGATATTTTGTTGTAGTGTCATGAAACTGACTAATACACCCACTGAAGCACACCTGACTCCAAGTTCTTGGCATAGTGCTTGACTAATTAATTAGAGAGAATGGCGATTGTCAGAGTGCTGCTATCATTTTTACACTATTGTCGGCAACCTGAAGCCATGAGCCAGAGAGCCACCACTTCATCTTCTCTCTTGATTTTTCATTCATGTTTGTAGGAAATTCATTAAAACCTTCATCAAAAAGCCAAAAACCACATACACTTCCCTCATCTCTTCTCCATGCTCCACCTAATTTTGTCAGAAAACTGCTTGAAATACAAGTCAATGGAACAATGTTTGCTCCTCCTACATGATAGTCCAAATTTGGGACATCATGCTTCATGGGGTGGATTTACAAGAAGGGAGGGACTCTCTCTTTCCTCGAATCCAGGAAAGATGAGTGTCTTGGAAAGAAAGCTGGCTGTCAATATGCTTTACTCCACTCAGCACCACCATTGTGTCTCCAGCACACAGCCCGCTGTCATTTCAGTTTGGAGAGATGTTGAGGGAGGCAGAGGGTAAAGAAAGAAGAGTGTCCTTGGAGATAGGAATATTTTATGTGACCTTCCCAGCATAGGAGATTCCCTTGAGTAAAATGAAGAAGCTGGAAAACCCTCATAGAAGATGCAGGTAGGATAGTAGAAAAAAGATGGACTCACTTAGGTGTCACATTCTGGCTCCAACTTTGTAACTCTTAAACCTCGCCACTTTCTTAGCATCTCTAAAGGAAGCAAATGATACTTGTGTAGATATTAGGATTAAGGGTGGTATATAGAAAGTGTCCACTTTTTCATAGCACTTGAAAAGCAGTACCTGCTATCCTTATTACCCATTCCATTTTGTTTGTTAGAAGATGTGTTTTATCCAAAGGATATCATCTACTCGTTCCTCTAAGTGTCTGTGTTTTGGATAATGGAGCTGTCTTTTACCTGAATACCTCCTGTTATCTTAGAGAGAAGGGCATGTAAAATGAATTTAAATTCAGTTCTTTTGCCTCTCTATATTTGGAGTGTAGGACAGCCAATATTTTTTGAACTCAAGTTGAGTTTATTAAGGTCTATTTTGTGCCAGGCAGTGTGCCACGTGCTGGGGAATACATAGATGAGTGAGTGCCCTGTCTGCCCAAGTGCCTTAATTATGATGGGAAGGGAGACAGAGACAGAAACAGAACATTTCAATGCAATTTGATCAGTGCTATGTCAGGGTGTGTGGATACTTTTAGTTGCCTCCACAGTAACAGTTCCTTCTTGTAGTTGATAGGACCCTGATTTTGTTCAGCCTGGCAGGGTGTCCAGATAAATCCTCCCCTTCCTGTGCTCCCTTCATGCCATGTGTGACTCTGTGACGGAGAACTGGCCACTGGGCTTGATGGCAAATCCCATCAAGTTGCCACTCTGATAAATGGGGATGATCACAAGGGACACTGTCCCTCTTCCATGTTTCCTGTTTTGAAACATAAGCACAATACCCAGTTATTAGCAGCCATCTCATGTTCGTGAATGGACAAGCATGAGAGAAAAGGTAAAATAATTTTAGAGATGTTTCCATGATGCCACTTGCCTACTGAGTAGATGCCAGCTTCTAAGTAGGTTCAAAATCTTGTAATGTGAAAAAACTACACTTGCATTTGTTTCAGAAAATTTAAGATATTTTCTGCTACTTATGGTCAAAAATATCCGTAAATGATACAGCTCCTATAAGCATAAAGAAGAGAGATCACACTTCTCATGTCATTTTAAATAGCTGAGAGGAGGGCACTGTCATTCTTGTCAGAAAATCTGCCCTCTGGTTGCTGGGAAGAGTGCTGGGCGAATCAGCCTGACATTTGTCAACCAGGAATTTCTCATTCATCACCTATGGTTCATAACACTAAGGCTACAATAGAAAGAGAAAGGAAAAAAAAAAAAAAAAAAAAAAAAAACTTGGAATAACTTGCATCCTGGGACTTTCCAGCTCACTTGAAGACATGTTCCCGTAAAGTCTTCCGTGCCATTAGTCACATTTACCTGAGTGACCCCATGTGCTAAGGGACCTCAGTCAGGAATTTGAGGGTTCCCTCTGACTTAGGTCACACCAGAGCCCTCCACAGTCACGTTTCAGGTTAAACCCTTGCTGCATTTTCCAGAAGCAAGGCCTTGGAAACCTCTACGGTGGCCAGATTCACAGATATGCGACTGCCAAGACTAACAGACTGGTAGACAGTCTTTGTGCTTCCCTCCCAAACTCCCCAAGAGATACCTGCTTTTTCCCAGTAATTCACTTTTCTCTTTCCCTCTGTCTTGCCCTTTTCTTTTTCAGGCACAAGTTGAGTCTCACACATGACTTTGGGGAAAGTAACTGCTTGTTCTCAAACATGTTATTGGGAGACACATTCCTGCTCCCTCCCTTGCCTGGCCTGCCTTGCCCTGTCTCCAGGAGATCATGACTCTGCAGCCTCACTCTGCAAGTCCCCATACCTTCCAGCAGTCATGCCAGCAGCCTGGGCTGCTGCAGTTTACATTCTTCTTCTAAGTAGCTGGGCTAATAGGCGCCTTTGCTTCTCTCTTCCGAAGCCTGCCTGGCTTTTAATTGCTTGGCTGAAGGGAGCATTCAGTTTCGTGCTGATGAACCCACACCTCTTTGGGACCCCTTCCACCCCTTCCTACCATGCCCATCTGTAATCACTGAGGAGTGTGGCTCGGGGCACCAAACAGACAGCCACACAGTGAGCTGGTTTGAACTACAGCCCTGTTCCTGGTGAGGTGAGGCAGGATTAGTTGGATACCTATTGGGCATGGGTTGGCACTGAGAGTTGGAAAGAAACTTTAGGGCACCCGTGGAATTGCTGTGTCTATGATCCAAAGTAAGGACAAGCACAGTCTGAGTCCCCAGGTTTAGTTTCGCGTAGATTCAAAGTAGGTGAAGAGACCAGGGACTGTCAGAAAATACTTAGGGAAAGTTAATCCAGATGTTCTCAGTAACGAAATAACCATTGCAATAAAAAGAAAGTGACATCTACATTCAGAAAAGACTAAGCACATGTTAAAATGTGAGCTTATTGAAGTGTTTACAGGACCTGAAGTAATTGGAAACTGCTTCTGACTAACATCCCTGCCTCTCCCCTGAACTTGGTTTATGTATCCTTTCAAATCTAAGTTCTTCACTGATAAGTTGAGGGTAAATATGTAAGTTTTTTTCACAAAGTTGTTTTGAAACACGTGAATTGATGTCTTTAAAAAATCTGTATTCCTCACAAATTAAATTTTTCTTTTCTTTATTTTTAAATTTCTATTCATTTTCAGTAAGGTATAGTTGACAAAAATTTTGTGTATTTACAGAATATACTCTGGTGTTTTGATATAGAAATATATCACCAAATGATAACAACAAGTGAATTAATATATCCATTACTTCTCATGCTTATATATATATATATTTGTTGTGAGAACATTGGAGATTTATTTCCTTAGCAACTTTCAAGTATATAATACATTATCAACTGTAGTCACCATGTTATGAAATGGATTTCCACAGAATCTATTCAGCTTAACTGAAATTTTGTATCTTTTGGTATCTTTTGACTAACATCTTCCCATCCTTATAGCTTCATCCCCAGCCCCAGGCAATCACCCCATCATACTCTCTGCCTCTGTGAGTGTTATGATTTATATATGAGGTGGCCCCAAAAAGCTTATGTGTGAGATAAAGCAAGAAAGTTTAGAGGATGATTGGGTTATGAGAGCCTTCACTTAATTAGTGCATTAATGCACTATTAGGGGTTAATTGGAAGGTAACTGTAGGCAGGTAGGGCATGCCTGTGGATGTGGGTCACTGGAGATGTGCCATTGGGGTCTATATTTTGTCCCTGGAAAGAGCTCTTCCTCTGCTTCCTGGTGCCATGCTCCCAGCTGATTCCCTCTGCTATGCTCTTCTGCCACACGATGTTCTGCTTTACCACAAGCCCCCGAAATGGAGTTGGCCATCTATGGACTGAGACCTCTGAAACCAAGAGCTACAAAATAAACTTTTCCTCCTCTAAAATTGTTTTTGTCAGGTATTTTGGTCACAGCAGTGAAAAAGTTAACTCAGACAATGAGTTGAATTTTTTTTTTTTTTTAAGGTTTCACTTATAAGTGAGATTGCATATTTTTCTTTTTGGTTTATTTTACTGAACATGCGTTTCCTTCTTAAGGCTAAATGATACTCATGTGTTAGGTTTTCATTGCTGTGACCAAAATACCCAACTGAAACATCTTAGAGGAGGAAAAGTTGATTTTTAGCTCACAGTTTCAGAGATTCAGTCCATGGTCAGCAGACTCCATCACTCTGGGTCTGAGGTGAGGTGGAGCATCTTGGCAGAAGGGTGAGGTACAGAAAAGGTGCCCACTGTGCAGAAACCAGGAAACACAGGATTGGGGAGAGAGAGAGGAGCCAGGGGTACAAGATATAACCCCCAGGGGCACACCTCCAGTGACTCACCTCCTACAGCCACACCTCACCTACCACCAGTTATCACCAAGTTAATCCATTTAAATTATTAATCCATCAAAAGGATAAGTTCACTGATTAGGGTATAAGTATCATGATCTAATTATTCACTTTCTGCATCAATGCAGGATCTTTTGGAGGATACCTCATGTCTAAGTCATAATGCCATTGTATTGCATTTTCTTTATCTATGTAACTGCCAGTAGACATTTACATTGTATTGATTTCATATCTTGGCTATTGTTTAGCTTCAGAATGTTTTTTTCGTGGTTTCCATCTCTCTGCTGAACTTCTCATTTTGTTCACATGTTCTTCCTGATTTCATTTAGTTGTTTATTCGTATCCTCTGTAGCTCACTGAGTTTTATAAGATGATTCTTTGGAATTCTTTGTCAGGTACTGCATAAATCTTGATCTCATTAAGTTGGCTACTGGTACTTTATTTTGTTTGTTGACCTCTGGATTCATGTATTGGAGTCTTCATCCTGGGTTCACAGAGGCTAGCATGACCCAAGAATATGTTGGGATAGAACTATTGATTGGGTACATGGGATTGGGCCTATAGCCTGGGTCCACAGAATAAACCTGAAGGGTAAGCCTCGTTGCAGGCAGGTCTTAGTCCTGGGTCTATGAGGGATAGACTGGTGCTAGTGTCCATGGAGTGGGCCTATTACCTGTGTTCCTAGATCCTTGATCTGCAAGGAGAGGCCCAGAGCCTGTATCTTCAGGGTTTGACTTGGTGTTGGGGTGTCTTGAGTCTGAATCTGCAGGGCCTAGCCTGGCAATAGGATTGTCATGAAGCCTGTGATATGGGGGCAACCTTGGAGTCTCAGTCTGTAGAGGTTGTCTTGGTGGTGGGCTAAGCATGAAGTCTAGGGACAGGCACAGATCCTGGGCCTCAGGAGTGACCCTGGAGCCAGGGTCTCCAGAGGCCAGCGTATGCTGGGGTCTATTGGGATAGACCTGGACCCTAAGTCTTCTGGAACAGCTTGAAGCTACTGAAGCCTGAAGATGCAGGAACCACCCTGGAACCAGAGTCCATGGAGGATAGCCTAGGAGTTGGGTACATGAAGGCTACTCTGGAACCTGGGATGATAGGGGCTGATTTGGCTCTGAGATTTGATAGCTGGGCTGCAAGGACCAACCTGGAACCTGGGTCCTTGGTGACTGGCTTGGTGTTGGACTATTGGGGACAGACATGAAATTTGACTCTGTTAAAGCTTTGAGCCATAGGGGTCAGCTTAGAGAGTGACCTGGCACAAGGGTCAACTAACTGGGTCAGGGACTGATGTTGGGGAGTCTATGGGTCCTAGCCTGAAGTCTGGAGTTATAGGGGCAGGTTGGTGCTGGGGAAGACCTAGAGTTGGATCCACAGGAGTAGCCTTGGGTTCTGGGGCTTCAGTTGTTCCCTTGGGCCAATGGGGTTTGACTGAGACAGCAGATGCAGCGTGGAGTGAGTCAGTGGAGTCTGACCTGAGACTTCTAGGCAGTGGGACATGTCTAGAGCCTTAAGCAGGCCTGGAGACTAAGGTTTTAGGGGAAGACCTGATACTGGCTATCTTTATGGGGGATTGGTACAGAGTGGGACTAGATAACAAGTCTGCAGGGTCATCCTAGAGACTATGGCATTGGATGCTGGCCTGGCATTAGGAGATTTGGTCTGAGAGTAGCAATCTGGAGTCTGGAACTGAGGGGTTTTCCCTGGCGCTGGGTTTCACTCTGTGTATGAGGGGTAGGAGGCATGCTGGAGTCTGAGTCAAAGTCTCGTTCTCACTTCACTTTCCTGCCCTTCACAAAGGGTACCTCTCTCTATACTGTGCTGCCTGGACCTGGGAGTTTCACAGGTAATGTGAAACTGTCTTTTTCTACCCTTTAAATGTTTTTAAAATTTCTGTACTATACCCATGTGTTATAATCTGTTCCCTGTTGTCCTTAGGTCTTAGGAAGTACTGTCATGCCAGATGGTTTGATGCTCCTGTGAGGCGTAGGTTCTACTCTACCATCTTACTGCTGTTCCCTTCTTTCTTTTCATTTAATAAAGCACTAGAATCTCCACCAGGAACCCAAACAAAAATGAACAAACAAATGAACAAACAAATAAACAAAAGTATCATTCATAAAACAAGCAGAAGAGAAAGCCCAGAGAGGTGCAAGTTGATACCTCTTTCTGTTGATACCTCTTTCCAAGCTCCTGTGGTGGGGTGGAGACGGGCCTGCTTCACTCTGCCAACCTGTGATGCGTTTTTGGTTACCTTTGCTTTGATAGACAATCATCTTTGTTTAAAATTTGGGGAACTAACTTTGTAGAGTCCTTGAGGTGGACAAATTCTCTATTTCCTCTCCTCTCTTTCCTTTGGAAAGAAGATTAGAACCCAGAAGCAGGAACAGAGATGACTGAAAGTCACAGAATCAACTAGAACTTGATTTTAGAGCTTAAGAGAGTAAGGGCACATGAGTCTAATGTTCATCAGTACTTAGTCCATCATACTTAGACACACAGGGACAGTGATATTTTCCTTGAGGTCAGGCATTGTCTAGAAGTGACCAGAGGTGGCCAAAGAAATGTAAGCAGGAATGACATCTATCTCTTAGAGTTTCCATCCCCCGTGTGTGATTTCCTGCTCTCTGAAAGCTCGGATTGCAGTCACCACAGGATGGACAGCTGCCCTGATAATATCTAACTGCAGAGGACTTCAGTTTGAGAGAGTAGTGAACCTTTGTGGTGTTGGGTGCTTAGTATAGAAGCATAACCTAGCCTGTACTGAACAGTACATGGGTCACATGGAGATAGGACTTCTGCTCTTCTCTTGGTGGCTTTGCTTACATTTTGCCCACTCCTAAGCAGTGAAATTACTGCAGAGTTTCCCACTTCTCTCTCCCTTTATTCCAAACATCTACTAAGATGCATGGAGAGCTGCAGTTGTTGAAATTGAAGGCAGGAAATTATTCTCCTTTGCTCTTCATAATTAATGTGTTCTCAGGTATTTCCCTATTCCACTCCCATGAGTCCCATCCTACCCTTCTTCTGCCTCTATGAGCAGAGCAGAGAAAGGAGAGGAAGTGGCCTTCCAGGAAACTTAGCCCTCCAGAGACTGGGAGGCATACAGAGCTTCAGGAGGTCCAGGTTCCTCTTCAGAAACGAACAGACCTGATGTGTGTGCCACCCACACACACTTTATAGAACTGAAGTAGCCATAAACAATCTGCAGAGCTATTTCCTGGCAATGGATAATGAACGTGGCTTGGTACTCCCTCTCCCAGGGTATGAAAATACTATATCTCAAGTGACTTAGAAAGGAAGGATGCCTGAAAGCTACATGAGTTCTTTATGTGGGTTTGTGTGCCATCACATCCTCATTCCACTGTTTTTATAAATATACTGTAACTTGGAGGCTTTTAGAATTTGTATCACAATCTTGATATACATATCACTTTGGTTTTCATTTAATTGGGGTAATCATAGATTAATGTGTTTTTCCATAACATTCATTTAAAAATCTATTACCATATCTTAAAAAAACAGAGTGTAATAGTTAAAATGTACGAACTGATTAAAGATGCTAGCATTGGGAAAAAAATGTCCAAATCTAAAACTGGAACTTTAATAATATGTTAACAAACATATGTTCCCAAGAAAGTTTTTCCCCTTATATTCTTTTTTATCTTTAACCATACAGCAGGGTTGGTGATAAGAAGTGTTGTAGTATGCCAATGTATCTAAGCCACTGGTTATTAAGAATTATCAATGTTCATTAGTCAAATATAGACAGAAATTTAATAGAAACTGTGAAAATCACCTTCGATTTTGTACTCTTACTAATAAAAAAGAGGAAAATTGGTCAAGTTTATTTTATTTGGACTTACTCCTTTTAACAAATGTTGAGTATTTTTGTTCTTTTCTGCTATATAAATTGTATGCCTTAATTTCTAGTACAAAATCCTATTTTCATATTTGTGACCCAGGAAGGGGAGGGGAGAGAGCTAACTAGAAGTCAAAAGATAGGGAACATTCTGAACTAAATTGAACATAATTAATTAAATTTTGTATTAGGTTCAAGAGTCAATATTGATTGTGGTGATGAGCGCAACCACTGTGGTAAGGTTTAGATCAATCTTGGTTTATGTTGAATTGGGAGAAATACATGTATGTCTTTGTGTCCAGTCTTTATTTACTCAAATCTCATCTCTGGAAATTCAATCCTGAATCTTTAGAGTAAATTCCAGATGAAAATTGTCATATAGATATTAAGTTAAAACAAAGATTTTGGCCAAATTCTGTCCTCAGCTGTACTTAAATAGTCTTCATGACTTTGACGGAAAACCTTGTAGATACACATGTGGACATGATTTGGCTTGGGGTGGCTGGATTTGAGTATTTGTCATGCACAGAACTAGAAATTGGTTGTGAATTCTGAAATTATTCACTGCAGGCATCTTTTTGCCTGGAGCTGCCAGCGGAGACTCAGAAAACCCACAGGGACTCTGAAATCTGTGAAATGGAGCACCCAACTCCTTAAGCAAAATGGGAATCAAGATGCATAGAGTAGTCTAAACATCTCTTTGCTCTTAGAGTTTGCCAAGATTAGTTCTCCTCTGACAGGTCTAATGGAAAGACTGTCCAGCTTGTCTCAATAGGAACAATTGGTTTTGAAACTGTGGTCTCTGGAGGCAATTGAGGCTGCAGGAAATTAGAAAGTTCTCATAAATGCAGCCATTCCTTTCCCTCCTCTTAGATCCCCTTACAGATTGCTCTCCATGAAATCGTTTCTTCCACTGGTTTATTTTTCAGTGTCATAAGTGAAGTAGTTGTTTGAATAGCTTATTAGCAATGAACTGACAATGAGCCTATAAATGTTTAAATAATATCGTAGAGGAGACAACCCAATATCTTTTCCTCACCATCACAAAGTTCATGCACACTATAAAACACAGACTGACAAGACAAAAACATGCAAATTGATTTAATATGAGTTTTATGGGACACAGAAGCCTGTAGAAATGAAGACCCAGAGAAACAGAGAAATCTGTGCATTTTTATATTTGGGTTTGGTGAAGATTAGACAGTTGTGGGGAAGTGTGAATGGAAAAATGGAATGAGCTCAAGGTACTAACTGGGGGGACTTTAGTAGGGCCTCTTTGTTCAAATTCTATATATGTCTCTGTATCTTTAAAGATAAGGATTTTCCCTTTGTCTAGCATAGCATTTAATCTTTTCATGAAAGGGTCTAATGACCTGTTTTAGAAGGTGGTTGAAGAATTCTTTTATGGTCTGCTTTAGGAGAGAAAGGCAGGTGAATGTCAGAGAGAACTTCCTGATTTTTTTTTACCTCAATATGGCCAAGGTGTCATGTTTTGGGGTAGCACGTCCTAAACCCCTTATTTATCTTAAAGAAAATTCTTAATTAAGAGTAGTCCATACTAAAATTTCCTAGACTCAAAAAAGAGTCAGTAAAAGGAGGGGATGGGATGTGGGAACAGGAAGGATAGTAAAATGAATTGAACATTATGACCCCGTGTGTGTATTTGATTACATGACCTGTGTAACTTTACATCATGTACAACCAGATGAATGAGAAGCTATACTCCATTTATGTATGATGTGTCCAAATGCATCCTACTGTCATGTGTAACTAATTAGAACAAATAACAAAGAATAAAAGATGCCACAGGTTAAAAAAAAAAAAAAAAGAATCCATTAACCTATTCCACTGGGTATTACTGTTGAATTGGAATAATATGTTAGTTTAAGTGCACCAGTTAAAATAGGCTAAATTATGCTTAGTTATGACGAACACTTAAGTTTTAGAGGTTTAAAACATACAGTCTTTGTCTACTTCTAGTTGTCCACATGTATTGTGGACTGGCTTGTGGGGGCAAGTGGGAAAGAAGGATGTATTCTACATTTTCAGGAACCAAGATATTAGGGTTACATGTTTGTGCTGTCAGAAAGTCAAGTCCAAAAAAAAAAAAAAAAAGTGTGGGAGTAAGAACAAGGGAGTAAGGCAGAGCACACACCCATTCTTAATGTTTCCCTTTAGAAGTAATACATATCACCATCACTTCTCAAATTTCATTGGCCAAAGTTATTTACATGGGCATAGTTAATTCCAAGGGGTAGGTGGTATAAGCTTATCAATTTCTCAGTAGAAAAGCTGAAAAATATTCAGTGAACAACAGCAACAATCATTACACTGAACTTTTTAATCCATGTGGATTATTTTAATTAGGAGTTTATCCATCAAGTCCTTGTGTCTCCCAGAGACATTTAGACTTAGATCTGGTCTCCTGATAAATTGGTCCCATCAAGGGTATGAAAAGGAGCTTAGATGTAGCTCTGAAGTTCAAAGAACCAGATGAGTGAACCAGCCACCAGAGTATCACACTTTGGGTGGTGGGCAGATACTGAGAAGGGACGAAGGAATAAGAGGGTATAAGAAGACACTCAGGTATAGGAAAAAAAAAAAAAAAAAAAAAAAAGAAGATAGGATCTGAAGTCAGAAGACCAATATTAATCTCTAACTTTCCAGTTCACTGGCTAAGTGTGTCCATTGTCTGTCTTTAGGAACCTTGGTTTCCTTGCCTGGAAGATAAAGAATTAAATAAGTATTTCATGTAAAGTGTTTTGTGACTCATAAGTACTGTGTAGCTTTCATAGAAAGAAAGAATATGTCATTGTGAGCCCTGGGCATGACTGAACTATGCTCAGATTTTAATGAAGCCCTGATTTCATCTCAGAAAACAGAATTGGCATTTGGCATAGTCCCAACACATAATAATTTTTACAAAAGTCAGCAATTCTAATTTTAAATTAAGAAAATGTGATAGTAATAAAAATGATGTTTTGTTATATTTCACATAGTTATTTCACACCATAACACCCAAAGCCCACATCATGTATCATTGCTGAATAAAGGACCCCAAGTAACCAACTGAGCACTAAGGAAAATGACAGAACAGAAAATGAGTCCTGAAAGGGAAATGAACAGAAAAGAAAATGAAGTCTCATTGGAGGAAAGCAAAATAAAAAAGGCAAAAGAAAGCAAAAAGAAGTTCTATCTTTATACCCTATGGTATGACATTATGTGGCAATGTGCCATCTTTTATTACATAATTGCATTTTGAATATTTAGGGGGCCTTTGCTCACTCAAAAACTATTATTGTTGGTTTATTAATTTTAAATTAAGATTCTGGGAAAGTTTTTGATCAGACTTAAAGATTCCAGTCTTTCTTTACTTCCTGCTTTCTCTCCCTTCCTCTCCATGTCTGCCACGTTATCTTGAATGTTGCTATGGTTTGGCTGTTGTTTGAGTATGTCTCCTGAGTTTTGTGTTGGGAGCTTGGTCCTCAGTGTGGTAATGCTAAGTGGTAGTATGGAACCTGTGGAGGACTGGGACTAGTAGGAAGGAAGTAGGTTATGGAGGACACTGCCCTTGGAAGGAACTGATGTAGTTCTCCTGGCACATTGGTTAGTTCATGTGGAAAAGTCATTATAAAAGAGCAAGCCCAGCCTTGCTCTAATCTGTCTCTGGCTTCTTGTCTAACCATGTTTCACTTCTTGCACATGAGTTTCTACCATGATGCCATCTGCCATGTGGACTTTCAGACTCCAAAACAGTAGGTAAAGAAATCTCTTTTCTATACATTCCAATCTCAGATATTTCATTACAAACTAATACAAATGTCAAGTGATTTAAAGGAGCTAATATACAGGATATTTATGGCAAGGTGATATTGCAGGCATAAACAGGTACCTGACCATAGTGGTTTTTGTAGGCAATAGCCAAGAAATTGGGGCGGTATGAGGTACTGTAAGTGTACTTTAAATAGGCTAATTTTAAATAAAAACAAAAACTAACATCATTATTTACTACATGCCATTGTTCAAAAATAGAAAAATACTGTTTATTCTGTACGTTTATTGTGAATTACCATACTAATCTATATGCTGTTAACTATAAAATTACCCTTCCCCATACTTTGATTCAACCACCTGATCAAGATTACCTTAATCAAGCATCAATTTTTTTTTCTCATGATCTTTAAGTAATTGCACAATATATTGGTATTTATTAGAGAATCTGGTCCACATACCCAGCATTTTAACTCTGAAGCATTTGAGAGCAATTCATTTGTTGGATTTGTGCTTGACTTTCTTGTAATCATCACAAACATTCAGACACAAAGAATGTCCTTGAGATTTTTCCATTGTGTATCCCAGTGCTGAAAGCTTTCAAAATGAACGGAGCTGTCATGCAATTTATTTTCCTTTCCCATGCAATCTCAATATTACCAACAACTCTAAGTGTGGGACAAGCTAATTTTTGATAGTCAAAGGTTCTATAGTCTTGGCTTTTTAGAATGAGTTTAATTTCATTGCATGCTATGAGAATAAAGACCTTTGGAAAAAAACAAGCATGGAGTAATGACCATCACTCAAAATGCATTAACAAGCTGGAAACATTTTGATCTTTGTAGCTGGATGCTTTCAAAGAATATTAAGTAATATTTGTTCTTTTTTCTGTAAGTGTAACATGTTTGCATTTATTCAGACTTTGTAGACTATTAATATGTTTATGCTGTATTTACTTTTCACATACGTTGTAGTTCTTGGGCATTTTGTTTAATATCCAATCATAACTTGATTAACTATATGACTAAAATTGTAATATGTACTCTGTTTTTCATTAGAAATCGATAAGACTTATAAAATGAGCACTGCCTTCTAAGTGAAATATCTAACAATTGTCCTTGGATTCTGAGGTCTAGTACACTACACTGAACAGACAAGAAATACTTGAGAGTGAAGTTTTAGATGAATATAGGCAAGAGCCAGATTCCAATGCTGTAGGATGAGGAGAAAGGATTATATCTTATTTTTTCTTATCTCTGCAAGCCTTTTGTTTACTTCTCCCTTACTCTGTTCATATGAAATGTTGGTTTCTACTGTTCACGGCTGAAATGCAAAAAGTTCGTTCTTTACATTTGAATTTCTAAGAGCTTGGATTCTGTCTTCATAATAGATTCAGAAAAATATTTGTCTAGTCAGTCCATTAATTGTGCCTGCCAACTCCAGCCACGAGGAAAACAGAAAGAGTCTCAAGGATGAAGGGAGAAAACTTCTGAGGTAAGCTGACTTTTCTCCTGGGGATGTTTGCTGAATCCTGGAAAATTTTCTCTTTGGGAAATCTGATTGAGTACATTGTCTGCAGATTGAGCCATTTCCAGGGAGACAGAGAAAACAGTAATGTTTTTGTTTATTTACTTGTTTTTTGAGCTGCATAGGAGTTTGGTGTGGCTAATTGGAAACCTTAGGGGCTTCTTCAAATGCAGGGATAATTCTCCCCATGTGACATCGGCTCAGTTCTAGACAGCTGCAGAAGCACTGGGGATTGGAAAGGTAGACTAGAAGCTTCAAAAAGTCAAGTGAAATCTAAGACATACCATGGGGAATGAGCCTTCCCTAAGTACTCCATTAACCTCTAAATCAAGACATTTGCTAGGCAATTAAGGTGTCTGGAATGGCAGGCTAGACCCTGGGCTGTAAACTTATGAATGACAGAGTTGGAAATTCTGAAGACTTTCAGGGCTAAGGAGAAAGAGACCAATTAGGCTTTCAATCAAAAATTGAGAGAGTTCTTTCCAAGAAGAAGACTGAAACAGATACAGACTGAGATTTAATCTACAATCCAGCTCTGACTCCAGTCAATTCCTGATTGGAGGGAGTTGTTCTGCCTCTGGCCTGAATTGTGGAAGAAAAGAAGGGGCGGGGGGAATCAGTTCTCCAGTGAAAAATGATGTCATTCAGATCCTTTTCCTTTCTTTTATACCTAATGTCTAATGAAATATTACTCTAGATACAAAAAGACAGGAAAATATTATTAATGATCAAGAGAAAGAGATGGAAAAGAGTAGCAGAACAATGAATGATCTGGATATCAGAGTACTAATCAAGGTACTCAAAATTACTATGATAAATGTATCAAATAAAAACAAAATAATAATAGAAATAATTAGAAGAAAGAGTCAATGGATATGTGTAAAATGATTCAGAGGCCTAACATATATATAATAGGAATCACAGAAGGCAAAAGAGAAAAATGGGGAAATCACAATATTTTTTTTTTCAATAAAAATTGAAAGAGAGATTCAAGAAATTCTGGGAATCCCACATTGAAGATAAACAAAGAAAACCATACCTGTATCATGTTATGTTCTGAAAACCACACATAAAGAGAAAAACAATCAGTGCCTTGAAAAAAATATCACTATGATGAAAACCTAACTTTTCAAAAGAAATAATAGAAAGTAGAAGACAATGAATGGACATCTTTTATAAGTTGAAAGAAAATAACCGCCAACCTATAATTTCATACACTACAAAAATGAAGACAAAGATAGTTTTAGTCAAAGGGAAAAAAAGACAATTCATCACTGGCAGGTGAATCTCTGTAAAATAAACTTCCTCCAGGCAGAACAAAGGTTCCATGTGGAGCATAAAAACATAGAGAAAATTCTGAACTTTAGAATTGGCTGTATGTATAAAATAGTCATAATGCTATCTCATCTATAGATATATAAGTAAAACAGCTGATATTGTTGCTTTACAATGTTCAACCATCTCAAACATACTATTGCCGAAGCTAATGCAATGCCTAGGGAGAAACTGTAGCACTACAATCTGCGTTATGTTTTCCTTTTAATTTACATCAACATGTTATTCAATTTCTAGCTGAACTCCATATGCTGTACATATTAGGAAAGAAGAAAGACTGAAATCGATTACCTAACTTTGCAACCCAAGAAATTAGAAAACAAAAGAACATGCTAAAATTAAGGAAAACATAAGGAAAGAGAAACAACAGAAATAAAAATATAATGCAAAAAAATCAGTAAAATTAAGGGTCAATACTTTGATAAAGCTAATGAAATATACAAAAGCGTTCTAACAAGATTGATCAGAAAAAGTTTACATTTTTTTCAGAATTGAAAATGTGCATGTCATAATACATCAAATGAGATGATATTATGCATACTCTTATAAATTTGAGGACTTGGATGAAGTGGATCAGTAACTCAAAAAACTTAATAACTTACTCATTTCTTTCCTTGAGAAGAAATAGGAAATGTGAACATTCAGGTATATATTTTAAAAGTTGGATTCTTAATTAAGGCCTTTTCATGAGCAAATTCCTAAACACAGGTAGTTTCACTTTATCAATTTTCAAACATTTAAAAAAGAGCTAACAGCAAAATTGTATACATTGTTCCAGAACAGAAAAAGAGAACACATTTGCTAAATCTTTTTTAAAAACACCATAATGTGACTGTAAAATTGATAAAGATATAATAGTAAAGAAAATTATTCTAATAAAATATTTTGCCTTGAAAATAAGGAAACTATAAACCAGTATTCTCCATAAACAAAGAATCTAAACAAAATCTTATCAAATGGAATTCAACAATAGAGTAAAACATCCTTACTTCACATATATGACGTTTATCTCAAAGTGGATCATAGATCTAATGCAAATCAAACCTAAAGTACAAAACTGCTAAATGACAACAAGAAGAAAATCTGTGTGACCTTGGGTAGGTAAAGATACATTTAGCATTGACACCAAAAATTGCTCTATGAGGGGAATGCAAACTAAACCCCAACAAGATGTCACTGCCGGCCTATTCTTATGGTTAAAGTCTGACCATACCAAGAGAGGGTGGGGATGTAGAGAAACCCAAACTCTAATACACTGCTAGATGGAAAACAAGAAAATCGTACAACCATCTTGCAAACAATCTGACAGTTTCTTAAAAAGTTAAGCAAATATCTACTCTACCTACTGTATAATCCAGATTTCATTGTCTACTGGCCAGCATCTGGAAGCTTTGAAGTGCCCTGCTTAAAATTCATCTGTTTTTTCAAATGTAGTTATTTATTTTATCAAGCAGGAGGGTAAATCCAGTTCCCATTATTCCATTCTGCCTGAAACTACAAGCTTATGAAAAGTTTTAAGACAACATTACCTGCAGGGAAGCACACATCTTCAATGAACCACCACCTGTGACTTCCCGCTGACTACCAAGGCCACACGTGAGTTTTCCCTTTTAACCTTATTTTAAAGAAATAATGATAGCACACTTCACAGCGCAACTATGTCCACTGCATTTGTAATAGTATAGGTCAAGGCAAAATATTTTATTAGAATAAAAAGTTGATCAATTTCCTGCATTCTATTTCTTGAGAATAATAATTTAGTTCTAAATTAAATTCAGATGAAGACTATCGTATTATTGGTATTTCTATTTTAAATTTTTTCTGGAACAAATTCTGTGTCAACTTTCCTCTCTTTCCTCTCTTTACCATGGTTTAATATATAGCATGTTTAAATTTGTTCTAAATTAATGCAAGTATATATCCTGAAATATGTTAATAAAATTGAATTCAATGTGCTGGAAAGAAAAAAAAAGAAAATTATAAGTTGTTTTCTCATTGAAAACCTTGATGCAAAATAGAATGCATTTTGACACATTGTACACAAAAGGAGTATAACTTCTCATTCCTCTGGCTGGTGTGGTGCAGAGTCAAATGGGCAGTGTAATCATACATGTATATAGGGTATTAATGTGCATCTCATTCCACCATCCCTCCCATCCCACACTCCCTCCCTCACCTCACTCTCCTCTGCAAAATTCACAGTCCCTTCATTCTTCACTACCTTCCCCCACACTATGGATCAACATTCACTGATCAGAGAAGATATTCAACCTTTGGTTTTTGGGGATTGGTTTAGTTTGCTTAGCTTGATATTCCCTGGCTCCATCCATTTACTTGCAAATGCCATAATTTCATTCTTCTTTAAGGTTGACTAATATTCCATTGTGTATCTGTACCACTTTTTCTTTATTCATTCATCTGTTGAAGGTCATCTAGGTTGGTTCCATAGTTTAGTTATTGTGAATTGAGCTGCTATAAACATTGATTTGGCTGTGTCACTGTAGTATGCTGATTTTAAGTCCCTTGGGTATAGGCCAAGGAGTGGGATAGCTGGGTCAAATGGTGGTTCCATTCCAAGTTTTCTGAGGAATCTCCATATTGCTTTCCAGAGTGGTTGCACCAATTTGTAGTCCCACCAGCAATATATGAGTGAACATTTTCCCCACAACCTCACCAATGCTTACTATTGCTTGTAGTTTTGATAATTGCCATCCTGATAGGAGTGAAATGAAATCTTAGTTTTGATTTGCATTTCTCTAATTGCTAGAGATGATGAAACATTTTTTTCACATGATTGTTGATTGATTGTATTTCTTCTTCTGTGAAGTATCTGTTCAGTTCCTTAGTCCATTTATTGATTGGGTTATTTGTTTTATTGGTGTTGAGATTTTTTAGTTCTTTACATATCCTGGAGATTAGTGCTCTATCTGAGGTGCAGGTGGTAAAGATTTTCTCCCATCCTGTAGGCTCTTCATATTATTGATTGTTACCCTGGGTGAGAAGAGGCTTTTTAGTTTGAATCCATCCATTTATTGAATCTTAATTTTACTTTTTGAGCTTTAGGAGTTTGTTGACGAATTCAGGTCCTAGGCCGACATGATGAAGATTTGGGTCTACTTTTTCTACTAGTAGGCACAGGGTATCTGTTCTAGTGCCTAAGTCTTTGATCCATTTTGAGTTGATTTTTGTGTAGGGTGAGAGATAGAGGTTAATTTCATTTTATTATATATGAATTTCCAGTTTTCTCAGCACCATTTGTTGAAGAGGCTAGCTTTTCTCCATTGTATGTTTCTGGTGCCTTTGTCTAGTATGAGATAATCATATCTATGTGGGTTTGTCTTTGTGTCTTCTATTCAGTACCATTGGTTTACATGTCTATTTTGGTGCCAGTACCATGCTTTTTTTTGTTACTAATGCTCTGCAGTATCATTTAAGGTCTGGTATTATTAGGCCTCCTGCTTCACTTGTCTTGCTAAGGATTGCTTTGGTTCTTCTGGGTCTCTTATTTTTCTAAATGAATTTCCTGATTGCTTTTTCTAGTTCTATGAAGAATTTCATTGGAATTTTCATAGGAATTGCATTAAATTCTGTATAACACTTTTTGGCCATTTCGACAATATTAATTCTGCCTATCCAGGAGCATGGGTGATATTTCCATCTTCTAAGATCTCCTTCAATTTCTTTCTTCAGTATTCTGTACTTTTCATTGTAGAGGTCTTTCACCTCTTTTGTTAGATTTATTCCCAAGTATTTTATTTTTTCTTGAGGTTATTGTGAATAGGGTAGTTTTCATAACTTACCTTTCAGTGGATTCATCAGGGATGTATAGAAATGCATTTGATTTATGGGTATTGATTTTATATCCTGATACATTGCTGAATTCATTTATGAGTTCTAGAAGTTTTCTGGTGAAATTTTTTGAATCTTCTAAATATAGAATCATGTCATCAGCAAACAGTGATAGTTTGAGTTCTTCTTTTCCTATTCATATCCCTTTAATTTTTTTTGTCTCTCTGATTGCTTTGGTTGACTTTCAAGGACTATGTTGAATAGAAGGGGTGAAAGAGGGCATCCCTGTGTTGTTGTAGTTCCTAGAGGGAATTCTGTCAATTTTTATCCATTTAGAAAGATGTTGGTCGTGGAATCAGCATCAATAGCTTTGACAATGTTGAGGTAAGTTCCTACCATCCTTGGTTTCTAGTGCTGGGAACATGAAGAGGTGCTGTATTTTGTCAAATACTTTCTCTGCATCTATTGAGATAATCATATGATTCTTGTCTAAAATCTATTGAGCTGATGATTTATGTTTCTTGATTTCTATATGTTGAACAAACCTTGCATCCCTGGGATGACCCCCATTTGATTATGGTGCACTATCTTTTAAATATGTTTTTGTATGCAATTTGCCAGAATTTTATTGAGAATTTTTTGGTCTATGTTCATCAGGGATATTGGTCTGAAGTTTTCTTTCCTTGATGTATCTTTGTCTAGGGTAATACTAGCTTCATAGTATGAGTTTGGAAGGGTTCCCTCCTTTTCTATTTCATGGAATAATTTGAAGAGTATTGGTGTTAACTCTTCTTTGAAGGTCTTGTAGAATTCAGGTGAGAATCAAACTAGTCCTGGACTTTTCTTGGTTGGTAGGCTTTTGATGGCATCTTGTATTTCATTGTTTTAAATTGATCTGTTTAAATTGTGTATGTCCTCCTGCATCAGTAGATTATATGTCTCTAGAAATGTTTTTGAGATTTTCTATTTTATTTGAATATAAATTTTCAAAATAGTTTCTAATTATCGTCTGTATTTCATCAGTGTCTGTCCTGATATTTCCTTTTTCATCATGAATTTCAGTAATTTGAGTTTTCTCTCTCTCTCTTCATAGCATAGTTAAGGGTTTATCAATTTTATTTATTTTTTCAAAGAACCAACCTTTTGTTTTGTCAATTTTTTGAATTGTTTCTTTTATTTCAATTCCATTGATTTCAGCTCTGATTTCATCATTTCCTGTCTTCTATTGCTTTTGGTGTTAATTTGTCATTTTTCTAGGACTTTGAGCTGTAATATTAAGTCATTTATTTGTTGACTTTTTATTCTTTTAATGAATGAGTTCAATGCAATGAACTTTTCTCTTAGCACTGACTTCATAGTGTCAAAGAGATTTTGATATATTGTATCACTGTTCTTATTTACCTCTAAGTATTTTTTTTATTTCCTCCTTGATTTCTTCTGCCACCCATTTGTCATTCATTAGCATGTTATTTAGTCTACAAGGGATGAAGGAGCTCCTATTTTTAATTTTGTCATTGATATCCAGTTCCATTCTATTATGATGTGATAGAATGCAGGGTAGATTTTTGATTTTTTTTTTTTTTTTTTTTTTGTATTTGCTAAGAGTTGTGGCATAATATATGGTCTATTTTAGAGAAGGATTCAGGTGCTGTTGAGAAGAAAGTGTATTTGCTCGATGATGGATGAAATATCCTATATATGTTAATTAACGCTAAATCATTGAATGTATAATTTAGTTCTGTAAGTTCTTTGTGTAGTTTTTGTTTGGAAGATCTATCCAGTGGTGAGAAAAGTGTGTTAAAGTTACCTGGTATTATTATTATGTTGTGGTCTATTTGATTCTTGAAATTGAGAAGAGTTTGTTTGATGTATGTAGGTGCTCTATTGTTTGGGGCACATATATTTGTGACTGTTAGGTCTTGTTGATGTATGATTCCCTTAAATAGTATAAAATTTCCTTCTGTATCCCTTTGACTAACTTTGGTCTGAAGTCCACTTTATCTGATGTGAGGATGGAAACCCCTCCTTATTTATGCAGACCATGCGAGTGATTTTTTTTTCCCCCAACCTTTCACTTTCAGTCTGTGGTTATATTTTCCTAGGAGATTAGCATCTTGAATACAGCATATTTTTGGGTCTTTTTTTTTTTTTTAATCCAAACTGCCAGTCTATGGCTCTTGATTGATGAGTTTAGGCCATTAACATTCAGGGTTATTATTGAGATATTATTGTATTCCTGGTCATCTTGGTTTATTTCTGGTTTTTAACTTCACTTAGTTTCTCCTTTGATTGACTTTTCCTTTAGTGTAGTTCCTCCCTTTGCTGGTTTTCTTTTTCTATTTTTTTTTTTTCATTTCCTCCTCATGGAATATTTTTCTGAGAATGTTCTATAGTGTAGGATTTCCAGTTGTGAATTCTTTTACCTTTTGTTTATCGTAGAAGGTTTTTATTTCATCTTCAAATCTGAAGCTTATTTTTGCTGGATATAAAATCCTTGGTTGGCATCTACTTCCTTTCAGAGCTTGATATATGTTATTCTAGGACCTTCTGGCATTGCGGTCAGGGTTTAGAAATCAGCTGAGATCCAAATTGGTTTCACCTTATATGTATTTGATTTTTTTCTCCTGTAGCCTTTAAAATTCTATATTCTACATGTTAGTTAGCCTTGGTGTGAGTCTGCTCTAATTTTGTACTTTGGGATCCTGTAAGCCTCTTGTAGTTGATTTTCCATTTCGTTCTTTAGATTTGGGAAGTTTTTTGATATTATATCATTGAAAAGATTGTGTATTCCTTTGGTTTGTTTCTCCATGTCTTTGTCTATTCTGATAAATCTTAAATTTGATCTTTTCATGTTATTCCATATTTCTTGGAAGTTCTGTTCATGGTTTCCTACCATCTTCTCTGTGGAGTGAACTTTACTTTTGAGAGTGTATATTTTGTCTTCATTGTCTGAGGATTTGTCTTGTAAGTGATTTAGTCTGTTGGTGATACTTTCCATTGAATTTTTAGTTTGGGATTTTTGTTTCCTTCATGTTGAGGATTTCTGCTTGATTCCTTTTTATAATCTCTGCCTCTTTGTTGAAGTCATCTTTCACTTTCTGTTTTTATATCTGATACCATCCTTTATTTGTAAGAACAGTCTAACTGTGTACCTTCTAAACTCCTTCTCTGCCATTTTTCTTCTGTTTGTGTTGTCTATGGATTCTATTGTTTGGACATCTTGGTTTGTTTGAAGCACTTTGTTTCCTTGTTTTTTATGTTGTATGTTTGTCTTCTCATCTAGCAGTATGGATCTGAGGAAGTACAGTTTGTACCCTGTAGTCATATAGTGTCCCTGAAGGAATCCAGTACCTCACCTTTAAGGGAGATACCAATATTAACAGTCCCAATGCAAACAATATACAACCTCAAGCCAAATAGCTCCTATTAAGGTGTCCTTTTGTCGCAATAAACAGAAATGATATATTCAATTATTGTCTACAATATAAACAGTAAGTTTGCTAAGGTGTTTACCATTTCAAATAATCGACAAAGAGGGAACAGAAGTAGTGTACAATGTGCTATTTATGAGGGAGAAGGAGAGAAGACAGAGGTAAAAATTTATAGTAAGAGCAAGGGAGGAATTAATAGAGGTTGGCTTTTAGTATGAGAGAAAAGAGAAAGAAAATCCAGGGAGACAGGTAAGTGAGAGAAAAAATATATACAGATTTAAAAATAGTTAAAGTATAAGAATACCCAACAAGACTGTAATATACTCTTCAGACATCCCATTTCTCATTAAATTGATGCATGAAAAATATTTGGATTCAAAGATGGTAGAGATGTGAGAAAGAGGGGGAAAGAAAAGAATATCTCAATGGAAAATTAAATGATTGCTTTCATTGACTTTCAAGAATTTTCTCAGTTTCCCTTCTCTGCCAATAAGTGGGATTGTCTGAGGTTTGATGGTAGCTCCAGTACAGTGGGCACCGAACCTATTGGCTGAAGGGGCCAATAGCAAGATTCCCTCACAACCTCTTCCAGTCTTCCCACCTGTTGTAGCCAGCCCCTTCCCTCCCTGTGTATCTCAGAACTCACTGAGCTGGAGAGAGCCTGGTTTTCTCCAGTCTTTCCAACCTGTGGTTGCTGAGTGAACTGCCCCTGTTCTCTAGTTTTCCACAGGCTTGCCTTGCCCAGACTGGCCCATGCAAACCCAGCTGGACCTGGGCTTTAGCTTCCCCAGGCTCTGCCTTGTTGAAGTCCTAAGATCTCAACACTGTTTCAACTTGCACAGAGACTACCAGGGATATACTCATACAAAGGAGCAACCTCGCAAAGAGGCAGCCCGGTGGTGGCCTCTAGCACACCCAGGAGGAAGACCTCAGATGCAACCAGGCCTGCAGGTACCCTGACAATATATCTCCAAGTCCCGGCTGGTGTCCCCAGACTGAGGTGGCCATTCCCTGAGATGGTGATGGTGGAGTCGGCAAACCTGCAAACCCCTTGGCCCTGAACTTCCAGGCCCTGGCCAGTCTCCCAAAATGGTAGTGACTGTGTATAACCAAACCTGCAGGTACTCTGACCATGAACTTCTAAGCAGAAGTGGGCAGTGGGCAATGGGTGGTCCTTGGGGGGACTTTGGGCAGTCTGTAGCCTATCAGCAGGTGATCGGTGGGTAGATGTCAAGTGGCCAAAATTCTTAAGATGATATTAACAAATTCAACTTAGCACCACATAGAAAGGATGATAAATTACTACCCAATAGGGTTTATTTCAGGTACACATGGGTAGTTTAAGAGTATAAAATTACTTAATGTAATTCATCACATCAACTGACTACAGGAAAAAATAAATCCTAATAATTTATATGTAGATTTAGCAATATCACTGAATACAAGTGCATAATTTTATATCATCATTGAATATAGTATACATAATTTGATAAGGATTTCTATATATCAGAAATAAGTAAAAATGAAATTTAAACATTATAATTTATAATAGCATCATAAATAATTATATACCTAGGAACTAAAGAAATCAAACATGTGCAAACAAATTACAAAACATTATTGAGGGAAATTAAATAGAGCCTAGATAAATGAAGAGATAGATATTCTATAGTCAGAGTTGGAAGACACAATGTTATTATGATACTAAATATGCCCAAATTAGTCTACACATTTACTATAATTCTAATTTAAAATACCAGTATACTTTTTATTAAATAAAAATTGAAAGTTCACAGGCCAAGGATATCCAAGGCATTCTTGCAGAAGAAAATAGTGAGGAAAAATTAATTTAAGAGTAAATTTTACATCAAAATTTATATCAAAGTAGATTATAAAATTATAGTAATTAAGACATGTGCTATTTATTGGTAGAAGGATAATCAACTGACAACTGAGACAGAATAGAGTCCAGACCAGCCTCTTATATGTAGTCACCCAATTTAGGACAAAAATAGGAAAGAAGTGGCATTACAGTGCAGTGAAGAAAGAACAGTCTTTTCAATAAATGACTGAGTCTATGGGATAGTCACATGAAGAAAATATGCTTGACCTACCTCTCATACTCACAGAAAATAATTAAGTTCAGATGGATTACAGACCTAACTACAAAAGGCAAAACAAAGTTTTTTGAGGAAAAGTTGTGTAATCATTTTTATGATCTCAGAGCAGGCAAAGACTTTAAACCTGGACACAAAAAAGGAGTTTTTGAAACAAAAATAATTATCAGTTTACATCAAAATTAAGAACTTTTTCAAGGACTTTGAAATAGATGAATACAGAAATTGTGAGCCAAAATAACCTTTTTTTTTTCCTTCAAAGTTGTTCTTGTCATTTCTTTAGGTCACAGTGACAAAAAGCTAAGTAAAACAGTATCCGTTAGTTACTAAGAAAATGCAAGCCTGATTAGATTCTGATATAGTCCATGCTTGTATAATCATGTGAAAATGAATTCTTCCATCACGTATAACTGAAAAGAACTAATTAAAAAAAAAAAAAAAAAAACAAAACTCTACATGGCAGGGCCACACATCCCTGGAAGGTCTAAACTGAAAGCACAGAGAACACTGAGTACTGGTAAGGATGTGAAGTGACAGGAGTTGTCTGTGAGGCTCTGCTGGTGAGCATACAGTCCTACTGGACAACTGTTGGGCAAAATCTCCTAAGCAATCCCTCACTAGATATGTAACAATGGAGGCACACTCAGAGCTTTATCAGTAGACACGTACCAGATGATCCCAGTAGCACTATTCATGATAATAAAGAAACTGAAACACACACTGTTGGGAGTAGAATGGATTAATAAATTGTGGCATTGTTGAAAAGTGGAATCACCTTAGGACTGATAAATCGTCTCCCAAGACTCATCATTCAGAAATCTGTGGTTGCTTCCTGAGTGCATCTATACTGTTGGAAAAAGCATTTCAGAAAGAAATGAGAGAACAAGTAGGGATAACTCCACTGAAGGTACTGAGTGCCTCTGGTGAGGGGCATGGCCTGTGAGAGGCCACATTTCTGTCATTTGCCAGTTCCACCCTCAGCATTCCCAAATGGCTTGCCGGTGTTATGCAGTTTGGCCTTGTGTCTTCCACAGGCTTGGGTAACATGTCCCTCCAGGATGTAGATACAAAGTGACTAAAAGTGACTAGTCCTTTCAATCAAGTTAATGGTGTTTATCCAATGATAAACTTAAAGTGTTCTTAGATACTGAAAATCATCTTTTTTTTTTTTTTTTTTTTTTGATGGGTAGAGAGGGCTGGAAAATATACTCCCCGATGTTTAAGAAAGGGATCTAGTGTGAGGTGTCTTGAATTAATAATCTGACCCTGAGGCTGAACTTGCTATTTTGATATGCTCCAATGTGTTATCTTACATGAATTAATAAGAAAAAAAATGTGAGAGAGGACTAATTATTTTATGACAATGAATGAGACACAAGACCTTGATAGTTAACATCATTTGCAGTCAAACTAAGTTTTTTAGTATCTTCTCAAGAGCCAGAAAATCCTACCACCAAATAAAATAGTTCTCCTTTATCCATATTACCATACTACGGACAAGTCTTCCCCTCAGAACTCATCATTTAGAAATGTGTTGTTGCTTCCAGAGTGTGTCTAATTCTGTTGGAACACACATTGCAGAAAGAAACCAGAGGCCCCATCTCCGCAACTCAGTGGAGGGTGCCATGAGCCTCTGGTGAGGGGTTTGGCTTTCGAGAGGCAATGTTCCCGACATTTGCCAATTTGGCCTTCATTATCCCCATGCGACTGTAGATTTCCAGTACCTGAGCAAGTTTGGCCTCCTGTCAGCTGGGGGCTTGGGTCATTTGTCCCTTTAGCCACAGAGCTACCCAAAGTGATCAGTCCCCTATCCATTTTAATAGTGTTTTTATACTAAAGGAAAGAAAAAAAGTTCAGTTTTCAAGAACATTAATCATATTGACTCTTTTGTATTTTTAAAACATATTTTTCACAGTCCCTGGTCTGGAATGGGAATGTCACTACTGGGCATCAGCAATCACAGACTTGGCTATTTTAGCAAAGCTGGGAGAAAACAGTGCTGGTGGCCAAGTGAATTGCCCCAGTCATTAATAGTTGGAGCGAGTCCTGATACAGTCAGGGTTCTGCTCCTGCTTCTTACCACGGTTCCTGGCAATGCTAATCAATGTGGCTGAACTGGGGGCCTCTAGGACTAGGAGATTCTGACAGAGAAGGGAAGTTCAAGTCCTCTCAGAAAGGAGATGCCTCAAAATAACCTCATGTGGCCTACATGTTCCTGGCTGCTGTGCCAGTCTGCACTGGGCCAGAGTACCACTTAATCCTTCCCATGTCTGTGTGGAGTTCCTGGGCCTCCACAGTAAGGCACATGCAGGACTTGGGAGCTATTTATCATGTTTTCAAAGCAGCCTCAGCTGTCTTCACTTCCCACTTATTATGTAACTCCCACAGAAGCCATCAGTTTCTCTCCACAGAGGTCTAGAGAGGTGGAATACTGCAAAAAAGAAATACTACTAACCTTAGGTAGAATACACTTGAAAGAGAATCACAGGAGACCAAATAATTTCAGAGATGGAAAGACCTTGGGTATAAAATCATCTAAATCTTCAGTTTACATGTGAAGAAACAGAGATTCTAAAATAAGTTAAATGATTTAGGGAGTTATTAATGTCAGGATTAAGATTTTTTTTCTCTAAAGGTTGAGATTTCTGTTTTTCTCTCACTTCCTTCCTATCTGAAATCTCTCTCTCTCTCTCTCTCTCTCTCTCTCTCTCTCTCTCTCTCTCTCTCTCTCTCTCTCTCTCTTTCTCTCTCTCTCTCTCTCACACACACACACACACACACACACACACACACACACACACACACACACAGGCTCCTTTAGGCTTTAGTTAAGAAAATTATACTATTCTGGAAATCTCTACTATGTACTCATACTACTGAAATTATATAATATTGAGTGACCTTTTATTCCATGCTTATTTGCTAGGTCCAAGGATTGTTTCCTCTTGGCAAGAGCAAGTCCATCATTCTCTAGTTTCCCCACCTTAAAAATTAAGGAATTTTCTTTTCCTTCCCTCTGTTTGCCTGGCAGCATCCTCAATCAAAAACAAACAAGCTGTTAATCGGTAAAAAAGAAGGAGGGAGAAAAATCTTCAGAAATTGTTTTTAGTCCCATCTGGCCTAAGAAAAACATGGGAATTGGTGATCAAGTGCATTCAGCAGGATGGCTGCCTTTCAAGGGAAACAATATCTGGATATTTCTATGTCTAGACCACAGAGGAAAAATGCTTCCTTGGTAATTAACCCATTAAAAGCAGAACAGGCCTATGTGGCTCTGAGAGACACACAGAAGAGTTAGAGAGATGCAGTCCCTGATGACAAGAGTGGTGATACATTTGTAAAAGGTGGTTCACAAGTCTCTGTTGCAACATTTAAATCCAGAGTCTCCACAGAGCAAAGAATGATTAGGGGATGGTAAGTAGTTACTTGTTTTCTTAACCTGTCAATGGTGTTTTGTTCATTTGACTCTATCCCTTTAATCCCATTTACCACTCAGATGGGTCTTGTGAAAAAACTCTTTCTCCCTACAATATGAAGATAGACCCCACAGTCAAGACCTTAAAGGATTTTCATTAAGAATTAAGGGCTAAACATTTACTTAAACAAGTGTTTGATTCCTAGAGAGAATATTTATGTGAATTCTGGTGGGATTATGCATCATGACTTGATTTTATAATCTGTCTTTGCGTCCTGCTTTATTGTTTGAAAAAGTTAGATCTGCATCATCTCCTAACTTGATATAATTTGTTTAAAAGTTCTTTTTAGGCATAGGGCATGGACTAAAACAGATTGCAGTGAAACATTTTGAACCTCTTATATGGATATTACACATTAACAATTACAGAAAAGGAAAAGATTCTTTTTATGTTCAAGTTTCCTAAATGTGGATCTTCTATATTCCTTCCACAATCATATATGTGATATTACTGGGGTTTTAAGATTATTGCATCTGAAGAGACATAATACCTAGTACCTACTTGAGAAATGTAGTCTATATGGAAAAATAAAATACATACAAAAACAAATACACATCTGTATTTCTCCTCTTTTTATTACTAGAATGAAATACCTGAGGCTGGGAAACTTACAAAGAATAGAGGTTTGTTTTACCTTAGAGTCTTAGTCAGAAGTCAAAGGTCCTTATTTGGTAATGACCTTCTTGTTATCAGAGTCCCAAGATGGCAAGAGTCTCACAGGACAAAAGGCAGGAAGTACGTGTGTATGTTGTCTGGTCTATCTCCCTTTTCTTATAGAGCCATCAGTATTCAATCATGGAGGCTCCATCTGATGACCTTATCTAATCCTAATCACCTCCTAAGGCCCACTTCTAAAAACCCTAGATGGATTAAGTTTCCACCCTCTCAATATCTCAGAATGTTATTTCAAAGCATGCACCCTTGCGGGACACAAGCCATATCCAAACCATAGCAACATATTGTGATTATATCACACACATGATATAATAGAACTGAGAAATATACACTAGACACAAGGTCATTGTGGTGAATTGGAATATTTGGAAAAATATTTTTTACAAACTTCAGTTAGTTGATGAAAAAATAGTAGAAGGAGTGGTTGAGTAGAAATGAAGGAAACAAAAATAATACCACTCAAACTAATCTCTTAGTTTGATGTTATTTTTGCATTCTCTCCCAAACCTTTTCCATATGCAGGCATAATTTTAGGAATCTCCAAAGAAGAGGAGCAGGAGTCCACCCATGATATGGCCCTTCTCTTCCTGTCTAAACTTTCCCAACTTTGCTATTTCTCTAGTGTTTCCCTCTTGTGAAAGTGTGTTCTCTTTCCATGATTCTGGTTGTCATTGTGGGACCATTTACCTTTGCCTAAAATCCTCTTTCCCAGCACCATCTCCCTTCTGTATTTCCTTCACCAAGCTCCTGCTCTTAAAATTGAATTTGTTAAGAATTCTTCCTCGACTTTTTCTTATTCCTCACCTCTTCTGTTTTCTGCTTCTTTTTAGCTTCACCTCTTCCCTCTCTCTACAGATTGCATTGGATGTCCTTCTTCCTAAGTATCTAAGAACCCTTGACATTTTTTAAATCAGTGCATATACCATATTAGGTTTTAGTGATATGTTTTTGTCTTGATTTGAGCACTTTGAGAGAAGAAATAATATCTTATTGATACTGTATTCTTAGTGCTGTGTCAGTGTCTGCCACACAAAAAAGGATTCCATAAAGTTTGTTGAATGAATGAACAAACTTTCATGACTAATGAAAAGAACAAAGACCCTGCTCCTTAGGAGTGTGTAATCTTGGAGAGGAGATGGAGCACACATGTATACATGCACACGCGCGCACACACACACACACACACACACTTTCAAGATGTGCTGATGCAAAGAAGGAAGCAAGACTTAAGACTGAGAATTATAGAATGGGTGTTAGAGGGGAGATTATAAATATTAAAATTTAATTACAAAAATTTAATTACAAAAAATGGAATCCACTGTGGTTAGTTCTAATAGAAAGTGAATTGTTCAACATATAAAAGATGGGAATATCTTCTTGGGAAGACTGGGAAACCAGAAACAATATGCAACCACAACTATGTGTAACTGCTCCAGCAAAAGGGGCATAATAACCACCTCTTGGCTCCAAATTTACAACTTCCACAAACCCCACCCCACCAATGGAACTCATTATATTTTATAGGATCTCTACCATTACTGCCCAAGATAACTTATCACTTTTGTCATCTGCTTTCTGAAAGGTGAGTAATACTGAGGCTAGTTTTACATGTTGCTCCTTCTCAGTGGAAGGTTAACTCTGGTACAACTGACCAGCAGAACCTCAATCTTAGACCTGTAAGTCCAGTTGTGATAGAGCTAGAACACTGAATTCTGGCATGTTAGGTATTCCTACATTATGGAAACTTGTATTACTACATAAGAATATTAAAGAGATGTTAAACCAGCACAAAGGGGAAAGTAGGTCACTGAAGATCAAGGAAAATATGAGAAATTAATTTCAGGATGTCACCTAGAGGAAGAGAAAGAAAGCACTAGGCAAAAACCAGTGGTTAAAAGAAAATGGAGAATGCTTTATTTATGGCAATGGAATGCTTAGCAACTTCCAGGAAATGAATTTTACCATGACTGAAGAACGGTGAGAGAGGGGCTTGCGATGAGATTGGAGAGGGTACTAATCATTCAAAGCCTGAGGGAGATGTGAGAGAGTTTATATTTAGTTCTAAATTCAGTAGGAAGCCCGGTATTAAGAAGATCCAGTTCATACTTTACAAAGTTTATGCTGGCTTGTAGGTGAATAATTAATGGAAAAGCAAAAGAGGGAACAGGGAGACTAGCAAGGAGGTTCTAGGGTTTGTTCAGATGAGGGATGCTTGTGTCTTAGAAACATAGGTGGCCATGACTGTGGAGGCGCGTAGCTTGAATGTGAGCAATAATTTGGAGATATGTGTTCGTACTTAATAGTAATGTATATTGTGGGTGGCTGGTGGGGAAAAAGGAGATATTAGAGCTCCTAGGTTTCTGTTTTTAGGACTGGTGGGTAGATACCTGAAATGGTAAAGGCTGGAAAAGGATTATATTTGGGGGAGGAGGGTGTTGGTTGATTTCAAGAGTTTGGTTTGGGACATTGTAGTATATACTGAGATTCACTCCCCAGATGTACAGGTATTACCCAGATATTAGAAATGTACGAAAAACTTATGTTTTGAATCTTGCTTCCCTAAGGCAGACATCAGAAGTGAAGAGCTTGTTGCTCCAGGTGTAGCAGTGTTGTCAGGGGACAGTCTATCACTGTCAGCCCTTTAAAGGAAGCCTAAGAAAGCCTCTTCACATGATGTCACACTGCTTCTGGGATGGAAGTGGACACACGTAATGACTGATAAGGACCTGGCTATCTTGTTCCAGTAGGAGCAATTGTAAAGGTGCATCATCTGGTTCCAGAAGTCTTCATGGCTTAGTCAGTACTCTTGTTGGTACTATTTATCCCTCTTTTTACTCAGTTTGGAGAGCTTCTGGGTTGAGGAACACGTGAAGGTGTTGGTAGATGCATCAAAGAAGCCACAGAAGCTCTGCATGCCCTTCCCATATACCTTGCCTTATTCATCTTTTCTTTTGTTGTTTCTTAGCTATATTGCTGTACTTTTAAATAGAAAGCCAGTAAAAGTAAGTAAAATGTTTTCCTTAGTTCTGTGAGCCATTCTAGAAAATTATTGAACCCGAGGGTGCGTGACCAACCCCTTGAATTTATAGTTGGTCAGTCAGAAATGGCTTGGGCTTGTAAATGTCATCTGAAATGGGCACAGTCTTGTAATACTGAATCTCTAGTTTGTAGAATCTGTTGCTAACTCCAGGAAGTTAGTGTTAGAGTTAAATTAAATTTTAAGACAACCAGCTGTTGTTTGGAGAGTTGGAGAACTGGTCATTGATGTGAGGAAAATTCTCACATATTTGAAGTCAGAAGTATTTTATAGGTAGAGACAGATCATAGTAAATATGTTTGGCATAGAAGCAAACCCCTTGGTAGGTGCTGCCTTGCCTAATTTTGAAGGTAATTGGATAAGTAGAGAGCCCCTTTCTTAGAGAGGCATGGGGACCATAGACACAGATCTTAACAGGTTTTGAAGCTCTGGATCATGTCATGAGGCATGATCATATCAAGAGGTGCCAGCTAAAGATAAGGGGAACCCAAAGTTGATAGTACAGTAGGGAGACAATGAGTGTTTTTGCACTCCTGAAGCAGCGGTAGAGCCGTCATTCACTTCAGAAACTCCTCTTCTAGTTTTTTTTCCCACAAAGAAAAACCACTGGCTTTTCCCACTAGAATCCTGGAAAAGCTGCTCTAAGAATATACACAAGGAAATAGGTCTGAGAAACTCAGAAGGTAGACCGTGGTGACCTAGTTCATGTGCCATTCAGGTCCTCCTTCAGGAAATTTCTTCCTGTCCCAGTTGCTGACAGTGGCTTCAGTCAACATCCTTCCTCTGTTAGCCCCATTAGTGATAATTTATCTGCCAAGAATACTGTGCTAAATTTCACACCCTTCCTGGAGTGATCCAGATCTAAGGACTCATGGATGTGGAAGTACAAGTCCTGGTTCTCTCAGTCCAAGGAAGACAACCCCGAAGGGTGTTCTAGTTCTGGCATTTCCTAGAGGTGTCGTTAAGCCATTATGGAGACTGCACCATGGTGTGACTTCTCCTCCTGTCCTCTTCTGCTTCCTTCCTCCTTCTTTTAGAGGTGTTAATCCCAAGGGGAACTTTTAATACATATCTTGAACACAAAACTCCTTTTCAGTGTCTGCTTCCAGGGTAATCCAACTGGTGACAGATGTATTAAGTTCATATGCCCTTGAGATTTTCAAACAGAAATCTCAAATATGAAACCGAATCACATAAATGAATCACACAAGTATGTGATTTAGCGGAAACTTCTGGTATCAAGATATAAATGTATGATTTGATAGTATTTAAAATCATGGGAATGAATGTCATTTTGTTGAGAGAGGGTAAATATGAAAGAAACGGGTTTAGGATTGATCTCTAGAGACAAGCTGTAAAAACTTAGTAGGGAAAGACGATCTTGCAAAAAAGACTGAAAATAATTATGAAAGTGATGAAAGGAAAACTGGGAGAAGTATCATGGAAACCAAGAACAGAGAGAATTTCAAAAAAAATTAAAAGGGAAGTAAAGTATGCTACTAAATGTGGGCAAATTCCAATCACACTTAGCTATGTAAAAAAAAAAAAGCATGTTTAAAAGGCTATATAGTGTGTTATTCCATTTATATGACATTCATACTAAGACAATACTAAACTACAGGGATAGAAAACTGATCGCTGATTGGGCATGAGAGTGAGTTCAGTGCAAATTGGTGTGGAGTATCTGGGGATGGGGTAATAGAATTATTGTGTATTATAACAGTTTTATTATTTCTCAAAACTTGCCAAACTCTATGCTAAACCTGCACATGTTATATGTTTCTTATGCTACTCTTCAGTTAGGTAGTATTTCATTGTGTGACTTTTATCATAGCTTGTTTGTGTGATTTCCAGTTGAGGGACATTTGGGTTGTTTCAAGTTGTTAGTGATTATTCATAAAATTATTGAGGGAATATAAAGTTTTGTGTCGTGTAGTAATTGTACATTTAAATTTATAAGAAATTTCCAAAGTACTTTTCAAAGTGATGAAACTATTTTGCATTCCCACTAATAAGATCCCTGTTACCCTGGATATTTCTTTTTTTTTTTTTTTTTTTTTAGAATTGCGATTATCAAGAATACGAGCAACAACAGGTGTTGGCGAGGATGTGGGGAGAAAGGTACACTCATACATTGCTGGTGGGGCTGCAAATTAGTGCAGCCAATCTGGAAAGCAGTGTGGAGATTCCTTAGAAAACTTGGAATGGACCCTCCATTTGACCCAGCTATCCCACTCCTTGGCCTATACCCAAAGGACTTAAAATCAGCATACTACAGAGATACAGCCACATCAATGTTCATAGCTGCTCAATTCACAATAGCCAGACTGTGGAACCAACCTAGATGCCCTTCAATTGATGAGTGGATAAAGAAGCTGTGGTATATATATACAATGGAATATTACTCAGCCATAAAGAATGATAAAATTATGGCATTTGCAGGCAAATGGGTGAAATTGGAGAATATCATGCTAAGTGAGATAAGCCAATCTCAAAAAGCCAAAGGACGAATGATATCGCTAATAAGTGGATGATGACACATAATGGGGGGAGGGAAGGGTTAGTGTTAGGGTTAGAGTTAGGGTTAGGGAGGAGGGCAAGTATGGAGGAAGGAAGCACTGTATAGAGGGAAAAGAGGGGTGGGAGAGGTGAGGGGAAGGGAAAAAATAACAGAATGAATCAAACAACATTACTCTATGTAAATTTATGATTACACAAATGGTATGCCTTTACGCCATGTACAAACAGAGAAGCAACATGTATCCCATTTGTTTACAATAAAATAAAATAAAGAACTTAAAAAAAAAGCCATTTTAATGGTTGTGTAGTGATATCTCATTGTGGTTTTTATTTTCCAAGTGACTATGGACATGGTTTTATGTGCTTATTTGCCAAAAATGTACCATACTTGAGTGGGCTTCTTTGTCATTGTTTTGGATTAATTAGTACTTTATATACTATAGACATGGATCTTTTATCAGATATGTAATTTCCAAATATTTTCTCACATTCTGTAGCTAGATGTTTTATACTCTGAGCTGTATTTTTTGAGGAGCAGACATCTGTAATTTTGGTGATCTTTTCCCCAGGTATAAAATTCATCATTGATAGTTTTTCTCTCTTTCATCTTTAAGATCTTGCTCCATTGTTTCTGACTTGCATACTTTTTTATGAGAAGTCTGTTGTAATTTGAGTTACTTTTTTTCTGTGTGTTGTATGTCTTTTTTCTTTGTCTTCTGTCAGGGTTTTCTTTGGTTTTCAGTCATAATTACGTTGTACCAATTCCTTTTTAAAAGTCACTCTGGTGTTTTGTAAGGTTCTCAGACATGTAGTATAGTTGCTATCAATAATTTTGAAAACATTTCAGCAGAATATATTTGTTTTGTCTTTCCTCTCCTGGCATTTTAAATTATACTTGTTTTTAAACTTTTTTCATTTGTGTTACAATTCTGGGAATATTCTATTTCATGTCCCTTCTCTTGGTTTTTTGTTTTCTCTTTTTTGTTATGTAGTTTGAGTAGTTTTTATTGATCTGTCTTCTTCAAGGTCCCTTATTCTCTCTTGAGTGTGTCAAGTTGATTTATGGACTTTTTAAAGGTATTTTTATAGTCATGGTATAGGTTTTTAATAAGCTCCTATATTGAATGTAATATTCTCTTCTTTATTGATATATTAAAAGTGAGATTAGTCTATAATGCTCTTGTAGTATTGAGCTTTGTTATTAAGGTTTTCCTAACCTCATGAAATAAATTGGCAGCTTTTCTTCCTTATTCAGTGAAGCAAGTGATCTTATAGGGTTACTTGTTCCATGAAGTTTTTCTAGATCATTCTAGAAAAATTACCTTATTCTGGTGTTACTGTGGTGAAGATTTTTTCCTTTTTTTTTTCTTCTTTTTGTTTTTTGAGGTGAAAGTCACATAACATACAATCAATCATTTTAAAGCTTATGATTCAGTGGTATTTAAATTATAATTCAGTGGTGTTTAGGTTACAATTCAGTGATATTTAGTATGTTTCCAATGTTGTGCAACTACTAGTTCTCTTTAATTTTAAAACTTTTTCATTGCTCCATAAAACCATCCAATATCCATTAAATAATCACTTCATTCTCTCCCCACAACCCTTGGTAACCTCTAATTTGCCTCTTTCTTTATGGATTTGCCTATTCTGAACACACCACATAAAACAGACCATATAATATGTGACCTTTCATGTCTGGTTTCTCTCACTTAACATAATGTTTAGAGGTTTATCCTAATAGAGGCATGTAGAGTACTTCATTTCTTTTGATGGTTAAATAATATTCCATCGTTTGTATATACCACAACTCATTTACCTATTTATCCGTGATGGAAATTTGAATTGTTTCTACCACTGGGCTGTTATGAATAATGCTGCTTTGGGCTTTTATGTACAAACTTCTTTGTAGATGTACATTCTTATTTCTTCTGGGTATATTCCAAGGAGTGGAATTACTGGGTCATATGGTAATTCTGTTTAATATTTTGAGGACTGGTCAAATTATTTTCCATGACAACTGAACCATTATACATTCCTACTAGAAATATATGAAGATTCCAATTTCTCCACATCCTTGCCAGCATTTATTTTCCATTTTTTAAAATTTAATCTTGATTATGGAGGAGCACCACATTTTTGTTTTTATTCATGTTTCCTTAACAGTGGATGATGTTGAACAGCTTTTCACCTGCTTCTTGCCATTTGTACATCTTCTTGGGAGAAATATTGACTCGATCTTTTGCCAATTTTTCAATGTGGTTGTTTGTCTTTTGTTGTTGAGTCGAAAGAGTTGTTTATAAGAATATGATTTGCAAATATTTTCTTGCATGCTATAGTTTGTGGGAAAGACCTTTGATTAAAAATTAACAATTCATTTACAATTTATAAGTATTTTGAGTGTTCTATATCTTCTTTTTATTTTTATATTTTTATTTTTTTAAGATGTACATGACAGAGAGTGTATTTTGACATATTATACATACATGGAGTATAAATTATACTTATTAGGATCTCATTCCTATGGTTGTACATGATGTTGAGTTTCACTGGTGGTGTGTTCATATACTAACAGAGCAAAGTTATGTCTGATTTATTCCACTGTTTTTCCAAATCCATCCTCCTTCCCTTTCCTTCATTCCTTGTTATCTAACTGCTGAATTTCTATCCTCCTCCCTCCCTTGTTGTGTGTTAGCTTCTGTATATAGGAGAGAACATTCTCTATCTTCTTGAGTGAATTTCATTTTTCTGCAGTAATAGCAGTTTGATATAATTTCAAAAATTCATTTCCATAAAGGTCATATTATTCTCTGCTGATAGCCTTATCTGCTGAATGATACTCTATCATTATGGATATTTTTATTTGTGCATTTTTTTCTTGAGTAACACATTCTTGTTTTACACATCTTCTCTCTTGTACCTTTGCTTTCTATTCCATTATTCTCTGTCTTGGTCATGTTATTTCTTTCCTTTCACTTTTTCAAGTAATCTTTGTTTTCCTTAAAGTGTCTTAATTTGAATTCCTAACCAATTAGTTTCAAACACTCTTGTTTTACAGTAAATATGTTCCAAGGATTAAAGCTTATCTACATGTTCTATTTAACAACATCCTGAAAATTTTATATGTAGTGCTTTTATAGTCTGTCTAAATATTTTGTCATTTCCAATGTAATTTCCCCTTTAGTACGAGTTACATAGGACTGTATTTGTTAGTGCCCAAACATGAGTTTAAAACTCTTTTTTTAAAAGTACTGTTTATGAAATTCTTTTAACTGGGTTTAAAGACTGTAGTCTATATAATATTAGTTCTTCTATAGTTATTAAAACATATTTTGTGATCTATTTTACAGTTAATTTTGGAAAACATTGTGTTGAAAAGACTATGTATTCTCTATTGATGGAATGCAGATTTTTTAAATTGTTCAATTATATCAACACACACACACACACACACACACACACACACAATTTTCTTGTACTGAGGATTTAATCGGGAATTTAACTCAAGGACACTTTACGACTGAGCTACATCTCCAGTCCTTTTATTTTTTATAAATTTTGAGATGGAGTATCATTAAGTTACATAGGGTCTCACCAAGTTGCTTGAACTTGCAATCCTGTCTCAGCATCCCAAGTCACTGAAATGACAGGCGTGAGTCACTGTGCCTGGCTAGATCAAATATATTTTGACATGGAAAAATTCTGTAACTCTGGTAATTTTTATGGGCTTGATGTATCAATTTCTGATAGTTTAAAAATAATGTCTCACTACGACTTGTGTTGTAAAATTCACCTTTAATTCTGATAGTTTTTGTTGAACTAAATTTCAAGAGAGTTTTTTGGTTAATACTTATGATTGTTATATCTTCATATTACATTTTTCCTTTTATTATTATGCAGTATTTGTCTTAATATACAGTGATGTTTGTGCATTTAAATCTACTTTATTTGATATTATATTGTTACATCCCTTTAATTTTGATATATTTAATAAATGCCTAAAATATCTTTTTTATACCTCTATTTTATGTGTTTCTATGTTAATGTATAATTTAATATGCACTTATATTATAAAATTTGTAATTATATAATAATATACCACTTATAATAACGAATACTAATTAAAATAACTATGTTATCTCTGGATTATGATCTTTGACCTTTTTAAATGTCATTTTATTAAGGTGGTCACAGAATAGAAAACTTTAATTTTAATTGGTTAATGACATTTTTCCATTCCCCTATTCTTTGTTTTCAAGTAATATATTTATACTTCTTTACTTTTAAGATAGGTCTTGCATTTTAAACATTCAGGTTTAATTAAGAAGTTTTTGTATTTTTTTTAATGTAGGAGATCAAACACAGGTCTTGTGCATGCTAGGCCAGTACCCTATAACTGAACTATACATCTCAGTCCAGGAAATTTTTTTAAAAATTTAGTCATTTATATCTCTTCATGACTATGGTAAACTTTATTTATCCTTTAACTGTCTATTTTATACTGCCCTCCAGATCTTGTCATTTTTCTTAAGGATGTACATTTTAATTTATTATAAATGAAAAACCTCCTAACTTTATAGTTACTGATTATTAAATTTATTAATATATTTCATCATTGTCTGTACTCTGCAATGATAATTTTAACCTTTTATTTCCTTGTGAATTTACTTTTCTTCTTGCTTTTTTTTCTTTACCCTGCTTAAATATATTCTAATGTGATATCTTATTTCATTGATGGTTCAGAATAGGGTAGAAATCACTACTACAATCCTTTTTACTTCTGAATTTGTCTTTGTTTTTCCCTTATAAGTGAAGGTACAAGTGAAGCCTATTGTTCAGCTAACTACTATTTTCTGGAAGTCCAGCTAGAAATAAATTCAAGTCTCTAAATCTCTTCTTCACTTATTTAGACAACTCTTGCCTATTTTTTAAGTCTTCCCATTGTTCTGTGGTGCATTCCACAATAATTCCTCTGTGTAAGCTACCATTTTATTAATTCTCTCTTCGGTTGCACTCAGTACAGAAACTACTTGGCTTACTGAGATTAAAAAATAAATTACTTTCCCCCCATTTTAAAGATACTGAAATCCATTCTTTTGCAAACTCATTTATTTTAACCAGATTGTTTTGTAACATTATTTCATGCAGAATGAATTCAGGTTGACTTTTTTGCCTATCTCTCTTTATATTAAAAATCTTCAAGGGTTTTACAATTTTACTTTGTAGGCCTTTTTATTTTTTTTAACAAGTCTTTCCTTTTCTCTCTCTGTAACAGGTTGCAACTTTCTCCACCTGGTTTCCCGAACATTTATCTTAGAAATAGCTCTCATAATGGCATTTTGGCATTCATTTTTTGTGGTTACGACTGCAATATGATTTGCCATTTTGTTGTTGTGTCTATGACCCTAGCAGTCCATAGATCTGTAACTTCGTTTAAATTGTAGCCCTAGGCCGCCTTTGAACAATGTTATTTTCAGCCTCCTTTTACAAACAGAGCAGCTCCTCCTTAGTTCTTGGCTTCAACTAGTAAACCTGGCTCATGTCTTCTGTAATTTTGTGTGGAACACATTTTGTTCCTGTGCCTTGCAGGGCCAAATGCCTCATTCTCAGTGCTTGTGTCCAATCATAGGATCTAGCAGGGATTTGGCTTGAACCCCTCTCAGTGCTCTGCAGGTAAGTTCTGTTTCTCAGCTGAGATGTTTAATTTTTTTACTTTTTATGTGAATACACATACACAACCAGTTCTAAAGGTATGAATATATCCACACATGGATATATGTGTGTGTGTGTTTAAATATGTAAATATATCCATGTGTGGTTATATACACAAGTATATAACCACACATGGATATATGTGTGTGTGTGTTTAAATATGTAAATAAGTGTTTTTAATCTCCTATTTAACATTTGGAATAAAAGGATTTGGCAAATCATTAGCTTACATTTTAAATGATTTCATTTGTTATTAGTAATCTGGTTGAAGTTTAAACATAAAAAAGTTAACACTCATGACTTTATCCCATATAGTATCGTATTTCTGTTTCAATTTTTTGAAGTAAGTATTACAGATAAGGCTAATGCTTGCCTAAACCATGACTCCAGGTTGATCTGCTTTTCCTCTTTTTAAAGACAGTTGCTATCATGGATTTTTCATGTGTTAATTCAGTCTACATATATATGCATTTATAATAAAATGTAGTGTTTTTTGTTTTCTATAAATGAACTTAAATGATATCATACTTTATTAATTTTCTCTCCTTTCCACCATTTTTCATTTGTGAGATTCATCATTACTGATTTTTATTAGCATAAATGCCTTTAAATTCTTTCATAAGAAGTCTTTATACTATTCTACTGTATCAATAAAATATATATTTTTCTTTTAACTTACATTGTTGTAAATTTCTATCATTAAAATATAGCTGCAATTGATATTGTTGTAATTGTCTCCTTACATAGATATTTGTAACTTCTCTAGGTTATATACTTTGAAGTAGAATCTCTGGGTTATGGAAGGTTTGTGCTTATATTATTATGATGAACTGTCTTCTCTAAAATGGTAATAACAATTTTCCCTTTTATCAGTAGTATACAAGTGCATCGAATTCAGAATATTTTCTTTAATGTGATATTACTAGATTGTTAAGATTTTGCAAGTGCTATTATGAAATATCATTGATTAGTTCGCATTATCTCAATTATAATTTAAATTAGCATTTTCTCAAAATTTTATCATCTCTTCGGATGGTAGAAATAATGAAAAGAAGAAAGGAAAGGAGGGAAGGTTTAATATTGTCATATGTCTTTCTGTAATTTTTGTATTTGGTATAGTACCTTCTTCAAGAAAGAATTTAGAGTAGCACCTAGGCAGATATTAGAATGGAACAGAGGACAGAGAAGGAGGAACAATAAAGACACTAATCCTTTATAGATCATGTATCATGTGAAATTTATGGCTTTAAGGGGGTAGTTTATAAAATAAGAATGAATATGCATTACATAAACCTTGTAAGAAGCATATTCATGGAAGCAATTTCATTTTTGTTTAAAAACAATGCCACTATCATGAACAAGAAATACTCCATGAAGATCCAAAAGATTTAGATTTTGTTTTGGAATCTATCACAAACTGCACTCTGGAATAAGTCTGTTAGCTCTTCTGGTTATGAAATATGGAGTGTCAAATGCAGAATTTTGAAGATTCCTTCTTGCTACAAAATTTTATGATTCTAAATACATTAAAGGAAAATTTTAGAGTCTGATTACAGCAAATGATTTTTGGATTTTTAAAAAAAAATAGTCTTAACTAAATAGTAAAGTCAATGTACTCTGATGACAAGGGTTTTCCAACAGTCTTAGTATGGATACTGAAGGTATGCTACTTACTTCTTCAGTCATCTTCTGTTTCCCCCTCCTGATACCTTTCAAAACACTTTTAATTTCCTCTTTGCAGCAATACTTCTTGAAAGATTTATTTTTAGTACCTCCAATGTCTCCAATTCTCCACCTCTTGTTCTCCCTTAAATTCATTCCAAACAAGCTATCACTACTCCCAATTCTCTAAAATGATTTTTATCAGGGTCACTAATGAGCTCCACACTGTTAAATGCAATGATCAACTCCTAGGCCTCATCTTTTGTGATCTATCACAATAGCATTCCCTCCTTCTTAATACACCTTCTTTACTTGGTTTTCAGTTTCAAATAATTTTGTATTTTTCTTCTTCACCAGCTATTTCTTCTTAGATTCCATCAATAGTTCCCTCTCATCTCCCAATCTGTTAATCCTGGGGTACTTCAGAAGTATCCGTGGTCCTCTTCTTTTCTCCATTTACTTCACTTCCTATGTAATCTCATCTGATTCCATATCTTTAAATGCCATCTAGATAGCAGAACCTCCTAAATTATTATCTCCAGACCATACTTCAGTCCAGAACCCAAGATTTTATATATATATCTATATATAGATATATATATATAGATATATATATACATACATACACATATATATATATACTCTCTGTATCTCTAATGGATATCTTAAACCCAACATGTTTATGCTGAAGTACAATCTTTCTCTCTTTTTCATTATGTTCATTTTGGCTGATAGAATATTTCACATTTCTTTGGTTAGCATCATAGGGTCATTTTTTTTTTGAAGAAAGTTGTAATATTTTATTGAGATTTAAAACGTTTCTCAAAATAGAGAGCCATTCATGTATTTGTATACAATATTCTAAAAATGTCAGTTCCTCTCAAGTTCCTCCACAAATTTAATGTAACTAAAGAAAAACAATCCTTCTCCTTTTTCTCTTGTACTTTATCGCAATATTTTATAAAATCCTGGTGGCATAAGCTTCAAAACAAATGTAGCCTGATCACTTTTTACCACCCCTTTTATTTACCTCTATGGTCCCATAGCTATCATAATCTCCACCTGGACAGTTACAATGACTTCCTAACTGTTTCCCTGCTTCTAACTTTGTCCCTCCACATTTCACTATCACTGAGTTTAAGGATATCCTTTGAAAGTATAAGGCAGGGCATGGTGGTCTTTGCTCAAATTCCTCTCATGGATCCCTTTCTCACTTAGACAAAGCCAAAGTTATTTAAATTCCTATTTTATGAAGTGTCTACATAAGCCACCCCCTCCCATTACTTTTTCGACTTCATCTTCTTCTCTTGCACTGATCCCTCTGCTATGGGTTCTCTCTTTTATTCCAATGAGCCAGTATGTTTTCACCTTTGGAACTTTGCCTTAGTCATTTCCTACCCTATTACATTCTTCCCAATTGCTTCATAGTTAACATTCTTCTCCTGTAGTGTCACCTTCACCTAATGAGGTCTGTCTTCATGATTTGAAATTTCAGTTCACCTTCTCATCATGGCACTCCTGATACCTCTAAACATGATTTGATTTTTTCTTTCCTGTATATTACTTACCACTTTATAACTCACTACATAATTCACTTGTTGCTTTCTAACATACTGTATACTTTACACACACTATATTGGTTAGGTTTATTTTTTGTTTTCTGCCTCTAGAAAGAGCCTGGTATATTACAAGCAAATGAATAAAAATTGGTTGAATAAATAAATGATGCATGAATTGAATATGATGATTTGTAAATATGTAAAGAGTTGTGAGACAAACTACCATAAAGACCCTCAGATTTCCTTTTCAATAGTTACTTGAAATTTACTGAGACTGTCTTTTCATTTATAAATAATCACTTTTGCATGTCATATGATCATGCTTTGTACTCTAAACTCTGAGTATCCTAATAGTCCATATTATTGAATTTTCCTTAATATTATTTAGTGGATTGCTTTGTTTAATGTCTGTGGACCCATTTCTTGGAAGGAGGTCTATATGGTATTCTGTCAGGAGACAGACATGCCTTTCAGACCACTCGGGGTCTAGGGCTCTGCCCTGTCTCCTGGAAGGAGGCCTGTGTGGTGTGCGCCTTTCAGGCCACTCGGTGACGGGGGCCTCATACCCCTTTTCCTGTGCTCTGTGAGCAGGATGTTCTTCTGTGATTGGTAAAATAGCTCTTCTGTGGCTTGTGAGCCTGTCACCTCCTGGGTTCACAGAATTGCTTGTTACTTTCTGTTACTGACTGATAATCTGCCAAATAGGCTAGTAACTACTTATGCAAGTCTTGACCTTTAAGGTATATGGCTAGCTTAACTGCAAGCATATAAAAGACAGTGTTATACACAATAGTGACAGAAGCAGCTTCCTATGTGACAGGTGCTCTCTCTCTCCTGAATAAAACGCTTCTCCTCAGATCTTGGTGCACAGAGTCTGAGTTTTCCTTTTCCCATGGTTTGTTAGTGTTGCAGACTAGATACTGAAACACGGGGGGTGCTTCCTCCATTGTTGCAGACTAGGACACTGCAACGAATGTCTATGACTTAAAGACACAAAATTAAAATTGCTTAATTTTCTAATGTTGAATTCTATGAAATCATAAAATTTAAAGTTCGAAATTTTGGGTCTTCATTAAGTTAAAGACTCTGTGTCTTTGTAGATGTGCACATACACGTGTACATATATTCATGCTTGTGTGAGTGTTTGGAGTAGATGCTCAATACTTTTTTAAATGATTAGTGAAGAACAAAAATAATACCAAATCTGAAAACAGAGAAGGGAAAGGAAGAGGATGAAGTTTAGACTGGAACCTGAATTTGGAAGAAAGATGTACTGCTTGAATCAGAGAAGTGGAAGAAGGAATAGGATCAGAACAGATTTGACTCTATGTACCCAATTTGAACCAAAAAAGAATGATGCAAAGTGAATTGCAAGAGCTGAGTTCAAATTTATCATTTCCTGATATGCACACAATAGCATATATAGTATGTATATGGTCCTAGGGAATGAAAGATGTTTGTGACCATGCTCAGCAAATTTGTGAGATATTAACTATTATGCTCATTTAGTTTCTTATTTTGAAATTTGACATTAATATAAATGCCACTCTATGAAGGAAACAATAGATGATGAAGTCAACACTCAGTCTTTTTATGCTGATAAGCAATTACCTCATTTTCCAAGATGATGGTTTTATAACTTTGGATGAAACATTTGTCTCCGATTTATTTTAACATTTAAGTTAGATTTAGTATGACAGAAAATCAAACTACAACTGAACAAAATCATCTATATTTGATGATTTATAGCAAGCTAAGAATAGAACTTATAACCAGTCAGAGTAGACTAGCTTATATAAGAGTAACAGGTCTTATCATTCCCAAAGCAATGATTTCTTAGTGTAAAACCTGCTGTATGTTCCCTTGAGAACGTATAATGTTATAAATACACCTCATATTTATATTACCTCAACCTCACACTCCCTGAAAAACAAAGGAACTTCTTGTTCTGTAGTTACCTCTTTTGTGAATCAACTCCCCAAACTGCTAGAAGTGAGACAATGGGCAGAGCAGACAAAGATGACCTTGTTTCAGAGACTTATAAATTTATTTTGATAGAGCATTTGAGGGAAAGGCTTTCTTCTTGTTAAAAATATTGATTTTTCTTCCCATTACAACTTTTCAGTCAGAGGTTTAGGGAGAATTCTGTGGCCCTGGCACTTCCTAAAGCAGCTAAGGCAACCCCTGTCAGCTGGTTCTTCTCTGATCTCTGTCGTGCTGATGGTCTGTGATCAAAATGAGAATTAGGTTTTCTTGAGTCCAGAGAAACCTATCTTATGTCATTCATGTCACTCTTCTTTTTTCCAGAAATATATTATTTATGAAAATGTATCTCTTTAAAAGTTTGAGGTGTAGGGAAAATGAGTGGAGGGAAGAAACTAGTAGCAGGATGAGTTAGAGTGGTTTGGTTGGCTGGCAAAATGGTAGCATTCAAAGAAATGAGACTATCATTCCCTCTGTGAGGTCATTTTGCTGATGTTATGATACTAAGGTTTGGGGAATTTTGTCTTTCTAATCACCACACCCCTGCCAGTGTTATGGAATTTCCTTTTGAGATTTTCACCATGTTCCATTATTAAAACTCCATACTTACCTTCCTTTTCACTGAGTAAACTTGGGCTTCTGGGATTCAAAGATTGTAGAGATGTGAGAAAGAAGGCAATAAAAATAAAAAAGGAAAAAAAGAAAAGTCTTAATAGAAAATTGAATGCTTCCATTGGCTTTCAAAATTTTTCTCAGCTTCCCTTCTCTGCCAGTTGTCTGAAGTTTGATGTTAGCTCTAGTCCAGTGGGTGCAGGACTTTTTGGGTGGGTGAGCCAATACTAAGATTCCCTCACACCCTCTTCCAGTCTTCTCACCTATTGTAGCCAGTCCCTTCCATCCCTGCACACTTTAGGACTCAATTAGCTGGAGAGAGCCCAGTTTCCTCCAATCTGTGTTTCCACCAGGGAGCTGCTCCTATTCTCTGGCTCTCTACAGGCTTGCCAGACCCAAACTGGCCCGCACAAACCCACTGGAAATCTGATGGACCTGGGCTTCAGCTTCCCCAGACTCTGCCTTGCCATAGTCCCAAGAGTTTGATGCCCTCTCAACTTGCAGAGAGACCACCATGGATGTGCTCACACAAAGGAACACCCTTGCAAAAAGGCAGCCAGATAACAGCCACTAGCACACCCAGCAGAAGACCTCAGGTGCAACCACAACTGCAGGTACCCCAATATATCTCCAGGCCCTGGTCAGTATCCCTAGACTGAGCTGGTGGTGGTGGCAAAACTGCAGGCCTTGGCCAGTGTCCCAAGATGGTAGCAGCCACATGTAACCAAACCTGTAGGTACTTTGACAATGAACTTCCAGGCAGCAGTGGGCAGAGGGCAGCAGTTGATCTAATGGGGATCTTTGGGCAGTCTGCAGACTAACAGCAGGCAATTGGTGGGTGGACATCAGGTCCCAAAGAATGGGTAGGTGAAAAGTTGGTGATGGGCTGGCAAGAGGTGGGTTAACAGATAAATCTTAGATGATAGGCTGCTGTCAGTGAGCCATCTGCACTCAAAAGGTGGGTGGTATGCTGGCAGACAGTGGGTGATCAGGGCAGACGAATGGGAGATAAATAACAGGGACTCAGTAGGCAGTGACAGCTGCCTTGCAGAGAAACAGTATTTCTTCGGCTTGAATCCCAAGTCATGGAGTGACAAGGAATGCAGCCTCCATCGAGTTCGCCATCTTGGATCTCCCTCTTTTTTCCTGTTATATACGTCTTTCTTCTATACTCCTGTACACACATACTTTCTACTACAGCATCATCTACAAAAGTTCCTAAGTCCATCCTGTTCTAAAAATATTTCCTCAGGAGAGCACGACTCAATTATAGTCTTCAGTTTGGACCCAGCTAAGATACATCGACAAGCACAAAAGGAAAGAAGGTATAGAATCAATATATGGCTTTATTCATAGGTTGAAGTCTTAACATCTAGTACCTCAGAATGTGACTGTACTTAGAGATAATGTCTTTAATCCCAACATTTTTCATGCATCAATTTATTAAGGAATGGGTTGTCTAAATATATATTACAGTTTTGTTGTGTACTCTTAATAGTTTTACTTTTATTTTTTTAAATCTGTCTATATATTTTTTTCTCCCACCTACCTGTCTCCCTGGATTCTCTTTCTCCCTTCTCTCATGCTAACAGCCAACCTCTATTAATTCCTCTCTTGCTCTTACTATAAATTGTTACCTCTATCTTCTCTCTTTCTTTCTCATAAACAACACATCACACACTACTTCTGTTCCCTCTTTGTCCATTGTTTGAAATGGTAAACCCTTTGAATAAACTTACTGTTTATATTGTAGACAATAATGGAACATATCATTTCTGTTTATTGCTACAAAACTGTAGACACCTTAATAGGAGCTATTTGGTTTGAAGTTGTATATTGTTTGCATTGGGACTGTTAATATTGGTCTCTCCCTTAAAGGTGAGGTACTGGAAGTCTTTAGGGACACTATAAGACTACAGGATAGAAAATGTACTCCATCAGGTCCATACTGTTAGATGGGAAGACACACACACACACACACACACACACACACACACAAAGAAACAAAAGAAAAGAAAAATAAAATTAAACAAAAACAAAACAGGGGAACAAAGCACTTCAAACAAACCAAGATGATCCATCAATAGAATCCATAGAAAAATGTCAGAGAAGGAGTTTAGAAAATACATAGTTAGACTGATCTTCAAAATAAAGGATAGTATTAGAGAGAAAATACATAAAGTGAAAGATGGCTTCAATAAAGAGGCAGAGATTATAAAAAGGAATCAAGCAGAAATCCTCAAAATGAAGGAAACAATAAACCATAATAAAAATTCAATGGAAAGTATCACCAACAGACTAGACTACTTACATGACAGAACTTCAGATAATGAAGACAAAATATACATTGTCAAAAATACAATTGACCTCACAGAGTAGATGGTAAGAAACCATGAATAGAACTTCCAAGAAATATGGTATAACATGAAAAAAACAAATTTAAGATTTATAAGAATAGACAAAGGAATGGAAATACAAACCAAAGGAATGCACAATGTTTTCAATGACATAGTGTCAGGAAACTTCCCAAATCTAAAGAATGATATGGAAAATCAACTACAAGAGGTTTACAGGACCCCAAATGTACAACATTTACAGGAGACCACACCAAGGCACATTGTAATGAGAATAATGGACATACAGAATTTTAAACACTGTGAAAGAGAAAAAAAATCAAATTACATATAGGAGGAAACCAGTTGGGATTTCAGATGATTTCTCAAGCCAGACTCTCAATGCCAGGAGGTCCCAGAATAACATATTACCAAGCTCTGAAAGAAAATGGATGCCAATCAAGGATTTTGTATCCAGCAAAAATAAGCTTCAGATTTGAAGATGAAATAAAAACCTTCCATGATAAACACAAGTTAAAAGAATTCACTACTCAAAAGCCTGCACTACAGAACGTTCTCAGAAAAATATTCCATGAGGAGGAAATGAAAAAAAAAAAAAAAAGAAAACCAGCAAAGGGAAGAGCTACACTAAAGGAAAAGTCAATCAAAGGAGAAACTAAGTGAAGTTAAAAACCGGAAATAAACCAAAACGATTGCTAATACAAATCATATCTCAATATAACCTTGAATGTTAATAAACTGAAATCACCAATCAAAAGACATAGACTTGCAGATTGGATTAAAAAGAAAAAGACCCGACAATATGCTATCTTCAAGACACTCACCTCCTAGGAAAAGACATCCTCAGATGAAAGGTGAAAGGTTGGGAAAAATATATCACTCACATGGACCCTGTAAACAAGCAGGGGTTTCCATCCTCATCAGACAAAGTTAGTCAAAAGGGATACAGAAGGACATTTCATACTGCTTAAGGGAATCATATATCAACAAGATATAACAATCATAAATATATGTCCCCCCAAATGGAGCACCTACATACATCAAATAACCCTTCCCAAATTCAAGAATAAAATAGACCACAAAATAATAATGGTACTGGGTGAATTTAACACACCTCTCTCACCACTGAATAGATCTCCCAAACAAAAATGAAACAAAGAACTTATAGAACTAAATAATACAATCAGTGATTTAGACTTAACGAACATGTATAGAGTATTTCATCCATCATTGAGCGAATACACTTGCTTCTTAGCAGTGCACAGATCTTTCTCTAAAATAGGCCATATGTTATGGCACAAAGCAACTCTTAGCACATACAAAAAATTAGAAACACTACACTGCATTCTATGAGCTCATAATGGAATGAAACTAGAAATCAACGATAAAATAAAAAATAGAAGCTATCCCAACACCTGGAGACAAAATAACATGCTAATGAATGACAAACAGGTGGCAGAAGTAATCAGAGAGAAAATAAAAAAAAAATACTTAGAGGTAAAGGAGAACAGTGATACAACATATCAAAATCTCTGGGACATTATGAAGCCAGTGCTAAGAGGAAAGTTCATTGCATTGAGCTCATTCATGAAAAGAATAAAAAGTCAACAAATAAATGACCTAACATTACATCTCAAAGACATAGAAAAAGAAGAACAAATCAACACCAAAAGCAGTAGAAGACAGGAAATCATCAAAATCAAAGCTGAAATCAATGAAAATGAAACAGAAGAAACAATTCAAAAAACTGACAAAACACAAAGTTGATTCTTTGAAAAAATAAATAAAATTGATAAGCTCTTAGCCACACTAACAAAGAGAAAGAAAGAGAAAACTTAAATTACTGAGATTCATGATGAAAAAGGAAATATCAGGACAGACACTGATGAAATACAGAAAATATTTAGAAACTATTTTGGAAATTTATACTCAAATAAAATAAAAAATTTCAAAAACACTGACAAATTTCTAGAGACATAGAATCTACCCAAACTGATGCAGGAGGACATACACAATTTAAACAGATTAATTCCAAGCAATGAAATAGAAGACACCATCAAAAGCCTACCAACCAATAAAAGCCCAGGACCAGACAGATTCTCAGCTGAGTTCTACAAGAACTTCAAAGAAGAATTAACACCAATACTGATCAAATTATTCCATGAAATAGAAAAGCAGGGAACCCTTTCAAATGTATTCTGTAAGGCTAGTATCACCCTAGACAAATACACATCAAGTAAAGAAAACTTCAGACCAATATCCCTGAACATAAACACAAAAATTCTCAATAAAATTCTGGCAAATTACATACAAAAACATATTTAAAAGATAGGGCACCATGATCAAACGGGGTTCATCCCAGGGATGCAAGGTTGGTTCAACATACAGAAATCAAGAAACATAAATCATCACCTTCATATATTTAAGACAAGAATCATTATCTCAATAGATGCAGAGAAAGCATTTGACAAAATACAGCACCCCTTCATGTTCAAAGCACCAGAAAAACTAGAGATAGTAGGAACATACATTAACAGTGTTAAAGCTATCTATGCTAAGCCCAAGGCCAACATCATTCTAAATGGATAAAAATTGACAGCATTCCCTCTAAAAACTGGAACAAAACAGGGATGCCCTCTTTCACCACTTCTATTCAACATAGTCCTTTAAACTCTAGCAAGAGAGATGAGACAGACACAAGAAATTAAAGGGATATGAGTAGGAAAAGAAGAACCGAAACTATCACTACTTGCCAATGACATGATTCTATATTTAGAAAATCTGAAAAATCTCACCAGGAAACTTGTGGAAATCATAAATGAATTCAGCAAAGTAGCAGGATATAAAATCAATACCCATAAATCAAATGCATTTCTATACATAAGTGATGAATCCACTGCAAGAAAACTACCCTATTCACAATACCCTCAAAAAAATTAAATACTTGGGAATCAATATAATGAAACAGGTGAAAGACCTCTACAATGAAAAGTACAGAATACTATGGAAAGAAGTTGAAGAATATCTTAGAAGATGGAAAGATCTCTCATGCTCCCATGCTGGTGGGTCTGCAAATTGGTGCAGCCACTCTGGAAAGCAGTATGGAGATTCCTCAGAAAACATGGAATGGAAGGAGAACAGTGATACATAGAATGGAACCACCACTGAACCTAGTTATCACATATCTCGGTTTATACCCAGAGGACTTAAAATCAGCATACTACAGTGACACAGCCACATCAATGTTCATAGTAGCTCAATTCACAATAACTAAACTATGGAACCAACCTAGGTGTTCCTCAATAGATGAATGAATAACGAAACTGTGGTATATATACGTAATGGAATATAAGTTAGCCTTAATGAAGAATGTAATTACGGCATTTGTAGATAAGGGGATGGAGCTGGAGAATATCAGGCTAAGTGAAAGAAGCCAATCTCAAAAAGCCAAAGGTTGAATATTTTCTCTGAAAGTGAATGCTGATCCATAGTGGGGGGTGAGGGTAGGGAAGAATGAAGAAACTTTTGATTGTGCAGAGTGCAATGAGGGGAGGGGTGGGGAGGTGGGGATGGGAAGGACAGTAGAATGAGAGAGACATTATTACCCTATACACATGTATGGTTACACTACTGGTGTGACTCAGCACCACGTCCAGCCAGAGGAATGAGAAGTTATGCTCCCTTTGTGTACAATGTGTCAGAATGCATTCTGCTGTTATGTATAACCATTTAGAATGAATTAAAAAAATTAATTTAAAAAATGGAAAAAGAGGGAAAAGATAAAAATTTGTTCTTACCCTCTCTTTATTACTGATCAAGTGTTTTTGAGCCCATACAAGAGAAAAATTCAGGTAACATTGTGTAAGTCTTAGACAAATTCATCTTTTGAATCTATGAAGAGAAAAATGCCTCACATTCTTGTAAAAATAGTATTTATTCTTCTTATTGTCCCCTGAAACTCTAATTAGACCTCTCTGACACAGTTGACTAGACAGCCTTGGAAGAGTTGAGGCATAGTATTGCCACCAACAGCAGATAGCTGTGCAATGTTTTGATAGAGGGAGGCAATTGAAACGGAGGTGGTATTGAGGCTGTGGATGGGGAGAACGATGCGAAAGAAAATGGAAACCACCTGAAATTTGGGAGGCATTTAAGGGATAGGATTCCATTCAAAAGTTGGAATCTACTAAGAAGCATGGAGTGTTGGGAATTAAATGACTTGTATAAATGAAACATTATTTATATCTACTAATTGGTAAAGCTGTGACTGTTTGGGTCACATTTGTCAATAATCTCTGCGTAAGCCATTTTTACTCTCCTCCAGCCCCACAGTGACTATTCAGTGGAGGATCTGTCACTTCTAAATTCTAAGGAGCTACCAACAATTAGACAATGATTTTGAATAATTATTCAAATATTTATCAACTTATATAATGTTTTTTTGTTTCTTTCAGTAATTCATTACACAACAATAAATTGAAATTCTGTTACATGGTAAACTTTGTGCTTCCTAATTTTCAAAACGTACATATACTTTTGAAGGTAATTGTGTTTCCTCTAAAAGAAAAACAGATATTTATGTATGGATAATTTCTACAAACAGTTTTTAATTAGTATCAAAGGAAAAAGTCTAAGTTCTTTCATTTCTAGTCACTGAAAATACAGGCAGTGAGAGATATAAACCACAGCATTTGTCCTGACTCCTTAAACCTTGACTTGTAGTTAAGTATCTTGAATGTCTTCAAATGAATTTTCACATGAAGTATGTCTTCTTCTGTGTTCTCTAGCAGGTAGAGTTTCATGTGTACCTGATACTAACAGAAAGTAAATGAAAGTAATTAAGTTTGATATAGTTAAGTGTTAATGTGAAGTTTTCCATGCTAGCTATGCATTATTGAGTAGTATAATTTTAAAAATATGATGGGGAAGATTTTCTATTAAAGACAATGAGTCTCTGCTATTGAGGATGTCAATGAAAGCCTGTTTTCTAAATAGTAAAGAAAAAATGGGGAATCTATTTCTTTGTCACCTTCTTTTTCCTAGTAATCCAAATATACAGTCCATATGAAAATATTCAGATCCTTCTTAAGAAATGAGATTTTTAAAAAAGTCAGTGATTTCAGAAGTCAAAATTTGATGGGATTGGGAGTGGTAAGAACTTTTCAAGAAGACTGAATATCAGACCATAGAATCAGAACATCATAAAACTTGACAACTAATTTGTTTTAATGAGTTACAAATTCCAGATGTAAATAAGTGGGCTAAATAATAATGTTTGTTCTGAGAAAAATTCAGCACATTGGACAGGGAGGCCAATAGTATCTGAAACTTCTTATGGAATAGGAATTAGCAGTGTTAGAAATAGTAGAATAGATTTAAAAGTTATAATCAGTGAAGAAAATTATTTCACATACAAGGGCTTTCAGAAAAGAATTTCAGTTTCACTGGGAGCAATAGTTTTGACTAGCATGCCACTTTCATTAGGACATGATGGAGTCCTCCAGACACTATATTTCTTTTCCAATTATTTTTTAGTTTGTTGCCTACCCTCCTCAATAATGATTGTGCTAAGCCTACTTATGTTTTTTAGTCTGTAGTAGTTTTATGTTCTTCAATTCTGGATATTTTTCTATTATTCTTTCATAAATTATTCCTCATTTTTTCTTTCTCCCAATTCCTATTAGTTGAATGACGATCATCCAGTTTTCGCGTCTTTTTTATTCCAATATTTCTCCTCTTTGATTTTAATCCTACTCACTGGGTGATCCTCTCAACCTTATCTCCTAAATATTTTACTATTTTTCCTCAAAATTTCAGCTGTTTTGACTTTTTTATTGTTTTACTTTTCTTAATTTCAAGGTTATAACATCTTCTGAACTATCTCAAAGTATTAAATAATAACTTGTTTAAATATTTCTTTTCCTTGGATGGTCTCTGTTTTCTCTGGGTTGGTTTCATAAATTGGTTTGCTCTGTTCTGTCCTTTCTCTTCCACATTGGTGGCTTTCCTTGAATTCACTTTGCTGATTTTGTCTTCTACAAAGTGAGAAATTAACATGCTGAGTGAAGTTCTGTGAGCACGTCTGTGGTGTGCCAACTAGGGAGCTTCCTCGAAAGCAACTAGAATTTTGAAAGCTGGTATTTTCCTTTTAGATGCTACAATTATCAAAGTCTGTGAATCAGTTTTATGATTCTTGTAACCTTCTGGGAGGTTGTGAGCTGTACTAACAGTCAGAGGACAGGCTTGAGAAGAGAATTGGCTCCTATTGGTTTCTCAGCAGATTTACATTCAATCACTTATCCTCAAACCAGTACTTCATGCCTGCCCTCTTTTGTGTTTGGAGCTTCAATGTTTGACTCACTATCTCTGAAACAAATTTCTCCTGACTGCCTGAGTTGAGAAGAGGGGCAGCCACATACTGCTGTAGGTTGGGGTGGGCACCTGAGGCCCAATAACTCCACAACCAGATAATCAAACCTCTGGTTTCAACCATCTGCCTAACCTCTATCTTGTACAGTTGTCTAGACTCCTAATTGTTGAGCCTTTCTTGAAATCCTACAAATTTCTATAAAATTCTATAAAAACTGGTTTACTTTTTATCAGTTATCTCAACCTCTTCTACCAAATGCAGGTATTTGAATTTGACCTTTTTTCTCTCTGCTAATATTTTCATAATTCCTCTGTTTTCTTCCTTCATATGTCATAATTTAGGATTGTATATGACTTTTGGTTTGATTAAACATGGGGTTCATATTATTATTTCTTTAACTTGTTTTGTTGTGATTTTCAGCAGAAGAAGGGGACGGGAAGGTCTGTGTTCCACCTTCTTGAATCCGAAAATTTATTTCAATAGTTTATAACTCTGAAAATGAAATAATGTAAATATTTTTGGGAAAAATCATACTTTTCTCAGTTCCTTGACTTTATTATTAAAACGATAATATAATGAACCCTAATAACAACTTCCATATTTCACTCACCATATCCCATATCAGAAATGTGATTTGTTCTTCACAAATTTCTATTCTCCTCAAACTTTGGACTTGCCATCTCTCATCCCTAGTGAACAAAGTCACCATGGACTTTCCTGCCATCAAGTCTTCACTTCTTCCAATTCCTGTCACCAGACCTTTTCTCCTCCCCTAGGATCACGGTGAAGGAGAGGTCCTTTCTTTTTGTGGTACTGATGCCTCTGCCTGGGCCCTGAATTTCATCCTTTTCTCTGTCCTCAGAGTCTCTGTTTTTATTATTTGCTCTTTTTCCTCCTCTCATTCTTTACTATCCTTTTCTTACTGACATTTTAAATTCAAGTCTTATAAGCCTCTCTCTTGAAGAAAAATAACCTTTCTGAGGTTTTCATTTTCCTCCAATTATCTCCTTGATTATCTCCTTGCCTTCACAGACACACTTCTTGAGTTTTCTACAGTCACTCTTTGTACTTTCTCTCCTTTCAATCCTCAGCCTCTTGCAGTCTGCTTTCACACTTATCACTCTGTAGAAACTATTTTCATTGAAATGGGAAATTCCCCAAAATGAAAGTAATAAAAGTCATAAAAATGACTTATTTATAGCCAAATACAATGGATATTCTTTAGTCCTTGTAGTAGTTCTCTATTCTTTTTAACACTTTTTAACACTATTGATCAATCCTTTATTCCAGAAGCACCCTCTTCCTTTGGTTTTCATAACACAGTATCAGTCAGAATGGGTTAGCACATGCTACAATAAATAAAAAACAAAAACAAAAACCCACCCCTCTGTTCATAGCAGATTGATGTGGGGCTTCAATGACTTGTCTTCATTCCTACATAAAGGCTGATAAAACAGCTATTGTTTGGAACATAGTTAAATGTTAAGGCAAAAGAAAAGAAAGCATGGTAATTCAGACACTAGATACGAGAATCTCATAATAAACACATGACATTTCTGTCTATATTCCACAGACCAAGGCAATCTATCTCCTAGGAGCAGTGAAATACATATTTACCAGTTGCTTAGGAGAACTGGAAGTAATTTTGGAAAAACTTTAAAGACAACCATAATCACCTTTTACCACAAACCACCTACAACATTCAACGCAAATCAAGGAATATTAAGCTAAGGACAAATGTTTGGAAATTTCATTTCAACCATTAGTAACCAAATTAATTAATTCTTACTGGATCAATGAGTACATATATCATGAATAAACATGGTTGAAGAGACTACATAGATTTCACTGAAATCTAAATCTATAAATCCATTCTATATTATTCTGTGTCTTAGTTGTGTTTCTATAACAAAATACTTGACACTGTGGAATTTATAAATAATAGGAATTTATTTTTCACAGTTCTGTAGGGTGGGGAGTTCAGGATCAAAGGCCTATCAAGATCAATGTCTGGTGAAGTTCCAGTTCTCAGGTAAGTTGTTCTCTCTTGGCATAAGTAAGGGAAGGCAAAAAAGAGGATAAATACTGGGTACACACATGGCAGAAGAAGGGAAGGGAATGAACCCACTCCTTCAAGCCCTGATTTCATCCATGAAGGCTTTGCCTTCATGAATTAATAATATTTTAAAGGCCACACATCTTAATACTAACACAATGGTCATTAAGTTTTAACATGTGAATTTTGGAGGCACAGTTTGATCATGGCAGTCCATTTGGGCAGCTATAGCAAAAATACCATAAACTTAAGGGCTTATGAGCCATACACATGTATTTCTCACAGGTATGTATGCTGGGAAGCATATTTCAAGGTACCAGCAGATTTGGTGTCTGGGGAAAGCCCATTCTTTATAGACAGCAACTTCTTTCTGTGTTCTCATTTGGCAAAAGTAGCAAACAAGCTCTCTTGGGCATTTTTTGTAAGGGCATGAATCCCATTCATGAATTGGTTTTGACTTCAAGACCTAATAATCAGTAAGAGCCAAGAGCTGGTATAGTCAGACCCGTCATGACCCTTCTCATTTAAAAAGAGTATTGGCTCTTGTGTGTTTATTGAGTAGATAAGTTTTCTGGGTAATTGAGTGATGTACATCCAACATCCTCCTCCTGCAGTTCATCCTTTTCTTATCCATGTGGGACGTGGCAGAGACGACCCCCACATTTGAAACCTGAACTGGGGCTATTAAGAGGATTTTAGAAGAAAGGAAAAAGGAGATACTTAGTTGATTTACAAGAATGGGATGCTAAAAGACCATTGATTGGAACATCATCTACTAAGAGTTTCACTGCTGCTGAGTGACACACGGAGCAACAGAATGCAACAGATTTTACAATAAGATCTTAAATCTCCAACCACAATATTTATATGCTAGCTCTATTGAACTCTCAGATTGGCATACTCTCAGAACCAAGAGCCAGGACCTCTGAAAATTTCTCAGAACCAAGAGCTGGGACCTCGGAGCAGTTCTCAGAACCAAGGTCTGGAGCCTCAACATAACTGGATTTTAAAATATTAAAAAAGGGGAGATGTGGGAAATCATCCTTCATCAGAATCAGGCTAGGTTGAGCCATGGGACACAGATGCCTAGTTTCTAGGAACTGCCAAAAAACATGTAGTGCTGCATGGGAGTGGTTCCTGTCCCCTTCTAGAATATTCCCCCTTAAGAGAATGGCTCCCATAACTCCACTCTATCCTGTTCATTACAGAAGAAGCTCCTTCCAGTCCTTGTCCCCTTTGCCAGTGTATTATAAATAAAGGAGAGTTGGGCGATTTGTTTTAAGAGCCAAGAGCTGGTATGGTCAGACTTGTCACAACCCCTCACATTTATTGAGTGTTTATCGAGTAGATAGGTTTTTTGGCTAATTGAGTGATGTACAGCCAATATCCAACTCTGGCAGTTTACACTTTTTTCCTCCATGCGGGTTGTGTCAGAGAGGACCCCCACAGAAAAGCAAGCATCTTGCTTATGTTTCATGCTTATCTCATTCTAATAGGGCTCTAACCTTTGAGCTGTTTTACAAGTTTATAAGCTGAAGGTAAAAGATAACATATACCTAATAACTGTCCATAGATCTAAATTGTGTCTGGTAGATAGAAAACAGATCAATCTGCATTTCTGCCCTGGTAGAAAAGGCCAGACTTATATCTCTCTGTGAATTCATTTCAGCAATTCCAATCCAACTCTTATAAGTTTTGGAACTTTGGAAATCATTGAACTATTTATAACATCATACTTGTTCTTTTATTAATTGATGATTTAAGTAATATGTGTTTATCATCTTTCAAGTTTAACATTATTTGTAAGAATATCATAATTTTATCTTTTTTTAAAATTAATTTTAACTGCCTAAATCATACAGAATGTTGATTAATAAACCACAACATATAGGATTTAATGCTTGCTTCCTCTGAATTATTTACACCATTCAAAAAGTGGAAGTACAAATCAAAACTACCCTAAGATTCCATCTCACCCCAATTAGAATGGCGATTATCAAGAACACAAGCAACAATAGGTGTTGGCAAGGATGTGGGGAAAAAGGTACACTCATACATTGCTGGTGGGGTTGCAAATCAGTGCAGCCACTCTGGAAAGCAATATGGAGATTCCTCAGAAAGCTTGGAATGGAACCACCATTTGACCCAGCTATCCCACTCCTTGGCCTATACCCCAAGGACTTAAAATCAGCATACTACAGAGATACAGCCACATCAATGTTCATTGCTGCTCAATTCACCATAGCCAGATTGTGGAACCAACCTAGATGCCCTTCAGTTGATGAATAGATAAAGAAACTGTGGCATATATATACAATGGAATATTACTCTGCCATAAAGAATGATAAAATTATGGCATTTGCAGGCAAATGAATGAAATTGGAGAATATCATGCTAAGTGAGATAAGCCAATCTCAAAAAACTAAAGGACGAATGATCTCGCTGATAAGCGGATGAGGACATATAATGGGGGGGTGGGAGGGGTTAGCGTTAGGGTTAGGTTTAGGGTTAGGGTTAGGGTTAAGGAGGGTGGTAAGAATGGAGGAAGGAAGGACTGTATAGAGGGAAAAGAGGGGTGAGAGGGGTGGGGGGGGAGGGAAAAACTAACAGACTGAATCAAACAACATTACCCTATGTGAATTTATGATTACACAAATGTTATGCCTTGACTCCATGTACAAATAGAGAAACAACATGTATCCCATTTGTTTACAATTAAAAAAGTGGATGTAGTATATTGCTGCATGAAGAAAAAAGACCTAATAATCTCCCCAAAACTTCAACTCCTAGAATCATCATATCAAGGGTTAAGATTTCAACATGAAATTTGGGGGGACATAACACTTTCATCTGTTCTATCCATGCTAAGTATTTACTCTATTTTTCCTAAGTACTTATTATGTACTTGGGGCAGAACTAAAAGATGAAGTTTAAACAAAACAAAACCACTGTCAGGAAATACCATATAAACCTAGCAATTCTAGATTTATTTGCCTTCCATTTGTCAATGAATTCCCTTACACTTTAGAAAACTGAAACTAAACATATAATTATTGTTTCCTCTAAGATAAAAAGGTGAATGTTTGCGTACTGAAATAACTATTAAGAGAAGGAAGTAGAGTTCTTTCAGGTCAACTATTCCATATGTTATGCCAAATAATTAAATTCATTAAGGTCTTAGAGATAGCTTTAAAATATCTCTCCCAAACATCACCTAGATCAAAATTTGGCTTTGAATTAGCAATTTTATATTCTCAAAGAAAGTAGTTGGCAATTTCCAGAGGGATTAGAAATTGCATTCGGAAAGAACACTCTGGTGATGTCATTAACATTTATTACTCTTTAAAAAAAATGTCACCAGGTAAACATTTACAAGAGAGGAGTTTCAGAATGACCAGATTTCCATCCAACTAATGGGTATTTAGAGTGCCCACCTGAAGTTCTAGACTGATTTAAAGTAATATGTAAAGTCTGGAACTGTAACCATAATTGTGAAATATCACTCCACTTTTATATATTTGCCCTTTTTTTGCTTACAGGAAAAAGGCACATAGACAAATGAGATAATATCTGGAAACATGAAGCTCTAGGCACCCAGACAGAGAGCACTCCAATTGCAAGAATTCTTCAAAGTGTCTGTTTAAAAAAAAAAAAAATCACAAGATTTTTTAAGTGCTTGAGAACATGCTAAGATGGAAAGAAAGTTAGATTGAAGACTGACTGAGAGAAGACAGTAACATAGAAGTACAGTTATAAAATATTTTTAAGGTGGAAAAATCATGCTAGCACTTCCCAAATCAGGCCAAATTCATGTTAGCTGATGCAGTTGTTTCCTACTGAGTCAGTGTACTATAGAAGGCAAGACATCCAACACTGCTGTAATAGGTCAAAGAAAAGAATGTGTGACTGAGGGAGCCCATGAAACTCACTATAGCATGCCAGCGCTGCTCCAAGGATCCCTGTACATGGAGACTGTGGAAGGTGACTGTTTTTTTTTTTTTAATCCAAAGTGTAGAAAAATAATATGTATGACTCAATTTACATAGATGTCAATTCATTTGAACAGGTCTGTATTTGATTAGTTTTTGAAGGCTCCTGATTAGTTTATTTGGATCTTTAGAATTACAGATGTCTTTTAGGATTACAGTTATGGGGCATTTTAATGAGTGAAATCTTGATGTTTATGGAATAAAGAGGGTAAATGGAGTTGAGGACTCATATACGTCAAGGGAGAATCCAGTTGTCATCAATTGCAATACTAAACAAAAGGTCATTCATCAGCATGCCCCCTGCTCTCCTTTTTCTGAGATTCTCATGAAGGCTAACATAGTGTCGAAGGCACAAGGGACAAAGGCAAAAAGTTTAGGTTACTAGACAAGATAAGGAGAACTCTGGCTATGGCCCCTTGCAAAGCCACAGTCTCACACCTAACCTTTATCAGGAATACCCTTGGCTCTGCTTTTATACAGTCCTTTAGTAGACCATCATAGGTCACTCAAGGGAGCCAGAGGAACGTGGTCAAAGTCCCCACCTAGACCTACTTCTTTGATTATTCAATTTGGGGAGGGAAAGCAAAGACATGACCTCCTGTTGAGACTTGGCCTATGATAAGTAGAAGAAAATATCCATATTTGGAAAGGGAGAGTTGTTGCAAAGTACAAGTTAAATATGACACTCTTTCCTCTTTGGGTTTGCACGTGTGTGTATGCATGCTTGATTAAGCTTAAGACATCCTGGTTTCATTTGGCTTACCTTGCCATATATAAACACCATTTTTCTTCACAGTATGGTTGCACTCGGGCCAAATGCCAATGATCTTACCATGGAAATTTTCAATGTTAAACTTTGTGTGTATGAAATATTTTAGGGATTTTTGAAAAAAATTGTTATATTTCAAGGGAAAAATCAACACAAAACAGAACACTAGAAAATCTATTAGTAACTCAAACTGAAACACATGCAATGTAGATGATATTGAATTTCAGCAAATATAGCCTGTATCACATTGTTGGCACTCAATTTCTCTTTGTATGTGCAAGATGGCATTTTGGTAGAGTAGATATTTCAAATGTAACTAGCCCTGCATTTTTTTTTATAAATTAAACTTTGAAATGAAGTAACATAAAATGTATTTCCAATGGTTCAAATGAAAAAATACTTGGTTGAAATATTATTTGAATTCTTTTAATTCAATAAGCACATAATACATCCTTTAAGAAGATGTATAGTACAGTGGTGAAGACAGATTACTACTACTAACTACTAATGTGGCTTAGGCAAATTTTCTTACCTTCTATCTCTAAAATCCCTCCTCCTCTACAAAGAGGGATAATGTAACTATATGGAGTTGTTGTGAGGATAAATGTTAATATATATTATGAGTGCTGTCAAGTCCTGGCACACGGTTAGGGTTCCATGAGTGTTGGTGGTTGTTGCTATTGGCTTGTTGGAAGTTCTGTTCCAGGTGCTAAAGAGTAAAAGCAAGCAAAGGTTAATTGGCAGTACTTTTACCTTTCAGAAACCTGAGAGTTAGGCAGTGAATTATAATTTAACTCAGACTGCTGTAAGAACACTTACAGAGACACAAAGTGCAGTTCGTAGTACACAGGAAGGACAGGTTAATGCCAAGGGCTTTGTTTGAATTGGGTTTTAAATGGTGGGTAAGCTTTAACAGGTAAAAGGGGAACTGAGAACAATAAAATATTCTAGGTAGAAGAAGCAAAGAGGTAGGAGTTACAAGAGACAGACCTCTTCCAATCTGACGAGAGAATACCAAGTAATATTAATGTAACTACCACTCTTTCCTGTATCCAACAGAAGTAGCTAATGAAGCTCAATATTCTTTCCTGTTGGACTTAATTGGTCTTAGACTCCTTAAAATAGGGTTTGGGTAACAACTAGTTCTTTACCAATTTGGCTTGTGTAATTAAACCTTTGGTAACTGAGGTATAGTATAGCCTAGAGGTAGTGGTAAGAGTAATAATAGATACAGCTGCAAAGTTAAAAATAATAGTTATTATATACTGGGTGATCATTTTGTATCTTCATATAGTTTTTCTTAGTTAATTATCACAACATATATATAAGATAGACATTTTTTCACATTTTATATATAAATAAACAGAGCCTGAGAAAGGCTAAGAACTATTTCCAAAGTCACTTAGTGAGAAAATGTTGGCATAGGAGTTTAAACCTAACACTTTAAAAACTTAAATTTTGTATTCTTGATCATTGTACATGCTGGACTTCATTTTAAACCAGAGATAAGTCAAAGTTAATTACAAACGAGCCCTTGATTTCATGTTAAGAATGTAAAAGAATTATTCTGCATTCTTAGGGAAATTACTGAAGACTTGAACAGAAGCAGAGTTTGATTGGAATTTTACTTTAGGAGCAAAACTCACAGCAGGATGAAAGATATTTTGGAAGGAAGGAGATTGGAAATGAAATGATCAATTTCTTGGGAAAGTAATAGGCATCTGAGGTGGGAAAGAAGATAATGGCATCAAATTATAGCATCAAAGTGAAATTCATAGGACCTAACTGCATGGAAGATATGACATTTCTGAAGTTTCGAGTTTGGCAACTTGATACAGGCAGGAAGAAAGTGAGTTAAGAATTCTGGTGGGATAGATAGATGAGGATTAGATATCAAATTACCTAAAGAAAACAAAAAGAATACCTTTAAATATATAAGGTTTAACCTTTTTTTTTCCCCCCCAAGTAAAGAAACAATGAATAAAGCACTAATAGAACGCTAAACCGATCTAGGATATTTGAAGAATGGGCATCTTTCTTCATAATACTAAAATGTATATGTATATATGTGGATGAGAGGAGGGAAAACAGAAAGAGGGGAGGAGAAAGAAAGAAGACTTAAGTTCAAAGAACTGTTTGATATTATCAGAAAAATATTTCAAGTTTCTCATTAAAGCACTTCTTTATAAGCAACAAGGTAGATTTATTATGCCATTTTCATTCTTCCATGGTAGAGAATGCTTGCCCAGTCAGAAATAAAATCAGAGCCAAGGCTCTCAGCAGTCTGACCTACTTAGCTAATATTTTTTTTTTTAAAAATTGAGTTTGTAGTTTAATTCTGCTGAGAAGGTGTCAGAATGATAGCTCCTGAGGTTGATAGATTTTAGAGTGCTCAATGTTATTAGAAAGCATGTAGATTAGCAAATTTTAATTTCTCTTTACCTCTAAGCATATTAAAACCCCCAAATATAACAAGGTGTTTTATGTTTTTATTCTATCTTTAATCACTAATTAAGGTTTATATTATAGTAATCCTCAATAATCATTCTTTCTCAAAACTATTTCTGTGAAGCTGGCAGGTGATACTTGGATATTCTCATAGGACTTTACATAGTTAAGTAACTAACATAGTAGATGACAAGACATAAGAAAAAGAGTGATCAGACATTAAACCAAAAGTGGCCTACAGACTTGAAAATAACAGTAAGAAATAATCAATTTTTAAAATAAAAATCTTCTTATTATTTTTATATATTCTTATGTTAATTATTCTCAAATTATTCTTATAAGAAGATTGAGCTGTTATCATTAGTAAATCTAATCTTTATATTACAAATACTAGACTTCCTAATAATTAAAGATAACTTTTTGCTTCAAAATAATTATAATCTTTCATAATTCAGGAAGAATAAAAAGTGATCTGTCTTTCTTACAGGTTACTATTCAACATCCATTGAACTGTAAAGTAAATTCTGAAGTATATAAATATTCCTCATGTTTATGACTTGGGGCTACAATAAGGAACATGTTTACTTGCAAGGAATTTAGAAAATAACAAAGTCATAGGATATATCTAATAATTGTGTATGCGTTCATATGAACTGTAAAAAAAGGAAGTTGGAGATAGCAAAGGCAAATTGTAAATTTAGAGATGATGCAAATATTCATTAGAGAGAAAAGGATCCCCTGAAAATAGTGGGTTTTGATTTTCATTCTGAAAAAATAAATGAAGAAAATGGAAAGTCATTCACCTCCTAGAGGACATAGGTTTGGAAATTAATCAGTGCTCTTAGTGCGAGTGAAGTTTTCTTTTCTTTTCTTTTTTTTTTTGGTGTTTGTGTGTGTAGCATCAACAGAATTTTAACTGAAATATCCTTAATGTAAAATGTTTAAATAAATTAATGACTAAAGATTGAGTAAAATGTGGTTGGCAATAATTTTATGAACATCTGCCTTCAGAGAAATATGATTACTGCTTCAAAATTGCAGGGAAAAAGTGACAATCAGGGTCTTGGCTATAATTTTCATATTTGGGTTGGGAGGCAGCTTCCTCAGAAATCAGCTTGGTAGTTCCCTCTCCCTTCATGTCCTTGGCATGCAAAGCAGTTGCTTGAGTCCAGAGTCCAGCTGTGAAGAATTTAAGGGAGCCCTCTCCCAGGGGTGCCAGAGGAAGGAATGTTCTCCATGCAGATTTCTCCCAGAATCTCAATATAGCAAAGCTCACAATGTGACCATCTTTTTATTTAGACTTTCCAACAAATGTGAAAAATATTTGGCATGCTCTTTCTACCTTTGCTTCTATTCATTTAGTCTTTGCCTCTGAAAAGTAGTGCCAGAGGAAAGTTTACTGCATTTATTTCCTTTCTAGTGTAACATCTTGCTTTGAAAACTCTGTGTGTGTAGGAAGAGATAGAAAGAAAGGCTTTACTTTCTTTTCATTAATATACAGTCTTTGGAGGGATTTCCGGATAAATGAGGACAGTGATGTTCTTATAAGATCTAGAAAATTTATATTCCATTTTGATTGTGGAGGTATCCTTGCACTTCCAATGACATCTTGATAGCAAATCCCTTTGGTGGAGCTTTAGTAAGTTATTAAACAAACATATAAAAACTTGAATTTGAGTTCTTTAACAAAAATTGGAAAGAGAAATCCGAAAGTAAATGCATTGTTTTCATTATTGTTTTGGGTGCAGGTGGAATGTAGTAATAGCCATCAGAGACTATTGTTTGTTTTAAATTTTGGCACTCAAGAGAGTAAAGTTTAATTATGGATAACAAGATAGAGCATCAGGTTCGAGGTTAAATAATTTCTTGGAAATGAAGTACCTAGATAACTTGAGGTAGGATAGGGAAGGATGCTATTATGGGCTGGCTTTTCCCTAGGGTGTTTGACATAAGTATATCACAAAGAGTCATTAAAATGGTGACAAATTTAAACTTGGTAAGAAAAAAATAAGTTTTCCAAAGATCTCTTAAAATTGTCCCATGATGACAAGGAGCTCTTTGTAAGAGAAATGGTGTAATCTCCCTAATTATACAACCTATTTTTTAGAGAACTAATGTATTTTAGTGAGGGGAAACTCAGAGCTTAAGAATGTGACAATCATGATAAGGTATTGAAAAGTCAGTCTCCCTGAGGCAGTTAGCATGGACTCTATAATGAACTAAATACTGGGAAATTTAATTTGAATTTTCCAAACTGTGTGCCCAGATATGAAACTTATTCTCAGTAAGCTATAAAGCAACCATATTTCTTGACAAGAACTAGTAGACTGCTTGCAAAGGAACTTTTTTTTTCTTTTTTAAAATCTAAAGAGAATAAGTATAGAGTTAACTATCATGCCACAACTTATAATTAGACTGAACTGATAGTGGAGATTGGGAAATGATGAATCTAAAAGTTCTATTGAGCCACAGCTCACATTTTTTCCATTTAAAGCTAAGATTACTGTATTTTTCTTTGCATTTTTTAACTTAGAAAAAACTAGAAAAGCTTTGATAATATCTCTCAAAGAGTATGCCTGATGTTTAAAGATTGATATTTTATTTCAAATCATGAAAATATTTCCAAGCTGTACTTATTTTGAAAAATACCTAAAACAGTAAAATTCCAAGACAGCAAAATAACTACTCATTTTCTGGACACCAAGGCTGTGATCCCTTGTTACTGAAAAAAGCATGTGACAGAATAAGGAAAGAGAACTGAACTTAGCTCAGAGGACTGTATTGGAGTAGTATTTGGTATCTTCAGAGAATCTAGGGAAATGGAAGATAGGTTCAGAACAGAAGACCCAGAAAGGGTTGTATGAGACATACCACAAAAAATTCCAGAATTTACAAAGACTGTGTGGAGAGAAAAGCTAATTTTGGAAGGAGCAGGAGAGCATACTAAAGCAAGCATTGTCTACTTCAGAGCTTTGCCTAGGTCTGGGGTTCATGGTGTGCTCATGTTAAACGTGCTTTCATTTTTGTTCCATGAAGAGATCCAAAAGAAAAGTTCTCTGCCCTTCCTCAGGGTCTGACCCCTGTGGCCAGCCTTATGCCCTGCCTGGGCTCTGACCACTGTCAGACATGGTGATAAACCCTTAAGACAAGATTTCATTTAATTCTCATACTAAACTAGAAGGCAGCTAATATTATCTACTACACCACAGTTTTTAAAAAGAAGATAGCGAAACTGAGAGCTTAAAGGACTTCAAGGTGAAAGAAAAAATAACTGTAAAACTGGCATTTAACTCTCCAAGTGTTGGCTTTCAAATCTACATTTTATCCCAGGGTATTAAAGTACAGAAACTAGCATCAAAAGTATCTTCAACCGGAGGCTGTTTGGTCCCATGTATTTAGTCCAGAGTAGCTGCAGCAGGAATTGAAGAAAAATTCCTGAGACTTTAGCACTTCCTGCAGCCAGTTTCAGGTCCAGTCCTTCTCTTCTACAGATTCTAAGATGCAAATATCCTACTTCTGTTCAAAAAGGAGAATATAAGTCTGAAAGAGGTAAGGGAATGAATCTGCCCTATGAATTCCTGTGCTTCTCAGCCCCCCTTAGTTTCTAATTCCCAGCATCAAAGAGCATGTAGGGAAGGACAGAATTTGAAAGGACAAGGACTGTTCTTCAGCTCAGCTCTGTTCTATTCTGGGAGCCCATTTCCCTTTGAAATCCATTGTCCTTTCTCCAGCTGACACAAACCATTAAAATCAGACTCCTTCTTAGAGTTGGCAGGGAAGAAGACAAGACTTCATTTTCAGGTGAAGTAATTGTTACATCCTGTAAGGATGTCTCCAATGCAGTACTGATGGTGACACTCGCTGCTTATTAAGTAAGGTTTTTATCAATAGCTCCTGAAATCCTCTGGGCAGAGATAGTTTATAACTGACACTAATTGGAATGCAGCTACTTCTAAAACATGTCTCAACACAGAAGAAGAAAATTTTCATTCCAGATAGATAAGGTGGTTAATTCCCTTAGCCCCTTATTCCCCTCGCACCTTGTCTGTGAACACAGTGACTGACCTTTCCCTGGGGCCTTGGCACATTCCCACAGCAGAGGAGGTGATGTGGAAGGATGAAAACATTACTCAGGCACACTGTACAAAAGTCTCCAGCAGTTGGCAATACTCAGTCTGACCTTTATGTTGGACTTTGCCATAGTTTTGATCACTTTACCATCACTTCAGGAGAAAAGGCGTCTTTAAAAGTGCCCTATTTAGCAAAAGCTTCAGAGCCAAAACTAAGTGTATGTTCTGGGTATTTCACATGTTGTCAAATTAACCAGTACAGTGAAATGACAGCATTGTGAAGAAAATAGGTTTCTGCAAAGCTCTGAATTAAGGTAGGATGATATTTTGTTGCAATTATTTATAATTCGCTGTTCATCTTTTCGCTGGCATGTTCATGTTTATGTAGCAATAAATAATATATAGGTAAATTTATTGAATTCAAAGCTTTACTTTTAATTTCCTACAGCTATGCCAGAGCCCTTATAAATTTGTGTCTTTTGTAAGAGTTTTGAGACTATCTACTGTATTCTTTCTGTTTCTGCATAGTTGGCTGATTATTTTACTATGAATGAGGTATGACTGCAAAAGAATTAATTCACATATAGTGTGTTAAAAGATTTTTCCATTTACTAATTGATGAAAGGCAGGTTAACTTTTTCTTTGTAATGATGCCTAATCCCATTATCATGATTATTTGTTTTTAACAACTTAATTTTATAGAGATGTTTAGTACCATCATTAATTTTATTTACTTTCTAATTTTCTTATTTTGGAAACACCAAGCCCATAGTAAAGTTGCAATAAGGACCCTTCAATTAGATTCATTAATTGCTAACATTCTGCTGTTTGAAAGTTAATAGCCGACATCAAGCCACTAATTACAAAATGCGTTAACATTTCTCTCCTAAAATAAGGACATTGTTCCACCTCAATATCATTATCATTAAGAAATTTAACATTGTTATAATGCTATTATTGAAACATAGTCCATATTCAAATTTCCAAAGTACTCCAATAAAATCCTTTATTCAAGCCCCTTTTTCAGGATCCAGTGAAGATACTGCATTGCATTTGTTTTCCAAGATCCTTTATTCTACTTTAATTTAAAGTGGCTTTCAGCTATTTTTCCTCTCTTGACTTTAAAATTTTTAACTAGACCAAAACATTGTTTTATACACTATCCCTAAAATGAGTACTTTTTCATAATAAGATTCAGGCAAAACATTTTTGGCAGGACTAGTACGTGATTCTGTATCATATTGGAACGTACTTGATATTGGTGTATCAATTAACCCCATTTGTGTACAATGAATCAAAATACAGTCTGTAAAAGTAAAAATAAATTAAAAAATTAACCTTTATCATTTGGTTAGAGTGTGTCTGTGGAATTTCTTCATTGTAAAGATTCTTGTTTCCTTGTGTGATTAATAAGTGATCTGTGGGATGATGCTCCAGTGATCCTAATCCCATGGTTTTGGTATTCACTAATTCATAGTGCTTTAATTTATCATTACTATTATGTTATCAACTGATGGCTTTCCAATTTTATTGTTTCTTCTACATTGAGTTTTTTTGTTTTTGTGTTTTAAGGAGAACTTCTTTCTCATTCTCCCTTTCCTCAACCCTTGAAATTATTATTTTGGGGTATCATTATGAACAAATGAATTCCTTTTTATTTAACATATTATAATATAGTTATTTATTTCATTCATTTTTGTTACAAAGCACAAATTATCCCAAATTTGACCAGTGGAAGCCATGCTAGGTAGGCTCTGCAATCCATTTCAATTGTTCCTGTTCTCTTAACTTTGTCACTAGTAATAAGCTTTGATTCAAAGCTTCCTTGGATATAAAACAATCTTTAGCCCAATTGTTTGTAGTAATATGTCCTTCAACCACCTTATCACATTTATTTTTGCCTATAAAAATCATATTAGCTCCAATATGAAAGAAGTTGGAAGCTGTTACACTTATCCTTATAAAAGCTACACATATTGAAAATCAATGACCATTTGTGGATCTAGGAGAAAGCTGAGGTCAAATTTTGGTCGAATTTTAAATTTCCCCAAACCAGGCAGATTCAGACTCAGTGCCAAGAGATGCAGCAGAAACCTCCCTGAGGCCATAACTTAGAGCAACACTTCTATGGTAATTGTGATGAACTGTGGGTGCTGAGTGTGGACTAGCATGAGAATGAGAAACTCTTGGAGAAAAAATGTTAGGGGACCTTCACACTTCAGTGGGGCTTACCTTCAGAAACACCACCATATTCTCATTGCAAAGGGCCGGAAAAGTCCCCTTCGCCCTCCGTGGCTTTGGTTCAAGCAGGGGAAGTGTAGCTCACTGAGAGCATTCACCATAATAAAGCTCCACTCTCCAGGGTAAAGACTTTACCAGGATCTTACCTCCCCAGGGAGAAAGGGCATCATCTACTCAGCCCTTGTCTTTTCTAGCTGTCTGATGTCATCTACATGGGGACTAAAACTCAGAAATACTTGGCCATAGACCAGGGACATCAGCCCATGAAAAGACCAAAGCTGAATGATTAGATGACAGAACACTTCCCCCTCCTCACATCAACAGGACTCCCATATAATGGAAGAGGTTTACAACTGAGGGAACTAAAAGGCACAGACTCTCAGGAATTCTTAGGGAAGCCACCAAACAACGGAAGAGACACAAACAAGGGCAATAGAAGCGTTTGAAACTCTGGCATACAGGGGTACACAGGTACCAAAGCCATTAAACACACCCCAAAACCTTGTCAGATTAGCATAAAACCTCACACTAAAGGCCTGTTAACCTAAGTTTCTATTACCTAATACATCATGTCTAACTTTCAACAGAATATTACAAGGCATGCTAAATGTTAGGAAAAAAAATAACAGCATGTAATGAAAGAGTCTTTGTGAAGACATTTTCTGCCTGTGGTTGCACAGAAAAGTTCTTGTGTGTGTGTATGATGAAATTCCATCTATAATATCTAATGGATAATTACAAAAATCAATACAGTGACTCATAGAACAAGAAGAGAAACTTAATTATCAATTCAGTACCAGAGTAAATAAGCACAATTAAAGGAGCATGATGAAAAAGACTTCTTAATAGAACAACAACAACAAAAAATGAGTATTTTCCTTAGTAACAGAGAAACTAAAGTGAAATATTTGCGTTGAAGGAACCTGCTGGTTTTATGGTCACATCTGCTAACCAGTCTGCATCCTTGGCTCACAGAGATCCCCATGACTGCTGAAAAAAGTGATGCTTTCAGAAACATTTCCCCTTCGTGTAGCCCAGCATATTTCAGCAGAGTGTGTTCCCAAAGCTCGTGGTTGCAAAACACTCAACCTCATGCCTACATTTCCTGAAAAGAAGATCGCCTCGGAGGTGATTCAGTAACACATGAAGCTTGCTCTCCAGACACAGACATGAAATACAAATCAGAATGAAACTGGCATGAAGAAGACAGAAACTTCATCACATTGAGTTGAGAAGGCAAAGCTATTATTAGTTACCAGAGATTGAGTGTTGCTTGGCATTCAGTGGTGCCAACAATGGGCTAGGTGCTGTAGAGAACATAGAATTAGAGAATGTTCTTGCCCAGGGGCCTCATAATCAAATCAGACAAACCAGACAGTAGCACAGTCCAGCAGACGGGAATGGGGAGAGCTGGGTTCACATGGGGAACCTAAGGTCACTTTTATCCCTGAGAAGACTCAATTTCCCTCCAATGAGCCTGCCCTCTTGTGTTATATAAGTTCAAGGAAAAATCTTGACATACTTTCTTATGAGTTCCATTTATCTGTTACCCAGGAAACCTGTCTTGCAAGGGAGTGTTGTTAGGTTCTCATTTGTCTTGTAACATGGTTCAGGAACATTTCTGTAAAACCACTGACCTGCTATGTTGGGGACTGAAGGAGGAATGCACTGGGCAGAGTCACTATGTAGAGATGTGACATTATGTAGAGGAGCACCCCATAGGAAGACCTGCAGGCCAGCTTTCTTCTGGGCCTGTGATACACATCATCCCTTTTGTGGTGTACCCATTCCCTCCTCCTCTTTGTCCTGTGTAGTGAAGGTTACAGAACAATCTAGGTGAGTGAATTGCACTTCTTGGCACCAGTTTGGTTTTGAGTTATCTGCAAATTAAAGAAGATTCCTTGGTATGACAATAACCCAGCAACTAGAAACCTTTGGACCTATGTGATTTTTTAAAAATTGGTTTTATAGACTTATTTTCAAAGGGCAGTACACTTAGAAAATTTAAATACAAGTCCAGAAGAACTGCTCTGTCAAAGTCATTGATGACGCCAGAGTGGGTTCTCACGTCCACACACTCACCAGGATCATCTGAGTCCTCGGTGAGGAAAAGGGGTCTGATATTTTATTCATATACATCCTTCTTATCTGCAGTGTAATCACAATTTCTTGTGGACACATTAACTTTTCTGCATCTGTATCAGGATTTCAAACCCAAATTTGTCTTCCATGGCCATGATAATCTCTACTTGGTCCAAACTGTCTAAGCTCAGCTCTTTCATAAAATGGGAATTTACCGAAAGCTTTTCTGGATCAAAAATTTCATGGAGTTTCAGGACATACAAAACACGGTCCTTGATTCCCTCCAACGTCAAAAGGGGTGCGTCACTGTACTGGCGGCACAACTGTGTAACTCCGGAACCTGCGAGAGCAAAGGTCGGCTGCATAGTCCCGGGTCTCGATCGATTCCTCGCGCGACACGAAACGGTGCTGAGCGGCCCGGCCAGGGCGGGTGCAGGGCCCTCGGGCAGCAGGGCGAAGGCCGCAAGTAGGCGGCGGACACAGACCGAAAGGACAGGAGCCGCCATGGCTACCCCTATGTGATATTCACAATGTGAGGAAGTGAATGTCCCCATTCACAAAGGATTCAGAGTTTTAAAAGCAACACCAGGCCTGGGAAAGCTCCACGTGGATGAGTTAGATAATTTGCTGTGTCCCCCTGAAGCTTTTAGTACTTACCTCTACACAGAACTCAGCACTTGGTGTTAAGGTCATGATCTATTTGTCTGTATCTCTTCTTAGCATCTACTTAGCCGGTGGCTAATGGAAGACACCAGTGAAAATCTGTGATGAATAAATGCCATGAAGGATGTAAGTCAGCTCTAACTGTGTTCTTTCCACTCTCAAGGAGAACTCAAGTATGACAACTTACACAAATTCTCACACTCTTCTCCATCTTCTTAACTATGTTTAGGACAGCAGGTAGGCTCAGGTTTTACACTTTAACATTTTTAAATTTTATCTGTTCTTTTTAGATGTATATCACAGTAGAATGTGTTTTGACATATTATACATACATGGAGTATAACTTAGTCTAATTAAGATCCTATTCTTGTGGTTATACATGATGTGGGGGAGTAACCCTGGTCATGTATTCAAATACAAGAATAGGAAGTTTATGCCCAATTAATTCTGCTATTCTTCCTATTCCCCTCCCCACTTCCTTCCCTTCATTCCCTTTTGTCTATTCCAATGGACTTCTGTTCTTCCCCCACCACACTCCCTTGTTGTGGGTTAGCATCCACACAGCAGAGAGAACATTTGGCCTTTGGTTTTTTGTGATTGGCTTATTTCACTTAGTATGATATTCTCCAGTTCCCTCTATTTACTGGCAAATGCCATAATTTCATTTTTCTTTATGGCTGAGTAATATTCCATTTGTGTATATATACCACAATTTCTTTATCCATTCCTCTGTTGAAGAACATGTAGGATGGTTCCATAGCTTGGCTATTGTGATTTGATCTGCTGTGATTTGAACTGATGTGGCTGCATCATTGTAGTATGCTGATTTTAAGTCCTTTGGATATAAACCAAGGAGTGGGATAGCTGGGGCAAATGGTGGTTCAATTCCAAGTTTTCTGAGGAATCTCTATACTGTTTTACATAATGGTTATACCATTTTGCATTCCCCCACATCCTTGCCAACATTTATTGTTGTTTGTATTCTTGATATTCACCATTCTGATTGAAGTGAGATAAAATCTTAGAGTAGTTTTGATTTGCATTTCTCTAATTGCTAGAGATGTTGAAAATTTTTCATATATTTGTTGATCGATTGTGTATCTTCTTCTGTGAAGTGATACCATCCCATTTATTGATTCGTGATTTTACTTCTTGTGTTTTTGGAGTTCTATTAAGGAAGTAAATTCTTAAACTGTCATGATGGAGAGTTGAGACTAATTTTTCTTATGGAAAGTGTAGGGTCTCTGGTCTAAAACCTAGGTCCTTGATCCACTTCGAGTTAAGTTTTGTACAGGGTGAGAGATAGAGGTTCAATTTCATTCTATCATATGGATTTCCAGTTTTCCCAGCACCAAACATAGAAGATGACTTCCATAGTTAATTGTTTAGCCTCACAAGAGTAGCCACTTCCAATCTCTCATTTATTGTGGTTTTATGTATATTTCACAAGATGTGCATGGTACACATGAAATTATGTCACTCTAGTGTTTTGTGAATAGATCACTATGTATTTGAACTCAAAAGAACAATTTAACTGTGAATTCAAAGATCATGTGGTATTTAAATAATAATTTTGTTTCTTTCAATGTCTTTCAAGACCTTGTATATTTTTAATAGAGGAAATAACTTTTAAGAAACCATTGTGTGAATGTAATATACTACAGTCTAGATTCCAAGAAGAGCAACAGATTCATATCCAGACTCTCTTGGAGCCCATCAGCTGGTGACAGACAGAAGTACCAGAAGAAACGTGCCCCAAATGTCATGTAAACATGTTAGTCCTAACAACTATGCCAAACCTAACATTGGAGGAGCTAAAGTGGATTAAAGGACCTGCCACACATGTGGGTTATTCCGCTCTCATGAAATGGACTTGGGAAAATTTGTCTTTCTGAAAACATCAAAAATAGCTAGAAAGGAAATATTTCTTTGGTTCTTTTATAGGCTGAGAGTCTTATAATTTAATCTTAAACTAGCTCTTCACCTCTAACATTTTAGAGAAATGCTGTCATGGGCTGGGTGGTGGATACTTTTTAGAGATCTGCCCATTAGTGATCAAACATTGATCTTGGTTAAGTGCAAGATCTCCACACTTGAGTTTGATTGGTTTCCCAGATTTAAAACAAACTCCATGCACTCCATTTCAGTGAACTAGGTAAAGGTGTATTTTATGGAGACACTCTTTTCTAGGAAATAAAACCCCATAAAATAATCATATAATTGGAACTTGATTTCAGGAGCAAGTTGATCTAATCTGCACATTTTAAAAATTAGAAAACTTGGATTTTGAAAGTTGAGATGACTTAGCCAAGGTCCTGTGACTTCTGATGAGATACTAGAGTACAGGACTTCTGAATTCAATGCTGCATGGCTTCCTTTAAAAAAGCATGCAGTTTTATCTTTTAATTTTAACACAGTTGTCTTATTTTTAATGTTGTAAGAAATAATGAAAATACATCTCATGTACCTTTACCCAGTTTCCTCTAATGGCAATATACTGCAAAAGTGGGTATACTATCATGACCAGAATACTGAAAATGATACAATCAACAATTCCTCTTGTTGCCCTTTTATGGTCACATTTACTTCCTCCTCATCCTACCCCTGCTGTAATCCCTGACAAATGATTGATGTGTTATTTCTACTATTTTGTCATTCCAAAAATGTTGAAATGGAGTCATATAGTATATGATAGTCTGCGGTTGACTTGAAATGGAGTCATATAGTATATGATAGTTAGTCTGTGGTTGACTTGATTGGATTGAGAAGCTTAGGATCAAGAGACTTTCAAATGTGTCCAGAGAGATTGAAGAATGCGACAGAAAACTGGGGAGAGGCACACCCTGAATGTGGAGGGCACTGCCTAATACCAGGGGCCCAGATGAAATACAGAAGGAGGGAATCAAGGCAGATGTAAATTCAATTCTTGTTGAGTGGTTGTGTCTATTGCTGCCGACATCACCATGGACATTAGGACCTAGCTCTTCACTCTTCCCATGTGGATTGTCACTGTTGATTCTCCAGGGAGTTTCTAGGCCTCCAGTCTTGGATAGGGATTCATTGGTCCCTCTCGTTCTGGAGCTCCAGATTCTTGAACTGAATAGTTACTAATTCCTCTAGGTCTCTGGCATGTAGAATGAAATTGTGGGACTATCCAACTTCTGATTGTGTATGCCAATTTTATAAATTTCCTTTTATAATAATAGATATACATATCCTGCTGGTTCTCTTCCTCTAGAGATTCCTGACTAATACAGATTTTGGTACCAGGAGTGGTTCTAAGAGAAACAGAATTATAAGAATGAATTTCCTTAGTTGGTTTTGTGGTCCCTGGAGTTGGCTCTCTAAATTGGTTAGTCCTAAAGTTGCTAAAAACTCTCCTTCTGGTAGCAGTGAGAAAACTGATAATCCATAGAGTGAACTGTTTAATGAGATATGTGAAGTGAACACACTTTAGTCTCCTAATTTGCCAGTTGTGAGAAGCAAGGAGTTTAGTGCCTCTATACTTTATACTTTTTGAATATTTATGGAAAACTAAGAAATATAATGATGTTGGCTGCTTACTCCTGGCTTCACTGGACAAAGTAATAAAGGAGAAGTTTGAGCTCAGATATTGAATTTCTCAGCTCCAGAAGCACACAACCAATCTAAATGTTTCTTAGTATGCTTTGAAGATGACACTTCTCTTTTAAAGTCATGCGGCCAAAGTTACCAAAAAACAAACAGAAGCCATCTTAATGGCTTAATTACAATGAATGTTTAAAGGCTTGAAGAGTGTCTGCAATTAAAGTGAGGACACTGCATAGGAAGGAATGGAATTCCGTAAATCGGGATGGAGACGTGTGGGAGGACCCTGGTGAGGCTGGGAACTCTGAACTCCTACATTCTTCCCTTTACCAATACTTGAAGAAACAGAAACTTTTGTGAGACAGCCACCAAGCATTCTGGAAGAACTCTCTCATTGCTCTTTGTATGTTGGAACTTACAATGGGAATCACAGTTTCTCAATTGGAAAACTTAAATGCAATAGGTATTATTGGATCCTAGAGTGGCAGGGGCCAAGTGGTGGCACTCAACCTCCAAAGGAAAAGTGATTGTATTTACCATAATGGGTGGTAAAGGAGAAACAATGAACAGAACGTTTGCCTCATGTAGATCTGTGGTGTTGGCCAATCAATCATGATATTCCTGGAAGGAAAATAGATGGGAAACCCATCAAGTTCTTACTCTATTTATATAAGCAGAAAATTCCAGAGCAAATGTACAAAAGTCTGCCCCTCAACCAATTCCCAAATCTGAGCCAGTTTACATATCAGAATCCTTTGAATGAACTGCAGGCAAAATCCCCTTGAGGAAGGACCCTGGTACAATACCAAAAGTTTTACTGCTAATCTTCCTCCCATCCTTTCCCAAAGGGACATAAGCCTCTACCTTTAGGGAAAATGAAGTAATCGGACTACTAGACACTGACTCTAAACTGGTATTGATTCCAAGAGATCCAAAATGTCACTGTGACCCTCCAGGCAAAGTAGGGGGCTATGAAGACCAGGTGATCAATGTAATGTTAGCCAACATCTGACTCAAAATTGGTCTATTGCACCTATATAACACCCTGTGATTATTTTTCCAATTCCAGAATCACAATTGGGACAGATATACCTAGCACTTTGCAGAACCCCACATTGGTTCCCTACCAGTGGAGTGAGGACTATTATGGTGTGAAAGGTAGTCGTTAGAGCTACTTCTACTGGGGAAACTAGTGAATCCAAAACAATGTCACATCTCTGGGGAAATCACAGAGGTTAGTGCCACCATCAAGGGCTTGAAAGATGTAGGGGTAGTGGTTCCTACCACATCCCCATGTAAATATTCTGTTTGGTTTGTGCAGCAGATTGATGGGTCTTGGAAAATTAGAGTTGATTATCATAAGCTTAATCAGGTGTTGTCTCCAATTGTAGATGACATAACAGATGTAGTTCTTTGTTTGTGCAGATTAATAGATCTCCTTGGTATCTAGTATGCAACTATTCATCTGGAAAACGTCTTTTTCTCCATTTTATTTTCTAAAGGCCCACTAGAAGCAATTTTCTTTCAGCTGTCAAGTTCAGAAATTCACCTTTACTGTCCTACCTCAGGGGCATACCCACTCTCCAGCCCTGTGTCATTTCTTAGTTTGCAGACATCTTGATTGCCTTTCTCTTCCACAAGGTATCATGCCAGTCCATTACATTGTAAACATTATGTTAATTGAACCAAAGGAGTGATAGATAGTAACCACTCTGGACTTGTTGGTAAAGCTTTTGTTTGTCAGGGAATGAGAAATAATTTAATTAAATTTTACAGGACTTCTACCTCAGTAAAATTTCCAGTTGTCTGGTGTTGTGGGGATACTGAGATATCCTTTCTAAGGAAAAGGTTAAGTTGTTCCATCTGACCCCTCCTGCAACCAGGAAAGAAGCATAATGCCTAGAGGCCTATTTGTATTTTGGAGGTAGTACATTCCTTGCTTGGGTGTGTTGCTCTGGCCCATCTATCAAATGATCCTAAAAGCTGCTAGTTTTGATTGGGACCCGGAAGAAGAGTAGACTCTGCAACAGGTCCAGGCTTGTGTGAAAGCTTCTCTGCCATTTGACCCATATGATCCAATGATACTTGAGGTGTCAGTGGCAGATAGAGATGTTATCTTTGGCAGGCTCCCAGAGGCGAATCACAAAAGAGGCCTTTAGTTTTTGGAACAAGGTCCTGTTCTCACCTGCAAATTATTTGAGAAATAGCTCTTGGCCCGCTACTGAGACTTAACAGGAGCTGAATGCTTGACCATAGGCCACCAAGTTACCATGCAATCTGAGTTACTGGTCATGAACTGGATGTTTACTTTACCACCAAGTCATAAAGTTGGACACACACAGCAGTGATCCATTATCAAATGGAACTAGTATATATGATAAGTCCCCAGTGGGTCTTTGTTATGGTTTTGATGCCCCCAAAACTTGAGTATGAGGAAATTTAAGGAAGTTTAGAGCTAAAATGATTGGGTTATAAGAGTCTTAACCTAATCAGTGCATTAATCCTCTGATAGGGATTAACTAGGTGGTAACTTTAGGCAGGTAAGGTGTGGCTGGAAGATATGGGTCATTGGGGGCATGTCTTTGGGTCATACATTTTGTCCCTTGTCTGCAGTGTCTCTTTCTCTCTCTCTCTCTCTTTCTCTCTCTCCCTCCCTCTTTCTCTCTGCTTCCTATTGCAATTTCCTGAGCTTCTTTCCTCCTTCACACCTGTCTACCATGATCTTCTGCCTTACCTTGGGCCTAGAGCAATAAAGTCTGCCATCTATGGAATGAGACCTCTCTAAAACCATGAATCTCAAATAAACTTTTCCTCCTCTAAAATTATTTTTTTCAGGTCTTTTGTCACAAGAGCAAAAATATCTTACTAAAACAGTTCTTAAGGCAAAAGTAAATTCTGTAAGAAGTGATCCAAATGTCCACAGTTCCTACTCCTGCTGCAGTGCCTTCTGTCCTCCATTGTGAACATACGGACTTGTGTAATGTGCTCTATGATCAATTGGCAGAGGAAGAAAAGATGAAGACCTGGTTTACAGATGGTTCTGCATGGTATGCAAGTACCACCCAAAATGGACTGCAGTACTATAGCCTCTTTCGGGGACATCCTTGAAGGACAGTGGTGAAGGGAAATCTTAGCAGTGGGCAGAACTTTGGGCAGTGCTCCTGATTGTACATTTTGCTTGGAAGGAAAAATGACCAGATGTGTGATGATTCATGGGTTATAGCCAATGGTTTGGCTGGATGGTCAGGGACTTGGAAGAAACATGATTGGAAAATTGGCAACAAAAACATTTGGGGAAGAGGTATGTAAATAGACCATTCCAAATGGGCAAAAGATATGAAGATCTTTGTGTCCCATGTAAATGCTCACCAAAAGGTGACCTCAAGAGAGGAGGACATTCATAATTAAATGATAGGGTGACCCGTTCCATGAATAGCAGTCAACCTCTTTCCCCAGACACTCCTGCCATTGCCCAATGGCTCATGAAAAAAAAAGTGGTTGTTGTGGCAGACATGAAGGTTATGCATGGACTCAGTTACATGGACTTCTACTCATCGAGGCTGACCTGGTTATGGCCACTCTGAGGGCTCGAAATGCCAGCAGTAAAGATGGATGCTGAGCCCCAAATATGGCATCATTTTCTGGGGTGATGAGTTAGCAACCTGGTGATAGGTTGATTATACTGGACTACTTCCAATATAGAAGGGTCAGTGCTTTGTTCTTACTGGAATAGACACTTATTCTGAGCATGGACTTGCCTTCCCTACACATACTACTTCCGCCAAAACTACCATCTGTGAACTTAATAGTTTATCTACCATCATGGTATTCCATGTCTGTTTGCCTGCTTCTTGCCTGCCCATTGCCCACCTTTCACCTACCCATCCCACACCACCCAACATCCACTACCTGATTGTTTGCTGATATGAGACTGTAGACCACCAGTGGAGATCACAACTGGATCACCTGCTGCCTGTTGTTGCCTGGAACTCCATTGTCACAGTATGTGCAGGTTGGTTACGTATGGCAGTCACCATCTTAGGACAACAGCCAGGGTCTGCCTGTTTCCCACTGCAGCTGCCACCATCTCAGGGCAGGCCACCTCAGTCTGGGAACTCAGGCCAGGACCTGGAGATATATTGGGGTACCTGCAGGTCTGGCTCTACGTGAGGTCTTTCTGTTCAGTGTGGTATCTGGCTGCCTCGTTGTAGGGTCACTCCTTTGTGTGAGTGCATCCCTGGTATTCTCTCTGCATGTTGAAAGGGCATTAAGATCTTGGAACTGTAGCAAGACAGGGACTAAGGAAGCATAAGTCTAATCCATCAGATTGCAACTGGGTTTGCATGGGCCAGTCTGGGTCTGGCAAACCTGTGGAAAGCCAGAAACTAGGAGCAGTTCCCTGGGGGAAGCACAGGTTGAAGAAACTGGAGAAAACTGGGCTCTCTACAGCTCAGGAAGTCCTGAAGTGCTCAGGGATGGAAGGGGCTAGCTACAACAGGTGGGAAGTCTATAAGAGGATATGAGGGCATCTTGCTATCAACTCACCTACCCAACTGGTCTGGCACCCACTGGACTGGAGCTAATGTCAAATTTCAGATAGCCCCACCTATCAGTGGACAAGGAAAACTGAGAAAATTTTTGAAAGACAACAGAAGCAATCATTCAATTTTTCCATTGACAACTTTCCTCCTTTTTAATTTTTTTTTTTGCCCTCTCTCTCACACCTCTACCATCTTTGCCTACAAATAGTTTTCAAGCATAAGTTTATTGAAGTATGGGATGTCTGAATAGTATATGAGAGTTTTGTTGTGTTTTTATATTTTTACTTTTTAAAAAGATCTGTACATGTTTTTTTCTCTCACCTCCCTCTCTCCCTGGTTTCTCTTTCTCACTTCTCTCATACTAAGAGCCAACCTCACTCTTCCTTCACTCTTACTATAAATTTTTACTTCTATCTTCTCTCCCTCTGCCTCATAAACATCACATCTAACACTATTTCTGTTCCCTCATTGTACATCATTTGAAATAATAAACCCTTTTAGCAAACTTACTGTTCATATTGTAGACAATAGTTGAACACTTCATTTCTGTCTATTGTGACAAAACCATAAATGACTTTATAGGAGTCATTTGGTCTAAGGTGGTATATCATTTGCATTAGGAACTGTTAATATTGGCCTCCCCCTTAAAGTTGAGATACTTGAAGCCTTCAGAGACACTATAAGACTACAGGGTAGAATTTGTATTGACTCAGCTCTATACTACTAGATGAGAAGACACATGAACAACATGGAAAAACAAAGGAACAAAGTGCCTCAATCAAACCAAGATATTTCAACAGTAGAATCCATAGACAACACACTGGAAGAAATGTCAAAGCAAGAGTTTAGAATATACATAGTTAGATTGATCTTCAAAATAAAGGATGGTATTGGAGAAAAAATATAGGAAGTGAAAGATCACTTCAATAAAGAAGCAGAGATTATGCAGAAATCCTTGAAATGATTCAATAAAGGAAACCATAAACCAAATTAAAAATTCATTAGACAATATCACCAACAGACTAGACCACTTGGAAGACAGAACTACTTCAGAAAATGAAGACAAAATATATACTCTTGAAAGTAAAGTTGACTGCACAGAGAAGATGATAAGAAACCATGAACAGAACTTCCAATAAATATGGGATAACATGAAAAGACCAAATTTAAGATTTTTCAGCATAGACGAAGGCATGGAGATAAAAAGGAATCCACAAACTTTTCAATGACATAATATCAGAAAACTTCTCGAATCTGAAGAATGAAATGGAAAATCAACTACAAGAGGCTTATAGGACCCCAAAGTACAAAATTAGAGCAGATTCACACAAAGGCACATTATAATGAGAATGAATAGCCTACAGAATAAAGATAGAATTTTAAAGGCTGTAAGAGAAAAAATCAAATTACATATAGAGGAAAACCAGTTTGGATCTCATCTGATTTCTCAACCCAGACCCTCAATGCCAGGAGGTCCTGCAATAACATATATAAAGTTCTGAAAGAAAATGGATGCCAATCAAGAATTTTATATCCAGCAAAATTAAGCTCCAGATTTGAAGATGAAATAAAAATCTTCCATGAAAAATGAAAGTTAAAAGAATTCACAACTAGAAAGCCTGCACTGCAGAACATTCTCAGAAAAATATTCCATGAGGAGGAAATAAAAAAAAAAAAGAAAGAAAGAAAACCAGCAAAGGGAGGGGCTACACTAAAGGAAAAGTCAATCAAAGGAGAAACTAAGTGAAGTTTAAAAACAGAAATAAGCCAAAATGACTGGAAATACAAATCACATCTTGAAAATAGTCCCTTAATGTTAATGGCCTAAACTCATCAATCAAAAGACATAGACTGGCATATTGGATTTAAAAAAAAAAAAAAAACCAACAATATGCTGTCTTCAAGACACTCACCTCCTAGGAAAAGACATCCACAGACTGGAGGTGAAAGGTTGGAAAAAACATATCACTCAGATAGACCATGTAAACAAACAGGGATTCCATCCTCATATGAGACAAAGTGGACTTCAAAGTAAATTTAATCAGAAGGGATACAGAAGGACATTTCATATTGCTTAAGACATCATAAACCAACAAGACACAATGATTGTAAATATATGTGCCCCAAACAATGGAGCATCTACATACATGAAACAAACCCTTCTCAATTTCAAGAATTAAACAGACCACAGCACAATAATACTCAGACACCTCTCTCACCATTGGATAGATCCTCCAAACAAAAACTACACAAAGAAACTATAGAATTACAAAATACAATCAATGATTTAAACTAAACATACATATATAAAGTATTTCATCCATCATTGAGCAAATACACTTCTCAGCAGTACATGTATTCTTCTCTAAAATAGACCATATGTTATGCCACAAAGCAACTCTCAGTAAATACAAAAAAATTGAAATGCTACCTTGCATTCTATCAGATCATAATGGAATGAAAGTAGAAGTCAATGATAAAATAAAACATAGAATCTAATGCAACACCTGGAGACAAAATAGCATCCTATTTAATGATGAATGGAGAAGAGAAGTAATCAAGGAAGAAATAAAAAATACTTAGAGGTAAATGAGAACAACAATACCACATATCAAAATATCTGGGATGGTATGAAGATAGTACTAAGACAAAAGTTCATTGCATTGAGCTCATACATTAAAAAATTAAAAAGTCAACAAATAAATGACCTTACATTACATCTCAAAGACATAGAAAAAGAAGAATAAATCATTACCAAAAGCAGCAGAAGACAGGAAATTATTAAAACCAGAGGTGAAATCAATGAAATTGAAACAAAAGAAACAATTGAAAAAAACTGACAAAACAAAAAGTTGATTCTTTGAAAAAATAAATAAAATTGGTAAGCCCTTAGCCACACTAAAAAGAGAGAGAGAAAATTTACTAAAATTCATGATAAAAAAGAAAATATAATGATGGATACTACTGAAATACAGAAGATAATAAGAACCTATTTTGAAAATTTATGTTCAAACAAAATAGAAAACTTGAAGACATTGACAAATTTCTGGAGACATATGATCTACCCAAAATGATGTAGGAATACACAATTTAAATAGATCAATTTCAGGCAATGAAATAGAACACACTATCAAAAGCCCAACAACCAAGAAAAACCCAGAGAGATTCTCAACCGAGTTCTACAAGACCTTCGAAGAAGAATTAACACCAATATTCCTAAAATTATTCCTTGAAATAGAAAAGGGGAGAACCCTTCCAAACGCACCATGATACCAAAACGAGACAAAGACATATCAAGGAAAAAAAACTTCAGATCAATAGGTTTGGTTTTCATGATGGCAGACTAAAGGGTGACTGCATGTTATGTTGTTCCAGGACTCAGGATTCAAGAAGAGGAGGTATTGAAAGACTCGGGGCCAACTCAGAGCTGCCAGATAAGTCTCTCCCACTGGGCGAGGCTCCCTGGCCCGGGTGGTAGTTCCAAAATGAAGGGAACTTCTCTGAGGAGAGCTGCCTAGCAAGACTTCCCAACTGGGTGAGACTTCCCCATTGGGAGAGGCTTTCCCACTGGAGTGGTAGAACCAGTGACCCAGGCCCAGACCAGCCGTGCCCCAGTCTAGTCTGCTTTGGCTGGCCATCAGTCAACAAGTAGAGGTACCTCTGCCCACTAGCAGGGAATATATCCCACCTGAAGGCCACCACCCCAAGAGGGGCAGCTTCCTTGTGGATCACTGAATTATCAAGTTCCTCCAAGACATCAGGTTACTGAAGGCTAGGTGGTGAGTTATTGAAAATCTACAGGGACACTATGTCAATAGGGGAAATCAGCAATATCTCAGAGTGTCACTAGTAGAGGTGTAGATACCTGAGAAATATGAGAAAACAAGGGAAGAAAATGTCCCAAACAAACCTAGATGCTACGTCAATAAAATCCAATGACAGCATGGCAGAAGAAATGTCAGAAAGGGAGTTTAGAATGTACATAATTAAAATGATCAGAGAAGCAAACAATGAGATGCAAGAGAAAATGCAGGCTTTGAATGATCACACCAACCAACGGATAAAAGAGCAAATGCGGGAAGCAAAAAGATCATATATTAAATAGATCATATATTATTTATATATATTATTTCAATAAAGAGTTAGACATACTGAAAACAACCAAACAGAAATCCTACAAATGAAGGAAATGATAAATCAAATTAAAAACTCCATAGAAAGCATAAATAATAGTATAGAACACCTGAAAGACAGAACCTTAGACATTGAAAACAAAATATTTAATCTTGAAAATGAAGTTGACCAAACAGAGAAGATGGTAAGAAATCATGAACAGAATCTACAAGAATTATGGGATATCATGAAAGTCCAAATTTAAGAATTAATGGGATTGAGGTAGACATAGAGAAACAAACGAAAGGAATGAACAATCTATTCAATGAAATAATATCAGAAAATTTCCCAAATTTGAAGGATGAAATTGAAAATCATGTATGAGAGGCTTATAGGACTCCAAATATATAAAATAACAACAGACCCACACCAAGGCACATTGTAATGGAAGTATCTAACATACGAAATAAACATAGAATTTTAAAGCTGTGAGAGAAAAAAATAAAATTACATTCAGGGGAAAACAATAAGAATATCAGCAGATTTTTCAATACAGACCTTCTAGCTTTTAAAAGCTAGAAGGGCCTGGAACAACATTTTTCAAGCTCTGAAAGAAAATGGATGCCACCAAGAATCCTATACCCAGCAAAACTTACCTTCCGATTTGACAGTGAAATAAAATCCTTCCGTGATAAACAAAAGCTAAAAGAATTTACAAAAAGAAAGCTGGCACTACAGAACATTCTCAGCAAAATATTCCATGAGGAAGAGATGAAAAACAATGTTGCAAATCAGCAAAGGGAGGAACTGCCCTAAAGGAATAGCCAAATAAAGGAGAAACCAAGTTGTGTTAAAAAACAAAAATGAGCCAAATGACCAGCAATACAAACCATATCTCAAACATAACCCTGAATGTTAATGTCCTGAACTCATCAGTCAAAGGACATAGATTGGCAGATTGAATTAAAAAGAAAGATCCAACAATATGCTGTCTGCAAGAGACTAATCTCATAGAAAGAGATTCACACAGACTAAAGGTGAAAGGATGGATGCACATGGACTCAACAAACAAGCCAGAGTATCCATCCTCATATCAGATAATGTGGACTTTGAGCCAAAGTTAGTCAGAAGGGAAAAAGAAGGACATTTCATGCTGCTTAAGGGAACCATAAATCAGCCAGACATAACAATCACAAATATCTATGCCCCAAATAGTGGCTCATCCATGTACATCAAATAAATCCTTCTGAATTCCAGAAATCAAATAGACCACAACACAATAATACTAGGTGACTTTAACACACCTTTCTCCCCACTGGACAGATCATCCAAACAAAAATTGAACAAGGAAACCATAGATCTCAATAACACAATCAACAATTTAGACTTAAAAGACATATATAGAATATACCATCCAACAAAGAATGAATACACTTTCTTCTCAGCAGTACATGGATGCTTCTCTAAAATAGATCATATATTATGCCCCAAAGTTACTGTTAGCAAATACAAGAAGATAGAGATACTACCTTGTATTCTATCAGATTATAATGGATTGAAATTAGAAATAAATGACAAAACAAAAACCAGAAAATACTCCAACACCTGGAGATTAAATAATATGCTATTTAATGATGAATGGATTACAGAAGACATCAGGAAGGAAGTAAAATAATTCTTAGAGGTAAACGAGAACAAAGATACATCATATCAAAAATCTCTGGACACTATGAAAGCACTACTTAGAGGAAATTTTTTTAATGGAGCGCATTCAGTAGAAGAAGAAAAAATCAACAAATAAATGACCTAACACTACAGCTCAAAACCATAGAAAAAGAACAGATCAACACCAAAGTTGGTAGAAGACAGGAAATAGTTAAAATCAGAGCTGAAATCAATGAAATTGAAACAAAAGAAACAATTGAAAAAATTGACAACATAAAAAGTTGGTTCTTTGAAAAAAATAAACAAAATTGATAAACCCTTAGCCACACTAACAAAGAGGAGAGAGAAAACTCAAAGTACTAAAATTCAGAATGTACGAGGAAATATCACAACAGATATGATTGAAATACAAAACATAATTACAAGCTATTTTGAAAATCTATACCCAACAAAAAGAAAATCTTGAAGACATCAGCAGGTTTCTAGAGATATATCAATTACCTAAACTGAACCAGGAGGACATACACAATTTAAATGATCAATTTCAAGCAATGAAATAGAAGAAGTCATCAAAAGCCTACCAACAAAGAAAAGTCCAGGGCCACATGGGTTCTCAAACGAGTTCTACGAAACATTTAGAGAAGAGCTCATTCCAATACTTCTCAAACTATTCCATGAAATAGAAGAGGAGGGAACCCTCCCAAACTCATTCTATGAAGCCAATATTGCCTTGATACCTAAACCAGCCAGAGACACATCGAAAAAAGAAAATTTCAGACCAATATCCTTAATGAATACCGACACAAAAATTCTGAACAAAATTTTAGCAAATCACATACAAAAATATATTAAAAAGATAGTGCACCACAATCAAGTGGGTCTTATCCCAGGGATGCAAGGTTGGTTCAACATCCAGAAATCAATAAATGTAATTCACAATATCAATAGACTTAAAGTCAAGAATCACATGATTATTGTGATAGATGCAGAAAAAGCATTTGATAAAATCCAGCACCCCTTCATGCTCAAAACACTAGGAAAAATAGGGATACTGGGAACATTCCTTAACATTGTAAAGGCCATCTATGCTAAGCCCATGGCCAATATCATTCTAAATGGTGAAAAACTGAAAGCATTCCCCCTAAAAACTGGAACAAGGCAGGGATGCCCTCTTTCACCGCATCTATTCAACATTGTCCTTGAAACTCTAGCCAGAGCAATGAGACAGACCAAAGAAATTAAAAGGATACGAACAGGAACAGAAGAACTCAAATTATCCCTATTTGCTGATAACATGAGTATATATTTAGAGGAACTGGAAAATTCTACCAGAAAACTTTTAGAACTCATAAGTGAATTCAGTAAAGTAGCAGGTTACAAGATCAATGCTCAAAAATCTAATGCAATTTTATACGTAAGTGATGAATCCTCAGAAATAGAAGTTAGGAAAACTACCCCATTCACAATAGCCTCAAAAAAAAAAAAATACTTGGAATCAATCTAACAAAAGAGGTGAAAGACCTCTACAATGAGTACTACTGAACACTAAAAAAAGAAATTAAAGAAGACCTTAGAAGATGGAATGATCTCCCATGTTCTTGGATAGGCAGAATTTATATTGCAAAATGGCCATACTATCAAAAGTGCTATACAGATTCAATGCAATTTCAATTAAAAATCCCAATGACCTACCTTATAGAAATAGAGCAAGCAATCTTGAAATTCATCTGGAAGAATAAGAAACCCAGAATAGCTAAAGGAATACTTAGCAAGAAGAGTGAAGCAGGGGATATCCCAATACCAGAATTCAACAATACTACAAAGCAATAGTAAAAACAATGGCATGGTATTGGCAACAAAATAGACAGGTAGATCAATGGTACAGAATAGAGGACATGAACACAAACCCAAATAAATACAGTTTTCTCATACTAAACAAAGGTGACAAAAACATGCAATGGAGAAAAGACAGCCTGTTCAACAAATGGTGCTGGGAAAACTGGAAATCCATGTGCAACAGAATGAAACTAAACCCCTATCTCTCACCCCACAAAACTCAACTCAAAATATATCAAGGGCCTTGGAATCAGAACAGAGACCCTGCGTCTTATAGAAGAAAAAGTAGGTCCAAATCTTCAACATGTTGGCTTAGGATCAGACTTTCTTAACAGAACTCCCATAGCACAAGAAATAAAAGCAAGAATCAATAACTGCGATATATTCTAACTAAAAAGCTTTCTCTAAGCAAAGGAAACTATTAGCAATGTGAAGAGAGAGCCTACAGAGTGGGAGAAAATCTCTGCCCTCATATTTCAGATAGAGCACTAATTTCCACAACATATAAAGAACTCAAAAAATTTTCCCCCAAGAATACAAAAAACCCAATCAACAAATGGGCTAAGGAAATGAACAGACACTTGACAAGAGGATGTACAAGCAATCAACAGATATATGAAAAAATGTTCAACATCTCTAGTAATAAGAGAAATGCAAATTAAAACTACCCTAAGATTCCATCTCACCCCAATTAGAATGGTGATTATCAAGAATACAAGCAACAATTGGTGTTGGCAAGGATGTGGGGAAAAAGGTACACTCATACATTGCTGGTGGGGTTGGAAATTAGTGCAGCCACTTTGGAAAGCAGTGTGGAGATTCCTTAGAAAACTTAGAATGGAACCACCATTTGACTCAGCTATCCCACTCCTTGGCCTATACCCAAAGGACTTAAAATCAGCATAGTACAGTGAGGCAGCCACAACAATGTTCATAGCTGCTCACTTCACAATAACCAGATTGTGGAACCAACCTAGATGCCCTTCAATTGATAAATGGATAAAGAAACTGTGGTATATATATATGCAATGGACTATTACTCAGCCATAAAGAAGAATAAAATTATGGCATTTGCAGGCAAATGAATGAAATTGGAAAATATCATGCTAAGTGAGATAAGCCAATCTCAACAAAATCAAAGGCCAAATGATCTCTCTGATAAGTGGATGATGATACTAAAAGGAGTGGGAGAGAGGCAAGAATGAAGGAAGGGGGGACTGTATAGAACGAAAAGAGGGGTGGGAGGGGTGGGGGGAGGAAAAAATAACAGAATGAATCAAACACCATTACCCTATGTAAATGTATGATTACACAAATGGGATGTCTCAACTTCATGTACAACCAGAGAAACAAGTTGTTCCCCATTTGTTTTCAATAAAAAACAACAACAACAATAAAACTTCAGACCAATATCCCTGATGAACATAGACACAAAAATTCTTAATAAACTTCTGGCAAATTGCATACAAAAACATTTAAAAGATAATGCATCATGATCAAGTGTTGTTCATTTCTTGAATGCAAGGTTGGTTCAACATTCAGAAATCAATAAATGAAGACTTAAAGACAAGAATTATATGATTTTCTGAATAGATGCAGAAAAAGCACTTGACAAAATATAGCACCCCTTCATGTTCAAAACACTAGAAAAACTAGGGAGAGGTGGCACATACCTCAACATTGTTAAAGCTATCTATGCTAAGCCCAAGACCAACATCATTCTAAATGGAGAAAAATTGAAAGCATTCCTCCTAAGAATTGGATCGAGACAGAGATGTTCTCTTTCACCCCTTCTGTTCAACATCATCCTTGAAACTCTAGCCAGTGCAATCAGAGAGACAAAAGAAATTAAAGGGATTTGAATAGGAAAAGGAACTGAAACTACCACTATTTGCTGATGACATGATTCTACATTTAGAGATCCAAAAAATTCCACCATAAAACTTCTAGAACTCATAAATGAATTCAGTAAAGTTGCAGGATATAAAATAAATACCCATGAATCAAATGCATTTCTATACATCTCTGATGTATCCACTGAAAGATACAGTAGGAAAACTTCCCCATTCACAGTGGCCTTTCAAAAAAATAATAATACACTTGGGAGTCAATCTAACAAAAGAGGTGAAAGACCTTTACAATGAAAAGTACAGAACAATAAGAAAGAAAATCAAGAAGACCTTAGAAGATTGAAAGATCTTCCATGCTCTTGGATAGGACAAATTAATATTGTCAAAATGGCCATACTACCAAAGGTGTTATACAGATTCAATGCAATTCCTATTAAAATCTCAATGACATTCTTTACAGAAATAGAAAAAACAATCATGAAATTCATTTGGAAAAATAAGAAATCCAGAATGGACAAGGCAATCCTTAGCAAGAACGGTGAAGCAGGATGTATCATAATACCAGACCTTAAACTATACTATAGAGCAATAGTAAAAAAAAAAAAAAAAAAAGCATGGTACTGGCACCAAAATAGACATGTAAACCAATGGTACTGAATAGAAGACACAAAGACAAACCCACATAGATATGATCGTCTCATAGTTTATATAAAGGCACCAAAAACATACAATGGAGAAAAGATAGCCTCTTCAACAAATGGTGCTGGGAAAACTAGAAATCCATTTGTAATTAAATGAAATTAAACTTCTCTCTCTCACCTTGCACAAAAATCAAATCAAAGTGGATCAAAGACTTAGGCACTAGACCAGAGACCCTGCGCCTAAAAGAAGAAAAATTAGGCCTGATTCTTCATCGTGTCAGCTTAAGACCTGACTTCCTTAATGAGACTCCTAATGTGTAAGAAGTAAAATCAAGAATCAATAAATGGGATGGATTCAAACTACAAAGCTTCTTCTCAGCAAAGGAAACAATCAAGAACATGAAGAGAGAGCCTAAAGAATGGGAAAAAATCTTAACCACACACACCTCAGATAGAGCTCTAATCTCCAGGATATATAAAGAACTCAAAAAAGCTCAACACCAAAAAATCAAATAACCCAATCAATAAATGGGCTAAGGAACTTAGCAGACACTTCACAGAAGAAATACAATCCATCAACAAACATGAAAAACTGTTCATCCTCTCTTGCAATTAGAGAAATGCAAATCAATACTACTCTAAGATTTCATCTTCTGCCATCAGAATGGCAATTATCAAGAATACACACAATAGTGAGTGTTGGTGAGGATGTGGGAAAAAAAGGTACACTCATACATTGCTGGTGGAGCTGCAGATTGGTGCAACCACTTTGGAAAGCTGTATGGAGATTCCTCAGAAAACTTGGAATGGAACCACCATTTGACCCAACTATCCCACTCCTCCATTTATACTCAAAGGACTTAAAATTGTCTTACTTCAGTGACACAGCCATTTTAATGTTTAGGGCAGCTCAACTCACAATAGCTAAACTACGGAACCAACGTCGATGCCCTTCAACAGATGAATGGATAAAGAAAATGTGGTACATATACAATGGAATATTATTCAGTTTTAAAGAAGAATGAATTGTGGCATTTGCAGATAAATGGATGGAACTAGAGAATATCATGCTAAGTGAAATAAGCCAATTTCTCGAAACTAAAGCCTGGATGTTTTCTCTGATAAGTGGATGCTGATCCATAGTGGGGGTGGGTGGGAAAGAATGAAGGAATTTTGGATTATGCAAAGGGGAGTGAGGGCATGGGCCGGGCAGTGGGGATGGCAAGGACGATAGAATGAGACAGACATTATTACCCCATATACATGTATGAAAAAAATTTTTAAATAAAAAAGACTAAAAATAGGTGTGTAGCTGAAAGGCAGAGTGTTTGCCTAGCATGTGGTAGGCTCTGGATTCAATCCCCAATACTGCAAAAACATGTGAGGAGTATAATATTTTCTTTTCTACTTTTTGTTATGATCAATAAAACCAAAAGACTAACAAGTATTCAATATATACTTACCCAACTAATGACAGACAAATGCGATGCTGCAGAGACATTGGTGGAAAGCCTAGTAATAACTCTTCAGGAGTTGAGAGTATTGACTGAAGAGAGAGGTGGCCGAGAACAGCCTGAAATGACTAAAACCTACCAAGTGGAGAAGTGGGGAAGAACATTCTAGTTCGGTGGTACTGGGGGCTGAACTCAGGCAACCACTCTACCAATAGGCTATACCTCCAGCTCCTAAATTTATGTTTAAAAACTCTTTGCATGTGTGTGTGTGTGTGTGTATGTGTGTGTGTGTGTGTGTGCACGCGCGCCAGGGATTTGAACTTGAGGTGCTTAACCATTGAGCAACATTCCAAGTCGTTTTCATTTTTTATTTTGAGACGAGGTCTCTCTAAGATGCTTAGGCCCTCACTAAGTTGCTGAGGGTGGCTTTGAACTTGTGATCCTCCTGCCTCAGTGTCCCGAGCTGCTGGAATCCTAGTGGTACAGTACCACCCCCAGCTTAAAAAGCTCTTTATAAAATAAACAATTTCACCCTTGCTAAAAAAAAAAAAAAAAATAGAAAAATAGTTGAAAAAAGATTACAACTGTGCTTAACTTTTTTCATCATTTCCTAAATAACACGCTATCAGAATGTTACACGGCATTTATACCGCTATTAGTTATTGTAAGTAATCTATCACATTAAAATATTCAGCATCATAGAGTATTAATAATACAAGTTGAACTCTTAAATTATCACTATATATCTATTAGGATTACTAAAAGAATAGTAACAACACCAAATGCTGACAAGGATGTAGAGAAAGTGAATCACTTATACATTACTGATGGCGATATAAAATGATACAACCACTGTGAAATACAGTTTGACAATTTCTTCTAAAACTATACATGTACTTGCCATTTGATCCAGCAATTGCGTTTGTTGAAGGACATTCATGCTATTTCCAAGTTTTGCTAGATACAAATAAATTTACTACATATTCATTTAGAGGTTTATGTATGAACATCAACATTCAGTTCTCTGGGATAAATGCAACATAGATGCCCTTCAACAGATGCATGGATAAAGAAAATGTGGTATATATACACAATGGAATATTACTTAGCCTTAAAGAAGAATGAAACTATGGCATTTTCAGGTAAATGGCTCCTGTGAGGTTTCCTGCTCATTGTCTGCCCTCCTATCTTGTTGCTTTCAATGGTCCAGAAACATGCGAACTCCTGAAGAATTTACAAGTGTCTCCACTGTCTCCAACTCTTGGGAAAGAGGCTGTGAGGCATCTTCTGCTCTGCGCCCACGGATCACTGCCACCTGCTGCCACCACCACACCGTACAGGACCACAGATGCTGCTGAGTGGAAGTCTTTTCAAATGTTTTCCAGCCATGGTTGGTTGAAGACATGGATACTGAATCTATGCATGTGGAGGATCAAACTACTTTAATTTACTGTTGTGTTTTGAGGGTTCTTTATTATAGATATTAATCAAATACAGGTTTACAAATATTTTCTTCCAGTTTCTTGTTTGCTTTCTAATACTCTAAATGTTCCTTATAGAACAAAAGTTTTTAGTTTTGGTGAGGTACTATTTATTAATATTTCCTTTTCTGATTGTGACTTTAGTGTCAAGTCTAAGAACTATTCCTGTGGGTGCAGATCCAAATATTTTTCTCTTATGTTTTTATATGATCTTGTAGTTTTACATTTTTAGTTATGCCCAAGATCTATTTTGAGTTAATTTTTTATAAGTTATGAAACAGATTAATTTTTTTTTTTTTTGCCTATGCATGTCCAACTGCTCCAGCATAATTTTCTGAAAACACTATCTTTCCTTCATGGAAATGAGTTTGCACATTTCCCAAAATCAATTGGACATATTTTTATGTGTCTACTTCTGGTTCTCCTTTTTGTACCATTTATTTATCTATCTTCCACCAGTACCACATAGTTTTAATTACTGTAGGTATAAAGCATGTCTTGAAATTGGGTGGACTAATTCCTCTCATTTTGCTTTTATTTTTTGACATTGTTGTAGCTATTCTAGTTCTTTTACCTTTCTATACACATTTCATAATCTTGTCTATATCTACAAAGACTTCTTGGAATTTTGAGCATTATTGAGTTAAAGCTGTTTGACAGATTGGGATAAATTGACTTTACTATGATATTGAGTCTTTTAATTCATGAAAACACTAGGTCTGTTTATTTAAATCTTTGATGTATTTTATGAGAATCTTTTAGTTTTCAGCATGTACATCATGTGTATGTTTTGTTGATTGTTTATTTAAATAAATAACATTCACTGGAAAAAAATGTAGATGGTATTGTTTAACTTCAGTGTCCATTAGTACCGTATAGAAACATACCTGATTTTTAGGAAACTTTATCCTATAAACTTGAACTCACTTATTAGAATTATGAGTTTATTTTATGGAGATTACTCAGAATTTTCTGTCATTAAGCACCTCACCTCAGGAATAATCGTTGAGGTTCCTCCTCATGTGAACCCTCTTCTCAGTTCATTCTTTCTGGGCAGTTACTTTATTCTAAAAGGAAATTCCATGGAGTTATAACCATGTCTTTTAGTTTTTGGTGCATACTATGGCTAGGAATTGTAGTATAATTGTTAAAAACAAGGCTCTGGCATCAAATTGCATGGAATTAAATTCCAACTTACTTATGTACTAGATTATATGACCCTGTGAAAGTCTTCTAACTTTTTGTTTTCTCAATTATAAACAGATAAAGATGTCTCTCACCAGACTATGTGAGATTAAATTGGTTAAAGCATAAGGCTTGACCTGGAATATGTAGTACAGATTTGCTTGTTACTCATGCATGTTTATTACATACTAAAATGCTATGTATGATTAATATTGAGACATTAATAAATGAATAATAGATCTTAAATATTTTCCACCATTCCTTGGTTCTAAGCATTGCTTCAAATGCTTTTAACCGCCCCCACCCAGACACTTTTTTTTCCACCAAGAAGTAGAGAACTTACATAGTCTTGGGTGGTAAAGATTTTCCACTATGCAATACCGTATTCTCCATTTTTCTTTTTTTGGATGGTGGGTGGATAGTGTAAACAAACTCATTTGTTTCCTGAAACACAAAGGCTTTGTCAGAAAGGAAATCATGTTTACATGCAAATGAAAAATTTCTGATAAATCAGGTAATTCTGGACAGACAAGGCCGACTTTCATGCTCAGAAATTTCCAGAGGAGCTGTCTCTCCTACTCAAATTTATCCAACTTTCTTCTTCACTTTGGCAATATAGACTCGATTCTAAACATGCCATGAAATAAGCTGTACATTTGGCTCCAAGATCATTTTATTTGGTCCAAAATGGCATCAAAATCATTAAACAAATACACATTGACTTGGAAGGAAAGAGAAAAGAATTCAAGTGAAAATTATTTTTATTACCTAAATCTGAATTCTCTGACAGTGGCTGCTACAACCTCATCAACACCCAAGGCAGGCAAAAGACAGGTGTGTCTTTTGTGCTCTGGGTGTTAGGGCGACATGAGTTTATTGGGAAACAGTACAGCGCTTTTTAAAGTTCTGGCTGCTTTAAAAAAGAAGTAGATATTCAATGTTGGATCTCAAAATATTCATTTATGAATCCTCCTCTTGTTTCTTGCTCCTTTTGTTTTGTTGTGTCTTGTAGTTACACGTGTAGGTTTTGCAAGAGTTCTCACTCCATCATGATTTCTCCTTGTCTGCTTCTAGTATGTTGGCATCCTTTTTTGTCATTGATGAAGTGAGAAATGGTCCCAGAAGACTAGAAGAAACAAACATACTAATGACAAAACAAGGAGAGTCGGTCCCAGTCAGTGCTGCATCCATATAATTTTTACTATGCTATTTTTGTCAAACTGAGGTTTTGGGCAAATGATAATGAATAAAAAATGAATTTTATAGTATACCATTGATTTGACTCGTAAGACAAAGCAAGAAACATCTGTGAACTTGGTTAAGCAAACAAATGCTGAAAACTCTTTAAATAGATAAGCAACAATAATTCTACTACTTTAGGATGGAAAGTTTTAATGTTGCCACGATGCCTTTCATCTCCTCTTTCAGCCATTTTTTATTCTGTGATATAGAGAAAGAACTTCTATTGTGTTTCTAAATTTAGAAAAATATTAGCTTATACATAGGCCCTGCCAAGGGACACATATAATTTGAATGGTTTTGTTATAAATATTAGGTTCTAGATCCTACTATTAAATATTAATATTATAAAGTTAATGTTCAAAATATTAATTCCTGTCTAATGCTTCATAAAATATTTGTCATAATCTATTAAATAAAATATTTTAATAAACTGATTTACATAATATATTGTTATTGCTTATATAAATAATTTAACATTATAAAAATGACTTGAGAATACAGAAGCATAAAGAAAATAAAGGTAAACTATAATCCTAAAACCAAAAGATGACCAAAGTTAATATCTCTTAGCATATCTTTCCAAGCATTTTTCCATTTATATGCATGAAAATATTGTTTTTAATAAAAATGAGATACTATAAATTATCTTAATTTTTAAGTGAATAATCTATCATAATCAGATAAACTACAGTTGATCTATGCTATAACTTTTAGTGGTTATAAAATGCTTATCATAGTCCCTTTAGCAAGGTTCAAATAAATGATGGATAATCAAGTTTTTAGTGAGAAAGTTATTGTTAAAAATAATTCTAAAATTAGATACTTATGCAGGTATGTTTGTGGAACTCCTCTAGTTTAAAAGCATTTTTAATGTATTTGGCACATGAGAAATTATCCTCCAGATACATAATGCTATCTTTAATTAGATTTTCAGTATTGGATCTTAAAATGTTTCTGCTTCCAATAACAGTACATGAGGGAACTCACTTCCTTTTTCACAATTATTATTCAAAGCCATTATTAAGCTTTTAGTTCTTTGCCATCCTGGTTAGTGGAAATTAGCAGTAGTATGCTGCATGAGAATACATTTTCTATTTTAATGCTAAATTATACTTATTCTTTCACTATTTATTTACTACTCTTAATGGTTAGATCCTGTAATCTGTACTTCATGTTGGGTTTCTAGACATAAACATATTTTAAATGTAGGATAATTACTTTTTTAAGTTCTTCTGTTTCTTTAAAATTTAAAATATCAGACACTTTATGGAGAAAATTTATTTTTTAAACTACTTATTTTGTCCTTTGAGAGGAAAAAAACTGTTTAGATAGTAAAATGGTAATTACTTTTCTTTGCATGTATTTTATTTTATAAAATGTATTTTGCATCTATTTTACCGTTGCTTATCGAGAGCTGTATGATGCAAGTGCTCATTATATGAATTGTCTGTTTTCCTTACACAATCTTACGTAGCAGCAATAAAATATCTCCATTGTAAAAGATGTCATGACCCTAGATGATAAAATCCATAGTTTGAGTTCAGGTCCACATGGGATCTAGCGTTTGAACTACTAATTATTTGCAACATTCTGCTTTCTCTGAAGTGGTCTCACGCTAACGATGATATGAATTGATTCTCTCTTGATGATGGAAGAATGAGATTATTAATGCCATCACATGATACATCTGGTAGCAGCATTTTATTCCCTCATCAGAAAGTTAAACAATGAGAAGAGTGGGGATTGCCTGCTTTTTAAAAAATTTTCTTCCTCCTGATCCCTTTCTTGCTGCCAGGTTTCTGTTTAAGCCAGTCACGCAGGGCATGATGGTTTGTGTGAGAGCTGATACCCTTCTTTTCCCACAGGCACTCATCCATCCCAGCTCTGTTTTTCTTCATCTCGAGGGCAATGTGTAATCTGCCAGGCCTAACTCATTACTCACCCTGGAGCCTGCAAATTCTCCAGAAGTCAGAACACTGGCTTTGGTGGTTATGTGGTCCTTGGTCTCTTCCCTTTGGGAGCGGAGGGTGAGAGAGGCTGTCACAGTGGGAAACATTGACCTTGCTGTCTCTCAAGCCACCAGGCTGCTGTAAGAGACCACAAGCTGGCTTTTTCTCCCCATTCTATAGAAAGCAGCAGCCAGGGTGTGGCTTGTGCTGCTTCTGATTGTTTACAGGCTCACAGAGCCCATGGAATGGGTGCATAGCTGTCCACAAAGATCTCCAAGTATTTCTTACAATTTAATCTTCATTTGTTTTTCTTCATGGTAAAAAAGTTTTCCATGGTGAGGAGGGAACCCTGGCTGTCTAGCAATCCTTGCAGAAAAATGTACATTTCCTCTCATATTTTCCCATCCTTGAGCCTAGCACAGAATGGGAATTCTTTAGAGCCAGAATTATATTGACTTATATAAGAGGGACTTTGTTCATTTAGCAAATATTTAGTAAGAACTGACTGTATGCCAGACATTCCTGAAGGCATAGAATGATAAACCAGACAGATGACATCCCCCGACAAGGGATGGCATTGGGGAAAGAGGCAGCAATAAACAACCTAACAAAGGAGACCAGTGATGTATACTGGGAAACAAATGAAAGTAGAATGTTGTAGAAAGTGATGGGGTGGGGTGGGGAGCAAGGCTACTTGAAAGGGGATGTCAGTGAGAAGGTGGCAGCTGAGCTAAAACCTAGTGGCTAGAAAGCATCATCTATGTGGAGATCTGGAGGCAGAGAACTTCAGCACAGAGAACAACAGCACCAAAGTTCCCAAGGAGGAAAAGATCTGAGCCCAATCTAAAAGGGCAGCTGTGTTGCAAGAGTTAGGAGATGGAGAAAGAAGGGAGAAGGGCAAGGTCAGACCACATAGCATTTAATGGGCTAGAATAAGGAATTTGGATTGTATTTTTTTTTTTAATTTTCTATATCCTTTTTTAAAAAAAATATATTTGTATTGTAAACAAATGGGATACATCTTGTTTCTCTGGTTGTACATGAAATAGAGGCATACTATTTGTGTAATCATACATTTACCTAGGGTAATGGTGTTTGATTCATTCTGTTATTTTTTCCTTCCCCCCTACGCCTCCCACCCCTCTTTTCCCTCTATACAGTCCCTCCTTCCTCCATTCTTGCCCACCTCACACCCCCCATATGTGCCATCATCTGCTTAGCAGCGAGATCATTCGTCCTTTGGTTTTTTGAGATTGGCTTATCTCACTTAGCATGATATTCTCTAATTTCATTCATTTGCCTGCAAATGCCATAATTTTATTCTTTATGGCTGAGTAATATTCCATTGTATATATATACCACAGTTTCTTTATCCATTCATCAATTGAAGGGCATCTAGGTTGGTTCCAAATCTCAAAGACATCAATAGGTTTCTGGAGACATATGAATTACCTAAACTGAACCAGGAGGACATACACAATTTAAATAGACCAATTTCAAGTAATGATATAGAAGAAATCATCAAAAGCCTACCAACAATGAAAAGTCTGGGACCAGAAGGGTTCTCAGTCGAGTTCTACAAAACCGTTGAAGAAGAGTTCATTCCTATACTCCTCAAATACTATTCCATGAAATAGAAGAGGAGGGAACCCTCCCAAACTCATTCTATGAAGCCCATATCACCCTGATACCTAAACCAGGCAGAGACACATCGAGGAAAGAAAATTTCAGACCAATATCCTTAATGAACATCAACGCAAAAATTCTCAACAAAATTTTAGCAAATCGCATACAAAAATATATTAAAAGATTGTGCACCATGATCAAGTGGGTTTCATCCCAGGGATGTAAGATTGGCTCAACATCTGGAAATCAATAAATGTAATTCACTATACCAACAGACTTAAAGTTAAGAATCATGATTATTGTGATAGATGCAGAAAAAGCATTTGATAAAATACAGCACCCCTTCATGCTCAAAACACTACGAAAAATAGGGATACTGGGAACATTCCTTAACAGTGTAAAGGCCATCTATGCTAAACCCATGGCCAATATCATTCTAAATGGTGAAAAACTGAAAGCATTCCCCCTAAAAACTGGAACAAGGCAGGGATGCCCTCTTTCACCGCATCTATTCAACATTGTCCTTGAAACTCTAGCCAGAGCAATGAGACAGACCAAAGAAATTAAAGGGATACGAATGGATTGTATTTTAAATGCAGTGCTGGACTGTTGAAAAGTTTGATGCAGGGAGGTTGAAATAGTCTGTTTCATAATGTGTATGGCTTTTGTGTAGATTATAGAGGAACACAAGTAGAAGGAAAAAAGCCAACTGGGAGATTTTTGCAATAATCGAGGCTGCAGATGACAGTGACGTGGATCAGGTGAGAATGGTAGAAATGAAGATAAATAAACAGAGCTGGAATATATATTTAAGATGCAGCTAAAAGAATTTGTTGATGGATTGAATGGTAATGAAGCTGGGGATGGGGCTAGAAGTGAAGGAAATAGAGGAATCCACCATGAGTCTAGATTGTTTACCTGCACAATTAGGCAGATAATGATGTCATGTACTGACATGGCAAAGAAGCAGGAAAGAACAAGTGGCATGTGGTGGCAGTAAAGTCCTCTACTAGGCAGAATTAAACTGAGACATCCAAATGAGAACATCGGGCACATAATTGGGTTAAGTGGAACTTGGTTAAGCTTCGTTTGAAAAGCATATTTTAGTTAATTGAATCCAAAATGAAGGAATCCTAAAATGAAAACATGCTTAGTTTGGTATAGGGGGAAATCTTCTGAATCTAACATCTTTCTTTCTGTCAAGGATGCCATTTTCTTATTATGTAGTTTCAAAAACAAATTCCATATTTAATTCTTTCTCTCCCCTCTAGTGCCCCATCAATATTTTTTCAAATATTGTTAGGATCTTTCATCATGTTATTTATCTGTTCCAAGATCTTTAATGACTCCCCACTGGAAAAATTCTTTAGCCCTCTAGGCTGCATCTTCACCTCTGCTCCTGATTCATAAACTCTCCACTTCAACCAGGAGACAGGAGTCTCCTTATGTCATCTCTGCACTCCTTGTGTGGAATGTTTTTCCCATTGCTTGGAGCCAAATCTTTTCTCTCCTTTGAGGCTCAAATAAAATTCTACTTCCTCTAAGTGCTTCTTGGCTTCTCATTGGCCTAGATAGTTCTTTGTCTCATCATCTGAGCCATGATTTCAGGATCATGCTAACAGAAACTGCATGGTATTAATATCGTCTATTCAGAAAATCACAATCTTTTAAGCTATAAATTGGACTTATCTCTGTGTAATTAAGAATTGTTTCCTGAATGAATTGGGATTTAAGTGTAACCACATAGGTTGCTTTAAAATATATCATATAAGTAGAGTGAGATAACATATTTAAAGTACTTCTGTGAGGAACAAACCAAAATAAAATTTAGGTGGGTATTGAAGGAAAGAAAGAGCATGGACTTTAATGATAGAAGGCTTATAGGAATCTTGTGAGATTTCACTAAGAGAAAATGTGTATAAGACTCTTCATACCAAGTAAGTTACTATGTCAAATCATTCTTAGCACCACAGATTTATGAAATGAAATGCTTAGGTATCCATGTAATAAATTTTAATGACTTATCTCAGGCTATATAGGACATATTTGAAATCTTTTCATTTCTAATAAAAATGTTGCTGGGTGCAGTGGCACATGCCTGTAATTCCAGTAACTCAGGAGTCTGAGGCAGGAGGATTGCAAGTTCAAAGCCAGCCTCAGCAAATTAGTAAAGTTCTAAGCAACTTAGTGAGATCCTCTCTCTCTTTCTCAAAAAAAAAAAAAAAAAAAAAAAAAAGGTGATGTAACTTAGTAGTAGAGTGTCTCTGTGTCCAATCCCTAGGGCTTCCAAAAATGAAAAAAAAAAAAAAAGTTTAAATTAAGCACCTGAAATTAGTAACCCTTGAATTAATAGTTCATAATGCCCCCTTTTTTTGTTTTGGCCCCCCTTTTTGAAGGGAACACAGATGCACAACTATGAATTAATGGCAAATGTGTTCAGCCACCCTGAAGTATGTATGTATCCTCAGACTCTTCTGAATCAATTCGTCAAACTTTCTTAACCACCTCTGAAGAATCCTGATTGAAAACACCAACGTTGGCACCCCTTGAATTGTGACAACTCACACATCAGCTCAACCTCTTTGAAGTTTTCAGCAGAAACCAGAGAAAGAAAAAAAATCACATTTCATACTTTATTGTTTATCTACAAGTAATGAAACACTTAAGAATTTAAGTAAGATGTACACATGCTGCCTTGAGTTTATGTTGACAATTTTTTGCAGAGGGAAAGCAAAATATACAGCATCTGAGTGAAGAATGCAGGCAGGTCCTCGGGCATGTGAAGCCATCCAGAGCTCCACAGCGTGGCCAGCAGAGCTGTGTCCTGTGGGAAGTCCTCACAATGCCCACCACTCCAAGGGTATGTCCACTCTGCCCAGCGGCAGCTGGGCTAAATAAGCTCTTAAATGTTAATGACCTTCTCCAGAGCTGGCAGAGATTACTAGTATAAAGAAGGGTGATTTTTAAAAAAAGTCATTATCATACACACCACTTGAGTCTATTTTAAGGTTTGGATCCTGTGCTGAGAGACAAAAGGAGGTTTCAACAAAATGAAATCAAAAGTACAAATAAACCATGGTTGTCAGTTTACAGATTTTCTGTTGAGTATGTTAAATAAAACACTTCCATATATTTTGGTAAGAAAATTGTTTCTCCCCTTGTGTCTCTGACCCCCAGCCCGACCCCAGAGGCTGCAATCAGCCTTGCTGTCAACAAACTGAAGAGGAGAGTTAAGTTCTTCACTGCTGGTTTAACTGGTTCCAGGTATTATTTTCTAATTAGTATCTCAAATGTTCTGTTCTTAGGAGAGGGCCTACACAGATACCAACAAAATTTGTAAGTTTTCTGCAATTATTCTAGAGCTAAAAGAAAATAGTTACAATGAGACCGAATAGTAAAGAGGAACTGACATGGTGGTACATGCCTGTAATCCCAGCTGTAATCTGAAGGCTGAGGCAGGAGGACTGCAAGTGTGAGACCGGCCTTAGCAATTTAGGGAGGTCCTAAGCAACCCTGTCTCAAAATAAAAAATAAAAAAGGTTGGGGATGTGGCTTAGTGGTTAAGCACCTCTGAGTTCTATCCCTGGTACCAGAAAAAAGAAAAAGAAAAAGAAAAGAAAAAAAAAAAAGAAAAAAAGAAAGGAAAAAGAGGAAAAATTTATTTTTATGAAAGTAATTCAGTTACTAACTGAAGAAGGAATAAAAGTTATTACATCACCATTTTGAATCCTCTAGCAAATTAATCTACCTAAGTACTGAGCATTGGTGATTAGTCACAAATAAAAACAGAGAAAAAGTTTTATATCACTAAATCTATGAGGTACATTGCCAAAAACTTTAATGTAAATTTTCTTATACATTACATCTAAATATTAATGTATGGAAAATACACAGAGAAGAGGAATACATTTAAATAATACCTTGAGGATGTAATAGCAAAATCCAACCTGCAAAAGCTATACAGGAAAATAACCCATTATTTTTTTTAACAAATAAACTTGAAAGAGAAACAATGGAGGGGAAACTTATACATTAAAATGAACCCGTGTTATGACATAAAGATCTTATTTGTATTCTGATATAAGCAAAAACATCAAGAAATTGTAAAAAAATAAATAGTGATTATAAAATGGGGAGGGATCTGAATACTGGCTAGAATATCTAGTGACATCAGGAGATTTTGTTAGTTTTACTGGTGAGAGTGGTTACAATCGTTTTGAATTTTTTTAAAGTACTTAAATATGAAAGCATTTGCTCTCAAATTTTTGGTCTCAGAATCTCTTAATCTGAGTTATTGATATTATATATATATATGATATAGAACTTAGAGACCACCAGCAGCCAACTAGAGTATGCCTTAAGAACCACTATATTAGAGATACATTCCAGTAAGTTGAAAAAAATGAAAGAAAATGATTTTAGTATTAATGTCACTATAACTTTGGTTTGCAGAAAAGTGATTATGTATTTGAAGCAATATTTTCCTTAATTTGATAATGGTTCAAACTGGATGAGGTGTACAAGGGGTTCATTATCTTAATCTCTTTCTGATGTTTGAATTTTCCATAACAAAAAGTGAAAAAAAAAAATTAAAGGGATAACTCAAGTAAATAACAAGTGTTTTGCAAATGGAGCAAGTATTTGACTGTAATACAACTCTGATTGCAGTATTGAAAATTTTGGGCAAAAGAAATAGTAATCTTGGTCTGCTAACATTGTTGTCAGGAAAATATGAATGAATACACTACAGGGAAGAGTATATTAAAATTCAGACTTTTGGAAAGATACACAGTTTTAATCCTTTAATCAAAATTGTTCAGTAAGTTTTGCCTTGAGATAGTCAATATAAGTTAATATAAGTTTTTTTAAAGTGGATGAAATGGAATTAAGTGATAGTTTATGAGTTTAAATTCTTTTGGCTGCGTTTCTTAAAGTAGTAATAAACAGTTAACTATTGGCAAGAAGAAATTTTCCTGCAGAGAAAACACCATTCCTAATATTTTTTTAAGCGATAACTTGTGATAAATTTTCAGTGGACAGATCATCTAATCTCATGTAAAATCTTTTGGAGTATCGAGGACTACCAGAAAGGGTTCCCAATTAATTCTGCAAGGCTATTATAACCAAGGTACCTAAATCAGACAAGGACAAAGGAAGGAACTGCAAGTACTGGGCCATTACACCCTTAGAAACAGGTGCAAAAATCTTGAACAAAGAATCAGCAAACTAAATCTAAAACTGTTTAAAACATGGTACATATTCATAATGCCGTTAAGGTTTATCCTTAGAATTCAAGGTAAACAATATTGCATAAAAATTAAATATCATTCACCATGTCCATAAATTAAATGAGAAAATTTGGAAGATCATCTCAATAGATGTACAGAGAAAAACATGATAAAGTCCTTAGTAAACTAAGATTGAAAGATATTTTTAAAGATTTTCTTTAAAAAACCGAAACTGACATAATCCAAAATTGGAAACTAATATAATGAATACAACCAGATACCATATAAAACACTTGTCCTACCACTTCTATAAGAAATTATGTTTGTGATCCTATTTAATATGAAAAATAAAGCAAGCATGAGAATCAAGACAGAGGAAATAAAATTGTCATTCTTTGAAAATGATATGAATATCTACATAAAACCTGATAAAATTTACATTGAAAAACTCATAAGAGAATTGAGTTAGGTAACTGGATGTAAATTCAATATTCAAAAGTCAATTTCATTTCTGTATGCTGGAATGAAACTTAGGAAACAAAAGTTTAAATAGGCAATATTTATAATAGCAACAAGAGCTATAAAAACAGTGATGAACTCAATAAAAATTTTCAAGATTCATACATGGAAACTAATAATACTTTACTGTATACAAACCAAGGAAGATAAAAATAAATTGGAAGCTACTCCAGTTAGATAAATAGAAATTGATAGAGATATCTAATATTTTCATAATTTTGTCTATCACATAAATAATATATTCCTTGAATGTAAATCCAATTTAATTCCAACAAAATTTTCTGTGGAACATAAGCCTATTCTAAAATTGATATGGAATAATAAATGGCCAACATATATAAAATAAGAAAAATAAGGAAAAAATAAAGAGTGAAAGTAGCCAGGTATCAATACATATTGTAGATATATGCCAATTAAATATTAGGGTACATCCCTAATATTAGATAGAATATTAGATAGAATTTGTAAGGCTAAAGAGCAGAACAGTATACAGAGCCCACAAACACCCACGTAGGAACTTCCATGTATGACACAAATGGAATAACAAGTCATTAGGAAACAGAGGAATTGTTCAATAGCAAGTGGATTTTGAAAACTCAGTTATCCAGAGTGAAAAAGGGGGGTTCTAGATTTTCATGTCTACATACACAGGCTCCAATTCAAATTAGAGTTAGCAATTAAATGTTAAAAGAAAAGCCTTAATATTTTATATGAAAATATGGGTGAAGAGACTCCCCTTTTTTTTTTTTTTTTTTTGGTATAGGGGTATTGAACCCAGGGGCACTTACCACTGAGACACATCCTTAGCCAGTTTTTTAAAATTTTTTAATTTTTTAATTTTGAGACAGGGTCTTGCTAAGTTGCTTAGGGCCTCACTAAATTGCTGAGGTTGGCCTTGAACTTGAACTTGTAATCCTCCTAAATCAGCCTCCCAAGCGGCTGGAATTATAGGCATACACCACTGGGCCCAGCTCCAGGAGAAGGGATTTTTAAAGAAAGTAAACATATCAACCATAAAAGACTAGTAACTTGATTGCATAAAGTGTGTCAATTATGTTTACCAAAGTCATCTTAAAAAGGCATAAAATAAAGAATACACACAGCAGATTCTGACACGCATAAAAGGGACAAAAGTTTACCCTTAAAAGCATATCAAGAATTCTTATAATAAGAAATAGACGAAGTTCAATAGAAAAAAGGGCTGGAGATATGCCTCAGTGGCACATGCCTGTGTTCCATCCCTGGTACCAGAAAGAAATAAAAGAAAAGAAAGAAAGAATGTCAGATGAGATTGGTGATTTAATCAGTAGTGAGATCATTCTGGGACTTGTGAATAAAGTCTCTTACCTTTATTCCAAGAGTAGTCATTTGCTTCCGTAGATCGTGTTGGTTGCAGTGTGAAGACTAACTTGGAGGGGATTAAGAAGTGAGTAGGAACTCACTAAAGAGACTGCTGCCTGTGTCTTAGAAATGGGTGATAGTAATTTGACAAAAGAAACAAAAAGAGAAATCTGTCATAGTGCTATTTTTTTTTTAACAAAGAAATATCCAAATGTCCTCTAGGCTGTATCCATATGATATGGTACTCAATCACCCATTGAAATTTATTTCTGAATATTTAATGACCTGGACAAATAAGTAATGATATAAAGTAGAATGAAATACCAATTTATGGGATGTACCCTAATTATATGGGGACCCAAAAACTAAAGCAAGAAGTAGAAAGAAGAAGAGGAGCAGTGGAAAAGGAGAAGGGAAGAGAAAAATCTATGAAAATGTTACTAGCGTTTTTGTCAGGTAAGAGCATAAATGAAGACTCCATCTTGTCTCTGCTCTAAGACAGTAAGTTCAGTTTACTTAGTAAGTGGAGGTTGAAATTAACACTTAGATTATGTTGAGTCTATGTGTTGAAGCTAAGTTATATTGCTGGCACAGGACTTACTTCAAGGAGATAACAACACACCAAAAGGGCCCCCACATTAAAGAAGAAGAGGAATCCATCTCAACAGATATAAAAACCTAGGACCTCTGAAAACAGGAAGAAACAAACAAGTTCCCCCCCAAAAATATTATAATCCTTAATAAAGGAACCTACAGATACTGAAGGGTATGAAATTCCAGAGAAAAACTACAAAAAGTTGATTATTAAAATGATTAATGAGCCATAAAGATCTAAGGAATGAATTAAAGGAGATTGTATACAAAGTAAAAGACTATTTCAGTTAAGAAAGATATTCTGACGGGGGATTCAAGATGGCGGACTAGAGGGTGGCTGCGTTTCGTGTTGCTCCAGGACTCAGGACTCAAGAAGAGGAGATATAGAGAGCCTTGGGACCAACTCAAACCAGCCGGGCGAGAATCTCCCACTGGGCAGACGTCCCGGACGGGGCAGGAGCCCTGGACAGGGCGGTAGCCCCAAAAGCAGGGATCTTTGCAAAGTAGAACGGCCGCGAGGCGCCCCTCCCCCTGCCGGAGCAGTGATCACAGACAGCTGGGAGCATTGAAGAGGGGGCTGCCCAGAGGAGAAGGAGAAATACGGGTTCGGCACGTCGCTTGGAATTGGATCAGCTGCGCCAGGGCTCCGGGCGGCTATCCGGAGGAGCAGCGTGGGTTCAGGACTCAAGAAAAGGAGATATTGAGAGACTTGGGACCAACTCAAAGAAGCCGGGGGGGCTGCCCAGAGGAGAAGGAGAAATACGGGCTCGGCATGTCGCTTGGAATTGGAACAGCTGCGCCAGGGCTCTGGGCGGCTATCCGGTGGAACAGCGTGGTGAGTGGTTTGGTCCCAGAGCATCCGCTCCTGAACATAGGGGGTTGTCTGGAGAAGGAGGAGGAGCGCGGCGGGGTGCTTGGGCTCGAAGTGACTGCACCAGGGCTACGGGAGGCAGTCGGGACAAGAAGGTGCACAGTGAGTTCTTGGGACTCGTGACGCACCAGATCTCTGGGTAACTGCCTGGTGGAGAAAGTGGTGCGTGGTGGGTCACTTGGTCTTAGAGCGACGGCACGGAACAACAGGTGGCTGCCGGAGGAAAAGGCGTGTGGCGGGTCACTGGGACTCGGAGCGATTGTAAGGGGCTCCAGGTGGCTGCTCAGAGGAGGGGCCGCATAGCCAGGTGAAAAGTGCAGAGCAGGGTCCTAGACGGCTTCTTGGTGGAAGGGCCCCACAGACAAACTGAGGGGCGGAGCGAAGGCTCCAGGACTGCAGGCAGCTTCTCTGAGGAGAGGCAGCCGAAGGAGATTCGTTTGTGAAGGGTGAGGCTTCCAGGCCCAGGAGGTAGGTCCGGGTCCCTGGGATCATTGCAGAAGAAGGCTGCCCAGCCCAGGCGGTAGTTGTGAATTGAACGGAACCTCTGGGAGGAAAACCGACCAGCGAGACCTCCCCACCAGGTGACTCCTCCCTGTTGGGTGAGGTTCTCCCAAAAGGACCGTAAAATCAGAGACACAGGCCCAAACTGGTCTTGCATCAGCCCACAACCTACTTCCCTTCTGGATGACCATTCATCAGCAAGTGAAGGTACCTCTGCCCACTAGCAGGGAATATACTCCACCAGAAGGCCACCACCCCTAGGGAGTCAGCTCCCTTGTGGAGCACTGCATTATCAACTCCCTCCAAGATTTCAGGCTACTGAAGACTAAGAGGGGATATAATAGAAATCTTCAGGGATATTATAAGACAATAGAGGAAATCTGCAATATCACAGCGGTCAACTGATACCTGAACAATATGAGAAAACAAGGAAAGAAAATGCTGCAAACAAATCTAGATGTTACATCAATGAAACCCAACGACAGCATGGCAGAAGAAATGACAGAAAGGGAGTTCAGAATGTACATAATTAAAATGCTCAGGGAAGCAAATGACGAGATGCAAGAGCAAATGCAGGCACTGAATGATCGCACCAATCGACAGTTAAAAGAGCAAATACAGGAAGCAAAAGATCACTTCAATAAAGAGTTAGAGATATTGAAAAAAAACCAAACAGAAATCCTTGAAATGAAGGAAACAATAAACCAAATTAAGAACTCCATAGAAAGCATAACCAATAGAATAGAACACCTGGAAGACAGAACATCAGACATTGAAGATAAAATATTTAACCTTGAAAACAAAGTTGAACAAACAGAGAAGATGGTAAGAAATCATGAACAGAATCTCCAAGAACTATGGGATATCATGAAGAGACCAAATTTGAGAATTATTGGAATTGAGGAAGGCTTAGAGAAACAGACCAAAGGAATGAACAATCTATTCAATGAAATACTATCAGAAAATTTCCCAAATCTGAAGAATGAAATGGAAGATCAAGTACAAGAGGCTTATAGGACTCCAAATATACAAAATTACAACAGACCCACACCAAGGCACATTATAATGAAAATGCCCAACATACAAAATAAAGACAGAATTTTAAAGGCCGCAAGAGAGAGGAATCAAATTACATTCAGGGGGAAACCAATACGGATATCAGCAGATTTTTCAATCCAGACCCTAAAAGCTAGAAGGGCCTGGAACAACATTTTTCAAGCCCTGAAAGAAAATGGATGCCAACCAAGAATCTTATACCCAGCAAAACTTACCTTCAAATTTGATGATGAAATAAAATCCTTCCATGATAAACAAAAGCTAAAAGAATTTACAAAAAGAAAGCCAGCATTACAGAACATTCTCAGCAAAATATTCCATGAGGAAGAGATGAAAAACAAAGAAACAAATCAGCAATGGGAGGAACCATCCTAAAGGAATTGTCAAATAAAGGAAGAACCAAGTCGTCTCAAAATAAATAAATAAATAAATAAATAAATAAATAAATAAATAAATAAATAAAATGAACCAAATGACCGGGAATACTAATCATATCTCAATAATAACCCTGAATATTAATGGCCTGAACTCATCAATCAAAAGACATAGACTGGCAGATTGGATCAAAAAGAAAGATCCAACAATATGTTGCCTGCAAGAGACTCACCTCGTAGAAAGAGATACACATAGACTAAAGGTGAAAGGATGGGGGAAAACATATCATGCACATGGACTCAGCAAAAAAGCTGGGGTATCCATCCTCATTACAGATAAGGTGGACTTCAAGTCAAAACTAGTCAAAAGGGATAAAGAAGGACATTACATACTGCTTAAGGGAACCATAAATCAGCAAGACATAACAATCATAAACATCTATGCCCCAAACAGTGGCTCATCCATGTATGTCAAACAAATCCTTCTCAATTTCAGAAACCAAATAGACCACAACACAATAATACTAGGTGATTTTAACACGCCTCTCTCACCACTGGACAGATCTTCCAAACAAAAATTGAACAAAGAAACCATAGATCTCAATAACACAATCAATAATTTAGACTTAACGGACATTTATAGAATATACCATCCAACCAGAGCGAATACACTTTCTTCTCAGCAGCACATGGATCCTTCTCTAAAATAGACCATATATTATGCCACAAAGCTAATGTAAGCAAATACAAGAAGATAGAGACACTACCTTGTATTCTATCAGATCATAATGGTTTGAAGTTAGAAATAAATGAAAGAGTAAAAAACAGAAGCTACTCCAACACCTGGAGATTAAACAATATGCTATTACATGATGAATGGATAACAGAAGATATTAGGAAGGAAATTAAAAAATTCCTAGAGGTAAATGAGAACAAAGAAACATCATATCAAAATCTTTGGGACACTATGAAAGCAGTACTTAGAGGAAAATTTATTTCATGGAGCGCATTCAATAAAAGAAGTAAAAATCAACAAATAAACAACCTAACACTTCAGCTCAAAGCCCTAGAAAAAGAAGAACAGACCAACACCAAAAGTAGTAGAAGACAGGAAATAGTTAAACTCAGAGCTGAAATCAACGAAATTGAAACAAAAGAAACTATACAAAAAATTGACAAAATAAATAGTTGGTTCTTTGAAAAAATAAACAAAATTGATAAACCCTTAGCCACTCTAACAAAGAGAAGACGAGAGAAAACCCAAATCACCAAAATTCGGAATGAACAAGGAAATATCACAACAGACACGATTGAAATACAAAACATAATTAGAAGCTATTTTGAAAATCTATATTCTAACCAAATAGAAAATTTCAAAGACATCAACAGGTTTCTAGAGACATATGAATTGCCTAAATTGAGCGAGGAGGACATACAAAATTTAAATAGATCATTTTCAAGTAATGAAGTAGAAGAGGTCATCAAAAGCCTACCAACAAAGAAAAGTCCAGGACCAGACGGGTTCTCAGCTGAGTTCTACAAAATCTTTAAAGAAGAGCTCATTCCAATACTTCTCAAAGTATTCCATGAAATAGAAGAGGAGGGTACCCTCCCAAACTCATTCTATGAAACCAATATTACCTTGATACCCAAGCCAGACAGAGATAAATCGAGGAAAGAAAATTTCAGACCGATATCATTAATGAACATTGACGCAAAAATTCTCAATAAAATTTTAGCAAATCGCATACAAAAATATATTAAAAAGATAGTGCACCACGATCAAGTGGGTTTTATCCCAGGGATGCAAGGTTGGTTCAACATCCGGAAATCAATAAATGTAATTCACCATATCAATAGACTTAAAGTCAAGAACCACATGATTATTTCAATAGATGCAGAAAAAGCATTTGATAAAATACAACACCCCTTCATGCTCAAAACACTAGAAAAAATAGGGATAGTGGGAACATTCCTTAACATTGTAAAGGCCATCTATGCTAAGCCCATGGCTAATATCATTCTAAACGGTGAAAAACTGAAAGCATTCCCCCTAAAAACTGGAACAAGACAGGGATGCCCTCTTTCACCACTCCTATTCAATATCGTTCTTGAGACTCTAGCCAGAGCAATTAGACAGACCAAGGAAATTAAAGGAATACGAATAGGAAAAGAAGAACTCAAACTATCCCTATTTGCGGATGATATGATTATATACTTAGAGGAACCAGGAAATTCCACCAGAAAACTGTTAGAACTCATAAGTGAATTCAGTAAAGTGGCAGGTTACAAGATCAATGCTCATAAATCCAATGCATTTTTATACATAAGTGAGGAATCCTCAGAAAGAGAAATTATGAAAACCACCCCATTCACCATAGCATCGAAAAAAATAAAATACTTGGGAATCAATCTCACAAAAGAAGTAAAAGACCTCTACAATGAGAACTACAGAACACTGAAGAAAGAAATCGAAGAAAACCTTAGAAGATGGAAAGATCTCCCATGTTCTTGGATAGGCCGAATTAATATTGTCAAAATGGCCATACTTCCAAAAGTGCTATACAGATTCAATGCAATCCCAATTAAAATTCCAATGACGTACCTTACAGAAATAGAGCAAGCAATCATGAAATTCATCTGGAAGAATAAGAAACCCAGAATAGCTAAAGCAATCCTTCGCAGGAAAAATGAAGCAGGGGGTATCGCAATACCCGAACTTCAACTTTATTACAAAGCAATAGTAACAAAGACGGCATGGTACTGGTACCAAAATAGACAGGTAGATCAATGGTACAGAATAGAGGACACGGACACAAACCCAAATAAATACAACTTTCTAATACTAGACAAAGGTGCCAAAAATATGCAATGGAGAAAAGATAGCCTCTTCAACAAATGGTGCTGGGAGAATTGGAAATCCATATGCAACAGAATGAAACTAAACCCATATCTCTCACCCTGCACAAAACTCAACTCAAAATGGATTAAGGACCTTGGAATCAGACCAGAGACTCTGCAGATTATAGAAGAAAAAGTAGGTCCCGATCTTCAACATGTCGGGCTAGGACCAGACTTCCTCAATAGGACTCCCATAGCACAAGAAATAAAAGCAAGAATCAATAACTGGGATAGATTCAAACTAAAAAGCTTTCTCTCAGCAAAGGAAACTATCAGTAATGTGAAGAAAGAGCCTACAGAGTGGGAGAATATCTTTGCCAATCATACTTCAGATAGAGCACTAATCTCCAGAATCTATAAAGAACTCAAAAAACTCTACATCAAGAATACAAATAATCCAATCGACAAATGGGCTAAGGAAATGAACAGACACTTCACAGAAGAAGATGTACAAGCAATCAATAAACATATGAAAAAATGTTCAACATCTCTAGTAATAAGAGAAATGCAAATCAAAACCACCCTAAGATTCCATCTCACCCCAATTAGAATGGCGATTATCAAAAATACAAGCAACAGGTGTTGGCGAGGATGTGGGGAGAAAGGTACACTCATACATTGCTGGTGGGGCTGCAAATTAGTGCAGCCACTCTGGAAAGCAGTGTGGAGATTCCTTAGAAAACTTGGAATGGACCCTCCATTTGACCCAGCTATCCCACTCCTTGGCCTATACCCAAAGGATCTAAAATCAGCATACTACAGAGATACAGCCACATCAATGTTCATAGCTGCTCAATTCACAATAGCCAGACTATGGAACCAACCTAGATGCCCTTCAATTGATGAGTGGATAAAGAAACTGTGGTATATATACACAATGGAATATTACTCAGCCATAAAGAATGACAAAATTATGGCATTTGCAGGCAAATGGATGAAATTGGAGAATATCATGCTAAGTGAGATAAGCCAATCTCAAAAAGACAAGGGACGAATGATATCGCTAATAAGTGGAGGATGACACATAATGGGGGGGAGGGAAGGGTTAGTGTTAGGGTTAGAGTTAGGGTTAGGGAGGGGGGCAAGTATGGAGGAAGAAAGTACTGTATAGAGGGTAAAGAGGGATGGGAGGGGTGGGGGGAAGGGGAAAAAATAACAGAATGAATCAAACAACATTATTGTATGTGGATTTATGATTACACAAATGGTATGCCTTTGCGCCATGTACAAAGAGAGAGACAACATGTATCCCATTTGTTTACAATAAAATAAAATTAAAAAAAAAAAAAAAAAAAAAAAGAAAGATATTCTGAGAAGAAACCAATTAGAACTTCTGGAAATGAAAAACACAAAAAATCAAATAAAAAATTCAGTTGAAAGTATAACCAAAATTTAGAATACACAGAAAAGAGACCTTCAGGCTACTAAGCCAACACTACAGAAAATATTTAAATAGTACACAAAAAACCTGAAAGCAAACCCCAGAGATCCCAAATGGATGAAACTCACTAGAAGAACAGTTAAGCAAATGAAAATTAAGACCAAATTAAGTATATAGGACAACAGAGGGCAGGAAATAATAAATGTCTTTCCATAAAAACTTTGAATGCAAATGGTCTCAATTCTTCAATTAATACATAAACTGGCAGAGTGGATTAAAAACCAAGACCCGACCAGACTACATGCTGTTTGCAAGGTTGCAAGCAAAAGAATGGAAAAGGCTATTCCACACAGATGGAGTCCAAAAACAAGCAGATATTCTCATATCCAACAAAGAAAATCTCAAGCAAAAATTAATCAAAAGAGACAAGGAAGGTCATTTCCTAGTGGTAAAGGGAAAAATTCAACAAGAAGATATAACAATAATAAATATTTATACCCAAATATTGGTGTACCTAGTTATATAAAACAAATAGTTTTTTTTTGTTTTTTTTTGTTTGTTTTTTTTTTTTTTTTTTGTGGTGCCAGGAATTGAACCCAGGGCCTTGTGCTTGCAAGACAAGCACTCTACCAACTGAGCTATCTCCCCAGCCCCAACAAATAGTTCTTGACATTACATCTCAGATGGATCCCAGTATAATAATACTGGGCAACTGCAACATACTGCTTTTCCCAATAGGTCATCCAGACATAAAATCAGTAAAGACACTCCAGAGTTAAAAAATACCATGAATCAAATGGATCTAACAGACAGCTACAAAACATTTTATTCAATTTCAGCTGAATTTACTTTTTTCTCATCAACTTGTGTAATCTTCTCAAAAATGGATCATGATTTAAGACAAAGTAAGTTTTAGCAAATAAAAAAATCAATATAATCCCTTGCATCTTATCAGATACAATGAATGAAATTAGGAATTGATGGCACAAAAAATTATAGGAACCATATAAACACATGGAGATTGAACAATACACTTTGAATCAGGAATTGTCATATAAGAAGTGGGGGAAGAAATTTAAAAATTCCTAGAATCAAACAAGAATAGTGGTACAACAAACCAAAACACTATGAAGGCTGTTCCAAGAAGAGATTTTATAGCATTAATTGCCCATATTTAAAAAAAAAATCAGGAAAATCTCAAATAAACAATCTAATTTTATATCTTATGACCCTTAAAAAGCCAGAACAAACTAATTCCAAAATCAGAAGAACACAGGAAATAATGAAGATCAAAGCCAAAAATCAATAAAATATAGAATAAAAAATGTAATCTAGAGTGGTTCTTTGAAAAAATAAACAAGACTGAAAATCCTTTAGCCAAATTAACCAAAAGAAAGAGAAATAATCTCCAAATAAGTAAAATTAGAAATGAAAAAGAAGATACCACCAAAGACATTTCTGAAATTCAAAGGATCATTAGGGACTATTTTGAAAACATATTCCAATAAACTAGAAATTCTAGAAGATATTGATGAATTTTTAGACACATACTACTTACCAAAATTGAACCAAGAGAGAACATAGAAAACCTAAACAGACCAATATCAAGCACTAAGACCAATATCAAGCGCTAATAGTCTTCCAACAAAGAAAAGCCCAGGACCAGATGAATTCTCAAGGGAACTCTATCAAACCTTTAAAGATGCAATATTTATAGTCCTTCTCAAATTGTTCCATGAATAGAAAAAGAGGGAACACTCAGAATTCATTCTGTGAATCCAATATCACCCTGATACCAAAACCTCTAGACCAATATCCCTGATGAACTTTGATATAAAAAATCCTTAATAAAATAACACATCCTTAATAAAATCCTTAATAAAATAACCCAATTCAAAAACACATTTAGAAGATTGTATGTCATGATTCAGTTGCTTTCATTCCAGTGATGGAAGGTAGTTCCACATATGCTAATCAATAAATGTTATTTATCACATAAATAGAATTAAGTACAAAAATCATATGATCACCTCGAAGACAGAAAGAGCCTTCAACAAAATTCAGCACCTACTCATGATAAGAAACTAGGGAGAGAAGAAACTTATCTCAATATCTAAAGATCTATATATGACAAACCCCAAAACAACATTATACTGAATGAAGAAAAAGTAAAAGCATTTTCTCTAAAATCAGGAACAAGACAAAAATGTCATCTCACCACTCTTATTCAATATAGTACTTCAAAATCAGAAGTACATCAAATATAGAGCTTATGTAGGCAAAGAAAACAAAAGTATGAAGGGAGAGACTACAGAATTACAGAAAATCTTTGCTCTTTTCCCCCATCAGGGGACTGATACCCAGAATATACAAAGAATTCAAAATTCTATCATTTCAAAAACAATCATCAAATGGGTAAATAATCTAAAGACATTTTTCAAAAGAAGAAATACAAATGGCCAACAAATATATGAAAAGAATGTTCAACATTCTAAGCAATCAGGAAAATGCAAATTATAACTACACTGAGATTTCATCTGAATTCAGTTAGAATGACAGTCATCAAGAGTACAAATAACAATAATTGCTGGTGAGAGTTTTGGGAAAAATCTACACTTATACAGTGTTGGTGGGACGGCAAATTAGTACAACCACTTTGGAAAGAAGTATGGAGATTCCTCAAAAGACTAGAAGTGCAATCACCCAGATATCCTACTTCTTGGTATTTACCAAAAAGAACTAAGCATACTTCAGTAATTGTAGTGATACATGTATACTAATGTTTATAACAGCACAATTCACAATACTCAAGTTATAAAGGCAGTGTGTCCATTAATAGATAAGTGGGTTTAAAAATATGTAACAAATATACAATGGTGTTCTTCTCAGATATTAAGAAGAATAAAATTATGTAATTTGCTTATTATTCATTTGTAAATAAATGGACCCTGAAAATATAATGCACAGCAAAGTAAACTAGACTCAGAAGGTCAATGGTCAAATGTTTTCTCTCGAATGTAGAAGCTAGAGGAAAAAAAAAGAAAAGAAAGGTATTCCATGAAAATAGAAGGGAGATCAATAGGGTGGAGGAAGCGGGTTGAGAGGGAGGAGGAGAAGACCTGGGGAAGTACTTGGGTATGAAATCTATCAAACTGTGTTATGGCCATGTATTAATATACTACAACAAATCCCACTTTTCCATATCATATCATACATATGATTATACATATGTATATGTATCATACATATGATTATATATAATTATCATACATATGATTATATATAATTAACATCATAATGGAAGGGAGATCAGCAGAGGGGAGAAGTGGATCTGGAGAGGGAGAGAAGAAGAAAAGGAAAGATAATGGAGAATGAGACTGATCAAGTTATGTTATGTGCATGTAGGAATATGACATAATGAATCCCACTTTTAGGTAGAATTATAATTCATCAGTGAAGAATAATAATTAGAAGAGTAATCCTTTCATTTTGTTTCCAATTATATGGATTTCACTATTAACTATTGTATTTTAAATGTACATTGATTTTTAAAGTCAGAAAACTACAAGATATAATAATATTATTTGGTTTTTACACTTCTGTTTAGTAAAATGAAGTCAAGAAAAATGAATTAAAAAGCTTAGGAATCACATCTGATAGATATGCATGTGCAATTCATTTAGTAGTTTAGCTGGCAAAGCAAATATGTCACTGGAACAATTCAGAGCCTTGAATGGAATGATCTGGGCAACAATATTTTCAACACCACCATGATGGTCAATTTTATATGTCAAGTTGACTCATCTAAGAGATGCTCAGATGCTGGGAGGACATTATTTCTGATTGTTTCTGTGTGGGTATTTCTGGAAGAGATTATCATTTAAATTAGTAGACAAAGTAAAGCAGATGGCTGCCACCAGTGTGGGTGGGTATCACTCAATCTATTGAGAGTCCCAGTAGAACCAAAGGTGGAGGAAGTGGACATTTTAACGGGTATCCACCTTCTCCTGCCATAGGCCATCTATACTCCTGGTTCTCAGACCTTTGGACTCAGACAGAATTATACCATTTGCTTTCCTGGTTCCCCAACTTACAGTCAGCAACAAATTATGGACCTTCTCAGCCTCTGTAATCACATGAGCAATTTCTGTAATTAACCTTCCTTTATATATCTATAGCTTTGGAGAATTATGACTAATAGGACCATTGAAAATGAAACTATCCATTTAGTTCCTTTTAATTGTCTGAAATATTTGTTCATACATTGAGAGTCATGATTCTTGTGAAGATTAGTAAATCAAACGCAGATGCCTGACTGACTGGGTAACAACAAATCAGGATCAAATGAAGTACGCTGCTTCATTTTTATGATTTATGTATGTTTCATTCCTGTCATTCTCAAATAATCCTGGTTCTATGAATATTGTTAAGAAATAATGTGAGCACAAGTTAGCATTGGCAAATAATTTAAGCCACAAGTTTTCCAAGCAAACTGTCCATTCTTACTAACTTTGTGACTTGGAGCAAGACATTTAACATCTCTGGGTCTCAAAATCTTCACTTATGAAATAGGGATAAGAGTATCATCTTCCTAGGATTTCAACAAGAGTGGTATGTCTTGCATAGTGATGAGGAACATTGTCCTATGGTCTGGAGAGTTCTCAGTGCATCTTCTGATGGAAAGAGGTCATAAAGTTCCACTTCCCAGTTGCTTTGCATCCAAGAAAGGTTGAAGCTTCTGTGTAGACTCAAATGTTTCCTAGGAATGTGGAATCTAGAAGAAAAGTCTGGAGCATTGGCATAATCGGCTCACTGACTTTCCAGCTGTAATACATTTTCATTTTCCCAAACATACTGTAAGCACAAAGGCAAGAATGCACCATATATAAAACCAATCTCCCTGACTGATCATTATTTATTAACATGGATTAACATACTTATATTTTATTTATTTCCTTATGTTTTATATTAATTGGTTTACTTAACAATTATGTTAAGTCCTCAAATTTAGGATTCTGAAAAGTATTTAAACATTGTTGACAGCTAAAAACTTAGTTCTGTGCTCAATCCTGTGACAACTTCTCATGATCTAAATATTGACAGCAGTGCTTGATTGTTTTCTGCTTCTTTCACAGGTAAAGTTGCACTGCAGTATCATCAGAAATACTTGTAGAACAGAATGTGGTGCTTCCAGATATCAGGGGCTCAATAGTTCTCTTTGAGGACTCTAGGGATTTAGATCTATGTTGAACTAAATTCAGTTATTAAAGTTAGACCAAGGAATTGCTTCTGACTCTTGTTAATTCTTTAGTTCTAAGACGTTAGTGTGTCAATGATTATTAACTTCTAGAGTTCTTAGCAACTTCAAAAGTATGCAGAATGAAAAATCATAAAGTTGTATTCAACACATTAAATGTTGAACAAAGAAATTATGTTTATTTTTGAGAGTCTCAGATATTGCAACAACATATCTCATAGTGTTTGTTAAAGGAACACAGTAGTTCAACAAATATTTTGACTGACTGGATGACGCCTTGATTACACAGTGTTAACAGATATTCCTGTCTTAAAAAGTTGTATGTATGTAGGCTCATAGGCAAAATTCAGAAAATAATGAGAGAACTTTGATTCTTCTGGCCATTCATCCACAGGAATATCACTTTAGTAAGAAGTTCAATTGTAGGATTGGCTTTAATGGAAGCATATCAACTTGTTCTATTTTTCTAAATATTATGACATTCCTTCTTCACTTGTAAAATTGGAAGAGATTTTCTTAGGAAGAAATAAGTGAGTAATTGTCTTGGATCTTTGGAAACAGTCATGAATTATACTGAAGGCAGCTGCAGTAATGTAAAACTTCTGGACTCTTGAGCCATTTCTTATGCAGATCCTATTTATTCAATGTGTCTGTCTGTCTGTTTGATCACATATCCAAAAACTCTTCTAGTTCCAAGTATCTTTGCCACTAGAGTGATTTTAAAAGATCTGTAGAGCACTAGGCTCACCAAACATAGATCAAAAAATCATGGTGTAGTAGACACTATTGTATGCAATTCAGATCCTACCCGTCAGGACCCCAGATTGTAGAACTGTGGGTGGCTAATAGCTCTTGATATTGGCTACAGGAAATCACCTCACCCAATATTTCATTTCCTTCACTGGGACAGTATGCAATCAGTAAATGATTCATGATGAAGATACAAAGACCTGACCTTATTGCTCTTATTTAGGTTACTCTGAAGGGTCTTTTCCAATTTCAGAGCTTCCTGAAGGACTAATGTTGGATCGCACTGCAGATCAACTAATCCCTATGCCAAATAATTCTGCTTTCCCTTCCCTGATAGATGTTCTTAAGCACATTCTTCCCAAATATCTGCTGCATTTAAATCCTCATCTCACAGCCTGTTTCATAGGGAACCTATCCTGACAGTTGGTATCAATGGTGAGTCTAGAATGGTTAGGTTGAAACTATTGAAATTGTTCACCACACTTCTGGTCAAGATGATAAATAAGAACAACATTGCATTCCAGAAAGAAAAACAGAGAACCTCCTAGGAGGAAGAGATGCTTGTTCTTACTATATAATTTGCCAGTTTGGCCATATGAAACCTTTTGGATCCTGTTGAATGACAGTCTACTATAGCAAACTCAAGAAAATAGGAGTTTCAATTGCAGCTTCTATATCATGTGGTATCATTGTTAGAGCTGATTAACATAGATACATGGTATGTAGCCATTGGTCTGGAAAATTATAGTATTTTCTATTTCTGTCAAAATAGAAGTGTAAAACTAGTTAACAATCACATGGGACAGAGTCTTGACCTAGGTGTTACAGTTTACATATGATATGTTCCCCAAAAGCTCATATATGAGAATTTTCAAAAGTGAAGTGACTAGAGTGTGAGAAGTGTAATGTAAGCAGTGGATTAGTCCACTGATATGGATTACCTGGGTGGTAACTGTAAGTAGGTGGGGTCTGACTGGAGGGAGTAGGACACTGGGGGTGTTCCTTTGGAATTTATATTTTGTCTTTGATGAGTGGGGCACTCTCTCAGTTTCCTGGTTATCATGTCCTGAATTGTTTTCCTCTGTCATGCCCTTTTCTCCATAATGTTGAGCCTCAACTTGGCCCCAGATCAATGGAGTTGGCTGTCTGTGGACCTCCAAAACTGTGAGCCCCAAATAAAATTTCCTCCTCTAAGCTATTCCTGTCAGGTCTTTTGGTCACAGTAATGAAAAGCTGACTAAACACAGGCTGTTAAATCTCTAGTCCTTCTTTATAATGTAATTCCAAGGGACCTTTACCCTTGGAATAGTCTGCAGTGTATCACATTGGTCCACTATATTGATGTCTGTTAATTGGAACAAATGAGAAAGAAGTGGAAAATATCTTAGAGGTCTTGATAAGACATATGTGCTCTTTGGTAAGTCATGTGTACTCCAGAAGTGGGAGAAACACCTGGCATATTGTGGCAGTCACCTGCCACATCAGCGCTCAGGGGTACACCTATATATCATTTCCAAATAAGGAATAATCTATTAGAACTCACACCTCCTCTCATTAGGAAGGTAGCACAATGCCTTGTAGTGCTTTGTAGGCTTCTTCAGGTTCTGAAATGTTGAATGTTGGGCTACCTGATGTCAGATAGCACTTGTCATCCACCATCTCAGTGCTGGAACAATAGGGTAACAGATGGTGTACCTGAAATAGCAAAAACCTAGGCACAACTCATCTGTTTCCATTTACCAAAACTTATTTAGCTAATACCAAATATCCAGTATCCATCAAGGGAAACTAATACTGAGGCCATAAGACAATAGAAGGACAACAGTCACTTGAGAGTAAAGTGTTTACACTGGATCACTTTTACCTGGAAAAGGCAGCAATTTGTTTTGTCTTTTCTGCTGACAATATCTTGGTGAATACCACTGTCTGAGGACTTCAAAATTTTAGGTCCGTTGACCAGATAAACAGATAACCCCCATAATATTAAATTAAACCCAAAACCTCATCTATAACAAAAGGGGTGTGGTGGTGGGTCCTATTACATGGAATTTAATGACTCAGAAGATGGCACCTAGATAGGGTAATGGAAAAGATGTTTTTTCCCTTCGTAGATAATTTTATTGCATTGAAGAAATCTGGCCTTAAGGCATAAAATTGCAATTATTATCTGCTTATTGTTTATCAATCGGTATGTTGATGTTGGCCACTCTTCATACATTTATGTAATTATCCTCATAATGAATCTGTGACATATGTGTTTCTTGTCCCATTTTATAGGTGGGAAAATTAAAGATGGTTGAACTGAGGAAAACAGAGGGATAAAATGACATATTGTCAGGTGCCATAAATGCTAAGAGGTCAATTGCACAGAGATATACATGGTATAAAATCAGGAAACCAATGTATACAGAGAGTCTGAGAGATTAGTATTGACATACTCTCTGGGAGTCTTCCCTCAGTCCTATAGCAGTCTAGATCCAATGCTCTTATAGTAACAATATTTAATTGGAATTATTTGAAATAATAAAATTCTTTTTAGTATATATTTTCTCCTGAACTAGATCTGATATTCTGCAGTCAGCGTATAACAGGCTTCAGTGCATATATATTAACAGATGTGTGGATAGTGACATAAATGTGGCAGAGTGCTCTTTTCTCCTCCTCACACTCTTCCTGGAAGGGCATCTTTGAGAGATGGAAAGAAATGAATGACTCCATTAACACATTGAAAAGAAGATTTATCCTTTAAGAGGCAGCTAATATTAATAGGAGGATGATTAGTTTGTCCCATAAATATTTCACTCCAAGGCAACTTAGACTTTATACTCACAATCAGCTGAGATGTCACATCATATCTGAGAGTATGTAAATGCAGTGTTTTAGGGGATGGTAGTTATTATTGCCAGAAAAAAAAATATCTCAGTGACTTTAAAAGTCAAATAAAAACTTACTTTTGCTAATCTAAAGAGGAAATAGTTATGGAGAGGGGAGTTCTGCACCACATAAAGGAAAGGCCTTTTTACTATTCAGCCATGCAAAAATGGAATGCTGTCCCCCAGGATGCACTACACATGCTAAGTCAGGGATCAAAAACTACAGTCCAAGGTCCATGCTCAGATGGCTACCTTTGTTGTAAATAATGTTTTATGAGAACACAGACACTCTCTTTCATTTACATATTATAAATAATGCCTTTCATACTAAAATGGTAGAAGTGGGTAGTTCTGACAAAGGACAAGGCCTGGATAGTCTAAAATACTGTCTGGCTTTTTATAGGAAGAATATTGTGCTAACATCTACTCCAAATCAATGGCTATGTCATGATGCTATGTCCCCAGTAGGATGAATACATTGATTCTTGATCCAAAGTATGGAAATCAGAATATCTTCACACACCATGGCTTCTAGTGACCCACATACTTACTTTTCAGCTCAGCAGCTTTATGCTCTGTGTGTCTTGAGGTTCTAGTTCCCAGAGGGGTGATGTTTCCATTAAAGAATACAGTGAAACTCACAATAAACTCTAAGGAACAGTTGTTATCCAATTACTTTGAGCTTTTCATACAGAATGATCAGCAGGCAAAGGTCTTTGACCTTGAACACCAGAAGGAAACAGAGAGTGGCTATTACATGAATAAGGAAGAATGTGCTTGGCACACCGATGGTGTAATAGGACATCAGTGGCATGCCCTTTCAGCCCTGCTCAATGTTGGTGGTAGTGGTAAGTTCAATAGTCATGGATTGAGAATGACTGTAGGCTTGTATTTCTCATGAATGAGGGTCTGGATCACCATACCAGACAAGCCACCTGGACTAGCAAAAGTGCTAACTGAAGTTCAGGGGAATCTAGAATGGAGAATAGAGGAGAAAATGATGAGGATTAAGCTGAATTAGTCGTGGACTACAGACAGCAATAGAATGGGAACTGTAGTTTATTCCACTAACCTTCCCTAACATGGTTCCCCAGAAAAAGAAACCAACCATAATCCTGGGAAAGCTGCTTCCAGATGGGATTAATTTATAATAGGAAGCAAATGACTTGAGTGGTGCATGGTACTGGGCAGGGGATGGGGGTACTTCATTTCTTTCCTTTCCAACATCTTCAATATCATTCCATACCATTCTTTTCTCTCACTACATTCCGGTTACATTAGTCTCCTTTATTCACTTGCCAAGTGTTTCAGGCTTCTAGGTTATTAAACTTCTCATTCTTTCTGCCTGGAATGCTCTTCCCCAGTTGTTATCATGGTGGTCTCAATTTTCTTCTTCAACTCTCAGCTCAGATGTCATCTTCCCTGGAAAGCTTTACCAGATCACACTCTCTAAAGTGGCCTTCCACGTATGTTCCATATCACCAGCCTGTTTACTCTGTGACACTCAACACAGCCGGTTAAACATGCTGTTTGTGTATTTATTTCCTGAATGTAAGTTCTGTAAAGGCAGGAAACTTGTCTGTCTTAATCATCATTGTGCTTCCAATGCCAAACAGTGACTGGCATATACCAAGTGTGGAGAGACACTTGTTGATTTATTCAATAGGTAAATGAATTCAGAAAATTAAATAGATCTGGGTGGGAGTCAGAAATGAACATTGTTAACATTCAACCTACAATGTGATGCTGATGAGAATTTCCCTCATACCACATGTTGAGCAAGAGTAATTTAGTGGCTAAGCAGTTTAAAAAAATCAACTTTCCCTTATTTCTTATAAAATATTTTGATGATGATAATAGCAATCTATAATTTTAACATCAGCCAGATGTCAGTCTTGTGCTTATCACTATCTGTGTATTACTTCACTCAACTTTTACAATAATCCTATTGTTTTTCCCATTTTACCAATGGGAATGCTGAAGCTCAGAGTTGTCCCATACTTCACAAGTTTTCTACATCTGGTAAGTAGATTCAGGACTCGAATTCAAGTCTGTCTGCACTAAAACCATTGCTTTCAAACCTGTCTGCTATCACATCTGTTGCCCAGAACTGATTCAGGAATTGGTCCTCTTCACTTTTTTCTATTTGCCTTGTCACTAAACAGGAAAAAAGTCATTACTTTAACCAGATGGCAGCCAGATCACACCTCTTGAGAATAAACTGACTGCCTTTACTATAAATGGCACATAAATCTTAATGTTTAAATCACCCTTTCAACGTAGTGCCAGGAAAAAATACAGGGGAAATGATTGAATATATCACAAATAGTCATAAATCCCTTGGTGTGGAAAGGTTTGAAGTTTTCAAAATGGAAAGGATATTTCAGGCTGTTATACATCTTGCTTCAGACTGCTGGTTGAAAGACAATGCCTTCTCAGAAAAAGTGGGTTTGAGGAGTCTTAAATGGTGTTTTCAAGAACACATGATACCTAATTGAACTGGAAACCTTGCCAAAGCAAGAATTTCTATTCTCCTATTTGTCTTCATGGATATGTATTTGCTCCACAAACATTACAGGTAGTGAATGCTTTCTTGAAGTGATGATTATTTGCTCCCAAATAGAACTCTAATTGTTTTTAGAGCTGTTTGCTCTTTACTTGTTGGATTCATATGTAGCCTAAACAACTGTCCCATTGAAAAACATAGAGTATGGCTTTATAACTTGGATTTTCAAGAAAGAGATCAACCAAAACAAAGAAGTTTTGGGCTATTACTTGAATTGAAGACTTAAACACAATATAATACAACTTGTTGTCTGTTATCACTGCCACAATAATATTAACCTGAAGTTGAGAGGTGGGGATTGATTGTTAACCCTGTTCATTATAAACAAAAATAAAGAGCAGCATACCAAAAAGGCTTCTGCTTACTAAGAAGCAAATGGAAAAGTGTAAATGAAAGATTTATTATCTCAGTTTTGTCAGCTTATAACTAGGTTCTGTTAACCAGCTAGTTCCAGCAAATTTAGTTCAATAGGGACTCAAATTTATCACTTAATAGTGAACAAAAGGGTTCTTTGGACTTTACATTATAAAATTATAAAAGTATATTTATCAAATACTAAATAGGTTATTAAAAATATTGTTATTCTTGCAATTATGTGCTAATATTAGGAAGAAAGTATAAGTTGAAGTCTCCCTTTTTATGTAGAAACCAGACATAATTGTTCGCTAAATTATAATACCCTTAATTCCACACTTGACTCTCATGGAACAATAGTAAGGAATGCCATTTTTGCAAGATAATATTTTTTTATTTTTCACAGACTGCATTTTGATTCATTGTACACAAATGGGTTACATCATTTCATTTCGATGGTTGTACACAATGCAGATTCATACCATTCATATAATCATACATGTACATGGGGTAATGATGTCTGTATCATTTCACCATTTTTCATACCTCACTCCCTCTCATTTCCCTCCATGTAATCTAAAGTCCCTCCATTCTTCTTTCATCTCCCACCCCACCTCCCCCATTATATATCATTATCCACTTATTAAAAAATATTTGGCCTTTGGTTTTTTGTGATTGGCTTATTTCACTTAGCATGATATTCTCCAATTCCATCCATTTATCTGCAAATGCCATAATATTATTCTTGTTTATGGATGAATAATATTCCATTGTGTATATATACTATAGTATCCCTTCATCTGTTGAAGGGCATCTAGTTTGGTTCCACAATCTAGTTATTGTGAATTGAGCTGCTATAAACATTGATGTGGCTGTGTTACTATAGTATGCTGATTTTAAGTCCTTTGGGTATCATCATGCTTTCCCAACTTTTAAAAAAAATTGTTATTCAAAACCTTTTTGTGGGCCTGGGATGTGGCTCAGTGGTGAAGCACTTGCCTCACATGTGTGGGGCACTGGGTTCAATCCTCAGTACTGCATAAATGAATAAAATAAAGGTACTGTGTCCATCTACAACTAAAAATTTTTAAAAATACTTTTGTTTTATAGTATTTATTTTATCATCATCTTTATAATTATTTGTATTTAATTTTAAAGTGAACTAATTTTTCTAGGATGCTATTTGTCAGTAGCTTCATCTGTGATTCTCCAACAGATTTTACATACTTCATATTTTTCGACATCATTTTTGAGATTTAAAATTTCTTGTCGGGACAAATTTGCATTGTATTTATTTGAATTTTGTCACGTACTTAAAAGATTGCACAACCATCCATCAACTGGTGTACAAAGACAGTTTCATAAAATGGGTAAAGGATTGATGTAGGCATTAAACAGAAAAAGTTGTTTGAGTGGTGATCAGTTTTTAAATTAATATTTTTGTGCTTTGGTTTTTGCTTTCCTGAAGAACCATATATCTGCAGGGACTTGGTGTATAAAAATTTACAGAATAGAGTAGTGGTTTAAGGAAAAGGTGGTGGAGTGAGCATGCATACTAATCTACTTGGGCTACTGTAACAAAATACCACAGGCTGGGTGGCTTAAACAACAGAAACTTATTTTTTCATAGTTCTTAAAATTTAAGGTCAAGGTGTAGTTTGGGTTGGTTTCTGATGAAGCCCCTCTTCCTGGCCTGTAGACAACACCATTCTTACTGTGTCCTCACATGGCCCTTCTCCAGGGTGTATATAAGAGAGAGCACACACCCTGTAAGCACCATGGTGTTTCTTCCTCTTCTTACATGGATACTAGCCCTACTACAGTAGGGTCTCACCTTTATAACCTCATTTAACCTCAGTCACCTCCTTCAAGCTACTGTCTCCAAATAGGGTCACATTGAGGGCTGGGGCTTGAACATATGAATTTGAGGAAAACACAATTCAGTCCACGGCATCATGTGCTCTTATCCGAGGTCCATTGTTTCATTCCAGTTTGAGCTTAGACAAATTATAAACATGCCTGAGACTCAGTTTGATAGTCTATGAAATGTGTATGATTTTTCTACTCAACTCATAGGATTTCGACATGGATTAAGAAATACCGCATTGTAAGCACCCAGAATAGCACCTGGCATAGAATGAATGCTCAATAAATACTTGGTATTATGGGTTCCCACTGATATCCCAGTACTGATTAAATCTGAAAAATATGACCAGAGACATTTTCTTCATAATAGTAGGAATAGGGAAGCTGGGACTTCTGGAATGGGATAGACTTAGGAGAAGCAGTTACTCAGAGAAGAGAAAATCAGACTGAGTTCTTAAGACTTTGAGTAGGAGTAAGGTCTCTATCTAAGAAGACTTGATACTTAGGCATTCAAAGATTATGATGTTTTTCATCATTATCTCTTTCCCAGTGGCTCCAGACTCAAGGAGAAACCTGGCCAAGTTTTATGCAGCTATTTTTGTGTGTGTGTGTGTGTGGTGCTGGAGATTGAACCCAGGGTCTTGTGCATGCTAGGCAAGAACTCTACCAACTGAGCTCTGTCCCTAGTCCTATGCAGTTTTTTAATCCTGACATTATCTTACATTGTACTCTGCCTGTAGTCAATGTCAATATGTGCTTGTAGTATTTATGTAGTATTTAAAGATTAAATTGTATATTATTTCATTGTGTTCAGTCAAGCTCTTTGCCTAATGAGTATTTCTGGGGTCCAGACACTATAGAGCTCATTCTAAACTTTCTGAAGCACGGAGACGTGCTGGGATCCTGAAGGAATCATACCATAGTAGTCTAACTTGGATGATTCTCACTGTCCTTCAAGTACTAAGGAGAATGTCAAGATGAGTTTGATATTTTATTGTGAATAGAAAAACAAAAGTTCTTAAATTAATATCCAACTCCCTTTGAAGTCATTCCTTCTTTTAGCCTAGCTCAAGCTTTTAGACATTTCTTGATATTGTGTTTTAATGGTTTCTTCTGTCATTTAAAAAATTTTGCTTATCATTGTTATCTGTGGTTTCTAGGTTTGTTATATTTTTCCGATGTATTCCACAAGGTTGTTCCCTTATTTAGCTTTTCTTTCTTATTCAGAACTAAAAGATGAAAAAGACATATTGCTCCTCATCAAGCCCCATCTTCCATGGTTGGATAGTCCTGTTTAATAGAGCAATTTTTCCAGTTTAGCTGAAAATGATTCAAGTTATGGGGTTTCCACCACTTCCTCTGAATGACTATTCCACAGACTGACAGATCTCATTACGTGGTTGTTTTCCTTCTTATACTCTGCCTACATTTTTCTTTGCTCAATTTAATCCTGTTTCTCTTAGTTATACCCCTTTGGATAACTCAAAGAAATTCCTTTTACTTCTTACTCCATATTTTCCTCCAATATTTTCAGATGGTTATTATTTCTCCTTAGTCATTATTTGGCCCAGTCACCTGAATTAGGTCTTTCATCTTTTCCTGTTATCCTAAGACTCTAGCTTCTTTAATCTTTTGGTATTCGTGCTCAGAACTTGTCATTTTTAAAAAACATCCTCAGTACTCTGGAATGAAAATGTCCAGATCTTAGCACGAGATCATCTCTCAGAGACTTTAAGGTGGCATTCACACATATTTAGGACAGAAACAATGCAGGGTCTTGGTTGTCTATAGCTTCTGTTGTAACATTAAGCAATGATACCTCTTCCTGTTAGATCTTCCCGGTCCACATCCCCTCTCTTCCATGAATCCTCACTCACAGCACTTGGCAACATTAGGGAAAGGACCAGGAGCACTATATGGGGGGGAAAAGACACTTTTACCAGAGAACATTTAGAAACATCCTGAAGGGGGCACACTTCTGAAAGAGGGATACACTTTTTCAAAAAATAAAATTTTAATTAAAAAAACTAGTATATTCTCTTCAGTTTTTTGTAAATTGAATTCACTCGGTCTATATGGCCTCCGGTGTCCAGATTTGTTTTTGTCAGGGTTCCTTACCAGTCAGTGTTGGAAATATCATTGAACATGTGTTCTGAGAAAGAGATCATTTCTTTAGAACCACTATATATCTGTTATTTTATAAGCAATATAAATAAGGATGTTGTGAAAAAAAAAAATGTAGTGAGTGTAATGTGTGGAGTTCCTGGACACAACCAACTCCCTAAATCTTTTCCTCTTGATCTCGTGGGTGGCCACTGAGTGAATCCGACACTCTTTTCTCACATCTAGTTTATTTTTCCCTTTGTGAATGACTATTGCCATAAAATTAATTTGTGTTGTTCTTTTCCTTTTATTTTTTTTGCTATGTATTCCTGATATTTTGCAGTACTAAGTGAAGTTACTAGGATACGTTGTTAACATTTTCTGATCTTGGCAATGATGAAAACATAAACTAGATGTTTAACAACCTGGAATGTCTTTAGAACAGAACTGTGCAGGTGATAGATAGAGGTCAAAAAGTACCTGGCCTTTGGAGTCAGATAAGCCTAGTTTAGACATTTATCTGTGCTTCACTATGTTACCTAAAATAAGCCAGTTTGATTATTCTTTTCCAAGTATTCTTTTTCTTATCTAAAATGTATTCAGTTTACTTAGCCTGTGTAAGGTCCTTGGTTTATGTCCAGCAATGCAAAGACAGTAACAACAACAAAATCAACCAAATAAGAGAAAAACACGAAACGACAAAACTAAACATAAAAACAACTTATCTGATTCCTCAGAAAACTTGAAATGGAACCACCATTTAACCCAGCTATCCCACTTCTTGGTTTATATCCAAAGGACTTAATATCTGCATATTACAGTGAGCAACCACATCAATGTTTATAGCAGTTCAACTAACAATAGCTAAACTATGGAACCAACCTAGGTGTCTTTCAACAAATGAATGGATGAAGAAAATATGCTATATATGTTATGGAATATTACTCAGCTTTAAAGAAGAATGAAAGTATGGCATTTGCTGATAAATAGATGGAGTTGGAGAATATCATGCTAAGCGAAATAAGCCAATCCCCAAAACCAAAGGCTGAATGTTTTCTCTGATATGCAGATGCTAATTCACAATAAGGGGAAGCACTAGGGAAGAATAGAGTTACTTTAGATTAGGTAGAAGGGAGTGAAGGTAGAGGAGGGAGTATGTGTGTAGGAAGAATAGTAGAATGAAACAGACAGCATTACCTATATGACTACATATATGACTGCATGACTGAGGTGATCCTACAACATGTACAGTCAGAAAACTGAGAAATTATATTCCATCTATGTAAGACATATCAAAATGCATTCTACTGTCATGTATAATTAATTAGAACAAGTTTTAAAAAACAGCTTACCTGAAACGATTACCTCTACAGAGTATATCAAAATTAAATAACATTATGGTCTCTCCTCACTGTATTTACTTGGACATTTTGGGTCATCCTTCCCACAGAAACCAGACCTTTAGAATGATTTTGATTTCCAATAAATCTTTTACTTGCCTTCTAACTCTTGGATTTGATTAAATACTTTTGTATTAATTTTGTTTCCGTTTTAACAGTTTTTTTTTTTTTTTTCTCACAGAATGTCTGTTTTATGACTTGGGTTTTCACTTATTTCCTATACTGTGATTTTCAATTATATTAGAAATGTTTATTCAGAATTGACCATGAATATTACCAAACTAATAGCTCACCATTGTCTTCTAAAACTTGTCCTATCTAGAGAGTTCTTATAATTTTCTTGGTTAATCAAACTGCTTTCTCAGGTAATTGCTTCACCATGAGAACATGGAGAGAGGTTTCAAATCTGTGAGATCTGAAAAGGAAGAAATACCTTGGGAAGTTATAGACATATACTGTGATACCACTTTTTTTCTCATTATTCAATAAACCTTATAGCTCTCTTTTATTTTTCACTGTGTAGATGAGAAAATCGATGCTAGATGTGTGGCTACCCCTACATGATTTATCGAAGGGAAATTAAAGTGGAAGCCACAGTGTCTTTTATGGTACACTCAAGAGTTGAATACCAGACCACAGGATCCAGGGGAGCCATCTCAGAGGGTGGACAATGTAGAAGTTTTTACCTTTTTGTCTAATTGAGATTTGTACTGAGGTAACTTTAGACTCATATGCAGTTGTAAGAGGTAACACAGAGAGATAAAAAGCATACTCCCTCAATCCCCCTCAATGGTAACATCTTTTTCAAAACCATAGTAAAATATTACAACTAGGAGGTTGACACCAATTTTGTTTGGCTTTTCCAGTTTTACTGGTATTCATGTGTATGTTTGGGCCTGTGTTGTGTGTCTTACATTCTATGCAACTGAATCACACATGCTGGTTCACATATCCAACACCTCAGTCAAGATATTGAACAGTTTCAACATCACAAGAATTCATTCTGTTGCCTTTTTATAACCACAGCCTCTTTTCACCTACCACCCGGCCCTAACTCCTAGTTATCATTAATCTGTCTTCCATTTCTACTGGTAAATGGCTAAACGAAATGTAGTACATTTATGCCATTAAATATTACTCAGCAATAATGAAAGAAGAAAGCAGACAACTGAGGTGTACAACTTAGACTCTCCAGGGAATTACTCTAACTGGGAAATGTAAATCATTTCTTTTATTTTCCCTCTTTCTTCCATCCTCTTTCTCTTTAGTTTGAAGAATTACCTTTAACCACTATTTAAGGGTAGATTTGTCAGTGACAAATTCTTTAAATTTTCCTTCACTTGACAATGTTTTTATTTCCCCTTCGTTCCTGAATAATAGTTTCTCTAGAGAAATAATTTACAGTTCACAATTTCTCTTTCAGCACTTGGAACATATTGGGTCATATTCTTATTGTTGCCAGGATTTACAATGGGAAATCCACTGTCATTTGAATCAGGACTCTCCTATAGGTAATGTATTACTTCTGTCTGGTTGCTTACATCAGTTTTTGTCTTCAGTTTTCAAAAAATTCTCATGTGTCTTGTTGCCGCCCGCGGCAACAATATCGCGGGTATTTATTGGAGGTGGACTGAAAATAAACTACTTCTATTCCTGTGCTGCTTCCTTGCTTGTTTGCTTATTCTCTAGCTCATAGAGGAAAGGAAGCTTGCTTGATTTTAGAGGAAGAGAAGCTTTGAGAGAAAGACAGGCTTTGCTTATAGAAAGAGAGACTTTGCTTTTAGAGGAAGTTTTTAGAGAAAGAGAGGCTTGCTACACTTATCAGAGATCTATTTCTTCTTAGAGTTCTGCTGTTTCTTCTTAGAGGTAGGTCCTGCATCCTGTGAACTAGGTGCTATCTATCTGAGGGCTAGCTGCTTCTTCTAACTGTTTCTTCTCTCTGCTAGCTTCTTCTCTCTGCTAGCTGCTGATTTTTGCCTTCTGCCTACTGCCCGCTTATATCCCCTCCAGGAGGCGGAGGGCAGGGCCACGCCAGTCCAGATCAGGCGAGGAGCCAGCTGCTCTATCACGGCAAAGGTTAAAACGAGCAGGCTCAAGCAGGAGCACTTGGGAACACCTGTGCACCCGTTGTGTGCGTGGACTTAATTGAATGCGGCCAATGATAAATCACCTGAGTGTGTTTATGTTAATCAACCTCCTCACTGCCCATGTGATCAAACCAACCTCCGGCTGGCCGCCAGGCGCCATCCCAGTGCAGCCCACATGGCACAGCCCCCAACAGTGTCTTGGTGTAGATTTTATTGAACTTATCCTTTTTTTGGAGGTTTGCTCAGTTTCTTGGGTTCATAGGTCTATGTTTGCACAAAATTTGGAATTTTTTTGTACATTATTTTCTCATATATTCCTTCTGTCTCATTTTTTAAATCTCTTCTTGTGCTATACCAATGATGTGGACATCTATGTTTTGATTGTTCCATGAATCCTGAGATTGTTAATTTTTTTTTACATCATACCAAATAATTTTATTTCCCCAACCTTGAGTGTAAAAACTTTCCCAGATTGTTAATTTTTAAGCCTATTTTCTATCTGTTGCTTAGATTGGGTGAACAACCTATCTGTTGTTCTATTCTCAAATTCACTGATTCTGTCCTCTATTTTCTCTCCTCTACTATTAAGCATATCCAATGAGTCTTCATTTCTTTTGTTGTATAATTTGGCACTATAATTTCCATTTGGCTATTTTTTAAATGATTTATATTTTTGTTGATACTTTCTATTTTCTTAAAATAATTTGTTATTGATTGTTGGAGCATTGTTGTTATGCTTGTTTTATAATCCTTGTCAGATAATCCCAACATCTGATTTGTCACTGTCTTGCTGTCAATTGATTCTCTTTTCTCATTCATATTGTGATTTTCTTGATTGTTGGTATGGCAGGTTATTTTCTTGTATATTCTGGATGTTTTTGTCTATTATGTTAGGGGGTGCTGGATCTTATTGAAGTCTTATTTTTGAAGGTAGTATCCTGTTTAGGTTATCACATGGGCTTTGGTCTACTTCGCTGGCTGTTGTTCTAAAGGTGGTTTTACTTCAGAGCCTTTGCATTGTTTTTCTGGTCTACTTAGTTTCCCTGATGACTCTATGGCAACAGTTGCTCTCTGTTGGTGTTTGTTGCCTCTCAGTAGGGCGGAGGGGCTGTTGCCTCCTGTTTGTTCTGATATCACCAAGCAGTGGAGGAGATTCCAAAGGCTCTACAACAAAAAGCTTCCCAGACAGAGTTGGTCTCTCCTGCCAGTTCCACCAGCCTAGTTTAGTAACTATTGGAGGAAAATAGAAGTCTCAGAGTCTGCAGGGAAGGGACTATTTCTTCAAGTTACTTAATTTTAGTAGGGTTCCCAATTCATTCTCCATACCTATGGGATCTGGCTCACCTGATGCTGCAGAGGGATTTCTGTTCAGCCTTAGGAAGGGATAAGTTTACCTTAGCTGTCTTTTGTTGCTGAGTTGGGGACTGGGAAACACTGGGCCTGAGTGACCTTCTTTTGTTGGTTGGGGTATGCAAGACATCCTATTACTTGGCTTTTGTTCTAGTTCAGGCATACCAAAGCAGCTCACTTTCTCCTTTCCATCTTTCAGAGTTCCCTTTCCTTTGTGTCTTACCCAATTTCCAGCATTTATAGTTGCATTTGCCAGAGAGGAGTGGGGAAAATGGATCTGTTGCCTACTAGTATACCTTTTAAGTCTTTGGCTTGAGTAACTCTTCTTATGTTTATTTTTATTGAGCACAGACTGTGCATGCTAAAGTTATTGATGATGATGAAGTATAAGATTCCTGTGCTCATGAAATATTTCTTGAATTATCACTTTTATCCCATCTATTTCATTTTCTTCATATCTTTTATGTTTTCACTTATGATGTTCTTTTCTTTGTGTCGTATAGCTCAAATTACACCACCTAATTTTTAGTGATAGCCAGCTTGTTTTCATTCTAATTTTTAAGTTTGGATTTTTTTCTTTCTTTGATCCAAGAACTTCTTGTATGTGTATTTTAATTTATCTCATAAGAATTTGATCTTCTACCATTGGTTTTGCTTCTATTATTATGATATTTGATGCCTTAATCATCTCATAAGCAACCATGTCCCCTGTCTCTTATCAGTAGGTATGATGAACAGTGACTGATGGCATGAAGTGTTTTCTCCATGTGAGAGGTGGTGATAAGTTTGGCAAACTGAAACTTCTTTTGTGAAGCATTCACATAACAAGCTGCTTTTCCCTCAGTCCAACAGATTCACCTTAGTGACTGGCCAGATACTTGACATGATTCTCACTCCAGGAAACTTGGAAGTGGTGTTTTATTTTTCCAGATAATTAGCCCTTTTTTCAATTCTCTGGACTCTCAGTAACACCCTGTATGTGTACTTTATTTATAAGGATCTAAAGCTTAAATTCTTCTCAATGATGATTATTCTTCATTCTGAATTCTTCTCAATGATGATTATTTGGGTGGTTATATTTTCTGATGGGGAATTGTCAGAAAGAGTCCAGTACAGATCTATCTGCCTCTGCTACTTGAAGGAAAGGGAAGCATCTGTAGAAGATGGCTGAATTCATGCTGGAATAGACAGAGCTACTAGCCATGGGGGAAAAAAAGATGAAAGTTAGAACATGAGTGAGAAAATGAGGGAGAATGAGTGCCTGTGTGGATGAGCCTGAGAGCATTTGTGTCTAGAGTGTGGGAAAAGGAGAGACTTGGGAAACAACTGAAGAGCATAGGGATTATTGAGATCAAAAGAGGTGGAAAGGGGGACATAAAACTTTACGGAAATGTGAATTGAAACGCCTTCTGTCTGGAAATTTTCTTGAGGCACTGTAGTATATATTTAATTTTTTAAAAAATCATGCTTAAATGTTGGATGCATATTTCTCTGAATATAACACTTGGTCAAGATAAGGCCACCCACTGGTGAAGTTTTATGTGGGTTAAAAGACAGACCATAAATTATAGGGTAAAAGTCACAGATTTTGGAGCCAGGTGGTTCTTGTTTAAAAATCTGACTTGAGCAATTACTTGATGGATAAATATGAACATATTTAACCTCTCTAAGCTAATTTTCTTATCTGATAAATAAAGATAATACTACCTATCATGTGGTTTTAGGATAAATTCTGAAGTCAAAAACAAACTTTACAAAGGTTATCGTATTATGGCCATTGCTTTGCAACCTCCTCTCATTGCACATACCAACTCAAGGAAACCAGGATTCATTTCAGGTCACTGAATATGCTATAATCTTTCTTTGGCTTGTAATCTTCTCAAAGGTTGTTCCCATTGCCTATAAATCACTGCCCTCCTTTCTTTTCTCTTGCACAACTTTTGCTCATCCATGAGGTCTCACTCCAGCACAGTTTTCTCTGTCTTCATGTCCCTCAGTCTAGTTCTCTTTCTGTTCTTTCTTCATTATGATAAATAGTGTCTTACATCTTTATTATAACATTCGAAACATTTTCTTGGGATTATTTGCTTGTTATCTTCTTTGCGTTCTGTCTTCCTCACTGGTTAAGGACTGCGTAAGGACAATTCAGCCTTAATATTTAGCAGAATGCCTGTCATATATTAAGTGCTCAACACATATTTGTTAAATGTATGAATGAATGAACAGATGACACAGTACCTGAAATGAAGTATTGAACTTCATTGTCTAATGAACTATGTCACAGGATTTTTTCTCTCAGCTTCATAATTTATATGATTATATTAGCCATAAGTGACTTTAAAAGGAGGATGCTAATGCTCCCTGAATTTCAGTATATGACTTGTTATAGATTTTAATGCCTACAAAGTAAAAAGAACACTGTTCAATTTACACACATAATGACCCACATATTACATAGGAAGTGAGCAGCACTCTTATTAAGATTTATTCCATGTGTCATATTAACAGTATGCCACACACCAATATTTTCTAACAGAAGTAAAAGTAAACCTAGCTGTTGCTTCTAAACTCCATGAAATTGATAATATGGAGAGAAAGGCTCTGCTTGTCATAGTTGAAATTTCGAGAGTCAATCAGATTTGTTGTTACCATATAATTTTTCCTTCACAATCCTTCCTGTCTATAGAACTCTCACATATAAAAATTTTCTCTTATAACAGTGCACGAAATAACCATAGAAAATTCTGCTGTTTCCCACAAACCAGAGCTAAGGTAGCTAAGTCACATTTATCAGACTACTGGGTAAGGGGCCAAGAGTCAAAATACTTTCCAAATACTTAGCTCAAGGGGAAAGTTCAACAGCCCACCAGATCCTCTTGAGATGTTAGAAAAATAATAGATGAGGACAATTCCTGTCATGATTACTTTTGTTCCAGCTCATTATTCTCACTGTTGATTTAGGAAAGAGATTGAACAGCTCCCCAGAAATCTAGTGTGAAGAACATTATTCTCTCAGGACCATTAATCTAGGAATAATGTTCTGGCCAAAAAAGATGGGTCTGAACATGCCAGACATATTCAAATTAAGAAAATCCTGTTTAAATAAAAAGAGTGAGGACCTGGATATGTCATGAGTTAGAAAGTAATTCACCCCAAACATCTTCCTTGTACATAGGGGGAAATTAGGCTAAAAGAGACTTCTCAGTTGGGAATAAGAAACCATGAACTACAGATCTCATGTAGTTCCAGGCTCCAACATCCAGATGATCTGAAAGATCATTTCAGTTAATTACTTAAATCTCAAACTAACAAGGATCTTAAAATGTTTTTGCTTCCTCTCTTCCCCTTTGTACTGTAAACTGTGTCTTGCTTGCCACTGTATCCTTGCAGGCTTCTCAAGTCCATGTTTTGATATGAAGCTCTCATGTCTCATTTTGTTCTTGGCAGACCTCTCAGGTATCTAAGGTATCAATGCCAATCTCCTGGTCTCCTTTAAAAAAAACATCATTTTTTTTATGATCTACTGTGGTTTCAAAAGAAAAACTTCAAATATTATCAAGAAGTTAAAATATAGACTGTCCCTCCAAATATGGAGGGGAAGGGTGCATTGTCCCTAACTATAGTGGGGAGTGTGAACCACATCAAGGCACCATTTTAAAATCTAATAGTGAAGGGATTACAACACAGCCATTTTAAGAGCTGGATTTGATTTTTAAAATGTCCTTTTTTGTATTGTCTCTCTTTTTCTACTATAAAGTGTTTCTTTAAAGGTTTTTTGAGACCTTAATGTTAATGGGGTGAATGTTATTTTAAAATAACATGTTTTGCAGTCAATGCCAAGTGCTAGAGGCTCTGAGGGGATGTAATAGGAACCCTCCTGTACAAGTGGTTTGCATATAGACTGCTCTATTGAGTAGAACTTAAACAAATATACATTCACCATATAAGCCAGAGCACACCTAGATATATAATATGCCCCTGAAAATCCTCACAAAGGTATATAGGGAAAAAGTTTTGTTTGTGGCTGTTATAGTTTTAATATGGCCTCATATATGTTCCCCCAAAGTTCTTGTTAATGTAAAAATGTTCGGAGAGGAAATGTTTAGATTATTTTGTTTTAAGATAATCAGTAGACAAACCCATTTGATGAATTAATAATTTGAATGGACTAACTGGGTGGAAACTGAAGGTATATCAGGTGTGGCTAGAGGAAGTAGGTCACTGGGAGTGTGCCCCTGGGGTTTATATTTTGTCTCTTGTGCCTTGACTTCTCCTTATCTCTGCTTCCAGTTTGTTGTGAGCTGAGCAGCTTTCCTCCACCAAGTTCCTCCACCATGATGTTCTGCCTCACTTCTGGGTCAGAGCAATCGTGTTGGCTGACCATGGATGAAGACCTTTGAAATCATGAGCTCCAAATAAATATTTCCTCTTCTAACCTGCTCTTGTCAGGTATTTTGGACACAGTAATAAAAAGCATACTAATACAATGGCATTGGAGTATTACAAACAAATTTGGTGTTTACTGTTTGGTGTTCACACCTTATGGAATAGATGCAACAATAGAGGAAATACTTGATACACATATAGAAGCATGAATAGATTTTAAATATTAATATTGAATGAAAAAGGAAGCAATGATATTCACCAAAACCCACATTTACACATCTACTCACACACCCATTAATCAACATAACTATTTCAACAACATGAAACATAGGATAAACTGAAAAAACATTAGGATGCAATCTTATGAAAGCTCAATATAATAGAAATGAGGAATTGTGATGTGTGAATTTCAAAAGATGAACAAAAGGAGAAATGAGATAAGTCCCACCGGAACTAATGGACACAATATGCCACAAACTAAGGAATAGAATAAACGCAACCTGGAATGCTCCCTCCACCTGAATAATGTATATATACATACGTACATTCATGTAATACATACACACATAAATACATACATACAACAACTCAGATAATCCCTCAAGGCTTTGAACCTCCTAAAGATAACTGCAAGTGTCAGAGGCTTTGTGGAAACTAAAGGAATAGGTAAATGGTAATGTGTGAAGGAGGCAACTCAAGAAAAGTTCACTAATAAAGGGCGCCGAAAAGAAATTTTCTAATCAGGACTTAGTCTTCTCCAATCTCTATACATGAATAGATAACTACACTCCCTAAGTCTCAGTTTTCTCATACACAAAATGATTACCTTAATATCTTTTGCCTGAATAGTATTAATAAAAGAGCATATTTATTAAGTTTAACACAGAATTTGGCTTACAGTGGGCATTCATCAATAATATCAATGTTCTGTCTTTCTTTTCTTTCCATCCCCTAATTTCCTCTTTATTGTTTAACTTCATTATTTACAATGACAATCTGGCCCATTTTTTCGTAAGTTGGAATAATAATGATCAACTGTGGAACACATCCATATTTCACCCACTGTCCTTCATATACATTATTTCATAAAAGAGGTAAAACTATCCAGGTGATACTAATGTTATCTTTTTCCCAAAGAAAAGGCTGAGGAAAAGAAAGGCTAAGTAACTTGGCCAAAATCTATATGGATATTAATCAGAAGAATACAGACACAACTTTCTCAGTCCTCACAGAGAAAAAAATAAATGTTTGAGCACTTAATTCTTTTAAGGAATGATCCTCAAAGTCCAGTTACTCTTTGGCTAAGAGAGTGCAGAAAATGGATGCAGTGCATCAATGGGCTCTTTTTCTTACTTTTGAATGACCAAAAGTGCCACAGTAGATGGAATGGGAACATTAAAAGGAAAAGAAGAAACTCATGCCTTTCTCCATAATTGTGTAAAATTATGAGAAATTATGTGTCAATTAGGAAACTTTTCCTACTCTCTTTATTCTTTTAGACTGTACAATATCTGAGAATAAACATTCATCCTTAGGATCCAAGTATTTTTCAATAGCTACTCATTAGCCAAAGAAAGGAAAATGCTTGTTTGAGACCATCTTTGTAGAAAGATCTTAAATAGGACTGTATTAGAATGTCTCATGCTCTCCCTGAGCTGGAACCTCTAGCCATCTCTCTCTGCAAATCATTTTTGTGGACCTTGCAGTGTAACAGTGTCCAGCAGAAACTTTCAGATGATTTCTTTAAAGCTCTATTTCTTAACACTCACTGCATATTGGAACCAACTGGGAGCTTTAGAACATGCTAATGTTTGGGTTCTAAGAAGTTTAATATCCGGATTTAAAAATTCCACAGATGATTTTAATGTGCTGCTCAGTTTGAGATTCACACTGCCTTAAGCCTGTTGTACCTGTACATACTTATCTGAAAGGAATATGGAAAAATAAAAGGGCCAGGGCAGTAGAGAGCATCTTGCTTAACATGACTCTCTATACAGGTGAGAAGCAATATGGTATCAAGTGGACAGTACAGAAAGCTTCAGAGAAACATTCAAGTAGATCAGCTAGTTGCCATTTTCAAATATATGTCTAATCGGTCTTCTTATTTCAATGTGCATTATATGGAAGTTTTCTGTAGCAAAAATAGGATTCAATCGCAAACTCCATGCTCATTCCACTTATACCAGCCTTTTTCTAGGATATTTGTTCCCCAAATTTCAAAAGCACATGTTAAACAGATATATTTGCTTGCTTTTACCCTTTTAGCTTTTTCACACCTCCAAGTTTATCATTTTCTTGGTTAATGCCCCCATCTCCACCCCAATCATCAAGGTTCAGATCAAGCTCAACTTTCCTCTGAGGTATTCCCCAAAATAGCCTAGTCACATTGATCTTGACCCTTCAGAAATCACTTCACACTTCCAATTGGCGTTAAATAGACAATTGCTATTTATTGCCTGAATATACAAGTTTCCAGTTGCAAAATTAGACTTTAAAATTCGCATTAACAGAAATCATGTTTTATTTTTTTTGTAGTTCTTATATTACTTGCCAGACACATAGAGGGTGCTCCTGAAATATATGATCCAGTGATGGATTATGGATATTAATAATCCTCAATCTTTTTGGGAAAAAAATATAAAAAACAAGAAATACCGATAAACTAAGGAGGAAATGTGATAAAGAATGATTATGTTAAATTTGATAAATGAAAGTTTTAAATGGATATTCAGCCCTTTTAGTGTAACTGTGTCCAATAGTTTGTAATCAAACTATAAGTACAAGACACCACCCTCAACTTAACATTTAGACACCATGTCATTCTCTCCTGTGACTATTAAGTTCATTTAACCATTCAGCAATCCAAAACTATTTATTTCAGAGTTTTCTTTTCCTCTTTTAACCATCTCCTTGACCTTCTTTCTTGTTTGAAATTCATGGCTTTCATGTTGTGTTCCTTACTGGAAATTCTAACATTAAACTTCTCACTGAAATTCTATAGTTTGAAAGAGAACTTCTGGGGCACCAAGGTAATTTTTCCTTCTTTTCCAACAGCCAAATTTCTTCCCCGTATTTTCCCAAATGTCACAGCCAATTATGACCTGAATACCTCAAATAATTCCAAGGAAAAAACGTCACTTTGTTTTTGACTGACCTCACCATTGGGTCTGTGTTGGAAATGAACTACTTAAACAGTTGCTTTTCTCCTTTTGAGAAAATTGTACCATTAGACTCTTAAAGATAATTTGATATTCCTCCAATTGTTTTTAGTTATAATTTCTAAAGGATTTTTTAAAATAATAATACCTTCCTAGATTTTACCAGTCCCTTTCTTTGTATTCAGGGGAACCAAGAAGAGTAACTTCATTAAGACAATGGAGGTTGTTTGGTACCTAGACTCAGACCTGTTCTGTGATGGATTAATAAAAGGCTGGCTTACATGGGCGATTGAGGTTTTGATTACAGAAAATTGGTCATCAATTATGATGTGCATCCTAACGATCAATGAATCTCTTTCAAAAATTAGTTTATTGCCCACCCCCTTGGGCTGGACTGAAGAGAACCCTGCACACCATCAGGTAACAATTTCTCCTTTTAAAGAAAACATATGGGTTCAATAAACTGTGGCCATTGTTCCAAACTTACCCAGATCTCTGCCCCTTGCTGAAAATTAACTACATGCTATAGGAGAACATGCAATATTTGTAGAGTTCTCATTCATTCTCCAACTCTGTTTAGAACTACAAATGTTCATTATTTTAGGTTTCTATTAGAAAGTGGAGAAATCAAGCCACTTGAAGTAGACTGAAATAAGGATGCTATAATAGTCTCACGAGCCTTCAATTCTGGTTATAGCACAAGTATCCAGACCCTCCATCATACCAAGAACAGTTTTCCTATTGCCTATTGCTCTCCTTCTACCAAGAGTTTGGTCATCTGCTCTGAATAAAACTTCTCTGGGTGCACCCCAACACAAGGGAAGCTAGACTTGGCAGGGTCCAAGACTATGCTCATTTATTTTAGAAGGCAAGAAAGGTTCAGGTGTTGTTTGTTTATTAGTTAATACCTTGTTTAATAAGAAAAGAAAAAGAAATATTTGGTCTCTGCTGAATGATTTCCAAAAAAAATGTGTTTTGATGGGATTAAAAGATTTATAATTAGACTTAACCCAAAGACAATTTCATCTGAGTCTCATAATAGCAGATCTAGGAAGTAGACAGGATGTCTAAATTTTAAAAATCCACTGGTGATTCAGATACAACCTAAAGGTTTAAATTCTCTGTCTAGAGTCATTCGAAGAAGTTATCAAAGGGATGTTATTGTGTCTTATTCTCTAGAGCTGCCTGGTATTAGAGCAGACAGAGAAGACTTTTATTCACTAGACCATATTCTCATTCTGCAGGCTTTGTACTAACTGCTGGGTGCATCCATAGCTTTGGCCTTCCATGAGTTTATAATTGAGTATCTTTCTCTGAATGGTACCAGTACAAAATAGATAAGGGTTTCTAGTTACTCCTGGCTTTAATTGTGACTCTGCTTCTTAGCAACAAGTCATTGAACCCCTGGAATCTCAGTTTCCTCATCACCAAAGCAAGGACAAGACTTTCACAATATTGCCATAAATTTTAAATGTGATCTTTTAAAATATTCTCTGTGTATACAAATACAGGTATTCTCTTGACTCTTAGATTCTTTCCCCCATTTTAAATTTTGATTATCTATTTAGTCAGACATTTTATTATCATTCCATCTTTTGACTTGTCATGTAGACTACAGCATAGAAGTTAATATTTGACCTAATTTCTTTATCTTGATAAAGAAGGTATCAGACTACAGAAATGTGATAGAGAATTTGTTTAAAAAATCTTTAAGACAGCAATTGCATTTGGCATCACTATATTCTATCATGATGCTAGAGCATTGTGATCCCAGAAAGTTACTTTTAATTAGTTACTCTGGAAACCTTCTCCTGACTGTGTACTGTGTTCAATTCAGGGATAACCAGTTTTGCCAACTGTCCATCTGGCACAGATCATTCACCCCATTTGCATGGTCTCTTTAGTTTTGGGTTGCAGAGCTCTTGGGAAGATGGGGAGGACATTAGGATGCTATTTTGATATGGATGTCATGTGTTACAAATCAATGATAATACAAATCTGGAGTCAAGAAAGACAAGGATGAGAAAGAACATAGTCAATATTGCCATGCTAACATTTAACTAAGATTTCATTCATTTTATAACTCTTTGACAGAAATTGGCACTTTCTAACTTGCTTTCCAATTATGCATTAGTTTTGTGTTGCTATTGTAACAAATTGCTGCAAACTCAGTGCCTTAAAACAATGAAAATAGTTTGAACTTTCAGTTCTAGAGGTCAAAAATCTGACATGGTGCTGGTGCAGTGGTGCACATCTGTAATTCCAGCAGTGATCTGGAAGACTTAAGCAGGAGGACTCCATGTTTGAGGCTACCCTCAGCTACCTAACAAGAGTCTCTCTCTTTCAAAAAAAAAAAAAAAAAAAAAAAAAAGGAGGGAGAAGCTGGTTTATGAAGCTGGTTTATATATAGCTCAGTGGTAAAGCATGCCTGGGTTCAATTCCCAGTACAGCTCCAAAAAAAAATCTGACATGATTTCCCTTGGCTAAGATCAAAGTGTCAGCAGGGCCAAGTTCATCCTGGAGATTCTAGAGGAAAATTTATCTCCTTGCCTCTTCCAACTCCTAGAGGCCACTCACATTCCTTGGTTCATGGCCCCCTTTTGTCTTCAAAACCACAACATTGCATCTCTCTATTTACATATCCCTTTGCCAATAGATAGGAAAAAGTTCTCCAATTTTTTCAGAATCATGTGATTGTATTGGTCCTACTCAGATTATCCAAGATAATTTTTCCCATTACAAGGTCTGTTGCCATCATCATATCTACAAAAATCTCATTTGTCCTATAAGTCAACTTATTCACAGATTCTGGAGATTAAGACATGGATAATTTGGAATGACTAGTAATCTGTCTACCACGTGTATGTATGTGCTACTTCTACTAGATTGTAAATTCCTTAGAGACCTAAATCTGTGTTTGATCTATTTTTGTGTTTTCCATGGAACCTACCCAAGTGTGTGCATATGATAAAGGGTACAACCTAGGTTCATTGCATAAATCAAAAAAACTGAAAATGTTCAAAAAGTTTATTGAGTTAGCAAAAGCTAACTCAGACGATTTCAAGAATCCCTGAAAGAATGACCTTTGAGATATATCCAAATCCACTGGAAAATTCATTAACATTTAAATGATTTGTAAGTATAGGATTACCAAAATTATTTTTTATTTTCAGTACTTATACATGACTATAATTATGTGACCATTGCATATTCTAGAATACTCTGATATACAATTTTTCAGCTGAATTCCTTTCTGTAAGTAGAAATTATGCTTTAGTGTCTTTCAATGGTGATAAGCACAAGTCAGCAACTGAAAATCAGGTACCATGGGAAAGACCCAGCACGGTTTATCAGATGTCAGCCATGCAAGGGTCAAGGAGAAATTAAATGTCATAGGGCTGGCTTGGGTTCTTTCCTTGGGCAACCAACTTGCTGATAATTTATAATGTTTGCTCCTAGTAGAATTGAATGCAATGTGTTGCTAGATTCTCCAAAAGAGTGGCTTTTAAGAAAAATGTCTTATATGGTTTGCATCACATACAGTTCTGCAAGTTTTGCAAGGCAACTACGGACTCTGGAATCTATAGCTGGCAAGAGAAATAAATATTTCCGTATTGCATTTAGCAATTTCTATGTATTAAGGCAATTTTGTTTAAAAATTATTAAGGGCTTTGTAGCACAAAGACACTGTTAAATTACACAGAAAGGATTAGATTTAGAAGGTGGGGTGGACTGGGGGATATTGGATATGCAAGCACAGATGGTCTTGATCGGCTCATGAACATACCAGAGCCAAGTGGGAAATGTATGTTTTGTGTGGTTACATATGTTGTAAAGAAAATTATCCCTGGTTCTTTTCTATAAGAAAGTGTGAGGAGGGGAAAGAAGGGGAGTAAATAAGATCATGTGGGGAAAGGTGAAGCAGACACAACAGCAGCATATGTAGCAGATGTCTGGCAGCCAGGAGCCAGGCGGGGAGGCAGGAGAGCCAAATTCCTTCCCTGGCATGTGAGTGACCGATGAGAGGAGGTATCTTCTGTGCCAAGGCTCAAGAGCTCTGGGTGGGTGTCTGTTCTGTGGATAGTTGCCTGGGAATCTAGGTGTAACTCCCCAACCATGCTGACTGGTTTGGCATAAAGGCCATCCTCCCATGAGCAATGGACATATACAGAGTTGCTTCTGATCCACCCAATTCCTTCCTTTCCACAAGAACTCAAGACACCTGAGAAGGGGCTGGCAACCTCAGTGATTCTGAACCCTATTCTGTGCCCTTCATAGACTTTAACTCATGGAGCCCTCATAAGAACACCAGGAGGTAAGATTTAGAGTTAGTCCATTTATAAAGCAGGAAGCATAGGCACAAAGAGGCTAAGCAACTGGCCCAAGATCATATAACTAGTTGATTTTGGAACCAAGATTTGAAAGTAGGCAGTCTGACTGTTTTTAATGCCTGTTTTTAACCCTTCCCTGCCTCCACCAATGCTCTATAATCTGACCTCTTTAAACCAATGAGAACTTTCAGAGCAGTGTATTTTTGTATTTATAGTCTTCACAGAATTTGCCAGAACACCTATTCACAAAATAGATATCTCATTTCATTTTAAATCAACTATTTACTTACGGCTTCAAGGCCATTTTTCAGAAACTGGGAAAAACCAGAGTCTCATATCTAAACTAGTGTCAATGTGTTATAAAGAGAAGAAAGGAGAATAGGGAACGGTCTCAGCAACTTCACAGCCCAACTGATAAAGAACTTGGGAACTTGTCAGATGCAGCAGTATCTCTCTGTCTATGCTCTGGTGATGCAGGGTGACTCCAGTAATTCTCTGTCTTGTTCATGGGTCAGTTTCTCCTCTGCCTGTTCTTCTAAAATGTCTTCTGATAACTCATACATCTTTCTGTTCTCTTTCCTTCCATTTTGTAATTTCTGCCAGAAAACAGAATCTGTAGCCTTATGGATTTTATTGCCTCCCAGCTTCTACCTTGTGGTTGTGCCTTCTATCTTTTTTCATTTATCCTCAAATTCTTTCCCCACTACTAACTCTAACTCTGTACATCTGTGTCAGTTTCCCCGAAAGAGTTCTGATGGGATCAGTCATTCTCTCATTTTGCTGAACAGAGATTTCCATGATCCAGCTGGATTCCTTCCTGACTCTTGTCCATTCTGTGGATGGCTCCATTTGGGTTGGGCACACATTCTTTCTAAAGAAGTTGCAGGGAGAGTTAGGGAGTGGGGTTGAGGATTACAGGATGTAAAGTGCTGCAATCTATGGATGGAGAAAGACCTTGGAGGGAATTGTGGGCTTGGACAGGATACCAAGTCTTCAAGAATTCATTATTTGGCTTGTCTAGTGGAGTCATGTTCATGAGAATGAGTTAAAATACAACCCCAAGAGAGTTTGAAAATTCAAGAACACATGTCCCCAGTGTGCATAACAGAATAATGAGGTAGAATAAAAACAATTCTGCAACCAGTGCTGCAAAGTCTTAGGCTTTAACATTGTACTAAACATGCTTTGAAAGTGTTGACATAAAGCTTAGAAGATTTATCCTTCTTCAGGACTCATTCATACAGTCAGTCTATCAAACTTCAAAACATAGCCAAAGATGAAAACCAAGAGCCTGCAATATAACATATATATATATAGTATGTGTGTGTGTGTTTGTGTGTATGTGTGTTTGTGTGTATATATATATATCTTCAGTTGCCAAGAGTATATATGTTTTTATTTTTTGTGTTTTTTTATAAATCACCATTTTAATGATAAACATCATATTCAGTCTTGGCACATATAAATCAAAATCATTTAAAAAGCCTGAAAAGTACAGAAATAGTTACAAAGAGCATTTTTTTGTCACAATCTTAAATTTGTAATCCCTCATTCCATTTCAGAATGCCATATGGAAAAGAAACAATATTTTGAATGGGTTTCTAAAGAACTGCAGTTGACATGAACACCAAAAAAAAAAAAAAAAAAACCACTAAATATTTGGCTAGCATTGAGTCTACTGGAGGTTTTAAAAAGTCTAAAGACAAATTGTTATGTTAAGAGAAAAAGTCTTCAGACCATGGTTGACCTATCAGCTGACCAACAACTCTTCCAAAGAGCATTTAAATCACCCAGTCTTCAGAACTAGCAACTTCCCTAATTAAGCAGCCTTCCCTCCATGGTTTGGAATGGACAAGTGTATGGCTTTGGCTTCCTTGGCAAAAGCATGCAAAATGTCTGGTCTGGCCAGCCATTCAAACCACTTTCCCATACATCAAAGTTCCAAAATAATTTCACCAGACACTCTAAAGTGCAATTTCAATTTGCCAACTTCCATCTCACATATCTTCCTAGAAAACAGAGATACATACAAGAGTGAATCCATGATATTTTTGCTCAAGCATGGATCTTGGCAAATGTCTCATGATCATGGAAGTAGATAAACCGCTTGCTGTATTGCTAAGTGAAGCATCTTTCTCAGTGGGCATTAGTTACGAAGATAACAGTGAAGAAAAGAAGGCTTTATATGTGGGATTATAGTTGGGACCCTTTTGACAGGGCTTATAGATGTAAAAGCATAGTGAATTCAAATCAGTGCAAAGTGGCACTATTGCAAAAGAGGTACAATGGACTTTCTTGAAGCAATAATTCCCTGTAGAATTTTCAGATAAAACATCCTTGCATTTCAAATTCTAGGTCAGCAGTTTCAGTAAAATTATGTATGTCAAAAGAAAATATATCAACGGTGGGTTCATATTCTGATTTCCTTGGACTTTGCAGTGGTGAAAATTATGCTTTTCTCCTTAGAATGCTGGCCAACCCTGAAAAATACTTGTTATAGAATTTCAGCTGGTAACAAGGCCAGTCTGGTTTATTCATAACAAGTGCTCTGAGAGTTGAAGACATGCCACTTCAACTGAATGGAGAAAAATGGGGCATCTTTCTGAACATCCATGGAGAAATCTGTAAATACTTAGCTGTTCTTCAATGAGGCCACATGCATGCCCTAGACCTCATTCTACTCTGTGAAAAGAACTGTTTGTCTTTGGGACATGGAGGGAATAAACAAGATCAGTATCTGCTGGTTACTCTTCTCTGATTGTATGATGACTGCCCAGATTTGAGCTTCCCTTTTGCTCACGTATCCACTAATGGAAATAGTTTCAACTGCTAGTGAGAGTCCAGGTAGACCAGTCCACTGCCAGGTTTTGAATTCATTCAGATACTTAAGTACCAGTGTTGCATCACCTGGATCTTTGTTCTCTCTGCCTCTGTTAACCTGCTGTGAATCTGACATTCATAGCATCAGCATCTTTTGGAAACCAGCAGCATTGCATTTGGTTGGAAATTTTTGTGAGGCAAGAAGACTGCTTGCCTAAGGCCACTACCTAAGGCTGGTGGTGCCTTCTACATGATAGAACTCCACATATGTTTGTGGAGAAGTATTTGAAGTTTACATAATAACTATTACTTTTCTAAGCCTAGAGGGGAAAGGAATGTGCTTCCTGAGGAAAGACATTCTTTGAAATAATAGTGTGAAGACTTATATAATCATAGATGACACAGAGATACAATGGGTATGGCAAAAGACAGAGGAGAGGAGAGTTATGCAGTGTTGTTGGGGTGGAGGGAAGGATGGGAATGGGTGGAACGTTTCCAGAAACACGTATCTCCCTATTTTCTGGATAACTGTTTTCCCAGTTAATCCTTCATTTTGGATAAAGCAAAAAGCCCCATAGTGGAAGGGAACAGCAAAAGTAGGTCAGTGTTGCATTCTTTCCAACTACAAAGAGTTCCCAGGATGGAATTTTAACACCTGTCAAAGTAGAGTAGTATAGTTTACTTTAATCTATAATTTGAAGCTAGATTACCTGTCAAAGCCTCTATCAACTCTTATCAATCCACAGTTTTAGAGTTCTTCATGCCTGTAGAATGTCCCTTTTATTTTGCTCATTTGTATTCATCATAACATCCTGGTTAACAGAAGCATTATAATAGAAATGATATCATTAAGCTGGGCTTGGGAAAATCGTGACTGAGGCAATTCATTCCAGTAAACAAGGATAGGACAAGGAAGCAAACTTAGAAGCTATGAGAACACATCCTTTTGTACAAGCCAGGAGCCTCAGAACACTCCACTCCTCATAGTCCCTACTCATTACTTCATTGGCATTTGTTTAAGATCTGTCTCCCAAGTGACCTCAGTGGCCTCTGGTGATTCTGAAGTGAAAGGCCTTAAACCCTGTTGTTCTCTTTGATATTGACATGGTATCTGTAGCAACTGCTTTAAGAGAATGAAGTATGTTATGTAATTGTAGCAGACAAAGAGACTTAGGACTGGAAGCCAGGAGTTCTTTGCTATGCATAAGAACTACGACTGAGCGAAGCCTCCTGGTACCTTAGCTTCTTCATCTGTGTCTTCAACTCTCCCAGCCTCACAGGGATGTTAAGCGGCTAAATGGAATTATTTTGACCTATTTAAACTTGATGATCCCTAAATTTCCCCAGGTCTGAAATGTTACAGTTCTTTACCGTGGATGGAGAAATTAATAAGAACAGCCAAACTGAGATTTATAGATGATCTATGGTTTTCATTTCTCCCAATAAACAAGCGATGGCAGTTCTTCAGCTTCTATCTCATTCTTATCAATAACAGTCATTCAGATATAGGGATTTTGTCTCCAGAGAGATTAATTAGTATAAAGATTGTTAATCCTTTCAGTCCAGCTACCAATGAATGCTGTAGTTTCCAGGGATGGTGTGGGCTTTGGTTGAAGATATAAAACAGTATCTCAGGCAATTCTTTGCTTTCTATGGAGAAAATAGAGCTGCCCCCCGCCCCTTTTCTTTTCCTCAGTGTAAATTTATCCCTTCTTATCTACTTCCCTTCTTTGTTCTCTCTCCCAATAGGCTTTCTTTTTTCCTCTCTTCTTGTGCAAATAGCTCATCAGGACCCTCTACACTTATGAATCCAATTGTCCATAGGTCTGTGACCTCTTTGGTAAGTTTCAATGCTTAACAAATAGAATCTGAATTGCGTAGCCAAATCTCTAGAGTCCTCCCTCTGGGGTTAGGGGTCCATTCGGGTTGAAGCGGCTGTGAGGAGAAGATGGCATGGACAGAAGGTAAAAACATGGGTTTCCACTTAGGGGCCATAAAATATGACAGTCCATATTAAGCAGGTCTATTTCAGTTTGCAATCTATAATAAAAGAGCTTCTTTTCAAAACTCAATATAAAGTCTTAGTTATAGATGATAACTCCGGGGCTTTGAACACATGCTCCGTTTGAAGTCAGGAAGTTCTTTGTTTATGATCCCGCTTCTGCCTCTTACAAACTATAAGAATTTCTCATTATTTAACAGATATGCCATCTGTAAAAGGAGGAAAAGATAATAGTAATACTTTCTATCTACTTCACAGAATTGTCATGAAGAAAATGTGCCAAAAATTTATGAGTTTGTGAATTTGATGCCATATATTTTTATATTTTTAAAATTTATTCTATGTTTCATACTGAAAGAAAATTAGCCTATTCTCTTAATCCTTATTTGATTGTTTAAAATACCCCACGCACACACATGCACAGAGCAGGGGATACTTCCTCTGATAGCTTGTGAGAAGTACATGTATTGTAGCTCCTTCCACTTTATAAAGCTTTCCAGCACTTTCGCTTCATGATATTCTATGATATTTTTATATATGTGCTGATTTATTCTGTCCCTGTTTTTAGAGTTTGAGCTTTGTTAGGGTAGGGGCTTTTTTTGCCCTATTCGCTTTTGTATCCTTAGTGCATAGTACTTTGTCTGGCATATAATGAATGCTCAACAAATATTTGTGGCATGAATGAGTGAATTCAATAAATAATAATTGCTGACTTCTCTCCCTGCTTCTGGATCTGTTCTTAAGCAAACTATTTTTATAGCACTATCATCATGGATTAAAGCAGCAAGTCATTTCACATTCAGTGAGAAATCTAAACATATTTAGAATGAAAAAAAAAAATCACATCTCTGTAAAGGTAGAAAATAATATTAAAATACGTTGGATTTTGGGAACCTGACCTTATGACTCCAGGTTATACTATTAGGATCACCTGTGTACAGTAACACTTCATCAGTTCTATCTTGTCCATATGCAAAAGTATACAGTTATAACTCAGTCTTTGTGTGAGCATCTATGCTTCATGTTCTGGAGGCAAGCAATCAAAATTCATGCTCCATGCCTGGAGAGGATGATATTGCTTCCTTTCCCCACCAAAGCCCATAGGGAAAACAGTAAGCAGAAGTCTGGTTAGAACATGGGCATTTTCTGGTTTTTGTCAGGTATGTGTCGATAGAAGAACATGAAGGAAAATCAGAACCATGTGGGTCACATGTAGGTTGCTCTAGATGAAACCAAAGGAAATGCCATCTGTCCTGAGAGTTTGCCACTGTCTGAACTTGCTTTTGGCTATCTGGGATGAAGTATCTTAGAAGGTTAGTGCTATAAAAAAATGATTCCTAAATTTAAACGCACACCCGCCACATGGGTCAGTGGGTCCAAAGTCTAATTCCATTGGGTGATATGTGTTCAAGGGACACCTGAATGTCAGAATTATTCATCCATTATAGTGTTTTCTTCTCAATCAGAACAAATGCTTTCATATTCCTTGACCTTCTATGACATGTCTTAAAAGAGGGAACTGCAAAATGTGTTCCAATAAACCTTCATAACTCATATTTTTTTTCCCATAAAAGGCAAAGAAAAGCAGCCTTCACTGAATAGGGAAAAGCAGGCCCTTCTAGTCCTCTGTCCTCCATTTTCTTTCACAGCTTCATTTTCTTAACCAGCTGAGAACTGGACTCCTGAAGGTCACACAGTTTTCAGTAAGCAGCTGTGTGGAGCCATTAGTCTCTTCCCTGGGTGAAAAATAACTCTGCATCACCTTGATTGTTTTGAGCTCCTCCCTGCTTCTCAGATCCTATGTGGAATGACTGTCACCTTACATGTGTATTGCATATTGAGCTGTCAATCTGGCAGCCATTCCTTCCACACTGCACAACAGTCTGTGCAAGAGAGTTGTGGAGTTTTCTATATGTGATACAGGGAGTCTGTGCATTGCAGTGACTGGGTCTAAAAGCTGACTGCATTGTTACTGGGGAGAGCAAAATGTCTACAGAGTCCAAAAGTACATGGAGGTGTGTTTTGTTTTGGTTGGATTACAAATCCTTTGTCTTTATTGAACTTGAGAATGTCTCAGGAGACCAGGACTCCCCCTTCTCGTCTCCCCAGATTTAGGACAGAAATCCTCATGTAAGTGGGCAAGGAGGACCATGTTCCCAAAGGATTCTTACCTGCTTCCTCAGAACTGATTACACTTGATAGATACAGCATAATATATTGGCTTCATAGAGTTGTTCATTTTAGCATAGACAGTTCCCAAGAGATCCTTCTTGCTGATAGGTTTCACACGCGGGAAGAAAAAGCCAGTGCACCAGTGGGATTGTAACAATCAGATGAAAGCAAATGATACCTCTGACCAGGGATGCTGCTTTTGTTATGGGTCATGTTTCTGGCATTGAGATGATTCTAAGTATAGATTCACAATATTTAACAGTCAGAATGATGGAGACACACTAATCAAAATGAATGCTTGGCTAACCTGAGTAGCTAGTCCTTCATCCTCAAGGAAAACCCTGTGAATTATTTGATGATGGGCCAAGTGACACCAGCCTTGTTTATTCCCCACAGGCTACTGGGACTCTTTTCCTAAGCAATTAAGCCCCATCTTAATATAATCATCCTGTACCAGAGGACTCTGATCTGAAATCACAGATTCATCATTTTCAAAAATACTTAAAGCCTTTATCCTTAAAATTGCTCCACATTAAAAATTAAACATAGTTAACTTCTGAAGAGCTCCCAACCTTCTGAGGCTGGGGCATGCTCTGGGGTTTCCTTTTACAAGCACTTTAGCACTAACAGGCACCTTTCTGTACCATTTATTAGCCTCATTCCTTTCGATACTGTTAACTGTTCCCTCTAGGACATAATCTAGTCTCCATGCCCTGTATTCACTTAACAATTTGAAAACTACTGAATTAATTAATTGATTGATTGACTTATTGATTACCTTACTAGCTGTTGCTGAGTGTATTAGATCAGGATGAGACAGATTGGAGATATTTAACTTTTTTTCCCTTTGTATCTCTGTTAAATGCCGTCTTCTCAGAGGATGTCAGAAATGCTTCAAAAATATTAAGAAAGAACAAAAGAAAGAAAAGAAAGACAAAAGAACAAAAGAAAGACAAAAATAAAACATGTAAATCTTGTTTACCTTCACCCCCTTCCTAAAAGCCATTCTTGCTTCCTAAATAGCTTAAAATCTCTGCTTAAGAAAAAGGAGCAAACACATACAATAGCACTCTGCCCCCTTACCTTTCTCCTTACACCTCTCTTCCCATCTGTTTCCCACAGCCAGAGCTTCATCATGCCTGTGTTTTATTTGTATGCTTTTTTCTTATCACACAGGGTCACTGATTTTTGCCTGACTTTATGCGCAAACCTGAAAACATTTGAGGGGCTGAAGAAGGGAATGAATGGGTTAAAGACTCACTGCAGGCGGTCTTTCCCTCAAATGGAACCCCTCCTCACCCATCCACAGACCTCAAGATAGCCTGCATTCGCTTTTTTCCCTTTGAAGCTGTCTCGATGCCCAATTTCGTCTGTAAGAAAATACCTCTGGATAAGGGAAATGGAGCACCACTCTTCTTTACCCCAATTTTCTACCCTGTCCCCCACCCTCCACAGTGATCCTGGAGGCATTTCCATGGAAACAGATGTTTTCTCTTTTACAAATGTTTAGTGTTACTGCAAGATCTGGGTTCTTCGTACATTACATCACTCCCCCAGGAAGCCTTCCTTAGACACCTCAGAGCATCTAACGGCATTATGATACCGTATTACAACTGAGCTCTTCCACTGGTCATAAGCTCACGGCTTATTTTATTACTATTTTTGAAATCTTATATTTTTTTAGAAACTAGAGCTTAGCTTATCATGGGTTCTTAGTAAATATTTTGTGTGAATGAATAAATGTGTGAAATGAATTAACCGTTCAATAAGAGAATGGAGACAGGGTTTTTTTATTTATTAGTTTAGAAAATCTCTGGTTCGTTGCTCCTCTTTAGTTCCTTGTTTTTTTACAGGTCTGGAAAATGGGTAGAGAAGATAAGCAGTGACACAATCTGTGTATAAGCTGTAGTTTACACATAGCTTAAATAATTCAGGAAATAATGAGAAAGAAGTTCAAGGAGCCAGATTATATAAAGCAACAGTAGGTGTTGTCGAGGATGTGGGAAAAAAGGTACGCTCATACATTGCTGGTGGGGTTGCACATTGGTGCAGTCACCCTGGAAAGCAGTATGGAAATTCCTCAGAAAACTTGGAATGGACCCACCTTTCGATCCAGATATCCCACTCCTTGGTTTATACCCAAAGGATTAAAAATCAGCATACTATAGTGTCACAGCCACATCAATGTTTGTAGCAGCTCGATTCACAATAACTAGATTGTGGAACCAACCTAGATGCCCTTTAATAGATGAATGGATAAAGAAACTGTGGTATATATATTACACAATGGAATATTATTCAGCCATAAAGAAGAATAAATTATGGCTTTTGCAGGTAAGTGGATGCAGTTGGAGAATATCATGCTAAGCAAAATAAGTCATTCCCCCCAAAATCAAAGGCTGAATGAATTCTCTTATAAGTGGATGATGATACATAACTGGAGAAGGGAGGTAAGGGAAGAATGGAAGAAGGATGGATTGTGTAGACGAAAATGAGAGATGGGGAGGGAGTGGGAGAAGAAAAGATAATAGAATGAGACAAATATCATTACCTTATGTACATGTATGATTATGCAAATGGTATGACTCTACTTCATGTGCAACCAGAGAAACTATAGTTGTACCCCATTTGTGTACAATGAATCAAAATAAAAAATATACATATATAATTTGTAATCATGTTTTCATGGACTGAACTCAGAGATTATCCCTATGGGCAATGTCCTAGAGGATTTACAAAGTAAATAATGTATTTCTCTCACACATAAATATAACTAGATAAAATGCAAATCAATGAATATCAAGTTGAAATCATTTCAAGTAACTTAAACTCCTGTTTTTTGCAGTTTTATCAGAAGTTATAAAAATTCAAATGTTCAGTAATGAAGATGATAGAAAGAATGGGCTTAAAGGTCAGTCAAACTGGGATTAATCCCATTTTTGCTGTGAAAGGGTAACTGGATAAAGTAGTTTATATCTTTAAGCCACAGATTTCTCATAAAAGAGAAATATAAAGACAACTGCTTTCTCTAACTTTTAAAGATGTTGTAAGAACACATACATGTGTATGAGTGACTTTTGATGTAAAACATTTTTTAAAAAGCATTGTGGAAATTTAAAATGTGGTATAGTATGAGTCTATTACCTTCAAGTCTATTCCAAGTTTAAATGGGTACACTTTGAGCTGCAGAGGTAGATGAACTTCTGACTTTTTTCCTGAAAAGTAGGAAGTATAAATTTCTTTATGCAGAAAAGTGGAAACTCAGGTGAATAATTTAGGGCAACATGTTTATCCTAAATCTAAGTACATCGTCCCCCTCAAAACAGCACAGACTCTAAACACACAAATTCTGCAGGTGAGCTGCCTGTTCTCATGTTTATGCTAAACCTAAGATGCACAGAGTAGGGCACAAGATGGGTGCCCATAAGCAACATTAATTACTTAATCACAATTCTTCTGTTCTTTTCGTACATTCAATTGATCTCCTTTCTACTTTAAACATACTTTGAGGGCTGTAAAGATGTAAAACTTTATTTCACCATACTCTCTATTCACCTCTTTAATCAATGTTTCCTTAGTCTAAATGGAAAAGGCATCTGCTGCCCTTAGGAACTACACTGCCCAGGAGAGAAGGAACGGAAAGGCAATCGAGTTTGCAATAACGGAGGTGGAGTAGTTTGGACCAGCCAAATGGTATGTTTCTTGTGTGAAAAGGAATTGGATACTGAGAGATGAATAGCCTCCCAAAACAACATCTGTAAGACTGCTCTCCATATAGCTCAGGGTCTGTGTTACTGGGGTCTCTCTCTCACTGAATCATTAGTGCCATGGTGTGGTTTCTGGAAGTCTGAATACTACAGATGTTAATTTTATATATGGAAAACAATAAATTCACATGGGATTTGGAATTAAAATGATTCCTTAAACTACTCTGCTTTTCCTCCAGGCACCCCTTTCCATACTCAAACTTCGGTGGAATGGCACATGCAGCACAGGCTGAGGTAATTCTGTTTTATTGAGCTGGGGGAAATTCCCCTTGATTTCCTAGGTTTTATGAAAACAAAGAGAAGAGATTTTTCATGAATGAAATAAGTGATTTTATAGGAGGTTGAAGATTAAAATGGAAAATATATTCTCCCTCCTGGGTTTTTCTGTTCCTTATTAGTGGAGGACAAAGAATGTAAGTTTGTATCCTTTTTATTAATAATTTTACCTAGCCTTTAGTATTGGCCGATTGGAAAACCAAGATGTATTGAAAGTTGAGTTTTCATTTTTCAAATTAATCTGGTTGGAACAGATGGTAAAACATAGTACAATTGAGAGGTAAAATACAAATTATTATAAAGAACTATTAATTTGCCATTCTAAGACCACTGATTCACTTGTTTATGTAACTGGCACATGATAGACATTATGGTAGGCACTGAGAATACAGTGGTGACCCCTCCTGTTTCATCATATGTCCCAAAGTACAAATGAAATGTTAACCAAAGGAAAGTTAGGTTGGAGGGTAGAGGTATTAGAAAAACAGGTTTCTACTTGCTTATGTTGATAGTTCATATTCCTGATAGACTGCATCTGTGGAAGTCATTTGATTGAGTTGAGGATACTGTAAAGGTGACAATATTGTATGGAGAGGATAAACACCAGGCTGCTCTTTTGAGGGCTCACCTATTAACTCACACATATATGGCTGGAGGTGATGCAAATGAGTCATAGTTCACAGATCCTTAGTATGGGACTGGAGAAGTAGGATTCAATCCTCCTCATGAGTTCAAATTAAGTCAAACTGAATCAGAGTTCTCTTAGACATACCTAATAGACCATCTGCAAGCCAGAACACTCTGGCAGGATAGGGATGTGTGACCTTTGTGTATGCTAAATGCAGTATCTAGGGAACTATAATAATATGATCCCTTTGGTGATTGGAACAAGATTTATTTCACTGTTAAGGACACATTGGGCCTAGATCAAGAGAACTTGTCATTGGATTATTGGGGAGAATGGAATGCTGTGGGAGTATTTAGCTAACATTTTAAAACTAACACTTAATTAAAAGCACTTGTGATGAGCCTTAATGCTGGTATTTGTTCTTGCAGTTTTTCTAAAATTGTAGCTCCAACCAAATAGTCCAAATCAGTGTTATAAGTATATATCAATATCAAACACAGTATGTGCCCTCTGAACATACTGTATGTTAGATTTCATCTTCTTTAAGTCCATTCATCCAGTCTCAGGAATCAAAGAAAGAGAATTAACACTGCCTGTATGTCTATTCTTCCCTTGGCTATGCTACAGACTACTGGATCACTCCAGAAACAGATTAAAGCTTGAAGTGCAAGACCTTCTCTTTGCTGAGATTATTTCATCACAAGCATCAAGTAAATACTTCTTAAGAAGTTGACATTAATATCATCTTGATCATCATAATCATGAATTATTTTTGTTCATCTTTTGTGTGCATAGAAATGGTGTAATTGGTATTCTATCCTGAGTACTTGACGCTCTGATAGCAGCAAGAAGGCAAATATATAAGCAACATTTCTTAGAAGTTCTCTCAAATACTTTAAGTTTCTTGTTGATTTATTTTTCTAAAATAACCATGAACCTTAGTAATTAAAGTGGTTTGGTCCTTCAAGTCTTAACTGTAAAATATATTTTGAATGTGTAAAGTAGAATTCCAAGGATATGGGAAAGAGACTCCAGTCTTGGTGAAGCTTAAATGCAAAAGAAGAAGAGTTATTTTTCTTTTATTTTTAGTTTGCTGAATTTTATTATGAACTAATATTGAATTTTTATTAAATATTTTTTCTGTAGCTATTGAAGTGACTATGTAACTTTCTCCATATTATGTTAATATTAGTTGCACTGAGTAATTTCTATTTTCCCCATTGGTTCTATAGCTATTCTTTATTCCTTCTTTCTTAGATTACACAGTTTATTTACAATTAATTGCTTACTCCTCATTTTTCTGTGTTAGATGAATTCACTATTGTAGAATACACTACCTCTTGTAGTGCTGGTAAAGTATAAACAGCAAAATCAAATGCAAATTTAGGTAAAAAATATGCCTCTCCAGTTCTTTGCATTAGACTGCTTCTTAAGATGAGTTTATCATTTCCATATTATAAAGTTCTGATGTATTATTTATGAAACATACTACACTATATGTATTAGAAAATTTCTCAGTAGGAAAAATGCAAGTAAAATATAATTTAGATAAGTTCAAGAATATGCCACATGTAAAAATGAAATTATCCTATATTTAGTTTATATTCTATACCATGTGATTATCAATACCTTTCCAGGACATTTTTAATTGTGTACTAGCTAAAGTCAGGAAACTTGTCACTGTAGTTTTTCATATACCACAGCATAAGAGATGTGATATATAAGACCTTCCTTTAGGATTGTTGACATGATCAGTTTTTCACAGGACAGAATTTTCTGCATATTACTTTTGGTTTTACATTTTCAAATATATTTTAAAAAACTGAGATGATCCCTATCATTAAAAATAATTGTTATTAAATTTGAATATTTATAATTGATTATGAAAAATTCTTATTTTTAGTAAGTCAAAGAGTTCCCTTAATATTTCTTTAAATATTTTATTGGTGCATTACAATTATACATAATAGTTGGATTCATTGTGATATATTTGTACCTGCACATGACATAATTTGGCCAATTTCATCCCCAAATAACTCCCCTTTACTTTTTCTCCTCTTTTACCCTGATTGTCCCTCTACATTGTTAGTCTTCCTTCTATTTTTATAAGATTCACTTTACCCTTTTTTTTTCTCCCTAACATTCACATGACCCTTGACTCTCTGAGACTGGTTTATTTCATTTAACATCATGTTCTCCAGTTCCAATCATTTTCCTGCAAATGACATAATTTCATTTTTATTTATGACTGATTAAAATGCCATATATACCACATTTTCTTTATCCATTCATGTCTTGACAAACACCTAAGCTGGTTCCATAACTTGGCTATTGTGAATTGAGTTGATAAAAACATGGGTATTCATGTATTGCAATCACATGCTAACTTTAATACTTAGGAATAAATGTCGGGAAATGGTATATCTGAGGTCACATGGTGATTCCATTCCTGGTCTTCTGAGGAACTTCCAAACCAATTTTCATAGCCATTGTACTAATTTACAATCTCAACAACACTGTATAAGTTTTTTTTCTTTTTCCCACAATCTTACCAGCATTCATTATTTGTGTTCTTTTTTATTTTATTTTATTTTATTTTTAATTTTATTGTAAACAAATGGGATACATGTTGCTTCTCTGTACATGGCGTAAAGGCATACCATTTGTGTAATCATAAATTTACATAGAGTAATGTTGTTTGATTCATTGTTATTTTTCCCTTCCCCCCACCTCTCCCACCCCTCTTTTCCCTCTATACAGTGCTTCCTTCCTCCATTCTTGCCCCCCTCCCTAACCCTAACTCTAACCCTAACACTAACCCTTCCCTCCCCCCATTATGTGTCATCATCCACTTATTAGCGATATCATTCGTCCTTTGGCTTTTTGAGATTGGATTCTCTCACTGAGCATAATATTCTCCAATTTCATCCATTTGCCTGCAAATGCCATAATTTTATCATTCTTTATGGCTGAGTAATATTCCATTGTATATATATACCACAGTTTCTTTATCCACTCATCAATTGAAGGGCATCTAGGTTGGTTCCACAGTCTGGCTATTGTGAATTGAGCAGCTATGAACATTGATGTGGCTGTATCTCTGTAGTATGCTGATTTTAAGTCCTTTGGGTATAGGCCAAGGAGTGGGATAGCTGGGTCAAATGGAGGGTCCATTCCAAGTTTTCTAAGGAATCTCCACACTGCTTTCCAGATTGGCTGCACTAATTTGCGGCCCCACCAGCAATGTATGAGTGTACCTTTCTCCCCACATCCTCGCCAACACCTGTTGTTGCTCGTATTCTTGATAATCGCCATTCTAATTGGGGTGAGATGGAATCTTAGGGTGGTTTTGATTTGCATTTCTCTTATTACTAGAGATGTTGAACATTTTTCCATATGTTTGTTGATTTCTTGTAGATCTTCTGTGAAGTGTCTATTCATTTCCTTGGCCCATTTGTCAACTGGATTATTTGAATTCTTGGAGTAGAGTTTTTTGAGTTCTTTATAGATTCTGGAGATTAGTGCTCTATCTGAAGTATGATTGGCAAAGATATTCTCCCACTCTGTAGGCTCTTTCTTCGCATTGCTGATAGTCTCCTTTGGTGAGAGGAAGCTTTTTAGTTTGAATCTATCCCAGTGGTTGATTCTAGCTTTTATTTCTTGTGCTATGGGAGTCCTGTTAAGGAAGTCTGATCCTAGACCAACAAGGTGAAGATTTGGACCTACTTTTTCTTCTATAATCTGCAGGGTCTCTGGTCTGATTCCGAGGTCCTTAATCTATTTTGAGTTTAGTTTCGTGCGTGGTGAGAGATATGGGTTTAGTTTCATTCTGTTGCATATGGATTTCCAATTCTCCCAGCGCCATTTGTTGAAGAGGCTATCTTTTCTCCAGATCTTCAACTCTACTACAAAGCAATAGTAACATTGGTATTGGTACCAAAATAGAAAGGTAGATCAATGGTACAGAATAGAGGACATGGACACAAACCCCAATAAATACAATTTTCTCATACTAGACAAAGGTGCCAAAAATATGCAATGGAGAAAAGACAGCCTCTTCAACATTATTTGTGTTCTTGTTGAGAGTTATTCTAAATTGAATGAGATAAAAATTATTATGTAATTTTGATTTTTATTTCCCTGATTGCTAAAGATGTTGAAATTTATTTCATATGTTTGTTGGCCATTTGTATTTTTTCTTTTGAGAATTACCTGTTCAGTTAATTTGTCCATTTATTGATTGCGTTATTATTTTTCTGGTTGAGTTCTTTATATATTCTGGATATTAATCCCCTGTCAGAAGAGTAGCTGGCAAAGATATCTTCCCATTTTGTAGGCTTTTTCTTCATGATCTTATTTCCTTTGCTGTACAGAAGCTTTTTAAGCAATCCCACTTATTAATCCTTGGTTTTGTTTCCTGAACTTTAGAAGTCATATTGAAGAAGTCATTGCCTATACCTGTATTTTGTAATGTTGCCCTGTGTTTTCTTTACTATTGTGTAGGGTGATAGATGAGGATCTAGTTTCATTATTCTATGTATGAATGTCCAGTTTTCCCAGAACCATTTGCTAAAAACATGATCTTTTCTCTAATGTGTTTTTGGCACCTTTGTTAGGGACCAGATGGTTTTATTTGTATGGGTTTGTACATGTGTCTTCTATTCTATTGTTCTTTATGTCTACTTTTATGCCAATACCATTCTGGTTTTCTTACTATACCTCTATAGTATAACTCAATATCAGGTATTGTTTTGTCTTAAGGCTGTTCTTACTGATCTAGTTCTTTTATTCTTCCATATAAATTTTAGGACTATTTTTTTCTGGTTCTGTAAAGAATGTCTTTGATATTTTGATGGGAATTATATTGAATCTGTAGATTACTTCTGGCAATATGACCATTTAAACAATATTAATTCTGCCTATCCAAGAACAAGAGAGATCTTTCCATCTAACATTTTCTTATGTTTCTTTCTTCAGTGCTATATAATTTTAATTGTAGAAGTATTTTACTTCCTTAATTATATTTATTCCCACATTGTTTTATATTTTCTTGAGGCTAATGTGAATAGAATTCTTTTCCTGATTTCTTTTTCAGTTATTCATTATTGGTGTATAAAAAATCTTTGTATCCTGCTGCTTTCTGAATTTGTATATTAACTCTAAAGTGTTCTGGTAGAGTGTTTTGTGTCTCTTAAGTATTGGAAAGTCCCATTTGCAAACTCTGGCAATGTGACTTCTTCCTCTCTCCTATTCATATCCCTTTTATTTCCTTCTTTTGTCTAATTGCTTTAACTAGAATTTCTTTTACAATATTAAATAGGAGTGGTGAAAGTAGACATCCTTGTCTTGTTCTAGATTTTAAATTTAAATTTGAGTTATAATATTTAGTAGTTTTGAAGGGTCTTTGCTGAATTTACATTTAGATGACATATCCATTGGTGTGAGGTGTATACCAAAACCACCCAGTATTATTGTATTGGAGTCTGAGTCTTTATGTTGAATACCTTTTTTGTGTGTAAATGGGTGTGCCTAAGTTTGGGGCATAAATATGTACTATCATTATGTATTTTTGTTGAATTGTTCCATTACCAATATGAAGTAAACTTTTTATCTTCTGATTAATTTTGGCTTGAAGTCTGCTTTGTTGTAGCTACTCCTGCTTCTTTTGGGGCTCCATTTGCATGCTATTCAATTTCTATACTTTCACTTTCAATCTGTGACTTCTTATAAGGTGTCTCTTACAAATAGCATATAGAAGTTTTTTTCTTTTTAAATTCACTTTGCCTGTTTATGTCTTTTAGTTGGAGAGTTGAGATTATTTTATATACAGTGTTATTATAGAGATGTTTATTGTTTCCTGCCATTTTGATGACACTGATTTCATAGGTTGTACAATAAAGCACACCAAAAACTGTAATCCCAGTTTCCCATAGGGGAGTTTTCCAACATAGGAGAAAGGGTGAAAGTAAATTCCAAGTGGGCTTTATTTTTTTGAACCCTGGTAACCTTGCCATATACTCTGGTACCCCTACCAATGGGAGGATCAGACCTGGAGCCCAGTTAGTGGGGGTTTCCTAGAGTCTATACTATAAACCTTGCACCAGAGATTAAAAATTGCATTGTCTCTCTCTCAACCCCCAGATCCCAGGGTATTGTAGTATGGTTGACTGTTGAGAATGAAAGTATGCTTATGTCCCTGAAGCTGCCAAGCTATGTAGTCAGAAGATTTGCAACTGTAATCAGTCTCAGCTGTGCAATCAGTGGGACTACATAAATACTTCATTGGAACTGTCACTGCTGTATTCTATCCAAGCTGGGTAGTTGGCTGAATTACTTCCCTAGTCAATATATTAGGTGTGGAACTATGTTGCCATCTGTGCCACTGCTGAGCCACATAATCAGATCCCAGAGTGCATTCCATGCTTCTCCACTTTCCCCCTGCTGTCCCAGATAACATCTGTCACCTGAGCTGCTGGGCCTTAGGGCATACTGCTGCTGTTGAGCATCGTCCCCCATGTTCCTTGTATCTAGCACTACCTCGTCCATTGCCAGAGTGGCCACATAGTGAGTGCTTTACCCTTACTACTGAGTGTGCCACACCCACGTGCAACCCTGGAATACCCTCCTCCATTTGGAATCTGGAAACAGAAGGACTCTAGAACACCACCATCATACAAACCATACCCAAGTCCTTCAATTACAACTAACAAACTATAAGGAGACTATAGCATCTAAGTGAAATCAAAGCCAACACATCATGCCCAATGGGTACTGTAATAAACATCCTTAGGAGAGAGACATTTACTATGAGAGCAACCTTATAAAAATGGTAGAGACAACTGATCTGCTAGATGCACAAATCCCAGTGTAGGATCACAAGAAAAAACAAGGTAACATCATGCATCTAAAGGTATAAAAAACATTTTTTAAATAGACCTCAAAGAAAAGTATATTGATGAAATACCTGATAAATAGTTTAAAAGAATGATTATAAAGAAACTGAATATAATTCAAGGGGATGAAGAAAGAAAATTCAGTAACATCAGGAAAAAAATTATGATGCAAATAAGAAATTCAACAAAGAGAGAGAGAGAGAAATCATGGAAATGAAGAACTCAATAAACCACACAAAAAATACAATTCAAAGTCTTAACAACAGACTAGATCAAAAATAATTTCTGTTTATTGACCACAGCTTAACTTGAAAGCAGGTTTTTTGAAATATCCCAGTAAGACAAATAAAATAAATAAAAAATAAAAAAATTAAGAGAGCCTTCAAGAACTTTGAGACAATTAAAGGAACAAATGTTTACATTTGAGGAGTTTCTGAAGAGGAAGAAAAGGGAAAAGGCATTGAAAAACTTTTCAATAGAATAATAGCTGAAAACTTCCCTAATCTTGGGAAAGATCTATGCATCTAGATACAGGAGACTTCTAGGACTCCAAATAGACATAATTGGAAAGAACTTCATCACAGTATATTATATTCAAACTGTCAAAAATGACAAAAATAATTCTAAAAGCTGCAAGAGAAAAATGCCAAGTCACATTTAAGGGTAACTTCCTTAGACTAAAAGCAGATTTCTCAGAAGAAACCTTGCAGGCCAACTGGGAATTGAATGGCATATGAATGGAAGTAAAGAAAATAACTCCCACCTAAGAATACTATACATAGCAAAACTTCAGAATGAAGATAAAATAAAGACCTTTCAAGACAAGTTAAAAACTAAGGGAAGTTATGATCATTAGAATAGACTTACAAAGTTGTTTAAGAGTCCTACTTATAGAAGTGAACTATTATCATAAAGACATGTGAAAATACAAAGTCTATTACACACAAAAGAGAAATATAAAAAAAAAAAACCTTATCAGTACAATAAACTAGTAAACCACATCAATGAACAAAAGAAGCATAGAACAAAAGATTTGAAATAAAGAGGAGAAAATAAATGTGAGAAGTATCTGTCAGTAATAACCTTGAATGTAAGTGGGTTTAATTCTCTAATTAAAAGATAGATTAGGTGAATAAATTTAAAAAAATAAGACCCAACAATATGCTGCCTACAAGAAACTCAGTTCACCAGTAAGACACACACACAAACTGAATGTGAAAGATGGAAAAAGATATTTCACACAAATGAAAACCAAAATCAAGCAGGTATAACTATACTTGTACACCATAAAATAAATGCTAAGGCAAAAGCTGTAAAAAAAAATCCCTATTTAACAAATAAAGAATGAAATTCTATCATTTACAGCAAAAGAGAGAAAATTGGAGGACATGTTAAGTGATTAGCCAGATACAGACAAATACTGCATGATTTCACTTACAAGAAGGAGTGTATAACACCAAAATAGAAGTTATCAGAGGTTGGGGATGGGAGGATTGAGGAGACAGATATCAGTGAAAGGTCAAAAAATTTTATTTAGGAGGAATATGCTCAAGAGATCTATTGTACATCATAGTGGCTATATCTAATAGCAATATACTATATATTTGAAATTACAAGAAGAGATTTTAAGTATTATTACTAAAAAATGTTAGTAATGTACATTAAGTCATTTACCTTTGCTCTATAACAATGAATTAGACACTATGTTATACACCAAAAATATATATAATTTTTATTTGTAAGTTAACCAAATAAACATATTTTAAAAGTTAATAAATGATAATTCAAGATCCTAGATAGAAGATTATAAATCTGCAGTCTGGTGACAGCTAATATGTATCCCTGTGTAGCTTATTGGTCTCTTTTAATTAAGCAGAATTACTCAGGCCATTTACCATGAGTTTTAACCACACAAAGTATAGTTTCTCAAGTTGCTTGGCAATGAAGTCGGCATGATATTGCTCTGTTGGCTGTATATTATACAGTTAGGTAAGGAATGTTTCTACTGGCAGAGTACCTCATGCAAATAGTTTAGATACTTTTTCTAAGTGCTAAATTATAATAGCATAAATATTGAATTCTGTTATTATAAAAAATAATGAGATTCCAGCTCCATTCTGAGATAAAGTGTTTGGTAGCATACACAATACCTGGATTTGGTGAAGGAGTGGGGTCCAAAGAGAAAAGAAAACATTACAAGAGAATGCTTTCTTCCTTGATTGTAGAATTTATCTAAAAATACACAAACGAACTGGGATAGGTTGGATTTTAACATGTTTTACAGCAAACTTTTCAAGCTTTTAGTGAGTTACTGACCTTTTAATTTTATTGCTTCCTACTTTTGAGATTCTGATATATAAGATCTATATCTATATGATATATGATATTCTGATATATGATATTTGGCTTACTCTTTTCTTCATCATCTAGGGAAATTTGTCCTTTCATCCTTGTTGTTGGTATTCTGTGAATCCTTTGTTGTTACTTTCCATTTATTTCTTGTAAACAAGGAAAAATACATCAATACCTAGAGTTTTTGTCAATAAATTGGGTAAGCAAAATGCCTTTTGCTCTGCATTTTCTCTGCATGGGTATTGGCCAAACTTTTTTCTCAGATCTACAGTTAGAGACAGGTAGTAAGTATGAATCACAGTCCAATGACTAAAGTCTTTCATTTTTGCTTGTCTGATTTGGGACTTTTCTCAATGTATACTGTATGAATAAATAGAGTTCATTTAAAAGAAAAAGAACCCTAGAATTCCTAGATTATAATGTTATAAGGTGTCTTTTCACTGATGCCTAGATGACAATATGATTTTCAAAGTCAGTCATGGACCAAACAATATCAGATTACTGAACCTTGGTTCTATTTTTTTTTTTTTTCTTTCTTTCTTTCTTGTTGAAGTCTCTGGCCCCCTTGCTCTTTTCAACCAGCGACTAGGGAAGGGAGCACTCCCCAACAAGGCCAGACTGGGAAAGGTAGGGCCGACTAACCGCCCACACCCACCCTCCGGGCAGAGGACAATCAGACATGTCAGGGAGACCAGCCACAGCAGGAACTCCTCTATTGAGGAGGTCACACAGCTTTTATGTAGGGTGAAGGCTAGGCAGGAACCAATCAGCTTAAAGGTCAGCAAGGCACGGGAGTAGGAGTGGGGGTGGGGGGGTGGATGTTGTTTCTTGCAGGCGAGAATTCCATAGGACTATATGGCAAGCACAAGCTGATCACATTCGCGGAACTATTGTTAACCTATCCATGAGGGTGGTCCGATTTATCATGATTAACTTTTGAAACAGCCTTTGAGGCCTTCATCTTGCTCACCCATTAGGAAGTAAGGAGTCAGCCTGAGTTAGTTAACGTGTCATTAGTCCCAACAGTTTCTTGCTTTCTTTCTTTCTTTTTTTTATTGTAAACAAATGGGGTACAACTTGTTTCTCTGCTTGTACATGAAGTAGAGACATACCATTTGTGTACTCATACATTTACATAGGGTAATAGTGTTTGATTCATTCTGTTGCTTTTTCCTCCCACCCCCACCCTGCCCATCCCTCTTTTCCCTCTATATAGTCCCTCCTTCCTCCATTCTTGCCTCCCTCCCACCCCCTATTATGTATCATCATCCGTTTATCAGAGAGATCATTTGGCCTTTGGTTTTTTGAGATTGGCTTACCTTAAGTAGCATGATATTCTCCAATAGCATCCATTTGCCTACAAATGCTGTAATTTTATTCTTCTTTATGGCTGAGAAATATTCCATGGTGCATATATTATATATATACACACCACAGTTTCTTTATCCATTCATCAAATGAAGGGCATCTAGGTTGGCTTCACGATCTGGCAATTGTGAAGTGAGCAACTATGAACATTGTCATTGTTGTGGCTGCATCACTGTAGTATGCTGATTTTAAGTCCTTTGGGTATAGGCCAAGGAGTGGGATAGCTGGGTCAAATGGTGGGTCCATTCCAAGTGTTCTAAGGAATCTCCATACTGCTTTCCAGAGTGGCTGCTCTAATTTGCAATCCCACCAGCAATGTATGAGTGTACCTTTTTCCCCACAGCCTTGCCAACACCTATTGTTGCTAGTATTCTTGATAATCGCCATTCTAAATGGGGTGAAATGGAATCTTAGGGTAGTTTTGATTTGCATTTCTCTTTTTACTAGAGATGTTGAACATTTTTTCATATATCTATTGACTGCTTGTAGATCTTCTTCTGTGAGGTGTCTGTTCATTTCCGTGGCCCACTTGTTGATTGGGTTATTTGTATTCTTGGTGTAGAGTTTTATGAGTTCTTTATATATTCTGGAAATTAGTGCTGTATCGGAAGTATGAGTGGCAAAGATTTTCTCCCACTCTGTAGGCTCTCTCTTCACATTGCTGATAGTCTCCTTTGCTGAGAGAAAGCTTTTTAGTTTGAATATATCCCAGTTGTTGATTCTTGCTTTTATTTCTTGGGCTATGGGAGTCATGTTAAGAAAGTCTGATCCTAAGCCAACATGTTGAAGATTTGGACCTACTTTTTCTTCTATAAGATGCAGGGTCTCTGGTCTGATTCCAAGGTCCTTGATTCATTTTGAGTTGAGTTTTGTGCAGAGTGAGAGATAGGGGTTTAGTTTCATTCTGTTGCATATGGTTTTCCAGTTTTCCCAGCACCATTTGTTGAAGAGGCTATCTTTTCTCCATTGCATATTTTTGTCACCTTTGTCTAGAATGAGAAAACTGTATTTATTTGGGTTTGTGTCTGTGTCCTCTATTCTGTACCATTGATCTACCTGTCTATATTGGTACCAATACCATGCCGTTTTTGTTACTATTGCTTTGTTGTAGAGTTGAAGTTCTACTATTGCAATACCCTCTGCTTCACTCTTCTTGCTAAGGATTGCTTTAGCTATTCTGGGTTTCTTATTCTTCCAGATGAATTTCATGATTGCTTGTTCTATTTTTGTGAGGTATGTCATTGGGATTTTAATTGGAATTGCATTGAATCTGTATAGCACTTTTGGTAGTATGGCCATTTTGACAATATTAATTCTGCCTTTCCAATAACATGGGAGATCTTTCCATCTTCTAAGGTTTTCTATAATTTCTTTCTTTAGTGTTCTGTTGTTCTCATTGTAGAGGTCTTTCACCTGTTTTGTTAGATTGATTCCCAAGTATTTTATTTTTTTCGAGGCTATTGTGAATGGGGTAGTTTTCCTAACTTCTCTTTCTGAAGATTCATCACTTATGTATAAAAATGCATGGATTTATGAGCATTGATCTTGTAACCTGCTACTTTACTGAATTCACTTATGAGTTCTAAAAGTTTTCTGGCAGAATTTCCTGGTTCCTTTAAACATATAATCATGTCATCAGCAAATAGGGATAGTTTGGGTTCTTCTTTTCCTATTCGTATCCCTTTAATTTCTTTGGTCTGTCTAATTGCTCTGGCTAGAGTTTCAAGGATGATATTGAATAGAAATGGTGAAAGAGGGCATCCCTGCCTTGTTCCAGTTTTTAGGGGAGTGCTTTCAGTTTTTCACCATTTAGAATGATATGAGCCATGGGCTTAGCATAGATGGCCTTTACAATGTTAAGAAATGTTCCCACTATCCCTATTTTTTCTACAGTTTTTAGCATGAAGGGGTGCTGTGTTTTACCAAATGCTTTTCTGCATCTATTGAAATAATCATGTGATTCTTGACTTTAAGTATGTTGGTATGGTGAATTACATATATTGATTTCTGGATGTTGAATCAACCTTGGATCCCTGGGACAAAACCCACTTGATCATGATGCACTATCTTTTAAATGTATTTTTGTATGTGATTTGCTAAAATTTTGTTCAGAATTTTTGTGTCGATATTCATTAAGAATATTGGTCTGTAATTTTTTTTCCTCAATGTGTGTCTGTCTGGTTTTGGTATCAGGGTGAAATTGGCTTCATAGAATGAGTTTGGGAGTGTTCCCTCCTCTTCTATTTCATGGAATACTTTGAGGAGTATTGGAATGAGCTCTTCTTTAAAAGTTTTGTAGAACTCGGCTGAGAACCCATCTGGTCCCGGACTTTTCTTTGTTGGTAGGCTTTTGATGACTTCTTGTATTTCATTACCTGAAATTGATGTATAAATTGTGTATGTCCTCCTGGTTCAGATTAGGTAATTCATATGTCTCTAGAAACCTGTTGATGTCTTTGAGATTTTCTACTTTGTTGGAGTATAGATTTTTAAAGTAGCTTCTAATTATGTTTTGTATTTCAATCATGTCTGTCATGATATTTCCTGGTTCATTATGAATTTTAGTAATTTGAGTTTTCTCTCTCCTCTTTGATAGTGTGGCTAAGGGTTTATCAATTTTGTTTATTTTTTCAAAGAACCAACTATTTTTTTTTTTTGTCAATTTTTTCCATTGGTCCTTTTGTTTCAATTTCATTGATTTCAGCTCTGATTTTAAGTATTTCCTGTCTTCTACTACTTTTGGTGTTGCTCTGTTCTTCTTTTTCCAGGGCTTTGAGCTGTAGTGTTAGGTCGTTCATTTGTTGACTTTTTTCTTCTTTTATTGAATGCACTCCATGAAATAAATTTCCTCTAAGAACTGCTCTCATATTGTCCCAGAGATTTTGATATGATATATCTTTGTTCTCGTTTACCTCTAAGAATTTTTTTTTTCACCGCTGATGTCTTCTGTTATCCATTCATCATTCAATAGAGTATTACTTAATCTCCAGGTGTTGGAGTAGTTTCTGTTTTTTATACTGTCATTTATTTCTAATTTCAATCCATTATGATCTGAATGAATACAAGGTAGTATCTCTATCTTCTTGTATTTGTTAACAGTAGCTTTGTGGTATAATATATGGTCTATTCTAGAGAAGGATCCATGTGCTACTGAGAAGAAAGTGTATTTGCTCTTTGTTGGATGGTATATTCTATATATGTCTGTTAAGTCTAAATTATTGATTGTGTTATTGAGATCTATGGTTTCTTTGTTCAATTTTTGTTTGGAAGATCTGTCTAGTGGTGATAGAGGTGTGTTAAAATCACCTAGTATTATTGTGTTGTGGTCTATTTGATTCACAAAATTGAGAAGGATTTGTTTGACGTGCATGGATGAGTCACTGTTTGGGGCATAGATATTTATGATTGTTATGTCTTGCTGATTTATGCTTCCCTTAAGCTGTATGAAATGTTCTTCTTTATCCCTTCTGACTAACTTTGGCTCGAAGTCCACATGATCTGATATGAGGATGGATACTCTAGCTTGTTTGCTGAGTCCATGTGCATGGTATTTTTTCCCCATCCTTTCACATTTAGTCTGTGTGTATCTCTTTCTATGAGATTAGTCTCTTGCAGGCAGCGTATTGTTGGATCTTTCTTTTTAATCCAATCTGCGAGTATTGATAAGTTCAGGCCATTAACATTCAGTGTTATTATTGAGATATGATTTGTATTTCCAGTCATTTGGCTCATTTTTGTTTTTTGACACGACTTGGTTTCTCTTTTATTTGGCTATTCCTTTAGGGTAGTTCCTCCCTTTGCTGATTTGCATCTTTGTTTTTCATCTCTTCCTCATGGAATATTTTGCTGAGAAGGTTCTGTAGTGCCAGCTTTCTTTCTGTAAATTCTTTTAGCTTTTGTTTATCATGGAAGGATTTTATTTCAATCGTCAAATCTGAAGGTAAGTTTTGCTGGGTATAAGATTCTTGGTTGGCATCTGTTTTCTTTCAGAGCTTGAAAAATGTTGTTCCAGGCCCTTCTAGCTTTTAGGGTCTGGATTGAAAAATCTGCTGATATCTGTATTGGTTTCCTCCTGAATGTAATTTGATTTTTTTTCTCTTGCAGCCTTTAAAATTCTGTCTTTATTTTGTATGTTAGCTATTTTCATAATAATGTGCCTTGGTGTGGGTCTGTTGTAATTTTCTATATTTGGAGTCCTATAAGCCTCCTATACTTGATTTTCCATTTCATTCTTCAGATTTGGGAAATTTTCTGATATTATTTCATTGAATAGATTGTTCATTCCTTTGGTTTGTTTCTCTGTGCCTTCCACAATCCCAATGATTCTTAAATTTGGCCTTTTCATGATGTCCTATAATTCTTGTAGATCCTGTTCATGATTTCTTACCATCTTCTCTGTTTGTTCAACTTTGTTTTCAAGATTAAATATTTTTTCTTCAATGTCTGTGGTTCTGTCTTCCAAGTGTTCTATCCTATTGGTTATGCTTTCAATGGAGTTTTTAATTTGGTTTATTGTTTCCTTCATTTCTAAGATTTCTGTTTTTTTTTTTTTTCAGTATCTTTAACTCTTTATTGAAATGATCTTTTGCTTTTTGCATTTGCTCTTTTAACTGTTGAGTGGTGCGATCATTTAAAGCTTTCATTTGCTCTTTCATGTCATCGTTTGCTTCTTTGACCATTTTCTACATTCTGAACTCCCTTCCTGACATTTCTTCTGCCATGCTGTCATTGGATTTTATTGATGTAGCATCTAGGTTTGTTTGGGACATTTTCTTCCCTTGTTTTCTCATATTGGTCTGTTATCTACCCCTCTAATAGTGAAACTCTGAGATATTGCAGATATCCTCTATTGACTTATAGTGTCCCTGCAGAATTCCAATAACTCCCCTCCTAGCTTTCAGTAGTCTGAAGTCTTGGAGGAACTTGATAATGCAGTGCTCCACAAGAAAGTTGCCCCTCTAGGGGCAGTTGCCTTCATTTGGGGTATATTCCCTGCTAGTGGGCAGAGACACCTCCATTTGTTGACCAATGGTCAGCCAAATGGGGACTAGACTGCGGTCTGGGGTATGGCTGGTCTGGGCCTCTGTCTCTGTTTCTACCGCCCTGGTGGGAAAGACTTGCCTTGCGGGGAAGACTTACCTGGTGGGGAAGTCTTGGTAGCTCTCCTCCGAGAAGTTCCCTTCAGTCCAGAACTACCACTTAGGCTGTGCAGCCCTCCACTGTGATGTTCCCAGGGGTCCAGACCTACCTCCTTGGCCAGGGAGTCTCACCCTGCAAGTGTGTCTCTCACTGGGCTGTCCTCCTCTACAATGCTCCCAGTTGTCTGGATTCACAGCTCCAGCAGGGGAGTCTAACTGGGCAACTCTATTCCACGAAGTTCCTTGCATTCTGGGACTACTGACCAGTCCAGGGAGCCTCACCCAGTGGGAGAGACTCACCAGGCTGCTCTGAGTTAGTCCTGAGTCTCTCAATTCCTCCTCTTCTTGAATCCTGAGTCCTACCAAAGTTCCTTGTCTCCTGTAGATGTCTCAGGATAGAGCCGCCCTTCCAATGATGATGGCTATGCCCTCAGGAATAATTCAAAATGCCTGCACCAGCCTCCAAAGGAGCTGGGGAGCCCCAGGGAGGGTGCGCTGAGTCAGCACAGAGGCAAGTGCAGTGTCCCTCAGCAGTAGGGGGGCAGGCAGGCAGGCTCAGTGATGGTGTCCGACCTCAGTGTCTGTGCCTTTGTTCTAATCCCAAACTCCCTGTTTCCCAGTCATTAGTATAAGGGGAGAAGTCTGGAAACCTTCATGGTGAACAAGTTCCCCAGTCAATTCATGTGTATACTGAGATCGTCTGGAACAAGATTTTGATTGTGAAGACTCCACAACCCAGATAAACATTCTTGTTTCCTTCAGTACATGTGTAAGAACTTTTGTAGGCTGTATAATTAAAGTGGAATTTTTAGTAATAGTATATATATATATTAAAGTTTCTATTTTCTATTTTTTAATGTATAATTAACACTATAAGATTCTATCAAGATTTTTTCCACCTTTTTGAATTAGTTTTTACCTCTGTCATAGAGGTGTGAAATTTTTGTTTTTTCTAAATCTTTGCCAAAAAACAGCAAAGATCAGATATTTATTTTTTTGCCAATATCATGAATGCAAAAGAAATATCATATTTTCAAAAATTTTACCTCTATACACATAAGCCTCCACATTTAGTTCACAGATGTATACATAACACCCAGAACAGTGTCTGCTTCATACTGATACTCAAGAAACATTTTGTTGAATGCTGAATAATTTACTATCAAAATTAAAAATCTTGCATTACTTGTCTTTCAAGTTTATTTTTATATGCATTGTTTGATTTATTTCATTTGCCTATTTTTGATTGCATTATCTCTTTCTTATTGATTTGAGGAGGTTCTTTATATATTTCAGATACAAACTCTCTTGCTGTATATGTTGCCAACATGTTTTTTCTAATTTTTTTTTTAATGTTTTGTAAATAGTAGATTTCATTTTTTTAGGGCAGTTTTAGTCTTATGGAAAGTAAAGAGGATCCTCATATTTCCCTTTTATTTTTTCCACACACAGTTTCTTTTATTTCCAATATCTGGCATTACTGTGGCAAATTTTTCATGCTGGATGAACCAATACCAATGCATAATTATTAAATAAAGTCTGTAGTTTACCTTAGGAGTCATTCTTTGTGTTTTACTTTCTGTGGGTTTTGAAATATGCATAATTATGTATAATGTTTTATATATATATATATATATATATATATATATATAATTACAGAATGACATGTATCTATAATATAGAATAGTTCCAATGCCCTAAAATTCTCTGTGTTCCTGTTTGTCCCTCCTTACCTCCCTCTGAAATCCTGGCAATTATTCATTTTTGCACTGTTTTTGTAATTTTACCTTTCTGGAATGTCTTATCATTGGAATGACAGTTTGTAGCCTCCTTGAAAGGACTTTCTTTTTAAAAAATTTTTTATTTTAGATGTTGATGGACCTGTGGATTGACTTTTTCACTGAGTAATATGCATTAAAGGTTTCTCCATATCTTCTTGTGTCTTGATATCTTGTTTCTTTTTGTTGCTGAATATTACATAGTATAGATATACCAGTTTGTTTATACATTCACCTGAGCAGCACAATTACAGAGGAGGAAAAGTTTCTTTGAGGGCTCACGGTTTCAGAGGTCTTAGTCCGAAGAAGATCAGCTCCATTCCTCTGGGCTAGAGGTGAGGCAGAACATCATGACAGAGCTTGGCAAAGGGGAGCAGCTCACATCATCAGGAAGCAGGGAAAGACTACACTCCCCAGATACAAATATATACCCCAAACCATGCCCAATTCCCATCACCTTCAGCTACACCCTACCACTTTGGTTACCACTTAGTTAATGCTTATCAGGGGATTAAATCGCTGATTGGATTAAGACTCTTACAACCCAATCTTTTCTCCTCTGAACCTTCTTGCATTGTCTCACACATGGACTTTTGGGGGACACTTCATATCTAAACCATAACAGCTGCTATAAATATTGTATCCCAGTTCAATCACTTTTCAACTCATTTGGGTAAACGCAAAGGAATGTAAGCACTGGGATTGAGTAAAAGTATGTTTAGTTTTATAAGGAGCTTGTAAATTGTCTTCCAAAGTGTTATGCCATCCTTTATTTCTTAATTCTCATTATATAGAAGCCTTAAATTTTGATTTGATCAAATGTGTAATTTTAAGGTTTATCATATTTGCTTATTATTATTTTATTATTTTTATTTATTTGCGAAAAATTTTATGCCTGTTTAAAATTTTATTTTTATATGAATTATTGAACTTGGAATTTTGGCTGCCTACTTCTGTCCCCAATCTAATTTTCCCTCTTGTCATCAGCAAACCCTTTTGTTCAGCCCACCTCAGTTAACTTTCAAATGCATAATTAGCAATTCTCATTTTTCATCTTATTGGTTCCCATGCCTAAAGAGTTCATCTTCATCTAAGTTCAAATTCTGTTTCCCCTCAAACTTGAATCGAGGTCAACTTTACTTATAAAACTGCCTTAAATAGCAGAAAGGACCAATCATGAAGGAAAAGGAAACATGTAGAGATTTTCTCCATGGTCTTTCATTTGTATATATAACATAATAACTCGCAGTTGTTCACACCTTTCCTAATTTATTCCTTCATTGTAAGTCATGTGGTATTTTGTCTAACTATGCTGGAAAAGCAAAAAAGTTCACATTATGCTTTATATTTAAAAGTCATTTTTAGTTTAGACATCCTTAATATGAAATAATGTTTTGTGTTAGTAGAGCATGTTATGTCAAATATCTATTGCTAAATAGTACTCAGTAGAGAGCAGACTCAAATATCAATATATATGATTTTTTTTTCCCATCAGTGGTATTTCACACATAGTGTGAGAAGCTACAGCCCAGATGAGCCACAATGGAGTAAGAGCCAACATTCCTGTGTAGAGAAGCCCACATTCTTGGCCAGAGGGCTGGCTAACTATTTCCAACTTAGATCTGATCTGTTCACAGATCCCAATAAATTCCCTTACCAAGTTCCATTCTTCAGACTTCTTACCATGACTGCACCACACCCAGACTGTCTTCTACATGAAAGACTGAATCAGTGGAGAGCCAACTATTCATCAAGTGTTTATCTGGGTGAAGAAAGAGATGATTTGGTAATGTCAGTATGCTTGATCTGCAACTGGTTTTCTCAGCTTTGACAGCCTTTTCTAAAGGAATGTATCACTATAAAAATTTTGAAAATATTTATCAAAACCATCCTGTCAACTCTAAAACATAAAGACTGGGAAATTTTCTCCAACAGAGTATCACAGAATATCATGCGCCTGGATAAACTATGAAGTCTTTCCTTAGAAATCTGAACACATTTCCAGAGCTGATGAGGAATTTGGATGAAAGCATAAATCAAGCTACAGTCAGGAGGGCGTAAAGGACAGACCACCGAGATCACATAACCCTATATGATCAGAGGACTCTGTCTTCTCCAAGTTTTGTTATTATCCTATTGTTTTCTTTTTGAAAATTCATGTCTGATGATAATGATGATAATAACAAAAATGATAGCAATTTTTAGGAAAGTAGTATTTTCAAAGATTACAAATATTCATTAATGTTAAAGAAAGTTTTATATCAGTAGAATTCTTAGAGTAGACTTACTCTTGTCTTTTCTCAAAACTAATTTTATTTACTGGAATTTGTTTTTAAACACATAAATACAACACCAAAGAGTTGCATCTTTCACCTCACTTAGGATCCAAGGTCAAATTCAAAGGTTGAAATTTGCAAAAAATCAGACATAGCCTCAATCTCTTAAGAAGGTACACATTGGTGATCAAATAAGCATCCCTCAAGTGGTCTAATGCGGATCTTTTTTTCTCTAGCACCAAAATATGTCATTTATATTTTGGTCAAATATCAGGTAAGGTAGTTGACTTGCATTTAAACTGTGTAAAAATATTGTGTTTAAGGAGGTAGAATAAATCTAGTAAAGATGTACATTTTTCACAATCTCACTTAATAAGGAGAAATAAACTATGGCAGATGCGTTGGAACAAAGACCAACAGAAGAAATAGCACACACTTATTACGCTCCTGCTGTATAACATGTCACTGAGAAAAAGAATGGGTGCGATTGGTGAGGTAGGATTTTTAGCTATATTAGTTTATTTCTTTCTGGCTTCTTGTAGAAACAGTATAGTTAACTTTGTATAGGCAAAATCCTTGTAAAATCACCATAAAGTTGACAAAATTGTTACCAACAATTTTGGAGAATTAAAACAAATCTTACTTGATATTCAGAATCTGCACTTGACATCCAATAAATATGTATGTCAAAAATTTTCTTGAAATCAGTTATAGTCACTCTAATACCTGCCTCCTTCTCCAGCTTACCTTCCCAGCTTTCCCTCATGCCTTAAACCCAAGGTGCTTTCTCTAATTGCTGTACAATGCTTTTCTAGTCCTACATGTCTTTGCATGAGTAAACATTGCAGCCTCAGTAATTCTATATCATTACTGTGCTTAATACATATTTAAATGTCTGTGTTTGTGCCATATTGATTTTTATGTCTCTCTTCAATTAGATCATTTCTTTAAAGGTAATGTTTGTAACATTCATCTTTGCATCTTCTGCATTCACATGGTCTTAGTAGCCATTCTAAAAATGTTTAATAAATAATTAATATGTAGATATTTATTCTCATGATTTTAGGAACCAAACAAGAAAAGGATAAAGGAGTTTCATTCAGTGTGAGAAATCCAAGCCCAAATATCCTTTTCTCTTAGTTTATGCTGGCTCTTTCTGTCTTTACACGTGCTCATCTCAAATGAAAACTCTGTATAGAGTTCCCACAGGACTGACATCTGTCAGAGATGTCAGAGAAGAGAAACCATCATATACTTCCCAAGATCATTCTCTAGAGAATTTTTGGTGCTGCAAATATAAAGCAAACTCTTCACACTGTGTGGGTGTACTAGTAAGCTTGGAAGTTGTCCTCTCCATCAGTTGATCACATGGTTTAATTCACAGTTCACACACAAAAAGCTAATTTTCCATTCAAACCAGGATGCAAACTCATCCTAGTGAGAATCAGGATGGAGAGAGCTGCTCTGCTTTCTTTATGAAGGTGTGTCACTGACACTGCCAAGTTCTAGAAGCAGAACACTGCATATCCTTACCCTATATCTTCTGACGTTCCCCACTACTTTATAAGTTAGAGATTGCAAAGTTAATGTTAGCTAGGAATGACTTAGGCATTCCTATAAGTAACTGAAATTGCATACCCTTTTTTATTCAAGTTTTTAAAAAATGAATACTGCTAAATAAAAAAAATTAAAAAAAAAAAAAAAAAAAATGAATACTGCTAAAGCAGGAGCTATACATGACTAACATTGCCGAAGCCCATTTTAATTGTAGAATACTTTAGTTGAGAGTGGTTTCAGATATCATTTTCCTTAAAACTTCTTTTGACCGCAAAGGAAAACAATAGGATGTTATGAGTTCCTCAAGGTCATCAGCCTTAGTTTAATTTCTGGACTTCCATTAAGTTTTCTGAGATTCAGACCAGTATTCTAAATTTTGTAAGGTGATGAAATTAGGAAGTTTAAATAATAATTTGATATGATAGAAGACTGTTAAAGATAATTGGGGGCCAGAAATGATACACATGTTCCTTCCTCAGAGTTTATGTATAAGGTTAAGATAGACTCCTATTTGTATGTAGTCAAAGGAAAATTAGTATCAAATGTAGAGTGGTATAAAGTTAAGTAAATGAAACCAGTTAGGATGTCTAAATCTTCAAATGGCTCAATGCCTGTTATCATTTCCTAAATCCTTTTAATTAACTCATTAGTTGTTGAATAATACAGAAAGAGAAGTGGCCAACATTAAAATAGATTAAAGTAATCTTCTAGAGGAGATATTAATTTTTAGCAGGAAATAACTCTTCTTGTTAATACACAAAAATGCTTTACATGTTTGAGTCATTGAACATCTCTCTACTCTAGGATCTTAAAAACCTACACTATATGGATGATAGCAATTGTGGGCCAGGAAGTTTTATTTTCTTGACATCTCTTAGAAACTTTTATCCTAAAGTTGTCAAAAAGTCAGATATTAATGTATGTCTTAGCAATTTCTTATAAGCAGGAAGTACTCTGTTGATTCTTTTCTTTTCTTTTTTTTTTCTTGTGGTCCTGGAGGTTGAACGCAGGGTACTCTACCACTGAACTATACCTTCGGATCCTTTTTTTTTTTAAATTTCGAGACAGGGTCTTGCTAAGTTGCCTAGTCTGTCCTTGAACTTGTGATTCTCTTTCCTCAGTCTCTCAATTACAAACATAGTCCAACAAACTTGGCTTTTGATTTTACTCTTAACAGCTAGATTCACAACATAAAAAGTTTCCAAATAAAATAGTTAATGTATAAAACATGAATACAAAAATATTAAATTTGTTAATTTGTTTAAAAAGTACATACAAGCTAGGTATCAGTTAAAATAAGCAGTGGAAATTTCTTGTCATGCTGGTTCAGACTGAGGAAAAAAGACAAAACAAAACAAAAAACTGATGACCATCTGCCTTTTCGTATTCATCTCAAATACCTCGGGCCACCAGAATTTCCAGAAGCCATAAGTATGAGTTGGTCTTTTCAGGTGCTTTGCTCACAGTAATGAAAAGACGACTAACAGAATCAGAGCCTAATTTCCCCTGCTGAACCCTTTGTCAAAACTTCTTTTCAAATCAAAATATTGTTTTATCTCATTGACTGAAAGCTCTGATAGTATAATCAAAACAATACTGTAATTAATGTATTATGTTCCTATGTTACTCATTAAACCAAAATTTCATGGAAATATAATCCTTTAATCCAAAAATATTGCCAACACCAAAGATTTCAGGAAGGAAAAAGGAGATGATGTATATCCAGGATATCACTAATTCTTATATCAGGCTATGTATATAAATTTCTACCTGAGGGATGTTGTGTTGTGTTAAAGGGATTCTCTAGAGGAATGGAACTAGTTGTGTGGCGTATACAATGTGATGTATAATACAATGTTATAAGTGAGTGTGTGTGTGTGTGTGTGTAATTTCAAGTTTAAAATCCAGTAAGTTTAGTATATAAGAAGAACTGATTTTTCAATTCTAGTTTGAAGGCAGAAAAAGACCCATGTCTAAGCTTGAGCAGTTAGGCTATGAGGTGTTCCTTCTTGCTTGTCCTTTTTTGTTCTCTTGATATGTTGGAACGATTGAATAAGGAACACCTACATTTGGGAGGATGATCTGCTTTACTTTTTCTACTGGTTCTTTCAAACATTAATCACATATAGAAACTCTCTCACAGACACATTCAGGATAACCTTTGACCAAATATCCAGGCATCTGTCACTCAATCAGGTTGATACATAAAATCAACCACCACACTATAAAAAAAGATCAACTTTAATCTGTGGGATTCTAGTCAGCAGAACTAGGAAGAATGGGTAAAAATCATGGGAGGCTTATTTGAGCCTATTATAGGAAGAAGTTCATGCCAATTGACAGAATATGAAGAATGAACTGTTTTATAAGACAGTGAGCCTCCAGATCTCCGAGCCGAAGCTTGATGATTGTCAGTAGTTGATAATGGGACAGGGAAGGAAAGAAGCCAAACCTGTCCCAACCTCGGTCTTCTCTAAGGGAACCTATGTACAGAAACTAAATTACAAAGCTGATCCCCTAAGCTGTGAGATATCCTGAGGGTGATATCTCCCAGGCAGTCCCAGTTTTCCTCACTTGTGGGCAGAGTAGCTCCAGTCATACAAGGACAGTCCCCAGATGCAGGATGTGGAAATAAAACCCCTGAGCAAACAGCACAGATGGATAGGACCACAGAAAGAAAACCATAAAAATGAATCTGAGGAAATCTGGGCAGAGAATCAACAGTGTTCTCATGATGTTCCATTTCAGTCTGAGATGATATGAAACTCTGCAGATGGCATGAAGGTATCCAGTGAAACAATCACCCACTCAAAATTTTACTACAAAAGACAATTTTCACGTTTCATTTTACAGAAAACATTTTTTTCCTGGTTTCTTAGGCAGACATTTTCTATGTAGAATTCATTTTTCTATTCTTGAAGTAAATATTGGTTAAGGTCCATGAACTATAAGAAACTTCTGTGTTGTTAAATTTTCTTTTCTGTGTTGCTAAATTTTCTTTTTCTTTTTCTTTTCTTTTCTTTCTTTTTTTTTTTTTTTTAACAATGTAATAGTTGAAAACTTTGGGAGGTGGTGAAATGGGCTCTCATTCAGTTCTGTGTTTTTCTGGAACAGTGCAATAAAATAAGATTGACATTTTTCTGACCATGTAACTGCCAACATTGCCACCTGCTATCTTGAGGCAACAAGCAGCCTTATTGGCACCTTCATGCCTGGTGAGGAAACCAAAGGATGATGAATAGCCAGTCCTCAAAATCAAACAGGGCACACAGCAGTGGCTGGCACAAGATGAAGTGCTTGCTAAGGAAATAGAATGGAGAGTTTAAGTGCTCAGGCCATTGATCAAACTTGTTTGTAGCCAACAGTGTTACACTTCTGGCTGCTAGAATCTCACTACCTTTCCTGGTGGACATGGAGCCAAGGACCCTTCATCTGTTTATACAGACCATGTGTAACTACAAACAGAGCTATACAAAGTTGGCCCTTTGGAGCCCATGCATCCATGTACTCCCCCTATATGTAAGCCAAGAAATGAATGTGTTCACTGTTTTTTATTGCCCAGTGGGATTTTGCTACAGATTTACTAGTAGTATAACTTAACCTATATTTCCAACCTGCATGTGGAAGAAAGTAATAAAGCCAGAAGTTCCTGTTATTGTTAACAGAACTGGGACCTTTCTGACCCCATTCATGAATGGAGAAAGGCCTCTCCATAGGCTCATCAATTGCACTTTACAGACTTAACTGAAAATTGATTAGCCCATAGAGTGGGAAGACTCAGTATAAGTGGGGAAACTCAGCATTCATAGTTGTTAAATAGTAACAGGCTATTATTAGTAAGGGAGAATATGTCCCCATGGTAATACCTTTTATGAAACTCTCAGAATAAGGCTATTTTTTTAGAAGGGTTTGAGTCTCCTTATTAATGTTTTTATGGTGCTTTCTGGTCTCTCTGGATGACTGATCCTTCCCTCCATGCCAGATCTGTATGTTTATATACTTATTTTATTGTAGTTACTATGCTGTTTTATTATTTCTATTATTATTTTTTGGTAGCAGGGATTGAACTCCTGAGTACTTAATCACTGAGCCACATCCACAGTCCATTTTGATTTTGAAACAGATCTGCCTAAGTTGCTTAGGGCCTGGCTAAGTTGCTGAGACTGGTCTTGAACTTGTGATCCTCCTGTCTTAGCCTCCTGAGCTGCTTGGATTACAGGCATGTGCCATGATGCCCCACCTGTTACTGAAATGCCCTCTTAACTTTTAGACATAAGAAGGTAGTGACTTCTGTGTCACTTGTGCAACCCCAGCAGAGTACACATATAACAGTGCTCAGTAAATGCATTTTAAAGAGCAAATTAATGAAGGAAAAATACAAAGCAAGGGATAAGTAGAAATTAATTCTTAATCTCCTTTACAGCCTGTGATAGCAAGAATTCTAAGATGACCCTAGTTGACTCATACATTTAAAACCTCCTTCCCTTGAGTGTGGATGACTGGGAGAATATGATATCACTCCTATGATGATATTATGTTGTATCACAAAAAAAGATCTCTGAAAATATGATTAAGATTGCTAATTTTTAATGAGACATTCAAATTATAGTAGATTTTGGTTTTAATTATTGAATACATTTTAGACGTACTGAAAGTCACTTATCCACTGACTTTGGGTTTAATCAAAGCAGAGATGATCCAGGTGGGCCTAAACTAAATATCCCAGCCTTATAAATTTGAGTCTAGAGAGTGGAGATGACATCAGAAATCAGAGGCAGCAGAGACCTGTATTGCTGGTCTTGACTGAGCAGCTGCCATTTTGAGTAAGGTCACATGTCAGGGAATGTATATTTCCTTTAAGAGTTCCTTTAAGAGGGCACTCCTAGACATCACTCAAGAACACAGTCAGAAATTGTCTGGAACTGAATTGTGGCAGCAATCTTAATGAGCCTGGAAGAGAATTCCAAGCTTCAGATGAGACAGCAATCCAAGCCAACACATTGATTTCAGCCATGTGAGTCTGAGCAGAGAAACAACTGTGTGGTGTAGGACTCATGACCCAGAATAACTGAGACCATAAATTATTATTGCTTTGAACCTGGTGGTCAGTTGTTACATAGCAACAGAAACTAATGCACAGTTTTACAATCATTCAATGGATAATCTTATGTTAGAGACCAAGAATAAACATGTTTAATTTGCTTCTTGTGGCTTTGTAATTCCTCCCATTATAAAATAAGCTTCATGAGAGCTTCATTTGCATGTTTTACTCATTGCTGATTCTTCAGCATTAAGATCATAAATATCTGCTGAATGAATCAGTGGTTTTAAGATTGGATTAACTTGCTTGCTATATACTGTCGCTTTACTCATGGTAGTGGTAATAGAGAGGGAAAGCATAAAGCAGGGTCATTTTCCTTGACACATAAAATCCTACGTGTTTTTAAATTATACAATGGATGCTACCACATAGAAAAGGAAAATGTGAACATGTCTGCTTTTCTTCCCCTGGTAGACTATTTATTCAGTTTTGTAGGGGAAACTCATGAACACTGGAGTCAGACAAATTAGGTTTTATGCCTAGGTTCAGTGACTTACTGGCTGACATCATATTGACAACTCAGTTTCTCATCTGCTGACAGGGACTAATATCATCTACCTTGAAGAGTTTTTCCAAGCATTAGAAGCAATGTACGTACATGTAGGTGGTCAACAAATTATTTTAGAACTGACAATGACTTCTGATATTTATTCTTTATGTTTTCTTCTTGAACAGAATCAGTTTTTAGTATGAATAGGCATGACTAGATTCTTTTGGAAATGTTATATGGGCCCTTTTAGTTCAAAATCTAAAAGGCATTCTTTATAAAGTTACCCATTAAATTGATTTAGAGTTTAATTGATTTGGAGCATTCATTTTAATAGCTAATAACAGGTGTAATGTGGAGTCATGGAGGGCATGTCTAGGAATGTAGACATGTGGAATCAAAGTTCTGTAGCATAACCTTGTGCAAATAATGCCTCTTTCCTCTGCAGAAATCTCAAATGTCTCCCAAAAGGCCTTGGGAGAAAATAGAAGTTTTCTCACTAGGGTAAGTAGGAATCATTCTCTTGTCCCTGAGCTTTAGAAGACCTCACCTTGATCTCCTATGCTTATGCCTTTCCATGGGGAAATAAATTTGGGGGCCTAAAATGATGTGTGCACTGGAATCGATATCCCTCTTTTAGATCACATTTAAGGTAGCTAGAAACTGTACTTCAGAATTCCTGAATGGACCTGAGTCCATTTCCAAGGACTACATTGATCTAGTGCCTTGAGCTGGTTCTATATGAAACAAGTTCACTTTCATGATGCCAATTCCAAGGAAGTCACTTCTGACATCCTGTTCTCCCTCCTAGTTTGTTAATATTTTCCCTTTCTAAACTCCTCTGAACATCCACATTTCCCAGTATGTCAATCAGTTTGAGCTACTTATTCCTCAGTTGCATGTTTTGTATTTCCGTCTTCCTCAGTAGATGATAAACATACGTTCTCTCTTTATTCACGTTGGTATTCTTTGCAGCACATAATTCAGTTCCAGGCACACATCAAACACCAAAAATATTCTGTCAAGTGAATAAGTGGAAATTTTCTGGGTCTTAGTTTCCTTACTTTTGAAGAGCAATGGTTTCATAGACCGTCTCTAAAACTTCTTTCCAGATCTAACATTCTACAGTGTTGTATATGAAAACCTTTTAAGATTCCAATGGCCAGGAAAATGACATTGAAATACACAACATAATAGACTCTTAGATTCCATTTAGACTAGGAAAGTAGAAGTCAGTGTCAAAATTCCACCTACAACATCCTGAACAGATGTTCACCAGTTTGGCTTGAACACATCCAGCAATAAGGAGCTTGCCATCTTGTAAATCAGAATACACTTTCTCCCCTTGGGAGACCAAATGATCTGAAAATGTTTCCTTATATGGAGTCTAGCCTTAAAGTTTTCTTTTATCTAGACAAAATGTTTATAGTTTTGTGTTTTTATTATGATGTGGCATCCAGACAATGCCACTTTCCTATGGTCATCAACTGCCCACTCTTACTCTACCTTCCAACTGTTTTCTGATGAGCACTAAAGATTAACAGAGGCCCTTTCTCTTTTGTGAAAATATCCCAGCCTCACAGTTTTACTATATTATTTTTGTTTGCAAGAGCAACATACTATTCGCTTGTATTGAGTTTATAGTCAAGTAAATCCTCTAGATTTTGTTCATACAAATTGCCTTTAAGCTAGGTGTCTCCTATCCTGTACATGTGAGATGATTTTGGAGCCCAAAATTATCTTTTTTTCTTTCAGTCCAATGTTCCAACCTGTCATAATATTTTTCAAACTTGATTTAGTCTTCCATCATACTGTCTCTCCCAGCTTTGTGTTGGCTATAGATGTTACAAGCAAATGCTCTTGTCCTCATTTAAGTCATCAATAAAAGTGTTAAATTCAAGAGACAAAAGTTTAAAACCCTGATTTACACCACCATATGATTTCTCAAAGTATATTCTTTAAGATACTAGTTTCATAAGATGCTAAAACCACCATATATGATATACCCCTTCCTGGGAGATCTCAATGTAGAGTGAAATACTAGAAATTGATGAGTCCTGCAGTAATCAGAAGGTCTGCTTCATTTGAATTAATTCAACATTTTCCAAGCTTGTTTTTATAAGGAAACCTATTTGGTAGTTGTTTTGGTGTGTTAGATTTTTTTAGTGTAAAGCTATGTTCCTAGTTCACAAAACGCATCTTACAATACACTCCTGCACACTACAGTGATGTGCTTTAGAACTTTACCATAAGTAGATAAGTAGTTTCAAGTTCATTGTATTCCTTGTGAACTGTAAGTCGAGGCTTTTTTGTTCGTTTGCCTCCATGTATTTAACAGGATTCCTTAAAGACTGTGTTATTACTCGTTGTTCTGATACTCTGGACTATATTGATCTCCTTGTTGATTTACGTTTGAGTCTATGTTGTGTTTCATTTTCCTCTTCCCCATGCTTCTTTTCTTTTAAGCCCATTAAATAATTTTATTTTTCCTAAACAAATACCAGAGGGTTTTGATTATAGTGTCTCCATGTATAGGAGGGTGCCCATACCTTCTCATAGGTTTTCCTTTTTAAACTTTCTTAGCAGTTGTTTTATTTTGTTTTCATTAGTCATACATGAGAGTAGAATGCACTTTGATACTTCATACATAATGGAGCATAATTTCTTATTCATCTGGTTGTACATGATGTACAATCTGACTGGTCCTATAGTTATATATGCAAATAGGGTAATAATGTCTGATTCATTCTACTGTCCTTCCTACTCCCTCCCCCCTTCCCTTTATTCCCCTCTATCTAATCTAAAGTAACTCTATTTTTCCCTGGCTCCCCCCACCCTTATTGTGAATTAGCATCCCCATATCAGAGAAAACATTTGACCTTTGGTTTTTTGGGATTGGCTTATTTCTCTTAGAATGATATTCTCTAGCTCCATTCATTTACCAGCACATGCCATAATTTCATTCTTTTATAAGGCTGAGTAATATTCCAACAGATATATACCATATTTTCTTTGTCCATTCATCTGTCCAAGGGTAGCTATGTTGGTTCCATAGTTTAGGTATTATAAGTTGAGTTGCTGTAAACATTGATGTGGCTACATCACTGTAATATGCTGATTTCAAGTCCTTTGTGTATAAACTGAGGAGTGCAATGACTGGGTCAAATGGTGGTTCCATTTCAAGTTTTCTGAGGAATCTCCACATTGCTTTCCATAGTGATTGTACTAATTTGCAGTCTCACCAGCAATGTATGAGTGGACCTTTTCCCCACATCCTGGCCAATATCCATGCTTTTCATTGAATGGGAATCTTTCTCTTGATGCAAAAGTCAGAAGCGAGGCAATAATAAGAGCTTAGTCTTTTACTAATAGTACACTATTTCACCCAAACAAATTGACCTCTTCATGTTCAAAGTGATTCCCAATTCTTTTTAAAAGTCATTTAAGTTTTCTCTCTCTCTTTCTCTTTTAAGGTACAGCCCATTTTGAACCTGACTCATGGTTCTTACAGATTTATGGTATTTTTGCTTTCATTTTTGATTATACACTGTTTATTCTTCCTTTTGTACTTGTCTTTTTAAAATATGAGCTCATCCCAGACAGTACCTCGGGCTCCATTTTTTATTTTAAAAAATGTAATCATGACTGTATTATCAAAATGTCATTGTTATTCTTCCATCTCTCTAAAGCAGTCTTCCCTTTTAGAATCTAGCCATGTGGTCATTCCTAATTTGTCTTATACTTTCTGAAATCTGCTTTCCTGAAATACAGTGTAGATGTCTGGCTGTCCCCCAGCATTCCTTTCCATTGCTTTATTATTAATTCCAAGAACATTGTTCACATTCTCCAAAGCTATTATCACTCCCATTGACTCAATCAGTCATTTCCTTGATGCAAAATAATTAAATTCTAAGTAGCAATTCCTTTTTCTTATTTCTGGACTGATTGAGTGCTAAAATTATTAGCAAAGCAATATCAGAGTTAGGTGAGACTGATTTCCTGATTAAATATGTAATGAGGACCTACTATGTCCAAGTAAAATTGTTGGAAATTATAAGACAGGGAAAATGGCAAAAAAACAAACAAACAAACAACCCCACCCCCCCCCCCCCAAAAAAAAAAAAAAAAAAAACCCAACCAAACAAACAAAAACCCTGGGCAGACAGGCAATAGGAGAGATAATAACAAACAAAAAAGTCAAAATAATTTCAGCCAATGATAAGTTCTACCAATAAAATACCATAGCATGACATAAGGTTATGGGTCAGGGTTGTATAATTTAAATTAGATGCTCAGGAAAGGCCATGCTAAGAAGTGGCACTTAAACTGACATCTAAATGCCAGGAAGGATCCAGACATAAAAATACCTCAGTGTAGAATGTTCCACATTGAGGAACAGCGAGTGCACTAGTCCTGAAGTGTAAATGCTCTTGGCTGATTCTTGGAAAGGGAGTAGGGCCAAAGAACTGAACTCTGGAGTAGGGGAGAGAGTGGTGGGAAGCAAGGCACAGAGTGTGCAGGAGATGGAAAGGCAGGCAGGGATCAGCTCATGTCCTTTGTTAGACAAGCCAAGTCATGAGGAATGACACTACATGGTTTCAGTCAAGGTGGCAACGTAAACTGGCAATGATGAATCCAGGGTGGAAAATCAATCTGGGCATGATTGACAAAAATGAGAGTAAAGAGTCAAGTAAGGGAACTGCTGGAGATTTCAAGGACAGGTGGTTGAGGTTCTCCTCCCTGCTACAACTCAAGCCTACCTATTTTGTGATCCTAGGTATGAAAATGAAAAATTCCTCCTCTACTTGACTAAGCAATGTTTGGCACCCTCCCCAAACTAGATAATTCTTTTACAACTCTCATTTGCTTTTTCCCATTAACATGTTTTTCTTCATGTTTCTCTCCTCCAGGTCAGAGTTTTTCACATAGTCCATGCTTTCTTGACATACGATACCCCATCTCTCAGATGTACTTGTTTCCTTGAGCCAGACTGATACTCTGGATGCTCCCTTTGTATAAAACCTTTGTAAATTATTCCCCTGGAGTTGTGCCGTGCAGAAGCAGTGAACATTGGATGAAACATTTCAACTATGAGTCACAGATCATATCCTACTCATATTTTACGCTTCCAAGGGGTTCTCCTGAGTTTCCCCAAATCATTAAGATGTCCCCATCTTAATAATCATGTTTTGGATGGAAGGGAAAAAAGAAAATGAACTTCTTGAGAGAACTCTGTAGAAGAAATAACTTATCTGTTCCTTATTCAAATTAGCTAACCCATTTGGTATTACAAAATATTTCAAGTGAATCATAGAGTTTCATAAAGGCAATAAACTTCCTTCAGATCAGACATGACTTGCCAAAATTATCAGGTACCCTATGAACACAGTAGTTAAACACTAGACAGGTTCCCAGATTCATTCTTCCTTGCTCCATTGCTGCACTGTCCATGAAATACAGTCAACTTGCGCAAGCACAGCAGTCCTTTCGTGCTATACTCTGGGAACAAACTGAAACACAAGTGGGAGTCATGTTGGTTTGTATTTTTCTGCTGTGCATGGATCCAGAATCACAGCATCACCAAGTCTTGCCTGCAAACAATTGTTTTAATTTCTCACCAGAAATTACTGTTCCCCTTATTAGATGAAGGCAGTGGTAATTCTCCCAATTGCCTGGGACAATCTTACTGGATGGAATTTCACAGCTATCATGGAGTGAGAAGAAAGCATTCTCTGCTGTTGCCAATAACATTTTTTAAAAAGAGAAAGACAAAGAAAAACATTCCATGTCTTTAAAACAAGCAAACCTAAAACAGTCATCTCAATGGTATATCAATAAAATATTAATAGCGCTTTATTAGCACACGCACAGCTTTACATATACAAACCAGAGTGCTTATGAACTCTTAGAATATAGCTCAAAGATGTTCTGTGATTTACATCAATCCAGTAACATTATAGCCAAAGGAATAAGAATGTCGATGTACAGTTAATGTTCTTCTCTGGTTGTTCTCTGCTATTGCCTGCGTTAGCTATGATAAAATAACACTTAGGTTTCTTTTCAAGTTTTGTCATTATAAATCTGTGAAGAGTTGGGCAAGTCATGTTATCTCATTTGTGCTCAGTTTACTTGTATGTAAAGCCAAGGCAATAATTAGAAATTAAGCCCAAATTGTCCTGTAAGTTCTAAAGTTCTACTTTCTTTCATTGAGATTTGCCATTAAGAAAAAAGATAACGAAAGAGGTTTTGTATCCCCTGCCCCGGAACTATGAGGGTCCCACAAAGTGAAAAACCTGAGATGATATTAAGCTTCTTTCTTTAAAAGTAGAACCCTGTCCCATGTTCAGATCCATTTCCTGTCTAATCGAAGTGCTCTTCTGTCTTCAGCATGTCATACATCAAAAGATTGGTTGTGTGTGGGGGGGTAAGAACAAGGGGCAACTAAGAACATCTGGAAGAAGGAATAGAGGGTAAAAGATTATTTGTAACTCCTGCAAAAAAACTTAGATTTAGATATTTCTCTGTGCTTAACCTTTCAGCTGTCAGGAAAAACAACAACAACAAATCCAAATTTTAAAAAAAGAATAATGTTTCTGAATTTATATATAGGGATGAAATATAAGCTAACACTCGAGGCTGCAGATTTTCTGCTCTATGATCATTGCTTATTCAGAAGTAAGTCTGCTTCTGAAAGTGATCCTATGAAATTTATCAGTGAAGAAAAAAAAATGGGTGGTAGCAGTTTATCCGCACCTAAGATTTTGTGGCTATTAGTCAGTCTATTTATAGTTGAGCCACCTCAACCATTCTTTCTCTTGTCCTTAACATTATATATTTCAGCATAAAACAATTTTCATTAAATTCACATTATACATAGGAAATTATGATTTTCTATCACCTCCTGTCTTTAAAATGGTGCCTGTCTAAAAGGTGAAGTGTGGATAAAATACTCTATGTATGGTGTGTATGGTTGGGAAGCAGATTACTTGGATATGTTACTAGTAGGGCTGTCCATAAAACCGTAATCATAGCTTTTCACATATTTTAATGAATGCTATACTATAGTAAATTGAACCAGAGCTAGTGTTTTATAGTTTATGTTAGTGATTTCTACATTATCATGTTGCCTTGTCTTCATCCCTCCCTCTTTCTGTGTGTGTGTGTGTGTATGTGTGCATATGTGTCTCTGTCTCTCTCTCTCTCTCCCCCTCCATGTGTGTACGTGTGTGTGTGTGTGTGTGTGTGTGTGTGTGTACACACACATATACATCTGGAAGTCAGGCAAAATCATTGAGATATTAAGTTGGAATATATATGATTGCTTCTTCTTATTTGTGATATTTACATTTTATAAAGTCTGTGAATATCAAATTTGCTATTTCTTCCTTGGGGAAATATAGGGTTAGGTTCTGGTGAAGCTCTTCTCACAATGTTATCATCAACTGACCAATACACAACTTGATTTGCTGTGTGTATCTGTGTAACTTCCATACACACATGAAATTTAGACTGAGTGCATATGGATGCTAAGTTGGAACATGTGGAGCCTATTTACATGTAGGGATCATAGAAAGCATAGACTACTTTCCTTTCCCATAATATTCACTCCCTCAACCTTAATCAAGCAGCACTGATACCCTTCTGCCTACTTGATTATTCTAGTTATTGGTTGATGCCTAAAAATCACTCACAAACTTAATGGTTCAAATAACCTCAATAATTCATATTGGTCAGAAATCTAGATTTTTTTCAGGACTTGATGGGAACAAATAAATTTTTTCTATAAGGCAACTACTGAAGGCTGGAAGATCCATTCTCGATATGACTCTTAAGACTGGAAAGATGATACTCACTGTCAGCTTGAAACTCACTAGGGTTGTGAGCCAGATCCCTTAGTTCATCTCCTTTTACTTAGTACATCGACATTTTGTTGCTGTTGTTGCCTGGCTTAGAAATTTGTATACTACTGCTAACATGTTCTACTAGTCAAGTAGTCACAAATTCAAGATATTTAAGGATAAGGGACATAGACTATTTGATGAAAAGTGACCCCTTCCAAGGTGGAGCTGTTCCATTTCTTTTCTTATCATTAAATCAGTATCAAACAGCTTCGAGCAAAACCACTAAAAAAATATATATATATATATATATGTATATATATTTTGATATTTTTTTATATATATATCAAAAGGATTTTGGAACCATGTTTCAACTCCAAACAATCCACATGGGCTACCATTAAACATAAGCATCATTATATCCTGCCTACGATAATACATATTCCTATGACCATTTTTGAATATTATAATTCCCGTAATTATTCTTCTAGATTTGTTTGCGATTGTGATTTGTATAGAATAAACCCCAAAATAAAGCTGACTGAAAGGAAGCCTTATAGCAAGCTGAGCTGCCCCATCTTTCAAAAATCATGGTGGATTTGGAAATATTTCCAGCTTGGCTAGAGACAGGGGCTTTGGCCTCTAATTAAATGCAGACATGTTGCTTGTCTATGGAAATGTCAAGAGAGAAGCAACTATGCTCTACCCTTCCACTGCAGGACATATGAATTTAATGAAGGTTTTGTGACATGATCAAGTTCCAGATGAGTTACACAACCACAACCTAGCCATTTAAAAAAAATTAATCTTTCATATGAAGTTCCAGGCTACAGAGTTTCAGGAGTAAAAGGAGAAAATGGGGTGTTCACAGAGACTCTGGCTAGGAAAAGCCTTAAGGCTTGAGAAAAATTAACTTGGAATAAGCTGATCAATTTTGGATGGTATTAGTGAAGGAATAAATACAAACAAAAAAGAGAACTAGGATATTAGAGTAAGAGCCAATGAGAATTTAAAATATAATAGAAAGTCTAAGAGAAGGGAAGAGAAATAAACTGACAACTTTCCCTACATCGTTTCTGCTTTAAATATTATTATCTCACTTAAGTCTTGAAGTCATCTTATTATGTAATAATATTTGGATTATAAAAACAAGTGGGAATCCCTAACTCAAGAAAGTTAGATGAGGAAAGTCTACAGATCTGAGGACCTCGGTCTTTTTAAGGGAAATCTCTTCTTTAATTTTACTCATTAAGGAAATAAGATATGTGGATATCAGCAGGAAAGTTTTATTTGTAGCTAGTTTGAGGATTGGCTACTTCCTCATAGTCCTTAATAAATGAAGCAGTTTCTTGGTGAAGAAAACTTTTGCTGGATTCTAATTTCATTTAGAAAACATCAATGTCAAATTGAGCTAAAATAAATGCTTAAATTAGTTAAAACACACCAGAAATTTGGCAATTATAGGGTATAATTTATAGGACTATTCTTTCAACTACTCCTATGTTAGTCTTTTGGTACTCCTAGGCAAATGTTTGCCTAAGTTATTCTATGACCAAGGAGAATAAAGGAGAAAGAGAGCAAGAGAATGAGAATAGATCTCAACTTACCCTCGAAATTTACACGTTTCAAATGTCTATCACAGTAACTACCCTGAAAGTACTTAAAGTTTGGCTGAGAAAAATTGGTGGGAAGAATAAAATTTTGAGAAGGATTATAAGAAAAGGGATAATCACAGGCTGAGAAAGACAGGAATTTAAAGAAGAGAGGATGAAGGCTTTAAAGCATGTGTGAGTGGAAAACATGGGCACTGAGGAGTTATGCTTGAGTTCAAACCCTCCTTCTAGCTACCTCTACTCTACTTAATTATTGAACTTCTCTGAGTCTTGGTTTCTTCTTCTGTATTGTTGACAATTGCATATACCTCACAGGGTTTTAAGTGGCTTTGATGTTTGTAAAGCACCCAGCAAAAAAAAAAAAAAAAAAAAAAAAAAAAATCCTGATTAGATATTTTGCTTTGAAAATATATCTAGGTTGATTATTGACACTGGCTTCTGAATAATAAACAGCCTATTTTCCCCAAGGTTTCCTCCGATCACTCAACCAATCTGAATGTGAAACATTGATTTTCTTCCCAAAGTTACAGCTTCCATGCATGCTAGTCATTATTAAATGTGTGTGCCTGAGATATATCAATTACGACTTTCTCCCCAAGGTTTTCTTTAGGCTAGTTGAAATGTCACAGAATTTTTTTTAAAAAAGGATGTCATATTTATTTAAATACAACAGATGCTGTATTCTTGAAAAATGTAGCGACATTCTCATTCTTCTCTTATGTCATACTGTCTTCACTTCTGTTTACATAAGGAAATGAGTAAGCACATGGAATATTTTGGAATTAGTTTCTACACAATGAATCTTTGGGCCATAGACATCTGTGATGTAAAATCTCTTGGCATTGTTTCAGAAAAAACATTATTGTTTAAAGGCTGTTATTTGGAACACAATTTCAAAACTTGTTTTCAATAACCATATTCTAAATAGAGAAATATAAAAGATACATATGCTTATCATTTTTAGAATCTATGATAATCTTTTAATAGGTAAATATAGAATTAAAATGTATTTATGTATATATCTTTATTTCATGTTTTCCAATTTGAACATCATTCCCTTTATGCAGTCTTTTTATTATTACTATTATTATAAACTTCCTTCTACAAATCTCATTTTTAAGTTAGAAAAGCAAGTGCCCAAACTTTTTCTTAAAACAGAAATCTTTACATTTATTCATTCATTCAGTGATAATTAATGAGGGCCACCTACATACCTAGACTCTGTCAAGTTCTTTGAATATAAGAGTGAGCAAAACAAATGTGGTCCCTCTGTCCAGCGAGCTAAAAGTATCAGTAGAGACCTATGTTGTTTTAATAATTCCTGATACAATTAGACATTGATAAGAATAATTTCATGGTGCTCTTGAGAGTGTAGTGAAGGGAACTGATCTAGTTAGTTGTTGAGAGCGAGTTCAACATCTGAAAAATGAATATCTAGATGAGAATGGGGACAGAGAACATCTTAGACAGAGGCATTGACTTAGTCACCAGAACATCTGCAAGGAACAGAATAACCAACATGAGCCTGGAACTGTAGGAAGCAGCCAGACAGAACATGGCTTTGCTAAAGATTCAGCTTTTAGAAAGCTAAGAGAAGCCTTGGAAGAGTTTTATAAAAGATAGTAAAGATGAAGAGATTCGTAATTGTAAAGGTCATTGTCCAAGATGGAAAGGAAAAATGGACAGGAAAAAGTGAAGATGGAGAAAAAGAAGTTGGAATGTTCACTTTCTCTTTCTTACTATAGGCAATCCTCCAAATTGCCTAATGGGTATTCTTTTGCCTCTCTGTATTCTGGAAAAATATGAAGTATTGCTTTATGATCATATATTTTTGATTTATGTAAATGTATTATATTCTGAATTTTATTTTGAGGTCCAACTATGTTGCCACATATATCTAATTGGTTGTGATACTTGTTTCATAGTTCTCAGTGGTGAGCTACCACCCTTACTCTAAAGGTCACATAGACAGCTTCCAGTTTTTCATAAACCCAAAAAATGTTGCAAAGAATATGCAGGCTTGAGACCTCACTTGAGAGCTAAGTAGGAATTTGGGGCAGGTGATACTGTTACTCTTCTACAAATAGTGAATTCAAGTACTTCTTTAGATGATTGTCAGTTGTTTATATGTTCTTTCCCCCAAATTGCCTGTTTATACCCCATGCTCACTTTCTCACTTGATACTACTATCTTTTTTTGTATTAACTTACAGGCATTTCTTGCATATCCTAGATATTAATCCTTTGTTGGTCTCATTAGTCACTTGCCTCTTAATGCATTAATAAGCTCATCAGTGAAAAGATATCATCATTTATAGATGATTAAATTCATAAGTTGTTTTGGAGAGTTTTTTGAAATGGAGGATAGGCAACAATGTCAAGTGATTAAATACAAAGAGTTTCAAGTCCTGTGCAGAATGAGGTGGAGTAATGCAGAAGAACAATGCAGGATTTCATATTTCAGTTGTCTAACATGCAAGATGGGAATTATGGATCTACGTTGTGAGGAACAAATAAAATAATTTTGTAAACTAATATGTTTTGATTAATATTTGTATATTTATGAAAACATTTTAACATATGATCTGGATCTAAAAGTCTTCAGATGATAAGCAAGATTGGTCAAAATTTAAATGGTACAAAACTGTTAATATGTGCTTTTAATTTAATGTTTAACTACATGAATTGTCAATCTGAAATTAAGTTTCAAATATATTCTCAAATAGTATTAACTACATAATTTTGGAGAATATATGGTGTGTTGTCAGAGAATCTGAGTGTTCTTGCTCAGAAATCTGCAAATTACAGAATAACCACACTTCAAAGTATTAGATTTATCTCTGAAACTATTTGTTTCTGGAAATGTGTACTGTTATATATTGAATTACTTTAAAGTCCAATTGGTTTTTTCCACGGGGCGATCCAAGATGGCGGACTAAAGGGTGACTGCATCTCCAGTCGCTCCAGAACCCAGGATTCAAGAAGGGGAGGCATTGAGAGACTCGGACTAAAATAGAGCCCCGGGGTGAGTCTCCCCCACCCAGTGAAGCTCGGTCCGGGTGGCAGGCCCGGATAGGGGCGGCTTATCAGAGTAGGGAAGGGCAGCTAAAGTCTTCCCCAGGCAGCACTGCGCACTCCGATGATAGGCTCCTCCCACACGGCCAGCTTCTCGGAGCAGGCCCCCCACTGAGAGCCTTTCCACACAGAGCCAGCTCCAAGCCCTGGAACCAGTAGCGGGCTAGGGACAGCTTTCTTCAGAAGCACTGCATTATCAAGTTACTCCAAGACTTCAGGCTATTAAAGGCTGGGAGGTGATACACTGGAAATCTACAGGGACACTATAAGCCAATAGAGGAAATATGCAATATCACAGAGTCCCACTGACATCTGACCAATATGAGAAAACAAGGGAAGAAAATGTCCCAAACAAACCTAGATACTATATCAATAAAACCCAATGACAGCACAGCAGAAGAAATGTCAGAAAGGGAGTTCAGAATGTACATAATTAAAACAATCAGGGAAGCAAAAAAGGAGATGAAAGAGCAAATGCAGGCATTGAAGGAGGAGATGAAAGAGCAAATGCAGGTATTAAATGATCGCACCAATCAACAATTAAAAGACCAAATACGGGAAGCAAGAGATCATTTCAATAAAGAGTTAGAGATACTGAAAAAAAAACCAAACAAATCCTTGAAATGAAGGAAACAATAAACCAAGTTAAAAACTACATAGAAAGCATAACCAATAGGATAGAACACCTGGAAGACAGAACCTCAGATATTGAAGACAAAATATTTAATCTTGAAAACAAAGTTGACCAGAGAAGATGGTAAGAAATCATGAACAGAATTTACAAGAATTATGGGATATCAAGAAAAGGCCAAATTTAAGAATTATTGGGATTGAGGAAGGCCTAGAGAAACAAACCAAAGGAATGAAAAATCTATTCAATGAAATAATATCAGAAAATTTCCCAAATCTGAAGAATGAAATGGAAAAACAAGTACAAGAGGCTTATAGGACTCCAAATATACAAAATTACAACAGACCCACACCAAGGCACATTATTATGAAAATACCTAACACACAAAATAAAGACAGAATTTTAAAAGGCCGCGAGAGAAAAGAACCAAATTACATTCAGGGGGAAACCAATACGGATATCAGCAGATTTTTCAATCCAGACCCTACAAGCTAGAAGGGCCTGGAACAACATTTTTCAAGCCCTGAAAGAAAATGGATGCCAACCAAGAATCTTATACCCAGCAAAACTTACTTTAAGATTTGACGATGAAATAAAATCCTTCCATGATAAACAAAAGCTAAAGGAATTTACAAAAAGAAAACCAGCATAGCAGAACATTCTCAGCAAAATATTCCATGAGGAAGAGATGAAAAACAACGATGCAAATCAGCAACAGGAGGAACTAGCCTAAAGGAAGAGCCAAAAAAAGGAGAAACCAAATCATGTCTAAAAACAAAAATGAGTCAAATGACTGGGAATACAAATCATATCACAATAATAACCCTGAATGTTAATGGCCTGAACTCATCAAGCAAAACATAGACTGGCAGATTGGATTAAAAAGAAAAATCCAACAATATGCTGCCTGCAAGAGACTCATCTCATAGAAAGAGATACCCATAGACTAAAGGTGAAAGGATGGGAAAAAACTTACCATGCACACGGACACAGCAAAAAAGCTGCAGTATCCATCCTCATTTCAGATAATGTGGACTTCAAGCCAAAACTAGTCAGAAGAGATAAAGAAGGACATTTCATACTGCTTAAGGGAAGCATAAATCAGCAAGACATAACAATCATAAATATCTATGTCCCGAACATTGGCTCATCCATGTATGTCAAACAAATCCTTCTCAATTCTAGAAATCAAATAGACCACAACACATAATAACTAGGCGATTTTAACACACCTCTCTCCACCGCTGGATAGATAGTCCAAACAAAACTGAATAAAGAAACCATAGATCTCAATAACACAATCAATAATTTAGACTTAACTGACTTATATAGAATATACCATCCCCCAAAGAACGAATACACTTTCTTCTCAGCAGCACATGGATCCTTCTCTAAAATAGACCATGTTTTATGCCACAAAGCTACTGTTAGCAAATACAAGAAGATAGAGATACTACCTTGTAGTCTATCAGATCATTATGGATTGAAATTAGAAATAAATGACAGAATAAAAAACAGAAACTTCTCCAATACTTGGAGATTAAATAATACACTATTATATGATGAATGGATAACAGAAGACATCAGGAGGGAAATTAAAAAATTCTTAGAAGTAAACGAGAACAAAGACACATCATATCAAAATCTCTGGAACACTTTGAAAGCAGTACTTAGAGGAAGATTTATTTCATGGGGCGCATTCAACAAAAGAAGTAGAAATCAACAAATAAACGACTTAACACTACAGCTCAAAGCCCTAGAAAAAGAAGAGCAGACCAACAGCAAAAGTAGTAGAAGACAGGAAATAGTTAAAATCAGAGCTGAAATCAATGAAATTGAAACAAGAGAAACAGTCGGAAAAATTAACAAATAAATGATTGGTTCTTTGAAAAATAAACAAAATTGATAAACCCTTAGCTACACTAACAAAGAGAAAGAAGGAGAAAACTCAAATTACTAAAATTCAGAATGAACAAGGAAATATCACAACAGACACGAGTGAAAAACAAAACATAATTAGAAGCTATTTTGAAAATCTATACTCCAACAAAACAGAAAACCTCAAAGATATCAACAAGTTTCTAGAGACATATTAATTACCTCAACTGAATGAGGAGGACATACACAACTTAAATAAATCAATTTCAAGCAATGAAATAAAAGAGATCATCAAAAGCTTACCAACAAAGAAAAGTCCGGGACCAGATGGGTTCTCAGCCGAGTTCTACAAAACCTTTAAAGAAGAGCTCATTCCAATACTTCTCAAAGTATTCCATAAAATAGAAGAGGAGGGAAGCCACCCCAACTCCTTCTATGAAGCCAATATCTCCCTGATACCTAAACCAGACAGAGACACATTGAGGAAAGAAAATTTCAGACCAATATCCTTAATGAACATTGATGCAAAATTCTCAACAAAATTTTAGCAAATCGCATACAAAAATATATTAAAAAGATAGTGCACCACGATCAAGTGGGTTTTATCCCAGGGATACAAGGTTGGTTCAACATCTGGAAATCAATAAATGTCATTCACCATATCAACAGACTAAAGTTAAGAATCACATGATTATTTCAATAGATACCGAAAAAGCATTTGATAAAATACAGCATCCCTTCATGCTCAAAACACTAGAAAAAATTGGGGTAGTGGGAACATTCCTTAACATGTATAGGCCATCTATGCTAGCCCATGGCCATATCATTCTAAATGGGTGAAAAAACTGAAAGCATTCCCCCTAAAAACTGGAACAAGGCAGAGATGCCCTCTTTCACCATTTCTATTCAATATTGTCCTTGAGACTCTAGCCAGAGCAATTAGACAAACCAAAGAAATTAAAGGAATATGAATTGGAAAAGAAGAACTCAAACTATCCCTGTTCACTGATGACATGATTATTTATTTAGATGAACCTGGAAATTCCACCAGAAAACTCTTAGAACTCATAAGTGAATTCAGTAAAGTAGCAGGTTACAAGATCAATGCTCCTAAATCCATGCATTCATATACATAAGTGATGAATCTTCAGAAAGAGAAATTAGGAAAACTACCCCATTCACAATAGCCTCGAAAAAAATAAAATACTTGGGAATCAATCTCACAAAAGAGGTGAAAGACCTCTACAATGAGAACTACAGTACACTAAAGAAAGAAATTAAAGAAAACCTTAGAAGATGGAAAGATCTCCCATGTTCTTGGATAGGAAGAATTAATATTGTCAAAATGGCCATACTACCAAAAGTGCTATACAGATTCAATGCAATTCCAATTAAAATCCCAATGACATACCTTACAGAAATAAAGCAAGCAATCATGAAATTCATCTGGAAGAACAAGAAACCCAGAATAGCTAAAGCAATCCTTAGCAGGAAGAGTGAAGCAGGGGGTATCGCAATACCAGATCTTCAACTCTACTCCAAAGCAATAGTAACAAAAACGGCATGGTATTGGTACCAAAATAGACAGGTAGATCAATGGTACAGAATAGAGGACATGGACACAAACCCAAATAAATACAATTTTCTCATACTAGACAAAGGTGACAAAAATATGCAATGGAGAAAAGAGAGCCTCTTCAACAAATGGTACTGGGAAAAGTGGAAAACCATATGCAACAGAATGAAACTAAACCCCTATCTCTCACCCTGCACAAAACTGAACTAAAAATGAATCAAGGACCTCGGAATCAGACCAGAGACCCTGCATCTTATAGAAGAAAAAGTAGGTCCAAATCTTCAACATGTTGGCTTAGGATCAGACTTCCTTAACAGGACTCCCATAGCACAAGACATAAAAGCTAGAATCAACAACTGGGATAGATTCAAACTAAAAAGCTTTCTCTCAGCAAAGGAAACTATCAGTAATGTGAAGAGAGAGCCCACAGAGTGGGAGAATATCTTTGCCACTCATACTTCAGATAGAGTGCTAATTTCCAGAATCTATAAAGAACTCAAAAAACTCTACACCAAGAATACAAATAATCCAATCATCAAATGGGCTAAGGAAATGAACAGACACTTCACAGAAGAAGATGTACAAACAATCAACAGATATATGAAAAATGCTCAACATCTCCAGTAATAAGAGAAATGCAAATCAAAACTACCCTAATATTTCATCTCACCCCAATTAGAATGGCGATTATCAAGAACACAAGCAACAATAGTTGTTTGTGAGGATGTGGGGAAAAAGGTACACTCATACATTGCTGATGGGGTTGTAAATTAGTGCAGCCACTCTAGAAAGCAGTATGGAGATTCCTCAGAACACTTGGAATGGAACCACCATTTGACCCAGCTATCCCACTCCTTGGCCTATACCCAAAGGACTTAAAATCAGCATACTACAGAGATACAGCCACATCAATGCTCATTGCTGCTCAATTCACCATACCAGATTGTGGAACCAACCTAGATGCCCTTCAGTTAATGAATGGATAAAGAAACTGTGGTATATATATACAATGGAATATTACTCAGCCATGAAGAATGATAAAATTATGGCATTTGCAGCAAATGGAATGGAATTGGAGAATATCATGCTAAGTGAGATAAGCCAATCTCAAAAAACTAAAGGACGAATGATCTACTGATAAGTGGATGAGGACATATAATGGGGGTAGGAGGGGTTAGCGTTAGGGTTAGGGTTAGGTTTAGGGTTAGGGATAAGAAGGGTGGTAAGAATGGAGGAAGGAAAGGACTGTATAGAGGGAAAAGAGGGTGGTAGAGGTGGGAGGGGTGGGGTGAAGGGAAAAAAAATAACAGAATGAATCAACCACATTGCCCTATGTAAATTTATGATTACACAAATGGTATGCCTTGACTCCATGTACAAATAGAGAAACCACATGTATCCCATTTGTTTAAATAATAAAAAAAAAAATTAACTAAACTAAACATACAAAAAAAAATTCATTGGGACAGGTTAGCTAAAGGAATGAAAACTTGTAATTTCTTCTATAATTTGGAATAATAACTAGCATAATAGTTCTACTTAGTAAGCCTGAACTTTCTAAGTCAACACAATAGTGCATATGTTATGTTTGTGTTAAAATGTAATTCTTGCAAACTGCAGAACCAGGGCATCTTTCCCCAAGTGTATTCTACAGAAGACATATTCAACTACTGTAATAAAAGCTGCAATGAAAAAGTTTCCATGGTCAAACAATGGAGCTCAACTCCTCATTGTCTTATTATACTTTATGTTGAACATCCCCAATTTAAAAGTCTGATATCTGACATGCTCCAAATTCCCAAGCTTTTTGAATATTTACATGATGCCACAAGTGGAAAATTCCACACCTGACCTCATGTAATAGCTATACCACAAATATTGCCTTTCAGTCATGTGTATACGAAACATAATAAATTTTGTGGTCAGATTTGGCCCTATCCGAGATAGCTCATTAAATATTACACATATCCCAAAAATTTAAAAAAGTCCTAACACCCTAAACACTTCTGGTCCCAAGCATTTGGGGTTAGGGATATTCAGTCTCTACTCTTCTTTGTGACTGTACATTATAAAATTGAATAAATTATATAAAATTTCCTAAATTTATTATACCTTATTTCTGAATATATAGTGTATCATCACCAGAATAGCCTGAAATATACAATCTTTACTGTTTATTTATTCTATTATGCAATGAGCAAGTATAATTTCTCATTATTATTTTGAATTTACTTTCTCCTTTTATTATAGCTATTTGTTCTACATATTTTGAATACATACTAACAAGACTTGGTATTGTTTTCATCATCCTGTTGGACTAACAATTTGATCATTGTAAGTTGTCCCTTTTCATAACTCACAATGCTTCTTGTTTTTCTCTCTCTCTTTCTCTCTAGCTCATTATTTAATGGTAACCATTTTGTGCTTTGATTTATTTAATTGAACTTTGTACAAAGAATATAGTTGAATTTGTATCTTAACAAGTCTCAGAATTTTAGTCATTAATTGAACATTTATTCAACTGAGATTCATTAACACATTTGATGTTATAATTGCAATCTCCATTAGGTTTTTCATTTGTCTCAAAATTGAGGTCTATTCCTTCATTTCTTAAATTATTTTGGCTAATGGAATTTTTTTTATTATTGTCTTTTCCTTTATTGACTTGTAAACTGTTTTATTACTAGAAATTTATAGTAAATGTTTAAAACAACCAAATACTTTTCTTCAAAATTATTTTGTTCAAGTCCTTTGTATTTGTATATAATTTTAAGAATCCCCTTCTAAATTTTTGAAATATCTGTGTTTGTGACTGCACTGGATCTATAGAATAATTTTGGAAGAAATGACATATTAAAAAATTTTAAGTTTCTAATTCATAACCACAGAGTAATTCCTCATATGTTCACATTTTTAATTCATTTCCATTAATATTTAAAAATTTTTAGTTAAGGTTTAGCACCAATTTGACAATGATATGCATAGGTATGGTTTTTTTGGTGTTTTTCTTTCTGAAGGTTCTCAGAGTTAGTTGAGTTTGTGTTTTGGTTTTGCTGTTGTTGTTGTTGTTTAACTTATGTAATATACTTTTTTCTAATGAGCAAACCAGAAAATTTATGGAGTAGAAGCCAAAAAAAAAAATCAGCTTTTTGTGGAGATTGACAAAGAAAGTAGGAAAGTATGAAATAACAGATACCCTTAAGAAATAATTTTAATAGTTCAAAATTTTTCAAAGAATTTCATTAAAAAGGAGGCAACATTAGTTTAATTTTTGACAGAGATGAAAATGATTTGCAATAAGAATTTGGTCTAATAACTAGAACTTGGATTAGTGTACTTTCTAGTTACAGATGCTAAATCTAAATCTTCAAAGTATGTATCTTAAGTACAAGTCAACCAAATACAAAACAGTGCTTGATCATCTTTTATGTTCTTAAAAATGAAGAGACTAATGTGCTTATGATTCCTTCATTAAAACTACCCCTTCCGCCTAAAATCTTGAAAGTGGGGGCCTTAAATCAGAGAATATCATATTTTCAACTGCTACCCATCTATCCAAATTCATCATATATATGCAACCATGACAACAAAATTGTAAATTCTGTTTAGAAAAGATCGTTGCTCTTGCCCAATTTAAGTCAAATCCCTGTTATTAGTAATACTTAAACTTTTACTTCAAAGTGAGGTAAAAACTAAAGGTGATTAACTTAATATCTAAAAATCAAAGAACAGCTTTATTTATGAAACTAGTGTTGTATCCTGACAATTGGGAGCAGAGTCTGTACATACACACAGACATACCACCTTTTTGTGAATGTTCAAATACTGAGTGTTAAATTTCAGCATCATCTCTCCTTAAAGGTAAGTTTTTCTACAAACAGTAAAAGTGCAATAAGTTAAAAAACAAAACAAAATAAAACCATGGTTGTTCTTAATCTTGATATCTTTGGATATTTCTTTTGTCCCCCCCCCCTGCTTTTCTGTTGCATAGTGTTGTTATTTATTATTATTATTTTACTGTTTTTCCCTCTTCTTTTTTTTCAGAGCCAAGGACTGAACCCAGGGCCTTGTGGGTGTTAGGCAAGAACCATGCCACTGAGCTAAATTATCAACACTTTCCTTTTTTTTGAAACTCCAATAAATTTTGGAAAATTTAATATTGCCCTGTTTCCTTTCATGGTCTTTTGTTTCACTGCTATTTTCCCCTCTTTGGCATTGATTTTGGATAATCCTGTGTTCAAATTCTTTGATTCTGTCAGTGTGTGAGTCTACTGAGTTAGTCCATCAGAAATAATTTATATCTGATATATGTTCTTTTCATTTGCATCATTTTCCTTTGAGCTTGTTACTTATCATCTCTCTGCTCATATTCTTCACCTTTCTGTGTATTTTGGTCTACTTTTCCCAATATACCCTTTTAACATATTGAAAAATTATTGTTAAAGATCTTTCTCTGATAATTCCAGCACCCATATCTCACATCTGATTCTCTGCTGACCGCTTCATTTAAAAAAATATAACATTAATTTTCTTGCTTGTTGATGGGTCCTCATTTTTTTAATCGAACACTGGATATTGTGCAGATAAAAGAGAAGAACAGTGAGACAAGTGATGTTACCAGGAACTAGGACAGCGTCCTCTCTGTTGGGCCCTTACTGCTGAGGTTGAGTAAATCGAAAAAAGGAGTTCAGCTGGGTTTACTGAAATCGTTCCCTTTGGTGCCACCACTGTTTTGAAATTTCTCTTGCAATGAACTTTCCCCCTTGTGCTTAATGAGGTTGGAGTGCTGGAGAATCTTTTCAGTGGTCCTGCTCCGACCTCAGCTTTTGGCAAGTTCTGTGTCTCTGAGTAATAGATGTTCTCTCACCATGCTCCCATTCCTTGTTACCTGATGTAGAGGTTTTGGTGTGTTTTCTTGATTCTTCTGGTTTTAGGCTTAGGCAAATGCTTGCACCTGAGCTCCTGGATGAGATTTCAGTCTTTCTGTCTTTCCACCTGTGATGGACAGCCTCTGTCTCTCAGTTTTTATTAAAAGCTAGAGAACAGGCAGAATTTTCTCTCCTTTCTTTACTGGAGATTCAAACTCTACCTTTTATTGGTGAGGGATCTTCCATGCAAGTGAGTTCCCTGTTCTTTCCTGCATGTCGGAAGACTTGTCTTCGTATCAGAACAGGATTCTGGACAGGATTGGGCATCTTGCTCTCTACCAAAAGCAGATCTCTTTTAACTTATTTTCAGAGCAGGGTTTTAGGGGAAATTTTTCAGTCCTTCCCCACTGGCAGCTGATTGTTCCTGGGATGGGGTGCATGAGATACTTACTTGTTTCTTCCCCTAAACTAATAACTTTTCCCTCATCTTAAAGCATGATCAAGTTGAGGATTTGAATGAGGTTGTTTTCCTTTCCTTTTTTGCAGATGATGTTTACTTTTGTCAGAAAAACATCCAGGACTTGGGTGGGTTTTGTGCCTACCCTCCCTCCTGTGGAAGCTGTTCACTTCTTGGTGGAGTTATCCATTCCACCCTCAGACTTCAGCTGACTTGAACTTCTGCATCTCTAATGGTGGCTCTCTCAAGTCTCATGCCCTGCCTTTTTTTTTTCTTTTCTTTTTGGTGAGTACCCAGTGCAAGGTCATGCATAAAAGAGGAATTTGTTTACAAAATCCTTTTCTTTCAAGAATCTCAGAGATTCTAAGCTGTCAGGCTAACTCACCCTAAAATTTAAAAATTTAGTTAAAATTTTAGTTGTCATTGTTGGTTTTTCTCCTATCATTAACTTTTATTCTCCTAATCTCCACCAAAAGTGAAATAGTTTGTGTGCCACATCTCTGGAGACTTGGTACATAGTTCCCCTGCTTGCCCAGTGAAGTAGCTCTCTAACGGGAAGGACAATTTATGATATCGTAAATTGCCTAGGCTTTTCTTCCACTCAGGTGCAAGAGGAAATCTGATTTTCTCTTGGCTTTCAATTTCCTCAGGTTCAGTGGAACTTCCCACTGGTCTTCATATTTTTCAAAAACAGAATTAATAAAATTCTAAGTATTTTCTTTTAGTACTTTTTAGACAATAGCCACTATCATCTGATTTTTTAAATTTCTGCTATCTTATTTAGTCAAATTATTGTCACTATTAAGTACATGTGCTTATTTCTCTAAATATCTAAATATCTTGAAGAATTTTTCCTCAAGTGTTATACAACAGTTTTACTGAAATGCACTTAAATTTGGTTTATTTTTAATTCTTACTCTCTTAGAGTTCAATGGACTTTGCAATAAGTGGGTTAATTAACTATAAGTTTTGGGAAATTCTGTCATTACCCCGTCATCGATTGCTTCACCCATCCTTGCCTGGGAATCCAATTGCAGATACGTTGCATGTTTTCATTATCTCCTTGTGCATTTTTCTCTTTGGTCATTCTTCTTTCTCTTTGTACTTAATTTGCATATTTTCTCTTTACCTGTTTCTCAGATCACTAATCATATCTTTTGCTTTTTCTAACTGATGTTAATTTCATCTATTGAGTTCTAACATCAGATATTGCAAATTTTTTATTTCTAGAATTTTCTCTTTTTTGTATAGTCTACTTACCTTTTGAAATTCTCATATTTTCATCTGTGTTATCTTTCATTGTGTATTCTTGAACATATTAATTAATGACAGGGATATTGAAGTTCTTGTCACTAAACTCTGAGATCTGAATCATCTGCAACTCTCTACTACTGACTTATTTTCCTGTGTTTTGATCATACAGTCCTTTGTCTTTACATTCCTAACAATGATTTAAAATTGAATGCCATGCATTACATATACCAACTCATGGAGAATTCAGATGATACTCTTTTCTTTCAAAAAATCTTTACTTTTTCCTCTGTGAGCTGACAGAGTGAGAGCTAATCACTTAATCTTACAGTAAAACTAAGTCTACCTGTTTGTGGGATGTAAGCCATTAGCTATGCCCTGCTAATGGGGCATAGTTCTTCAGGTTTCCAACCAAGAGCATGTTCTCCAGGCCCCCTTCCATAGTGGGTTCTTATTGCAAATCCTTGTCTTTTTTGGAACCATAAACTTGTCAATATCTCCACTGTGCTTTTCACATATTCTTTTCATTTGTTTTAACTTATTTATCTCCTTCCCCAAGGAGTTTGAGAATTCAGTTCATGTCTTGAGGAAAAAACTCCAAGTATGAAATATCCATCAAGTGCTTAACATTGTCACTCTTGTCTGTGAAACTCTGAAATCTTCATAAGTTTCGCTCTCTAAAAGCAGGTTTCTGCCCACAAGCTTGACATTTTGGTCCTATGAGAAAAGACCCTGAAGACTGTCAGTGAACCTTTCCATAGTGCTTTCCTCTAGGAATTTTAGTCTTTCTTTTCTTTTTGCTTCTGCAAATTTCTTCATGCTTTTAAATGTTTATTTTAAGTTTTATCCAACTCTTATGTTTATCCTTGGTGGAATCATTGTAAGTTGTAAAATGCTCCATTACATACTACATATTATAACAAAGTTATATACTAGATCATTCCTTAATATACCTTAAGATATTTTAAGTGACATTTAAAACCCCAAATTTGAAAGGTACTGCAAATTCAAATGGCTCAATCTTATGAGTTATAATATTCCATATATGAATAAATTCATACAAGCACAGGTGATGACAACTCAGAGTCCACTTTTACAAATGAGAGCAGGCAAATTTCTTTTGAAATCTCACATAAAACACATTCTGATAGCTTAAATAATATAATATTAAAAATGTGTGGTTTTCAATGGAGAGAATATGGTATTATTGGTACCAAGACACATAATTTCTAGTCTTATTTTAATGTTGTGGAAAGACAGTTAATCACCATATTGTATCTCATAGTAACATTATTCAGTAAGGTTTGTCCTTTATGGAACATTTGCTAGCCTTGCTTCCCTTCCCCTGTAAAACCCATCTATAAAGTCATCATTTTCAGTTTATATTGTCTCTGTTTTTCCAGATAGTTCTTCAAATGTCCTAAATGAATTAGAATACAATCCAGAATTCACCCTGACACTACTCAAAGTTCTTATTTGTGACAACACGATTACTACACATCTTTAATTTAAACCAGGGATGGCAAATGAATTTCATCTTGTAAGGCACTTCAAATGAAATGAAGAAATATCTTAAGCTGTTTGAAAAGATTCTTAAGGCATATCTAAGGCCAATGTGAAAATGTACCAAGCTAGTTTCATGAGATCAGCCAGGCCTGGGAAGAAGGATTATAACTGGCAAGCTTGTTGGATCTTGACATCTCAAGTCAGACAAAAAGATTGAAAACCTGGAAACATTTGTTGATTGATTAATTGTATTTTACTGAAAAAAATGCTAATAATAACTTTAAAAGACTTCTGGCTCTAGCAATAGCTATTTTACTAAAAATGAAATTATTCTATATGTGTATGTGAGTGGCACAGCAGAACACCTCTCTTGAGCTCTTGACTTATTGATCTTTATATACCACTCTATGATTTGTCAGTGGGTCCAGGGGTAAATGCTAAGTACTTTTTGAGTTAATTTATTATTTATATTAACATGAAGTATAAATGACCTAAACTTTCTGAAATGTTTATTTACTAGTGTTTTGCAATAATCTTAAATTTGACAAAGAATATAAGTAAAGAAAATAAGAACAAAATAATTTGTACTGATGCAATGTGAATCTAAGTGATACAAGCAGAAATAGATATAAAATATCTACTTTATAAAACATTTTAATGATTTTTTATGTTCTGTCCAATTCATTGGTAAAAACAAATTGTTAAATGAAACACTTAAGAGAAAGTTTTGAATCATAAAATGAGTTTCCAGTGGTATTCTTATATGATCATCTTATTGGGGAAACATCTTTGAAAGAGGTATCTATAAGACAGGTGCTTTGAGGAATAGTCATAGCTATTGTATGTTTTGGGGTTTTTGTTTTTTTGTTTGCCACTATCTTTCTTCGCAATAATTATCTGAATATTCCAGATACTGAATATATCTTGGAATTAAGTACAAAAGACAATTAATTGTGAATATTATGAACAACTATATTCCAATGATTTTGATAACCTAGAAGAAATAGGTTAATTTCTGGACATATACACCCTACGGAGATTGACTCATTAAGAAACAGAACACCTGAGTAGCTGAATAACAAGTAAAGAGATTAAATCAGGTATAAGAAATCTTCCAAATAGCCAAATCAATTTTGAGCAAAGAGAAAAAAGCAGGAGTCTTCAAAATATGCTACAAGGATATAGTTATCAAAATAGCACTGAATGGTCAAAAACATCTGTATAGACCAATGGAACACAATTGAAAAACTAGAAATAAGCCCAGATATTTATAACCAGCTGATCTTTCACAAAAGTGTTAAGAACATGCATTGGAGGAAAGATAATTTCTTCAATAAATTGTTATGGAAAAATTGCATTTCTACACACACCAGAATGAAACTAGATCTCTATCTCATCATGCATGAAAATCAATGCAAGATAGATTAAGACTTAAATATAAGAATTAAAACTACAAAGTACATAAAGACATAGAGAAAATGCTTCCTGATACTGCTGTGGGCAAGAATTTTTTGGTTAAGTTGCCAGAGCATAGGAAACAAGAGCAAAAATAGAAAAATGGGATTATATCAGACTAAAGGCCTTCTACAACAAAAGAAAAGCAAACAATATATGATGTAAGAGAAAATCTACAGAATAGGAGAAAATATATGCAAACTATGCATGGTAAAAGGGGCTACTATCTAGAATATATAGTGAACAAAAAAAAAATCCCCAAATCAAATATTCCAATTAAAAATGGACAATAGATCTAAATAGACCTTTCAGAATTGTTCACTGGTAATGAAAAAATTCTCAGCATTGCTAGGCATCATGGAAATGCAAATCAAAACCATGACGAGATATCATTTCACTTAAATGAGAGTAGCTATTATCAAAAGATAACACAAGATACTGAGGATTGGCAAAAAGTTAACCCTTGCACACTGTTGGTGGTAATGTAAATTAGCAGAGCCTCTGTGGAAAATAGTATGTAGTTTCCTCAAAAAATTAAGAATAGAACTATCATACAATCCAGCAATCTCACTACTGGGTATATATTCAAAGGAAAAGAACTCAGATGTTGAGACATCTGTATTCCCATACTTAGTAAAACACTATTCACAATATTATTGAGAAATGGAATCAACATTACTGTCCATAAACTGATAAATGGATAAAGAAAATGTGGTATGTACAGACAATGGAATACTGATAAGACATGAAAGGGTGAAATTTTGTCATGTGTGACATGATGGAACTGGAGATGACTAGGTTGAGTGAAATAAACCAGGCATAGAAATATAAATACTGCATTGTCTCATTTATATGTGGAATCTAAAAATATTGATATCATAGAAGGTGGGAGTAGAATACCAGAGGCTGTGAAGAACAGAGGGTAGAGAAAGATTGGAAAAGGTGGTTAACAGGGCCTAAGTTATAGTTAGGGGAAATACATTCTCCTCTTCTAGCATACAATAGGTTGAATATAGGTAAAGATAGTGCACCATATATTTCCAGGAAACAAGAAGAAAAAATTTTGAATATTAGAAAGTTTTTACTCCAAAGGAATTAAAAATGTGTGAGGATATAATGGATATGCTAACTTTGATTTTAACTTTGCACAATGTATAAATGTATCAAAACATCACAATGGTATTCCAAAAATATGTGTAATTTTTATGCATCATTTAAAAAAGTTAAGTCATGCAAAAAAGTCTCCTATTGGAGTCAGCATTATTCTTGATTCTATTCTCTGCTCTCCCTTTGAACATCTTTGAAGTACATTGCAACCAGACGGTCTATAATTAGAGAGTGTAATACTCATGAACTCAGGGCATAAGGTCACAGGCTGCACAGTTTGTGGTAGAGCATGAAATGTCTAGTGTGCCAAATCTTCCACTAATACCAGGGGCTGAATATAAGCAATACATTAACAGATTTCTTGAATAAACTCACACTTGTGAGTGAACCATATGACCAATTTCTTGTATAATTTTTTTTGTCAGATTTGGCAGGAAAATTCATTCCAATGCTATCTGAGAATTACTTTGATTCACTAAAATTTGATGAAGACCCACTGATTATGTGGGAATAAATCTGCTGGAAGTTGAAGAAGTCTTCATGGTAAAGATGGTTTTGATTTCAAATTTATAGCCTGACTCCAGAGCAAAAGTAGAGTACACCTTTAGTAAAACCTATCTGTTGCACAGAATGTTGGAATGTAAGAATCCCTTGTGCCAGAAGCATGAATTCATCATTCTCATTATAGAAGAGGAGAGGTCAATGCTTGCCTGGCTAAAAAAATGCAATGATATAGTCAAGAAATAAAAGAAAAAGAAGTCTAAATAATCTTGGGATTGTTGAAAACATGTTTTTAAGAAGATTCTAATATTCTTTTGTCCTTCCATGACTTTATAGCTGATCCATATCTTTTTCTATGCACCATAAAAACCAAATTTCATGTTTCTTTCATTTATAAAAAGTGATTTTGCAAGAATAATATTTGACCAAAATAAGCTGCCAATTAAAAAACCCTCAATATTAAACAACAAAGGAAGAAAATTGTCCTAAATACCAAAATTGGGAACCAAGAAATTTAAGTTTAAGTTATTATGATTAAGGAAATCATAAAGACTTTTTTTCAAATTTCAGTTCTTGTGATCACTTCAAATCATAGTTAGCAAAGACTAACTGCCTAACAAAAGTTATTTCTAATATTCTCTAAGGTATCAAATAGAATGGGAAATCCAAAGGAAGGAACAGTATATTCTTTATATTATATAATAAAACCTTTTTCCCTAAAATAAATTATTTCTTTTATATAACAATTCTGATACAGAATTAATTTGTCATGAATTTGAGTAAAAGAAATTCTCTTCCAAATATATTTAAAAATAAACCAAAATTCTATTCAGTTAATAATGAAGCAGGCTGATTAGCTTACAAAATCTCAGTTATTAAGACCCTACTAGAGAGTTAAGAATGCTATTCAGCATTGTTCTGGCAATCCTAACCTGTGCAGTGGACATGAAAGAGGAGCATGGAGCCCTTGAAAGTGAAAAAGTAGAAACAAGATCATCTTTATTGTAAACAACTGATTCTTTTATTGAAAATCTCAATATCCTAAAAGCTATTACAACTAAGAAGTAATTTTGAAATGATCACAAGTTAATGATTAATATTAAATGCTACTTATATTTTTATGTACCAAATGGGTGATCAATAATTTTGAAATTAAACTTTAAAACTTCTATTTAATATAGCATTTAAAAACAAAAATTTCAGGGAAAAAATATAACAAAAAAGGATGCATGAGAACTCTAGCGTAAAAATTATGATGTTGCAGAAAGAAATTAACTGTGACCTGAATAAACTTATAGGTATGCCATGTTCACAGAGCAGAATTTTTGACATTATTAACATGACATTTTCCCAGGATTGAAATGTGGAAAATGATATTTAAAATATTAGAAGGGGTTCCACTTATGTTTAAGGTGTGGAAAGACAGAAGAGAACTTTCTTCCACTCTAACAATGAGACAATAACTTTTGATAGACCTACCTCACAACTGAGGATTTAAGACAATCATGTGACATAAGTTTCAAATAGCAAGCGCCTTCAAGACAGATGGGACACGCAAATTATTTCAACTTTGGAAGAGACTAGAAGGAAGGGTAGGCAGGCGAGAATAAATCAGATAAGATTTGAACAAATTTAATGAAGTTTAAGCATGGCCTAGCATATCAGTTTAGAATTCCAGGAGTTGCAAACATAAGGACAGTTCATGTTCATTTAAACATTTTCTATAATGGATCTCTATCAGATGCTTACAAGAATATTTGGGCATGACACATAGCTGTAGATACCCTTTCCTGTGGTGTAGATAGGCAGAGCAGAGACATCCAGATGACTAAGCAGGGGAACAAACACCAAACTCTCTCTCTCTCTCTCTCTCTCTCTCTCTATATATATATATATATATTTTTTTTTTTTAAATTAACTTTATTTTTAACTGGTATATTAAAACACAAAAATTGTCCATATTCCAGGGGTAATGATATTTTGACTCATGCATGCACTGTGTAAGTTTTAAACATATATATCTCCTCAAACATTTATCATTTCTTTATAGTAAAAACTGCGAAAATACTTTCTTCTAGGTATTTTAAATGTACATACATTATTGTTATCTATAATCACCCAACACCAGAGCTTCTTTCTCCCACCTAATTGCAACTTGATGACCCTTGATTAACTTTCTCCTTCTTTAATATGAAACAAAAGTTCTTCCCTCTGGAAAAAGAGCAGGAAATGCTCCTTCTCTCAGGGCTTAGAATAAGATCTCTTCTTCCATAGGTAAAAGGTAGAAGTAAAACTCATCTGCATCAGTGGGAGGGGTAGAAAGTTCTCCCACTTCCAGAGCATAGATGAAATGCCATGATTTCCATAAGGGTACATATATCTGATAACAGAGAACTCATGCAGACTACAGAGAGGCCTCCATATCTTGAATAAAAGGATGACAACATTAAAAGGGACAAGATTCTTGAACAGACACTTTAGAAAGGAAAATAAGTGAATGGGCAAAAAAGGGAAAACTACTCGATATCATTAGTAATCAGGAAAACATTATAAATAATCGTGGTAATGTGAAATGTTTATAATGTAAAACATAAAATGAACATTAACAAATTCAATCATGTAGTATATTGAAATAATTCTAACATGCACATAAATATGTATGATACATCCCATTAACAAAAGAAAGGATAAAAATAAGGCTGATGCAGAAAAAGCATTTGGCACAATTTGACATCCTACTATGATAAGACGTTTTGTCAGATTAGATATAAAAGGACTATACCTCCACATAATAAAAGCCATATGTGACACATACAGTTTACCTCATTCTCAATGGTGAAAAGTTGAAATTTTTCCTTTAAGATCAGGGACAAGACAAGGATGCCCATTCTTACCACTTCTTTTCCACATAGTTCTGAAGTCCTGGCCAGATCCATTAGACAACAGAAAGAAATAAAAGGTATCTTTTTGTCTCTTTTCTGACAACAATATCTTGTATATAGAAAATTCTAAAAACTCCTTTAAAAACTATGAGAAAGAATAAGAAATTTCAGTACATTTTCAAGATACAAAATTACACACAAAAACTCAATAGCATTTTCATACACTAATAACTAATGGTTCAAAAAAAAAATTTAAAAGTTCCCTTTATGATAATAACAAAAACATTGAATACTTAGGCATAAACTTAACCAATGAAGTAAAATATACTTTAAGAAGTAAATTAAATGATGAAAGAAATTGAGAGAATATAAATAAATGGAAAAATCCTATATTCATGAATTAGAAGAATTAATATTTTGAAAATGTACTAACTACCCCAGTATCTTCTGATTGAATGCAATCCCTATCAAAATTCCAACCTCATTTTCCACAGAAGTAGGAAAAAAATCCCTTAAATATGTATGCAACCACAGAAGACCCAGAACAGCTAAATCAATCTCAGGCAAAAAGAACAAAGCTTGAGGCATCACACTTCCTGATCTCAATACATACTATAAAGCAAATGTAATCAAAACAGCATGGCATTGGCATAAATACAGACACATCAGTCAAGGAACAGGTTGGAAAACCCAGAAACAAATTCACACATTTGCAGTCAATTAATTTTTGCTAAATGTGCCAAGAACACACAATGGGAAAAAGACAACCTTTTCAATAAATTATGTTAAGAACTGTATATCCACAAGCAGAAGATTGAAATGAGTTCATCATCACATACCATGTAAAGAATTTACTTAGACACATACAAGACCTAAACATGAAATTGCTAGAAGAAAACTTGAGGGAAAAGTTCTATGATATTGGTCTGGGTGATAATTTTTTTATATAACTCCAAAGTACAAAAATAAAAATAGGTATACCTAATATAAGAAAACAGCGTCAAATTAGAAATTTTCTGCACAATGAAGACAATATCAACAGTGAAGTGACAACCCATAGAAAAGGAGAAAATATTTGCAAACTATACATCTGATAAAAGGTTAATATCTAAAACACACAAGGAACTCAACACAATAGCAAGAATACTATAATCCAACTTAAAAATGTGCAAAGAATCTTGTGTTAGTCAAGTTTTGTCACTTTGACAAATATCTGAGAAAAATAACAGAGAAGGAAAGATATGTTTTGGCTCATAGTTTTAGAGGTTTCAGTCTCTGGTGAACTGTTTGAGCCTGAAGTGAGATGGGACATCAAAATGGGAGGAAATGGCAGAGGAAAGCTGCTCAGCTCATGGTGTCCAGGAAACAGAAGGAAGGAGAAAGACAGAAAGAAACAAGAAATACCCTTCTAGGCCATGTCCCCCAGGACATACTTTCTTCAACCATGTCCCACTTCCTACAGTTTCCACTGCCTCCCAGTAGTTCATTAAATTATTAATGAATTCCTCAAGATCCAATTGTTTCTAAACCTTCACCTCTGAACACTGTTGCATTAGGGACCAAGCCTTCAACATGTGAGTCTTTGAGGAATACTTCATATCCCAACCATAACATACCTGAACAGATATTTCTTGAAAGAGGAAATATGACCAATAGGTACATGAAAAAATGATCAGCCTCACTCATGGTTTGAGAAATACAAATTAAAACCACAATGAAATATAACCTCACACTTGTTAGGATTACTATCATCAAAAAATGAAAGATAGCGAGTGTTGATGAGGATGTAGGGAAGAGAATTCTTACACATTGTCAGTGAGAATGTAAGCTGGTACAACCGTCAATTTTGGCTCATGCTTTAGCAATACCATTCTGCTTTCTAAGTACTGTATTTTAATTTGGTTTACAAACAAACAAACAAAAAAAAACCCCATCCAATATTGAAGCAATTCTATACTTCACTTTTTGATTAAAATAATTATTCAGTAAAAAAAATGTCAGGAGTTCTTCAAATTTAGTATCATTTAATTAAAAATCTAATAAATATGGCTTGACAAATTGATAACTAAAAATTCAAATGAAAGTGCAATCAGACAGTAAGTCCAGAGAGTTTTTAAAAGGATATACTATAAAGCATCATATCCTATCAGATATCAAGGTATACAAAAAACTATGGTACCATGATAATAAAAACATGAGTAGGAAATCAACTATAAAATAAAATATAGAATTATTCTTATATGAATATTGAGTAGATAATATTGGTAGATAATTAAGTTTCTTTTATAAATCTTTGGATATTAATTGGACAACTCAATGAATGCTGCTTGAATAGTTAGCTACAAGAAAAATACAATTAGATTCTTAGTTTAGAATACCCTAAAAAAAAAAATCTATGAATTAAAAACCTGATACGAAAATAGCATTTTGACTTTTCCAGAAGAAAATATTGAAGCATATCTTCGTTATATCAAAGAACAAAGATTTTTTTTTAAGACATGAAACACAAATCATGGAAGAAAAACCTATTAAATTTGATTGCAGTGAAATGAAAAGCCCTGTATGACAAAAGACCTCATAAACAAATCTAAAAGACTGGTTACAAAACTGGCAAGACCCCTGCTAATATTTAAGTGATGAAGGACGTATATCTGGAATCTACAAATAAGTCCCATAAATCAAAGAGAAAAAGAAAATTACTTAGAAAATGGGTAAAGCATAGGGTTAGAAGTTTGACAGAAAGAGAAACCCCAAAATGGCTAATAAATGTAGATGTTCAATGTTACTGAAATGAGGAATGATGAGGTTGACCAGAAAACTGAACTGTGATGATAGGAAAAATTGATGGAAAGTGGAAGACTGATGATTCAGAGAGGAGTAGGGGAAGTGAAAGATTGCAGAGGAAGCAGGAGGTGTGAAAACAAGAAGGCAAATGGAAGGAAGAACTTCAGGTAGGAGGGGGTCTACCCTAGAGTAACAGATGGAGGAGAATATGCATGCAGATTCAGGTAGGTTTGTGAGTCACACCGTCAGGAATTTAGTTCATTCTCTTTGGGTATATTTTATTTCTCTCTGTAAAGCTCATGGTAATATCACCAGAGAAGTGTAAGAATTGTCTTAGTTCATTTGTATTACTAAAACCAAAATACCATAAGTTGGGTTGCTTATAACAAGATAAATTGTTCTCAGTTCGAGAGACTGGAAATCCCAGGTCAAGGTGCCAATGTCTGATGAAGGCTTGCTTTCTAACAAATGGTGGGGTCCAGCTGTCCTCACATGGTGGAAAGACCAAACAAGGTCCTTCGGGCCTCATAATAATTCCCACTCATAATAATTCTGCCTTCCTGATGTGATCATCCAAAGAGCCCCACCTGATAATACTACTGCCTTGGGAGTTGGGTTTCAACCTATGAATTTAAGGGACAGGGACCTTACAAAGGTCAGACCATAGGAAGGACAGAAAAGGAAGTTTGAAGTAATCTTTGGCGAAAATGGTAGGGCAAGTTGATCAGTGAAAGAGGTAAGGTTTGTTATTACCTTAACTTAAATTTACAGTGTAGATTTTCTTTTCTTCAAAGCAGATAATCAAGTTGATACCAGATTAGAGTTTTCTGACAAAAACAGGCACATGATGGGTTATGGTGTTACCAAAGCACTTACTGGATCATATAATCTCACCAACAAATGGAGAACAGAGGACAAAATAATGAGAGGAAATTAGAGGAGTCAATGAACTGAAGAGTCTCAGAAGGGAGAATAATATCCATGAAAAATATGCCAGAAAGTTGACAGATTGTGATGGGAGAAACTTGAAATAGTGATTTTCAGATTTTATAGCAAATTGTGTCACTACATATTCCAGGGTGTAGAATATTCCAGAGTGTGGCAGATAGAGAGAGTTCTTGACTGAGATGGGAAAATAAAACAACTCAGAGATCTTGAGTTTGGATAAATTGTTCACGTGAACATTCAATGAATTGGGGGAAAAATATTCATGAGTCTAGCATCAAAGACTCAAAGAATATGGGAAAATGATGAAGATATGGGTACAATGCAGGGACAGTAAAGTGGAGAGGGTTATACAACATCTGAAATACTCTCTCCAAAAATACAGAATTGTGGTATACACGAGGGATTCACTTCAATGGATCTTTGGTACTACATACATGTTTATAAACTGCATTCTGAAATACTGCCATATGTACAGAACAAGAAAACCTACATAGCATTTAAAGAAAAATATTAAAGTTCCACATAGGCATGGCTAATAAGAATGTGGCATCAAAACTACAGAAAATGAGACCAAAAATCTAATATGTTCTTCTTTTAGTTATTAAAATTTCTCGATGGGTCCAATTTCCGGCTGGAGTCTTCTACTGGCTTGAAGCAAGTAAGACTTCTGAGTGTTTTTTTGTTCAGAAGAACTTGGCTTGAGATAATTTTTGGCTGTCTTCAAAGTTGAGTAACTGGGACATGAAAGTAGGGTTGCTCCAAAAAGGGCCAAGGAAGCCAGCCTGCAGCCTTAGGCAATGTGTGTCCTAGTCAGAGTTAGACTCAAAAATTCATGTCATCAGAAACAAGTGGTTAGTGCTTATTGAAATTGTGGCTCCCAGAGACATGCCAAGTAGTGTTTGGAGATATGAATCAAGGTAGAAAATCTGAGGAGTCCTTAGAGTAGATCTTGCACATAGGACAAAAGGATGCATTTATGAGGTGACACAACATAGCAAAGGAAATCCTTTTGGAATTCTGCAGACTGGGGGCCACTTTGGCATTTGTGAGGAGGTCGCTCAGAAGCACTGGGATTTGTACAGCTGTATCTTTTTGCCAGGAAATATTTATCCCATAGTCTAACACTGTCTGTTGCTAAATTAGGACAGACAGTTACTATAATTTTATGGTATTAAATAGGCTTCTTTTAGGGGAATAAGTGTTCTGGAGATGTACTGTCATAGCTCACCACCGAGCATCCTCTCCAAAGGAGATCCTATGGATGAGAAATAGGACTTGGTCACAAAATGTTGAGTCACAAATTTATATTACTGCAAAACTTTAGTCCAGTTTGCTTTCATTAGCTACTCTCCCCTCTCCAAGCTCTAGAATCATCTTTATCCCCAAAAGACTGGGTGGGGTGTTTTAAGTCAAAGTCAGAGTTTATGGAGGTAGGGCGTGTGCAAGTGTGTGTGTGTTGGGGGGCGGGGCGGGCACATGCACATACATGCACAAGTTCCTTAGATATGATCACCTATCACAAGAAGATGCATTTTGTAAAACTATCCATATTTTCATGTTTAAGGACCATGATGCACATAAAAACCATCTATCTTCTGATTACAACACGTCTAAAGATGTTTTGATTCAATATACTCACGTTTGAGATGGAGAAACAGAGATCTGGTTCAATAATTTGCCCAAAGTTAAAGAATTAGATAGTAATTGAGCCAAAATTAAAATGCAGGTCTTCTGATTTAGTCTAGAGCCTTTTCAACAGTAGGAACTAATTCAAGCTTAATTCCATGTTTTCCTTTTCTCAGCTTTTGCTTCTGCCATGGGTATCTTCATTGAGCTCAGTGTCCTAACCCTCAAATCTCCCAAATCTTAATGTAAAATACTTAAATAATTCAAAAAGTATAGAGAATATTTTAAGGAAAACACATGTATTTATCTATCTTTAAACAAGTGTAAACATTATGCCTTCCCTATGTGTCTTTTCTTGACCTATCTTACTTCCCAGAGATAACCAAAATATCAAATGTTGAGTTGTTATGTCACTGAAAGTTGTTAAATTCTATATCTAGCTACATACCTGTCAATTTTTCTGTCTACCATTTATCTTTTTGCATGCACATAATTAATAATTATGCACCTTTATTTTGTTTAATACTGTTTCTAAAATTTGTCTTAATTGTCCACAGCCTTCAATTGAATTAATGCACTGATATTATTTATTCATTCTCTTATGGATAAATGCAGCCTTAAAATCTTTCATAACATACAATGTCCTGAAACATATCTTTGATTATCTCTTCAAGTGCTTTTGGAACTTTACTTTGGGTCAAGAATTGATGATTCAAAGAGTGTATGTATATGTGATAGGCAGAATAATGACTTTCCCAGCGTTGTCCTTGGAATCTGTGAAAATGTTACTAAACATGGTAAGATGGACTTTAGAGCTGTGATTAAAATAAAGGATCTTTGGAAAGGGAGCTTATCTTGGTTTATCCAAAAGGGCCTAAATCACAAGTCCTTAAAATCGGTAAGTGAGGTAGAATAGATGAACAGAGAAATATGTTATGAAAAAGAGTCTATCAGCTGTTGCTAGTATTAAAGATGTAGAAAGGGAGACTTGAGTTCAGAGATATGGATGAGCTGAGAAAAGGTAAGAAAACAGATTCCCACTTCAGAGCCTACAGAAGGTAACACAGCCCTCCTCAGACAACTTGATCTTAACCCAATGAGAATCATGATGGCCTTCTGACCTTTACAACTGCAAAGCAACAAATATGTGCTGTTTTAAACCATGAATTTTGTAATTCTTTGTTATTGCAACCATAGGAAACTAATAATAGCATCTTAAATTTTACTGTGGTTAAATTTCCTTCCAAAGCAGCTATACTGATTCATGTGCTCATTATTGGTGCATAAAGCTAAAGTTCTGCCAGACTTTAAAACCTTATTTTTCTGCTGACTTTGGAAGGTATGTGATTTTAACGTGCATATGATTTTAACTTTTGTAATAACTTGTGGGGTTGAGTATTTCACTTCAACATTTTTGGTCATTCAAGCTCATCCCTTTTCTTGAGTATCTTTCTCTTATGTACTACCCTTTATTCATATTTGGTTATTATTCTTTTCTTATTCAACTTTATTCATTTATATTTCTGTGCATTGACCCTATTCATTGTAATCAGTAATTTTTGCCTGTAATTCTATTTTATATCATATTCTATACCAGTTATCTTTTGATTAGTATTTGGTTATTATTTTACTTTTATTTGTTTTGTCATTTTAAAATCTAAGAAAATGTTACCTAGATTTTTTAAAATTTATTTTTTACTTTAAACAAATGGGATACATCTTGTTTCTCTGTACATGAAGTAGAGGCATACCATTTGTGCAATCATACATTTACATAGGATAATAGTTTTTGATTCATTCTGTTATTTTTTTCCTTCCCCCCACTCCTCCCACCCCTCTTTTTATCCAGATATTTTTGAAGCAATTGTATTTATGAATATTTATTAAAATCACTTTGATTTTGTTTGTCTTTCCCTTGCAAATTTGCCTTTCTCCTTGCTGAAGTATATCTTTTGATTGTTTTTTAAATTAAGGATCTCTCTGGTAAATTTTGAAAGTCATAGTATATTTGCATATATCTTCTGTTTGTGTTCACTACTAAAAAATATTTACTTAGTTATAGATCGACAGTTATTATCCCATAGCCTTTTGAATATTTGCTTCAAATTTTACTGACCTTTCCTGTTTTTGGTGAGAATTGTGAAGTCAGACATTAAATTTTTCATATTATCCTTAATGCTCTGAAGTTTTATTGAAATGTTTCTAGTTAGGGAGTTTTATAAGTCCCATTTGCCATTTGGATATGTTTTGATTTGACATGTCATATCTTTCTTGTATTTTGAAAATTCTGAGGAAAAGAAACCTGAAGTCAGAAGACAAAGTAAAGATTTGATTCTGGAACATGCAGTCAGATGTGATCCTGGGAACAGCATCTTAATTCTCTGAATCTCAGAGTTCTCATCCCCATCCCAGCATTGTGAATCATATCAATCAACTGAGGAAACAGATAATAAAAATAATGGTTAATATTAACCAAGAGTTTTCAGTATGCAACATGTGGTCAATTGTAAAGACACAGACACACACACACTCACTCATATGCATCCTTTTTTAAACCTCAAAACAAAACAGTATTACAGTTGAGTAAACTGAGTTACAGCAGTTTGATATCTCCCCCCTCAAATTATAAAGGCAAAATATAAATTAGATGTTTTGAAAAAAATTGATTATATGTTTTATTCTTCCTACTCTACTAAAATCAACCAGAGAAGAAAGACTCTGAATTTATCAGTCTTAGCTAATGTCTTAATGAATGAATGAGTGAATGACCTTATATTTGCACAAATAAATCTGTAATGTATAGAAAAATATAAATAACCAGTTTTATGATTTGTTTGTGGTAATGAATTCATCTTTTCTGACTGTACACACAATTTTTTCTTTGTATATTTAGTATCAGAGTAGGACAGAAGAGGCTGGACACCCAGGGAATTTTCAGGAAGCAGGTTTATTGACTGTAGGGTTCAGAGAGGCTTTTGGATAGCCTAAAACATTCTCCTCTGGACTCTGCAGTCAATAAACCTGCTTCCTGAAAATTCCTCTGGTGTCCAGCCTCTCCTGTCCTATTTCATTTGGCGACCCAGATGGGGAAGCGAAGCGAAGACAGCTTTTCTGCCTTTCTTGTCTCCAGGTCTGGCTTCCCTGGGACTCTGAGGACCACCCTTCTCCTTGAAGAACAGGCTACTCTTTGCCTGTACGCAAGGTGACTCACCGGGGCCCCCGGCCACTGGAGCTGCTGCCAGGAGCATAATGGAACCACGAGGAACAAGAACCAGGACTAGGGGATTTGTATCACCACCTGACTGAACAGGTAGGACTCGGGTCTATTAGTGGTAGCCCACCTGACTTCTTCGTGGAGACCTAAGCAGGTGGAAGAGAAGCTTGATCAACCTCGGAGTAACCCCCAAAAGGGATTGGAGCCAAAAAGGTTCGGGGGAGTCACGGAGCAGTCTCTCTTCCGGGTCAGCCAGCAGAGGGGAAACCATGACTTTGGAATTTGTGGAATTTGGGGGATTTGGGTGGTATAGAAATCTTGTTCTGACCACGTCTGTGTGAAAGTGTGTGAATGAGACAGACAAGGGAAGAGTTCCCACCCCAGCCAAGGACCAAAGCTGGAAGATCAGAAGGCAGACAGCAGCCTTGCTCTAGTCACTCAGGAGCTGACTGACCTGCTCACTGCAGAAGCTTAATTATGGCAAGGGTCTCTTGGGTGTGGGTACCTGGTCTGCTTCATTCCCCCCTTTGAGGATTAAACTAAATGATTTTAAGTCAAAGATTATCATCATCCTCTCGTCTTAAAGCTGGATACAATGCCATAATCTTAGTTATAGTCTTTATTTTGACAGGAATTAACTTGCTTGGCACTCCCATGTTTGACTCCCCTGTGCATTAAAACTATTGACTCTACTTATAAAAATAGCTGTCAAGAAAAAGACAACAACTGAGATTATGGCATTATACACAGCTTTAAGCCAAGAGGATGATGATGATCTTTGATTTAAATCATTAAATAATGATCATCGAAGGGAGGAATGAAGCAGACCAAGTACCCACCCCTCCCAAAGACCCTTGCCATAATTAAGCTTCTCCTTTCGTCAGATCAGCAAGCAGGATGTCTGCAGAGGTTACTGGGATTGGTAATTTCCTCTTTCTTGTAAATGCTAGATTTGCACACAAAAGGTGTGACAGAGTTAGTCTGCAGGTTCATTGTACAAAACGATATTATCTCTGTTTTCTTGGTAAAACTTGTGAAACCTGTGTCTGGTCCAGAGGATGGAACAGAGATTCAGAGAGGGCTATCGCCTAAGATTCTCTGAATCGAGATTTTGGAAATTCTTTGAACTTTATATGGAGTGGGGGGAGGTGGAAATTCACATGACCACCTGTTTGAATTTTTAACTTCATATTTTTAAAATGTGGTTTAAAAAGGCATATGACATAATTGCCATCTTAACCATTTTTAAGTGTCCAATTCATCAGTGTGGATTATATTCACATTGTTGAACACAGGTCTCTAGAATATTTTTATCTTTCAAAACGGAAATTCTGTAGACACCCAACCACCAGCCTCTGTTGCATTCTTCCACATCCTTCCCCTGGTATTCACCATTCTACTTTCTGGTTGCAGGAATTTGACTACTTAGATACCTCATTATCATTGTTTTTGACTGCTCAATATTTACTAAACATTTTCAGGTGTTGTGAGTAGGGAAAGTGTATTAAAGGTTGTATGCTTTATGATGGACACATGTAAATTTCACTTTCATCCTTCTCCCTCTCCACACATATGAGAAAAAAAGAGAGAAATATTTTGTAGAAAACTGCTGCCTAATTTCAGAGCAATCCATCCTTGATTAACAGCATAAAACAGCCTCATCTTTGCAACATAAATGACAACCTGAAGACGTGAGAGAATAGCTGGGTTTCCTTTCTTCTTGTTTTTGATTATTACTAGGAGGAGGTGGAAAATAGGAGCATTATTAGAATATTAAGGGCCTTTCCCATTTGAAGATCATTTAAAGATGCATTTGAAAGAACTTCAGATTTCCCTGAGAGCTGAGTACAGGTCAAATTAAAAACAAATTAATTAATTTATTCTGTCTTGATACTCAATTTGTATATTTTGAGGTCAAAATGGCTGTTCTTAGTCAAAAACAGATTCTTCTTTTCAGATTCCAATTTAAATTGTTCTAAAAGGTCTCAAAGTATAGATCAAGAAAGTATTCAGTTGACCGAGAGGTGCCACAAAAGGATGTAGACACCAAAATATTGTTCTTTGGGATCCCTACATGAGACCAAAGAAAACATCCCATTGGTTTGGCCTAGTACATCTGAGAGTCTTTAGTTTTCTAGAAATCCACAAGAACAGATGGTCCCTGATTTATGTTTCAACTTACCATTTTTTGACTTGGCAATGGTGTGCAATTTATACACATCAGTGGAATCCACACTTCAGATACTGAATTTTGTTCTTTCCCAGGATAGCAATATGCCCTAGGATATTTCTTGTTATGCTAGTCAGCAGCAAGTGGTATTAATGATATAACAAATATAATAGTTCAGTGGAGGACAAATTTTAATGAATTTGAACATGGTGCCTTCAGCTGTAACTCCCCCTTGGCCAATTCTCTTGGCATAGGGATTGCATTGGGATAGCCTGTGTATTATTGTGCCTTCGTTTTGACTGTGTATCTTATGACTAAAACAAATGATTCATGCCGTTTACTTTTAAAATTCAAGTTGAGTCTTTAAAATTTGCTTCTTTATTTAAAAAAAATGTTTACTACACATTAGAAGTTCTATTACATTAAGAAGGGTAACTGCTATCAAATGTAACTGAAGTTAGTGAGTATACTGTGTAGAAAGTTCCTCTAGATCATTTATATAATACTACTACTTTTCTAAGAGAAGAAATAAGCACCCAGAAAGATTACATAGCTTGCTCCTGATCACCTAGCTGGTCTTAAAACTCAAACTTCATATCTTCATTCCAAGTGCTCTGCTCTTTTCACCTCTCCCTGTTTTTCTCCAGAATTCAAGACTTTGCCTTTATATGAAAGCATTATATGAAATAAAACATGAAAATTTTCTATAAAATATAAACATGCTCAGAAATGACAAAGATCAGAGGTAAAAATTCTGCCACTCCCTGTTTTTGTATTAGCATTTAAACAAGCAGTTCAAAAGTTTGCATTCTTCTTTTGCTTTTCTCTTTTTTAGCATTTCACATAACGGACTTTAAGGAAGCATTTACTTTCTTACAAAGTGGAAATAGTTCTGTTATTCCTTTGAACTGTCTTGGACATAGCCTAAATGACTGTCATGAGGTGAGAACAATGTAGGTTTCAATTTGACACGCTGGTAGGGTTACCATCTGAGTTTCCTCTGGAAAGTCTGAGAATAGAATGTCTAGACTGATTTTCAATCCAGAAGCTCAAACTTCAAGAAACTTGGGGCAGTCACAGCAGCCTGAGGAGATGGAGTGAGCCCAGCTGGGCAGCACAGTCACACAGTTTCCATCAGATGAAACACCAATTCCAGCTTAGCCTCTCCAGCCAGAATAAGAATCAATGCATGCTGTAGCAAGGACCTAGAGACTACTTTTGCTAAAAGCCCTGATGTTTCATTTGGGCCTGTGGATGCCTGAGGTAACTTCAAGCAGGATGGGCCTACAAGAAAGTAGGATGAAATCTTGGCATCTCTGCCTTCATTTTATATCTGTCTCTTTTACTACCTTTAAACTTCAGTTAGGATTCCTGCTCAGCTCTGCATTTGGACATGTTAATCACTAAGAACTGATAATTCAAGGTTGATCCCTAAATTTACCTAACTTCTCTCATCTCCCTTCAAGGGATGAAGGCACCAAGACAAAAGTAACGAAGGTATTTTCAAGATTTTCAGGAACATAATAAACACTGTTAACTGTTGGCTTTTATAATATCCTGTTCCAGACTCCTGGAGTGACACTTAGAGGTCTCCAGTCATTGACCTAAACCTGCCAGGAACAGTGAGCTTTGCAGGCAGATTGTCCCTGATGAGGCTGTTCACCTAAACAGGAGTTATCATTTCAAGATGGGAATTGGATTGTCCCTTCAACTGCTAATAACTTCTCTAGGGCTTTTCAGATCCAGAACTGAGATGATGATCAACCAGACCACTGTTTGACCAAGGCTGCTTAACTAAGCATATGTCTCTTCCCGACCCTGATTCTTCCACTATTTTAACCTGTAGTTCATGTCAGCACCTCTCAAGACAGGGCCAGGAACATTTGATCCCCATTGTCTTACCAATGAAGCTAATTGAAAAAGTTCTTTTCCTGCCTTTCACCGTTACTATTATTCTTGTTCTTACTTGGTTTCTGGGGGGAATGGCCAAATACGATTTATTGGGTCTCCCTGAAACTGTGCCACCCCGCCCCCCATGCACACTCCTTTTGACTAGGACACTCGTAAAAATTCTTCCCATGCTGCCTTCTCACCAAAACCTCTTTCTTTTTTCTGGTCCTTTCATGGTTCTAGTTTCAACCATATTTCTTCCCTTCTAATTTCATGCTGAATTTCTGACTAAACATAGGGATATAACTATTCTTCTTAATTTCATTTTTCCTTTCAACTCTCAACAGGCAAATCAAGTGGATACTACCTTTGTTGGACTCATTCATTCATTCATTCATAGCATAAATACATACTACCCACTCATTGCATGTAATATACACAATGAATGAGAGATGAAGTTCACTCAAGTGCATAACTTCAGTGGGTACCACTCACTTAGTGGCTTTGTTAGTCAGCTTTCCATCACTGTGATAAAGTACCTGAGATAAGCAACTTAAAAGAAGGAAATATTTATTTTGGTTCATGATTTCAGAGGCTCAGTCTATAGTCACTTGGCCCTATTTCTTTCAGTCTCTGGTGGCACAATACATTATTTCAGGAGTATGTGACTATTTTAGTCAGCTCTTTCAGTGCTGGAATTTAAGATCTGACTAGAACAATTTTAGGGAAAGAAAAGTTTATTTAAGGGCTCAGGATTTCAGAGGTCTCTGTCCATAGACAGTAGATTCCATTCCTGGGGGCTTAAAGTGAGCCAAGACATCATGGAGGAGCAGTGTGGCAGAAGAGAGGCAGCTATATGACAATCAGCAAGCAGAGAAAGACCCAACTTGCCAGATACAAAATATATACCCCAAAGGCACGCCCCCAATACCCATCTCCTCCAGTCATACCTCACCTGTCTTCAATTACCATTCAGTTAATCCCATCAGGTTTTTAACTCACTTATTGGAATAAGGCTCTCATAACCCAATCATTTCCCCCTCTGAACCTTCTTTTTGTCTCACACATGAGCTTTTGAGGGATACCTCACATCCAAACCATAATGTTCCCCCTGACCCCCAAAACTCACACTCATCAGACAATGAAAAATACTTTTAGTCCATTCCAAAGAGTCCCCATAGTCTCAACAGTTCTGAGATTGCTCAAAGTTCAAATCCAAAGTCTTCTCGAGGTTCAAGGCAATCTCACATGGTGAGTTCATGTAAAATTAAAATCAATTTACTAATACCCAACATATAATGGTACAGAGTAAACATTTCCATTCACAAAAATAGGGCAATAAAAGGAGGGATGATACCAAAGCTAGACTGAAATCCAGCTGGGCAAACAGGTCCCCCATGTCCACCATCTGGAGTACATGACCTGATGTTTTCTACAAAGGACTTGTGTAGCACCACCCTGTAGTCTTGTTGGTTGCAGCCCAAGTGGCCTTTCTGTTGACTTACCTCTGCTCTGTTCCTGCAGTTTTCCTAGGATGATGTCCCACATTACTGGCATTTCTTAATCTCAGGGGTTTCCACTGTACCTTTGGCTTTCTCCTCATATCTCCATACTTTGCCCTCTCAGGGGCTGCCTGCAGGGCCTCTCATCCTGCTGTACTTTGCTTGGCTTCCCAGACCTTACTTTGACATCTTGGTGGAAGCCTCCATGTTCCACTAACTCCATCATCCTGCATTCCTGCAGAACCAGCACCACGTGGTTGACACCAAGGTCTGATGCCATCTCAAGCAGTAGCCAAGCTTGCAGGGACCCTGGTTGCATCGGCCTCTGAGTACCTGGGTGGCTGAGCATGTTGGAAAAACTTCCATGGCCCCTTTGTGCAAGAAGGGTGCCCCACTGGTCTCTTCTGAGGAGAATTCTTACTTTTACTTCCTTGAGTCAGAGATGGGTATATTCTTGCCAGCTCTTGACATGCCCTCAAGCCATCTTTACTATTATCTCTGGGCAAAGTCTTCAGCATCTCTTTAGTGCGTGTAATGTCTTTAACAACTGCAACTTCCTTGGCTCTAGTTTTACTCCCACATTTTAAGTCCACATTTTTAAAATCTTTCTGCTCTGCTTTCTGCTCCTGATTATCACAATAAATTTGACTAAAAGTCACCAGCAATATCCATGGCACCCCCTGAATGTAATGCTGCCTACACATTTCTTCTTTCAGATTAAGAAGTCCATTGCTTTTAAAATCAGCTTCACAGACTGTCTCAGGAAGTGGGCAAAATGCAGACAACTTCTCAGCCAGAACATAATATGAATTGCCTCTACTCCAAATTCCAAAAGAGTCCTCCTTTTCTGAACCCTCTGGAACCCTGTCTATACTGTCAACAGTTCTATTGGCATTCTGGTCTTCTGAGCTCCCACTAGAATCAGTCATTAATATCAGTTTACAATTTAAAAGCATTTCCAGCTTATACTGCGAAGCCCCTCAAAATTCCTCCCACCAATTCCAGAAAGTTCCAAATACTTATGAACCACACGGTCAGGTTAGTCACAGCAATGATCCCACTTCTCGGTACCAATTCCTATTTTAGTTAGCTCTGTGACCAAAAGTCCTGACCAGGACAATGTAAAGGAGGAAATATTTATTTGGGGGCTCATAATTTCAGAGGTCTTAGTCCATAGACAGCCAACTTCATTCCTTGGGGCTCAAGGTGAGGCAAAAATTCACGATGGTGAAAGAATGTGGCAGAAAGGAAGAAGCTCATGTGATGATCAGAAAGCATTTAGAGAGAGATTCCACTTGCCAGATATAAACTATATACCCCAAACCATGCCCCCAATGCCCCACCTCCTCCAGTCACACCCCACTTGCCTTCAGTTACCACTCAGTTAATTCATATCAGGGGATTAATTCACTGATTGTGTTAAGGCTCTCATAACCCAATCATTTCTTGTCTGATCATTCTTGCTTTGTCTCACATGTGAGCTTTTGGGGGGACACCACATAGCCAACCTATAGCAGTGAGAGGAGAGCTGCTCACCTCTTGGCAACTGGGAAGCAAAAAGAGAGACAGGGAGGATCTGAGGTCCCAATATCCCTTTCAAAGGCGTGCCTCCAATGACCTCATTTCCTTCCACATAGGCCCCACTTCTTAGAGGTTTTACCACCTCCCAATAGCATGGATTGGTGACCAAGCCTTTAACACATGGGTTTTTGGGAAACCTTTCATATTCAAACTCTGTCAGTGGCCCTGCTGGAAGTCAGTAGCAAGAACTTAAGTATCCATTCTCCTCCATAGCTGGATATGACAATTGGCTTTCCTTCCTGCTTTCTTAGTATTAACTGAGGGAGCTCTACGGTATCAAAGAATATGGCATTTTGTATCTAGTAGGACTGTACTCATGATTGTACTCTTTCAGTTTTTTTTCTTTCTAAAATAATAGTGTTTACTAGAAGAAAGACATAAAAACAGACATTATTAAGTAACCTTGGAAATCAGGTGGCCAAGGTGAACCCTTTATGTTTTATGAGGCTGGCCTTGCCTAAGGCCTAGCTTAGTATGGAACTGGATATTATCTCTGTCATTAGAGTTGTAATATCCTTGGTAGCAATTTGTGGACTTTGCCTAGAGAAGTAGTATCCCAGGTCGACTTATCAATAAACAGCTTAGCAAACAGCCCACACCAGGGACCCTGAGATAAAAAATGTAGACAAAGGCTGATACACGTAGTGAGTGTTAGATCTGACCATGAGTCTGAGGGCTCTTCTGATGACGCTCGGGAAACCAAGAGGAATCTCTTGACCTGAGAGACATGCAAAGACATATGAAGATAGTGAGACCTACCAAAGAGTCCAAGGGAAATTCCTAAATATCTCTTGATTTCATCTACTTCTATTTTTACCAGTTCTATATCCCAACCATGATATTTGAACTCTAGCAGTAGAATCCTGATTGGCCTTTTTTCTTCACATTTAGTCTGTTCAATTTGCCACCAAATTGATCCTTAAAAAATCAACAGCATGCAAGGTTGATCATGGAAGCCACACTGCTTAACCCTTCCTCATTGTCTTCCCATTTTAAAGTAAAGGAAAATTCCTCAGAAATCCTCCAATTCCTGATAGGTCCTCAATTTTTAGCCTCACTTCCCACTGACTTCTCATGTTTTTTGTAGTCTCACCACCACACTGAGCTTCTTTTAGACCTTACCACCTAGCAAATTTCCTATTGACACACAGTACTTATATGAATGGTCCTTTTGGGGTACAACGTTCTCCCTCCCATCACTGCTTAGTCAGTTGCTACTCAATCACCAGCTTTAGTTCAAATTTTTCTTCCTTGGGCAAGTTCTTCCCAACTCCCTCAGGTCAGATCCCTAAGTTAAGGTTTTCATGCACCTCTCTTTGACAGTACTCAACATTGTCGCTGGCTCTTTGCGGTTCCAAAATCCGTGGATATTTGTCACCGCTTGCAGCAACAACTTGCACGGGTCTTATGGGTGGTGGAGTGGAAACTGAGGCATTTCTATCTTTCTCTTTAGTGCACTGCTTTCTTGCTTGTTTGTTTATAGAGGATAGAGGAAATGAGGTTTACTTGCTTTGAGAGGAGAGAGAGAGAGAGAGACTTTGCTTATCAGAGAGAAAGAAATTTTGCTTAAGAGAGACCTTGAGAGAAGGACAGGCTTTGCTTAGAGGAAGAGAGACTTGCTACACCTCACTTAAGGTCTGCTGCTTACTGGTGCGTCCTGCATCCTGTGAACTAAGGGTGCGTCTACCTAAGGTGCTTTAGTGATGCGTCTTAGTTCTCCATTCTGCGAGCTGCCTTCCGCAGCTGCCCCTACTCACTGACGCCGCACGTGTTTTTCCTTTCTTCTGGCTTCTGTTGCGTATGTCCCTACTAGCTACTGCCGCATGTTTTTCCCTCTACTGCTTTTCTGCTAATGGCTGCTGTGTCTGTCTCACTCCGCCTACGCTTATATCACCTCCAGGAGGCAGAGAGCAGGGCCACGCCTCTTACCCAAAGATTAGGCCAGACGCTCGGAGCAGACAATTAGTGCTTGAGAACACATGCCATACATTGTGTGCGTGGACAATAAAATCACCTGAGTGTGCTTATGTCAATTAACCTCCTCGCTGCTGATGTGATCAGGCGCCATCCCGGCGCCGCCAACATGGCACAGCCCCCAACAAACATGATGATAATTTTACTTCTCTTTATGTGTGATTATCTGATAAATGTCTGCCCTCCTACTCAGCACAGATCTGGCACATTGTAGTTTTTTTTTTTTTATATTCCTGTTGAATAAATGAGTATGACTCAAAGACGTGGGACCTGCCTTTTTCTGATTGTTTCCTTTCACAAACTTTATTGGGCCATAATTCTTGACTGTCAGAAACTCTGGGATCTGGAGATTTCTCAGTGAGGGGTCAAGCCAAATTAGATGGGAACTCTGAAGGGGAGGGATCTACATATTGGGTCTCAGTGACACTAAACTCATGACAGGAGTAGACAACCTTCCCACCACAGTCTCCCCTGTACACATCAAATTTGAAAATATCTCTGTATGTCTTCAACTTTGCCATATATATTAAGTAATTAATGTGTTTCTTTTTTGAGACACAAATAATAACCAGCTAAGGTGGTTAGCCAGCTTGAGATTATAGTGTTACTATACTATGCTGATGATTTTACAAAATAAAACAAGGATATGAAAATATATGAGCCACATAAGACTCCAAAATGTACTAGAAGTAACTCTGGGCTTTTACTTTTGCCTTTGAGAACTTCTAGAACTATAGGTATCTTCAGCTGGGAAATACTGTACTAAATTCTAATAAAGACAGCACAAAAGAATTAAGGTAAGGAGAAACTTTTTTTCCCCCCTTCTGGTAGGTTCTGATGGGAAATATTTGGTATAGAGGCTACAGGTAGCCAAATCATTAATGCAAGGTGATAGATCGAGATGACGCTTCAGGCAGAAACACCCAGCCGAGCATGAAGATAGTGGTCCGTGTCCTCACTAAGAAGCCTTTTTCAAAACATCAGCCTCCCAAATTTACCCTTTCTTAGATGTAAATTGGTATTAGAATCCAACGGCCGCATTTAGTAATAATTCCAGACATACATGGATGAATTCTTAAAGCCAAATAAGTGTTTAGATAAAAGAAAGAACAAAAGGTCAAGCACAGGCCTGCCAAAGCTGGATGGCAATGCATGTATTCAGAAAGAGAAACAGTGACTTTCTTTATTTTACTTTGAGACAATATCTTCGAAGTCTTCACTTACCGTAAAATAACAGCATATCATTTGCATGGAACATGAAGAAATAATTAAAACCAACCTTGACTTATATTACAAAAGTTGGATAAAGAAAATTAAATTTTACATATGAAAGTGCTTTGGGCTTTTAGATGGAAGGACCTAGACAAGACCTAAAGAACGCTCTTTCTGGATGTTCCTGTAAGAAAAAATTACATGTAAATCACATGTACTCTTTTTTTATGAAATCTGCAGCTAATTCTGGCTGGAAACTGATCAGGATGCAATACCATCAGGGAAACACTGCTCTAGGTACTGTCTAAAATGCTGATATCAGGTGGACATAAAAACCTTTCACTACAGTGAAAACAGACTGTGGTTGAGAGGTTCACTTAAGGTGAGTCAACAGTAGAATTCCTCTGCTCAGCTCCCTTTCGAAATAAATGAAAAATAGTGCTATTATGCTTGTCTCCAGAACAACCTCTAATACCATTCTCCTGCATCATTCAAGCTACACCCACCACTGAATTGCTCTTTAAAACCACTAAACTGCAGCCCTGTCTAAAGGCTAATGATGCCCATAACATAACATTTATAAACAAATAATCTCAGAAAAAGAAGGATAAATTTTAAACAGCAAGCCAAAATAATATTTACAATACTATTGTAAGTACTTGGAACACAAGCAACAAAGCATATCCCTTCATATTTTTGTGTGTGTGTGAGACCAACTGAGAAAGTACTGCACTATGACTCAGAACTGACTTTTCTTTTAATCTGATATTTAGACATTAGTGATGGTGCCAGCACTTTTTGTGACGAGGCTTGTCTACCTATAGGTTTGCTTGGGGTGTCCTTATTCTTTGGAATGGATGTAGAGATGGTGAGAAGTGGGGAAAAGGAATCCTTCTCAGTTCCAACCACACCAAACCTGGACTTGCAATACAGTATTCAGTACAGGATTGACTTCTGGCCAGTGGACTCATGAGCCATTAGGGAAATAAGAAGCCCAAGGGAGGCTGTGGCTCTGGGATTTGCTCCAACTCTCTCCAACCATAGTGTTTCCAATGGTTATAGTGGTACCTGGATGCCATTTCCTTGGAATATAAAATGTAAAGTGACCAAGAGAGTTGCAGCTTTTTGGAATTTTTTTTTTTTTTTTTTTTTTGGTTAGACTTTCTGAACATTGATGACAGAAAATAATCAGGCAGAAGACCCTCAATAAAAAAAAAAATGCCACTTTTCAAAGTGTGACGTTATAATGGCTAAATAAAAGATATTTTCCTCCTTGTAGGAGTGAGGATGGAGGAGGACTAAAAAATGGCAAGTGCTTGTTTAGCGAGGAAGGGACTAGGTTCAATATCCTGCAGCAAAAACAACAACAAAAGGAAAGGAAAGGCAGGAACTGTGTTTAGAATCAACTAAGATATTTTTCCCAGGGCATAAGTCCGGGTCCTGCCCATATATCCCTTTTCAGGGTGTGTACGTAAGTGGGGTTAGTTTAGGAAGGAAACAGAAGCTTACCTGTTCCCCAGTGCTTTAGATGAATGAATTACCCCAAACAAACCAGTAATTAAAAAAAAATAAAAAATAAAACAGCCAAAAACCACACTCACATTTGTCTGGGAATTCATGTCCGGGAATGGCTTTTTTGGAATTGTAACAATGAAATGGCAACATTTTAATCATCATTCATAAATCTTGGACAGTTTTGCCAAAATAAATATATTTGCTTTGGGTTAAAATGTACCAATTTTGTACTTTGAAATACTGTTTTCCTTTTTTCGAAAAGCCAGATAATCAACACACAGGAATTTGAACACAACATAGCATACCCTGAACTTCAGCTCCAAAACTATTTTATGTTTAAAATGATGGATTTCATTTGCCTCTCAGAGTTAACAAATGTTAACATATTACTATATTTGCTCCTTTATTAGCAAATAAATTTGCTCCTTTTATTACAAATAAAATGTGTAGCCGTTGCTGATGCCTCCTCTACATCTTGCTCCCGTTTATCATTTCTTAAAGAAAATTCCCAGGCCACTGTGTTGGGTGCACTAAGAGGTACAAACTGCATTGTAGACTGCCAGCTGTGCAGTGGGGGAGCCCAGTAACCACTACATAAAATATCTACTTTTGATTTGGACCATTAACAGTGTGTGTCTATATCTTTATACAGTATTATTATTGTTTCTAATAATTTAAAATTGAACAGATTGAAAATGGTAAATGTCTTTCTACACCTTGCATTATTTTCATTACAGATGACAGAGTTGCCTGCCCATTAACTCTTTCCTGTCTATTCCTTGTTGATAGAGCCCTCATTCTGTTGAGATTTCCATTTCTTTAGGAAGGAGAACCTATCTCCATGTCAAAGGTAATGACTGATTTGTTGAAGCAATCATAGTAATTTTAGTCTGTTGCAATGAGTGGAATATGCAGGGACATGTGACATAATTTTACTCAATGAAAGGAGCAGAATTCTGCCAGGAGGTTCTGGCAATGATTTCTTATTTATGAAAGCCGAGAATGAAATGGCCTCTTCTTCTGCTGTATGCTGTCATATCTGAACTAGAGACCACAAGTAGGTGACCATTTTGCTGCTTTGAGGAAGCTGGCCTCAAAGTCAGTCCAAATATAGGGGATGGTGGAGCTGAAATATGTGCAAAACAGGAAGAGGCTGCATCAGTCAATCTTCAGGCCATACCATCTTGGGCTTCTTTTAATAAGAGTGAACACATTTCTTCTTTATAAGCTCCATTGAACATATTTTTTTCTTACTTTTAGCAAAAAGCATTACTTTTTCCCTTGTTGGGAAGCACAGACTTCTTTAATCATTGTAATCACTGAATAGTTCCACTTTATGAATATTCATCCATTTCCCTATTAATGAGTAGTCATACCATTTTAAGAATTTTTTTTTTTTCTGTTACTAACAATGTTGTCTCAAGCACCTTAGCTCATGTCTCCTTATACACATTGCACCAAGTTTTGGGGATGTGTACATAGTATGTGCACATCTCTATCTGTGTTGGATATTCCAAAATTGGTCTCCAAAGAACTTGAAACAGTTTACATTGCATCCGTATATATAAACATCTTTCCGAACATTACTGCCAATACTGTTTGTCATTTTCAGACATTTTAAGTGTTGACTTCATGATAAAATGATGTCTTCCTGCTGCTTCCACTTGCATTTCTATGTTTACAGGTGAAGTTGAGAAACTTTTAATGTATCTGTTAGCCATTGAGGTTTCCCTTTCTAAAGTTATTTAAGTCATTTATTCATTTTTCCATTAGACTTTTTTTTTTTGCTAGCTTTTAGATTTATTTAATATTCTGGGTTTTATTGCTTTATTACTTATGTGCATTGTAAATATCTTCTCCCAGTGTATTACCTCTCTTTTATTTATGGTATCTTTTTGACACAGGTGTTTTTATATGTGAATGCAATAAAATTTATCGAGTGTTTCATTTATGACTTGTGATTTTTATTTTCTCTTTAAAAATTCTTTCCCATGAGTTCATAATGATATGATCCTAAATTTTCTTAAAAATTATAAACTTTTGTTTTTCATATTTAGATTTTTAATATAGCCAGTCATCTTTGTTTTGCTACTATAATTAAGGAGATAGAAACTTATAGAACTTATAAGGCTTTTTATTGTCTAAATCAATTGGGTCAGCTAAGGTCCAGTCAGAAAACAAACCATGCTAGGTTTTTGAAGAAAGAACTGTAATATAAAGAATTGGTTACATGGATGTTGAAGGAGTGAAAGGGCAAAAGAGGAACACTTTAACCCAGAAGTAATAGCTTAAGGAAGCAGATATCATCTTTCCTAAGCTTGGGAGAACAGAGAGAAGAGTTAGGGCTACCAAATTCTAGAAATTCAGAGCAATCTCTTGCAGAGTTAATGTTTATCTTTAAGAAAGAAACACCACCTAATTCCTGGTGGAACCTCTCATGGGTATGGGGAGTCTGGGTATGGGCTGGCTCTAGGAACACAGAAAGAAACTGAAAACTCAAATGAATTGAGCTTCTGGGCTGAAACGCTGCTGCCTTGATGAATTGCTACTGTTAGGTCAATGTTAAATAGGAAATCAAGAAAAAAACAATGAATTTCTCTCCTCTTCCTTCATTCTAATCTGCCTCCATTCCCCAGGGAAAGCCAGCCAGTGAGGGAACATGGAAAATATAGACTCTGTTTTCCCAGTGGCAGCTTTACTGAGCGGAGTATAGAAAGGTGATTTAAATCCAAGAGACTACACAGGTAAATAACCAGAATATGTATGCAAAGGGCCATGTAACCTGATACATAGTGTAGGGAACAAAATATTACATATCATTTAATTTTTTAATCTAAAGAAAGAAAAGTAATTTAGTTTTGCTAATATTTTAGCAAGACTAATTTAGAGTTTTTTATGCTGGTGCCCTCACTCATTCTACATAAATGTCGTTGAGTTTAAAGATAAGCTAGACACTTTTGCCAAAAGACATATATTCTATAGTTGGCTATAAATAAGAGTTACAGTTGGTAGTATTCTAGTTAACACATTTTAAAAACAATAAATATAATTAATTTGACCCTTCAAGAAGAAGGTGATATTTTAGCAATAAGTAAAAAAAAAAAGTTTATAAAAGCAGTCTCTTATATAAAGCGGGTTTGAGAATGGGAGCATGTTTCTATTATTGTGGTACTTTGTTCATTGATATATATTAAATGTCAACCGCACAAATAACAATCTTTAAATTAGAATATTCTAGCCAAAACTTTTTCAAGATGAAAAGATTCCAGTGCATTTTTAATCCATTTCCTATAAATATAAAAATAAACCACCTTATGATTACTTTTCAGACGCAATGGATTGATATGGAGAAAATGAAAATCTACTAGCTGAATTTTGACAAAAATCATTCATAACTGGTGGATCAGACTAAAAAGTGAATCTCAAGACTTAACAAATGAATCAATGATATATTTCTTCCATTTAAGACTTTAGGCTGTTAGCAATCTTTTAAAAACTAAAGTAGCTATAAATACCAAATATAAAATAAGCTGAAAAAAATCCTAGATTATGAATCACTATAGCATGAAGCTGTAAACTGTTTTTTTAAAAAATGAATATTTGCTTTCAACAAAAACCATTAAGTGAAAACAGAACAATGTTATATTGTTACTTATGAAATTAAATTTAAATGTTCATTTCTTTTGCCTTATTTTTAAGTTCTCATATATATTTTAAGTGTTTTGAAATTACATGTTAGTTCAGTAATATGTGTATATATATATATATATATATAATTTATGAGCTAATAAGTCTTTTGGGTTTATGGGTTATAGTTCATGTATTTTCATTGGTTTTCCAACTACTACTGTATGTTCATTCCTAAAAGAACAAGTCAGTCCCTTATTTAGGCATCAGGGCTCAAAAAACATTTTCCATAAATTCTTTGAATTGAAAGAGATTGGGAAGGCCTTAAAAGGAAAGATCACTCTTATCTTCCCTCACCTTTTTGTGTGAAACATGGTCTTAAAAGATAACATTCCAGAGGATTCTACCTCATACCTGAGGAAAGAAATGCTGTACAAAAGGCCAAGAAGAGTCTGAACGACCAGATCTTGCTGAGTCCCTCTTTTCCCCAATTCAGTGCCATTAGATTACACCCTTTTCATTCAATTATACTTCTACACAACTGACTCCTGACTCTTCATCAAACCTAAGAATAAAAATACTCAGTTTGGGTCTTCATTTCTGAAGCCTCTATGTCATGGAAAACTTTATTAAACAGATTTGACAACTCTGACTATTGCTAAGCTTTCTTTCAAAGTGAGGGTAATGTGTGAAGAAAAGATATTTTTGTTTTTTGTCTTTTTCCTTCTCTACTGAACCCAGAGCCTCAAACATGCTCGGCAAGTGCTCTATCACTGAGCCGCTTCCCCAGCCCTCAAAGCTATTACTTTGCATCCCTCTGTGGACTTCAACAGCTTTATTTGTGCAGTGAAGGAGTTGACACAGATGTTATCAAAAAACCTTTCAGGCCTCAATTTTTTGATATTATACAGCAAATGGGTGTGGAATTGGGTTTTTAAAAATTTCACTTAATTTCACAAATCTAGTAAGCTGATTTTCAAAATTTATGACTGGCTGTATTCTCAGGGCCTGCCATAGACACAGATTTTTTTCCTGGTTCATTTGAAAAGACTTTGAATTTATCACTGCTATATATTCTTAGGGGCCAGGAGGAGAGAATACACAGGACTGATCCCTGAGTCTTAATGGATTATTTCACAGTAATCTAAAGACACCATCTGCAGCAGGCAGCACCTAGACCTGTCCTGAATATTGCAAATTTTTTTTGTTTTCGTCTGTTCCATCTACAGACGATTTTGTTAGTCAGCTTCCCTCTGTCTTCCACCATGCTGGGGCTGTCTGCCTGGCATTGAGGTTTGTACACTTGAAGGGAATTGATGTGGTCTTCCTTCCTTTCTGCTCTAACAATACCCCTAAGGGTTCCTTGAAAGAAAAATAATATGGCCTTTTGGGCTATGTTTGTTTTGTGTCTGCTCCACCAGAGTCGGCACTGCCCCAGTCCTGCAATGAGGGTTTGGAGTCCAAGACATGAAAAACAGCCCATAGGAATTTCAGAGACTCATAAAGTTTGTAAACTAATGATCTAGGCCTTTCATTTTCCTTGGATAGGTGGCAACCCAATGTGTTGCATAGAGCCAAAAGGAATTTTTAAAACACAAGAAAATGCCTTTATTTAGGCCTTCATTCCTTGAAATGCTAGACAACTTGTCACTCTCCAATAAAAAAATAAAAAATAAAAAGACCTCTGTGTATTGGATGAAACGACCTTCAAATGGATAAAAGCCAGACAAGCTGATCCATGACAGGGGTAGAAGGACATGGCCAGGAAGCAATGGCAGACAACAACTGCAGCAAGAGAGACGGGATTGAATGAAGACATGGCCAAAAAGACAAAAGAGAAACAACTCACCAGGGAGTGGTTAAAAGTTCTTTCCTGTGCAATACAGTGGAAAAAGCCAGAGACACCAAGAGCCCGGGAGACAGATTTAGATTGAGAACTCTATAAAAGAAATAAAGAAGAAATTCCAAAGAAAGCCAAACTCTGGGGCAGCCTGGGTGATGAACCATGGCCTGGCCCCAAATATCTCACCCTGTTTCTTTGGTATTTGAAATGTCTGCAATTATCCATTTAGGTGATGATATTATCTCTAGAGTGCAAATTTAAAAATTACATTAGTTAAAAGGTGGGTGAGAAGGAAGGGAAATTATTAACAGAGAAATATAGATTAATTCTTCAGATAGATTAGTTGGTACTTTGGAAATCTCTGGGTGAAGTCCCAGGAGGGACAAACAGCCTGGGAAAATGTGTTCCTATGATAGCACCCAGTCACCTACAGAAATATAATCTTATCTAATTCTATTAATATCACTTTCTGATAGCTTTTTTATGTTTTTGTTTTTTCTCTTTTATTCTTTGACACATTCCACTAGAATCCATGAAAACATATGTTTATATGTCTGTTTGCCACTATATGCTCAATGCTTGGCACGTTGCTCAGCAAACAGTAAGCTCTGAGGAAATGCATGTTAAATGATTGATGAGTGCTTGAACCAATGAATGCAGCAGGGAAAAAAATGAGGTAGGAAAGATCCAGAGGTATGTCTATGTTTGTGTGAAAAAAGATAGGCGTAGGTAAGGACGTAAGGTGCTGAAAACATGGGCAAGAAGGGGAAAGTGAGGAGATGGGGCAAATGGAAATCTAAAGTCAGAAGAGAAAGAGGGTTATCAAAAGTGAACTTCCCACTGCTACCCAACATGGGTCCTGGAAATAAACACACTTATTATATCCTAATCTGAAGGGGGAAAGGGGCAAAATAAGCTTTTACTGTATTTCAGGACTCTTAAAAAACCCTTGAAAGGAGGCATGAATAGTGCCATTTCTGTATTTGGCTCAGCATCTACAAATATTCTTTGTTAAAAAAAAAAAATGCTACAAAACTGGGCGCTCTGAAATATACCTGTTTTTAATTTACAGAAATAACAAGTATTTTGTTCAACTTCATGGTGGTCCTTGTTAAGCAAGTACAAGCCTTGGACGCTAGTAAAATAACATAACTGTTGAGAACACAGCACCCAACAGAGACCTCAGCCTAGGTTGCTCCCACACCCTTTCAAAGTGCATGTTGCTGACAAGACTAGAGGAGCAACCAGAGACAGTGCACCCCATGTACTCCATTCTCTACAGCCCGCCTGCCAGAACTGCCAGCGAGACCCCACTCTTGTGAGATCTATGGGCTTTGACACAGTGTGCACAGTGTCCAACTCCAACAATCAGCCAGAGAAGCCAAGGGAAACTATACCATGAAGTCCATTTGGAATAATCTCAACACTACAAAACAAACTAATATCTCAGGGCTCACTGTGAAAAGAAGACTGCTCACTGAGAAGACCCTCACTTTAAAGTGAGAGAGAGAGCTATCCCAACAGATATGTAAATCTCAACACAGAAACACAAAGAACATGAAAAACAAGACAATATAGTTGCTAGTAAAATCCTGTGTATAAGCCTTGGTGGTGCCTTTCACCAGTGGCTCCAAAGTTTGCTCATAGAAAATAGGCAAAAAGATTCCCTGAGAAATTTTAAATTCTTCATTACTTCATTCCATTAAGAAATGAGAGGGGGAAAAAGATTATCTGGGAATAATTTCATATGTCTATCTCACCTCCAAAGAAACTAGTCAGATGAAGGGTCAAGGAATGTTAATGGCCCTAAATGTTGCCAATTTTTTATAGTTAAAAATGTTTTTAAAATTCTTTGCTCTATTTTCTTGCTTTTTATTTGTCTCTCCCATGCTGTCCTTTTTCATTTAGTTTAGTTTTGCAGAATGGGAGGAAGAAAGCTGGGGTTACTCAAAAGCAAGATGAGGACCTAGATCTGCCCCCACCAACTAATGTTTTAAGGGGAATTATTCTGTGTGTTCTATTCTTACTATTTTCTTTTTAGAATATGACCTCTGCTATTTTTTTGTATGTGTGTACGTGTTTCAAGGGTAAGCAGTTGGGGCTGGGGTTGTAGCTCAGTGGTAGAGTGCTTGCCTAGCAAGTGTGAGTCACTGGGTTCAATCATACACACCACATAAAAAAATAAATCAATCAAATAAAGGTATTGTGTCCATCTACAACTAAAAATTTTAAGAGACTAAGTGGTCACCAGCTAATTTTAGAAGACACAATCAGCCAGGAATAGTGCTTAATATCTGTGGAAGAAAAAGTAAAAATTGAGGAAATTTTATCTGTAGATTTGTGAAGGCAAAATGAAGAACCCAGGATCACTCAGGATATTTCATTTCCTGCTGTCACAGAAGTTGCCAGGTGACATCTCAAGAACAAGGGCAGATGATAGGCTAAACCCTCTATTTTTCTGTATCATCATCACATTTCCCAAAGTTATCAAAAAGGTAATACTTTGAAAAAGTCAAGTTATTCAATTCTGTGCATCACCCACTATGTGAGAGATATTCATTCTTAGGAGAAAAGGGATGTCTGTTTTGAAGGATTATGACTAGTTATAGCATTTCAAAGGCACATTGCCAGAAAGGGTACACATTCTGCAAAGTAACAGGAAGAACTGTTTTTCTTTTGGTTCACACTTCTGAGTATGTATTCATATATAATTAAAAGAAATACAAATTTTAAGTTATAACTTCAACCAAGTGATTTTATGGAATGAATGGGCTATTACAAACATTCTACCCAAAAATGTTTTGTTTGTTCCATGGCAGTGCCACCCAGACCCTGTATCAAGTAATGACCCTACTGTATAATCCAATACTTGATTTAACAACTTTTATTGATACAACTGTTTATTCCCTGTGTCCTGACATATGTCCTTCCTTGAATGTCAGAACAACTGTTCTCTGTTCTTCTTTTTTCTTTATTGGCTGCTCTTCTGTGGGAGCTTACTCTCCCTTACTGTGTGCTCACCGCTCTGCTGGCCATTATCACTTAACTGAATTGAATACATCAATACTTCCTAAATTTAGAACTACATTTCTGACCTCTTACCTGAGTTCTAGATTCTAATATCCAACTGACTCTTCTCCTGAACACCCCTGGGTGGCTATCACACATCTCAAACTCACCACTTCCAGACCAGATTTGTGATCTCCCCCAATACACATCCCACAGCTTCCTTAACATTCATTAAACACCATGCTGTCCTTATACTTGCTAAAGGCAAGGCTTAGAATCAGCCTTGGCTCCCCTCTTCCTCTCATACCCTTCATTCCATTGGTCAGCAGATTCTTCCAGGTGCGCCTGTCAATTCTTCCACACTGGTCAAGTCTCCATTATCAAAAAACTGTATCCTGCCAATACTGTCTGTCCACCCTTGTCCCATATCATGTTTGGCACAGAGTGAGTGATTTTTTTTTTTTTTTTAAGAACTAGATCAGATCATGTTTTTCTGTTTGAAACTTATTTATGGTTTCCAATGTCAGTGTGAATCCAAATGGCTTATAAGAACCATGACCATCCAGACCCAATAGGACCTTCTACCCATCTCTAATCACATCCTCCTCCCATCCCTTCTCCCCCTCTGAGCTCTCAAGCTCCTCTCCCTCTGTTCCAGAGGGGCTTGCTTCCTTGTTATTTGGGGGAAGACATCAAGATGGATCCATATTAAGATCTTTATACCTGGATTTCCCCACAATAGAATGTTTTTCTACCAGATATCCCCATGGCTTACTTTCATTTTCTTTCAGTCTCTTTTCAAATGTCATCAAAGAGGTAGTCCTGTTCACCCTATTCAAAAGTATTATCCCTATTGCCCTATTATCTATCTACATTGGTTTGTGTCATTTTTTTCACTGAATTTTTGTTACCTGTTTATAGATTTTTGGTAAATTTCTATCTCATTTCACTAGAAGACAGAAAAAAAAAAAGATAAAAACACTATAATGGTATTAAATCAGGAACTGTTGTTTTTGTTCATTAATGTCAATGTTGAAACATAACCTGACCTTCTTGGTACATCCCTGGCACTCATAAAAGCTTTTGATGAATTGTATTATAATGGACCATATAGAATGTATAGTTATTTAATACATAGGTGAATTTAAAATTCTAAGTGCATTCATAATTAACCAAATTCTGTTAGGGGTTAATAATTCATTTATTAAAAAAATTATGACTTCAGAGTAAAAATAATACTGACATCCATTCCCAGCCTGGAAAGAACAGGTTCAAATTTTGGTTCTCCCTCCTATTAGCAAGTTCTTACTTTTGACAAGTAACTTATTTTCTTAGAGCCTCACTCTTCCAAAGTGTTAAAACAGAAACCAACCTCAGTTGTGAAGATTAATTATATTCATTTAAAGTTGGCACAGACTAGGATGGTATCAGCAGTAGCAGTAGCAATAACAATTTCTCCTTAAGTCACACAGTAGTACTTCCCCTTTGGAAATTAAACATTGTAAGATTTTCAGCAGGACATTCAAATGGACTTCCTCAGAATCCCTTTCTGGACTGAGACCTAAAATAAATAGAAGTGGTGGTAATAGCTTGTGCTGAGACCACTGGGGCTACAGAATTTCTCCCACTCCAGGCTAGCACACTTCAGAGATCAACTCATTCCCACAATAATTCCAAAGGCAACTGAGATGGATCAGGATGTCTTACACAATAGAGAGGACACAAATTTCAGGGGAGAAAAAGAATCAGCCTTCTAATGCTTCTCAGGAGCCTGGACTATACCCAGTGAGCATTCGCTGACTGAGCGATTAAATGGAATTTGGTGTCTACAAATGTGAAAATGTTGCTTTGCCATGTATATTTGAAGTGGTCAAAAATGCTTCCTGCCAATAAGTATGAAATAACAAAAGATTCATGATTCTCCTTAAAAATCAATTCTTACTCCTTATCTATTTATCCTCATTGCTTCTTATGTGGATCTCTTTCTCTTCCCTTTAAATTCCCCTTTCCCCGATGAAGGACAGAAGGCAGAAGCTCAGAACAATGTACACCTTTTGGAATGTGTGTTTTCCCTCTGTGAGACAAATAGATGCACTAGAAGGTAATAAGTTTTAAATAAATATTTCAGACACTCTTAGCAGATAGTCAAAAAGAAAATGGTCTTCATTTCTCTTGACCTTTTCTTTTCCCTGGAACAAAGTACCAGCCTTAGTCAACAGTGTTGATCTGTCTAAGGAGAAAGCCAGAAGAGTTCCAAGGCAACCTTATAAAACTTCCAACTGTTCAGAGAGGGCAGAGAATAGGTGTGTATGGTTTGATTTTATTTCAGATGGGGTTTGGGTGTATAGGTGGAGAACCAGTCATTGGGCACAGCTCAAAGGACCATTTCATCGAGTATAAATAACTCTGGCAATGGTCACGAGAGCTCCCTGGAAGGACTTACCATTGCTGCCTGCCACCCCAAAGCCAAATCCTTTTTTTAATGAAAAATAATATACAAATGTGATTATAGAGCTATGACTTACATAGTGAGGCTCATCCAGTCATTTTACCTTCCTGAGCCAGTCATTAGAGGGCCAAAAATGTCCGACTCCAAGGCGATGTGTAATGCTGCCTTAGGCTGCTCAGGACTGCCCAGGATCACCCTTGTCCAGGAGCCAGACCAAACTTCACCTGGCCAGAATCTCACAAGAATTAATGGTTTTTAGAGAAGGTCACTGGCAGGACCTTAGGAAATGAAATCTCAAGACATGGAACTAATTGTCCTACAGAAGATTTCACATAAGGAAAGAGGTACTTCCTTGTCTGGCTGTAGGATATGTGGAGGGAACAGAGCCCAGGAATGCACAAATGTTTTTGAAAGTCCTTGATGTGGTTTGAGTTAGGTGAAAGAGTTTTTTGTCTCCCATCACTTAGGATTAAATAAATTTCTACATAAATTTTACTTCTTCTTTTTTTTTTTCTTCAAAGAGGTCTTGTATGTTTACTGGAACTTTATACCAAGAGTAAATGAAAGAAGCATATATAGAAAAATCATTGCAATGTTTTGCTTAGAAAATGTAGCAGGGGCCTCTTTTGCTAAAGGACAGGCATCATGTTTGTTTGCTTGGTCATACCATGGCCTGACAAATAAAAACCTTATTTTTTCAATTAGGATGTGGAAGTTACTAGCTATATGGCAAGATCCTTGTGTGTTGGGTATTCACCTTCTGGTTTTCTTTAACTCTTACATTCCCTATAACAGTGTTGGCTATCCAATATGTCTCCATGGAATGATGACCTAGTAGGTAGATTAAATCAGTGTATAACTAAACAGAACAAATGCTTAAAAATATCTGAAGCTTTCTGAATATACTGATACACAAAAGGAAGCAAGAAACATCCTATTTATTAATTCAGCTTTTACTCATTTGTTCAAGAGGTGTTTTACATGCTCACTCTGTGCCAGGCATTATGGGATATAACTCAGCCCAAGGACTGGGATATAAAAAAGAATGATTCATTTTCTGTCTTGAACAGTTTAAGTCTGATATGGCGTGAAGATAAGTGGAGAAGAGGAGGAGAAAAGTAATGTCATATGTGTATATTTGTCAGTGGTTAAAATAGTAAGGAAAGAATGGAGGGAAAACATGGCAAATAATTCACTATTCCCATTGATTCTGGTATCTCTCTTCAGGAGCCAGAACTCATCTCATCAAATTTCAGTATAAGAAGTAAAGTCTACTCAATAAAGGAAAATATCCACATTATTAAGCTTGTCTCTCATTTGAGGTGATCTTTACAAAACTTTCCTTTTCCAGGGAAAAACCACATGGTACTGCAGAGCATCTTTGACTTAAAAAAAAAAAAAAAATCTATTTGTAACCTATTGTTGGTCAATTCCCTAGTCCGTCACAATAAGAAAATGAACTTTCCTTTTTATTTCTAAAAAACTTACCTCAAAACTTAGTGGTTTAAAACACACACATTTATTATATCCGAGTTACTGTGTGTCAGGACTCCAGGGCTGGTTAAGTGGGGTAACTCTAGCTTAAGGCAGGAATGCAGGCTCTCATGAAGCTGCAGTCAAGATTTTGTTATGGCCATGACTGTACCATAACTGTTTATCACTTTGACTATAATCTGTTTGTTAGATGTAGTTGCATCACATTCAAAGAGAGAGGATTACACAAAGTTGTGAATGCTAGAGGGCTAGGTCACTGGGGACAATCTTAGAGTTTGCCTACTAGCACAGAGAGGTTGACATAAAATCTGGATGGCATTATAACTTATCATATTAACACAAACAGAACTGACTTGTGAATCTCTCCACAGTTTCCAATCTGGATGGACTATTTTTCCCTCCAGAGATTTGTGAATTACTGACATAACAGTAGTTTGAAGAGGAGACTTGTCTCTCAAGCACATCATCCGTGAAAGAATGGAGCACCTCACGTTAAACCCATACATTGACATACTCACCTGCAGATACTGAAAAGTTACATTTCTGTGAGTACAAAGACGTCAAAAACTTTTAGATTTATTTGTGTGTGGTGTGTGTGTGTGTGTTTCAAACATTTTATAAAAAGACTGCTGAAAAATGTGCACACAGTAGCATGCAGACTTTATTTCTCACTGTTCTTGGCCTTTCTATATTGATTCCTGAAACCTAAACATTGAGCAATTTCAGTCTGTGGTCTCTAATTTTCTCTTTAACACAGAAAGCAGGGAATGAGAAGAAGGATATATTTTCTCAGATTCATCATATTTCCTCATTTGTGTCCCTTCCATTACTTCTTCCTGTCTGTTGGTTCATTCACCTCAGTGAAACTTTTAAAAATCGAGCTTCTATTGTTCCACTTGAGGCAGTTTCTTGAAAATGTCCTTGCTTTCTGAAGAAGATTATTTTTTGATGGTAACAATGGCTTTAGTAATAAGTAATAAATTCTTCAGTGATAGCTTGATACCTATGAGGTTTCAATTTTTAAACTCTCACCATAAACAGTGTACCAAAAGTAACTTTATACACTTAACAAAATAGTAAAAAATACTTTTCACCTGCTTCTAGCTCAAATATAGTTTAACACATGCATATCATTCAAAAAATAATTTTTGATACAACCTAGTTTTACAAAATTTCTGACAAAAAAATAGTTTTCTACAAAATTTTGTACAAATTAAAATGGGATCTGGATAGCCTTGAGTAAGTTTTAAGTGGTCTGCATCCTCATATTTAGTAATTAGTCTCAAAGTTTACTTGCATGCTGGATATAGCCAGTAGGTATTCCACAGGTATTGCAAACTCAAGATCCTCCAAAATAAACTCATCCTCCTTCTCCAAAAATTCAACTCATAGAGCAGTGTGGATTGTGAGCAATTATTCAAGAACCCCAGCTCCCTTAATTTGTTGGAGTTTCAGGAAACTTAGAGATTAAGTTAAACTTAAGATATCTTGAGTTAGAAACCAATATCTCCTCCTTCCTGGTCCCTCATTCTTTTGATTCCACTGTTTTTATTAGAGACATTGTACAAATTCCTTTTCACTATTGTTCAAACCATTAAAATCAAATTTAGTATGTGTCCTTTATCTATACTTCATCACCTACTATCTTTCTGCTCACATCTGGACAGTATTTTTAATTCCTTCTGTCACCATGCTCATTGAAATCCTCCTGTCTTTCCCAGGGCTATTGAAATGGCCTCCTTTGTAGTTGCCTTGATCTCTAGTCTTCACCCACTCTAGGCTATCTCAGATGGCACTTAGAGTAATATTTTCCTTAAACAGTTCTGATCATGCTGTGGAAGAGTTATAAAGCCTCGATTATCTTCCATGTCAAACAAACAACACATTCTTCACATCCTTGTCTTCAAGGCTCTGTACTATCTGACTCTTGTGAACATTCTCAGCCTCATCTGTCATAGTTCAGTGGCTTCCTCCTCTCCATCTAAACTGGTAGACTCTATTTCCATAATATAACCTGTACTTCTTGTTTTAGTAAGCTTTTTTACTTCTATGATAAAAAAGACCTGACAAGAACAATTTTAGAGGAGAAAAAATTTATTTGGGGCTCATAGTTTCAAAGGTCTCTGTCCAGAGATGACTGACTCCATTCTTTGGGACCCAAGGTGAGATAGGACATCATGGAAGAAGGATGTGGAAAAGGAAAGCAGTTGGGGACATGGCCACCAAGAAGCAGAGAGAGAGAGAGAGAGAGAGAGAGAGAGAGAGAGAGAGGGAGAACTCCAGTCTCCAGTGACAAAATATATACTCTGAAGGCATGCCCTGAATGACCCACTTTCAGCTACACCCTGTTTGCTGGCCTACAGTTACCATCCAGTTAGTTAATTCCTCTATCAGGGGATTAAGGCACTGATTAGGTTAAGGCTCTCATAACCCAATCATTTCACTCTGAACTTTCTTGCATTGTCTTACAAATGAGCTTTTGGGGAACACCTCACATCTAGACCATAACACTCCTTCATCTGCATTTGTGTCATCTCTTCTGCCTGGAAGAATACCTATTTTCAATGCTATAAAGAAATCCTGACCATCCTGGGCCTCCAAGAAACTTTCTCATTAAAACTTTGATTTACTTAACTAAAATGAGTATTAATTTATCTGAAACTCCCTCAGAATTATTTCTGCCTTAATTTTGCCCTGATTAACTTCTCTTTAGTTTTAGAGGCATACAACTATTTCTTTTCTTTTTACAATATTAGGAGGTTCATAAGGGTTAAGCCCATGGGTTATTCAGTTGTGTGCTTCCTAAGCATAACTAGTGTGGTTCTTATATCCAAAAGGGTTCACTAAAGGTTCATCAAATTAATAAACTTAACCTATCTATGGAATGGAATCTAAACCTTTCAACTTCTTTTTCAAGCATCAGCATTAGAGGTACTAGCAACTTCTTTTATAGTCCTCTTGAAAGCATTTTAAGAAGACAGCTGTTCTTTTATTTTCCTCTATTTTATTCATGATTACCTATGAGAAGGTGTTAAGGCCAAGATTGGCAGCTTGGTGAACAAGGCCGATAGTGTGATAGGACTAGGACACTATTATGTACTTCCCTCCCTCTGAACATTATTATGTAGGTCATCTCAAGGATAGCCCTGAAAATAAGGTGTAAAGCTGAAGCGCTATCTATTTATGTCCTCTAGCTTTCAATTCTGATTTTATCATCAACTGACCAGTATGTTCCTCCAGGAAATGCAACCTCTAAGAATTTTCCCAGGATTATCACTCACTGGGGCAGCCCCTCCCGTATTGAAGTTCAAACTTGACCCTCCCTCTCTATTCACCTTTTGAAAGGAGTAGATAGTTCTCTTCCATAAAACCTAGTTGCCTTTTCTCACTCCACCTCAGTGAAAGTATGGAATACTCAATCACCAATTTTTAAATCTAAAATTTTTTCTTCAATCCACGAAGAATCATTTCTTTTGTCATTCTTTTTTATTTCCCAAGCTTCTCATAAATCTGAAGATGAAAGAATAGGAGCCGTCACATATGTATTTTAAAATATTTAAATATTCTTGTCGGAGGCCAAGACTTACCTGTTGTCAATAACATCTTGTGAGAAAATTATCTAGCCACACCTCAGGCAAGTCTTCCCCCACATGTTTTACCTCATTTAATGCAGATTGATTCAAAGTAGAATAAATGAGGTTGAGTTTTCCAGAATGTTACATGAGCCAGTGGAAAGAAAAGAAAATGAATCTCAAGTTAGCTTAATTACCTAGTTCAAACATGGCCATTACTTGCAATTTGGTAGTATGTTATATTATTGGTCATAATGGAATCATAAATATTTTTAATTTGTCTTGAAATTTGAAGCATTAATGGAAAATATCCCACAGTGATTATTTGCATTATGAATATGTAGCTACATTTTGCTGGGCTTTCAACACTGTTCAACAGGTCCCTTTATTTTTAAGTTAGCACTGTATTGAATTACCCACCTATAACAACTGTTCTAAATGTTTTATGAACACTCAGGGGTCCCATGTAGTCCTCACCTCCTATGTTCATAGCGAATTACCTCATCATTTACTCTACTATGAGGTTCAAGGCTATTTAATGTAAATACTGTTAACTATAACCTTGATAGGAAAATTCTCAAATTTTCTTTGCAAAGTATTGCTATTCACAAATCAAATATTCAGTTCCTTCTCCTACTCACTTTCTCACCCATTTGAAGTTAGCCATGTGACTTGCTCTGGCTGCTAAAATACTGATGTGTCACTTCCAGCAGGAAGATGAAAGAACCAATGGACCATTTGCCAAGTTCTTTTCCCTCAGGCACAGCTCTTGACATTGCTCTGAAATTGGCTATTCTGAAATGTTGATTCTTAAGGTAGAGGTAGACATGCAGCAGCCTAGCTACAATGAATGGGAGCCATGAGCAAGAAGTAAATCTTGTTAGTGTCGAATAGCAAGAAAAACCTGATCTAGAAGTGATATGGGGGGGGGGGGAGGCGGGGATGGTAGAGTAGATATCTCCAAAGCTTACATCTGCACAAAAGCATTAAGGAAACTGGCAAGGACTGTCTGAATAAACTGTACCAAAACTCTAGAATCCAACTAAGGATATTCAGTAATCAGGCAAATGCTAAACCAAGAAAAAATATCTGAGTCTCAGTAAGTTGCTCTATGGCATTTTAACTTACCCTGTCCACATCACCCATTCCCAAGATCAGAGACAATCTTGGAGATGACTGGCTACATTTCTGGTACCAGAGGGTTATAGAATAGAACTTATTCCCAGAAAATTATGGTGGATTGGTTTGACCTGCCTGGTGGCTGGTTGGAGGGACAGCTCCAGGGATTTGCCTTTACCTTTTCTAATTAAGAGCAACCCAGGACTGAGGCACTGCCAGAAGGCATTTGTCAAGACCATTTAAGGCAAATGTATTAGTAGCTGCTGTCTGAGACAAAGGCTAACAGTTAAGGAAAAAAAAACAAACTGAAAAGCTTGGCATAAAAGGCAGGGAAATGAGACAATTTGTAGAAGAAGAAATAGATTAAAGCATTCCCAAATAAATGGAAAGGATCTGTGTTCATATGCTGAAAGACTTAATATTGTTAATGATGGCAATATAGACTATAGTCTATAGACTGCATGAAATCCCTATCGAAATTCCAAACTTCTTTTCTTTTTTTACTAATATGGACAAAATGAACATAAAATTTATATGTTATTAGAGGGATACCAAATAGCCAAAACAATCTTGAAAAGAAAGTACAAACTTGGAGGACTCACACTTCCCGACTTCAAAACTTATTTACAGAAGTACAGTAATCAAAACAGTGGGGACCTGGCATAAGGAAAGGCATATAAACCAATGGAATAAAATCAAGAGTCCAAAAGTAAACTCTTACATCTCTGGTCAATTAACTTTTGACAAGACTGCCAAGACCACTCAAAGGGGAAAGAATAGTCTTTTTCAATAAATAGTGCTGGAAAACAGAGTAATCCACACAGAAGAATGATCTTAGATCCTTAGCTCACACCACATACAAAAGATAATCAAAATGGATCAAACACTTAAATGTGTAAAAGCTAAAACTATAAAAATTTCATAATAGAACATTGGGATAAGTCTTTAAGACATTGGATTTAACAATGAAATCTTAAGTATGACACCAAAGACACAAATAACAAAAAATAGATAAATTGCACTTCATCAAAATTAGAAGCTTATGCATCAAAGGGCACTAGCAATAGAGAAGTAAGACAATCCACATAATTAAAGCAAATATCACATATCTGTTAAGGGTCTAGTATCTATAATACATAAAGAACACTTACAACTGCATGGAAAAAAGGCAAACAATCTAATTTAGAGTGGGAAAAAGACTTAAACAGACATTTCTTCAAAGGAGCATATAAGTGACCAATAAGCACATGAAAAGATGTTCAACATCATTGAGGAAATGCAAATCCAAACCAAAATGAAAGAAACAACTTCACACCAACTAGGAGGGTGGTAGTAGTAGTAATAGTAATGATAATGTGGAAAATAACAAGCATTGGTGAGAATGTAGAGAAATTAGAACATTTTCATTGTATTTTTCATTAGCTGGTTGGAATGTAAAATGATGCAGTTACTTTGGAAAACAGTTTGGCAATTTCTCAGAATTACCATATGACCCAGCAATTCCACCACTTCTGGTGGAATCTGAGAGAATTGAATATAAGCATAAACTTAGAGGTGAATGTTCATAATAGAATTATAGACCAAAAATGGAAACAGCCTAAATGTCCATCAACTGACAAATGGCTAAACAAACACAATATGGTGTTTCCACAGATGGAATAGTATTCAACCATAAAAAGGAATGAATTGCTGATATATGTACAACATAAATGGATCTTGAAAGCATTATTCTAAGTGAAAAAAGTCAAATGCCAAAAGTCATATATCACATGGTTTCATTTATATGAAATATTCAGAATAGCTAAATTTATTAAGATTTATTAAGCAGATTGATAGTTTCCAGAGTGTAGAGAAAAGAAGGTATAAAGGAGTGACTGCTTAATGGGGACATGGGGTTTCTTTCTGGGGTAATGAAAATGGTCTGGAATGAGTCAGTGGTGATGCTTTTCAACATGTCAATGTATTAAGCTCACTCAGTTGTACACTTTAAAATGAATGTTACAGTATATGAATTTTACCTCAAGTAAAAAATATCAAAAAATGAATAAATAAAAGTTAAAAGCCTGGTCTGTCTTAACTTGTACCTTATCTCTCTTTCTTGTCCCCTCATCTCTCTTTGCAAGATTGGTCCCTTCACCAGCAGTTTCATGCCAGTCCCTCTCAGCTCCACTGTGCTTTTTTTTTTTTTTTTGGTCACATTTGCTCAAGTTCATTTCTAAAAAATCACTTAAAATATTGATACTTTCACCAGAAAAAAAAAAAAAAAAAACAACTTGGTTGAGATTCATATCATAGTGGATGCTGTGTCCGAAGCTCAGAGCCCTTGTTCTTATTTGCAGGATCAGTCTGGATTGCCTGGTTGCTATCCCTCAAAATTCCAGTGATTTAAATTGACACATCTATTTCTCTCTCAGTCTATCTTTTTAAAGGCTTTTTTTTTGGTTCTACTTGGTTATACATGACAGAATGAATTTCGATTCCTTCTACACAAGTGGAGTACAGCTTTTCATTTGCCTGGTTGTACACAATGTACAGTCACACCATTCATGCAATCATACAAGCACATAGGGTAGTGTGTCCATCTCATTCCACCACATTTCCACCAAGTTTCCCACCCCACACCCCCTCCCCTCCCCTCATTCCCCTCTGCCTCCTTCCTTCTTCTACTTTCCTTCCTCATATAAGCATGCCAAAATCTTAACCGTAAAAATAATACAAGCCAAAACAATTTCTCTACTTTATTTTCATGTTCTTCCATTTCCTTTTTTTTCTGCACTACAAAAATTTTAAAAGCTAAGTCTATATTCTCTTCTGACAATTTATTGCCTTCTAATTAGTCCTCCATACTTACCTGGACTCTGCTCCTTCCACTAATCTAATGGAACACTTTAAGACATTAAAGAATCCTTCTTATCTTTCATTCTCTACTGAACTCACAGTGTTTGACTCTAGGTCCTCTCCCTTGAATTTTTTTTATTTAATTGGTCCTTGTGGCAATGTGCTCTCTTGTCTCTCTGAACTGTTCTTCTTAAACTCTCCTGCAGACTTCTGTTCCTCAACTTTCCTTTAAAAGAAAGATTCAGCCAGGTTTCTACCCTTAGCCAGTTTTATGGCCCCCAAATGTTCATGCCAACGTCATATCCTTCCTTAAGGATTTAATCAAATTTTTACCTCCTCCATGCAGTCTTTTAAAATTCCTTAAATTAGAATTAATTAATTTTTGTACTTCAGTTATACTGCTTGTCATATATGTTCTGCATCACAGTCATTTATTTAGGTGCCATAGATCTTAATACAATCTGATGATTTAGATGGTAGGATTCAGGTCTTTCTTATCTCCAGGTATTGGATTTCATGTCCTCCCATTCCACATCTGTCAGTGCAGGTGAGTTGAAGATCCAAAATATTTGGGAAAAAGTGTGTTTGTATTGAACATGTACAGACTTTTTGTCATTAGTTTCTAAACAGAGCTATATAACAACTATTTACATAGCATCTGTGTCTTATTATATGAGTAATCTAATGAGATGATTTAAAGTACATGGGAGTTTGTGCACAGGTTATGTGCAAATTACACCATTTTATGTAAGACATACACAGATTTTCAGTATCATGGAGGTTCTAGAACAAATCTCCCATGAATACTGAGGGACAATTATACTGCCTAGTATAGAGCAGTATTTAAAAGAAATCATAGTTTTGGTCAAATTAAAATTTTATTTTCTTCAACTCTCAGAAATAAACATCCATAATGTTAAAGCGGTATCAAACTTTAAAGCAATAAGCCATATCAGATATGTGCAAAGGTAAGTGTGAGTGGTTCTTGTCTCTCTTCCACAAGATACCCCAATGTATTCCCTGCAAGAAGAGACTTTGCAGACTCATGTGAGTTAGTAAGGGATTGCTCAACTCTAGATTCTATTACAACACCACTCCTTGAGGATAAAATTATAGACATAATCAAACAAGTCATAAGGTATTTACATCCTACAAAGACTTTAAAACCCTAAGCATAGAAAACAAGGAAGTATTACTCTGAGAATCTGCATTCAAAGATCTAAACTTGAACGATAGTAAGCAGTACTTTTAAACAGTCTTCATAAATATTTATATTAGTGGCTGTGGTCAATGTTACTTGACTACTACTATGGCCTAGCATTGACCCAGTTCTTAGCTCTTATAAAATTATACTTTAGTGAAGATAGAAATAAAAGAAAAAAGATATGTGAATGGGATCGTTTTAGAAAATGACACTTACTGTGAAAATCGTCAATCTGGATGAAGCAATAGAAATGAAGCGGGAAGCACATCATCTCATGCAGTCAGGTAAGTTCTGTGGACTGAAACCTGAAAGCCCAGAAGGAGCCAATCATGCAAAGATCCAGAGTTGTCTTAGCAGAGGGAGCAGCAGTGGTAAGAACTGGTGGTAGAAAAACACAGCTTGCCCTCTGCCTAGCTGGAACTTGGTGGAGAGTGGCATTTGATGGGACAGAACAGCTGGGTGGGGACGGGACTGCAGGGACCTGAGTCTTGTAGGTCATAGTCTGACAGGGGACTTTTATCTTCTGGACAAGAGGAAACTGCTAGAGGGATTTAAAGATTGGGAATATGATCGATTTACTTGTTTTAAGTATTGTCTTGACTGGCATAAAGTTGAAAAGAAAAGAAGACGTGGAAAGTGGTTGGGAGACTGGCAGAGCAGGCAGGAGGTGGTGGTGGCTTAGTCAGTCATAAACGTAAGTATGTGAGTTTTGCCGTAGCCAGTCTGAGCATATCTTCTGGTTTCGCTTCCATTCACTTCCCCTTTACTTCTTTCTTATGCTTATCTCTCCGTAGGCTTAGAAAATATAAGCTTTTGCCCTTAACAAATGGCCTGAGAGTTCTCCTTAAGCAGAAATATCTAAGAAATGTAAACAAAAAGAGAATAATAAGGAGACTTGCCATGCACTAAATTTCCTTTTGATCTGGGGATCTGATTTCTTTAGACACTGTGCATATGAACTAAGACTTGTTTTCATGACTGGCTTACAACCTCAAAAAATAAAGGCACAACCATGTGCCTACAAATCACTTTTTAGCAGTTACATCTTGTTGGCAACTTAAAATTAAAAACTATTCCTTAAACTATATCAGTTGTGGTTATTTGTCATTTAAAGCAGAAAAAAAGAAAAGAAACAACCAAAAATGTCTAATTTGTTTCAACAGCTTTGCTCTTTGGCTGGTTTTTAAAATCCACATGTGCTAATGTTTGTGTTAATTGCTTAATACCAGAGTACTTGTCAGAACCAAATACTTTTGTCATTAATTATTTACAACCCAAGTATTAAAGCATAAATGGTTTAAGAGTTTTCTTTATGTGATATTATTCTCATTTTTAATAAACATTTAATAATAATTAATTTGGATAGATGGACTGTTAAATGACACACTTAGGTAACTTATACATAAAATGATTACTGACTATGATAAAGATTAATTTATGAGTAAATTAACAAACATTTTAAACTTTTTCCATGTGTCCAGGACATTATAATATCACTGGGATTGAGAGGTGGGAAACGTAACAAAAACATATAAACCTAATGGCCCCACAAATATGACATTTATTATTTACAGTAGTAATATATCTTTAATGCAGCAAACCTGTGATTGTTTGAAACCTTTCAAACAATTAAAAGAGCTAAAATGTAATCTGAGATTTCCCTGCTCTCTCATGCTCTCTGCCCAGGTTCTCACTGTGCCATATTCATCACAGATATATGAAGCTGAGAAAGAAATCTGTGTGCTCAGCATTGCTCATGGCTCTGAAACTGGCAAACATAATTTTCCTGGAGGTAATCCCCCTCTGCCTCCCAATGTGAACTTCCCTGGGAATTATACATATCCCATTTGGCTGTGGTAATAAAGCTGAACTTGTTACGGTCAGGATTTTCATGAGGACATCTGTCAGTTTGGGACCAAGCAAATAAAGATATAGGAGCCACATTTTCCTCTTTGGTTGGTAGCACAGCTACCATTTAAAACATGGGACTGAAGAGCTAAAAGCAAGAGGTGAATCCTGTCCTGAAATACCCCACTGATGACATTATCACCAACTAGGATGGCATAGAGAAGATCTGGCATATACCTTCCACAGTGATCCTTACTGAGTATCCCTTAAACTCCATAACCAACAAGGAGGAGAGGATACAGGCTGTGTTCAAGACCTTTGGTGGATCCTCTGTGCACATTGCTACGGAGGCTTTACCATCCCTGGATATCTTTATTTATACCTCTGTTAGTATGGATTCTGGTAATAGTGACAGTTACAGTGCCCAGTGTGAGGGGAATGCCTGCCACATGCCATCCTAGGTCTGGACATGGCCAGCTGTGACTTGACGGTCTACCTTGAACAGAAGGTGGTGAGGACACAAGTTAACATGACACCAAGGAGAAACTAGGCTCTATTGCTCTGGACATGGAGCTGACACGGCTACTCTTATTTCTTCCTCCGTAAGAACTATAAGCTCCCGAGTGGTCAGGAGATCACCATTGGTAGATGAAAAGGTGAGGTTTTGAAAGGCTGTCTGCCAATCGTTCTTTCTAGGTATGGAATCTGTCACCATTCATGAAGAAACTTTATACTTAATTATGAAGTGTGATATTGGTAAATAGAAGGACCTGTATGTCAACACAGAGTTGTTTGGTAATAACTATTATGTGCTTTGGCATTGCTGACTGAATACACAAAAGAAGTCACAGTCCCAGCACATAACACTACGAAAATTAAAATAATTGTTCTATCTTCCAGCAAATCCAGATGAGCAAACACAATTATGAATGAGTCTAGCCCATCCATTTTCTATGACAGATGCTTCTAATTGACTTGCTAGCATCTGCTTCATGAATAATTCATAAGTGTAAACTTATCCTATCAAATCTATATACTTTATAACCTTATATCTCCTTGATGAATTGAGTACGCTTTGCCTTAAGGTTGATATGTATAATAATAATATAGCTACTCCAAATTTCCTAAATAAATAGTATTTACCTGATATATCCTTTTATTTTTAAGTTTTACTTTCAGTCTTTTTGTGTCCTTATACATTTTCGATATATATGGATGGGTGCTTCTTTACTTATCTCACAATCTCTCTTCGGTCGTATAATTAGTTCATTTATACTTACTAATAGTTTTGAACTTTGCTGTTTTCCTTTTTTTTTTTTATTTCAACTTGTTCCACCTCGTCTACATTTCTGACTTTCTATATTCTTCTTTCTTCCCTTTTAAATTGTGACTTAAGCTAGCATTCATATGGCATCTAATGGGAACTTTCTCGTGCTTTCGTAACTTTCTTATCAACACCTATTCACCATCTGGGGCACGTGATCTAGAATCTTAATTGAATTGTTATAGAAATAATTCCTAATTTTTGTTTTGCCTTGTTTGAAAAATAGCTATAAACATTTTCAAGAATGATGACCACTTCATATTCATCTAATATTTATGGCTTATTTGAGAATTTTGCACTAAATTATAATTTTTTATTATTTTTTTATTTTTACAGGCTGCATTTTGATTCATCATACACAAATAGGGTACAACTTTTCATTTCTGTGGTTGTGCATGATATAGATTCATACCATTCATGTAATCATACATGTACATAGGGTAATGATGTCTGTCTCATTCCACCATCTTTCATACCATCGCCCTCTTCTACCAAAAAAAAAAAAATTATAGATTGAAAATTCTTCTTCAATGCTTTTGAAATACAGCCTACTGTCTTCTTGCATTCAGTGTTGTGTAGTAGTCTGATGTCAATCCTATTCTTATTTCTTTGCAGTTAACCTACTCTTGTACTCTACTGATTTTTGGAATATTTACTTTTTTCTTTTTTGAGCATTCTTACATTTCACTAGTATTTGTCAGTGTGTGAATTTTTCCACATTTCGCTACTTCGATGCTTATGAAAACTTTTCATCAGAGTTTATCTTTCCTTATTTTTGAGAAATATTTGTATGGCAACAATTTCATTTCTCCCCTATTATTCAGATGTCGCTCTTTCTACTTCTATCTACCACATCTCTTAACTTTTCCTTTGATTTAAAATTTCTTCATTGTTCCATGCTTTCATTTGAGAGTTCTCCAAACAGATTGTCCAATTGATTACTCTACTTTTTAGTGGTATGGTCTTTTCCCATATTTTAACTGATGAATTATGGCTGTACATAAGAGGGGATTCATTGTTACATGTTTGCATATGCACACAATATAAAAATATATTTTGGCCAATATTATTCCTCAATAACTCCCTTTTCCTTCCCTCCTCCTTCCCATTGGTCCCTTTCCTCTATTCTACCAATCTCCAGGGACCTCAGAGCCAAGAACCAGGGGTCCATGCTCCATCTCTGGCTTCCGGCCAGCCCCTCCTCCCATCCTGAGAGCAGAGGCTCTCCCAGGGGAGTGAGGGTGTTTCTTTCCAAAATAAACTCTGGAGCCACGAGTTCAGCTTGTGCCTGACACGTGTCCTGGAGCAATTGGCCTCCCAGGGCTAAGGCGTAATGGATTAGAATAGGCAGAGTGCTGGAATAGCTGGTGGTACATAGTAACACTATAGAAGGTCTTATGATCCGCTTGAGCTCCATCAGCACCTCTAATCCCCATGACAACCTTATGAGGTGGCTAATGCTTTGAGGAAATCTAAATTCAGAGAGGTTAAGTCACTTCACCAAAGACACACAGCTACCAACAAACAACAACAGGCTTCCCACACAGGTCTACCTGGCTTCAACACTGGGGATTTGGGGCTGACAAGACCAGGACTCCTCTGCCCTGCTGGCTTCAGGAACCTGTTCCTTCCTGTCAGACTGCCAGGCCACTTGTCAGGTTTGGTAATAGGGACACCCTAACCATGAGTCTGAGATGGTGTGGCACAGATCTCATGTATTCATAGGCAAGAGACCCAGGCACAGATGAAATTGTCACTGCCGACTCTCTCCTGTCCAGAGCCAGTTTAAAACCTGTCCTGATAAAGCAGCCATCCCATGGGAAAGACGTGCAGACGGGAACTCTGTGGGTGCCTGTGTCTGACATGGGAGCCTGGGCTCGACCCAGAGGCCAGAGCAAGAGCCCAGGTTGCTAGTAATGGTTTGCACGTGGCTGGATGCGGCCCAGCAGCTGAAGTGACATGGAGGAAGGTGTACATGCATTGACCTCGAAAGAAGGTTATGGAACATGAAGAGGTGAGACTGAGTGTCACAGTCAACCAGTCTGCTGACTGAGTTCTCAGACTGTAACCCCTTCCCACCATGCAACGCCCCCATTATCAGCATGCCCACGCGGGTGTTTCATTGGTTACAACCCACCAACATGAACTGTCGCCAAAGCCCGTGGTTTGCATCAGGGCTCTCCCTGGGTGTTGTGTATCCTGCAGGTTTTGACAAATTGTGAGAGGTCTGCTTCCTGCTTTGAACACAAACCCGGCTCTTCCACCTGGCTTATCCTAATTGCTAAAGATGTTGAGCAATTTTTCACATCTTTGTACTTCTTCTATTCAGAAGTGTCTGCTTAGTTCATTTTTCATGTCTTAACTAGATTACTCGTTTGTTTTTAAGTTTTTTGAGTTCATTATGTATTCTAGATATTAATCCTCTATGAGAAGAGTAGCTAGCAAAGGTTTTCTCCCATTCTGTAGGCTCTCTCTTTTCACATTCTTACTTGTTCCCTTTGTTATGCAGAAACTTAAATTTGATGCCATCTCATTTATTAACTCTTGGCATTATTTTCTGAGCTTTAGGTGTCCTATTGAGAAAGTCACTGCTTAATACTATATGTTGGAGTGTTGGCTCTATGTTTTCTTCTAGGAGTTGCATAGTTTATCTTCTAATTCCTAGGTCTTTGATCCATTTTGAGTTGATTTTTGTGCAGGGTGAGAGATAAGGATCTAGTCTCATTCTTCCATATGTGGATAACAAGTTTTCCTAGCACCATGGGTTAAAAGGCTGGCTTTCCTTCACTACATGTTTTTTACACTTTTGTCAAGGATAAGATGAGCATATCTATGTGGGTTTATCTCTGTGTGTTCTATTCTGTTTCACTGGTCTCTGTGTCTGTTTTTATGCAGTATTATGCAATTTTGTTACTTAAGCTCTGTAGTATAATTTGAAGTCAGGTATTATGATGCCTCTGGCATTGCTCTTTTGACATAGGATTGCTTTGGCTATTTCAGGTCTTTTATTCTTCTAAATGAATTTTAGGAATTTTTTGTTGTTTGTTTTTTGTTATTATTATTTTATTTTTAGTTCTGTGGAAAATATCATTGGTATTTTGGTAAGAATTACATTGAATCTGCATTTGCTTTTGAAAGTATGGCAATCTTACTAATATTATTACTGCCTATTCATGTACATGGGGCATCTTCTATTCTTTCTTCAATATTCTATAGTTTTCATGGTAGAGGTCTTTTTTTTTTGTAAACAAATGGGATACATGTTGTTTCTCTGTTTGTACATGGCATAAAGGCTTACCATTTGTGTAATCATAAATTTACATAGAGCAATGTTGTTTGATTCATTCTGTTACTTTTTCCCTTCCCCCCACCCCTCCCACCCCTCTTTTCCCTCTAAACAGTTCTTCCTTCCTCCATACTTGCCCCCCTCCCTAACCCTAACTCTAACCCTAACACTAACCCTTCCCTCCCCCCATTATGTGTCATCATCTACTTATTAGCGATATCATTCGTCCTTTGGTTTTTTGAGATTGGCTTATCTCACTTAGCATGATATTCTGCAATTTCATCCATTTACCTGCAAATGTCATAATTTTATCATTCTTTATGGCTGAGTAATACTCCATTGTATATATATATATACCACAGTTTCTTTATCCATTCATCAATTGAAGGACATCTAGGTTGGTTCCACAGCCTGGCTATTGTGAATTGAGCAGCTATGAACATTGATATGCCTGTATCTCTGTAGTATGCTGATTTTAAGTCTTTTGGGTATAGGCCGAGGAGTGGGATAGCTGGGTCAAATGGTGGTTCCATTCCAAGTTTTCTAAGGAATCTCCACACTGCTTTCCAGAGTGGCTGCACTAATTTGCATCCCCACCAGCAATGTATGAGTGTACCTTTCTCCCCACATCCTCGCCAACACCTGTTGTTGCTCGTATTCTTGATAATCACCATTCTAATTGGGGTGAGATGGAATCTTAGGGTGGTTTTGATTTGCATTTCTCTTATTACTAGAGATGTTGAACATTTTTCCATATGTTTGTTGATTGCTTGTAGATCTTCTTCTGTGAAGTGTCTATTCATTTCCTTAGCCCATTTGTTGATTGGATTGTTTGTGTTCTTGGTGTAGAGTTTTTTGAGTTCTTTATAGATTCTGGAGATTAGTGCTCTATCTGAAGTATGATTGGCAAAGATTTTCTCCCACTCTGTAGGCTCTTTCTTCCCATTGCTGATAGTTTCCTTTGCTGAGAGAAAGCTTTTTAGTTTGAATCTATCCCAATTATTGATTCTTGCTTTTATTTCTTGTGCTATGGGAGTCCTGTTAAGGAAGTCTGGTCCTAAGCCGACATGTTGAAGATCTGGACCTACTTTTTCTTCTATAATCTGCAGGGTCTCTAGTCTGATTCCAAGGTCCTCAATCCATTTTGAGTTTAGTTTCGTGCATGGTGAGAGATATGGGTTTAGTTTCATTCTATTGCATATGGATTTCCAATTCTCCCAGCACCATTTGTTGAAGAGGCTATCTTTTCTCCATTGCATATTTTTGGCACCTTTGTCTAGTATGAGAAAATTGTATTTATTTGGGTTTGTGTCCATGTCCTCTATTCTGTACCATTGATCTACCTTGCTATTGGTACCAATACCATGCCGTTTTTGTTACTATTGCTTTGTAGTAGAGTTGAAGATCTGGTATTGCAATACCCCCTGTTTCACTCTTCTTGCTAAGGATTGCTTTAGCTATTCTGGGTTTCTTATTCTTCCAGATGAATTTCATAATTGCTTGCTCTATTTCTGTAAGGTATGTCATTGGGATTTTAATTGGAATTGCATTGAATCTGTATAGCACTTTAGGTAGTATGGCCATCTTGATAATATTAATTCTTCCTATCCAAGAACATGGGACATCTTTCCATCTTCTAAGGTTTTCTTTAATTTCTTCTTTAGTGTTCTGTAGTTCTCATTGCAGAGGTCTTTCACCTCTTTTGTGAGATTGATTCCCAAGTATAAGAGTTTTCTGGTGGAATTTCCAGGTTCCTCTAAATATATAATCATGTCATCAGCGAACAGGGATAGTTTGAGTTCTTTTCCAATTCGTATCCCTTTAATTTCTTTGGTTTGTCTAATTGCTCTGGCTAGAGTCTCAAGAACGATATTGAATAGAAGTGGTGAAAGAGGGCATCCCTGCCTTGTTCCAGTTTTTAGGGGGAATGCTTTCAGTTTTTCTATGGTAGAGGTCTTTCACCTTCTTGGTTAGGTTTATTCCTAGTATTTTATTTTATGCTTTTGAAGCTATTATGAATGTATTGTTTTCCTGATTTCTCTCTCAGCAGATTAATTATTAGTATATAAGAAAGATTGACCTTTGTATGTTGATTTTTAACCTGCTATTTTGATGAATTGTTCATTAGCTCTAACAGTCTTCTGGTGGAACTTTTTAGATCTTCTAAGATTAGGATCATGTTGTCTGCAAACAGTGATAATTTGACTTCTTCATTTTCTATTTTTATCCCTTTCATTTCCTTCTCTTACCTAAATGATCTGGTTAGAATTATTAGTACTATATTAAATAGGAGTGGTGAACGTGGACATCCTTGCCTTGTTCTAGATTTTAAAGGAAATACCTTCAGATTTTCCCCATTTACTATGAGGTTGGCTTTGGATTTTTTATATGTAGTTTTTATGATATTGAGGTATGTTCCTTCTATCTCTAGTTTCTTCCTAGTTTTTTCAGTTTTTTAATTATGAATGGATGTTGAATTTGGTTGAAGGCTTTCTCTAAATCTATTGAGATGACTTAGTGATTTTTGTCCTTGATTCTTTTTATGTAATGAGTTACATTTATTGATTTTTGTGTGTCAAACCATCCTTGCATCCCTGGGATAAAACCAACTTGATTATGATATATGATCTTCTTGTTGAATGTGATTTGTTAATATTTTATTAAGGATTTATTGCATCTAAGTCATCAGAGATATTGTTCTGAATTTTCTTTCTTGATGTGTCCTTATCTGATTTGGGTATGAGAGTGACGCTGGCTTCTTAGAATGATTTTTGAAATATTCCGTTCCTTTCTGTTTCATGGAATAATTTGAGGAGCATTGAAATTAGTTCCATTAAAAGGTCTGATAGAATTCAGCTGAGAATCCATCTGGTCCTGGGTTTTTCTTTGTTGAAAGGCAGAAACTTAAATAGTCCTCTAATGGTATGCTCTTTTATTCTGCGCAAGTGTTTTACATGTTTTACAAATTTTTTCCAGAGTATAAACACCACAAAAGCAAGAAAAATTCTTTTGTGCTCTATCCTGGAAAAGTGTCATTAGTTGCTAATATTTACTGAATGTATAATTCAACGATGAAAAACATGTGAAATAAAAATGAGAAAACTGTAGCTCTAGAGACTGAGGCAGGAGAATCTCGAGTTCAAAGCCAGCCTCAGCAATGGCAAGGCACTAAGCATCTTAGTGAGAACCTATGTTTAAATAAAATACAAAATAGAACTGGGGATGTGGCTCATTGGTTGAGTGCCCCTGAGTTCAATCCCCTATATCAAAAGAGAGAGAGAAAAATAAGGTAGTTACACTGTAACTAACCTTTATCCATACACTGTCATGAAAGAATCTCTCTGGAAATGGCCAGTTTCTCCTCCCTTCTCGTGAATTCCCTAGAATAAAATTGGTCATCTATAAAGCTAGGCATTTCTTTTAGATATTCCACTTTTATAAAAGGTGTACTTCTTTGAATTCCAAAAGGCCTATATCACAGCTACTCATAGAAAAATTGTTTGCAGAAATAAAATCAGAATTTTCTTTCAAGAACATAAACTTAAAATGTAACAACCAGTTATCCAAGTATCTATTGAAAGAGGGTCTATTATTTCTCCAGCCATTTAAATGCAGATGGTATCACTTGAAGTCAATAAAATTGTTGGAATTAGTGTGCTTATTGCTGGCTGGTAATTTGTTTGTGATTATAAACCAGTGACAACCCATCACACTCATGAAATCTGAAAGCTCTTTTATACCAGATTTCAGTTTTCAATGATCCATTAAATATTTTATGCTGCTTCTCTGTCTAAAGACATTTTGACATTTATTAAAACCCACAACCTACTGAATATGGAACACTTGGCAAGACACTGCCTTACCATGGCACCCAAATAGGGAAGCATCTTGTCAACATAGTCCTGAGTGCAGCATTGCTTAAAACAAATATGACTGATAATTCTAGTTCATTTACCATTATATTCCTGCATTTCAACAAGTACCCTTAGCATAGTACTCAAGTAATGGAAACGTAAATGAAAATGTTTTATCTGCAAAGACTAAGGCAAGTATTAGTGTGGAATTTGACCCACAAAGAACAGAGTTCATGCCCTAAGTCTATCACTAGATGGAGTGAAATTTACTAAACTCTGAACATCACCTTTCATATGTAAACTGGAGATAGCAATGCTTGCTCCCTGCAGTGTTAAAAGAATAAATGAAATTATGCTTATAAATGCACATCCGGGGCACTCCAAGCCTGGTAGTAATTACTATTCTGTCTTTGGCTAACTTTGCTTTCTTTATGTCTTGCCAACATGTATAAAGACTTTGCCAGTTTTTCCCATACACTTTCTTCTTTAAATCAACCCTCACTCTCCCAGGAGAGACACAGATTACAAAGTAGGTGAAATCAATTTATTTGTCATTTATTGGGATTCCACACCTGTCTTTGTTAAAGACTCCTGACTCAAAAACCAAAAATGGGCTACTTCCAGCATAGTCAAAAAGAAAAGTGAGTCTGAAAAGAGAAGCGGTCTGTCCACTTTTCCAGCCAGAGACTCACCAGAAGTTCTTACCTCTTGAAATATCGAATAGTAGAAAAGGTAAAATCTTTAAGGTCAATAGGGCTCAATTCCAAGGAAAAGTGGATATTAATTTTCTTTCCTTTTTATTATTTTAAAAGGAAACATAAAATACAGTTTTGTTTCTAATTTGCTAAATGCAAACTAATGTGTATCTGGTTCCAGCTCTATTGATCTTTATTTTTTTCCCAGGAACCCTAAGGGAAAGCAGAATTCATGTCTTTTTTTTTTTAATTTATTTTTATTGTACACAAATGTGATACATACTGTTTCTCTGTTTGTACATGAAGTAGAGGCATACCATTTGTGTAGTCATACATTTACATAGGGTCAAGGTGTTTGATTCATTCTGTTATTTTTTTCCTTCCCCCCACCCGTCCCACCCCTCTTTTCCCTCTATACAGTGCTTCCTTCCTCCATTCTTGCCTCCCTCCCACCCCCCATTATGTATCATCTGCTTATTAGTGATATCATTCGTCCTCTGGTTTTTTGAGATTGGCTTATCTTACTTAGCATGATATTCTCCAATTTCATCCATTTGCCTGCAAATGCCATAATTTTATTATTCTTTATGGTACCTTACAGAAATAGAGCAAGCAATCAAGAATTCGTCTTTTCAGGGCCGTACCTTCTTACATAAGGCAAAAATAACTAATAATAATGAAATAAATTGACTAAAATAAATTTAGGAAAACTTAACTTCAGTCAAATTGTGTGCTCCTATGTTTGACTATATTATTTCAAATAAGTTAAAAAAGAAAATTTAGTGAATGTGGTGGCATAGTCATATAATCCCAGCTCCTGAAGAGGCTGAGATAGGTGGATTACGAGTTCTAAGGCCAGCCTGGCCAACTAAGCAGGTCCCTGTCTCGAAATTATTATGAATATCTCTCTCTGCCAAAAATCAGAATATTTTGAACAAATATAAAGTAGAAAAAAATTAACTCTTGAATAAAAACTTACAGTCATTGTCAGTCTCTATTTAATAAGACTGGCCATTTACATTGTATTTGTTAGTGATAAAACCATGAATAACAAATAACCAAAAATTTGCTTTCAGAGTTGACATGGCCTGAATCCTGATCCATGTCAATTGAAAAACCACATGATGTGACCTCACCCTTCCCTCTGGGACAATCCAATGAACAAGAGAAAAAGTGAAATTGTCATTTACCACATTTGTTCATAAGAGAAGAAAACATGTTTATTTTAACAGCTTCAGAAAAAAATTCAATATCGATTCTTGATAAAAACTCTAGCTAACTAGGTCCAGAAGAAACCATTCATAGCTGACAAAGAGCATCTGTAAAATCCTCCTGCCAACACCACATTGAAAAGTTGAGAGCATGTCCTGAATATCAGGGACAAAGAGTATCCATTATCACCACTCCTTCAATGTTGTACTGGAGGTCCTGAACAGTAAAGTGAACCAGAGAAAGAGATAAAACGTGTATGGATTCAACAGCAAGAAACAAAATACTCTTTAGTGCAGATATTGTGTTTGTATTTATGGAAATCCCCAAGAAAATACATGAACAAATTATTAGAATTGATAAGACAGTTTTTTTTTTTTAAATGCTGGATAAAAAATAGCCCTTTGTATCAACAGGTTCTGTGTCCCTGGATTCAACTAACCACAAATTAGAAATATTTTTTGAAATTGCATCTGTACTGAACATGCACAGATTTTTTCCCTTGTCATCATTCCTTAAACAATACAGAGCAACTATTTACATAGCATTTACACTGTATTGTTATAAATAATCTAGAGATGCTTTAACTATATGATAGAATGTGCATAAGTTATATGCAAATACTATGTCATTTTATATAAGGGACTTGGACGGCTGCAGATTTTAGTACCTATGGCGGTCCTGGAACCAATCCCCAAGGACGTGGAGAAACAACTGTGCACAAAAATGAGACATATACGCTAAAAACCAAACTGTCAAACAATCTGTTTATGATTTTATAAAGATACAATGCACATGTATTACTTATTTGTGTCAAAAATATTCTATATACCTTACATACGTAATAGTTTTTAAATGTCATAAATTTGTTGACATTCTTCCATTTGCCTTTTCTTTCCCTCAAATGTGGGCCTGTTTGAATGAATCATTCTATTGAGTAGAAGGGGTCAGAATGATGTCATATAAATCTGAGACTAGATCATAAAGAGAATTGCTTCTGCTGGGCTCTTCCTTTCAGAATCATTTGCTTTGGGAAGCCAGCCACCGTCTTATAGGGACACTTAAGAACCTTTAGTAAAGATCCCCATAAGCAGGAACTGAGGCCTCTTGTCAATAACTAGCATCAACTTTCTAGCTAGTGAGTGATCATTCAGTGCAGCTCCAAAATCTTGACTGCAACACCCTCAGAAACTTGAGTCAGGTCTCACAGCCAAGCCTCTCTAATGTCCTTGACCCTCAGAAACTGTGAGCAATATTAAATATTTATCATTGTTTTAAGTTTTGCAACAGAGCAATAGGTGACGTACATCGTGTGACCTGCACAGCATCTCTACAAGATAAGTTCTATTCTCATTGCCACTTTAAAGGTGAGACAAGAGTGGCTGAAGGAAGTTAAGTAATATGTTTGAGGTCACACAGAGGATATGTGTGACTGACAGAGACAGGACTCAAGCGCAGTCCTCAGGTTCTAGAGTTTGTGTTTTCAACTGCGATATAACACTGCATTGCCTTTCACCTCAAACTTTCAACATACTTTATCTCACTCAATTCCTTTTGTACTAATGCCACTGTCCTACAGACGTCCAATCTCCAGATCGAACAGAGATAAGTATATATCTAGATCTTCTGAGAGTCACTTCTATCTGGATCTTTTTCCTCTTACTTGGACCCACCTTTTGTGGATCCCATATTACCCTCTTTATTTTATGAATAAAAATTTCCTCTGTGCCAATATCAAGAAAAGAAAATGCTGATTGATTGCTCTGATTCATCATATGGTAAAGACCCAAGTAATAAAGTAGACATCTCAGAAAATGTTTTAAACCTATCCCTGACCATCAATGGATGGTATTCATGGAGGTATTCAGGACTCTCATTGTCACCTAATAAGCAGATGCTTCACTCTGGATGCTTCTGACATTCAGTTAGGATCTAATCCCAACACGTAGGGCCTATCTAAAATTGTTCTTCACTTTATCCAGAGTCTACATCCTGCTTGACAAGTAATAAATATTCAACTTCTTTGTTTCAGATACCTGTAAAGTATAGTGTTAGTCAATTTTTCAGCACTATAACAAAATACCTGAGATAGTCAACTTATAAAAAGAAAAGGTTCATTTTTTGCTCACAGTGTAGGAGATTTCTGTCCATGATTATTTGACATCATTGTTATGGGCCTGTGGTGAGGTAGCACACCATGGCAGGAGTGCCTAGCAGAGCAAAACTCACTTGCCTCATATGCCAGGAAGCAAATGAAGTAGAGAAATTTTTTCAGGGTTCCATAATAGCCAAGGATATACCCTCAATGACTTAAAGACCTGCCATTATGTCCCATTTGTTAAATGTTCCACCACCTGACAATAACACCACCCTGAGGACAAAGCCTTTAACATGTGGCACTTTGGGGATTTTCAGGATCCACGCTACAGCAAGAATTGTTTGTTTCTTTTTTTTCTTTGATATTTTTTCACCCTCTTAATTTGCTGGAATAAATCTTCTAGTAGCTGTCTAATCAAGAGTAAGAAGAGGAAAACTTTCTGAGGCATCACGAATCTGAAAATTCTTTCATGACTTCTTATTGGTTGAGAGTTTGCCATGATATGGAATTTATTGCCCAATATCACATTTCCCTTGGATTTGAGGGATTATAATCTTCTAATATCCCCGTGGTTGCTGAAGAGAACTTTAATGCCAATATGACTCATATTCCTTTGGAAATAATTGTTCCCCTATGTGAAAATTTTTGAATACTTTCTCTATTTTGGTATTTGAAATATTGAAGAATTTTTTAGATATCTGTCTTCTTTTGTTGTTTATTGACCATGATATTTTGCAATCTGAAGACTTATAGGCTTATTATTTTATATACATTTCATCATTTTTCTTTGTGCACATTCTAGATTTTCCAAACTTTATTCTCCAATCCTGCTGGACATCTGTGATGGTTCATTGTGTGTGGTAACTTGGCTAGGCCTGGGTACCCAGATATTTGGTCTAACATTAGTTTCAATGTTGTGAAGGTGTTTTTATTTAACATTTAAATAAATAGATTTTTGAGTGGATTATCCTCCTGCCCTAATTTGGGCGGGGGGGTGGATAGCCCGGTTGGTGCTTATCCAATCTGTTGAAGGCCTAAAGAAAAAAGACCAACCTCCTCCAAGAAAAGGGGAATTTCACCTCCTGACTGTCTTGGATTCAAGCTGCAATATCAATTCTTCCCTGAGTCTTTAGTCTGCTGGCATACCTTGCAGATTTTGGATTTTCCAACCTCCACATGTAAGCCAATTCCTTAAAATCTCTCTCTGCCTCCGTCCCTTCCTCCTTTCCCCTTCCCTTTTTTTAATCCCTCTTTGTTCTTGCTATTTTTATTTCTTTCATACTACATTCTTCAACGTAGCTGTGGTTCTTAGTTGTCATTTTGTAATGGCAAAGGAAAAATAAGACAAATGAGCAAGTTTCTACTGTATTTAATCTTTCTATCATATCCTCCAAGGAAACTTAGCTACTGGCACACAGCTGCTTTCCAGAGGCATACAGTCATCTAACCCTGCTTGTTCCCTCCATTTCTCTTTCTTCTCCCACTGTAAGTTAGAGTAGTTTCTTAGGGTGAGGAGGAAATGGCCCTTTATCTGTATTGTCTGTCTTTTGCCCTTTTTATTATAAACTTTGAATTTTGCAATTAAAAAGCATGAATTTTAGATTCTCGTGCTGAAGAATTTCTTTGTAGCAATGGACAATATCATGGTTTAATTTTCATGTTAAGAACCATACATAAAAGTGATATTGGGGATAACAGCAACAAAAAACCCAGTGTGGCTCTTAGAATCAAAATATCATCTCAACCATGGGATTAAACAGCAGGATTGAATAGAGATAGTCCAGTCTTCTCTACTTCACATTTTACCCACCTATTTCTTCCAATACTTCTTTTTAAAAGAAGCCTATTTTCCAAAATTTGCCCTTGTTATTCCATTGTTTGTCACAGTTTAGCTAGAATAGAGAGGCAGGAAAATTGTAATTCAAATTTGTTTTGCCTTACTCAAAATGCAAGAGCATCATCCAGTGGCAAAACTCTAACTACAAAATTTTCAATTTACATATGAGGGATACTATTTCAACATAGAAAAAAAAGTATTTTCCCTGTTCTATTTTCCTAATGAGATTTCCAGACAAAACTGTAGGAAATTTAGAAGGCTGCTATTTTTCAGCTTCCCTTGAAACTTCCAGGCCTAGTTTCCATAGTCCTGACTCTTGAAGACTGATGTTAGGACTGACTGTCTTAGGAGGATAGGTCGTTGACCACATCTGAAGACTGGTAGTCAGGGCTTCAAGGGAGCCGGCTATGGAGGCTCTAACTCCTTTGAATAATTATTATTCTTTCTCCTGAAAACATTGTAGTATCTTTCCCTCATTGCCTTGGCCACCAGGACATTCAAGATTAAATATAAAGCCATTTTTAAACAATACAGTGAGTTGTAATTCTCCTATGAAAGATTTCTTCCTTTTAGTTTTGAAGGAATTTGTGTGTGTACACACATGCACATTCTGAAATTCTCTATTATTTCTGTTATGATAATTACTTGTATCTTATGGATTTATCTTGATGTGTTTAGCACAATTTATAGCATTTTATATGCTTTCTAGAATGTTATATAGTCAATTCTCTTGGAAAATTCCATTGAACCTAGAAATTATAATGTACCAAAAAAAAAAAAAATCACGACATTGACAAAATGTATGGTTTCTCCTCAATTTTCCACCGCTTCACTGTAATCTAACAATAGTTTCACCTAAACTCCTTGAATTGAAAGGAAAGTACATGAGCCAAACCATCTGAAACTTATGCAACTATCTAAACTCACCTTCAGATTCCAATAGGCTAGGAACATTCGAGGTCAAAATGTACTGACCCCTTTGGTAGAAATTTAAGGCCTAAAAGAAGATATTTTGGGCCAAGGCCATCTTTCTTTGAGACATGTCCTCTAGTTTTCATTAGTGACTTGGGTGTAGCATGAAAGAATTCTTAGAATTGTTGAGTTGTGAGTAGGGGTGAAGAAAACGTTTAGTAGTATAAACGTCTACTCTAGCCATTTAATTAGTATAAAGATGTTTAAAAACAAATTGTGTCTACTGTTTGTAATTTTGCAAAGTTAAATTAGTTATCCAGAGGATTCTGGAACAATAGATTCTTGGGAAAAGTCAACATAGATCTCCTCAACATCCTGCTGGTTACATCTTGAACTATTTTCTGACATTTGGGCCAAGCGTTAACAATGTCCATGTTTCAATGAAAGCTTATTTGAAAACGTGCCTGTGAACTTCGTCTGCACTCTTCCTTTTGTACAGTGTGTCATGATACTGGGAAAGTTCTGGGTAAATAAATCCATGAATACCATAGGAATCTCATATTTTCCATTTGGATTTTATGTCTTTTACTTGCCTTTTCCTTTCTATTCTTTTGGAAAACACTTGATACATTTATTTGCACCCAAATAAGGACACACCAGCTACGAGGTTGGTTTTCACTCTTGGGTCAGCCCTTCTCTCATATGATTCCTATTACTGATTCCTCATATCACCTAAAGTTACTAGCAAGTTACTTTTTCTTTGCAGACTTTCAGAGATGCGGGCCAGAATGCATAATAGTGTATAATGTGGGGAGAAAAAATGAAGTTCTCTCCTGCTGGTTTCCAAACAAATGAGAAAAAGAATGTCAAGTATTTTTGAACTTCAGTTAATTACAAAGTCACTAGGAATATGATATAATTAAAATGACCCCTAGTCTCTCTCTATAATTTGTTGCCCTATAGGTACACATGCTCACTGGGGAGTAGGCAGAGTTGGAGAAACTCACGGAATTCTACATTACTGTGCTCCATATCAACATGACCAGCCTTGCTTCCCCAAGGTAATGTTATTTTTGTCATTTATGTGACATTTTCCCATTTTTTATGAAGAGTATCCTGAGTCAACTTTTTCATCACCTCCCTACTTATAAATCTTCTGAAAACCTGTATACTTATTTCCTACCCTCTCAACATTTCACTGTGCACTTTTCTTGAAAACTTTGTTCTTTACTTTACCAAACCCAAGGAACTTATTTGATGCAATAAAGAGTGAGCAGTATATTATTAACTCTGTTATAACCCCATTGTAATAAGTTATGGAGAATTTTTTACAGGAACAATCACAGGAAGTAGTTTTAAATATTTTAACTCTTTAGCTCACCTTCATTTAAATTATTTTATTATCATTTATTCAAAACAAGAAACATTTAAGAATTAATTTAGGAAATTATTCTCTTTGTAAGAAATTGAAATATATTTTTAAAACATGATGGTAGTTTATATTGTCACATCTTGCCTTTAGTTGAGAAAATATTCCTTTGGTCACTACATTGTCCATAGATTTCTTAGATTTATTATTTACTGAGATTCTATTGTGTACTATATACCTCTATAGCAAGAAGTAATTAATTGACAGTAAAAAATTGTAGAACCTATCCTAAACAGGATAAAAACAAAATAAAAGAAATATACAGAATCTTATATATCTATATAAACATATATATATATATACACACATATATCCTGTATAAAAGTTTGGGAAGAAAATTTATACAGTGAATGCCAATATAGCTGATGAGGAATATTGGAATGACTCTTTTTATGTTGTTATAATTTTAGTATGATATTGATCTAGATGAAGAAAACATATGTATTTTTTTCCTCCAAGTTTGAAATTCTTTTAGGTTTGAAATTACTGGGACCACCTTTAAAAAAAAAATCAGAATTCTACCCCACCTTTCCTGGAAATCAAACTAAGTATAGACTTGGATGAAATGCCTTTGGTAATGTCAGGGACATAAGCAATTTTTTCATGTTGAATTGGAGATGAGTTAAATTAAAAACAATTACAACATTTGTACCAGGACACCCAAACCAAATTACCCATTTCCATGTGAAAACAATGAGTAGGCACAACAGATTTTATTTCTAAAAATGTTAATTGAACTGACATTATAGAAAGCTTCACTATGTCCTGTTTTATATATATATGTGTGTGTGTGTGTGTGTATACACACACACATATATGAGGCATGCATACACACACACACACACACACAAAGGCAACTGAACAAGAGGAGGCTGCCTACATAAATGCCCATGTAGGTTTTCTATAATTTCACATTCAATTAAGAGACAAAACTATAATGCTCTTGTAACTTGATAATACCTAATTTTAGTAAATCCTGGTTAGTGTTTCTGAGTTTTGGGTCAAATGTGCTGGCCATCTGCTACAGACTTGGACTAAAATTGTGCAATGAGTATATATACTATAGCTTTCTAAGGTTAGTTATTTTATTATTATTTCTCATTTATCTTATGTTTGAGGTAGCTTTTCATCACTGTAACCAAAATATGCAGCAATAATAACTTAGAGAAGAGAAATTTTATTTGGGTTCATGATTTCAGAAGATTCAGTCCAAAGATGGCAGTTTCTACTGCTCTGGGCTCAAGGTGAAACAGCACATCATAGGGTACATGCCCAGTGGAGGAAAGCTGCTCAGCTCATGGCAGCAAGGAAGCAGAGAGAGTTAGGAAGAGATAGACAGGGCAGCTGGGAAGAACAACCATTCCAGGACACACCCCTTGTGATCTACCTCTTCCAGTCACACCCCTCCTGCCTACAGTTACCACCCAGTCAGTTCATGCAAACTAGGATGGACTTAGTAGGTTATAGCTCTCACAATCCAACCACTTCACCTCTGAATATCCCTGCATTAACTGGGGGTTTTGGAGGACATCTCATATCCAAACCATAACGTTTTTCATATTCCTTTTCAATTACTTTCCTACACCCTGCTTATCATCATTCAAGTCTCTTACACATTCCCTGGTGGACCAAAATTTAAGCTGGTTCCTGAAAAAATAAGTGAAATGTGGAAAATAGCCAAGAAGAAATAATATCCAGACAAAGGGAATAGCATATTGAAAAATTTGATAGAACATATTATATCAATAAATTGAGATAGTTCAACAGTGCTGGATGATAGAGCTAAAAATAGGAAAGAATGACAATGAATATAATTCAGCATTGGGTAGGGCTAGATTGTAGGAAGACTTATAAGCCAGGTGAAGCAGCTTGGACTGAAGTTTGAAACAACCCAGCACTGACTCTAGAGACCATAGCAATGTCAAACAGAAGGGAGAAGCAGTGATTTGGAGGAAATCTGGGTCCTTGAAATAAATCTCCCAATATCCTAAAATATTTACTTTGAACCATTATGTGACATTAAAATTTCCTTTGTTCTAGGTGATTGTTTGGATCTCTGTGTTACATTATCCTTTCACCCTTCTAAATAGATGCAGTTTTTCTGTTGTACTTGTGTGCAAGGGGAATGTGTGAAATAAAAAGAAGCAGAGAATCTGGGAACATAAACATTTAAGGAATAGGTAGTAAGAAAACAATTGCATAGGATGTTGAACTGTTAGTAAGGGAAGAAGAAATTTTAGAAACCAAAGAAAGAGTGTTTTAAGAATCGTATCAAATGGTAAATGGATAAGTTACAGAAATGGATAAGACACAGAAGAGTGTCTGTTAAATTTTTGAGGTCAAAATGGAATAAATATGTTGGTGGGACAGAGATGTGGCAAGAGAGTTTGGTATATTATCAAAAGAGGGTTTGTGAAAGACTGTGGAAACTTAGCAGGTTGGAAAGGAAGTAAGGAAGAGGTTGCTTATGGATACTGAAAAGAGCACAGGATCAAATGACCCAGAGGAATTCTGGATTTGGTTTACTTAATGAGAAGGAAGGTAACTTTGGATGAGAGAATAGTATATCTGAATTTTATTTCCAAAAATTAGGGAAGTTTTAGATTAGAAGTCCTATAAATGTGCCATAATCCTCGATACACAATAGAATCACTTGTGACACTTTTGGAAGCACACTGGAAACTTCTGCTTTTAGCCATGATTTGGTTGCAGACTCACCCTTCTACTGTAAACATCTCTATAACTGGGTGAAGTCACATTGCAATTGCTTCTAATATGGACAACACACAGTGTAAGTCTGTGATTCTTGAGAAAAAAGGAGTTATCAAGACAAAAGCTTTACTTCTTCCCTAGCTTTTTTTAATTGGGAGAAATTCCACAATTGCTGCATAGGTTGGACTTGCTCAAGTAAATTCAGCAGTCACTGAACTGAGGAGATAGAGGACAACCAATGTGGCAGAAACTTGTAGGTTCAGGATACCAAAGAAGTAAAGAAGTCTAGGGAAGACATGAGTCAATGTGGTAATTGCAGAAGAAGAATCAGGTCTTTGGTAAGAGTGGCTGTGATGATCTGATCTGAACAAACCCATGTGACATACTATAGATGGACGAAAAAGACACAAAATATTAAAATATACCTGAGAAGAAAAGCGCACCATTAATTGCCTCTAATAGGAGCGAAAGCAAGTGGTTTGGAATCAAATGAAGCTTTAGCTGTATCTGTAATCTGGACCATTATGGCAAAATAGTTTTTAATCTGGTTAAAATGTGTACATATTCCTGTAAATTTTATATGTTTTTCCAGGTGCCTGTCACACCAGTGGCTCAAGAGTTTGAGGCAGGAGGATCATAAGTTCAAAGCCAGCCTAGTGACTTAGTGAGGCCCTGTCTCTAAATAAAATATAAAAAAGATCTGGGGATGTGGCTCAGTGGTTACTGGAAAAAAAAAGTGTACACTTTTAAGTACTGTGTAATCTTAGATGTAAAAATCAGTTAAGGCTTTCCTTTTGAGGGCGTAACAGAATGACAAGCCCTGAACTTAACTTTATGCTAAAACCAATTAAAAGCTGGCAAAATGTATGAAACAACTGTTTTCAAACTTTGGGCAACAGACAGCACAGGACGGTGAGAATCAGAAAAACAAGATGAACCCCACAATTATTCCAGTTTTCTGCCTAGAGACAATTTTCTGACCACAGACACACTGGCAGGGAGAACACAAGCAGAACCCAGCAGCCTCAATGAGCTGAGGAGTTGAAGATCACATTTCAGGAACATGAAGAAACCCAGTAGAAACACCTTTCAAAAGTTAATGTGAAATAAAAGTTTTTATGATGAAGAAAAATTGAGAGGTTTAATCTTTAACAGACTGTAGAAGTGATACCAGATGGAAATTAAAACACACACAAGGAAACAAAATGCATTTAGAAATTACATGAACATGGACAAATATGAAAGATCATTCTTCATTTCAAACTTTAAATGTATAATTAACTGTTTAAAGTAGAAATATTAGCAATGTTAATGGAGTTTATAATATACAGACAAATAAAATATATGACAAGAACAGCATGAAGGATAAGAAAAGTAATGTCAGTAAGCTATTGTAAGATTTTTGCATTATAAATGACATGGTAATATTGTTTGGGGGTAGACCATGATTGCTGAAAGTCATATATTATAAATCCTGGAATAACTACTAAGCAATAAAAATAATAGATATTTTAATAAGCCAATAATAAATACAAAGGGCAATAAAATAAAAAAAAAATTTCATACAAAAGGACAAAGAGGGAAAAAAGAAGAAGGTGTAGTGAAGGTAGGATTAAAAAAGCAAAATGTGATATTTAAACATAACCATATTAATAACTGAATTAAATATATGTGGCATAAAGTACATTGAAAGACACATTTCATCTTGTATGTATGCTACATATAAGAATATTTCTTTAAAAGAGAAACAGCAACAGAGACATTAAAAGTAAGAAGAGAAATGTTTTCATTAAGAATAGTGATAATTTAGGGTCAAGTGCATCAAAAAGATACAATATAGATGATCCTATAAAAGAATTTGAAAATAATTTGAAGCAGAAGCCAATAAAGGCTTGGGAGACTGAGGCAAGAAGATTGCAAGTTCAATGCTAGCCTCAGCAACTTAACAAGGAGGCCCTGTCTCAAAATTAATTATTAACTAATTAATTTTTCAAAAAGGTTGGGAATGTGACTCAGTTGTTAAGTGCCCCTAGATTCAATCCCCAGAGCCTAAAAAAAATGCTGATGAAACTAGAAAGATAAATAGCAAATCCACAATTACACTTGAAAAATTTCAACACTCCTCAGGACACAAGTAGACAAAAAAAATCATTAACAGAGTGTACTCGAACAGTGTTGTCAAATGACTTGACCTTACTGATGTTATAGAACGTTCCTAAAATCTCACATCAAACTGAAGAGGAAATTGAGTAGTTAAAACTATTTTAGAACTATGAAACTACAGAATTTAAGACAGTATGGTACATTTTAGATACTATACAGATTGGTGGAATGAAACAGAAAGTCCAAGTATATATACATACATATATATATATAATTTTATTATCATAATATATAATTATTTTCAACAAAGGTACCAAGGTAATTCTTGAGGAAAGGGTTGTTTTTTCAAAAAGTCTGTTAGAACAACCTGGCAAAATGGAAAACAATAAACTTTAATTCTTTCCTGACACTATCTGCATAAATGAACTCAAAATTAATTATGGCCATAATTATAAAAGTTAAATCTATACAACTTCAATGAGAAAACTGAAGAAAATTTTCATCATGTTGAAATAATCGGGGATTGCTAACTTCATGCATAAAAGTCACAAACTTCTATATGAAAAGGAAGTGAAAATTGGGCTTTATCAAATTAAAAGCTTCTGATCTTTGAAAAAATTCATAAGATAAAAAAATTCAAACTATGACCTTGGGAAATTTATTGGGTATACAGATATTGAGATGATGTAGTTATAAATGATATACATCAAGATACATATAGAGATGATATATAATATTTGTATATAAAATTAATATGATTATTTTAGTAAATAGTGTCCCACCAAAAGAATTAAAAATAGACATACATTCATGATAGATGTTTTCAGCAAACTAGTTTTGTTCAACTTTATAGTAAGCATTTATAAATACCCACAGCTAGCACATATTTGTATACTTAATGGTGAGAAACTAAATGCTTTCTCACCAAAGATTGGGAACAAGTATGTATTTGAATACAAAAACCAAATTAAAAAGTCTGATGGCTATATATCAATCCCCTGACAATGAAGAAGCAAAAAATTTTAAATAGGCACTTCATGAAAAAAGATATACAAATCAGCAATGAATGCATGAAAATATGTTTAACATAATTGGTCATGAAGAAAATGCAAGTTCAAGCAAGCGCATTCCACAATGTACTTTATAATGGTTAAAAAGAGACTGACAAGAGCCAGTGGTATCAAGGACATGGACCAAGAGGAACTTTTCTACATTGGTGATGGGAATACAAAATGATACAAATGCTTCATGTAAACAGGTCTTTAGGTTTTTTTTAAATAGTTAAACATTTACTAAGTAGATATTGACTTCCAAATTGAAAATTTATGTCTACACAGACTCACACAAAAAAATTATGGTAGTTTTATTGAATTTTACAACCTCAAATTGCACACAATTCAAATATCTATCAACAAGAGAAAGGACAAAGGAATGAAGTTATTGAGACACATGATGATATGGCTGAATCCCCAAAATGCTAGAATGAGCAAAGAAGGACACAAAATAGTAAATACTATATGGTTACATTTATTCATATGAAAAATCTCATCTATGGTGACAGAAAGTAGAGGGGTTATTGTCTGGGGTTGGAGAGTAGAGGATGTTTTCTGGGAAAGGATACAAGAGAACTTGCTGGATGATGGAAATATTCTGAATCTTTATTGTGATGGTGGCTATACAGGTGTTATATTCATGTTAAATTTCATGGAAATGTACACTTATGTGGGTGTATTTTATCCTATGTAAATTATAACTCAAAGTTGATTTAGGAATCATTTGCATCATATTTCTAAAACTCACACAGGCATAAGAACAGAACTACTGTCTGTCCTTACAGTTCTGCTACTATCTCCAAAACTTCCATACAAAAAGTTGGAAAGATTTATATACAAATACAGCTGGGTAGTAGTCTCCATTTTACTCTTGATCTGAATCTTCCTTTTCTTCTATTGTGCTACCAACCCTGGTTGATGGACTGGTGTTGTTTCTAGCTTGCATTATCTATGTTTCAATCTAATCCCTTCTCTTCCAGACAGTGGAGAAAAGAAATATCTCAATCACACAGACTTGATTATCTCAGAGCTGTTTCAGTCAGTAACTGTCACTAAGAAAAATGCAGCAATATCAGGACAACATCTGAGTGAATTTTCCTTCACTCTGTCAAATGCCTTTCTATTATGACAAGGGGACCAAAGAATGATGACATTTGATTCTTTAAATATTCTATCTTTAGCTTAATTTGGGAAAGAATTCAATGCTTTTCAAGAAAAATAGACACTCTGGCACTTTTTTTTTTTTTTTTTGCTTTAGAGTGGCACCAAAATCATTATCTTGTATTTGTGTAGTCATGTTAATAGACCTTTTCTTTAATCCAAATGAATGAATGTCATGAATATATTACCAAGAAAGCTTATACAATCAGCTTTTATAGGATTCATATGGTTGGATGTGAGCTCTCTCAGCTATTAAATATTTATAATAGCCATTTATACAATCCCTTCTTCTAGACCTCAATATTTTGATGCTAGAGTTTATAAATTCTTCATTTGATCTAGTCTATATATTTCTTTTGTTGTACTTTTAAATAATTGTCTTACATGCAGAATATATCAGGGCTAAAGAACAGCTGGTCAACATTTTCTAACTAATAATACCAAGTTTAAAGACACATGGCCTGTCAACTTCTAACTGTGCTTTCTCCAAAACAAATAATCCTAATTCCTTTAATCTTTAATCATGCATCCAATTGCCTAGGCTTTCTCTCAAGCCCCAACAACTAGATATGAGTTAGTTCCAACCATGTGTTTAGATCAGAGATTGCAATTCCCTTTAACGCTGATTAGAATCAGCTTCTCTGGGGAACACAAGTATATTTTCCATGTTTCATGACATAGGATACATTCTTCTGAAGTGTATAGCAGGATGATCCATCATGCACACAGCTGTTCTTCTTTTTATTACCTGAATTCTAGCAAGTTCATGAATGAAATGAAACACTATTGAGTATTGTCTGTACAAGCATCATGTAATGAGAATAGATTAATCATCTTCAATTCACTCTTTCCTTTGGAAAAGCATTCCTTATACTAAACTGACCAGGAAAAGATTCATTTTTAATAATGCAAACTTCTTCCTGATGAATTTCATTCATATCCTTGGATAGAGATAAATATCCTAAAACTAACCACTCTGCTACTAGTATTCGTATTAGTGTAAACACTACATTTGCAATTCTACATGTTCCTCATAATCTCTGCTCTTCAATTCTCCAAGTTTTCATGAATCAGATGGAAATCATATTGAACTGAAAAATCCAAAGATCATGACTGACTCTTACAAGCCTGAATAATCAATTGAAATCCTCCCTTCTCTGACCAAAGAGGTTCTTCTTTATGGGAATTCATTAAATATTTTTAATTAATACTTTTTGAGCTATCTTTGGGTTAAAGATAAATTTTGCTACTCTAATGAAATGACTTGTAGATAACTCTGGTTTCTACTAACAGAGTATATATTTTGCTAAGTAGTTGGAAGAAAATGATTATTAGTAATATAAATATTGTTATGGTTTGGATTTTTGATGCCCCCTGTAAAGGCCATGTAGCAATGTTCAGAGATGAAATTATTATATTTGAGAGCTGTAACCTCATCAAGGGATTAATTAATCTGATGGATTAAAATAATTTGAATAGATTACTAGGTGGTAACTGTAGGCCGGTGGGCCCTGGCTGGAGAAAGTAGGTCACTGGAAGTATGCCCTTGAATACATGTGTCTCCAGCTCCTTCCCCCACTCCCCTGCCTCTCTCTCCCTACTTCCTGTCTGCCATGATCCTAGCAACTTTCCTCTACCACATCCTTCTGCCATGATGTTTTGTCTCACCTGGGACCCACGGCAATGGAGCTGGCCAACTGTGTATTAAACCTCTGAAACCATAAACACAAATAAAAATTTTCTAAGTTTTTCTTATAAAATATTTTGATCATAGTAAAGAAAAGCAGACTGATACAAATATATTAAGGTTTTTAATGTAATTAGAACCAGTTACCATACAAGTTATTCTGCCTAGACAATGTGATATTGGTCAAGCACAATTAGATATCAAAATAGCTGTGCATCTAGAAAATGATATCTAGGAAATTTTAACTGAAATAGTTGTCTAGAATACTGTTAGTGACTGACATAAAAGTAGCATATAGCTGAATGCTTTATAAGCAGTGTACATACTTGATAATTATTTGAATCATTATTTTAGATCAGAAACAGCACTTTTATTTTTATGTAGGTCCTAATAATTACAATCAATCTCTAAATAACTAAAATGATTTCTAATATTTTAGATGTCCTTGGTATTGTGAAGGCAAATCCTACAACTCAATAAAAGGATCTTTTAGCTGTCTTCAAGTTAAAGTCAATGGTGTAAAACTTTATAATAAAAATTAATGTTAATAATTAGTTGTTATAAGCTTACTTTTTAGGAGATAATTTTTTTCTCTTTTATTTGAATAGAATAGAATAGAATTTTACCTATTTGTGACAGAGATACATGGAAACCTTAAGTACTTTAAATGAACTAATGGAAATTCATCTTGCCATTGTCTGCTAACCTTCAGAGGAGACCCTGTCAAATAAAAAGTTAATGTGCTTTATACTTGAAAAGCTTAAACAATAAAGAAAAGTAGATATCACTAAAACAAACAATCATGAGTTCTCCAGTCAGAATTTTCAAAATGTTCACAATTAGTCTTTGAGCATTGTTATAATGACACATAATATATTCATATGTATTTATGAAAAATAAGACTTGACAGGTGGAATTTCAATTTCCTTTGTTCTCCTTGCAAGCTTTCTTCCCTTTCTCCCTGATCAGAAGCAACTGAAGTCATCAATTTGATGGCAATCCTTCCAATAATGTTTTATATTTTGCTACTTTTGATTCACATGAATTTTCAAAAAAATATTTATTAGTTCATGAATTGTTGAAATCATGTTAAAAACTATTTTAATATTATGCATTCATTTTCATAAAATGATTTCTTTATTATATTAAATATAAATATGATTTTAAGCATTCAACACTACCTATAAACAATATTTTCCCCTCTATTTATACAAGTTGTCCTTTATGTCCTTATATTTTTTCCATAACATTCTGTATTTTTGCTAACTTATTCATTGTAATTCAATATTTTATTGCCATTAAATACAGAATAAATTATTGTTACATTTTCTAGATATTTTAAAAATAATGCAAAGAGGGTCCCACCAAAAGAACAATAGCGATTTTTGTGCATTATGTATCGGTAGTACTACAAACGTCTTCTCTAGTTTTTAAGATTCTCTGACATTGTCAATTAAAAATAGTGGCAATTTTACCTTATCCTTTACAATTCTTTAACTTCTTACTTTCTCTGTTTTAATTAATTGTCTGAGAATATCTAGTAGAGTACTAGAGTGAATAATAGTGGTCTTATCCTTGTTTCTTGAAATTATTCTTAATAAAGAATTCCATCTTAAATATTATGCTTGAAATTGGATTTTGGTAGATAAACTTTATCACTGTAAGGAAATTCTTTTTAATTCCTAGTTAACTAAGTTTTTTTTGAAGATCTTGAATTATTACTAAATTTTCCTAATTTTACTGCATCTAATGAAATCATAACAATTTTTTCAATCTGTGAATGTGATGAGTTACATAGATATTTTTGATGTTATGCTGTACTCAAATTCATGGTATAAGTCCAAATTAGTCAAATGTATGGTTTTAAGTATCAAAAAATTTTACTTGGGTTGGGGGAAAGAATTGTAGAATTATCGTTGGCAACAGATTTTCTTTAATATTTTCCTAATTTATAATTTTAAGTCCTTTACATTTAAATCTTCATTTTCCATTTTTTAAATATGTCTTTTGTAAACTGTGATTATTCCAGTTTTATCCAGTGTTACATTATCTGTTTTTTAGTGGGTGTACTGTCAATGAAAATTTGATGTGATTACTCATACGTTTGGATTTATTTCTGTCATTTTACTTTTGTAATGAATTGTATTTTTAAATTTTTTCTTTATTTCTTTTTGTGTTAAGGTTTTCTATTGTGTCTTCTATTAACCTTGAAGTTATCATTTTTATGTCTGATTTTCATGTTTCCCCTTAAGGTTTTAAAATCTGTTTAGTTTTGTGCCCTTCTGAAAAAGTAAGACAATTAGCTAACATCTTTATTCTTCTAAGCAAAGCAAAAGCTGTAACTTACTAGAGGAAAGAGCAAGATATCTTACAAGAGGAGCCCAGTGCCCATCCTCCCACCCCCTCACACACACAAAATGATCAGAACAATGAATGAACAACTGCATTCCACGAGGAGTGTGTGAGGGAGCATGCTGCATTGCAGCACAAGTGTGGAGACCCTCAGGAGCATGCAGGCTCCAGGTGGTCACACAGAAAAGGGAACAAAATCCCCTGACACTGCTCCATCTCCTCCACCAGAGATAGCTCAAAACCAATGAGGATTTCTCCTGGAGGGGAAAAGACAAGCAAGTGTCACCTAGTAGTCTCCTTTAAAACCACAGACGTTTTTGATTGTATCCTTGGCTGAGAAAAAGCTTTTCAGTTTGAGTCCATCCCATTTATTGATTCTTGCTTTGATTTCTTGTGCTTTGGGAGTCTTGTTGAGGAAGTCAACAGATGAATGGATAAAGAAACTCTGGTATGTATACACAATGGAATATTATTCAGCCATAAAGAAGAATAATATTATGGCATTTGCAAATAAACGGATGGAATTGAAAAATATCATGCTGAGTGAAATAAGCCAATCCCAAAAAACCATAGGCTGAATGTTTTCCCTGGTAAGTGGAGAATGATATATAATGGAGGAGGTGGGGGCGAGTGAGAGAAGAACGGGGGAACTTTAGATTATGTAGAAGGAAATGAGAGGGAGGGGATATAAAAAACGGTGGAATGAGACAGACATCATTACCCCATGTACATGTATGATTACACAAACGGTATGAATCTACCTTGTGTACAACCATAGAAACGAAATGATGTACCCCAATAGTGTACAATGAATCAAAATGCAGTCTGTAAACAATGAAAAGACAAATAAAAGAAAAAAAAAAAAAAAACACAGACACCTATGTAATTTTTGCTTCTGGACAATTCTGCATCCTTATGGTCCTCAAGCCCATTTAAGGAGGGCCCTGGATCACACATGGTCACATTGCTCCAAAGAGGAGCCCATATTGTGTCCCCACTCCCCATGAGCCCAGATGCTGCTGCAGGACACCATGTTGAGACCAAGGGCATTGCTAGAGCGTGTCCTTCTCTGGGAGTCACTAACAACTGCATCTCCCCATCCCTGAGACTCCACCACCACAGTACTGCACTCATATTTAGGTGGCTGCAGCACCCTGACCTCTATTGTTAGGAAGATGAACAATTAAAATTGCTTTGTCTTAATAATAAATTAACCCTTTTATAATTTGGATATGTCATTTTATGCCTACAGTAATACTCACTGTTCAGAAGTATATTTCCCCAATCACATGACTTTCTTATATTAATATGGCACATCTTTTTCCACCTCTGTCCATTTTTTTCTAACTTTAAGTTGGTTTCCTATAATGAACATACAGTTGGCTCCTTTTCACACAAAGCTGTCTGATCAGCTCAGCCTTTTATCAGCCCATTTATATTCAATAAAAGTATTATTATGGTTACTTTGACATTTGTCCGTTTCTTATGTTTTTTATGAGTCTCTTCTGTTATTTGTTCCTTTGACCCTGCTTCTTGCATCCTTAGGGACACAGCCTTTTGTTCTTGTTTTATCTCCTTTACTAGATTTTTGTTTTATCATGGTGTTTGAAACTAGAACATGTATACTTCTTCATTTTCTTTTTTGCATCTTTAACTTCTAACTTGAATAAATATTATACCACTACATGTGAAGTATAGGAATCCTACAAATACATGCATTCATTTATCCTCCCTATCATCCCCTTTGTTATGGTTGCAATTATTTAAAAGATTTTTACTATATGTATATTTCACTGTATGTGGCTGCTAATTTTGCTCTAGTTGAATGTCTTTCAAAGAAACTGGAAAAAGTTAAAAAGAGAAATAACCTTGCAAATAAATCACTCTTGACCATTACTAACATTCTTCAATCCTTCCTAAAATGCTTTTGTTTCACCATCATTTCTGAAGAATATATTTCTTGCTAAATGTAGGATTCAACATTGATATTTTTTCCCCCTCAGCACTCTAAAAATATCAGTCTATTCTGTTGGGAAGTGAGCAATTATATTTATTGTGGTTACCCTTATTTTTTATTTTTTATTTTTTTGCATTTTTTTTGTGGTTACCCTAATATAATGATTTTTTTTTTAATTGTCAAATACTTTTGTGCTCTTTTTTCTCTTTTCTATATCTTTGGAACTTTGAAACACATATATGAGACTACTTTATATTATCTCATAAGACATTGATATTTGCTTCAGATCTTATCAATAATTTTTCCTTTTTATTTGGAGTAAATTATTTAGGATAATTTTTATTAATCTGTCTTCAAGTTCATTGATCCTTTCTTATGTAGTCTTTATTCTGATACTAATCACATGTATTTTTCTTTCATGTTATACCTTTCAGTTCTAAAATTGATTTATTCTTTTATAATTTGCATTTCATTGTTGATATTTTTAAATTGTTCATCCTTTCTACACATATTTTCCTGAAAATCCTTGATTGTATTTCTCAAAACTCTTTTATAGTCCTTGAGTGTGATTTCCACTACTTCAGGCTTCTGTAATTCTTCTTTTCTGGTCATTTATTATTTTCTTTGTTGTGGCCCCCATTTTACCACTTCTTTACATGTCTTATATTAGGATTGTGTTTTCCTCAAACAAAATCTCCCATAGTTTAAAATCATTTTTAATTCTATTTTCTCAGTCTGACACCCTTTCCCTATCTTTCTCATGGTTGTTAAATCTTATGAAAAAATCATGTATATTTATTCCATTGATTATCGTGACACACCAAATAGTTTTAAGTGTAGCTCTGACTTCTGCCATTCCCATGAATCTCTCTCATTCTTAGGCTCTCATTTCTGAAAATGCACCACCATCTTCCTGCCACCTGTACTTTAACCTTATAAATAACCTCTGACTCTGCTTCTCCTCACCATGTTTTAATTGTCAAACTGTATATTTTTTCACAAAATAGTTTGTCCTTTTCCATTTCTCAAGCCCTCCTTAATTTTCTCCTAAATTATTCCATTTTGAAAATTAATTTTTCTCTTCGAGTCATCAGTCTTATTGAAATTCAGTCATCTTCCCATTGATGGTATTGCAAAGTGACAGTGACTTCCCTCTTCCTGCAAAAACTTATAAACTCCTTGGTTATACTCAAATCACTATATAGTATGGCTAAAGGTCATATATGTTAGTTAGCCACTATGCTAGAAAAAGGTGCCAAACAAACTTACTGTTCTCATACTGCCTTGTCTTAAACTTCAGTGACTTTCTTGTTTATTCAGGGAAAGCATTTTTTCTACCTTAATAAGCACCTTAAAGGTATTTCCTCCATGCTGTTCCATTCCCTGCAAGATTCTCTTAACATGTACCTGCAATCATTTATGATATTCACCACTTACTGATGTGCATGAGAATCATTTCCAGGCTTATTTATCTTTCCTACTAGATTCCAACCTCTTCAGAAAAGGTTAACTTCACTTTGTCCCCATATCTCCTAGCGTATTTCTTGTTTTTGTAGAATCTCAAAAATTATATATTAAATCAAATTATGTTATCAAACAAAAAGGCTCAAACAAGTTCAGTATAAAATAAGAAAGAAGAAAGAAGGAATGCAAGATATATTTTGGAAATTTTTCATCTAAATGTTAATTAATAAAGTTAAGATTGTTAAAGGAAAAAACTTTCAGCTGAGTGAAAACCTGTTTATGAAGAATCTTGGAATTTCAATGGAACTAAAATTTCATTCCTATTTCTAGTTAAATTAGATTATTCCCTTAGATAAGTAATCTATGGACCAATGACAAAGAAATTATCACACAAAAAAATTAAAATTAAAAATAAAACAGGAAAAATGCAAAGCTGCACTTCTGAAAACTCCACCTTTGCTTTGTCCTTAAGCCCAGAGTCCAAAAGGAAATACAGAGCAAGAGACATAAATACTATGACAACCAACACAATTCAGTAGTAGGGGTTATTGAAGTAGATTGATTCATGAAAAACTGGAACACTTTAGAGTAAATCCAGAAAGTGAATGAAGCATTAGAAGCTAAGACTGACATTGTGAAGTAAATAAAGCTGGAACAACCCAAGAGGGATTTCATGCCAGATTTAGATGCACAAGAGACTTTATTCAGTGAGTGGTCACCAGCTGCTTTCAAACTCAGAGGTGCTCACAAAACATAATAAAATGAATTTAAACCAAATTAGGAGGGATATAATGTTGTTTGGAATAATTTACCAAAAGCAATGAAGTCACTAAATAAATCTCCTTCTCTGGAAGAGACAAGAGTTCATCCCCCATATTTATAGAGTTCTATGCACTGCAGCTGAGGGAAATACATGATTGTACATCTCCAGGGAACTTCTCACAATTTTATAGTGTTGAAACTTAAAGAGATGAGGTTATCCTAAAGGAAACTTTCTTTCCTTGTTAACTTTTCATTTGCCCCATTTACAAAGCTATTTTTAAATGTTTTACATCTGTAAGAAACTTTTATCATAGCAGTTGAAGTTGACTGTGAACTAGTGGGTTTGTCAATGAGGCAGATGAGATTCTGGGTTCTGATTGATCTATCAATGAAAAAAAATTCTCTACACCTAAAGAACTCAGCATAAACTATAGTTATTGATATTTTATTATAGTATCTTTTCTTAAAACAATTTATTATCAATTGAATTTTTTTAAAAGATGTATTTTGGACTTTGGCATTTGGTCTCCTTTTGTATAACTTTGAATTACACAAGGAAATAGATGTATTAAAGTGACTTTAGTATAAAAATTCGTTTTCTAAGATTCAAAGAACAGATTTACTGAATAGCTTTTTAGCTATAAAACAATCTGTAAATCCATATTCTGCCATGACTGGTCTTACAAAAATGATAATGAACTGATTGGATTTGTTAACTAAGTAAAATTGAATGGACCACATTAAACAATAATTATTTTATTTGTGGTGTTAAGACATCATTACCCTATGTACATGTATGATTATGCAAATGGTATGAATCTACATCATGTACAACCATAGAAACGAAATGATGGACCCCATTTGTGTACGATGAATCAAAATGCAGTCTGTAAAAAATTTAAAAAATAAACAAATTTAAAAAATTAAAAAAGAATCATAGCCTGGCAGTTTAGATGGGTTTATATTATAAATAATGGCACTTAGATTAATTCATTTTTCCAGTGTTACTCACTGAGTCAATGAGGCAGAGTGATTATTGAATCCAGTCCTCTGGGTTCCTTGGTTAGCATAATTTCTACCAAATATGTGCATATGTCTCCTACAACTAACTCATCAACATTGATCTCAGTCATTTAAATCATCCCATAGCCAAAACAACTCTGAAGGAAACATCTCTTGAAAGATTTCTAATTCTTGACTTTTAATATATTTTGCTCATCCTGAATCCAAAACAGATTTGCTATGAAAATATTCCTTCCACAATCATTGATCTTCAATGCCTGCCTACTGTGAAATCATTTTTTTTAGTAGCATTAGTAGGAAGGTTAGCTTGCCATGATGGGTAGGAGAAAAGAATGAAGACAGACATTAGGCTTGTGCATTAAGAGAAATCCTGCAGCCATAAAACTAAAACCACAGGGACACTTATCAGAACGGGCAAGCATTTGGGGAATGAGAACTGGAATGCTCTACCTCCCCAAGCTGTCAATAATTATAATCCTTTGAAGGAACTATTATTGAAATTATGGAAATCTGAATAGAAGCAGACGAGCTTCTGAAAAGCAGGATCTGGTATGTCAAAATCTCCCCAGTAATAGTTAATTATAATCCCTGAAGAAAAACTACAATTTCCAGACCATGTCATCTCTCTCTCTTGTAACCAGGTTGCTAGGATCCTCCTTCTTCACAGAAACTATGCTGCAACCACCCAATCACCTGAGCAAACCAGGATCAAGACACTCAAGACACTCACCCAAAAAAAAAAAATTGCTGAGAGATAGAAGGGTAATAAACCAATGAAAGGTGCAGAAAAATTAAGGCAAGAAAAGGGGAGCTCAATTTCCTTAAAGACTCCGACTCTGGGCACCACACTGTCTTCTCTTCAAGAGGGTCATGTGATACACTACCCTTACTTCTCACTGTATGAAACTTTTGCTTGCTACTCTGTGTTTCCCTAGAACTCCTTCCAGTGGAGTCACAAGAACCAGTAACTGAGAACATCATGGCTCTGCAGTTAGCCCTTGCTAGGTAACAGCATGGAAAAATGTTTTGTAGGAAAAAACATAAAATGAAATATAAATCCATGCACACTTGTCTAAAAGAGAGGAGGCAAACTAAAACATTAACTATACCCATTCCTGAGAGGTCACCTTTTGGATAGTATTTTTCCTTTACTTTGCTTACAGTTTTTAAAATCCAGCAACAAAATAATCTACTACTTTTGTGACATCAAAAGCGTCAAGAGGTTTCAATCCAATTTTATTGTGATTTGACTTGAGAAGTGCATAACAATTTAAAATAAGTGTGTAAGAAGACTCCTCAGCATGGGTAAGTCATATCTAGAAAACAATGAGAAACTAGCATTCGAGGCTAACATACAGCCTACTAAAGATGAATATGATCTTAAATCTACTTTTACAGTGAAAACTTACAGGGCTGGGAATGTTGCTCAGTTGGTAGAGCACTTTCCTAGCATGCTCCAAGCCCTGGGTTCAGTCCCCAACACCCCCCCACACACACACACAACAAAAATACAAAGTTTCCGGGTTCTTAACTGCTCAAAAAAATGTCCTCCAAAATTAACAACTCAGTGACTAAAAAACCATTCAGACTTGCCACTCAATATATTAGACAATCAACACTAGAAGCACTGTTACCTATAAAAGTTTAATATTTGCCAGGACAAGAGCAGTCCACTAGAAATTCCTGATATTCAAGGTATTCTTTATTTCTATTATATAACTGTCATCATTTTGCATATAACACTGTAAACACCCGCTATTTCATTATTTATTTAAGTCATTCAACCCGAATTTCTATTTTACCAGGCAGGTAAAATGGAATAATAAACTGAAAGAATAAAAGGAACATAAAACACTATTCTTATATTTACTCTGCCATCAATAGGGGTATACTCATATAATCCCCTACTGTGCTGTTGAACATATTTTAGGAATAGATTTCCTTCCAAACCTTCTCAGTTTCTACTAGTATTTAATTAATAACCTGTGGAATTAAGGATGTTCTCTTTAAATCTAACCAAACACTCTAACCTTAATACAAGTTTACTGTAATATTTGGGTTTTCGAATGAAATGATAGAGCAGACCAGGTTTAAAAGAGCTTTACATATTGTTCAAGCAGAGCTTATCTCAACTCCTCTGCTTTATCTAAGATTATTACTGAGACTAAAGAAACAGACTCTTCATAACTGTTTATTTAAGCACTCCAAATGTAATTCTGCCAATGATTGATAGTCAGTAAATTAACCATGGGACTCATTTTCTCTGGCACAAAAAAGCAAAACAAAAACAAAACAACCAAAATCCTAAGACCCTTTTTCAACTGACCAGATTGTTATCCCATTAATCTTCTAACTGTTAATTCCTGATTATTCTCTATCCTTCCCAATATAGTTATTCTGAAATTATTTCTGTGGATAATAATCATGATCAGCTGTGGATAGGGATTCATACAACTAAAATTGCTACAGGCCTCCTGAGTCTTGCTAACTGTTCTCTTTGTAATCTGAAAAGCTTGGAGGTTGGGAGGGGCAAGATGCACATTTTCCCAGAGGAGGAGAAATAATAAGGTCTGAATTTGAGGAATTCAGTCTCCCAGCATGATGTTGATTTGGGCTATGGTGTGAAGATTATATCTAGGAATATGAACATCTGGACTTAACAAGATATCAGCACACATTTGAATCATGCATAAATAATGTTTCTCCAACCTGGTCATTGCTGGCTACATCAATAAAGGGCCTGTCAATGATAAGAAAAATCATTCTCTGACACCTATTGGCCAACAGTGTGCCCCAAATAGGGCAGATTTAATCACTTTGGAAAACAATTCCGTTCGTAGGTTATTGTAGAGGTGAAATAGAAAAGGTCAGTTTCCAGCTGTTGTTTTTGTTTTCCCAAGACAGTTTTACACACGCGCGCGCACACACGCGCACACACACACACAGACATACACAGCTATACATTTTGTGCAGAAAGTTAGTCTGCTTCTTGTCCTACCTATGAGCCTCACACATGGTGACATATGAGAGGTCCTAGAAGGATCTCACACAGTAAATGAAAATTCTTTCAATTCAAAGTGCTTACCACTATTGGAGGCAGCTTATAAAATTCAAATATTATCCTAAATGAGAAATATTTTCTGCTCTCAACAGACATTTTCTCTTTTGTTAAGTCTGGTTATTTCAGACAAAGCCCGAGAACACAGTCATTTTGAAGACAGGGAGAGGAGAGAGAGGAAGGTCAGACTTACAGTGTGTCATTGCCACAGAGCATAGGGGGTTAGAAACCCTGGGAGCCAAGGGAGAGGTCAGAGGAAGGTATGAATGCCAGCTGGACGCTACCAACTTATGCATTTGCCCAGCCCAAGTTCAATCTGATATAAAAATATGTAATAGTATACTCAGTTGTTTCCTATTTGTTTTTCTGTGAACAACTTTGTATTTATGGAGTGAATCTTTCCCCTCTTTCTCTGCACGTAATAGTTAATCTGAAGGGAAAAATTTAAACGTATCCTTTGTTTCAAATGTTGTTTTAGTAATATTAGGAAATTCATTGAAAATAGATGTGCTAAAATGTTATCCACATTTAAATCAAACAGGTATGAAAGTACAAGAGCAGTAAGAGTTGTCCGAGATTACAAGCACTTGCTATCATTCTGAAATGTGAGAATCACCTCTCCTTTCTGCCATAAAAAGTCATCAAGGAGTGGATCTGTGTTACTGCAAATCCACTTTAACCCTAGGATCCCACTGGCCCACAGAGAAAGAAACTGAGGCTGAGGGATTCTGGATGACTTTACTAAAGTCACCAACTCCTTGTCCTGTTTGAGTGATTATGATCTAGGTTTCCTAACTCTCCATCCGATGTTTTACTGCCTTCAATTCACACAATACCCCATGCAAAGATATGAGATAAATTCTACAATACTTTAGAATGTCTCTCTGCTAAGAAATGGTTCTAAATAAGCATATTTGGGCAGATAAATTCACTAAAACTGTTTTTTATACTATTGCCTTATTAGCATTCCAAAATGTGGCAGACATATGGTTCCTGCCTTCACGAGTCCTCACTGTTAAAGACAGTGAAGTCGTAAATCAGCTTATCTTCCACCGAGTTTTGGCAATTTCAACTTTCAAGAAGCACATATGCTTGGGTTTCATCTGAGGAGTAGGGTTTGTAGTTGGGATACCAAAAGTAAAACAGACCAAACATGGTCTCAACACTTTAAGGAGAACTAGGGGCTGCATCACTTCAGTTCAGAATTGATAAAGGCTGAAGAAGCCAAAGGACCTCTCTCGAAGCCATGGAGAAAGCTCATGTCTAATGCCCAGACTCCAGGCTTCTTTGTAAAGGTGTTTCTTTGTATTCTATGAAAATCAGCCTGTTAGCTACATGCCTTTCCTCTGTCTCATATAGTTTATTAATTAGAGTTGCTCCTTATTACCTTTCTAGTATCTTTCTGAGCTATTTTACTTTTGACTTACTCTCTTCTGAGACGGGGTTCAGGTTGATTGTAATAGTCTCTAGGGCAAGCTGGCTGGGACCACCATTATAAGCTTGATTGCCTATGTCTTTGGGTCATGTCCCCCACCAGCCCTGATCCTATCGGTTTCTCCAAGGGTTGTGGGGGTCCTGTTTATGAACAAGGTGACCCAATAAGAACTTTCCCAAGGTGAGGGGTGAGTTCTACAGCTGGAGACCTCTGAGTACTATCAAACACTTGATTTTATTTTGAGCAGTTTAATTTATTGCTCCCTATCTATTCCTTTGGAAAGATTTTCAAATAAATATTAACATTTTAGGAACATTTCAGCCAGTAAGAAAATTGGGTACTCATAATAATGAAATCAAATAAAGTAGAAGTCCTATTATGTTATATAAGCAGGACCAGTAATTGGGTATTTAGTCAAGTCATTTAATATGAGGAGTATTTTTCTAAATGACATTTTTGAAGATCATATTCTAAATCAAAATAAGTAAGTATCTTTTACTGGAGTGTCCCATAAAAGCCTGTATTGCTTAAAGAACTTTATCCCTAATATAATATCTAAAATTCCTAACTTTGACTTCTTTAAAATGAGAATTTAGACACATTTTCAAATTAGTATTGATATATAAGTCTTAAGTTTTTAAAGATATTTTTCCAGTTCTTCATAATTCTCATATCTACACCTAATTTTAAAAAGAAAGATTTACTTAGAAACAAAATTTTATGAGGCTTTATCAGAGAACTGTTTAATTTTGATAGAAATTACCTTTATTCATATTTCATTAAGCTATATAATATTTCAATGATTAAATAACTTAAAATAAATTAAATAACAGTAAGATGTTAAATAATTAAAATAGCAATATAAGACAATGGTAAAAACAAACTGACTCTTTTAAGTCTACACCACAATTGATGGAACAGAAGTGCCAGTGTTCATTGGAGAATAAAATATTCTCCTGGTCATGAGTATTTGGTGTGCATGACTGTCAGTCACTATGATTTATAAAGGGAAAATAGAGAATGCACTAGCCTAGTTAGAGAGCAAAGGAGTTTTCCTTTGCATCATTTCTTTCAGATAAGAATGATTAGTAAGCTTTAAACAACTTGAAATGAAGGAGAGAAAATTGCATTGGTGAATTTTAAGTGAAGGTAATTTTAGATAGAAAAATATAAAATAACTTAGACTTAAGACTGGTGGGTATAGGAAAGTAGACAACATGAAACAGAAATAGGTATCTTCTCAGAATATGCACAAAAATTGATCCCAAATAAATGAAGTAGAGGTGGACTTTTGTTTGCCAAAATATATGGACAAAGAACACAAATGAGTCTCATATCAGGAATTCTTTAAACATATCGGGAAAACAGAAGTATTGGGGAGCAGAAAGGGAGAGGCAGGTAGCAAGCACAGGAGCTGGGGTTGTGTCTGCTCTTGGGATGTGCTAACCTTGGGTTTACACCTTTGAACAGGAGCAGAGAATGTGGTCCTTAGAAAAAGATGGAGCTGAGACCACCAACACAAATTTGGGACCTCAAAGGTCTGCATTCAATGAAAAAGTTAAAATGGGAAAAGAAAAGTCCACTAACATAGGGAAAATACAAGGAAGTTTATTTTAGCCTGAATTTTGAGGGACTTAAAATATATATATATATATCTGTTTTGGGTCTGTACTAAACATTGTCTGATTTGGAAGAGAAATTACCATAAAAATTGCTATTAAAACAGTCATATTCCTGAAAGTCGTGGAATAAGAAAACACAAAAGTTCCTTGATAAGAATTCTTTCAACCTTGGCTGCACAGGATTCCCCTGAGAGTGAATAGGTCTTACAGTGCAATTATAAAATTAAAGGAAACAATGTAACATAAATGAGACAACACCCATGACAAATAGGTTTCTATTCTCATTAATGAGAGAAAATGGAAAATCTGAAATAATGAAATAAATATGGTAAAGTGATTAAAGAGAAAAATAATTAAAGACACAAAGAAAATAAATACAGAAGCATCAAAGAGTAAGATGTACTGATGAATGTGTAGAGGGATGGATAGATATGTGTACATCATATGCAGTGATCTGGGTAGAGAACAGGAGATGAGTAGATAGATGCTCACCATAAAATTCTTCCAAATCTCATGTTGGAAAAATTTTATAATAAAATATTGGAAGAAATACACTTAAGTAAGCATAGTTAGACATAAAAAGAATAAGCCAGAGGAAAAGAAATATATAACCTGGAAATATAAGGTATTCATAAAAGCATTGGCAGGAATAAGCCATTCACGAGTGACAGGAGGTAAGCCTCACATTCACTCTGGTTATCTCCTTGAAAATAGGGAAACAGAATCCAAATAAAGCTGGTATAAGCAATTTTAGGAACAAATAAGACCAGCTCATGTAACTATACTGAATAGATAAATACAGAAGTTTAAGAGCAACAGAACAGTGGCAGTAGTATTCAGTGTAGTCCCACAACTAGGGGTATCAATGTCACCTAAAAGCTTATTAGAAATGTACATTTGGGGCTATCACCAAGTCTACTGAACCAGAAACTCCAGGATAGGGTCCAACACTCTCTTTTAATAAGCTCTTAAGATGGTTCTAATGTTATCTTAATCATCAAATAATTATTCATTACAGGGAAACAGAGTTTCTAATATAAGATAGCTAACAAAAACTTAATTAACTATAAAAATTTAAGATAATTACTTGATCATAAAAGAATTTCAAGTCCAAAATTAATATTATTATCAATTTTATTCAGTGGGGTATTTGTTAACAATTATATTATCTACATATGTATTATCTAAATAAAATCTAGTGATTTTATAGTCAAACTATTAAAATCAATAAGAAAGTTCAGCAAGGTCATACTGGAAATAGGATTAAAATATGAAACTATCTAAAGTTTAAATGTGCTTCTAAAAAGAAGGAATAAACATTTATAAAGTGTTATTTTTAAATGTATATTATAAATAAAGATAAGGTACCTATAAGCTTCAAAGTTTCAAAAATTTTATGGAGAAAATATAGAATGCTACTGCAAATCATAGAAAAACTTAAATAAATTGAGAGCTGTCTTCACTGGATGGAAAGAGTTCATATAAGAATGCAATGCTCCCAGAATGTGCATGTGCACATACATGTATGTACATCGTGTATGTATATATACATAAATATATTCTATACATATAAATTACATTATATACATATGTATAAATTTCAATTTTCAGGTAAGTCTTATCAAATTCCCAGATAGATTTTTTAATGTGAAAATCTGATCATGAATTGAATATGAAACAAGGAAAGAATCAGGAACAAGAAAGAAATTTTGAAAAAAAGAGTTAACTTACCATGGAGATTTGTCATAATTAAAACAATGTGATATTGATGCAAGAATGGAAAGAAAAGAAAAATGGAAAGAAAGGGAAAATGACGATAATACAGACCAAGACTTGACCTTTGTAGACAGGCCTAGAAAATGAAATGGATATTACTTATTACCTGGGAAATGATGTGCTATCCCATGCAAATATATTTTTATAGATATTTGTAAAGTATAGAACCACAGCATCATCTACCTATTGAATTTTGATTTAGAGGCATAGTTGGGATGGATATATACTCATCCTGTTTTAACCTTCTTTGAGTCCCCAAATAAACCATTTGCTTGTTGATTTAGTAACTTAATTTCTGTACACCTTATTGAAATAAGAATTCTTCTTTCCTCACACCACCTCATATTAGCATCAGTTAAGAGCAGGGAGAAGTCAGATTTTTTAAAACCATTTTCTTGTGCATCTTACAATTAAGATTCATCCCTTGGCAACATTAAAAACTTTGGGAGTATTAAAACATGTGTAAAAATGTTTATATCAAGATAAGCTAAGGAAGTGCTGTATCTAGAAATATTCTAAATCAGGAGATTAGGTTATATTCAAAGGAAGTGCTCTATGGAGGCCAAGATCAAATTTGAAGTAAGTAGAGATTGATAAGAGATAAGGCTTAAGAGAGTAATTCATGGAAATTTTGCTTTAGTAAAGTAGCATTTTAGAACTCATTCATCTCTTATTGTTGAAGTCTGGCAATTCTAATAAAGAATTTTTCTATATTAAAGATCGTTGAATGGAAAGTTTTTCATATTTCTCGTTCAGAATATCTTTGGCATCAAACTGGGTTCAAAAGCTGGGTTTGCAGGATGCCTTTGAGCAAATTACATGGCCTGTCTCAGTTCCCTTATCTGTAAAGTGGAGTGGTTTATATCATCTACCTCATGGTATAAGTATAAGGATTAGAGGGGATAATATGAGCAAATACCTTTTTTACACAGTCTGAAAAAAAGCTAAATGCTGAATAAAATATATCTATAAATATACTGTACCTAAAGGAGGCACTTGTTAGAATGTCCATTATGTAACTAATGTACTATATAGTTCACAACTGTTAATTTTAGTAGCATAAAGTACTAACTGTTCCTTTTAATGGCTTGAATTGAAGGACTGGAAAAGTACATGTTAAAGAATAATAAGAGACATCAGTGAAGATAATATATTCTACCAAACAATTTGATGAACACTGAACACATGTATTTCTGAAATAATAGATTAGATTAGATCTAACACTGATATTGAACACATGTATACAAACACACACACACACACACACACTCACACTCACACACAAAATATGTAAGTCAGCTGAAACCTGAGTGCATATTATTTGCATTCCTAAGTGCCATAGAATAAAACTGCTATGCTGCAGTTGACATTCCACATATTCTTTGGTGTTAACTAGAACTGAAAATATTTTCCAATATAATTAAAACACACTTAGAACTACAAAATGTTGGGTGAGCATTTTTAAACCATTTAACTCCTAGCTATTAAAACTATTGAGAGTAGAAATCAATGACAAAATAAAAAACAGAAATTACTCCAACACCTGGAGACTAAATAATATGCTATTGAATGAAACATGGATAACCGAAAACATCAGGGAGGAGATAAAAAAATTCTTAAAGGTCAATGAGAATGATGAAACAACATATCAAAATCTCTGGGACACTATGAAAGAGGTACTAAGAGAAAAATTCATTGCATGGAGCGCATTCCAGAAAAGAATGAAAAATCAACAACTAAATGACCTAACATTACAGCTCAAAGTCCTAGAAAAAGAAGAACAGAATAACAACAAAAGTAGTAGAAGACAGAAAATAATTAAAATCAGAGCTGAAATCAATGAAATTGAAACAAAAGAAACAATTCAAAAAATGGACAAAACAAAAAGTTGGTTCTTTGAAAAAGTAAACAAAATAGACAAACCACACTAACAAACAGGAGAGAGAAAACTCAAATTACTAAAATTTGTGATGAAAAAGGAAACATCACGACAGACACCACTGAGATACAGAACATAATGAGAAGCTACTTCGAAAATCTGTATTCCAACAAAAATAGAAACTACTGAAGATATTGACAAATTTCTAAAGACATATTCTCCTCCCAAACTGAACCAGGAGGACATACACAATTTAAACAGATCAATATCAAGCAATGAAATAAAAGAAGCCATTAAAAACCTACCATCTAAGAAAAGCCCAGGACCAGATGGATTCTCATCCGAATTCTATAAGACCTTCAAAGAAGAAATCATTTCAATACTTCTCAAATTATTCCAGGAAATAGAAAAGGAGGGTACCCTACCAAACTCATTCTATGAAGCTAATATCACCCTCATACCCAAACCAGGCAAAGACACATCAAGGAAAGAAAATTTTAGACCAATATCCTTGATGAATATAGATGCAAAGATCCTTAACAAAATATTGGCAAACCGTATCCAAAAGCATATTAAGAAAATTGTGCACCACGATCGTGGGGTTCATCCCTGGAATGCAAGGATGGTTTACATCTGTAAATCAATAAACGTAATCCATCATGTCAATAGACTTAAGGATAAGAATCATATGGTTATTTCAATTGATGCAGGAAAAGCATTCGACAAAATACAACACCCCTTCATGCTCAAAACACTAGAAAAAATAGGGATAGTAGGAACATACCTGAACATTGTAAAGGCTATTTATGCTAAGCCCATGGCCAACATCATTCTAAATGGAGAAAAACTGAAACCATTCCCTTTAAAATGGGAACAAGACAGGGATGTCCTCTTTCACCACTTCTATCCAACATTGTCCTCGAAACTGTAGCCAGAGCAATTAGACAGACTAAAGAAGTTAAAGGGATACGAATAGGAAAAGAGGAACTTAAGCTGTCACTATTTGCTGATGACATGATTCTATATTTAGAGGATCCAAAAACCTCCTCCAGAAAACTTCTAGACCTCATCAATGAATTCAGCAAAATAGCAGGCTATAAAATCAACATGCATAAATCTAAAGCATTTTTATACACAAGTGATGAAACATCTGAAAGGGAAATGAGGAAAACAACTCCATTTCAATAGCCTCAAAAAAAAAAAAAAAAAACTTGGGAATCAATCTAAACACAGAGGTAAAAGATCTATGCAGATTCAATGCAATTCCAATTAAAATCCCAATGATGTACCTCACAGAAATAGAGCAAGCAATCATAAAATTCATCTGGAAGAATAAGAAACCCAGAATAGCTAAAGCAATCCTTAGCAGGAAGAATGAAAAGGGCGTATTGCAATACCAGAACTTCAACTATACTACAAAGCAATAGTAACAAAAACGGCATGGTATTGGCACCAAAATAGACAGGTAGATCAATGGTACAGAATAGAGGACAGGAACACAAACCCAAATAAATACAATTTTATCATACTAGACAAAGGGGCCAAAAAATATGCAATGGAGAAAAGGTAGCATCTTCAACAAATGGTGCTGAGAAAACTGGAAATCCATATGCAACAGAATGAAACGAAACCCCTATCTCTCACCCTGCACAAAAATCAACTCACAATGGATCAAGGACCTCGGAATCAGACCAGAGACCCTGAATCTTATAGAAGAAAAAGTAGGTCCAAATCTTCAACTTGTTGACTTAGGATCAGACTTCCTTAACAGGACTCCCATAGCACAAGAAATAAAAGCAAGAATCAACAACTGGGACAGATTCAAACTAAACAGCTTTCTCTCAGCAAAGGAAACTATCAGCAATGCAAAGAGAGTGCCTACAGAGTGGGAGAAAATCTTTGCCAATCATACTTCGGATAGAACGCTAATTTCCAGAATGTATAAAGAACTCAAAAAACTCTACTCCAAGAATTCAAATAACCCAATCAACAAATGGGCTAAGGAAATGAACAGACACTTCACAGAAGAAGATCTACAAGCAATCGACAAACATATGAAAAAATGTTCATCATCTTTTGTAATAAGAGAAATACAAATCAAAACTACCCTAAGATTCCATCTCACCCCAATTAGAATGGCGATTATCAAGAATACAAGCAATAACAGGTGTTGGCGAGGATGTGGGGAAAAAGGTACACTCATACATTACTGGTGGGACTGCAAATTAGTGCAGCCACTCTGGAAAGCAGTGTAGAGATTCCTTAGAAAACTTGGAATGGACCCACCATTTGACCCAGCTATCCCACTCCTTGGCCTATACCCAAAGGACTTAAAATCAGCATACTACAGAGATACAGCCACATCAATGTTCATAGCTGCTCAATTCACCATAGCCAGATTGTGGAACCAACCTAGATTCCCCTCAATTGATGAATGGGTAAAGAAACTGTGGTGTATATATATACAATGGAATATTACTCAGCTATAAAGAATAATAAAATTATGGCATTTGCAGGCAAATGGATGAAATTGGAGAATATCATGCTAAGTGAGATAAGCCAATCTCAAAAAATCAAAGGACGAATGATCTCGCTGATAAGCGGATGATGACACATAATGGGGGGTAGGAGGGGGGCAGGAATGGAAGGAGGGACTGTATAGAGGGAAAAGAGGGGTGGGTGGTGTGGGGGAGAAGGAAAAACTAACCGAATGAATCAGACACCATTACCCTATGTAAATGTATGATTACGCAAATGGTTTGCCATTACTCCATGTACAAACAGAAACAGCATGTATCCCATTTGTTTACAATGAAAAAAAAACTATAAAATATATATATGTACTTTATAAAATATAAAAAAGTAATCCTTGTGTATCTGAAGATAATGTAGGAAAAAAAGGGATGATATCCTTAAACATCAAAAAAAAAACTATTTTGAAACCATCTTTTAAATTCATAGCTGAGGGATGGAGTCTCATAGGTGTTAGTGACCAAAGGAGGCTAGAATATAGGTCTCTTAACTCTGTATCTATTTTAGTTGTGTTTATTGTAAGTTTAAGAAATACATTCATATGCCTACTTTCAAGGTAATGAGCATAAGTTTTGTGCCCAGCTAGAATTTATGGGGAGATGTATAGTGTTTATATGTGGCAGTCTTAGTGACTACAGCTGGGACTGTTTTGTAAAAGATGCCTAATTTTAAAATACTGTGTGATATTTTTACTATCAAATACAAGGGTGTGGTAAAAGGTGAAGGGTCTGAACTCAGAAGGAGTTCCAATGTAGGTTTTACTAACTCTAAGCTATGAAACCTGGGTCCAGTTATTTTACCACCCTAAGACTTGTTTAGAAAGATTGACACTTCCCTGTGTTGTTGTGAGTATGAAATGCAATAAAATAGACAAAGCACTTGTAATCTAATACTTCATATATAAAGTAAGTGGTCAATACATATTATATCACTATTTTTATTATCACTCACAATTCTATTTGCTAAGTTCAGCAATTCTTCCTGAAACGTAAAGAATACCAGAGATCCTTTCTCCTTGGTTAATGTTTAGGATAACAAGCAAATTCTTCAGCTCATCTCTAGTTTTTTCATAAATTTAGGCAAAAATACCCAGGGTTATCCTAAGATTCAAACAGGATAACCTATGTAGAATGTCTAGCAAAAGGCCTGGTATTTGACAAATATTAGGTCCCATCTCTTAGCTTTCTCCATTACAGAGAATAAGTCCTAGATATTCTGTGAATAGGTAAAAATGAGAATATTTTCCCCAATTAAAGTATTTAAAAGAGAGGCCCACAATTTCTTCTAGGTATATCAGAAAAGAGAGATACATTAAAGGAACAAATTATAGTGCCTGCTGAGAGTGAAGTGTTGAAGATAGAAGGAGAGAAGAGTTAAGCCAAGCTTTAAGGTTTCCTTGGACCAGAAAGAAAAAAAAAAAAATTCATGGGTCACAGAAATGAGGAGTCTAATAAAATTCTCACTCTCTTAAAAAGGTAAAGAATTTTGTTTGAAGTGGAAAAAAGGGGAATTTTAAAACTCTAATCTTATTCATGGAGTATGTCAGATAAAGTGACCAGCTGAGACCATTCTGCAATGATAGGCAAGAGGAACAAGAGATGTTCCCTAAAGTGGTAAATACTGTGAAAGAAATTTAATTTTAAATTGCACATCTATTCTAAAGTGTAGATACACAAAATGACAAAAAGTAGGAAAACCACCAAGGACAAATGGACACAGAAGGAGCATAATACTTCTACAAACCAAGGAACACCAGGTTGCCTACAAACCACTAGAAGCTAGGCAGGAGGCATGAGACAAGTGGTCCTCACACCCCCCAGGAGGAACCAACCTTGCTCACACCTTGGTTTCAGATTTCTAACCTCCAAAACACTGAGACAATAGATTCCCATTGTTTAAGCCACCCAATTTAGTGGTACTTGGTTATAGCAGCTTTAGCAAACTAACAGATTAATTTTACGAGACAGTATCCTACTTTTGATTTTTACTACTGCTACAGAGAACTTTTCTTACAAAGAAAAGTCTTTAATGTAACCAGAAGAACTCAAAAACTACCTAAGAACAAATATTTTCTGGGTTTAAGGGAGGCCTAATACATCTGAGAAGCAAGTAATGTACAAGGAATTGCCCAAACCCGTGAGCATGGCTTTAAAGACAAGAAGGAATCCAAAGATGGGGCTGATTAATACAAGTTAAAAACATTGTCAACTTGTATATAAGGCCAAGAAGTAGTGCATGTGATTAATTTTGCAACGAGTAACATTTAGAGAGATGTCGATCATTTTGATCTTCCTTGAACCCAAATATACTGTCAATATACTGTCTCTTTAGATAGTTCTATAGAATATCAGAGCAGTATAGGACTTTAGACAGCACCTTATCTTATAAACAGAGAACAGAAAGCAAAGAGTTAGTGACCTGTGCAAAATAATAAGCTTGGCCAAGCTTGTGTCACAAAGACTGAGAAGAGATTAAAGTCCTAGGATTGAGTCAGAACTTCTGTCCCTAGACCTTGCTTTGGGTCAAAAGCTTGCTTATTTAAGGTACATGAGTCTAGAATCTAACTAGTTCTTGCCATTCTTTTTGGTTCCTGACCTGGACATGGGAATGCTGAGCTTGAGTGAAGAGAACTGATGAAAAGGTTTCACAGATAGGGTGTATAGGAAGAAGCAAAATCTTGAAAGTAACCTCATTATTAATTGTATTTTCCCCCCTTTTCATTTTCCTCTCATCATCTTCAAGTTAAGAATTATACAATGCAATATATCCTAGAGAAAGTCAAACTTTGGTTTCAAATAAGGAGACTGAGACACGTATTAATTATGCCTTGTCTATTGTTACACAATGAGTTTGTAGACCAGGTTTCCTGGATTTCTAGTTCTGATTTCTTTATATAACACTACGCTGCCATCACACATCTTGTGTGTGTGTTTGTGTGTGTGTGTGCGCGCGTGCACACGCACATGCACATTATTCAATGTGAACTGGAACAAGCATCCCTGACTTGCTACTGTTTGGTTTAGAAATGGTAACTCCTACATGTAAAGTATAAAAGATAAACAAAGCAAAAGTTGTTCTACAATTTTGCAAGTTTGGCTAACCCTTGACCCCTTTTATGCATTTTATTATCATAGTCCCAGTGTACAAAGGAACTTGACTTTCTTCCAATCACTTCCATTTAAGGATATTATATTTCTGTATAAAAGCTTAGACACACTGATAGTTTTCATGAAAATATACAAATGAATATAGTAGATAAACCAGTGCCAAACACACATTTGGCCTTACTCTATGACTCTGTATGTTTTCAAAGTACTCTGAAAGTAAAGTAATTCTTTTGGGACTAGCCAACACATATTTTTAAACCCTCAATGCCAAGATCTCTGCAATGTAGCTACTAACTGACAATGGTTGGCAGTCCTAAATTCATTCAATCCAAGTGTAGAAGGGCCCCACTTTCAATATACTGGCTGGCTCACCCCTATAGTGCAGTGCTAGCAAGAATTCTGAAGTTAAGAGGTCATACTCCTCTCAGTATAGAGATGAACAAGAAAAACCAACAGCCAGGGCCTACTGAACTCATAAACTGTTCCTAATTTATTTTTCAGATGACTATTGTATAAATTACTCAATGTGTAGATCATAAATTTTGAGTCGTAAGAAGCATTCCTAGAGTTTTATTAACCTCTTTTATTCTAATTGCTCTTCTGCCACAAGCCCGAGCTTCAATTACATTGTAAAGGATTAACTGATTGCTTGACAGACTGCAGACATCAAAGGAGAAAGGAAAATGAAATCCTGTATGACTGGTTAGGCTAGAATGTAACCGGATTAGCTGTTTCATTATTTATAAAATTTGATCCTAGTTTAAATGAGAAAGATACATTTTCAGTAACAATGAACAAGATATAAGCATCTTCTTTCTCCCATTTGTCTATCAAGGAAACATGTATTTCATTTGGCCCTGAGATTTGCAGCTCTTCAAGCCTAGGTGTATTTCTGCTTCTTCATTTTTAGATTTCTTCAACTACTTTCAGATGCCTGAAAAATTCCTGGAGAAACAAAACATTCCTTTCCATAGTTATGAACTAAAGATTTAAAATACACTTGAACACGCTAGACAACAAATTTTAAGCGAATGGAACTATTAAGGAAAATACTTTTCACCTAAATGATTTGCAAATAATTGGTGAATAAGATTCATTTTTACTGAATTTAAATTCAAATGTAACCTTTCAAACATTTTGCACTAAAAATCTGAAAACCTACACTATCACTATTTTTTTTTTTTTCCAGTACTGAGGATTGAACCAGGGATACTTTACTACTGGGCTACAACCCTACCCTCCATCATTTAAAAAAAAATTTTTTTTTTAAACAGGCCCTTGCTAAATTTCCCAGACCAGTCTTGTGGCACAAACCTTATTGTGGCAATATTTTTTAAGATGCCTTTCAGGGATGGTGAGTGGGCCCTTAAGAAACATCCTGCTATTGTGGATACAGAGCATAAGGCAACCAGCATAAAAGCAACAGAGCCTTGACTTCAAAAAAGAATAACCTCCATTTCCAATATTAATAAATTTTGAACTGAATACTCTACCACATTTAAAACTGTTCTTCATCTAATGAATTTGGATAGATACAATAATGAAAAGAATGCTTGAAGAATACTCTGACCTCAATTTCTTATAAACATATATTATCTTCCCTTTAAAACACCACATACCTGTACTCAAAAACATCCATGGCCTTTCTCTATGTGATTGACTTTACTGCACAATTTTTTTAAACTGCCCGTGATCTTTTTAGAAGTCAGATGTGTCTAGAATGGAGTATTTCCACCTTAGCAGAGTTCCCTTTCTTGAAGGGAAAAAAAATGTATTTTTTGTCATTCTTGTCTTTGACTGGGGTAAGTAGCCAAGAATTTTCATAGGTAGACTCCTTTGGTAAGCTTACTAAATTTCTGGAATCAAAATTTGCCTTTCCTGGGCTAGTCTGTGAACGTGATGTTTGTTCAGTTCTCACATTTGGGGCTAGTGGATGACCTGGTAGGAAATGTGAATGTCTGTCCAAGAGGTGTGGGCAGTGTCTGCTACCACTTCCTTTCCAGAGCTTTTCTCTCCCCAGGTTGGTACATGTGGAATTCCTCAACTTCCTTATGAAAATGTTGATGTTTATTCAGACTCTCTGTATCTTGACAATGAGAGTCAGCTGTCTCTGACCACCTAGGTCTGGATGGGAAGCCTGCTGTCCTTAGGACCACTTACTGCCAGCTGCCATGTATTGCCAGAGATTTAAGAACAGTATGGTCAAAGTCAAGTCCAGAGAGAGGATGTGTAAATGTTTAGTCTGATGATCTGAGATATTTTTTATTTGTCTTTTTTTTCCCCCTTTTGGATAATTTAAACACACCTGCCCAGGTTTGTTAATCCAGCTTGGTTCTGACAAAATGAAGCATAGATTATCTTTTTTTCTTGGCCTAGCAAAAAATGAGTCCTTTCTAATAGGAATATGGAGGAAAGTTGTGAGACACTCAGCACAACTGAAACTGGTAGAGTAATTTTATTGTATCTTTTAGGAAGATACATAATTCATTCGAAATGCACTGCATACGACATGAGCAGGACAAAATATGCATCTTATGTACACATTTCATTCTAATATGTCAGTGTGCTCAAATCACAGCTTTCTCACCGTGGCCCTGAACAACAGGGAACAATTGTGTGAAAAAAAGGTAAGGAGAAATAAATACCTGCTGCTGGTCAGAATAGGTTCATGGATTATTCCCCATACCTGGATAACTCTCTTCTTAAATTGCAGTTTATATTTGTTCCAGAATTTGTATTGGTTCCAAGGCAAAAATGAACTCTAAAATCAAGCCAGTATTTTTTTCCAGCTTCTTCTACAATGGAATTGGAAAATACAAAGATGTAAGAATTTCAATATACTGGATTGCTATGATGCTCTCTGAGCATCAGGACAGAACAGTGCAGTCTTTCAAAGCAAGGGTAAAAGACAATCCCAAGAAAGGAAACTCTGCCACTGTTGTAGTTTAGATATGAAGTGTCCCCTGAGAGCTCACATGAGACATAATGCAAGTTTAGAAATGAAACAATTGGGTTATGAGAGCCTAAACCTAATCAGTGCATGAATCTGCTTTAATGAATTAACTGGGTGGTTAACTATAGGCAGGTAGGATGTGGCTGCAGGAGGTACATTGCTGGGGACATACATTTGGGGTATATATTTTGATCCTGCGAGCTAAGCTTAGTCTCTCCCTGCTCCCTGATTGACATGTCCTGAGCTGTTTTCCTCCTCCACACGTGATGTTCTGCCTCACCTTGAGCCCAGAGCAATAAAGTCAGTCATCTATGGACTGAGACCTCTGAAACTGTGAGTGCCAAATAAACTTTTCCTCCTCAAAAATTGTTCTTGTCACATCTTTTTGGTCAGAGCAGTGAAAAAGCTGACTACTAAATCAGCCACAGAGTTGATTCTGCGATCCAGGCAATATCTGGGAAAAAAAAAAAAAAAACATGTAAATGAAGTACTTTGACTTACTCAATCTTTTGGTATTTCTTAATTTCAGTCTAGCTATATATATGTCTTAGAGTTAAAAGATGAGGCATAAAAATCTGTTGGCCAAGAAACAGATATTTCTAACTTATTAAATATCAGTCCACCAAGAAAGAATATGACAGGAAACATCTTATAGTTGCTTACATTGTGCAGGAGCCAAAAAATAACACCCATTAATACTGGGTAAACCTTTGCATATCTACACAGAACAATTTTCAGATAGAATGCATATTTAGACTCGGCATCTGGAAAGTTTATACTGATCTTCAATCTTGGTACAATTTTTAGCATGATAGACTAACCACAGCTATGGAAATGCTTGGACTGCTCTTCCTCAGAGAATGCTCTGGATGAAATAAGACTAGCCTTGATGGACTTCACTTCAGACCTGACCATGCTTCTCACCAGCAGGTGTTGGAACTAACAACAGAATCAATCAACAGAATCAGTAGGGCATCTAAACATGAAGGTAACAGAGCTCCACTGTTCCTATCGGTGTGACTGTTGACAAGCATAGTCCCTGAGCATATACATGTTCATCAGTGTTTCATTTCCTTGTTTAAAAAGTTTGATATGTACATACATATGTTTAGGAGGTTTTATTTTCAAAATAATGTTAATATAATTAATTCAATTAATTTGAGCAAGAAAAGAAACCTCCACTTAACCTGTATTAGGGTTCACCAAAGAAAGAGTTTCAGTAGAATGTATATACACACATATACACAGTCCTACATAAAGGAGAAAATATGGCAAGTCTGAAATCTGCAGGAGAAATCAGCTGCCTGGAAATTCTGGCAGGAGTTGAAGTCAGAGTCTTGATTCAGAGGCAGTCTGGAGGCAGAATTTCTGCTTCTTTGAAAGTCTGTAAGACATTCAACTGATTAGATGATGCTCACTCACCTTATGAAGTATAATATACCATTCTAAGGGTACCTAATGATTTAAATATTAATCACATCTAAAATATATCTTCACAGCAATATTTAAACTGCTGGTTGACCAAACAATTGGGAAATATGGCCTAGTCAAATTGACATACAAACTTAACTGACAGAGTGCAAGACACCCTACTCTAAAATGTGACACCTTGGATGTCACTCTCTGACCTTTTGACTGAATGTGTAAGAACTGTCCTCAAAAGAGTTCTCTGACCTACTTTCCATAAAAGTAGACTTTCATATGACAGGTGTCCTACCCCACACCTGAGAAGGAAGGACAGCTCTACAGTAACACACGCTTATTGTTTTTAGGCCATACCCCTTTTGTCCATTCATGTTGCCACAACTAAACACTTCCTTCATCAGATTTAACATAAGAACACACAACTTTCCCTGGTATTTGGATCTTGACTTATGAAGACTCCCGTGTCACTTAAAATTGGTTAAATAAATGTGTCATTCTTTCCTCTTGCTAATCTGTCTTTTGCTGTAAGAGTATCAGCTGTGGTTCTTGCAAATAAGTGAGGAAAAGATACTACTTTTTATTCCCTACATAACTCTCTTATGCATAAATCACATTTTTATCTCTTAAGTATGCTCAGATTAGTTTGTGGAAAACTATAAACCTACAAATATATAAAATATGACTGTAGGCTTATCATAAATTATTTTAATATCATGCTTCTAGTTATCATTTGGCCTCTTATCTAGATTTTGTTTAGAAAAAAAGTAGTATCTGGAAGTTATTATACTTAGACTTATAGATCTGCCAAAATGGGGCAAAGTCACTTGAATCTAAGTCAATACTGTACATAAATTTTTTAATAATAGTGAAGAAATAAAGAAGTAAAAATTTCAACTAAAATTATTATAGTATAAAAATGACATGGACACTCAGTACTTATCTCTCCCTGGAAAGGTCAGACTTTGATGGTAAGTTTCTGGATTCAGTAAGAATTGTTGAAATAAAAGGCAACATCCCTGGTGAGTAGAATTTGCCACTTCAAACCTGAAAATTAATAATAGGCAAATACTATAACTAGATGGCAATCTGGCAATGCATTTTTATTTACATACTTTTAGTTACAACATAATCTCTTGGAATTTCTGACCAGAAAGAAATTCTTGGCATGCAGTTGTTTACACACATAGAATCTCAAAGATGATGCAAAGCTTACTTTTAACCTTTTCCTGATGACTCACCCTTAATTCATAAAGAACTCAGTATAGATGATTGTTTAGCCATTATCATAGGCCCTGGTTTTCTACCTGTGTTTCCCACTTTCAGCTCATTCTCCTGATCATTTCTGCCCATCCCACCCACTCCCAAGGACCCTGGCTTGGCCTTCATAGAGGAACATCTAGAAAACAGGTCTTTTCCCTGCTAATAAGGTACACTTCTCACACATACCATCAGGGCAAAAGAGCTCTGTTTCCTCCTTTTTATTGAATAATCCCATGCTCACTCCAATTAGAAAACAAAGAGAAAACCCTAACCTTTCACATGAGTAAAAAATTCCGTCTTCTAGAGGCCTATAGATTGGCAGCATAAGGAGCTGAATTTGTTGCTATTCAATTGATTAATGTTAATGTCATCATCATCATCATTATTAAGCTATAGCAATACCAAGAGTTTTTCAATGTTTAGAACGAGATGTTTTCTGTCTTCTGTATTGTTTACCTACACCAAATATTAGAGGGGGAAACAAAGGAAAGAGTGATTGGCTCAGCATAAGCAATCAGGAGACTTTTTAAAAGATTTTTTTGTGTGTATGGCTTATTAGAAATGAAACATTTGAACATCTGAAGACCACTGGGTTAAGAAAAATAAAGATAGATTTTCTTCTTACAGAATTGTTTTATTTCATACCTGAAGTTTTTGTATGCTATGATCAGTCATTGATGACCAAAAGTCTTTGGTCTGGAAAAGTAATCAAATAAAATAGTTATTGAGTTCCACTGTTCCCCGTTTCATAAAGTTCACCTCGTAAGAAAGAAGTAAAGGTTTCAGGAAAGAACAGAGAAAATGATCTTTTTTTAAAAAGTAAAGCTTCTTTCACATTAGGACACACCTGTTTCCACTGTTTTATTTTTACTTTGCAAAACATTTTGCTTTCATGTGGCAGATTCTGATGCTTAGTCTAATGTGGGCTTTTAGGAGGATGAGCATATTGCTCCCTTGATAGGTCAGTAATTTAGTACTGTGGCCTCAAACATTTTGATCACATACCCTTATCAATAAATTATTTTAACACATTATCCATGATCTATGTGTATTTTTAATAAATTACACAATTGTACTACTTATATAACTTAAATGCATTATAAAAGTACATTAAGGTATAATTTAAAACAAGAGAAACTATAAATGGAAGTTCTAATATCCTTCTTGTACCTTAATGAATCATTTTGTGTCTTATAGAGCATAACACATCCCCAACCCTCCACTTTGAAAAACATTGCTTCAGCAAATATTTCATTTCTATTGATTCTTTGCTCCCAGTAAATTTCCCTTAATGTTACTCCTTTAAACTGCATCTTTGTGCTTTCCTATCCTTCAGTCTTCTCCCCGCAAAAGTCATATTACTTCAATTTCATTCTTCCAGCTGCCACATAAATCTCTGTTGCTACCAATATTTTGCAATATGCTCTTATTGCTACGCCCAAATCGATGCTCATGTTTCAGTCTGAACCTTGTTGCAGGACTAAATACTACTAACTACAGTCTCCTTAAAAGGTCTTTCTCCCTTAATTTATGCCTCAGTGTAGAATCATCAGCTATTGAGAACACCAACAATTCCAGGAAGCCTACAGGGCAGAACCCAAAATCAGGTCCTCTGTGGATCTTTGAGGCACTGGAACAGAGAATAACAAACAGCAATCTATGTTCCTTTATCAAGCATTCTGAGCCCACTGCATCTCTCTCCATAAATTTGTTTTTAGTCATCTCTCTGGAGACTTTCTCTGCTTCATACTACATGGCTGTCCTGATCTGGACTTACATAATCTCTGGTTCAAAAGACCAGTAAAAAACTAGTTTCCCCCATTAAGGATACACCATTGAGGAGCAGGAATTTGTTGGACCCATCTTAGGTCTTTTGTTGAGTCCTTATTACCAATCAGCTATAACCAATAGTTTGTGAGTCTTTTGAGGAGCAGGCTTGGATTATGATTGGCGAGTGGAGGCAGGTTCCCTAACATGGTGTCAGGGAGAACATAATTTGCATCTACTGAATAGCTTCTGTAGCTCCCTTCCCTATTCTTGTCCTCTCCTTTACACTCTTCCTTGTTGGATTCTTTTATAGCCTCCTCCTCTTCTACCCAGTCTTTAATGGAGATGTTTTCACCAAGATTATGTCCCTGGTCCTTTCTTCATAGTACATACTGATTCTAAGCACCTGGTTTCTGCATCCACCCCAGACTGATGACTTGCATATCTATGTCTTCAGCTCTGCAATCTGTCCTGAGCTCAGACCATTGTTTATGCCTGCCTGATATCTCTCTACCTGATGTCCACAGTCACCTCAAGCCTAGCACATGCAGTCTGAGCTCACTATCTTTATCCCAACCATGAACTTCCCACTTGCCCCTCACCCAGGCAATAGCAACACCACCTGACAGACACTAAAACTTAAGACGTATCATAATTAGGATACTTTCATCTGAATTATATATTGACTCAACTTGAGATTTCATTGGAATATAAACTTTTATTCTTGAGAAACAGTTAAAGCTTCACAGTTTTCAAATCCTTCTGCTTAAATAACAGTAAATTATATTGATTACTAGCTCTACTATAAATGAATTCAGCAAATATCTTTCCAAATAAAAAATAGCTGTGGCCATAGCACCAAGTCATTGTGGAAAATGATCCAAGAATGCCTTGGAGAGCCCTGCAACATGATCTCCCATTTGCGTTCACTCATCTTTAGCAAGTAAGTACTATTAATCTTGACATTTTGCAGTAAAGATAGATATTGATACACACAGTTTGAATAACATCTGCATTGTTGCAGATATAGTAGGAGGCCGATTCAAAATTTTAACTCATATCTAGAGCCCAAGCTCCTAATTACTACAAGTTGTTTCCTCTTCCTATGTTACAGAGTTTGAGATATAGTTAACAATATAGACTTGGAGCTCAGACAAAATTGGTACAAGTTATCACTTACCTAGTTAGGCTACTTGAAAAACTTTTCTGTGTTTCCTGTCTATATGTGAGGCATAACAGAGTTTGGATATGGATTGAAGAGCACAGGGTTTGGCACATAGTTAATGTTCAATAAATTGTACCTATTAACTTAAACAAAGACATGTAATAGATGGGTGTACAACATGAGTCACAATCTCCTGCTCAACTACTTATATTAGTGAGTGCTCTCCAAAGAAACAGAATAGGATCTACTACACACCACATACACACACACACACACACACACACACATATATATAAATGTACACACATATACATGTAGGAAGAGATTATGAATGATTTATTTGCTATGATTATGGAAGTAAAGACGTCCTATGATCTGCCATTTGCAAGTGAGAGGCCAAGGAAAGCCAGTGGTACAATTCAGGTAAGAGCAAGAGGGGCTGTCAGTCAGTTTTTTATTGATGTGACCCAGATCTCTGATATGAACAACTGAAAGGAGGAAAGACTTACTTTGACTTAAATTTCCAGAGGTTTTTTCAGTCTTGGACCTGAGGTGAGGCAAAACATCATGGCAGAAGGGCATAGTGAAGGAAAGCTGTTCAGCTCACAGCATCTGGCAAGCAGAGACAAAGAGTAAGGAAGGGACCAGGAATAAGATATACCCTTCCCTAGCATGTCTCCTACTAGACTCTACCTCCTCCAGTTTCCACTACCTTCCAATAATGCCATCGATTTTCGATTCCTCAATGGATTAATCCACTGATAAAGTCAGAGTCCTCAGGGATCCAGTCACTTCACAAATTCCACCTCTGTATATTGCTGCACTGAGGGCCAAGTCTTTGAGAGACATTCCAGATCCAAACCATTACAGGGGCCAATGATGCAAGTACCTTTTGAGTCCAAAGGCTCAAGAACTAGGAATGCAGATGTTCACGGACAGGAGGAATATGGATTGTCTCAGCTAATACAGAGTGAATTTGTCCTTCTTCTTCCCTTTCGTTCTATTCAAGCCCTCAATCCATTGGAAGATACTACTGAATGGATGAGGGTGATATATTTTTGACCCAGTTTTTGAGTCAAATACTAATCTCTTCTGGAAACATCCTCACAGACACACCTAGAAATAATGTTTTACCAGCTATCTAAGTGTTCCATAGACCAGTTAAGTTGACACATAAAATTAGCCATCACAGTCACTAACACTTTGGGTATTCTTGGAGAAAACTTCTTAATATCAGGAATAAGTTCCCAGATCATTACATTCTAAAGGAGATGCTTATCAAATGATAGGTTTCTAGTGATAAATACTAATCAATTATGATGGGCAAAAGGGCCTTAAACCTAGAAGCTATACACAGCAGCTATTGATGAATATTATTTCCTTTCCCCTTTCAGATGGTGATAGAAAAACAACAGAAGCTGTTCCCAAAATTCAATTGTGTAAAAGGTGGAAATGTATTCATTAATTAAATAACTGTAGCAGTGCTGCAAGGTTAATGCCATAACAACCAGTCAACCGGGAACACCAGGCAATAGCCTCCTCCATCCAAATCTATCCAAGTCACACTAAAAAGTGATGGGAATCCGCTCCTGTTTAAACATGTAAAGCACTCTGGATCTTTGTGGTTAACTAGGAATTCCAGGATAGTGACAGCATTTCAGGACTTTCCCAATTAGTTGTTTTGTTTAAGTCTTGTGGATTCAAACTCAGAAAACTGCTACAGGCAAATACTAGAGTGCACAGGTTCAGCCTGTACATCTCCAGTTCTGAAGATTGGTTTTCTTACAATACCCACCCAGCCTGGTTCTCTTCTATCACCTGCTTCTGCCCCATTCCCTCAGAAGATGAGATCTTTTAATTCACCTCACTTTGAGAAGTGGTGCTATAGTCAAACTTGATTTACCTAAATGGATTCTGGTAAGTGTAGAATAGTCAACCTTTCTGAAATGAGAGGTGCACCATGGATTTTCATCTTTTATAAGAATATCTAGTTGATATTGTCTTGACTGGGAGAAAAAGAGAAAATACTCTCAATACTTTTCCCAGGAATGTTATAAAACATTGTTCCATTCAACTCTTCAATAGTAGTATTTAAAACATTCTGCACTTCAACATTTTTATTATCTAGGTCCTTGTGTATATTACCAAGTGACAACTCAGTTTATGAATTCAGTGTAGCACAGGTTACCACCTCACTCAGCCAGGACAGACTTTCCATCCCAAAATTGCAACTGTCAGCAGAGGTCATAAAGACATTTGTAGTAGGAACTACTAGGAGAAGACAAATTCCTTTTTTTCCATATTCCTCACAAATAGGACATACTTTTATTTTAGGAGGCAATGCACTCAGCTTATAAACTACATTTACCAGCCTCACTTGAATCCAGGAGTGGCAGAAATACTTAAGTGGATACTGGGAAATCTTAAAGGAAATATGATTCATCTAGGAAAGGGAACTTCTTGCCATCTTTCTTCCTTCTTCTTACCTTTGCCTGAAACCCAGATGTCTCCAGTAGTGTTCCAGCAGCCATTTTATACCAGAAGGAGATCTTGAAGACAAGAGTAGCATAGCTCAGGCTGCCATAACAAGATACTAGATTAGATGGCTTAGACAACAGATGCTTATTTCCTCACAGTCCTAGAGGATGGAAGTCTGAGATCAGGGTATAGAGATTCCAGTGAAGCCTCTCTTGGCTTGCAGACATCTGCCCTCTCACTGCGTGTTCATGTGACTTCTTCATATATTTGAGGAAAGGAGCAAAAAAAAAAAAAAAAAAGATAGCGAAAGGACTTTCTGGTGTCTCCTTTTATAAGGACATTCATTCTAGCACATCAGATCTCTTAGTTTGACTTCTATAAAAAAAATCATAGACCGTCTTAAATAACATAAATTTATTTCTCACAGTTCTTGGAGGCCAGAAGTCTAAGATAAAGTTTCTGGCAGATTGGGTGTCTGGTGAGGCCCCTCTTCATGGTTTCTTGCTAAAAAAAAATACACTGTCTCCTGTTTCTTCTTATAAGGACACTAATCCAGTTCATGGTTCAATTCTCAAGACTTAATTAGCTACCAAAGGCCCTATCTTTAAATATCATTGCATTGGGAATTTAAAGTGTCAGTATATTAATTTTAGGGAACACAGACCTGCAGTCCATAATGGAGCCCTGCTCTTATGACCTCATTTTACCATAATCACCTTTATAAAGTTCCTATTTCCAAGCATAATCACATTGGGGGGTGGAGTTTCAATGTATGAAATTTGACAGACATAATTAAAAGTAATAGATGTATGTAAGAATTACTCTTGTCACTCTGATGTCAACATGGAGCCACTAAATAGCCTAGACTGTTTCTTGATCTCTTTTACATATTGAAAAGAAATCCTCTATCTCTCTCTCTCTCTCTTTTTTTTTTTTTTTTGTACTAAAGATTGAACCCAGAGGCACTTAACTACTGAATCACATCCCTACCCTTATTTATTTTTTATTCTGAGGCATCTCACTAGGTTGCTTAAGGCCTCACTTGGTTGCTGAGGTTGACCTTGAACTTGCTATTCTCCTGCCTCAGCCTCTTGAGTCACTGGGATTACAGGTATGCACCACCATCCTTGACTTCTATCCTTTTTGAGTCATGTATTTAGAGTTGATTATGTTGAATTATACTTAATCCTATATAATGCAATATATACTCATCTATTCATTCAGCAAAAAAAAGTTGAGAATATACTCTGTGTTGGGCACCATGAAGTATTGAGAACTGGTGATGATGAGACAAGACAGATTCCCTGCCTCTGATGAGCTCACCAATTAGCAGAAGAGACAATCATGAATATACAATTCACATTTTTATGGTTTATAATAGTCAAAAAGAGAATATGAATAAATTGTTCTAAGAAAGCTTAACTTGGAAGTTTGGGCAACAGTACATACAAATACGATTTAAATCCATCCTTAAGAGGTAAGAATGTTCTAGACATAGAAAACAGTAAAAGCCAAGGAATAGAGGTATATAGGAGCATGGATTTGGAGAGTGGAAAGTTTCCTGTGATTAGAAGAAAGGAATGGGAAGGTAGCTAGAGAGGGGGCTGGAAAAGCAAATAGGAGAAGGGGTCATATTATAGTTACCTAGATTTCTGGATTAACTCCATGGCACTGGGACACACTGACAGTTTTTAGACAATGATATTAAGGAGTGATATTGTTCGATTTACATTTAGGAAGATTATTGTGGAACAGGAAGAGTGGGTAGAGGAGCACTATAATGAACAGTCAAAAGATCTTTTGCCAAAAGATGTTTGGCAAACCCTGTTTATCAAATTAACCATTAACCATCTTCATATTAGCCTGCATAAACCAACCTAGCACTGTAGTAAAACTTCTTATCCAATTCAATAGTAGCTCTTGAAAATGATCTTGGATACTGCCATTTATGTATATATAGAAAGAAAATTGGTGAGATTTTCATGTGACAGACATTCTGAACATGCCTGGGGCCTGCCTCCCTTTGAGCACTGGTTTTTCTCCTAACTGACATTTCCCCAGCAAGACCACAGGAGCTCAGAAGTGCAACTCTGTACCTTAGCCTGCTACCTTGGAGCTGTTCCCCTGCCTCCTGTCTGCCTATTTTCAAATTGTGCTTCTCAGGCATGATACCACTCAGACTAACATTATGGTCATTTTGGTGTCAAACTTATATTTTAGTTAACTTTTTTATCACTGCAGGCAACATATCTGATAAGACTTTATTTCTTTAAGAAATAAAAGTTCATTTGGAGCTCCTGGTTTCAGAGGTCTCAGTCTACAAATGACTGATTTCATTGCTCTCGGCCCAAGATGAGGCAGCACATCATGGGGAAAGAGTATTGTATCATGGCAGGGTCAGGAAGCAATGAGAGTGAGGGGTAAGGGAAGATGCATCCTTCCAGGGCACTCCCCCGTGACCCACCTGTTCCAACCACAATGGACCTGCGTAGAGTTATCATCCAGTCTGTGCATTCAAACTAGGATGGATGGATTAGGTCACAGCTCTCATTATTTACCTCTATTAGTTCATCAGCAGGAAATTTTGGGATACACCTCATATACAAACCATAACATGAAGCTACGTATATTCTGACTTGTATTCTTTGAACAGAGTTCTAATAGGGTCTTGATGCCTGCTTGACTCTGAACAGTAAAATCTTTATTGGTATAATCAACATTTCTCTGAGATACTGTTGTTTTTTCTACTTTTTTTTTTCCTTATCATCAACTCCCTCTCTTACCCAAATGCACTCACCATCCATGGATATGGACATATTTTGATCCCTTCCAGAAAATGACAAATGGGGACACAGCAGAGGTAGGATGAAGAGTTAGTGATGGTTAGTTAAGAAGCCAAATTGCAACAAGAAAGTTTCTCTTTTCCTTGACACCAACACTGAAGGAAAACTTTTCTATTTCTTCGAAATTATAAAAGGCAGACGAAAACTTACAAGCCCTTTACTTTTTCTCAACAATTGAATTAACAAGCAATATTTTCCCTAAATTTAAAATTCGTTTGTCACTTTTCAGTTACGGATTTATTTTATCTCACATTCATAATGTCTGAATGTGTACATCAGTTACATACACACCCACACCCACACACAGAGTTGTATTCAACATTATACCTTCTATAATAAAAATGGGAGACTCCAAAAACAAAGTGTGATTACTTTCCAAGAATTTCATTTCACTGGGCTCTAACTTTAAATACTGACTTTTTTTTCCCCCTGGAAATCTGTTGTTTAAATTGTCTATGCACCAAGCTGTGTTCTCAGCTAAAATACTCAAAATCAGGGACATGTTTCTGTACATATTTTTAAGGCTTATTCACATTTTGTTTGAAAGTTGCAATAAATCAACTTAATTTCAATCACTCCATAGGCTCATTGACTCCTATAAACTTTCCCTTTGAATATAAACCATAAGGATGTACTTTTCTTTAATCTCTTTTTCTGTTTCAATGCTGTTTCAAAAGCTCCATGTGTGTTTATTTGCATTGTACATTTATTCATTCATTTACCCTTTGGCTAAAGTATATTGGATTTCTATCATGTGGCAAATATTATGCTGGAAAATGTGGAGACAAACATAAAAAAGACATGGTATCTATGCTCAAGGGCTCTCAGTCTGGAAAGCAAATGACTGTTACTGTGCATCTTTAATGGGCTTCATAAGTATACAAAGCATTTTCAAATGCAGTCTTACATTCAAGTGTCATCATACGACCTGATTAGACAAGGTAGTTGTCATTAGCACTCTTCTACAGATGGGCAAACATCACCTCTCATGAAGTCCTATTTCACCTTCTATGGTAATTACAGTGGGTCTTAGTTAACTTTCTTTAACTTTCTTATTGCAGTGATCAAAACATCTGACAAGAATAACTTAGAGGAGAAAAAGGTTATTTTGGGCTTATGGTTTCAGAGGTCTCAGTCCATAGATATCAGCCTCCATTTCTCTGGGCCTAAGGTGATGCATTCCAATGTGGTGTAAGCATTCAACAGAGGAAAGTTGCTCAGCTTTTGGCAGAGTGTGGGGAGATAGGGGAGAGAGAGAGAGAGAGAGAGAGAGAGAGAGAGAGAGAGAGAGAGAGAGAGAGAGAGAGAGAGGAGAATATGAAGGGTCCCACAAAGCAAGGGCATCTTTCAGAGCATGTCTCCAGTGACCCACCTCCTACAGTCATGCCTCACCTGCCTAGAGTTACTACTCAATCAGTCCATTCAAACTAGGATGGATTGATTAAGTTACAGCTCTCATAATCTGATAATTTACTTCTGAATATTCCTGCATTAACAGGAGATTTGAGGGATGCCTCATATTTAAATGATATCATTCTGCCCTGGCCCCCAAATGATCATACCCTTCTCACACTGCAACATGCATTTTGTCAATCTCTAGGAGTCTCATAGTCTTAACAGTTTCAGTCTTACCCCAAAAGTCCAAGTCCAAAGTCTTCCCTGAGACTTAAGCAAATTCTTGGGTTAGAGTCCCTATAAAAATTAGAACCAAGTTACATATATCTAATATATGGTGGCATAGAGTAGACATTTCCATTAAAAGGAGGGAAATATGGGCCTAGAAAGAAGGAATGGGGTCAAAGCAAGACTAAAGTGGGACAAACAGGTGTGGCTACCCCTGCAGATAGTTTCTAAGACACATGGTGAGATAATATGCTCTCCAAAGGGATGAGTAGCTCTACCCCCTTTGGCCTTGCTGGATGAAACCCACATGACCTCCTTAGTCTGGCTCTTTCCAAAGTCAGCTTTTTCTCTTGGTGGATAGTACATTTTACTGGCATCTCTTAATTCCTGGGGTCTCCATCGTAGCTTTGACTTCACCTTCATAGCCTCACACATGCTCTCTCAGGGGCAGCCTGCAGAAACTCTGACCCTACTATACTTTGTCTGGCCTCAGGAATTTTTTTCTTCTATAACTTGGAGCCTATAGTGGGTATAGTCTTGTAAATTCCTTAGATGCCCTCAAGGCATCTCTCTTATGGTTTCTGTGCAAAGTATTTAGCACATCTTTAGGAGCTATAATCTCTCCAACAAGAATACCCTCTTTGCTCCCAACTTTACATGCACTTTTCTGGCCAAACTTCAGATTTTTAAAATCTTTCATCTCTGCTTTCTACTTCCAATTGTCATAGTACACCTGGTTAAGAGTTGTCAGCAATATCCATTCCACTGATTGAATGCTGTGATGCTTTGGACTTTCCTCCTCCAGATTAATTAGTCAGACCATGACTTTTAAAGTCAATGTCACACAAAGTCTCAGGATATGGAGAAAATGTATATAACTTCTTTGCCAAAATATAACACAAGTGGCCTGTAGGCTAATTATCAATGGAGTCCTCATTTTCCTCTGAAACCTTATGAGCACAGTCTATATTCCTATCATTATTCTGGTCTTCTGAGTTCCCACCAGAATCACCTGTTAAACTCCACTTATACATTATAAACATTATAAAGCATTTTATAATGCTTAAACATTATAAAACATTTCAAATCTGCATCTCTAAACTTTTCAAAATTCCTCTCACAAACCAGCTTCAAAGATTTCTGAATTACATGATCGTGTTAGTCATATCTATGACCCCACTTCACAGTACTAATTTCTGTTTTATTAATATTTTTGTAACTGTGACCAAAATACCTAATGAGAACCACAGAGGAAGAGAAGTTTTTTGGATGCTCACAGTTTCAGAGGTTTCAGTCTATAAATGGCTGACTCCATTGCTCTAGGCCCAAGGTGAGGCAGCATATCAGGGAGGAATGGCTGGGTGGAGGAGAGCTGCTCAACTCTTGGCAGGATCACAAAGCTGAGAGAGACGGGGAAAGTAGGGATCGCAGAGCAGGTGCACCCTTTCAGAACAAACCCCCAGTGAACTACCTTCTCCAGTCCATTCAATCTAGAATGAACTGATTAATTATGTTACAGATCCATAATCTGATCGATTAACCTCTGAATGTTCCTACATTAATGGGTGCCTTTTTCTTTGGGCGGGAGGGGCATGGGACCTCATATCCAAACAATAACAATGAGTTTCAATTGGAATTCATACAGAATCACCATGAAAGCTTTAAAAAGTGGCCAGTACCTGGGCCCCACCTCCAGAAATTTGGATTTTCTTCCTCTTGCATGAGAACTGGGAATATGCATTGTTTTGAGAGTTCTTAAGATGATTCTACTGTGAAGCCTAGGCTTTAAAACACTGCTCTAGTATTACTATGTGAAATTACAATGCACTTATAATTTTTTAATAAATTTGTTTTTTATTAATTTTGTTTTAATTAGTTATATATGACAGTAGAATGCATTTATGCATTTTGATAAATCACATAAATGGAGTATAATTTCTCATTTTTCTGATTGTACATGTTGTAGGATCACATCCGTCATGCAGTCATATAAGTAAAAGGTAATAATGTTTGTTTCACTCTACTATCCTTCCTACCCCAAATACTCCTTCATCTCCCTTCACTCCCCTCTCCCTAATCCAAAGTACCTCCCCATTCTTCCCTAGCTCCTGCCCTTGTTGTGAATAGGCATCCGCATATCAGAGAAAACATTTGGCTTTTGGTTTTTTTGGAATTAACTTATTTCGCTTAGCATGATATTCTCCAACTCCATCCATTTACCAGCAAATGCCATAATTTGCAATTTTTAAAGCTGAGTAATGTTCCATCACGCGCGCACACACACACACACACACATTTTCTTTATCCATTCATCTGTTGAAGGACACCTAGATTAGTTCCATAGTTTAGCTATTGTGAATTGAGCTGCTATAAACATTAATGTGGCTGCATCACTGTAGTATGCTGATTTTAAGTACTTTGTATATAGACCTATGGATAGGATAGCTGGATCAAATGATGGTTCCATTCCAAGTTTTCTGAGGAAACTCCATACTTCTTTCCATAATGGTTGCACCAAATTGGAGTTCCACCAGCAATGTATGAGTGTACATTTTCCCCATATCCTTGCCATTTAATGGGTTGTATTCTTGATAATTACCATTCTGATTGGAGTGAGATAAAATCTCAGAGTAGTTTTGATTTGCATTTCTTTAATTGCTAGAGATGTTGAACATTTTTTCGTATGTTTGTTGGTCGATTGTATTTCTTCTTCTATGAAGTGTCTGTTCAGTTCCTTAGCCCATTCATTGATTGGGTTATTTGCTTTTTAGTGTTAAGTTTTTGGAGTTCTTTAAATATCCTAGAGATTAATGCTTTATCTAAGGTGCATGTGGTAAAGATTTTCTCCCAATCCATAGGCTCTCTCTTCACATTATTGATTGTTTCTTTGATGAGAAGAAACTTTTTAGTTTGAGTCCATCCCATTTATTGATTCTTGATTTAACTTCTTGCACTTGTTAAGGGTCTTGTTAAGGAAGTCAGATCCTTGGCCGACGTGAAGATTTGGACCAATTTTTCCTTCTAGTAGTCGCAGGGTCTCTGTTCTAGTGCCTTAAGTCTTTGATCTGCTTTAGTTGCCTTTCGCACAGGGTGAGTAAAATATTTGTTAACATGAATAAATAAACAAACTGGTAGTGCTTCTCCTTGAACACTATATTGTTTCTTATCTTTGAGCCTTTTTGCACCTTTATCCCTGCACTTATTACTTTATGTTGAAATCCTTTTTTCTTGTTTTAAACACACTCCCTTCAACACACACATACAGCTTTGAACAATACCTTATTCACCTTTTGAGCTGGAGTGCCTAACACAGAGCTTTATACCCAGTAGGCGCTTGGTGTTTGCTGAACAAACTTCAAGTGGATCACAAAACCTAGTATTTCGTGTTATCCCTTCCACCTCAGCACAGAGGGTAGACTCTGCCATCTGATTAGCTCAGCTCATTCATTTTTGTGCTCTCCTCTAAAGACTTGGATCAAGTTTTCTGGGATAAAGCAGGAGGACAAATTAAGTGGTACTGTGTTATAATACCCTTAGAATCATCCTTCCTCCTTAATTTCTATCCTTTCCTCTGCCAACTCTCTTTCCACATGCACCATTTAGAAGGAAAGTAAGGGATATAGTCCTTGAGCCCAAGCAACCCAGCACATCCACAAGGTTACTGTCAGAAACCTCATTAGGTGCTCATTAAAATACAAATTGTCCTACTGGCAAACTTCACCCAGTATTTAGGAAATTTCTTTCTCAATAATAGATCATTATAGTGTTTTTCTCTAATAAGATTAATGTTGTTCAGATGTATTAAGACCAAAATCAAGACTTTTATTTTGCAGAAAATTTAAACTTATCAATATCACTAAAATCATTTCTAAAAAATAATGTAATTACAGAAATAATGTATGAAATGCTTTATACTAATTTCTAGGCTCAAAATTTACTGTTTATTTGGTTGTTAATGTCAATTTTTTTAAACATTAGTAGGATAAAGTTATGAAACAATATAATTGTCTAATAATTTTAATATCTTTATTCTGTCATTTATAAAAGTGGGTATATAGTACACACACACACACACACACATATATATATATATATATGTCATATGTATGACAGAAAACATGAGATCTCTGGATCAGAGAATAACCAGATTATTGTCATAGAACATTTTACTACCTGGTATCCCACAGTTCACCAGGACAAGAGCCCATTGTTCACCAGGGCGTGTAGTGGAGTTTGCACCACAGAACAGTGAAATCATGGCTAAACTTATAAGGGTGACTGACAAATCTGTCTCTCCTCCTCTTTAGATTTAGAGATGAAAGAGAAACCTTCACCTGGAACAGAACCCAATTTTCTTTGGGGAGTGGTAGGGAAGGGCTCTCCACTGGAATGTCAGCAAATGGCTCTGGGGAAATAAGTCTCTAAATCTCTCTGGAAAAGTGCACAGCCTTTACCTTCCAGAACATGTTTGCTATTCAATCAGGAAATTTGGACTATGGAAAAATATGAAAATATTCCTGGAGAATTATCTATCAATATAAACATATATAAATAATTTCTGGAGATAACTTTGAACAGTAGATAAGCATCTTTTCCTTTCTGTGGAAGCAAGTCTTTCATGAAGACTTGAAGATAAGACAGAAGTAGCTACTTATCTATCCAACAGTGACAGGTACAGTGTCATCTGCACCAAGTCCGGGTTTCTGGCAATTAAGATTTTCAGATAGAAGCACTAGAATATTCTGTTGTCTGGCCGCCAAGTTGCTGAACATTCTGGATTCATTGGGATACAAAAATAAAATGATTTTCAATTTTTTTAAATTGTTTTCACTATGCCAGGAGGACTGTATTTGCTATTTCTTTCTGAAAACTCAGTTGTTTCCAAGGCTTTCCAGTCATATTCAGTTACCCAAAATGCTCAATTAATAAATAGATAAATCTGGTTTATTATTTCAAACTTTAACCTTATATCCCTCCTTCCCGGCTCAAGTTAGCTTTGGCCTGGAAATTGAAGAATGAGGAAGGTACGGGAATGCTCCATTAACTCCTCCTTGTCACCTTTCTGAGTCTCTTTCTCTTTGGGAACAAGGGAGTAGAAAGAAAGGCTCTAGGAGAATGTTTCTTACTTGTCTCTTTGTACAGTATGCCTCCCATGATATCCATATGATGCCTCTCTACAGGACACATAAAAAGATTCTTCAGAGGACTCTTGGGGCACCTCTAACTGCAGTTTCTGCCTCTGAAGATTTGTTCTAGCTCAACATTTTTAAACCCCCCAATCTCCTTTCCATCCTTATGCATCGCACAGACTCTGGTTTCTGGGTTGCCCTTTCCAGAAGAACTTTGAACCATAGGTATTCCATCCATCCTGCCATGACACAGAGTGGGCATGACATGTACTCCTTTTCCACTCCTCAACCCTCACTCAGTTCTGCACAATCTTTCCAGTTCCTATTCCCCTGCTCAATTCAACACAGGGAAGTTCAGCAACTTCTCTACCTGCATTTAAGCTTCATAGATAATGAGATGTCAGGGTCCCATTGTGGCTAACAGTCTCTAGGAGTGATTTTTGGATCGTTTGTTGAGGAAGGAAGTGTCTCCACATGGAAGCATTGTCCACCTCCTCCATGGAGGGAAAACAGAAGTTCTGACTCTCTGCTTAGATTCTAGACATTCTCAAATTTCTCTAGTTTTATGCTCATATAGACAGGTCATTACAATGTTTAAAGGAGCTAGTTTTGTCACCTTTTCATAAGACTTGGAGAGGTCCGGCCCCAATAGGGTTTATTAAGTAACATAGAACACAAGCATGCTAAGTGTCCTTTTGGTTCCACCTCTGGACCTTTGTTTTCAGTTCTGAAATAACAGCAAAAGTCTTACATGAAAACTATTTGGAATTGTTCTCTATATTGGAATTTTTATTAGACTTTGCTTTAATGCATATAGATGTGCTTTTTTAACTTAGGTCAACAAGTAATCTGCCTCCTGCCATTCAAAACTTTCTCAACACACCTGGTCCTTCCTAGACAAAGTGATTAATCAACTTTTTGCTATTTAATGCTAAAAGTGGTTAGCACTAAAAAATATTCTGGCTGGAAAAAAATCACAAAGCCAGCCCAATTCTCTTCATTAACTGGTAAGAGCAGTGGATTTCAAAAGGTGAAATAATCTGTCCAAGGTTTTAGAATTAATTAGTGGTCCAGTTGAAATCTGAATCCTGCCCTCATGATTTCTGAGAGAGGTACTGGTTCCAATACAACACAATGTTTGTCAGGCACAAAGCAACATTACCCAAAAATGAAACTCAAATACACTGAAAAGTTAAGCTACTTAGACTTCTTGGATGCTGTATTTACTGGGAGCATGTTATGATCTTAAAGGGGTGTGAAAAGATCATAACATCCATGAATGATCAAATCATCACTTTCTGAATTTTATACCCATGCAATGTGTTCTTAGAAGTCAAGAGAGTTCAATACTCACAGTGAGTCATCCTTAAACGTTGGCCCAATTGTGTGTTTGGAATGCACTTGGGAAAGTATCATTGCACAGAAGTGTGCATTCAGAAGAGATAGTAAGTTTGGTTTAAGATCACAGAAACCAAGTTCTGGGCAAAGTTTGTCATTTTGCAACTGTTTACTGCCTCTGTAACAACATCATCACAGCTAACTAGATTAGGCTGGATGTGCAAAGGCATAACCTGGGAGCATGGCTCTTGATGAGTCCTCTAGGGTGCTGGAGAATTTTACTACAAGCAATTACAAAAATATCTATCTTAAGATGTCATAAGATAAGTGAATAAGAAAAACAATAACTCTAAACCATCTTTTCCACAAACTTCAAAAAGTGGGACTAACTTTGCCAAAACATTCATGGGAAATATACTTTTCTTAGGAAAATTGAGGTATGCATATCTTTAAGGAATGTCTTTGGAAATATTTATGGGAGGGTAAGCATGACACCAGGGATAAGGAGTACAGCCCAAGAAAACTAATTTAGTTTCAGAGAGTGAACATTCCAAAGTTCGAAAGTAGGGAGACACAGGGTGGGAGGTGGGAGGGACAAGGGAAATATACATATGGACTAGGAGATTTATAGAGTGTTTATATGTGTAGTGATATAGTTCCTCAGCCCACTTCCCTATTTGGGCTCATTCGTATTACTAATCTTTATTGAGCTCATAACTTCTGCCAATAGTGGAAATATGAGAATATTATACAAGACATGGTTTCTACCATTCAGGAATTTATTGTCCACTTGGGAAATGAATGCACCAATCACAACAATGCAGAATGACATTAATAGTAGCACTTCCTGCATCTCTTGGGCCTTGATTTAGGGTTTCTTTGGTATCACTCAGTATCACTCCTGCTACAGGCTAAGTTCTTAGAGAACACTGATTCTATCTTATTGATTTTTAAAGACTCCTGTAGTGCCTAAAAAGACAAATATTTCATAAACAAAAGAGATCGCTCTACATAGGAACAAAGCTTTATAATTTGCAAAATCTTTTAAGTCCATGAAGCCACCTGGCTAAGAGCCACCATAGCCCTGTGAACTGGTCAAGGACTATATGATTTCCCCATTTCACCATCAAAGACAATGAGGTTTGGAGAGCTTAAGTTGCTTTCCCAACACAGTAAGTGGCAAAAGTATAGCTAGGCTTTGTCTTCCAAATTCTCACTGTTATTCCTATATCCCTGCACTGCCTCCTTAGGAGGTGATAAATGATCTGCAAGTGTGATCAATGTTAAGAAAAGAGATCATGTACACTTCGATTTAAAAAATGGAACTAAATTTAAAGCATCACTTCAGGACATCTCCATTAACTATTTTAGAGAAGTCTCTCTCTCTCTCTCTCTCTCTCTCTCTCTCTCGCTCTTGCTCTCATTTCACTAATTATTGTTTTTTATTCTTTTACTCTAATTTATTCTTCTGGTTCATATAGAAGATATGAATTCTAAGTTGAAAACTCGTAGAGCACATGGTAATTTGTTTTGTATATAGTGAATACTATTCTGAATAACTGTTGGTAATAAGTGCTTTTTCAACAGCTGGGATATGCCTATCTTAAAATTTTAAGGCTGACATTATATTTAGTAAAATAAGCCAGGAAGAGAAATATAAATACTACACGTTCTCATTTACATGTGAAAGCCGAAAGGGTTTACTTTATAGAATTATAGAGTATAATAGTGACCACCAGAGGCTAAGTAAGGCAGGGGGTATGGAGAAAAACCAAAATCAGTTAGATAGGAGGACCAAGTTATAGCGTTCTGTAGCACAGCAGGGTGACTGGAATTTACAACAATTTATTATATATTTTGAAGTATGATAGAAAAATCCCAGATCAAGTTTGAAAAGAGGATCTTCTTAAAAGTAAAAATTGCTCAATTTAACTGAGAGAGAAATGTTATTGTTTGTAAGGATTAAAATCATTTGAGGATTATTAGAAAAATTAAAGTACTCTTCTCATTATCCCTTGTAAACTGCCCAAATCAGTAACATGATCCCCCACATCACCTCTCTGGGGAGATTTAAGCATGGGAAAGATAACTGTGATGTATATTATGTTGTCAACTTTATAATCCTAAATACAAATTTAAAATGGCAGTTTTTTCTTGGCAGTCTAAGTACCCTCTCTCTCAATTCTTCGAAATTCCAGGTGCTCAGCAATTTTACTACAATTTCTGACTCTTAATTTAATCTGCCTCCCCACATCTCAGTACAAGTCCTTTCCCTCCTATAGTAGCTGTATACTATTTGAAAGTAGGTATAGCCTGAACTTCGGTTAGGAATCTCATTCCAGCACTACCTAGCTAGGGGAGTAGCCTTGAACAAAGTATGCAACCTCTGTAAGAATCATTTCCTCATCAATTTACTAGAATAACTGATCTACATTGTAAGGTTGTTTTGAGAACGAAATGAGATACTACAAGGAAGATCCTTAGTTCCATAGCTGGTTCAAAAAAATTAAATACATTGTTTAAAATAATTCCACTGAACCCTAATTAAGAAGGACTGACCACTTCATACTTTCAGGATACACCTGCACTTTAAAATTGGAGTCAATATCTAATTAGTTCATTAATGGAATGAATAATAACATTTATTATGTGATCTATATGTGCTATTATCAAGATTTACCTGTAATATGTCATTAATCTTTAAACAATTTAATAAAAGAAGCTATATATTTTGTAAATTTTACAGATAAGGAAACTGAGATACAAACAGGTTGGGACTTGCCTGAATTCATACATCTAACAAGTACTATTCAGACTGATAGGCAAGCCATCGGGCTCCATTTGAAATTGAACATTTTTCCATTTTCTTTTATCTTCTTTCTACATTACCCCTGTTTTAGACAACTCTTTGTCACTGTGACCAAAAGTCCTGACAAAAACAACTTAGAGGAACAAAACTTCATTTGGGGTCACAATTTCAGTTCACTCCACAGTCAACTAACTCCAGAGCACTGGGTTCCAGGTGAGGCAGATCATCATAGCTTGAAGATCATGGCAGGGGAGGAAGCAGACAGAGAAAGCTTTGCTCGCTAAATGATCTGCAAGTGTGATCAATGTTAAGAAAGAGATCATAAAATAAAATCTCCAAAGACACGACTCCAGTGACCTACTTTCTTTGAAAATATTTGCATTGTCTCATGAATGAGCTTCTGGGGGACACCCTTATATGAAGACCATAAAAACACCAAAATGGAAAGAAAAAGTAGAACTGGAGTTTTCCACCCCAGACCAATAGTGGTTAATGACAAAAGAATCTTAAGAGAGAAAGAACAATAGCACCCTTGGCACTCAAATATTTCATTTGTAATGTGAGCAGAAATTACTTGAAATAAATTTCTGAGGTTCTTTAAGATTTTGTTGTTCAATGGCAATTTCAAAAGTTAGTGAAATTCTGGGTATATCTGCTAAAAGAAATAGAACAGAAAAAATATTTTAGGAAATATATGTATACCACAAAGATGTGTATTACAGTATAATTTGTAATTTATAATAGTGAGAATTTTTTAATGATCAAAATATCAGAGAGTAAATGTTAAATAATCTATCATATGTCCATACAATAGAGTGCTAGGCAGTCATTATTAAAATTTCAATTACAGTTATGAAGAGATTATATGACATGGATACATTTTTAAATTATGATGTAAATATAAATGTAAGTTCAAATATAAATTTTTACATATAATATGATAACCATATTGAAACACACAAGAAAAAAAATTGGCTAGATATAGAAAAATTATTGATATTGATGATCAACAGGTTATCAAGAGGTGGTAGGAATATGCATATTTTTTCTGCTCTTCTAATTTCTAATTTTTATAAGTGTGTTATTTTTATAAAAACAAAAATAAAATAAATGTTTTGATCACCTATAAATATTTGGGAATTTCCCCCAATGTTTAAACTAATTTACATCGCATCCAGCACTGAGTATCAGGGGACAAGCAGGCTTTGGCTCAGGTGCCTATGAGCTACACATACTAGAAGCCTCACCAGTTAAATTGATTATATGGCTATAGTCATGTCACCCAGGGGTATGTAGACTGTATTAATTGCAATAAAGAACTCAGAAAATTCCAGTCCTCTCTTCCCTTTGTTGACAATTTATGATTTATTAGTAATAGTATTCTTACGTTTACCAGTGTAATAGTTAATTTTGTGTATTATACTGACTTGAATCATGGGATGTCTAGAGAACTGATTAAATGTTATTTTCTAGTGTGTCAGTGAGAGTATTTCTGGAGGAGATAAGCATTTGAATCAGTAGCCTGAATGAAGCGGCTTGCCTTCCTTTATGTGAATGGGTATCATTCAATCTGTTAAGGGCCTGAAGGGAACAAAAAGGTGAAGAGGGAGGATTCACTGGCTGATTCTCAGGCCTTCAGACTCACATTGAAATCTGTAACATTGGCTCCATGACCTTCTAACTATACCACTTTCTTTCCAAATCTCCAGATGGCATCAGATAGATTATAGAATTTATCTTCCATAATCTCATGAGCCAACACCTTATAATATAACATATTAATATATAATATATCATATATATTGTATGTGATACATATCATATATTAGACCTTATATTTATATATGTATGTTTGTATACATATATGTTTGAATTCATTAGTGTCATACCATGCCTTTATGCAAGCTAACATATAAAATTTCTTATCTTCCTATAAACTTACTTTTTATTTTTCAAAGGTCACTTCTGGCCTCATGAGTGAAAAGTACAGACGGAAAAATTAAATTTCGCCATCATTTAAACATCGAAGAACTTTCAAACCATCTACTTACAAATCTTGAGAAAGACTATGCAATTCAAGAGAAGAAAAATACCGTCATTCATTACTTTGCTAATTCTGTCAGCTAATTCCTGGAGTGAATGGAAGTGGAGTCAGAAGAATTGACTCCAAGAGGAATAGAGAGAAGTGAATGCATGACCTCAGTCCCAAAACCACATTCCCTGGCAGCCTTATGGGTTTGTTTTATACCTTATGCATCAGAAATCTCTATCTTGGAAAATCCTGCTTACACATCAATCAAGCAGCAGGAGATGGCACTTTGCTCAAACAAAGCCTTAAGAGAAAAATCTGAGTTGACCTGAAGTAAGAAATCCTAACAACCCACATTCAGGAACCTTCCCAGACTTGCTGAAGGCAGAAATCAGGTGCCAAGACAAGCCTTCAGAGTTCAATTAAGAGCAATGAATGTTGGAAAATACTCAGCAAAACCCAATCTCCAACCCAGCATCAAATGTGAAAATCCTGAACACTGTGGGCCATATATTCCTCCAGATCTTTCTGATCATGCTTGGTTCATAATTGGGACTTCATCAGAAAATTTTGGCCCTCTGTTCAAGTGGCAAGAGTACAAAAGTCCTAAGATTTACCCTAAAGAACCCAGGTTAGAAGAGAACAAAAATTATTTTTAGAAATAAAGACCTGCTGTTTAAAATAACATGTATCCCAAGTCCAGTGACTTTAAGATATAATTTCCGGACTAACTACTGTTGGGATTATTTTTTTTTTTTTTTAAAGAAAGTAATTAACTGAAAAGAAAGCCTCTTAAAGTTACAGAATGTTAGAACCAGAAGTGGCCTTCAAGATCATTCAATCCAACTCCTCATTTTCTTATGAAACCTCTGAGACCTAGTAAGGTTAATGACTGTCCTAAGATGAAACAGCTCATTAGAATTGAAGCCATTGAAATAATCTCTCATTTTCAAATAGAATTTTGGAATTCTCAAGCACTTTTTCATCTGGTAGCATATTTGAACTTCAACTACCTTGGAGAGGCATGATGACAGAGACTAATCAATGGGTTGGTACTTGTATTTGTGATGATTTTTCAAGAAAAGGACCTAATGCTTATAATAGGAAGAACAGGGAATCTTTTCTTCTTGATTCAGTTTTGTTAGTTCCTTTATAATAATGTCCATCAGCTCTAAGTTCTTATTTGTGTTTTGTCTCAGAATTACCTAAGCTGGATGACCAGCTATCTGTGAACTCTACTAAAATAGAAGGGATTCTGGTTTGAAAGAAAAAATTCTTGCAGTGGCATCGTTTTTATTAATTGAGGAATGAAATAGAATTTTTCCCTGTAGAGATTTTTTTTAGACTTGGGTAAAAATATTCATCTGTATGTAGGAGCTGAACCACAGTCTTCTCTGAGACTGGGGATCAAAACCATCCTGAGCTTGAAAGCCCCCACACACACCTCCATTGTTGGAAATTAAAGCTTTTTGACTTTAATCTTTTCAGTTCAATAGCATGGTCTTATTTTTAGCCTTAATACTTCTCAGAAATCATTTGATTCTGAAATCCATTAAAATCTGAATTCACCTAAAAGTGCCTAGTTTGGCCATGATATTATCTATTAAGCACAAAATTTAAATTGGGCTTAGCCAGGGACTCTTGTTCTAGGCATGATTAATGTGACTTCCACTCCTTTCCCACTTCCTCTCTCAGGACTGATGTGGAAAGCAAGATCACACTAATGCCTAAATAAACAGAATCTTCTTCTTTCATTTCACTTTAAACATCATAGTTTTTATAATGTATTGATTAAAAACATGTTTAATCATACTTAAAGTGATGTCTTAACCTTTTCCCAATAAAATAATAACATTCTCCAATTCCTGGTTAAACTCTTTTCTTCCAAAAGATACTAACCAAACAGCCAGGCTGGAATCAACCAAGAGCTTCATGCTTTGCATGGAAGTAGAACTAGAATGTATACTGAGTCAGACTTGAATAAGCAGGGAAATTTAATGAAATTAGGCACAGATGTATGATTACAAACATTCCTGTTTCTCAGACCTGGCACATTATGGAAAGTTTCTTTCATCTTTCCTAATTTGAGAGATTTTGCTGGCATCAGTCGTCGTTAAATCATGTGAGGTATGGTTGGTCCAAAGCTCACACTTCTCTAATTGTTCCTGTTGGCCTATGTGTCTTCAAATACATGTCATAAGAGATAATGATAAACAGTATATAAGCTAAAGGACACTAAACGGAAGCTTCACATTCTCACCAGACTACCTTTCATGAAAAGCTTTTTGATTGGATTTAGTGTCTCTAAAATAAACTGAGAGTTTTATTTTGAGGAAAAAAAATTGAGACTTTATCACACTGCTAAACTGCAAACATCTGTGCTTCTGTGGAGGCTAGATACGACTGTTCAAGGCCAAGAAAAACCATTAATCCATAGAAAATACAAAAGTCAATTTTTCTCCTTTCAAATTCATACCTGGATCAAACTGTAAATAATAAACCCAGAGGCAATTTATCCAGAAAGGAGCAATTAAAAGCATATCAACTATGTTCACATTTCTTTCTTTCAGTTGAAGCTGACCCAGGCATTCTGTACAATGTAGTTGATTATTATTTTCATATGATGGCTATAATACCATTCCTTTCATTTTACTTCTCCTTCCTACAATTTATAGTCCATGACTATTTTTAAAATATTTTTAATATGTAGTATTGTTGGAAGAAAAAGAAGATAGGTACAAGGAATCTCACGGTTATCCAAACACTACCTCTTACCTGTTCTTCATTTTCATATGTAACTATTTCACTGGATTGCAGTTACAAAGAGCATGATATGTTCTGAATCCTTTTTTAATCACCAGCATATTATATTGCCTGAAATTGGAAATATTTATAATTACAAAATCTAATATCAGATAAAAAAAGAAGAGAGATAATTAAATCTTCTGTTACATTGACAGAAATTAGAGATATTTCCATTTTCAAAATCTAGTATTGAAGACACTAGTAAAAAGAGATATTTAAAACTTTCTAAATAAGAGGCTAGCACGTTAGGCAAACTGTGCAGCTTAATACAAGAACAAGTTCAACTGATGCCAGATTTTATTTTATTTTACAGTATTTGTGGGTTAGAGGGTACTGGGGATTTAACCCAAGGGCACTTTACCACTAAGCTACACCCCCGGCCCTTTTAAAAATGTTTGTTTCTTATTTTGAGACAGGGTCTTGCCAAGTTGCTTAGGACCTCACGAAATTACTGAGGCTGGCCTTGAAGCTATGATCCCCCTGTCTCAGCTTCCCAAACTGCTGGGATTACAGGTGTGTGCTATTGCACCTGGCTAGATTTGAATCCATAGAGTGCTTCTTGAAAAGGGATCTAAACCTTTAAAAAAAAATAAATGCAATTTAAATCTTAAGTTTCTTGAAGATTTTGAAAGAGAGCTCTATTCATAATACATCCACTTTTTCCCCAATGGCCCCCCCCGTTGAACAAATCCAGCTATCCCAATTTCCTCTCTTCCTTCTATAAAATAGCCCCAAATTCTTCTTGGAAGCACAGCAACCCAAGCTTTCTTTTTTTGGCCTTCACACATGTATTTCTCCCATAAACAGGGTACTTTATACAATGGAGAAAGGGCTGATTCAAGTTTAGCCTTTAAACATTTTATAAGACAATGCCTAAATTACTTAACAAACCTGAATGAAGAAGATACTGGTGGCTGAGACAAACTCTGATTCAACCCTTCTTTCTGGGTCCCAACAACCCTATGGAAATTCAAACCAAGCATTTTCAACTTACACTATTGGCACTGATTTTCTAGGGCTTGAATTTCAGGGTTTCAAAATAAGACTTTGGTGCCAGCTTGTCCCATGGCGGGAAGAAAAGCAAATGAAACCACAGAGACGTGCCAGTTTTAATTTGATTTCCGGCTCAGCAACCCAACCCTGGTATGAAAATAAAACTCAAAACCCAAATTCCCTCCTGTAGTAACCAACAAAAAAATGCTCCCCCCCCCCCCCTGACTAAAAAAGAAAGCCATCAAAATTCTTCTAAATGCAACTAGTGGATGTAATAAGGTTCTCAGAAGGAGGGCTGCAAATCACTGTGTCTTTAAGGGCTAGACAGCATGGCGGGACACAGCCTCAGTGGCAGAGTACATGTGTGAGTGTGAGGAAGAACAAAGGAAACTGAGCTTTGACTTGGAATATAAAACTCTAATCCTGAAGACAGAATTTGTATTTAATTGAATCTAACAGCTTTAGCAGGGCCTTTGGGTAGAAATGCTTTCACTTCTACCCTGTGCTTCCATAATTGATTTAACATGCGTTGGGATGGGCGCTAAAAGTCTTGAATCCTGAACATAGTCTGGTTAACCAAAACAGAAACACCAACACAGGATACAACGCAATGCTGTCAGGTCCAAAATATACAGGGCATAGGAAAAATTAAGGAAACACAATAAAGGATTTATCCTGCCTTTGGGGCAGGATAAAAGATGTGTGCTAATTTCCAAATAGCAGGGTCTTTTCATTTTGTGTGCAAATATTTTCTTAACAAAAATTCCAAGAGCTAAACTAACTACACATTGCAGTGACTTCTTATATGGAGTGTGTTTACAGGAGGAAACAAGGAAATAGCACAGAAGTGAAAAAGAATGGTTATTTGGATGAGCTCTGATGAATATATGTGAACTATCTGTTAATCAGACATTGATGTGGTAAATGGTCACCAGTCCCAGAATTCTATCTTGCTGAGACTGCTCCACATTGGGATTTCAAGTATGCTTTTCAGAATATTTCTTACTTAACCCCCATTAATACATTAATACATTCTTATTCATTTTCCCTTTAGAAAATAGCTTTAAAGTGAATCTATGGTCAAAGTCTTCATTTGGAGAGAGCAGGTAGGTGATGCAGGGTTGGTGGGGGATGACCTAAGCAATGGTTGAGGAATTATAGTACTATAGTACCACAACCAGTGGGGATTACACAAGCAAAGAACTGAAATTTTTCAAGAGTCGCACTTGTCACTAATTGTATTGTCTAATCTTCAAAATATGACCAATTAAACTTTTTGTATATTTTATATTAGCAAAATAAATTGAAACTTTTAGAAACCCAGAATCATGCAAAAAAATATATATGTTAATTAATCTCCTTTATCTTTAATTCTTTTCTGTATTCACCTAAGCATCCCTGTCCTGATGACTTTAAGATAATGCATTCTCTCTGATTCAAAAATATTTATATACATGCTAACTTATATCTGCATTCAACATATATCAAGATTTTCCCACATTTTTATCTTTTTAATACTTTTATTTTCTTCTTAATGATAAAGTATTTTAAGGAATCCCAGATATCATATAATTTCCTCTCAGCATATTTCAGTACTCACCTCTAAAATTGAAAACAAACAAACAAAAAAAGATAGTGAAAACAATTTCTGTCCTTAAAATTCTTATTAAAAACTATTTTAAGCAAATAGTAAAAATTAGAATGGACAACTATGGAGCCACCAGTAAGATAAAATAATATCTGGCCCTATTAGTTTCTTTTTCCAAAAAGTACATTATTACAAATGCAATCATTTTTTTTTCTTTCCCACTTCTTTTCAAAGTATGTAATACCTCTTAACCAGGATATTAAAAGACTTTATAAATCAATCCACATCAAATTTTCACATAACTTTCACAATTATCTTACTTTGAAACAAAGTCTCTACTTTGATTTTTGTCACTGAGTCACTTAAAAACATCTTCCTAGATCTAGATTGTCCTACCTTGTTCCACTGATTTAGTTTTTAATCCTTAGACATTGCCTGAAGTTTAAGCTCTGTAGTCTATCCCACATCCGAGCATCATAATCATTCTAGTAGATTAAAAATATAGATAAAAGTAATATAATAGCACTAATTTACAAGGGCTACAACCATAACTTTTTGCATACAAAGTTAGAGAAATTCATCTAGTCTTAAACTTAATGCAGAGATCAAATATGCACATCTAATTTATTCCATCAGGAAGCATACACCAAGACTGAGAGATTTTATGAACTGTGGTGATGGGTTTATGTAAACCCACATAAAGATAATAAATAGGATTCTTTTTCTCTGTCTTTCCATTGCCCACTATAGTTCTTCATATTTTTTAATCTGACCTCATTTATTACATAAGCAAGGTAAAGTTGTTGACATAAGAAAAGAGGAAAATGGGGCCTGATTCATTTAACCATTTTTGCATTCATGTTTTAGACATGAACTCTTTTCTTTTGGTCACATGTATGTGGTGAATCTAGCTATTAAGAGTAGAAACACAATCTAGCCATTGTGAATTAAGCAGGTATGAACATCGATGTGGCTGTATCTCTGTAGTATGCTGATTTTAAGTCCTTTGGGTATAAACCGAGGAGTAGGATAGCTGGGTCAAATGGTCAGTCAGTTCAAAGGTTTTTGAGGATCTCCACACTGCTTTCCAGAGTGGCTGCACCAATTTGCAACTCCACCAGCAATGTATGCATGTGCCTTTTTCCCCACATCCATGCCAACACTTATCATTGCTTGTGTTCTTGATAATAGACATTCTAATTGGAGTTAGATAAAATCTTAGGGTGACTTTAATTGCATTTCTCTAATTACTAGAGATGATGAGCACTTTTTCAAATATTTGTTGAGCTCCTATATAGTCTTCTCCTTGAAGTGTCTACCAGTTCCTTAGCCCATTTATTGATTGGATTCTTTGTGTTTTTGGTATAAAGTTTTTAAGTTCTTTATAAATTTTGAAGATGACACATCCACATCAATGTTCATAGCTGCTCAATTCACAATAGCTAGATTGTGGAACCAACAGAGATGCCCTTCAATTGATGAATGGATAAAGAAACTGTGGTATATATACACAATGGAATATTACTCAGCCATAAAGAATAAAATTATGGCATTTGCTGGTAAATAGATGAAGTTGGAGAATATCATGCTAAGTGAAATAGGCCAAGCCCAATAAACCAAAGGTCAAATGTTTCTCTGATAAGTGGATGATGATACATAAGGAGGGCGGGGGGTGACCAGGGAGTGGAGAGAAGAATAGAGAAACTTTAGATGGTGTACAGGAAAATGGGGTGGGAGGGGGGCAGGAAAGATAGTAGAATGAGACGACAGTGTTACCTTATTATATATATGATTACATGAATGGTGTGAATCTACATTGTGTTTCAACCATAGAAATGAAAAGTTGTACTCCCCTAAAAAAATAAATAAATAAAAGAAAAAACCAACAACCGAGTGCATTGGCAAGCACCTGTAATTCCAGCTGCTGGAACATTGAGGCAGGAGGGTGCAAGTGCAAGACCAGGCTCAGCAACTTAGAAAGACCCTGTCTCAAAATAAAAATCAAAAAGGGCTGGGGATGCAGCTCGGTGGCAGAGTGTGCCTGGGTTCAATTCTCAGTACTGAGAAAAGAAAGAAAAAAAAAAGGAGAAGAGAGGGAAACAGAAAGACTTTTAAGATGTAAATTACCTAGGAATCTGTTTTTTCCAACTTTAATACACAAGTTCCTCTATGATTGTGACAGGATATTTGCATTGGTTTTCCCAAAGATGAATAGAAGCTAACTTAATATGAATCCACAATTTCTGGAAATGATAAACAGGATGGTTAACAAAAAAATGAAAAATAAAAAATACTGAAAAGGAAGATCACTGTCAAACCATGAAACCACAGGTGTTTCGGGATTTAGTTTTCAGTTTTGTTTGTTTGTTTGCTCTCCTCTTCTCTTTGGCAGTTTGCCATTTGCCTGAGTCATTGTTTTTAATGATGGGTATGAACTGCAGCTGCTGAAGGAGGAGAGAAGTCCAATGAAATGAGGCATTTAGGAAAAAAGGGTACTGTACTGGGGTGGAGAGGCAGCGACATTGGTAGATTAAAAGAACAAGAAGACCACGGTTGAGATGAGGCTCCCAGTCCATAGAGGTAGATGATTGTTTCCGGAGAATGAAGACAATCTTAAAAAACATTTTTTTAGCTAGCTGGCCCAGAAGGAGGCTAGCTTGCCTCCAACATGGTGTGAAACATTGTACCTTCCATTCTTACTTCAGCTGCATCCTCAATTTCCTGGGTTCAGATACTCTGGTCTAACTATAGTTATCAAAAGGAGGAGATCTGGTATGAAATTAGAGAATATCATGCTAAGTGAGATAAGCCAATCTCAAAAAACCAAAGGTCGAATGATATCGCTAATAAGTGGATGATGACACATAATGGGGGGAGGGAGGGGTTAGTGTTAGGGTTAGAGTTAGGGTTAGGGAGGGTTAGGGTTAGGGTTAGGGTTAGGGTTAGGGAGGGGGGCAAGAATGGAGGAAGGAAGGACTGTATAGAGGGAAAAGAGGGGTGGGAGGGGTGGGGGGAAGGGAAAAAAAACAGAATGAATCAAACAACATCACCCTATGTAAATTTATGATTACACAAATGGGATGCCTTTATGCCATGTACAAACAGAGAAGCAACATGTATCCCATTTGTTTACAATTAAAAAAAAAAAAAAAAAGGAGGAGAAGCCAAAGACAGCTAGGCTCCAGAAGAGGAGGCAGTCTCTTCCAACAGCCTCACCTTCATCTCTGCTTATTTATACTGCTGTTACATTGCAAAAAGGATAAAGAGCTGAGTAGTCACTAAATTTTTTTTTCTTGATACTCGAGTAATTAAACTTAGGGTACAACATGCTATTCTAAACCATCTAAATACTTCTATGGCTGGTCCCATAATAATCAACCCCGACCTGTTCTTTATGAAATAGTATTCAGGATAAAACAGATCTTATAAGTTTTTTACCTGATATTACAACCATGTTTGTTTAAATTTCAAAATATACCTAATTAAAAATGGGCCAATATCCCATAATTTTATTCTTATATTTCACAATGTTCTGTAATGGGGAAAGCACCAAAGAAGTAATCAGAAGAAGTATTTTATATTCAGTGTCTTTCTAACTAGTGTTTTTCTCTCTTGGTTTCAGGTTTATTTGTAAAATGAAAGGATTGGACCACATGATCTCTAAGTTATCTTTATTAGTGTCTGACATGCAAGAATTATGTATTTGTACCTGATGTACAATCTTCAAATCTCTTTTCATATGTGTAGCATTATCTGTTTGCTTGACAACTTATCTATCCACTTCTGCCCATCTCCATGTCCCCCTCCTGCTGCAGGCCAGCATCCTCTCTGATCTGGATGACACGACAGCTTTCTTACAGTTCCATATTCCTCCATTCTTGTCCCTTTCCCATATAGAAACAAGAGGGATTTTGAAACAGAAGTTAAATTATGTTAAGCCCCCGCTCTTAAAACCTCAATGGTTCCCAACTGAATTTAAATAAGTTGTAAGGAGAGAACCTGCAAGGGCTCATGGGACAAGCCCAGCCAGGCTCCGGCTCACCTCTCCCATTCTTCTCCCTGTTCACAAGGTGCCAGCTACATTGGCCTGTTTTCAGTTGTAAAAATTCAACCAGATCTTTCCTACTTTGAGAGATTTTTTGCATATGCCTGCCCCTGCCTGACCCACTCTTCCACTTAGTGCTGGTTGTCTCCATCTCATCCTGGAGTTTCAGCAAAAACATTGCCTCAATGTCACCTCCGTACTCAAGCCTGCCTAAAACTATTGTTCCTCTCAATGTTTTCTGTCAACATCTTATTTATTTCATTCATCATTCTCATCTAAATCTGTTATTATTTAAGTTATGCATGAGATTTGGTTTTGACTCCCTCCCCACTGTCTGTGTGCTTCTGTCCTGTTACACATTCTCACTGCATAGCAGGTTTTCTAGCACATATTATAGATTCAGTAAATAGTTGCTTAAAAATTAATAATCTAAACTGAAATTGGGGCTGCTCTCCTCTGTGTCATACCTGTGCAGCAATGTGCATCATTTGCACAGAATCCTTCATACACACAGAGAGATAGTGACTGAAGATGAGAATGTAGATGTAGAAGAAGGTTCATGCTAAGGTAGTTAAAGAGAATTATTCTACCTGCACAGGTTTGGGGCAATCTTGCTTCATACATAGGAACTTGGAACCCACCTGAGTTCTGACCTATATGTATCACAACATGCCTGGTTTTAAGTTTCTGGAAATGCCTCATAAACTTAAATATATGAAAGAAGCAATGACTCCAAAGCTTTCTCTAGAGTCTTGTTTTATCTTTTCCAGGATGAAGAAAATGCAGGAGTGAGAGAAATGAGGCTCCTTTTCCAGGAAGTGCTTTGTCAAGGCCTATTGCATAGCACAGAAGAATAATTGAAATAGAATTTACATGAAACAAATAATGGCATGAATCTCCTCTCTACACACTGTGAAAGTTCTCTAGAAAGAAGAGTGCAGCAGCTCCTTCCACATTCTTTAAAAAAAAAAAAAATCCCAAGCATTTAACAATGATTGTCCTGGGAAAATGCTCCTCCTTCACCTCCCAACATTAAATACATGAGTGAGGAAATATTTTTTTCCTTTCCACCATCAGAGTCAATTTTATAATTAAAATGATTGACTACTTTAAAATTAAAATATGACCATATTCTTTACTAGCAATCATCAACAAATGAATGTTATTTCATCGCCATCATAAATTGTTCTATCATATGTCCTGGGAAACTTTTTGCAAGTGGCTATGAACTTTGATGGACTTTGATTGATGAATTCATCAACTCATTTTGATTGATTGAAATGAGTGGATACTTTCTTGTGCAAGTTGCTTCCAGTTTAAAGACACCCAGTTCACTTCTCTTGTCTTGATATAATATCAACTGTGGCCTTTCATTCAAATTGTTGAAAGTAAAACTTTCCAATGACCTCAGTGGAACCTCCACAGCTCTGTGTGAATGTGTTTTATTAGTAGCCAAATTCTGTCACTTCTCAACAGAAAACAAGGTTTTGTTTTGTTTTGGTATAATTATGATTTGTTCTGCTAGAACCTATTTAAATGGTAAACTCTCTTGAAGCTTATTTAGTAGCCTATGAACTTGTTGCTGCCATAGATCTAGTTTGACTTAGCCATCTCCAGAACTCTGCAGTTGGCAGAGCAATGTTGTAGTTACTTTTTAAATATTTGAAGAATGAACAAATGAGTCACATAAAATGTGAGCTATCACATAAGATCATTCCTACAATGATATGGAATTGAAATTATGAAATATCTTCATTAAAAATTCTAGGGTTTCAAATTCAGCATTTTTATAAGTGAAAAATAAGACCCCAGAAGTTAACAAATTTGTCTAAGTTTATACTTTCCCTAACTAGAATTAGAATTGCAGTTTCAAGGCCCCTTCAATTGACCTCTAATATTTTAGGTCTGAGCACCAATACTACATTTTCAATGTACTTATTATTAATGCAAAACATAGTTCTAATTCAAAGATAGAAATATAAAGACTAGGAGTTCCATAGAATAGAACAAAAATAAAGAAATCAGGAACTGTTCTAAACATTATGTTTCCTGAAATAAAACATTCAAAACCATGAACTATCATTAATTTTTAAATTTTTCAGACATTATTCAACAGCTAAGGAACAGAGTAATTAATATTCATTAGTCTCAATATAACCACTGAAATAATTGAATCTCTGAAGGAAAATTTCTGAGATAAAGCATTTAATTCTTTACATGTCCCCTGATCTCAGACCTAATCAAAAGTGCAATGAGGCATGTCTATTGAGGATCTTGTACATAAATAATATAAACCACCTAACAGAAGCAATAAAATTAGCAGCCATTTAATTTGAACTCCCATGACTTTTCTGTTGTTAAGTTTTAGGCTACTAATATCACACACAAAAAAGTCTATTTTTGTTTGTTGCTACTACTGTTATTGTTGTTTTAATAAATTTTATAGAAATTTTTGGCAGACATTGCTTTCATTCACTGATAATAAGCTACCCTCTCCTTCAATGTACCTGGAAGGATTCCCTGGGTGAGCATGACTGGAAGTGATCAATATCTGGATTTCTGCACCAAAGCATTCACTTAATAGAGCTCAACTTCCAACTTACTTTTTACTTGTTCCAGCAATTATGAGTACCTCGGTTAGAAAAAAGCTTGACTAGTGCCCCCTTCTTAGAGATAGATGTCACTTTTAACCTATTAAGCACATTCAGAAGCTCTGCACAAGGGGGAAACAAACTGTTTAATATGACATTAATCATTTAATTTGACCCCAATCTTTTTCTTGCCTGACATCTGTTATTCTGTAGGGACCCTCTCTGGCAATTATTGGTCCATGCCTTAGACATTGGTAATTGACTTAGCAGAGATTAACTAGGGAGCAAATGAATTAAAAGATAGGTAGTTGGAGAACAGGTTGGAGAGTTGAGTAATAGCCATTGACTGTTCTACAGGAGGATGGTATGCTTTACTTCTGGTCATATGTTTAACTTCGAGGGAATCCCTCCAGGTACCCTGATGTGGAGGGGAATTAGATATCAGGACCTGTCACAAATTGTTGCCAAAGCTTATTTTTAAAAGGGACAAGGGGTAAATTTGGTGATCCAAATAGTCTAAATGATATTGTTTGAAAATGGAAAAGTCTTTGAAAATGAAATTAAATACCAGGGTTCAGTCAGAAGATGGAAACCGCAACAGTAATTTGAACAGGGAAAATTTAATGTAATGACTTAACTAAGAAAAATTGTTCAACTGCTAATGGGGTCAAGAAGACTCTAGAGAATGCAGGAAGGACCAATGCAAAACAACTACCACTTCTGGGACAGAGGGAGAACATTTAAGGAGCTATGCAACAACCTGGAGAAGTATACCACCACCACCCTGCCGGCAGGGGTTTTGAAGAGTGTAGATGTGACCTGCTGGTGGGACTAGAAGGCCACAATTATGGAATTGCTGTGCGGGAAGATATCTGCTGGGTGTTAGAAAATTTCACTGCAGAATGAATGTCACTGGGCTTCCCAAACACCACTCTCCGTCATATAATGGAAGAAACATGCAACACACCAGAAGCAAAAAAGAGAAGCCCCTTTCTGTTTATGTCATGAAGGATCCTCCCAACCCCTTTATCAATAAAACCCAACATCAAGTCAGCCAGTGAAATAGGAATTCTATGGAGGTCAGCTATAAAAGCACGAAGAAGAATGGATTGGAGATGAGAAACGATAAACATACCTAGGGATTGTCAAGACAGAGAAAAAAAAAAAAAGGGTTACTGATAAAGATTAAACCACAAAGGTACTACAGACACCCATCCATTCTTCAACTCTGTCCTCCATGAAGAAATAGAAGCTGAATCAAGGCTCACAATCGACTTCAAACAACACGAAACTGTGTGGCGGGGAATATAAACCTGGGGAACTATATCACACCTTTCTTCATGTTTTCAGGGAAATCTATAACTCCATAAAGATCATGAACAATTACAACTGAACATGGTGACACACACGTATATCCCAGCTATGCATGAGATTGAGGCAGGAGTTCAAGGCCAGATTAGACAACTTAGCAAGACCTTGCCTCAAAATAAAAAGCGATAGAGATGTAGCTCAGGAGCAGCATATGCCCTGGGTTCAATCTCCAGAACTGGGAAAAAAAAAAAAAAAAAAATGCCTGTAGTAGAGATTGGGCAAAGAGCAAGATAAGTAAGCAAAAAAGCATTTTTTTCAATATCAATTATTCAAGATTCTCCAGAGCAGGCCTACAAAAATAATCCTTAACCAAATTTTTAAAATGAATTCTCCAATGAAAGGTTAGAGAAAACAGAGATGTCTCAAACAAAATTTAGAAGGAATAAAATTAAAGAAGGTCAGATTCTGCAGACAAAACATTTAGGCTGAGTGCCGTCCCCACTGCTCTGGACTTCCAGCTGGTTTTGGATACCTGTCCCAGAGTTTTGCATAATTTTTTCCAATGGAATGATTCCACAAGTACAAAATTAGAAATATATTTATTATTTTCCTTGGAAGATTGTTTTTTACATATAATAAAACTGAGTCACTTTTAAAACCAGCATGTACCACAAGCAAAAAGCTCAGACCACAAGACTATTTAGGAAGGACCTATTTTTTTAATGAAATTTAAATTCCTCTCAAATGAGGAGAATACCTTTCTTTTGTGTGACAGTTTATAACTTCAGCCAAACCTCCAGAGAGGTCTGGAAAGTTCAGAAGATCCTGTCTACCCTGAAGCTGAATATATTTTTGTTTGTGACCCAGATAAAGGAAGAACATGGGCTATTTTACACTTGGAGGGTCAACTCACATGAGATTCTGTAGGAAAACAGAGGAAATTTTACGAAACCATTCACTTCCACATTCACAAAATGAACATACACATTATACCTTTTACTTTTCAAATAACATGCAGACATTTTTGGAGATGGTTATTTGTTAGTCCCATCCACATGTAGGATCCTATTTACTGAAGAGACTTTTTTCCTCTTGCCATGTTATATAGGGCATTTTTATTCAGTTGCATGCAACTTTGTGATTTTATTTTTAAATTTTCTTTTATAGAAGGACCCCACTTTCCTGTATAATTCCTGAGAAAGGCTTAAAAGTCAAACAGCTAAAATTTGATCAGTAGACATTTATAGTATAATACTGGCTCTATTCCCATAGAGTACAAATAATGTAAACCCTGAAATTATGATTCTTGAGTAGTCACTACTTCCCTCTAACAGAGACAGTCCAGTGGATTTTCTAATCCTATGCATTCTACCCATTAAGGTTGTGAGTGTGGATGCATATGCGGTGGGGATGAAGGAGGGTAGGCATTCTGTGATCCTGGAGTCTGGAGATTTTGAACCAGGCATGTCCCTTTTCATAGAGCACCACCTCATCTCTCCTCAAAGACCATAACAGATAATGAAGTATGCTTTATTCTTATAAACTCAATCTGGTGGGGTCCTGGAAAAAGAGGAAGGAAGCTTTTATTTTACTGACACTGAGGAGTGAACCAGGTGGCACCTTAGCTGTTGAAGTTCCATATAGATCTCCCTGCCCAGCTTGAAAGTTTAATCCAACATGACCTGATGCTTCAAACCTGCCCCTATACGTCATAAGCATAGGAAATAAGGAAATTCAAGAAATTAGTAGACTCAGAGGAAGTGGTAAAGTAGGAAAGTGACACTAGTGTTGATTAGTAGCCTGTCTGAGGTTTCTCCAGTGAAACAGAGCCAATTGATAGACAGATGATGGATGGATAGATAGGTTGATAGATAAAGAGAGGAATGATCATGGGAATTGGTTCATGTGATTATGGAGTCCAAAAAGTCCCATGATACACCATCTGCAAACTTGAAAACCAGGAAACAGGTGGAGAAATTCAGTTCAATTCCAAAAGTCTGAGAATCAGGGGATTCAATGATGTAAGTCCTGGTTAGAGGCCAAAGCACAAGACCCTGGAGCTCCAGTGTCTCAGGAAAAGATGAATGTCAGTCCAAGCAAAGAGAATGAATTCACCCTTCCTCTGGGTGGCTAATTTTAGAGTGTTGTATCTACATAAATGACCCGAAGGACACCCCTCAGTTTTGGAGACTCTAGGAAACAACATTCACATATTTTTCCCCTCTGTGGGGTTTTAACTTTCTAAACTATTAAATGGGAAAAATTTTATTAAGAGAATTAAACAGGCAAAAATACTGTACATGTACATACCTATTGAAGAAAGACTTCAGAAGAGCAGGCTTGAAAGAAACATGATAACTGTCTCCAAGTGTGAGAAGGGCTTTTGCATGAATTCATTTGTTTATTCATATATTTTCCATGAATCTTCTCTTTAAGTGTTTCTTTAGTGCTATGTGTGCCAGACACTGTGCCAAGGTCACCATTGCCCTTACCTGGAGTCCTTCAGGCACCTCCACACTACATCATCTCTAGCTTCTACTCTTGGTCCTCCATGATGCACTTTCTACCCAGGAACCACCCTGTTTTCTTAAGATATATTTTAAATCATGTAAATCCTTTCTTAAAACTCTTCAATAACTTTTCTTCATAATGAGACACAAACCAAAAAAAAAAAAAAAAAAACCTCTAATGTGACCTACAAGTCTTATAACACCAAAGCCCCAAATTTCCTTCCAACATTGTCACTCTCTCCTTGACAACTTTGCTTCAGTTAGGCTCACCTCTACTGTCCCTTGAACATGTTAAGAGTCTACTAATCTGTGTTCTTTAGAATTTTCCAGAGAGAAAAATAGAATGAATGGATAGAGAGAGGGGTGAAGATTTATTAGGGGAATTGGTTCACAATTATAGAGATTAAGAGTTCCCATGATAGACCATCTGTGAGCTGGGGGCCCAGGGGAAGTGGTAGCATGGTTCCATCTATGATCAAAAGCTCTATAACCAGAAAAGCTGTAATGTAACTATGGAAGTAATTTCATTACTTGCCTCTAATATATACTCTTTCCACTCAATTCTTATTCTCACTGTTGTTCAGTTTTTCACAATCTCTCACCTTACTGCTCCAACAGTCTCAGTCTCCCTAGTTTTCCAATTATTCCAATTATTCCATTAACTTTGTATTGCCATTTTTCTAAAACAAATATCTCTCTTATACAATAATCTATAATGAGTTTCTGTAAATCTCTGAATAAAATTTAAACTCTTGTTTCTAAAATTAAAGACTTTCCTAAAGCAGACTTCAAATCTATGGTTAAAATTTATCTCTAATTACTGATTCATAGAAAATAATATGTCATTTAGATGAATGTCCTTCAGGAACACTTTTTCATGTCATTTATTTTCCTTGGAAGTCTTTCCCCCAAGTTGTTGAAAATCTATCCTTCCCTGTCCAGCTCCTAAAATCTTATGCTTGCCTGTATTTATTAAGTAATTGAATGCATGAATGAACTATCACTTTTTCTGTTAGACTCACTTTCATTCCCAAGCCAAATAATTCTCTTTTCTTTAAACAACTATGAGTTTTATATTTTGTTTTTACATTTAACATATTCTCCTAAAGATTACAATTAAAAGAAGAGTAATCTCAATTCTCACTCTAGAACATAACCTTTTTGTGCTGAGGGAGTGTGTTTCACTCATCTTTTTCCACGTGTAGAACACCCTCAGAAAAAATTCTTGCAAGTATGTATGGAAGAGTTCCTGCTGTGACTGGTCTCCCTGTCGTGCCTGATTGTCCTCTGTCCAGGGGAGCTGGTAGCGGGTGGTCAGTTGGCCCTACCCCGGTCTGACCTTGTTGGGGAGTGTCCGCCTCCCTTGCCACTGGTCGAGAAGAGCAAGGGGGCTTAAGACCCCGACATCTGGTGCCAAGTGAGTTCTGAGGTAAGGCATCCCCGAAAAGATGGGGCAAACACACACCACACATGGTGACCCTGCACTCTCAGCTCTTAGACTTGACTGGTCTGATACACAGGTGGAAAAAGCCTGGGACACCTTTACTCAGGTGGCCCCTTGGCTTCCTGCCGCTAATCTTTTTGACTGGTCCACATGGGATCCTGTAGAACAACTTGTTAAGAAGAGGCAAATCAATTTAGGGGAGGGTCCCCCATTGGGAGTCTGCCCTACATTATCCACCCTTAAGGCCTGCTTCTCTCCAGGACCTCCCAAAGGGGGCTTCAAGTTTCTCCCCAAAGAGCCGCCACCTAAAGAACCGCCGGCTCCTCCCATTGCATCTCCTTCCAGAAACTTGCCACATAGCAAACAACGTTGGGAGACCTTTAATGAGGAGCCCAATCCATCTCCATCCACTCCTCCCAAGGTTGAGGAACCACGAGGGCAGCCAGCCTCTACACATAGGGAAGGCCCACTACCGCCCTGGGAGGCTCATTGCTGCCATCTTGTATTCTGGGGCCACATCAGACTTCAATGAAAGCCCTCGCTCTCCTCCTTCCTGATGGCAGGAAATCTTCCCTGTGGCCATTTTATGATACTGGGCAAGAACTCACAGACTCTAACCTCCCCCCTCCCTGTATGGCCTTCCCGGTAAATGTTAAAATGTTAGTTTGGGAAGGAATGACTACCGATCACAAATTGGCCTGTGCAGGGATAAAAGATTGCTCCATGGGAAGGTGGATTGTGGCTACCAAAGATATTGGCACACAGCTTCTGCAAGCGAGAGGGCAGATGGAAAGGGATTCCTTATCTTCAAGTCTCTTCTTTCTTGCGCTTCTCTGCTCTTCCTGCAAACTCGAATGCCTCCTTCTTCTCCCCCTCTTAATTCCTCCTCCTCCTCCAACTTCCCCCCACCCAGCTCACCTAGTCCTCCTGCCATGAGGTCCCACATACGCCGGTGTGGAGGGAGTAACCAGCCCAACCATCAGTGGTGTGTCCTAGTAAGGAGTATGATATAGTAGCCCCGTCCCCACAAGTATTAGGAGATAATTGTTTCACAATTTTCTGCGTCCAAACCTGAATTGATTAGTAACCAGGAATAAGGGTTAAAATGCCCTAGGCATCAAGTTTCTTCTAGAACATTTTAGCCCCTTTCAGATCCAGATCTCAGTCAAGGCTTACATTGAAATGTAAATAGAGAAAGCCTGAAGGCCTGAAGGCTCAGTAGGAGATCAGTCTCAAACCCAAAAAAATAAAATAAAATAAAATAAAGAGCAAAAAGAGTCTTATCTGAACTCCAGCAAAAGTAAATTTTATGGTGCTTTACTAAAGTACTTAATGGCCGTATCATTTTTCCAGGACTCTTGTTTTTTTTTAATTCTACATTTTTTTTTTTTGAGCTCATGACTTTTTTGATTAGTTCTATTTTTTAATCAACTAGAGTTTTTGAACATTTGTTACATTGCAATGGAGATTCACCTGTAAAGTTTCAAGGCCTTTGATTTTGTGCTATGTGTATGTCCTGCTGTCTGATGTCATGTTTTGTCTGTATCAAAACTGAGTGCTCCTAAAATTAAAATTTAAAAATGGATCCAGATACTTTTAATTCACGTGATTTAAAGAAGTTCAATTTAAATTAGGCAAACTAATAGAAGTAAAATGTCTTTAAAATTAACTCACAATTCTCTAGGTGTTCAAACTAATAAAATGTTGATGTTTATAAAATGTCTAACATCAATTTTTCTAGGACTTTCCTCCAACAAGAAAAAGATGGCAAATACTGTTCAGGACACTTGTCTAATATCTTGTTTTTTTTTTTGTTGTTGTTGTTTTTTAAGAAAATAAGTGAATTAGAGTTGACATGCATGGGATTACTCAAATGTGTTTGTGGAGAAAATTGTTTTGTGTCATCACTAAACTAAAAACAAGGTTACTAAGAGTTATGTCCTAACAGGTACAATTCTATACACAAAGGGTTCTAAAAGTTTCAACTGTGTTTCAATTAGAGTACTATAAATAACAAAATATTTAATCTTGTTAAAATAGAGTAATTTATCTAAATTCAGAAATTTCATAAGAGTTGTTTCAGAATGTGAACAAAAAGGGGTCAACAGGAAAGAAAAAATAAAAGGTTCTAGATATGGAAATATATTTAGTGAAGAACAAAATGTTTCTGGGTAAGAAAGTGCTTATGTGATAAAATACCCGAGGGTCTAAATAAGTGCTAAGAAAGTCTATGTAAGTAAAGGGCAAATTTCAACAAGTTTGCATGTAACTAAGTTGGTTGTATGTATGTGAAACAGTTAAAGCTATTTAAGGTTTTTTCCTAAGGTGAAATACTAATGTTCTGATATAAACCAAAGTTTAATCTATATGGCAAAATGACAAGGATTTCTTAGAAACACTAATTTACTCTTAACTTGGTGTCTATTGAGTTTTATTCTTTAGAACAATTAGTTTTAAAAATTGGGATTTATACAATTATGGTTAAGCAACTGTTAGAGTATTATACTACGTTACAGAGTCTAAATTTTTCTTTAAAAACCAAATTTGGTAAGATAAAAGTGTCAAGATAATTGTAAAATGGTCATTCTTTGTATATTAAATGTGTTCATATTTTTCAGGTGTACAAGTTTTTAAAGCAGGGAATTTATCAAGCTGCTATTCTCCAGATTAAACTTGTCTGTGATAGTAATTTTAAACTTATAAAGAGTAAATTTTATTGGGGATTTATTTCTATCATTTAATGTTCTATTATAGGACCTGTCATCAATAGGGTATATGTAAAATTTGTTAAATGTATTTCTGAAGGTTATTGAGAGCCTGATTTGTTTAAAGGTTAAACATAAAAACATTTTGCCACTTCGCCACACAAAAGGAAAGTTAAAAGCTCTCTCAGCATTTCTTTAATTCATGTTTAGATATAATGTTAAATTGTGTTAACTAATGTTCATATAGACTCAGGAGTCAATATCTGTAAACTGCTTAAAATGACATTTAAGAAAGAGTGTAATGCGCAGTAGCAAAAATGGGACAACAGTGATTAAGATTGGGGTCTCTGACCTCATGGCTTTGGACAGTGGACTTCCTTGAGAGCTACACAGAGCTCCTAACATTGCACTTTGCAGCTCTACCATCTTAGATCTACCAGGCTCAACTTGATTCCTTGGCCGCTTCGTCCTGCAAAATCGTCGTAGTTTGGATCTGCTAAGGGCGAAGGAAGGAGGGCTTTGCCTGTTCCTTGGTGAAGAGTGCTGTTTCTATGCCAACCGCTCTGGCATTGTACAAGATAAAATAAAAAAAACCTACAAGAAGATTGGAATGTCGTAGGAGCAAGTTCCACTCTAATTTCCTCTGGACTGGGTTACACGGGTGGCTCCCCTACCTCCTCCCAATTATGGGCCTGCTAATCACCATTATCCTTGTGTTCACCTTTGGGCCTTGCATAATCAATAAGCTTATCCATTTCCTGAAAAGCTAGGCTAAATCTGTGCAGCTCATGGTGGTCCGACAACATTATACCACCCTTCATAATGATGATCGGGAGCCCTGTAGGATCATGGATCACTCATATCAGAACACTGGGGTCTAAGTGTCTCTCCCTTAAAAGGGGCCCACCTGAAGTGCTAAGGTGGTAGTCAATGACGGGTAAGATCCTCTGAGGAGGACAACCTAAGACAGGCACACCTTCGAGTAAGGCGGACCCCCAAACTGCTAGGGTGATGGTCCATGACAGGTAAGACCCTCCCAGGGGCAACCTAAGACAGACACACCCTTAATATAAAACAAAAAAGGGGGATATGTTGGGACTAATGACATGTTAACTAACTCAGGCTGACTCCTTACTCCCTGGCGAGTGAGCAAAATCAAGGCTCAAAGGTGGTTTCAAAGGTTCATGACGATAAACCCGACCACCGTCAGGGATTGGTTAACGACAGGTCCTCGGCGAATGTGATCAGCTCGTGCTTACCATATGGGACTATGGGACTAGTCCCATAGTCGTCCTATGGGACTCTCACCTGCGTGAACACCTCATGCCTTGCTGACCTTTAAGCTGATTGGTTCCCGCCTAGCCCCCACCCTACATAAAAGCTGTGCGATTTCCTCAATAAGAGTTCCTGCTGTGAAAAAAAAAAAAAAAAAAGAAATATATGAAGGACAAAGGGATGAGACAATATAGGAGATTCTTAAGGATTTGGTAAAATGTAACTTGCCTCTATTGATACAAGTTCAAGTCACACCCTGGAATTGTTGGAAAGAACAATTTACTTGTTTAAAATAATGTTGATAACAGTATTTTGAGTTCAGTTGTATAGACCATGTGACTCACCTGATTTTTTAATGCAAATCAATAGCTCAGACAGATAAATAGGAAAGATACAATAAAAAATGAGCCGTATATTAAGTGTACTATGTAGGCATTCATAGCCTTTATTTCATTTCTCTTTTTGTAATATACAAATGATCATCTCATGCTGATGAGTAAAGATGTGAATTCACAAGGTAAAAGTGTCCTTTGATTGTGTGAAAGATAACAGGTACACGAATTCCTTGTTTTATACTTATCTTCATGGCATGTGAAATTTCAATGGTGCCTTTTTATACTTAATGCTTTCTTGAAAGATCTACTTTACTTCTGCAAGAATAGAATGATATTCCATTACCAATATGAACATTTACCAACCCTTAATTATACAATAACCTGGAAAATTCTTGACATGAATTTTTTCAATTAAATAAACTTTTATAAACATCTAATTAATTTCTAGATCATATCAATGAATGCATTATTAAATATTTCAAAAGGGTACAATGAATGAAAAGAAGAAATTCTCATATTCTTGGAAAAAAATCTTTTAAAATATGAGAATATTAATAACTTTTCATTATGATAAACTATACTTTTAGTTAAAAAAAGCCATGTCACTTAGGCTTTGTAAAAACCATTCTGTATTGGAATTATATTGTTAAATATTTAGCGCTCATGCTTAATTATGGCAGCCTGGTAAACCAAGATTTCTATAATTAACTATTTAAGCTGGATATTTCTGCATCTCTAAGATGGATGTGATTGACAGGAATGCCAGCACACATCAATGAACAGAAAATACCAGATGAGAGGAACATGAACTGGGAGAAATACTCAAATAAAAACAGTTTTCCATAGGAGGGGAAACAATGACTAGTTTTACCAAGGTCAAAAGTATATAACTTTTCTCTGTCTTTCTGCTTTCTCCAACTGAAACGGGATAGGGGAAAAGTGCTAAGAAACTGAAAAACCAAACAAATGTCTTTTCTCTGAATATATTACACAGTTGTTAGGAAAATTAAAATCTGGATAAAAAGCTTCAGGAATTTTAACCTGCAGGGGCGTTTTCAAAATTTGAAAAACATCTGAGATTGGTACACAACCCACTTTAAGGAAGACAAATGAGCTAATTCTTCATGCGCATGAGAAAACCAGAACCATAGCCAATCTTTAACAATAATTCAGGTTAATAAAGAATTGAAATGGTCTAGATTTTTGCTTTAAACTTAGTTAACTCTTGCTCTAATATTGTATGATTTAATTTAAGTATGTATACTTGGCCCATTTACTAAAAAAAAAAAAAAAAAAACTATTTTCAGCAGAATTAGAAATAAAACAAATGTGTTGATTGCTTGATTGACCATACCTATGGGGAACCACAGCATTTCAAGGAGAAGCCCCCTGGGAGGCAATGTCTCCCCACAGCAAGAAGCTAGCCTCTAGCATTTTGGACTATCGAGCCTGAACCTTTCAGTAATCAGCACTTATCACAAGAATAGCTAGACTGAGTTAACCTTTATCTGATAAATAAGGAAAAAGATGGTGATTCCTAAGTGTTCATATAGGAGGAAGAGTAGATGTGCCCCCATCAGTTACAAATCTGAGGAAGTGATTACATAAAACATATGATAACATATGTAACATATACAGAGAACATGTGTGTGTGTGTGTAGTGTATACACACCCATCAATGCCTGAGTTCTATCCCCACAATTTTGATTTAATTGGTTTGGAGTGGGTCCCAGGCATCAATTTATTTTAAACTGTATTTCCTGCAATGATTCTAATGTGCAGACAGAGTTACAAACTGCAACATTCATGGAAGCTTCCTTATTTCAAAAACAACTGGATATAAAGACATCCTTGAGCTTAAGCTTGAAATTAACACTAAGAGCTCTTCAAATCTGATGGAAAGAATAGAAGGAAAATTATAGTTTCATAGCAATAAACTGTCTTCTCAGTACAAACAGTGGGTAGGTGCTTGAATTCATCTTTGGATCAGATAGTCTTTTATTTTGGGAAAACCACCCTAGAAGGCCTTATAAAAAGGTAAAGCAAAGACTTCCTGGTCAAATAGAAATGTGTAGAGACCATGGCTTCAATATTTTAAAAACCACTTTGTGGAGAGAGTGCTGTATCTAGAGTAAATCAGAGTGCTTGGTAGAAAGAAGAATGGGTTAAGGCTGCGGGAGAGAGGGATGGAGACATGAGTGGCTCCTTAGACTGAGTATGAACCTCGGTGATTAGAGTGATGATCCCCTAAATGACCAAACAGTTCATGAAAGACATTGAAGCTCTGAGACCCGTGGAAAATTTGGTAGAGAAGCAGGAAGAACTGACATTCCGTCCCTCAGTGCAACCACCTGAGGGTTGGCAGCCATGGGAACATCCAGGCACAGCTGCACTGGGAACCCCACAGGAATTCTGATCATGGGCAGTGTCAGTTGAGCTAGTCATGAGCCTTTTCTATGAATTTTTGAGGACGACAGACAGGGGCTCTTAGAAGCCATCAGGAAAATAATGATATACCATGATAATATGATAGCTGTAGCTGACATACTAGTTTGGTGAGAGATACCCTTGGAGACAAATAATGGGGTATATTTGAAACAGTTATGTTGTCTTATAGGAGCAGGAACTAACAGTTAACATGGCCTCTTTTTCTTAGTCACAGATAGAAAAGACCAGAACATAACATTGTACATAGAATAATGCAAGGGAAGACCTTCAAAAGGAAACTTATCTTGGGGACTGCAAAGTTCCGACCATGACTGACTAAACAGAAGGGCAGAATATGGTTTTACAGTGATCTAAATGACCACAGAGTTGAACTGGTTTCTCTCCTTGACTACATAAGTATCTCTCTCTTCTCTTAACACTTTATATCTCTTTCTTTCAAAGCTGCCCACTAAAATGAAAATTGGCTCTTTAAGTGGAAGGTAAGAGTGCTATTTGGCCCAAAGTATGAACTAGTTTCACTCTCATCAGAAACACCAAGGAAGTTATCATGATCCTTTGGTATGAAAAAAATAAATAAATAAAAGTTTAATCCTTGCCCCTTCCCTTGAAGACCTCATAATGGACTTACAAAGAACTTGAAAATGATCTATATAGCATCCTAAATTTGATGTGAATTATAAACATTCATCCAGGTTCTCTGTGACTCACACAGAGGAAGTTTGTAACTATGAATATTTATGGTCTAGCAAAGATTATTACAATCCACAAACAATGAGGTCAACCAATGTCAAAGCTGAACCCTGAAACCAGATGGCACGCCTAACTCCCATTTAACTCACTTGGCATGTCTTTCATAATAATCATGTGAGCTATGTTTTCTCTCATGACTGTGAGTTCCGTGATCAGCAAGAGGACCTCAGTGCCACCATGCCCTTTAGCACGTCCATTGTGTAATGCATCCAGAACTGCAAGCAGGCAAACTAATCCATGAAAAGGATAGCCTGAGGAAATGATGATCACTATTTTTGAGATTTGCAGAACTGAGAAACATCTCATGACTGGGCAATTAAGATGAGATATGCATCACTGGGCCACAAATCTCCACCTGTGATAAGGCTTCCCCACCTCGTGTATAAAATAGCCCTTTAAGCTGCTCTCTTCTTTTGTTTTGTTTTGTTTTCTTGGTAATACTGCATGTTCTAGCACTGAGCTACATCTTCCAGACTTCATAAATTTTTCTCAAATTTCAAAACAGGCTCTTGCTAAGTTGCCCACCTGGCCTTGAAGCTTCCACTGACCTGCCTTGGCCTCCTGAGTAACTAGATTACAGGTGTGTGTGTACCACCACCACGCCCATGTAGGCTGCCATCTCTTGATCAGCTTGCTCATCATAATAAAATTCTTCCTCTGCCACTGCCTTGCCTCTTGACTGTTTTCCACCATGCAGCAGGCAGTCTGAGTCTTTTCTGCAGTAGCAATGTTGGTGGCAATAGCTTTATAAGGTCTTGACACAGCTCAGATCAATATCATAACAGTATGTTTTTAAAATATAGGTTTTATTATTCAGGTAGGGTGATGATATTAGATCAGTTACAATAGCTGCCATCAAAAAAAGTTACCATCCACCTATCAGTGAGATCATTTGTCCTTTAGTTTTTTGAGATTGGCTTATCTCACTTAGCATGATATCCTCCAATTTCATCCATTTGCCTGCAAATGCCATAATTTTATTATTTTTTATGGCTGAGTAATATTCCATTGTATATATATACCACAGTTTCTTTATCCATTCATCAATTGAAGGGCATCTAGTTTGGTTCCACAATCTGGCTATAGTTAATTGAGCAGCTATGAACATTGTTGTGGCTATATCTCTGTAGTATGCTGATTTTAAGTCCTTTGGGTATAGGCCAAGGAGTGAAGAAAGGGGCATGCTACACCACAGGGGCCACAAAAGAAAGAACCAGTTCTTCTCAGTAAAGGAAGCAACAATGTGAAGAGAGAGCCTACAGAGTGGGGGAAAATCTTTAACACATGCTGCTCTGATAGAGCTTTAATCTCCAGGATGTATAAAGAACTCAAAAAACTCAAGACCAAAAAAGCAAATAATTCAATCAATATATGGGCTAAGGAACTAAACAGGCATTTCACAGAAGAAGAAATACAGTGGATCAACAAACATGAAAAAATGTCCAACATTTCTAGTAATTAGAGAAATGCAAATCAAAACTACTCTAAGATTTCATCTCACTCCAAAAGAATGGCATTTATCAAGAATACAAATGCCAGGCATGGTGTCATACACCTATAATTCTAGCAGCTCAGGAGGCTGAGGCAGGAGGATCAAGAGTTCAAAGTCAGCTTCAGCAAAAGCAAGGTGCTAAGCAATCCAATGAGACTCTGTCTCTAAATAAAATACAAAATAGAGTGGGGATGTGCCTCATTGGTTCAGTGCCCCTGAGTTCAATTCCTGGTACCACCCCCTCAAAATGCAAGTAACAATAAATGTTGGCGAGGATGTGGGGAAAAAGATACACTCTACATTGCTATTGGGAATGCAAATTGGTGCAACCACTATGGAAAGCAGTATGGAGATTCCTCAGAAAACTGTATGTATGTATGTGTCAAATGCATTCTACTAGATAACTAATTAGAACAAATAACAAAAGAAAAGAAAGAAAGCACCAGGTAGGTCAGAAGGCAGAGGAATGGGTAGGAAATATAAGGTAAAAGCCAGTGTTGTGGTTTCTGCCCAAAGGAACAGGCTAAACAGGGGAAACCAGCTTGGGACTGGCTAGTCTGAATAATTTCAGCAGGCTCTGGGGCAGAGGGTTCTCCTGAGTTTTAGAGTAATTAGGGCCAGGGAATAGTGACCTGGTTGTGAGAGTACTACATAGGAGGTAGTTGAGGCTTGGCCACTGAATTGTTTTGTTCGTATATGAAAGACATGCTGGAAGGAGAATTGTTTGCTATCTCTAGGAATTAGCTCACCCAGGAAAAGTAGTTCATCCAGGATAAGCAAGTCCCCAAGATGTCACAGCACTCAAAAGTAAAGGCACAATTAATGTACTACATTACCCTCTTCCAAGTTGGCAGTAATTTCTGAACTGATCATAAGGTCAGATTGGCATTATAACTCCAGAATTCAAATGAGGGGATGAGACCTGGAAAATTCACTAACACAGAGTGAAAACAAGTGTCAAGTTGTCAGTTTCAAACTTGTTGGAGGACTCAGAACACATGAATGTTATTTTTAAAGGTGAAAATGAACCTGAGCAGGAATCATAGAAAGGATATGGGAAGATGATGAAATAATGCTCCCACCATGCTTGGCATTACTCAGACCCTCATTAAAGTGTTGCTTGTGCCTGGTTTACAGCTTTCTTCCCCTTCTCCTCAAGTCAGAAGGAGATGGAAAATTTGTCAAGTGCCAAAGAGCGATCAAAGAAGACCAGGTAGGAAAACTGATGTACCATCCTCTGGTCTATGGCCATACCACCCTGAATGTGCCCAGTCTCATCTGATCTACCATCCTCTGTGCTAATTGGGAAGATGACTGGCAAAATGTAATCATTTTGCAAAACAGATTTAAACCACATTTTTTGTTTAAGAGTGCTTAAAGTGGTCAGACAAATTTCAGATACCACCATTCTTCATTCTTTTCTGAGACCCAAATGTCTTTTTCTTATACCCATTACTTTCATCTACCCACCTGGGAACGTAAAGTTGGGGAAAAAGTGTAATCCTCAATGGGACCACAGAGGGAAAATCTGTCCACTGATAACTGAAAGTTTGTTCATGCCCTCTAAAATGAAACAGGTAATGATTTAAACTATAGAAACAAACCTGTGGTAAATATTTGAGTAATCGTCATCTCTTTTTGACATCCCTCGCCCTCTTGTTCTTTCCCCAGGCCCCAGGGTATTTATAGTCCCCCATGGATGGTCTCATTGGCTCAAGTTCTTCCCAGCATTTTTGAGCACTCCATCTATGCACACAGCTGCTTTTGCCTCCTTGCAGCCATAGCTGAGGACTTGAAGTTGGCAACTTGTGTCTATCACAGAGTCATCTGTCAAGGACAGGTATTCTCTGCAAGGTGAGCAAAATAGTGAATGCATAGGTAGGCTCAGACCCTAAATCCACACACCACATATTGTTGACTCCAAGCCTCCTTTGTGTCTGTCCCAAAAGTGATATGTGGCTAATGAATTATCAACACATAATTAAGGACTTTTGTGTGTGGAGTCTCACTTTAAGCCTTTTAGAGTGCGATAAGACGGACAAAGACTAATCCTAGCTTTCAAGAAATTTGAAATTCAATTTTTATTTTATTTTATTTTTTCAATGTGAATCAAGTATTTTATTTGATTTTATCAATGAAGCACCTTAAATACTACTTGAACTAAATATTTCAGGCCTATATTGAAAATGGTGCCCCATTAGATTCCAGAACATTATTCAAAACACCCATTCCCCAACCAAAATTTAAGAGCAGTGATCTACTGCAAGATACTGCCTAGGACTTCATCCACTGCCATTTTGGATTTCTTGATGTCTTGTCAAGTTTTCTGTCACTCATCGGCAGTGAGTTTTGCCTCCATCTTGGTGACCGGGTCACTGCACCTCAACCAGCCACATCGCTCTAGGACACAAAAGCTGCATTTAATTTTAGAAACAAATTTATGCCCATGAAAATTTAATAATATATAAGACATCAGTACAAAAGAAACCCAAGGAAGTTTTAAATTAAGTACCAATTAGAAGAGCAGGTAACACTTGCGCACACCGTGGTCTAGGAAGGTGCCGCAGAGGAGGCATGATATGAGTGTGGCCTCTAAAAATGGGTAGGATTTGAAGAAGGAAAAAAAAAAAAAAAAAAAAACAGATCTGGGGCATGGATGGAGGGGAGAGAACAAGGAAAGAGGAACGATAAGACCAGGCCACACAAAGCAAAGCTCACATGGAGGAAAAGTGTAACACAAGCTTCAAGGGAAAGGCTGTAGAGGTCTTGCTTGCTGGTACATTTCTGGATGCGCAGGGGAGAAGGGGAGTGGCAATACAAAATTGGGGTTTGGGAAGATTTACTTCATGGTACCAAAATCTTCAGGTCTCTCTATTAGATTCAGAAACCCTTTATTTCCCTGATTCAAGAGATTCAGAACTAGTCTACCGTGTAGCACATTCTCAGCTTCCCTCCCCATTCATTGCCCAACAAGAAGGCGTCACCACATACCTACAATATACCAGGCTATCGACTTACACTCATCTGTACCTCTTCATTCTCTAGCCCCAGATTCTACTCCTCCTTTCCCTGCTTTCAACAGTATCTGTAGGAGTTTTATGAGGAAAAAAAACTCCTTATGCTCTCACCCTGTTTAGTAGAAGCTCCCTTTTCTCCTTGTCTCCTGTAAGACAACTCCCTGTGCTCCTCTCCAATGGAGGGTACCCCTTCTGCATCATTCTCACCTCCGCTCCTCCAGGGTTCCAAGGTTGGGAGAGGTAGCTGCTATTCCCTGCAAAGGTCTTCTGAGATCATTATATATACTTTGCTCCTGAGACTTTTGCCATTAGCCAATTAGCCAGCCCCCAATACATTTATCACTGTCATCAACAAACCTGCTGCGCTCTACCCTCATTTCTGAAAATATCATTAGTCTAGTCTTTTATTTCATCCTAACTCCTGCCATTATCATGGTTGAATTCAGAATGTACACATTTTTCTGTTTAAAATAATTCAGCATTTTCCACTACTGTTGGTTTTGAATGTGGTCTACATAACCTGGAATGATAGGTACACCTTTCAAACCTGGCAGTAGCCACTCTTAGCCCACTCTATGTACTAGTTCATACTGACCTTCTTTGAGTCTCTGGAATATCCCAGGTTCATCCCCTCTTCAGAGTCTTGTAGGTATTAGCTTTCTTCCTGGAACAGAGACCTTCCTCTATCTCCAGAAGGTTCCTCCTACCCTCTTTCCACAACACTAATTCCTACCAATTTTGATTCATCCTTCAGCTCTCAAATCCAAATGACCTATTCACAGGTAAATGTTTCCTCCTTAAACTCATACCGACCCACTCAGACTAGAGTTCATCAGGGATTCTTAAATAGGGACAATTTTGCACCCCAAGGAATATCTGACAATGTCAGAATGTGCTTTATTTGTCACAACCAAGGAGTGTCGAAGCATGTATGATGGGCATAGACCAGGGATGCCACTAAACATTCTCCAGTGCATAGGATGGCCTTCCACAACACAATTATCAGGCACCAAATGTCAATAGTGACATTGGAATCTACTGTCCTGCACTGGATCAAGAGCATGAATAGACACTTCACAGAAGAAGATCTACAAGCAATCAACAAACATATGGAAAAATGTTCAACATCTCTAGTAATAAGAGAAATGCACATCAAAACCACCCTAAGATTCCATCTCACCCCAATTAGAATGGCGATTATCAAGAATACAAGCAACAGGTGTTGGCGAGGATGTGGGGAGAAAGGTACACTCATACATTGCTGGTGGGGCTGCAAATTAGTGCAGCTACTCTGGAAAGCAGTGTGGAGATTCCTTAGAAAACTTGGAATGGAACCACCATTTGACCCAGCTATCCCACTCCTTGGCCTATACATAAGGTCTTAAAATCAGCCTACTACAGAGATACAGCCACATCAATGTTCATAGCTGCTCAATTCACAATAGCCAACCTAGATGTCCTTCAGTTGATGAATGGATAAAGAAACTGTGGTATATATTTATATACAATGGAATATTACTAGCATAAAGAATGATAAAATTATGGCATTTGCAGGCAAATGGATGAAATTGGAGAATATCATGCTAAGTGAGATAAGGCAATCTCAAAAAACCAAAGGACGAATGATCCCGCTGATAAGCGGATGAGGACATATAATGGGGGGTGGGAGGGGTTAGTGTTAGATTTAGAGTTAGGGTTAAGGAGGGGGGCAAGAATGGAGGAAGGAAGGACTGTATAGAGGGAAAAGAGGGGTGGGAGGGGTGGAGGAAGGGAAAAACTAACAGACTGAATCAAACAACATTACCCTATGTAAATTTATGATTACACAAATGGTATGCCTTTACGCCATGTACAAACAGAGAAACAATATGTATCCCATTTGTTTACAATAAAAAAAAAGAGCAGTGCCCTATACATTTCTGTTGGAGTATTCATTACATTTATAGTATTTTCTATTTAATGTCTGTCTTCCATGTGTGTCTTGGTTGTCATTAAATCACAGGCACACAACAACTGGAACACAGTGGTGACCAACACCCACCTCTTTATGGGTATGAAGAAGGGAGGAATCAACATGAAAAGAGGTTGGGGAAACTTTCAATAATTCAATAATGAGGCAATTTTAAACTAGAATCCTATAACTGGACATGGTGAGAGTAAGAGTGTCTTAGCTTTTTCACTGCTGTAACTAAATGATCTAATCAGCACAATTATAGAGGAGGGAAGGTTTATTTGAGGTCTCATGGTTTCAGAGGTCTTAGCCCAAAGAGGGCTGGCTCCATTCCTTGGGGCTAGAGGTCAGGCTGAACATCATAGCAGAAGAGCATGGCAGAGGGAAGTGGCTCACACCATCAGGAAGCAGATTGAGAGACTCCAGTCTCTAGATACAAAATATATACCCTGTAGCCACGCCGCAATTCCCACCTCCTCCGGCCACAACCTACCACTTCGATCAATCCCATCAAGGATTAAATCACTGATTGAGTTAAGACTCTTCCAACCCAATCATTTCTCCTCTGAACCTTCCTGCATTGTCTCACATGTGAGCTTTTGGGGGACATCTCACATCTAAACCATAACAAAGAGGAAGAAAAGAAATATCTAAAAAAAGAATCAAACAAGTATATGAGTAATTAAATATGAGCAATGAAAAGGAAGTGTCAGAATAAAACTTTGAGACAAGTAGTCTTGACTGAAACAAATAGAAGCTATTTTATTTTTAATTGCAATAATTGCAGTTATTTTATGTAAAAAAAAGTTGAGATTGCTTGAAATCAATGACATGAAACAACATTAAATTAAGAACAAAAGATTAAGTGTCTAGTAATGGGAACAATTGAAAGACAGATCATTCTTACCATTAATGTAAGAGAAAAGTAAGTGCTGCAATTTAATATGAACCATAAACCTGAGCTTTCTGAGAACCAAGCCATAAAGAAAATCATAAACATGATTGGTCTTCATCTTTGATAAAATTTCTACCATTCTCCATGCTGTTTTCTTTGGAATTATTAATATTCTTAATTTTTCTATTTTCTTAATATTTAAGGGTTTTGGTTTTTTTTTTTTTTAACCCAGAAAGACAAATGTTTTAATCAGCTTTACATCGCTGTGTCCAATATACCTGAAGAAACAACTTAGAGGAGGAAAAGTTTATTTTGGCTCACAGTTTCAGAGGTTCAATTCATGGTCACTAACTCCACAGCTATAGCCCAAAATGAGGCAGAACATCATGGCAGAAGAGTGTGGTGGAGGAAAGCTACTCAGCTCACGATAGCCAGAAAGCAGAGAGAGCTTGAGAGCAAGGAGCAAGAGAATGTAACCCCAAAGAGTACACCCCCAGTAACGTACTTCCTCCAGCCACTCCCTACCTGCCTAGTATTACTACCCATTAATCCATTTAAATTATTAACCCACCAAAGGATTCATTCACTGATTAAGTTACAACTGTCATCATCTAATCATTTTATCTCTGAATATTCCTGCATTGTTTCACACATGAAACTTTATTGGGTACACCTCATATCCAAACCATAATAACAAAATTGTCTTTGAACTGAAACCTAATAAGAACAGATTTAAGTGAGTCTTAAGAAACATTGAGTTACCATGCAAAATATTTTCAGCAACAATTTTATAGAGATGTTTATGTCTCTTGCACAACCCTTTATATACAAGCCTACGATTAACTAAGAAATCATAATTCTATAAAAACATCTGTACAGTGGTGATTCTCAGTTATCTAAGGGGCCACTGATGTGGGCGGAGGGGTACAGAGAATTGATTTTCAAACTGTTCGCATGCCCTCCTGCACCAGGGATTCTCACGTGGGGGTCCCTCTTGATTACTAGACTCTCACAGAACCTGCGACAGTTGTTTTTCATTGGTTAAGAGCATTGTTGCTAGATTTCAGTGGAAAATTAAGGGAAAGGTTGGTGCTGTTGAGGGGAAGTAAGTAAGCATATAGAGGCGATGGTAGTACAGAGAATCCTCTTACCACCAGCTCCTACAGTTCTATGCAGATATTTTCTTAATGAACTCCAATGATATTTTTCTAATTTGTCTCCTTTATATTACATGGCATTGACTGTAGTCTAAGGGTGATGCTGCTGATAAATATTTGTCCCTTTTCCCTACTCCCAGAAGGTTGGTTTTGCAATCTCTGATCTGAAGGAGGAATTAAACCAATTAGGTAGAATTATTTTTTAAATGAAGTTGTAGATCAAGTTTGAAGTAACAGAAAATAAGTACTGTAGTTTTAAACCCATAACAGTGTGTGGCACCCTCATACAATATTTCCAAAGGGCCATCAACAATGTTGTAACCTGACTTTTATCATTTTTCAGGCTATCTGAACATTTCAGTAATTCCTTGAAAATAATCTAAAATCACTTCTCACAGTAGGTTAATGTGGATTTGGGACAATGATTTTTCCTTAAAAACATATCTAAAACAAGAGAGTTCCATTTCTATAATCTGAGTATTGGCGGGCACATTGCTGACATTTAGAAAGAATGCAACTGCTAAATATCATGTGCAATTTCTCAAGTCACCAAATTGAGAGATGGTTTACATCATGTCCTAAGGAGGACATTTTTGGAAAAACAAAGCATTCTTTCTTCATAACTTGAGCAGCTAATAAAATCCTAGGCCAGTAAATATGGTTGCCTTTCATTGGTTAAAATCATTGTCAGTAGATGTTTTTGTTGAGAGAAAAAGAAGGGTTGAGACCAGACAAGTTGGGAACATGGAGAAGGGGGTGGTACAGAGAATTCTCTTTCCATCAGCCTGTGAAGTTCTAAGCAGATATTTTCTTATTAAATTCAGATGTTATTTTTCTAATTTGCCTCTGGATTTTTAATGACATTTACTCCAAACACGACATTTAATAGTTCTGTGAAAATAATAAAATCAAACAGAAAGGAAGTGTTTAGTAAGAAAAACTTGGATTTAAATTGATTTTCCCAGTCCCCTCCCTCCCTTTCCCCTTTTGTGTTTTGCCATTGACAATAATTCTAGGGTCTTAACAGTGAAAGCCTTAAGGATGAGTCAAAATATAAATGATCCATATTTATTGGAATAAATGCTGGAGGAAAGACAACATCTCATTTGAAGTTCAATATTAATTGAGATTAGATTAAGCCTCCCAGATAAAACTGATTTATGTGAGCTCTTCTGGCTTCCAAAATCAACTTGGCAAATTTATGCTACTATTGTTTGAAAACAGAGACATAATTTATGGAGACATTTTTATTCTAACCCTAGGTTGTATTCACATAGTGATGTGTGCTTTATTCTAACCCTGGGTTGTATTCACATAGTGATGTGTGCTAATTGCTCATTGGTAGGCATCAGAAACATGCAAGCTCCAGATTTAGGCATTGTGGTTTATGACCCGCCTTCCTGGTACCCAAAGTTCTTATGTTCATGACAGACCTAAGCATCCTCTGTGGCTCTTGTGTTCTCCTACCTCATGACCCTCTGATTACCGGGGTTAGCAGCTGGGATCTTCCTCCCAGGCACCCCTCTTTATCGAGAGTTGCATGTTCCAAGTAACATCACCCTTACTTCTTACACTCCAGTGAAACTCCAGAGCTTAAATGCACTGACGAGCACAGCTCTGAGCTCTGCCATATATCTACTTCCCTGCTGTATCCTTGGACTGATATCCAGCTGCCTCTTTCTACTCTGAGGTTATTTGAGTGGTGATAGTTATCCTAGTACCTGAAGCTTCACAGAGTACCTGTCACATCATAAAGGCTCATTATGTATAGAAGAAAGGAAAATGGGAAAAAAGGAAAGAAGGTGCAAAGGAAGGAGGAAGGGAAGGGGCCGAGGAAGGAAGGAACGGAGTAGATGGAAGAGAAAGAACTAAGGAAGGAAGAAATGATTCTAAGAGAAATGTAATACTGTGTAAGTGTTTACTAAAATAAAAGATCTTGTAGTAAACTTTAAAAGTCAAAACTTTTGTACTTTTAAAAGACACTTAGGAAAACAAAACATAAACTCTTAAAAGTGAGATTGGATTCTCTCTTACACTGGTGGAAAAAATATTTGGAGTCAGGAAACCTTCCCAATGCTACATGTTTAGGATCCTACAGTAAATAAAACTAAGGAGATGAGACCCTGCCTATGTTCCTTGTTCACACCTGTATGCAATGGTGTTTTTAGAGGTTTGTAGGAAAGGATACTAAAGGTGTTGATCATCACACACAGAACACATTAGCAAAGTCCTAAAAAGAGATAACAAGGAGATGAGCAAGTGAATATTGCTAAGCAGTTCCGATCGATGGAACTACTCTTGAGAAGTGCTAAGAATGAGAACTGGAAGTGCTCCGGCATTATCTGGCTCAATTATCCTCAATTTCATTTTTATCCTTCACTTAGTCTCAGAGAAAAAAAGCTTCCCTCCTCTATCTTAAAGATAAGATTTCATCTTGTCCTTTCAACCCCAACTCTTTTCAGCTCCACAAATGCCTATTCCATGCAATAAAAACTGCAGGAAAACCCTTTCACTGGTCAGGATCCCTCCCCAAGCCAGACTTTTTCTAACTTGCAACATTCTCAGGTCTCTCCCATCAGACGTATATGCAGCTCAAGGCAGCCGTGCCTCCGGTCGATCCACCCAGACCTCACTTGGTTTTCACAAACCACTTTGTAACGTTATTTATGCTACCAAATCTATGATCACCTATCTAGAAAGCTATCGCTACTGTCACTCCTAACAAATATCACTCCTCACAAATCCAAATGCCTCATTTGAGAGACATTTTGCATATCTGACCGTTCACTTCCACCATCACGCATTGTCTTGGTTTCCTTTCATTCTATTTTGTTTCTCCTTCCTCACTGACCAATTAATCTTTATATCAGTCCTCTTCTGCCTCTACTATCTTAACTATAAGGCTCTTGTTTTTCTCCCAGTATGATTTCAATATCCTTTACATGTCTAACACTCACCTCCTGCCTGATCTTCAATCATCACACATTTTCAGTTGTAGACTCACTTGTTTCAGTCCTCTGGAGAACTGAGGATGAAGGCCCCCGGGGAGGCTGAGGTCAGAGTTATGGAGTGATCCATCGTAAATGGAAACATTCTCCATTTCTCTGTACTTTCTACTTCAAATGAAACTGACAATGTTAATAACGTCCCTTGTTCTATATTAAATGCTACCTGAGATATAATGTTATAAAATTTCACTGGAAACAACTCAAATTTCTACTTTTCACACCTTATGCATATAAGAATCTTAGGTGCCCATCCAAAATTCCTCATTTGAGTCATTCTGGATTCCCCCTTAAAGTGAAAAGAAAAAAAAAAGTTCTGGTGAGTCTTCCTTTCAATAATATTTCTTTCACCTTTTCTACTTTTACTCCGCACACCTTAGTTAGGGCTTTCATTACCTATTGCTTGGCCTGTGTCAGTGACTTCCCTTCTTGTGTCACTATATATTTCCTGTCTCTCCATCTTCCATCCAGACTCAGATACATTGACCACTTTATGTGTCTTACAAAGAGGCTTAGCATGTTTTACCCCATCATAACAGTGAAATGGCCTATCCCCAGTTCTAAGCGGAAGTTATTCTAAATTATTTTCATTTACAGTTTTGAAGAACACAATTTCCAGATAAAAGAGAATATCTTAAAGCATTTGAAAAAATTTTTCAAAAGAAGCTTATAGATAAAGTGAAGAAATGTAAACCAAGTGTTGGCAGAGTTAAGGAGATTTGTGCCTGACTGCAAAGATAATGTACTTCAGGATTTTGTTTGGCCTTATTCTGTGCTACATGTCTCAGTGATTTGCATGAAGACAAAAGTATGCTTATAAAATCTTTAGAGACCAATATTTTGGAGATCTACATCAACAGAACAGGAATTCAAAACATTCTCTCTGGTGAAAATAAGACATGAAGTTTTATGAGGATGAAGTAAACAGTACTTAGGATAAAAATAAAATCAATTGTACATGTTCAAGAAAGAAGAAATGTGACCTAACAGCAATTCCTATGACAAAGTGAAAGATATTGGTTGGTGGTGAGCTTCATATAGGCTAATAATATAACCTTGATAAAGGAATCTAAGGCTACCCTAATAAAATATTAATTTTTCATGCATAGAATACACAAAACTAATTTGATGGTCCCCAAATTAGGAGATGATGACTAGCCTATTGTTACCCTAATGAGGTCATAAATTTTATTCTGAAAGGAAGATTTCAATGTAAATGAAGCTAAGGGATATTCTTCCAAGTTCCTAAAAGCCTAGCCTTTTAGGAAATCCAAACATAATGAAGTAGTGTAGCATGGTGGACCAACTCCGAAGATGCACAAAAATAATCATGTGGCATTGGATTCTACATCTTTCCATTGAGAGTAGATTTCCTGACTTCCTCCTAAGGAAAAAATAGCAGAATCTCTCATTAAAATGAGGACCGATTTGTATATATACTTTCTGAATACTATTTATCATCAGTGATGATGTGATAAGTTGGAGCAAATGACACAAACAAGTATTTATTGAGTGCTTAAAGTTCTCTACATTCAAATAAAAGATTTGAGATTTCTAAAGTGCTGTGAAAAAATAATGTGATGTGTTATATCAGGGAAATACTTCCAAGCTGGTTAATCTCCAGCCAAGTGTATTCCAAAGCATGTGCCAAAAAGTGGCACTAACAATGAAAAGGATCTTAGTTTGACAGAAATTTTGCAAGTGCTATTAACCAGAGATTCCTTGGAGGATAACTTAATCAGTAATACCACATATAGGTCTTGGCCTCCAATCATCAGAAATGATAAGTAAGCTTTTTAAACTCATGTGCCAATTGCGGTCATTTGGTGGTGGCTGCTAAAAGTACTTGGATGAGGAGGATTCTAAAGCCAAGTCTAAGCTTATCCAAAAAAAGTACCATGATAAATTAGTTGTATCTGGTATGAATGGTAAAGTGACAGCATATTTGGTGTGGGAGTTTTCAACCTGTAACATGCTGGTGAGTGATAAAATCAACAAACTTCCAACCATCAGAAACAGCAGCCCTAAGTTTTGCCAACCAGGCTAATCCTAATTGAAAATTGAAAAATAAGAACTATGAGGGAAGATTTGACCTGCATCTGTCCACAGTCTTTCTCTTGAAGCATCCCCTCCTTTCCCGGCTCTCCCACCCCTATCCACTGGCTGATAGCTCTGATTCCAGTAACCTACCTAGAGATCTTTTGGACTGGGTTTCATGTTTCCAGTATTTTGCACCAATCTCCACTCATATGAACCTATCATGTATGCTCCATCACTTAAAGTAGTCCCCACTTATCTATGAGGGATGTTTTGAAGACCTTCAGTGGATGCTTGAAACTGCAGATAGTACCAAACCCTATATGTACTATATTTGTCCTTATACATGCATACCCATGATAGCTTACTTTATAAAATTTGATAGGATAATCTATAAAATTAGACAACATAAGAGATTAACAATAACAATAGAATAAAATAATTGTAAGAGTATTCTATAACAATAAAAGTGATATGATTGTGGTCTTTTTCTTAAAATCTTGTACTCTTCATTTTTTTTTAAAAAAAGCATTTTCCAGCTTGCCTTTGTCATATGCAAATTATCAGCATGACTACACTTGTCTTTGGACTAAATTAAATAAGGATTACTTGAACACAGCACTGTCATACCACAACATTCAATCACTACCAAGTGATTAATGGGCAGTTAGAGTATACGTTGTGGATATTCTAGACAAAGTAATAGATCACATCCTGCACTGGATAGAGCCAGTCGATGCAAGATGAGTGTACAATTCAAAACTTGCAAATTGTTTATTTCTGAAATCCTTCCTTTTAATATTTTTGAACCTCGATTGACCACTGATAAGTGAAATTGCACAAAGAAAACTGTGGATAAGGTAGACTACTATAATCTAATTACCATAAGACTTGCTTGAATTTGAAACATGCTTACATTTTAGTGGCATCCGCAGAATTCTTCTCCTCATGAATGATGTTTCTATCTTTTCAGAGACTATGATTTTTCCTACATTCTCCTCCTAATCTTAATCTAAAAGAGTCAATCTAATGGTGGAACTTTAGAAATATTTCAAGACAAGAAAAGTTCTAGAATAATTTTCTTTTCCTTTCTACATCTTTTCAATTACATTTCTCCTGATGCTACAAACTTCCCAAATAAAATGTTCATATATTAACTGGAATGCAATGTGTACCATAGTATTTATGACCTATTAGATCTAAATACATGCCATTCTTATAACTCACATGGGCAAATTATAAAGAATATGTCAATGAAGGAGACCAAGCAAGGGGAATTTCACCTGAGAAGATACCTTAAAGTCCAAGTTATTACTTTAATGTAGGTGTGGGAAGCATGATTACTCAAAAATGTTTCTGATACATGTGTTTGCTTTTTGAATGCATGCATAAAACATGAGAAAAGATAAGATCTTCAATTTTCTTTGCCTAAAAAAAATGACACCAACATATCTGTTACCTTATCCTTCTTAAGAGATACATCTTCTTAACAGGACTTCTGAGATACCTTTCTGGTAACTGGGGTCCCCCGCAAAGACACACTTGGGAAACCAAGAGAACATTGCTACTCTGAAAGCTAATTCATTGAAAAAGTTTCTTATGTTTAACTGCTTTACTGGTTTCCAAAATCACATTTAAGGGTATTATTTTTAAATACATTCAAATAATTTGAGCATAAACATTTTATGGATATGGATATATGTAAATATGGATATATATGGATAAATTCTTGAAAATTCATTTAAGCTGTTCAGAAAGAATATTCCTTAAAATAATTCTGTGAATTCAGTAAATATGGTAAATTTGTAAGTTAGTCATTTTACATTTGTTCCTTTGGCACGTGTAGTTTTGCTGCAATTGGCTTACATCAAGTTGACTTCTGGTGGATCAAATGTCTGCTACATAACAGTGACCATTCTCTGCTCTATCAAATGTGACAGAATAGTATAATACCAAGATTCCTCTAAAATAGGGAAGTAGTTTCAACCAAGGAAGATCATGTCACTTAGTGGACATTTGGCAATGTCTGGAGACATTTTGAATTATCACAATTGGAGGGTGAAAAGTTCTGTTGACATCTAGTGGGTTAAATCCAGGGAGGCTGCTAAATAGCCTTCAATGCACAGGGGTCGCAAGGGCATGCACACACAAACACATACAATCAAAGAACTATTCAATACAAAACATCAGCAGTGCCTAGCTTGAGAAATCACAATATACGATAAATCTCTTCAAAATCACTTTAGTATGAGAGGAAATGAAACAAAATTATTTTACTTCATTTAATTATTTTTTGACCCTACTAAGCACTCAACCTAGGCAATGAGCAGGGAATATGTGCTGAGCAACTGCATTGTGTTCTCGGGATTGACCATCTCAAACAGCTCTCAAATGCCTGGCCCCAAGGGAAGAATGCCGAGTCAAAGCCAAGGCCGTAAAAGTCAGGATTCTCAGAGCCAGACTCCAACTCCCTTCTGACTATCTGTAGCTTTTTGACACAAATGTGGGTTTTTATAATCTTTAAGAGCTACTATCCATTTTCATATGCCCCACCAATGTCATATATACATCATATATGTGTATATATGTGTTTATGTATATACACGTGTGTATGCATGCACACACACACACACACAAAGTAGGAAGAAGACCTGGGAATGAAGTGGAAGTGGTTCATTTTTCTCTTCTCTCTCCTCCCTTCCCTTTCTCTGCAAGATGTATAATTCCTTTCATAAGAATTTAAAGATTATTCCAACAAAAACACAGAACCCAGAATATTGAGGGAAAACCCTAAAAGAACATATAATTATTGTGAACACAATATTGCCCTGTTTGAACAAGCCCTGTAGTCCAAAAAAGAAAGAGTTATTACTTAGAAAATAAGAATGTCCCTATTTTCAAAGGCAAGAGTGTGCCCAAATTCCTGTTATCAGTGGAGAGCCTTTGACAGAGTCTTCAGTAGGAGCCATCTGTTGGAGGTAGAAAAGCTCATGTTCTCTAGAGATCAACTTGTCAATCCCTTCCTGTCCCTTACCAGGACCACACCATTTGAAAGTGGCCAAAGAAACTTTGCCCTGGGAACAATTCTCTTCATTGCCTGGGAGTCAAAGCAAAAATCCTGGAGTGGAAACAGAAATATGATTTTATGGTATTGGTGGAAGAAACAAACAGCTTGACTGAGTAGAAGCAAGTCCAGTGCCTTCCTTTATAGATTCCAGCTATTCAGGACACCAGCTAGGATTTCCTAAGATTAGAAAAGAAATGACCAGACAAGTGTGAGATAAATCAGTTGAGCAAGAGAGGAGACAGTGACGTTATCCTGACCTGTCTCCAGCCTGTCTGAATGGAGGAACAGAGAATGAGGCAAACGTCAGAGTTGGAAGAAACTTCAAAAGTTGTCTAAATCTAAACTCTTCATCTTGGAATTGAGGGAACAGATATCCAGAGGTTAAACAGTCATGTGTTCTCACACACTAGTAAAAGTCATAGCCAAGCCTCCCCACTCCCAAACTGGTGACCTTTTGACCCCACCACAATCTGGGGGCAAAACACCCTATGTGCTCCTGAGTAAGTCACCTCCACTCTCTGCTATGGTTGTTTGGTAGGGTTGACAGAGTTTCATACCTAACCCGTTGGAGTGCAAAGATGAAATATGAAGTAAAAGATATTAGCAATATTTATGTGTTTTACTAAATAATACTCAAAGCTATTAACCTTATGGAAAACTTTGAGGGCTTAACATAGAAATGCATCTGACTTTTTATGAGTCAGTCTTCAAATTAGTATACTAGTAGCCTTCAGTACATGATGTTGGTGTTTGGAAACAATTAAAAGATGCTTTTGAAAAATTAAAAAAAAAATTGTGACATGAACTTTAAGAGACAAATATTTCTGTATGGATTCTATTGTTTAGTTAGTCAACTGATAGGGGTTGCAGCATCTAGAATCATGTGAGGATATAATTATGACTGGGCTAAGCAGAGGCAATCAAATCGAGCCAAAACTTTCCATGCATACTCATATAATCTTTCTTTAATAAGGCTCATGAGATTATCGCCAGACTAACACCATATGTTCTTTGGGACATGATAGTCAACTGCTCTCTTTTTCCAATTTCATTCAGCTCTATGAACAAATAAAATTTAAATGTTGACTTCTCAAATTTTCGGCTGTCCTGTTAATACTTTCTACTGCCATTTCCATCCCCTTTAAGGCAGCCAAAGAGTATATTAGATTATAACTAAATATGTTCACCAAGTTTGTTCAAAATCAAAAATCCCTTTGAAAATCTCACTGAAGGAGTGACTAAAGACACATATATATGCTTAAATATTCTTAAAAATATCAACCAGTTTAGTTCTTTTATATTCTGAAAAAGTGGTCAATTTACCTGTAGATGTTAATTAATATGATTTTTGATTGAGTTTTTTTAGTTACACATGACAGTAGAGTTCATTTTGTTAAAAATTATACAAGCATGAAATATATCATATTCTAATTAGGGCCCCAGTCTTGTGGACGTACACCTTGGTGGAATTCACCATGGTGTATTCATGTGTGTGGACAGCAAACTTACGTCCAATTCATTCCACTGCCTTTCTTATTCTCCCCCTACTTCCCTTCATTCCCCTTTGTCTAATCCTCTGAACTTCTATTCCGCCCCCCACTGTAGTTTAGCTTCCTCTTTTGAATGCATCTGGTTATTTCTAGTGCTTTGTAAGATACATGAATTGAAATGAGCATCTTTTCTTTTTTTTTTTTTTTATTTTTTGTGGTGCTGGGGATCGAAAGCACTCTACCAACTGAACTATCTCCCCAGCCCTTGAAATGAGCATCATTTTTATGAGTCCCAGAGGACACAGAAAATGTATCATTTCCAGGGAAGGCAGATTACTAGGTAAAACTGTAGCAAAGGCACTAATGATATTGATTTTTGAGATGCAAAGATCAAGTGTTAGGTAGTCTCAGGCAAAGGATGGTGTTTTCTAAGGATCAAAGAGACTGCCAATTTTTCTCTCCAACATTGCCCTTGTCTACTTCTCTTGTCCTCTCTACAATAATAAATTGTGAGCTCCGGTGGGTAAACAATGAAACCTTTTACTGGCCATAAAACATTAGTAAGATCTTCCTTACATGCTTTCCTAGATTTAGAAGGGCATTTAGAATTAGAGTTATTAGACCTCACTTCTGTTAGGATGGCTATTTAAAAAAAAATCTTTAAAAAGACAAAAGATAACAGTGTTTACAGGGAGAAGGAGAAAAGGAATACTTACACACTCTTGATATAAATGTACACCAAGAGTCCAGTACAATGATTATGGAGAATAGTATGAAGGTCCCTCAAAAAAACGAAAGGTGAAATTATCATGTGGTTCAGCAATCTCACTTCTGGTTATAGATACAAAAGAGTGAAAATCAGTATGTTGAGAAGAAATCTATTCTCCTATATTCATTGCAGTGTGATTCACAATAACCAAAATATGGCATAAACAACTAAAGTGTCCAAAGGTAAATGAATGGATAAAGAAAATATGGTACATATATGCAATGGAATACTATTTATCCTTAAAAAAAATAAGGAAATCTTGTCATATGTGACAACATGACAACATGGATGAACCTGGAGGACATTGTATTAAGCCAGGCAGAGGAAGACAAATACCACACAATCTCACTAATAGGTCAAATCTAAAAAGTTGAACTTAGAAAGTGGAATGGGTTAGCAGAAATTGGAAGTGAGGGGTGATGAGGGTTGTAATACATATATAAATTCTACTCTTTCTCTCTCTATATATCTATCTATCTATCTATCTATATATATATATATATATCTATATATATCTCTCTCTATATCTATATATAGAGAGAGAGAGATATGTATATATACATATATGTATATATGTTATCACATTGCACCCCATAATATCTACAATTAATAAAAATCTGTATTTTAATGTTTTCATCAATTCATTACAGTTGTACATACTAATGAGGTTTATTTTGACATAATCATACATGCATGGAATATAATTGACTCTACTTCAGTTCCCCTCAGTTCCCCTTATTGCTTTCCCTCCCCTCCTCCCTCCTTCTGTTCCCCTTCCTCTACTCTACTGGTCTTTCTTCTATTCTTTTATTGGTGCTTTTCAGATATACATAAGGTGAAATTCACTGTGGTATATTCATAGATGTACATAGCATAATTTGGTCAATTCATTTCTTATTTCCTCCCTTCTCTCTCTCTCTCTCTCTCTCTCTCTCTCTCTCTCTATCTCTCTCTCTCTCTCTCTCTTTCTCTCTCTCCCTCTCTCTCCTTCCACTACTACACTGATTTCCCCTCTATTTTCTTGAGATTCCCACCCCACTATTTCTTCCCATCCCTTTTTTTGGTCTAGCTTTCACACATGAGAGAAAACATTTGACCTTGACTTTCTGAGTGTGACTTATTTCACTTAGCATGATATTCTCCAGTTCCATCCCTTTACCAGAATATGCCATAATTGCAATCTTCCTTATGACTGAGTAAAACTCCATTGTGTATATATACCACATTCTCTTCATCTATTCACCTACCAATGGGCATCTGGACTGGTTCCATAACTTGCCTCTTATTAATTGCTCTGCTATAAACTATGTGTCTATATCACTATAGTATGCAAATTTTAATTCTTTTTTATATACCAAGGAGTGGGATAGCTGGGTCATATGGTCCATTACTAATCTTCTGAGGAATCTCCATACTGCTTTCCACAACAATTGTACTAATTTGCAGTCCCAAAAATGTATGATGTACCTTTTCCACCATATCTTCACCAGACTTTATTACTACTTGTATTCTTGATCAATGCTTTCTGACAAAAGTGAAAAAATTTTTCAATGTAGTTTTAATTTGCATTTTCCTGATTGCTAGAGATTTTGAACATTTTTCTAATAAAATAACATGAAAACTACCGTTCGTGATCTTCCATGTAATATCAGGAAGTTTGCAGGGCCCTAGGGCAACCCTTAAGCAATAGTTGACCACTGCACAGTTATAAAGGCTCAAGTTCCCCTCTTCACACAGTGCTAGCTATAAAAGATAACTTGCTCCAAAGATCCCCTGTGGAATCAGTCTGTAGGGCTACTGCCTGAGGTTGTACCTGTAAATTGCTAAGTTTCTTCCCCTTCCTCATCCTGATTCTACCACTTCCTACTCAGGGTGCCTGGTGGACTTCCTAAATAAGCCACTTATATACCACTATTCAACTTAGGGTCTGCTTCTGGGGAACCAGCCTAAGACAGGTGCTCACCTTTTAAAAACTGATAGATTTAACACAATCCAAATTTCTCCTTTTTCTTGAAACAGGGAAATATCTGGCAACATGGAGCTCCTGTTCTCGTGAGCTAAGAATAGCACGAATGCTCCAATTTGTCACTACCTTCACTTAGCCTGTCTCACTCACTTAAGTCACCTGCCTGCTCTTTCTGGCATTTAAGTTTGTCCCTCATGTACTAGACTATAAGCTCCATATAACAGGCAGAATAATGACCCCTGAAAAAATCCATGCCCTGCTCCCATTACATTACTAGGCAAAAGGGACTTGGCAAATGTAATGAAGGGTGCAGACCTTGAGATGCAAGTGTTAGCCTGAACCAATCTTGAGATGCAAGTGTTAGCCTGAACCAATCTAATCACATGAGCTTTTAAAAGTGGAGAACCTTTTTCAACTGTGGTCACTGAAACATACAATGAAGGACAAAAGATCAGAAAAGTGCCCCATTGCTGGTTTCCAAGATGGAGGAAGGGGCCGCTAACCAAGTTCCTGATGCTGGAAAGGCAGGAATCAGAATTCTTCCCTAGAGACCCCAGAAAGAAACGTAGCCTTTCCAGTCTCTTGATTGTATCCCAGAGAGGTTTATGTAGCACTTCTGATCTGCATAACTATATAATAATAAATTTGTATCATTTGAAGTCTCTAAGCTTGTTGTAATTTGTTACAGAAGCAGTAGAAAACTAAGTATATATATTTATATATTTAAAATATATACAAATTTTATATGCATGTATATAAAATACACTCCATGCAGACAGTGATTCTGTCTTGCTTTTCACTGTAGTCTCAACACCTACTACAGTGTCTGATATATAAAAAGCATTATACAAATGTTTGTTGAATTAATTCATAAAAGAATTAGTGAATGGTTGTCCCTCTTCTAAAGTTTAATGAGGAAACCTCTAGTGAGTGAGTGAGGTTCCATTTGCTCTTAGCATTTGCTATGAATATAGAAACTTATATTCCAACTCAGCCAGTATCTTTTAAACTGAGGAGAATTTATAATTGTTTCTATGATTTTCTGCTATCAACAGAATCTCTTAACTCCTTTTTAGCCCTTTGTACTCTAAACTCCTTTTTAGCTCTTTGTTCTATTTCAAACTCTTAAGTATAATTGTAAGAATGGACTGTAGTATTTTGTATTTTTTTCCCTTTGGGCTAAAAAGTAGAAATCTTTTTCCCCACAGTATTGTATTTCAGGGTGGATCTTTAAGGCACAAGGAAAAACATGAAGGTTTACATAATAACTTCACATGGCTAATCCAGAGGTATAGGGGTGTATCTGAAATAGAGACTGCCTACATTTTTTAAGTTCACGAACTGATCCTGATTTTTCTGCAGGGAAAGAATGATATGAGAAGTGAATATCAGGTTACAAAATTAGTATAAAAAAAGATTATTCTTACAGCATAGAGACTTATCTCCTCATATTATGCCTTATATTTAATTGTAATCTTCCTGAGGTTAGAATTTTATATACTAAAACTTTGGCCCAATGTCTAAGACATAGTGTATACCTTTCTGAATTTAATTTTCTGAACCTTACCTGTAATACCAAAAACAATAGACTGGGGATAGCTTTTGTTTATGACTATGTCTGACAAAAAATACTGATCTGAACAAAAGATTTTAAAATACTAATTTAAAGTAAGACTAGATTTCATGTTGGACAACAGTGTGGTAGGAGACATAAGTATAGGAACATTCAGGGAGAATTACTTGGGAAAAAAAAAGCTGGCAAATGACATGATTTCTGGCATATACATGCCAATGCTTAAGAAATAAGAATGGACTCAAAATCTTTAAAACAATGAAGCCAAATGCAATCACATAGCAATTATTCAAACTTGATAAGATAAAGTCTATGTGTTGACATTTTCTGGTAGACTAGAATAAAATGTGAAAAATATTTGAGAGGAATGGAGTGACTAGTAATAATAACAGTATAAAATCAGTTAATATAAACATTAAGAACTTTTACCAATATCTTATGTAAAACATTCTATGATACTATGAAATAGGAATTATTATTAACTTTTTTTTACTGATTAAATTATCCCAAGGAACAAAGTAACTTCCAGGTTCACTCAGCTACTAAATAGTTCATTACAGACTTTACTTAAATTATAGACTCTCAAATATGTAATTTTAGAGGACACACAGGTTGCCTAACCAACTGACCTTTAAGGACAAAACATGGTCACAATATCTGTTAAATGAGCAATAGAAGTTCTGATCTGGATTAAAGTCAATAAAACAATCTCTAGTTGTATAATGATCTCTCTTTTTTCCCCACTGTTTGACCCTTTGCCATAAAATTAGTGATCCTCAAATCTCATAATTGGTGTGTGATAGCAGCAAACTAAGATGAAAATTTGCATGCAGTAGGCAATCAGGCTGAGGCTGAAACTTTGAGAAATACAGCCACCTGTTGGATTTAGTTGGGTATCACACTCTTTTCACCGTTTCTGAATATTCTTTGGGAAAAGGCTAAAAAAATTTTTTTTCCTTGAGCAAAATTTAAAAATTAAATGCAAGAATGATTGCCATTTTTAGGAGAAATAAAAATTTTAAAAGGTAGCCAAGCACAGGGCCACACTTTTAATGACTCGGGAGGCTAAAACAGGAGGATCACATGTTTGAGGACAGCCTCAATAAGACTCTAAACAACTTAACCAAACCCTTTCTCAAAATAAAAAATCCAAAAGACTAGTGATGTAGCTCAGTGGTAAAGTGTCCCTGAATTAAATCCCAAGTGGTTAAAAAAAAAAAAAGATGACAGGCAGTTGAGTCTTTTTCTCTTAGAAGAATGAATTTATTTATCAACAATGTGATTTTCTATTCTAAGTAAGATTATAAGGAACTTCCATAAGGAAAAACAATTAATAAATAATTTTTTACAAAATTTCTTCCTGCACAAAATGCTAAAAAGATGAAATTTATTGTTCGTTCACCCTACTCTAGCACTTGCCTCTGGAGCAGGGATTGGCAAATTATTTTTGGTAGAATTTCTCAGTAAATGGTCTAGGCTTTGAAAGCCATAGGTGTCCTTTTTCTTTTGTGGAAAGAGCAGGGGGAGTAAAACTTCTGTATTTTGCTTAATAAAGATGTATACAGTTAAGTTGTGCAATGCTGTTCTCTTACGCATATGCGCGGCTCACTGATTTCTACGGTCAAGCTAATATCCTCTTCATACAGTTATCTGCTTTTGTGAGAATTCTTCCTCTTAGAAAATTTCCAAGTATTCAATACAAAATTACTAAATATATAGTCCCCATGTTGTTAATCTCTAGAATGTATTCATTCTACCTATCTTCTTCCCATTTCCCATCCCCATGTTTCTGATTATTTTTTCTTTAGAGTCCATTCAAAATTGAAATCATGTAGTATTTTTCTTTCTGTATCTGGCTTATCTCATTTAACATAATATCCTCCAGGTTCATACATGTTGTCACAAATGGCAGGACTTCCTTTTCCAGGCTGAATAATATCCCATTGTATATATACAATTTTTTTTTCTCCATTCCTGTATCAACGGACACTTAGGTTGCTTCCACATCTTGGCTATTGTGAATCTGAGTTGTAATTGCAACTACTCAACTCTTGTTGTAAAAGGTACCTTACTAATAAGAAAACACATGGGAATGACTGTGTGATGATAAAATTTTGTTAACAAAAACAGTTGGAAGGGGATCAGAGGTATATAACTCGGTGTAATTTGGCTAGCATGCATTAGGCCCTGGGTTTGATGCCCAGCCCTGCAAAAAACAAAAGTAAAAAACAAATACAAATAAACAAAAAGCAGTTGGTAGATCAGATTTGGCACATAAGCTATAGGTTTCCAGTACCTGTACTGAAACACATCAGGCGTGTATTCACCTCGAGGCCTCTGCACAGGCTGTTTCCTCTGCCCGAAGCACTCTTTCCCTCCCCCAAAAGGCCATGTCTCACTCACTCACTTCAAGACCTTGTTTTAAATATCATCTTTTCTATGAGGCTGACTCTAACTACACTGTTTAAAATTGCAACTCTATCTCTTATTTTTTCATAGCACTTGGCACATTCTGCCATATTAATTATGGCCATTGTATGTAGCCTATTTCCCTCTACCAGAATATAGACTTCACCATAACAGAGATTTTTGTTAGATTTACCTATAAAATATCATCAGCCCTTAGAACAGTGTCTGGCACGAGGTAAATATTCAACATTCGTTGAATGATAGGATGATTAGTTCACATTTGCTCAAAAATTAAAAAATAAAAAAGATAATTTTTTTTTAAACAGTGACTCCTGAAGGGACTAAATTGAACCAATAAATAAATCAGCCTTTCCCACAGTTTCAAAATTTTTCAAAATTCTTTTTCCTTTTCTCAAACACGAAAGTAGTAGAAATGCTATTTTTTTAATCAGTGAGAATATCACTATAGTTTCCAAAGTCATATATAATTTGACTTAAGTCTTACAATAATCTTATATTATGTATCATCCTTACCTTACAGATGAGGAAATTGATTCTCAAAAAAGTCAGTAGCTTGCTTCCAGTCATGGCTAATATGGTACTAGATTCTGGGTATGTTGATTTCAAAGCCAGTTTTCTTTCCCTCACAACACAGCTATCAGCCAAACTTGCCTTATTCCTAGCCTCTGAAGAACTCTTTTCTCCAGATCTGAATTAGCTTCAGCAATTTATCAATCTAGAACAGACTTAACTTCAGGTGGAAAGGACCTAATAAACTTTAACCCAAATTTGTGAATCAGCATTATTCACTTTACTTTAAAGATGCTAGATTATTTTCCTCAGTTCTGATAAATTGGTTCAACAACCCGATCCCCTGATAAACTCTTGCATGGTTGATTCTGAATACCTGGTAGACCTTTGAATGCTCCAATCTGGTTGATTCTGAACACTAGGTAAACTCTTGGGTGCTCAATTACTCATCTCTGGCTGGAAATATTACCAGCTCTTAACAATCCTCTCCCAAGGTCTGCACTCCTCCCTACCGGCAGAGCCTCTGTTCCCTGATAAAAGATTTTCTAATGCTGTTTCCCACTAGAGGTTTCTAAATATCACCCATTACCAGAGTCTCTAACCTTGCACTCTGTTCATAATTGAGGCAATGCAGCTTTTTGGAGAACCTCTCTACCAACTATAAATAAATACCACCTCATTTATTATGTTTCTTTATATATCTACGTATATATACATATGTGTGTTTGTATATGTGCGCGTGCGCACACACACACACACACGATTGTGGCCATGCCATCTGGATATAATATTCTTTTATGCAAGTTCAGTTGTCCCCAGAATACCTGCACCAAAGCAGGACTATATGAAACCTAAAAGCCATGCTCTGCTTTCTTTTGGGAAATTTTAGTTAAAACATGGCTAGTAAAGGGCTATTCTGGGAGGTAAGAGTCTCACGTGGACAATAAGTTGAAGTGGTTCTTACTATACTCTCTCCTGAATTATGACTAAAGAGAAGGTTGGGCATGTATTGATAGCAATGATGATAGAGTGACACTGTAACACTGAACTATAACATGAAGGGAGAAATTAAGTTGACAAATTGCAGAAAGCAAGAAAAAGAAACATTAAAATAGAATAGGTCCACTAAATCTCCAGCTTGTATGGAAAAACGAATTGTGTTGCCAATGCTGGGAGAAAAGAAGCAGTTGGAAAGTGGAGACGTGGGGATGAAGATAGATTTGCTTGACATGAAGATCATCGTAGAGGCAACTGAAAGTAAAATATTAGTGTTGTAAAATTTCAAACATGGCTTCTGCATTTATTTAGTGCCACATAATGCAACCAGAGGTGGATAGATCCTATGTAGTCATCCCCCATTTGACAAGTGAACTGAGGCCCAGAGAGAAAAATAATGTAGCTAAGCATCCACAGAGCTGGAGCATGAACCCCATTCTCAGGACACCTTGTCCTGTCTGCTTTTCACTTGATTGCTTGGTCTCCCAGGCCAACTATAACAATTGATAACTCTATCTCAAAGTGATTCAGCCAAAGTCATTCAAGTCAATAAAATTCAGAGGGAATTGAGCTAAGTGACTTGTTGGGAGCAGAACTAATAGTTTATAATAAAAGCTACAGTTATAAATTTTGAGCTTAAAAACCCTGATATTTTATTTGATGAAAGAGAATAAAATAGACCTGGAAAAAATATGAAGTAAAAGTATTCCAGAACTAATTTAGTCAATGTGTTTTTCTCCAAGCATCCACAAATTCTTATTAACTTTATTAAAACTCCATGACCAAGAAGCCAATCTCTGTACTTTCCCATCACAAATAACCAAAACATTCATTTTTTGCATGATTATTTTATTTCAAATGTCAGTTTCATGAATGATTGTCTTTAAAATGGTCTAGATGGTTACATTTCAAGCCAATATTTGTTGGTATTCCTGTTTAATTTCCAAAGTGATGAAAGTATTTTGCCCTCTGGAGTGTTTTTAATAAAGATAATGATATTTTAGAAATAAATCAATACTTGGTTTTCACCTGAGAAGTACAGCATGTCTTGGTTTTAAATTTTTTATTTCACTGACCTCTGCTTATTTTGGCCAATGGGAAATGCTCTTCTCACTTTACCAAAAAAGAAACCAAACTCCAGGACCTGTCTAATGAAACAATGAATTAATGACAGTTCTTGGAAAAGAATCAATGTTTGATTTCCAAGTTTAAATAGATTTTTGATGCCAGGATATAATCCTTGTCCAACATGAAAGGTAGCCTTTCTACCTCATGGGCCCAAGACACTGAAGAAGTTGGCATTCTTAGGACGTTTTAGTAAGGAGATTTTCTTTTTCATTATAAGATCCCAAGTCTTTACAACTCCAAATAAAATTATTTTTAAGGCACTTAGTATAGTGAGAAACCCCATGCCATGGGAAATTTTTACAAAAATTTTTTTCTAACTAGTGGTTAGCAAAGATGCTTACTGATGACAGTTTTCTTTTTCACTGAAGAGTTTAGGAGTGGAGAATGTTGTCCCACAAAGATGGTGAATTCTGTTTTGAACAAACTCTCTCTTGACCAACTCTTCTTCATTCCATTTGACCTCTGCATCGATTTTTCATCACTGTCACCAAAATACTTGACAAAAACAACTTAAAGGAAGAAAGTTTATTTAGGGCTCATGGTTTCATAGGTTCAGTCCATGGTCAGATGATTCCATGGCTCAGGGTTTGAGGTGATGCCTAACATCGTAGTAGAAAAATGTGGTGAAGGAACACTGTTCATTTTGTGGCAATCAAAAAGCACAGAGCAAAGATTTTTTAAACTTGCAGTCTGGCCAAAAAATCACTATAAAACTGGGGACAAGAAGCTGTGGTTGCTGAAGAGATTACCAACACTTAAAGAGAACATGTATAACTAATTAGAACAAATTAAAAATAATAATACAAAATTTTTCAAACATTAAAAAAAGAGAGAAAGAAACTAAGAACTAAGGACAGAGACATTGGGAATTAACAAGATCACATCCATCACAGGCCTAAGTATACAAAACTGAAATCTCTTTTTAAAGACCATGGGGTCACCATGCTTGCACATGGAAGCCTAGAAAGTTATTTTATCAGGCTCATGCACCCAGGCACTCAGAGGCCACTGCAGCTGTGGTCCCAGGACATCTGGGACATTACTGCTCAAGCTAGTGGTAGACTGTGGCATCATCCACATGGTACTAGTTCTGCAGCAATGAAGGATGCTGGAGCTAGGGGGTCACAAAGGCTTCCACTGAGATTTCAAGAAAGGTGGAGGAGCCCAGGCAAAGTGTAGCAGGGTTGGAATCCCTGTGGACTTCCCCTGAGAGGGTACTGTGTGTGAAGCTGTGACAGTGAAGCCAACACTGCAATGGAGACCCCAGGAATTAAGAGATGCCAGGAATGTGGAATGTCTGACAAGGAAATCTGCAGGAAATGAGTAGAGTCAGGCTAATAGGCCATGTGGGTTGCAACTGGCAAGGGGTAGGGCATCTCAACCTTTTGCAGGCTCATATCTTACCACCATGTGTCTCAGATACCAGATATGGAGGTACAGAACCAAATGTTTGCTCTGCTGAGTTTTGGTTTTGTTTTGTTCCTATTCCTTCTTTCTATTCCTCATTTCTCCCCTTTGGATTGGATATTTTTATTTTGTACCATTGTATATGAGATGTATGTAACTCTTTTTTTTTTAAATTGGTGCATTATAATTATACATAATAATGGATGTAACTTGATTTTGATTTTTACATCAAAAGCAAAAAAAAGGGGGGTTCACAGCTGAGCTTTCTTAGCATAAGAGAAGACTTTGGCATTGGATTTTTGAGCAGTGATAGATTTGTTATAACAATGGGAACTCTTGGGGATGGACTAAATGCATTTTGCATTATAAGATGGACATGAGTTTTGGGGGGCAGATCTGGGATGTTGTGGTTTGGATCTAAAAATATTCCTCCAAAGTTTCTGTCTTAGAAGCATGGTCTCCAATAGAGCAAGGTTTAGAAGTGGAACTTTTAAACAATTATAATAGCTATAACATCATCAGTCAATTAATCCATTTGATGAGTTAAAAATGTGAACAGATTACTGAACGGTAACTACAGACAGGTAGGGCATGACTGGAGGCAATAGATCATTGGGGGCATGACCTTTGGTGTTTTATATTATCCTTAGCTCCTTGTATCAATGCTCACTTGCTCTATTTCCTGTCTGCCATGAGCTGAGAAGCTTTCCTCCACCATGTTATTCTGCCTCACCACAGCCCCAGAGTCATGGAATCAGCTGATCAAGGACTGGAATTCTGAAACCATGAGCTCCCAAGTAAACTTAGTCTTCTCTAAGGTGTTCTTGTCAGATATTTTGGTCACAGCAACAATAGACTTCTTTAAGAGTCTTTATGCCTCTAATCTCTTCCTTTGCTTGCCTGAAAATAATCAGAACAAAGTCATTGTTCTGATGGGCTGAGCAAGATAGATATACATGCCAGAGGGTGGGAAGCACAGTATTCTAGTCTGAGTGGGCACAAAGATCATCCATGTAGGGTATCAGATCATTAGGAGCTATCAGATCTCGAGAAAGGCTAGGAGAACATCAGTGACTACATTTAGAGATGGAACCTCTAAAGACATGATTAAGTTAAAATGAGATCATTCAGGTGGGTCCTGATCCAGTTCCATTGGGGTCCTCACAACAAGAAGAAATTTGAATATGAATAGAGACTACAGGAATGTTCTTGGAAAGACCATTGAGGACCATGCCAGAAGGTGGCCATCTGCAAACCAAGGAAAGAGGGCTCAGAAGAAACCAAACTTGCCAACACCTTGATCTTGTATTTCTAACTTCCATAACTGTGAGAAAAGAAATTTCTACTGTTAAACCCTCCACTCTGTTGTATTTTGTTATTGAGGTCCTAGCACACTAATACAATTACTATGATGGTAAGGTTGAAGAACTCTGGTTTATGATATACAAATACAGTTCTGAGAAGAACACTTGTGTGTGTGCAAAACAACTTGGCTAATAGCTATTCATCATTAAAAAGTAAGAGTAGAAACAAGTATCCCTATTCACAAAAATTAGAAAAAAATTCAGGGAAGAAAATCATTCCCTGGGGCTTCATATATCACTTGGCTGATATAGTTTACATTCTCTTCTGAGCTATAACATTACTAAAAAGGCCATTTAAAAATAAAAATCGATATGATTTGGGGTTAAATTTATTTTTACTTCTATGACTTTTTTGCAATGAAATCAAATTTAGAACACCCAAGAATGTGATTAACATATGGATATCCTCAAAACATCTTCACCTAGAAGACTATTGAAATACAACCATGGCTTAATTCCAGTTACTTTCCTTTGGTTTACAAAGAAGGATGGCATCTTCCTTGATCCTGTATATTTAGTAGAGCAGACATGAAAGTTCACTTGTGTGATACAATCTAATTGTCCTCTCACTGGCACAAGAAAAAGATACACCTGAATGCTAAATGTATAAAATATCAAGAAAAATCTTTGTGACCTTCAATTAGTCAAAAATTCTCATTTAGGACACAAAAAACACCAAGCATATAAGAAAAATGATTAATTAAGTCCAGAAAATTTTAAATTTTTTGATTCTTGAAAGACTATGTTAAGAAAACTAAAAGGCGAGTCACCTGAGACAGGGAGAAAATAATTTTAATACATAAGTCTGATAAAGAGGCAAAAATATAAAATAATTCTCATAATACAAACAACCTTTGCAACATGTCCAAAAATATTTGCACATAACAAAAGATATGTTAGCAATCAATAAACACATATAAAATTCCCAACATCGTTAGTTATCAACCAGATGAAAACTAAAACTATAATGAAATATCATTCCATCTCATTATGGTATGGCTGGGGATATAGCTCAGATGGTAAAGTGTTTGCTTTGCAAGCACAAGGCCCTGGGTTCAATCTCCAGCACCACGAAAAAAAAAAAAAGAATATGCATAAACATTAGGATAACTGATATTAACATGAGTCAGCGAGTGTACAGCAACTGAAACACATCATTGCTGGTGAGAATATGAAATGTTACAGTCATTGGAGAAAAGGGTTTGCCACTTTCTCATAATGTTAACCAAGCTAACCATGTGACCAGCACTTCTACTTTTAGTATTTACCCAAAAGCAATGTGAACATACAGGTACAAAATCATTCGTATTGCATTCCTGGCAACTTGACATACAACAGTAAAAACTTGACACAGCCCAAATCTTCACTGACAGGAGACAACATAAACATATCATGTTTTATTCAAACAAAGAAGTGCTGCTCAGCAATAAGAAGGAACAAACTAATGATTCATGCAATAACATTAATGAATCGCATCTATATTATGCTAGGAAAGCCAGACACAAAAGATTATATGCCATATGATTGTATTGTAATAAAATTTTAGAACAGATAAGACCAACTTGCAGAGATAGAAATAAAGCATCTGTCTGGATTGAGGGAAATGACTAGAAAAGGGCCTTGGGAAGTTTCCTGGGAGAGTAGCTACAGAGCTTGTTTACACTTGTCAAAACTCACTTAACTGTATACTTAAAATGAGTGCATTTTATGGTGTGTAAATTATACTTCAATATAGCTGATTTTGATGATTTAGAGAAGCAATTTTATGAAGGTAAATATAGTCAGTCTTCTATATCATTGAGTTCCACATACTTAGATTCAACTGACCCCAGATCAAAATTTTGGCAGGGGTGGGAATTTCATCTGTACTAAAGTAGTCCAGACTTTTTTTTCTTGTCATTATTTCCTAAGTAATACATTATAACAACTATTACATAGAATTACATAGAATTTACATTATATTACATAAGTAAACTAGATATGATTTAAAGGAGATGGGAAGATGTGCATAGGTTATATGCAAATACTATGCCATTTCATACAAGGGACTTGAGCACCTTGGCTTTTGGTACCTATGGGAGTCCTAGTTAACAATTTCTCACAGATAACAAGAGACTATATGTTTGTATGAGATCACTGAAGGGGCCTGTAAACCACTAATCAGTGAGCACACCTGCTACCCAGATCATGTTGTTTAAAGACAATTCTCCATTATAAAGAACTAGGGGTGCTCCACCCAAGGGCTGATTTTAGAGACTGGAAACAGCAAACAACTAGAATATCTTGGTTATTGTAAAAACTCATCAAATAATCACTGAAAATGGGTCACATCAAGAGAATTAAAATGCCAGCTTGAAGGGACCTTCAATAGCCAACTGTGGGAGAATTTGAGTCTCGAAATGCATAATCACAGTAAAGTTTATTGCCAATTAAACTACATAAGATAAAATAAATCAATGAATACATCGAAATGGATAAGGAAAGATTTTATATAAAGTATCTTTCCATAAAGTATTTTGAATTGCAAAGTGAAAAGGTGCGAAGCTACAGTGGAGAAGCATGGCAGGTTACAGCTTTAATCAAATGATCCAAGTAAACATCTTTACTAATTATACTTCAATTAGAAATCAAAGTTGTGTGCCATCCAACAAGATGTTCCATTCACCCCTTCCGGTGTCAAGGACCCCTCAGATTCATCATGTCACTCAATTATTTCCTGATCATTTTTACATTTTTAGAATACTCTGCACATTTTTCTAATTAAATCACTTTCCATTTCCTCAGCATTTGGATACAAACAGATAGCAACATAAATATCATGGGAAGATTTTATCTGGAGACTCAACCTCATATCTTTTTAAACTATCAGACCTCTGTTAACGAGAACACTTCCATTGGACAGTGGATTATAAACATCTGGCACCGACGGCCAGTGACTCAGTTACTGGCTGACATTTCAGCCTCGGAACGCATCCAGAGAGTGGCCTCTAAACTATAATTTCTGCTAAGCGTCTGAAGTAAGGAGACATAAGGCAACACCTGGAGACGGAAAGTGTAGCCTAGGGGCTTCTGTCATGCTTGGTGCAGCACAAAAGCTTTGTAGGAAACTTAGCCACCTGGAGGTCAGAGCACAATGACAATGACAGCTGCAATCACTCAAGTACAGAGAGAAGAAATGTTTCTTTTCTTGCTGGACTGCATGGCCGGCTGGGCACTGGCCACTTGTGACGAGAGGAGAATTCAATCCATAACCTCACTGTGTTCCTTGGGCAGCACATGCATACTTGCTGACTTCTGTAAGGGTTTCTAATAGCTCTGCCTCTCAGCCCTTTGTCCTTATTTGAACATAAAGCACTAATTCCTGCTTTAACACCCCTAGTCAGAGAAAATTAAATCTCTGATATCTCTGGTGTTCCACAGGCCTGGGAACAATGACCCCAGTCTGGGAATCATTCTCACCTGGTGGTGCAAAAACTGTAACAGACAAAAATATGTCATTTAATTTTTAAGCTCTAAAATATGTCACAGTATTTAAACATCTCATCTTTACTAATCTATTTTACACATGGAGTGATGAAAGCAAATACCTAAGACTGAGATGAGTCTTATACAACAGAGCCCAGCTAATGCATTGCTATAAATCTAAGAAAGTTTGCATTACTGTTCTACTGTACATTAAATGACATAGGTCCTATTATTCTTGTAGCAGGGTATGTTTATACTAACGTTATTTCTTTATAGGCTTGTTTCAGAACTAGAAAGCCCATAAAATAGATCCTTTCAGAATTATTGCTAAGAATAGTCCAACTTTAGAGTCACCCTGTCATTCACTCATCCCCATGTGGTGAGATGGCCAGAATGTACTTTCCATTGGCCCTCACGTCTCTACTGCTCAGTGTGCTTATTTACAATCGAATACATCAGAAGTCAGAGTTCTAATGTACAGAAGGCCTTAAAAACTTTAAAAACAAGAAAATTGGTAAACTGGGGGGGAAAGGAAATATGATTGGCCAAAAACATATTGAGTGCCAAACCTTACTAATCATTAAGAAAATGAAAACTAAAGAAATGGTATGAGTAGGATTGACAAAAATAGCATTCAATAATAATATTTACTGCAAAAGATGTGAAAAATAGTCTGTGGTAGTGAAAATGATGAAAACTCAGGGAGCAATTTGAATTCTGTTTTAAGATATAACATTCATGCCTCCTTTGACTTAGTCTTCCATTTGCAGAAATTTATTCTACAAACTCTCACATCTACATAATGATATATACAAATATATGTATACGCACATGCCAATTATCATTGGAATTTTAAAAATATCAAAAGCAATCTACATGCTCATTAACAAGAAGCATGTTAAATATATGTAGCATATGTAGCATTCTATTACATCGTATGACGATATATAGTATATTGTCACATTCATTCGTTAGAATGTTATAATGTGGAAAAAAAGAGCTGTCTCTTAAAAACCAAGATGAAAAACATATTTGGGTAAAAACTTGTTATATATGTCTATATATAGCTATGTATGCTTGCACAAACAGAGAAAATCTCTTTACAGTAGTAATTTCTGCCAAAAGAGAAAAAGGTTTCAAAATTAAAGAACAACTTGCTTTTGTCGTTGTATACTTTTTTGAACTATTTGGATTTGGATTTTTATCATGTATATATATATTACTTTCTTAAAAAAAGAAATGATATGGTTGTTGAAAATTTTAAAAGAAAATAAATAAAATCAAGCAGTTTTGTAATGGTTACATGATTAAAGAATCAATGACTCAAAGGAAACAATATGTCAAAATCTAGTTTCAAATATTCAAAGGTTTTTATATGAAATCTGGTCCATAGTGTTCCAGACAGCAATTTACAAATTTATGTGAAAGATTATCTCTTACAGTTCATCATTTTTTCATTTTCTAAGTAGTGTTTTCCAGGGGGAATTTTTTTTCTGAAAAACAGTTCAATACACTTATATTGTAAATGACTTTTAAACTTTTAACAGTTTGCTGAGTCCCAATTGCTCTATTTTTTCATGTATTGTTTTTAAAAAATAAAGATAAGCTAGTATTTGAATCTTACTGTTATATACCTTTCGCTTTCCATCAGGGTAGCTAGTCACCTTCCTCTTTGATTCAGGGTCATTATAGAACCAAAGCAAAAATTCCTAACAATTTGCCCCTTGTTTTTCGTTTTCAAAAAACAACACTTAACAAGGAAATTATACTAGAAGACAGCAAGAAAAAGCTAAATGCCTTTGAGAGCCAAGTAAGAAAATGAGAGAGACATACAAATGGTGGGAACCCACCGATTCTCTTGGTGCTTTCCGGGGATAGTTACTACCAAGCCACCATAGTCTACGTCTGGAGTTGGTGAAGTACAGCACTGTGTTGGTACACACGTTTTGGTAAATAAAGTTTCTTTGGAACATAGACACGTCCGTTCATTAAGCTATTGTCTGTGACTGCTTTGGGGCTAAAATAATAAGAATTGGGTAGTTATGATGTAGACCTATGGCCTGTGGCACACTTATTACCTAAAAAGTTTTAACCTTCGTCTATGTGAATGGCACAAACTAGAATTAACTGCTATGAAACTTGCATAATTACTCAGCAGCCCTGAAACTACAGCTCCCTGGCAAGAGTTACCAACCCGACTAATTCAAGGAAGCTGCTTTTAATGATATGTGAGCTTCAGTGGGGACCACATTAGTTATAAGAGGATAAATTTTAAAAGAGAACAAAATAATGATTCATACAAATATTAAATGGATATGTCAGTAATTTTACCTAACTCAGTAGTTAAAGAGTCAGATATGATAATCTGTAAAAAAATGTGAGATCGGACTTCCAGGAACTTACGTTCTTTATTTTGTCAAAGAAAACCAGAGAAGGACAGTAGCTGACATGGTAAAAAACAGATTTTAATCATGAATTATTGCAATAGTGGAGCCAGATACGGGGGCGCACTCCTGTAATCCCGGTGGCTTGGGAAGTTGAGGCAGGAGGATTGCAAATCCAAGGCCAACCTCAGAAACAGCAAGGTGCTAAGCAACTCAGTGAGACCCTGTCTCTAAATAAAATACAAAATAGGGCTGGGGATGTCGCTCAGTGGTCAAGTGCCCCTGAGTTCAATCCCTGATATAAAAGAGAGAGAGAGAGAGAGAGAGAGAGAGAGAGAGAGAGAGAGAGAGAGAGAGAGAGAATTATTGCAATAAGGGAAAAAGAAAACTCAGTGCAGAACTGGGGTCCATCCTGAATAAAACATGAAAAAATAGAAATATATTACCAAGAAGCGAGGAGGCAGGATCAGTAGATGGAAAATTACAAAGAGGAGACATCAGGGCAAAAAAGCATCTTGGCTAAACAGATCTAACAATTCCTGCTGAAAGCTAGACAGAGTGATCAGATATCACTTGTGGGGTGGACAGGAATGAGGAATTTGATCAGCCATTCAGGGAGGAATTCTGACTAAAACAATTTTGCAAGATTGTTGCAGGCCTGATAAGGATAGAGGTTGAAGGCTGAGGCGTAGAGGGCTTAGAAGAGCCTGACTAGAGTTTGAATAGGAAAAGTCTTCATCAGTCCCCTTCTTGTTCAAGAAGAAGCAGCATCTTCTTGAGGAATAAAAGTTCATTTCACATTGGGTCACCTTTTGTTTATCAAGGACTGACTGAACCATCTTGTAAAGCTTGCTAGTGGAAGAGAGTTCCTGGATCATACAAGCACCCAGAAATTTAATGAGGAAAATTTCTTTTTTTAATTAATTTATTTATTGTTTTACTTTGTTCTAATTAGTTACACATGACAGTAGAATGAGTTTAGACACATTGTACACAAATGGAGCACAGCTTCTCCTTCCTATGGCTGAACATGGTACAGAGTAACACCAGTAGAATGATCATACATGTATATAGGGTAATAATGACCTTGATCATCTTATTTCACCAATTTCCCATCCCCACACCCTCTCTCCTCCCCTCCTTCCCCTCTGCAGAATCCAAAGTCCCTTCATTCTCCCCACCACACACATTATGGATTAGTATCCACTTATCAGAGAAAGCATTCGGCCTTTGGTTTTTTGGGATTGGCTTATTTCACTTAGCATGGTATTTTCCAACTCCATTCACTTATCTGAAAATGCCATAATCTCATTCTTCTTTTAAGGCTGACCAATATTCCATTGTGCATATATACACAATTTCTTTATCCATTCATCTATTGAAGGGTATCTAAGTTAAATTCACAGTTTAGCTATAGTGAATTGAGCTGCTATAAACATTGACATGGCCCCATCACTGTAGTATGCCCATTTTAAGCCCTTTGGGTATAAAATGAGGAGTGGCATAATGGGGTCAAATGGTGGTTCCATTCTAAGTTTTATGAGAAATCTTCATACTGCTTTCCAGAGTGGATGCACTAATTTGCAGTCTCACCAGCAATGTATGAGTGCACCTTTTTCCCCATATCCTCGCCAACACTTATTGTTGCTTGTATTCTTGACAATTGCCATTCTGAGTGGAGTGAGATGAAATCTTAGAGTAGTTTTGATTTGCATTTCTCTAATTGCTAGAGATCATATATTGTTAATGGATTGTATTTCTTCTTCTGTGAAGTGTCTGGTTCCTTAGCCCATTTATGGATTGGGTTATTGTTCTTTGGTGTTAAGTTTTTTGAGTTCTTTAAATATCTTGGAGATTAGTGCTCTCTCTAAGGGGTGTGTGGTAAAGATTTTCTCCCATTCTGAAGGCACTCTCTTCATGTTATTGATTGTCTCCTTTGCTAAGAAGTAGCTTTGTAGTTTGAGTCCATCCCATTTACTGATTCTTGATTTTACTTCTTGCACTTCAGGAGTCTGGTTAAGGAAGTCAGTTCCTAAGCTGACAGGGTGGTGATTTGGTTCCACTTTTTCTTCTATTAAGCACAGGGTCTCTGTTCTAGTGCCTAAGTATTTGATCCACTTTGAGTTGATTTTTGTGCAAGGTGAGAGATAGAGGTTTAATTTCATTTTGCTACGTATGGATTTCCATTTCTCCCAGTACCATCTGTTGAATAAGCTATGTTTTCTCCAATGTATGTTTTTGGCACCTTTGTCTAGTATGTGATAACTGTATTTATGTGGGTTTGTCTCTGTGTCTTCTATTCTGTACCATTAGGTCTGGTATTGTGATGTTTCCTGCTTCACAGGAATTAAGAAGACTGATCTGGAAACCCAGGGATTGCAGAGTGAACCTTGGATCTCCGTGTATACTAAGAAAACTAAAGAGTCTCAAGCAGAAAATTATTTTCTCTTATCAAAAAATACTTATGCTTTCACTGGAAAAATAGGCCTCAGAAGATACCCTCAGAATTTTCTGATTCTACTCTTTTAATGTCTGAGTTATTTTGCATTTCCATAAGTTAGAGACAAATGGCTACAATTCAAAGAATTCTAGTCTATTGGCATGCAAATTAGGTCCTGTCCAGTGGAATTCAATTGCCCTCCTCTTTTGTGGAAAATTCAATTTTGCCTCCACTGCACAATCAGTTCAACATTCCTGATTTATAAACATGTCTGTTCTTCAGATTCTCTTTTGAACCAGTTATAACATCTGCCTGGTTCCCTCATTGGTAAATGAGTAGAATAAAGTCTTTAACACCTGTTCATTTGTATCTCTATGAAAGTCATGATTTCATCCTTTTTTTTTTTTTTTTTTTTTTTTGAGATGCATTTTTTAACTAACACTCTCCAAAGTAGTATTTAGGAGAAAGTAAATATTCCATTCAAAACATAAGAGAAAAAAATAGAAAATGAGAAAGAGGACACCCAGGCTGTCAAAATAAATTGCGAACTGAGTTTGGAATAATTACTAGTGTGCTAAAAGGATAGATTTCATTAACATTTATGCACATAATATGTGATGTAAACTTTCTGAGATAGCAATTGTATTCAGGTTATTCTCTAAAAACTGCCTGTAAATATATTGTTTTAATTATTGGCCCCATTGCCTTCATCAAAATGTAGAAAGAAGTCTAATCCAAAGTCAATTTTCTTTTTCTCCTTCTATTTACATTTATTTTCTTCTCTCTCAGATAGTTAAATATCAATGCAAAATTCACATTAGTGTTCAGATGTAGACATGTTGTAGGATTTAGTTATCCTCCTTGAGTCTGGTAAAACATCACCTCTGGTGAGGTGAGGCCCTGTGATGGCCCACTTCCTCCAGATTGAAGTTAACCTTCTCCAGAAGACAGAAATCTATGGCAGAGTCTCAGGTTTAGGTCACAGGATATTATTGTATGAATCAAATTTGGTGCAAGTTATATATTATTCCGGTACTCTGGAATACAATTATACCATTAATTCTCTGAAGACAGGGGAGAATCTCCAGGGATAAACATTAAAAGAGCTTCCCTCTAAATTCTCATCAGTTGATCCTGGGGGAAGATAGAGGGACGAGCTGAGAGAGCTCAGCTCATTTGGTAAAATGACTGAGTGTCTTTCCAGATCCAGGCATTGTTTGGGGAAAGAAATTTGAAGACTGAACATGTGAGAAAATAAAAAAAGGAGACAACACATGAGTACCTTGGAGGTTTCGTCAGGTTCTAAAGGCAACACAGTATGTGCAAGAAAACACCATATGTTTCCCTAGAATACAGAAACAATCCTGGCTGATTATTCTTTTCCAATGCTGCATTCAGTAGAGGAAAAAAAAAGTTACAGGCTTTCACCAGCAGAGGGAAATACTGTCCTAGGGAAAATATGAAATCTCATACCCATATCTCATCATAATTCTTCTGTGTCAGCAAAAGACAAATGGTTCTCCTTGGTTTTCTCATTTATAGTGTGCTCAACAGCAGGGAATTTGCTATTCTATGCCTATGGCATATTCGTTTCAAGGGAGCAGAAAGGGGATTGTTGGAAGCTGTGAGCTCAGGGAAGAGTCAGGGTTTAGGAGACAGAAGGCTGAATTATAGAACAGTTCCACGTACAAATGAAATAAAAGTTTTCCTTACCTACTCATGACTCAATCTTTCCTCACTCAAACCCCAACACCTAAAGCTTATTCTGGAATCTCAGTGGTTGCTTATTGGCTCTTCCCTAAGGACGACTATTAGCCGAAGCCTATAATGCACGGGCATTCATAATTTGTCCTTCAGGAGCTATGGATTTTAAAGTGTCTAGCTGGTTTCTACTGAATATTGACATAACCCTGTGACTTTTCCCAGCATTCCCAGCCCTGCCAAGATTAAGACACTGATTGCGTGAAGGGAAGCTGAATCCCACAGTGGAATTAACACAGCAAGTGTCATGGTGTTGAGTAAATGGAGGATCCGTTTTCTTGTGAGACATGAGGCCTAAAGATGTTCCCTGAAAAACCAGGTCTAGAGCCCCCCTCCTGTAGTCACAGCAAGCAGAGATCACTTTGTCACAGGGGAAAAAAGTCTTTAACAATGGTGTTGCACTCTCAGGTTAGAGATAATGAAATGTTGCCTTTAAAAGCCCTCTTCATTGTTGACAGAAGGAGGAAATAATTATTTCCCCCAAATATCTTCCATCCACAATTGGTTGAATCTTGAATAGAAAATTGGATAGGGAAGGTCAACTGCACATCCTTTCTGTTCTGTTTCATACCAACATAACAGAAATTCAGGTTCAATCAGAAGTCAGAAATCACTCAATAGCTTATATAGGGTTAGTGTAATAGGAAGAATCATTAAACTATGATCAATGAGCAGTTGTAAGAACTTTCATTAACTAGTACATGTCACTCCAGGACTCAGAGAAAGCATACCTAGGAAAGGTCAAATTTGGAAGGAGATCTTGTTCCCTGAAACTGACTTCAGATGTCATTGGAAAGACAAGGTCATAGCCCAGTGGTTGGTAGAGAGGATGGCTGATTTGCCTGGACCAGATCTGGCCTGTGGTCACTGGGCAAGCTGGAAGCAACTCTTTGGGGATCAAGCTTGACACAGCCAGTGGCCAATGTGCCAGCAGGCAGAAGCCACCCCTAGGCACAGGTAGAGTGCAGTTCAATCTCAGTGAGTGGCCAGGGATGTGGGCATGCTAAACAAGTGAAGGCACCCTAAAGGTAGGAGACCTGGAGTATGCCATGTCATGTCAAGAAAGATACAAGAAACTGATCACCATGTCCAGCTAGAACCATAATGTCATGGAAGGGTCACACATTCTGAGCTCTTACCTGAGGCAGAACAAACATAGTTCTATCTTCACACCACTGACTGACCCTGCAATCTCCAGAAACAGCAGGAGATCAATATTCGGGATGTCAATATTCAGTAGAAACCAGCTAGATAGACACTTTTCTAGCACCCTCTACTGAACATCATCCTCACTGCAAAAGATTCTTACAGGAATTCAATCCTTTATCACAAAGTGGGAATTGAAGAGTAAATTAGCTGAAAAGCAATTCGTTGATAATTGGAACATCTGAATAAGTGGTAGTATGTAAATAAATACAGAATATGCATTAAATAGTCTTCAAAAAAATGTAGTACTAAATTCCAGGATCAAGAACCACTCCAGTACTGTTAAATGGATTTCTAGACTGGCTTTACCCTAACTGACCCTTAAAGTTAAGATTCTAGAATCAAAAATGCCAAGTGAAACCTCATCACAGAAATCTAAATGGGTGAGTCTACTGGGACTCAGGGAAAGTTAAGTCCATGGTGATACAGTTTGAAAATACCTGGAAGTTAGCAAGTCTTCAAAACACTTTTTGCATTTATTATTTGTTTATTATAAGAACTGAAGTCTTTCTAAACACGAGGGGAGAAATAACCTAGGACTAAAGATAGCAATTAAATAACTTATCAAGAAAAAGTCTGATCAGGTGAGAACAGAATAGCCAATAATTGAAAGCAAAGTTTTAGATCCAGACTGCTTGGAATGAAATCAGGGCTTTGTTACTTTCCAGAGAGGCAGCCTGGAGCAAGGTGCTTAATCTCTATGCACTCAGTTTACTCACTTTTAAGACAGAGATGATAGTCAAGCATCTCTCTTAGAGATATTGTGCGCTTAACTGAGTGAATACATGTGAAGAACTCAAAACAGTGCAATTTCTGTGCTGTGTAAGCAGTGTTAGTTTTATTATTAAGCTTGTTGAGCAAAAGTAGCAGGCAAAATGGAGAGATGATTTGGAGAGCAAAGTAAAACCATAGTAAGAGATTGAACAAAGGAAGAACATGACTGAAGGATATGGAAAACAACCCCCAGGGAGAAAAAAACAACAACTCCCAGGGAGAGAAGGAAAACAATGGGCTCTGGACTTTGACCATTTCCCAGCAACAATGGGCTCTGAATCTGAGCCCATATCTACAACTGTTCCCGCTGACTGCCCAATTTTCTGTGATGATTCAGTCTCACTAAACCCTATAAAACTCAGAGGCCTATCGTAACCAGTTGCCATTTTCTCTTTTGAAAATGTGTCTCTCCAGTGCTTGATAAAGCATCGCTGCTCCGTTGAGGTCTTTTTCTTTCTCTTTCATTTTGCTTTTGATGACAAAAAATGAAACAAATGTTTAGAAGTTCCACGATGTTGGGGTTGGGGGGTGTGATTTAGTAATAAAGCCTTGCCTAGCAGGCACAAGACCCTGGGTTAAACTCCTTGGTACTGGAGAGAGAGAGAAAGGGAAAGGAAAGAAGTAAGGAAAGAAAGACAGTCAACATTGTTAGGTGGGAATTTGGGCGACTCTATGACAGAGAGCGGAGCAACTGAGGAAAAGGGCAGCACACCACACAGTGACCAATCAAGAGGGCAGGAAAACTGACCCTTATCTCCACCTGTCACTCAGCAGGACCCCCGCCCATTCCAGCCTATAAAGACCCTGGGCAGCTGGGGCCATGTGCGATTTTCTCTGGCTTCCTACCTGACCTGTACCCCCGAGGGCTGGGAATTTCGCCCCAGAGCCAAATTCCAATAAAGCTTGCCTTGGCTGCTTTCTGTCCGATTTTATTTGGCCACTAGCTGCGCCCCCGAGATTACAAACATCTCTAGACATTGTGAGGCAGGGGCAAAGGACAGGTAGTCAGTATAGTTAATAGATAATCAGATCAGGAAGGGGGAGGTGCTAATTAAGTGAAAAGGAAATGAAATCTTAACACCTCCAGAGCACTTCCCCCCTCAACCTGTTACCAAGGTTACCAACACCTCAGAATCACTCCTCCCACACAAGGAGTTGCTAATGACTACTCCTAGGTGGCTCTTTTCTTGCCTTTTGGGCAGATATGGAGGATAGGGAGAGGTACCCCCCACACACACTTCTCCCAGGCAGCTCTTTTCCTGCCTCTTGGTCACTAGGCGAGATGGAAAGAGGAGGTGGGTGGGAAGAAAGGAAACCTGAGATATATAAAGGGGCAAGACACACGCCCCCTCCCAGGGGTACCAGCTCTGGGTCCCGGCTTCTCCAGAGGAGCCTACTATCTCTGTTTGTGTCTGTGTTTGCCTTGGCATTTCTCCGTGTTAACCGTCAACACCAGGGGAAAGGAGGACCCAATCCTGACTTCCAAGACCAGTATCGGTTGTGAAACATGAGACTCCTCCCATAAAATTTGTGTACAGCATTTTGAAGGGAATCATGACGTCACGACATCCCACACACCTACAGCAAATAATGAAAAGCGCCAGGGGCAGTGGTGCACGCCTGTAATCTCAGCGGCCCAGGAGGCTGACGAGGGTTTAAAGCCAGCCTCAGCAACTTTGCAAGACTCTAAGCAACTTAGCGAGATGAGTCTCTAAATAAAAATGTAAAAAAGAGGGCAGAGGATGGTGGTACTGGGCCTGTGGCTTAGTAGTTAAGCGTCTGTGGGTTTAATCCCCATAAACTCCATACCAAAAAAACGAACAACAACAACAACAAAAGAATCTCTAAGGAATATAAGATTAGAGGTGGGCAGTAAGTACTTACTGAAGGGCCTGGACACGGAATAGGATGCGGCGAAGCCCGGACAGAAACAAAGAGACTTTAAAGGCTCTTTTCATTGGGGAGGGTATTTATCTATCTGATTGGTTTGCCTGACTCTCTTGGCTCCTAATGACTTTTAAAAACCTCTAATTTTATTGAAGATGAATAAAAGTATCAGAATGGGTGAACCCGTACAAACTGAGACCCTGAAGGGGAAGCAGTGACAGGAAACTATCAATCTGCACCTCTCCAGCCTTAGGAGTAAGTCATGAAGTTAAATGGCACCTACCAAGGAAGAGTCTCCCTGAAGTATGGCATTTTAAGATAAAATGTTATTGTTTCAAGGGCATGTTTTAAAAGCCTATCTGCTATTGTTGATGTTAATATCATTATGTAAGGCTTATTGTTGGGGTTTATATTATTGTTAAAGAATTTGCAATTCATTCAAACTTCTCTCACAGGAAGAGTAGCCATCTTTGGTTCTTATCAAATACACACAACCCTTTCTCAGTCTCAATGATCATATTGTTTCTGTTCATTTCTGTTTATTAAAAGAGTGACATGTTCAAGTGCTTCACATCTATAATTTGGATATTTTAAGGTACACAAACTCAATTCTGAATATTTCTAGTCACTCTACAATCCAGTTGTTTCAACTGGAAATTTCTTGGTGTGTCCCAACCATAATAAGATTCTTTCCTCTTTGGAACTTTTGCAAGCACATGCTGCTTGCAAAAAATAATTGGAGTTGTTCATGCTTTCCTTCCTCAGCAGACTCATTTTCAAGGAAGTAAATGAGTGGAATATAGGTCCTGCCCTTAATTTCCTCAGTCCAACATGCCTGAAATGATTACATAGTCTAAAGCTCTACTATGACAATTTCATCAAGTGTCTTATTGTTTATTCTGTAAGGGCATTTAAAGATAGCACTTTTTTTCGGTGCATGTCTGTGCATCTATTTTTGCTCATTTCTGTTTTTAAGTTTCCCATTAAACTTTTAAAAATTCTCTTAAACTTTTAAAAATTCTGCCCACTTATTTAATATTCTAATAAGATTATATAATTAATAATAATACATATTACACATATCAAAGTAATTTGATTTCTTTCTGCATTGTGAGGAAAATGGACTTGTTCTTGTAAGACTGCTTACCCCAGGGTTCACTCTCTTGGGTCATTAAAGGATTATATGTGTCTGTATAGCTCCTGATAAATACCTCACAGATGCTCACAGGAAGCAGGACTCCAAATCCAAACCCCTACTAATCATGGATGCAACTGCGCTTTGTTCACTAAAATGATAAATTTCAGTAAGTAGTACCCATTATTAATCCAGACTTAAACTTCAGCCAAAGACAGGGGGTAAATGCTCAGACAGGTGCACAATTACACTTCCTGAGCACATTTTGCATTCGACCACATTTGTAAAGAAAACATATATGTTAGCATGGGAGTTGTTAGCACCATGATGAAAAGACATCAGAGGAAAGCATGTGAAAGCAAGACTCCAAATAAGTAGTAGGGAAGCCAAATTGTAGGATAGGTTTTTCTATTGTTGTTTTGCCCATTCATCTACCCCCAAAAAATCAAGACTTTGATTTCCCTCTCATCCATTCTCTCCCTCATCCTAGGCGCCTAGAGAACACTACATCTCTGCCACCAATTTTTCTTACCTGAAGTCTTACAACTATTATGTGTCAAAATAGAACTGGAGTCCATTCTCCTTGGCTGCAGTATCTTCTGACTGTTCTTTAAATCATTCACACAAATGTGGCTAGTCTGGAAAAGACAATGAAAATTCTACTATGAACCCTTACCTTGAATTCCAAAGTACAAAAAACTTTTGAGAACTGAATTTTGCACAAGTTTATGTAAATTCATTTGGTAGTAAATCTAACCTGAACTAACGGGAGGAAACCTACAGTCTTTACATATCTCACCTGACATTTCATAAGAAAAATGTTAATGTTTGACTTCTCTGACTTTGATGTAGGTACAGGTTGAGATTCTGTGTAAGCAGGGATGACACACAGAACTCCACACTTTGCAAAGTCCCCAAAGTTTTCTAAAACTCTGCTGTTACTATCTTGAGGGCCTTGATTTTTGACCAAGAGGACTTGTGTTTTTCATTTTGCATGGGACCCTGCATAATGTAGCTAGTCCGCAGTATGAGCACTGTAGTATCTTTCTAAAATCAGAAAACTGAGGAATTCTGAAACACATCAGACCCTTGGGCTTTGGCTAAGGGATCTGTGCTACAGCACTACTAATATCATTATAGCTGGTATTACTCACACCATGCATCCAATGTCCAATAAGCAAGTGACTTTCTAAGGACTTTTTGCATGTTACATATAACCCTGTGCTGTACATATGCTGTTCATTTCAAAAAAGGGAGTAAAGTCAGATTCAGCAAGTAACCCTAAAATTTTAAGGTCACTCAAGTAGTAAATGGCAGAGTTGGAATTTAGACTAAGGTCTGCTTGACTCTGTAATTCATGAAAGAACATTTAATATCCCTGGGGGTCAGGTGCTCTGGAATTATTAGGATGAACCATATGAAGTTACCCATTATTCAATCATTTTGTCCGAGGAAAATCGGTAATTTCATAGAGCTCAACTTAATAGGCATGAATGAATACTTGTAAAATATAAGCTTCCTCTATTTCATTTATATATTTTTTAAATTTGAAATGATGATTGAACTAATTCTTCTGTTAAAGTAAATAAAAGGTTACAGTAAAGTCAAAAGATTTATGTAGTTCAATTTAAAACAAGTTGTATGTCTCGTCCTGTCTCAGCAGAGATGACATCACTGCCCCTAAATGGGGAGGACTGGTCACATGGGAGACCCTGTTTTTATTGTGATCAGCTGCAGAAGATCAGCAGGAATGACCTCATCTGCAGCTGAGGGGGTTTGACCTTTGCCACTTTAGGCATGTGAAGCAGAAAAAAAAAAAAAAATCCTTCACAGGCTGTGGAATGTAAGACAGACAAGCATCCTCCAGCCTGGCAGAGTCTATCAAGCATGTGTTAAGTGCAAATGCTCAGACTTGGACATGATGTAAAAGCAATTAAGGGGAAGAACAGTGAGTAGCCTGGGAGTTGGGTGGGTCCTTTGGCATTACTCAGTAACACTAGCAAAATATGTTTTTCGTTTTCTAATAATAAAAGATTAGAAATGAGTCTTTTAGACAAATGATGTTTTTCCTAAAGCGATATGACAACTTAAACGCTTATTGTAATCAGCTTCCTTTGAGACTATCTTACCTCATCAAATCAATTAGGTTTACCAATGGATAGATGAATTGCCTACTTTGAAAAACTTAAAAGACAAGCTCTTCAGCTAAAATGTTTAACGGATGCCACGATGGTGAACAATCCACAATTAAGGCCCACCTTACACACTCTCACACGTCTGGGAACGTGTGGCCTTTCCCTGTCCTGCCTCTACTGAACAGCTTCCAGTGTGGAAGATTTCCTTCTGTTCAAAAACTCTGTAGAAACCAGAATTTGCTTCTTATTTTAGGGTTTTCGGATGCATATCCTTCGATGTAACTCTCACGGGCACCATGACTAGAAGCTCTTAAAGTCCGTTTAAGAGTGAACTACTAGAATGAAAAATGATTGTTCCCATCTCCCGGCTGGTAACTGTTAATCAATATCTTTCAAATCAAATAGCCAGTGGGAAGCACATTCTTTGTGTTTCACTAGCAACTAATTGGAGAAATGGAAGCCTTCCAAAAGAGTGCTCTAATGCTGAAATCTGAAACGTGAGAAATATTTCATCCAGGTAAGAAAGGCAGTTCATTATTCTAAGTTTGAGTTGGGCAGTTACCCAACTTAAAAAGCCAAGTTCTTTATGTTTCCTGAGTAATTTTTATCTTTCCTACTGCTTCCTATTTTCCAAGTGGAATAGGATCTCCATTCCCTCAAGCTGAGAATCTGAGAAGAACAATTACTTTAAAAGATGTGAGAAAAACAGCTGATGATTTAGACAGTACTTTCATTATTTCTTCCTTTTTTATTGTTCTTGTGGTGCTGGTGGTGGTTGTTTTAATGTTTGTCTGATATGTTTCTACTTCATAAAGATATATGTCAAATTCTAAAAATAAATAAGATTTAACTTGTATTTCAGCAATATTTTTGTAAGTAGAGATTAAGATTTTAGAGAAATTTCCCTGAGTATCTTTCAGTATACCAGGAAAAATGGTCATACAAATTACTATCTGGGTCCAACTGTCACTCTTGATTTACATATTTTAAATTTATATTCACTCACTGAAGTAAGCATGAAGAAATAGCAAAAGTTTTTATTGAAGGAAAAGGAGTTCAAAAGGAATTGTATGTTAATGTCACCACTAAATGAATGGATAATAAATTGCAGGTTATTCATATGACAGAATACTACTGAGCTACTGATAAACACACAACAAAAATATACATAAATATGTCTCAAAATAATTCTTCTAAGTGGAAAAAAAGAAATATTCTCAAAAAGAAAGACTTTTCCTGTTATGGTTTGGATATGAGGTCTCCCCCAAAATCTCCTGTGCTAATGCAGGAATGTTGAGAGGTAAAATGATTGACTGGTGAGTTGTAACCATCAGTTCATCCTAGTTTGAATGAACTGATTCGATAGTAACTGTAGGCAGATGGATGTGGCTGGAGGAGGTGAGTCACTGAGGGGTGATATGGAACACCGCCGCTTCTTAGCCTGGGTTGCTCCAAGCGGCTCGTGCTGCTTCCTGCTCTTTCAGCCCGACCAGCGGGACAAAAGACACCGTACTCTTCTGAAGTTCATAACTGAGTTAGTCATAGAGAAACCAGAACTTGTAACCTCTGATGATAAAGCCAGCAACAGAAAAATAGATAATTTTGCTGAAAGATACTCTTACCAGTTAGAGTAAACTCATTGAGTGAGGAGATTGCCTGGAGAGTAGGTGAAGGCATAGGATATTCCAAAGAGGAGTCTTCCAGAGGAGTATTGCTAGTTTGGATGACTTAATGTAAGGGTCAATCTAACATTTTGACCAGTTTTCTCTAACAGGCCTCTAAAAATCATAATGGTGACCTTGATGAATCAGAGAAACCAAAGAAAGATAAATAAGAAGGATATCATCAGGCTTTCTTCAACCAGTTTAAGTCTCACCAGGGGTGGTGGCTTACACCTGTAACCCAGCTACTTGGGAGCCTTTGAAGCTGGAGGATCTCAAGTTTAAGTCCAACTTGGGCAAGTTAGTGAGACTCCGTCTCAAAGTGAAAAATAGAAAGGACTGAGATGTAGCTCAGTGGTAAAGTGCCTCTGGGTTCAATCCCCAGAATGAATGAATGAATGGATGGATGGATGGATGGATGGATGGATGGATGAATGGATGGATAAATAAATAAATAACTGTAAGTCAAATAATAGGAAATAGATAATTGAAAAATCTTGGAAAATTCTCATGCTCTCTTTTATAAACAGGGGAACCACTGTGGGGGGGGGGGGGGGCGAGGATACACCTTAACTTGTTCTTTAGACCAAGAGTTTACATTTTCTTTGTATTTTTTTAATTTATTGGTTCTTTTTAGTTATATATGACAGTAGGATCCATTTTTATATAATTATATAAGCATAGCATACATCTTATTCTAGTTAGAGTCTGTTAATGGTTGTACATGGTGGTGGGATTCACTGTGTTATTTTCATACATATACATGGGAAAATTATGTCAGATTCACTCTACTGTCTCTCCTTTTCCTATCCGACCCCCATTCCCTCCATTCCCCATTGTCTAATCTACTGAATTTCTCTTCTTCCCCTCAACTCCCCTTTTCTATGTCAGCATTATTGACAAATGTTTGATTCATTGTGGGAGGCCAACTGTGCACTATAGGATGCTTAGCAGTTTTCCCTTTCTCTAACAACTAAACACCCACAGCAGACTCCTGCAAGTTGTGACAACTGAAACTGTCTCCAGTGAAATGTTCCATGAGGTATAAAATTGCCCCTTATTGGGAACCACTGCATCAGACTCACTATCATATTGGTTAAAAATTCAGAAATTGTAAATAATGAAGAACAAAATTTTAAAAAGTTCTTATTTAATATCAGAAAGGTTGAAATCATTATTATAAAAAAATTTGCAAATCAGTAAAAAGTATAGCTAGAAAGAGAAACAGGAAACCAAAAAAAAATTTTTTAAATACAAAATTATCTTACTGCTGGTAAACAGTTTTGAAAATTAGATAACTGAGATATTTGGTCTTCTTTATTGTCTAGTGTTTTGGGCAAATATTCTCAAATGTTATTGCCAGCAGTGTACAGCATATTGATCAGTAGTACTAGCTGATCATTTCTCAGGTAATAAACATCTGGTAGCATTGAGTCTTTTCTTAACCTTCAAACAATAACCATTGTCTTGGACTGCAGATGTAACTCAGTAACAGAGCTCTTGCCTAGCACACTCAAGACCCTGGGTTCAATCCCCAGCAGTAAATAATACTAATACTAATACTACTAATAATAATAACCATGTCTTTAAAAAATGCTTATGCCCACTTGCAGGCAAATGGATGAAATTGGAGGATATCATGCTAAGTGAGATAAGCCAATCTCAAAAAACTAAAGGATGAATGATCTCGCTGATAAGCGGATGAGGACATATAATGGGGGGTAGGAGAGGTTAGCATTAGGGTTAGGGTTAGGTTTAGGGTTAGGGATAAGGAGGGTGGTAAGAATGGAGGAAGGAAGGACTGTATAGAGGGAAAAGAGGGGTGGGAGGGGTGGGGGGAAGGGAAAAAATAACAGAATGAATCAAACAACATTGCCCTATGTAAATTTATGATTTTTAATAAAAAAAATACTTATACCCCATTATGAAATAGTCACTTGGAATAAATGCATTAAAAATCAGTTCAAAAGAAGTGTGCCACACTTGAAATTATCTTGTTTCCATTAATCAAATGAAATTCAAGTTTCTATTAATTAAATGAGATTCCATCCCGATTTAAGCTTGACTGCAAAACACCAGAGCTAAAGAATCAATCATATAGCCATGCGAATTGAATGTGAGGGTTATAATAGTACTTTCCTTTTTTGTGATTATGATTTTCTATTTAAATCTAAACCTTTCTTGTAGACATGTATACAATGTCGTATATACTGTAATCTATATTAAAACTGTTGGGAAAGACTTTGGAGGTGTTAATAATGAACAAATTAATTAATTAATTCATGATTCTCTTTTTGTTAGAATGACAGTAAACAGAAGTTTTAATCCTAAGAACAAAAGCACTGTAAATGTTTGGAGAAGGCCATTAAGTGTGGATTCTTCAAAGCAGCATTTGTTTTCAGGACCATTGATAAAAGATATATTGTATATGTGATAATTTTAGACCCTTCCAGAATGTAGAGAAAGGATTTATTTGCATGTCAATGTATTCCAAACCCATAAGTAATTCCTCCCTTTCTTCTCCTGCTAACTACTAGTTACAAAGCTTAGATTCAATGTCGAATAAATCTTTGAGAGCTGGTACTCTAAGTCACTGCTTGGGAAGAGAAAAGCTTTGTGTCTCCAGCAGGGCCCATGGACAAAGCCAAGGATTCAGGCATGGACTGAGGCTTCCATTCCAGCTGTGCACTCCTATCCCTCTGTGGCCTCAAACAAATGGTTAGACTTCCACATTCCTATTTCTTCATCTATAAAAAATGACAAGGAAAGTTTGGGGTTGGGGATATCAGTGTTCATACTCAATCTATATATCAAATTGTTATAATTTAAACAACAACACGACCTAGCCCTACAAACCTAGAATAGATACCATGGTATCATGTCACTAAAAATCTGTTTATATTCCATCTGATAAATATACAAAGGTGATGTAGTCTTTTTTTTTTTTTTTTTTTATTTTATTTTTTATTGTAAACAAATGGGATACATGTTGTTTCTCTGTTTGTACATGGCGTAAAGGCATACCATTTGTGTAATCATAAATTTACATAGAGCAATGTTGTTTGATTCATTGTTATTTTTTTCCCTTCCCCCCACCCCTCCCACCCCTCTTTACCCTCTATACAGTAGTTCCTTCCTCTATACTTGCCCCCCTCCCTAACCCTAACTCTAACCCTTCCCTCCCCCCCATTATGTGTCAACCTCCACTTATTAGTGATATCATTCGTCCTTTGGCTTTTTGAGATTGGCTTATCTCACTTAGCATGATATTCTCCAATTTCATCCATTTGCCTGCAAATGTCATAATTTTATCATTCTTTATGGCTGAGTAATATTCCATAGTATATATATACCACAGTTTCTTTATCCACTCATCAATTGAAGGGCATCTAGGTTGGTTCCACAGTCTGGCTATTGTGAATTGAGCAGCTATGAACATTGATGTGGCTGTATTTCTGTAGTATGCAGATTTTAAGTCCTTTGGGTATAGGCCAAGGAGTGGGATAGCTGGGTCAAATGGTGGTTCCATTCCAAGTTTTCTAAGGAATCTCCACACTGCTTTCCATAGCGGCTGCACTAATTTGCAGCCCCACCAGCAGTGTATGAGTGTACCTTTCTCCCCACATCCTCTCCAACACCTGTTGTTGCTCGTATTCTTGATAATCGCCATTCTAATTGGGGTGAGATGGAACCTTAGGGTGGTTTTGATTTGCATTTCTCTTATTACTAGAGATGTTGAACATTTTTCCATATGTTTGTTGATTGCTTGTAGATCTTCTTCTGTGAAGTGTCTATTCATTTCCTTAGCCCATTTGTTGACTGGACTGTTTGAATTCTTGGAGTAGAGTTTTTTGAGTTCTTTATAGATTCTGGAGATTAGTGCTCTATCTGAAGTATGATTGGCAAAGATATTCTCCCACTCTGTAGGCTCTTTCTTCGCATTGCTGATAGTTTCCTTTGCTGAGAGAAAGCTTTTTAGTTTGAATCTATCCCAGTGGTTGATTCTAGCTTTTATTTCTTGTGCTATGGGAGTCCTGTTAAGGAAGTCTGGTCCTAGACCAACAAGATGAAGATTTGGACCTACTTTTTCTTCTATAATCTGCAGGGTCTCTGGTCTGATTCCGAGGTCCTTAATCCATTTTGAGTTTAGTTTCGTGCATGGTGAGAGATATGGGTTTAGTTTCATTCTGTTGCATATGGATTTCCAATTCTCCCAGCACCATTTGTTGAAGAGGCTATCTTTTCTCCATTGCATATTTTTGGCCCCTTTGTCTAGTATGAGAAAATTGTATTTATTTGGGTTTGTGTCCGTGTCCTCTATTCTGTACCATTGATCTACCTTTCTATTTTGGTACCAATACCATGCCGTTTTTGTTACTATTGCTTTGTAGTAGAGTTGAAGATCTGGTATTGCAATACCCCCTGTTTCACTCTTCCTGCTAAGGATTGCTTTAGCTATTCTGGGTTTCTTATTCTTCCAGATGAATTTCATAATTGCCTGCTCTATTTCTGTAAGGTACGTCATTGGGATTTTAATTGGAATTGCATTGAATTTGTATAGCACTTTAGGTAGTATGGCCATTTTGACAATATTAATTCTTCCTATCCAAGAACATGGAAGATCTTTCCATCTTCTAAGGTGTTCTTTAATTTCTTTCTTTAGTGTTGTATAGTTCTCATTGTAGAGGTCTTTCACCTCTTTTGTGAGATTGATTCCCAAGTATTTTATTTTTTTCGAGGCTATTGTGAATGGGGTAGTTTTCCTAATTTCTCTTTCTGAAGATTCATCACTTATGTATAAAAATGCGTTGGATTTATGGGCATTGATCTTGTAACCTGCTACTTTACTGAAATCACTTATGAGTTCTAAGAGTTTTCTGGTGGAATTTCCAGGTTCCTCTAAATATATAATCATGTCATCAGCGAACAGGGATAGTTTGAGTTCTTCTTTCCCAATTCGTATCCCTTTAATTTCTTTGGTTTGTCTAATTGCTCTGGCCAGAGTCTCAAGAACGATGTTGAATAGAAGTGGTGAAAGAGGGCATCCCTGCCTTGTTCCAGTTTTTAGGGGGAATGCTTTCAGCTTTTCACCATTTAGAATGATATTAGCCATGGGCTTAGCATAAATGGCCTTTACAATATTAAGGAATGTTCCCACTATCCCTATTTTTTCTAGTGTTTTGAGCATGAAGGGGTGCTGTATTTTATCAAATGCTTTTTCTGCGTCTATTGAAATAATCATGTGATTCTTGACTTTAAGTCTATTAATATGGTGAATTACGTTTATTGATTTCCTGATGTTGAACCAACCTTGCATCCCTGGGATGAAACCCACTTGATCATGGTGCACTATCTTTTTAATATGTTTTTGTATGCGATTTGCTAAAATTTTGTTGAGAATTTTTGCGTCGATGTTCATTAAGGATATTGGTCTGAAATTTTCTTTCCTTGATGAGTCTCTGTCTGGTTTAGGTATCAGTGTGATATTGGCTTCATAGAATGAGTTTGGGAGGGTTCCCTCCTCTTCTATTTTATGGAATACTTTGAGAAGTATTGGAATGAGCTCTTCCTTAAAGGTTTTGTAGAACTCGGCTGAGAACCCATCTGGTCCCGGACTTTTCTTTGTTGGTAGGCTTTTGATGACTTCTTCTATTTCAGTACTTGAAATTGGTCTATTTAAATTGTTTATGTCCTCCTCATTCAGTTTAGGCAATTCATATGTCTCTAGAAACCTGTTGATGTCTTCGAAATTTTCTATTTTGTTGGAGTATAGATTTTCAAAATAGCTTCTAATTATGTTTTGTATTTCCATCCTGTCTGTAGTGATATTTCCTTGTTCATTCCGAATTTTAGTGATTTGGGTTTTCTCTCGTCTTCTCTTTGTTAGTGTGGCTAAAGGTTTATCAATTTTGTTTATTTTTTCGAAGAACCAACTATTTATTTTGTCAATTTTTTGTATTGTTTCTTTTATTTCAATTTCATTGATTTCAGCTCTGAGTTTAACAATTTCCTGTCTTCTACTACTTTTGGTGCTGTTCTGTTCTTCTTTTTCTAAGGCTTTGAGCTGTAGTGTTAGGTTGTTTATTTGTTGAGTTTTACTTCTTTTATTAAATGCGCTCCATGAAATAAATTTCCCTCTAAGTACTGCTTTCATAGTGTCCCAGAGGTTTTGATATGATGTTTCTTTGTTCTCATTTACCTCTAAGAATTTTTTAATTTCCTTCCTAATATCTTCTGTTATCCATTCATCATATAATAGCATATTGTTTAATCTCCAGATGTTGGAATAGTTTCTGTGTTTTACTCTTTCATTTATTTCTAACTTCAATCCATTATGATCTGATAGAATACATGCTAGTGTCTCTATCTTCTTGTATTTGCTAACATTAGCTTTGTGGCATAATATATGGTCTATTTTAGAGAAGGATCCATGTGCTGCTGAGAAGAAAGTGTATTCACTCTTGGTTGGATGGAATATTCTATAAATGTCCGTTAAGTCTAAATTATTGATTGTGTTGTTGAGATCTATGGTTTCTTTGCTCAATTTTTGTCTGGAAGATCTGTCCAGTGGTGAGAGCGGCGTGTTAAAATCACCTAGTATTATTGTGTTGTGGTCTATTTGGTTTCTGAAATTGAGAAGGATTTGTTTGACATACATAGATGAGCCACTGTTTGGGGCATAGATGTTTATGATTGTTATATCTTGCTGATTTATGCTTCCCTTAAGCAGTATGAAATGACCTTCTTTATCCCTTCTGACTAACTTTGGCTTGAAGTCCACATTATCTGAAATGAGGATGGATACTCCAGCTTTTTTGCTGAGTCCATGTGCATGGTATGTTTTTCCCCATCCTTTCACCTTTAATCTATGGGTATCTTTTTCTATGAGGTGAGTCTCTTGCAGGCAACATATTGTTGGATCTTTCTTTTTAATCCAGTCTGCCAGTCTATGTCTTTTGATTGATGAATTCAGGCCATTAACGTTCAGGGTTATTATAGAGAAATGATTTGGTTTCCCGGTCATTTGGTTCATTTTTAAAATTTTGTTTATTTATTTGTTTGACACAACTTGTTTCCTCCTTTATTTGACAATTCCTTTAGGATAATTCCTCCCTTTGCTGATTTGCTTCTTTGTTTTTCATCTCTTCCTCATGGAATATTTTGTTGAGAATGTTCTGTAATGCTGGCTTTCTTTTTGTAAATTCTTTAGCTTTTGTTTATCATGGAAGGATTTTATTTCATCGTCAAATTTGAAGGTAAGTTTTGCTGGGTATAAGATTCTTGGTTGGCATCCATTTTCTTTCAGGGCTTGAAAAATGTTGTTCCAGGACCTTCTAGCTTTTAGGGTCTGGATTGAAAAATCTGCTGATATGCGTATTGGTTTCCCCCTGAATGTAATTTGGTTCTTTTCTCTCACAGCCTTTAAAATTCTGTCTTTATTTTGTATGTTAGGTATTTTCATTATAATGTGCCTTGGTGTGGGTCTGTTGTAATTTTGTGTATTTGGAGTCCTGTAAGCCTCTTGAACTTGATTTTCCATTTCATTCTTCAGATTTGGGAAATTTTCTGATATTATTTCATTGAATAGGTTGTTCATTCCTTTGGCTTGTTTCTCTAGGCCTTCCTCAATCCCAATAATTCTTAAATTTGGCCTTTTCATGATATCCCATAGTTCTTGTAGATTCTGTTCATGATTTCTTACCATCTTCTCTGTTTGTTCAGCTTTGTTTTCAAGGTTAAATATTTTGTCTTCAATGTCTGAGGTTCTGTCTTCCAGGTGTTCTATCCTATTGGATATGCTTTCTATGGAGTTCTTAATTTGGTTTATTGTTTCCTTCATGTCAAGGATTTCTGTTTGGTTTTTTTTCAATATCTCTAACTCTTTATTGAAATGATCTTTTGCTTCCTGTATTTGCTCTTTTAACTGTCGATTGGTGCGATCAATCAATGCTTGCATTTGCTCTTTCATCTCATCATTCAATGCTTGCATTTGCTCTTTCATCTCCTCGTTTGCTTCTCTGATCATTTTAATTATGTACATTCTGAACTCCTTTTCTGTCATTTCTTCTGCCATGCTGTCATTGGGTTTTATTGATGTAACATCTAGATTTGTTTGCAGCATTTTCTTTCCTTGTTTTCTCATGTTGTTCAGATATCAGTGGACCGCTGAGATATTGCAGATTTCCTCTGTTGATTTACAATGACCCTGAAGATTTCTATATATATCCCCTCTTAGCCTTCAGTAGGCTGAAGTCTTGGAGGAGGTTGATAATGCGGTGCTCCACAAGGAAGCTGCCTCTCTAGGAGTGGTGGCCTTCAGGTGGGGTATATTCCCTGCTAGTGGGCAGAGGTGCCTCCACTTGTTGACCAATGGTCATCCAAAGGGGACCTAGGCTGTGGGCTGAGGCAAGGCCTGTTTGGGCCTGAGCCTCTGGTTTTACCGTCCTTGTGGGAAATCTCACCCAGCAGGGAAGACTCACCCGGTGGGGAGGTCTCGCTGGTCAGTTTCCTCCTAGAGGTTCCCCTCAATTTACATCTACTGCCTGGGCTGGGCTGCCTTCCTCTGCAAAGTTTCCAGGGGCCCGGCCCTACCTCCTGGGCCTGGGAGCCTCACCCTTCACAGATGAATCTCCTTAGGCTGCCCCTCCTCAGAGAATTTGCCCATAGGCCTGGAACCTTCGCTCCGCCCTAAGCCTGTCTCTGTGCGGCTCTTCCACCCAGAAGCCTCCTAGATCCTGGGACCCTGTTCTGCACCTAATCGCCTGGCTGCGTGGCCCCTCCTCTGAGCAGCCACCTGTGGCCCCGAACAATCGCTCTGAGTCCCAGAGACCCGCCACAGGCCTCTTCCTCCAGACAGCCGCCCAGTATGCCGGTGCGGTCACTAGGAGTCCAAGAAACTCACTTCGTGCCTCCTCCTCCCACCAACCACCCGTAGCCCGGGGCAATCAATCACTCCGAGTCGAAGTGACCCTGCCCGTTCCTCCTCCTTCTCCAGATAACCCCCCGGGTGTTCAGGAGCAGTCCCTCTGAGTGGCTCTGAATCCACGTGACCCGCTGCACGGGTCCTCTGGGCAACCGCCCGGAGCTCTGGTGTGGTCCCTCAAGACCAAGCGTCCCACCACGCTTCTCCTCCAGGCAGCCCCCCTGTGTTCAGGAGCTGTCACTTTAAGACCAAACCACTCACCACTCGCCTTCTCCTCTGAGCAGCCGCCTGGAGCGCTAATGCAGTCACTGCGAGTCCAAAGGACCCGCCGCGCTCCTTCTCCTCCTTCTCCTACTCCTCCGGGCAGGCCCCGGGGTTCAGAAGTGGTCAGGGTCCAAACAGCTCGCCACGCAGCCCCTTCTCTGGCAACCGCCTGTAGCTCCCGCGTAGTCACCCGAATCCAAGCGGCTGCTCCTCTTCCTCCTCGTCCTCAGGGCAGGCCCCGGGGTTCAGAAGCGTCGTTCTGATTCCAAACAGCTCGCCGCGCGGCTTCTCCTCTGGCAACCGCCTGCAGCTCTGGCGCAGTCTCTCCGAATCCAAGTGGCCACGCTCCTCTCCTCCTCCTCAGGGCAGGCCCCGGTGTCCTGAGTCCACACAGTTCTCCCCGCCACTCCTCCCCCGGGCAGCCGCCGGAGCCCCAGTGGCTGCTCCGAGTCCCAGCGCTGTGCCGACAGGCCTCCTCTATGGCGCTCCAGCGGGGGGAGGGGCGTCTCTCCGGCAGTTCTACTTCACAAAGTTTCCTGCGTTCTGGGACCCCCGTCCCATCCGGGATGCCCCCCCAGGGGGTGAGAGTCACCCGGCTACTTTGAGTTGGTCCCAAGCGTCTCAATATCTCCTCTCTTGAATCCTGAGTTCTGGAGCAACACGTAATGCAGCCACCCTCTAGGCCGCCATCTTCGTGACGTAGTCTTTAACAGGCAAAATAAATCCCATTATATACTACTGGCATTTTTCATTCCCTGCATTCAATTCCTTCGAAACAGAATGAGCTTTTGGGAGGCATGGAAAAAAAAAAATATATATATATATATATATGTATTACTGTAGATTGTGTGAGTTTCTTCTTTAAGAATGAATAATTTGCTGGGCACAGTGGTGAATGCCTGTAATCTCAGTGGCTCTGGAGGCTGAAAGGCTAGGAGGATCAAAGCCAGACTCAGCAACGGCAAGTTGCTAAACAACTCAGCAAGACCCTGTCTCTAAATAAAATACAAAATAGAGTTGGGAATGTGTCTCAATGGTTGAGTGCCCTGATTTCAATCTCAGTACCAAAAAAAAAGAAAAAAAAAGAATAATTTCAAGCAAAATTAAATTCTACTTTTAATATTGTCCTTCAAAAACTTGCTTGGATTTTGCCTTCAGTTGACTAAAAGAAAATTATTTCAAGTCCTAATTCTGTGAATTACAAGTATGTGGTCTTGGACAAATATGACTGACCAGTAGAAAATCTACCAAAATGTTAGCAACAATTGTATTTTTTAATGTGATTGAATTTTTTTCAAAAATTTTCTGTTACAATGTTCCCTAACACTCATATATTATTTTATAACCATAAAACTGTTTCTAAAATCAGTAAACTATTTATAAAGGAAAATATATGACTCCCATACAAATGAATTACTTCAGACTCTGTTAATTCTGCAAACAGTAGTGACAACTTATTGCTGAGAATGCTTGGATAATCTTACATTAAAATATTTCGAAATTAAAGGATTAGTTATATCCCCCCAATTCCAAAAATCTGTTTGCAGGTACTACTTGTTTCCTGTGCTCTTTATTGCAGTCCAGTGATCTGGAGACCAGGGTTGGTGGTAGGCAGTTGAAGAAACAATTGTTCTCAACCACAGACCAGGAGGTCTTCACTCCAGAGGAAGAGATGACAGGGAGGCAGTGATGCAGCTGAGAAACACCTTATTGACAGAGCTAACAAATAACTTCCTAAATGACCAGAAGTCATGCCTAGCAAATAAATCAGCAAATCTCTGCAGCTTTATTACCCAGCCCTCTTCCTGCAAGAAACCACTCCTCCCACAGAGGACTCATAAGCAGTCAATGTCAATTTAGTAGTGGCCAGAACTGCACACATGCTCCAGAGAGCTTTCCAGTGTCTTTCTGAAATATGTACACAAAGCTCTTTCCTAGTGCAACTAGGACATAGGTTTTCATTTATTCTGTATTTATCGAGGTTCAAGTATGTGCCAAACCCAAGAAGCAAAACTATATCCTTATTTAAAACATGTAAGTTTAAGACAAGAAAATTTGACCCTACTGGGCAAGCAGTATTGTGAAGTTATAATTTGAAATGTGCCTGAAGGTATTATGGAGTTTACATATTCAAGAAGGGCAAACTTAGGCTTGAATTCTGATAGGAAAAAATATATGTATCAATGATTAGAACTGGTCAATTTACTAAACCGCTCTGAACTTTGATTACCTTTCTTTAATGGAACTAGTAGCACTGATAACATTTAGAATTTCTATTATGTAATTGTGATTCTCTGTCGGGGTCTCTAGCACCCTTCCTCTTCTCCACCAGTGACAAGGGAAGGGAACACTCCCCAACAAGTCCAGACCAGGAAAGACAGGGCCGACTGACCAGCCCTCCAGGCTGAGGACAATCAGACACGTCAGGGAGACCAGTCACAGCAGGAACTCGTTTATTGAGGAAGTCACACAGCTTTTACGTAGGGTGAGGGCTAGGCGGGAACCAATCAGCTTAAAGGTCAGCAAGGCATGGGGGACTCACACAGGCAGGCGAGAGTCCCATAGGACTATATGGCAAGTAGGAGCTGATCACGTTAGCGGAATTGTTGTTAACCAATTCCTGATGGTGGTCCGATTTATCATCATTAACTATTGAAACCGCCTTTAAGGCCTTGATCTTGCTCACTTGCCAGGGAGTAAGGAGTCAGTCTGAGTTAGTTAACGTGTCATTAGTCCCAACAATTCTCAATAAATATTATTTACCTTTGTTGTTGGTAACATTTATTAACAAACTTAATAGTAGTAGCAGCGTAGTCTAAAGAAAAAAAACACATGTATACAAAAATATAGAATAATCAACATATGTAACTGGAACAGTATGCCCCTGAGGAACATTGATAGAGAATAGCCTCTTAGTTCCTCATTTTCCTAACTGAAATATTCTAGACTTCTAAATTTTATTTTTATTACAGCAACACTAACTGCATCATAGAAACCTCCCTAGCAAGCTTCCAACTGCAAAATAAGGATTTCTACTAAAACCCGCCTTTCTCTCATCAAACCAAAGTACAAGGAAACAGGGAGAAACACTTACATGCTTTCAAATTTTGGCTAAACTATGTGCTCGAAAGGAGCAGAATTGGATATCTGACGAATAAATGGCAAGCCCCTAGTGGATGGCAAGCCAAAAACACCTAAGTGTCACCAGAGCGCTGCACCAAGGAGATAAGACACCATCTGGACCAGAATTGGAAACAAGCCAAGAAAAAGGGTATATAAACTCTCCTCCCAGACAGCTCCTCGGCTCAGCCCAGATCTCCTGACAAATCCAAGTCAGCCAGGTTCGCGAGCCCCATGGATCATCTGTGGAGATTGCCGAGATTCTGCTGCTCTGACAGCTTCACGACCAGCGGAGCCTGCCTGTCCTCCATTCCCGGACCATCGGCCAGAGGAAGTTCCGAGGCCAGCCGTCGTCTTCTCTCCGACTAAGATACATCGCATTCAGGGTCTTCCAAACCAACAAGGCAGAGAGGACTTTGGACTATTTGACTGAGGTTTATTTGCCATACAAATTGATTGATGTGTGATGTTAGGAATATTAAGGTTTGTGCTATCCTGAGTGTCCTCAAATAAAGCCAACTTGTTTAGAACCAAATTCTGGTCACTCACCTCTCTGCCGCTCGCGACAGTATTCCAGGTAAAAGGCCACCAGCTCCTCTCCTTAGCCCATCCAGGAACAGAAGTTATTTTGAAGTGCCAAAAACATACACTGGAAAAAAAGAGTCTTTTTAACAAACAATGCTGGGAAACTTGGTTATACATATACAAAAGAATAAGACTAGACCCTTATCTCTCACCCTGCAAAAAAGTCAACTCAAAATGAATCAGAGACCTAAGAATTAGACCAGAAAGTATCCAACTCTTGGAGGAAAACATAAAGTCAACACTCCAGCATATAGGCTCAGGCAACAACTTTCTCAATACAACCTTACAATTCAGAAAAAAGGCCAAGGGTTAATAATGGGATAACATCAAATTAAAGAACTTCTGCTCAGTAAAGGAAGTAGAAATATGAAGAGAGAACTTATAGAATGGGAGAAAATCTTTGCTAGCCACTCTTCTGACAGAAGATTAATATCTAGGATAAATAAAGAACTCATTAAATGACACCAGAAAAACCCCAAATAACCCAATTAGTAATTGGGCAAATGAATTGAACAGACACTTTTCAAAAGAAGCAATACATTGATGTGACTTTGGCACGACAATATGCTTATCTTAAGTCCTTTGGTATAGACAGAGGAGTGGGATAACTAGGTCAAATGGTGGTTCCATTCCAAGTGTTCTGAGGAATCTCCACACTGCTTTCCAGAGTGACTGCACTAATTTGCAACTCTACCGACAATGTAAAAGTGTACCTTTATCTCCACATCCACACCAACATCTATTATTATTGAGTTCTTTATATATCCTGAATATTAATGCTCTATCTGAGGTGCAGGTGGCAAACATTTTCTCCCATTCTGTAGGCTCTCTCTTCACACTCCTAATTGTTTCCTTTGCAATGAAGAAGAATTTTAGTTTGATCCCACTTATTGATTCTTGATTTTATTTTTTGTGCTTTAGGTGTCTTTTTGAGAAAGCTGGTTCCTAAACTGACATGATGGAGAATTGGGCCTACTTTTTCTTCTAGTAGGCACAGGGTCTCTGGTCTAATTCCTTAATCCACTTTAAGCTCAATTTTGTGCAGGGTGAGAGAGAAGGGTTTAATTCCATTTTGCTACATATAGATTTCCATTTTTCCCAGCACCATTTGTTGAAGAGGCTATCTTTTCTCCAATGTATGTTTATGGCACCTTTGTCTAGTATGAGATTACTGTATTTATGTGGGTTTCTCTCTGTGTCTTCTATTCTGTTCCATTGGTCTTCATGTCTGTTTTTGTGCCAATACCATGCCATTTTTGTTACTATAACTCTGTAGTATAATTTAATGTGTGGTATTGTGATACCTCCTGTATCACTTTTCTCACTAAGAATTGCTTGGGCTATTTGGGGCCTCTTAGTTTTCCAAATGTTTTTTCTAGTTCTATGAAGAAGATCATTGGAAATTTAATAGGAATTGCATTAAATCTGTGTAGCACTTTTGGTAGTATGGCCATTTTGACAATATATATTTTGCCTATCCAAGAGAAACAACCTTGGGACCCTTCAATAGATGAGTGGATAAGAAAATGTGGTATATATACACACAATGGAATACTACTCAGGAATAAATAAGAATTAAATTATGGCACTTGCTAGTAAATGGATGGAACTGGAGACTATGTTTCTAAGTGAAATAAGTCAATCCCAAAAAAACCAAAGGCCAAATGTTCTCTCTGATATGCAGATGCCAACACAAAATAAGGGGGTGGGTAGAAGTTCAGTGGACTAGAATGAAATGGAGAGAGGGGAGATGGGAATAGGAAAGATAGTAGAATGATCAGATATAACTTTTCTCTGTTCATATATGAATCCATGACAGTGAAATTCTACATCATGCAAGAATGGGATTCTAGTTAGAATAAGTCATACTCCATGTATGTACAATATGTCAAAATGCACTCTACAGTCATATATAACTAAAATGAATTTTAATTTTTTTTAAAAAAAGAAGAAATACAGAGCCAACAAATACATACAAAAAATGTTCAACATCATTAGCAATTATGGAAATGCAAATCCAACTACCCTGAGATTTCAGTCAGAAATAGCAGTCATCAAGAATACAAATAATAATCAATACTGGGGAGGATGTGGAGAAGAAGAAACACTTTTACACTGTTTAGGGATTGTAAATTATTACAACCACTATGAAGGTCAGTATGGAGCTTCCCCAAAAGACTAGGCAAGGAACCACCATAGGAACCAGCTATACTACTCCTCAATATTTATCTTAAAATCTTCGTACTATAGTAATACGCGCATACCTATGTTTAGAGCAGCACAATTCACAATAGCCAAACTAGGGAACCAGTCTAACTGTCCATCAACAGATGAATGGATAAGAAAATGTGGTATATATACACAATGGAGTCTTATTCAGTCATTAAGAAAAATGAAATTTATGTCATTTGTCAGAAAATGGATAGAACTTGAGACCATTATGTTAGGCTAAAGAAGCCAATCTCAGAAGGTCAAGGGTCATATGTTTTCTTTCATAAGTCGTGTTAGAGAGAAAAAAGGAAAAGAAAGGTGGATAGGGAGGAGAGATTGGTGGGGTGGAATTTCATGAAAATCAAAGAGAGATTAGTAGAATAGAGGAAAAGGACCAGCAGGTTAGGAGGAGGGGAGAGAGTGGGGAAATACTAGGGACTGATATTGGCCAAATTATATTGTTATATTGTGTGTACGTACAAATATGTAACGAGAAGTCCTACCATTATTCACAACTATAATGCACCAATAAAAATGTAGGAAAAAGAAGAGAGTCACTTTGCATCCTCATTCACATCTCTTAGATAGCAGGAGATAGCAGAAATATTCCTAAACGGAAATAGAAGAGAAAAGCTCTGAACAAGAGACCCCCTCAAAAGGGGAAGTGGAGACATCGAGGAATCTTGGGGTAAGGCTGGTATTTAAAGGTGGAGTGACGTTTGGAGAGACTTTGGATTCTAGTCTGAGGCATTCACATGGACGTCATCATCCATTTTCATTTAAAATTAAGAATTTCTGCATGACCTAAGTATTTGGGAGGATGAGGCTGCACCAGCAGATATGCATCTACAGATAGAAAGGCAGGGTTTGAGACCCAAGTTCCTGGCTCCTAGGCTAAGGTTGACTGACACCATCCCACACTACCTAATACTCTCCTTACCAAAGGCCTAAGCTCAATATTTGGCAGACTAGGAAAAAGAAATTTGTCTATATCCCTTACATTGTTTTGTTATCCCATCCTATATCCTATGAAATGACAAATTTGTTTTGTTGCATCTTTAAAATTAGTATAAACAAAAGGTGTCAACAAAGTAGCATAAGGAAATACACACAGAAATCATATATTGGTACTAATTATTAAAGAATACCTTAGGAGACAAGTAAATCATACTAGAGAATATGACTCAATAGAGGAAAATCATGGTTTACCGGTTATTGTATCTGTTTTTCCTAGAATACCTTCCCCTCAACCTCAACAGGACTGTTTTGCTTTCTATAAACTCACCCCATGAAACCCTTTGAGTGTCAGATTAATTAAAATTTGTGAAGTCCACTGTTTGCTGAGGGTAAAGGAGAATTCCACCTCTGTTCACAGCTCTTTGTCTGCTCTTTATAGAGACAATGGGATCTAGAGCAAGGAAATGTCAGGCAAGGCTGAAAATTCCTCTATATGCTCCTGCAAACACTGAGTAGTAGCAGGCTCTGGCTCTTCCTTATCTCTACAAATACTTCCTTTATTCATAGATATAATTACTTGATCCCCATCTGTAAACTACCCCCCTTTTCCCATCTCTAAGTTCAATCTTGCCATATGATAGAAAAGGTGTAAATGATGCTGGTACTCTTCTAGCATCTGTCACACTGACACTTGCTCCTAGTTAGCTTTTCACTTGTATCCCCATCTCCTAGTCTCTTATTATGTCATTGGCAGTCTCCAAGGGCAGCAACTCTGTTGCATTTTCCTTTGTACCCCCAGAACTTGGTATGTTGGTGGTACACACAGTAGTCAATAAATATTTGCAGACTGAATGAAGCCTCCTTTTGGTGAAGCCCAGTCACCACCCATTCGTTAATCTGCTCCTGATCTGATCCCTCCTTTAATTTCTTGCTTTGGTTGCCTTCTTAATAATCCATCTGTTCTAGGAGTTGGGGTTCTTTGTTGCTCCTGGAAATTCACTTCTCAGAAATTGATTCCTCCCCGTTGAGCATCCTAATTGCAAATTTTCAGCAAAGACACAATTTCTTTCACTTCCTGGGTTTCTGAAGGTCATTTCTTCCTGGCTCCACCTTTGCTCTTTCAGCAAACCGACTTGCCATAGCACTGTGTTATCCTGGGTGGGGTCTCTGCACTGTTCGCCTGGACTGTCATTTTGGTTAGTACAATGTGTATTATCAGATGCTTCTGTTTATTAATTATTCCAGTGGTTCGTGGATCATTTATTTTTTTTTAAAGTGATTCACATCTTACAACAGATTCACCGCATTTACCTCTAGAATCTGTGACTATCCAAATCATATCAGGGTTTCTGGAAGTAATCTATAAGATGCAAAAGAAGAGAAAGAGGTAAAATAAATTTTACCGATCCAAACAATTAAGTTACCTCGAAATATCTTATTTTCCTTAATCAAGTAGGGGTTTTAAAAATTTATGTTTGCAGTTTTCATTTAAATAAGTTAAACAAGCGCTCCTGCCCTCTGTGGTTCTTTCCTGTTTTAACAGAGCAGTCAACAATATTATTTCACATTAAAAGTTCTCATCTTAAGCTCCTGCTTCATTTTATTTCCCAGAGAACCAAACGAACTTAATGGGTTGAAGAAAGTCACAACCTAGAAAGTTCCTTTATTTTAATTCATTCGTGGTTCAATTTCTTTGAGGAACTTGGAGACCCCCATGTCTTAGGCATGACCATTAAAACCTCACCCCCAAGACATCACAACAACAGCAACAAAACAAAACAAAAACAGCTATGCCAGCTAACGGTCCACAAACACTTAAAAGAGTTCCCGAAGACTCTGGAAAAGTAGAGGATTTTATCTACACAAAATAATTGAAAGCACTGTCATCGATTTTCCAAAATTCTTTCAGAGTCACTAACCAACAAGTTGTTTAAAGAGCATTTTCACTTGCTAAGAGGAAGACGATATGGTTTCAAAAACAAATTGGTGGGTGTCAAGGTGAGACAGGGTTGCAATCCATTTTATCTACTTCAAAGTTTTTAAGACTTAAACCAGTTGTTTCTAAAATCTGCTTAATCTTCCTCAAAGGTCCACATTAGCAGAGGGATCACCAGGTCATGTTTGTCCTTTTAACACCACATCCTGCTTGTAGCAATGGCCAAAGAATTCCTCAGAGGAAATGATGTTCGTTTCATAACATTTCTTGTTAACTGTGAGATGAAACACTCAAGTGCAAATATTTTCTTCTAACATTGTTCACCACATGAGAAAATTTCACCACATGATATTAAATAAGGATATTAGGTCAATTTTCTCCTTTTCTTCAACTCCAAAAATCTAATAGGGTCACAGGATGTTATAACTGAGTGATTTTAGTAATAACTTTCATTTAATGTCCAAGGGAAGTGATCAATTAAGTTCAGATGCTATTATGGTAGAATATAATAATCACATTTAAATTGAACTGTATAGCTGATTTACATAGAAAACCAGAAGAGTAGAAATACAGATGTTATGGAATCGATATGTCCTATCATAGTTCTCAGTGTTGAAGGCCTAACCTTCAATGTGATGGCATTTGGAGGTGGGCCTTTGGGAGGTTATTAGGTTTAGATGAGGTTATGAGAGTGACTCCCAAGACAAAATTAGTTCTCCTAAGAAGGGAAAGAGATCAGAACTCACTCTATCGCCACTTTCTGAGGACCCAGGGAGAAGGCAGCCTCTGCAAGCAGGAAGTGGGTCCTCCTCAGAAACCACCACGATGGCACCCTGATCTCAGATTTCCACCCTCTAGAACAGTGAGAGATAGATTTCTGTCCTTTAAGTTACCCAGTCTGGTATTTTGTTTTGCCTGCCCAAGCTAAAACAATGGGTATAATTCAATAGTCATTTGATTGCTTGTAGTTCCCATAATGCTTCCTTCTGAAATAGACAATGCCTTTTTTTCAGATGTGTATGAAGAAAAAGGGCCTTTTCCCTTTTTTACTGCAAGGGCAAAGAGTTCACCAGGGCAGGGTTTGGGGAAATATTATGAAACAGTTAATTATGGCTGCTATGATTCACAAAAAAAGGGAAAGAAACTACCACAATCTGTAATTCTTGTTCCCTATGCAGATTTTCATTATTATATTATATATTTTAAATACCTTCATATTGTTCATTCGATTAGTAAGATGTTAACTCACCTAGTGACTGATCTTTGAAAATTGAGCTAATATGTGCACTGGCCCTACACAGAATCATGGAATTCAGAAGCAACTTCCTAAGAAATAGCTGATAGTCCTTCTCCAAAGAAAATGGTTTAAAGTGTTCAACAAACAAATGACACCAATATCTCTCAACCTCTACAGGAACTGGAAATAACCTTCTTGGTTCCCTAAGGACAGAAGCAAAATATAGGGTCAGGGTTTTCACTTTTTGTGCATCCCCTCCATTTTCTCATGGTTATGAAAGAAATCCTCGTTAGAACTGGGAGAACTCATTAGGACAAGATTAGAGATGACGAAAAGATTGGACTTAATTAAAAGAATGAACTTCTGAGAAGATAATAAAAGTGCTGGTTTAATGAGAGCAGAATTGTCAAATGTACTGAGAGGAAGAATATAAATGATTAAGAGAAAAAAACCATCATGATGAGAATGGAAAAGGAAAAAAAAGTGAAGTTCATGAAAAATATTAATTAGTGTACTCTGCTAAATGCCATATAGGTATTGTCACTTTAAATCCTTGAAATAACCTGAAGAGGTAGATGTTTAGATGTGGCCATTCCAAAATTCAGGTGTTGCCACTATGATAGAATTAGGAGGTAGACGTTAAGAGATGATTAGGTTATCGAGCTTCCTCCCTTGTGAATGGGACTGGGCACCCTTGTAGAAGGGTTTCTAGGAATTCATCTTTGTCTTGCCCTCCTGCCTTCCACCATGTGAGAACATGCTAAGAAAGGCCTCATTAGATGCTGTATTTTAACCTTGGATTTCTCAGCCTCCAGAACTAAGAAATAGATTTCCATTCTTATAAGTTACTCAGTCTATGTTATTCTGTTATAGCAGCACAAATGGAACAAAACAGTAGGTATTACTATTGGCTCCATTTATAAGTGAGGAAATAGAGAAAAAGGTAATTTACCCACATAGCTGGTAGTTAGTGTAGCTGGGATTCAGACTCATGCTGTCTGAATGTAGAGCTACATCTGAATTCACAGTAGCATATTGCCTCTCAGAGTTTCTGTTTTCAAACTAATAAGCGGAATGACCATACCCATCTTACTTTTTGTCATAAAATGCACAGACATACATTCTTTGTTTTTGTTTTTGTTTATGAATTTGAACAGGGTAGGGCAGTGTGCTGAAAAGGCAACGTAGAGTACTGGTTAAGACAAATCGGAAATCAGGCTGACAGGGTCCAGTTCCTAAGTCTATGCCTCAGCCTCTGCCTGTTAGGGACCAGTTACATAATCTCTTGGTGCCTCACCTTCCTCCATGGCAAAAAGAAGTCAGTAATTCCTATATTATGAGGACGCTATGAGGATTGAGTTGCTATTGGTAACATGGTTAAAAAAGGGGCTTGTACATAAGTACTAAAAATTTTAGTTCAATAAAATTTTAAAATCTGCATACACAGATGAAGACCAAAAAAAGTGTTTAAACTCACTATGAATTGACTGTTGTTTACAATCACTTTTTTCTTTTTTAAAGATTTAATTTATTTATTTGTTTTTTTATTTTTACAGACTGCATTTTGGGTTTTTTTATTGTAAACACATGGGTTACATCTTGTTTCTCTGTTTGTACATGAAGTAGAGGCATACCATTTGTGTAATCATACATTTATGCAGGGTAATGGTGTTTGATTCATTCTGTTATTTTTTTCCTTCTCCCCCCGCCCCTCCCATCCCTCTTTTTCCTCTATACAGTCCCTCCTTCCTCCATTCTTGCCCCCCTCCCACCTCCCATTATGTGTCATCATCCGCTTATCAGCGAGACCATTCGTCCTTTGGTTTTTTGAGATTGGTTTATCTCACTTAGCATGATATTCTCCAATTTCATCCATTTGCCTGCAAATGCCATAATTTTATTATTCTTTATGCTGAGTAATATTCCATTGTATATATATATACCACAGTTTGTTTATCCATTCATCAATTGAAGGACATCTAGGTTGGTTCCACAATCTGGCTATTGTGAATTGAGCAGCTATGAACATTGATGTGGCTGTATCTCTGTAGTATGTTGATTTTAAGTCCTTTGGGTATAGGCCAAGGAGTGGGATAGCTGGGTCAAATGGTGTTTCCATTCCAAGTTTTCTGAGGAATCTCCAGACTGCTTTCCAGAGTGGTTGCACTAATTTGCAACCCCACCAGCAATGTATGAGTGTACCTTTTTCCCCACATTCTCTCCAACACCTATTGTTGCTTGTATTCTTGATAATCACCATTCTAATTGGGGTGAGATGGAATCTTAGGTTAGTTTTGATTTGCATTTCTCTTACTACTAGAGATGTTGAACATTTTTTTGTAAATCTACTGATTGCTTATAGATCTTCCTCTGTGAAGCATCTGTTCATTTCCTTAGCCCATTTGTTGATTGAGTTATTTGTATTCTTGGAGTAGAGTTTTTTGAGTTCTTTATACATTCTGCAAATTAGTGCTCTATCTGAAGTATGAGTGGCAAAGATTTTCTCCCACTCTGTAGGCTCTCTCTTCACATTGCTGATAGTTTCCTTTGCTTAGAAAAAGCTTTTTAGTTTGAATCTATCCCAGTTATTGATTCTTGCTTTTATTTCTTGTGCTATGGGAGTCCTATTAAGGAAGTCTGATCCTAAGCCAACATGTTGAAGACCTACCTCCTAGACCAGGGAGCTGAAGAGAACTTAAAGGCAATTCAGAGACACATAACATTAAATAGAAAAAAATACAGAGTGGACATGCATAGTAGTCATCATGTGCAGCTAATAAAGTGCCAGCAACAGCAACAATAAAAGAGAAAGTAGGAACATGGAGAGTAGATTCAAACAGACATCCATTCACTTACTTACTGTCTCAAGAGGAAACAGATAGTGTAGTTCAAAATGGAATAATTTCATGAGGATTTATTTACGAAGAGATTATCTGCAAAGATGTGGATTGTAGGATACATATATCCAAACATTAGGAATAACCTAATACTCAAACCTTTAAGTATAGGAACCCACAGAAAGAGTCATGCCTGCTGCCTCAAATAATCAATGATGGTGGGAGGGACTCCATCAGCTGGAGAAGACCTTGCAGCAAGAGTTCAGGGCTGCACCCCTCCCCACCTAATGCCATGGCTCCCCACTGGAAAACTGGCCAAACAACAGGAAATGAAAGGGTGTGGGTGCCCATGATGAGGTCCACATGAGTCAGCGTGTCTGGCAGAAAGCAAAGTGCAGAACAGTTAAGGGTAGATATTAGGAGCTAATGTAAGAGACCTGGGCTCCCTACCTTAAATGATATGAAATGAAGAACAGCAGTGTTTATTAACTCCCTAAATGTAGTCATCAATAAGGACTCTCTATGTTTTTGAGAAAATTTCAAAAGAATTTGCAAGAAAAACAATCATTGTAGTAGAGCTATGAACAGGAAAGTCACTGGATCACCCCTTTGCCCACAAAGTTTGCTAACATTATGGGTGGGAGTTTTTGCTGAGAACATATTTTGATTTTTAGCACGTAGTTACCTTTTGTAAATTAACATTTTTCTCCAGTGTAGTCTTAATCTAACACTGAGAATGGTGGAGAGAACTAGTGCAAAAAAAAGATAAGTATGGAGTAAACTATACATTTTCAGCAAGTTAAAACCAAAATCATTATGAAGATAAGACTGGTGGATGAAAAACTGAAGCATACATTTCCTAGAATCTACATGCTTTCATTTGGTGCAACCAAGAGCCAGACATTTAAAAAAAAAAAAAAAAAGTAATCAGATGATTCAAAATCATATAATGAAAGAAAAGGGAATCCAGAAAGTAACAGGAAGGAACTATTAGCCATAGTTCCTTCAAGCACTCATGACTATGCCCCTTTCCCTAGGGAGAAGAGTTGAAAGTATGTGTAAAAAATATTTTTAAAAAAAGTTTTGCTTAAGGTATCTGTCAGTAAACTACATAACTTTGTGCAAATTCAATCCTTTCCCTTTAATCTTTTTGTTTCTGTATAAAGTTCAAAAGCTAAAACCTGAATAAACATATAAATCTACAATGAGTATATTCAATACCTCAAATTTTTGTTCTCAAAAATATTACCTCAACAAGGTTTCTTCCTGGATGTTAAGAACACAGTTTGAAATCAAGTAAAATTTTCTTGATGGTTTGCTTAAACTTCTTATTAGATATGCATGTTTTGTGTAAACTTAACACAATAAAAATAAAGATGTTGTCAATTTACATACATGTATGTATGTATACATGAGCGCTAAAGGATTATACACTGAAAATGAGAAATTGGTTTTAAGCAATTTTTCATTTTTTAAAACATTTTCTGGTACAGTGTTCTAAAAATACATGAATATATTTTAAGCACACTTATGTCGTTTTCTCATTTTGTGTTAAATTTGTTATATACAATAAGGTGAAAAGATTCTACTTTATAACATGATTATCTCATATTTTTAGTTCTGCTTAACTTTGTAGAAAATAACTTTTTTCTTGTTACTGGAGTATTACAATTATACCTAACAATGGGGTTCCTTGTTACAAATTAGTACTATTCCTTGCAACAGTATAATTTGATCAATTTCATTCCTCAGTATCTTCTCTGGTTTCCTGGAACTTAAAAGCATTTAATACAAATAAGTATATAAAGTATAGACATTATATATAACTTATATATAAAAGTCTTCTATTATAATGGTAACGTTGGCATTCATAGTGATCTCAAAAAAGCCTTAACAACCATTGTATTTAATCTTCATTATCCTTTTATTTTCATAACAACACTGGAAGATCCCGCACATGTTTGACCCCATTTTACTGATGAAGAGATTGACTTTAATTTCCACAGCTAGTAAGTAGCAGAGACAAGATTCAAACCTAAGTTCCTAACCCCAAATCTAGTGGCTTTGCTGTTTTATAATTCTAACTATAATTAAATCCAGATGTACAAAGAAGTTGCTTCACTTATTTTCCAGGAATACTTGACTATTCTTTGTCCTGTTATATGAAGAAATAGTTTCTTCCAACAAAATGGAGGAAGGACCATAGGAGGAAAGGGAGGAGAGAGTGAGAAATGAAGCAACACGTGGGTTTGTGTTTGAGAGAAATGTTTGCTTTGAAAGCAAGGCTAAGAAGAGACACTGGTGGTCTTTCCCAATACACTGTACTGTATGTAGTTCCTGGTATAAATGTCCACTGGCTTGAATTATATTTAAGGAACTATTATAAAATTTATTCTATTGTTTGGGAATGTCATTTCTAATAAGACATACAGAAGTAACCAAAGAAAAACAGTAGTAAAACATGCATAGAAATCACTTTAAATTCCTCTGTTGAGTCCCTGGCATTAAAGAAACAACAAAGAGACTGTGGAGCAACACTTGCCCCATCTCCTGTCCACTCACTCTTTCTGGACATGTAACTTGAATAATATTAAACCTTTTTTTTTTTTAATATATAAGCACTGAGATTTTTAGAATACCTATTATGGCAGCTAGCATTAATTACCTAATAAAGAAACTAGTATCTGAGTATAAGGTCACTAAAATATGTGAACTTGCTTAGTGGGTAATGAACACCAATGAAACTGAAGCAGCTGCTGAAGCAACAATAATATGTTTTGCAATGTAAAATAATTAGTAAAACTATCATAGTCTTTCTAATTACAGTTACAGTTCACATGGATATTCCTTTAGGAGTTTAGAGGAAAAGAGTGGAAGACAAAGATTTTGTACTATATATTGGTGGCCTTTTGCTGCATTTAGCAGGGTATTATGAAAAGGAAATGAACTCAGAAAGAATGGACTATTTGAAAACAGGCTGTCAGGGAAACCATAGGGAAGACAGAAATTCAGGGCCTTCCAGGACGAAAAGTCAACTTTCTCCACCACAAAGTAGTAAACAGTTTTTAAAAGGCATTGAGTGACAAAAACCCAATAAAACTCTTAGTTTAGCAAGGCCAGATTAAGGTTATAATCTTCCTGTTTAAGCTCAATAGCCTAACCCAACCTAGAGAATGTAAGACCAGTGGATGAAGCATAGAAGTAAAGTCAAACTGAGAATCATGTTTCAAGAGAAGCTTTTAGTGTGATCACTGAAGCATGAAATTTACTAAGAGTAAACAGATCAGAAGCTGACTCTTAATGGATTGAATTGGCAAAGAAACTGTAACTTTGACCAAAAAGAGTGTTAAACGAAAGACAAGTCTTGAACCTTCAACTTCCTTCCAAAGAATGGGTTGATAAAACTATTAAGACGCCCAAGGAGAGCCAGTTTTATATCCTCTAGAGAATAGAGGCCTGTAGACAGACAGATTCCTCTAGAGAACAACATCATGGCCCAGAGAAGCACTCTCACCCCAGAGACTACTCACAGGGTCTTCTTGGTTGGATTTCAGAACTCCTGATGTTTCTAGCTTTCTCCATTTTCTACAAATAAGAGTTGTGTGCTTTTCTGTTATCTTGTCCTTTTTTTCCTTTGCTCTGTATTGAGGAATAGAGAAATGGGGAGAAAATCCTTCTCCACAGTTCTTAAGTGTCCAAACAAGAGGAGCCACATTTAGACCCACAAGGCCAATGATGTTGTGATGGCACAGAATGAGTCATTTCTGAGGTGTAATATACAGGAAAAGTAAACTTTTGATTCATATTTTGAATGCTTTTAACTCTTTCTATTAGAATTTAGAACTGTGATGTTCAATTTTTAGTAATGTTATTGTATCTTGACCATATTTCAGATATGGTAGGAATCCAAAGTAAATTATTCCTAACTCTCAGTCACTGGTAATAGTGAAGGAAATTTTGTGTGGCACTGAGAGCATATTTCACATCCCATCTAACTGCCCTGTGCTCTTATACCCTTAGGTAAGGGGTAAACTACTAAATTCCTTTGATTACACATGACCACAATCCAACAAAAATTAAGTTAAGTATAAGTGAAATGAGTGGACTCACCTGATCAGGAAGCATGCTAAGATAGGTCATAAACTTTCCAGGAAGCCACGGAGTCCAGTAATTCAGAGTCTGGTCCAGACCTTAGTATCACCACAATATTTGTCTCCCTCCCACTCTTATTTCTGCTGGTGTCTACTTCTGCATGCACGTTTGCAACTTTTTCATCTACTCTATATGCAGGCTTCCTCCGTGCATCAGAGAGGATAGCCACTGACAGTCCAAACCCACATCCACACAGTGTGTATGTTAAGTGGGAGAAACAGGTTTCTCTCCATCTGTAACCATAAAGTGCTGGGGAAGAATTCTGATTGGCCTGGTGTTGTTGGTAGGTGCACTCTATGGATAGTAACTGTCTGATGGACTTGGTATGATTGGCTTTGCCTGAATCAAGTTTCAAACATGTGCCTAGGAAGGTAGAGAATAGAAGTATAATGATCAATAGGCATACCAAGGGGGAAATCCTCAAAGGGGAGGAAATGTTGTAGCTATAAAAAGGAAGATGGAAAAGCAGAGGGGGCAGAAATAAGAGCTGCCAGATTCCTCTATGATAACCTGGATACCAGTGGCAATGCCTCCTATAGAATATGCCAAGAAAGTGCATCTTTCAGGAAAGGGAAAAACAATTCCATTCAGGTGAAGCCTGACTTTTGTCATTTCCAGTGGTTAGCCAGGCACGCTATCATGGTGTCCTCAATTTGATCCACTCCTACTCTTCAGCAAAACACATGCATCCCCTGGGACAAGTGGCGTGATGATAGTAATATTCTACCACCTCCTTCTCATCAGCCTTCCAAGCTTGGGAGTGACCTCAGAGGGAATTCACATGCTCCTCTCGGTACTAAATCCACAATATTTACATAAGCCTCATATACATTGTGATTAAATGCTTTGTAATTACCAAGTATTTTCTAATATTTCCACCAGATTAATGTTTCTACAGTGCCACTTAGAGTTGCCTCTTAATTAAAAAAGAAAGACAATTCTGTTTTCTCTAAATCATCCCAAATAAACCATGAACTCCAGGCCTTTAACATACTCTATAATCTAACCCCAAATACCTCTGCAGTCTGAACTTTTACTACTCTTTCACTCATGTCTTCCTTTTTACCCAAAATAGATTATTCTCCTTTTCTACCATACAAGTCAGTTTTTTAGCTTTTCTCATCCATTTACTAAATAAACCTATATTGGTTGCTTTTTTAAATGTGCCAGATGCTGTGATAAGTACTGGGGACATAAAGATGAATGAGACATGACTCCATCTTCAAAGAGCTGCTCTAAATGTAGAAGAAACATAGAAACATATATTGTAAATAATTATAATTCTCTGCAAAGCATCTTGCAAGTGAGGTATGAAGAAATTGCCAAACAAACTGGTAGTATGGACAATTAGGGAAAGTTTCCCCTGAAAGGTGATATTTAATCTGGGACTTGAGAGGTAAGTTTAAGTTTGCCAGGTGGCAAAGTAGGAGAGGGAATTCCAAGTATAAAGAAGAACAAGAATGCATGTCCACTAAAAATCTCATGATTAAACAGTGTACTGTAAGCCTTTGTCAGTAAATTGACGATTGTATAGAACATAAAAAAAAAAAAATTATAGCTAATAGATTCCTCTCCTCTTCACCCATAGAATCCAACTGCCTTTGACTAAGTTTGTTTATTGAGAGTCAGTTGTCCCTTTTCCAAAATCTGTTGTAATTGTTTTTATAATTACACAATTGTATTAAATGCTACATAAACAAGGGCTTCTCAATCTCAGTTCCATTGTCATTTAGGCCAGATAATTCTATATCCTGGAACGGTATCATGTGCTATATATTTATCAGCATCCCTGACTTCTCCCACTAGCTGCCAGGAGCACCCTCCCCTGAGTTGTGAAGACCTAAAATGTCTCCAAACGTCGCATTGTTATATGTTCCCTAGAGGGGAGGCAGGATGCAAAATTGCCTCTGGTAGAATTGGGCCAAATTATGGAGAACCTTACACGTGATTTTTTTTTTTTTTTTTTTTGGTCGGGAGGAATGCTAGCGATTGAACACAGAGGTACTTAACCACTGAGCCACATCTCCAGTCCTTTTAATTTTTTATTTTGAGATAGGATCTTGCTGAGTTGTTGAGGCTGGCTTCGAACTCTCCTGCCTTAGCCTCTTCAGTTGCTAGAATTACAGGCATATGCCACCATGCCCAGCTGGATTTTATTTTCTAGGCATACAATGAGAAATTATTGAAGCTTCTGTAGTTGAGTGACATATGAGGCAATATATTTCCTTTTTTTGATTGTTTGAGGTTTTTTTTAGAGGGAGGGAGTGTCCTGGGATTTGAACTCAGGGGCATTCAACCACTAAGCCACATCCCCATCCCTATTTTGTATTTTATTTAGAGACAAGGTTTCACTGAGTTCCTTAGCGTCTTGCCATTGCTGAGGCTGGCTTTGAACTCGCAATCCGCCTGGCAATATATTTCTATGGATAAGTTAGAAGATGCAGGACAAGGAGACCTTGTAAGGAGGCAGTAGCTATAGTAAAGACCAGGGCCTTAATGAATACAATAGCAGTGATGGTCAGAGACCAGTTGAAGAGAGATTTTGGTGGCCAACAGATGTCAATCACTCCACCTGGGAGTCTCTTTCACTCTCTCTTCTCCCTGCACTCACCAATGAATCTAACCCAACGTCAAGATTAAACTCAAATCTCATGTTCCTGGATCAAGGCACTGCAAATGGTGTGTCTCCTCTGAACCTTGTAGTTCATTATTTGAGCTTCTCTTAGGGAGTTTTGCTATGTTATTAATTTAAACCTTATGTTAATGCTAGATTTTAAGTCTAAGTTATAAAATTCTTAACTATAGAACTACATTTTATTCATATGTGCTTTCTGCACTGTATACAACACTGTGTTTTCCAAATGACAGCTGATGAATATTATTTTTGAGGGAATTATGGAACTTGAGCCTCAATGGATTTATACAAAATGTCCCTTGAATTCTTCTAGCTGGAAGCATTCGAGGCAGAGGAGAGTCTGGGCTTGATTTAACGAGTACTGCATTCTTTATAGGTCTGTTTCCCACAGTTCCTATCTACTCATATCACTAGAGGAAGTTCATATTCATTAATCTTATAGCTTTCTTATACACTCCCTGAGAAACTCAACAAAACAACATCCATATGCCCCCTGGGGGGGGAGGGGAGAAGAAGAAGTAGCTAGAGCCTAGATGGCATCAAACTACTGAACAATAACACGGAACTATATCGAGCGAGATATGAAAGTTAAACAAAACGACCATCTGGATTTTTCTCAACATAAATGACTTCCTGCTCATGTAAAACACCAAAACTATTAGTCACGATGGTCTCTCAACTATGTTCTTATTCAGTTGCTCACAACTCTCCTCCTAGGTTCCACCAGCAAGTGACAGGAAATAGTAACTGTGAATAAAGCTATAATCACATGTTAGGAAATATTAGAGATAATTCTAGTGATTAAAAACTGGGACAAATATGTAAGATTAAAATTCGGTCACATCATATATGTCATGTTTTTCGGCATCCATTAAAATGGTTAAATCTTCAAATCTGATGTTTATTTGAATGTGCATGATGAGTTTCAGATTCCATTGGCAGCACAAGAAATAAAAAAAGAACAAAAGTCAAAGTTTTTGCTAAAAGGATCTTCTTACAGAAGAGACAAAGGAAGTGGCAGCATGGGAGTAGCGTGGGATGGCCGTCTTGGTTCCATCTGCTCGAGCTCGTTTTTCACTCTTTTGACTTGAAACCACCTTGAGGCATTACAGATGTTATCCCATCTCACACCCGATAACCCTGACGTCATATCTATGTGATTTTCACAAAATTAACTCCACTCATTCAGTGCTCTGGTGGATGTTGTAGGAAGCATCAATGGGCTAGGGTGATGGCAATGCTAAAAAAAGAAATACCATGTTACAAAAATTTTAAAAATTATAAGAGTATTAGACACATCAGTGTTTTAGAGTCCCTTGGCCACTTGCATCAACCTGTTTAACTCTCAAATCTCTAGCCTGCCCTGCAGCCTCCTGCCTAAGGTGCTCTTCCTCTCTTTGTCTCTCAAAGTTGAAGAAAGGAGGAAAAAGAAAGAAAGAGGAGTGGGGGAAGAAAAGAAAGGAAGAAGAAAGAAGGAAGGAAGGAAGGAAGGAAGGAAGGAAGGAAGGAAGGAAGGAAGGAAGGAAGGAAGGAAGGAAAGAAAGAAAGAAAGAAAGAAAGAAAGAAAGAAAGAAAGAAAGAAAGAAAGAAAGAAAGAAAGAAAGAAAGAGGAAGAAAGGAAGATGGAGGGAGGGAGGAAGGGAGGAAGAAAGAGAGAGAAAGAAAATGAGAGAGAGAAAGAAAGAAAACAGAAGGAAAGAAGGAAGGAAGGGAGGGAGAGAGGGAGGAAGAAAAAAGATGGAGGAAGGGAAAAAGAAACATTCATGTTCCTACTGTTTTCTTAAGCATGACATTTTTGCTTTCTTTTCATTCTGCCTCCCCTTCCATCTTCTGCTCAGATGCATCTCTTTACACATTAATGAGGGTATTTTCCTAAACACAGACGGATACATTGAGTGTGTGAAGTTCTCTTACTAGCTGCTAAGATATTTATTGTTTTGTTTTTTTTTTTTTTTAATCTGGCTGTAAATTAGCAAGTGGTTTGAAATGCCAAGCTACTGGAAATCAAATGAGAACTGAAGAGACGGAAGGATGTGGGGACATGATTCCAGTCTGGAAGGCAGAGAGCATCCAAAACAAAGAAAAACAAAAAAGGCTGAGAGGATGGATTTACATGATCAGGGTCATAGAGAAACTAAAGGCATCAAAAGAGAATAGAGTTTCATCACGCACAGAAGACAATAAGTAGATGAGGGGATGGGTGTATTAATCAGCTTGATTTAGTCATTCCACATGTATGTGTAACACATACATCCAGACATCATGCCGTATACCACAGATATATGTTGGTTTTTAAAGTAAAAATAAAAAGTTTTAAAAAGAGTATATGATTTAAAAATGAGATAGAATAAAACCAAGAACCAAAAACATTGCTTATCAACTTACACGATAGTGTTCATTTGTTATCAATTAATATTTACTTGGCAATGTTAATATTAATAATAAAAAAATAACCAGTAGTATTCACTATGTGATAGGCATTGGACCAGTTTTTAGAGTTGTAGAGATAAAGGAAATGCCAGATTTCCTTGATGCTTAAATGTATGTTTTCCCTAAATTTTGATATTTCTGAAGTTGGAATTTATCTTAATCTTTCAGCTATATCCTTTTTTTTTTTTTTTTTTTTTTTTTTTTTTTCCTAAACGAGTGTTACTGAATAATACTTAAACTGGTGAAAATTTGATGATTCCTGTGTTCAAAACCTTATCTGCAGTTTTAGGAATGTGTCACTGAGCCAGGTGGCAATGGTGCCCAGCTATAACCCCAGCAGCTGGGGAGGCTAAGGCAGGAGTATCACAAGTTCAAAGGCAGCCTCAGTAACTTAGCAAGGCCCTAAGCAACTCAGTGAGACCCTGTCTCTAAATAAAATGGAAAAAAGGACTGGAGATGTAGCTCAGTGGTTAAGCATCCCTGAGTTCAATCCCCAATACCAAAAAAACCACTGAAGGCAATCAAAGGAGGAATACTCTAACACGAGAGTTGTCTCAGGTAATGTATCTGAGAATTACAGCTGAAGATGATCAGAGGTTAGAAGGTAGCAGCAGAGATGTGTGGTTACATAGTAATAACTGGGGACCAAGACTGTGATATAGCAATGAAAAGGCAAGAATGAGCATAATGGGTGTGTGTGTGTGTGTGTGTGTGTGTGTGTGTGTGTGTGTGTGCTATTTCAAAGGACAAACTAGCAGATATCACTGAATTTTTAATAATTTAAACAAAATCTTTAAAAAACCTGATCAAAGTTATTGTTACAACTTCAAGCATGGCTTGCCAGAAGGTTGATAGTCATTGAGAACTACAGAGAATTTGGATTCAGCAAATGGGGCATTGAGGAATGGATTTGCTTAGATATAGTGAATAACCAAGAGGAACAACCCAAGAAGAAATCAAAATACATTAGGAAACAAAGATCAAGAGATAAAATAATGTAAAGGTCATGATTGTTTTCAAATTCCTTTTCACTTTGCAGTATCCTAACATGTAAATTAATTTCTAGAAAATCATCATTATCATTATTTTCCTTTTGTGAAATTCAAAATGATGGTGTTTATACTTCTGCAATTCGAGAAAATGTCTTTTTCCATGTAATTAAAGAAAACAAACATATAAAACCTAACCAACACAGGACTCCACTATAAATAATAATAATAAGTAAATAATGATAATGATTCTCCAGACACACTAAGCGCCAGGCATTGGAACATGTATTTGGGATAGAATGATGAAAAAAGCCCATGCCAAAACCACGGGTGGAAAGTTAGAAAAGTAAGATTTTTATGTAGGAGAATTTCACATGCCAAAATCAATAGGCTAACCGTAGGTTGTATATAATCATCAACTCAAGCAATTCCATTGCTTGGTCAATAGCAAACTGTCCAAGAGGGATTTCTTTACAAGCATATTGGGATGGATAAAAACAATGCCAATGTGTAATAACCAACATGAATTGTTTTATTAGTCAATTATCTCAAAACAAGATACAGTTTATTGAATGAGACTAAACTTACCAACCTTAAAAACTCAAATCCTACTATGAAATCTTTCTGAAAGAACAGGAAATTTTCATCATTTATCCCTGCTTCCTCACAGAATTGTAACACTTGGCTTTTATTTTCTAGAAGTCTACAATGTGCATATTGATATGTGAATTATATTTCCCAATTACCTATTAGATTAATATGTCTATTAGATTAAACTTTTTAGAAATTATCTGGATAGCTTTTAATCTTTTCAGGAATAATAGCACCATGATTCTAGCAAGACATAGTTGAATGCACATCTCTAGCAATTAAAGAAATGCAAATCAAAACTAAGATTTTATCTCACTCCAGTCAGAATGGCAATTATCGAGAACACAAGTAACAATGTTGGAGAGGATGTGGGAGAAAACGTACACTCACACATTGCTGATGAAACAGCAAATTGTTGTAGCCACTCTGCAAAACAGTATGGAGAGACCTTAGAAAACTTGGAATGGACCCACCATTTGACCCAGTTATTCCGTTCCTCAATTTATACCCAAAGGATGTAAAATCAGCATACTACAGTGATGCAGCCACATCCATATTTAGAGCAGCTCAATTCACAATAGCCAAACTATGGAATCAACCTAGGTGCCCTACAACAGATGAATGGATAAAGAAAATGCTTTATATACACACAATGGAATATTACTCAGCCATAAAGAATGAAATTATGGCATTTTCCAGTAAATGTATGGTCCTGGAGAATATCAAGCTAAGTGAAATAAGGCAGTCCCAAAACACCAAAGGCAGAATGTTCTCTCTGTTATGTGGATGTTAACCCACAACAAGGAAGGGAAAGAATAAAAGTTCATTGGATTAGACAAAGGGTACAAAGGGAAGGGAGTGGAGATGGAAATAGAAAACATGGTCGAATGAATCAGAAATAATTTTCCTATCCTTTTATATGAATACACAACCAGTGTAACTCCACATTATGTCCAACCACAATTATGGGATTCTAATTGGAACAAATTGTACTTATTTTATGTATGTATAATATGTCAAAATACACCCTACTGTCATATATTTCTAGAAAGAGCAAATAAAAAAACTAAAAAACAACAACAAAGAGACATAGTTGAATGAATCCCTTTTAGGTGTTCCCAAAAGACTAGGTATACATAGCACTTTTTAGTGTCACTTATCCAAGCACTCTTCTTTTAACCTATGGAGAGAGAAGTTTCTGCATGCTACATTTCCTTCATCAAATGTTGCATAGCAAAGAACCTGTCCAACACTGGGATGGCCATGAGGTGAGACGCTCTTGTGTGTTTCTGCAATGGACCTCTGACTTGGAAGAGCCCCGATATCAACCCTAAGGAGGCTCTTGCACACCCTGAAGTTACAATGACAGTATCTTCCAAAGGGTCTAACTCAGAGCTTTCCTGATTTCTAAACATTTAGGTCAAAAAGATTTTAGAAAGCTATGAACAGTAGGTAACTTTTGACAAGGGCCCTAAACAATTTGGCTAAAAATTATTTTTGTACCAGTTTAAGTAAAAGCAAATTGATTAATAATTTTAATCTTAGTAATGATTTATTTTAAAAATAAATGGATATTTTCAGTATTTAACATCTTTCTCCTCAATGAATTTTGATGAGTTTGCATTTCTTTGTTCATTTTAGTTCTGCTCTTCAGAATTTGAAAGGAATTGCAGGTGTGGGGAGGGGACTTTTGACTTCATAATTTTTAATTGCCTTGAAGACAATTACTCCTGCTTTGAACTATTTTAATAATAGAAAGTTGGAATGTTAATGTCATAGAGTCATATTGTATAAACATAATACATATTTGTTTAAGAATGATTCAAGCATTCCATGTGACCAAAGACATCTGCAGTTACCCACTCGGGTGTACTTACTGTGTATTCTTCCAGAACTTTTTCTATACATTTATTTAAATTTAATTATAGAAAATAATATGATAGCTCATATACTATTTGGTAACTTTTAATAATTAATTTACTGTTGTCTGAATGCTCCAAACATACCTACTAGTTTATCAAATAAGCACATTAATTGTTGGACTTAAATATTTTCATCTTGATTTTGTACGTGAAAAAATTGTAGACCCACAGAAGTTACTTACGACTTGTTTCATTTTAACTTCTGTATTTTCCAATTTTCAGGCTATTTCAATACTAGAAGTGGTGGTATTCACTATACTGTTTACAATCTTATATCTGTGTTCCCTTTAGGTCTTTGCATAGTATCTTGCTCAAATTAAAACATAATTATTACTTGGAAACCACTTTTTTATTCAATCAATATAAAAAGTAACAAGTCCATATTAAAGTTAATCTATCACTTATGGATTTAATTAAATTCAACCTGTTTTTATTGGATACTTAGTGTCTAATGCTGTATCAGTACTATGACTATAATGTGACCATTATTAGCACTAAGTTTTAAAAACTGAAAAAAATACCTCAGAAAGAATAAAAGTATGATAATACTTTTCACTTTTCTGTAAAACCTCAGATACCATTAATTTTAACTTGCAATAGTCAACACTAGAATTGACCAATGTTCCCTGTGTGACATCTATGCAAGAAAGGTTTGCTAAGCAAATTACTGGTAGCAAGAATCCAATACAAAAAAGTAACAGCCTCTGAGAAAGTTATTTAAGCAAGCAGTTGGTAGTATTATTTGCAAAAATCAGCTAGTTGAAGATAATAGATTGAAGTAACTGAGGAATTTTGTGGGCTTCTATTTTTAGTCACTGGTTTGCTGAATCTTCATAAAATAACAGCACTGCATTCATTTCAAAATAGTGTACACCAAAACCTTTTTAACTCTTTCTCCTTTAATCCCCCCATATCCTCTTCCCACATACAAATCATGAGATTTTTAAACTATATTTATGTAACAAGCACCTTCCTCTATATGAGTTATGCTTTTCACCCTACTAAGTAAATGCATTTTGAGAACGGCTTCTTCTGTGAAGCCATGCAGCTAAACTAGGAATAATGGATGTGACTCACAGAAGGATAACCTTACCTTTGTGATAAGATACACTTTTCTTAAGGTCAGAGCAATCCAAAAGTGGAATCTTCAGTACCAGTGGGGAGTTTTCCTCTACAGGAGATAAGCAAGCACCACACAGGAACTTGTAAGGAGAAATTCAACTTCAGAAAGGGCTTGACCTAAATGATTCCTGAAGCCAGGAACATATAATGTTGACAGGGATATGACATGAATATGAGGAAGAGAAACAAGGAACAAATGGGGTAACAAGAAATAAAATAAAAGTGGATCAAAGATTTAGGCACTAGACCAGACTCAGGCACTGTGCCTAATAGAAGAAAAATTAGGCCCAAATCTTCACCATGTCAGTCTAGGATCTGACTTCCTTAACAAGACTCCTAAAGCACAACAAGTAAAACTAAGAATCAATAAATGGACTGGATTCAAATGAAAAAGCTTCTTCTCAGAAAAGGAAACAATAATGTGAAGAAAGAATCTATAGAATGGAAGAAAATCTTTACCACATGCACCTCAGATAGAGCATTAATGTCCAGGATATATAAAGAACACAAAAAACTTAACATCAAAAATACAAATAACCCAATCAATAAATAGGCAAAGGAACTGAACAGACATTTCACAGAAGAAGAAATACAATCAATCAACAAACTTATGAAAAAAATGTTCATCATCTCCAGCAAATAGAGAAATTCAAATCAAAACTACTCTACAATTCCATCTCACTCCACTCAGAATGGCAGTTATCAAGAATACAAGCAACAATAAATGTTGGCAAGGATGTGGGGGAAAAGGTACACTCATACGTTGCTGGTGGGACTATAAATTGGTGCAAACATTATGGAAAGCAGTATGGAGATTCCTTAGAAAACTTGGAATGGAACCACCATTTGACCCAGCTATCCCACTCCTCAGTTTATATCCAAAGGACTTAAAATCAGCATACTACAGTTATGCAGTCACATCCATGTTTATAGCAGCTTAGTTCACAATAGCCAAACTATGGAACCAACCTAGGTGCCCTTCAACAGATGAATGGATAAAGAAACTGTGGTATATATATACAAGGAATACTACTCATCCATAAAGAAGAATGAAATGATGGCATTTGCAGATGGAGCTAGAGAATACCATGCTAAGCGAAATAAGCCAATCCCAAAAAAACAAAGACTGAATGTTTTCCCTGATATGTGGATGCTAATTCACAAAAAAGGGAAGGGGCTAGAGAAGAATAGTGGTACTTTGAATTAGGCAGAGGGGAGTGAAGGTAGGGAAGGAGTATGGAGGTAGGAAGGATAGTAGAATGAATCAGACATTATTACTCCGTACATATATGATATTACATGTGGTGTAATTCTACGTCATGTACAATGAGAAGAATGAGAATTTATACTCCATTTATGTATGATGTGTCAAAATGCATTCTACTGTCATGTATAACTAATTAGAACAAATTTAAAAAATAAAAAGGAAATAATTTCACACTTCTTATTGATAAGTAACTGTACTCTGTGTTGAATGTATTTCTAACATAGTGATATTGAACATTCAGCTGTGTTGAACTAGAATCACACTTTGCTCAATTTGAATAATTTTGTTAAAAGATTTGTTTGTTCTTAATAGCTGTTATGGTGTCCCCAAAAAGCTCATGTTTTGTGAGATAATGCAAGAAAGTTTAAACGTGAAATGATTGGGTTATAAGAAGTTTACCTGATCAGTGTGGAGGAGGGGAGGAGGTGGGTCCCTGGGGACATGACTTTGAGGTTAATATTTTGTCATGGTAAGGAGAGTCTCTCTCTCTCTCTCTCTCTCTCTCTCTCTCTCTCTCTCTCTCTCTCTCTCTCTCTCTCTCTCTCTCTGTCTCTCGGCTTCCTAGTGAGATATCTCGAGCCCCTTTCTTCCACTACACTCTTCTGCTATGATGTCCTGCCTCACCTCCAGCCCACTCTGATGAATGGAGTATGCTATGGACTGAGATCTCTGAAACCATGAGCCCCCAAGTAAACTTTTCCTCCTCTAATTGTTCTTGTCAGGTCTTTTAGTCACACAGTGAAAAAGGTGACTGAAGCCATAGCTAAAAGTATGTATTGCTTCAATTTCCATAACATTGCATATACGGGCTTGTTTTGTACTTAGGCAAATACTTATGCAAATCACATAACCTTACACAAGTTACTTAAACATTTATAGTCTGAGTTTCCTCTCTTGTAAAATAAGCATAATAATAACTTTGTCCACCCCATAGTGTCTCTGGCAACATTGAGAAGTATTTAGCACAGAGCTTGGTACATAGTAAGTGGAATATTTAGCACTGTATCAGTCACATAAAGAACACTCCATAAATGTGTATTATTAAAATCTTTAAGTTAATAACAAACTCTTTGCTATATCTACATTTCCCTTAGGGGACCATTCTTTTCTGATCATAGTTTTTCATTTGGGAATGCTAAGGAGGGAAACATGATTCCATGTGAGACTATTTTACAGATTCATTGAAAGATGCTTCAGTCTCTTCTTCTAATTAAGCTGCTGATCACTGATAAATTTCCAAAAGATTTATTAATTTTTTTATTTAAGAAAAACAATCATATTTTCTTCTGAACCATCTCCATATGGCATTAGATGGAAAACAATTTCTGTAAACATCAAACTTTTACCTTTATAAATAGCCAGTAAAGAAAGATGGACAATAAAGTTTCTAGAGCACTTACATTTGTAATTTAAAAGATTTTAGGAAAAAAAAAAGTCATTAAATAAAGTTTCCTTTCATTCTGATTGTACAGAAATGCTTCCATTTTCCTTTTGCTTTTTTTTTTCTGTGACTATAAATTCATATTTGTGCTTCAGACACCAGTTTTTTTCATCCCAGTCATTAAAATATGATGGATACACACAAGTATAAGGATCCACTCCTTGGCCAAGTATAGCATTATTGATATCAACTAATTCAGCCCACCTTCTTAGAGATGGGAATACAGGTTTTTCAAGCTTCATATATTTTTCTCATAGAGGAATGACTTATACTGGAAGCCATTAGTAACTCTCCTCTTACCAAGCTTGACAAAGGGCAGAGAGAAACAAGAAAACAAAATATCCCCCCTGCCTCTCTTTCACCAGTAGCCACCCTCCTTTGCATAGCCCTTGATTCACCACTGAATTTTAGCCTGGATCATTTTTTTCTCATTTCTGCAAATCCAAATGGTCCATAGACACTTCCTGTGAGATTTCATCTTGATTAATCACCACATGTGACTCAGCCCCCAGGAGCCCAGCATAGCCTATATGTAGCTAAATCATTTAATAAATGAGAATTTCTAATGAGAAACCCCTGTTGTGGTAAATCCCATGCTGTAATCCACAGCTCTCCCTCTGAGCAAGCAAAACTCAAGTGTTTTCATTCATCCCTTATAACATCAGCCCTGAAGATTTGTGAGACTAACAGATGGGCTCCAGTTTTATAGAAATGATTCACATATTTCTGTCATCTTGGGCATTCCTGTTACCCATTTTGGGCTTTCATGGAGCCCTTTTCTTAAATTAACAAATTCATGGAGGCAGGCACATCCAGATGAGGAATTTTTTTTTCTTTTGGAAATTTCTTATTTCATCTCTGCACCTTAATGCCAAGTTGTTCAATTATACCAGCACAACTGAAAAAGGTATGCTGCTTTGCACACTGAGCTGATGATTCATCAATTCGCCTCCATATTTATGTGTAGAAAAGAATTCTATAAATTTACAACATGTGAGTTTTTATAATGAAAAGTGGTACACATTTGCTGTTCTCCAACAGTATCTACAGAAGGACACAAAAATGATTTAATGGTATTAATGTTGTAGTTGGATACCCCCAAAGAAACCAGAAGAATCACATTTTATACAGAAATGACAAAATGACATTTACAAACGTGTGTTCCAAAGCTGTTTAGTATGACTATAGGGCACACTGGCATGTGACATTTTTTCAGAATTCATTATGTGACTTAAACCATAATAAGAACAAGACAGGCTATACAGCTGTTTTGTGAACAGAATATTTATTCTCCAGAGAAAAAACACTGGTTAGGATTTGTTGATCTTGTTTTAGTTTTTTTATATAGATTTCAGATTCTATTTATGTGGATGATTCTCCAATATTATTTTCAGAATATTCTTTATTCTCAAATTAATGAGAAAAAACAGTGAGGCAAATGAGCTAACTTGTTCAAGAGAAGCCTGTTACAAATTAATTTCATGTCTTTAGCTCATGATCCTACATCTCTCAATTAAAGTGATAATGGAATAAGATTACCATTCAATTAATTTATACACATAAATGAATATCTTTCAAAAAAATAATATTTAATAGGCTTCCTTGGTCCTGGTATTAATGCCACTTCTTCTCTAGAGATTAGATAAAAAGAGTAACTAGATGTAGCTCAAGGAAATATGTCCTGATCCTATAGGAATCTCCTTCTTTTCTCATATTAGCTTTTACAGTCATTCATTTTTTTATGGTAGACTGAAAATCTGGTAACAGAATATCCCTGTTCTTTTCTGCACAAGGTCAATACTCAGATTTCAAGATAAGTTTCTCCTTTTCTATGCCTACTGAAAATGCCCCCAAATGGTGCAGACATCTCTGGCTCCACATGTCCTCTCCTAGCCCTGTTAGCAATTCCGTATGGCAGCAGCAGATGAAATTTTACTTTTTAAATATTTCACACTACTTATATATGGGCTACAACTGTAGAACAATATTAACTGGGCTAAAAATTCTCACTGGAATGATCAAAGACATCTCTTAAAACAACTTTTTCTGTACTTTGGGAATAAATCTAGATTTTTTAAAAAAATACTGTCATCTATATATAAATGTCCCAATTTATTTTGTCCCTTAATGAATGTAATCATAGCAATAATTTAAATAAAGTACATAGTAGGTTATTCTTGCAGGCTGTAATGTTGGTCTGAGTTCAATCTATTGTAAAAAAGAAGAGAGAAAGGTTAATTACTACAAATAAATACGGACATATTCTTTCAGGTATAGAAACACTTGTAAGACAATGATGCATGTTATTTTTGAAAATCAAGCTTAGACCTTAGGTGGGGAATCATAGAGAAGTTCCAAGATTCCGTTCTGCTCTAAAATTATATAATTTTAATCTTTAGATTTTACTCTACTTTGAAAATCCTGATTCATTTTTGCAAGTTTTATCAATTCATCCCCATATTACAAGGTTCTCTCACATTCAAAATTGGTTTGTGGTCATCCAAAATTATCTGTTAGAGAAAAAAAAAATCCTGAGAAGTTTCCTAGAACCACTCTAGGAAAAGTCCTTAAGACAGTAATTGGTCAATGCCCAATGGTGTACTGTCAACTTCAATAGTCTTCTTCCTATTTTACAAACCCAGAGTGATGGTTGTCTATTTGTCCCCTGCCCAGAATGACTACCCAATAGTCCATATGGCCAGCATTCCCTAAACAGAGCTTTGCGCAATCTAGGCTTTTCTACAGGAAAGCTCTGACCCTGCCTGCAACCTTCTCACTTTGTTGCTATATCACAAATTTTACCTTTACACAGCTTCCTTAAGTTCATTTCTGGTTCTCAGTCCTATAATTGCCCCTATAACCTGAGAATAGATTTTGTTCCTTGAATTTGGGGGTCTGGAGCTCTTATCTCTTCAGATACAATTTGTTCTGGCTCTAACTTTTCCTGACCATCCAAAGGAATGACAGGAGTTACTTTGGCTACCCTCCCTTCAGGAGGTGAACAACCCATCCTATTTCACATCTGTCCGTTTCATATCCATACCAAGATTTATACACTAGCCTCTGAACCATTCTCCTAAAGTGAGTTTATCCCTTTCCAATTCATTCTCCACAACTTTGCTATTACCATCCTAAAACACTTTACATGAACTTAAAACCTCTCATAATTCCTTCCTGTTATAAGGATATAGTCCAAACTCCTAAGACCATGATACCTAAGTTGATCTACATATCTATTCTCTACAACTCCTCTGTTCCAGATACAACTGTCACTAGAACAGCTCAAACTGATTTCACTTCCCTTACCACTGTATGCCTGCCTTGCCACCCTCTTAATTCAGTTCATCTTCAAGTAACTTACTGTGAGTTGTCCACTTTGTCTACCCATACTTGAATATACCTAGCACTTGGAGACTGCAAGGGGGAATGTTATCTGTACAATGCATTGGGCTAAATACTTGCTGAAAAAAGAACCCAGTAATTCAAATGACTTTCAGGATGGTTGTTCTAGTCATCACTTGGTTGAAGACAAAGCATGTGCTAGATTACCTTAGAAAGTGCTTTCTACCTCTGTAATTCTCAGGTACCCTGACGTTTTACTTTAAGGAAAATATGATTACAATTCTTGTTTTCAAACAACCAGATGGACTAATGTCTAATGCACCTGGTATATTTTTCATTTTGCAAAAGTTTTAAATTTTCATAAGTAATTAATTTTGCTTCATACTAATTGCTTTTTGAAAAAAAAAAATTCTAACCTGAAATTTGATCAAGAGGAAGAAGAGCAGAATGATTAAGGTATGAAATTAATCCCAGTTTTGCCAAGTATGAGCTGCCTAATCTTAAACATATAGATTAACTTCACTCTACATTACTACATCATCTGTAAAATGGAAATGTTAGTAATAAATATGATGCCTTACTGGGTGGCATTATTCACTTATTCTCTTTAAGCAATACTACATATAGTAAATACAATAAACATATTACCTATGACTGTCATCAATTATTTCTCTATAAGCAAAAAGTCAAACTTGGAGGCAACATACAAGTTTTGATATAATTTTTTTTCTGGAGCAGACATAGCTGTTATCAATAGTGTTCATAGTCTGATCTGATTCATGATTTTGAAGTAGACTAAAGATGATAAGCTTGACTCTTCTCTTAGTTACAGACAAGGAAGGAAATAAATTTCCCTCACCCAAATGGTTCTGAGCAGAGACAAAGGGAACAAAGCCAGGAGACAAAATGAGAACAGAGAAGATGGTTTTCTGGCATCCTCTTAGAAGTCCCCCTCTCTCAGTGGTGTGTCTAAACTTACAGATAAATTGAGAAAATAAAACACCAATATTTCTCACTCCAGTCATCTGATTTTATTGTGCTTTTTCTAATTAAGCTGGCATTTTGGCAAACTGGCTTTAATAAATTTGCTTTTCCCTGAGTTCATTCAGTCATATATTAGGAGAACTGCAAACTTGTCAAGATGAAAACAGCCAAATTTTTTGTCAATATTTTAACAACCTAATTGTTCATTATAATACAACTTCAAAAACAAGAATCAGTATTTTAAATGTTTTTGAAATCACATTCATTATTATTAATTATATTCAATTAAAATAATACTAATTTGCCATGAAAGTATATTATTGCCATCTGTGTTAGCATTTATCCACATTACTTTAAATCACAGGGGAAACAATGTAGAGTAAAGGAAACTAAAAGACCAAATAATAAATGTAGACATTAAGATAGTGAGAATGTTAAATGTTAAGAAAGTAACTAAAGAAAAGTTTATTCCAGACACTTTTGAACGAGGCCATTTACCTCTCCTGTGGCTTCTATTTAGCATCCCTTCTCTATTTTCCTTGTTGCATGCCCTTAAAGCTCCTCGTAAATCAGCAGGAATATATCACTGATGATCAGTTTTACTTGGTTCAAATCAAATATTGCAGTGAACTACTGAACTGTTTGGAAAATATATAAATATACACAGTGCAGTGAATTATTTTTCTTTTCAAAAATCTGAATTATGAGGGTTTTAAATTTTATTTTTAACTCTTTTATTGGTGCATTATAATTATACATAATAGTGGGATTCATGATGCCATATTTGTATAACATACTTTATTCCCCTTTCCCTTCCCTCCCCTCCTCACTGCCTTTGATCGACTTGCTTTTCTCTATGCATCTCCCTTCTGTCATCATCATCATCATCATCATCATCATTATTATTATTGCATTATAGCCATATATAAAGTGGGATTCATTGTGGTATATTTATATATGGACATAGCAAAATTTGTGAATTTTTTTCCCCAGTACTTCTCCATGTCCTTCCCTTCTCCCTCCCTCTTGATTTCCTTCCTTTACTCTATTGGTCTGAAAACCATGGTTAGATGCCAGGTTAGAAGACAGGAGTAACAAGGCCTTAGCCTGTTTTCAGGCCTAACGACATCTTCCATCCTTGTCAAGGGGAGTGCTGACCTTCTCTCCTTTCATATAACACATGAGGGTTCTTTTTTTAAATACTCATGAAATAGGTCTAAAATAATTGTAATACTTCATGCACCCTTTTAAATGTTGAGATTATGCTAATGTCATTTTATATTGACTTTACAAAGCACTGAGAGGCCCATTTCTAATACTGGCTCAATCTCCAGTTTGGTTGTATGACCTTGAGCAAGTTACTTACCTCTCTGAATCTCAATTTTTTTTTAAATCTGTGAAACAAAATGACTAACCCAAATACTTTTGAATTTCCTAATAATTTATGCCTTTATCTTTCTCATAGGATATTTAATATCTTCAATTCATATAACAAAATACATCATGTATTTATTATGGGATTATTCCTCATCTATCCTTGTTTCTATGAAAACTTCTATGCCAAGTTTGAGGTGAGAGAATGAAAAGTTTGCACTCAGATGTGCATTATTTGAGAAAAGTTTTACTTAATAGAAATGAGAACCAATATAGCAACTAGACTATTAAGAATAAAATACCAGAAGAGATGAATATCAACTTAAATTTTGACAATATGCCATGTCTTCTTTAAGGGAAATGTGACTTTTATGAAGTCATTCATGTATAAATTTACCTGGCAGACAAACATTTATTTTCATTTTTAATTATTTGTGTATTTATTTATTTTATTTGATACCAGCGATTGAACCCAGGGTTGCTTAACCACTGAGCCACATCTCCAGCCCTTCTTTGTAGTCTATTTGGAGACAGGGTCTTGCTGAGTTACTTAGGGACTTGCTAAATTGTGAGGCTGACTTTGAACTCAAAATCCTCCTGTCTCAGTTCCCGAGAGACTGGGATTACAGGAGTATGCCACTGTGCACATACATTCTAATTCCATTAATAAGAGAAATGCAAATCAAAACTACCTTAAGATTTCATCTTACCCCAATTAGAATGGCGATTATCAAGAATACAAGCATCAATAGGTGTTGGTGAGGATGTGGGGAAAAAGGTATGCTCATACATTGCTGGTGAGGTTGCAAATTAGTGCAGCCACTCTGGAAAGCAGTCTGGAGATTCCTCAGAAAGCTTGGAATGGAACCACCATTTGACCCAGCTATCCCACTCCTTGGCCTATACCCAAAGGACTTAAAATCAGCATACTACAGAGATACAGCCACATCAATGTTCATAGCTGCTCAATTCACAATAGCCAGATTGTGGAACCAACCTAGATGCCCTTCACTTGATGAGTGGATAAAGAAACTGTGGTATATATATACAATGGAATATTACTCAGCATAAAGAATGATAAAATTATGGCACTTGCAGGCAAATGGATGAAATTGGAGAATATCATGCTAAGTGAGATAAGCCAATCTCAAAAAAACCAAAGGACGAATGGTCTTGCTGATAAGCGGATGATGACATATAATGGGAGGTGGGAGGGGGGCAAGAATGGAGGAAGGAGGGACTGTATAGAGGAAAAGAGAGGTGGGAGGGGTGGGGGGAAGGGAAAAAATAACAGAATGAATCAAACAACATTACCCTATGTAAATGTATGATTACACAAATGATATGCCTTTGCTTTATGCCATGTACAGAGAAACAACATGTATCCCATTTGTTTACAATAAAAAAAAGATGCATTCTACTGTTATGTATAACTAATTAGAACAAATTTAAAAAATCTTAAAAAAAAATTCCATTAATGCCAAGCACAACAAAGGGGAAGAGATAACTGGAGACAGGAACAGCAGTTAAAGAAATTCTCATGTAGCTGAAATGTAGCCAAGAAGAATCTCTAAAACAGGGACTGAATGTTCTCTGGGAACACTGTGACAGAAATCCCATTGCGACATGAGATCTTCCAGGAGATTACAGGAAGGCTTGAGGCTCCACTCTGCTGCTGAAAGAAGAAAGTTCCTGTATGCATTAAATCAGAGACTGGGTCTTATTTGATGCTTCTACCATGGAATAACCAAAACATTTGCCAGAAATCAGTATATTTAGTGAAAAATCAGTCCCAGGGCCTAAAGAAAACTAAGCAGTGACCATGAAGAAGTACCATGCACTGTTTCTTACCATTCCTGTCCCTTTCTACAGCTTTGCCTAGTCCTTTGAGTTAGCAGAGCTGACCCAAAATTGTGGTGCCACGCCTAAAACAAGGGGCACGCATACATCAGGATGGTTTCATTCTGTCTTTCTCTCTGTCCAAAGAGAATGTGGTTGATCAAATCTTTAAAGATGGGTCCCGACAATCTGTGCTGTAATAAATGCTCCTTGTATCGATGATGCACACTAATGTTTGAAATCCACAACACTGAGAGTCAATTTCACTACACTCTCCCCAGCCCAATTCTCAAGAATCACAAGGCTTAAATTCACTAGAGATATAATATCCAGCTTCTAATTTCCGTTGGTTCCATATATAAAAAGAATCAGGAAGATATGACACCTCGACATTTTATCATTATTCAAATCTTCCCAAGCATTACTATTAAAGTCTAAGCATTCTTTCCAAGAATCAATTGAATTGAACAGAATAGTTCCATAAATATTTGTTGATCTTAGCCACCTTATCTTTCAAATAATCTCTGAATTAAAGAGAAAGGTAAAAATAACAAATTAATTCTTTTGTATTTAGAAGAACCCTAGCAATATGTCATCACAGATATGAAAGGATGAAAAACCTCCCCATGTTCTCTCCTTTGCTTAGCTAAAAGCAGAAATAACTCTCCAGAAATTGTAGATTCCAGACAGCTGACAAGAGAGCTATATATAACAAAAATAAGATAATATTTTCACCTATTCTACAAAGACTAAAAAGAATGATGTCTCAGTAAGGATAAATTCAACTGCAAATAGATTAAACAGGTTTGAAAAGTATTCCTGTGCCAGGTAACATCCCGGAGACAGGAAGCCCAGAGTGCACAGTGTAAAGGATCCAGGTACTTTCTACCTGCTGCTGCTCTGCAAATGGCTTTCAACTGTAGCAATCCTGGGCCAAAATCACTGCTGGACTATCAACCACATCTACCTTCTTAGTAGCAGGTACAAAGATGTCCCTTACTTTGAGGAACCATTCTAGAAATTACACATACTACTTCTGTTATAGATCCCATTTATGAGAGCTCAGTTACATTGCCAAGAGAGATGCTGAAGAAGAAATCTTTATTCCAAGCAACCTGGGTCTAGCTAAAAGGAAGTGGGGGTGGGGGGATTATTTTTGTGCTCTACCACAAATGATAATGCCCAAATGCTGACAAAAGTGGAAAAAATAGTCTTTTTAAAACATTACTGTTAAAAGAATAAGTGGCTATAGATAACTTGACAATGCATCTAACATTTTCAAGCATGATCCCAACCCTTTGAGGAAGTCATGCTTAAAAGATATTGTGTTAGTCAGGGTTCTCCAGAGAAATGGTACTGATAGAGAAAATTAGTTATAAATAATTGCCTCACATGATAATAGAGGCTGAGAAGTCCCAAAATCTGCAATCTAAAGACCTGAAAATGAAGAGGGACCTTGGTGTAATTCCACTCCACATTCAAATCTGAAGGCAGGAGACTGACATCCTAGGAAAACAGGCAGGCGGAGAGAGTAAATTCTCTCTTGCTCAGCCTATTGTTCTAGTTCGGCCTTTAATAGACTGGATGAGGCCTGCCCACTTTGGGCGGGCAATTGCTTTACTCAGTCTACAGATTCAAATGCTAATCTCATCCAGAAACACCCCCCACAGTCACACTCAGAATAATGTTCAATATCTGAGCATCCCCAGGTCCAGTTAAGTAGATACATAAAATTAACCATAATAGATATGTACTTGTATTACTACCATATAAACTGTAGTAATTTAACTATAGTGTTAAATATATTCATTGTGCAACCAATTTCAATGACCCATCATTTTGCAAAACTAAACTCTATACATATTAAATAACAACTCCCTATTCCCCATAACACCATTGTGCTTCCTGCAACCACCATTCTACCCTCTGCCTCCATGAACTTGAAAACTCCAGCTACCTCATTATAAGTGGAATCATACAGTATCTGTCCTTCCATCTGGCTCATTTCACTTAGCATAATGTCTCAGGGTTTATCCATGTTCAGCATGTGTTAGAATTCCCTTCCTTTTGGAGGCTAAATGATATTCCATTATATGTTTCTAGCACATTTTATTTAGCTATTCATCTGTCAGAGGACACTTGGGTTGCTCCCCTTCTTTGGCTGTTGTGATTGGTACTGTATTTCATGTTGATTCTATAAGTTTTGTTCTTAGTACTACTGAAGGGAGTATATGTTACTATAAAATAACAAAAGTTAAACTATTTTAATTATTTGTACTAAATATATTTTATATTCATTTTCTCAAAATATCAACCCAAGAGTAACCATTTGTTGAGGTCTGATCTGACTTTTCTTAAATATATCTGGTCATCCTATCTGGAGAGCACCCTATCTGTAATGTGAATAAGGATTTATATCTATAAATAATTGGATAAAATAAAATTATACTTATAAGATCCTATAAAATGCATTCTCAGAGAAAGTTGCAACTGATCCTAGACATATCTGAGCATAAATGTTATGTAGTATCAGAGCTGAAAGTGATTCTAAAAATACTCCAGGACAATAACTTATTTTAAAAATGAAGATGTTGAATTTGAAGATAGTGAATGGATTTCCCAAAGCTAAGGGAAGTTCCATTTGCTCTAGCACCTCTCTAAATTAGATTTGAATTATTTATGGATAGGCAACCAGACTATAATAGAGCATCTTTAAGTTGTAGGAACCAATTTGAAGTTCATGCATAGTTCTACAAAACCTTATACAAGATCTTTCACATAATTATGGAATAATTTTACACTTACAAAAACTTTTTAAGGTTTAAAAATTATTTTAAATTTACATGCAGTAAATTTGTCTTCTTTATATGCAGTTCTGTAAGGTTTAATATGTATATAGATTTGTGATCACAATCAGAATACAAAACAGTTCTATCCCACAAAAATATTCCTTCTTCCTCTTTGTAGTCGAATTGACTCCCACATCTAGACCCTGGTGTGGCAATTGGTGATCTGTTTTATATGCATAGAGTTTGCCTTTTCATGCCTAAACTGTAGCATTTTTCTTAGATCTCTCTAGATAGCACATATTGAGAAATGGCACAAATTAGGGGCCCAGCATATGTCAATTCTGTTCTGCCTTAACCTCCAAAGAAGTAACTACTTTGGAAGAGTCTAGAGTTGGAGGAGTGCTATATCACTGGTTCTGGCACGGACAGTGAAATCACAGTGCAATGTTTAGATCTCAGTATCCGTGAGACCCTTGGCAAATTAGAACCTCCTGATGCCTCTGTCGAATTCCCATGGAAAAAAATTAACAATACCGGCTACCTCCTAGAGATGTTAAAAGGAGGACATGAATCAACATGTGTAATGTGCTTACAGCACTGTAGGGCACACAGCACACAGTGTATGAGGGCTATTTTATTAGTAGTACTAGAAAAGTGATTAGGATTAAATTTTTTGAAGGAAAACAGGAGGAGGAGAGAAGAGGTGGAGGAAGAAAAAGAGGAAGGAGGGATAACAGAAGAAACAATGGAAGAAAGAGAAAAAATATATTTAGGACATTCCCTTCTTTTTCTAAGTTGGGAGGAATATTATTCACACTGTGTCAGACAGGATGCTTGCTAAATGAAATGTCTCTAATAACAAAATCTTAGAGAAATTTTATTTTTCGTTTTTGAAGAAGAAAAGCAGTCAATGAGGAAAGTCCAGGGGTAAAAAAGGCTTTCACCATCAATGACTGAGAAGTAGGTAAAAATAGCAAAAGGAGAGAGGAAGCTGTTATACAACAATATCACATGGTAGATTGCATTTCAGGAAAGAAAAATTGTGAGTGACAGATAATTACTTCATTACTTCTTGGGTCTCTGGAGATAGTACTTGATGCAACAGTATCTCTGAGAAGCTCCTTAGTGATTTTCCACTTAATGGATTGATGTCTTCATAATATACATTGTGAAAAGTGACTTTGCTTTGTCTCCTAAACATACAGCTGTAGGATTTCTTTTTAATAATTGTTGGCAACTAGCTCTACATGACAGCATTGAACACAGATACCACTGATGATGATGAATGAATTGAGGAATGTGGGATGCATTGTACTGAAAGGGTAAGACATTATGTCTATGGGATTGCTTCATCTCCCTTTAGGATAGAAAAAGTTCAAAGAAATGTGAGCATGGATGACTCACAAGACATGGTCTTTGGGGTTACCCAGAATTCGCCTCACTAATTACGTTAACCTTGTCCTCCTTCCTCACTTATCACATGTGCACTCACTGTATAAGGCATCTTGACAGGGTATTTAGCCACTTAACTTTCACACTTGTTTATTGCAACGTCTTCCCAAAGACCAAGCACTTAAAAGCACTAAAGTGGCAGGAAAATATCCAGTTGAAATAGTTTCCAACATTTTAGCAAAATGCATGACAAGAACTTTAGAAGTTTCACTAAGTATTACTTTTTTCATATTTTGTTGGTAATATTGCCCATCAGCATGTGCTAATATGATTTTTAAGAAACCTATACTAACTTGATGCATTCAGTTAACTGTGTGAGAAATGTATTTTTTTTTGTTTTGTTTTGTTTTGTTTTGCTTTGTTTTACCTAACAACCACTTTTGGAAAGCCAGGTTCTCAAAATAGTTTTGTTGGAATGGTATTCCAGTTAATGTTATTTCCTAACAAAAAAGATGCTTCACAAGTTGTCATCCAAACGCTTATTAAAACTTCTACTGTCTAGGAGCTCACTTAGTGAGGTAGCCCTGTTTTCTTTGAATATTTTGAGTACTTTGAATGTATAGATGGTTATACCCTGTCTTCACCAGAGATATCCTCCTTCTGACTTCACAGTCCTTACCTCCTACTAGTGATGATTTTTGGAATATCTGAAAATTGGCATTATATAATGCCTTTACCAAGATTCTCTGTCATTTCTCATGAAACAAATACTGGTCTTTTGGCTGATGTCCTAGACATCTCAAGTCCAAAATTGTTGCTCATGAATCCTGACACCAGATTTAGGTAAAATATTCCAGCATAATTCTGTGGGTCAGAATAGCTAGAGTATGATGAAATATTTACCTTCTCTTTCCTGAACCAAAATGTACTTCTCTTTTAGAAGCATCCAGCTTCTGTGCTGTAGAGATTCAGTTTATGACTAAGTGGTAACTCTTGTCCTTTATTGTAAAACTATTATAAAGTCAGTCATTTTCCTCCTTGTTTTTGGTCTCTTATTTTGGCAAATTTAAAGATCAAGAATCCATTCTATTGTCTTAACTCACACACCATGCTGAGAGCATCAAAACTCAAGGATAAGAGAATGTATTTTAGAGTCAATCTGCTTGGATTCAAACCTTAAATTTATCATTTCCTTAATGTGTGACCTTGGGCAAGTGACTTGATATCCCTATACCAAGTCCATTATCTGTCAAATAAGAATGAAATGAACTAGTTTATGTAAAGCACATGAAGAGTGACAATAGTAAGCACTAGACAAGGGTTGGAGGCTTTTATTATATACCATGGTAACCATTTCTTCTAGCATCTCCTATCACCTTCAGTCTGGGATACAATGCTATGTATACCTTAACCCAAGTGATTGATAAAAATACAAATAGGATAGCAGCAAGGACAGACTTGCAGAATTCCCCTATGATTTCCCTTTAAGTTTTGGTTCCAAGAGTAGAATAGATGTTTTCTTGGCTTTCTGTCTGAACTGTTGAAAGAAGCAGCCTTACAAAGTCAAGGGAAAGTCTATAGAGATAACAGCATGGGAAATCTAGCCACCAGAGGACCAAAGATTATCCTCCTCATCCTCCTAAATTTTGCATAACATAGACTGGTAGAGAGAACATTCAAAAGTGCCTGTGATCCCCAAGTGGAATATGGGGCTTAGATGAGCATGCTTTGGAGAGAATGGAAGATGATGTGCCTTATTCAGGGTTCTTCAGTCTGGACAAGAGGAGCTTATCAGTAATCTAGGGCTGATAGTACACCACTAAAATTTGCAGATTGCAAAGGCAAGAGAGCACCAGCTCTGGGTTACTATCTACGCACCATGTGATTGCCAAGGCAGGGGAAGCACTATAATCACTCATGACAAGCACCAAAACAGATAGGTAACTTCTACAGCAAAAGGTTATCTAGAGGCACTGTCAATCAAACTCTAAAAGCAGACAGTTCCCTCTAAAAGCAGACTGCCTTGAGGCAGTTGCTTTATGATCCCTCCCAGTTGCATTTCTCATAGACCTCGGTTTTTCTGAACAATTGTGATTCTATAAAATTGCTACATTTTTCTGAACTGTTGTGATTCCATAAAATAGTTACACTGAATAGTTAAAGACCTCACACATACACATCCTGACTTTCCTATCCTTAGTTCTTTTTATATGGTAATGCTTATTTATCTCTTTACCACTCTAAAAGGATTCAAGGGCATTCCTATGAAAAGCACAAATTATTTAACCACTGTAGATGAGATAAAGTACACAAATATATCATATTATCCATTTATACTAAAATGACTTTAAAACATTAAAAAGTTTGTATGAGCATTCTCTTCCTATTAATGTAGTATAAACTACTGTTTCTCAAACCTTGGTGACCAATTGGAAATGCCTGGCTGCTAATGAGAGAAAGCACTATTCTAATTGCTTTAAATAGTAAGCACATTACTAGCTCAGAGGAGAAGTCCAGACACTGGCAGGCCAAGGTTTAAGGACATTGTCAACCAGAGGCTCAACAATGTCCTGAGGACTTTAGTCCTTTCCCTCTCTCCTTTTCCATTCAAAGGGTTAGATTCCTCCTCTTGTGGTTGTAGGCTGCTTTCTTCCCAGGTTAGACTGCATGCTTTCTCAGGCATGTATATTTAGAGGAAGAGTAGTTTTTCTCCCTCAAAACTGAGGATAAAAGTGGGGTGTTGGTACCTCAGGTTCATTTTTCTAGTCTTTGTAATTTTGAACCAATTACTACAAAGGAGCAAAGATTTGTCCCTAGATAAGTACACACCCCCAAACACTAATGGGGTCGGGTTAAATCAAAAGTATTTAACAACTGACATGGTAGAGGCCCCTAGACACTTGTTGAATCTGAACAAAGCAATGGAAACTGTTCCTAGAAAACACAAATATACACCAAATCTTGCATGCAATTTCAGGGAACTCAAAGAGCCTCCTAATGCACTCTTACAACTCCCAGAGGAGTCCATAAACCTCAAGGCTATTGACTGACCCAAGGGGCACATCATTCTAACAGTGTGCCTTTCTCCTCCTCTAGGTCCAGAAATAGCCACAAATATCCTTTGGATCTTCAGAGAAGTAAAGGCATCATGTATATTCCAGATTGCTCTTTGGCCTTGACCTGAAGTCAGCTGCTGACCACTGACACCTCCTCTGGGAGTCCCTCCTTCATTCTTTCTCCTTCCCTCATTGTGTGCCCTTCTGCCAGCTCTCCACAGACTCCATAGAGTCCCACGTATAGAAACCCATCCAGTTTTCAAGTCATACTGACCCTTCCTTTCTCTTTGCCTCAGGCTCTTTCTTAGTTTCTTCACTTTGCATTAAAATATTCCAGATTCTAAAGTGCAAATTTATTAAGCACTTGCTATAGAGTAGCATGCTAGTAGGCATTTTGCCTACATTTGATTGTTAAATGTTGACAGCAACATCATTATTTACCTTGTCATAATGTGAAGAAGTTGCCATATAAGAAGGTGAGTAAGCAAGGGGCAGAATTTGGATTTTAAACCCAGATCTGCCTTGCTCCAGGTCACATTCTCTTTGTATAGTTCCATCACATCCTTAGACTTTCTATGTTCCCTTATACCATTCTCAATCTCAACTGTATGCCTGACCAAAAAATAAAACAAAACAAAAAGCAAAAGAAAAACCAAAGAAATCCTTTTTCATCATTTCTTAGGATTTTTAGATGTCAGATCCCACAGTTTTAAAAAACCATAAAACTATCAACTGTTAATCTAGAGCTCACCCTTCAATTCTCATTTACTGTATGGGAGGGGAGTCTTCATCCTTGTTTTGTATTAATGATCCCCAAAAGAGAGATTTTTTTCATCAATAACAAAAATCTCATTTTTTTTCTTATTTTTCTCTGTAACTTGTAAGATCTTAATCTGATCCAATAACAGAAAATACTTGGCATATGATTTTTAATCAAAAGAGAGTGGTTTTCTACCTTTTCTTCAGTCCTAACCCTCTTTGGAACACTCCTCTAGTTTTTCTGATCTTATTCATGTAACCAGTCCTCTTCCCCACATTCCATTCAGGGGAGTGGAATCACAGACAGAAACATCTTCCCACAATGCTGTGGTTGTGAAGAGAGACAGAGCTTCCTTTCAAAGTGGCCTGCTTAGAGTAACTGTGATCACTCTGCAGTTCTGTGAGGCTGATAACAAACTCAAATACCTTCTTCTTCCTGAGTCAGAAAAAAAATATCTTGCTCCTTATGACAAGTGTATAAATAACACCTAGAAAATTGAATATGGTGCACATACATGTGGAGATGAAATAGCAACCAAAGCACATGTCTACGGTCCTGGGATTGGACCCTGTTAGAATGACAATAAATAGAGAAAAGAGGGCTTTATAGATAGATAGGGTAAAAGGTAGGGTGATATCAGGAATATTTAATGACCATTATGGCTCAGGCCATTGCAGGGCCCTAGAGGCCTCCAGTCATGTTAAAATTTACCAATTTAGATGTAGAGAGTAAGGAGGTCCAAGGGAAAGACACAATGGTGAAAGCGTACTCAAGGGCAACAAGACATTGGCTATTTACTTACTGAATGGGAATATTCCAAAACTATAGCATCTACCCTTACAGGTATGAAGTTATTGCATACCAACTGGGATAAAGAGAAAAGTAGATGACTAAATACGGAGGTTTCTCAAGACAGACCTGGGATTCCACTATCATAAGCAATAGCTCCTCTTTAGAGAATCATGTTTGTTTTTTAATCCCTTGTATTAAAATGACCATATAATGTCTATCTTATAGTGTTCCTGACTGGACAATATATTATACGTTCACCCCGATACAAGGACACAAAGACAAAACATTATTCTTTTTGAAACAGAAAAGTCATAGATAGGGGAAGACCTTGATATCCAAAAGGAGAAAAAAAAAAAAATGGTAACACAGAGTAAATATAGCCACTAATCCCCAAAGACTGTGGGGATATGCAGGCAAGTTTTTAGGATATTCTAGGGAGTCAAGGACATAGCCCCAAACAACCCACCATAACAGAGATGCCAACGAATCCCATTATTAAGCCTCCAGGAAAAGTAAGAGCCGGAGGAAAGACAAAAATAAGTGCAGGGATATTTGGCAAAGAGACTACATTAGCCACAATAAGCAAAACAAAAGGCACCCGAAGAGTGGCTTGGGTGGCCTTGTATGGTCATAGAGTTGTGTGCTGCCCAGCAACAAGGGTGTCATTCCATAGACTATGATGTGAGTGCCATTCTTTAGAGTTGGACGGTGCTCAATCCACAGGGCACGGGTGGCGGGCTCAAGAGTGGCATTGTCCCAGCGTTGGTGTGCCCACACATTGACCTGATTTTTTATACATACACTTTTCATTAAATTTCTTTTCCTGAAACCATTTACAGTCTGTTCCATCACTCAGATGATAGGTTCAGTATGGTTATGAATAGGTATGTGCCAATAATTCCATGGTATTGATTACTTCATAAAATTCTAAAAGTTAATCTCTCCGTTCTGTTGTCAAGGAACAAAGTATGTCATACACTGCATTTTTAAAAGAGAGGAGATAAAGTGGTGAACAAAGATTCCTTCGGGACTCTCCCACACTGTGGAACAATTCACAAAGTACACATTCTTATCAGTTCACAGGCTCTTCACTTCCTTTGTGTAATATTCTTTTTCTTGACTAGGAGTGTGGTTAAAGATCTTCATACATTTTACAATGGGCAAGGATAGGCAAGAGAATTGTAATTATTATAATCCTGATATCCTTAAAATAGGCATCTTTCAAATCTTCATGAAAAATAAAGCTGTACTGGTGAATTCCAAAGTCTCTTGCAGATGGTAGAAATATTATAAAGCATTCACATGCACATTACTAACCCTTAATTGCAGTGTCTTCAAGTTTCTACCTTTGTTACTAGAACCAAAAGGACAAACAAAATGTTTTTCTGACAAGAGACCAAGGTGGTTGAATTGAAATGCAAATGTGGTGTCAAAATCATCTACAATGTTATTTTGACAGTTATCAGGCAGTGAAAAAATCAGTATGTTTCATAAGGCAATTAGTAACTCTTAAGATCGAACTTTGCCTTTTCCCACCTCCATGCTTTTATCCATGCCATTCTCTCCTTTGATGGTCTACTGAAATCGTGCCTGAAAGCCCTCCTCGAAGGAACTTTCCAGATTCCCCCAACAAAATGCAAAGTCTCCATCCGGTATATCTATTTCTGTTTGGTGGTGTGCACTGGACCCACATCCCCATTTTGCTTTAAACACACACACACACACACACATACACACACATCAAGGAATAGAGAACAGCAGTTTTACTATAACTCTATACTCGGCATCCATGGAAGGGACTGTAGTACTATCTTATAATGAAGTTTTCTCATTAAAGAATTCTTAGAATGTGAATGTGTTCAGTGTGGATCTGCTTTATGTTTTGTTACATTTGACCATGTTGGATTGCATCTGTTTGTAAATAATAGAAACCTTTTATGTATAATTAACTAAGCAGGATTTGGGTTTGGTTTTGCTTTCTCCTATAACATGTATGTATTAATAAGAAGTTATTACATGCCAAGTCCAGGATGCCATCAGAATTTAGGATCTTATTTTTCTATTGTCATTCTTATTACAGACTTCTGTCTTTATGTTCCAAACTGTGTCTTGTATCTCTAGGATATCACTACTATGGCTAGGCAGGAAGAAAAGGAAAGGCCAAATACCCAACATCATACAAGTCTATCTCCTTTTTAAAAGCTTTCCTGGAATTTTACTTATGGATTCTTATATTTCATTGATCATATCTAGTATTATGGTTTGAATGTGAAATGTCCCCCAAATGCTATGTGTAAGACAATGCATTAGAGGAGAAATGATTGGGTTATGAGAGTCTTAACCCAATCAGTGAATTAATCATCTGATGGGATTAATCGAGTGGTAATAGAAGGTGGAAGGGGTGTGGCTGGAGGAGGTGGGGCATTGGGGGCATGGCTTTGGAGTATATATTTGTATTTGGCAAGTGGAGATCTCTCTCTCTTTCTGCTTTCTGATCACCGTGTGAGCTGCTTCCCTCTGCCACATTCCTCTGCCATTATGTTCAGCCTCACCTTGAGCCCCAAGGAATGGATCCTGCTGTCTGTGGACTGAATCCTCTGAAACCATGGGCCCCCAAATAAACTTCTCCTCCTCTAAAATTGTTCTAGTCAGGTCTTTTAGTCATGGCAGTGAAAAAGCCGATTAAAACATCTAGTTCACTTGGCCATCTTCGGATATAAAAGACTTTGTATACATTCGTATATTTAATAGGAAACTTTGTTATCCTTAATGAACATAGAACTCTGTTAGAAAAGAAATAAGTAAAAATGAACATTAGATGTGTCCCTAGACTTGATTGTCATATTTTATCATTAACCAATTAACAAAATGTGAGAGAGGCTTACTGTTGGGGAAGAGAAAATGCTTGTGTTAAACATTAATGTGTGATGTTATCTATTTATTAAACTGATACTGAAAACAGTGAGTGATGACTCTTTAGGGCTGAGGACTTGGCCATACAACACAGGTGTATGCAACATATTCCTAAATATATATATATATATATATTTATATATATATGTTTTTATATATATATATAATCATAGAGACTCAACTTTTACTGCATGGTTTAATAATACCTAAAATAATGTATGACTAGCATTGATTGATGAGTGACTTGTCTAAAAGGCACCACACTAAACCTTTTACATGTGTCTCAATTTAATCCTCAACAATTCTCTAAAGAGATCCTATTACTAATCTTATTTCATAGATTAAGAAACCAGAGACTAGATGTGAACCCAGGAAATCCAATTCAGAGTCTGCACACTTAACCAGAGAAAATGGCAGGATATTTTAAGATCAGGAAAGAGGAAATAATTGAACATGACTATGTAAGTTGTTTCAGCCCAGAGTGGTGGCCAAAACATCTCTGGGAAGCACAGCCCATATTTAAAACTAAGGAAGAGAAAGAAATTCAGGGGTCTTAGGACAGAATCTAGTTGCAAAGTCTGGAAATAGAAAAATGGTGCTTGAATCATAAAAAAGAATAGAATGTTTCTTAGTCCAAAGAATATATTTATCCATATATTTATCCATATATTAGTCATTCACCACACCTTTAATGTAAACCACCATGGTTTTGTCTACGGGCAGAAGACAATAAAACTAATGTAAAATAGGGCCTGGCCTCTATCAACAAACAATGCAGTAACTTACGGTATAAGCAGGTACATAGAATAACATTCAGTTAAGATAAGCCTAGATCATAAGATCCCTGTGATCTTTTAAAAAATTGTGTAGGTGGACTACTTCAAAATTGAAAACAAAAAATCAAGGTCCTGAAAGAAACTCTCTGAAAACCTTAAACCTATGTTAAGAGAATCCAGCATTGTAGAGCTCTGTGATTTGTAATAATGCTTCACTGTTTACACATGCATTCACTCACCTTGTGGAGAGCTGTAGGTGGACTTCATGTAGTTGAATGTACCAAACCATTCTGAAAGCATGTGGTGTAAGGTAGAGATACACCACAACTTTTGACCGAGTAATTGTCATTTGGGGGTTAATGGTTGTGTAACGTGGTGGTTCAGAAAAAATGCCATTGGGACCCAGTTCATTTTGCCATGAAATTCTAGAATGCTTCATCAGAAAACTTCATGCTTTTGTGTTGCCAAACTGGTTGAGTAGAAATTAGCCCACTGTTTCTCAGACTAGCTTGGCATCAAGTCAAGGTATGCTCTTCTTGCCCATGAAGAAAGTGTCTGTTAAAACAAATCCAATCAATATGCACAAATATAATGCACCAGTAAAAAAATGAGGGAAAAAAAGAAAGTGGCTGTTAAAATGCAAAGAGGGTCTTTGGACATTGGGGGTGTAGGACAGGAGTATCCACTGACTAAGCCTGGCATTCTAAAATCCACAGTAGACCCAAGAGAGAATTAAAGCAGCACAGATAGTACTGGCTTAGCACAATGTTCCAGAATTTCAGTGAATTTCAGAAGAATGTATGCATATTTTAGATAGCCGCTGTTGACTGGGCTTTATAATTGTGAGAGCAGGACACAGGGTCCTTGAGTTCAACCTACAGATGTTAACTTATTCACCCCCAGCTTTAGTTTTACTTGTGCTAAATTCCAGCCCTTCTGCCTAATAATACCTCAATTTAAGAAACTGTAACTCTTATCCTTATCGGTACTTACCTTTTAAATTCTTCTAATGTTACTTACTTTAACATCATTTTTGGGAATGTAATCACCAATGTCATCGAGTCTCTGCATTCAACTAGAAATTAAGTTCTGTGATCCTTCAAGCCTTTTTAAGACTATACTAAAGATGAAGAAAGCAAATATATTTGCTAAACTATAATTCAATCCCACACAACCCTAGGACCTGGGCTTGCACACCTTTCAAAATATTCAAGACCTGAATTTTAAAAATGAAATTGTAAGCTCGAGGGCGAGGGCTGGTGGCCAAACAAAAGCCAAAGCAAGCTTTATTGGAATTTGGCTCTGGAGCGAAATTCCCAGCCCCCACTACCTCCCCTCACCCCGCACCCCCTACAGTTCAGGGTGGAGAGCCGGAGAAAATTGCACTTGGCCCTGGCTGCCCAGGGTCTTTATAGGTCGGAATAGGTGGGGGTCCTGCTGAGTGATAGGCGGTTGTAAGGATCAGTGGAGTTTATCTGTCTGTGTTTGATTGGTTGCTCCTTGGCTCGCTACCCGTTTCCCCAGTGGTTCTGCTCCCTCCCACATAGCTGTTTAAGTCCTGACCTAACAGAAATTTTAGAAAATACAAAATACTGTTTATGGTTTGGATCTGTATTGTCTCCCAAATGCTCATGTGTTGAAGGTTTGGCCTCTAATGTTGCAATGTACAGAGGGGGGCTTTAGAGAAGTGATTGGATCATATGGGTTCTGACATCATCAGAGGATTAATCTATTGACATCTGAATGGACCACTGAGAGGTGATGGGAGTGGACCATGGTCAGAGGAAGTAAGTCACTTGGGGTGTGCCCTTGGGGACTACATCTTGTCCCTGGTTTCTCTCTCTCTCTCTCTCTCTCTCTCTCTCTCTCTCTCTCTCTGCTTCCTGGCTGTCATGAGCTGAGAACTCTTCCTCCACTGGGTCTTTCTCCATGACATTCAGTCACATCTCTCATCTTAGGCCTAAAGCCATGGAATCAGCTGACCATGGACTGCTATCTATGAAACTGTGAACAGATCAAAATCTTTCCTCCTCTAAGTTGTCTTTCTCAGGTATTTGTCACAGCAATGAAAAGCTGACTATCAAACTAAACTTGTTTTCAAAACAACCATTTGTACAAAGTAACTATAATATAAAGCTGCTCCCCCGCCCTTTATGCTGCAGTCATTTCCCCGCCTCCCAACTTCTTGTCAGTCTGTGAACATCCTAGCTAGCTATTGGTTCATCAGTCAGCTTGCAAGTATCCTTCTCTTATTGGTCCTGTTAACCCACGGAATTTGACTGCTTAAGGATAGCTCGCCGCCATTTTTTCCCTCTCTTCTCCTCTCCTCACTTTCATGTTGTCTCCTCCATTTCTCACTCTCTCCTGCATGTGCGCCATTTCTCTTTTCCTCTCATTTTCTCTCTTGCCTTGCAGGGAGACACTCTGTCTTTGTGCTTAATAAACCCCCTCACGTGAGATCCTGCGTCCGGCCTGTTTTTCTGGGTTCTTACAGTAACAATTTTTTTACATTTTTTTATTTTTTAATTTTACTTGTTCTAATTAGTTGTATATGACAGTAGAATACATTTATACATTTTGATAGATCATACATAAATGGAGTGTAATCTCTCATTTTTCTGATTTACATATTGCAGGATCACATTGGTTTTGCAACCAAAAAAGTGAAGCACTTATTTGTGTACTTCACTTGTTGCCAACTAGGAGCTGACTTTAGAATAAATCTTGGTCACTGAGTGATGCAAGCAAAATTCCCTAAATAAGATGGAAGCAGTGTGGAAAAACAAAAACAAAACCAAAAAAACAAAAAGACTCAAGTACTCGCACTAGACAGATCTGGAGTATCAACCCAGCCTAACCATCAAACAAGTGGGTCCAAATGAGGGGAGTAACTCAACCTGATCATAGGCAGCCTTCTGAGGAATCTTGGTGATAGAAGATTGTATGCAAGTAATTCCTCCAATGAAAAAGCTGTACCCACTGTGGAGGGCAATCTGCTTGCTCAAGACAGAGGGGACTATTAAGCAAGCAGTATATTTGACCTGTTGCCAGGCGTTTAGACACTACTTGCCGTCTGGCTTGCTGCCCATTACTTCTTCTGACTGTGCATCAACATTGTGACAGAAAGGGCACTGGGTCAACTACATTCCACTAATAGATCAAAGTGTTTCATTTAGACTTTTGCAGCATATGGGAGATATACACCCTGGGATGGACACAAGCTTAGTTGGCAGAAAATACTATGTAGGATTTTTAAATGTAAATTTGAAAAAGCTAAGGACTTTCCTGAACTACAGGGCCTGATTGTCATAATTAAACCTCAAACTGTATTGTTCTCAACATTTTTTTCCCACTAATCTAGGAGGCCATAGGCTTCCTTTAAGAGTTCTTAAGACTTGGAAAGCTATGATTTTCTTGCTACTTCCTATCTCAGTAGAGTGGCTCATTTTATGCCATAGTTCATAAATTAGGTGTCATGATTTTTGTGTAGTTTATTCTTTTCACTCAATTTGGAAACCTGATGTAGAAAAAGGATTACTATTGTGCAGTATGTGAAATTCCGAGCTTCTTTGCTTTATCTTTCAAAAACATTTTACATTCCCAGGACATCTTTCATGTCAGTTCATATTGTTTTCTCTTGCTATGTTTTTCTTATCCTTTATCAACATCAATAAGTCCATAAAGGCAACTTTTAAAGGAAGATATTTAGAGAATAGCCACTGTACCTTCCATGTTAGCTACCTGCCATGTTGTTAGGGTTCAGAAAATAAAAATAGGGATTATTTCATAAAATAGAACAAAAAATGAGAACCTCAATTATGGAAATGATTCTAGGACAAGGAAAAAAATCTTGTTGAGTAAGAACTTAAATTATCTACACTCAGAATATATAGATAAAAACGTTGGCAAATAATTTTCAGAAGAAAAGATATGATTACAGATGGGATTTGAGGATGATACTTTAATATATCTTTAAATATTGCTTATTTGTTTCATTTTGTTTTCTATGAGGGCACAGATGGTATTAAAATTTTAATTCTGAGCTATGTACGACTATAATTTCTCTAAATGGATGGCTGCCATAAACATCATGAATGACCATATGAGTTTGTTCACTTGGAGATAATTTCAATTTAATTATACAGTGTTGTAGTTAGTATTACAATAAAATCAGGGCTGATTTAGCTTGGCTCTATTCTGAGGATACCATTTTGTAGGTAATTTAATTAACTGCATGCCTACATGACTAACAGCATCTAGAAAGAATATATTTATGGGTGAATCTATTCCTGTTGTTTAATGAAATACTCTCTTAAAACTTACTTACTTATCAATATGAGAGTAGTAGTAAATGGCAAAAAGGTTAAAGTGAATCCTGAATTACCTATGTCTGGTAATTTATTTTTGGAAAAATACTGCTTACTATTTCCAATCAAACAGCTAAGCAATTCTATTTTGTCATTAGATGGGGCTGTTAATATCTGAGTGCCTTCCACATGAATTATAAATATACAGGAAATCCATTGCATTTTTGTTAACTGCATGACTTTTGTGACCCAATAATTTATGACTTTTACAAAGGCCATGCATGTTCTTACTCTTCATTTTAGTCAATAGTATAACCATGCACATCAAATATACTGATTATATTCACAAAAATGGAATCTACGTGCCTTCAGACCTCCAAATGGAAACCAAGCACAGATTTAGAGGGAGCACCAGAGAATAGCACCAGATATACACTAAGGAAATTATTTGATTTTTTCAAATGGTTTTTATTTGTTCAAAATTATGTAAGTACTACTCAGGTCTAGTCCTTTAAGATTAAAAAAAAAAATAGCTAGCTCAGGGAATTATATTCTTTTTTGTTTCTCTCCTAGGAGTTATCTCAGTCTGCAATTAATCCTTCAGAAAAATCTTTTACATCTTCACTTTTGTGCAGTATGTTAATGATGAACAAAATGATAGAGTATGTCAGTCAAATGTAATACTTAATATTGATATTAAAACCTGATGGTTACTGCAGAAGCTCATGAAAAGTCAGCTTAATCTGAATAATATATTATATCCTATCATTTCACAAACCATGGTTAATAGAATGCCAAAAATACAAAGACCAGCTTTAATGGAAATGTATAATATCCCTGCATCTCATTTATGTCTTATTGTGTTAGGCAGGCTTATATTAGTAGAACTGTGAATGTAATACAAAGGAAATGATACAGTTCTTTGTTTTAAAATCCTAAGGTTTACTTTTTAAACACTGAATTTTTAAAAGCTTGCTGTTTTTAAATTTTAGTTCCTATCTTATTTACTTCCTAATCTTGGAGATTTAAATAAAAATTTAAGTAAAGGATTCAAAAGGAACAGTTGAAAGAAATTATCTTTGCACTTTAAAATTTCCATTTCTAGTCTCTTGGTCCTTAGAATATATATATTTCATTTCTCCTAGTACAACAGTGTATCAATCAGTTACCAGGATAGTTTCAAATCTTCTAGTGAATTATGGCTAGAATCTTTTTAAATACCCTGGACCTAACTAACTAGGGATGGAACTGAGTTTCTTGTCAGGGATGTCAGGGGTGACATGGAAGTTTAAGTTTCTCAGAACCTTTGATTCTAGTAGTCTCCTGCTTTCTCTGAGTCCTTGATCTCCACTTTCATTTCATCTCCTGAGGGTGCTGACCTTTTCCCTGCAGAATAAATAAGCTGGACACCAACCTGATTGTACCCCACACTCTTACCATTGCCCAAAGTTTCACCCAATCCAGGCTGTAGTAAACTTGATTATGTGGGAAGGCCAGGGAAAGGTTACAATATAGCATATATAAAAATATGAGATTATTAGATATTTCTACTTAAAAAGCATCTTTGCATTCATACAATGTGGAAATTCTATTTCTTGCATCTCGGCAGTTCCAGGTTTTTACTACATTGCCACTAGGTTTATCTCCTCCTACCTTCCTCATTGCCTTCTTGACAAGGTTGCCCTTCCAGTCTTGGGTCCTGTTTGCATCTTTCACAAAATGCCTTTCATAAAGGCATTGCTGGAACGGGGTTAGGAGGCTTGAAGGTCATTTTTTTTAATGAAACACCTCTTTAAGGTAAATTTATGTTCATCAGATAGTTATTTCCCAGAAAACAATCCTTTTATTTTTCCTTTTTGAAATTTGTTCTTATTAGTTATACATGACAGTAGAACGTCTTTTGGCATATATACATATATGGAATACAACTTCTCATTCTTCTGGTTGTTATGATGTAGAATCACACCAGTCATGTACATATATGTACGTAGAGTAATAATGTCTGATTCATTCTACTCTCTTTCAACTATTCCCATTCCCCATGTCTTCCCTTTGTTCCCCTTTGTCCAATCCAAAGTATTTCTCTTCTTCACTACACCTTCCCACCTTATTGTGAATTAGCATCCCTATATCAGGGAGAACATTTGGCCTTTGATTTTTTGGGATTGGCTTATTTCACTTAGCATAAAAATCTGCAGGTCCATCCATTTACCAGCAAATGCCATAATGTCATTCTTCTTTAAGATCGAGTACTAGTATTCCATTGTGTATGTGTGTGTGTGTATCACATTTTCTTTATCCATTCATCTGTTGAAGGGCACCTAGTCTGGTTCCATAGTTTAGCTATTGTGAATTGAGCTGCTATAAACATGGATGTGGCTGCATCATTGTACTATGCTGATTTTAAATCCTTTTAAATTTTAAATCAGGGAGTGGCATAACTGGGTCAAATGGTGGTTCCATTCCAATTTTTCTGAGAAATCTCCATATTGCTTTCCAGAGTGGTTGCATCAATTTGCAGTCCCACCAGCAATGTATGTGTGTACCTTTTTCCCCAGCATCCTTGCCAACACTTATTGTTACTTGTATTCTTGATAATTACCATTCTAACTACAGTGAGATAAATTCTCAGTGTAGTTTTAATTTGCATTTCTCTAATTGCTACATATGTTGAACATTTTTTCAAATATTTGTTAACCAATTGTATTTCTTCTTCTGTGAAATTACTGTTCAGTACCTTTGCCCATTTATTATGTTATTTGTGGAGATTTATTTATTTATTGGGTTATTTGTGGAGATTAATGCTCCTTCTGAGGTGCAGGGTGAGAGATATGGATTTAATTTCATTTTGCTACATTGGCATTTCCAGTTTTCCCAGCACAATTTGTTGAAGAGGCTAGCTTTTCTCTAATGCATGTTTTTGGTGCCTTTGTCTAGTATGAGATAACTGTATTTATGTGGGTTTGTCCCTGTGTCATCTATTCTGTTCCATTGGTTTACATGTTTGTTTGTGTGCCAATACCATGCCTTTTTAAAATTATTATAGCAAAATAACATAATATAATGTGTTGTATTGTGATGCATCCTGCTTCACATTTCTTGCTAAGGATTGCTTTGGCTATTCTGGGTCTCTTATTTTTCCAAATGAATTTCATGAGTACTTTTTCTATTTCTGTGAAGAACATCATTGGGATTTGAATAGGAATTGCATTAAATCTGTACAGCGCTTTTGGTAGTATGGCCATTTTGACAATGTTAATTCCCGGAGACCAATTATGAAGTCATCAGTTTTTGTTTCTTCTTCCCATATTAGGTGGGAATTTAGAAATTAAGGACTTAGAATTCATATATGAGATGAAAGGCAATAGCAGATAATGAAAATTTGGAAGAATTTACAAACCTTAAAATTATAGTATTGTGAGAGTCTCTCAGTCACATCCCGTGTGGATGAGAAAAGTGTTAATTGCCAGAGGATGATGTTGGTTGTTTATCAATCAATTACCCATAAACTTATCTACTCAATAAACACACGAGTTAATACTCTTTTTAAGTGAGAGGGGGCGTGACAGGTCTCGTCATACCAGTTCTGGCCTCTAACAACATGGAGTAGCCCAACTCCCTTTTCTTTATAGACACACAGGTAAAAGGGGCCAAGACCAGGAGGAGTTTCTTCTGTGACGGACAGGATAAGGTGGAGTTAGGGGAGTCATTCTCTTAGGGGAACTAGACAGGGAACCATCCAATTCTGCAAGATAAGGATGGCTTTCCACATAATATGTTCCAGTTTTTTCTGTTACTGGACAAAGAAGTTGAGGCTTATTGAATTTGGGAGCCTCGCAGGAGATTCTTCCAGCATTTTCTAACAGCAGTCCTGATGAGCCTGGCTGTTTCCATTATCTCACTAAACAACTTAATTTCTCAGATGCCAAACAACATTTCAACTCAGTACATTTAATTCCTACTGTGTTGTCAATAAAGGTCCCACAGAAAAGAATACAGATATAAAGCGGGGGGGGGGGGTGGGGGGGGGGAGGCAGCTACTGCACACCTAAATCATATTATCTCAGATACTCTGGTCTGTTTATTATTCATATTTTAGTGCCATGTTGACCTGTTTATTATTCATATTTTAGTGCCATGTTGACCATTCATGTATAATTAATTCTCTAATTTCTAGACATGATGTTGATTTTATAGAAGGGAGTTTTCACATGCTTTTATTAAAATTCTTTGAAGCCTCCATCTTGGTCTGACCCACAAGAGAATGAATTGGCTAAATTCTTCTGTTCCTAGGAAAAAGGAAGGGTGTGAGAGAGACCGGAATGGGAGATGGACAGAGAGAGAAAGAGAGAAGATGGTTGTAGTAGATGAAGATATAAATAGAAAATGATCAAAGTAGTCGGTGACATATATCAACGTTAATCTTCCAAAACAGAAATCTAACATGGGCTGGGGATATAGCTCAGTGGTAGAGGAATTTTCCCAGTGTGCATTAAGGTTCAATCCCTGGCACCAACATCAACACACACACACACACACACACACACACACACACACACACAATCCTTTAACAATACTTGACATGTTATCACTAGTAGAAATTAAATACCTTCTATAATACGTTTTCTAGGGTTCTTAGCATTCCTGCCTTAAATTTGCTATTATAAATATCTTTTAAAGTAGTTTCTAAATGTTAAGAAAATATGAGTAATAAACCTGAGAGTTATGTTTGACTGAAATGACTTGCTGGAAGGAGTTCATAAGACAAAGAGAAAAATGTAACCAAACCACTTCTGATAACAGAAGGGAAGAAATCTCTTCAGCAGAATTCAGACATTTAGCAACAAACTGGGCTATAAACATTTGTCCAGTCAACAGGACAGAGAAAATGCTCCTGTGAGAACAGTAACCAGATCTTAGGACTCTGGTCTTTGAAGTTTGAAATGTTTCCCCAGAACTTCCACAGTCTTCTTTCTCATCCCTCTGGAAGATCACAAAAGTAAATTCTCCTAAGTTCCCTCTTTCTGTTATCCTGCCAAAAATACACACTTACTGATAAAGCCCACCAGTGATTCATTACATACCATCATCCTCAGGTTTCCAGTATAAATGCCATTTTAAATGAGCCTCTTCTGTTTTATTAATGCTTAACAGACATTTAATAGCAACTATGGTGCCAAATGATTCTTACCATATCATACCATTAAAACCCAGATGTCTCTGCACTGACAGAAGCAGAGGCACCAGCCCCAGGGGGTTTTCCTCCATTCTCATTTCCTTAGCACTTCGCTGAGCTGGAATTCATTTGAAAGCAGAAATTGTGGGATGTAATTCTTCTTTTTTCATATTTCTCCTTTTCTCTATAGATCAATTCCATGTTTTCTATTTCTCTACTCTTTATTAGATCAATTCTTTATTGAAATAAAAGGAAGAGAGAGAGAGAGAGAGAAAGAAAATGAGAAAAGACAAAAAGGGGAGAAAGGTCTGGTAAATTAAATTTGGGATAAGGATCTATTTTTATTTTAAAATGTCAACATGGAGTAAACAACCACAAACACATTAAAAGGCTACTTATTTTAATTGCTGGTATTTCATATTTAACTATTGCATGTGGTCCTTTCCTGAAGCCCCAGTCTTCCCCAGAGACCACCACATCCATAGAATTTTACTAGCTAGCAAATAAATGGAGTCAATCATGATTGCTAGAAATCTGGTCCACATCAGTGAACTCATATGCAATGAAGACACTGCTCACTTTGGATTTGCTTTGGTCTTGCTCCAAGGGAATCTCTGAAACCCGAATCTTTTTGAGATGTAGGAAGGAGTTGGGACTTGGGCTTGCTTTATGGAGGCACTATGTAAAGGAATTGAAAAAGATGACCTTCAAAGTCCTTTCTCTCAGGTTTTCAGTTGAGGATATCAGTACTATCCATGTTTTTGAACATCATATCTCTTTATGACTCCCAGACCTGTAATTTCAAAGCACTCCTCCACAGGACTTTTAGGTCAAAATGGCCATCTGTTGCTGAGTTGGCAACTCAACTTTAACACAGATGCTCCACAACTTAACTATGGAACACATCTCTTAGAAATCAATCATAAATTGAAAATATTGTATGCACTAATACACTTAAGGCACCAAACTTCACAGCAGAACAGTACACTGTAAAATACCAGTTGCTTGCCCTTGTGACTGTGTAGCTAACTAGGTGCTATGACTTATTATCTCCATAAAGCATCAAGAAAGAGTATCATAAAGTATATTATTAGCCCAGTAAAAAAATTAAAATTCAAAATTCCAAGTACAGTTTCTACTGACTATGTATCATGTTGGCAGCATTTAAAGTGAAAAAACCATGAGTTGGACTATTGCAAGTTAAGCCACCACATGTTGGGACCACCTGTATGCCCCAAATTAACTTACTTTCCTATATAACCTATTCCATCTAATCCCCTGTATTTATTAATGACACCATTCTCCTCTTTAAAACATTAGTGCAGCACCTCTCTTCTTTCTAAAATCAATCACTGTCTAATCCTATAGATTTCTCTTTCTCAAAGACTTGGTCCTTTTTGTCATTGTCTGCTCTCAGTCTCTAACAAATTATTTGTGATTCTAATTAACATTTATTCCATACTAACTCGAATGAAGTATTTTTATTTATCTCCCACTGTAGATCCTGTAAGATTCCTGTACTATGGCTGCAACTCCTGGGACTTTCAGCACAATGACTGCAGACAGATAGCAGGTGCTCAACAATTCCTTTAGTATGGCTAGAAGAATGTTCAGATGTTAGGTTTCAATGGACTTAATGGCAAGGATCTTGTTTTGCTCTTTTCATTTTCCCACCCCTTTTCCCCATGTAGAAAGGGCATAGTAAAGGGAAAATACATATTTTAAAAATCGAACACTGCATCTGTAACTGTAACTCAGAGTTGCTGCAACAACTAACTGGCTGTAGTTTTAAAAATTAAAAGCTCGGCTATTAAAAACCACCACCACCACCACCAAACTCCCCTGAACCACTAATGCTTTAGATTCAGTTCCCAGCTAAAACCTTCCAGGATCCAGGTTTCCCACCCCTTGCAGTGGCCTGATATGCTGCGAGGGCGGAGCAATGAGTGAACCTAGCCTGAAACCAGAAAGAGAGAGCACAGGGATGAGGGAAGTCCCGGAAGTCATTGAACAGAGCAAGCAGTCGCCTCAGCGGGATCACTCTGGGCAGCAGTCCCAACAATAACAGGCGCTAGGGGGCGGGGCCGGGGGCGGGAGTTTGGGGGCGGGACCCGGATTGGTGGAGGCGGGTGGGACGCTTCCGAAGGCCGAAGATGATTGGAAGGGGCAGATAAGGGGCGGTGGAGCTCGAGGAGTGGGTCCGGGACCTAACGGGTCGACCGAGGAGAGAGTGTTCTGATTGGGTGATGCAGAAGGAGACGGACTGGAACTGACTGTGGATTGGTCGTGGCGGTTCAAGAAGGCGTGGCCCGCGCGCTCGAGAAGGAGCTCGAGGGAGCGGGCGGCTTGGCCTGCCTGCCAGCTAACGAGAGCCGCGGGCGAGCGCGGGCGAGCGCGGGCGAGCGCGGCGAACCGGTCAGGGTGCGGAGAGCAGTGTAGAAGGCGCATTCCTCAGCTTCGCCGCGGCCGCCCTAGGCGGCCCGAACACCCTGCTTCCTTCCCTCCCCTCCCCTGCGCTCCAGCCTGGGGTCTCGGGGCGGGGAGCGGAGGGAAGGGACGGAGGAGGAGGAGGAGGTGAAAGCGGGGTGAGTGGCGGAGGGGTCCCAGCGCGGGGCGAGGCGTGCTCAGCCTCTCGCTCTCCCGCCGAAGCTGCAGCTTCTTTACCGGGTGCTGCGACCCCGGGGCGCGCGGGGCTGCTGGGCGCCCTCAGTATGCAGGCGGACTGCTGGCCGCCGCGATGGCGAGCCGGGCGGTGGTGAGAGCCGGGCGCAGCCCGCGGTGTCCGCGAGTCCGGGCCGCAGCCGCCGCCCCCGCCCGGGCCCCGCTCCCCCTCTCATGCTCCCTCCCTCCCGGTTCCAACTCCTCCTCCTCCATGCCTCTTTTCCTCCTGCTCTTACTTATTCTGCTCCTGCTGCTGGAGGACGCTGGAGCCCAGCAAGGTGAGTGGTCCCCTGGGAGTGCGCGGCTAGCGGATCCCCACGGGCGGCTGGGGCGCGGGGGGAGCCTGCTCCTGAGCGCTGGGTCTTGTGGCCATTAAACAGGTCTATAGAGGCGCAGGGGAGGTACGGTGCGACTGGAACGTGGCCGGACCTAGGTGGGCACTTGCAAGGTTGCATTGCAAAGGTGGGCTCTGTCAGCCTGTCCCCCAAACTGATGCGGCTTTACTTTTAGCCAAGCCATTCATTTCTCTGAAAAGAGCGATGTGACACCCTGCGATGGAAGCCTCTGTGATTTTGGATTCTTCCGGGCAAATTTTTTTGGGAGGAGAAAGAGAACTTTTAGACTTGTGATCCCCCAAGTTAAGCTACACGGATGGATGGACAGAGTAGGATTCTAGGCAAGGAAAATAAACAGCATCTTAAAACGTATTTAGAGACATAGTGATAATTGTCAGCCCCTTGTGAAAGTGTTCGGGTTCTGGAGGGAATGAAGTAGATAGTTGTGATATCTGAGCCTTGGATTTAGAACATGTTCTTTATAATCCTTGCCTATATTTTGACACTGGCCCAAACCGTCATGTTGCACAAATGAAGCAAGCATTCCACATTAAAAGGGTAAGCATTTCCAGAAAGTGACAAAAATTTTTTTTCCATCTAAAATTCTTGAAATACTTATGCCAGAAACGAGTAAAACTATTAAATAATCATTATAACGGAAAGAAAATGTAGGACCTTTTTTTAAAAAAAAATTTAATACTGTTTTCAGCAGGGTGTCATCATTTTTTAATCAGTTTGGCCTCAGTTACTGAGCACATTTTTTTCCATTGCATTTCCCTTTTTATTGCAGTGAGAAAGATAAGCATTGGACTGTTATTAATTGCCTACGAGATTTTTGTTTTAATCTTCAGGTCTAAGTCTAGCTTGATTGCTATCATGATTTTCAGTATGGGATCAGGGCCATGAGACTCTCATTGAGAAGATGCTAAAATTTTGACAGGCATATGGAAACATAATCTCTAAGAAAAAATATGTTTGCTAAAGTGAACTCTAGCCACAGTCACATTTCTACATAGTGTAACTTAAAATTGAGATGCTGAGCATGGAGATTTCATGAAATCCTTGTTGAAGCTTTAGAGTCCATTTCCTTCCTAGCGGAGTGCAGTGGCTTATATGTGACTAACACTGATCAGAGCTGTGATTGGCACAGGACTAAGTGGTTTATGTGAATTAACTCTTAATCTTCACCTCAGGTGAGATAGGCATTGTTATTTTATTTCCAATTAAAGAAAACATAGGAGGAATGTAAGGTGCCTTGATACAGAAAGGCATATGACAAGTAGAATACTTTCATTGTTTTACTTATTCCTAGATCCGAAAGTGATTTTTATCATTTTTTTTTAATCTTGTAGTATAGGAGTCAGTTACATATCTTCCCCCCAAGAGGCCACTGCCTTGCTTTTAGAATTTCTCTTGTCTATACTAACCAAACAGATAACATTACCTTATGTTTTAAGGGCATCTTTTATTTATTTATCTTTTTAATGTAGTGCTGAGGATCGAACCCAGTGCCTTACACATGTTAGACAAGTACTCTACCACTGACCTACAATCCCAGCCCCTAAAGGGGTCATTTTAAACAGCATTTTAACAAATGTGTCTCTTTTACAGTGTCATCTTAAATAAACATCAGTATAAATTAACACAAGTAGAAATGATACTAGTAATTAAAAGACTTGATTTCTAGTTCTGCTAAATTGAGTACATTTTGTTAAGTCATTTGATCCCTTTGTACCTCAGTTTTTAATGTTGTGTGAGAATGCATGCTCATCTCATAGCTCAATGAGAAGGAAATGATAGTATGCAGCAGTTTTGCAAAGGGAAAAGCATATACAGTTATAAATGATTAGCATTATTAATCTTGAGTTACTAGGTTGACAAATTAAAAGCTAGTCCTCTAGCTTTTAATTTAGGGGATTTGAATCCCCTAAAATTTTAAACAAATGTATTTCTTACTCAAAGGACCCTAGTGCAGTCTCTGGTGTAATTCCTTTAATGCCAGTCTTAAACAGCCTAGCAGATTGCTTCACGGTCTGCTAGTATTTCTTCACATAACCTGAAAAGAAGTCTCATTTAAAAATCAGAAGCAGTGCTTTAAAAACTCCCACAGAATTAGAATAATGGGCATGTTCCTATGTAATATTAAGTTACAAGGTTTAGTTTTTAACTAAGAAATCTTAGAAGACAGGAAGTTGTGTTTTGGTGGTAATTTCTTCTTTATACTTTTCCAAATTGTGTGGGGTTTGTATACAGTCAGAATAAAAAAGAAATTGAGAAAGCGTTTTCTGATGAATAGATTTTGTTTTTCTTTAGCCAACCTAGGTAGAAAAGCATTTAATGTATCTTTAAGGTAGAACTGTGATTCAGGTTTCTTTTCTTCTTTTTATTTATTTATTTATTCATTTTTGGTTGTCATTTTAAATTCTTTCCAACATTTTCTTGAAAGAGTGGACTATATTACCTTCATTCCAGTTAATGCCGTTCATGGCCATAGCAGAATATATTAGCTTCATTCCAATTAATGCCATATGTAGATAGCTATTCCTCAGCAGATTTTTTTGCTGACATGATCTTTTTTTTAATTTGGCTCAGAATAGAATTTATCATTTATTTGAACACTGCTGTCCTCTCACATCAGAAGTGTATTTTAACCATCTTATTTCACTAATAAATTTATAAATATATTCTGTTTATATCTATTTAGTATGTTGGTGTTTTAGATATAGTTTATTGTATATAGTTTTGAGTTCTAAATTTGATATTAAGTTCATCTTCAAAAATTTTTTTGAAAACTTTCTGTAAAATATACATATTTAAAAAAACTTAAATTGGTTAAATTTATGCTGATTGCATATTTGCTGCTATAATAAATTTACTTAATAGGCAGTTGATGGTGGTCTACTATGATTGAATTTGTCTTCAGTTTACATTATGATTGTAGGAGTTTGGATTACCTCATCTCAGGAGTTCAGCTTCCTCATTTGTATCATGGAAGGCTTGCCTATCTTTGGTTAGAACATGACTTGAATATAGTAATATATCAGGGAATTAGTTTTTTAAACCCATTAAACCTGACTTGTTTATGCCTATCAAGATAACATGTTGGTGAGGGTATTGATTTTTCTTTGGTCACCTAATGAGCCTGTGAAACAAGTCAGGTACATTCTAAAAAGGATCACTTGGTTCTGTAATGTTGGAATTCATGTTCAGAGTTTATAATCTGTGTAGTAATGTCTTTACTGGCTCGTGATGCAGGGACATATTTTTGAACAATAGTGGTGAATTGGAAGAAGTGTAGAACTTATTTCTCTTTGCAAAGAAAGGTGTATTTTTTCTAATTTTAACATTAATTTTTTTCATATCTTTTCTTGGCCTGATAAAACCTAAAGAGCCCTTTTATGTACTGTGCTCAGAGGCAGAAAATAAAACATCCTTTTCTGTTTTATTTCTTATTAATTTTGCACAATGAAAATTAGAATCAGCACTTGTGCCGTATGTGCTAATGAGTGGATTTTAGCTCTACATTCTTGGAGCTTATAAATGAAAAGTTGACTGTAAAATTATAGGTTAATGAGTTTTAGATTTTCCAGTGTTATATGCAAAAAGAAACATCACTCTGGAGATAGTTGATAATTCTATTCAGTATTAAAACTTCACTGTAAAAGAAAAACATAAGGAAAAAAAAGAAAACCTTAAAATGGTATAATTGTGTAAATAAAAGTACCAGTACTAAAAATAACATGACAAAAATGAATGGATTAATTTCTGGAAGGAAATGGTCAGATCATGTGTGATTGAGATTACACAGGGGGGTGGATTTTAAATTTAGGATTACACTTAGCAAAATGATCCCAAGATGTGAGAGCTAAGGTGAGCACGTTGAACCTTAATTGAACGCATGCAAAGGGACAGTTTCTACCTTCACTTCTTGATTTGTTGGGAGAATGTAGAATGATAATGTAGACTGGAAGTATTAGGAAAAGCTTCATAAAAATACTGATATTTCCTAAATGTGACTATTGAAATATGAATTGAGACAAGTTGGTGATTTTTTTATTGTGTGGCTCCTGAATTTGGGTTACTTTATAACAAACAACCTATGTCATAGCATTTTTTTCATCTATTTTAATAATATTTTACAAATAGTAATAGTTATGCTAAACTAAAAACTTAGGTGATAATTATCCACTGTTCTGCCTTGTAATTTATCAACCAATTTTCATGTTCTTGTTTATTACATTTTCACATACTTTAATAGGGTGTTATATTCTGTAGACATTGTGTTGAAATTATTTTATAGACTTAACATAAATAAGCATACTTATAAACACAGCAAGATAGAAATTTCAAAATGTAAGATTTCATCACAAGCCTGCATTTATTATTTATATTTACTATATCATTCAGAATTGCTATTGCATTATTTTATTTCATTTGATTAAGTTTGTTGCTCTCTATAGAAACTTTGAGAAAGTATTTCAGTTCAGAATATTAGTTTAGTAACATACATAATGTGTATTTTCCATATTATTATTTGGGTTAAATCAGTATAATCCTTGAAGACAGAAAATACAGAGATTCAAATAAACTAGTATTTAATGAATGCCAATGCAGTATCTACTGAAGCAGATGATATAATGGGTGATTTTTAAAGGATACTGAAAGTTCCCCTACTAGATATTTGAAGGGTATTTAGTTGAAAGAGTAACAGACTAGCTACTTGAATTATAAGAAGGACCCTAAGATAAAGTTTCTCTCAACTCTAAGAAAAGTGGCCCAGAATTCCCAGCATAGCATTTGTTGAGTAGAATACATGCAACTTTGCAGTTATAATGGATTTGCTTGAAATTAAAGAGAAGCTGTTTGTACTGTTTATTATTCTCTCATCAAGAACTGTCATTACCCTATGTACATGTATGATTACACGAATGGTATGAATCTACATCATGCACTACCATAGAAACGAAAAGATGTACCCCATTTGTGTACAATGAATGAAAATGCAGTCTGTAAAAAAAATAATTTGAAAAAGAATTAAATTTTACATCATTGGGCACAACTACAATGTTTATTATTAGTTAAACAAAAACCTAAAAATTTTTTCCATTGGTCTCACTTCTTAATAAAGATAGTCTATTTAAAAAAAAAAAAAAAAAAACTGTCAGTATGTAGTGATAACTGTCATGAACTCTCAGGAGAGTGCACAAATGTCAGTATAACCCTGGGACATGAACAGAAGAGTAAAACATTGACATTGTCTTCAGAGAATCTGCAATGCAGTTAAGGAGGTAATGTTCAAGTTGGAATGTAACTATGTACTCATATAGGCTAGCCACATTCCATGTGATGGAGTATTGCCCTTCATAGTCATTTCCCTAATGTGACTAACAGCTCCTTTATCACTTGTGAGATACAATCTGAACTCATTTGCATATTACATATGCTTTTTATCACAGGCTGGTCCTTCCGTTCTACTTTGTTCTAATTTCATGCCAGCATCCCTCATACTTCATAGTTAAGGTAGAAGATTGAGCTGCTTTTTATTCCTCGAGTATATTAAATTTCATGCCATTTTGCCTTTTCCCTTGTACTGATTCTTTTCATATGCAATTTTCTCTGCTTAGAATGCCCTTACATACTTTCCTTGTTCTCTTAGTAAACCTCTAATCGTCCTTTAAAACCCTTCTTGGGCACCATCACCACACATTCATATCCAGATAGTACATTCCACACTCTATTTTAAATTATTTGTTCTTGTCAGTGGAGAGGGTTTTATTAATATTTTTATTTCTAATCTTTATCATGCTGTCATTCAAAATATGTGTATTAAGAATTCCATTTCTGGTGCTGGGAAAATTGGAAATACACATGCAACAAAATGAAATTAAACCCCTATCTCTCACCCTTCACAAAACTCAAAGACTTAGGCACTAGACCAGATAACCAGAGTTCAAAAAGTAGGCCAAATCTTCACCATGTCGGCTTAGGGTTTGACTTTCTTAACAAGACTCCTAAAGTGCAAGAAGTAAAATCAAGATTCAATAAATGGGATGTATTTAAACTAAAAAGCAAAGGAAACAATAACGTGAAGCTAGAGCCTACAGAATGGGAGAAAATCTTTCCCTCATGAACCTCAGAGCACTAATCTCCAGGATATATAAAGAACTCAAAAAACTTAACAACAAAAAAACAAGTAATCCAATCAATAAGTGGGCTAAGGAACTGAACAGACAATTCACAGAAGAAGAAATATAATTGGTCAACAAATATATGAAAAAGTGTTCAACATCTCTAGCAGTTAGAGAAATGCAAATTCAAACTACACTGAGATTTTATCTCACTTGTCAGAATGGCGATTATCAAGAATACAAGTAACAGTAATTGGTGGCAAGGATGTAGGGAAAAAGATACACTCATATGTTGCTGGTGGGACTGCAAATTTGTGCAACCATATGGAAAGCAGTAGGGAGATTCCTCAGAAAACTTGGAATGGAACTGCCATTTGACCCAGCTATTCCACTCCTCGCCTTATACCCAAAAGACTTAAAATTTGCATATTACAATGATGCAGCCACATCAATGTTTATAGCAGCTCAACTCACAGTAGCCAAAGTATATAACCAACCTAGGTGCCCTTCAACAGATGAGTGGATAAAAAAATGTGATATATATATATATATATATATATATATATATATATATATATGGCTGGTAAATGGATGGAACTGGAGAATATCATGCTAAGAGAAATAAGCCAATCCCAAAAACCAAAAGCCGAATGTTCTCTCTGATATGCAGATGCTAATTCACAATAAGCGGGGGATGCTAGGGAAGAATAGAGTTACTTTAGGTAGAGGGGAGCGGAGGGAGGGGAAGGTATATGGGGGTAGAAAGGATATTATTACATTATCACCCTATGTACATATATGTCGGGGTCTTGAGCCCCCTTGCTCCTCTTACCAGCGGCAAGGGAAGGGGACACTCCCCAACAAGGTCAGACCAGGATAGGTAAGGCCGACTGACCGCCCGCCCCCAGCCCTCCCTGTGGAGGACAATCAGGACAATCAGACGCCTCAGGGAGACCCGTCACAGCAGGAACTCCTTTACTGAGGAAATCACACAGCTTTTATGTAGGGTGGGGGCTAGGCAGGAGCCAATCAGCTTAAAGGTCAGCAAGGCATGGGGTGTTCATGCAGGCAAGAGTCCCATAAGACTATATGGCAAGCACAAGCTGATCACGTTCACGGAACTATTGTTAACCAATTCCTGACGGTGGTCCGGTTCATTGTCATTAACTATTGAGACCACCTTTGAGGCCTTGATCTTGCTCACTCGCCAGGGAGTAAGGAGTCAGCCTGAGTTATTTAACTTGTCATTAGTCCCAACATATATATAACTATATGACTGGCGGGATTCTACATCATGTACAATCAGAAGAAAGAGAAATTATACTCCATTATATATGATATATCACAGTGCATTGTACTGTCATGTATAACTTATTAAAACAAAAAATTAAAAAGAATCTCATTTCTGGACTGGATCTTTTGCTTTGAGTGCATTATGTGGTGTTAGTCCTTGGACACCTGCATGTGCTTCCTGCTATTGGCCTTTGTGTAATCCCATAGTGGCCAACAGTTCAGGAGCCTGGGCTTCTCAGTCCCTTGGGAAGAGTACCCTCTCTTGAACCTTACTGCCTGCTTGCTTATGGCCAAGCAATCTGCTTTGTCTTTCCTGGCTCTCCTCTGCCCAAGAGCTACACCCTTTTGCTCTACTCCCATGTCTAAAGAGGAGTTCTTCTTCAAGCTGGAACTCCGAATATAGTCATGGCTAATTTTGAAAACTCTGCTCCTCTTAAGTAGGCTGTTTATAAAAATGACCACATAACCTAAGTCAATGCCAGAAAGTTGAATGAACTCTGCACCCTCTCTTTCAGATTTTGACTTAAACAGCCACCTCCAACTTGAGGAAAGTGCCCCTAGTTTTGGTTCTAGTAGTTGCTCTCTTTCTTTTCCTTGCCAACTTATAGGGAAAACTGTTTTCATTCATATGTTCACTCACTCATAAAATTTTACTGTCTACACAAACAGTACCTCAATACCTTCTAAAAAGATAACTGAGTTAAATATTTTAAAACATTTAGGGTGGTGACTGGATCTTAAAATTTGACATGGCTAGTATTGCTGTCCAGGTGTGTCTGAATCCAAAGCCTCCATACTTTCAGGGAGTATTCAGGTAGCTTTAATAATCTGATATCAGGATAGTAGTAAAGGAGACAGGTTGGAAAAGTCAATGGGGATCATACTGTGGAGGACTTTCCATTGAGGGACTGAGTAAGGAGTTCATGCCTGAGAGATGAGGCATAGATGCTGCTCTCTCTCAGTCCATTTGTTCATCTCTAGATTTATTGTCTCTTTCAAGCTAAGGCACCCAGGTCCATTTTCTCATCAGTGTTCTTGACAGATCCCAAACTTGGGCCTGCCTACACTATAATCTCTGCTGTCTGTTTTCTCTGGCTAATGGAGACGGTCATGTGGCCATCAAATCTGGCATAAATGAGTGCTATCTCATCAAATCTCAAGAGGGGAATACAGCTTAGTTGCAGCATTTTGACTATGCCACTTTGTAGACCTGAGCTCCTGCCATGCTCCTTACTCCTGCCCAATATGACTTTGCCTGGCACCTCCCCTTTTCTCCTTCCTGGAACCTTGTCCTCCTCCATTTTGTCCAGCATGATGCTTTACCTGGGAGTGGAAGTTTGACTTTTATCTGTCTCTCTTTTTCTCTCTCTTTGTTTTTCTTTTTTACTTTCCAGGTAATTTGTAGCTCTCCTTTTTTCAATGACACTTCGTAAAAGGTAGACTACCTCTGTGCTGAACATTTTTTTTTTTCTTTTTCATTTTATTTTATTTTGGTTTTCATTTTATTTTGATTATGTATTACATAACACACTGCATGCTACATAGTCTATCAAATAATGTTCTAGCAGGGATAGATGACCATACTGAGTTTTTTTCCATCAATCAGGAAAATGCTTCCTTAATCAATGTTCTCCAAACCCTTTGATTTATAATAACAATTAACTCCGGATATGCGCCTATCTCTACATCAAACTTCACTGGTAGGGAAAATGGGCAACCCTTTTTTCCTTGCCCCCGTTAGTGAACCTGTGGATGTAGGCGGTGGCCACCCCCGGGATAACCAAGCACACGCCCATTATTCCGAGTCCTGGAAGAATTTAGAACCACATTTCCGCATGGTTATCTAAACCAAGTCCCTACCCCTTAGGTTCCTTAGAGGTGACCGGGATTGGTTCCTTTCCCAGTGAACCCCGCGGCAGCCCGCGAGAGGGGCGGCCTGAACATTTTCTTAGTGTTAGCATGTGGTAGATTTTTGCTAAATGATGAATTTCTTTTTTTAATCCCTCACAGTCTTGGTTCTGCTGTATCGAAACTGTCGTCTAAACGGTTGCATTTTTGGTTTGGTTTGATTTTTGTTTGTTCTGAAAAACCTGGGAACTTTGTCCATATTGATTATTTTTTACTTTGGTGGTCTTTGAAGATATGGAGATTTTGAACTCAGACATACCTGGATTTAAATACTAGCTCTGCCAAGTTTTAAAATCCACATACCATTCTACATGTTTCAAAATACATTCTAAATGTTTTAAAATACTCTTTAGAATGTATTGCGGGTTGGGATAAAATTATTCATATAGCCAGTACATTTTTTTGTTCAATGAGCGAATCAACATATAAAATGAGAATTTTTTTCCTACTCTGCAGGGGAACCTCCTGTTTTCACATCTTTGCTTTCTAGTTCAAACCTTTCATCCTCTGCTTCTTATTCCCATACCAGTTATTGATTAGGGAAGTTCCATTCTGACGCAGTGAGGGGAGTCAGACCCTACAGTGGAGGACAGTGACAGCAAGGCATAATTGTCCAAATGATTTTCTCTTAATTGACTTCCAATGCACCCAAACTTTAATACGACTTTTGTCCCCTCTGCTCTGATCTTTGCTCTGACTTCCCAGCTTTGTAATTTTTTTATATATTTCACCTTACTTCTGTCTACACTCTCTCAAGTCACTTTTGCTTGTGATTTTTCTCTTCCCTCCTGACTTGTCCTTGTTTCAGGGTTATAATCTGATCCTACAAGCTCACTCTCTGAATGCAGGACAAACACTCTGCCGCATGGGTGAAGGAATGCAGAGTCCTGCTGAAGGTAGAAGGGAATGGTGTTGGGAGGAATCTGAGGTAACTTATAGAGTCGGGCTGGACCATCCCAAACCAAGGGGAAAGCAGGAATGCAGCTGGACTTCAGAAACCAAAGACTCAGTGTAGTTCTTTCGTGCTTCATTTTTGCTTTTTTTGTGTGGGAAAAGTCACGGCTGCTGACAGTCTTCAGGGCTCACTTGTACTCCCACTCTCTTGGGAGCCTGAGGCAGAAGGATCACAAGTTGAGGCCAGCCTCAGCAATTTAGGAAGGCCCTAAACAACTTAGTGAAACCCTGTTTCAAAATAGAAAAAATAAAATGGGCTAGAGATGTAACTCAGTGGTAAAGTGCTGCTGGGTTCATTCCCTAGTACAAAAGAAAAAAAGTAGTGGTTTTCAATTGCAGTTGCATGTTACAATTACCTGAGGAAACTTTTAAAAAGTACTGTACATGTGGTTCCCATTGCAGACCAGAATTGTTTGAATGAGACCAGGAACTCGGTATTAGGGACTGGGGCGATAGCTCAGTGGTAGAGCACTTGCCTCGCACATGTGAGGTACTGGGTTTGATCCTCAGCATCACATTAAAAAAAAAAAAGAATAAATTAAGATACTGTGTCCTTCTACAACTAAGAAAATATTTTTTAAAAAAACCCTTGATATTATGATATTATAAAAGCTTTCTAGGACTTTTGCTTAGTTTTCAAAATCTGGGTTTTTCATTATTGTACAGGTCCTGAAATTGGAGGCACCTGTGGATTGGCTTCACATTGGCTAAGGGTGAATCAGTACCCACCCATGCACAGTTAACTAACCAGGGCTGTGAGGTCATATGAAAGGCAGATATTGGAGGCATCCTTTTAAAGGAGAAAGTGTTACATTTATAAAGAGTGTTCTATTTTTTTGAATAAGTAGACTCTTGGGATAAGGGTTGTATTAATTCCATGTTCAAGTGAGATTATATGGGATTATAGAGGGTAAGTGCCCAGTATTTCAAAAGTTGCCTGACTCCAAAGCCTTTCTAAGATATATATGTATCTCACTTGCTTACATAAGACTTGGTTGGGTTTGTTTCTAAATTAAATAACATGTGTTAAGAGCCTCATATATTTGGTTTCTGTGTGTATGGCTTTAAGGTGAATAGAGTACATTGCCTTCCTAACAGTTTTATTTGGTGTGGTAAATTGATGTCGTATGCATAATTCAGCATATTAAACACAGTAAAGAGAGTATGATAATAGAAATTAGAAATACCAGGGGCTTCAGAGAGGTTCCACAGAGAAGGTAACATTGAGTAGTTTGCTTTGGATAGAGGAGGAAGGGCATGATCCTCAGCAGAGGGGAGCAACATGTACAGTGACGGTTGAGAATAGGAAGGAGAAATCACCCACAGTTCCACAGTGGGAGCCTAGAGGTGACGCCAGAACTGGAACCAGGGGCTGGAATATAATAGACTGTGTATTCTTGCTGAAGTGTTTGAACTTCATTGTACAGTGAAAAACACTTGAAGAATTTTCAAATAAGGAACCTATGTGGCCCTCCAGTATTAAGTAACACGAGCAGGAGTGTGGGCAATAGATTAGAAGGAAAACAGGGCTGGGTGGAGATACCTGTTGGAGAACAGGGCCTACACTCTTCAGAGGAACAAAAGTTAGAGGTACTTAAGAGATAGAAGGCATCAAATTTAATGACCCTTTGAGTGTAAGAGCAGGAGCTCAGTTAACGTATTTATTTTCCTGTAATCCTCTTCTCTTCACTTATGTCATTCACAAGGAGTTCTTGCCTCGTTTACTGCTCTCTCTCTCTCTCTCTTTCTCTTTCTCGCATGTATGCACTCAGGCATGCATGCGCGCACGCAAACACACACACACACCCCCACACGCACTGAAACACCCCTAACTTCTCTGTATAACTCATTATCCCTATCACTTGCCATGTCTGCCTCCTGTATTGTAAACACTTAAGACAGGGTTCTTGCCTGTCCTTTTTACTCTGGTGCCTAGAACCTGGTTCTAGCCTAATACGGGGAAATCGTTCATTGGATGCTTGGGACATGTTTTGTTTGAAATACTGTGGAATTTGAGTAGAAGTTTGTAATTTGAGTACAAGTTCTAATATTCTAAGATAACATGTTTGAAGATTGAGAGAGAGATTGGAGACTTCAGACTTTGCGCACTTGGTAGCAACGAGTTGGGGGTACAGATGAGATTGCCCACATAGAATACAGAGTAGAGAAGAACTGAACAGCAGTAGTGTCAGCAGTCAGTACAAAGGTTACAGGTAAGGTATCCAAGAGGTTGCAGTTAAGAGATCTAAGAGAAGAATTGAGAGTTTTAAGGAGGAAGAAGAAAAGATAAGAAAGGAAAAAACAATAGGGAGAAGGAAGTAGCAGCAATGTCAGACACTGTAGAAAGGTCACTGACGATAAAGGTGGAAAGGTATCCATTGGTTTTTGGCAACTTAAAAACAGACACCTTTAGTGACTATTTTCAGTGGATAGGTAGATCTCTGTATTCGTTCCCTAGGGCTACTGTAACAAATTGCCACAAACTTGGATGGCTTAAAACAGATATTGTCTCATAGTTAGGGAGGCCAGAATTCCGACATCAAGGTGTCAGTAGGGCCATGCTGTCTCTGAAGTCCCTAGCAGAAGATACTGCCTTGCCCCTTCCTTGCTTCCGGTGGTTGCAATCCTTAGCATCCGTTGGCCTATGCTTCATTCCTTTGTGTCTCCATGGTTAAATATATTTCCCAGTGTCTGTGCTCACATTTTCTTACTTTTACCAGGATACCAGCCTACTGGACGGGTAAAAAAAAAAGCAGGACTTACAAATATCTTTCTTGGAGTCACAAGAATTCAATTAATCACAGTCTTCAAGTTGAATTGCAGTATGTTGAGTTAGATTGGGAGGCAAAGAAGTAAGATATTAAGTGTAAACAAGTGAAGAAATTTCTGTATAAAAGAAAGGAAAAGTGAGCAATTATGGTAAATGTCAGAAGACACAGATTTTAACAAGGTTTCTTAGTGTTTTTAAATAGTTGCAGTTATTGTTAGTGTTTAAAAATTTGTTAAAAGTACATATCTTAGAACCCTTGAAGATCTACCTTACAGAGTATAATTGCAAAAAAGGCAAGATCATAACTGTCATACAAATTAAAAATGGAAGGTCAAATGTTTTATTCAGCTTATTCATTAATGAGGAAACTTAAAATGTTAAAACTGGACCATAAAGTATATGAAAAAGTAGGTGTTTATAGGCAGTGTTAGGATATGATTGCAAGGTTAGATGGCCAGAACTGCTTAAAAGCCAACAAGGCTATAAATCATAATCTTGGATTATTTTTCCAACTACGCAGAAATTGTATGTGTCTCTACCTGATAGCAATGTATATATTAGCATGTAAATAACACTGGGACCTTTAATTAATGATAAATAGCAAGCTGAACAATTATTTTGCTGAATAGTTTTTGGATGGCTCTTGTACTGAATCACATTTAAAGAATGTGCTTCACCTTTGTTAACTGTTTCTAAGTTTCAGACAATTTTTCTGACACACTTATTAGAATCTCTGCAAGTGGAGATGAGGGCCCAAAATCCTTTAATTAGTTCTTCAGTGATTCTAATATTAATTTTGAGAACCATTAAAGAAAAGAAAACTAAGTGACATTGAGTGCTCTCTGAGGCTGGAATCTATTACTTTCTAATGATACCCTTCCCTGGGTTTGTACTGCTGCTATTGCTGCTGCTGCTGCTGCTGCTTATTATTATTATTATTATTATTATTATTATTTAAATATTTTTAGTTGTAGATGGACACAGTGCCTTTATTTTATTATTTATTTATTTAAATGTGCTGAGGATTGAACCCAGTGCCTCACATGTGCTAGGTGAGCACTCTACCACTAGCTATAACCCCAGCCCTTACTATTTTTCCCGTAGTGCTCAGCTCTTGATAAAGAGAGATCATTTGATCTAGGTGGAAAGTTTGCCAAGCAGATGCTCTACAAGTACACAGTGACTAGGAAGAAAAAATGTTAAGAGAGTAGTTAATAACAAGGTACAGCCTGGGAAGGGAGAGAAATGAAGCCAGAATAAGCTTGATACAGACATAGAGAAGTCAGTCTCACAGAAAATATACAGTGGTTATAAGAAAACTGAGTGGTCAGATGACTGACGAGAAGGGAGTGCTATTAAAGTTTTTAAGATTTCAAAGGTAGAACTAGTTTATAATAATGGCAGAAATACAGTCCAAATTGTGCCAGTTATGATGATGCATACCTGTAATCCTGGCAGCTCAGGAGGCTGAGGCAGGAGGATCGAGAGTTCAAAGCCAGCTTCAGCAAAAGCGAAGCCCTAAGCAACTCTGTTTCTAATTAAAAAAAAAAAAAAAAAAAAAAGTCCAAATTGTGATCCCAAGAGTGAACTACTGAACTGGAATAGAGGTGATTAGTGAGGATTACTTTCTCATGACTATATTATTCACAAGATACTACATAGAAGCTCTAAAGTTGTTAATGAACCATTGTTCTGTTAACTTTCCCAATTTGTAGCCAGATATAATGGATTAGCTTCTGTTTGACAAAAGTTTTTCTGCTCTACTTTTAGTGGTATTATTGTATTATGATGATGATGCTACTACCCACAGACATTTATTGAGCACATTGATATGTTTTCATACAGCATCTTGTTTCATTCCTTTCCCATGAGGTTTGAGTTGTTAATATCCCCATTTTATAGATGACAATATTGAGACTTAACAGTACTAGGTAACCACTTTAAGTTCATAGTGAATTTAAATATAGGGCATTTAAATTTTGTTGTATGACTTCAGTTTATTTGTTATGTTCTAGGTATAGAGTATGTTCTTGGAGGTTGAGGATTTATATATTCCACATTCCTTCATGAAATTAGTTTTTAAAAATTGTCACATGTAGATGAGTTTGGGTTTTATAAAGAATGAAGATAGGGGCCATTTCTCTTCCTAAAATTGCCACCCTGACCCTCTTTTGACTGTAAATGCATACCTGTCTTATACATAGTATTTTTTTTTTAAATGTTTTATTTTGAGACCTGTTCTTTCTAAGTTGCTGAGGGCTCCCCAAATTGCTGAGGCTGGCCTTGAACTTTTGATCATCTTGCCTCAGCATTCTGAATTGCTGGGATTATAGGGATGTGCCACCACATTCAGCAAATTGGGAGTATTAGTTGTTATTCTTTTGATTCTTTTTCACTCTCTAAATGCTCCCCCTTTAAAACATTTTTTTTTAAAAGATCTCACAGATGTATTATAAGATATGACAGAAATGATTTTTAGGGGAAGTATAGTTAGACTCCCCAGTTTGTACTGAAAAAAACAAAATCCTTGAGAACTCTGGAAAAGTATAAACTTTTCAAAGTTAACAATATAAAAAACTTACATTGTTTTTCATATTTGGCATATTTGTGCAAGCTTCTTGTATTCATATTTGTTTTTTAAGGAATTACATTTTTGGAAGTAATTATGATAATATGTATTACTAATAATATGACTAAAAAATGACTGGATGGAGGGTCATTTATAATCGGCATTAGGAACACATACTTATCTAAAAAACACTTGATTTTGAGTTTAACTGGAATAGCCTAAAATAAACCTGTATTCCTTCTTGGATTATTACATTTTCATTTAAATATGTTTAATGTTCTTTTTGTTTTCTTTAGGGATAAGTAGTGAAAAAAAATTATTCAGTTCCTGGAACATTATCAAAATTTGTATCTGGCTTAACACATCTGACCTTGTACTCTTCAGAGGAAGTGAACACATGTTCTATGAGTAATCCCCTAGATAAATCTGCAGCCCAGCAAAGGAGCAGTAAGATCAAATTCCATTGTTTTTTCTGCACTGAAATGAAATTAAATTCAAAAATTACATTAACAGTTTTCCACCTTTTATGATCAATTGTAGTTCTGTTGGAGACCATCCAGGGGAGGCGATGTGGTACATTGACAGTGGTAGTGGTGAGTTGGTGATATTGGAGAGGCTGATGAGAGTATGTGGAATGGACCTATGATATCTACTTTGAAAGTTTTTTTCCCAGTTGTAGTCTGCTTTTTTGTCAGTTCTGTCCCATGAACATGAATAATAGTAGATCGTTGCAGCTTGGTCACAGATCATTATTCTTTCCTATGTGAGATGCTAATCAAAAATATGGGAACGATTACTCCTGATCCTTTTGGTACCTTTCCTCTTTAATGTTCATAGGTGTAGAGTGGGGACACAGCTCAGTGGGAGAGAGCACTTGCTTAGTAGCATGGTTGAGGTCCTGGGTCTAATCCCCAACACTACCAAAAAAAAAAGGGAAAACAAATGAAAAACCCTAACTCAGGGGAAAAACTCAGTTGAGATCTGAAGACTAATTAAAAAGACTTTTTTTTTTTCCTTTAGCTTAAATAGAAATGGAGCAGCATTCCACTTACTTATTTTAAAAATGGGAAAGTGGGAACATAAAACCTTTAGTTTAACTCCTGACCTTTGGGGAAAGAACTGTTCCTTGGGTTATACCCTTAGTGAACAGGATTACCCTTTGGCCAGATGAAACCCAGTCAGGAATTAATCCAGATCTTCAGTCTGAGATTTTCTAGCTATGGCTCTAAAATCATTCTTTGTTCTAGGAACTGTCCTATTCATTGTAAGATATTCTAGCAGCATTCCTGGCCTCTACTACATGTCAGTAACAGCCCTCTTCCTCCATTTGTGATAACTAAAAATGTCTCCAAAATATCTGGATAAAGAGATGATGTATTAAAAACAAAAAAATTGTCTCCAGATGCCGTCAAGTGGGAGGGAAAAGCTCTTCTATGGGATCTTTTGCCTCTGCTTTGAGAACCACTACTCTCAGTGGTGATTTGTTGATAAAGAATATTTTCAAATTTTTTAAAAATTTTAAACATTTTGTCCTATTTCAAGTATTTTGGTATAATAGACTTTAGTTTTAAGAACTGTAAAAATAATCTAGGAACACATTGCTACTTTTGGAAGTAAAAGTGAGGACAAGATCTTTCCTTGATTTGAAAATTCAACATTATGATCTTTTTAGTTCTCTGAGTACAGTGTTTTTCAGACTGCAGGTGGGGACCCATTCCTGTGTCTTGAAATCATTTAGTGGGTTAGGACTATGTGTACTAAAGTGCATAGGGCCACAACATAATATGTATTTCTTACTTTGGAATAACAAAAACATACGAAGCTTCTCTTCTGGTTTAGTGTATATGTATACTATGCCCAACCTTCCCTTTCAAATGGGAATATTCTAAACATATGAGTCCATAGTAGGATGTGACAGTTAAGCCATTTATCTAGTCAGATTGAACTTATCAAATATTCTTTGAAATATAAACATTCAGATCTATTCATTGTAGTAGATTGGAGACTTGTCTTTGGTTTCTAGTGCATATCATTATGCTTACAAGACAAGGAAGTGCTGAACTCCATCACATATTTTAGAACATTCTTGGCATGTTACTTGTGGGCTGTTCATGCCCTCCCTCCCCCTAAACAAAATTCTGCAAAAAGATAGCTCCATTTTAATTGTTTTCTTCATCAGCATGCACACAAAAGTTCTGTTTTCATCAGTTGGTATTTATTTTAATGTTTGTAGAAATTAGACTTTATGATAGAAAGGGCAAGAAATGTTTTGTGTATTTATTAAAAATCAAATATAAACAGGAACATAAAGCCATCTAAAATTATTACTCTGTACTCTTTTGCAAAAACTTATTTTCAAATAAACATAGTTTGAAAATAGGGGATTCATTAAAGGAGACAATTTGCCATTATAAAGTGATACTTTCAGCTGTTCAGAGGTGATTCTTGACTTTGTGAAATTCATCAACATGTCCAGTCACTAAAATAGCTGCCCTAGCTTCTGTTTATGAAAGAAAACACATATTTTGAGTGATATTATTTATTCTATGGTTATTTAAAAATTGAATCCCTTCCAGAAAGCATATTTTCATCTGCTAGATAGTATAAAAACATTTCAGGCTGGTTTTATCTTCTTGGAAGTTCTGTTTTAGGATCATTGTTTTTATTCCTTAAGGAAAAAATGTTAGTGATTGTTCAAAAGGTTATTTATATTTCAGTTAATTTATTGGAGGTTTTTATATCCTTTGTTTTAGTATAGTTGATATTCAGCAGAGAGATTATCTTCATGATAGTTCCAAGGGAAATTTGTGGGGTCTTATTTTTTTCATTGTATACTATCCTGATTTTTATGTTTATGAAAGATCAGTGGGTATAGTGCACAAGTAACTGCATTTATTTCATTCTGCCCTTGTACATGTTTATATTATCGCATTACTATGCCTAGCTCTCATGTGTGAAATGAAAGCCATTAGTCTTATATAAGAGGTACTTGGTCTGGGAGCCAAATTTCTAGTAGTAGCCTTTAAAAGTACACTAAAGAGCAATACAAATATGAATTCAGGAATAAAATTTCTTTATCAGCAAAGGATGTGATTTTTAAGTATTGTCTTAAGAATTTAGGTGCAGAAGCTGGGTGTGGTGGTATACACCTGGAATCCCAGTGACACTGGAGGCTGAGGCATGAGTATTTCAGGTTTGAGGACAGCCTCAGCAATTTAGCAAGACCCTGTCTCAAAATAAATAAAAAGGACTTTGGATATAACTCAGTGGTAGAGTGCTCCTGGGTTCAATCTCCATTACCAAAGGGAGAGAAAAAAGGAATTTAGGTATGAATTTGTTCCTTCATTAAAGTAGTTTGAGACTAGTTCAGAATACTTCTTCATGTGTTGTTCCCCTGTTCATTCAATTAATAAACATTTATTTAGTATCCACTACTTGATAGATATTATGTGAAGTTCTTATACATAAGCTTTAAAAAAACTTTCATCTATTCTAATAAACGATGTCAGTGCTATACTGTTTTTAAAAACAATATATCAAGATAATAGCAAATTTTGGTACTGCCATTTGTGTCCATAGTTAAGACCCCAGCAGTGTTACTTTTAATATAGCTTTTTGTGTAATTCCAAAAGGTGATTGTAAATAACTCTTTTAAAGAAGAAAATGCTATTATTTTAACAGGATACATTCATTATCTTATTAGAAATTACTTTGAATGCAATCGTTACTGAATGCTAAACAGTGCAGTTGAAGTAGTGGCAGAAACTTTTAAGTGAACATTTAATTAATGCCTCCTTCTGGATTCTCCGTAAAAGAAATAAACTTTATGATAAAATAGAGAATGCAAATATTTTGTCCTTACAAATAGTATGTTGTTACCTAAGTTTTTACATGTAGTTTCTGAAGAAATTTCTAGAGCAGATAATGCTACTACCAAGGTATTAAAGTCACTTTTCCTAGTCTCCAAAAAAGAGTCATTTAACTTTTTTCTCTTCATTTTATAAAGAAAAAATGGGGGAGGGACTACTAAACAGTCAAATTTAAGTATAATATAAAATTAAACTTCATTAAATATTGCTTTAATGCCTTCAAAAAGGGATGCCTCGCCATCTGTAATATGGTCAATAATCTGCATAATCTTTAAAGTTTTTTTATAAATGATTTTGGCAACTTGAATGTTTATTATAGATGAAGCTGATCACATATTTTAATATTTTACATTTACTTTGAACAGTTCATATGAATTAATATTCTTTTGAAGTTTGGATTTATCATGTTAGTATATTTAACTCTTGCTATGTTGTATTTACTTTTATTTGGTCATATTGAAATATTCTTTGAATTTGTAAATTATATTAATAATCATTCATTAATTTGACCAAACTTGACCTCTCTTGGCTCGTATGAGTAGATATCCTAAGAAATATGTCATCTGTTGAATCTTCTGTTAAAGTATTGGTGGTATAAAATATCTATCATACATAGTTTTAAATCTTCACAAAAATCGTTATTAAGACAAAGACATGAGAACAATTTCTTTCTTTTTTTTTTTTTTTTTAAGGTGATGGATGTGGACATACTGTACTAGGTCCTGAAAGCGGAACCCTTACATCCATAAACTACCCACACACCTACCCCAATAGCACTGTTTGTGAATGGGAGATTCGTGTCAAGATAGGAGAAAGAATTCACATTAAATTTGGTGATTTTGACATTGAAGATTTTGATTCTTGTCACTTTAATTACTTGAGGATATATAATGGAATTGGCATCAGCAGAACGGAAATAGGTAGGACATTCTTAAAAATGTATTTTGTACTACATTATTGCTTCAAGTTTTAAAATTAAAGTAGTTTTTGGTATTCAACATTGAATAACTATGCTGCTTAATATGATCTGTGAGAAATTATTGAAAATGTATAGAAATCTAAACTTTGAATCTTTTTTGGGGAAGGGAAGATTCTTTTTTGTTTATTTACTTTTCTAATAAGCCTATGTTGGTACCTTTGCATAAGATGTCTACTGTTACTACTACTAAGAAGGAAGAGGTTAATTGTTTCATTTTTTATTAGTTTCATTTTTTATGTTTTCCTTTGATCATTTTATTTACAGTTGAAAAATCCAAGCATAATTCATGCTTAGGTGAATAAGAGTGTAGGTTTTAGATCAAACTTCTTGGGATTAAAGCTTGACTCGAGTGACTATTAGTTTGCTGTGTGACCTTGGGCAGATTTTCTGACCTATTTTCTCACTTGCAAAATAGGAAACAACCTAGTATGTGTAAATGTGTTCAGAATAATACTTGACACATAATAGATGTTTAGTCAATAGCTACTATCATTGTTATTTAAAAGTAGTGGTTCTCAACTGGGCACAGCGTTGCGTACTTGTACTCCCACTCTCTTGGGAGCCCGAGGCAGATGAATCGTAGGTTGAGGTCAGCCTCAGCAATTTAGTAAGGCCCTAAGCAACTTAGTGAAACCCTGTCTCAAAATAGAAAAAATAAAATGGACTGGGGATGTAGCTCAGTGGTAAAGTACCTCTGGATTCAATCCCTAGTACCAAAAAAAAAAAAAAAAAAAAAAAATAGTGGTTCTCAATTGCAGTTGCATGTTACAATTACCTGAGGAGATTTTTAAAACGGACTGTACATGTGGTTCCCATTGCAGACCAGAATTGTCTGAATGAGACCAAGAACTGGGTATCAGGGACTGGGACTGTGGCTCAGTAGTAGAGCGCTTGCCTTGCACATGTGAGGCACTGGGTTTGATCCTCAGTACCACATTAAAAAAAAAAAAAAAAACAAAGAAAAGAATAAATTAAGATAGTGTGTCCATCTACAACTAAAAAAAATATTTTAAAAAAACCCTTGGTATTATAAAAGCTTTCCAGGACTTTTGCTCAGTTTTCAAAATGCTAATTGCATGAAAACATTCTTGAAAGAAATTAAATTATATAGAAATAGACAAAGACAACTGAGAATCTCTCCCTTACTGACTATTGCTGTTACACCCTTCTACCATGGACAGAGATCCGTTGTGTGTCCTCCTAGGTCGCCCTATATGTATAGACTTATTTTTATTCAGAGATTTCACATAAAGTTGACATTGTATACATGTATGTATATAAGATCTAAATTACATATCTTTCTGTTGTTACATTTAGGTTGTTCTCATTGTCTTCAACACACATAAAATAATCCAAACTATGGATATACTAAAATTTATTTTACCACTAGGACATTGGTAGGAGTTTGATTATTTTCATTTTTTTTCTATCACATGCAGCATGGGAATGGATGTCATTTAGCATTTTTTTTTATAAGTGTATTTATTGTAGGATTAATTTTAAGTGACATATTTTCATATGTACTGCAAATTACTTTCCATAATAATTGTATGATTGTGTCCATGTTTCTGTATCCTCAAAAAAACTTGATATTTTTAAACTTAAAATTGTTATCAATGTAATAGATGAAAAGCACCTCACTCTTATTCTGTAATGTTTTTGTGATTCAGCATTTTTATGTTCTTACCAGTCATTCCTGTTCCTTTGTGTGAATGACTGATGACAGCTTTTCCACATCTCATGCTCCATGTATACTCTGGGTAGAAATCTTTTTCAGTCAAGCATGTTACACTTTCTTCTGTTACTTATTTTTTAACTTCGCATATCATGTCACTTGAATTAAAACTTTTAACTTGAAATAAGTAAATAAATAAAATAAAAGCTTTCCAGGAAAATCTGCTTTGCAGACAGGATTTTAGAACCTTCAACTCAGAGGTCAGCACCATTTTCTGAAATCAGCAGAAAAATTCGTAAGGTTATCTTGTGAACTAGCCTTATGAAATTAGAACTCTTGTCTCTGTGAGTAATTTATCTGGAATTATTCGCTAGCACCAATATGTAAAGTATCTTTCAGAACCGTAATAGAAACCCTGGATCTTGTTCTTTAAGTACCTTACTGTGGTCATCTTCTGACCTTTCTATCACTGGCCAAATCTTTCACCTCTCCTCTGTTTTTTGACCTCTTATCTCCTAGAGGAAAAACTTTTGCCCCCCGTTTGCTTGTTGGTGATTGGTAAACTCTGTTGCCTTTCAGTCAACTCTTGATTAATCTGGTAACTTGTTCACTGCCTCCATAATTCCAGCCATAAATGGTGTTGGATGAACTCTTAGGAGCTCAAATCACCTGAACTTGTAGAAATACCATGACTTTAACATTAGAAGACAGCTGGATAGTAAATACCGCTGCTGAGGATGCAGTCAGAGCAGAGCACCACCTGAGCATTCTCAACAGTGAAGCCTGACCTGGGCAAACCTCTAGCACTTTACAGGAAATAAAGGAGATGGAGAAATACATTATGCTGACTCTAAAGACTAAATTAAAAATTGGAGAAATTTTATAAAAGAAATGACATAGTTTCTTCAATATATAAATGGTGTAAGAAATAAAGCAGAGAAAGAGGGAACTATTGTATATTGAGATATACCTTCCAAAAGTAATGTGTGGTGGGTCTTGTTTGAATCTTGATTCAAGCTAACTCATAGAAAGAAGACATTTTTAAGATTATCAGAGGGACTGTGACTGTGTCTCAGTGATCAATCACTTGCCTAGCATATATGAGGGTCCTGGGTTTGATCCCCAAAACCATTAAAAAAAAATTATCAGAAATTTTAGGAAGAATTGGGCATTTGGTGACAGTAAAGAGTGATTATTTTAGATGTGATAATGTTTCATTGTTTTTTAAAATCTAATTTTTTGGAGACTTCTGAAGTTCAAGTGAAATGTGTAGGATTTATTTTTAAATATTTCAGGAAAAAAGGTACAAGGATAAGCAAACAACACATTGCTTAAACTGTGTAATGGGTGCATGGGATTTGTTATACTTTTATGTATTTTTGAAAATTTCCATAATAAAATGGTTTTTTTAAAAAGAATAAAAGAAGACAAGAGATCTACATTTGGACAGTAAATGATAGCAAAGTGACATGGGAAAAATTTGGGATGCCAATTTTAAATTGCTCACTGGAGTCTATGCACAGCCTCAGGAGGTCCTTCTTTCAGGTAGCTGAACCTGCCCAGACTTCACAGGTATCTGCTGTACCTTGTAGAGGTTAAATGAAATGATACTTTTCAGTGTCTGGCATGTAAGAGGTGTTTACAGCTGTCCCTTATTTTCATTGCTTTTCCTTCTTTTTCTGTCTTCCCATGAATTTGTACAAATCTGCCTAAAAATCACATGGGTTGAATTATGATGGCTTCTGTTGGATTTTAGGTTGTGGCACCCCCCAGCCATCCCTATCACTATCTACCATATACTCTCTGGCCTTCATTTTTGTAGCAGTCTATGATTAATGATAGGAAGGTAACAGATAAAGATCCTTCCAAAATAGTTGCCTGACATTCTAGTTAAGGTAGGTTTGGAGAGAATTTCAGAATAGAAACAAATATATTATGAGCTTCAAGATTCTAGTGATAATGTCACTGAATCTTTTTCCCATTTTCCTCTTTTCTCACTGCCCCTTCAAAACAGTGGCAGGCCCAGATGAGCTCCATTTCCCTGTGTTGATAGTTTCCATTTTGATTTTAAGTGTATGGGTGTTAATTTTATGGATTTTTTTTCTTCCTGAGAGATGGTATTATGCAATAATTATAAAAAATGAATAGGAGAATTTCTCAAGTAATAACTTTTTTAAAATCACAAACTTATTGGAATGTATTCCAAGCGGTGAGGCACAGTGGCTCATCCTGTAATCCCAGTGGCTTACAAGGTGTATGTTTTTCTTTATAATGAGTACATGTTATGAGACTCTGAAATGATGTGAATTCCTGGAACTCATACATAAACTTGCACCAGAAGCTTTAGTATCCATTAATTATTATCTTCTGAATTATGATAATTGCCAAGTGATGATTTTCTAATTTCATCATTTATTCTCTGCTTATTTTTTCCCACTGAAGACGAGTGCTTTCCCTTTTTTCCCATTGTTTGTTGATATCTATGTGTAGTCAGTGGAATCATATTAATTCATGGCTACTAATCCTTTACTATCAGTATTTATTTTAAAGCTCATATTGTCCCAGATTTCCAATGGCATTCTCTTCAAGCTCACTCATGCCCTTTCCTGATGTACTGATTATACTTTAAGTACTTCCTTAAAATCTGGCCCAGGATATTCTGGATTTATCTTGTACTTTCCCTTCCCCGGTCCTGCATTCATCCTTTTCCTTAAGGAACCCTGTTCTTTTCAGTGTAGAATAATTTTAGAAATCCATGCCTGGTTGCTAGGTTTAGATCAGTGGAGCTGTCATGTCCTATTAACAGACAGATTTAATAAATATATATAAATACATCTATACATGTGCATATATTATCTATTTTTATATTTATTTATATTATTAAAACATGAGTCCATATGGATACCTTTAATCCTTATCCAACATTATAGGGTTCATTCTGTCTTTTTCCTGTTTATAACTCATTTCTCTGACTGTGAGATACCTAACTCATGTTATCTACAGTATATTTACTTACTTGTTCAGTGCTATTACCAGAAAGTTCAGAATTGCTAAACCTTAGCTCCACGTGAAAGGAGTTTGCTACCTGGAATTCACATTTGTATAGTCTTCACCTCAGGACATTATTGTCTCAATACCGTTTTCAAAAATTACATGGACTGGTTCTGCCCCACTACCTCTAAACCTTCAGTATGGTTTTATTATTCATTTGAAGTGTGGTCTGGTTCATTTGTTTCTATTCATATTCCATTACAGGTTTTTGCTTCCAGTTTTGTCTTTTTCTTTTGTTCAGTATGTGAAACATTAACATGGTTTTCAAAGTTAAACTGACTAGAAGTTATACTTAGATAAGTGGCATTTCATTTCTTCTTTCTGCCCCACCTCTACCTACTTCCTATAGCTGACAAGTAGTATGTCTTCTGAGCTGTTTTTTGTTTTGTTTTGTTTTGTTTTGGTACAAATGATACATTGTTCATTTTTCCTTTTTTATACAAAGCCTAACATGCTGTCAATGTTCTTTCATTATCACCCCACCCATCTCTTACACACTTAATATATCCTGAAAATCACTCCATTTTGCTTTGTAGAGAGTGGCCTCATGTTTTTATGGTGGTGTAGAGAGCTATAGTGTGGACATACTGTAGTTCCTCTTTTATAAATACATTGGTTGCTTCCAGTGTTTTACAGTTATAGACTTTATATTCTTGGATGTGACTTTAGAGTGGAATCCTGAAGTGCAATTGCTGGTCTAAAGGTAAAATGTATATATAAAGCTTTGTTAGATATTCCTGTCTATGTAGGTTGTATCATTTTGCATTTCCATTAGCAATGCATAAAAAGGTCAGTTTCCCCTCTGCCTTCCCAAGAGTGCATTGTCATGCTTCTTCAGTTTTGCCAATTGACAGGTGAGAAATAGGATACCAGTGTAGTTGTAATTTCCATTTTTCTTACCTTGAGGAAAATTGAACTTTTTTTCATATGTTGAAGGTGCCTTTGTGTGTGTGTTCTTCTGCCCATTTTTCTGTAGTTTTTGATATAATCCCACTTGTCAATTCTTGCTTTTGTTTTCCTGAGCTGTTGGAATCCTATTCAGGATATCTTTGCCTGTGCCAATATCTTGTAATGTTTCTCCTGTGTTTTCTTTTAGTAGGTCACATGCTAAGGTCTTTGATCCATTTTGAGTTGTTTTTTGTACAGGTGGAGAGGGGCTAGTTTGAATCTTCTACATATGTATAGCTATTTTTCCCAGCACCATTCCTTAAGAGACTGTCTTTCCTTCAATGTATGTTTTTGGCACCTTTATCAAGAATCAGATGTCAGTAGATGCATGGATTTATTTTGGGGATTTATTTATTTTGCATTGTTTTTTTTCCTCAGGATTGCTTTATCTTTTCTAGGCCTTTTCTTCCATACAAATTTTAGGATTGCTTTTTCTAGTTCTTTGAGGAATGTCATTGGTATTTTGATGAGGATTGCGTTGACTCTATAGATTGCTTTTCATGATATATGTTCATTTTGAGGATATTGATTCTTCTTGAACATGGTAGAGCTTTCCATCTCATAAGGTCTTCTTCAATTTAGTCTGTTTTTTTATAATTTTCATTGTAGAGATTTTTCACCTCCTTAGTTAATTTTTTTTGTTTGTTTGTTTTTGAGGCTATTATGGATGGAGTAGTTTTCTTGATTTCTTTCTCAGCAGATCAGTATTGGAGTATGAGAAAGCTACTGAATTTTGTGTGTGGGTCTTATAGCCTGCTTCTTTGCTGAATTTGTTTTCTAGAAGTCATCTGGTAGAGTTTTTTGGGTCCTGTATTTATAGAATCATGTCATCAGCACAAATAGATAATTTGACTTTTCCTATTTATGGACCTTAATTTCCTTCTCTTGCCTGATTACTCTGGCTAGAGTTTCAAGAACTATTGAATGGGAGATGTAAAAATGGACATCCTTGTCATGTTCCTGAAAATACTTTGTTTTTCATCATTAATTATAATGTTAGTTTTGGGTTTGTTGTATATAGCCTTTGTGATGTTGAGGTAAAATCTGTTTGGGGTCCCCAGTTTCATTAGTACTTTTAACATGAGTGGGTGATGAATATCGTTGAAGACTTTTCTGCATCTAGTGAGATGATCATGTGATTTTTTTTTGTCATTGATTCTATATATGTGATAAATTAATTACATTTATTGATTTATATATATTGAACCAACCTTGCATCCCTGGAATCTAACTTGGTCATAGTATATAATTTTCTTCATGTGTTTTTTAATGTGGTTTGCTAATATTTTATTAAGGATTTTTTATCTAAGTTCATCAGGGATACTGGTTTGTCGTTTTCTTTCCTTCATGTGTCTTTATCTGGTTTTGGTATAAAGGTGATAATGGCTTCATAGAATGAGTTTTGAAATGTTACCTTCCTTTCTATTTCATGGAATAATTTAAAGAAAATTGGCTTTATTTCTTTATAGGTCAGTTAGAATTGAGCAGAGAACCTCTGATCTTGCTTTTATTGCTGAAAAGCTTGTAATTGCTTTAATTTCATTGCTTGATTTTGATCTGTTTAGGTTTTCTGTAACCTCTTGGTTCAGTTTGGTTAGATCATGTGTGTCTAGAAAATTGTCAATATCATCTAGGTATTCCAATTTATTGGAATATAAGTTTTTAAAATATTCCCTAATGATCCTCTGTATATCAGAAATTTCTGTGGTGATGTCTCTTTTTTATCTCTAATTTCATTGATTTGAGTCTTCTCTCTTTCTTTTAGTTTGGCTAAGAGTTTATCTTTTACTCTTTTTCTCGTTGATCTTTTGTAATTTTTATTCTCAATTTCATTAATTTTGACTTTGGTTTTAGTTAATTCTTATCTTCCACTGATTTTGAAATTAGTTTCTTCCTGCTTTTCTAGAGCCATAAATGTAGCTTAAGATATTTTGTTTGTTTGTTTTGAAGGGACTGGTTCTTTATTTCAAAAACTACTAGTCAATATTCAGTATCAATACAGTTTCACTATTGGTTTCTCTTTCTGAGAAACCAGCTGACCCCAAAGAGACCCCAATGAAGGAGAGTACATTCTAAGCCAATAAACTGCAGGATGTCCACCTAACAGACCTCACAGAAACCTCACCTACAAGTGGGGATTGGGTTGGGAAATAAACTTTGAAAGATCAGCACACTGACTGTAGGACTCTCACAGCCATGTGGGTGGCCAGGTATCTCAATCTCAAAGAATCAAAGTTTTAAAATAATATAAAATTTAAAAAGTTTTGTACATACACTATTCAAGATTCTCTGGTACTGACTAACACAAAGCACAAAGGGATGACACTTTTAGATACAGCAGCTTCAGACCCAGAAAAAGGTGATGAGATGAGTTTCATATGCTAAATCAATGGCAAAAACATAGTTTTGTTGTTGTTGTTGTTTTCAGGGAAGCAGGAGAGCAATTAAGTGGTCACCTAAAGATTAAGAGGCCCATGCTCCATTCTGTGAACACTTGGGAAATGGTTAGAGATGGTAGAAAAATTTGGTCTCAGTGCTAAGGATATGACTCAGTGGTAGAGCACTTGCTGGAACATGCATGAGGCCTGGGTTCAGTACCCAAAACCGCAAAAAAGTCTCAAAGGTCTCACCATCTTAATTTGATCATTGCTGATTTAAAAAAAGAAAGAAAGAAAGTAAAAAGTAAGAATAAAGTTGTCTAGAGATACATTAAAGCCCAAACAAACAAACAACTACCTGAATAGCACAGATTTTGGGTTTTGGCTAACTCCTCTCCTTTCTGGTTTTGGTTGGTATTTTGCAGAGTGATGAGATTTCCCATAGTAGAATCTTTCCCTGGGCTCTGTTTGGCTGTCAGTAAGGCAGGTCCATTCCTCTTTTCCTCCACTATGGAGAGAAAAATATGAATTAAGCTGGAAAGTTACCTTCCAAAAGTGAGAAGGGAATTAGATTGCTACTTTAAAGCTGTGGAATTATTTGGAATGTTTTACAAATGGTTACTGTAACAACAAAAAAAGTAATTACAAAATGTGTACATCACAATATGCTTTTAAAGACACTTTGCATGTGCTCATTTCTCTTAAATGTTGTACCCATAGGTGCTCACACTCTAGCCCAGCTGAAATTTCTGGGAAGAGGGCAGAGACCATTTGGTGAAAGAGACAAGGGGGTAGGTGTAGGGGGGTGTTGAAAGGAGAAAGCAGCCTTTCAGTTAAAGGTCAGCCCTCAGTTTCAAGGTCAGCGTTGGACTGACTAGCCTCAGATGGAGTCAGGATCAGAGGGAGGAGAGGCAGCTCTATATCTCATGCAGGTCAAACAGAGTCCAGTGTAGCATCCTTTTGTGTGAATTGTAGCATTACATTTTTTATTTGGAATTTTTCCATGTTTTTTTAAAATGTAGGCACCTAATACTATAACCTTTTCTCTGTGTTTATGTGGTTTCTACAGGTTTTTTTTGCAGTTGATTTATAATTTCATTCTATTATGATTTGATAAGATGCATGGAATAATATCCTTTTTTTTTTTTTTTTTTGCATTTACTCTTGTTTCATGACCCAAAATATGGCCTATTTCATAAAAGTTTTCATGAGCTGCTAAGAAGAAAGTGAATTCAGCTGTTGTTGGATGAAATTTTCTATAGATGGCTGTTAGTCTATTTGATTTATAGTATCATTTAGATCAGATGTGTCTTTCTTGATTTTATATGTGAATGACCTGTTTATTGATGAGAGGCCTTTGTTGAAATCACTCAGTATATTGTACTGGAGTCTATCTGGGACTTTATTGTCAAGTGTTTGTTTTATGTGATTAGGTGAGCTGATATTTGGGGCATAAGTATTTACCATTTTTATATCTTCTTTTTGGATTATTACTTTACCAGTATGTAGTGACCATCCATGTCTCTTTTGATTCATTTTTGTTTGAAATCTGCTTTCCCTTATATCAGAATAGCCGCTACTACTTGTTTTGAGATTCCATTTGCATGGGATACCATTTTCCATCCTTTTACTTTCAGCTTTATGAATCTCTTATAGGTGTAATTCAGTCACAAAATCTGTACCTTGTGAATTTGCAGTGTTGCAGTCACTGCCGAGCCTTGCTCAGAAAAAAGGGAAACAAGCATCAAGAACAACAGTATTAATTTACAGCATTAAAATAAATATCCAGTACCTACTATGATGTACACAGCACTAATTACCACAAAATGAAGAATAGTGGGTTCAGTATTCAACAATAGGAACCACAATAAATAATTCCAAACTAGATCTAGCATTTAAGTATACTGCAGGTGCAAACTACACCCTCCACAGTAACAACCACAACAACATGAATGGTGGGGGCCAGGATTATATAAGCTAAACAGTTCTATAAAAGAATAAAACTAAAGTTCATTAAGAGGAAAAAAAATGGGATAGGAAGGCAAAGGGAAATTTAAAGTCTAGAGAGGTAAAGCAGGATAGAAGTAGCAAGTGGGCTCTAAAGAAGGAAGAGTGGAACAATGAAAGTAAGTAACAAAAAGAGAGAACAAGCAAGTTTGGCTATTAAAGTTAGAAGAAAGGTGAGACGGAGTATTAAGAGAAATGAAAACAAGAGCAAAAACAGTCAAACCCAAGGAAATAAACCAAATCTCTAATCCTTTAAGTCAAAAATGTCTAATAACAAATGTGGGTGGAAAAGAAAAAAAAATGAAGAGAGGGAAAGAAGAATTTGTGTGTATCTAGGAACCAGTCTGCACAAGAATGCACATGCACACACACATACACTTGATGGAAAGGGAACAAATTGGAATGAAAAATGAAGGGCTTTTCTCTGCCAAGGTGATCAGAAGTGTTGACGAGGATGGAGCTCCACTGCCTCTGCTGTTGTAGACTTCTTTCCATTTCTTCTTTGGCTATGTACCCCTTGGGAGAGCAGGCTGGGAATTGTTTGAGTTGCTCACTAAGCTTCCAGTTGAAGTGGCCTGCTGAAGCTGGTTGTAATAGCTCCCAGCTTTCTTTCTCATCGATGTAAGGTAGGGCAGAATGGAATGTATTGATAGTTGGAGTAAAAAAATATTGATTGTCTGGGCAATCTAGATAGATGTACTCTTAGAGTGGGGTTGATGCAGAGTTCTAAATGTGAAGTTTTAGCAACTGGTGTTTAGCTTTGATCAATCTTTGGAGCTTTGTGTGTTGGTATCTGCTTTAGAGAGAAGAGCTGAACCCATGCTATTACTGGGCAAATGCTGATCTGGCTGGGTGTCTGGATCTTGGGGACTTCCTTCAAACTTCACTCATAGGGCAAAGTGACCAACCCTGCACTATCCACAAGTGTGAGCTTCCCAAGATCAGAGCCTGAGTGCAAATATGCTCACCTGTCCAGTTTGTGGGTTCTCTCTGGCTAATCCCAGTAAACTGCCAGACCCAAAGAGAAAGCAAGTTGCACTCTGCTTTGTATCCCTGGCCTGAGTCCCCTTGGGTACAGTATTTTCTGTGCCCCTTTCAGTCACACACCACTAGGCATACTGTGATTTTATGGCAGACATGTGCAGGGAAAGTCTGATAATGCATTATGAACTCCCAGGCTCCTGCAGCAGAAAGCTGCCACAAGGCCACTTTAAGATGGCTCCCTGTCTATGCTTTCCACTTGTCACCCACTTGTTTGCAATGCTGCCTCTGGCTCAGTTAAGATCAGACTGGCTGTCTGCTCCGTGGGTTTCCCCATGTCAGTTTTTTCGGGGGTCGGGGGAGTGGTAGATTTTCTCTTTCTGCTTGTATCAACCTTTCTTTCTGTGGTGAACTGGCACTACTGGCATTACCAAGAGCTCCTAAGGTAGTCTTTCCTGTCCTATATTCAGAGCACCCAAATTGTTGTGTCTCCATGATTCAGATATTGAATTTCAGTGAATTCCCTGTCACTCACCTCATTGGGAAGCAGTACTCCTGCTACTTAAATTCCGAGCCATAGAGCAACTGGAAAACACATCCTCCTTCTTCTCTGCCATCTTTCCTACAATCGATATTTATTCTTTCCTGTACTCTTATGATTTATGTGTTTATCTTTTTTCCTCTTCTTGGGATAGGATTCCCTTAAATATATTCTCTAATAATGGTTTAATGGGCATGAATTTCCTTAGTTTATGATAATCATGGAAGGTCTTTATTTCTCTTTCAATTCTGAAGGGTAATTTTGCTGGGTATAGTGATCTAGGTTAGCAGTTATTTTCTTTCAGGCCTTGAAATATATCATTCTATACTGTCCTGTCCTTTAGAGTTTCTGCTAAGAAATCATTGTTGTTATTATGGGTAAAAGATATTTTCACACTTACTCCTCATAACTTTTTAAATATTTTATCTTGTGTACTTTTGGCAGTTTAACTATATGTCATGGAGAGATTCTTTCTTGGTAGTGGCTATCTGGTATTCTATGGGCCTCCTGTGCCTGGATGTCTGTGTCTTTCCCAGTTTGGGAAAATTTTTGCTGTTCTTTCACTGAACAGATATTTTGTGCCTTTTCTGTAGTTCTTCTCCCTTGGCTGTTCTGATTGTGTTTAGGTTTAGTGTTTTTTCATGGTGTCCCAGAGATCTTCTGTTCATTCATTGCTTCATTCCTGTCTGAATATTATAATTCCTCAACCTTGTCTTCAGGCTCTGATATTCTTTCTTCTGCTTGCACTGGTCTGTTGGTTAGGTTTTCAACTCAGTTTTTCATCAGACTTACTGAACTTTTCATTTCCAAGATATGTGTTTTCTTTTTCAAAATTTGTCTTTGTAGAATTTCTTATTCATAGTCTATATTTTCTTCCTTGTTACTGCTGCTTATTTGTAACCTCTTAGAATTCATTGAAATTTAAAAAAATTGTTCTTTTTCATTCTTTTCCAACATTTCATTCTCTCCATTATCTTTGGAATTAGTTACTAGAGGGTTATGAACTTTAGGAGGTATCTTGTTCCCTTTTTTTCATATTTCTTGTGTTTCCATGTTGAAATTTGCACATCTGTTGGAATGGATATCCCTTCCACTTTTATTTAGGAACTTCCTAGTAAGCAGCCTTACCTGATGTGCCTGGGGATTATCTGTTTGTTGTATAGTATTGAATTTAATTACAACTGGACTTCATAGTTATTTTTCTTGTAGCTTCTTTGGATGTGATTAGTGGCTTTTGGCACAGTGTATAAATGGCATAGCCAGAAAGAACTGCTTTTTTCTGTGTTTTTTTTGTTTTTTGTTTTTTCTTTTTCAGTTGTGGTTTAGACAGTGGAATATATGGGGTATAGCCTCTATGGTTAGTCTTCCAGGGTTTTTAGCAGTGCGTGGTCTCATAAGGCATGAGCATGATCTATGCTGAGTTCCCTCATGGGTGTTGTATCTATAACCATTGTGTTCTCTCTGCCATTGCTGTAAGGGTGAATGTCCAGGATTGAGACTTTGGGTTCACCTTTGCCATGTCTACTTGGGACTAGTTCACAACTGAGGGATTTTATTCCCCCTGCCCTTTAAAGTATCCACCATGGCTTGAAAGGGATTATTAGGTCATGACTGAAGAAAGACACAATTTCTCTGAGCTTAGGTAGAAGTGTGGCTTAGTGGAAAAGCACCCACCTAGTGTGGTAAAGGTGCCAGGCGTGATTGACTCCCAGCACTTCATAGAAAGCAAAACACAAACAATAACATGCAAGAAAAAAAAGTTAGATAGATAAGTAAAAAGAAATAATAACACAATAGCAATAGAAAAGAAAGGGGCAAAAATAATAAAAATCATCTACAAAGTTTTTAAAATGTAAAGATAAAATTAGTTTTTAAAAAGAAAAAGGAAAGCAGAGCATGGTAAACAGATGGAAAAATGGAAAGAAAGAAGAGAAAAAGAATAGCAAAAAATTAAAGATTAGAGAAGAAATCGAGCAATACATATATTCAAACAAGCAAAAACAGCAATGACAAAAATCTTTATATTCATAAAAGTTAAAATTTTTTCCTTGCTGAGGTGCTCAGTTTTGGGGGTAAGAGTGGATGTTCACAAACTATGCAGACAAGAGCTTCTTTAATGTCTTTTTAGGTTCAGTTCTAGGGAAGAGAGCAAAGGGTTTTTCACCCCTCCTTTCCTTTTTAGTTTGTGGCCAGAACCAATTAAAATATTCTCAGCTGCCCTGCACACCACAAGAGCAAGTGGAACCCAAAGCTTCACAGGCTAAGATTTACTCTGGAGTTATTTTGGCTGCACACTGAGAACTGGCTAGATGCTAGTGTTTCCGTGAGTCACCAAGCTAGTGCAGAATTCAGAACTTGTTTGAAGCAGGTTCCCTTCAGTGCCATTCACACTGTGTACTGCAAGGGCAGTGCTGATATAGGGCACTGAAACACATTAAGGACTCTGAAGCCTTTTGGGTTGGTACTCTGAAGTTGGGGAGAGTCTCTAGAGTCACAACTATTTGTGCTGGGAGGTAGCAGGCCACTGCAAGCCACCTTTCATACTTCTGGTGTCTGGAGAGGGCTTCTATACAAAATCATGGGCCAGGGCTTATTCCCCTGAACTACATCTGACTTCCTTGGTTTTAAAGGGTAAGCATCCTTCATTCCCTTATGTGTCACACTTCAGTTTCCCACTGCAAAAGAGTCTTGACAGGTTTATATCAAACAGACCCTCAGGGCAGCTGCCTCCTGAATAAGTATAGTAATATTGCCAACAGGATCTGGAGAGGAAAATGCAGGGGACTTTGACTTCCAGAAGAGGAAGCTCACATAAGACTTTCTCATGATGTCTCTTTGTTACAGTACCATGAGAAGTGTGAAGTACTTCTGTAGAACCAGTTTGCTGTGCAGATCCCATGTCTATCATCAGTTTAGAGCATAGTTTGGGAGGTGCCTATTAGTGTGCTAATTTTAGGTGGACCCTGTGCTGTGATCTAGTTGTGGTGTCCCCCAAAAGCTCACATGTGAGACAAGGCAAGAAGGTTCAGAGGAGAAATGATTGGGTTGTGAGAGTCTTAACCCAGGCAGTGAATTAATCCCCTTTTGGGATTAACTGAGTTGTAGCTGAAGTGGTAGGGTATGACTCGAGAAGGTGGGAATTAGGGGTGGTGGTGTTGGTATTTATAGTTGTATCTGGTCAGTGGAGTCTCTCTCTTGCTCTTCTTCCTCATCATGATGTGATCTGCCTCCCTCTGCCACATTATTCTGCCATGATATTCTGCCTCACCTCGAGCCCTGAAGAATGGAGCCAGCTTTCTGTGGACTAAGACCTCAGAAACCATGAGCCCTCAAATAAACTTTTCCTCCTCTACAGTTGTTCTACTTGGGTCCTTTTAGTCACAGCAGTGAAAGAGCTGACTAGAACACCCTGGGGCCTTCCCTTTTCATCTCTCCCCTAGCTCTCTGCTGTGCTGCCATGTGATCAGTGCTGGGATACTCTTTTTTTCTACTCTCTATTCTACCATTCAAAGTCTCAGAGTTTCTCCAAGTCTCTGTCCATCCACTGTTGAACTTCAGCTTTCTCCTACTCTTCCAACTGACTTTGATATCAGTGCAGGCACTTTCCAGTCGTTTTGACTCTCTTGTGGGGAAGGGCTTCTGCCCAGAACCTCAATTTTAATTACAGAGGCTTTGTGATATATTTTAATGCCTGGTAGGTCTAGTCTCTCTTCAAAGATGTCCATTTAGCTATTGCCTGTTTATTTACCCATAAGAAGTTTAGTATCAACTTATATAAAAAAGTTTGTAGGTATTTTTATTAGGATTATGTTGTTTATAAATTAGCTTTATTAGCTTTATGGTATTTAGTCATCCTGTTCAAGAACAACAGCTGTTTTCTGATGTATTTCGGGAGTATTAAACTTTCTCATATATGGTTTTCGCATTTTTGTTAAACTTACTCCTAAATATCTTTACTTTGTAAGTGAAGTTGTTTTTGTATTTGTTTTGGCATTGTATCTTTTAACTGGTTTCTAATTGTGTGAAGGTTAGGTTTCTATATGCTGATTTTGTATTCTGGTACTTTACTGATTATTTTCTGACTGTAAATAGGTGTATCAGCTGTACATATGGATAATATTAGTTCCTCTTTTCCAATTCTTATGCCTATGATCAATTTATCTAATTCTGTTGACTGAAACTTCAAATTAAGTACTATGTTAAATATTAGTGGAAATAGTGGACATTCTTTCCTGTTCCTGATCTTAGTGGATGTGTTAAAGAAATGTCCTAGCTCAGGTTGCTGTAACAAAGTACTATAGATTGGGTGCCTTAAAGGATAGCAGTTTATTTTTTCAAAAGTTCTTGAGGCCAGAAGTACTAAATCAAGGTGCCCTCCAACTTGGTCCTGGTGGGGGTCCTTTTCCTGGTTTTTCAACATAAATCTGTTAGTGTGGTATATTATATTAATGGGTTCCCTAGTAGTGAACTAAATAAGCATTTGTGGAATAAATATCACTTGGTTACGATAAGTCATTCTTTTAATGTGTCAGTGAATTATGTTTCAGAAAGCTTTATTTAGTATTTTTACATAAATATTGATAAATCATATAAGCTTATTTTGCATTGTCTTTATTAGGTTAAGTTATTGATGTTACACATATACAAATAGAAAAATAGTTCTGAAGTTTTTCTTCCTTTTGCACTCTACGGAAAGTTTTATAGCGCATTTGAACAGTCTATAGTCTTAAATATTTCACTTTGTGGAAACCATCTGAGCCTGGTGCTTTTCTGATAGAGTAGTTCCCAAATAAATCCTAATTTCTTCTAAGGAAATCGGTCTGTTTAAGCCTTCTATTGCTAATGGATTTGGTTTTAGTAAACTATTAAATTATCCATTTCATCTGGGCTTTCACACTTATTTGTAATAACATCTGCAAAATGGAATCTTATTTTTTTTAATGTTTATTTTTGTATTTTATTCAATGGTAGTTTTTCCATTATCATTACCCTTTCTTTTTCTTTTTCTGTTAACAAATAGTTTGCCTATTTTGTTAACCTTTTTCAAAAATATGACTTTTGACTTATTACATGTATTCTTTCAGTTTTATTGATAAAAGCATCTCAGCCTGTGAATTTTACTTTGATTACATCATTAAACGTGACATCCCATAGATTAATATATTGTGTATGTAATACAAAGCTGATCTCCCACCCCTCCGTTTCACCACAACCTAACTTGCCAGTCTGAAAGCTGCTCTGCCCTCCTCATACACTGCAGGAGTTTCCGGCCTACACTACAGCCATTTCCTACTTCCCACGTTATATCCTAGCTTGTCAGTCTGAACATCCCAGCTAGCTATTGGTTCATCAGTCAGCTTGCAAGTATTCTCCTCCGCTATTGGTTCCTTCCAGCCTGGGAGATTCCAATATCTGGGAGAAGCTCCACGCCATCTCTCTCTTTCCCTTCTTTCCAACCCCAGAGCGGACACTATAGTCATCTGCATAATAAAGTCTCTTGCGTGAGGTCCTGTGTCCATTGTGGATTTCTGGGTGCTATTGTTGGACTGCAACTCAGACCGGGCGTAGGGAGCACCAGCTCTGTCGGATTTAAGAGCTGGAGCCACCGCAGGTCCCGAGCTGAGCTGCATTTTTCCTTACATCTGGTGCTGTGACTCGGATGGGCCCTTCTGCTACCTCTTAGGCAAGTGGAAACCCATCTGCTGCCCCAGTGACCCACGGACACAGCCTTACCTTCCATTTACCTGGACGGCGAGCTTTCTGCATGCTACACTGGACTTCAAATTGGTGAGTTCCCTAGGCAGGTCCCCCTAGACTGACTGAAACACACCTCTGCTGACCTGAGAAGTGACTGTCGAGTGTCTGCGGCTCTCAAGGCTGCTGAGGTGTGGGGGTACCCCCAGCCACAACTTTCATAGTTACAGCTGGTCCCCGCAGTCGGTCTTATCTGCCAGGTGGATTTCTGATTTTATGGTGGAGATTCTCTCTCAGGGTTGAGGCTCATTTCACACTCAAATCCTGATCAGGTCCTCAAACCCTCTCGGCTATTGCCCAGTAGGCATTGGTGCTGTGTGACAACCACACCTTTGCACTACCTTCTCGTAGTTACCTAACCCGTGTTCCTGGGACGCCTCGAGCACTGACTTAGGTGTTTCTCAGTCTTTGCCATGGGATCCAGGACCTCCACCCCGGCAAACTCGCCCTTGGGATGTTTATTAGACAATTTCAAGCACTTCCACCTGTTCCTTGAATTAGAGCCAACCTGTCCTTTAGATAGTAAATCAGCATGGTCTATTTATGACATCCTAGATCCCAGCATTATTCTAGGTATAATTATATGTATAATTATACTGGGTATAATTAAGTACATATGTGGGCGAGCTAGTGAATGGAAAGAGACTTTTTTCCTTCGAGTTTTTCCTTTCTTATGTGCTAAACCCGCTTTTTGCTATCCTCAAAAACCTGAACGCGTTCTCTTGGTTTCTCCTCCCTCTTTTCACCTCTCCTTCTCCTCTGACTTTGATTCGGCTGATGAACCACCCCCTTACAGGTCTCCTGCTGCAGAAACCCCTATTCATTCCTCTCCTTTGCCTCATTTCATTTCTGCTTCTGCTCCTTCACTCGGCCCACCAAGTCCTCCCATCACGCGGTCCCGTGTACATGTTTTAGCCCCTTTACGGGAGGTGGTTGGCGCGGAGGGAGTAATCAGAGTCCATGTTCCTTTCTCACTGTCTGATCTTTCCCAAATAGAGAAGCTACTAGGCTCCTTCACCTCTAACCCTGCAAACTTCATTAAGGAATTTCAGTACCTTACCCAGTCTTATAACCTTACCTGGCATGACATTTACATGATCATGTCCAACACCCTAACCCCTGAGGAACACAGGAGAGTCTGGGAACAGGGGTGCAATTATGCAGATGAGATTCATCAATCGACCCCAACCCACCCCATTGGGGCTGAAGCAGTACCAGATAGGGAGCCCCAATGGGACTATAATACGGGAACTGGGTGTCTGCAGCAGGATGAGTTTCAAACCTGCGTCCTTGCAGGTCTCCGAAAAGCCGCCATTAAACCCATTAACTATGATGAACTTCAGGAAGTAATACAGAACAGAACTGAAAACCCATCAGCATTTCTAAGTCGCCTCACAGAGGCCATGCTCAGGTATACTAACGAGGATCCTGAAACTCTGGAGGGAAGGCAACTACTTATGACTTATTATTTTTCCCAAAGTTACCCTGACATAAAGGCTAAATTGAGGTAGTTGGATAGGGGGCCCCTTACCCCACAGCCAGAGGTTCTAGCAGTGGCATTCAAGGTTTATAACGCAAGGGAAGAAAAAAAAAAAAAAAATTAAAATACCAAATGCTGGCCAAAGCCTTTCAGTCAGCTAGACCTATCCAACTGTCCACTGCTAGGGGTGCCCAAGCTCCCAGAAGACCTCCAAGCCCAGTCCTCAAGTGCAGGCAAGAGGGCCACTGGGCATGAGCCTGCCCCAACCCCCAGCAGCCCCCAAGTCCTTGTCCAAAATGCCACCAACTGGGACATTGGGCAATGGATAGACCTGATGCTCAGAGAAGTGGCAGGTCATCTTTGCCCCCTCCCTCCAGCGACTTACTGGGATTGGCAATGGATAACAGAAGGGGCCCGGGACTTCTGCACCCAACAACCATCACTGCTCAGGAGCCCCAGGTGACCCTTACAGTGGCAGGCAGGCAGATCCCTTTTCTCATAGACTCTGGAGCCACCTTCTCAGTGCTACGGGAATTTGGGGGGACCCACTTCCCCTGCCAAATCCTCTGTTGTCGGGATAGAGGGAAAACCATATAACCGCCTACAAATCCCTCCAATAAGTTGCCATATAGGACAAATTGGCTTTACTCATTGCTTTTTGATAATTCCTTCATGTCCCATTCCCCTTCTGGGAAGGGACATCCTAACCAAATTGGGTGCCTCTATTTCCTTCTCACCCACCATGCGCCTCAGCCAAGACTCCTCTACTATTCCTCTCCTTATGACTCTGCAGGAATACACAGCTCAAACAGAGTCTTCATATCCCCTTCCTCCCTCCCTGGTTGACCCCAAGGTCTGGGACACCCATATACCCTCTATAGCCAAATGCTCACCTGTACTCATTCATCCGAAGGACCCAACATCCTACTCAGCCTGGGCCCAATATCCCCTTCCCCAAAGGAGCCTTGTAGGATTTCAACCAATCATCCAGGATTTAAGGCAAAAAGGCTTCCTACGCCCCGCCAACTCACCTTATAACACTTCCATTCCAGCCATTAGGAAGCCTAATGGATCTTACCATTTAGTGCAAGACCTCTGCATCATTAACTCAGCAGTGGTCCCCACCTTTCCCATTGTGTCCAATCCTTATACCCTGCTTTCCTCTATCCCTTCTTCCACGACATACTTTTCAGTGCTAGATTTGAAGGATGTGTTTTTTACTGTCCCACTTCACCCTGATTCACAGGATCTCTTTGCTTTTACTTGGACTGACCCTTTCACTTGAGTTTCTTCTCAGCTGACCTGGACAGTTCTCCCACAGGGATTCCAAGACAGCCCTCATCTCTTTGGCCAAACGCTATTCGTTTCCTCTTTTCTCTTATAGTATGTTGATAATCTTCTTCTATGTAGTCCCTCTCTTGAGGACTCCCAAAGAGACAGTTAAGCTTTTAAATTTTCTGGCTGACAGGGGTTACAGGGTCTCTCCAACAAAGGTGCAACCTTCCCAGCCTCAGGTCATTTACTTAGGAGTTAGCTTCTCACCTGGATTTAAGGCCATCACTGTAGAGAGAAAAACATTGCTACAGGACATGCCCACTCCATCCACCAAGGAAGAAATCCTTTCCTTTTTGGGATTAGCAGGATATTTATGATCCTGGATCCCCAATTTTTCCATCCTGGCAGCTTCCTTATATGAGGCTTCAAAGGGTACTCCCACTGAACCTCTCCTCAACACAGTGAAAGCCCCTTTCCATACCTTAAGGAAAGCCCTTCTTCAAGCCCCAGCCCTCCACCTCCCTGACTTAACCAGACCATTCTGTTTGTCTCTGAGAAAAGTGGGTTTGCCCTGGGGGTCTTAGGACACATGTTTGGTCCCACCTTTGGACCAGTAGCATACCTGTCAAAGAGGTTAGACCCCACTATAAGGGGCTGGGCGCCATGTCTTAGAGTATTAGCTGCAGCATTTCTCTTGATCCAGGAATCAAAGAAACTTTCTTTTGGGGCTCCCACTGAAGTGCTCTCACCTCATCATCTGTCTGAGCTTCTTACTTATAAGGGTTTGCAAACGCTACCACCCTGTCAGGTGTTATCCTTACAAACTGCTCTTATTGAGGACTCTTCCATTTCCTTTAAGACATGATCTCTTTTAAATCCAAACATCCTCTTCCCCCTGCCTTCCAACATACATGCTTCAGCAACCCATAGCTGCCTTGAGACCCTGGAGGAGTTATTCTCCTGCCCCTCCAATGTCCAGGAAGAGGCTCTACACAACCCTACTTTCATATGGTTCACTGATGGAAGCTCTTTTCTCCGTGAAGGGATCCGATGAGCTGGATATGCCATTGTCTCTCTTGAAAAGGTGGTAGAATCAGGACCACTACCCAACACCACCACCAACCAACAGGCAGAACTCTCCTCCACATGTGAAGTTTGCCTGCGAACAAATCCTATAGCTCCCTGTCCTTTTAATAGGAGGAGTGCTACTTCTTTATCAACCAATCAGCTTGTCTTACAGGAATATCAGGATCTTACAGGAATCGGAGCCTAGCTACAGTCGTGCTTCCCAGAGGAGCTATTGAGTCCCCAACTCCTTCCTGCCACTACGATCTCTCTCCCTTTAATCAGCTCTACGTCCACACTCAGCAGGAAGCAATTACAGAAGACAGACCTTTGTCCATGTACCCAAAAGAGATTTTCTTATAAAATCAAAAACGGGAATGTAATACAAAGCTGATCTCCCACCCCTTCCGTTGCACCACAACCTAACTTGCCAGTCTGAAAGCTGCTCTGCCCTCCCCTTAAGTAGCAGGAATTTCCAGCCTACACTACAGCCATTTCCTGCTTCCCACGTTATATCCTAGCTTGTCAGTCTGAACATCCCAGCTGGCTATTGGTTCATCAGTCAGCTTGCATGTATTCTCCTCTGCTATTGGTTCCTTCCAGCCCGGGAGATTCCAATATCTGGGAGAAGCGTCCATGCCATCTCTCTTTCCCTTCTTTCCAACCCCAGAGCGGACGCTATAGTCGTCTGTATAATAAAGTCTCTTGCGTGAGGTCCTGTGTCCGTTGTGGATTTCTGGGTGCTATTGTTGGACTGCAACTCAGACCGGGCGTAGGGAGCACCAGCTCTGTCGGATTTAAGAAGCTGGAGACCCCGCGGGTCCTGAGCTGAGCTGCATTTTTCCATACAGTGTATCAATTGAATCAATACTTTTTATGAATGCCATAATTTGAGTTTAGGTTTCTCTTTTACCCAGTAATTTTAATACATTTATTTCCAGATAGGATGACCTTCCTTTGTTAATAATTCTCATTTTATTGTATTGTTGTCAAAGACTATTATTTGAAATATTTCTCCTTTGTGGAACTTACTGATACTTTATAACCTAATATGTGATGCTTGTGTGTATGTGAATTTCCCATGTGTGCTTGATGAGTTTATTCTCTAATGTCAATAATCTAAAGCCTGATTGTCCAAAAGATGTACCTCAATTCTTTTATTATATACATCGTCTGTATCTTTATTTATTTGGCCTTCTTTTATTAATGTTTCTCTCTCGCTGTATTTTATGGGGTTTATGCTCTTATAAAGGTTTTTGCTGTGTTGTTACATAAATATTCATGATCATAATATCATTTTAAATTGTGACCTCTAACATTAATGTCCTTTATCATGTTAATTTGAATTCTCCATTGTGTAATATCAACATTATATGCATACCTTTCTTATTTGTTATTCTTTTCCTTTCCTGATATACCTGTCTTAGCCCATTACTTTACTTTTAGTATTTCTGAATCATTTTGTTTTGGGTGTATTTCTTATATAGCATATATTTGGGTCTTTTTGAATCAAAATGAAAAAAAAAATAACTAAGTTAAATAATTTGGCACTTATTTTAAAGCTAATATGTTTGGTTTCAGTTCTTTTATACTACTTTAAGTTACATGTATTATATTTGCTGTTTTTATTTCCTTAGTTTTCTTTTCTTTAAAAATTTATTTTGATGCTTAGGAAAATTTATAGTTTTGTTTTTTAAGCGTTATTTTTCAACATCTATATGTATGCGTGTGTATATATAATGCTTATTGTCCCTTTTTTAATAATCTTTTACTCCCTGACTTGATCATTTTTAATGTAGCCTTTATCTCCTGCCTACTGTTTATGTTATAGTCAGTGAACTATTCTACTTTGCTCTCCCCTTTCTTCCTCATTTATTCTAGTCAGAATATAATTTCATAACATACAGCCTATATCATATAACATCTCATTCTTCTTCAACTCCTTTTCTAACTTCTCTAGTCTGTAATTGTAGTAAATGCTCACTTATCAGTGTTTTTGTTCAAGTTTTCCCAGCCTATATTGATTGGATGAAGTTCGTCTTTGAATAGGTAGGTACTATAAGAAGGGTTTATAGATGTAGATTTTCTTTCATATATAAAACTGCTTAATTTTTTTTTAATTTTTATTTATTTATTTATTTATTTATTTGTGGTGCTGGGGATTGAACCCAGGGCCTTGTGCTTATGAGGCAAGCACTCTGCCAACTGAGCTATATCCCCAGCCCCTGCTTAATTTTTTAAAACAATTTTTGTGACCTTGAGATTTGAGGGGGCAGTTTGATTACATGTAAATCTTTGATTTACATGTTTCAGGGCTGGGGATACAGCTTGGTTGGTAGAGTGCTTGCGTTGCAAGCAGAGGGCCCTGGCTTCAAATCCCCAGCACTGCAAAAAAAAAAAAAAAGTTCACACATTGTGATTTACATGTTTCTTGGCTTTAAAAAAAAATGCTTACCCATTATTGCCTTGCTTTGTGTTGTGTTTTGAGAAGTTTGATGCCAATTGAATTCTCTCACCCCCATAAGGCATTTGATTTTTATAAAGAGTACGAAGATAATTTTCTTGAACTTTAAGGCCTAATAGTTTGATGGGATTGTGTATTGAAGTTGATTATTGCAGGCTAGTTTTACTGATATCCCCTGGATTCTTTCAGTATGTAAATATTTGCCTTCCTTTGTTGTATAGTGGATCTTTAGACCTTACCCTCCTGTCTAGCTGAAATTTTTGTGTTCTTTCACCAACATCTTCCCAGTTCACCTTCTCCATTCCAGCTCCTGTTTATCACCATTCCACTCTGCTTCTATGAATTTGTGATTTTAGATCTTATATATAAGTGAAGTCTTGCAGTATTTATCTTACTGGGACTGGTTTATTTCATTTAATCTGATATCCTCTAGTTTAGTCTATGTTATTGCAAATGGGAGGTTTTGGAGAATCTCCATACTGTTTTCCATAATGACTGCAACTAATTCACATTTTTCAGTTGGTAGTTGGCATTTCTCTACATTCTGACAGCACTTGCTATCTTTTGTCTTTTTGATAATAGTCATTCTGACAGATATGAGGTGATAATTCCAATGTGGTTTTAATTTGGATTTCCCTGATGTTTAGCGTTGTTGAACACTTTTTCATATACTTCTTGGCCATTTGTTCATCATCTTCTGAAAAATCTGATTCTTTACCCTTTTTTTAATTTGATGATTTGCTTTCTTGCCATTGGTGACTTGTGTTTTTTACATTTTGGATATTAATTTTCATATATATGGTTTGTAGATTACTTTCATTCTGTCGTCAGTCTCTTCACTGTTGATTGGTGCACAGAAACCTACATTTTGGATATTAATTTTCATATATATGGTTTGTAGATTACTTTCATTCTGTCGTCAGTCTCTTCACTGTTGATTGGTGCACAGAAACCTTTTAGTTTGAAGTAATCACATTGTATTTTTTTAGTTTTACTATCTCTTGCCTATTGTTGTATGTATCTTTTTTAGACATTTTATATGTAACTTGAATCTTTGCCATTTTAACTACTTTCATATCTACTACATTCTCACTGGTCTTTTATTGCTTTAAATTTTTCCCTTTCATTTTCTTTTTTCTTTTAATATTCCTTATGTTTTCACAAGAGTATTATTCCTTGTGCACCTTATAATGTGGTCTTCCTTTTTCAATTTTGATATACTTTTGTCTTTTCCTTATATTTTTCCCTAAGATCATACAACTCCCATATTATTTTGCTTTTTGTCTATTTCTGCTCTTAGTTTTTGAATTGCTATTTCAAGGTGTTTTATCTTGGAAGCTGTCTGGTTAATTAAGGGCACTGGATTGATTTTAGGATGTTGTGTTACATACTTTTTTTCTGCTTTGCCATTGGGAGTTTATGTTTGTAAGTCGGATTTGGGAATTCTCATTTGTTTTTTCTTTCTGTATTGTATTTTTTAAAAAATTTAGTTATAGATGGGCACAGTGTCTTTATTTTATTTATTTATTTATTTTTATGTGATGCTGAGGATCAAATCCAGTGCCTCTCACATGCCAGGCAAGCACTCTACCACTGAGCCACAACCTTTCTTTTTATACTACATTTTTAAAAGTAGATTGAGACTGTTCCTCATTTCTTTAAACACGACTGGCAGTTTGTAGTGGTTTAAAATCTTTATAGTTCATGATAATCCTTTTTGTCACTTTCTGTGAGTGTAATTTTTTTTTTTTTTTTTTTTTTTTTAATAAAAAGTTGTAGTTGGAAAGGGGTTCTGTATTCTTTGTTCCTATAAAAGGCAAGCACTGTCTTTCAGGATCCTACATTTAATACTTTTTGTATGCTGCTTAACAAATTTTTGCTTGTTCTTAGGTGATGAAGATGTTTTTAAGGCTTTATCTTAAAACCTTATTTTGTTGCCGCATGCAGATAGTACCCTCAATCCTTCCAGAATTGATTTTTGTGTATAATATGTGAGGTAGAAGTCAAAGTGACAAGGTACACTTTCCCATGTGGCTCTTATTCATTTTAAAAAGTGCAAATACCAGATGTGTTATTTCTTTAAGAAAAATAGTAATAGTCACCTTCCTTAACATTAAAATGTGCAAAGATTTCATGATGTTGAGAAAATGATACTCTACTCTCTTTTAGAAGGAAAGGCAAATTCATTCCTAGTAATATTGCTTAAATCCTTTTTAGATATAGTAAATATTTCTTACATCTCATTTTAAATACTGTGTGTTCAATTGTCCAATATTTTTTGAAAAATACATCTATACTGTCCTATCATTATCCTCTGCTGGTGGGTCTTTGTTGAAACTGCTAAAACTAAGGCTAACTCCAACCAAGAACAAGGTCCCATTTTCCTGGTATTATCAATAACTGTGTAAGAGAAAGCATTATGGGAAGACTTTTTGGTCATTCAAAATGATAACACTAAATCGCACTAATGTGTTTAGTTTTTACAACTCCACATCACTGTGGCCCACTAAACCTTTTGAGGGCAACACTTTGTTTCATCACTGAATCCCCAGCACCTACCTAGCTCATAATATACATTCAAATTCTTTGAGAATTCCAAGTTTTGTTTTTGAGACTGGAATGGTCCTATACTAAGTACTGAGAAATTTGTTCCTAAATCACTTTGTTTGCAAATTGCGATGCTCTGTAAGCAAGCTCCTTCCCTTCATTGGAAGTGGACAAAATGATGTGCTTTCGTTCTAGCAAGTAACTTCGTGTTCTCCACCTCATCTTCTTAAACAGCAGTATTCTAAGAGGAGCATTGCTCCATAGTACACCTCTCAGTAGTTTGAGTTTCTATTTAGTTGAGAACATAAGTAAGGTTTCCTAATTTTCATAATAATATTAATTCTCATTCTGGTCTATCTGAATCAGAAGCATTTCTCTTCTCTTTTTAACACAAAATATTTCCTTTTAACATCTTTCAGAGTTTACTTTGTTACTGTTTCTTATCTACTGAAAGTGGGGTTGATAATGGACATGGGAAGAGGTATGATAACCTTAAGGTCTCTGAACTCTGCATAGTAGATATAAACTCACTGCCAACATGGGCTAGACAGGTAAAATAAATGAGTGAAATGGAATAGGCATGAGAAAAATAACAACATTCCCATGATGATAAGTGATAACTGAGCTTCAGAATTGGGAACATTGTGGAATAGGTCAATGGAAAACTGGAGGGTGACTTTCTCTTTCAGCTGCTTCTTAAGTACAACCATTTGAAAAACTGGCCTTGGTTTCTATATTACTTAGCTTTCCACTATAATAGAATACCTGAGATAACTGGCTTACAAAGAAAAAAAGGTTTATTTTGGCTCATAGTTTTGGAAGTTTTAGACCTTGATGAGTTGGCCCCATTGCTTTGGGCCTGTGGCAAGGCAGAACATCATGGTGGGCAGGTGGAACAAAACCACTTGTCTAATTGCCAGGCAGCAAAAGAGAGTGAGAAGGGGCAAAGGGTCCCACAATGCTGTTTAGTAACATGCCCCTAAAGACCTCCCACTAAACTCCACCTCTTAAAAATTCTACTGCCTCCCTGTAGTACCACCCTGATTTTCAAATCTTAAATACATGGGTCTTTGGGCGGACATTCAACATCCAAATTATAGCAGTTTCCTTTTATTTCCCCTCATTATGATTTTTAAGAGAATCTGAAAATTCAAAATTTATATGAGGTTTCCAGGTTTTTAAAATCTTGGCAATTAATTTAAACACTTTTGAAAGCATATGGCCCAAAACTGTACGGACCAAGAAGCCAAGTAAAATATATCTGTGGGCTGGTTCAGATCCTGAGCCATACATTCCATATTCTGTGATGTACTTCCATTAGATTTGCTCATCCAGAAGTGGTGCAGGGCATTCCAACTACAGACCAAAGTAAGTTTCTAACCGTATTAATTTTGTTTGTTTCATAACAAATTATAACAAACTTTTCACCTTAAAACAGCAGAGTTTGTTATCTCAGTTTCTGTAGAGAAATCTGGGTACTACATGACTGAATTCTCTGCTTAGTGTCTCACTGGTGTCAACCAGGGAAATAATTCTTGCCGAGGGTTCACAGTTCTCTTCCAAGTTTAGTGGTTGTTAGCAGAATTCACTTTGTTGCAGTTGTAAAATTGAGGTCCCATTTTCCTGGTAACTATTGGCCATGGACTGTTCTCATTTCCCAGAGCCTGCCTGTAGTGGCCCTGATGGCAGTTTCGCAACATAGATGTTTGCTCTCTTCTAAGCCAGCTGGAGTGTGTGTCTCTAGTTTCCACCTCTGCAACTCATCGGAGAAAACACCATGCTTTGAAAGGGCTTAATTAGGTCAGGAGTGCACCTAAAGGCTTTGAAAGGGCTTAATTAGGTCAGGAGTGCACCTAAATAACTCCTTTTGCTGTATAGTTAATAAACAAATATTTTAAATTTTTTTATAAAACAGGGAGTCCTGGTAGGTAAATACATAGAAACATAAAGTGATCACATGCCAGAGGAAATTTTTAAAGTAAACTCATGTTGGAAAAGTTCACCTTTACTAATTAATCAAGAAAATAACAAATTACCGGTTTCTTTTATCTCATACTACTAGGGTAGAAGGAATAAATTGGAATAGCCTTTCTAAAAATCAGTTTAGTAGTCTTAAAAACATTTTGTTGTTGTTGTTGTTGCAAGAATGAGCCCAGTGGTACTTAACTACTGAACCATGTATCTAGCCTAATTTGTATTTTATTATTTGTTTTTAGACAGGGTCTTGCTAAGTTGTTTAGGACCTCACTACATTGTTCAGGACCTTGCTAAGTTACTGAGGCTGGCTTTGAACTTGCAATCCTCTTGTCTTAGCCTCCTGAACTACTAGGATTATAGGTGCGTGCCAATATGCCTGGCCCCAGCCCTTTTTACTTTTTATTTTGAGACAGTCTCACTAAGTTGCCAAGGCTGGCCTTTAACTTGAGATCCTCCTGCCTCAGCCTCCCAAGCCACTAGGATTACAGACATGTGCTACACATCCAGCCTCAGTTTAGTAGTAGTATATGTTGAAGTTAGAGAGACAGTATGCATGATTGGATTAGTGAAAAGATGGATGAACAATACTACGTGTGTATATGCACTTGTATATTTATTTAACAACGATTATAACCTTATGACATAAATACCATTGCTGATTTCGTTTATCGGATGGGAAGGGCTGAGGCACTACAAAGTGTTATTGGTGGTTATCTCAAGACTCTTTTGAATGACCAAACTGCAGAAATGGAATTAATGAATCAACTAGATTGCCCAGATAAGGGAAAACTTATTTCTTCATTTCCGAGAATATTTTACCACAGCTTTAACATTACTTATAAGTAAAACCTATGATTAAAGGAGGTAAGTAAGGAGTAGTCATCTCAGCTGGGAATAAGAGGTGAGGGCTGGCATTTCCAAGGTATATATTAGATTCATTAATGCACCTAGAAGGTTAACAATTGTACTTTTTCCCTTATTTTTTAAAAATTACTATTATATACCTTCTAATATTAACCTGTTAATATTACATTACCTCTTTAAGTTTCATAGAACTCGTGGTTTAAAATGGTGTCTGGTTTCCACCACAGACTGAATTTATTTACATTTCATAGGACAAGATAATGGCAAATAGATAATATGAGAAGGTACTACAGTGTTATTATCAAGTACCTATATGATTCTTTCCCCACTGAAAGAATTTTTTAAAACCTTAACTTTTTAGATTTTTTTTACTTCAGAATCATATTTTTGTCAAGTTACTTCTTCATTTTCCCAAAGTACTTTTAAATTTAGTCTAATAATTTGTGATTCCCTAGTATTAGTATACATGACATAATTTTTTTATTTTTTATTTGACTTTTTATTTTGAAAATAGAAGAATAAGGTCAAAATCATCAAGAATGATGAATTTATCTCCGTCTAGGGTAGTACTTAATGTAATATTTAAACTGACCATTCCCTGACCTTAGTTGTCAACTTCCTTTACACTTTTTTTTATGACATAATTTTTATAAAGACCCTTTGTATGGCATGATAGCTGTTTTTTAAATATGATCTTTTTTGGGGGGAGGGTATTGGGGATTGAACTCGGGGACTCTCAACCACTGAGTCACATCCCCAGCCCTTTTTTGTATTTTATTTAGAGACAGGGTCTCACTGAATTGCTTATTTAGCACCTTGCCATTGCGGAGGCTGCCTTTGAACTTGCAATCCTCCTGCCTCAGCTTCCTGAGCTGGTGGGTAAATATATTCTTTTTAGATACCTAGAAATATTTGTACTAAGCACCATATTCAGCCTTCTAATAAAGTCACATCTACATAGATCCTTAAATGGCGAAGAACAGCTAGTGCTGCTGAGCCAGGTGAAACTGTTGTTCACTTTCAGAGGAGTTAATTGGAATATGTAAATATCTTCTTAATGTAATGCTCTTGCCTTTACCTATTCCCAATTTGTCTTAAGATTTTATGTTATGAGCACTGATTCTGCACACATTTGACTTTGCTACTTGCAAATTACTGTATAGCTTGTGATATTTGTAGTGCTTGAGAAAATCCTTGAAATAGCATGAAATATGTATTACTTTGTTATAACATTAGGTCAGGATTTAAAATTTTTGGTATCCAAAATATTACTGTATTTAGTAATATTTCTCTACTTACTAGACTGCTTCTTAACTAATTTGAAGCGTTAACCGTATTTTGGTATATGTTCCAAGACCTGTACCTGAAACCACAGATAGTACTGAACCCTGTGTACAATATGTTTTTACCTATACATACAGATGTATGATAAAGTTAATATAGAAGTTAGGCATAGAGATTAACAATAACTAACAATAGAATAATTATAACAAGTTACATTAATTAAAGATATGTGGAGGTTCTATCTCTTCAAAGAGTCAAAACAAATATTAATATTTTTAGATTGTAGTCAGCTGTGGGTAGCTGAAACCATGCATACCAAAACTACAGATAATGGGAAACTACTGTATCAGATGATAACTATTTGTAGGGTTCTTTTATAATGTGTTGAACCAAAAATGGTTTAAGAGTAGTACACTGGAAAGAATATAGAGTCAACCTCTGCCAATAGTTTTCAAAATGAAGATGGTATAAAATCAACAATAGTGCATTTAAAGGCAAAGGTAGTATTGTAAGATTGCCGCCTCCAGCATGGCTGTTAATTCAGAAAACCAGTAAGGGGTGATGGGGGATTGAGAAAAGACAGACACACATAGAGAGAAAGCTGGCACCAGGAGGGCACTTTCTTCTGATGGAGGAACAATGACCCAGAGCTTGCTCAGCATGTTTATTTATATAGTTTTTATCATCAAAACGTTATTTGTGGGACTGGGGCTGTAGCTCACTGGCGGAGCGCTTGCTAGCATTGTGAGGCACTGGGTTTGATCCTTAGCATCAATAAAAATAAACAAAGGCATTCTGTCCATCTACAACTACAAAAAAATATAAATAAAGGTTATTTTTGAAAAAGTTTCAGTAAAGCACACAAACTTGAAGGTCGCAGTGAAACTTGTGGGGACATCAAGGTTATTTTGTTATGCCCAGAATTCTCTATCCCTGGGAATTGGCACCTGAGTTCAAGATCTAGACTGATATAGCTCTGCACCTTTGCGTGGAGCCTACTCAGGCTGGGTATCACCATAGCAACTGGGCCATCTTGACCTGCATCTTTGCACAGGAAGTTCCCAGTGCAAAATGTAGCCATGAGGCAGTCAGAGGTCATGATTCAAATCACCGCTCTCCCCATAAGATGTTTAGGTGATTTTATATAAAAGACAAGCTGAAATATATACTAATTAAGGAATGAGACTGTGGGACAGTGAGGGAAAAAGCAAAAGAATCGTTGCTGCTGTGAAAAGAGAGTGATTGGATCATTGTGGACCTTGAGGTACTCCCTGGGGAGAGAAATGCTGTTAGTAAACACTTCACAGCTCCTTGGGAAGCATCATTTATTTTATTACTGTGAGTGGTGTGTAGAAGGAAAAAAAAGTCCTAGATAAGACAGAGAACTTAGTCTGTGCTGTTATATAACAAAAATACCATAGACTGGTAACTTAAACAGCAAACCTTTATTTCTCATAGTTCGGAAAGCTGGTAGCACAGGATCAGTTGCATTGTGATAGTGCCACCCTCACAACTTACTTCTTCTCAAAGGTCCCATCTCCAAATACTATCACATTGGGGCTAGAGCTTTTAACGTAAGAATTTGGAAGGACACATTCATTCATTCATAGGTTCTGGACTGACTTCACCTCTAATGAGTAGTGTCACATTAAGGAATCTAGGTCTCTATGATTTTCAGTTTTTTTCAACTGCTGAATGAGGGTTTTGGAATTGATCTCTCAGTAATTCTTTTCAGGTATAATTTATATACCTTTAAATTCACTTATTAAATGTAGTTTGGTAAGCTTGAATAAATGTGCATAACTACACAGGCATCACTAAAATTCAGGTTTCAACATTTTACACCACATGAAATGTGGAAGCTAGAGAGAAAAAAGGAAAAAGAAAAAAGGTAGGGAGTGTCATGAAATGAGAAGGAAAACCAGTAGAGTAGAAGAATGATACTAGGAGGAGGGGAAATAGAGAGGTATTAGGGAATTAAATTGGCCAAATTATGTTATAAGCATGTATGAATATGTTATGATGAATCTCATTATTACATTAAGTACAGTGTACCAATTTAAAAAGTTAATTTTTTAAAAAGTTTCCCATGTGACCATTTCAACTTTCTCCCTCCTTTCCCCCCAGTCTGACAGCTACTGATGTTTTCTGCCTTTACTTTGCATTTTCTAGAAACATACAACTTCTCCTCCATAACCTAATGTTTTTGAGGTTCATCTGTGTTGTTGCACATATCAGTACTTTGTCCCTTTGTATTGTTGCATATTAGTCCTTTGTGTGAGTATACACCACATTTTGTTTATCCATTAGCTAGTTGTTTCAGTTTGAGACAGGAGTAATGATACTATGCATAGTCTTATTATGAACATGTTTTCGTTCCTCATGAGTAGATAGCTGGAAGTGAATTACTGGGCTGCATATCTTTTTTAGAAACTTCCAAACTGTTTCAAAAATGACTGTACCATTTTATATTCCTGCCATTATTGTATGAAGGTTCTGATTTCTCCACATCTTGACCAATATTTGATGTCAATTTTTCTACTATAACCATTCTTTTGAGTATGTACTGTTATGTAGTTTTAATGTCATTTCCTTGATGATGAATGATATCCCTGAAAGTCCACATTAATCTTATTCAAGAGAGATTACTGTAGCTTGAAACAGTTCTTGGGATTCTTATTCAGAATTCTTTAGACAAGTTACCAGCCTTATAAAGGAAACTCATTTTTATCATTTATTGATGGATGTCTTACTTTAATTCTTATTTCTTTTTTCTTATTTCTTTGAATATTTAGGTCTATCATGAGGATATGTTACTTTTTACATGTCCTTTGGACATTTAAAGATAGAAGTTAGTTTGTTATCTGTATCTGAAGTTCAAAAGACTGAGAATGAATTTTAAGTTTGATCAGTTGTCAAATTGTAGTTAAAACCACAAGAGTGGACATGATTACCTAATGAGTTGAGTAGAAATCTGACAATTTGTAAAAGAAAAATTGAGTAAATCCAAAAATCATTTGAGGGATATCCTGAGCCATAAATCTAGGAGGTCTGCAATAAATTATGTTAAGAATACTGTTGATTGACCATTTATTTGGGGCTACCTGCCTGCATAGGTTGACTTTTACATTCTTCATTATTGTTTTAAAGAGTACATGTGTTTTACAGAAAATTAAATTTTCACAAGGTCAGTGATACCCTGTACTGTTTTTTAATTTGAATCATTTTCTGATTGTTAATGTTTAGAATGTGAAGGGGAAAGAATTAAAAGCAAAGCTATTAAATAGAATAGAATAAAAAATTTACCTGAATCTCTAAGAAATATGATTTTTAATCTTAAATATGCTAGTCATTTTTTACTAATGTAACACCCAGTTTGGTATATTCTGATTTTCTTATATACATTGCAAATATTATTGATTTCCTAACAGTCACACCAAATATGTGTTTTTCTTTCATCCCTAGGCAAATACTGTGGTCTGGGGTTGCACATGAACCATTCAATTGAATCAAAAAGCAATGAAATTACAGTGCTGTTCATGAGTGGAATTCATGTTTCTGGACGAGGATTTTTGGCTTCATATTCAGTTATCTATAAAAAAGGTAATTTTCATCATAAACAATGGCTCCCACATTTTGCAGTTTCTGACGACAAAAAAGAAGTGTTTGAGTGCCTGTTATCTGAAATTGGAATAGAATAGAAAGGCTGAATAGTTAATAATACTTACAAGAATTTGACAAATTAAGTAAGTCTCAGAATTTCAAAAATTAAGTGTATTAATTTTTTCATCAAATCCAAATACTTCCTTTTCCTTAATAGATTTATTTTCACTTTTACAAGATTAGAACAAAAACTCTTATAACCGTTTTTAAATCTGTGAATTATTGAGATGTACCATTTTCAATTTAAATCCCACAGTTTAAATACCCGCAGTTGACAACTTCATATTTCTCTGTTAAGGATCCTATTACTGTTCAAATGCCCTTGGAAGTGCTGAGTTATTTCTGAATTGTTAATATTTAGGTTGTAAAGGGGAAAGAATTAAAAGCAAAGCTATTAAATAGGATAGAATCAAAAATTTTCCTGAATCTCTAAGGTAAAATGGAAGACATACATGAAATCTCTGATGTGTTTTGGCGATTGTGGCTTATATTTATTCCCCCTTGTTATTAAGGGTACCATGATGAGAAAATTTAAGAAGTCATTCCTAGTACAAGGATATATCAAAACAGTCATTTAAATCAGAAAATGGATAATTGTTTTTACATTTGACACTAATTTAATTTGACATTAAGTTAACCATTTAAAACAAAAATTAGCTTCATATTATATATACATGAGAAAATTATCAAGTGCCTTCTAGGTGTGGGTATGTTGACTACTGGGAATGACTGAGGATAGAGCAGGCTATTCTCTTTAGCTGTGGTAGGTTTGAGATACACTCTATGTCTCATTAAAAGTTTCATTTAGAACACGATAGAGGCTGCTTTGTGTGAAGAAGAATCTGCTTTCTCTTAGTTCATAAACAGTGGGACAAGGTGTAAAATCTAATATCTTTCAGAGAAAATAAGAAAACTCACTTGGATAGAGTATAGAAAGAAAAGAACTGGAAACATTATGCTAAATGAATGATTAATGTTTTGACAGAGACAGGAAAACTAAGGTATTGTGATGTTATGGAAGGATAACAGGTAACCCTTGAATTAAAACCTGCCTGTGCCTCTTGCTGGCCTGGTGATTTGACAAGTTATTTCACCACCATGTCTCATAAGTGAGTTAGTTAGTTGTGAGGACTAAATCTAATCGTGCATATGTAGTGTCTGCAGGTATACAGTATGATAGGCACACACAGTGGTAGTTTCCCACTTGCACCACTGTAAACACACATAATGCATTCTATTCTCCCCCACCCCATCATCTAAAGGGTAATATAGAGAACAGAGTCAAATGAGGATAGATTACCTTTTTTCAGTTTTACTCCTTGAGAGTGTTGGGTTAATAGGTGAGAGGATAAAAAATATGAATGATTTGCTTCTTAATTTTCTTGGTCTTAATAGTTGGTTAAATATTTTTTATTCATATTTTCCCCATGCTTTCCTTATTTATCAAGTTGAATATTTCTAGAAAATAAATAGCATCTCTTTAATTTTTTTATTAAGTATTACATTAGGCATTTATATTGTGGAGTTTTTTGACCCACAGAAACCTGAATGGACTGCATTAAAGTTACTTAAAACTTGACAGTGATCTCCAATAACAGGATCAATATTTTAGGCTTTTAATCAGGAACTTCTTGTTAGTAATACTTTCCAAAGTGATAATCATCTTGGGAAATCCTCATTTCACAATTGTCACCTGAAGTCTTAATTTTTTGTTTATCCTGTCCCATTCATCAAACATTTGTTTCATTTGAACTTAAATTGGCTAAACTATTTTTCTAGAGAACACTAGTTGAATTCTTATTACTTCTTGGGTGGCCTTTTAGTCACAATTTCTTGTAATGACTCATGTATTTTGAAGGCTGTTTGGCTTTGTTTGAGCGCCTCGGTTATTTTTTTCATTCAGGAAATATAGCTACCACAATAAATTCCATGAATATTTTTAAGTAACATCAGTACATATCCCTAACTTAGCAATCTACTTGAAGATTTAGAGTTTTTGAGACTAAGAGTGTGAACAATCTTGCTTCACAGCTACTTATTTGTTGTACACTCCAACAGACTCATTAATGCTATATGGTATGTGCTGTTGATAGAGTCACAATTTTATCCAAATAGACTAATGTTCATTATTTTGTACAAGACCCCTTTCAAAATTATATTCCCTTATTTCCTGTCTATGCTTGGTACTAGGGAAACAGTAGTATTTAAAACATATACAATCATGCCTTCATGGGGCTTTTAACTGATTGTTTAGTTGCAGTTACAAAAAGTATAAATGGTAAAAGTCCAAAGGGGTTTAGAGGGTGGAAGATTGATAAAGAGCTGAGCTTTTCTGAGAAAGCTACTTTAGCTCAAAGCTGAAGAATTAATTGGAAATTCCAGGCAGACAAGGAAGAACATTCTCGGGAAGAGAATAGTAGATGCAAAGACCTGATGGTTGGAAGCAGCTTTGGAGGAATTGAGGGGAAGAGCCCTTGTGGTGGGATTGGAGTGAGTGAAGGATGCATAGATCTTGTTTGCAGTGCCATATAGAAAATATAAGGATTAGAGCTTTTTCCTAAGAGTGCATGGAAATTCGTGAAGCAGAGTAGTGATGTGACTGAGCTTGTTTTTGTTTTTATAATCTCCCTTTCTCTGTGAAGAGTAGATCAAAGAGAAGAATAATGTAGGAAGATCGATTAAATGGGTAGTAGAAGAGACTAAATAAGAGATGATTGAATTAAGAGGTCATCTTATGAGCACAACACTAGAATTATGTCAGTTTTTAAAGATTTTTGTCACCGGGCATATCTTCTACAGGGAAAAATATTCCTATTTGAATTAGGATTCATCTTATTGCAATTTAAATTGTAGTAAGAGACTTTGGACATAAGGGAACTCTCTTGAATGAGACTCAGAACTACCCTGGTGCCTAGTCATGTTTTGAGCACTATCCTTAGTGTCCTCTTCTAATTATATTTTATATACTCTTTTTATACTGCTTTTTTAATACTATGTCTAGTTTTATAAAACTTTCCTTTTTCCCTGTTATTTTTAATTACCTTTGAGTAGTAGTTTGTAGCCTTTTTCTTTACCAATTTTGCAAAGAAAGAGAATTCTACCTACCAGTGAAAGAAAAAGTTCCTATTTCCCATTGGGTAGCAAGGAAACTTTCATAGAAATATGAATCAACACTTCCAATAATTATAAGGATTAGTATTTCTAATTCCAAATTGATATAATCCTATCAAATTTCAACTAGACTTTCTGAAAAATTGAAGATTTGTGTGGACCTTTGAGGGATCCTGGACATTGATATTAACAACCACTGTTACGATGTTCTAAGGAGAGAAAGTAAGTTGTTTACTGGTCTTAACCATAGGAGGTAGTCAACCATTCAGAGGCCTGAACTTGGTAGCTCGGAACTTTTTATCTAGTTTAATAATAACTACTACTACTTTTTCATTCTAAAAAATAAATTTTAAAACAGCATTTACCATTGGACTCAAAATTATAGAGGTAGGATCTAAATTTCTGTTTTTGAATCTCTCTTCAACAATGGCCAGTTTCTAGGAGCTCAGCGTTTCCAGGAGGATTCTGGGCAGTGTTTTTTTAAAGTTATTTTATAGAACAGTGAATTTAGGAGACATACCTGCAATTGCACTGAAAGGCTCATCTTCAAGGCAGCATTTATTTGAATGTGCTATAGTGGGTGCACTTGTGTTAGTTTGCATACACAATTGTAAAATGGTTATTCTGGTATTCTTTGTAGAATATGGAACCATTACTTAAATAATGTTAAACCTCTTTATTTTAGGATTTACTTATCTAGAAATTTGTAATGGTCAGTCTAAAATGTACCTATTTTTTTATTTTCGAGGAAAATAGCAAATTGTTTAGATTTTTCTGTGAAACAGAATGACCCACTGTAGATATTAACATTCTTCCTGATTGAAACTCATAAACACTTGTCCATTCATTGCCTTCTGCCCCGTAGTGTCTGATAACAGTATGCCTAAGACTTGTCAACAGTCGAGCCTGAAAAATACTCCCATTTGACAGGGTTATTTTTGCTATATGATAGATTATTTTTAGAATTAATGGCAGTGATATAAAAATCTTAATTGCTGCATTCTTTAACTTTTTTGCAAATATTTTTCATTTCTTCCATCTTACATCAGATTCCATAAACTTATAAATGAAACAGGGCATAATAAAGAACTCCTTTCTAATAGTGTTCAGATTTCTGTAACTGGTTGCTTTTTCACCCCCTGCATGGAATTTTTTTGGTTTTGAAAACAGAGTATGAATTCCTTAGATTGTTCCCTTAATTTATACAATCTCTTTTGTTTGGAGTGTTACATACACTTAGCCAGTTTCTATTTGTGATTTTTATTGTAGGTGGCAAACATTTTAAAACTCTGAAACTATTAAACTAATTTTAGTAAGATCTTATTAAGTTTCAGTTTACTTTCATATCTATATCATTATTTACAGGAAAATGAAGACTGAATATGCATAATGTTTGTGTTAATAACATGCCCCCAAATAACCATTTTAGTGTTAATTTATAAAATGATGATGTTGATGAGCAAAGTGTTGCCAATTTTGCAAAAAAAAAAAAGATAATTTAAAATAATTAATCTGTTAAGGTGGTATTAACCAAAAGAGTCAATTCAGTCAATTTAACTCATGGAATGAAGTTTATGTCAAGGAGGCATGTAAATATCCTGAAGGACACTTTAATGATTTCAGTCTTTTCTGTGTCATGTCTTTTTTTTTTTTTTTTTTTTTTTTTGAGTACGTTAGGAATTCTATAAAGGAACCACACATGTGTTTGTGGTATCTTGTGGCTGTCCTTCACTATTGGTAAATACTGATGTCCTAGTTACTGTGTAGGTCACAAAAGAATTGTGCTAGCTTACAATATGTCTGTGTTAATTTTTTAACACAGATGTTACCAATCAACCAAGAATTCTTTGGCTCAGTTAGGATAGAAATCAGGAAAAGGTTAGCTGCATCTCCTTTGCTATGACCACCTCTCTGCGCTTAGTGTTGCGAACTCTTAGTGTTACCAGCTTAACCTTGGACTTCTTTACTAAATTCAAAATAATAATGTTGAGGCAAGCAGCAATTTCATCACAATGAGGCTTTATTGGGCTGTGCTTAAGCACAAAGGAGGCAGTGCATGAGACAGGGTTCTGGGACTGGCTCCCCTAGGATGTTAGGAATGAAGCTTATATAGGCAAAAGAGGTGGGCTCACACAGGCACACTCAACTGTTACCCAAGTGAGCAGAATTTCTGTAGCGTCTTGCCAGCTTTTTTCCTCTCAGCAACAGGGTTTGCATTTATTATGTCCTTCTCCACTCCATTGTTATGAGATGGTGAAGGTGCTTACAACAGCTGCCCCAGGAGGCTGCAGGATAATACCCTGGCAAGCCTGGAGGGCCATCACATGCCGGGTCTGGCAGGGTGGCAGCAACAGAAGGAGCAGCATTGCTGCTGCAGTCTGTCCCTGTAGCAGTAATAACACAAGCAGTGTTGGCTGCAGAAGTGGTAGCAATGGTAGTTGCCAAGGTAGTGGCAGAAGTGGCAGGAAATGCTGTCACCGGCTGACCCCTCTCAAACCATCCCAGCTACAGCTGTAGCCAGTGCCTGGCATCACAGGCATGGCAACCCTGATTCCCATCCCAGCCTCACTTCCACCCCATCATGCAGGCTCAAAACTGCTGCCTTGTCAAATCCCAGGACAGTGAGGGCCATCCACAAAAATAGCCCTTGTTCAAAATACCATACACATACAGGGGATTGGGCCCCTGCTGTTCTGTCTCAATAGGAATTTAAGGATAGAAAGGGTTTGTTTTGACCCAATTAACCATATGTAGCTTATAGCCTATCTAACAGCATGATTTCTTGCTTACACAACTGAGCCATACCTACATCATCCAGGAGAAAGCTTTAAATCTTTTCATCTGTGAAATTTTTTTCTTGTTCCTATTGTAGATTCTGCTTCCATAGATGGCATTATAATTTTTCTGAGAGGAATTTAAGATTTTATCTCCATTCTAAGTATGTAAAAGGAGAGAGGAGAGACAGAATACCTAGTACAGGATCAGGCATTTTGTAAATGCTAGTTGATTCTGAATAGATTATGTTCGGTGTATGTAAATTTTCATAACAAAATTGCAGTTGGTGCAAATCATTGCTAGATTTCTATCATGAAAAAAAGGAATTAGCCCTAAGATCACACAGTAATATTAATATTGTCAGGAGAATTTAGCAGCCAGACAAGCCTTATCCCACATCCTTCAGTACTTGAACAAAGGAGACATCACACAGCAAGCATACTGACAGGGTATGAAAATTTTGTAATTAGTTATTTAAATAATTTAGAGCAGATATAGGAGTAGAATTTGTACACATATATTGTCTTGCTTTATGCTGTTTTCTCACTTCTGTTAAATACAGTAACTTCAGAGTCATACTTCAAGTTTTTTGAGTTAGAATAAATCAAATCACTTAGACTTCCCTTCCTTTATAAGTCAATGTTATCAATTGGGCAAAAATAATATGCTGCAGCTAATATAGATGGTGTTGAATAGTTGTAAGTAATGGGTACTAATACTTCTGAAAGTCTTTTCAATTTGTTCAAGAATATAAAACAATATTGATTGGGAGAAAACATAAATAAACATATTTCTCAGTTCTGCAATCTCAAAAATACCAAATACTGTCAATCAAAAATATTTCTTGAGAGTAACCAATATGCTAACATTTTTGATTGATTTGTTAACATATAAAATATTTATCATTTTTATAGTATTATGTATGGGTCAATCTAAGATTTCATGTTTAAATAAATATTTCACGAAGGAATTATAAAGTTCTCCAACCTTTGCAGTTATTGTGAGAAATTTTTTAAATTGTAATTAAGTTTAAAAAAGTCTGTGTATATCAATTTTGACAGATAGTAATATTGCTAAATGAGGAATTATCTTAGAAAATCTGATATTAGTGTCTTCATTAAAAAATCCTACCAGGCACGGTGGCATGCGCCTGTAGTCCCAGCTACTTGGGAGGCTGAGGTGGGAGGATTGCTTGAGTCCAGGAGTTCTGGGCTGTAGTGCACTATGCCGATTGGGTGTCCGCACTAAGTTCGGCATCAATATGGTGACCTCCTGGGAGTGGGGGGCCACCAGGTTGCCTAAGGATGGGTGAACTGGCCCAGGTCGGAAATGGAACAGGTCAAAAAAAATCCTGAAGCCTTTTAGCCCTTTGTTAATTATTTGTTTGCTGTTGTCCTTACATTCTTTTATGCTATTCCTCACAGTCACACTACCCTGCCTTCACAGGCATCTGAGACTAGTCTCCTCTTGTGTGGTTAAAAAGGCAGATAATGGGGAAGGTCAGAAGTTCTTTTTATAGGCCTTCTGGTTACTCTACCTTTGGGTGAGACTACTATTAAGACTGGAATGGACTCTGGAGGTGCTAATTCTCTTTAGGTTGCACAAGGGAGAGAGTGAGTGCCCATCTGCTTTAGCCAAATCCCTGAGACCTTCTACTTACTATTGCTGCCTCTCTCTTGTCCAGAGGACCCTAGTGAAGTGTACCATGTTTAGTTTGTGTAGTAACAGACATATCTCAGTCTTTTGTATGTATTAAGTATTTGATTAAAATGACCCCCCCCCAAAAAAAATTCTACATAGAGGCTCATAGTTAAAACTATAGTAAATTATAGTCTACCCTGCATTTTGAATATATATATATATATCACTGACTTTTTGGTATTATAGGACATACTAAAGTGGATTTGGTATAATTTGGTGCTTGTAAGTATTTAGTATTTAATGTGTAAGGTCATCTTATAAATTGCTCAGTTCAGAAAGCTTACCATTTTTCTTTGACTTTTCTCTTTCCAATTCATAGCCGTCTGCCACTCTAAGTGAATATATCTGTGTATATCAGAATCTGACTTCACCTGGACTACTGCCTCTCTAGTTCAAGTTACTGTCAACTCTCACCTCAGTTCCTTAGTGACTTTTGTTTTTGCTCTTCCCCCTTCAGTCTACTCTTAATTCACTGTTTAGAGTGATCTTATTAAAATGTCCCATTTCCTTCTGTAAAATATCTTCATCACCAAGACCTTATAGAATTTGGCTTCCTATTACTTGTCTGACTTCGCCTCTTACTTGTCTTCTCCATTTTCACTCTGGTCATAAACATGCTGGGCATGCTCCTCCTGGGCTTTTGTGATATCCATTGTCTATTTTCACTTCCACATGTCTCATACCTCACCTATTTTCTAGGTTTATTCAGATGTCACCCTTACAAATAAGGCCTGACCTGACCCCTGTTCTTAAAATTGTAAATCCTTAACTTTTCCTTACTTCCTTACTCTCCTTATTTTTCTTAAATACTTATCTCCTTCTACCACACTAGGTATTTTTCTTTATAACACTGTGTATTTTCTCCACTATTTCCCCTCTGGAGTACACTTCCTATGCTCAGGGATATTTGTTTATCTCTAATGCCTAGGAAAACACCTGGTCATAATACATGGCTTAATAAATATTAAATGTTAACTGAATCATAACATATACTTATTAAATATTTACTGAGATTAAATATTTACTGAAATATGAAATATTTACTGAACGAATTAATGAATGATTGAACGAATGCCAATTCTGAACCTTTTACTAGCCTTTATTTTATTCATCCATGCAGAAGTGCTACATGTTAAAGGAATTGATCATTACTTCTGTGTCCTCTTTCTAGTGTTAAATACTTTATAATAATTTTATTGAATTACGATTCACACCCATGCAATTCTCACAAAGTATGCCATCCACCAGCTTCAGTATATTCAGTTTTACAGTCATTACCACAGTCAATTTTAGAATATTTTCAAAAGGAGCACTATAATTAATAGCAGTCATCTTCCATTTCTTACACCAAGCCTTTTCCAATCCAAGGTAATAATAACCTACCTTTTTTCTCTATAAATAATGGTAGTTCTGGATTTTCATATTGAATCAGAGCATGTGATCTTTTGTGACTGTTTTTTTTTTGCATGTTTTCAGAGTTCATTTATATTGTGGCACTTATCAGTATTTTGTTCTATCTTTATAGTGTCCTTTGAAGAACAAGTTTTTTATTTTGATGAACTTCAGTTTATCTATTTTAATTTTGGTGCTTGTGCTTTTCCTCTTATCTAAGAAACCATTTCTTAATCCAAGGTCAAGATATACTCCTGTACTTCCTTTTTCATCACAAATTTTAGTAATTTGAGTTTTCTCACTCTTTCTCTTTGATGGCTTGGCTAAGTGTTTATCAGTTTTATTTATTTTTTAAAAGAACCAACTTTTTGTTTTGTCAATTTCAGTTTCATTGATTTCATCTCTGATTTTAATTATTTCCTGTCTTCTACTTTTGGTGTTGATTTGTTCTTCTTTTTCTGGGGCTTTGAGATGTAATGTTAGGTTATTTATTTGTTAACTTTCTATTCTTTTAATGAATGAGCTCAGTACAGTGAACTTTCCTCTTAGCACTGCCAGAGATTTTGATATGTTGTATCAGTGTTCTCATTTACCTCTAAGTAGTTTTAAAATTTCATCCCTGATTTCTACTCATGTATTTTCTTATAAAAGTCTTTTTTTTAGTTCCTACATTTAGATACTCTTTGAGTAATTCTTATACATGGGGTGAGATAGGTAACCAGTTTTATTCTTGATATCAAGTTGTTCCAGCATCATTTGTTGAAAAGACTATCCCTCTGATCCCCCACTGTATTGTCTGAGCATCTGTTGCCTGTTGCTTTTTTTTTTTTTTTTTTAATCACTGTAATGAAAATACCTGAAAGAAGTAACTTAAAGGAGGAAAAGTTTATTTGGTCTTGATGGTTTCAGAGGCCTCAGCCCATAGACATCCAACTCCCTTGTTCTAGGTCCAAAATGAGGCAGCACGTCACAGGGGAAGGGCCCAGCAGAGGAAAACTGCTCAGTTTATGGCTGCATCAGGAAGCAGGGAAGGGTGGTGGGAACAGGGAAGATGCAGCCTTCCTGGGTACATCCCCAGTGATTCACGTCCTCCAGCCATGCCCCATCTGCCTGCAGTTAGTATCTAATTAGTCTCTTCAAAGTAGGATGGACTGATTAGGTTAGAGCTTTCTTAATCCAGTCATTTCACCTCTGAATATCCTTGCATTAACAGAAACTTTTGGGGGACACTTCATATCCAAACCATAACAGTAGCCATGTCAAAGTTCAGTTGTAAATTTCAGGATTTTTTTTTCTAGACTCTAGATGTTTTTGTTCTCTTTATTTATACATTTCAATCAGAAACGTTAGATTGTTTCTTTAGGCTATATTCATCTTTGCCAGACTGTGTTCTTATTAGTGGGAACCCTTGTAGTAACAACAATTTTGTAAAAGGCTGTTTACTTAGGAAAAGCTTTCAAGAAAGACACATAATTTAATTCCCTGCTTAATGTTTTACTTGCTTTTGTGAAGTTGTGAATGTCAGTTTGTATTCATGGCTTGCTTTTCCTTTCTTCAGTCTTCTTGTCCCTTCTTGAACTATTTTAAATTCTTATTTTCCTCCAAAGGAACTCTTTTGAGCCCTAATGGAATTTTAGAGCCAGGGCAATTACTTGCACATTTGCATGGCATAATGTGGAGGGTAAGCACTTTAGGAGCTTACAACCAAAGCCCTGTTCTGATCAAATATATCCATTGTCAACCAGCTTTCTGGCATGTGCTGTAAAGGTAACCAGGCCAGCTGGCAGTCATCTTGTGGCTTGAATGCCATGTTGGACCACACAGGTACCTTTTCATCACAGGCAATTAATCTTAGAAGCTGAATTTCTAACTTAGAAGTTGGAAATTCTTTTGGTAGAGCAGGAAAGTGGAAAATTGATTTTCATTGATATTGTTCAAAAACTGACAGGAATAACTAGTGTATATAATTCATTTGGTTTGTCTGCTTTTCCCAGTCAGTCAAGTAGGTAGTAGTGAACCCCTGTGGAGGTTTGTGTACTCTTAAACCCCTAAAACACAGATGTAAGTTAATCATTCATACAATCGCTCTCATAATGCCACTTTCCAATTAACATAATACACTTTTATGCTCTCTTTCAAGATGTATTTCCGTTGGATAATAAATATAAAATTTCTTTAGAATTGTAAAATTAGAGTGATCAGTTATCCTGGGCTTGCTCTGGAGGACATTAATATATCGGATTTATGTACCGGCTGTGTATTAGTATGCTAGCCCACTTTCCATCAGTGTGATAACCCTCGACACAGTTCTTTAACCAAACACTTACATGTGAAAGATCTTACTTTTGTGATTGTTGTCTTTGGGTCTTCTTCCTGATTTGCTTCCCTGCAGGTTAGTAAATGATTGGATTTAGCCAAACATGCCAATTATCAGAAAATTCATTTTTCCTTTGATTCAGTAATCTTCACTGAAAGCCTCTATCATGTACCCCAAGCTGTAATTGCTGCTGGTGGTGCAAAGATGAAGACAGCCTCAGTCTTTGTCCAGGGATTAGACATTACAAAGTGATATATTTTGTAATTTTGTAATTCCATCAACAGAGCAATCTTACATACAGCATATGGTGTACTGAGAACATGTAATGGTCAACTGATCATTAAACAAACAAAACAGTGCTAATGAGGTTTGACTTGCAAAGGTCAAGGCAGTTTCTGTAAGGAATTGACAGTTGAATAAGATATAGAGGGGAATCAACTAGGTTAAGGGATAGTGGAAAAGCCAGGTTGAGACAGGAGCATATGCCAGTCTCCAAAGAGGGCTAGTGGTAAGAAGCCAATGTGGGCACAAGACAAGAGTTGAGAGAGGTGGGGCCAGACCCTTCAAGACCCCTTAGGCCACATTGAGGGCTTTGTTCTCAATCCTAAGAGCAGAAGGAAGCCATTAAGTGTTCTTACTTGAAAACTACCTCTTGTGTAGCCTAGGAACTTGGTCTTAATTAGAGGCACATTTTAGCTATTAATCAGAAATGTTAATTTCTAGATAGAAAATGTTAAAATTTGAGTTTTTATTTTCTTTAGAGCAGTGCCTCTTCAATTTAAGTGTGCCTCAGAATTACCTGTAGCATTTGTCAAAACAGATTCTTGAGTCCCCTCTTCAGGGATTCGGAAAGTCTTGGTAGGGTTGAATATCTTCTAAGTTCTCAAAAGATATTGATGCTGCAGGTTCTGTCTGTGGACCAGATTTTGAATGCAGTTAACTAGAACCACAGAATTACCTCACTTTTTTTTTTTTTTTTGGTCATTGTTTTCCTCATGTATAAATAGCAAAGGGTCATTTTTAGTTCTAATAATAACCAAGAAATTTTTTTGTGTGTTGTTGGAGCTATATTTTACAGAATCCACTCTATGAACATACAAATTTTACTTATCTATGTATGTTCTATATATAATGTGACTCCAGGAAGTGATGTAGTAGAAAACAGTATTGAGGAGTTACAGCTCCCAGAATCAAGACATATCAAATGAGAGAAATAGTTGTGATTAACAAAAAATTATAGTTTTTAGTAATGTTGAGAATTTGAAATTTAGATCAATATAATTTGAGATTCTGTAATAGTTGGTGTTTCAACAAGAGTAATAAATCTGTATATTATTGAATTTTTTTTTCCCCTAGATCTAATTACTTGTTTGGACACTGCATCCAATTTTTTGGAACCTGAGTTCAGGTATGACCATGTTAGTGACTGTGTGTATGTGCATGTGTGTGTGCATGCACACATTATTCTTTTACACTGAAGATTAATGCATAATGTGTGACACACAATCATTGTTTCAAGACTGGAAAATTAGAGATTATCAAAGCCATTTAATTGCTGTGTTTAAATTTTTGCTTTAATTGTAGCAAAGATATTCAAAATGAAATGCTTTAACAATAGAACTAGTTGCTTTCTAAAACCTGGCAAGAGTACTTATAAGAGTAGTAAAGCTATTTTTTTTTTTCCTCTTTTTTTCTTGAGAAAAGGAAAGGGAATGGTTTATGCCGTGTAGAAAATTTTTCAGTGTTCTTTCCCAAGTAGCATTTCACTACTATTTCTCTATTTTATTGACTTTGTTTTTTACTTAGACTAAGATTATCTTTTAATAATTTCCCATTTCTCATCTTCGCTAGTTTTCTAATGCTAGCACACAACTTCCAAGTGGCTTTCTAAAATGTGTATCTGATCTTTTACCTGCTTAAAAATCTTGAGAAACGTAGGATAAGAAGTTGTCCATATTCCTTAGTCTGGTCTTCAAAGTCTTGCACAAGTAGCCTGTGGGCCATTTTTCTAATCTTATCTATGTATATTATTTATTTATATTGCTTCTCAGTTCTCAGATCTTTTGCATAGGCTCACTTTATTCCCCTGTGCTTGACAAAAATTATTCTCATCTTTCAAGACCCATGTCACTGACCTCCTCCCAACCTGCTGTCACTCCTGTGTGGAAAGGATGCCCACTTCAACATCTGAGAGATCCTGGTCAACAGTAGTAACCCAGACATCAATTGGTAGACAGTCTGCTGGTCTCCCTCCACTTCTAGCTCCTTCACCACCACCCCAGCTTCCTCTCATGATTCTTTACGGTCTCTTCTTAGGAGCTAGAAATAACCTTTCTAAAAAAATATGTAAATCAGATTATGTGTGTATGCTGTCAAGGCCTTTACTGACTTCCTGTTATTACTTAGGAATGTATTTCATACCCCTTTCCATAACCCACAAATCCTCTGCAGGATGTGATCTCTGTCCATCTCTCTAACCTTCCTTTTGCTCACTGCACCAGCCATCCACCCTCAAAGACAAACACCAGGCTCTCCCGCCTCAGGGCATGCTTTTCCTAGTGATTGTTGTATATTGCCCACCTCTTACTTCTTCCAGTGACATCTGCCAGCTTACTCCTGAGGCTTCACTTCCTCAGAACCCTATTCCCTGAACTGTGCAGAGCCCTGTGTATGAGCACAGTCTTTGGCGTGCATCTGCCATTTACCAGCTCTGTGACATGGATACACAGTTCTTTATTTTCCTTCTTTGTAATGAGGATAAAAATAGCATTTACTATATAGGTTTCTTGTGTGGATTACTTGAAACACTTAGAGTGCTCCCTGGCACATAGCAAGGTTACTAAATGTTTGTATTACTTATATTCAATCAAAATTCTCTCAGTTATTTCAGAGTGCCTTTTCTTTATAGAAGAATCAAAATCTAAGTAGTTGTGCAAATATTGTTTTGATGCCTTTTTCTGTCACTAGAATATAAACTTTATGACTCCAGGGGCCATATTTGTTTGGGTGACCTCTGTAAACTCAGTTTCTAGCACAGACTATACTCAACAGACAATATAATAAGCATTCACATAAACCCGTGGAATATGATGAATACCTCTTATGGTCTGCCATTCATTATGAAGTAAAATGTGTACAAGTAAAGGATGTAGAATGTGAGAAAAATTTTGTAAATAGGGTGAAGACATGTTGAGTGTGTGTACTTGGAAGAAAGTCTGAAGGGCATTTGGGAGTAGTGGTTCTGTCAGTACCAGTAGTAAGGTGATACTAGTTACAGTGAGCTGAAACATGTATGTGTGATATTTTTGGTGTTTATCCCCAGAAAGTACAGTGTTATGTAATCTGTTCCTTGTTTTCATTTCCCAGTAAGTACTGCCCAGCTGGTTGTCTGCTTCCTTTTGCTGAGATTTCTGGAACAATTCCTCATGGATATAGAGACGTAAGTTGGATGTAGACTTAAATTTGTGATAAACTTTATTTTTTAACTTTAGGATAGTTAGATATGCAACTATTGTATATCTTTATTCTTTTATTTTAGGAGTATTTCTTTTTAGTGATATATAATGTTTATTTTTCTTCTGCTAAAAATGTGTTGTCCTATAGCAACAATAATGTTTTTTATGAGAAAACTACCCTTATCAACTGATTGAGGAAGTACAAGCATCTTGCTTATAAATTATCCCAAAAAATGAAAAATAAAAACTAATCTTTTCTTTTTCCCTTCCTCAAGTCCTCGCCATTGTGCATGGCTGGTGTGCATGCAGGAGTGGTATCAAATGTGTTAGGTGGCCAAATCAGTGTTGTAATTAGTAAAGGCATCCCATACTATGAAAGTTCTTTGGCTAACAACGTCACATCTGTGGTGTAAGTACATATGCTAATTATAATAAGCATGCTGGATGTGGGGGCTAGAAACTAGATAGATCTCAACAAATCAGTCCTCATGGTGTTCCTGAAATAACAAATGCAGTAAGCACTCAACTATTGTGTTCTTGATGTCTTAGTGTTTTCAGGACTATAGGTAGTATCATACTATTTTGACTTGTTCTACTTCAGTAAAGTAGTCATATGGAAGGGAAATTTGTTTCTTCTTTTCTAAATGTTGAAATATTCTGGAGTAAAAGTCTACGGTTTTTTCCCCAATCCTTACCATAAGAATCAGAAGGCAGAACTAAGCAAACCAGGATGGAGCAAGGATAATTGAAATACTTCAAATATAAAATAAATTTTGACATAAAGCAGAGATAGTATTATTAGGAATGTTCCTTTCACCCCAAGAAAATATTGAAGAATGTAATTTCATGGTCTCTACAGTATTCTACTGTTTTACAAAGCATAGACTAGGCATCAAATACAGGAGAAGTTGAAACATTAAGTAGAAATGTAATATTAGTAGACTGTTTTTATTAACATTGCCTCTTAGATAATCTTGGTCCAGCAGACAATAGTAAACCTCACTGAAGTCAGTTTCTCTTCCTAGACCAGATTCATAAGACAGGAGCACGACCCATTCCCAGAACAGGATAGAGGAGGAATTAGTGAACTTTCCATAAAGATCCATCTGCTAGCTACTTTAGACTTTAATGGGCCACATGTCTCTGTTACTTATTTTTGTTTGTTCATTTTAATTATTTACAACTTTTTAACCACATAAAAACCATTCTTAGCCCACTGACCATACAAAATAGGCCATGGATGGGCTGTCATTTGCCCAGCCATGGTGTGGAGTCAGCTACTTTTCTTTCTTTTAGGATCTTCTGCATGGTGTTGTATCCCTTCTTTTATTTCTTTACTCTGTTCTACCTCTAGAAAGAAGTGTTTGCATATGTGAATTCTGTCTTTCATACTTCTGAAAAAATACAGATAGATTCTGTCCTCTTGTAACAGTTTGAACATGGTATTAAGGGCAGGAGTCTGTGCTGACGATCTTATTCTTCCCAGTGCCCTGGAGTCTTACTACCTGTCACATGGCAAACTCCACACTTGTCTCATCTCCCATCCTCATCAGCTCACTCATTCTGCTCATTCCCTTGAAATCCAGATGCAGTGCTACATTCTAACACTGAAACTCACTCTCAGACATGTTGGTTGTCTATGCATGGTTCATATGTACTTTCACCAGAAACACAGAAAAGTTGCCACAGAAAAGTTTGGAGTCATTTTATTTCGTGTAAAAGAAAAGTACATACTAAAGGTTACATTGACATGTTTGCATAATCTTGTGAAATTGGGAGCTAGATACTTGTACAGAAAGTTGTTCATGCTGATTTCTAAAGTTGTTCTTCATAGAAATGAGACTAAGAACAATACCAGATGTCTAATTTTTAACCATGGAGTCATTTTAGTTTTTTAAATAAATGAAGAGAAAAAGTTCCACTAAGATAAATATGAGGAAATCATGTGTTATGTGTCATAAAAAATACCTTTCTCTCTTTCAGGGGACACTTATCTACAAGTCTTTTTACATTTAAGACAAGCGGTAAGACTTTCATGGACTTTATAATAATATAATGGGTATAATAACTAATATTTGGAGACAGGCATATCGGTCCATGTCTGTAATCCCAGCTATCCAGAGACTGAGGCAGGTGGATCACAAGTTTGAAGCCAACCAGGGCAACTTATGAACCCCTGTTTGAAAAACCCTGTTTGTGGAGATATAGCTCAGTAGTAGAGTAACCCCTGGTATAATCCCTAGTACTAGGAAAAAATAAATAAATGTACTAATATTTTTCAAACACTATGCCAACTGCTGTTTTTGTACTTTCTCACTTTCTTGTCATAACAAGATAAGTGCCTAATAACATCATAAACAAAATAAATTGCAGGCTCTGTATTACTCAGGAAATGATCTTGGAAGCAAAGAAGATTCCTTAGAGAAGGTGACTTAAACTTCTCTGAAGAAGGAATGAATTCATTCATAAAATATTTACTAAGTACCACTTCTCATTTTCCAGGCACTGTTCTGATGCTAGTGAGAACTCTCCTGCCCTCCTGTAGCTTACATTCTTGTATTGAGAGATTGACAAAGAGTAAATAAGTGATTGTTTATGGTGTACTATTTTAATCTAATAAAAATGTAGAAAAATAAGGCAGGGAAGGAGGATAGGAAATGCAGGAGGACTTGGTTTGAAGATTTTAGTAGAGTCAGGGTAGGCCTCATGGAGACTGACATACGAGCAAAAACCAGAAGGAAATAAAGGAGTGAGTTGCCCACTCATCTGGTGGGTGTCCTGGGAGAAGGAAATGTTATCTCCTTACACTAACAGTTATCGCTTGTAGATGAATATAGTCAGCCCTCTGTATCCATGGTTTCACATCTGCAGGTTGAAAATATTGGAGAAAAAAGTTGCATACTTAACTGAACTTGTACTGATTTTTTTCTTGTCATTATTCCCTAAGCAATACAGTATAACAACTATTTACATAGTACTTGTATTAGACATTGTAAGTAATTTGTAGGTTTCCTGATGTTACACAAAGATATAGTTCCAAGAAGCACTTGCCTAAGCAGACAGTTTGCAGTAAACAAGTTTGTAAAGATTTTTAATTTACATCTAGAAATCAAATTTACTTTCTTCTTCCTTTCAGGTTGTTATGGAACACTAGGGATGGAATCGGGTGTGATTGCTGATCCTCAAATAATAGCTTCATCTGTACTGGAGTGGACTGACCACACAGGGCAAGAGAATAGTTGGAAACCTGAGAAGGCCAGGCTGAAAAAGCCTGGTCCTCCTTGGGCTGCTTTGGTCACTGATGAGTATCAGTGGTTACAAATAGATCTGAATAAGGAAAAGAAGATAACAGGTTAAGAGACATAATTTTGTACAGCAATTGATTTATTTGGAAATCTGATGACATCTGAGATTTTTGTAGAAAATTTAAGTATATCGTGTCAGGTTTTTTATAACTGGCATAAATATGACTGGAGGTAGTTTTATAAAAGATGGCAAAGAACAGATTCAAAGTCAAAGGTCAAATGTTTTCTCTGATATGCAGAAGATAGAGCAAAGTAAGGGAAAATCGGGGGGGTCAGATCTCACAAAAACAGGAAAGAGCAGTGGAGTAGAGGAAGGAGATTGGAAGAGAGGAGGGATGGAAAGAGAGGAAATGTGAAATTAATTTGCCAAAATTATTGTGTGTACATATATAAATATACCACAATGAATTTCACCTTTATGTTTATCTATAAAGCACCAATTTCAAAACAAACAAACAGAAATCCAATAAATAGAAGGAAGATCAGTAGAGTAGAGGAAGGAGGGAAAGAGGAAGCACTGGGGACTGAAATGGAGCAAATTAAATTCCACTCATGAGCCAGGTTTGGTGGTGCACACCTGTAATCCCAGTGGCTCAGGAGGCTGAGGCAAGAGGATCATGAGTTCAAAGCCAGCCTTGGCCATTTAGTGAGGCACTTATCAACTCAGTGAGACCCTGTCTCTAAATAAAATTAAAAAGGGCTGGGGATGTGGTGCAGTGGTTAAGTACCCCTTGGTTCAATCCTCAGTACCAAAAAAAAAAAAAATTCCATACATGTATGATTATGTCAAAATGAACCCCACTATTAAGTATAGATATAATGTATTAATGGAAGCGTTTTTTAAAAGGTGCCAAAGGAGAGGAATTAGCATTTAATTCTTAATAGATTTTTTTCATGATAAAATCATTTAGAGCTTCAGTAGTGATGAGACACCTAAATAATCACCTCTTACATTCAATAAGAGAAATTTATGTTCAAAAAGAATCCATTTTAAGTGTTATAAATAACTAATATTTCATATGTGCTGAGCATAAATTTAATGATCAGAATAACTGGAATTGGTTTAGGTAATTTTGTTTAAAGATTTATTTTGCTTTAGTATCAAAAGTAATACCATTCATCATCTTTAATTTGTTTATTCCCAGGAGGGCATTCTTACTCAGAAGTTGAAATATTTTTTATAATGATAGGAACATATGCTGCCAGAATAGATAGTTTTTTCCTTACGTGTACCCATAATTCTGTCTCTTCAAAAGAACAAAACCAAGAAGTTAGTAACTACCATGATGAAAACTTGTATTTAGAAATGTAAATGAACCATGGACAAAAACGTTTGCACAGCACACCTTAGGTGTTTATGCTTTAATGTTGAATAAACTTTTGGAGTCAGGCCCTTTGCACTAATGGAAGCACTTTGTTCCTCAGGCATTGTAACCACTGGATCCACCATGGTGGAACACAATTACTATGTGTCTGCCTACAGAATTCTGTACAGTGATGATGGGCAGAAATGGACTGTGTACAGAGAACCCGGTATGGAACAGGATAAGGTAAAATTACTACCAAGGGATTTTTAAAAGACATTTAAAAAATGAACCTTTGACAAGAGTCACAGAAGCTCTCCTGTATTCAGTAGATGTAAAAGTTAAATGTCATTTTGTCTTACATTGCCCTCTTTTGGTTATTTTAGGTAGTATGAGTTATTGACTTTATCCTTTTGACTATTCTGTTTTTCTAGGTTCTTTTCGGTGATTAGTGTAGTCAATATTTACTAACTTTTGTCACTGCATTTTAAAATGAATTGTTTGGCCACTTGAGAAATTCTAAAGTAAGTCATAAATTCTTGTCTTTATAACACTTTTCTTATCAATCTCCAGATGACACTAATTTGTTCCCAGATTTCTACTGTGTAGGCAGGAGGGAGAAAACAAAAAAATTGAAGACTAAAGTGCATTTAAGACTTGGAAGGTCATTCCAAGATCATCTTACCAACTTTTATTTTAGAATACTTGTCTCTTTCCTACCTCAAGAATTTCTTTAACATCTAATGATTATTTTAAAAATTTTGTTTTAGTTAGCAAAAGATTATGAAGACGCCAGAATGAGCCAAAGGAGACATTAAGGTGTGAAGAGTAGACGAAAGTGGATCTCACTGGGTGTTTACCCCTTTCACTCAGGCTTCTTGCCTATGGCTACGAAAGGAATCTTTAAATGGAGGAGTCCCTATCCTCAAGGAACATAAATGCCTCCCATCTAGAATTGAAACTATGAGCACATTTTTTTCAGTTACAATTGCAATGAATTGTTTTTTTCAATAATATAATTGGTTTCAATAATAATAATTGGTTTCAATTATATAATTTTTTTAAATATATATAACTTGATATCTTCAGGTACTACTTTTCTCATCTCTCTCTGCAAATCTCCAAGAGCTTCCAGTTAACATTCACATAGATCCAAACTCTTCTGCTGCTAGTCAAGGCCTTCTCTCCTTTCTTCTTATTGATATCTTGTGAACTTCTTTGGTGAGCTCTCTCCCTGTTGAGGCAAATAGCAACATTGTCATATGTCTCTTCTGCTTCATGCCCCAAATTTGAGTATTCCACCATGAGCCACATCCATATTTAATTGGAATAAGTTGAATTTTTAAATTTAAGAATTGCCCATGCTTATATTATAAAAACTTCTAACAGCACTGAATTACATTTCTGAAAGAACTTTTTTTTTCCTTAATTTTTGAAAATTTCACTAGCTATAGAATTCTAGGTTGACTTTTTCCTTTCCAGTACTTTAAATACATTGGTCCACTGTTTTCTAACTTGCATTATTTTAAAAAGAATTTTTTTTTAGTTGTCTATGAACACAATATCTTTATTTTATTTGTTTATTTTTATGTGGTGCTGAGGATCGAACCTGGTGCTTCAAACCCAGTGCCTCACTCATGCTAGCCAAGTGTTCTACCACTGAGCTATACCCCAGCCCCTAACTTGTGTTATTTTTAATGAGAAATCTGCTATTAGTCTTATCTTTGTTACTCAATATGTAATATGTCTTTTCCTGTGGTTACAATTTAAGATTTCTAAGCAATTTGATTATGATGTGGTTTTGTAGAATTTTCTTCACAATTCTTCTGCTTGGGATTCTTTGAGTTTCTTGGATTTGTAAGCTGTGATTTGCATCAAATTCAGAAAATTATATGCCATTTTTTACATCAAATAGTTCCCATCCCCACTTCTAATTTAATGAATACTATGACCTTTGTGAAGATATTTCACAGTTCATTGGTGTACTGGTTTTTTGTTTTGTTTTACTTTTTAATTTTTTCTCTGAATGTTTTAGTTTGGAAAATTTCTGTTGTCTTCAAGTTTATTAATTCTACTTGTAGTGTCTAACTGCTATTGATTTTATCCAATGTATTTTATCTCTAATATTGTATTTCTCACTTCTTATTTTGTTTGAGGTTTTTAGAAGTTTTTTCATGTTTCTTCTCTGTCTTAGAAACATATGAAACATATAACTTTTTATATCTTTATTGACTTTATCATGTGTCATATCTAGATCTTTTGATATTTATTGATATTAAGGCTCATATTTTACATGCCTGATAATTTTTGATCAGATGTGCCACCATTATGCCATTGTTTTGTACTGGATTTTTCTTATTACTCCCTTATGTATTTTTGAGCTTTATTCTGTAATGTAGTTAAACTATTAGAAAACAATTTATTCTCTTCAAGGCTTGCTTTTAAGCTTTGTTAAGGCCTGAGCAGGCTTTAGTTCTAATTTTTCCCTCACTATTGAGACGATACTGTTCTAATTCCTCAACCCAATGTCCCCATGTATTGTCAAGTTTCTCCAGTCTACATATTGACAACGTGAGGTGTTCTCATACCTGTGTATCCATAAGCATTCTGCTGGCTCCTAGTTCATTTCCTGGCCACAGTTGTTTTTTACATGCAGTTAAAGATTTAAATGAAAACCCCTTATAGATCCTAGAAGTCAATCTGTCTTACTCTTACCATATTCCTTCTTTCCTTAACTGTGCCCTACAGATTCCAACTGCATGTTGGATTGAGCTCTGTCTCCTCAGTTCAGTAACCATCACACTTTGTGTGGGATCTTTCTCCCTTCCACGTCTGGAAACGCTCTCCAGACAGAACTGGTGCGATAGCAGGACTTCCTTGTTTGTTTCTGTTCTCCCAGTGATTATTCACCTATGCCACCTATCAACCAGTGACTGAGAACCACTCCTTCTGTGTTTTATCCAGATTTTCACATTTAAAACTCAAGGATGAGTCTAATCCCTATTACTCTATCATAAACAGAAGTAAAGAATCTCACACTGAATTATATAAAACACTAGTCCTTTATCTCACATTTTCCCATCTGCTCTCTCACCTTCTCCCCGAGGAATTGGTGTTTTCATTTTCACACCTCTTCTAAGTTTGCATATGTGCATGAGCACTTGCATATAGGTGGAGAGAAAATTTGGTTTTATTTTCAAAAAATGGAATTTATATATCTACAAATTTGCTATCATGTTATTGTCTAATATTTTGCCATATTTATATCTGGTAATATCCAAGAAAATTTAAGTTCCTTGGGGAGTAGGGACTTTGACTTTCCTTTCTATTTTATATTAGTCACATCTTACAAAGCTCCCTATATACACAGGGATTCTCAGTAAATGATCATAGTTTAAACATAAAAAAAAACTTACTCATTGTTTATGGAATTATTTTGAGATGACAGTGTATAGTAAGATCTTAGTAATAGTTTTTATATTCTAAAATGGTGTTCTGCTATATATGGTTCCTGTTCCATTAATAAAATAAGACTGCAAATAATTGCTTTATATATTACTTAATATCTAAGAAAATCATGGAAGTTTACAAGTGTGGAGATTTTTATAACTTCAAAGTACATATTTTAAAAAATGAAGGTTATTGACATATCTTAGAGGTTTATAATCTAATTCTTTGATAATCAACCAAGAAGAAATAGCTATGATACTTGGAAATAACTTAAGAAATTAAACATTTACTTGTTCTCACCTTAGCTACTATTGTCTACTTATTAATGGTCTTTAGCAACTGCTAATTGATATGACCTGAGGGAACTTTTTAGGGTTTTGGAGCTCTCTACTTAAATCAGAAGATCCAAATTCAAGTCACAGCCTTGTCATTGAGTAGCTAATGCAGTCTGTTTACATTTTGAGTCACAGTTTCCTGTGTCCTGCCTATTTTGTCATGAAAGCATCTGAGTGTTAAGTACATGAAAATGCTTTTTAAATAATTAAGGGCTCTTCTAGTGTAAAGATACTATCATTATTTGCTTGACATAGTTGAGGGAATGAGATTGTCACCTAAAATCATACTTTTACCTAAGGATTATTTATATAATGTGGTTTAGTTGTGACCATTAAATTAGGCATGAAGCAGTGTTTCAAAGTTACTTTTCTGGCTCACATAAAAACCAGTACTGAACACTGGGATTACGATATGGGAACTGCATTGGTGGAGTTTATCCAGTAGGTGGAGGTGTATATCTGTTATGTGCTTGCTTGCATATGTTCATTTTAGCCTGTTTGTTGAAAATACAGTTATAAAAAGTATATAAGCAAAGCATTCCCTCTGTGACTTTGTATCATCTATTATTTTTTACTTTAAAAATAAAATCAATACATTTCAGTCACTGGTAATTCTGTAGAACCAGAATTATTATAGTGAGCAGTCTCACTACAACTGAATCCTTTTCCCATATTAAATCATTTTGTATGCAGTATTCTCCTTTTATAAATATTTAATGAAAAATGTATAACTTAACTTTTTCCAAATTGATTAACTTGTTTTCTTAGAAATTAGCTCTTATTGTTACATTTTGAGGATATTGTTTAAGGTCCATAGCAGAAAGCAAGTGTAGGTGAAGTGATTTAGGTTTGACCTCTGTTGAGTTAAGTACCAACTTTTCTCTTTTTTTAAAGATATTTCAAGGAAACAAAGATTATCACCAGGACGTGCGTAATAACTTTTTGCCACCAATTATTGCACGTTTTATTAGAGTGAACCCTACTCAATGGCAGCAGAAAATTGCCATGAAAATGGAACTTCTTGGATGTCAGTTTATTCCTAAAGGTAAAGAGACAGTGTGTTTCAAAAATGTTATTTTTGCTAGTTTTTTAAAAATATTTTTAACTTACACATAATAATTATACATATTTGTAAAGTACATGTACCCCATACATTTCAATACACGTATGTAATGGGAAATGATCAGATGAGGATAATGGACATCTGTTACCTCAGACATGGTTCTTTGTGTTGGGATCATTCACTGACCTCTCTACTAGGAATTGTTAATTTAAAGGAGTTATGTTACTCTTAAAGAAAGTAATTAATAATCATGTTTTTAAAAACTTAATTATAATACCTTGTTAACTGGATTTTTAAAGGTAAATAGTTTTTCTATTAGAAAGTTACATATGAGAATGTTTTCCAAAATTACAATGAAAGAGGAAGTAACATCACTCTCATGGCATATAATATATTGAGATTGCTTGCCAAAGCTAGTCTCAATAATTTTTTATCAGGTCTCATGTACTATAATATACCATAAGTATTAAAAGTAACCTTAGCATAAGTACCTCTTTGTTTGAATTATTTAAAAATGGGAATGACCTCTCTTAATATTTTAATGTTTACTCTCATATCCCCCACAGCTAGAACAGTACTTGACATATAATTGGCTCTCCATGAATATTAATCAAATAAGTATGTCAAATTGTGGTGACACCTATATAGTTTTGAAGTTCAACATCATTCTGCTCCCCAACATTCTCCTTCCTAAGATTGTTTTTAGATGATTTGATTATTTTAATCTGAAAAGCTCTAGTCCATGTGTGCATTTTATGCAGAGTACAGTATTTAAACTTTTGATATATTCTCTCTGAGATTTAAAATCTCTGTAAAATTAAGTACTTCAGGAAATGTCAAAGACATTTAACATTACTCTTTTTAACTATGCTCTTTAAAAGCACAATGTACAAACTTTTCCAAACCTCTTTTCAAGGTCGTCCTCCAAAACTTACTCAGCCTCCACCTCCTCGGAACAGCAATGACCTTAAAAATACTACAGCCCCTCCCAGAATAGCCAAAGGTATGCCTACTTTAATGTGAGAATGTGATATTTCCTGGATTTGTGCTGTAATTTTTCATAAATAAATTTGAAACATTATAAATTTATCTTAAATCATGTTGGTATAGATTAAAAAAATAAATTTCAAAACTTTTTTCAGGTCGTGCCCCCAAATTTATTCAACCACTACAGCCTCGAAGTAGCAATGAATTTCCTGCACAGACAGAACAAACAACCACCACTCCTGATATCAAAAATACTACTGTAACTCCACATGTAACCAAAGGTATGCAAATGCAAAAACAGATACCTACTGCTTAGGAGTGTTTTGTTTGTTCAGCAGACTTTCCAGCTTTTAAGCCTTTGGTTTCTTCCTCTCCAACAAAAGAGTTAATTTCCCTCCTTAAAGGAAAGACAGACAGTACTCATCTAACCCTTTGGCACCATGTAAAATTGTTATTCATGTATTTAGAGCTGGGTACTGTTTTGTAGGCCTCCTTTATGATATTTCCTCCTTTCAGCTACACATTGGTCTCAGGCTTAGACATATAGTACTTCTAGAAAGTACTAAAACCATAGCCAAATACCACTCACTTTGAATTAATTAAAAATGAGGATAACTTATTAGTGTATTATGTTAATTTTTGTATCCCCCCAAATAACCAGGCCTTTGTAAATAGGAAATCAGGTTTTTTTGCCCCTCATTATGCATTCATTTGCTGGATAGGGAACTTGTTGGTAGAAGGGAAAACAAAAACAAAATTTGGGGGTAGTAAAATCGTGCTTTTTAAAAATACTCAGTTAACACAATCATTTAAAAAAAAAACTTTAGTCTTTTGTATTTTAAATGTTTATTTCCAATTACATTGTTTTTCAAATTGCATGTACAAATGTATTAGAATTTACTTTCAAATAGTGTTACCAATGATAAGTAAAATTAAATCTTACATTAAAATATTAACATGATGTAATTTTACATTCAAATATACAAAACATTTAAAATGTACAAAATAGTAGTTCTTACTAATTTTTGAAAAACAAAATTTCAGTTGCATTCAGGAAGGAAATGTCAATATGATTATGGAATTAATATCAGTGCTGACAGATGGAAAGCGTACTCATTTTTAGGAAAGTGCAGAGCAGAGCAATCAGTTCACGCAGAGTAACTTGTGCAATGGAGAACGTTAGTCATTCTGTCTGATTTTCTAAAAATTTTCCTGGACTCAAGATGAATTTCTCCCTCTGTCCATATAACAGTTTTTTTCTTGTCTTCTGAACCATTTTCACAATTTTATTCTTATGCTACAGGAAAAGCTAGAGAAGCAAGAGTTTTCAGAAGCAAGAAATCAGAGCTTCTACCATTTTGTAGAAGGCATGTACATCTGCCAAGATGGAAGAACATTCATTTAAAAGTGTTAATCATCTTAAAGTCTGTTTATAGAATCTCAAAATCTCAAGCCTAAATGTATATACTTAAAGTCTTTTATTCTAAAGTAGGATCTGTGTAAGCTTAAAAAGAATAACAAAGAATGGGTTGGACTTCTTAATTCAAGACTTTTGTCTTCTTTTCTTCGGGATGGTGGTCTGTGAATTTTTTTTTTTTTTTTTTTTTAACCCAAGCTGATGTTGTAAGGCCTCTGATTCATTTACACTGCATCCATGTAAACCTAATTGTTTTCTCCAGTTTCACAAACTTTTTAGGGTAAAAATACATTTGCTTTTCTGAATTGAGTGCTTCCTAGCCTGACTCAAGATTTTGTTTTTTTTAAATGCACCTCTCATCCTCCATGTTTACAACTAGACGGAGAGTGATTGGAGGAAAGCATGTCAGGATCAGATGCGTGCTGTCAGTCTATCAGATTTCCCTAGTGAGCCTTTCATTGTATTCTCAACTGGAGCTATTTTAAACCCTCTCCATATTTTTCAAACACTTGACCGAGAGATCTTCACATAGTCACAGTTACCTCTCCAGCTTTACATGGAAAGTAGAAGCCCATTAGAAGGAAACTCCCTTCCTGAGGAGTCTACAGACTTATTTGTGTTCTCTGTTCACTGCATTGATAAAGGGGGGGTTTCCTTATGCTGCCCAAGGCTGATCACATCACCTCTGCCTTGATGCCTGCCCATCCACTGACTTATGAGAGCGCTGATATTGAATATCTTTTACTTGTCTTCTGTTGTAATACTCTTGCCTCCCTTTTGAATACAATTTTAAGCAGTAAAGATGATGTTACAAGTTAGACTCATCAGTGTCTGGCTCTTAGTCCCTAGTGAATATCAGCACTTGCTGCTAGTGTCATCCTCATGGTTAGGAGGGGATTGTAGGTCGAAGAAACTAATATTCCATATGACCTTGGACAGACCTCTTTCTGTATCTATGCACACAATTCCTCATGTTGGGTGAGATAAAGGCATTAATGACCTCTTAAGTCCCTGCTAGCATTATGTCCATTTCTGACCTTTGGTGACACATTCTGCCATTATGACATCATTTTCAATTGCTAGATTATGTTACTACTGTAAAGAAGATACCATGATTCACTTATTCCCTCTCATCATTGAATATTCAAATTCTTACCAGTTTATCACTCTTATACAGAAGTAGGAATGAACATCTTTAAAGATATAGCTTTTAATGTCTTCTTAATTTCTTCCCAAGAGTAAATTCTAGATGAGGAATTGCTAACTATAATAGGTTTTTATACATATTGCCCTAAAATATCAATCAGATAGTATCAGTTTACATTCACATTTAAAAATTGAAAAATGTACCTATTTTCTGGCATATGCAACAGTTTTTTTAACTATTTGCCAATTTGGTAAGCAAAAATAGTATCTTGTGTTTTAACTTATGTTTCTTTGATTACAAGTGAGGCTAATGTTTAATGCTTATTTGTATTTTTTAATGTGCTGTTAATTGATTTTCATTGTTTTTTATTGTTTGCTTTTGACTTATAAAGTCCTATCATATATTAATTCTTTAACCCTTTAACATATGCAGAAAATATATTTGCCCAGTTCATCATTTGTCTTTCAATTTTTATTGGTGATTTAAAACTTATGAAAATTATGAAAACTTATGAAAAACATACAAACATGGAATGAATAGTGTAGAGAATGCCCACGGATCTGTGACAGCTTCTGCAATTGTCAGCTCTTCCCAGTCTTGTTTCCATAGTGATGTGTGAGGTACTTTTTAAGATAGGAAAGTATTGAATGTTGTATTGTTTAAACCTTTCAGTCTTTTCTCTTGTGATTTCTGCCTTTAGTGCTATAGTGGGTTTTTTTTGTTTTTGTTTTTATAATTTCAGATGTAGCATTGGCTGCAGTTCTTGTCCCTGTGCTAGTCATGGTCCTCACTACACTTATCCTCATATTAGTGTGTGCTTGGCATTGGAGAAACAGGTTAGTACAGAGCTAATTCAGCTGACTGTTCTGGAGGTCGGGGGGCGGACATTCCAAAATGAAATAGAAACTTTTAAGAAGATAAACCACATAGAGTGCAATTCACCTATTTGAGAGTGAGAGTTAGGGTAGTCATTAAGAATAAAAATTACATGTTTCTCCTTTATTCCCATTAAAAACTAGTAAGTTGCGGGCTGGGGAGATAGCTCAGTTGGTAAAGTGCTTGATTTACAAGTACAGGGCCCTGGGTTTGATCCCCAGCACCGCAAAAAAAAAAAAAAAAAAAAAAAAAAAAAGAGTAAGTAAGTTTAATTCTGTAGTTACTAAGAAAGATGGGAAGAGACAGCAGGATGTATTAAGCCAGACAGAAACACTGTTTCTAGGGAATGGGAAGACATAAAAGGAGAGATGTTTCACAGTAGAATTGAAAGGATAAATGACTGGATATCTACTAAGAAAGAAAGGAAGGATTTAGGAAATCTGAGGTTTCTGACTTTTTTCAGTTATACTAGTAGTAATGACATGAGTAGAGATAACAGAAGGGACAAGTTTGGTGGAAAAAAAGGATGACTTCACTTGTTTAGCTATTTAACAAACATTTCCAGATTTTAGTGTTACTGTGTGCCAAGTATTGAGTCAAGAGCTGGGGAGTCCAATGATGAATCCCAAAGCTTACGGACCAGAAGACATTAATTACAGTACTGAAAACTGTCAGCCACGGCCTACCAGAGAATCCATGCCATAGGAGGAAGCTGGAGAAGCATGTAGATCCAGGATGCATAGTGTTGGGAAGGCAGAACAGAGCCCAGTGTGAGGGTGGTAGGGAAAGGAAGAAGGGGAGAGGGTTTTGGCAAAATACAGAGAGGAGAATGATGATGAATTCAGTAAACTGAACAAAAGTAATAATAATGATAACAGCAGCATAAATAATTTGCCCAAGGTCACTGGCTAGTACTGGAAAAGTGGGGTGGGTATTGGAGCAGGCATAGGATCGTGAGTTTTTATCCACTGCTGCCAACAAAGGTATACCAAATGAATAAAGAATAATCCACCGATGGAAGCACAGGGCCTGAAGGTGAGGATGGGGGAGCAGAATTGTTGAGAGTCAGGGTCAGGTCCTGAGATCAGTTTAGACTGGTGTCTAAAGGACCCTTGGATATTTAGACTCCCCAGAGGAGTTGGAACACATGCCTGGAGTATAGGACAAAGGGGTTGAACTGGAGAATTGGAATTATTACTAAGAATGTAGTTGAAATTGCAGCGATTAGCTTCATGACAGAGTAAAGGAGAGCAGATGCCATTAAGGAACTGTGGAAAATAGGAAAGAGTGAATAAAAATAAAACAACTTTAATTTATTTAATCATTAACCCATGCCAACCACTGTTCTAAGCACTTTTATGAAATGAATAAATAACTTGAAACTTTGCCACTTGAAATTTGGTATGTAGAATCCTTTGTAGTACACCCTTGGTAATACTCATACCATTAATTTTTGTCCTAACCATTTAAGATGTTTTAACTTCATTTAGAAAAGATTATTGATATTTTAAAAAAATTTTACAATAGAGGATTTTCAGGGAGAAATTGGTTTAATAGACAATCTTATTACTTATTTTCCATTCAAGTTTTGATTAACAATTTCAACACATAAATTTCTCTTACACAAATTTACATTGTGCTTTATTTTGAATTACTGAAATATAAATATAACCAGTCTTTAAAACGAGAAAGCATTTAATATTAACAATAAAAACCTAGTGTTATACCAGGTATTTCCTAGTAGGAAAAGCAAATGACTTGAGTTCTTTAAAAAAAGCCACTTTTGTGATACTGAGAAAATCAAATAGCTACCTTACGCTCATTTGTAGACTAATTTTTGCTCTCCTTATCCTGCAGAGCAAGCTAGTTTAATTAAATTAGAGTTACATACTTGAATCAGAAAATATCCTTTCATTTGTTGTCCTTTTCTTTGTAAAAAGGCTCTTTCTAAATATAATTAACAGATTTCTTTTAGGGAGAACAAATCAGAATCCTGTCCAGAAGACTGGGAAGCATCTTGTTAGTTGTGCCTGGGACTTTCACCTTCCCAGGGACTCTACAGTGCCTCCCCTCCCTCTGCCACTTGTCACTATTAGCATTAGCATCAATTTATGCTGGAATGGGGCGGGGGGATGAAATCTGTTCAATTAAGGGTATAGTATACTTTAAACTTCTCTGGGGTGAAGGGCAGTGGAAGAAAAGTAGGAAGTAGGAAAAACATGCAAAATTGAAAACCAGAAAATGGTTTTCTAGTTCTGTGAATTTTGTGGCTTCATTGATCAAAATTTCATTGATGAAATTTATATTTGAAACCAAAACAGACCTAAAGCAACTTACTAATAATAGCCTATCCATCAGGGCTGAGTCTGAGTTTTTTAATATTTTTATTTCCTTTATCACTTTCAAGTGGATAATATGTGGGTAACAATATAACTTTAATTTATTTAAAGAGTCCAGAATTTGTAATCCACAACTCTGGAAATTTTGAAAGTCAAATGAAACAGAGGACCTTCTCAGAACAAGTAGAAATGTGAACTCTTGACTAATTATTCATTCTAGAGATTATGCTGTAGTTTCAGATATTACTTTCCAGAGAATTAATTCTCTTTACCTTTTTTATTTTTCTTTTCCCCCTGTATTTTTCCAGAAAGAAAAAAACTGAAGGCACCTATGACTTGCCTTATTGGGACCGGGCAGGTAACTCCTTGCATCTCTCTTCTGTCAAAGGGAGATCCCTTCTCTGCAGGTGGCAGTAGTGAGAAAGCATGGTTCTCTGGCCCACATAACCACCCCCCATCACTGTTAGAAAAGTGGCATTCCTCTTTTCGCTGGTTTTTATTCTTCTGCAAAGTCTCTTCTAGTTAGTAAATAATGAAATTAAAGTGCAAATTTCTCATAACACTTGCACTGTTCTTTTTCTTCTGAAGCACTTGTCTGCTTTGTCCTATGTCCCCAGTTTCTCTTGAGGAGACCAGCATTCTGTGTGGCCTATGTAAGCTTGAGTAAGAAACAAAGGACCATGGTCCCTTTAATAGTATGTGCATGTCACTCTGCCAAGTGAAGTCCAACAGTGTAGGAGTTCATGAGGTCAGTCATCTCCATGGTGATGAGTTACATCTTGTGAATTGCTACTAGTGACACAGAGGCCCCCTGCTGGTCCTCCTCACTACTAGAAGAAGACAGTTCACTGCTGGGACTAGAGTAGAAAAGGAGCAATAGTGGGACAGATTACAGTGCTGCCAGCACCCCCAGCTGCAAATTATTTTTTTGAGAAGAACTTATTAAAAACCACCCCTATAATAGATTGTTCTATCTGACTGCATATGATAACAGTCATTTCTTCTACATATGCATTCAATAGGTTTCTACCATGTTCTGCTTTGCACTGGATAATCTTCTATCAAAGCAGAAAATTAGCTTGACTATAAAGGCTAGTTTACATTGATATTTATTACACAAATAAATGGTCCCTTTGGTTTACTATCACAATGAAGGTTGGTGGAAAGGAATGAAGCAGTTTCTCCCTGCCAAATCAGTGGAACATGAGGAGACTCCTGTGCGCTATAGCAGTAGTGAGGTGAATCATTTGAGTCCAAGAGAAGTCACTACAATGCTGCAAACTGACTCTGCAGGTAACTATATGGCAGCTGTTGGATACCTGGTAGAGGAAGAAATGACTTAAGTTTTCTGTAAAGTGCTTTGGGATTTATGGATCTTATATCTTTTTTATATGTTAAAGATGAGCTATATTCTGAAGGTAGACTTTTAAAAAAGATGACCTTGACATAGTTATTTCTGTATCTTTAAGTTCTGTTCATAAAATTGGAACATTCATTTCTAAAGACTGGGCATTTTGTTTCTTAACCTGGGTTTTGGTGTTGTTTTGTTTGGAGTAGGGTAAGAGTGTTAAGACTGGGAACAGGAAAAAAAGAAAGAGCTTTATAGTATCCTGTTATCCTAGTATACATTTGAATATTTTAAACATTTACTAATTTTTGAAAAGAAAAAAAATCTGATGTTTTTTTCCCAAGACTAATACTTATTTTAATAATGAAATATTTATATTTTTAATGAAATACTACCTTGATTGAAAGAACATATATAGTCTTGATGCAAAATTACATGAAGGAGACTTTCTGGCAAATTAATTTATTACTGTGACATACTAGAAAACAGTAAGTTTTTTAAAAATTATTTTTATTCTAATTAGTTGTACATGTCAGTAGAATGCATGAATACATTTTGATTTTATTTCTTGCAAGTGGGAAATTAATAAGTCTGTTGATAGCAATAACCATGTCATAGAGAAGTGTTTTAGTGTAACCTGCAGCTACCACCTTAAATTATGTAATCTCTGTATTAGGGAGATAACTCTTCTAGTGTGTTTTGTGATATCTGCAGAGTATGCACAGCCACTTGTGGGAGGAATCGTTGGTACACTTCATCAGAGATCTACCTTTAAACCAGAAGAAGGAAAAGAAGCAGGCTATGCAGACCTCGATCCTTACAACTCTCCAGTGCAGGAAGTATATCATGCCTATGCTGAACCACTGCCGATTACTGGACCTGAGTATGCAACCCCCATCGTCATGGACATGTCAGGGCACCCCACAGCTTCAGTTGGCCTGCCCTCCACATCCACTTTCAAAGCTACAGGGAACCAACCTCCCACTCTAGTGGGAACTTACAATACACTTCTCTCCAGGACAGATAGCTGCTCCTCAGCCCAAGCTCAGTATGATACCCCAAAAGGTGGGAAGCCAGGTCCAGCTGCCCCAGATGAAATGGTGTACCAGGTGCCCCAGAGCACACAGGAAGTATCAGGAACAGAAAGGGATGTGGAGTATGATGTTTTTAAAGAAATCCTTTGAAGGTAATGCTGCTTTTTACAAAGCATCAATTTAAAGCACATGGCCTTTTTTTTTTTTTTTAGTTGTAGTAATATATAGAATGTATTACATATCTGTCACTGAAGTGGTTGGGAAAATGTGGTGCCCAAGGTACATGAAACTACTTATCTCACTTAAAAGGTGTTGCTGTGGCACAATTACTGCTTGCCTGATAAATTTTGAACATCTGCTTGTTACTACTGTAAAACACTATTTTTAATACAGAAAAAGCTCCCTATAATGCACTTCAGAGAAACTGAAAATCACTGAGAGTATTTATTACCAATGCTGCAGGTACATTAATGAACTCAAGAGATGGTTCTATTAGCCTGACTGGCAATAATGCATGGTACTGTTCTTGAAATATCTAATGGCTTGAATTATCCCTTTGTGAAAGGTGGGTACTCTCATGTTTTCCTCTTCTTCTTTTCTATATTACTTTCTGGATTCTTTTTTGAAAATACTTAGTGAGATAAGGTTTAATTTGACCACAACTGTACACACTGGTCTCCCCTTAGGAAGATCTATGTTGGAAACTCGGACTTTGGAGTGACTGACTTTTCCCCTTCTTGACATTTTTAAGAGCTGTAGCACTTCATCAACCTGGTCTCATCTCCACTCATTCTTTCTGCCCCAGACCCCCATTCATGTGTTTATGAAATATTTTATTTCAGTAGGTGTTGCTAGCGTTATCAGTCTCATGAATTGAGATCCTCTGATGTCTTCAAGTATACTTCTTAAGGTGGAAACAAAAGAGAAACAATTTACAATTTAGAAAAGTTCTAAGGGAGACTCTCCCCTCTTAACCTAGTAGTAATATAAATTACCTTACAAAACTCCAACAAAAAAAATAACCAGAACTTGTGCTCTTTCATTTCTTATTTATACACACACACACACACACTTTTTTACAGTCTCATGGTATTTTATAATTTTAGTCAAATAAAATATTTTCTATTTTCAGTTTTCACCAGTAAAATAGTATAAGAAATGGAAATCCAACATGTATTCTTCGGTAGTGTGATTGTGCCTTTTGTGTGTGGTACAAGGTGTCAGTAGTCCTTTATGTCATAGCTAGGGAACAGACATAATCACATCCTGCCAATGAAATTGTTTTTGATACCTCCTGGCAAATTCCTTATTGCCACTTGTTCATGATGTGCCCAGAACTAGTTTCAGATGGAGTAAATTAGGTATCATCTGTAATATATTAGTTTGTAGTGCAAATCCCATCTTTAAATATCTTTAGACTGGCGACTGGCAAGACAATGTAAGCTCACCATATGATAAAAATATATAAATTTGACATTCCCTCTACTGTAAACCTTAGTGTGTAGACTAAATGTTAAAATGTATTTTCCCATGAAGTTCTAGACATTTCTGTTGGCTCATGCCACAAGATTATGATGTTTGAATAAAGTTGAACAGTATTCATTTTGCTTACTTCCACAAGTGCATCAGTATTTTTAAAAAATTGCTTCTAAATGAGAACTGTTTCTTTCTGCAGCTTCCCTGCCTTTTCCTTGTATAATTTTGTTGGTTTGATTTTCATTTTTCAAACTTAGAGGCACAATTTCACAATTGAAAAAATCAGTTCATATTTTTAAACAAAAAGCACAGATGTACTTTTATTAAACCATAAGTGAATTTGTAAAGCACATATATTAATGCAGTTATCCCCTTTCATGTGGGAACAGAGTAAACCATTTTGTTGTTTATATTTTTTCTTAGTACACAGGGAATATACTTTTCCTCAAGTCATATGCCTGTTTGAAGCTTTAAGAGAGATGTTTCAATAACTGCTTCATTTTCCCAAAGAAACTTGCTATTTTTGTATAGTTGTATGACCTGATCGTTTTCCCTGGAGCTTTTTTTTTTTTTTTTTTTTTTTTTTTTTTTTTTTTTTTTTTTTTTTTTTTTGGAGCTTTTTTTTTTAATCTTTCTTTCTTTCTTTCTTTTAATGAGAGGCAAATGTTTTCTGAAATGATGCATATTTTAAGACTTGATTCATATTGCCACTGTGCTGTTGTCCTTGAACTACCAATGATTTTAATAAAATACATAGTTTTTACTATTTTTATATATTTTACTTTCCAGATGAATTGCTGAGCCTGATTCAAATGGTTTTTCTGGTTTTGTACTTTTAGTTTGTTTTCATGTTAGAATTGTTTGTTCCTGGTTTTTAGTACATTTATGTCTGATATATACAGCTTTGGAGACAATCAAGTAACAACTAAAATGTGAAAGTAACCATTGTTACTTTGTTGACAAAATTCCCTTGAATTTTTATTCTTTGCTTGAAATATTTAAGACTTAATCACAGTGGGTTATTGGATTAAATTTTTTCTTGATAATACAAATAGAGAATCAGACAATGATGTGGCAAGTGGCCATTAGGCCTATAGGTTTCATAAAATTACAATGACTTTGCTGTTACTTGATTCTAGGATTCAGCACAGTTAAAGACATTGTGAATTATGATTTACATTTTATTAAATGCTGTAAATCTAAATCTTGTTGAATGTGCCAGGTCTAGTCCAGTTATTTAAGTTCACATTTCACTATTTGCACTTTGCATTGAACAATGGGTTTATTCACTGATGAAAATGGTTCAAGTAGAGAATTTATACAAGAGTTAAAAAATATAACATTATATGTACACTTGCCTCTCCTCTTCCCTCTGGAGAAGAGCAGAATGTGAGGCCATCAATATGAATGTGGCCACAGAGCTGTGGAGAGTGGTAAGACCAGAGGACCTTTGCCTTCATTCCACACTGTCACCTGGAGAGCTAAAGGGCTATAGAAATATCATGTCACATGAGGCACCTAGAAAGAACCAGTAAATTATGTGGGACATTGAAAGCTTTTCCCAACTCTTAAGAGAACTGATGACCCTCTGCCTTTTAAAAAAAAAAAAAAAAGAAAAGAAAATAAAGAAAATTATTATTTGCTCTGCTTTTTGATTCTGAACTTGAAGTCTCTAAACTGAAAAATCCAATTGGATGGTTATTAAAATACTTTTTAGGTCAACTATGGCACCAATTCTCATTTAATCCAACTTGTGACTAGTTTCTTTTACTTTTTTCTTTTATTTAGCACTGGGAATGGTAGAAAGAAAACATGTATTGAAATATATATTAGAAATAAAAATGGCTTGGTGTCAGTTATATTCTCTCAGAATGTACTTTTCTTACCTCGGCATGTACTGTAGTCACTCAGATTTGTATATGTTGCTAGAATAGATTGTATAAATAGATTTTATTGTGTTCATGTGTTTTTAATAAATTGTATATATGTGTCTTGCTCAGATTATTTGGCTTAAAGAACCTTGAGGTTTATAGGTTTTGTCATACTACACAAAATATCAGATTTCTCAATATTAACTTCAGTCATCAATTTTATGTCCATTATTATACAGTGATTATACCAACATTTGAAAATGCTACTATTGTTTTCCTTAATTTTTTTTCCTATGGCCAGACCCATCCTTTCTGAAGCTTGATTTGTTTTATATAAACTGTACTTCAGCAGCCAAGCCACCACCTATAGCTGTGTGTTGTAAGGGAAATATACCACTGAATACAGTGGATTCTGGTCTAGAACCACCTTTTCCCCTTCCAGATCATCAGAAGAATCAAATAAAACTGGAGCACTATGCAAACATATGCTGGTATTAACAGAACACAATCCTTCCAGTCAGTGTCTGAACTCAGTTAAATAAATTACTAGTTTTCTCTGCCTCACACTGCTTTTAAGTATTTCACTTTGGCCCTTTGTATAATCTCAAGCAGGATGCTTGTTGGTTACATTGATGTTTCCCATTTATATCTGTTTTTCAACCTAGTAATTCTTTAACTCAGACCTCTTCTAACAGCTTTTCATTCCATCCTTCTTATAAACTCTGCTCTTCTCTTTCTCCTTTATCTCTTATTCTCCCCCCCCCCCCCCCCAAGGGAGCTTTTGGTTCTATTTGTAAAATTTGGAAAAGAAATCAGGTCACCACTTTTGTAGGACTAGCTTATTTGCATCCAGTTGGATGCTTTGGTGTACCCAAGACAGCCATGTAACCTTTGCAGTTGAAGAGTAATTGTGTGAAAAATTGGGATTTTTCATTAAAATACTTAAGTCTGAAATCAGCTTGACTTTTTTTTTTTCCCTCCCCCTTTGGCACTGGGGATTCAACCCAGGGTTGCTTTACCACTGAACTACATCCACAGCCCTATTTATTTTTTGAGATAGGGCCTAACCAAGCCCCTGAGGCTGGCTTTGAACTTGGGATTGTCTGTGTCAGCCTCCTGAGTCACTGGGATTACAATGTGCACCCCCAGCCAGGTGCAGTGGAACATGCCTGTAATCCCAGTGGCCCTGGAGGCTGAGGCAGGAGGATCACAAGTTCAAAGCCAGCCTCAGCAATTTAGCAAGGCACTAAGCAACTCAGTCAGACTCTGTCTCTGAATGAAACAAGGGCTGGGGATGTGGCTCAGTGGTTAAAAACCCCTGACTTAAGTCCCTGGTCCCCAAAAAAAAAAAAAAAGTGCACCACCATGCCTGGAAGCTTGATTGTTAAGGGTAAATTTGCTTTGTTGTCTTCCTTACCTTTCCCAATTTACTTCAAAAAAAAAAATGAATAATGGATAAATTATGCCAGGCAAAATGTTTTCAGTTTTCCCTTCCTGGAGCTTCCCTAGTTTAGCTTCTTTTTAGAGTTACACTGTTTTGTTTAAAATAATACAAAGCAACCAGACTGTAGTAATTGAATTAGTTATTTACTCATTCAGAATTTCACATTTTGCCAATTTCCTTTAACTTAAAAGAAAAATAACTTCTTTCCTTCTACCAAATTATGACTCATCACAATCATGATTTAAGTAATGGCAGGGAGCAAGAGGGGGAGGATTAAACCAGTGTGAACTTAGGTTTCCACAGCCAGGTGGTTGCACATTGCTAGAGCAAGGCACAGTCATATTCCAGTTTCCCACCTGCCAGGTTCAGTAGCCAGGCAGACCTCTCAGAATCCCACAGTAGTCAAAACTGGTGAACTCCATCTCCTTACTTATTAAGGAGTCACATCCTTTCAGAAGTCTAAGATGACATTAACTATAAAAAGGTGTTTTAAAACACCTCAAAACAGTAGCTTATTTTTTAAAAATGATGCAATTAAAACTTTATTTCCCTGATATCTTAATTAGACCTTTCTTGTTTTTCATAAATATATTCACATAAATTAAGCTGGTAGTTATGAGTCACCAAGCAACCACAGACTTCATATACATAATTTGACAAGTTTATCGAATATATTTAAAAATAAACTAAAAATTGCAGTATAAAAATAAAACTAATACTGTTAGAATCCTTCTGAGTCTGTAGGGTCAATCTTGCGTCAAGTTGATTACAAAGTTTTTTTCTATAATGTCTTTCAAAAAGAGCTGTTCTGCAGTCAAATTGTGATAAGCATTCTGAAGAAGAAAAACAATGTAAGATTACCATCAGTCCCAATCCCAAAATATTAACACAGCAATGGAATGTTGTGGGTCTTAAAAGTTCTGTATAAAAACTTCAAAGGCTAAGTTACAAGTCACACGGACTTATGTTGCCTTCCTACTTTCTTTTTCCTTGTTCATTCTTGTGCAAGAGCTTTCCCTGAAGCCCCCTCTTTCCACTTAAACTATCACTTGAGTGGAGGCTTCTTCAGAACCTCTGATGTCCCGTGATATAAATCTAGGAGCCAAAATTTTAAGTCAGAAAGGGTTTTTTATAAAAGCACCAGTTGGAATTCATTTTTTAAAAAAAGTTGTCCTGAACATAATAACCTCCTATAAAGAATGGTTCAGTTTAAGATGTATTTAAAAAATACATCTGGGGGTTGTAGCTCAGTGGTAGTGTTTGTCTTATATGTGCAAGGCCCTGGGTTCAAGTCCCAGCACCATAAAAATTGAAATTAATTCTATTCTATTGATAGGGAGTTGTTTAAACATTTTGTTATTTATATGACACTTGTAGTCCCATAAGTGTTACAGGAAAGATTAGAGATTGGAGAAATGAGCCAAAAGTCTGTTCTAGGTACCTAAACCTTGAATATTCAAGTGTTTGGTTTACAGCTGGGAGCCTGAGTCTGGAGGGACAAAAGACAGGAATAAAATCCAGCCTGAATACTACTGGGGGACTGATTTCATGAGATATATCCATATATAACAGATCATTTCATATTTCAATGTTAAGGTACAGATAACATTTTAATCCTTTCCCTTAGGGTAGCCTACTAATCTAAGAATTAAAAAAATAAAATCCTTCTCACTCAATTGAAATCCTCAGGATTAAATTTACCACTATTGATCTCTATTCAAGAAAAGACATGATCTAGTGAAAAGGCAACCTTTTTAACCATGAAAATTCTTTTACCAGGCTATATTGTTCTAGACCATCTTCTCTAACAATAACAAAAATACATGAAGGGCAGGGCTGTAGCTCAGTGGTAAAGAGCTTGTCTAGCATGCACAAAACCCTGGGTTCAAGAACTAGCACCACAGGAAAAAGAAACACATGAAAAGAGTTGCTGTGAGCATAGCCCTCTTTGGGGTAAATTTGTACATCTCATACACAGAAGCTTGTATGTATATTTAAATAGTGCAAACATGATATGATATCTAAGGCTTGTTCCCTATATGGTTTTGGTGCACTTGGTATTAACCATGAGATTCTACCAAGGTCTCAGACCCACAATTTAGGAATTGTTGTTATAGTAAAATAGCCTATTGACTTGAGTCCTAATTTCAGCCCTCCATAGCTCTGTAGCCCCCTTCAAGCTCTCAAACCCTCAAAACTTTTCCATTAGTAAAGTGAAAGTGAGAAAATATGGGCTTTTCAACAATAACAAAGATTATACCAAAGTGTGTTATGATGTGTGTGTATATTACCTTATCCATCAAAGACATGGTGGCATTTCCATAGTAGTGCAAAGGACTCTTGAGGTCAGAAAAATTATATTTAAAACCAGCTAGGTGGACTTCATGACATATGTGAAATGCCAGTGCGATGGCAATAATTCCTGTCGTTGGGTGTTTGGATTCCTAGGAGAGAAATTAAAAACTTTTTCAAAAATGCAAATGAGTCCCTTGTTTCCAAAACATTTTGTGTTGACCTAGTCATGAAACAAGGATTTTTGAACATTTAGGTAAAATAAATATTAAGTTAAATCCTCATCAGTTAGCCCCCAAGCAGCCAACCATCATCCACAGAACCTACACGATCACCCGGCAGACTCTTCACTCTAATGAAACAATTCTCCAGTCATCCAGCACCAGAATAAAGCAAAAGAAAATATTCTTGCCTGGTCATGTTAAACGAATGGCCAGAGTCTCAAGCAGACATTGAGTGGATCTAGCCACCCAATTGTGCTTGTCCCATTCCTACTTTTCAAGATGACATAAATTTATTCTTCAACAGCCCATCTTCCTACTCTAAATTGACAATTTAATCCTTATTTCTGTATGAAAATGAAAGCAACAGCTATATCACCTTCCTAACTCCAAATCTACCATCTTACCTGCATCTTTACCTACACTTGCAGCTCCCACCTCTTCACAGTGGACAAGATGTCTCTGTTAGTGCTACACCTGATCCCTTCACTAGTGTACATATTCCACCTCTGCTCAACAACGAGGCTTCTACCCTTAACCACTTTCTCCCCTTATCACCAATATTTTCCTCTAATGAATCAGTTTCTTTAGAATGTAAACAAACTTCTTGACTCTATGTCACCTTCCAACTGTTATTAATTTCTTAAAAATTTTTAGTACCAGTGTTCTCTAACCACAGAAATATTTTGGACTACATTATTGTCCTTCCTTACTTTCTAGCTTCTGTAATATTTTTAACTGTGCTGTGGTGTGAATGTGATACCCCAAATGTCCATATCCATATGTAAAGGTTTTGTCACAATGGTAGCACTAGTTGGAGGTGCTATGGGCCTTTAAGAAGTGGAGCCTGGTGGGAGGCCCTCAGGTAATTAGGGGTGTGCCCTCAACAGGGATTGTGGGACTCTGGTCTCTTCTTTCTGTGTCCTGGCTCGAGATGTGAGAATACACTCCACTCCAACATACACAGTGATGTGCCATACTTGCCAGAGGTCCAAAGCATGGAGCCACTCAATCTTGGACTTACTTTGTCCAAAAATATACCTTATTTTCTTCATGAGTGGCCTATTTCATGTGTTTCATTGCAGTAACACAAAGCTTCCTAATGAATGCTTCATACTATTCTTTTTAGCCTGAAAAGCTATGCACTTGTCCTGAAGCCAGTCCTGCTATGGTGAGCACAAGCCTGTGCACCAGCCCACCCAGTTACTCTCCTTGCTGCAGAAGACTGAAGATAAGGTTCTAAGAGATAAGCCAATTGAACACACAAACCCCAGGAAAGCCCTGCAAGGGGTGGGGGTGGAGGAGAACCCAAAAGACAACAACAAAAATTTAAAGCTATTTTCCTTTTATTGTGAAAAACAAACATAATATCCACAGGTATCCAATCTTACTATTTCAGGTAGAGCCCTCAGAAACTACCTCATGAGCCATGGTTCTCATAATTTCTGAAAGGTTCCAGGACCCTCTATTCTACCTGAGCTGAATCTGCAGTTTGAAATCATGCAAACATACATACCTGATTTTTGGGAAAAGATTTTGGAAAATTAAGTAGTTCATAAGCTGCTGTTCTGATAATGGAAGGATCTAATATTCTGATTTGATAAGGTTGGTAGATCAAATTTAAGGCTGGTTTCTTCCAAAAACCACTAGTATTCTGAAATAAAGGGTATAGAAAATAAAATACAGTTGCTTTTATTTTTTTTAAGGAAAATTACCAAAAGAATCTGAAGGCAGATCAATTTTGCCAACTTACTATTTTGCCACCTGATAACAATTCCAGTAGCCACTTTAAGTCAAGAAGTTTAAAAGCAGCCAGAATCACCGTACTATTGGGGTCATTGTGACTGGGATCTGAAAAAACAGATTCTGGATAAAAAAGTCGGAAGGTTGTTCTTCTCCCAACATCCTCTTCATGTCCTAAAACAGGACCATTGTTCATTCTGTGGGTAGGAAGACACACAAGATATGTAAACAGGTGGAGGACAAGCCATGTTCATTACAGTTCTCAGAGGTTTCAGAATTGGACAAATAGCCATTTACCTGTGTTCTGAAACCACACAGCAACTGATCTATCTTTTACATGTAATGGCCATGGAGATGATTCCTGTCAAGAACTAGCTGTTTGCTCAAAGGCAGAAATATTAATCTGTATTTGAAAACTAATTGTGGAGCCAAGGATAATTCAATTTTACCTTCAGGAAAACTGAAGACTAAGAGAGATGGGAGCACAGAATACTAGAGTTAAAAGAGACCTTGGAGGACAACCACAGAAACACCCTTAGATTTACACGAGAGCCCTGAAGACCTGAGAAAGTTATATGGCTGTGGTCACAGTGTCATTGCACATGGATGTGTGTCTAAGCAACTGACAGGTAAGAAGAATCACATTCAAGCTGGCTGGAAGACCCATCAAAATTGTGCTGCTCTCAAGTGAAGGAAATGTATTGGAGCACAATGAATGAAGGTCTGTTGCTAGAATGAACTGAAGAACCACAAAGGATCTACTGTCAGGTTTGTGTACGCTCAAAGCCAAGGTCAGACATGCACTATTTATGCACACACTATGAAAGCATGCTATAAAAAAGGAATTCTTTGTTTCCAAAACAGTGTCCCCTAGGAGGATAAATACTGCTTTGCTCTTTGCCACTGACTTCGTGTAATATAAGACAGTCTTAACATTTGAAATGACTTTCAAAATTTTGTCCATGTTGTTTTCCTACAAGGGCTTGCTATGGTTTTAAACAGATTTAGACAGTTTATAAGTAGAGAAGTTTGTGAATGCTTCAAAATTATTTTGTAGGTGAATTATCAAAGTTTCCTGAAAATAGAAAATAAGGTGACCTTGCTCTGCAGAAATCAGCAGTACTCCAGAACGCTGCCAGGTCACCCTAATGTGTTGCCCCCATACACTAGCTTTCCCACAGAAAACTATTCTTAGCTACTCCTCATACCCACACTTAGACCAAATGATGACCTTACTTCAACCTTTCATTGAGAAAACAAGAACATCTTTATTTTCCCACCACTACATCTAAAGGAACACTGGTCGCTCCAACCACAATCCTGGTTCCTCTTTGCATTACAAAAGATTAACCATGCTTGCACTCTGGACCCTATTCCCCTCTCTCTCTACCACACTTTCTCCACTCATTTCCATTAGTTTAACAATAAGCTCCAGCACCTACTACCATCACAAAAGAAAAGAACACAACAGATCTCTCCTTGATTCTGTAACCATCTCCAACTACCAGTTCATTTTCCAGAGCAAAATTTCTCAGAAGAGTTGATGAGACTAATTTCTCCACTTTCTCATCTGCATTCTCTCTCCAACCCATTCCAATCAGGCTTTTTGCCATAGCATGCCTTTAAATTTGCTTTTGTCAAAGTAATAAAGAGTTTCAGATTGACCACCTCATGGTCTCTCTGTCCTTGTTTTATGTGACCTCTCCTCACCATTGGGATGCAGTTGATATCTCTCCCTATGACCTAAAACACTGCTCTCTCAGTTCTGTGATCAACTCCTCATCTTCTTCCTCCTTCACTGGTGGATCCTCTCTATCCCCTTTAACTTTGATCAGTCTCCCTCTACATGTTAAGCTCTACACCTGTCCTGGGCCCTCTTTTCTCAAAACCTCAGTCTCTTCCTGGAAACTCTCACCAAGTCCATAGTGTAAACATAGCTCATAGGCCTCTCACCAATGAAACTAAATTTCTGCTTGACTTATCCATGGTGTGTCTCATAAGCATCTCAAATCTAACATATAAACAGAGAAAATCTTATTCTTCTAAATCTACTCCTGCTCCTATCAATAAATGATAATCACTATCCAGCCAACCTTTAGGTTGAAAACAGTAGGCAATGCCCTTGGTTGTTTTATTCCCATTAGTCCTCACATTTAGTAAAGCAATAAATCCTGATAAGCCCAGGTCTTTAACATGTCTCCAGTCAGCCACTTGCCTACTTCTCCCATCTATCCTGAGCCAAGCCATCATCTGTCCTACCCAAACGTAGCACCTTAGATGAATATCTCCTTCCCATCCTTGTCGCTCACATTCCATTGTCTATGTTGCAGCTGGGATATTTTAAAGAACTAGACTGCATTCTTCTCTTACTTAAAACCTTTTAAAAGCTTCCTATTGTCCATAAAATCCAAGCTTTTAATCCTAGTTTACAAAATCCTGCACAGCCTGCTCCTTGCCACCTTTTTAGCCTCTGATTGCACCCTAGCTGCTGCCCTCAAACTTTACTGGAGTTTTGCTGCTTACTCAAACACAGGATCCTATCCTGCTCTTCCCTAACCTTCATGTGGCTCATCCTATATGGTCACCTAGGTCCAGCTTAAGTATCTCGTCAACATGGTCACTCATTCCCAAATACCACTCAACTATTCTTTGTGATCTTTTTCTAATTGGATATATGATACAATACATTTTCTCATATAATTGCTGTTTTCTTCCCTGCAGTAGAATGTAAGCACCACAGGGAATAAGAGTACCATTCTTATCCACTGCTCTCTCCCTTATGGCTAAAAATGTACCTGGAATATTAAGGGGACCTAATAAATATTTGCTAAATCAGTGACCTGAAATCTAGGTGTTACTCTAGCCAACTACTGAGAGAGAAGGTTGAGTAATCAAGAACATAAATAAATTGAAGCAACTTTTAAAACGCAGCTGTCCTAAAGTAGGAAGCCATATTCTCTTCAAACCATTCTAGGTTGGCAAAGGTGAAATATATTTACCTTATTATTACATCATAGGAGTCGATTATCTCACCTAAGGTCTTATTCTTCAAAACTCCTCCATTGCCCACCACCACACACTTTTTACACGGCACCCTGTTGGGCAAATAGACAAGTCAGAGATTGAGCCATCTTTAACTGAATAGGATAATTCCAAGAACCTGTTCCTGCTTTCAGGAACCCTATGCCAAATTTCACAAGTAGAAAAGGAACCAATCGTGAACCAAAAGGTGTAGCTACGTATCATATACATGTAAGAGTCAAGAAATAATATTCTATAGGAACAGTGTGTGCTCATTGTCAACAAATACCTCTCAGCAGCCCATTCTCTCATGTAATTCTTGTAACCACTCATTGAGATACATAAACCTAATATTCCCATTACACAAATGGAGAAATAGGTTCATAAAACACATAACAATTCAAAGTTACACTTCCAAGAGGTGGAACTAGCATCTGCATACAAAATTAGTGCACAGGAGACCCCTCCACCTAGAATTCTCCTTGTTGTTATTGATACCAGTATATTTTACATTATGTACATATGCATTTTTTGCCAGTGTTACCCATTCCTCTGAGATTCTATCTCTGGTTTTCTGTTGCATCTCATAAGTGACAAAGCAGATGATAGAATCTGGTGGGGAAAGGGCAGCCTGCTGTACCCTGCCCATGCTCACTTCAATTTCCCAAACATGGACTGGTCCTTGGAGCTTAACCAAAACAAACTACAAGTGCACTCTGTGTTCCTGGCAAAGAGCTTTAAAGTAGGCCACAAAGGGGGACTTCCTGTTGCTGGCTAGGATCAGCCTAGAAGCACATATTGTATAGTGCTAACTCTCAGAATACATGGCCCTGGCCCATCTACCTCCTAGCAGTTAACTAAACAGGCCTGGAGAAATGACAAACAAACAAACGAAATCCTTCTCCTCTAGGGAACAAAACTACAGAAGGAAAGGCTTTTGAAGCTGTCCTTCCTCATGATATGGAAAGTCTAAAGAAAATCTTTTTTTCTCTAAGAACCATGAAATCAGCAGCTCAGTTCAACTCAAGACCTTAAAGTGTCTAGGAAATTAATGAGTAGCAAAATTGTACAAATGCTGTAGAATATTTAAATAGAGAATGTAGTAACTATTTAAAAGAGCCCAGCACTGGGCAAGTTAAGAAGAGACTGTACACATTCCTACATTCACAAGCTTACCTTTCTTACATGTAATTTGTATCCCTCATTTATTATTTTATAAATTTTAATGCTAACATTTTAAAAACAATACATTTAATTGGGGTTCTTAGCTCTCAAATATTAACAAGTCATGTCTAAATCAGGGTCTTCAGACAAGTACGAGAAGCACTGGTTTCACAGGTAGCAGGGATTTGGGAGGCACCCAATAAACTGTATGCCCAAAACCTCACGTGATGAACATGTAACCTATCACAGTGTGTTCTAGAAGTGTGTGTTTGTTTACATCTGTTTGTTTTCAATTAAGAAAGTAACCTATCTAGATGCCTTATTAACAAGTTTGACTTTAGTCCCGATCTCAGGAAGCCAACTTTATCAAAGGCTCGCTACTCTGGGGCCATGGCTAAAAGGTGAACATTGTTGAATATTGAGAATGCTATTCTCTATGTCACTGCCATTGTCCTCACCTGGTCCATCCCATGAATGCTCTATGGCAGGGGTCAATTCCCACGCTCACAGTTTGCTTAGCCTTCCTTAAGCAAAGGGGTTGTCAATTGGAAATCAGAAGCTGAACCTCCTGAAGCTAGCTAGCTCCATCTCTCCACTGGGAATGCTAAGCATGTTGTGGCACTGGGAAGCTGGTAGCTGAAAACAAACAGAACTTAAACAACATCTGTTCACAAGAAGAAAACTAACCTGTACAGGGGAAGGATATCTATAATTATGTATCCATTCTAATCCTCTCCTTCCAATATAGGCTGGAGGCCACTGCCTAGACAAGAGAAGGGTTGCCTTGTCCTGAGTCCAGGGGTCCTAGGGGCTCTAGCATCCATCCTGGCCTACAGTCCCCAATCTTCCAAGAAGCTGCATGCCTCCAACTACACAGATCAAGGCCATCAGCATACCCCCAGGGTCTCACCCTGGTACTTCAACAAAGGACTTCCGACCTACAAGTCTTCTCTCTGAAGTTGTCCCCAAAAAGAGGTAACTTATCTCAATCCCAGATTTGACCAGTTCCATTATGTCACTTAGCAATGAACTGATGGGTTGAATCTCAATGTTTACACAAGCTTCCCCTTTATCAGACTAGATTGCAGATGGTCATTAAGTCCTAGGTCATGTTTGGCATCATAATCTCAGGCTTACCCAAAGGGCATCTGTCATATTACACATACCATCTGTTGTACTACGTGTGACACATCACTGGTCTCCCTCAAGCTCAAGGTCCTAGACCTCCTCCCATAGATCCTACTGATTTGCCTCCAGCCAAGAGAAAAGGGGAGTCTAGGGCTGCAAGTGATCTCTGGCAGGATCTTCCAGGAATAGTTACCAAGACGGCCTCATTTGTTGTGCTCAGCCTTCCCAACCTCCTTCTGCTTATGGTCTCAGCCATTTCAAAGAGTTATGAAACATGGAATCACACAGACTATGTCTCACTCAAGAAAACTCCCAATCCAAAGACTCTCTTCACACTTTAATGTTACCACATTTTCAGGAATTTCACTTTCTGTGTTCATCTCTGCCAGCGTCATAGGGGACAGGTGGAAGAAAGGAAAGACCCTTACTGAAGAAAAAACTGGCCAATGCCTTCGAAAGGAAACCATGTCAATGAAATCACATGCTTCAGTTGATTGTTAAGTGAGTGCATGGAGGTCATTTTTCTCATTTATGTCAGAAGAAGCAGGTACCTGTTACTCCAGCTTGGGAACTATTTAGGAAATGGACATGCCTCAAACTGCTTACCCAGAAAAACAAAATAATTCCAGAGTGCCTGTACGTGTTAATGGAAAATCTGAAAAGCTGCTGAAGAGCAGTGGTAAAATATTACACTTCCCTCAGGTGAAAGGCATGTTCCCATAAAGTCAGGCAAAGCCAGCAGAGGGAAGCTAGGCAGAGGGAAACAATATAGAGGAAAGAAACTTAAGCTGCCCATGTCAAATCATTGATGATATGTCTTCTTTTCTGAATGCTTTCAGACCTTCATCTCTCCCTTTGGCAGCATCCTATGCATGAAAGCACATCAGTCCAACTTCAATGTTAGCACTCTACGGCAGATCGCGTTAGTCATGTTCCAAATGCACATCACCCTCTGTGCCAGGCAGCAGAGCTGTGCTTCCAGAAGCCTATAATGGTGAGCTCATTTCCTCTGCGAATAGCTGGCCTCGAGATAGCCATGTGACTCATCCCTGGGCAATAAGACACTAGGAAACTCTTTCAGATGCTTTCAGAAAAGACTTTTGCCCCTGGCCAAAAAAAAAAAAAGTCTGAGCAGAACACTTTTTTTAACCTTGCCCTTTCTTTCTGCCTAGACTTTGACATGTGACATAGAGTTATAGCAGCTACGACTACTTTACAACTCAAAAGGAAAAGAGTCACAGAAAAGCTACCCTGGAGCCCTAACATCGAGTCACTAGTTCAATCCCACTACCACACTCACTCTATTCAGAGGTTCAGGTTGCTTGCAGTCCAAATATAGGAAGCACCATTCAGACAACTTTGTGTGTGTGAATTGACCATCCCCAGGGTTGTGTAATCCACAGTCAGAGCAGACAGAAGCCGGGTACCCTGCAAACTGGGACCACAAATCTGCAAGTCTGAAACCACGTGTTTATGCAATACATACAACAATAAGTGTTCAAATCATTCTTGGTTAGGAAACTATTTCTTGCATCCTGAAGAACCTAAAATGCTTGCAAGGGACTAGGGGTAGAAGCCTAGCTCCTCATTCCGGGTCCCCCACTTAGTACTTCTGGGAAATTGGCCTTGTGATCTGACCTCTCTGATCTCAACTTTCCCTTTAGTGAAGTAAGGAATTCACTGATGTCATGAATGTTGTTGATCCTTTGGATGTGATCATTTCCCTCTGGTGTGTGTACCACAATTTCTATATCGTTATATAACAATGGACCACAGCAGATGCTAGAAAACAAGTAATGGCGGAACTAGCACCTTCACCACATGTGACTCACTCTGGTAAAATAAAGCCACAACTTCCTGTCACCCTCATGTTCTGCCCCTGGCTGAAAGGCTGCTGCATAAAGAAACCTTTCAAAATAGCAGGACATTAGAGATGCAGACATTGGGATTCCTTACAGGATTAGGACTCTTGTTAACAAATACATTGCTGATATCTAAATCTTTTTTTTTTTTTTTTTTTTTTTTTTTTTTTTTTTGTCTAAGAGTTTGCTCCTGCCTTGCATGGTAGCCAATCTAACCCTGTTTGACTAAGGCAGACATAATAGATTCTGCTTGAGTGAGCAGCCAGGTAGCTTTTGCAAATCGCCATCCATTTAGCCAGCAACTGACTTTACACAGGTGCTTCCGGTGGGTAAGACATTTATGTGTAGTTATTGTATAACCACCTATGCTGCAGAACTAAAATATTCTTAAAATCTGGCACAGTTTCAGAATGCAATGCTGGTGGATGGGGGTGAGAATCTAACTTGTGCATTTTAGTGGGAGCTGAGATTTTGTGCTTCAAGGTTTCTGTTGCATCTAGCTGGGGGATCCCCTGAGGAAAGAATAATACCCTTGGTACCAGGGTGCAGGTTGGTGCCAGGGAGCAATGTGGATCATGGTTTTGGAATATGGGCATACTTTAATTATTCGTCTTTTGTACTGTAATTTACTTAATATATTCTCCATCTATAGTGAATTTCATTTAACAGGGTAGCCTCATGTTATCTGTACTTTGGGAAAGAGGAACTTGAATCTATGTAAAATCAGCAGCAGCAGCAACAAATAGAAAAAAATGTACTGAGCTGTTATTTCAGAGCAGTTACTAATTGACTTTGAAATCCTTAGAATAGCACAGAAACAAATGGGGACCATGAAAATGATAGCACATACTGATAAAAAATAGTTAATTGTGCTTCAATAATCAGGTTTACCTGTCCCTTAAATTTTAAAGGTGGGTACACAGTCCCCTGGAATAAAAGCAATATTTTCCAGTCTATTTTCCAGCTAGGTGTTTGTTGGCTTGTGACTGACTCCTATCCAATGGGATGTCATCAGTGGTTGCTAGTTAATGTTTAACAACCAGTTCTGGGTCGGGGGGCATGGGGGAAGTTCTGGTTTGTAGTGTTTGCCAATCCTCATGGTATATTACTCCCACTATGGCTGATTTCAAGCTCCTACCTTGGTAGCATGAATATAGAAATAGGAAGATGCAGTGCTCACAAGTCACTAGAAGTAATTAAGTATTAATATGTGATTTCTGTGAGATGTCATTAAAGAGGAAGGCAAGTTTTAAAGGGTGGGGATGTGCCCCTCTTCCCTTCTTCCTCCCTTCTGGCAAAAATGCAGATGTAATTGGCGGAATTCCAGCTATCATATTGGACCCTAGGAGAAACCATAGACCGAAGAATGGCCAAGCATAAAAGAGAAAAAGCCTTAGCCCTGATGATCACAAACTGTTAGGGCTAGCCCTGCAACGTTTATCTGTAGACTTCATGTATGCGAAAACGATGAGAACTATATTTCAAGTTTTCCCATCCGCAGTGGAATCTATCCCAACTGAGAGTACCATGCATGCTGTTAGAGATTCTAAACAAAACAAGCACTTGTATCTGGTAGAATATTAAAGGATTCAGACTTGAAACAATAGAAATGTCTGAATCCTTCTAGAGGAGGGAGGGAATATAAAATATAGGGAAATTACTTGAGCAGAAGAAATGGACATAGGTAGTGGGAAGTGGAGGCACTCTCAGTGACAAAGAGGAGAAAGGCAGGGGAAAGAAGACCAGGTCAGCAAGAAGGAAGGAAATGGTCTGGCCAAGGCACACACAGATGGCTGAACACCTGTGATAGAAAATAGCTGAACAGAGCATAGTTTATTTCTGTGATAAAACTAAGCAAGAATAAGACTTCCGGTGACACACCCTCAAGGATTTAGGAGTTCACATTTATAGGACCAAAGACTATAAATATTTGCAGATACTTGCTGCAAATATTTAAGGAATAGCTATTTATCACTCTTAACTCACACCCTGGAGTTAGAGTCGTCTAGGTTCACATACTAGCGCTGACATTTACCTGCTATAATAAACTGGGCATGTTTGCCTTGCCTGTTTCTCAGTTGACAAAATTAGAGAATTGAGCTAAAGCACATATGTCACAGGTCTGTACAAAACAAATCTCTACAAATGAGAGCTATGTAAAATATTAGGTAGAAAAAAATTTATATATATATATGGTTGCCGTTGATATGTGATCAAAATTGAAATGAAATGAATACCACAGTTTTTAAATAAGAAATTAGACTGACAGTCAACATCATACTGAATGGAAGAAAACTGAGAGCATTTTCCCTAAGATTATTCTCACCACTCTTATCAAATATGGTTTAGAAATTCTAGCCAGAGCACTCAGGCAAGAGAAAAAAAAAAAAAAAAAAAAAGAAAAGGTATACACAGAGGAAAGGAGGAAGTTCAGTTTCCTTGTTTATAGATCATGATTCTATACACAGAAAAATCCTAAGGACTTGATCAAACACTTTTAGAACTGATAAACAAATTCAACGAAATAACAAGATACAAAATCAACATACAAAAGTCAGTAGCTTTTTTATGCACCAATAATGAATTCACTGAGAAATAAATCAGGAAAGTGAGTACATTCACCATAGCCATATAAAAATAAGATACCTAGGAATAAATCTAATTAAGGATATAAAAGACCTCTACAATGAAAATTACAAAACACTGAAGAAAGAAATTGAAGAACACATTAAAAGGGGGAAAATCCTTCCATGTTCACCAACTGGAAGAATAAATATTGTCAAAATGGACATACTACCCAAAGCAATCTACAAATTCAATGCAATCCCCAATGACATTTTTCACAGAACTAGAAAAAAGTCTAAAATTCATATGGAAACACAGAAGACCCCATATAGCCAAAGCATAAATGAACAATGCTGGAGGCATCACAATGGTGAATTTCAAAACATACAACAGAGCCCTTGTAACAAAGCAGCATGGCTTTGGCATAAAAGCAGACCACCAGAATAGAAGAGAGGACCCAGGAACAAACCCAGACATCTTTAGTCAAGCAATTCTCAATGAAGGTCACACACACACAGACACACACATACACATACACACACACACACACACACACACACACACACACAGTGGGAAGAGGACAGCACTTCAGCAAGTAGTGCTTAGGGAACTGGATAGTCACATGCAGAAGACTGAAATGAGCGTGGTCTCTCACCCTGAACAAAAATCAATTCAGAATGCATCAAAGACCTCAATATAAGACCTACTGAAACACAGGGGACATACTTTTAAGTATTGGCACAAGCAGTGATTTCCTAGTTAGGCACAAAACAAAGACAAGTGTTGACAAATGAGATTACATCAAATTAAAAAGCTGCACAGCAAAGGAAACAATCAGCAGAGTGAAGAGACAATCTATAGAATGGGAGAGAATCTTTGCCTGCTACTCTTCACAGGGCACTAACATCCAGAATATATAAGGGACTCAAAAAACTTAACAGAAACAAGTAATCCAATTAACAAAAGTGCAAATGATCTGAAAAGACACGTCACAAAAGAGGAAATAGAAACCACTATATGAAACATCTTTAGCCATCAAGGAAATGCAGGTCAAACTACATTTAGATTCTATCTCACCCCATCAGAATGGCTATTACCAAAAAAACAAAAAAAGTAACAAATGTTTGTGAGATTGTAGAGTAAGAGGAAACCTTACACACCCTTGATGGGAATGTAAATTAATAGGGCCACTATGGAAAACATTATGGAGGTTCCTAAAAAAACTAAAAATAGAACTACCATATGATCCAGCTACTCAACTGCTAGGTATATACATTCAAAGGAAATGAAGTCAGCACAGAAAAGAGATACCTCCATTCTCTTATTTATTGCAGCACTAGTCACAATAGCCGAGATAGGGAATCAGCTTAGGTGCTATCAACAGATGACTGGATGAAAAAAATATGATATATATACACAATGGAGTATTATTCAGCCATAAAGAAGAATGAAATTCTGTAATTTGCAGCAACATGAATGGAACTGGAAGACTTCATGTTAAGTGAAATAAGCCAGACACAAAAGGACAAGTATCATGTTTTCTGTGATATGTGGAAACTTAAAGAAAAATAGAACAAACAAAAATGATCACTTGAACATAGAAGAGGAACTATTAGGAATTAGGGGAGGGGTCAGGAGCAGTTACAAGCATGGTGGGCATAGGGAGGGAAAGGAGTGTAGACATGATCAAAGCTCAACATTATGCATCTCTGGAAAACCACAGTGAATCCATTAATTTGCACAATTAATGTGTTAAAAAGTATAATCATAAAAATTAATTAGAAATAACACACTGAAATGAATCAATGTACATTTCAATAATCTGGGTCCCCAAAAGAAAAAAAAAAAACAAGACAGACCTTAACAAAATCTAACACTGCTCCTCCAGCTCTACTCTACAAATTCTACCTCACTTTCACTTCTCAGTCTACTGCATCTGCCTTCTGCACCCACCAAATAGCACATCCGTTCTCTTGGGCAAGAAGGGAAATTCTGTCATTTTCCCATTTTTAATAGACACCTGACATTTTTAAACCACCCACATTCTCACATTGGCCCACCAGCCAAATTCTAAACTGTAGCTTAAACCTTTGTGAAATGAGCCTGCCTGCCAACAAGTCTATTTTGGAAATTCAATTTGCACGGGGCTATCTTGGCAACAGAATTTTCTAAAAACTAAAACCTCTGTAGTCAGAAAACATATCTAAGTAAGCTCTGTCTGCTTCCTTCAAATATATTTCTGGAAAAAAAAAGAAAAAAAAAAAAAAAAAAAAAAAAAAAAAAAAGAAGAGAACAGCTTCCAAATCCAATAGTCAACCTTTTTAACAAGAGAAGCAGAAAGGACCTTCAGGAGTAGGTTAGGACACATGGGAAGGTATGAGAAACAGCCCACCAACAGTATGAATTAATTCTTAAGTAGAAACAACTTAGGAAAGATGACCGTAGGTTAAAAATGCCCTGGGTTAGTATGAACACTGCTCATCATTAAAACTCTTGCAAATTCAGCCAACAAGTCATGAACTTCTAAACTGAGTTTGCAGTTCATTTACTTCAAGTGTAGTAAGAACAAAAATATAAACTATTTGTCAGTTATTATCTGACAGAGGAGTAACATCTAGAATATATTAAGAACTCAAAAAATTTAAGGCCAAAAGAACAAGCAAGTCCAATTGATAAATGGACAAATGAGTTGAATAAATACTTCTCAAAAGAAATACAAATGATCAATAAATACAAGAAAAATTATTCAGCATCTTTAGCCATAAAGGAAATATAAATCAAAACTACCCTGAGAGGTCACTTCACCCAGTCAGAATGACTATTATCAAAAAAAAGGAAAAAAAAAAAAGTAAAAAAAAATGCTGTTGAGGTAGTAGAAAGCAGGAAAAAGGAGGTTTTAGTTATACATGGATGCTATGGAATTTTCCTGAGTAAATACAGACATCTCTTTGGGTACACATTTTGAACCATCTTATTAGCTAAGCTAAAAGTCAAAGAGAAGCAAGGAAATAAACTCACTTGTCAAACTCATCGAAGAGATCACAACTCTTCAGTTTTGAAAGAGCAAGTTTAAAATATGTCGCTAGAAAACAAATGGAATATTATCAACAAAAAGATAATCATGACTTCTTAGATAACTAATAATTCATCTTGCTCACTCCCCCACAAACCTATTTCCAATTGGTAAGGCCACATTTGGTTTAATCTGTGAAAAAATTAATGATACAACTACAATTACCCCACACTACTCTGTAAGCACATTCGAAATGACAAATGCTCTAAACATACCTCACCAAAACCCCAGAAAGAAATAAGATGCTTAATCTGAAAGCAATCATAAAAAAGTAATTAAAAATTTAATATCTGATGATTCTGAAACTGACATTAAAATTAAAACCAAGAGTAAGTTCAAACCAATTCTCAAATTCTCTGCAAAATATTTTTTAAATACAAAATCCAAAAACAAGCAGATGAACAAAAACAAGCAAAATCAGTTGAAAAGGTAAAATCTAACTCACAAAACCATAGGCCTGTCACCTCTTGTGTTTTAAGGTCTCCCAAAAATCTAGAACTTAAAGCTCTATAAGGCCAATCAGTTCTCACTGAGTAGAAGCAAAGGTGCTTTGTCATTAGGAGAAGGAATAATTCATCTAAATTTAGCAAAAGGAAAATATCCACTGGTTAAATTAAAATACTGATTCAGAAGCTACAAATTCCTGATGAAATTTTTTTTAAAAAGGTAAAAGAGGTGAAATGGGGAGACAGGAAAGAAGTAAATCTCCAGGGTATCCTGCTAATTCTTTCTATGAGGGGGGCGGGCAGTGTGGTACTGGGGATTGAACCCAGGGACTCATGCATGCTGGCAAGCCCTCTACCACTGAACTATATCCTCAGCCCCTCCTGCTAATTCTAAATTGGAATAAAGTAAACCTTGGAACTCTCAGGAGTCACCCTGTGGCAGAACAAAAGTAAAACACAGTTTCTCAACAACAAAAATATACCTTCTTATTTAATTCTGTACTGCCTCAAAAGCAAGGGATGTTTCTGTTTTAAAATATAATCCCCTTCCTCCCATCCCCCAGTCGTATCCCTTAGGAATCATTGGGAGGCAAAAAGATAAAGAGAGCTTGGAATTATAGAAACATGTGGTTCTCATCAAATAGGACTCAAATTTAACAGGGCAGGTTCAGAATACTGCTACTGACCTGATTTTTTTGTCCCGTAGGGTAGTTCGAACAGATCGCTACCAGAGTATATAACAGTATTCCTAAAATCAGACGCACACAGAAAGGGGTGCAGCTGAGGAGACCTGCGAGAAAGGAAAAAGACTGATGATGACAAATGCCTTCTGTATTGGCAGGCTTTTAAGATCACTACTGAAAATAACTGAAGCAAGTAATTGAAATTGTATTTTTAAATTTTTTTATGTGTCAATATTAAATATTACATGGTTTGGAATATGCAGTGAAACTACACACTGGAATAGAAACACTTTCCAAGTACTGAAAACGAAATTTAAAAACACCACCAAGCAATCAAAGAATAGCCAGGAAGGAACAAAGGGAATAATAAAGGAACTGATGCTAAGTCATTCCTAAATGTTATAAAAGTACCATTTGTAGGAAGTTGTCTCAGCTATAAAAACATATTAAAAGGTAGATGAAGCTAGAACTTAACTCTTCCCTATTGTCATTAAATTGAGATTTACTCAAGAACAAGAATGTGGGTACTGCCTGCTTTGCCCTGAAGGTAACCAACCTCTAATCCTCTGGACAAAAGAGAAAGCTTGACCAAACTAGGACTAGCCTCTGATTTTTTCTTACTTTTAGTGCCTGACACAGAGTTCAGCATGTTTTAAAAAAGTGATTGAATGAATTTCAACTAGTTTTTTTTTGCCATGCTGGGGACTGGACCAAGGGACTTGTGCATGCTAGGTGAGCTCTACCACTGAGTTACTTCCCCAGCTTCTAAATCAATCCTTTGGGACTATTACAAATTAGGGGAAAAAAAAAAAAAAATTGAGATTTTTGAAAAGGTCTTAAAACTCATATTAAAATGCTGTTTTCACCAAGTAGAAGGACTGGATGGTACTTACATGCTGCAGGACAAATTTAGCTAAACCTAACCACAGTCTCACACCTGTCACCATCTCTCATGCTACATCAGTTTTGTGCTTAGCATAAAAACTGCAGGTGGAGATCTGAGTGATGCAGGGGCTTCAGAGGGCTGCATGACAAAATAGAAGACTTAGGAAGAGTGAGACAACCTCAGTTTTATCCTAGCATTGTCACTCAGGAGTCATAAAACTCCGGCAAATCAAAGGAGCTTAATGTTTTCAGAACTGAATTACGAAATGACACTGCATTCAGGAGAAGGAAAGTAGGTGAGATCAGCTAGCTCTCCCTGCACCAGATACCACGCATGTCCCAGATTCAGCTGTGATAGAAACAGCAGCCTCAAGGGCCAGCCAACCTGCAAAGGTCATTTCTATATCAGTGTTGATCCCAAGCCTAGGATCTGCCTTGGGAAATCAGGTCACCTGATTTAACTTTAAAGAAGGTTCATGAGCTTCCTGGTCTTCCTTGGAAAATTGAACCCTAGTTAACTGCATTAATAAAGGACTCTATCCCTTGGAGTTGGCGAGAAGAACAGTGATGGGGACTACTGGTCAATGTCTGTTTCCAGCTGGACCTTGGACTAGGTGACTTACATTTATTTCTAAGTAAAATAATTGTTTGACATCATATTTCAGACATATCAGGGAATCAATAAGTATTAGCTTTATCTGTAATAATTATGACATTATGTCACATATACTTCAGTATATCATGTTATAAAATAGTTACATGTTACATTGTATGATATCACATTGATTAGAAATTTTCCCTTTTTCTGACTTTTAGTGAACTACATAGAATGCAAATGATCATTAATTTATGTACAGTATGACTACTTATAGTTGTCACCTCGTATATATCACATTGTATATATTATATATACATTGTAAAATATGGTACATTTTATAGATATATACTATACATATAAATATATATATTACAGTATATAATATTACATTATAACATATTGTATTACATTATATTTCCATGACTATTATTGGTAAAAAGCCTGGGAAGGTAGGTAAAGTGCATTAGTCAATGTAGGTGAAGAAACCGTAGGTATGAAAAATGAAATAACTCATCTGGGGTCACTAACCTGCACATGACAAAGCTGAAATCCATGTGCAAACCTAATTCTAAAGAAAAGTTTCCTCTTTATAACACTCTAGGCTTCCGTGTGCAACTTCCTGATTGCTACTAATATTCCTCCATTTCTGAGAAAGTGACATGCTCTAGGGGACTGTGCTCAGAAAATACTGCTCCCGTCACAAGTACAAATCTACTTTTCCCATAGAGGACAGACTTACCATGTACTTGTATAAATACTTTATTTCACCTTTTTGGATTTTCTCGAAAAGTAAATATCTATTTTTTAATTAAAGTTATAAGGTACCTTGATTCTAGAGTAGCATATTAACTTGTTATCTGCCACCTATATGTGGCTCATGAAATCAATTTTGTGAGTCATGATCAGCATATTTCAAAAAATATGAACAGAACAAAACATAGTATATCTGAAATAGTAAGGATAAAATATTGGTTTTTTTTTCTTATTATAAATACATGTGTGTATGTGTTCAAGTGAAATGTATTTATTATGAGTCATAGTCAAAAAAGCATAAACACACTCTCTTAGTTTTGCAGTGGCCCTACCTGGACACGCCCATGGATAGGTTACAAACAGCCATAGTATGTAATCTTGTGCAAAAGAGTTGTATATATCTTCAGTTTTTCTGAGCTGACTGATTTGATAAGGATCTGTAGCCCCAAAGGTTAAGAACCAGTAATGGAAAGACATAGTCACATAATACAATAAAAGAAATTCTGAATTCTGGATACTTAATGAAAAAAATGCTGAAGAGTCTATAACCAGTTTACACAATTAAACATGATTAGAGCTGCTATAAACATTGATGTGGCTGTGTTACTGTAGTTTGCTGATTTTAGGTCCTTTGGGTATAAACCGAGGAATGGGATAACTGGCTCAAAAGGTGGGTCCATTCCAAGCTTTCTGAGGATTCTCCATACTGCTTTCCCGAGTGGCTGCACCAATTTGCAACTACACCAGCAATGTAAAAGTGTGCCTTTTTCCCCACATCCACGCCAACATCTATTATTGTTTGTGTTCCTGATAAAAGCCATTCTAATTGGAGTAAGACAAAATCTTAGAGTTGTTTTAATTTGCATTTATCTAATTACTAGAAATGTTGAACACTTTTTTATATATTTATTAATTGCCTGTGTGTCTTCTTCTGTAAAGTGTCTGTCCATGTCCTTGGCCCATTTATTGATTGGGATGCCCTTCAACAGATGAATGGATAAAGAAACTCTGGTATATATACACAATGGAATACTATTCAGCCATAAAGAAGAATATATGGCATTTGCAAATAAATGGATGGAATTGGAGAATATCATGCTAAGTGAAATAAGCCAAGCCCAAAAAACCAAAGGCCGAATGTTTTCCCTGATAAGTGGAGGATGATAAGTGGGGTGGGGGTGGGGAATGAGAGAATAATGGGGGAGCTTTAGAAAATGTAGAAGGAAATGAGAGGGAGGGGGGTTTGAAAAATGGTGGAATGAGACAGACATCATTGCCCTATGTACATGTATGATTACACGAATGGTATGAATCTGCATTGTGTATGACCATAGAAACGAAATGATGTACCCCATTTGTGTACGATGAATCAAAATGCAGTCTGTAAAAAATTAAAAACTAAATAAAAATAATAAATAAAAAAAGAAAGGAAAAAAAAATACAAAAAAAAAAAAAAAAAATTCCCAATAGAATCCTTGTTCCACTCTAAATGCCCATGAGCTCAGTTTTTACAGTGCAGTCTTACTGGAATTCTGGTTTTCTGAGTGCTGCAAGAATCGCATTTTAAAATCTGCTTACAACATTGTAAGGCTTTCCTATCCTGTATCTCCAGACTTTTCCAAATTCCTCCTGCAAACCTTGTCCAAATACTTTATTTTTTCTTTTTTTATTTGAATCTAAAAACCCAGGTGTGCTGAAACACTGAGCCATGTTCCCAGCCCTTAGAGACAGGGTCTTACTAAGTTGCTTGGGAACTCACTAAGTTGCTGAGGCTAGCTTTGAACTTGCAATCCTCCTACCTCTCAGCCTCCCAAGCCATTGAAATTGCATATCCAAACCAGAACACCATTTCAGTGATATTTACAATGAATCATCCTTGATGAAATTGTAAATATGTTACATGGAAAGACTGGCAATAGAGAAAATTGAAGTTGTTTCTTTACCTAAAAACCACCATATATTTCTCAGTACAAATGAATACCTGTGATTTCTTTAAAATATTGTTAAGTCAAGAAATGTTAAAACTGCAAAAAATATTTTCATATATTATAAAGCATATAAGTTTCATTAAAGGATATATTTTTGCAGGCCACTCTTTTTTATTTCAAGAATCATGAATGAGATGTAACAAATTTAGCTATATAAACATTAAAATAAATAATTTTTTAGTAACTCAAAAAAACATGATTAGATATGTCACTTATTTTTTATTATCTAGAAGATTTTTGACCAGCAATCTATCAAAGTTGAGGTACAAAGAAGAAATCTGTGGATGAAAAAAAGAAAAAATCCACTTTACAAATCCTTACAACTACAAAAAAGTCATTATCTACGTTGTACATAGATTATTATTTGCATTCTATACAGTTTACTAAAGTAAAATGCAGGAAAAATTTTTTTTAATTATGAAAATAAGTACTCTTTTATCTCAAATTTCAGAAACACGCCTGTTAAAACAAGGTTAATTTTGAAAATTGACAGCTTGTCAGTAAGCAAAAAGTGCTAGGAAACAAGAACATCAGTTAGAACTTTTTCAGTTTTTCCACTGGTTATCTTGAGAAATGTAGTAAGCTCTAAGGACATTAGGCAGCTCTGGGCTCATAGCATGATTTGCCTGTCATGTTTTATTGATTTCCAACTCTAAAAGTATAGGTGCAGAGGGTAATATTTTATGATGCTGACTCAAAAACATATGCAAGAAAAATTCCTTCCTACTAATGTGGCTTATGGAATCTCTTTTTTCCTGATTCTATGCTTATATTTTGTCTTCTTGTTGTTTTAGAAACTTTGATTATCAATTTAAGGCTACATTTTCCTTAACTTTTTCCATATCCATCTAATTTTTTTTCAAGATGATGTCTTTGTCCCCCTTTCTGAAAAAAGACAGAAATTAAATTTAATTAATACTGAATTTTTTTTCATGTGCAGAACTCTAACTCTGCTTTTTAAAGCAAATAAAGAGAATGAAAGCATAGCATCATTTCAGTGCACAAATGTCAATGTAAATGGCATCAGTACAAAGACAAAAGCAAATCTTAAATACAGGACATTAGTAATTAGAACATCATGCAGTGATTTAATGTTAGCAAGAACAAGAAGCTTTGTAACAGGTTAAAGAACCAACATACTGCATTAAATTGAATACTAACCTAAGTAACTGTAATTTTACAAATTCTCCATTTTCATAACGTGTTTTTGAATAAACTTCAGCCTCATTTTTAAAATTAAATGCCTGTTCAACAAAGCTTGTTGAACAAACATATCTATGCAAATTTACACTCTAGAAACCAGAGTGAACTGGAGATATTATTCAAAGATGAGTAAGTTCTATTCATTTTCATCATCTGTGTGGTCAGATTGCAAAGGACATAATTTTCTCTTTGCTTTTCTTAAGCCACTGCTTCCTGCCTCCTCAGGAATCTGAGTCTCCTTTTCAGAATCTTTAGGGGATAGCCCACATGCCTCCAATTCCTTTTTGCCACTTGGGAGTTGGATGTACACAAACTGCATTTGCTTCTACATACTTATTTTCAGCTTTCCTTCATGAAAGCAATGTGGAATTAGTGGCAGAGGTGGAGGAACCAAACCTTTCTTGGGGCTCAAGAAGTCACCACTTTTGTGTAGATGCCTGGGACACTGTTTGCTTCAGTCCACACCATATTCAAACAGGAGGAGACAAGGAGATTCCCAGCCAACGGTGTTTCACAGAATAAGGACCAAAAATTCTATTCAAGTTTAACTTAGAAGCAAAGGAGAAGAAACCACAAAATAATAAGGGGGAAAAATAGCTTGGGAACAAGGTGGGGAAAACAACCTAAAGAACACTTCTCATTTTTATAACGAAACATAAATACACCTCTCTAATCTCAGCTGTGTGGAAAGAATATTGGTCTGATTGAGTTCTTCAATGCCTTTTCCTGAAATATATGCAGAGCTCTTCCTAAAGAAAAAGAGAGGATATTCAAGCTCTTTCTTAACTATGGTGTGCCCACCTTACACAGCTAAGATATTTATGAAAAAAAAAAATTGTAAACCTGTGTTGAAAATAATTGCAAACATGAATATTTTGTATGTGACAGTTTTTTGCACTTTTTTTGTCTATTTTTACCTCAAGAGAGGGGCGAAAGCTGGCTGTAATAAACAAGGCCGGATCTTGTTTCTTTGCTTCATTTCTACAGGTGGCACCCTAGAAAACAAAAATAGTATCCATCAGAAAGCAGGACCTGGAAGCCTGCCCAAACTGGCAGGCTGCTGGACAGGGGGTCAAAATCCTCCCTGCAGCCCTGAGGTATGACAGGACCTTCTCCAAGTCCCACACACACTTGAGGATTCAGGAGTATAAGGCCAGGGAGTGGGAAAAGGTTGAGATGACTACCGACCAAGAAGTGGTTCCAAGAGCAGTGATTCAAAAGACTCTCAGAGAAGGGCTAAGGTTCCCACAGTGCAAGCCAACACCATGCTCCATTTTTAGACTCAAAAGCCACAGAGACCAAACTCACTCCAAGGGCACGTGGTTTTCATCTTCCACGTCACATCTAGGGACGCCTACCAACAGCAAACACCACAAAAACACCTAACCTGAGCAGGCACAATAGACCTTTTTGCCTTGTGATCCTGGCAACTCCATAGATCACACCACTTGGAATCTTATCTAATGCTCCTCTATGCTTGGCACAGGTTAGGCCCTTGTGTGATTCCTGAATGGAGTACTTGTCTCCACAATTTAAAAGGGTATTGTGAAACATGACAGAGAACAACAATGAAAATGAACCAAGGGAGTGGAGGATAGCAAGATCCAGACCAGCCAGGAATGAAGAAAATAGCTTAATATAAAAACTTAACTGACAGTTATCAATTATTCGAAGAAATGCTGTAAAAATAATTTTCTTCTATAATCAGCAGGATTCAAACTGAAAGAAATAGACTAAACCATTTATGGATAAACATAATTTTCGATTTTTTAAATACAAAATCTCCAATGTTAGGACCACTAGGTTTCTGAACTATGAAGCTCATAAAGTCCTTATGCAGGGAAACATCTTTTGTTGAGTACTACAAATGGCAAGGACCCCCTGATTAACAAATAAGGAAGATACATACATAAATATGGGACATCAGGACATAAACCCTGGCCTATATTTAAAGGAAAAAGTGATATATATATATATATATATATATAAATATAAAATTAGACTTCAAAGGTCATTAAAACAGAAAACAAACTACTTTAGGATATTGCAAAGATAAACTTTGGGTGCCTTTTAAAGCAAAAACAATTACCATCTTAAATATTTTTTAAAGAATCAAGTTCATGGTACACACGTGTATTTGAGATAATGCTCCTGGGTACTTTCTGTGATTGAAAGAATATGCTTGCTTAGTTTGGATATTCCTCAAGTTATGATGACAAAAGACTGTGTTGTATTTGATCCTTTTTATTATTTTATCCTTTCCCCTTTGACAAATGATAGGATCTAAAGGAAAGTAACAATTTAACAGGTTTTTGTTTTCTCTGTTTAATAATAATTAGACTTCAAAGCTCTCTAGCCCTATGGCATTGGGGTTTTGTTGTTGTTTTTCAGTAGCCATATGCCTAACTTCCTTCTAAGAAAAGCACTGTAATTGTTTTCCAATGATGAAATTAGTGATAGAACCATCAATATTTTTATATAGAAAGCATAAGCTAGAAACATAATCTAAGATCTAAGATCTTCTATTGAAACACTAGTAAAAAATACTGACCTTTTGTCTAAAACAGGAAGTTGCATGGAATGTATTTGACCTAATTGTGTACTGCTCTCTATTTAGGATTTAAAGGTCATCAAAACTTTAGTCTTAGCCAAAGGATTGACAATGTGGAATAGGATAAAACTTATTTACAGAGATTTTTTCTGTAGTAAAATGATCTGTGCCTCTTCAAAGATTTGGGGTTGATATTATCAAGTCAAACTATTTTTAAAAATACATAAATCAGGGCTGGGGATGTAGCTCAGTTGTAGAGTGCTTGCCTTGCAAGCACAAGGCCCTGGGTTCAATCCCCAGCACAGCAAAAAAATCATCATTCAACAAACATTTTTAAACAAAGGTAATGTTTACATTTTATCAGTAATCTCTCATGTAAGCATTTTAATCCCTAAAAGTCAAATGCCACTGAGACAAAGAATTACTCCGTTAATTCAAGGAGATGAACTATTATTAAAAATACAAATATTATGTCCCAAAGATGGTGTTATTTGTAAGTTTTTACATTGTTAGAGATCCTAATCTGTGAGATACTGGAATGGTAAGACCTCAGATTATAATGGAAACCTAGAAAAGATTCAAAATGTTACAATGCCTTAGGATTTTTAAAAACGGGTCCCTCTAATGATTTGAGGAGTGAGTTTGTGTGAAAGACTAGTTTGGGAGTTGTGTTGAAATAGCAAAAATGAAACTTACCCATAGACATTTGTTCCCCACAATATACAATGTAGTACATAATAGAGGAAGACAGCACTGAGGAATATGGCCACAAGGTACCCTCTCATGGCTGGCCCACCTGAAATACAAGACAAAATCCAAAGAAAAGGGACGGTTGTTAGATAGTTTTTCACAAAGCTTCAAATATAAAGTCACAGCAAATAAACATTCAGAGAGGGAACAGAAGAAAAAGTTGTAGATTTGTAAATTTGAAAATAATGTGCAGAATGAGAATTTTTTCTACTTATCCTCATCAACTAATTAATACAATATGGTATGTGTTTAGACCAATAAATAGTTCCATGCATTCAAAGCTAGGGCCTTCCCTACTACTTTCTTAAGTTAGGTTAGGAAGAAAAGTTCCTTCAGAACAAAAATTTATACATGTCTATACCAAAATTTTTTTTCAGAAACTTTGAATATCCATTTTCTTCCTCTCAATAGAGGAATATTATGCCTTAAGATATTCATTCAGTGCTTAAAATGGCTTTTAAATGTCATATCTTATGATTTTCATGAGTCCATTTTCTAAATTTGAAAAACCTGAGGGGAAAACTTACTGAAAAATATTTCTGACACCCTCAATTTTTATGCACATTTAGATGACCAATTTTTCTACACAGGTACATTTGACCTAATTTCTTGCTTATTTTTGGTATTGAATTGGTGTTGTTATTCACCGTACATGTGCAGACAAAAATCTGAACATATCCCTCTCTAGAACATGAATATAAAAAAACCTTCAAATATATTTTCTAAAAAGTCTCTAAAACATTTGTTTAGTTCCAATGGTGTGCTTCAAAAATGGAAATGAAAAACTCCCATTTTCATATGTGATTAAATGTAGAAGACAGATTTGATATATGGTTCCATAATAAATCTTCTATTTCAGTGCACATGACTTCAAGTAGGCATGCTATTTCTCTGTCTCCCTTACCTAGTTTCTGGCTCATCTAAACAATTGTGTCACTCCTCTCACTCCTTCCATACCTGTTCATCTCAGTCCCATCAACGCAGAATAGTAAGTACAAGTCTGGTTGGATACATTTCCAAATAATGTAATGTTGCCACACTCTCACAGGTAAATAAGTTCAAGTGTAACGTGTGCATGTCAAATACATAACAAATCCCACCATTTTGTAGAGTTATAATGCACCAATAAAAATATGAAAAAAATAAGTATCTGAAAAAATTAAACCCTCCTCCCCCAGTCTTAAGTGGAATACACTAAATATAATTTGAACTTTTGGTGAGGCAAGACAATCTTAATGAACATAATATTTGTGCTGGCATTTTAGAGTGGAGACCCTGTGGAGCTAATGAAGATGTGGGGTTATTTGCTAAGCAGTCCTAAGCTGCAGTAATTATCTGGCTGAGATTCTCCGACTCCTCTCTTGCTGTCACCTTTGCTCTTGCAGCCACCACTCCCACATGCCACTATTGTACATGAGTTAGAAATGATTGCAATGTCAGGAGAGAGCAAATAAACAAATGAATTAAAGGAACAGACTTTAGTGTGCACATACTTCTAATTTAGTACACATGATTCTTGTGAAGAGTGGACATTAGAGATCAGAAGACATGATTCACAGCCAAACTCCACGTGAGGGAGTCTTAGGTAAACCAGTTTGCTTCTTTCAACCCAAGTGTCCTCACTTGTTTACAAGTGAGAACACACCCTCTACCTCATTTGGATAATTACATTGTCTTGGAAGACAATTTACCATTAGCCAAAATAATCAACCAACAACGTGCTTAAATATTCAAGTTTAACATTTATGTTTCTACTAAGAATAATATCATTTATGTAAGTATCCAGCAAGGATGCAACTTGCCAGTATCTGCAAATTAAAAAAAAAACAAAAACGTATTTCCATCTAAGGTAAGACAATGTATAAAGGCCTAGATTAAAAAAAAAAAAAAAAAAAAAAATTAAAAAAAAAAAAAGTCAGCATTTAAAATTCATATATCTAACCCCCAAACCATATTCTTTGGGTGATTTATGTATTACAGAGCATGGAGTTATGAGTAAGTAAGATTTTTGTTATTGTTTTGTTGTTTTTCTTTCAGTAATAAGGGGTTTAACTGAAAACAAAGAAGTGTGAGAATTCTTTTTTCCTTCAAAAAGTAAAATGAACCTACTCTTAAAAAGCCATTACATTAAAAAGCATCTGAAAAAAAAAATTAGGAAGCTTAGCTACTCTCTAGTATTTCATGGCCAATTTAAAGCTTTGATATTCAAGTATTCAAGTTGCAAAGTAGACCAAGGTCAGCTAGGATATCCTTGTAATAAACATGTATGGTTCCTCTGCTTGTTCACAGGAAAAAGCTAACACAAATAAATGAGTTCTGTAATTTTAATTCTATAAATGGATGACCATCTTGCTTTGTCAAAGGAAAACCAGTTGAAATTTAGCATAAGGTGTGTGCTTTCAAAAATACCTAAGGTCCTGGAATACAACTTCAATTACCAATACAAACATGTTTCAAGATATTGACATTGAACACGACAGATGCCAGTTTGGGGGCTCCAGATGGTTCTGAAACCAGGGGCCCCACAACATCCTTGACAAAGTTTGTCCCAAAGCAATTATTCCTCTACAGTGTGGATACAGGGCAGAGAGGGATAGAACACATTGGTGGAGGTCAAAAGTTCGTTTCTTCTCAAACTCTGATATGGAACCTAAATATGAATACTCTCTATACACCAAACTTAGCTCAATTGAGGCAATGATTTTTCCTCCTCTTTAAAAATAAAAGTATATTTTATTTGTAGGGAGCTTTGAAGTTCGTACAAAGCTTGCCTGTCTATTGTTTGACTCACACCTGGCTCACAATATACTTGTCAAATGAGTATGCAGATATGATTCTCTTGAAGAATGAGGAAGTGAAAGTTTCTAAAGTTGAGTTGTCTCCGATTACACAGTTCGAGGGAGAAAGAAATACATTTTCAGTCTGACCATTTCTAGGGTTCCATTCCTGGTGTCATCCTATCATCTCAAGATAAAATGCATGAGGGAGAATTCAAATCTAAAACCTCCTTATGGTGCTCCGCTGGCGTGTGCAGTTTCAGAAGGGCCAACTCACCCAGCAGTGAAGGGAAAGCAGCTCTAGGGCAGCATTCAAGGATTAGCACAAGTAGGGTGGAGGGTATTAGCATGCAGATTCCGGAGCCCCTACAAGCATCCTCCAATTTGATTCTTTTATGTACACAAAAGTTTGAGAAACAATGCTCTGTAGGGTACAGTACAACACCATAGAGGGAAAATTAACAGATTTCCTGAACTGCAGAGACCATAACAGATGTTACAGTTAGTACTCCCACAAGACAGCAAATGCCACGAGAGCAGGTCTTGTCTGCCTTCTCTAGCATTTTATTTCTAGCACTTCTAACATAGCACGTCACAAAGAGGCTAAGTAGACAGTTGTTGAACAGGCAGATCCCAGATGCTTTGTGTTAATTCATTTTTACCTTAAATGCCTAGTACGTGGCACATACCCAGTGAATAACAGCTGATCTGAATCATGGAGAAGTATGAGTGTTTACTATGTGCCTTCAAAACAAATGCTTTTGGTGTATTATCTCATGTCATATTGTCAATGATCCTGTGAGGCAATTAGTAAGCTTACAATTTCTATTTTAGAGATGATGAAACCGAAGATCTGAGAGGTACAATAACTTTCCTGAGTTCACAAGTAGCAGAATCAGGACTCAAACCTAAATCTACCACACCAGACTCCCTGTACCACACTGCCTCTCACAGAGGTGAGATTTCACAAATGAGTACAGGCCCATTTTTTTGATATCAGACTAAACATGACATCTCTCTAATTTGTCAATTCTACCAGCTCCTTAAGCAGTATCTGTTTACCATCAATTGGTAAAACAAAGTTTATAGTCTTTTTGATATAAACTCTGCTGAAATAAAACCCTATTACTACTAACCCCATTCTAATCCTGCTCCTCCCAACCACGATGGCACTGTTTGTAAAAACAAAACAAATCCTACGGAATGACGCTTGAAAAATGGCCAGATTTTTATTTTCAGACTCTCCTAATGCTTTCTCAAACCAAAGGGAGCTTGTTTTCCCATCCAGCTAGAAAAAAACATGTGTTCAGCAAGAATTCTAGAAACTTTGTTCTACTCACCAAGTACAAAAGTATCTCAATAGATATTATATAACACCAAGGAAGAAACAGACTTGGTGTTCCAGGTGCTTCCTAATGCCCTTCTTCAGACACAGCCACCCCAAGCTCTGGGGTTGATCTGGGTCCAAGAAAAGGGAGCCCAGGAGCCCTTGACTAGAGCTCAGTAGTTTGGTCCAGTTCCTGTGGAGCCCATGCCAACCCTGGGTATCACAACCACTGAAACTGGGTTCTTGCTGCTGTATTCTTAAATCATATCATACTTTTGTAATAATATCTGCATTCTTCTCTTAGGCCTCAGGAGCTCTTCAGCAAAAATTTTAAATTTTTTTTTTTTTTTTTTTTTTTTTTTTTGTATTTAGGATCCTAAATCACGTCTATGCCAGTCTTTAGCAAGGCTTCCTTTTGCTTCCTGCTTCCTCAGAGACAGATGACTTTTTTTTTCCTCTACTGGGTCTCCTCTCACATCCAGTATGGTGTTTAATACTACCCAATAACTTGTATTTTTGTGCAAATTAGAAAATAACAGCTCCTCTGGTTCCACATAGTCCTGTGGGTACCCAAAATCTATAATATTGGCACCAGCTAGATTTCAACCACAGGTGTCTGTTTTCATGGCTCACCTCCACACCCTTACCTGGTGGCCTTGTTAACATTCATGTCTACTCAGCCCTCTGAGAAACCTTCCTCCTTTCAGATATCTGATGGCCCTCAGCTCACACTGACTCATGCTCAAGGCTGCAACAGATTTTGCAGCCTTCCTTTCTTCCTCTTTGTACTTACAACTCAGTTTTGTGGTTATTCTCTACAGTAACATGCCTAGGACATGTTAAACAAACCTGTGTAAACAAACCCGGGACAGACCCTCCAGCTCCAGCCATGCATTATTGTCTGTTCTTTTTTAGTCCTGACCCACAGGTTCTCTAAGCCTAAGCCTCCTAGACTTGGCCATCTGCATATAACGTAAACCTTAATGGATAAGCACAGAACCTCACAGTGATAGATGTAAAGGACTCAGTATGATTCCACTCACAACACCTTTTTAAAGTATGGTGGTCCTTATTTCTAATTAGATAGCCCCAATGTACGGGGTAGCCTTTTTTATATACCAAGGACCTCCATCCTCTGAAGGTGTAAATAACAGCATATTTTATCAAGCATTTACTAAATGCCAGCAAGCTCTTTTGCACATAATAGTTAGGTCAAGAGTATTATCACCCCTTTGCTAGAGATGTTTAAATACTCAAAGTAGTAGCCAGAATTCAAATTAAGACTGTCTGATTTCAAAGTCCACACTTCAAGTTGCACACTCTGGAAAACTATATTTACTGTATTTTTTAACTGTAACAGTATGAACTTAACATATTCATTTACTAATACCGTTAAAAGTAAAATAAAGCAAAGGCTAGAGGTGGAGCTCAATGGTAGAGTGTATTCTTAGCATTACCAAAGCCCTAGGTTCAATGCCCAGCACCAAAATAAATATCAAGGGGATGATACACAATGTATGCATTTATTAAAATATACTTATTTAAACTATACACAAAAGCATGTGCCTGCCACCCCAACACTTGGCAGGTTGAGGCAGAAGGATCACTTGAGCACAGGTGCTAGACACCAGTCTGAGCAACACAGAGAGACCCCATCTCAAAACAAACAAAATACTCTTATTTGAAAACGCTATAATATAAAAACCTATTCAGTTCACAATTAAAGAGATAAACCTTAAGGAATTAGTCTGGTTGATGTGGTTGATGGAATTTTCTGCTAGGAGAATCTGAAAATTCTCAATAGAATTTGAGAATAACTAAGGAAATAAAGAATAGCACTTACAGAGTTAGACAACATTCAATATTACACCTGAAAAACGCTTAGTTTAAATCTGCAAGTATGAGTTACTGCTATTTCATACAAATTAAGAAAAAAATAGCATCTATTGAATAAATTAGTAGAATTTATAAATTAATTTATGCCTCCTTCCAAAAAAGAGATTTGAGTAGTTTTAACAAGATGAACTAACTGTATAAATTCTGATCCATTATTAAATACATAGCTCTTTTCCTCTTGCATGGAAGAAAACAGGGAACACATACAATTAACTCCCTTTCCCTCACCACCCCCAATTTCTCAGAGAATGCATTGATATCCCACCACACACATACACACACCCGCTTCTCTTGCAGTCTGTCAAGAAAGCCAGAGCTTTTGCCAGATTTTGTACTGAGCATATGTAGACACATCTTTTCATCTCTAATTGAATCTAAGCCCTTACTGCCAAAGCAGATGACCAGATCGTCTACAGAAAATGTAGTGCACTCACTGCAAAGAATATGAAAATGAGAGAAATGGCTTTTCAGCAGAATATTTTTTTAATAGCACAGCTAGAAACACTGCAATCATTCAACTGATAGTGTGCTAAAAATAAATGAACTGGAGTTCCTGTTTTCAAGATCTCTTGCTTTGAATTCAGATTCACTGCAAATGACAAACAAGCTTTTAAGGGAACCTCTGTGTATTCATGTTTTCTCCCCAGGACCCACCTCTCTTAAGAGATACTTTTTTTCTATTTTCTTACAATAATTAATATCCTACTGATAAGATACCAATCTCCAAAAAAGTATTAGGCATTGTGAACAGGCTACTTTTGTAAAACAAATTAGCTTTATTGAGATAAAATCTTATACAATAAAATTCACCACTTTTAAGTGCATAATTTGAGGAGTTTGGGAGAATATACACATTCATGTGACCATCACTGAAGTCATGATACTAAATATTTCCTCAACCCCAAAGTTCCTTTGTTCCTCATTGCAGTCAATGCCTTTCCCCCACTTCCTGGCCCCTAACGACTTGATCTTCTATCATTATAGTTTTGCTATTGAATTTTTCTAAAATTTCATATGAATGCACTCACACAGTATGTGGATTCTTTCAATTAGCATAAGGCTTTTGAAAATGCTGTCCCTGTTGCAGATTTTACCAGATCGTTTACTTTTATTGTAAAGGACGATGCCATTGTATGGCACACCACAATTTATTAGTTCACTACTCAATAAACATTTAATGTCTTAGTGATTTTTGGTTATTGTAAATAAAGTTGCATAGAATATCTAAGTACAATTCTTTGGGTGGAAATACATTTTCGTAAGTCACACAGCAAATGTATTTTAACTTTACTTGAAAACTTTACATTCTTTCATATTCTAGTGCCCATTTTCTTAACAACACATTTACTTCAACATCTCAGTTAAAAAGAAAACCACCTACCTATAACTATACAGATTATTGAGGATGTTGAATAATACAAATCACTGACCAAAGTAAGAATTTCTTAATCTATTAACATTGATAAGAGATGGCCTAGGTATTTACACACACACATACTGCATATGTGCTCTAATTTAGAATATGACAAATAGGGCTCACAGTCCTTGGTGATGGACCTAAGTTTCACTGATTCAAAATGATTTCGATTATCTGTAATGAGAAGTAAAGCAAAATAGTTTAGACCTCGGTGACTCAAAAGTGTGGTTCATGAACCAGCAGTATTGGCATCACCTGGGAAGGTGGCAGAAATACAGAATCTCAGCTCCACCTTCCGATTCACAGGGTCAGGATTCACATTTTAACAAGATTCTTCCCCAGTGATCCCCATGTTTGAGAAGCGCTGATCAAGGAGAGAGGAACTGCATTCTACTGGGAGCATCAGCGCTTCGCAAAAAATATTTTTGAGGGGAACTAGAAGCTCCTCCTAAGTTCCATGGTACATCTTTTAAACAAGTATTTAGGACTTGACCTTTTAAAATTCCTGATCAACAGAATTTTCTCCAAAGAAACTAGCCAGATTCTCTTTGAAGAGCGGTGGCTTTGAGAAAAATGTCTCAACATTCCAGGAAATATTTGTGTTTTTTTTGTTTTGTTTTGTTTTAAATTCCCTGGATACTGCCCACCCTACATTATCTCCAGTTTTACCCTTCTGTTCCTGTATCACTATGATACTACTGGTAGGACTCCTCTCTTCATATTAGAACTACAGCACACATTTCAAACTCCTGCTTATTCACCTAAAAGTGCCAAATGACTCAGTGGCCAAACATTTATAACAATATTCCCAATTATTGCCATTTACAACTTGGACCCAAGAATTACTTACCTTAAAGCTAGAAAGACCAGAAGAGTTGGGTACATTTAGACAGAGTAACATCTTTTTATTTATTTATTTATTTATTTATTTATTTATTTATTTATTGGTGGTGCTGGGGATTGAACCCAGGGCCTTGTGCATGAAAGGCAAGCACTCTACCAACTGAGCTATGTCCCTAGCCCCAGAGAAACATCTTAATACCAGGATCAGAATTGCAAAAAACTTTAAGTCATGCCAATAAGTAATGGAATTGACAGTATAGAGAGCACTTTTATGTAATTTCCCCTCCAGCACAACAGTATTTACTTATTCTATGAGTAAATAAACAAGTCAATAAAGGAGTAAATTAATGGCTATTGCTAAACCCACCCATCTTTATTTCGTTCCAATCCTCTCCGACCTCCATGGTGTCTGATTCCCGAACTAGGGTGGCACTGCACCAGGCCGGGTCTCAAGTAACTTCTCTGCCTTGTGCTTCTAGGTCTCTTCAGCTTCTGCCCACCTCAGCACAGGTGCTCTTGGGCTTTTAACTCAAAACTATTTTTAAAGCTATATTCTCATTACTCTTGCCTCAGCTACTTGCAATGATCTCTAATCTTTCCCCTTAAACTGGCCCATGTGTTATTTATACCTGGCAGAAAATTCTCAGTGCTCAGGTCTCTTCGTGTCACAAATCCCACAGGAAAACTTTCACTGGTTTCTCATTGTCTGCCAAATGAACATAAAAATCACTAAGTCTAGCATTTAAGAATCCTATCATTTGTTTCTTCCATTTTACTTCTCATCTTCATTTTCTTTATTCAATTTGTTCTTGTAGACAGCAGTGTACGTAGGTGTTAAGATTGCCTGCTTAACCATCAAACCCCCTGAATTTGAGTATCAGCTCTTCCTTTGACTAGTTGTATAATCCTGGAAATTTGCTCAACCTCTGTGTACTTCAGTTTCCTCTATAAAATGTACAACAACAGTACCTAATAAGGCTTTTGTAAATGTAAATATAAAGCATCTAAGTATCTGGTACATGGAAGGACTCATAATCTTGTCTTAATTCTTCTTTTCAAATGAGTGAAGTGCTAGCTGCTGTGTAATCAAGCCTTCACTAAAAAAAAAAAAAAAGAACTTCGAAACATCCTGGTAAAGATCTTAACGAACTTGTGACATCGTGCTAATAATAGCCTCAAAAAATTGTTTCCATTACCGTGGTAGCTATTATTTCTGCACATTAATTTTAACATTTCAAAGTATCTGTGAGATGAAGTCTTACTAATCTACTACTGAATATAAAATGAAAGACATTCAAAATAGTAGTAATTCCTCAGCAAAACTCAGCTTAGAATTAGACCCTATTTCTGGCTATAGAAAACACATCCTTTTATGCTTTTTATAATAAAACTGCACTGAAACTTAGTAAAAGCAAGCAAAAAACAAATCCAGATGTATAACCAGCATTTCAACCTTACATCTTAAAGGAAAAAAAAAAAAAAAATCAAGGACTCTACAAATAATATGAGTTGGTAAATAGGTATCTATAATAAAAATAAAGATTGACAGGAAAGCCAGATGCACAAATCATCAAGATTACAAGCCAGATTTCATTTAAATTAGAGGTTCTGGGCAGTAAGAAATATGAGGATCTAGCCCCATTTCCACTGTATGGCAGTCAAGTGTTGTGCAAGTCTAATGAGTGGTTCAGGACTATGCTGGGAAAGGGGTTTGAAACCACCACAAATAATCTCAGTGTGAACATGGTAGAGCTAGATATTTCTAAGGACAAATTCCAAGGCCATTGTGAATATCCAAATTTACCAGGATCACAAAAGCACAAAGTTCTCTGTCAATATGAGTCCTTTACAGAAAGATGGCCAAACAAGATGGCAATGTAACAAATTTGCTAGAATAATGGTTCTTAGATGAACCTAATGAAACAGAAAGACTACCAAGATTCACAGGTTAAACATGTAGCTAATTCCTGGTGGGCATTTTTGTTTTAAACCTTAGAAAAAAGGTAATAAGCTGATATCCTCAATTTGTACATCAGGCTTCAGGAATGGTAAGGAGAATAAATGAAGTTGTTTCAGGGCACTTTAATGAAATTAATTACTACTAATTGCTGCCTTTAAATACAAAGAGAATTAGAATTAGTTCTATGGCGAAAACAAGGCCCAGGAGAGCAAGAGTCTCTATCTCTCCATTTTAAAATGCTTTTATTAATGCATAATAGTGGGGTTCATATTGACATAATCACACATGCATGGGATTTAATTTGCTCCATTTCAGTCCCCAATGCTTCCTTTTATCCTACCCTTTTCCCTCCTCATTTTCCTCTTCATCTAGTGGTCTTCTTTTCATTTTATTAATTGTATTTTCATTGGTGCTTTATAGACATATATAAAGGTGGAATTAATTGTGGTATATTTACACAGGTACATGACCTAATTTTGTCAGATTTAGTCTCCATTTCCTCCCCTTTTCCCATTCTTCCTCCCCCTCAAGCTCCTTCCTCTACTCAACTAATCTTCCTTCTATTTTCATGAGATGTAAATCCTCCCTCTTTTCCTCTTACTTTGCTCTGGCTTCCACATTTGAGAAAAAAACATTCTATCCTTGACTTTCTGAATCTGGTTTATTTCACTTAGCATGATGGTCTCTAGTTCCACCCATTTACCAGCAAATGCCATGATTTTATTGTTCTTTATGGCTGAGTAAAACTCCATTGTGTATATATAACACATCTTCTCAATCCATTAATCAGTTGACAGGCATCTGGGCTAATTCCATAAGTTGGCTATTGTGAATTTCACTGCTATGAAGACTGATGTTTCTGTATCAGTATAGTATGCTGTTTTAGTTCTTTTGGGTAAATACTAAAAATGGGGATAACTGGGTCATATTGAGAACAAATCTCTTGCCCAAGGTTACCTAGTTTGTTAATAGCAGAATTTCTACAATATTTGCAGTGCAAGTGATGTTGTAATTTTAACTTACTCCTCACTTCTATATTGGTCTAGAACAGCCCCAAAAGAAGGCATCTATGGATTGAAAAAAAAAAAAAATTAAAAATTTATATGGCCTGACTTTGGGATATGCTGAAAAGGCCTTGATTGGTTATACTAACATTCTCATGGGCCTCCCGGCCACCTGAAAAACTGGTAAAAGGGCAAATAACAAGCAGCTGTATAAACAGAGGGGTTTTTAACATTGCCTGCTAGAAATAGCAACATTGTATAAGAACATTTCAAATATTCATACTTACATGGAAAGACTCTAAGATAATGATAGTGTTGTCTTTGCTTACCAGCACTTTTAGGACTCTGTTTCTCAAAGGCCGTCTATTCCTGAAGATGAAGAGTGTGAGACTGAATGTGAAGGCTCAGGAGGCTGTAAAGTAAATTGTTGAGGCCTCCTACCAAAATGATCCAGGGTTGTTCTGTTTCTTCCCTTGTAAGTGCTGAAATAAAATATAAAGATAGCTTACTTTTAAGAATAACTAAGATACCCAAGAAAAATTTGAAGTCATTAAAAAAAATTGTAATGAAAATACTATTTTAATAAACTCAATTCTGGTCTGCCAACTGCTTTACAGGAAAATAAAATAACTGAATACAAAATCAAAATGAAACGAACAAAAAAAATCAGCATCTAAATTAATAGCACATATTGTACTACTGCTGTTCTTGACTGGTCTTCCAAAGGATTCTTCTCAATCTCCTTCAGAAAAATAACTTTTCCAGCTCAATTAATCCAAAGCAACCTGGTAATGAAAGAGCCATCTGTCTTATTTTTCAACTTCTCCCCACAAAGCTTTATTGCCAAATGCAGAGGTGAGAGAAGAAGTCATTACTCTCAAAACCCTAAGACGAAAGGAAGAAGAGAGCAGAAGAAAGAGGTTAAGAATAACAGAAATATCTAGAAGAAAGCAGGAAGGAAGTGTGGGTTAATTAACAAGAGCAGCTAGTGTCAGAATGTGTAGGCCACTTCCTGGAAAAAAAAAAAAAGTTGAAAAACATTCTCACATTGCTCCTACTATAGTTTTTCTTACTCAAGTAAAAAAACAAAATATTAAAAAGTTGAGTACACTGAGATACGTCTATCTGTTAGTTGTATGCATGTGACACTTGATTTACAGGTACTTGAGATAAAGTAAGTTGATAGTCTGAGTTGTGCAATACAGGGGATTTTTTTTTTTTTTTTGAAAGTGCATAGATCTTAATATTCATACAGCAAAAGAAAATTATTCTTTTCATATATTTTATATACAGTTCACTTTTGAAGTCCTAAATATTGCCATTTAGAAATGAAAAGCAAAGCAAAGTGGTACTCTTTTGTGGCTACTATTATAATACAGGAGAACTCTTCACTATGAAACAGAATTTTGAACCTAAAGAAATTAACAGAACATGACAAATTTGTGCATCAGAATTATTCTCCCCAAATGAATATAAAGTACTATTCCAGAGTTTCTAGTATTTTCCATGCACTATCACTTATTACTAACTGGAGTAAAGGATCAGTGACAAGTTGAAGGATCCTTTAGGATTATTTAGTCTGAATAAGTTGGTAAAGAAAACTCAAGCAATGTCTTAACAGACAGAGAAAGGATGGGACTTTAGTTTTACCCAGAGAAACTTAAATCAAGGAAAGAAACAAGATGCCCAGTCTCGAGTATGAAGGGCCTTCATGAAGAAGGGAAATTAGCATAGTTCTGAACACTTCCAGGGGGTTAATCCAAGGTCAGTGAATGCAAAATTTAAGGAGGTAAGGTCTGAACTCTGAACTAGGAAGAACTTGCTCTTATTTAGGGTGCCTAAAGATAATATAGGTTGCATGGTTGGATAGTGGGTCACCCATTACTAAAGGTATTCTTCTCTAAGGTCCCCTTGGCAGGGATTTGAAGAGCAATGCTTATTCAATCTTAATCTCTATTGGGTCATGTGAGCACCTTGTTCACCTGCCAATTCTGAACCACAGGTCTGAATCACAGGTCTGATTATCTGCATTTCCAGCAAGCTTCCTGGTGCTGGGACACAAAGTTTCTAAATATGTGGTACCTGCTGCTTTTAATCTGAGCTTGAAAAGTAGTTGAAAACAATGAATGAATGGAAAAATTTATTTCAATATTCTATAGTTTATAGAAACACAGAAGTTTAAGGAAAAAAAAAAAAAAGCATGGCTATAAAGTAATTTTTCCCAGTGATTTCCATTACAAAATCGTGTCTCTAAAGGGATGAATCTCTCAAGGCCACAAATTGTAGTCTTTGTCAGTGTGGGGCTTTGCATTGTTTTCCTAGCCTGGCATTTCATCTCCCTGCCACCCATCTGAACCATAAGAATTTCCTCAATGTTTTGAAAGTCCGGGTTTTTGCTTGGTCTTACTTTGTTCTGCTCCTCAAATTATCTAAAAGCCTTGGACTTTCAATCAGTTATAAATCCTATGTGATACCTTTCCTGGAGCAATATGCTGATACCTGAATACACAGCTCTTCCTCAAAGTTAAAAGTATTCTCATAGTTCTCTCTACACTAAATAATCCTACAATTAAAATGGAACAGGCAACGGGGGTTTTAGTTCAGTATTAGAGCACTTGCCTGGAATGCACGAAGTGCTGGATTTGATTCCCCAGGATCCCCTGAAAAAATTTAAAAATAAAAGGGAACCAGTTTCCTACTTTCCCCCGACTGTAAAAGTCCCCCTTCCAAAGGGTTTACTGCTTTGCTTAGCATAAAAGTTATAAATAACATTCCATTTGACTTATAAAAAAAAGTGCCCTTTTCAAATTACTTATATCAGTTCATTTGAAATGAGCCTAGATTATTCTGGTCCTTCTGAAATATCTCCTATCATTGAATTTTTCTTCTCTATCTCTTCTGCTATTTTTAAAAGAAAAAAAAAAAAGAGTTAAGTGTGAGTAATTAGATTAAATAAATATTAAACCTTAAGATTCCAGCATTGGAAACTGTCCTGCTTTTCACAGCAAATGAAAATACGTGACAGTATTTATAACTACTATCCATTAGATGATCTTCTAAAGTCAAGTTACAAATATGAGGCAGGTCTTGGACTGGGGTTGTGGCTCAGTGGTACAGCGCTTGCCTAGCATGTGTGAGGCACTGGGTTTGATCCCCAGTGCCACATAAAAAAAACTAAAACAAAATAAAGGTATTGTGTCCATCTACAAATAAAAAAGTGTGAAAAAATATGAGGCAGGTCTTAATTTGGAGCACCTTATAATTTATTATTATAAAAAAGCCAATATATGCAATGCAATATGTATGAAATCATGTAATCTTAAATTTACTTCCTAATATCAGTGGATTAATACTTAAGGCCAAGTGCATTGAGTCAAATTCACTTCTTGGTAAACTCTCTCTGCATGGTGTTTTTACCTTCTAGTGTAACTTGTTGATTTTTTTCAATACAGAATTTCCCAGTGCTCCTTGATGTCAGATACTATTTTAGGCACCACTAACACAGTTATGAAGAAGAAAAAAGTTTACAACCAAGCAAGAGAGACAGACATCAGCAAGCCATTCACAAGCAATTATCAAATTACGGTTGTGGCATGATTAACAAATGTAGGAACTGACCTACGTAGGGAAGGGCAGGAAGCATCTCTGAAAGATGAGCAAAAGTGAACCAGATGAAACAGGAGTGGTAAGGAAGAACATTCCAGACAATAGGAAACAGCACTGACTACTATTCTGAGGTGAGAATGAGAATGGTACCCTGGAAGAACTGAGCTTACTGGTAGCAAGGGTGGTGGTGAAAGTAATACCAGCTGATCTGTGCTGCATGCCTACACATGCACTTCACATGCACCAATTCTACCATATAATGCATAAAGGTTTGGATTATTCTTTTCAAATTCCATAGAGTATTCTATCAATCAAATATGACACTATGAAATATTAAGACAAACAATAACCCAGTCTCACTCCCAGAGTCTTGATAAATGTATGGTTATTAGTTAGAATCTACTTTGTTAGAAAGTATTACACAGATTGTTAATGTAATAAATTCTCAGGAACCTATTAACCAAAATAACCGTATCGTCTTAGATTTTTAAAAATACAGATTTATGTTCCCTTCCCCAGGAAAAAATCACTATCCTAAGTTTGATAGCTACCCAATCCACTTTTATTACATACACATACATTCATAAAAGTTATATAGTATACGATGTCATTTTAAATGATGTTTAAAATTTACCTAGCAAACAAATAATATTCTACTGCCTTTAAGGTCTACCATATAATGCATAAAGGTTTGGATTATTCTTTTCAAATGCCATAGAGTATTCTATCAATCAAATATTTCACAGAGTTATCTATTTCCTAGAGTAGACATTTAGGTTGTTTTCAGAGAATTGCTTATTTAAGTGTTATTTTAGAGTCAAATATCTTGCCAATCCAGTAAAAACAGGTTGCTTAGCCATCTAATCCTTCAAATTGTTAGAAATACTTTAAGATTAAAATTTTACTTTCAAACAGTCTCTTCCTAAAACAGAAACCTTTCAAGTCATATAAAAATACCTAGATATTTATAATAGATGAATCTCTGAAAAGTAAAAGTAAACTGTATTTAAAATGAGAAAATAAATTTCTAGTTTATGTGAATCTATAATAACCCTGTTGGTATGGTTTGGATCTGGAATGTCCCCAAAAGTCTTGTATTGAAAGCATGGACCCCAATGTAGTAAGGTTTGGAGGTGGGGCTTGTAAGCAGGGATTCATCATGAGGGTTCATCAGCTACTGAGTGCACTACTGAGAGGCAGGGCCTAGTTGGAAAAAGGTCACTGGAGGGGGCACCTGGAAGGGATTCTCCACACTCCCTTCTCTCTGTCTCCTGGCTGCCAGGAGCTGTGCAGCTTTCCTCTGCCACACCCTTCCACCATGGTGTTTCTACCTTGAAGCCGGCAGACTATGGACTGAATCCTTTGAAACCTTGAGCCAGAATAAATCTTTCCTCCTCTAAGGTATTCTTGTCAGGTATTTTGGTCACAGGATGAAAAGCTGACAAACATTCCTATTGAAACAAAACATAATGAAGAGAAAGTAAGTACAGAAAATAGTCTTACTACAACCACTTTCTCTTCATGATAACTGCACAGGCTGGGGAGAACAATCAGCCTGTTGTAGATAAACACACCAAATGTTTCTCTGGAATACTGCATCCTCTGTTCTGACCAGAAAATAATGCAAGGCATAACTTCACAGAAAGGTTACCAAATTTTTTAGAATCAAAGAATGCAAAATGCCTACTATCTGCAAGAGACAATGTTCTAAAAATGTACAATTAAAGCAATAAAATGCCTGTTCTGGGATATTGAAGTGGTTAGACCTAGAAGTGCTATAACTATAAACAATGATCTGTTCACATTAAAGGTGATTTTTAGCTCAAGGACATTGTAACAAGGTTTATTATCAATATAAACTAAAGTCAGGGCTACATGTAATGATTCATTTATAGGATTCCTATAATTTTAGTATTATTTTCTGTAAAAAAGAATCTGAAAAGGTAGACACTTCAAAATAATGACTGTATTCTTCACACTATGAAATAATCCAGTCAATAAAATACAAAAAAAAAAAAAAAAAAGGAAGTGAACAGAGTCATTTCTTTTCTGAGAAGGAGGAAGAAAAAGTATCTTCTAGCCCATTTCCAAGGACGTATACACCATCCCTAAGAACAAAAATAAAAAAAGAAATCTGGGCTGCCAATGAAAGAAGTTAACACCAGCACACAATGGGGGTCACATGGAGTCCAACTATTTGGCCCCTTTTCACAAACAACTAGAAAATGTTTCAGCACATTCCATGGGTAAGCCAGTTAGAAGTTCCCTGGTTCAAGCCCCAGAAATCCTCATGGACTGAGGAGAACTCCCAGGATTGAGGAGGCAATCCTGAATGGCACCAAATTTCATTCCACACTTTTTTTTTTTTTAATAGAAAATATTCTAGGCAAATGGGAGCAGCTCCATCTTTGTCTACCCATCCACGAATCCATCCGGGATATTTACTATCTGTCTATAATGGACCATGGAATCACAGATGCAAGGCCTGAGCTCAGAGGTACTAAAGCTATTTCACTGTAGTAGGCATTTAAGCACACAGTTAAACATAATATAAACACCCTTAATCTCTTAACTATAGGTTGCAAGAGCACTATTTTACAATTTTTCAATTGTGCAAAATCTGGTATATTATCTGGTTTAGGATCAGCCTAAACTTCCCTCTCCAAAGATCTACCAAGGGTAAACACCAGAAACTGGAAGCTGAAAGGGTCCTAACAAGAGAATAACTAATAGCATGTAGATCAGAAACCAAAACTGACATCATTTAAACTTCTGAAAGTTTCCTAAATTTGTGATGTTTTTTAACGACTTGAAAACTTTCCCATGGTGATGAATAATAATTGCTGGCTTTTGCACAAAAGGGAAGAGGAAGCTGGGGAGTGCACATCCACTCTGCAGTCACTCCAGGCTGGGGAAGTCAGAGACTAAAGGACAGTCTGTGCTAAGAGCATTTAAAAGAAATGTCTTCAGCAGAGTCCCTATGTCCCCAAGGGAGGGCAGGACCGCAGAATGCAGGAATTGGCCAGAGCCCATGGAATCACCCTGGGGATTTTGCTACAGTACCCTCCTTGTGATTTCCCCTAATGCCAGAAACTGAGCCTAGAATTTAAAAAATAGAAAAGTTGTAATGCGGTTTGAAACCAACCTCTACTAAAGAAAGTATATCCAGGGGGCCTTTATTACTAATGAAAATCTAATGGTTGGCCTGCTCTTTGATCTAAGGACTTTTTTATTATCTCAAATGAGAACTAATCTTTGATATGCGTTAAGTGCAGAAAAATGAAGCCTTCTTTTAAAACATGCCGACCTGTTAGAAAAAGTGGCATTTCATTTTAGAAATATGGTAAGTTTCTCCCTCTCTCTCTCTCTCTCTCTTTCTGCTAACAATGATTTTGAACCAGAGAAACCAGGAGTAACTGCATCAGGGATATGGTGCCAGTGTGGGTCTATGAGGATAGGGAAGGACACTTCAGGAGAGACCCAGATGAGGGGCAGAAGGGCTGATGTGCAAAGCTCAGGCTGGGGCACCTAAGAAAACCAGAGAGGCTTCCTTTAAAAGTGTTAGTGAAAAGCTGAGTGGAGAAATGAAGGAAAAGCCATGCAGGGCTACAGAAACTCCTGCCTTCCCATGGGACAGGGACACATCACAGACAACAGCAACCAGGGGTAAGAGAAGCAGTCTGTGAGTCAGTTCAGAGAAAAGCAGCTTGGACAGGGTGTAACCACTACTCAGTCAGGCAATCCCAGGTCTCAGGCAGGTGTGTTCCCAGGAATGAAGAGAACAGGGGTCAGAGCACCCAACCCTGGAAGACGTTCCTTGTCCTGGGGCTACCAGAGCAAAACACAACAAACTAGGTGGCTTAAATCAACTGAAATATACTGTCTCTCACTTCTGGAGTCTAGAAGTCTGAACATTGTAGGGGAAATCTGTCCTTGGCCCTTCCAAGCTTTGGGTGGTTTGCTGGCAAATTTGAGCATCCCCTGGTTTATAGGTGTATCACTTCAATCCTCCGTCTTTCCATGGTGCTCTCCCCATGTTCTGTCCTCACAGGGACACCAGTCGCATTGAATAAGGGGCCTACCCAATTTCAGTGTGACCTCATTTTAACTTAATTACCTATGATGTAACCCTATTTCCAAATAGGGTCACTACTTAAATGCTGGGTGGGTAAGCGTCAATCTATCATTTTAGGGGTGACACAAATAAACCTATAACATCCTCCTAGGCAGACCCAGTCCTCATGCTCGGCAAGGCATTCAGAATACCTGGGTGCCCATGATCAATGTTAAAGGGAAATGAACACCCAAAAATCTAACCATATGGTAGTAAAAGTCAGAACAGTAGTTACATCTGAGGAGAGTAATAGTGACTGAGCAGGAGCACATGGTGCCCTCCTGGAAGTTTGGGAACATTCTACTTCTTCACAGGGAGGCAGCTTATCTGGATATGCTTACTGTGAGAATATTTGTTGGCATACTCACATGATTTGTGTACTCTTATATCTGATATTGTTCCCTAAAACTCTATTAAACATTAGAGAAAATAAAGCTTTCCATGGAACAGGGATCCAGGACGCCCAGGTATAACCTTAGAGAGAGGCCTTATCTGGAGGAGTCACCCAGCTGGGAATGAGCAGCTCAGCCCTGTTGGTTCAGACGCTTGAGCGGTCAGGTAAACTTACCACTCGAGAGGGGTGCAATCCTAGGAGGCTGGTGTGTAACTGGAAATGCCAAAGTAAGTCACTTAGAAGAAGAAGAAGAAGAAGAAGAATGTAAGGGCCAAGAAGTCTATATGGTTGAATCAGCAAATTGAAAACTTCTATAGGCAAATTCACAGGAGATAATTAAAAAATCGTTTGATAAGCACAGGCCCCAAGTGAGGATACATTCTGCCCTGAGTTGTTCCAGAAATATGCTGAGACATTCTGCTTTGCTCTCTGTTTTCCCAGCCACCTCTCCCCCACATTCCATTTTCAGGTTAATTACAGTTCAAGTAAGTTCCAGTGCTTTCTCTCTTCTTCTTTTTTAACCACATCTAATTCTTCCTGGGGAATTTTAAGCTCTTATGTTTAGGGTAGTTTGGGTCCTGTTGCTTAATTTCCAAGAAAGAAAAATCACCATCAAAAGACAAGAGTGAAAAGCTATGGGCAGCTGTAATCCCAGCTGCTCAAGAGGCTGAGGCAGGAGGATCCCAGGTTGAGACCAGCCTCAATAACAGCAAGATGCTGCCTAAAAATTACAATAATAATAAAAAAAAACCTGGTGATGTGTTTCAGTCCATGAATTCAAACACCCAATATTGAAAACAAAAACAACCAACAAACAAACAATAAAAAACACAACTACTAGGCAATACCAGACTTAGTAGAAATCATATTTGGGGAGTAAAGGCAAAAGGTTTTCTAGCATTAAATATAATTCAGATGTTTAACATCAGATATTACATAAACTGAATAACATATTGATAAATCAAAGGATAGGTGAGAGGAAGGAAGCCAAAAATTAGAAGCAAAGGCAAGAGATACAAATCAAACCCTGATCAAAATGTACCTGTAAGTTTTGAAACATGTAGTTGTACAAAATCAAGTTGTAAGTAGAAGCACTTGGCCTTCTAAATGTGTAAAATGTCTCGGGAGGTACTGAAAGTTTCAAAGACATGAATTTGTAGTGATCCCCTGACCGTTCTCATTGGATGTCTCCATCCTGTGAAAGTTCATTTAACCTATCGAATTTCATTTAGACTCCCATGCCTCAGAAAATGCAAACAAAGCAGGGGAGTCTAACCTCCTTTAAACTCAATTAGATAGAACTTAACTAATGCTTTTATCATTTTCTTATAAGAACAGTCATTGAAAGAGATGTATTACACTCCATATGTAAAATACATATCCACTTTTAGAATCAACGCACAGAATTTGCTTGTTAATAACTGTCTACATAGACCTACTTCCCTAAGTGCATAGTTTTCTAGAAAAACATAAATATACAGACCATAGGCCTGAATGCTGATCAGACTGGCTCCTGTGACCTCTCCTGCCTCATCTCCTAAGCACTTAACTAAACATTGTGCTTTAATAACACCAAACTTCTAGTAGTTCTCCATCCTCCTCAAAACTCAGTGTGCTTGATCACATTGCTCCTGCTACCTGGAATGTGGTCCTGCCCTCCTTTCTCCCACCAACCACCCAGTTCTTCACGGAGCACTTTCCTGCTTACTTCGACAATGCATCTGTGTAAGGACAGAGACGAGCCTAAAAAAGAAAGCATATATAAAGCTGTTTCAAGAACAGGGATAACTGTAACCCTCACATTTTTAACCATAGAAAACCTCAGACTAAAAGACATTTAGCTTTTAAATAGACATCTGAAGAGCAAAGTTTTTATTTGTTTAGTTTATTCTGAAAAATCCATAGTCCTATTGAACTAACAGATTTTTCTCCCCAGCTCCACTGAAAGCATGTACATATACACACACTTTGTATCCCTACTGTGTGTCCATGGATCACTATGGATAGTGCAGTGCCTGGCACATGCTAGATGCCCCAAAATTTGTTGCTATTCACTGAAGAACAACAAAGGAAACATATAACATAGGCAGTTATAATATAATCCAAAGTGAAGTTAGGTCCTAGAAGCAAAGGTGAGAAAAAAATGTAGTTATATAAGATCAGTCAGAAAGGCTTTCTGCAGGAAGTTAATATTTAACTATTTGAGGAAGAACAGAATTGTAACAGCTATAATATAGAGCTGCAACAGTAATAATTGTAGATAATGTTGATTAAACATTAGATATTTGACAGAAACTGAACGATTTATGTTTCTTTTCAATAATCATCATTTTAATCATCATTACTTTTTAATCATCGACCTAATTATCCTAATAACTTTGGTTAGTATAATGTGCTGTGGACATTATTTCACATAAAATAAGGAAGGTAAGGTTTAAAGAAGTTAAGCAACTTAGGACTGGGGATATAGCTCAGTTGATAGAGTGCTTGCTTTGCATGCACAAGGCCCTGGGTTCAATCCCTAGCACCTAAAAAGTTACAAAAAGTTAAGCAATTTATTCAGAGTCGTGTGGTGATAGGTCTTAAAGCTGGGAAATGGAACAAAGTTCATAATCTGGCTTGGACAGGAGGGTGTGAGATGGAAGGGGTAAGGCCCTGAGTCTCTGAGGGAAAAACCCAAGCTAAAACTCTGGGAAGTCTGCCCTGGCTTCGGGGTCAAATGGGAGAGTTAAAACAGAGTTCACTACAGAAGTGGGCAGAAAACTTCAAAGACCAGACCAGTGAGAGAAATTCTCTTCCCTCTGTCACAAACTTCTCTGGACTCCTACAGCTGTGCCACCCTGATGAGAACTTTTTGTCCCCCAGGGCATCTGTGTCTCACACTAGGTTAAGTGACACCTAATACAAATCTAAAAATATCATAATAAGCAGTGGGAACTTAAGTAATGAAATCTCATGAAATACTTGAAAATAAATGCAAAAAATTGTGGACACGAGATGTTATACTATTAAAGAGGAAAATGAATTGTTATAAACATTGTTGGTGCATTTATTTCTTCAGCAATGCAAAATTCAAGAATATCCATTCACTGACATTTACATACCAATATCTTCTTTGTAAACTATGATTTTTTCAGAAAGAACAAAAATTTTTTTCCTAGGGTTTTATTTAATATGTACAAATCAACAAGGATGAACTTGTTTTCTCTAACGGGTGATGTTTTAAGATAAGAAATTGATAACCATAATAAGTATACAGATAAATGATGATCATTATAACAAGGTCAAAACAGAGCTAATAAATTAACATTGCAGATGAATAAAAGGACCTTTGAGTTGTCTGACAAATATTTGCTAAATAAAGAATATGCTGAATATCATGTCAGATTGAGGACATAGAGGTGAACATTAGAAGGCACCACAGCTGTCCTCTCACACAGAAATATATTCTAGATGGCACGTCACCAAAACAATCTGAAGAAAATGGAAAGCTAAAAGTGAATTAAGTTACACTAACTATGTAAGTTAAGAAACGAGAGAAAACTAAAAAGAGAGAAAGTTTTATAACCGTGATGACAAACATCCTAGAATCAAGAGGTAATTGATTAAGTGCTAGAACTTCTGTTCATTTCTGATAAACTGGTACTGTTGGCTTATCAGATAAGTTTTGTGCCACTTGAAGACTGCCAAGATCATATATAACATGGCTAAAAATGAAATTCTCAGGCATATGTAATCCCATGGCAAATACTAGAGATCTATCTATATGTTTCCATTTATACTGTTCTGCACAGAGCATAAGTCTTCACTGAAGGCTGCACAGGAGCCTGGGGGGAAGGAGCAGGAACTCAGAATTACAAGGCAAGGTCTTTGCATTATTTGGAATATTGCCTCTGGCACCAGTATTGTCTTGTAAATGGATACTATGATTTGATTGGGATAAGATAATTAATTTGTGGCATTGAATTTCAGATGTTATCAGTCAATTCAGAGGCTCTGTGGAGAGATTCAATATTCAGTCTGAAGAGTGATTGGGACACAGAACTAGTGCTGCAGAGTTTCTCTGCGTGAAGGTGAAATCAAGCAAGTATACAAGTTATCTCAGAGGATTTGAGGAATACTGTAGAGGGTCCCGTGAGGCCTGCCCCTTCCTGTGGATATGCTGTTGCCCAGGCCTAGGGAAGGGGGGAAATCAGTGATGACTAATGAACAAGGAGAAGAAAGGCCAACCAAGAGTGAAAGTGTGCGTGTGTGTGTGTGTGTGTGTGTGTGTGTGTGTGTGAAGTCCACTGCCCACTGAATCAGTCCCTAATTAAATGTCTCCAGTGGCATCCCATTCTAATTAGAATACAATTCAAATTCCTTTCCAAGTTTGAACGTCTGCCTCCCTCCTATCTCACTGATCACCTTTTTTCACTCCCTGTTTGCACTTTTCTTCAGGTAATCCAACCACTCTCCTCTCACATTGGTCATCAGTGTCTCAAATACCACCAATCCACCCATGCCTCAGGACCTCTGTGGCTGCTATTCCTTCTGCGGGGAATGCTCTTCCTTGGTCCCTGTTTATTATAGTCCCATGTTAGAATTGTCTTTGCCACACTGATTCTTTTGAAATATGCTTCCCATTTATGGAAATGTACTTCATTTATTAATTCTGTTTCCCACAAAAACACAAAGCTCTATAAGAGCACAGTTCTTGTTTTGTTCAACACTACACAACTCTCCACCCCCCAAGCACATCTGTTATTTGGTGAATACTCAGTAATACTTGGGTGAACATAAACAAAGTCCCACCTGGTGGATGAAAATTCAGAATGTCACCACTACAAAACTACTCTCTTCTCTTGTTGTCCTGCTTCCCAGCACAGTGACTCATAACCATCCGAACGCCAGGCCTGCTCCTACAACCTATGGAAGGTCAGAGTAAGTATACATCTATGAATCCATCTTCAGTTTCCTTGCATCTCCTCTGGAGGCCTTGTTCTCATTATCTAAAGATCTTTCCATTCCCAATGAGATTAAAAAGTAAATCAATGTTTATAAATCCTTCAAAGTCCAACATTAGGTGCTACTGAACAAAATAATACCATTTGCATATTTTATCTTTGACTAGGGGTATCAGAAGGGGAAAGAGAATGAAGGAGAAGACAATCTTTCCATTCAGCTTTTTAGTATTTATAAGGAAATCTCCTAAGGGCTGAGTACTACTTTCCTTTCTTCTCTCCCCCAATAATGGTTCAGGAAAAGGAAAGTCCCCGATGTCAAAACAGAATGTTGTAGCAGTACAAGATAAGTTAGCCATTCCCGTTGGTTGGGCAAAATCTCTCCCAATAAAGAAACATGGACTTAGGGAAGACAGCCAGATCCTACTGGCTCCCTACTCCCAGAATCCCTTTTGAGCCTGACTATACTGCAGTCAAGTCTGATACACTACAGCTGATTCTGGAATGGAGGCTTCACCATCAGGAGAAAGAGCTCCTGCTTCCCCAGAATGGTGAGGGAACTGTTTCCACAAACCGATATGAAATCTTTACAAGTTTACTGCTGAAACAATGTAGGGCCCAATACATACATTCTGTTCCATACATCAAGCTCACTCCAAATTAGACACATTTTATCTAATACAAGGCTATTATACAACGGTGAGGATGGGAATATAGCCCTGAAAAGGCTTCTGCCAGGCAAGATAAAGCTGATACTTGAAGGATGAGAATGAAAATACATTCAGGAAGAAAAAGACTTTGAAATAAAACCCATTGATGATACTACAATCTCCTGGATTGACCAGACATAGCACACCAAAGTGGCACATCAAAGATGTGCAAAATATAGAAGCTATCTAATTGGTGAAAATCTGAAGCTGTCAAAGGGAACTATGCAAAGCAACTGTCGAAGAAGCTCAGCTTGAGGGTTAATTAGAAAGCTATATCTAGATCAAGGTATTTGTAAATTGAGTGAGTGTATGTGTGTTCATGTGCATGTGTGTGCTTGTGATCAAAAGCAAAGGAGAAAAACATGGACAAAAAATGGAATAATTTGTGAAGAGTGTGCTGTGCAGGCCTCCTGAGATTATATAAAGCAGGAATAGAGACAGATCTTCATATGATCCATTGAAACTCAACCTGGAGCAGTCTAACAGAGATAAAAATTCCTGTCCTGGGGGGTATTGGGAAGATGAAACAGCATATGAGAACATACGGGAGATCATAGTGCCATATATATGCTCCATGCTTCTCTCACCTCCTCAATAAACATCTAGAATGCATGTTAAACAGATGTCTGGTCCTCAACCCTGGATTGAATCATAATTTCCACGGAAGCTATCTGGCATGCTGTATGGTTAGCCAACAATGCTTATCAGGGAAAAGTAGGAAGCATGGGATTATTCATCTCTGTTCCATGATGTGGAACACAGAAATACCTCCAACAGAAGAAAATGGTTGTAAAATTCAGTCTTCTGTCTCTGAGTTCCAGAATGGGAAACATGAGAACTACAATTTCACAAAAAACAAACTAATGTATTTTAAGAGTATGTCTCTTAATGGCATTCTTCTGCCAATACTGTCTATTCTTTCTGAGTCTCAAAAATTTTTTATTGATTTGGTACAGAATAACAAATTAAATATCTCCAATAAATCTAAGGAAGTTTTATTAAAATTGCAGCCCCATTTAATTGCACCACTAAATGAAGACAATAAAATCTGGGACTGACATTCAGGGACCACTTAAAAGTACTTTTCAAGGAAAACATTATCAGGTAATGAATAACCATGTCTCCCTTCCCACTTCATAGTAAAGGAAAGTTTAGGAAGAAAGATCAGGGCAATATGAACACTTTCTAGAAAACTTCTCATAAAATTGCCATTATCTAAAGTGCCTTCAAGGAGTCATTATTCTTAAAAGAAAAAAAAAAAAAAAAAAAAAAAGAAAGAAAAAAAAAAAAGAAAGAAAGAAAAGAAAACACTAAGTGTATTTTTGCAGATCTCGATTTGAAAAGCAGTCCTTAGCAGAAAAGGAAGCGATACAGACCAATTTACGAATGTCATGTTAGCATGCTTTCGGAAGGAAAAATAACCTGGCACCCTGATCAGATCTTCACAAATATTTAATATCTCTATGTAAATAAAAAGACAGTTTCATGATCTGCAGCTGGGAAAAGAAGTATGAAGACAGGAAAGGCAAATATTCTGGCTAGCGTAATAGATGGGAGTTAGGACTCCTGAAGGTCAGTGTGGACACCAGGCAAAGAAAAAGAAGAGCTTCCAGCTGCTCTGCAGAGATGGTTCCCTTAACCATCTACCTAATCATAGTACTGAGGAGGTCCTCTTACAGCAAATATGACTTGTGGTTTTAGAATCTGTGTGGCTTCTGAATCGCTAGCATTCACTATGTCTTCTCCATCCCCACCCCCACACAATTTATAAATATTACCTTTGAACAGCTTGTTGCCCTCCCACTACCCCCAAACCTGCCCCGCTGAAAATCCTAAAAGGTGTTTTGGGTTTGTTTTTGGTTACTGGAAATCGCTTTTTATAGATTTGCTTCTAGGCCAAAATAACAGCACACAAAAAAGGGGCTGAGTCGCTAGGAGCTCCCGAGCCAACAACCGCAAAATGACAAGTTTCTTCTCCCTTATCTTGAAATTAACGACAGACCAAACACTGCAATTTTCTCACTGCCGCCCTTTGCCCCAAACTGCCTCTGTGCTTGTTTTGTTAGGTTTAGGTCTGTTGTGGCGAGAAGAAGCGTTTCTCAGGAAACTTTCCACGATAAAAGACGAGAACCTTCCAGACCCCTTGCCCCACCTCGCGTCCAGACCCTTTTACAAGAAAACAATAGTGAACATGAACTCGGGCACCTCCTTTGGCTTCCCAGTGCACAGTCTGGCCTGCAATTTAAAAGAGGGTCCCAGTGCGGGTCCCTTTAGGCTTCCCAACGCCCTTCCGTCAGGCCGCGGGGGCTATTCGCCCCTCTGATCTCGCTGGCAACTTCCGGACCTCAGGGCAGTCTCGTAGGTGTCGCCCACGCACACAGCGGCTGGCTCAGGGGTCCCAGCGCCCCTTCCCCGCCCCGGCTTCATGACGCCACCCCCTGCAAAGCGCCCCGAAGCTGGCAGGATGTGTTGAGGGGCATCGTGTCCCCTACCCCCAAATCCTCAATCTCAAGGGCTCCAAAGCCCAGCAGCTCAGACCCCAGGCCTCCACGACCCCAGTCCAGAGCGCAGTCCCCTCATCACCAATCTCCCTCACCCTAATTTTGCAAACCCCCAGCGAAGCCAGCCAGAGAGAGTTACCCGCCAAGGCCCAAGCGCGACTACCGCAAAGGCGTGCGGGGCTCCGGGGTCGGGGCCCGCTGCTCTCCGCCCGCCTGCGCCGCTCGCTCCAGCCGACTGCTGCCTCTCCGGCGGCGCCTGCCTCATCGGGTCCCTAAGCCCTGGGCTGGCGGAAACCGGAGGAAGGTGGCGCGGGCACGATTCCTTTCCCCCAGCCCTGGCGGCGGAGCTGAGGAGGGCGCAGCGCCGCCCGGAGTCCGAGCGCCCGCCAGTCCGCGCGCTGCCCGCGGCGCCCGGGTTTGGATCCCCAGCGACTGTGCCGAGCGCCTTTGAAGCCGCAGAAAACTCCTCCTGCTCCGCGGTTGTAGCCACCAAGTTCGCGAATAAAGGTGCAATGCAGATAGAAGCTGCGGGGCTCCCCATCCCCCGGGGCGGCGAGGCTGGAGCGCAGCGGAGCCCCTACCTTTCCCGCGGGGCGGATAACAGCCGCGCGCCCTCTCTGGGCGTCAGGGACAGGAAAATCACCGGGAAGGGAGGGCCGGCGAAAGGCGGCGGGTGGCTTCAGGACAAGGTAGGAGGATCGACTTCCACAGCCAAGAAGACACTCCCATCCCGCCCCGGTTTGTTTGGAAAGCTGTAGGAGCGAAAGTGAGGGGCGGTCGGGTACTCCCCTTCCCCGCGGGGCTGGCGGGCGGCAGAAATAAAACAGTGAGGCTTGTCGCACCCGGGACTGTGACGCGAGGCGGGGTTAGCAGTTTGGTCCCTAGCAGAAGCGGAGGTGTGTTCAGAGAGCTCCGGAATTCCCAGGCTCTGCTCTTTAAGGACAAATGTGTCAGTGCTTTTATCTTTTGAAGGAGCTGCTACTTCAGGCAGAAGAACAAACATGGGATGTGGTTTTCTTCTTTTTTCTTGTTAAAGTAGCCCTCCCTAGGGAAGAGTCTATATTAATAATGGCCTCACACTTGGATGGCTCCGGAGGCTTTTAAAATTTCATTGTTTGTCAAATAACTCGATATTTTGCAAATGTTGAGTTCATAGCTCCAGCTTTTGAGCACTGGACATGTAATCACATGCAACTGAGTGACCCCGAGAGAGTAAAGTCACTGCACTCAGGAGATGGGTATAGTCAAAGCCGACAATGTATTACACACTGAAACAAAGTCCTTCACCTGTCATGGCCCTTCTAGTATTTTCCTTAATTATAAAAACAGTCCTTGGAGGTGGCTCTTATTATTTCCCCAGTTTTACTAATCAAAACACTGAAAGAGCTCAGATAACTATTCTTTGCCCTTTCTACAAACTGCCTTTGACATAAACCACACAGATTTTGTAACTTTAAACATAGCTCTTGGGACATCAGGGTAGTTAAAGAAGTTTAGGGAATTTGTTCATCTGGCTATTTTTTTTTTTTTTTTTCAATTGTACTTTGCTCTTTTAGTTTCTTTTGAGTTCCTCGTTGTCCTTCTTTGTTCATGGTCTTCAAAATTAAACCTGTATTTCACCTCATTTTCTCTAGCCTTCCTAGACTTTTAGACTCTTCAACCAAATGAGCTGAGGGGAGGGGCCTTCCACTGTTCTTAGATGTCTGAAGTGTGCTGTAATGACAACAGTTCTTCCAACCTGGTTCAAATGCTACCCACCTAGTGGCCTGCTGTGTGACCTTGGGTAAGTGACTTCCCTTCAGTGTCCTTACTTTTTGCCAGTGGTGAAGTGAGACAATTTATCTGTCTTAGGTTTTGTTCTTTAAGATTGAAACACAATGATGGAAATGTTACTGGAGATGAGAACTTCTAACTCATTGGCAGAAAGGAAACTGAGCCAAGTGAATGTGAACATGCACACAGGCAAAACTTTCATTGGGACTTCAGCCAAAGGAAGACCAGGCTGCTCCTGAACAAAGGAAGATGTAAGCTTTTTATTGATTTGCTGGGGAGTGGGTTAAAGTCTGGTAGTTTTCCAGTGAACGGGGCAGTGCTTCAAAAGTTGCTTTTTCTTGAATAATACTTGGACTGCCTGGAAGTTATGGTCAACTTGTCCCAGGAACTTCTGAGTTGCTCTTGCAATTGGTACCATCATCCTGTGCAAGATCCTGGTCTTGTGGCTCCACCCGGACCATATGATAGGGCTGAAGGACTGTAGGTGCTTGGGCTGCTTGCTGTAGCTGCTAAAAAAGCAGCAAAGGTGGGGTAGAAGAAAACATACCAGCTTCAACTGGTGATCAACATGTTGACATGCAGAGCTGGGTGAATCTGGCCCAAAGCTAAGGCAGCAAAAGGGACAGACATGAAATGAAGAGAGAGATGCCAAACTTTTTCATCCTATTCTCTTCACCCATCAGACATCTGAAGCCCCAAGTGAAGTGACTGTTCCTACCAAAAGTGGCCTTCAAGTCCCTGAAAAGGAATGTAGGCAACCATTAGCATTATACCCAAACATCAGAAATGTTATCTATAGCAAAGCTGGTTAAAGAGTCAATATATACATATATTGTCCAGCTATATGACCTCCAAAATTAATGAGTTTTAAGTTGACTAAGAACATGTGTATTTAATTTTTTCCCCCTAGTAACAATTTCATTTTGTGCAAGCATGTGCTTCTGTGGTTTTATTAGAGTCTCATGACAGGTCTGTTTAAAGAGTGCAAGGATAGAGAAGCAAAGTGCCATGCTACAAAGGTTAATAATTTATGGTACCCAGGAATTTACTTCCTTACCTCAGCCTTTTATTCCATCATGGTATTCCTTGACTCCCTCAAATACTGGGACACAATGCTTATCACAAAAACAGTCAGTTCGGGAAGTGAAATGTAGGCTTTTAAAATAATACAAAGAATTATTAATGAACTATGGGTCATTGCTCACCATGAGTCAGCTGCCCTGTCTGTTCCTCTAAGACTCATCCTACAAGTCAGAATAATCTCCTGATAGAAATGAAGAAATTGGAGCTGGGATTTAATGCAAGAGCTGGAGACCAAAATCAGTTTTTGTTCCGGGTTATCATCACTACACAACTTTCTGTGGCAAAGGCTTTGGATCCATGCAAATTAATTTTTAAAAATTGAGGATATATTATTGTACAGGCACATGGTTGCTACTACGAAGATATTTAGAATTCCTATGGAAGCTGACAAAGGATTAACTGTGTGATGGGTTTATATGTTGTTAGCTCTCTCTTTGTGATGTTGGTAATTGTTTTGGGAAAGTTGTTTTCACCACATAAATATATTTTACTAAAGCTTTTTGTACATTTATTCCAGTAAAGCAAGAAGGATGAGCCATGTAGGTGGAAAGAACACTTGGAACATGCAAAACTTTTCAAAGCATCTTAGGCCACAATATTTAGGTTGTGTACATAAAGAGCTGGCCCTGTTTGCTAGGCTAATTTTTTTTTTATTATGGATAATGCAATCTCTTTGAAATAAAATAGTATTTCATAAGATGTTGCCTCTGTATACCTAGGAACAGGTAGAAGCCACTACCTTGACAGGTCATTCAGCACTTACAGATTCACCATCTAGAGGAAGGCTGAGAAATATAGTATTTCTTCCTCAGTCTCCTGCAGAGCCTACCTTCCAAACTCTCATGTTCTGTTTCAGGTACAGTCTTTCCTTGCAGAATGGATGATAATAACATCTACTCCTTGTAGGAGAGACCTAATCATAAGGATGTACTCTCAACAGGACAATCCTATCAGATCACAGTGGGTGAAACACAGAACCAGAGATAGCCATAAGTGATAAGAATACTTTCTTACAACACCCCTTTAAAAGTTAATAATATTTTCCAGGTTTTATTTAACATTTCTCTGTGCTTGAGTTGAGTTTTAAACAATATCTGGCTCAAGACTGAGCTTGACTAAGCTAATTCTTTGTACATACAATCCTTTCTCCAACTCAGAGTGAAGATCCCACCAGCTGAGTCTTCCAGTCTCTTGGGGTTTTATCTACTGTTAGCAATTGTTTAAAGAACCATGTGCCTTTCCAAGACTCGATTAAAACCAAGTTGCCAGGCTGGAAGTGATGAATTGCGAACTCCAGAGGAGGAGTCTGAACAGCAGTAATAATCATACTAGAAAACAAACAAACAACAACAACAAAACAGAGACACAGATTAAGTCCACTTATGCTGGAAGTTAGGAAGATTTGTAGGTCTCAAATTGACTCAGAACAAACTTGTGACTCTGACAAAGCTTTTTGGGATATTTATCAGGCACTTCTGCATAAAAACCCTTTCTTTATAATCTCCCAGTTTTACTTACTTTTGGGAGGACTGAAACAAATGTACATCTGAAGTAACAATAAAAGAACCATTGTCCTATCTTTAAAAAAAAAATAAAGAAAGAAAGAACATGTGCCTAAGCAGTCTAAATCCTGACTTAGGGCTGTGACTCTGCCTACAGTGTGGAAAAACTGTTATATTAACAAAAAGCAGTTTCATTCTTTCATACAGGCTCATACTTCAACACCAGAGCAGGAACTCAGCTATTGCATATGTAAATATCCATTGTAATTATTCTCCCAGCATTTCCATTGCATGAAAAAGGAATTCAGTTCTATGAGGAAGTTTATTTTTTACTTCATAAATATTGGTGTTACTGTGTGCTAAGCAGTCCCTGCAGGTTTTCAAAGGTCTTAGCTCAGTCTCAGGGATGATATTTACTCTCCTTTCACAGGCTGGAGGATGGGAGTGGAGATAAGTACATCCCAAGCAACTGAACATGAGGAACATCTGTATGGTGCAAGATCATTTGTATGGTGGAAGCCATAATTAAGACAATTGACAGAAAACAACTACAAGTTTTTAAAAATAGGTTAACACACAGAATAAATAGGAATTGCTATGGTGTCATGAAAAAGTAACCCATTTTAAAATGTCACAGGCTTTAAAAAGTGATTCACAGCATTAATACAAATAGTTCACAAGCATGTGCAAAAATCTCAATGTCCTTTTATAATAACACAATTTAAGAAAAAATAAACAATGATTAGAAACAAGATTGTCAAAAGATTAATGAGGCCCAATTTTGTTAAAAGGTGTGAGAAAAGTATATATGGACGTTTGAAGTGGTACTTCCTTTTAGAGGGATTTAGTGATTGCTCTCAAATGTAGAAGGTTGGGGTTTGAATTTCAAAACCCTAATTAAAATTCCTTAACTTTCCTCCTTACAGTTTGGCCTCAAGCCAACAAGCAACCTAGGAGAGAGGAAAGGGGGAAAAGGACTTAAGATCTCTTAGCTGGCTCTAAGCTACCTGGTCAACACAAGGAAGAACCCATCTAGTTGCTGAGCAGCTCCAAGGCAGACTTATAGACGGTAGGGCTGCAGGTGGGGGCAGTCTCCAAAATGGCTGCATCACAGAGTGGCTTGCTCAGAGCTGTTATTCAATTATGGGAAGGGTGAGAAGCCTGGACTTCTATCCTAGCTAATGGGACAGCCTTCCAGAGGAGGGGGGAAGTATCCCATCTTCTCATCTGTCTGTGGAGCCTCTCTCCTCATCTCTACCCCTTCCCATGAAGGACCAGTCTGTCAAAGTATTACAGGTAATTTTTTGCTGGGCATTTGCGTAGTGTGTTAGTTAAATGCTAATACATTTACAACCTTGTCTCTCATCTTAGGTGTTTTACAGAGCTGAATTTGCTCTATTTCACTTTGTGTGCTTATAAAGACATTTCCGAAAGTCTGATTTTGGCCATAAGTACTTTTTGAATTTGTAAATGAAAATGAAAAGGTTTTTCAAAACATTTTGCACTTTAGGTAATTTTACATGAAGTTGCTAAGAAAATCAAATTGAACTTGTTGAGAAGGGAATCGATTTTATTTTATTTATTTATTTTTTTTGAGAAGTTGTAACAAAACTGATTCTGTTAAGGGGGTATGTGTGCCATTAGATCAGAACCTGTACAGTGACTGTGTTTGGGGTTATCTATAATATTCTACTTCAGAATTAAAGGAACTCGTCTACTTCTATACTTTCAGGGAATTCTCATGTTAAGATGAGGATATTTTTGAGGGTGACTTGTCAGGCTGAGAAACACCAATCGTTTGCAAAATTGGTGCTGGTGATTCCCCTGTGCATATCTGGAGCTCTCCCAGCTTCCTGCCTTTACACCTGGAGATAAGCAGGAGGGTGGGGCCAAACAGCAAGGTGGGGGTTATTGGTTCACTCAAATGTGTGCTCACACTTTTTATATTTCTGTCAAGTGCTAAGTGATTTCATATGAATTATATTGTTAGTACATGCAGCAACCTTGTGGGCTAACTGCCATTATCCTATTTTCCAAATAGGAATTGAATAATCAGAGAAGTTACATAATCAGTCCAAAGGTGCAGAGCAAATGTGTGTCAAAGCTGGGATTTAATCCAGAGTAAGTGTTAAAACCCTCTTTTCACACCCTTTCTTTTAAAGAAATGATTCATATGAGAAAAATGAATGTCTGTTATTCTGGAGTGTGATATTCAGAACATTTGCAATGATAGTAAATCAAATGAGAATCCTGTAAAGCCCTGATTAGCCTTTTGTGAATTGTTGTCAAGCTCTCAACTGAAATGGAATTGAAGTCATTTCCAGTTCCCATTGTTCCCTTTCCGGTTTCTAAAACCAATGTGTTTCCCCCAGGGATATGTAGAATGTGTATTCTTAAACCTTTCTTCAGGACCCCACTCATCTTTCTGCTAGCTGGTTCAGTGCTCACTTTCATACCTGAACTCGCTTTGGGAGTAGAGCCCATTTTAAAGTCAACTACAATGGCATTATTATTCATAAGCCACCCAGTATGTGATACTTTGTTTTTGCAGCCCAAACTGACTAAGACACCCGTCTTGAGCATCTGAAGCAGAAGGAAAAGATTGCCAGCAATTTAAATTAGTCATCTGATTTGCTAGAACTTTTGTTTGTTTTTGCTGTCGCTTCTTATAAAAGTTTAAAATTTTTGCACTCATTATGCCATATGGGCAGTGATATTCAAATCCTTCACTTGTACAATGACTACTAATTATAATGAGTATGTTAACCACAGGGTGATGCACTGACCATCCAAAAACTATCTGTAGTGATCCAAAAGTATTAGATATCAATGACTTTAATTTTTATCACTTTGTTATTATCCCATAAATTGAAGCTAATCTGTGTCTTTATCTAAGGAATGGAAAAGAAGTATGTATAATTACGTTTTTGCTTGGAGAAAAAGATGTGAGTAGACAGGATTTAATTGTATGTCTCTGTGCCTACCACAGAATAAAGCAATGTATTTAAACAAAGTCAAATGGATCCTAGATTTTGAATGCTCAAACTTTTGTTTAAATGATAAAAGATCGTGCTAGCTATGGACTACAAAGTTGAATATTTTGAATGTTCCTGGTACGTTGGGAGTCTCGGGTGAAATTTTAATCTACAGACTGGAAAACAGTAAGATGTCAATACTAAATATTTGAAAGTTGTCCCTAAATTTTAGTTCTTCAGAATGATTCATAGATTCATTTATACTTCACTTAAGGAAATGTGCATGTTCCTTAAAGATCAGAAACCCCTTTCCCCACACTTATTCTGTACCTGCCTTCTCTCAGGATTCTGTCACCAACCTCCAAAGAGGGATGTGAGAGTCTTCTATTTCTAGCTCTGATTACTTTCTTAAATCTCATCCTTGTGTGTTCAGCAGCTTGCCAAGCATGCAGTTCAACATGTATTTATCAGCACCCACTGAGTACTTTACAAAAAGCAGAGTCAACAAATCCCAAACCAAAGTCTCTAGTCTTTCAGCTCAACCAACATTTTAGTGCAATACTTTTTTCTCTCACTCTTCACTTGTGAAACCTCACAGGCATCCTCACTTCACCTTCTTTACCCCATCTTAATAGAACATGCATCCTTAATGTCATTAACACACTCCATGTACAATCATTAAATACATGTTTATCAAATGCTTATTACTCGCATGACACTATTGTTCTAGATACTGGGAGTATAATTCACAGGTAGGGAAACAGAAATCTGTGTCCTTCTAGAGCTTATAGTCTAATATTTAATGGTGGCCAGAAAGAGTCTTCAAAGGCATCCTTGTTGATGTCTTCATCCCTTATGCTTCCCTTGACCTGGTATCCACCCTAACCTGAGTCATCCCTCTGGAGGTCCAATCTCCTAGAACTGCATTCTACACGATAATATTCTGGGGACTCACAACTCACACTTGTACTTTTCAGTCTTGTGCTGATTCCTCCAACTCTCAATTTAGCCTTCTTTACCTGCTTCTCTGTAGAACAGCCTCCTCTCCCATCTCACCAACTTCATTCCCTTAAACACAGTCCAAGAGTTGACTCCACCCTTTCTGACCTAATCAGTCCAGGTTTTTAAAACAAAAACAGCACGTTATCTTCTGAATATCCGGTAACTTTTGTTTTTTACTCTGTAACAAGGAAGTCAGTAAACAGGACTTCAAAGCTTGGTTACCTTCTTGAGATGGAAAAGGGACAATTATTTACAGCAGGATTGTTGGGGGGGTATATAAAAAATTTCGTACAAATTCTTATTAATAGTCATCTGTCAGAATGAGGCAGCTGCAAGTGAAGAAAAACTCTAGACAGACTTAAGAGGTCGAGTGTGGCAGAAAGGAAATGACATTTGCTGAGTGCTAAAGAGGGGCTTCGCAAACATTATCATGTGTAAGAGTAACAAACTTGGAAGATAGATCATTATGGGGATAATAAAAAGAGAGCAACAATAGTCAGAAACAGAACCAGATTCAAACCTAGGTCTGGGCTTGACCAAAACCATTAGCACACACACTCAGAGAAGGATCTAATTCTTTTGTTAGGAAATCCCTGGACTGGTTCTGATGACATAAGGAAGACAAATTTTAACTGAAGGAGAAAATAAAAAAATGTAACTTAACTTCCAAGTTTCTGAAATTCATAAATGAGTGAGACATTTATGTTTTTAGTTTTTTTTCTTTATTTTCAGCAAAATTTCCATTGCATTAAAATCTTTTCTCCCTCCCTCCCTCCTTCATTCATTCCTTCTTTCCTTCCTTCTTTTCCTCCTCCTCCTTCTTCCTAGTAAAAGTGTGCTCTTCTTACTGTCCTTCCAAAAACAAAACAAAACAAAAACAAACAAACAACAACAACAGCAACAAAAACCCATCCCAGAAATAGTCTGTGGGAAAAAAGCGAAGTCTGATGCAGTGTCCTGTGGACCTTTCTCTTTGTAAATGTTTTTTTTCAGACAGAATTCAACCCTTGATTTTGTAATTAAGCAGCCTTTCCCAAATTGTGTCCTTTTGAGAGATGCTAATCTGAATTCCAAGAACAAAGAATTCCTAGGAAAATAGAATTGAGTTCTAACCATGCTCCCCTGATGGGCCCTAAAATAATACACATTAACATATTAATGAGGCAGTTAAAAATAGCAATAAAGAAAGGTGTTAAGCATTACTTACTGGTTCAACACATCTAAACAAATTTGTTTTTGTAGGGGACAACTCTTTCCTTCAGGATTCCCTTATAATATACCCCTGTCCCTACCTCTCAAAGCCAGTTAAAACAAAACAATGAGAAGGAGATTGCTGTAGATTTGGTTCTCTCTATATCCAGTTAGAGAACCAAGGTCCGGGATCCTTTCAAGAAGTCAATCATGAATATGAAAGATTTCAGATGGTATTATTTCATGAGAAATATAGTTAGAAAAATATTGTATGGCAAACTTGCAGTGACAGGTTTAATATAAAGTCACTTTATTGTTCTTGGAAATTATACATGTATCAGCATTCCCTAGCATTTTGTTACATAGTACTTAATGTGATTCGTCATTATTTTAAACTGTGTTTTAGTCAGAAATAAATGGATTCTGGTCCAAATTCAGGTTAATGTCTGAAGCAATTTTCTATCTTTTTGCCAGCTGGCTCATCTTTATTTCTACACAAGTAGCTTGTGCAATCTAAATTCTCTGCACTAAAAAAAAAAAAAAAAAAAAAAGATTTTTTTTTCAGTCAAAATCTTAGTGCAGTGGAAATTCCATTGGCACCACCCCATATCTACTTGCTACCCGGGAATGGAATTTGATATGTTCTTCATGATTTCTTTCATTTGTTCATTTCTAATGAGAACTACTATATGTCCAGAGTAGTGACATTCTAGGCACCTTTTATACAAAATACTAGATATTAGAGTTCCTGTCTTGAGAAGCACTGTGGGAGAAACATGCATTCAGAGACAAATGTCTGTAGGAATTCTGTATGGGTCATGCATTGTGCTTTGTTCAGACAATACGGTGGTGAGACAGTTTTCCCTTCTTGATGCTTTTAGGTTAGCACAATTGACTTAGTCCATTCTGGCTACTCTAACAAAATACAATGAACTGATGGTTCTGGAGGTTGGGGAGTCCAGGATCAAGGTATTGGCAGATTTGAGCATCTGGTGAAGGGCTGCTTCCTCCTCAGAGACACCTGCTGTGTCCTCACATGGGGAAAGGGATGGTCAGGCTGCGCTCTGTGGCCTCTTTATAAAGGCAGGGATCCTGTTGATGGCCTAAGTACCTCCAGACCTCACCTGCTAAAATCGTCACCTGAGAGGTTAGGATTTCTACTTATGACTTTTTTGGGGAGGAAAAAATAGCTCTGGTGATTAGCTTAATGCCAAAAATAAACCTTCCCTGTTTTTTTTTTTTTTTTTTTTTTTTTTTTTTAAGATTTTCCTTTGCCAGCATTGTCTTATCTTTGCTCAAAATAACACATGCAAAAAATCAGTGTTTGTCAGAAGAAAATTTCTAAGTATTCTAAGCTGGTCGAGATGTGAAGTAACTTGACAAGAAAGGTCTTTAGGGCTCCAACACTGACCATAGTACCCAATATGTCTCCAAGCAATTTGGTGGTGGTGGTTGCTTTGTGGCAAGTAAATTTTATTTTAGTAAAATTTTAACATGCATGCCATGTGTGATGCTGGTATATAAACTGACATGATAAACAAGTTTTAAAGCTATAGTGACTGGAGTTTCAGTCTTTACATTCAGCAGGCTTAAATCAATTCTTATATGATCTGACAGATGATTTGGCCCTACCCCATGTTTTCTAATTCTGTAGGATTAGGGTGCAGCTGGATAGTCTTTGCTTTTAATCATTTCCCAGTGTTGCTGATTTAGCACGTCCAGAGGCAGCACTTTAAAAAGCATGATTTAAGGGATTAAACCTACTAATTTACCAACTTAAAATGATTATTAAAAGACTGTTAGTCCTCTGTTGCTCAAGGCTAGGGTATTTATAAAATACAAAATGATAAGAAGATAGAACAAAAATATGTATTTCATATCTTCAATGGCAATGATCTGTCAACTTAAAGACCAAAGCCTGTTTCTATCACCACTGGTTAGAATTAAAAATATTAAGAAGTTTGAATCTTTATAATTTGACTTGAAATAACTGTTTTTCTCTCCCCTGGACAGATGTCTTAGAAATATTATTAAATTTCTTTTATCACATCTGTAATAAGCAGTATATTAGACTTTGTGAAAAGGCCGTCGCAATGATGGGGGTGGATAGTTTTTTGTCTGTTTTGTTTTGTTTTGTTTTAAATTTCTTATGAATGTGCCTTGAATGACCCTTAATCTTGGGAGGAAAATTTCTTAAAGGCAGCATCACTGTGAGTCAAAAACAGGGACTAGGTTGGTATGATAAGCCATGGGGCTAACAACATGGAGGGACAGATGGTAACCGAGTTGCTTTAAAGAAGAAAAGCAAGGTGGGAGTGGTGGTGCATGTATGTAATCCCGTTTACTCAGGAGGCTGAGGCAGGAGGATTTCCAGGCTAGCCTCAGCAATTTTGTGAGACCCTAAGCAACCGAACAAACCCTATCTCAAAATGAAAAGAGCTGGGGATGTAGCTCAGTATCAGAACACCTGTAGGTTCAATCCCCAGTACTGGGAAAGAGGAAGAAGAATGAGGAGCCGACAGAGGAGGGAGGGATTCCAAAAAGACCAAATGTTTCTGCAGTCTGAAAATTCAATGTATCAAACATGGAGAGGGCTAGTAGAAACATAATAACCAAGTCCAAAAAACTATCTATATTATATTATTCTCCCCCAGCTGCTATAACAAAGTATCATACACTTAGTGGTTTGAAACAAAGCAAATGTATTTCTTACAGCTTTGGAGGTGAGAGTCTGACATCAAGGTGTCAGCAAGGCTGTGTTCCTTTTGTAGGACATAGGGGGCAAATGGTTCCCTTGCCTTTCCAGCTTCTAGAGCCCACTGCATTCCTCAGCTTGTGGCTCCTTCAAAGCTCCTGGATCTTCAAGGACCCAGCACAGCACCTTCAAATCACTTTCCCTAACTGCAACCCCTGCTAACCTCCTCACGTCATTGGTTCCTCCTGCCTCCCTCTTATAAGGATTTTGTGATTACATTGGTCCCACCTAGACAATCCAGGATCATCTACGCATATGAAGATCCTTAATTTAATCACATATGCAAATTCCCTTTGCAGTGTTGGGTAGCATATTTATAGGTTCTGGGGATTAGGATATAGACATCTGGGACTGGGGAGGCATTATTTCCAACATATGCCATTTATTTTGTTATGGTCAAAAATTTCTTGAGATTGCTAGAGACTGGGAAGGGTGAAAGGTAGGGGGAATAAAGGGAGGTTGGAAATGGGTAGCAAAATACCCATAGAAAGAAAAAGTCCTGGTATTCTTCAGCACAGAGGAATGACTAACTCACAATAACTTATTATATATTTTATGAAGGTCTGGAAGTAAGGAAATCAAAGGTTTCAAACTTAAAGAAATGATAAGGAGAGGGAAATGCTGATTACCCTGATTTGATCAGTGTGCACTTGTGTTGAAATGTCACGCTGTACCCCTATTAATATATACAATTAATGCATGTTAATAAAAAAAGTCTCACAAAGGGGAGAACACTGAGAAGGAATTTTCAGGTCTACAAAAGCAAGAAAAAACTGTCTAGGGTACATAAACTCTGTGCTCACTCTCATTGTATTAATTACATGCCTTAAACTTTTCCCTAAAAGGATGCATTTACATGCTGCAAAAGTTGAAATATAATTTCATGGGCTTAGATAATGCATCAGGTACTTTTAAAAAATACTTCCTTAACTCTTTTTAGCAAGAAACAATTTATTATTTGTTGCTATCCATATAAATATGAATAAATAAACTTGAATTAATGTTTTATTTTTCAACACGGGGCATCACATTTCTAGGAGGAAATTGATAAATGGTGTTATAGAAAAGAGAATGGCTATAAAGTGTTCATTCACTTAACAACAATTTGTGAAGTGTTCACTATTTGCAGGACTGATGGCCAAGAGAACTCTGAGGACAAGGATAAGAACATGATGGGGGCTGGGGTTGTAGCTCCATGGTGGAGCACTTGCCTAGCATGTGTGAGGCACTGGGTTCGATCCTCATCACCACATATAAATAGATAAATAAAATAAAGATATTTTATCCATCTACAACAAAAATCATTAAAAAAAAAATAACACAATGAAGCTGCGGAGTATATTATTGAGCCTGGATCCTGGAACCCAGTGATGTGGAATCCAACTCTAGCCCCACTGTTTACACGCTTTATGGCCTAGGTAAATTACTCATCTCTGTGCCTCCATCTTATCACTTATACAATTGAGATAAAATTAATACCTTGCCATATGGTTCTTGATAAAGTTTTTGGCACACTGGTGTATAGAGTTCAATAAATGTAAGCATTGAGGAACAAGAGATGACTAAAAGCCAAACACCGAGAACTTAGTAATGATAAGAAATCTGGAAGGACTTTCCAGAGTGAAGACCTGTACTTTCTACGTTTATCCTTGTATTACTGTATTTAAAAAATGGAAGACTAGATGAATATGAGACAAACTCAAGTTCCTTCCAAAGAGCACATTGAACTCTAAGAAGTGAAAACTATGCCAGACCATTTCTTCTTTGATTGGATAACAAGTCCCTTTTGTCAGAAGAAGAGCCTTTTTCAGTTTCTTGAGTCACCCAGCTTTTCAGATCCTCAAGCTCACAGTGTCTTTGGATGATTCATGGCATGGTCCTGATCTTACAGGTCATAGTTTAGTCCTTGTGCTTCATGGGTAAGATCAAGTGGATTTCCCCATAGTGAAGGTCTTGTCCAGGCTAAACCTCTGCAGAGTAGATTCTTTAGTGTTCGAGAGGCCTTTGAATGGAGAGCTCGTACTCTTTAGACTGTGTTCAAAGTTCAATTTATCAATTGAATATGCCTCATAAACTTTTGAAATTTGTGAAGGATTTTTAAAAAATAATCAGTTTAATGTTTTTTTTCCTCTTTTTTTTTTTTTTTTTTTTTTTGTACTCCTGGTTTTTAAAACCTTCAAAATGGAAAGGAGTAAATAATACCCAATTATTTTCAAAGTATCTTAGAAAACAAAAATATTGATAAACAGATACTAAGCAGAGTGCCAGATTAAAACTTTTAGAGAACCAATGTCCCAAAATGTAAAATAGCCTATGCCCAAAATGTAATTCTATGGAGAAATATGATCTAAGTCCGAAATTTAAGTGGAAGTGAGGCCAGCACAATTTTACTTTTAAAAAAAATTCTAATTTTTTTGGATGACTTATTCTATAGTTTAAAAATAATCATTTGTCAACTTCTCCAAAAATTGTTTTCTCTCTCTCTCTCTCTCTCTCTCTCTCTCTCTCTCTCTCTCTCTCTCTCTCTCTCTCTCTCTCCCTCTCTCTCTCTCTCTCTCTCTCTCTCTCTCTTTTTTCTGGTGCCCTGGGAAAGTATTTGACCTGTCTTTGGATAATCTGGTTCTGATTAAGTATCTACTGTGCTAAGCACTGTGCTTTATGCTGGATGCACAGAAGTAGGGTGACAAGGCAGAGAATGACTGATGAGCTTCTTCATTAGATCATCAACAAAGGTTTCTCTGGGGAGGAGAACTTTTGACTTGGGTCCTAAATGATAAGGAGAACCCAGCTATGTAAAGATCAGTGAAACAAGCAATTGAGGAAGAATAAGTAAAAAAGAAACAGGATCTTAAACATCAAGTAGATTCCTGTCTCATCAGGGAGACAGACAAAGAATAAACTCATTTCAACATGTCATGGTTCTTGCTGTGTTAGCCATGAGAGCAGGGTGCTTGAGGCCTGTGGCAGGAGTGGTTAATCAGAACTAAAAGTTATAGAAGAGCTCTGCCAAGTGGAACTATGTAGGGAGCACTAAGGAAATTTAGAGCCTCACTTCATCAGGGATATCTGTTAAAATGGAATACTGTGGGGCTGGGGATATAGCTCAGTTGGTAGAATGCTTATCTCATATGCACAAAGCCCTGGGTTCAATCCCCAGCACTACAAAAAAGAAAAAAAAAATGGATTATTGGACTCTACTCTGTATTTGCTCAATCAGGATCTCTGAGTTGGCTGAACAAAAATCTGGTAAGAAAAAAAAATTCCTTTGTAGTTTATTGGTTATTATTAAGATAAGGGGAAAAGGAATTATTAAATAATGGAATTGATTGTTGAAATGATCCTCATGAGAAATGTAGGTCAGGAATTTTTCTACAGAACCCGCATTGACTTGGTGATCACTAACTGCATAATTGTCCTTTCCAAGGTAATTGTATAACACACACATCCTTTGGTAGGGTATTACCATCAGGGACCATAGGAACAAAATAAGTTATAATAGCCACCTTTCACTGAGCCCCAAACTGTATGTCACAAATGACAATAGGCACTTTGTGTGTCATAGGCCACATAACAACATTTGCATCAATGACTATCTATCATATATATATAGTAGTGATCCTATAAGATTATAATGGAGCTGAAACATTCCTGTTGTCAGTGATCTCCGAGCCATCCTAACACTGTATCACAATGCATTACTCATGTGTTTGTGGTATGCTGGTGTAAAGAAGCCTACTGTGCTGCTAGTTAGATAAAAATGCAGCACATATAATTTTGCACTATTGATAATTATAGAAATGATGTTACTGGCTTATGTATTTACCATACAGTACTTCTTACCACTATTTTATAGTGTACTCCTGCTTATAAAAAAATAATTACCTATAAAACAGCTTTAGGGTCAGGTCCTTTGGGAGCTCTTCTGGAAGAAGGCATTGTTCTTATAAACGATGACAGCTATATGCCTGTTGTGGCCCCTGAAGACCTACCAGTGAGAGGAGATGTGGAGGTGGAAGGCAGAGTTTTTGATGATTCAGATCCCCCATAGGCCTAGGCCAATGTGTGTGTTTGTGTTTGTGTTTTGGTTTTTGAGGCTAAATAGTAAAATAAAAACAACCTTAAAAAATTTTAAGTAGAAGCATATTGAATAATAAAGACAATATTTTGTATAACATAATATATTTAAGCCAAGTGTTATTACAAAGAGTGAAGAAGTTAAAAAATTAAAAATTTGTAAAGTAAAACATGTATAGTAAGCTAAGGTTAATTTACAATTAAAGAACAAAAAATCTTTAGAGGGAAATTGAGTGGATCCTAGGGGTATAGGGTGTGTGAATCTATAGCAGTGTGCATTAGTGTCCAGATCTTCACATTTGCTCACTGCCACTCACCAACTCACCCACAGCACCTTCCAGTCCTGCTAGCTCCATTCTTGGAAGGGCCCTACATAGGTGTGTTTTAGTTAGCTTTTTTCACTGCTGTGTCCAGAAGACCTGATAAGAATAATTGGAGGAGGAAAAGTTTATTTGAGGGCTCATGGTCTCAGAGGTATCAGTCCATAGACAGCAGGCTCCATTCTTTGGGGCTCAAGGTGACACTGAACATCATGGTGGAAGGGTGTGGTGGAGAAAAGTAGCTCCAGACATCCCACCAGGAAGCAGAGAGATATGTACCCCCAATGAGTCACCTCCTCCAGCTACACCCTACCTGCCTTCAGTTACCACTCAATTAATCCTTTCAGGGGATTAATTCACTGATAGGGTTAAGGTTCTTATAACCTAAATTTTCCTGCATTTCACGTTTGAACTTTTGGGGGACATCTCATATCTAAATTACCTCATATCAAAACCATAACAAGGTGTATCATTTTCTGTCTCTTATACCATATTTTTACCAAGACTCTTTTAAGTTTAGATATGATTAGACACATAAATTCTTACCAATGTGTTATAACTGCCTACAGTATTTAGCACAGTAACAGGATGTATGGATTTATAGCCTAGTAGCAATAAGTTATACCATATAGCCTAGGTGCACTCTAGTTGTGTAAGTGCACTCTAAGATTTGTACATAATGATGAAATCACCTAACAATGCATTTCTCAGAATGTATTTCTGTCATTAGGGTTGCAGGCTCAATGGGTTCACATTGTGGGTAAACATTTACTTACTGTGTGTCCTTGGAAAACTTGATTTCTCCAAGCCTTGGTTTCCCTTTTTTTTTAAAAAAAAAATGGGGATGTTGGTGTGTGTGTATGTGTGTGTGTGTGTGTGTATTTTTAATATATCATCTGTTATTTTTCCAAAGCTCTTGCAGAAAAACAGTCACCGAAAGGTTAAATAAGTTCTCTAAGTTTGCACATCAAGCAGGCTGAAGATTAGACTCCAGTTGTTTAAGTCAGCTTTGCATTGCTGTGACCAAAATACGTAACAAGAACAATTGTGAGAAGTAGAAGTTTATTTTGGCCTCATGGTTTCAGAGTTTCAGTCTATGGACATCCAGCATCTAGCAGAACATGGGCCCAAGAAGAGACAAAACGTGGTGGAAGGTTGTGGTGGAGGAAAGCTGCTCAACTCACGTTGACCAGGAGAAAGAGATATTCAGGTGCCAGGGACAAAATATAACCCCCAAGGGCCTGCCCCAAGTGATCCACCTCCTCCAACCATGCCCTACCTGCCTACAGTTACCACCCACCTAGTTTGTTCAAATTATTAATTCATCAAATGGATCCACTGATTAGGTTACAATCTTCATAGTCTAATTGTTTCACTTCTAACAGGAGCTGTTGAGGGATACCTCATTTCCAAATCACAACATCAGGATTTTAATTAATTAATTATTTTATTTTATTTTTACAGACCACATTTTGATTCATTGTACACAAATGGGGGACAACTTTTCATTTCAATGGCTGTGCATGATGTAGATTCATACCATTCATGTAATCATATATACACATAAGGTAATGATGTCACCATCTTTCATACCCCTGCCCCCTCCTCCCTCTCATTTTCCTCAATGTAATCTAAAGTTCCTCCATTCTTCTCTTACCCCCCACCCCTCCACTCCCATTATGTATCATCATGCATTTATCAGGGAAAACATTCAGCTTTTGGTTTTTTTGGGATTGGTTCATTTCACTTAGCATGATATTCTTCATTTCCATCCATTTATCTGCAAGTACCATAATATTATTCTTCTTTACGGCTGAATAATGTTCCATTGTGTATATATACAACAGTTTCTTTTATCCATTCATCTATAGAAGGGCATCTAGGTTGGTTCTGCAATCTAGCTATTGTGAATTGAGCTGCTATAAACATTGATGTGGCTGTGTTACTATAGTATGCTAATTTTAAGTCCTTTGGGTATAAACTGAGTAGTGGAATAACTGGGTCAAAAGGTGGGTCCATTCCAAGTTTTCTGAGGAATCTCCATACTGCTTTCCGGAGTGGCACCAATTTGCAACCCCACCAGCAATGTACAAGTGTGCCTTTTCCCCCACACCCATGCCAACATCTATTATTGCTTTTGTTCTTGACAGGCAGACCAATGGTATAGAATAGAAGACAGAGAGACAAACCCACATAAATACAGTCACTTCATACTAGACAAAGTTGCCAAAAACTTACAATGGAGAAAAGATAGCTTGTTCAACAAATGGTGCTGGGAAAACTGGAAATCCATATGTAGTAAAATGAAATTAAACCTCTATCTCTCACCCTGCACAAACTCAACTCAAAATGGATCAAAGAACTAGGAATTAGACCAGAGATCCTGCATTAAATAGAAGAAAAAGTAGGCCCAAATCTTCATCATGTTGACTCAGGACCAGACTTCCTTAACAAGATTCCCAAAGCACAAGAAATCAAAGCAAGAAGATCAGTTTTTCTCAGTATCACTCTATGTATGGTGTATCTAAGGATAGTCAGCAAAGATGGATCCCCAGCCATCCTCCTATACATATTTCTGGTGTGTTAATGCATTTTAATGATGCATTCCTTTAGGTTGAGATTTCTTCACCTTGGCACCATTGGTGCCAAGAAAATTCTTTGCTGTGGAGGGCTGTTTTGTGCAGTGTTGAACATTGCCCTTACCTACTAGATTCCAATAGTGTCCACACTTCCAGTGGGACAACCAAACTATCTCCAGCCTTGCCAAAAGTCCTCTGGAGGATAGAACTATCCTTGGTCAAGAACTCTGGCTTTAGGTCAAGACTTTCTCACACACACACACACACACACACACACACACACACACACACTCTCTCTCTCTCTCTCTCTCTCTCTCTCTCTCTTAATCCTTCTTCCCTCTCCTTTTCCTCCTCCTCTTGTCCTCTTCCTCCTACTACCTATTCATTAATCTTTCCCCCAGATCGTTTCTTTTTCTGAGTGCTATTCCTATGCTCTCTTGCAGGTAGTGGAAAAAAAGAAAATTCAGATTCTAGAATCAGAGCCTATGGAGGTAGTAGTGCGTTTTTAATAGTTACCCTAAGTGTTTATATTTCAACTAAAGATAGTATCTCTGTGGATCCCACTGAAGGTCAAATTTCATCATAGTTCCTTCATCTTCCCCAACCTTTCTTCCGAAAAATGAAAGCTGACTCATCTTCCCAGTATATGTAACACATGCAACATTTATTAGTCACTAAAACTTAGTCAGGTAGTCAACTAAGGTTGATAAAGGCTGAAGGAGTTCCTAGGCTGTGAAAATTTCAGTGCTAAAGTTGGGAAAATCCTGGGAAAGTTTAGATGAGTTGGTACCCCGAACTTAGCGTGCAGCACTATGAACCACATGGTCTAGTCTGTATATAAAGCATCTCACACAAGCACAAACCAAATATCTATTAGTAATAAAAATGGAATTTCAATCTAAATTTTTGTGCTGTTTAAAGGTATTTTAAAGTTGATTTCCAGAATCGACTTTTTTACCCTTTTTTTCCTCTTCCATAATTATCTTATGCTCGCAGTACTCCAGCACAGTTCATTTGCTTAAAAATCTGGAATTCTCTTATCTGTTTATTTTGAAGATGAACTGAACCTCTCTCTTTTTTCTTCTACCTCTCAGGGCACATCTTCATTGCTACCTTTCCATCTGAAGCTGAAACTGTCTTGGCAGCCACATAGACGACCATGTGGGGTCAATGGTTGTGTGCTGAGAGAAAGGGAATCATCAGACCCTTATCCTCTTCTGTGGGGGAAAATCCCAGGGTTATATATTAGTTTATGAGCTCCTTCCACTAAAAGTAGCTGGAAATGGAAGCAGAGGAACAAGAAAATAACAGTTGAGGTTTGGTGAGATTTTTTTTTTTTTTTTTTTTTTGAGAGTAGTGATAATGTTTAATACTTAAAAGCATTTGTTGATTTGTTGGAAAATAAAATCTACATTCTTGGACCTATGGATTAATATGGTAAATGATTAAAGAGAGGATAGGGAACCAGTATTTCTACTTGGGCACTCTGTGCCTTACACTTGATAGCCATCCTTTCTCATCTAAGGATCCTCTGATGTTAGCACCATTACATTCATTTCAGTGAAGAAGAGTGAGAGTTTAAAGGAATTAACCAACTTGTGCAATGTCACTCGTCTAGGACACGAGGAAGTCAGAATGAAAAACAGATCTGTAGCTTTCCAAAGTCTTTCTCCTCTCTTGTCATACATTTATAGATCTTTATAAAGGTTATAAATATGTATGCTCTAAGTTTGAGTTTATTAAATAAATCTATTTAATTGTCTCATCTCCTCATTTACTTATCATCTTTCACCCGTCTCAATCCCCAAACTTGAAACCCTGATGTCTGAGGTGTGAAGTAAGAATAGTATTCAACTAGAATAGAAAAAAAGTAAAAGAACACTTCCTTCTTGATAGTTACAAAAAACAAACTAAAACAAACTTCTGAATCCCCCTGTCCCTCCCAGAGGCTTATGTCGGGGTATAGAAAGAGCCATGGTGAGGTCTCATCCTACACATTACCCAAGGAGTGCTTTCTTGTTCACTGACAGACTCCAGCCCTGAGCATCAGAGCAGAGGACATCCGAGGCAGCTAGGAGGCTCTGTGAATGCTTCCAACTCTCTCAGGGACACGGGTGTCTCATCTACCAGACTGTCAGCTCTTTCCAATGTGTCCAGCCTCATGGGGAAAGCTGCCAGCCTCATTTCCTGTTTGGCTCTGCTGTGCTGCCTCCAGAGGGAACCTGTTTATGCTGTCACCTTTCTCCCAGAACCACCTGTGCCACAGGCAGGGATGACACAGGGGAAGGGGAAGCACGAGGGAAGGACTGGACATTGAGAGGAGGCAGGACACAGTGTTTTGGACAAGCTTTCTTACCACATCTTGGAAAGGACTAGGAGAATACCTAAGAGTGGGCCTGATGTGCCTGCAACTGTTCCAGATTTTTGTGATCAAGTGCCCCAGTTCCTAGGCGGGGAGGGGAGAAGGATGTGTCCTCAGAGAAGGTGAAATGCAGTGACATAATCACTTTGGCTTAGTCTCTACAAGTTCTGTAGTTCTGTTAGCTGGCCAGAAACCTTTGCTCTGTGCTGTTTTCTAGTCTGTTCTAGAATTTGTTGTTCTAGAATTAGTGGTTATAGGAATCCCCTCCAACCTCTACCCTTTTTTTTTTTTTTTTTTTTTTTCCGGTGCTGGGGATTGAACCCAGGGCCTTGTGCTTGCAAGGCAAGCACTCTACCAGCTGAGCTATATCCCCAGCCCTTACCCTTTTTAATTTATGTATTCTACTTAACTTCTGACACCTATAGTTACCATCCGGTTCCCTTAATACCTTTGGAATAAAAAAAAAAAAAAAAAAAAAAACTGCAATTGTCACCTATGTGATGATATGAACCAAACCTATGTAAGAATATATAATGCTACATATTATTATATATACACACATATTTATATGTATTTCACAGAATTTTCTACTGTTAAATGGAGTTTATTTTGCTATGTGAGAATCAAATTAAGAGTTTTCTATAGTTGAGTACCATGAGAAACTGAACTTGATCAAACCTTCCTGAGGAATGTAGAAGAAGTTGATAGATTATATGTCTTAGATTCACTGTTGGGGCAACTGTAGGAAATGCTGGTGAGCAATTAGCAGGAACAGAGTAAGCCTGATTAAGAATTATAGAAAACAGGATGTCAGAGTGAGCTCAGCATAGTAACTGATGCAAATTGAATAACCGCCGTTTACTAAAAATAGAATGATGGACTGTAGCTTTAACTCCATATGAATAGATACGAATATGCATTATAGTTTTGTAGCCACTTGCTGAATACCTCTAAGAATTCAAATGTTTTGTTTGGTTGGTTTTGCTTAGTAATAAACTTAGTCAATTCTATATTTCTGAATTTGCGTTTTCCTTCGGGTTTTAATCCCCCACCAAGGGATGTGGAATTAAAAAACATTTTGAATGATGGTTCAGAAATTGGGTGCACCTTGAGCTCAAATTCCCTGTTCTGCAATTTACCAGCAGGAATATCAGGTAAATTTTAACCTTTCTGAGTTCCAGTTTTGTTATTTGTAAAATAAGAATGGTAATAGCCACCTTGAAAGATTGTTCTGAGGATTAGAGATATTTATGCAAAACCTCTGGTATATAGTGCTAAATGCTCAGGTATTCATAAATGACAGGAATACTGCTCATTGCAAGTTGAATGACTTAGACCTTTTTGGGGCAAGGAATACATGCCACCATTTAAATTAAAATTTTCAAAGATTTATTATGGAAAAAATGTTTATGGTGGAATATTAAGTAAAGTGCAGGCTACAAAATCTGAGGTATTTTAGAGCCCAAATATAGTCCTATTTATATGTCATGTATGGAATAGGAGGAGCCATCTTGCAAATATCAGGGTCCCAAATGAATGTACCAAAAAGGGTGGATGGAGAGTCCTACTTCCTGATGAACTCTAATAAAGTCATAAACATTTTCCTCAGACTTCTTGGTCGTAAAGAAATAAATTCCTATTTTAAAGCCAGTTGAGTGTTCTTTTATTTGAAGTTGAATATACACTAAGTGATTTGAAAAATACAGCTGTTTTAAATTTGAATTAAAACTCTTTTCTTTAAGTTTTATACTTTTTGAGATTTCCAAACATAAATTAGGAAAAAGAATCTTAAATAATGTTATTAATTTTAATGTAGTCAATAGTTGGTGTGGTTTGACCATAATTATAGTTTCCAAAAACTATTGAGTAATTATATCCTCTCTTCCTTCCATACCCTGACTCCTAACCACTCACCTAACACTTCCTGTGTACAGCAGACACTTGTAGCATATTTTAGTTATGTGTCATCCATAGTGATTGCTGCCTTTCAAATCAGTAAAATGCATGCAACTGCCTTTTAATCATCTCAGTTTCCATTTAACTGTTGACTATGGCTTGTTTTACACAAAAATATTACAAATTAATAAAAATTAATAGTATTAATTTACTTGGAATTTAGGGGTGGCTATTTGTTTTCTTTTGTACATAGTGTTATCACATATCATTAATATATCCCCTATGACTTAGGGTCCTGTTATGGTTTAGATATGTGGCGCTCCCCAAGACCTCATGTGTTAGAAAATGCAAGAGGGCTTAGAAGTAAAATGATTGGGTTAGGAGATCCTTAATCTAATCAGTGCATTGATTCACTGATAGGGATTAATTGGGTGGTAACTGTAGACAGGTCTGGTGGGGCTTGAGGAGGTGGGTCATTAGGGGCATACCTTTGGGGATATATATTTTGTCCATAGTGAAGAGCTCTTGAGAGCTCCCCACCACTTCCTGGTGCCATGTCCTCAGTTTCTTTCATCTGCCACACACTTTTGTCGTGATGTTTTTCCTCATTTCAAACCCTGAGGAATGGAGATCTATGGACTGAGACCTCTGAAACTGGGAGCCTCCAAATAAACTTTTCCTCCTCTAATCATTCTTGTAAAGTCTTTGTGGTCACAGCAAAGAAAAAGTTGACTAAAACAGAAATTAGTACAGGGCATTGCTGTGACTAACCTGACCATGTGGTTAAGAAGCTTTTGGAGCTTTTTGGAATTTGTGGGAGGAATTTTGGAAAGTTTAGAGATGCAATCTGGAAAAGCTTTAGATCGTTGAAAGTGGACGTTAATGGTGGGATCTCAGAAGACCAGAATGTGGATAGAACTGTAGACAGAAAAGACAGGGCTCATGAGGTTTCAGAGAAAAAGGAGGACTATTGAAAACTGAACTAGAGGTCATTCATGTTATGTTCTGGCTAAGAAATTGTCTACATTTTAAGTGTGTTCTGAGACTCTATGAGGTTCAATTTAAAGGTGATGAACTTCTTAATCTGGTGGAGGAAATTTCTAGGCATCGTATCATTTAAGCAGTGGAACGGATATTGTTGGAGGCTTTTAGCAAAGTTTATTGTGATAATCAGGAACAGAAAGCATAGCAGAAAGATCTGAAAAACTTGCAGTTTGGCCATAAAACTGCCAGTAAAACTGGGGCTGAAGAAGGTGTGGTTGTTAAAGACATTACAGCCACTGAAGAAATGCTAAATACTTTACCAACAAACAATGTAAAGATGCCTTGAAGGCATCTGAGGCTCAAGGGTGTAAAAGTAAAAATTTCTTGAGAAGAGAGCAGTGGGCCAACCTGCTTGCACAGGACAGTCTAGGAAGTTTTTCACCATGCTCAGCCACCCAGGTACTCAGAGGCTGCTGCAGTTGTGGTCCCTGGAGGCTTGGCTGCTGCTTGAGATGGTGGCAGACTACCTGGGACTGGTTTTGCAGGAATACAGGATACAGGAGTTAGGGGGTCAAGGAGGCTTCCCCCAAGATTTCAAAGGAAGGCCTTGGAGGCCAGGCAAATTTTGGCAGGGTTGGAGTCACTGTGGGTTGCCCCTGCATGTGCAATGCATGGAGAAATAAGGCGGAAGATGAACCTGCAGTGTAGATCCCCAAGATTAAGAAATACCAGTACCATGAAATATCAACCAAGGAAAATTGCAGGAATTGAGCAAAGACAAGCCAACAAAGAGGTCATGTGGGCTGCAACCAGCAATGCCATAGGGGTGGAACTGTACAAGCCCTTTGGAGAGAACATTGGAACCATGTGTCCCAGATGCTGGACATGGAGCTACAGAACTTGTTTGCCCAATTGGATTTTGGTCTTACTTTGGTTCCACCCCTTATTTCTACCCCCCTAATTCTCCATTTGGAATGGAAATATTTACTATGTTCCTTTATTGTTTTTTGTTTGTTTGTTTGTTTTTTGGTACCAGGGATTGAACCTAGGGGTGCTTAACCACTGAGCAACATCCCTAGTCCTTTTTATTTTTTATTTTGTGACAAGCTCTTGCTAAATTAGCTAGGGCCTTCCTAAATTGCTGAACTTGCAATCCTCCTTCCTCAGTCTCCCAAGCTGCTAGGATTACAGGAGTGGACTGTGACTGGCTATTCCTACATATATATTGGATATATATAGCTTGCTTTGGGTTTTACAGGGACTTATCCTGAGTGTTTGCCTTGAAACATTAGACTTGAACTTTTGGGCAATCTTAGAACTGTTGAGACTGTGGGGTTTCTTGAAGTGGACTAGACATATTTTACATTGTCAGATGAGAATGATCTTTTGGGGGCCAGGGGTGAAATGATATGGTTTAGACATGTGGTGTCTTCAAAATTTCATGTGTGAGACAATGCAAGAGGCTTTAGAAGTGAAGCAATTGGACTATGAGAGCCTTAACCCAACTGGTATTTACTCTAGTCATTAATCCACTGATTAACTGGGTTGTAACTATAGGCAGGTAGGGTGTGTCTGGAGGAGCTGGGTCCCTGGGGTGTGCCACTGGGGTATATATTTTGTCCGTGGTGAAGAGAGCTCTCTCTCTCTCTGCTTTCTGTTGCCATGTCCCCAGCTGCTTTTCTCTACTACAAACTTCCGCCCTGATGTTCTGTCTCATTTCAGGCCCTGAGGAATAGGGCCAGTCATCTATTGATGAGACCTCTGAAACTGGGAGCCCCAAATAAACTTTTCCTTTCCTAATTGTTCTTGTCCGGTCTTTTTGGTCACAGCAGTGAAAAACCTTACTGAAACAGGTCCCAAGCAGAATACAATAACTATGATCAATATGTGACTTTTTTTTCCTAGCAAAGGCATGAGAAACCTTAAATATCACTAATTTTAAAGTTCCTTATGACCTGCTTCTTATCATATAAGAGCTTTCTGTTTTATTTTTAGTATGCTAGGCAGTCATAAGATCTTTGTAACTGTGTTGTGAAAATTGTCATCTTACACATTGAAAAAGCTAGAGAAGTGATGGACTGGGGCTAAGATGCACAGGGGGCAAGGCAGCGCTCTAATCCAGACCATCATCTTGACCACCAACCCAGAACTCTGCTAACCAAATATTTAGACAAGTATAAAACTCCATAGCAACCACTTTCTTGTTCAGAATTTTTTTGGGCAGATTTACTTATTAAATGAGAGGTGACACAGATGTCAGTTATTTATGGTGACAATATTAAAATTTGGAGCAGTCAGATTTTATTTATTTCATGTATTTTGAAGAAGTTTTGTGATTTTTTTTGTATTTTAGTAAAAATTTTAGATATTATAAATTTGACAGATATACCTTCTTAAAATTAATGATGTAAATTTTAGTTTGGAGAGTGTGGACATATTATTAATGTTAGACACAGACTTTTCTCTTTATAGAAAGTTATTCTGAGTCTCATTAAGTCTGTTTGAGTCACAGAATGATAGAAAATAATGAGACAACACAGACAAGAGGCAGATATTCAGTTCATTTGTTTTATGACACGGGAGGATCTGAGGTATGGAGTAGTAACTCCAACTTCCAAGAAGGCAAATCAGGCCAAATTGAGGTCCAGAGAGCATTTGGCTTCCCCGGACAAACCAAAGCAAAACGAAGGGACGTAAGATCTAGGGGAAAACACTAACTGTGAACTCTTATTTTTTACATGTGGACAATAAAATGCCAAACTCAGTGGGTTGTTGTAATAATTGAATGATATAATTCTTGTAAAACACTTAGGGAAATGGTTGGTATATATGAGAGTTAATGGGTCCTTGTAGATGTCACTCTTCAATTTTTACTTACCTTTTATCTTCCCTTTACTTATTTCCTCTAATTATTCTTCATATTCTTCCTTAACCTTTTCTCTCTTTTCTTTTTCTACCTTCTTTTTCTCTTCTACTCTTTCTTTGCCCATCCTTTGTTTTTCCAAGATTATTTTTTGACATAACATTTTGTATATTTATGGTGTGTAACATAATGTTTTGAAATATGCATACACTGAGAAATGCCTAAATCAGACTAATTAACATACATTACCTCACACACGTACCACATTTTCGTGGTGAAAACACATCAGATGTACTCATAGTAATGTTCACAATATATCATTATTAAATACAGTCACCATGATGACAATACATCTCTTGAACTTACCACTCTTAATTGAAAATTTCTGTCATTGAGCAATGTCTTCCCCAACAACCTGTTCCCTAGTCCCTGGTGACCACCATTCTATTTTCTGCTTCTGAATTTGACTTTTGAAAATTCTACATATGAGTAAGATAATGTGGTATTTGTTTTTCTGTGTCTGGATTGTTTTCCTTAGCATAGTGACTTCCAGGTTCATCCATGTCACAAATAATGCTCATCTTTTAACTCTTCAGAATTTTAAAAATTCATTTCTGCTCATAGTGTAATTAACCTCAGCCAACTAGAGATGCTGATTCCAAATCTCTCATATTCCACTGCCTAATAGTTAGCATAGATTTTTCCCTACACTGTCACAATGATTCTTCAATAGAAAAAAGGAGGTGGGCATCTTTAGTATATCATTGATACTTTTGTAGATCCACATGATCTTTAAGACACATGGCTTCAAGTATAGTGTTTTTTCATGAAGTGCATGAAAAAAATGAATTTAATTTCCTGTGTGGTGAAGTAATAGCTAACAGTTGTTGAGAACAGACTATCCCAGGATTTGTTCTATGTATTTCATGTTTATTAACTCACATAAGTACCTAGAAGAGCACAAAACATGTAAGAATTCCTGATAAAATAATCTTTAAGTTTATTTGACAGCTCCACATGCCTATTAAATAAAATGAGGAAAATAGCATAAGTATATAGAAAAACTTTCTGGCATCTGATCTAACTAGCTAACATTTTGATGCATATTCTTATATGTGCATAAATATTTTATAGACATACTTCTGGTTCAGACCATACTGTATACTTTTTTCAACTTTATGATGAAATACTTCTTGATATTAAGATCTAAGTGTAGATTAGTTTTGAAGAAGGAGCCATAGCCACAGATATTCTTTTATTGAAGAAGGATCCTTTTCCCTTTGGACAAGTCACAACTTTCCACTGGTCCACATCTTCAAAATGGTGTAGCAAGGATGCTCAGTGGTGCTGACAAATGACAACTTGGGAGGAAATGGGTAAATGTTATTAGTTTAAAATTTTATTTTTGTCCACTTTCTGTTATTTTTGAGGAAACCTGTAAAACATCTCTGGATTTCCATGAACTGTATCATGAAACATGCACCTGTCAACATTTTCTGAAGGGTGATTCTTATATGAAAAGGGGCATCTTTGGTGCCATGAGAAAGTAAGTGGAAGAGAAGACCTGTACTTGGAGCTCCTAAAAGAGCTCTTTTGTTGATACTTCCTATTTCATATCACATGAAAAGAACAGATACGATGGGAAACTACTCTAAAAAGTTTTCATTAAGGGCTAATATCTTTGGCCAACCCTAAACATGGAAAAAGACTGCAGGGTTCAAAAATAATGTTTTGGTACAACAGATGGGGAGATTCTGAAATTTTTTGGAGTATGTTATAAGGAGCTGAGTCATATACTATAGGTTTTATTGTTGGGGGCCGCTGCCCTGTAGGGCCCGCAGTGGTGGCCAGCCTCACCCTAAGATGGCGCCAAGAAGCCCAGCTGCAAGTGCTTTCTATTGGCTGACTGATCTCCTCCGAGTCTGTGCTTAGCTCGTAATCAGTACATGTCCTCATTACCCACCATTAAGTCTCCACGAGCCAAACGCCTGACCCATTAAGGTGATTGGCTGTTATATCCCATAAAGCTGCGTACTTTGCGCGGCGGCGGGAGCAAGCAAGGCAGAGCAAGCAAGGCAAGGAGGGCAGGCAGCAGCTGCAGGACGAGAAAAGAGGAGAGGCGGCCCCAGCATGATGAGAGAGGAAGAAGAGAGAAATGGCAGCTGCACGAGAGAAAAGAAGGAGAGAGAAAGCTGCATGACAAGAGAAGAAGGAGAGAGAGAGCTGCGCGACAAGAGAAGAAAAAGAAGACGGCGGCGGTGGAGGAGGAGGAAGAACCAGGCACTCGGCTCAGAAGCTCTCCCATAAAAATAAAGACCTTAAAACTTCATTTGAGAGCCGAGTCTTCATTGTACTCGCTGGATGAGACATTTTATCAGAATCAAATTTATATATCTGGAAAAGGAAGAAGATATAATGGTCATTTGAGTTGAATTTTCATAGCAATCTGAATTAAATGGGTGGTAAAAACATAATAATCCAATTGGGAAACCTCTGCCTTGAGGCTGATGCAATTGGTACATTTTATGCTCTTTTTTATGGTACCACACACAGTTGGTGATTTAATCATGATGGAAATTTTTATAAAATTTTTATCAATCAGGAAATCAAGGGCAGGCAGACATTGAAAACATGTACTGATCTTATCATGGGAGTTCAGGTAAAGGCAAGGGTAATTTAATGTTACAGATGAGAACCTTACATCTTGTTGACCCTGCAGTTTTAGTGCGAGGCTAATGTCAACCGATTTTCAGTTATTTGGGAGTATCAGTGGCACATGGAATTAACACCTCATATTAATGTAATAAAATATTTAAAATATAGAAGTTTTTTTTTCTGTTTCTGGACATTTGTAGTAGTTTTTAGTTCTAATTCTAGAAGGACTATAGATACCTCAAGAACATTTGATAATTCATCATATCATCATGATAAAAATTCTTAATAAATTAGATAAAGAAGAAACATATTTCAACACAATAAAGACAATACATGAGAAACCCACAGTTGGTATCAAAACTTCAGAGCTGAAACATCGTTAAGCATACTAGGATTCTGTACCACTAGAACTAATTTCTAAAGCCAAAGTGAAATAAAGACCCCTTTTAGCATCATATTAAAAAGTCAGTTCTGGGACCAAATATGAATGTTAAAAAATAAAGCTTCTGAAAGAATGCATAGAATATATTCATGGTCTTGGGTAGGGAATGATTTAAGCATGGCGAAAACATTAACTGTAAAAGACAAGATTGGCAAATTGGGATACATTAGACTTAGAAACTTTCCTTCAGTCAGAAAAACATCTTTTTTTAAAAAGGTTTCAGTTTTATAATATAGGTAAATTTAATGCCATGTAATATCACAGAGTCATGAAGGAATGATGAAATGGACAGGCATGAACCCACCAGCTGAGAGTAGAACATTACCAGTACTTTTCTGACCCTGAGTGCCCTTCCTCTTCATGTTTCCTCTCGGTCCAAAAGGAAAACACCATCCTGAGTTTAATTTATATTATAATAAATAAGTAGGACAACAACTGTTTAGATTTTGTCTCTGCTTCTCATAGTTATTCCTTGACTTTTTTAGTCTATGTTGTTTACAGCATTTAATAATTCAGATGATTATAATGTATCATTTATGTATTATCATTGCATTAACACGTGACAAATTAGTATTCTTATGTTGATGATATTCAAGTTGCTGTTAAGTTTTTGTGGTTCTGAATAATATCACACTATTTTGTGTACAAAATATACAACAATTTATACATATACAATACTCATATGCAATAATTTCTCTAGTGTTTACTCCTGATAGAGATAAGGTATTCACATGTTCAACTAGAAAAAAATCTTTAATATAGTGAATAGGCAAGGCACAGAGTAGGAAAAGTTCTTAAATGAAGAATTTCTTGTAAAAAAATAAACAAGATAAGACAATATAATGGTAAAAAATACTCAAAGACTTTTGAACAGGCTTTTCATCAAATGATCAATAAATGTGTGAGAAGGTAATAAACCTCACTAAGTATCAGGGAAATGTAAATCAGGTCACAGTGAGAGAAATCCTTCTCTGTCAACAGAAAATATGGAATGTAGAAATCCAGCTCTTAAGCTGCTTTGAGAGAAAAAATTGGCACAGCCTCTTAGGAATACTCTTTGACAGCAAAAACTGCACATTTACATGGAACAATTTGACTCCTATCTCTAATTCCAAGAGAAATGCTTACACATGCATACGAATGATCACAGTACTGCTCATAATAGCCTCCATCTGGAAACAACACAATGTTTATCAGCATAAGAAAGGTTTAATACAATATGCCATATTTAGACAGTGGAAAATCTCTTCAGCAATGAACATGAACAAACTCAGATTAATGCAAAATCAGAATGAATTTCACCACATAATGGTAAATGAAAGACGCCACCAAATGACATATATTGTATGATTCAATATGTATTACATTTAAAAATCAGGCAGCTCTAAATGATGGTTAGAAGCCAAGAGAGTGGTTACATTAGGGGAGGAGGCAGAGAAGGAATGATTGGGAGGGAACACAAGGAGGAATTTTTCTGCCATGCCTATGTCCTATTACTGGATTCCATGGTGGGTATAAGAAAGCGAACTTTCTGTGATAATTCATCAAGCTCTAAGCTTATGATGTTCTTTCCTGTGTGTTATATAGCAACACAGTTTATTTAAAAGTTGGGGAGATCAAAAGAAGCTAACTGGTTATAACAGAGGATAAAAATGTGCATTTCCTGAAGGTCACAAGTCTTTGAGTATGTATTTACTTTTTTCACATCACCAGAGGAAAAATATGTTCAATGTCATTATTTTCCAGATGAAAATACCAAGCCTGAGAAGGAATAGACAACTTGTCCAAGGTGTCAAGACCTATATTTCTGTTTCCCAAGCTCTTGTTTGCTGCACCATTCTTAAGTTATCTCTTGTAGTTTGCTTAGAATTCACAATTTGCCATGTTAGACAACATCTAATTTTATCTAGATGATCGAATCCAATCATGTAAACTCCAAAGAAAGAAAATCTATTTTGTATAAATGTCTTTGCTTTCCAGACAACCCCTTGTTGAGAAAGCTTCTCAAGGAAGTAAATAGAGTAATACTACTTCTCAATTGTAGGTCTGGTGATCCTCCCTGCCAGTTGTATGCAGCTGAAATGGGAGAGTAGTCAACGTGATTTACTGCATGCCCTCAAAATGAAAAAAAAGTAAACATTGTAGTTTTCCAAATCAAATCAATCTGTTGTCCCCACAAACATTCATGAAAGTTAAAAAAATTTCAATTTCTACTTGATAGAAAATTTAATTTTATCTCAGGATCCATAGGAATCTTGAAAGTTACTGGCAATTTGAATATGGACCTCTGATTGTGCCTGCATCATGGTCATTGGCAACATGTACATTTCCCAAGGTGAACCATGTTATTCCTCGTGTGAGAACTTGGTAGCTTCACATTTATGGACTCTTCTACCCTCCACTCCCTCACATTTAGGTCTTTCCTCTCTCAATCCTCAGAATTCTGATCACTTTAGACAATGGAGCTCCTAGATTTTGTTCTAGATGTGTAAAAACAAAACTTTACTTTCTTTTCTGCAAAAGTGAAGCTCAGGCTCTCAATACGGAAATCTTTGACAACTCTCATTTGAACAGAAAGAAACATTTTTAAGCCCACATCTAAGAAGAAAACACAAACATACACAAACACAGCCACACAACACACACACAAAACACACACAAGCACACACACAGAGTTACAGCAGTGTCCTTGGAGGAAGCTGAGTGATTCATAACCAAATATAACCAAAATACACTGGGAAAATCTCAAAAATGTTGGAGGCACAGTTGAAACAGGTGGATATGGAAATTTCTAGCAAATAGGTTGGTAAGTTTCCTGTCAAGGCGATGGAAGTTTAACTTTACAACCACAGGTCAGCCTGGCTGGTTATTCCCTCGAGAGACAAGACTGTTCTTTGGGAAAAGTTATGTAGTTGGGAAAAAGCATCCCATATGCTTGGGATGGGGTGGACCTTTATGAGACAGGTTATCAATGCTAGAGGAAGACTATCAGGGGAGGCACCCTTCACAAACAGCTTCATGGACATGCACACACATCCAAGCAGGAGGTGATGGGCTGTCCTTCAGTTTTGGAATGCTGCAGAGCCTGAGTGGTAGAGCAAAGGTGTCTCAGGAACAGGAGGGGTGCTGAAGTAATGCTTTAATTGTAGCTCATGCCCTTAATTGGTTTTCTCAGGTTGACGTGGTCTGTGAAACAAGGCTTATGTGTATTTGGGTCTATGCTAATATAACAGAATTAATAATTATGATAGTTATTCTAGTGAATGAGCCTCATTAACATTCCAGCTACTGTGCTAAGTACTTTACATTTATCATGCCAATTACCACCCTAAAAGTAAGTGACATTAGTCCCATTTTACAGATGAGGTAACTGTGGCAAATAAGCCTCAGAATAATTAATAACAGAGATGGGATTCAAATTCAAGTCTAAATACAAAGCCAATGTCTCCCCCACTATTCCACATTTATTCTTTTATTTTAATTTTTTAATTTTTTATATTTTACAGACTGCATTTTGATTCATTGTACACAAATGGGGTACATCATTTCGTTTCTATGGTTGTACATGATGTAGATTCACACCATTTGGGTAATCATACATGTACACAGAGTAATGATGTCTGTCTCATTCCACATTTATTCTTAAGAACAAAGCCAATTTAGCTGGGCATGGTGGCACACACCTATAATCTCTGGCTCAGGAGGCTAAAGCAGGAGGATTTTGAGTTCAGAGCTAGCTTCAGCAATTTAATAAAGCTGTAAGCAACTTAGGAAGACCCTGTTTCTAAGTGAAAAATAAAAAAAAAATTAAAATTAAAAAAAAAGGCTGGGGATGTTGCTCAGTGGCTAAGTGCCCTGAATTCAATCCCCAGTACCAAAAAAAAAAAAAAAATAAATAAATAAATAAAATAAAATAAAAATTAAAAAAATTAAAAAAATTAAAAAAAAATAAAGCCAATTTAAATAACATTATTCCCTTCTTCCTACCAAAGTAGAATGCAATGGAGACTGTAGGCTCTGGAACAGACATTAGACATGGTAATTTTAAACTTGTTAGGATCAGTAGGTAGAGAATATGTATGTCCCAGTTATGTAGACTGGGAAGTAAAAAGGAAATTGACTACCAGCAATGGGGTCAGATTTTTCAAAAAAATGTTGTTGGACTGCTTCAATCCTTATTTCAATATTAGATACAAATTGATTACTTGAAATTATGTTTATTTCATGAGCTTGGTAGTAACAATTTTCTTAATGGTCTTAAACAAATGAAAATGTGACTTCTCAGCCAGGATCTGGTGGCACAAGCCTGTAATCCCAGCTACTTCTGAGACTGAGGAAGAAGAATCACAAGTTTAAGGCCACTCCAGGCAACTTAGCAAGACCCTATCTCAAAATAAGAAGAAAGGTCTGGGGATGTAGGTCAATAAGAGAGTACTTGCCTAGCATGCATGAAGCCCTTGGTTCAGTCCCCAGTACTGGGGGAAAAAAAAAAAAAAGGAACAAAATTCTGATACATGCTCCAAAATGTGTCTCCTCTTTCTTTGTACTAGGTAATTAGATCTACTGATTCTAGCCTAGTCTTCTTAAAAGGGAACAGTTTAGCTGTGTGCAGTGGCAGTATCATAGCCAATGAGGTTTATCTGAGGCATGATTATTGCTAATTTAAAAAAGGAACAGTTTATGTAATTATAAAAGAGCATTCTATAAATGTGCATAAAAATATTGGATAGTACGCAAATGAGGTTTTTGGTATGTAAATTATCTCAGTAAGGTGTTAAACATTAAAAAATTTCCTTTCACATTGAAGAATTATCTGTCTATATGACTTCTTTAGTTAGGCATATTGATGTATTGGCTTTATCTAGTCATAACCACTTTATGTGTGTTTGTATTTAAGAAAGTTTTACATTTACTTTTCTACAGTCTCATATTTGTGTTGTTCACAGATTCTCTCATATCACCTGACATTGTTTAATCATCCTTTGGCTAACTGCTGCACAAGTAGATTGCTTGCAAGACTTTATTGGTAATATGCCACTCTTTTATAAAGATATGAACTTACAGCTTTTGTTCCTACAGATAAATTCCCAATAGTGGAATTGTGAGGTCAAAAGCTATGAACTTTTTAATGTTCTTTTTATATGTTGCTAGAAGTAGTGCATCAATTTTAACGCCACTGATAACTCTGAGTTTGCATTCATTTTTATTTTTCCAGCCTCTGACTTGATTTGAGGGCCTAATATCTATGACATACATATGATTTTGGAAAAGTTCAATTAGTATTATTTATTTTCCTAGAGGAGAGCTTCTAGGAGTAAATAGTTTAAAGATAACCTATTTCTAGGTGATCTATTCTGTTTCATTGCTCTGTGTGTCTGCTTCTATATTAGTTCCATGCTATTTCGGTTCTATAGCTTTCTACTGGATTGTTAAATCAGATAGTGTGATGACTCCAGCTTTGTGTTTTATTTTATTTTCTCAAGATCATTGCAACTTTTCAGGGTCCTTTGTGTTCCATAAAATTTCTAAATTGTGTTTTCTATTATTGTAAAAATGTAATTGGATCAAGGGTAGGGGTTGCATTGAATCTGTAATTTGCTTCAGGTATATGGAGATTTAGCAATATTAAGTCTTCCAACCAATGAGGACAGAATATCTTCAAATTTATACATACCTTCTTCATTTTCTTTCATCAATGTTGTAGAGTTTCAAGGACAGATCTTTCACCTTCTTGTTAAATTTGTGCCTAAGAATTTTTTTGTTTGTTAATTTCTGGATTTTTTTTGTAGCTATCATTATTGGAATTATTTTCTTGATTATTTTTTTCCAAGCAGTTGTTGTTAGTGTGTAAAAATGCTACAGATTTTTGTATGTTGATTTCATATCCTGCGAATTTAGTAAATTCATTCATTAGTTCGAATAGATTTTTGGTGGAAACTTTTTTTCTGTGTATAAGATCATGTTGTTTATAAATAGACAAATTAACTTCTTTCTCTCCATTGTGAGTACATTTTGTTTCTTCTCTTGCTTAATTGCTTTGACTAGGATTTCTAGTATGTACTATGTTGAACCTTATTTTGTTAATAATCTCAGTGAAATATCTTTCAGTTATTTATCATTAAGTATGACATTTTGAGCTTGTCATGTAGGCTTTTATTTTGTTGAGTTACATTCCTTCTATACCTATTTTGTTGAGAGTTTTTATCATGAAACGATGTTCAATTGTGTCAAATACTTTTCTGAGTCTAATGAGCTAATCCCACTTTTTTCCTTCATTCTGTTCTATTAACATGAGTTATCACATTTATAAATTTACGTATGTTGAACCATCCTTGCATCCCAGGGATAAATCCCACTTGATTGTGCTGGTGATCTTTTAATGGGCTATTGAATTTAGTTTGCTAGTATTGTTGAAGATATTTATATCTCTGATCATCAAGGATTGGCAGACCAGAAATAAATGAATTAATTTGTGATCAATTGATTTTCAATAAGGATACCAAAAACACACAACAGAGGAAGGATAGTCTCTTTAAAAATATTACTGGACAAAAGTAGGTGAATGAAACTAGAAAACTGGGAAAATGAAACTAGGCTCTCAACTCACATAATATGCAAAAATCCACTCAAATGTATCAAAGACATAAATGCAAATCTTTAATCTATAAACCTATTAGAAGAAAACATAGGGGAAAAGGATCCACGGCATTGGTCTGGACAATGATATTTTTATATGACACCAAAAGCTCAGACTACAAATGCAAAAATGAACAAGTGGGGACCATTTCAAACTAAGAAGCTTCTGCACAACAAAGGAATAATCAAGAGCGAGGAGACAACCCACTGAATGGGAGAAAATATTTGCAAACCATGTATTTGATAATGACTTAGTATTCAAATATATAAGGAACCTAAACAATCCAATCAGCAAAAAACACCCTGATGAAAAAATACTCAACTTCACCAATCATCAAGGAACTGCAAATTAAAATAATATTTCCTCAGATTAGATGGATATTGTCAAAAAGACAAAAGATAACAAGTATTGGCAAGGATATGGAGAAAAGGAAATTCTTCAACACTATGGGAATATAAATTAGGACAACCATGTAGAAACTAGTATGGAGGTTCCTCAAAAACTTAAAACTAGACATAGCATATGACCCAGAAATCCCCCTAGTTGGTATATAAGGAAATGAAATCAATATGCCAAGGAGATATCTCACTACAAGTTTATTACAGCATTATTCACAATAGCCAAGATATGTAATCAACTTGTGTCCATCAGAGGATCAACCTAAGTTTCCATCAGAAGATGAATGAGTAAAGAAAATGTGGTACACACACACACATGTGCACAATGAAATATTATTTAGTCTTTTAAAAAAAGAAAATCTTGTCATTTACATTCGCAACAAAAACGATGAACCAAGAGGGTATTAGGTAAGAGGAAATAAGCCAGAACCAAAGAAGGCATAATCTTCCTTATATGTGGGCTATGCTTAAAATAAGGATAGTGTCCCCAAAGGTCATGTGTTAAAGGTTCCATCTGAGGGTAGTATATTGGGAGGTGCTGTGGACCTTTAAAAGGTGGGGCTTAGTGAATGGGGTCACACCGTAATGGTGTGACCTTGAAGTGAATTGTGGGATTCCAGTTTCTCAGTCTTTCTCTGCTTCCTGGCTCATGTTGTGAGTAGTTTGCTCCAACATGTATTCCATGCCATTACCTTTGGGCACCCTCCCTAGAAGTCCAAAGCAGTGAGACCCGATGGACTACAAGTCCAGAGCCATGAGCTAATTAAACTCTCTCACTTTATAAGTTAATTGTGTTTATTATTTTGTTGTAGTTAGGTGAAGCTGGTTAATATGGTGAGGAATCCAAAAAAGTCAAACCAATTCAGAGACTAGAATGGTATGTTTATGTATTGATTTATATATTTATTTATTTATTTTTGCTCTATCATTAAGCTACACCCCCTTCCCTTTTTATTTTGAGATAGGGCCTCATTAAGTCACACAGTTGGCTTCCAACTTCTGATCCTTCTGCCTTGGCCTCCTGAGTAGCTAGGATTACAGGCATGTGCAACTGGGCCCGTCTAGAAAGATGTTTATGGAAGCTGGAGGAAGGGTGGTACTAGGGAGATATTGGCGAAATCATTCAAAATTTCAGTTAGACCCAAGGAAAAATTTCAAAAGATCTATTGTAAATCATGGTGACTAGAGTTAGCAATGTATTCTATACTCGAAATTGGTAAAGTGAATTTTAAGTGTTCTCACTGCAGAAAATAATGTGAGGTAATACATATTTTAATTAGCTTAGTTAGCCCTCCCACAATGTATACATGCATGAAAACATCTGTACATCATAAACATATATATGTTCATCTAAATCAATAACTTACTGCTCTCTTAAATCAAAATAAAACATCCTTTTGCAACTTTTCTAGTATTTAAAAAATGAGAACGACAAACTGCTTCCCTTACTTTTCTTCTTTACTTCTATCCCCTCCCCACTGTGTGTAACCTAGCTGATTCTTTCCTTGTGCTAAAGTCATTTATGACTTCTCTAGGCAATTAAGCAATTAAGACAATACTGAAGAATTTTAAAGTATGCTGATTCCATTTTCTAAATGAGGTTACAAATCGTGTAGAATGTTGAAGTAAATACCAACCTATGTTGTTTGACTGTTCACTTTATTCTGTATGTTTAAAAAAGAATTAACTTTAAAAAGTGAGGGGGAGTGGAATTAATGTAACTTTTGTATTAGACATTGAAGAATTAAGACACCAGAAGAAATTGTGGCAATGAGATTTTAGAAACTTGAAGCCTAAAAATGATGTCTTATTTTTATGTCATATTTTTCATAGTACACTGTAGAGTGCTTAGTATGTACTGATGAAATGTAATTGAACATTCAGTTCAGTGAAATTCCCTTAACTCTAGAGTAGTAAGAGATTTGAGATGCATATGAGACTTTTATCTATAGCAGGAATAAGCATCAGCCTTTAGGTGCCAACTAATGGGGAAATATGACAGCATTTATTAGCCAACTGCAGTATACCAGTCACTAAGACAAGACTAGCATCTCTTGTATTCACTACAGCCTTGAGGTCACACTAGTACAATGCAATTCCATTGATTATGTCAATGAGGCTGAAATTTCAGAAGTCAGGTGATTTACTTATGGTCATCCAGTGAATTAGAGCCAAGCCCCAGGTAGGTCTCCAGCATCAAATCTCAGGTTGAGATCATCATACAAGTTTTACCCAACCATTGTCCTAAAGACGAGTACATGCTTCATACTCTATTAGGCTTTCAGGGTCACATCAGAATGTTAAATGTACCAAGACATAAAAATCTTCTCAATTTAGTTTATTTTGGAGACCTGGAAATACCAAAATTCATTTTAAAAAAGAAATAATTGAAGAATTTAGTTTAGTCATACTTTTTCCTTGTGAAATAGATAGCATTTAAAAAAATTGTATCACAGGCTTAAAAAGGTTTTCAGAAATGTCATGTCACAATCAAACAGGAAAACCCCCAACTGTTCAAACCACTATACTAGTTAGTCCACTGGAGGGAAATAAAATTCATCTGTTGGCCTCCTATTTGACTGACAGTGGACTACATGATAGCCCTTCATATTAGGTTGAAACACAATTGTCACAAACAGATAAAAAGTAAATCTACTTGCTCTTTGTTTCAGATCTCTAAAAGTGCCTTGAGTTTCCTCAGGAGGTGCTTCTTGGTCATGGCATGTCCCAGCAGAAAAGGGTCTCAGAACTGATGAGCACCCTCCTTTTTTATGGGTGAGAACTCTGATCCTACAAAGTAATAGGACTTGCTAAGAGTCATGGCAGAGCTGAATTTCCATATGGACTTTGGTTTCCTGCAGTCCTTTTCTACTTTTATTCACCAGACCCAAGGGAGGGTATCTTTAACAAGTTCAAGTTCCTGGAGGAAGGAAGGAAATGAGCATCTTTTGAGAAAATATGCTGCTGAGAGGTCTAGGAAATCAGCTTTTGGAAGGACCAGTCCTATCCTGCAAATCTCTTCTTTCTTCCCTTTTCAGCCAGAACTGCAAGCCACCTGGAAAGACCTGGGTAGGCAAGTTGGGCAGCTGATGGCAAAGACTGGAGGCAAATTCTTTCTTTTGGCTCCAGGAATAATTAAAAAGAACACGGCCATATTGTATCAAAAATCTTATAGTTTATTTCTGCTGGGTTTCCAATTAACTACTATAGAAATGTGTTAATATTTGGTCTTTTGTACGTTTTAAAATAAGTAGAATTAGACTGTGTGTGGTGGTGCATACCTGTAATACCTGTAAAGCAACATAGGTGGCTGAGGCAGGAAGATTGCAAGTTCAAAGCCAGCCTCAGCAACTTTGTGAGGTCCTAAGGAACCTAGAGAAATCCTGTCTCTAAATGAAATCTAAAAAGGGCTGGGGTTTGGTTCAATGGTTAAGTGCTCCTGGGTTCAATTCCTGATACGAGAGAGAGAAAGAGAGAGAATTAGAAGTTGAAAGTTTGACAAATAACATTTGAAGCTTATCAGGTTTAGATCTTCTGATAGTTTTCAAAACCAAATTGCTGTTTATATAAAATGATGAGGTATATTACCTACCAAGTAACTGATAATATCTTAGAACTTTAAAACAAAATCATACAACTGCTGGGTGTATGGTGCATACCTGTAATATCAGTTACTTTGGTGGTCTCAGGTAGCTGAGACAGAAGGATTGAAGGTTTGAGGCCAGCCTAAGCAACAATGAGGACCTAAGCAACTTAATGAGATCCTGTCTCAAAAGTAAAAAAAAAAAAAAACAAAAAAAAACCAAAAAACAAAACAAAACAAAACAAAAAACTGGGGATGTAGTTCAGGACACCATTAGCAAATGCTTGATTAATTCCAACAAAATGTCACTTCTAGCACCATGAAAAATTATTGGAAATGTTTATTTGAGTGTAATTTCCTTTGCATTGGTATTATTATTTGAAGAATTTAAGCATTATTTTTTTTTTATTCAAAAGACAAGTAAAAATTCACATGTGGATTAATTCACCATGATTTGGAGTTAACTAATGGATCGTGCTGATTTTTGTGAGTGGAATTACATAAAATATTCATATGGAATATTAAGAAAGGCAGGCCCTTCCCCATATATGGGACAGAAGGCATCATAATCATTTCCTGTTTTCAATTCTTCACATGTGGCCAATATTCTTTCCACCTCCAAGTACTTTGATTCTGTTGAAGGCTGTCCTTATCCTGTTACCCTTCTGTGGTATCTACCTTTGTAGTTTGTTGGCAGCTGGTCCTTCCTAGGAACCATAAGCACCACAAGATTTTATGGAGTGCCCACAGAGTGTGGCTTCAGCTCACTCATGCATCCTGAGGATAGAAAGGTAATGAAGGACCAGCATCAAATCCAGAGGCTGATAAATGTCCCTTCCTAAAAAAATCAGGAGCTCTAAATCTTGCATAAGCTTTTATACTAGTTACTCCACTAGGAAAGAAAGAAAATTTATTTGCTGCTTTCTTACTTGGTGCACAGCTTACTAGACTATAGATCCTCAAGGTATTTTAAGACAAAGCAAAAGCAAACATTAAAAACATTCAGTCTAACCAAGTCCCTCAACTAGAGGAGTTGTCTTATTAGGTCTGAGTGGAGAAGGGAAAGAGGTGGTTATCTAGGAGAACTCGTGGGCATAGAATTAAGACTTCACCCCTTCCTGAAGGTCAGGGAGCATCCCTGTGTGCACAGCCAGCAGTGCTTCCTGCTGCCACCGTGGCTGTTTCAGGTACTTGCCTTCAGGCAATACATACCGTCAGTGTCAGGCAGCTGTAGCTGGGTCCCAGGACATGTTATCAAGGTTGCCATGCTCAGAAAACTGTACCAGCTGCTGAGGGTAGAACTGACAGCCTTTCACACATGGGACAGATGACAGAAGAAAAACAATGCCAATTCGTAAATGTTAGTTGTATAGCTGTGCATGCTGGGTATACCTGTAATCCCAGCATCTAAAGAGGCTCAGGCAGGAGGATCACAAGTTCAAGGCCAGTCTCAGCAATTTAGTGGGGCTCTAAACAACTTAATGAGACTGTCTCAAAATAAAAAATAAAAAGGGTCAGGGATGTGGCTCAGAGGCAAAGTGCCCTGAGGTTAAATCTCTTATGTTTTTAAAAAAAAAAAAAAAGAAGTGCTAGTTGCATAATGCTTATAACAGTTCCTATAGGAAGTGTTTGACAAAAGCAAGAAACAAATAGATTAGAGGAGACAAGTGGAGCTACAAGGGTCTTAGGAGTTAAGTTGAAAAAGAGGCCTTTTAGATTGAATATTCTCCCCAAAGTTCAAAATTCTGAGGTATATCTGGAACCTCACAATATGACATTATTTGGAATAAGAGGCTTTGCAGGTACAATGACAACAAAGATTGAGATGAGACCATACTGAATTAAGTTCAATGAAAGTGTCCTTATATGAGACAGAAGAGGAGGAAGGCAATATGAAGACAGAGGCAAAGACTGGGTTCCGCTGTAGTGCGGCAAGGAACTACGGAGACCACCAGCAGCCGCCAGAAGCTAAGGCAGGTGTGGAAGCTTCTCCCAAGAGTGTCCGAGGGGTACCAACCCATGGACACCTTGAATTTGGATCTTTGGCCTCTAGAACAGTGGGAGAACAAATTTCTGTTGTTTTAAACTACCCAATTTGTTGTGGTAGCCCTAGGAAACAAATACAGATCTTTATCTTGAGTAAACAAATCCTGTGTTTGTCAGACTAGAGAAGAACACTAACAAGTTTTGTTCTGGAAAAGTAGGCTGAAGTGTGTCTAGTTGCAAGTACTCCCTGTGACCTTAATTCAAATGATTTGCGTATGCAAAGGATAGCAATAACTTGAACAGAGCACACCTGGCAGTCTTAAAATAGATGTATTTTGGATTTTCTGGCAACGCATGTGCTTCTCTGAAAACTATCTTCTGTGAACCTGTGCAACCACATTTATGATGAGTGACTTCATCCTCTCAGAGCCACAGATGTCTGCTCCAGTGGGGGCCCCAACTTCCTAGGTAATCGAAGTCGTTCTCATAGTACTTTAGAACTGGGATTCAAAGCAAATGGTCAGGTTTTGATGTTCTTTAGAATGAAGGGCTTATCAAGTCCAGAGGACACAGTTGACCATGAATTAATAAAGTAGACAATCAACAAAGCAGAGAATGGGGAAAGAGGAAAAGAATCCAATACGGAGACCTAGAACAAAGGACTCTACAGCTGGGGAGAACAAAGGACCAAGAAATTATCTGCCTTGGTTGCCAATTCAAATTGTCGAAGATTCTCATAACAAATTCATTACCACACTTCCCTCACTGTAGTTGGGCTAATAATATTGTACTTTCCTCAAAGAGTTACTCTAGGTTTTAAAAGTCAAAAATACTTAGAATGACTTAAGTAAATTAAGCACATTAATGTGAAGCCCTCAGAAGGGTGCACACTCAGGATGGATTGACCATCCTCCTTATTACCCCATACTTGAAAATGGCATTTCAAATGAGTCACACTTCTATTATCATTTTATGCTTATGAGGAAATAGCACACTTAAGTGCCCTTCCATATACATTTATAATTTCAGCTTTATAGTATATCAACTTAACAAAGAGTCAAAATCAGTTATAGCACAAAGTTCACTTAGTGTTTTCTGACATTATGTTAAGTCAATAAACATTCTTTGTTGTTGTTGAAAACTATAGCAAGGTTTATTTGTGTACTTCATAACAAGTGTATTATAGAATATAGCTATTTTCCCTATAAATGGTTTTAACATGAATAAGTGAAAAAATGCTAAATTTGAATGAGTTCTTAGCTTAAAATTTCAAGAGTACGAAACATGAATATGTTGGCATTTGTCAATGATTCTTTATACTTTATTTGACACATTTAATGTGATGATTTAGCAGAAATAGACAAAGAGAACTTCCAGAGATGCCAGAAATCACTGTTTCCACAAAATAGTGACCACATTCTCAATATTTTTATTCTAAATTTAATTAAAATTTCTTTCTGATCAGTTTAAATTTATATTTAAAAGAAGAAAAAATGAAAACAATTATACTCTCCTGCTTTTGGTTATAGGTACAATCTCAAATGCAATTTAACATTCTTGGAGCCTGATTAAATAAAATGAGTGTCTCTCTCCTGATTAGTAAAGCTTAGCCAGTCTAAAAATCGAATTCTTCAAACTGAAAGTTCAAATTGTGGTAGAATGAAAAAAAAATTAAAATCATAAGTGATTGACTATGGTCTTTCTTCCCGTCTTTTTCTTTCTTTAAACACAATAGTTTTAATCAGTCTTTTAAGCCATGATGAGCTAGTTAGATTCTGGGTATATTTACTGTAGATGTGTTTACTCCCACCCATCAACCTCTAGGTCACATTGCAGAACTTACTCTAGTTTAAGTGGAACTACTGTGTAAGGGAAAGAAAAAAAGTGTTATCTAAAAACTTGTTTTACTGGGAACTGAACAACAGTTGGAACTTGTTGGCTTAGAAGGAAGGCAGAAGTCCTATCAGGAGACAGTTGCCCCTCTGTTTAGGAAAAGTGAAAATGGATTTAGACCCTCTGAGACTGGTTCAAACAAAGAAGAGGTTAGTAGTTTGCATATTAAACCAACAACAGATTTTTCCCCACCTAACTCCATGATTGAAATCCCAATGCTGAGATGTTGGGGGGATTTGGGGACAGAGACCACGTGGACCCAGTAATACTTACCAGACCCTGAAGAGAGAGATGGCAAAATGACTGAGAAACTTTGGGATAGTGAGACAACCAATATCTATTTAAAATAGTTGGCTCTTTGTTTGTTTGTTTGTTCTGTGTGCTGCTGTAATTCCCGTCAATTAATCCCAAATTAAATAAAAATTGTGGGCCATGAGATGGAGCTGGTTAATGTCAAAAGACGATGGCAGTGCAGGGGTTCCACAGGAAGCCAACTTGAGATAACCATACTGCAGCCTTTTGAAGCTAACAGGTGGAGATCAGAACATTGGTACCAAGGCTGTTTTCCAGGCCTTCTTTGGAAGCTGTCTGTCCTTTAGAAAAATTAAACAGAAAAGAACATTTTAAAGTAGTCCAGGAGTCCGTTGACTGGTGGCAATCTGCATTATGTCTCATTGAAGGAAAACAACAACCCCAGGCATCTTGGGTCCAGTATTAACTGTAGTACCACTGAGGTGCCTAATGGCCAGTTTTCTAGACTCTGACATCTCTGTAAGAATGATGGGGAAAATGTGAGACTGTTACAGTGAGCTCTGGGGCAGACGCAGGAGATCCAGGCAAACAATGCAGAGTGCCAGTCTCCGTGTCTGAAGGCTGGAGTAAGTTGGCCTCCCTCTACCCTGAACCGGATATAAAATTGCCCTTGAAAAGCAACTCTCTTTTTCTCAATATATATTATTATTTTTAAAATATATATATTTTTAGCTATAGGTAGACCCAATACTGTTTTATTTTTATTTTTATTTTTTATTTTTATGTGGTATTGAGGCTCAAACCCAGGACCTCGCACGTGCTAGGTGGGCACTCTACCACTGAGCCACAACCTCAGCCCCTCTCTATATATTATTGAAAAGTATATAGAACAATATGACAAACCTCCCCAGACCCATCACCCACTTTTAAGAGACCCTTTAACCTTTACTCCATCCCCATCATTTTATTCATGTTATTTTTGTCTAGAACTCTAAAAGGTTAAAATTTTATTTTTTATATATAATCATGATATAGTTATAACATTTAGAAATCATTGATCATAATTTTTAATATCCTTAAACCTTCTGTCAATGATTAAATTTTTCTGATTATCTCATATTATTGTCTTTAAACGTTTATTTTAATCACTATCAAAATAAAGGCCCATTCCCTCTCCTGTTTTTCTTATTCCACGATTTATTTGTTGAAAAATCTGGTACATTTGTTCTGTAAAGTTTCCCATACTTTGATTTAGTTGCTGGAGCTCCTGCTGTGTTCTTATTCTCTCCTGTACTTCTTAGGAATGCCAGTTAAATCTAGAGGTTTGGAATGATGTAGTTTCAGCTTAGCTTTTTTGCTCCCCAGAAATATTCCATAAGCATGCTGTGCACTTTCACCAAGAAGCACAAAATGCCCAGTTAGTTTTCTTTTGTGTTAATAGCAGTCTCATTGATGATAATTACCTAGGGATTTTTTTTCTAAGAATTTGCAAAATGGGAAGATTTCACACTATATTATATCCTCATTGTTTATTATCTAGGATATTTCTAGAAAGTAAAACTTTTATTAACTACTTTCTTACTTTAAGGTAGCTTTCTATAGGAATGGCAGGCTAAATCCTTGATATTTTTCCAGGGTAAGTTAGCCTCCTAATATGTTTCAGAGGTTACCATTAAGGTGTGTGTGTGTGTGTGTGTGTGTGTGTGTGTGTGTGTGTGTGTGTGTGTGCATGTGTGTGTTTACTATCATTATTAATCTTACAAATTTAAGCACGTTTGACATGATTCATTGCAGTTATTTTTCTTCTTCAGGTAACCTGTCCTTGGCCAAAGAAAGCCTCTAAAGGTTCTGAGGTATTCCTTTGTTGGTTTGTTTTTTAACAATCTGCTTGCTTCCCTGTATGAAAATAGGATGAGGATGAGGATGTAGCCTAGTTTAGTCACCCAGCTCCATATTTATGAACATTGGAAAACCCTGTTTTATATATAGAAACAATTGTGATTTTATTTTCTCAGCCTGGATAAGTGTGAGCAAGTGAAGCCAAGTTAGGTAAATACAAGGTTGGATCCTCTCTTTATTTAAAATTTTGATATTTTGGCCAGGAGTGGTGGTGCACACTTGTAATCCCAGTGACTTGGGAGGCTGAGGCAGGAGGATTGCAAATTAGAGGCTAGCCTCAACAACTTTGTAAGACCCTATCCAGTCCCCCCCCAAAAAATATATATAGAGAAAGAAGATGAATACTTTTAGCACAGAGCAATGTTGAGAAGGTTAACACAGGTTGTCACTGTGACAGGCTTAGTCAACCGGTATCAATAACCACCACCAAACATGTTTTTGAAGGACTTCCTTTGATCTAGATAGTGAAAGTTCCAGGAGGGAAAGAGCCCAGTGATAAACTTTGTTCAAGGGACAGTAACATGTTTGGGCAGAATTCCTGGAAAAGATGACACAGTCCTTCTCTGGGTTTCAATGGTAACCACGGTACAAGCTGCCAGCAAGCCTTTGCCAGTTCCTATCAGTGCTCTTCAGCTTTGATGTAGATGCCTCCATTTTACTTTTTATTGATATAGACACTATTCCACGTGTACAAGTAAGTTCCTGCAGGAAGGAATGGGGACAATTCCTCTTTTGCCTTCAGGGTATCAGGAACTCTCAACTTCACGACGTTTTCATGTAAAATTATGACAGAAACAAAAGATAACTTTGTACATACTCTGCCCTGGGTAGTATGGAATTCTAGTTTATGTATTTTTATATTAATCAAATTGATACCAAATCATATGCATTTAAATTTCACTGGATATGTTTAAAAGAATGATTTAAATTTTTTAAATAGTGCCAGTTTTTACATTTGAAAATTACACCCTTTATAATTAAAGTTATGATGAAAAATTTAAACATTGACTTTATAATGTATAATAGAGACATACTTTTACAAAATAATTTAAATGAACCTGTGAACCAGAAGTTTAAACACCATTAATCTACATTACATTTAATGACATCCTAATTACCAAAATTCAAGATGAAGGTAATGGGAGAAAGTCATAAGAGACAATGTAAGAAAAAAAATCAATATTATCTGTAATTCTTTAAAATACTGTAAGGGCTACAAAACCATGACAAAATGGAAATTCAAGTTTCTAAAATAGTTTTTAAATTTGAAGAACTTTAATAAGAATGAAAAGAGGGTGAGTTTTAAAAAATGTTTTAATTAGTGCATTAGAGTTACACATAGGAGTGGGGTTCACTTTGACATACTCATAAATGCATAAAACGTATTTTGTTCCATTTCAGTCCCCAGTACTTCAAGAGGAGGAGTTCTGATTCCATTTTCTCTGCGCTAAGGAGCCTTTAAATCCTTGACATTGATTATTATGTCCATTGTTTAGTAGTCGATGAGTCAATTGTATCTGAGTACAACTCATAATATTAAGCAACTGTATTTTAATTTCTGTACAGTAGTGGACCCTAAGAGACGTTTTATGTTTTAGTGAATGTTTTAATTACAAAAAAGTATAATTAAAGTTTAAAAACCAACACAGAGATATCATTTACTTGAAGGAATCCATTATGGTCACATAAGAGCAAGAGCCAGAAACATTAACTCAAAGTCAGAAGTTAAGGTTGATGTATCCAGAAACGGGACAAGGGCAAGATGAAATTAAGCAGGCAGTCTTCTTGGTAGCTGTTACCATGGTCTAAGTTTGTGTTTGTGGTCTTGTCTGCTACCAACAGTGAGTTATGCTTATACCTAAAAAAAAAATAATAACCTCAAATGGAGAATATTCTTTATACAAATTCTATCAGTGGCATTCTAAGTTATACAAGTTTACAAAACAGGTCCGTATAGTGGCAATTTCCATGCATGATTTTGTTTGGTGCTATTAATCTTGCTAGGAGGTTTGAATGTTATGTTGCTTCAATACAAACTGAATGTCCACTGATATTTACAAGAGTTTGAATTATTTGCTATTGAATTCAGTTCTTTGTAAATACTTCTGAATTATTTTTTCTTATTTGTTAAACATTTTTAGCTATTCATAATTATAAGCAGAGTGTATGAAAGGTCTTGAAAACATTTTATAAATAACTTATGGTTTTGAAATGTCCAAGAATTCTTTAGTTCAGGCATCTTGTTCCTGTATATTAACATTTTTTGGAAATCTGCAAGTATTATTCTCAGTTTTTGCAAACTGGACAATTTATTGAAGTTAATTTGCTTTTCTAATAGGAAAAAGGGAGAGTCATGTAAAGAGATTGACTGAATTCTGTAATTGGATTCAATATTCACTGTAAATGAATAAAGTGAAATTCTAGTTTGTAAATCACTTACCAGCCTGACCAGCCTGACAAAAGCAGCCTACTGGACTCTGATTACTTCTTGGTGAACTGATAAAACTGAGGGGCCCTGGGGTACATTGCACATAAATGTCCTGAAATATTGCCTCCTACAGGACACTGCCTGAAGCAGCCGATTAGTTTCCTTGACATAGGACCTAAATTTTCTTGATTTTTTTACCTAAGGAATGCAAACTAAAAACCATATAACTGAAAAAGTATTTTAAATAAAGGAGAAAAATTACCTTTACTCACTCTTTACATCTGATAAATCACCAGATCCTATTGATTAGACCAAAAATATATGTTTTGGGCTTGAGAATGTGGCTCAGTGTTTAAGTGTCCCTGGGTTCAATCCCCGGTACCAAAACAACAATGACAACAAAAATATTGTTTAAATCTGTCTTTTCCAATGGAGAAAATGATGTTGTATACATTTCTGAATAAGTCAAAATGAACCCCACTATTATGTATAACTATACTAAAAATATTTTAAAAAACAGATTTAAAAAATCTGTCTTCTCCTATCCACTCCCCTGCCAGTACTGATCACACATTTTCACAATCATTACACTTGAACACTAGTCTCTATATTCTTGACTTCCAACTCTAATCCATCAGTTACTGAGCTACATCCTCCTAAACTACAAACCTGATCATATGAATCCATGTTTAACCTAACCCTTCTCTCATCTCTTGAAGAACAAGACTCAAGCATACTAATGTACCATAAAAGGCACTTTAGGATCTAACTGTAGACCACAGAATAAGCCTAAAATGCTCCATTCTGCCTTCCCATACTATTGATGTCTGAAAGAGCCATAGAAGTCCTGAAGTCCAGTTTTGAAGTGTTTTATGTGCACTACACCCTTCAGTACCCCTGCACAATTGGTTATTCTTCCCTGTGTTCCTCTGTTTCACACAGGCTTTTACTGTTGCATTTAACAAACTGAATCTACTTCTTTGCATATAGGTCTGTTCCCTCCTGGACTGCACACATCTTGATGGCAAATCTTATTGAACTTTGTATTCCCAACATTTAGGTTTAGTCCGAGACAAACAGAAGATGCTAAATAAATGCATGTTTAACTGAGTTGATTTAAAGTGACTGAAGAGTTATAAAATCTAACAGTTTTGTTTTCTGATGTTTAAAAAGCTCTCTCTCTGCAGTGTTTTCTTTTTTATTGTTTGTTCTATTTAGTTATACAGGAGAGCAGAATGCATTTTAATTCATTGTACACAAATGGAGTACAACTTTTCATTTCCCTGGTTGTACATGATGTAGAGTCACATCATTTGTGTAATCATCCATGTACATAGGGTAATGATATCTGTCTCATTCGACCATCTTTCCTTCCCTCCGCCCCCTCCCCTCCCCTCATTTCCCTCTACACAAACCAACATTCCTCCATTCTTCCCTTACCCCTCCTCCCCCGTTATGTATCTGCATTCACTTATCAGAGAAAACATTCAGTCTTTGGTTTTTTGGGATTGACTTATCTCACTTAGCATGATATTCTCCAACTCCATCCATTTACCTGCAAATGCCATAATTTTATTCATCTTTATGGCTGAGTAATATTCTATTGTGTATATAACCACAGTTTCTTTATCCATTCACCTATTGAAGGGCATTTAGATTGGTTCCACAATCTAGCTATTGTGACTTGAGCTGCTATAAACATTGATGTGGTTTCTGCAGTGTTTTTAAGAAATATATTTTCTACTAGAAACATTACATTGCTAGGAATTAACTGGGGACAGACTCAAGGGAATTATTTGCAAAGGCATAATTGCTCTTGTATTTTTTAGGATTAAAACAAACACAGTGATAATGGTGATAATAATGTCTGTGATCCTCAGTAAATCTCCATGCTATCACTTAACAGTATTTGATAACAGACAGGATCCTGGAGCATCCCCTTCTAATAAATGTCAGTGTGATGATTTTCCTCTTAATGAGGTTCAGCTCTGTTCCTGTTGAGGACTACAGCATATTTGCCTATATAATTTTGTCTGGGTGGTACAGAGAATCCAACCCAGGGCCTCATGCATATTTAATATAATTTTCATGGAACTACCATTTGACCTAATTATTCCACTCTTTGGCATATATCCAAAGAACTTAAAATCAGCACACCATAGTAACATGGCCACATCATTTTTTTTGAAGCTCAATTCACAATAGCTAAGCTATGGAAACAACATAGGTGCCCTTCAACAGATGAATGAATAAAGAAAATGTGGTATATATACACAATGGAATATTACTCAGTCATAAAGAAGAATGAAATTATGGCATTTGCAGGTAAATAAATGGAACTATAGACTATCATGCTAAATGAAATAAGCCAATTCCAGAAAACCAAAGGCCAAATGTTCTCTCAGATATGTGGTTGCTAGCACACAATAAGGAAGGGGGAAGGGAAGACTAGAAGTTCATTGGATTAGACAAAGGGGAATGAAGGGAAGGGAGGGGAGATGGGAATAGGAACGATAGTAGAATGAATTGAACATAACTTTCCTATGTTCATATATGAATACATGACCAGTGAAACGCCACATCATGTACAACCACAAGAATGGGAAGTTATACTCCGTGTATGTATAACATGTCAAAATACAGTGTACTGTCATATATAACTAAAAAGAACAAATAAAAAAGAAAAAGAATAATAATATAATTTCCCAGCAGTTTTATATATTTCTTTTCAGTCATAAGGGAATACAAATTATAACTACAATGGAATATACTGTACATCCACATAATGGCTAAAATTAAAATATTTATAGTTTTCACCTATTACACGGAAAATTATTTCTCCTATATTAGTAAATTATGCTTAATTTTTCCTGTTTTTCTCTAATAGCAGTTGTATAGATGCCATGCCAGTTGTTCTCCCCTTCTTTCTCTCCTTCTCCTCCTCTTCCTTTTACTCCTCCCCACTTCTCCTTTCTTCTGTATTTATCCCATTATTTGGGTTAGGGATTTCTGAATCAACTATTGCAAGAATTTCTCATAGGGTCATGATAATAATCCATGCTAAGAGATTATGAGTTTTTTAATGTTTTTCTTTTCCATATTCACAAAATCAATTGTATTTATGATTCTTTAATAAGCCTTGCCTCTGTTTTTGTGTGTGTGTGTGTGTGTGTGTGTGTGTGCCCAATTAGTCCCAGGAGGGCCTTCTGCCACCTCCAGTCCTACTCCTGCATTCTCTTTGCCAGACAAATGATATGGTTTTGCCTTCAAAAGGATCACTTATATTTAGTGTCTGTGCTTTATGTTTTCCAATACTTCTGGGCTCTTTGAGCCTCCGCTTCTTTGGGTATCCTGGGTGATAACTGTTTCTGGCATCTGAACTCAGCACTTTGGGTGCAGGAAGTCGCCTCAGGGCTAAGAATGGGACGTGCAGAAAGGTTTTTGAAGTGTTAGACGTCAGAAACCAATAGTCCACATTCACTCCCAAAGGGTCCCCATTATCAGTGACAACAAGGTAACTGAATTGGGAGAGTCAGAGTTAGAAATTTTAGAATATGTTTGGGTGAGGAGGTGTCCAGAGAGGACAAATTCAAAATTCAAAATAGCACTTTTCAAAGAGAGGGAAATTTCCAAGTGGAAATTAGGAGTAGGATCTGTTGATAAGGGTGACTTCTTCACTGCAGGCCATACAGGCACTGCAGATATGTGGAGCTGATGGTCAGAGCCTTTATGGACAAATAATATCTGCAATTAGGTGAGGCCTAGGACCTGAAATGACATACAATTATAGCAACAGGGGAGAGAGATCTTGAGCTGAGAAAATGGGACATCTCCCTGTTTTCTCACTTAGGAAGTTCTTCCTTCTAATTGAGAAAGTCCAACTTATTCAAATATGCTTAACAAAGTAATTATTTAACAAGAACCTCCAAAGAAAGACACACTAGGAAAAGAAGAGGGAAAACAAAAATGAATGGACAGAAAACTTCCCTGTAGACTAACACTCACTAGAAAAATATTGCTCTAAAGCAGAGAGGATCATTGTGACACAATATTTCAACATAAAGGAGAAAATAAATTAATGACATAATTGCAGCTAGGAAGACAAGAAATAATAAATACAAGATCTCAGGGAAGAGGTGGACAAAAAGTAGGGGGAGAGTGATGGGTCAGTCCACAGGACATGAGGGTCAGGGGATGTGAAATGACTACTAATAAAGGGGAAAATTAAAGAAGAGATATTGCACAAGGAAAAACTAAATGACAAGAACAGAAGGGAAAAATGGACACAGAAAAAGCCCAGCAAGACACAGAGAGCAAGCACGTGGGAAAGGAACAAGAGGATAAACAATTTTAAAGAGGAAGTGGGTGAGTGCAAGGAGATGCTAGAAACATGTGCACACAGAGAAAGGGCCGTGTGGGGTCAGGGTGAGAAGGCAGCCATCTGTGAGCCCAAGAGACAGGCCTCAAAGAAACCACACCGGCTGACCTCTGGTTCTTGCCCTTCCAACTTTCAGAATAGTGAGAAATCAATTCCTGTTGTTTAAACCACTCAAATTGCAGTGTATTGTTATGGAAAACTCAAAGGCCTAATGCAGACATTATTCTTAGTGTTTAAATGTTTGCTGCATACTCTTAAAATTCACATCATGCATGCACAATAAAAATAACCTAACACAACAATTAAATGCATATTTGTCCTACTGATAAGTGTAAATGTTTTTTTTTTTTTTTAACCACTTATCAGTTCACAGCTTTCATGAAAAGTAGAATTTCATTCTGAGTAAAAGGTTAGAAACATAAATGAAAAATAGATGTTGTCTTGTTAGGCTTTCCATACTAAAGAGAGCACCAGAGTAGACCACGTTCGGTGCATATGATGATTGGAACCACCACAATAAATTTATAAAGTAAATATAATCATCATGAGTACCTGTTTATTTGACAGTGAATAGTTACACATCTGTCACTTTGACAACAGATTACTTTGTTTTTACCATACTCATGCTACCCTTGTGACTTCCTGTCCCAGCTCTGTTGACAGCTGCTGCTTTTGGTGCATCTGTTATTCCAGTTTGCAAAGGACATTTTTCTGTCTTTTAATTTTTGAAGATAAGCTTTTGTGGGTATTTATCTTTATTATTATTTTTCTTTTGAGTTAAAATGATTTTGGGGAGAAAAAGTTGGAATATTCAGTATTCAGCAGCTGACAGACACAAAACTATCAGGAACTTTAGTTTTAACTTTATTACATTAGCAAGATACAAGTGAACAAAATAGTCATAGCAGGAACCCCTGCCTTATTCCAGACTTCAATGAGAACAGTTATAAGATTTCACCACATGTGGAATAGGTTCTTGATATATATCCTGTATCAGGTTTGAGTTCCTGTTTCTAGTTTACCAAGAACTTTTAAAATCACAAATGGGTGTTGATTATAAAATAACTACCTATATATTGTCTCCAAAAAATCTCATAATGTTGTATATCATACTATTGCTGAAACTTTCATTCTTTGATAATCAAATCTATCTATCACCTTAGCAAAATGAACTGGTTTTTATATTCTACTACATTTCTTTTTGTGTTAAATTTTATGTTTAATTTTTGTACTGTAATATTGCTCTATACATTTTTTACTCCTGTCCTTTTGGCATTTTTTTTTTTCATGATATAATCTTACAAAATATGATTGCTAGATTGTCTTGGTGTTTCTCAGTCTTTAAGTTAATATGTATAAGACAGAGGTTATCTGTTACACAAAAATTTCCTAAAACTCTCTAGTACTTATTTTTGATCACCCCTTCCTGCCTACCTGCCTTCTCTCTCTCTTTTCCCTTTCTTCCCCAACTTTCTTTCTTCTTGAAGGAGTGAATAGGAGGAAAACATTTTTAAATGTTTAAAACATTTTTAAATTTTTAATTTAACCATTCTAATGTTTCTCAGCATACTAGATTTAGATTTCCCATTTTCCTTGAATCAATTTTGGCATTTTGTATATTGTTTACTGCTATTATTATTTTATAAGTTGTTTAGTTCACTAGTTTTAACATTTTAATGGCAATAAAATTGTTCATAGTTACATCTTAAGTTTTAAAAACCATTCTCTTTTGTATCTGTTCCTTTTTTTCTTTATAATATTGTCTGACTTCACCTTGTGTTTCTTATGATAAATCTAAAATTTGCAAGCTAACTTTTTTTAAGAAGCAGTTTTAAGCTGTGTAGATGTTTTCTGCTCTTCCATGAGTTTTACTTAATTAGTATCTGCACTCAGGGTCCTCCAAAGACTATCAGGAAATTGACTGAGTCAGATCTGTTATTTATTGCAGAAAGAAAGGGTATTTACCACAGGGAACCGCAAACTCTCAGCTGAATTGCATATTAGAACAACTTGTTAAAGTGTTCGGTCTTTTAGTGTACGAATTTAGGCAGAGTTTAAGAAAATGGGACTTTCCTCAAGATTGGACATTGTCAAGAAGTACAGGCATACTGTGAGTATTTTTTTGAAACTTACTTCTTTAACTTAAAATTGTTAATTTTAAATTTACATGTAATATTTGCACTTATTTCATAGGATATACTATAATTTAATACATATATACAATGTGTAATGATCAAATCAGGGTAATTAGCATTTCTGTCTCTTCAGATATTATCAATTCTATGTATTAGGAGTCTTCAAACTCTTCTCCTCTAGTTATTTGGGAATGTATCATTATTTGTTGTAGACTATAGTTCCTCTACCATGCTGTAAAACATTAGCACTGCTTCCTTCCTGCTACCTGCATTTTGGCACTCATTATCATCCTCTCCCCTCTCTTTCTCCTTCTTAACCTCCAATGACCTTTTTTCTACTCTGTTTCTATGTGAGCAGTCTTTCATCTTCCACACGTGACTGAAAGCAATGCTATTACTCTTTCTGTGCCTGGTTTATTTCCCATGACATAATGGTCTTCCAGTTCCTGGGAAAGGAGTCACAGGGATGATGTGTCCTTCCAGGATATGCCCCTTATTCCCCAGTCATACCCCACCTGCCTACAGGTATCACCCAGTCCATTCAAATTAGGGTGGCCTGATTAGGTTATAGCTCACATAATTCAATCATTTTCACCTGTATTTCTGCAGAAACTCAGGAGCTTTGGGGGTACACCTTATATCAAATCTATAATGCCTTGTTATAGCAACCTGCCTACCTGTATACTGGAGAAATGGCATAAAAAGTAATACTGAGAAATTTGGTTAGTAATTAAAGGGGAAAAAGTCATTTAGTCACATTTATTGTATTATCTCCAATGTAAATTCCAAAGTGGTTAAGAAAAAAATGTATAAAAATGAGGTCATAAGAGGAAAAAGGTGAATAGTTATTTTTTTCAGAAAGACTGCTTTTCTATAATATAAAAAAATCACAAGGAAAAAGATTGATAAACATAAAAACTAAAATTTCTTCAAGTCAAAACCCTGCACACAAAATTAAAATATAAATAGTTGGAAGAGATTAAGGAACAAAGTGCAGATTTTGGTTATCCACATGTTAAAAAATGAAACTAGACCCTTATCTCTCACCCTGCACAAAAATCAACTCAAAATGGACCAAAGACCTAGGAATTAGACCAGAAACTGTTCAACTCCTAGAAGAAAATGTAGGGACAAAACTCTAGCATACAGACAAGAGGCAATGATTTTCTCAATAGGACCCCTAAGGCTCAGGAAATGATGCCAAGAGTTAATGAATGGAAATGGCATCAAATTAAAAAGCTTCTGCACAGCAAAGGAAACAATTAAGAATATGAAGAGAAAACCTACAGAGTGGGAGGAAATATTTGCCAGCTACTTTTCTGACAGAGGATTAATATCTAGAATATATAAAAGACTCAAAAGACTTAACACCGAAAAAACAACCTAATTAATAAAAGGGCAAATGAATTCAACAGCTACTTCTCAAAAAAAGTACAAATGGTCAAAAAATATGAAAAAAAATTTCACCTTCATTAGCAAGTTGGAAAATGTAAATCAAACCTGCATTAAGATTTCATCTCACATCAGTAAGAACAGCAGTCATCAAGAGTACAGATAATAATGAATGCTGGAGAGGATGTGGAGAAAAAGAAACACACTGTTGGTGGGATTGTAAATTAGTATAGCCACTATGGAAATCAGTATAGAGGTTCCTCAAAAGACTAGGCATGGAACCACCATATGACCCAGCTATACAACTCTGGTAATTTTTTCTAAAAAATTGTAGTCAACATACGATAGTGACACATACACACCCATGTTTATAAGCAGCACAATTCACAACAATCAAACTGTGGAAGCAACCTAGTTGTCCATCAATGGATGAATGGATAAAGAAAATGTGGTATATATACACAATGAAGTTTTATTCAGCCATAAAGAAAAATGAAATTACGTCATTTGGAGGAAAATGGGTGGAACTTGAGAACGTTATGTTAAATGAAATAAGCCAAACACAGAAGGTCAAGGGTCATATGTTTTCTCTTATATGCGGAAGCTAGGACGGAAAAAGAAAAAGTAAGGTGGGACTAGATGATCTTATTATATTGTGTGCATGTACAAATAGGTAACAACAAATACACCATTATGTAAAACTATAATGCAGTAATAGAAAATGTGGGAAAAACCTGTAAACAAAATTAAAATGTAAATAACTGAGATATAAGAAACAAAGTGTGAATTTTGTCAACATTTTGACAATATTGACATATAATTTTGTGTGTGTAAAAAGTTGTATATCACTAACTCAATTTTTATTAGGACTACTTCACAATATTTGTGTTTTTTTGCTTTACTATATATATGTATAGCCAAATCTTTATCATTTATTAATCTATTGACTATGTGTCCAATTGTAGACTTTAATAAATGTATTCACAAATACTTCACTTTAATATTGCATACAATTTTTCTATTGATGCAAAATACATACAATAAAATGAACAAAGCAGAGTACATTTTCATAAACATTTTCCCTGGGCCAGGTAGGCCCAGATGCCTCATTCACAGTTACTGGCCTGTGGTCAGGCACTGAATGATTCTGCCTGGCTACAGGCAAAGTCACTGTGGATGGAAAAGACCCAGGTTCCTATGTCACTCCTGTGGTTCCCAACGTCCCACCATGCTGGTCTCACAGCTTCAGAGATCTGAATATTCCTCGGAGGAGGACAAATATGCCCCAGGCCCACTCCTGGGCTGGAAATGAATCAGACTGAAACTTGTGCTGGTGCACAAGTCTTTGCCTGATCCTGGAGCCAGTCAAGAGGCTTTGTCAGTGAGATCTGTGGCCTTAAGTTTCTACTGGGCTCTTGGTCTCACTGTGGGGACCTGATGTTTCAAGATAAAGCTCTTTGATGCTCTTTAATGCCCTGTTCCCCAGTGAGTATAGGTAGTGACCTGACAGTAGAGGATTATAGAGCTTTGTCTGCCCCATGGTTCTGCTATGGAAGGCCTGGTAATAGAGTTCAAGTCTAAGGTTTGTACTTGTTTGTCTCCTTCCCACACACAGGAGGCAGGTCTTTCCATGATGGGTTGCTTGGAGTTGGGAAAAGGGTGATGCAGACAACCTTTTCCTTCCTACCTTCTATAATACTTCTTTGTATTTTATTGTACTATTGTAGACACTATGGTTTCTTGCCTGATTTCCCTAGCTCTTGTGAAGGTAGTTTGATATGTGAATAGCTACTTAATTTGATGTGCCAGTGGGGATATGATCACTAGAGGAGCTAACTCAGTCACTTATCCTTCTCCTAGGACTATTCCTAGATACTTTGAACCAGAGACATTTTTAGAAATACTTCCATTAAAAGAAATGTTTATTGATACTACATAAAAAGGTTAATTTATATTTATCCTGTATTCAGCAACATTACTGAAAATTCTTGTAACTTATAAAAGTTTCTCAGTTCTAGATAGTATTTTAAATATGTCAGCCTTTTATATCTTTTAACTTGTTATTTCATTGTCTAGATAGTGATTTTGCCTTTCAAAAAACTTTTGGCAACATCCACTTTTTTTTTTTGTCACAAGGGGACAATATCATCATTGGGTAGAGGCTGCTAAACACTTCACAGTGCACAGGACAACCCCCCATGACAATGAATTATGTAGCTCGAGATGTCAACAGTGTTTAGGTTGAAAACCCTAATTCAGAATTTTTAGAAAAATACTTAGTATTGAGGATAAAACAATCTTTTACTTACTCCAAATGTTTTTTGGTGGCGGGGGTGGTATCAGGGATTGAACTCAGGGGTACTCAACCTCTGAGCCATATCCCCTGCCATATTTTGTACTTTTTCTTTTGAGACAGGGTCTCACTGAATTGCTTAGTGCCTTGCTTTTGCTGAGGCTGGCTTTGAACTCACAATCCTCCCACCATAACTTCCCAATCCCCTGGGATTACAGGCATGCACCATCCACACCTGGGTCCTTATACCAGATTTTAATGTGAATGCCTGTACTATTAATAACTATAAACTCCAGTATAGTTAGGTGTGGTGGAGGGCTGAGGATTTGGCTCAGTGGTTAAGAACCCATGGGTTTAATCCCTGGTACTAAAAAAAAAAAAAAAAAATTCAGTATAAACTAGTAATAAGTATGAAAATGGAACAATTAAGAATGCTTTGTCAAGTAGTAATTATCCAATGGTGATAGAAGCTCCCCATGACCATGATCCTCAAAAAGGGTGATTTGTAGAAAAGATGTGAATAGAGAAGTAAAGTAGATCACCATTTGGTGGACTGTCATTTGGGGACATACCCTTCCCCACTAGAATTACTAAACTAGATAGTACAATATTAGTTAATATCAGTCAGGCTATAATAGACATGCATGTAAAAGTCTGTGCCCTTATATGTTGCTATTAAATAGTGAATTTCTCCTATAAAGTTTCTTAATCATGTTTGAATAAATTATTTTGCACTCTTGCTATTAGTTTTTACCCCCAAAATTTTGAAAATGCTTTTCCATTTTTTTTCATAGGTAGTATTATGAGAAAGCTGCTATTTACCTATCAGTTTTACACTCTTTGTAAGTGATGCCTTTCATGGGGAGCTTTTTACATTTTCAATGCTCCAAAGTTTCTCCATGGCCCCACATTTCAAAAAATTTCCCTTTTCTTCTGGAGTTCCAATTAGATCTTTTTGCAGGAACTCTATTTAATATTTTAAATATCATTTCTTTATTCCCTTGACTCAGAATTTCTGCAGCTACTTCAGTTACTTCATTTGACCAGCTGTATGTGACTATTTAACCCCTGTTAACTTGAATTTTCCCACCAACATGTCTATCAGATTCTTTATGACAACTTGTTATTGCCTCAAACAAGATTTTTCTGTCTAAAGATATTAAATGTCTTAAGATTATGTCTCAATTTTAGTGATCTGCTGTAGGGCAGGCCCCAAATTGCTACTGTTACACTCCTTAGCTGAGGCTCCTGATGGGCTATGTTTTTAGTGTGTAGCCAAGGTGATGAACATAGATTCAGCATATGTACTCAAGGTCATAAGCCTTTGCTTGTGTGCATGTACCCAGTGGTGTAAACAGTTGGCAATGTGCCTTTTTTGCCTGGCCTGCATATGAAAAGAAGGCCTATGGAGAAGTCTAGTGTAGTGGCAAATAAATGTAACTGGCTGGTGACTGAAGCTGGAGTTGGGGGCTGGCTAGGGTCTGTTGCTGCTTCTGAATAAACATGTCTACTATCCCAAGAGCATCTTGCATTTTCTTCTACTTGACGGGATCACAAATCTGTTTCATGGGACTGAGCCTTTGACACCTGTTTTCTTATTCGAAGTGTTTATCTTTCAAGTTGAAGAGGCAGCACCTCTATTATATAAACTAACAATATATAATCTGGGCAGGGGACTTCTAGATTTTATATTTGCTTAATCTTGCTAACTTTATGAAGCACCATTAATCTCATTTGTGGATTGTTATTCTGATGCAATAAAGAAGTAAAACCTCACTCGTGGCCATGAGACCAGTAGGTAGGTTTTGGAGGCAGGACACATGAGTACCTGTTCCTTCCCAGGTGGTACTAGTCACATGAGGCCCTGACAAGTCTGACCTCAGCTTGCATATTCATTTGCTCCTGGAAATAATTACCCAAGTAGCTCCCAGTAAAGAGGTGGGAACCACACTCAGCTGTAGTGAATTAGAGGCCTGTCTACAACACCATCGCCTACATCTACCTTGGGCTATGAAAAGGGAGCTGGGTTGAAGCTGTCCATCCGTTTTACATCCTTTCCAGTGAGGTCACCCTTTCTATACCAAGAACTCTTGATTTCAAACTCTACCTTGCATTTAATTTGAAGAAACCCACTACTGTACTTTCCTAGGAAGAACATTACTGAGATTTAATGTGTTCTTGCACTGACTGAATTTACCAAACACTGACTTTCATCTGAGTGTTTGGGGAGCCATTGAGGATAATAAAAAAAGAGGGAAAAAACCCTCCTGAAGTCTAAAGTACCCAATGTCCCTCAAGGAAGTTCTCATCAACCTAACCTGGTGGAACTAACCCCCTGCAGTAAACTTGTTACACATAAGGCAAAACAGGTTTATTTTCATATAATGAAAATTAGGAAAATGGAAAGGAACACCATCTTCAGGCAAGTGGAAGTGATCAAGACTCCTAAATAAATGTCTGAGACAAAATACAAGGGGAAGACTTGCTGTGCTGCCTTCAGAAGTTAAGTCTCTTCACCTTATGCAATCATTTCCCAGACAGGCTTTCCTGCATCTTCATTTCTTCTGCTTGATACTCATAAGAAATTTGGCGTTCCAGATAATCTGTATTCCTTTTCTGTTTAATCAGGAAACCCTTCAGTAACTTTAAGAGCTATGGAAACAAAACAGGAAAGGACCACATTAAGGACCATGTCTGCAATGAGAAAAACTACCCAAACTATAGATCATAAACCAGTGGTCCTGGAACCATGTCAGAAATACAGAATCTTAATCTCTACCCCAGATCTCCTAAATCAAGACCTGCATTTCAAGAAGGAGCTGGTCAATTCATATGCATGTTGAAATTCTCAGAGCATAGATCAAAGGACTTACTCAAAACCTCCACCTGCATATAAGCATTAGCTCCCAGTGTTAGGGTTTATCAAATCCACAGCTTACTTGAAGAACAAACTGACGGCAGTGGTTTTCAATCCCGTTTCTTTGAATCATCTGGAGATTGAACAGCTGCCCAGAGCCCATTTTCAAGGATTTAGACTGAAGTGGTCTAGCAGAAGGCCCAGGCATTCAGAGTTCTTCAGAACTCCTTGGTGAGCCCAGTGTCTAACTAGAGCTGGGGATATTTTCTTCTTTGACTTTCTGAGAAACTAGTCAATAAAAAAGGAAGTTGCTATTTTGAGGTAAAGTGTTCACCAATAACCAGAACTTCACAGAAGTCTTTAGTACAATAGACAACAATTGACATCTGCTGTCACAATCATGAACAGTCAGTCTCAACTTGTGGCCCTAGCCAGTGGCATCATTACCTAGCCACTGGTTAAAAATGCAGATCGTTGACCTGCACAAGACAAAACTAAATCAGAAGCTCTGAGGGTGTCCCCAGCACCTGGTTATAGTAAGCTCTTCAAGTGATTCTGGTGCTCCGTAAGCTTCAGCATTTCTGCTCAAGGAGACTTATAAGCCAGCAACAGAAGCACAACTCTGTTGAGTCACCCAGAGGAAGTATTCTTGCTAAGACTTTCCTATCCTGTATTGAGTTTATTCTTCCTTTCCAGGATCCATTACCCCCATCCCTAATGCCGTCCTTGAAGTCACTCCCGTACTTCCTCAGAGAGAAGTAACTACATTGTGTTATCTACTGTCCTGGGCCCATTTCCCTGAAGCAAATAAGAACCCAGAATGGGGAGGAAAAAAAAATGGTGCTTGTCAGCTCGATTAACCACTTACACTCTTGTCTTCAGCCTGAGTAGCTAAGTTGTTCAGGTCTTCCAGGATCTTGGCTATTACATTTTCCATCTGCAGAGCAGATGTTAGGGCTTCTATGGCATTTCCCCAGTTGCCTATTTCAGGCCTCTGTTGGAGAGGAACAGTGTTATATTCTACTTCCTGCATAGGATGATGACAAGGTTTGCACAGTCCAATGGTTTCCAAACTTCAGAGCACAAGGGAATCAGCTAAGAATCTTATATACTGATGCTTGGCTCGAATACCAATGTTAACTTAACAGATATGGGATGTAGCACTGGCATCAGTGGCTTCAAAAGATTCCCAGGTGATTCCTTATCCTTCCTATAAAGCAAGGATACCAAGGGCAGACAGCAGTATGTCATTAGTGCATTAACTTTGGAATTCTGTGGTGAGTCAATTCTGTTATTAGCAGGCATTTGTTTTTCTTTGTAAAGGTGGAGTTTAAAGAAAGAAAACAAACCTTTGGATAAGAATGGAATACCCAAGAGGATTATTTGGAGTGTCTGCTCCAGCAAAGCGAAAAGTCACGTTGTAGAGACAGCCATCCCTGAATGACATTACTGACATGATATAAAATGCTAACAGCTCTGGGAGGAAGTGACAAGTTTAGTGTTCCTCCAATGATACCAATTATACCATCTGGAGAGCTATTAAGACATAACTCCTTGGGCCATATCCACAGGGAATCTGTGCCTGAGCTCTGGGGTGGGGTTCATGAATTTCCACTTCTATTTCCAGGTAGTACAGATCCAGGGATGACACTTTGTGTGAACCATTGAGAAAAGCTAAACAAGCATTTAGTGACTGAAATTTACCCAAACAGATGTTGGTACTTGCTTGCCCTCAAGGTCAGTTTCTAAGGAGCTCATGGAAGAGTGTGAGCAATCCAACAAGTAGCAATTATTTTCTAGATCTGGCAAAGACCCAATTTAGATTGTAGAAAATTATATTCACCTCCATATCTGGAAGGCAGACAGTACCCTGCCGTTTTCTTAGATATCTTATGAACCGCTTTGCATGGAATCTCTTTACCTCAGCCTGGTCCTCAAAGAACATTACAAAAAAAAGGCATTTCTGGATCTTCTATGTAACAGGAGGCCTGGGATAGAGATGAGAATGGACAGAGACTGCGGGTGAAAGAAGATAATCTTTAAAATAGGAATCACACACAAACTCACTTTGTTTTCACTAGTTGTCTAGATAGAGACTTCCTGTAGTCATTCTTGAGAGCTATTTTTGTCCTTTAGACTTACAGAAGGCTCTGGTCATCTCCCTGAACCCAGGCTGTCATGGAGCATGCATCCAGATTCTAATACACTGTGTCTATTCTTGATGTTATGGCCTTTTTAGGGTCAGGTTATATGGTTATATATGCTAGTATGTTTACCCAGTAATTATGGAGACCCATGATAGAAGTCCAGCATATATTAAGTGAAACTCTAAAGCCAATCTATTTCATTACATTTTACATTAATTTCAAAATTACACATGGGTGTAAAGTTGTTCACTCTGCCCATACAATGGTGGAACACACTGGATGTGATTTTCCTTAACATCATCCATAGTTTGCAATCACAATGTCTACTACATCAGACCACAGCATCAGTATCTAGCTACTGAGTTGCTATTTTACTTAGCATAAATATGGCCATAAGCACTACTGAAGAGAGAGCAAATATATCATCACCCAGATCAGAATTAAAACACTCAGTTTATCAAGAGCCCATACTAACCATGAATAAATAGGCATCACCAATAAATAGTTGGTGAGCTGCTAGTTGGTTAATAGGAGCTATACATTCTTCAGGGATGGGTCCCGGGTCCTCTTCCTCTTCTTCCTCCTCCTCCTCCTCTTCCCTCTCAGTTCTGGGAATTTCAGCCATAACATGTGCTACCCACTAAGGTAGAGGACTTCTTAAATACTGACAGGGATGTAGCCAACCCTCTTCTTAGGACAAGATGAAATTCCACCCAGCTGTGATTAACAACAGCTAATCTACCAATAAGGATGTTGTTTCTGGATGAAAGAATCAATCTGACTAGAGAAAAGTTAAAAAAACAGGTGAGGGGGAGGGGAATGACTTAACTCTTTCTAACCCAGTCAATATTCAGAGGTCTTTCTCATCTTTGTATGATTTGAGAAGGATGGTATACTGTCTGAATAGTAAAGTATTAACAGATTGATTGCATTGGCTTTAATTTTTTTTTTTTCTTTCTCAAAAACTTTTGTGGCAAAGCATGATGAATCCAGTGGAAAACTAAGAAGACTGGCTTAATTATAGGGGACCCTACAACCACTCTTTTCCCTCATAAGTTCCCATTACACATAATTGCTCTAAAGGTAGGATACAATGGCATTCTGGAGAATCAAAATCATTAGCTGAGGGGATGAGGGCAAATTTCACTGAGAATCTATCATTTTAATTTGGTCTCGCAAGGCTGACAGGAATATAGAGAAATGGAGAGGCAAGGAAAGTATTCCACCTGGAGAATGGGCACACACAGGCTATAGATAGGAGACAAGTTAGGGGTTTCTCTAAATTATGGTGAGATTGCCATACTTGAAACCCTTTGGCTTCTTCCTCTTACTATCTCCCAAATATGTCCCCAAACAGAACTTCTTCATTTGCCTGCCTTGAGAACAGGAATCATTTTTATTTGCGGGGATGAGGAGGATTCCTATATCCCATAATCGGGTGCTTTGTAGGTAAAAAGTGCTGAGTCAATGCTGGTTAAATAAAAGCATATTTTACATGTGAGTAAAGCACAAGGTTTCCCCTAGGTCTATGAATTTCCAGTGTGAACTAAACCATGCCTGGTTGAACCAATGGCACATCTTCAAAAGTCTCTCCAGGTGAGGTGGTGAGGAGAGAGCTTCCTGAGGGGGAATGTATCCTAAGTGAAGGCGCCAAGCATTTCAGGTTTGACTCAGACAGAAAGATGAGGCCATCCTAGGGAAGGGATGATTAAAAAATAGCCTGTTTGTCACTTTTGTTTCCTGACCCAACTCTGCCCTTGGCCCCAAGTGTATTTATGTCATAGTCTCAGGAAGAGAGGTGCTTCAAGGAAGTTCTTGTAAAACCATAGTTTGCATATGAATCACCTGGGGCTTTTGTTAAACTACAGAACCTGGTGGGGCCTGGCATGCTGCATTTCTAAAATGCTGCCAAGTGCTGCCTATTAGTGGACACACCTTGAGTAGGAAGGTTTAGGTGCATTCCTAAGAAGCTAATTCAGTAAAAATCCTGTAGGACCCAAGTGGCACTGCTGGGGAGCCTTTAGTAAGGAGGTAAAAATGGGGCATCTCCCATCCTCCAGAATCTCCTGCCCTGCCTGTGCTCCCAAGCTTGAGGACCCCTGGCAGCCTCCTGGGGAAGGCCCAGCGCTGGGGCAGTTGCAGGTCTAACTCTGAAGGTTAGAGCAGAGCAGTAAAGAGGAAAGCAGATGGTAACTAGTCAGATGGTTAACTGGATTTGCTCTAGTGTCTCTAAAACATCACCAAATGTCCCCTTCTCCAAAATTTTGTGTAAATTTCAGGAGACTAGAATAATATAGGAACAATAGGGGCAAGTGCCAATAAAATCTGGATACTTAGTTAATATGACCAATCTACAAGATAGTGAATCTAGAAGATATAGATATTACTTACCGGGAGATATTAGGAACATTTGGTTATTTCTGAATGATCTATAAGATCCTTCCAAGTTATCACCACATTATTCTACCATTCCATCTGGTCCAAAACACAGGGCTGAATACATGTAAAGAAAATATACCTGTTCTTATGATTAGATATTAGGAAATATTTCCCTCTAGCCACTTAAAAACTACCTCACCAATATGATGAAAAAGAATGGAAAGGAACACATCACCATCAATTGCAGTGGTGCTAGGGTGATAGATTTACTAGTGGTTTTTTTCCTTTTTAAATTTTCTATATATTTTGAACTTTTATAATCATATACATTTTATCACCTACCAGGAACCAAACAGATGCCTATCTAGAGAAGCACCTCAATACCAATCCATAATAGAAGCTCTACGTACAAATTTGGTTTTTAATTTTTTTGTAATTACAAATGTGAGGCATAAACATTATACAACATTCTAATATTACAGAACTATATAATTAGAATGTGAAAGCTGATGGGAAACACTTTGGTGTCTCTCTCTCTATATATATTTATTTATTTTAAAATGTGTCTATATATTTTGGTGTCTATATATAAATATATATATATATTTATTTGTTTATTTTAAAATGTACTGGGATCCAGAATATTATTACATTTTGGAAACCTGATGAATTTGCTTTTGATACAATGTATCATTGTATGGGATACAATGAGATTGATTCTCTAAAATCTTTGCAATGTCACCCCTGGAATGTGCTGGAAATACACAGACTTTTCAAAAAAATTATGCGATTCCTCTTAATTTTTTGTTTATTTTTCTTAATCCAAACTTTCTGTTTTTACATGTTACTTTACCCTATCACCTTTCTAATAAGGAAGAAACAAGTCTCCTTAGTATAGCATTAATTTTTTTATTATTATTTTATTTGTGCACACATTTTCCTTACTCCTTTATAATCTTCATGAGAAAAATGGTCAAATCTTAGTCATCTTTGTGTCTCTCAGAGCATTTTCTATGCTGTCTTGCCCATAAAAGTCATTCAGTAAGTTATATTGACCTATAAAATTTACATGGAAAAAGGACCCTAGATGTTTAAAGCTGTTGATCACAGATGTAGAAGCAATGGGAAGAGCAAGATATCCTGTGATTCTTAGGAAAGCAGATTTCAAAAACTCCTAAAAATTGTGACAGAAAGCGGGTATTTTCATATTAAATGTCTCCAAAATGGGAGACACATTTAACACAGTACAGACTTGAGCGAGTCTTTAATAAATGTTCATGCATGAAAGAGTTAATGAACGAAGACGGTTATCAAGAAAACTGAAAAGAACGGTAGGTTTTAAAAGTAGAAATGTCATGATTATATATTTAGAGGAACCTGGAAATTCCACCAGAAAACTCTTAGAACTCATAAGTGAATTCAGTAAAGTAGCAGGTTACAAGATCAATGCCCATAAATCCAACGCATTTTTATACATAAGTGATGAATCTTCAGAAAGAGAAATTAGGAAAACTACCCCATTCAAAATAGCCTCGAAAAAAATAAAATACTTGGGAATCAATCTCACAAAAGAGGTGAAAGACCTCTACAATGAGAACTATACAACACTAAAGAAAGAAATTAAAGAACACCTTAGAAGATGGAAAGATCTTCCATGTTCTTGGATAGGAAGAATTAATATTGTCAAAATGGCCATACTACCTAAAGTGCTATACAAATTCAATGCAATTCCAATTAAAATCCCAATGACGTACCTTACAGAAATAGAGCAGGCAATTATGAGATTCATCTGGAAGAATAAGAAACCCAGAATAGCTAAAGCAATCCTTAGCAGGAAGAGTGAAACAGGGGGTATTGCAATACCAGATCTTCAACTCTACTACAAAGCAATAGTAACAAAAACGGCATGGTATTGGTACCAAAATAGAAAGGTAGATCAATGGTACAGAATAGAGGACACGGACACAAACCCAAATAAATACAATTTTCTCATACTAGACAAAGGTGCCAAAAATATGCAATGGAGAAAAGATAGCCTCTTCAACAAATGGTGCTGGGAGAATTGGAAATCCATATGCAACAGAATGAAACTAAACCCATATCTCTCACCATGCACGAAACTAAACTCAAAATGGATTAAGGACCTCGGAATCAGACCAGAGACCCTGCAGATTATAGAAGAAAAAGTAGGTCCAAATCTTCACCTTGTTGGTCTAGGACCAGACTTCCTTAACAGGACTCCCATAGCACAAGAAATAAAAGCTAGAATCAACCACTGGGATAGATTCAAACTAAAAAGCTTTCTCTCAGCAAAGGAAACTATCAGCAATGCGAAGAAAGAGCCTACAGAGTGGGAGAATATCTTTGCCAATCATACTTCAGATAGAGCACTAATCTCCAGAATCTATAAAGAACTCAAAAAACTCTACACCAAAAATGCAAATAATCCAATCGACAAATGGGCTAAGGAAATGAATAGACACTTCACAGAAGAAGATCTACAAGCAATAAACAAACATATGGAAAAATGTTCAACATCTCTAGTAATGAGAGAAATGCAAATCAAAACCACCCTAAGATTCCATCTCACCCCAATTAGAATGACGATTATCAAGAATACAAGCTATAACAGGTGTTGGCGAGGATGTGGGGAGAAAGGTACACTCATACATTGCTGGTGGGGTTGCCAATTAGTGCAGCCACTCTGGAAAGCAGTGTGGAGATTCCTTAGAAAACTTGGAATGGAACCACCATTTGACCCAGCTATCCCACCCCTTGACCTATACCCAAAGGACTTAAAATCAGAATACTACAGAGATACAGCCACATCAATGTTCATAGCTGCTCAATTCACAATAGCCAGACTGTGGAACCAACCTAGATGCCCTTCAATTGATGAGTGGATAAAGAAACTGTGGTATATATATACAATGGAATATTACTCAGCCATAAAGAATGATAAAATTATGGCATTTGCAGGCAAATGGATGAAATTGGAGAATATCATGCTAAGTGAGATAAGCCAATCTCAAAAAGCCAAAGGACGAATGATATCACTAATAAGTGGAGGATGACACATAATGGGGTGGAGGGAAGGGTTAGTGTTAGGGTTAGAGTTAGGGTTAGGGAGGGGGGCAAGTATAGAGGAAGGAACTACTGTATAGAGGGTAAAGAGGGGTGGGAGGGGTGGGGGGAAGGGAAAAATAGCAGAATGAATCAAACAACATTACTCTATGTAAATTTATGATTACACAAATGGTATGCCTTTATGCCATGTACAAACAGAGAAACAACATGTATCCCATTTGTTTACAATAAAAAAAAAAAAAGTAATAAAAAAAAAAAAAAGAAATGTCAGCAGTGATTCCGACAGAAACAGTGTCTGAAGAAATCCACGTGCTTGGCACACGCTCATCCCTCCTCTAGCAGCCTCCACTCTCCCCTGACAGACTTCTGCTTCCTGAGGAGCAGGGCCATCAGGTCCTCAGAACATATTTTCTGACTTTAATGACCTTGGTTGTAGTAATTCTTCCCACACCCTTTAACTGCCTGCTTTTCCATAGGTCTCCTCCACGAGTTCATTGCCCCTTGAAGACAGTTGCTGGGTCATTACTTAGTATCACCACTGTGTTGCAGATGGCATAGAACCGGACAGCGGAGGTTGGCGGTGGATGTGCCTTCACTTTCAGTGAATTAGTAAATGATTGTGCATTTAAAGAGCAATGAGTAAAGTTGAAAATACAAATGAATATTAAAAAATATAGACTTTCATGTGTTAGTGTTTAAAATATATACATTTTTTAGTTTTGTTTAAACATTTTTTTATGAATGGTTTAAAAAGTACTATTTTTAAATTTTTTATTGACATGTAACCATTGTACCTGTTTATGGGTTAGAGTCGAATAATACAACGTGTGTGTATAATGTGTAATGATGAAATCATTATTGTTAGCATTTTCATCTCCGTAAACTTTGATCATTTCTTTGTGTTGGGAAGTTTTGAACTCCTATCTTCTAATTCTTTAGAAAGTATATCATAAAGTGTTATAAACTATAGTCACCTCTCTACATTGTAGAACACTAGGACTCATCCCTTCTATCTAACTATGTTTTGGTACCAGTCATCTAACCTCCTTCTATCTCCTTTTTTCCTATACTCCCTGGTCTCTAGTGATTAGTATTCTCTGTTCTACTTCTATGAAATGAACTTTTTTCGTTTCACATATGAATGAGAGCATGTGGATTAGTCTTTCTGTACTGCCTTATTTATTTAACATAATATCATCCAGTTTAATTAGTATTATAGCAAATGACAGAATTTCATTATTTTTTATGGATGATTAATATTTCATCATGGACTTCAACCACATTTTCTGTATGTATTCATCTATTAATGAAACCTTGATCAACTCCATATATTGTTTATATAATGTAGTGCTGCAATAAATATAAGAATGGAAATATGTCTTTGATATCCTGTTTTTAATAGGAATGGAACTATGACTTTAATATATTGCTTTTATTTCCTTTGACATACTAGTGGGATAGCTGGATAAAATGGTAGTTTTCTTCTTACTTTTTTGAGGGTCATCCATATTTTGCAAAATGGTTGCAATTAACAACCATGTATTAGAGTTTCCCTTTTGCCATTTCTCATCAACATGTTTGTCTTTTTGATAATTTGTCTTTCTATTTTTTGTGTTTTTTGATTATAGCCATTCTAATTGGAGTGGGATACTATCTCATTTTGGCTTTGATTTTTATTTCCCTGCTGGTTAGTAATGTTAAAATTGCTTTCTTGTACTCGTTGGTCATTTGCCTATATTCTTTATATAAACATCTAATCAGAACCTTTGTCCATTTTAAATCGATTTTTGTTTTTGCTGGTTATTTATTTTTTTAGTTTTCTTTTATAATCTGAGTATTAATCCCTTGTCAGATGAATACTTCGTTTTTTCTTCCTATCTGAAATTGTCTCCTCACTTTGGCAACCATTTCCTTTACCTTGTGGAGTTTTTTATTTTGATATAATCTCCTTTGTTGGTTTTTACTTTTGTTGCTTGTGACTTTGAAGTCATTTTTTGTTTTGTTTTGTAATAAGAATAATCCAAATATTTTTATTCTTCCTGTCAAGCTACCATAAATATTTCTGTGGTTGCACTTTCTTAAACTATAAACCCACAGTAGGTACTTTTAATTTTAGCATACTAGTTATTATTCCTTTTTACCAGTGTCTCCACTTTTTAGAGTTTGGTTTCCTCAGCTCTTTCAGAACATGTGTGATTATCTACCTGCCCTGGAGTCATGGTAGAATGTTCTCTCTCTTTATAGTCAGTTTCAGTGGTCTCAGTTCATGGACAACTGACTCCTTTTCTCTGGGACAAAGGCAGGCAGAACATTGTGGTGGAAGGGCAGCAGTTTAGGTAAGCGGCTCAATTCATGACAACCAGAAAACAGAGCAGTGACTTTTAAGTCTTATCCAAAACATTGTGTCCTGTATCAAAGCCTTAAAGCATTTCTTTGTCTTCATGTTTAAATGAAGTAGGTTATATGTGTTCAGAAATTTACCCATTTTTCCTAGTTTTTCCTGTTAACGATAGTCTTTGATGATCCTTTGTATTTCTGTGGTACCAGGTATAATGTCTCCTTTTCTCATGCCTGATTTTATTTTGTTTGGCTCATTTCTTTAATTTATTGGTGAGTGCAGCGGAAGGTTTGTTCTTTTTCTCTTTTCAAACAACCATGTGTTTGTTTCATAGATCTTTTGCATTTTTTGGTCTCTATTTTGATTCATTCATTCCTGCTCTAATTTTTGTTATTTGTCTCCTGCACACTTTGGATTTGGTTTTCTCTTTCTTTTCTGGTTCCTTGAGTTGTACCTTTGAGTTAGTAAGTTATTTATTTATCTTGCTATATTTTTTTTACGTAGGCACTTACTGCTATAAACTTCCCCTGTAAGACTTTTGTTTCCCAAAAGTTTTGTTATGTTGTACATCCATTTTCATTTGTTTCAAGAAAATTTTTAACTATCATTTTAATGTACTCATTGATCCATTGATCATTCAAGAGCATGTTTACTTTCCATGCATTTCTAAAGTTTCTCTTGTTGATTTCTAGTTTCACTCCATTGTGGTTGAAGAAGATCCATGATACGATTTGTTTCTCTAATTTGTTGAGACTTCTTTTTGCTTATCATGTGATCTATCATGGAGATAGATCCAAGTGTGGATGAAAAGAATGTGTGATTTTTAGCTGTTTGATGAAATGTGTAAATATTTTTTAGTTTTATCTGGAGTACAGGATGGGATGGTCCACCCATTGTTAAAAGTAGAGTGTTAAATTTCCCAACTATTATTGCTTTGGAATCTGTCTCTTCCTTACAGCTAATAATGGTTGCTTTATGTAACTGTGTGCTCTGATGTTGGGTGCATATATTTAAATTATTTCTTCTTGTTGAATTGAACCATTTATCATTATATAGTGACTTTTTCTCTTTCTACAATTTTTGACTTGATATTCATTTTATCTGTTGTAAGTATAACTTTTCCAACTTGCTTTTGATTTTCATTCTTGTGGAATATCTTTTTGCTATCCCTTCCTTTCCAGTTTATGTATATCTTAACCAGTGGAGTGAGTTTCTGATGGGCAGCATATAATTGGGTCTTTTTTCCTTGTTCATTAATTCAGTCTATATCTGTTAATTGGAGAATATAATCCATTTGAATTTAAAAAGTTATCATTTATAGGTTAGAATTGTTCTCCTTTTGTTATTTTCTATCTGGTTATTTTGTCTATCCTTTTTTCCTTTCTTCCTCTCTTCTTGTTCATCTTTGTGGTTTGGTGATTTTCTCTATTGGTAAGATATGATTCTTTTTCTGTGTCTTCTTTACCTGCTTTATTGGTAAGTTTTGTATTTTATATATTTTCATGATATTTCTTACCATCTTTTTGCTGCTTTATTTAGGCATTTCTTAAGCTTTTATTATATAGTCCTAGTGGTGATGAATTGCCTCAGGTTTTCATTTTCTTAGAAAATCTTTATTTTCCCTTTTTGTTGGAAGGACAGCTCAGCTGGGTATATTTTTGATTGGCATTTTTTTCTTTGAGGACTTTGAATTTATAGTCCCATTCTCTTCTGGTCTATAAAATTTCTTCTGAGAAAACTGCTGTTAGTCTAATGAGGATTTCCTCTTTTTGTAACTTGATACCTTTCCTTTGCTGTTTTTAGAATTCTTTGTCTTAAACATTGGGCAATTTGACTATAATATGTCTCAGAACCTTCTGCGATCAAATCTAACTGGATCCTTTAAGCTTCTTGAACCTGGATGTCTGTAATTTTATAAAGATTTGGAAAGTTTTAGGTTATTATTTTAATTGGTTTTTGTGTCTAACCTTTCTGTTTCCTCTGGAAACACTGACACTGTAAATATTGATTTGGTTAAGGGCTTCTTATAAACATTCCAGGCTTTCTTCCTTCTTTTTGTTTGTTCTTTTTACATTTTTTCCTTTTTAAATTTCTTTTTCTATGACTGGATTATTTGAAAAGAAGTTTTTAACCTCAAAAGTTCTTTTTTTTTCTCATTGATTTAGTCTATCTTGAAATTTTCAACTATATTTTTTCATTTAACTTATTGAGTTTTTAGTTCTATGATTTACTTTGGTTCTGTTTTATGATCTCTGTCTTTGTTGAATTTCTTGTACAGATTATGAAGTGGTTTCTAATTTCCATGGGAATTGTCTATCTGTATTCTCTTGTATTTCACTGAGTTTTCTCAAAATCATTATTTTGAATTCTGATTCAGGCAATTCATTGATTTAATTTTTGGGGTTTCTGTTGCTAGAGTCATTGCATTATTGCATTTAGATGTATCATGTTATTTTACTTTTTAATTCTTCTTGTGACCCTGCATTGACATGTACACATTCTGGTGGATGTGGATGGCATGGCTTTGCCAGTTTTATAGGATGACTTTTTTTCTTTTTCTTTTTCTTTTCTTTTCTTTTTTCTTTTTTCTTTTTTTCTTTTTTTTTTTTTTTTTTTTGGCAATGAGTCCTAGTATGTCAGTTGGGTAAGCCACATTGGCTTTGGTTCCAAGTGGGCCCAGTAGGACATTATCAATGTAGCTTCTTTAACTATAATCAATGTCAGCAATGGCTGTAGGTGTCTTGTGAGCCTAGGCTTTAGGGTTCATGGCATTGCTCTACCAACAAGCATGCAACTTTCTTAGGTGGATTGGTATGCTAACAATGCTGGGCCTTGTACTCAAGGATCTGGGGGTTGCCCATTATTTCCTAGGAGTTAGATTGTTGAAGTTCCCCTCTGGTGGCCCAGAAAGGGACAATACCACATACTCAGTAGGGGGGTGGAGCTCCTATCAGTTAAGGACTTCATGAAAATGGTGTCCCTCTGGTGGGCCTGGGATGATGTTGTATGTATTCTCAAAAGCAGAAGAGGGGCATTTGTCAGTCTTTTAGTAACATATGGGAGCTAGGCCATTATAGTGGACTTGGATGTGAATACCTGTTAGTGTCAAAGAGTTGTGTCAATGCCTTCACAGGGCCTTTGTGCGTGAAGCCACTCAAGGTGATTCTGCCTAGGGACACAGTGGAATGGGAAGTACTACTCAGCTGTTTAGCACTATCTGTCCATAGTGAATGGACAGAGCCCCAAGATGGTGCTGTGCAACCAGAACTTAAATGAGAAAGTGCCCAAGAAGGGATGAAGTCTTTTCTGGGGTAATGCAATGATGTAGATTTCCTAGCAGCTACTCAAACTAGGATCAGGGGCTGTGAGGGCTTCAGTATTTTCCGGAAACAACTAGTTCAGGTTTCTTTGATATTATCATGGATTACCCAGCGCTTCCTGCTTCTCCATTTCCAGCTGTGTGGTTCCCCCTTGCTTCAGAATTGATCTGAATTGGGAAGATGTGACAGTAGATTTGTGTGGATCTATCCCACCTTTACAAGGTCACCCTGAGTCTCTGCTCCACAGCATCTCTGCAGCATCCCTTCTTCATTCTGGCATTCCCCCTCAAATACTCTAGTGGAATAGCAGTTACTTTTAAAATTTGTTTTTGTTCATATTTTGTGGAAGGAAGCATGTCAGGTACATATAATTGGCCATCTTGGTCTTATTTCTATGTATGCATTTTTAAAATCTAATGTGAACCCCAAGAATTTTGAGGAAGAGAAGTACATGGTGGGTTTAGGAGGGGGAGAAGTTTTTGACCAACAACAAGGAAAGGAGAGAGAAATAAACTTATAGGACAAATAGTGCAATGTTAACCAAGGACAGAAAGCAAAACAACTAAAGTTACATATCCAAAGAAGTGTATGCAAACAAAACTCAAATATTAATAGAGAAACATAAGTAGAGAGGTAGGGAGGTAGAATGTAGTAGAGAAGTCCACGTAGAGTTGTACGGAATAAAAGAGTACCTCCATGATTTAAGTCAGGATACATGTTCCTGTCTATGTAAATTTCATTCTTTAGTTAAAATACTGACTTCAGAAGTGATGGAAACATGGTTGGTAATGCTTGAAGAGTATTGGAGAGAAATGACAAGATACAATCAATAATTTTATTGAATCTTGGTGGCAAGGTACAGAAAATTAGCACTGCTTAATATAGGTAGGCAAATTGCCATTTGAGAATCAAAGAAGGCCATTTATTGGATTGAAAACAAGTCAGCAAAATTCCTAGTAACAGATTACAAGGAATTGTACTCAACCATATCCTCTTTTCCAAGACAATGATTTGGATAAATAGAGTTTTTCATTTTAATTAAATTTGCTAATTTCATAAATCTGGAGGGTCTAATTAGCATGCTGAATAACAGAACCAGTTGTCAACAGAACACAGCTAGTTAAATCAACTGAAGTTAATATGATTAAGTGTAATTACAAGTAAATATGGAGTCCTATATTGCAATTCAGTAAATCACTAGCTCATAACCAGGAAGGTGGAGATCTTAGTAAGAAGTAGTTCATGTGAAAAAGATGTAGATTTTTAATTATTGGAATGTTCAACCAGAAAGTTGATAGACAAGCAAATAAAAGTAATTTTCCACCTCTGACAGAAAAGGTTTTTTTTTATTGAAAGATTTATGTAATTGCTTAGGCAACTATCGACAGATGAGAAGACAGACTTTATTTCTTGATCTTAAACTTGATGATCTTTTCCTTCTAGGCCTTGAGCCCCTCTTCATGGCTCTCTATGTTCCCTTTATCTCAGACTTGTGGGTCTCAGCCTGGTCAGCCAGGAGCTTCTGTGGCCCTTGTCAGTCTTTAGTTTGTTGATGTGTTCAATGAGAAATTGCCTGTTTTTGAAAAATTCCCCCTTCACCTCTAAGTCTTAGATTAGTAGCATCTAAACAGCCAGAGCAGAATTCTCATCTGCAACCAGGTTGCCTTCTTGAGCATTTGTGCATCTACAGTACCCTTCCTCACACCTGGGCCCCACCTCCTGGAACAGATGGTCACAGAGTTGAGGATGTTCACACCATTGTTGATCAGCTTCTTGATCAGCTGATGGGTGTTGGCATCGGAAATTTCTTTGATCTCTTCAGTTCTAACCAGAGATTCCTTTTGTCACAGCAGAGGATGCTGGAGGTGAGCCTCTGCTGAAGTTTCATGGCTGAACCAGTATTCACTAAACTGTTTAGTAACTATATCCTAGACTGTACTGGTCCTGTTAGAGCATGCAATGACTCAGAGTCTCAGGGTGCAGCCACCTAACACCCTCTTGGCTAGGGCTTCCCTGAAGTAGGTGATGTATAATAAATGGTAAGAGAGATGAAAAGTACTTGAGTACATTTTTGTCTAATATTTTGTCATGTTTCTCTTTCATTTCTGTGTGGGAAGCCATCCTTATCTAGCAGAATGAGACGAGGTTCAGCCATGGGTCACAGAGGCCTGGCTTCCAGGAACTAGTAGCCATGGAAGTATGTGGCGCTGTGTGGGAGTGTTTCCCTGTCTAGTTTCCAGAGAAAATGACTCTCCTAACTCCACCCCATCCTGTTCCTCACAGAAGAAGCTCCTCCCTGTCTTGGCTCCTTTACCTGTATGTTTGCAAATAAAAGAGTTGGGCTACTCCTTGTTGTTAGAGACCAGAGCTGGTATGGCCAGCCCTGTCATGTCCCCTCTCATTTAAAAAGAGTATTGGCTCTTGAGTGTTTATCAATTAGATAAAGTGAAAAAAATATAAGAGAGGTCAAGTCAATTGCCTGTGGTCACCCAACTAATTAGAGGTACAATCAGTATTTAAACTCATCTGAATTTGACTCCAAAAACCCAGATTCTTTTTAATGTGTCCTTTGCTCTATTATATTTCAGTAAATGTTTTCTTTCCCTGATTTATTAATGGAAAAACATGAAAAAAACCTATAAAGATATAAACATTGAAAACACATTTGGATCTGGTGATATATAGAATGCTCATCTACCATGCATGAGGTCCTGGTTTTGATGCCCAGAACTGCAAAACCAACAAACAAAAGCTGTTATATGTGTGTACTCTTCTATATTAAAATAAAAAAGAAAATATAATAAATAAAATATAAAATTTTGTCACCGCCCATGGCAACAGTCGCACAGATCTTGTTACCGCCTGCAGCAACAATTGCGCGGGTATTTATCGGAGGTGGACTGGAAACAAACTACTGCTACTATCTTTCTTTAGTGGGCTGCTTTCTTTCTTGTTTATTCCCTAGTTTATAGAGGAAGAGAGGCTTTGAGAGGAGAGAGAGAGAAAGGCTTTGCATAAGAGAGAGTCTTTGCTTAAGAGGGAATCTTTGCTTTTCGGAGAGGCTACACTTTCAGAGACGCTACTTCTTCTTAGAGTTCTGCTGCTGCTTCTTAAAGGTGCATCCTACATCCTGTATCCTAAAGGTGCGTGCTAGAAGTGCGTGCTAAAGGCGTGTCTATGGTGCATCCCTCGTACTGCGATCTGTGATCTGTGATCTGCCTTCTGCCTTCCGCAATCTACCATCATCAACCCGCAACCTAGAGGTGTCTGCTTAGTCCCCCGCCCAAGGATCTATCAGAGGTGCTGCTTCTCCGAGGCCCAGCGATCTAGAGGTGTGGCTTATCCTCTCTACTAGCTGCTTATCCTTTGTGCTTCCTATAGGTGTGTGTCTTATATACCTAAGGCAGCCAATCAGCTTAGGATTAGCACAATTGAAGCATTAGCACAATCAAGAAAGAATGAAGAATATCTATTGACCACTAGCACAAAGGAGACATTAATCAGGCAAAAGTAGATCACTAACTATGTGCCACCTCTTGGCTCAACGCCAGCCGCCATCTTAGGGTTACCCAAACATGTCTTCTGCAAAATTTGATAAATGGTGAATAGTTCTATACACAGTATTAGAAATTTGAAATTTTTTCATTAGTATTCCAGATATACCTATTTTTTTCTAAATTTTTACCTACCTGTTGGAACTTTATTACATGAAATTCTAATAAGAGTGTATAAAATTAGAGCTTTCAAAATGAATATAGTTTTGTCACTGAATATATCTTTGTTGCATTCTTTGGAAAATATAAATCGTTCACTTTAAATAGACTCAGTGAAGTAGCAGATTTATTATTTTATATTATACTGGATATATATATATTCATAAATATGTTTCATAGGAAATGAGATGGACCAGTTATAGGAATATATTCATATTTAGATTGTAGTGTTCTCTTGGAGATACAATCACAAGTCTCAAAAATTTGTATATAAAGCAATCATTATAGTTACTTCTGAAATTTCAAATGATAAATGTTCATTTAGTGGTCCATTTAAATGCAATGAAAAATAGCTTTGAGAAATTTCCTTGCCCACCACAGCAACTCAGCCATCTCGCAAGAGAAGGAACATTGTGATCTCTCACAAGTGCATTTAGTGTCTATGCGCGCGCGCGCGCACACACACACACACACACACACACACCAGTATGCACACAGGGGCGCACATGCACCATCATCACCATGACTACCAGCAACAGTAACAGCATCAGCAACAAAATACTTCTATAATGATCTGTAATCTGGACAGTTCATTTCTTGATCAGTATCTCTGAACTCTTGGAACATTGGCACTGCTGGGGAAAAAAAATGCCTAGTATTTAGTGTGGAAAGCCCCAGCTGTCTGCTTCTTGGAGGAATGTGTGTTTAGTTCTGATTTCAGCTTAATTTATTCAGTGGCTGGAAATAGGGCTACTGAACTAACAACCAACACTAGCATGTCCTTCAGTTGGAATAAGGTCAGGAAGGGATTAAGTCTGGGTGTTGGGAGGAGGGTGATACAGGTGAGTTTCTGTAACCTGTGAATTTCATTGGCAAGGGCTACAATGCTGGCAAGGTGTCAGAGAAATATGTCTTAAATAAACCTAGTGGTGAAGAGAAGTATTTTGAAACATTCTTCAGGACTTTACTTTCTCCCATCCCCCTTTCTTCTAGGAAATCTAGATTAGTGATGGAATTTTATGGTTAGTTTTTGTTTTCCTATACATTTTATTATTTTTATTATTTTATTATTATTTTATCATTTTATTATTTTCACTTTTATAGTCTGAACCTGAATAGTGGGTTTTAAATGATGAGTGACATGAGATGTGTGTAGGGTCATGGTGAAGAACACAGGCTTCACCAGCAACAGCCTGTGTCTGAATCTTGTCTTTGCCAATAGGTTTGATTGAAGGCATTATTCTAGGCCTTGGAAATGTAGCAGTAAAGAAAACCGATAGAAGTCCCTGTTCATCAACCATATCTAATCACATTAGGACACTAATTATTTTGTAACTCATCTTCCTCTTTCATAGGGATCAGAAGTATTCTTATGTTTTGGGCCCACTTTAAACATTAACTGAGCTGATACACAGAAAATGCTTAGAAACAAACTTTCACATAGAAAGCAGTTAATAAAGGTTAGCTATTAAATATAGGACTACCTTTTTCTATTTTGGTTATTGTTAACTTGTTTGTGAAGGCCAACACATACTAGAATCCCAGCAGCTACTGTATATACCACCTTTTCTCAGGGTTTACTTTCAGGGGAAACTATGTCTGAACTTAGACATAGTTCTTCATTGATATGATATGAGCTCCATATACATACTGTCCCTCTGTGGCTTGCATTCCACTCTTCAGTAGGATTCATAAGTTCCAAGTTTTAACCAAGGCCTATTTCCAGATCTGAAATATTTTATAATGTTTCTCAATTTAAATTATCTATGTTCTGGCCATGAAAAACTTTACTTTGCAAATATTGTGAAGACAAAACTTATGGGGAGACTGACTTAGAAGGATCTCAAGTTTGAGGACAACCTCAGCAGTTTAGCAAGGCCTTAAGCAACTTAGTGAGACCCTGTCTCAAAATAAAAATAAAAAGGACTGGGAATGTGGCTCATTGGTTAAGCACCCCAGGGTTCAACTCTGATGTCAAAAAAACAAAACAAAACAAAAAACCTTTATTTTTATTCTCACATTTAGAGTTATAGTCTATCTGGAATTGTTTTTTGTGTACAAGTGGAGTAGGGGACTGTCCCATATTTTTTGCATAAGAATGTGTAATTGTTGATGGTGGGCAGGATGGGCCTTCAAAGATGTCTACATACTACCATGAGCATGCTACCTTCCATGGCAAAGAGGACTTTGGAGATGAGACCTCAAGATGGGGATGCTATAGTAGATTATCTGAGTGGACCTAATTTAATCAAATGTGTCCTCAAATTGGAGGACTATTCCAGACTGTGTTAAGAGGGAGATATGACTAGGCAGTAATAGAGAGATGCAGTAAGTCTGGCTTTGAAGATGTAGAGTTGGGTCATGAGCAAATGTGGAACGCTGGGGGAAATGGGAATGACAACCTCTGGAAGTCCAGAATGGCAAGGAAATACATTCTCTCCAAAAACTTCCAGAAAGGAATACAGCTCTTCTAATACTTGGATTTTAGCCCTATGAGAACCATGTTGTACTTCTGACCTAACTTTAATAGATGTGTATTACTTTAAGCCACTGATTTTGTGGTTATTTGTTACAACAGTTACAGAAAATTAATACATTGACTAGAATTATTTAATGAAAAGACCATCATTTACTCAATCCTCTGCAGCTCCACTCTTGTCATATTGTGTGACACCTATGCTTCATAGATCTTTGCATTTCCAGTCTGCTTTAGTAATCTGTGTATCTATTTTTTTGTGCTAGTTCTACATTCAGTAGCCTTGTAATAAGTTTTTATTGTCATGTGTTTTCTTTAAACAGTGATCCGTATCCTTGCCCAAGTATAAATTATGTAATCTATTTCAATAACAACAAAAAAAAGTATTAGGTTTTAATTGGGATTCCATTGACTCCATAGATCAATTTTGGAAGCTGACATCTTTACAGTACTGATTTTTAAAAAATTCATTCTTACCCAATCTTTGTTAATTTTTTTATCAAGATTTTTTTCTATGAAGCAGACTTACACATCTTGTTAGATATCCCTAAATGTTGAATTGTATTTGCATTTTAAATGACATAATTTACATTTTTCCAGGGTTTTTTTTGCTGATATATAATTTATTTTTGTATATTGACTTAGTATCAAGTATAATTGAAGTACACTTGTCAATTTTAAAACTTTGCAGATATTTTTGGATTTTTACATATACAATCTTAATGCTATGAATAATAAGTATTAATTTTTCTTTTTCTGTTCTTATAACTTTATTTCATTTTCTTGCCTTATTACAGTAGCTAGAACCTCTATTAGTTTTGCAAAAAATTGAAGAAAGAAGCACTTATCTATCTCTTGATATTGAAGGAAAATGTTTACTATTTTCCCATGAATAAGATATATTTTTAGAACAATTTTTAAATCAAATTTGGTAGTTCTCAATTCCTGATTTGCTAGGAGTTTTATTTAATTACACTTTTCATTTTTGTGTAATTGTGATTAACACATAGTTGTAAGAAATAGTAGAGAGTTATCATGTAATTCATTTATTATTCTGAAATTCCTTAATACTCTACAATGGTAATATCTTACCAAATGATAGTATGATATTATAACCAAATCCTTGAATCACAACCCACCAACCTTATTCAGATTTATTTAGTTTTACTTGTGTCCATTTGTGTGTATGTGTGTGTAATTCTGCAAAATTTTCTCATGTGTAGATTCCTGTATCCACCACTGTAATTAAGATACAGAACAGTTCCATCAATGCAAGGATCCTCCATGTTGCCCTTTTCATAAGCACAGCTTCTTCCCTTCTATCTTCCCTTTGTTACCCCACCACTGTTCCTAACCCCTAGCCACACTAATCTTTTCTCCATTTCTACAATTTTTATATGTATGCAGTCACACAGTACGTAGCCTTTGAAGATTGGATTTTTATTGCTCAGCATAATTCTCTGGAGGTCATTCAATTGGTTTCATGTAGAGTTCATTCCTTTTTATGGCTGAGTAGTATTTAATAGTATGACAATACCACACATTGTTTAACCATTTATTCGTGAACATATGGTGGTTCTCAGTTTTTAGTTATCAGAAGTAAAGGGGCTATGAACATTCATGTGTAGGTTTTTATGTGAACATAAACTTTCATTTCCCTGGCACAAATGTTCACCAGTGCAATTGCTGGGTCACATGAGAGTTTTATACTTAGTTTTATAAGAACAGCTAAACTATTTCTCAGTGTATCAGTACCAAAGAGTTTTTTTCCATCATGAATGAATACTGAAGTTGATCAAATGCCCTTTTCTTCACCTGTTTGGTTTCTGTTATGATTTTTATCCTTCATTCTGATACTGTGGTCATATACATTGATTGACTTTTGAATTTAAAGGAAACTTGAATTCGCAACAAAATACAACTTCTTCAGGATGGGTCATGTTTTAAACATATAGTTGCACTATTTTACCTAGAATTTTTGCCTGTGTTGATTAGAGCAACTCTCTTGAAATTTTCTTCTCTAATCATGTCCTTTTAAGGTTTTAGTCTATATATTAGGCTGTCTCACAAAATGAATTTGGATGCATTCTCTCCTTGCTATATCACAAAAATGAGTTTGTATGAGATTGTGGTTATTTCTTAAATATTTGGTAACATTAATTGCCAAACCTACTGGATTTGGAGAATATCGTGAAATTTTAAAATTATTGGTTAATTATTAAACTTCATATTTTCTAATTTTTGGTCAGATTTAGAAGGTTCTGATTTGGGATGTTGTCAATTTCATATATATATATATTCAAATTAGTTGACTTAAAAGTGTTTGGGATTTCATATTGGCTCTTTATGACCCCACACATTAGGATATTTGCCAGAGTCACTTTTTCATCCTTTTGTACTCCTGCAACCCTACTTTTGACCGCCATATGGAAAATGCTGTCAAAAATCTGCTCAATTTCTTCTTCATCTCTGGAGTGGGCTTTATTGGAAATGGAAGAAGTATGAAACATGGAAACAATGAAAAACTAAGTTCTGTACAATGAGATATAGTTTGCACGAAGATGACCATAATAAAAAAGACAGTAATAAGTATTTTCAAGGTTGTGGAAATATTGGCATGCTCAGACTCTTCTGATATAAATGTAGAATGGTGTAGGTTCTTTGAAAAACATTTTAGCAGTTCCTCAAAGATTAAATATAGAGTTACCATATGATCAGTAATTCCACTTTAATAATGCACCAAAGAGAAATGAAAATTATACACAAACATTAATAATAGCATTAGTCATAATAGTGAAAATGTGTAAACTATGCAAATATCAAACAAGTAATGAATGAATTAAAATGTGGTTCCATACAATGGGATATTATTCAGAAATAAAAAAGAGTGTAGTACAGATGAATGCTATAACATGGTGAACCTTAAGAATTGAAAGAAGCCCATCAGAAAAGAAAACTTATGTAATTCCACTTATGTTAAATGTGTAGAATAATCAAATCTATAGGAACAGAAAATAGATTGGTGGTTGTTGAGTTATGAAGGGTTTGGAAGATGTGAGGAGCTCATGGGTGTGAGATTTCTTTTGGGGACAATGAAAATGTTCTAAATGAATAGTGATGATAGTTGCACAATTGTGAAAATAATAAAAATCAATGCAAATTTTTACGTTTTAAATGAGTGAATTGTGTAGTATGTGAATTATATCTCAATGAAACTTAAATATGCTTTAAAAAAGATGTTCAAACTGTATTGTTGACTAAGTAAAAAAGGACTTCAAAAAGTATGAGACCTATAATTTTTTTAATTAATTAATTTTTTATTTTTACAGACTGCATTTTGATTCATTGTACACAAGTGGGGGTACATCATTTTGTTTCTATGGTTGTACATGATGCAGATTCATACCATTTGTGTAATCATACATAGGGTAATGTATGTACATAGGGTAATGGTGTCTGTCTCTTAAAAAAAGTTAATATTCATGCTGTTTTCAATAATCTCTCTTCTGTTGGTAAAATTGACTTATACTACAGAGCTATAGTAATAAAAACAGCATGGTAGTGGCACCAAAACAGACAATGGTACAAGATAGAAGACACAGAGACAAAACCACATAAATACAGTTATCTCATATTAGACAAAGGTGCCAAAAACATTTACTAGAGAAAACATAGCCTATTCAACAAATGGTGTTGGGAAAAATGGAAAGCCACATGTAACAAAATGAAACTCAACTCGCCCCACATGAAACAACTCAAAATGAATCAATGACTTAAGCACTAGAACAGAGAGAGACCCTGCGGCTATTAAAAGAAAAAGTTGGCCCAAATTGTTACCGCCCGCAGCAACAATCCCCTGGATATTTGTTACCACCTGCAGCAACAATTGCGCGGATATTTATCGGAGGTGGACTGGAAATAAACTACTTCTATTCCTGAGCTGCTTCCTTGCTTGCTTGTTTGTTCCCTAGCTTATAGAGGAAGAGAAGCTTGCTTGATTTTAGAGAAAGAGAGGCTTGGAGAGAAAGATAGGCTTTGCTTATAGAGGAAGTTTTAGAGAAAGACAGGTTTCTAGGCTTATCAGAGATCTGTTTCTTCTTAGAGTTCTGCTGTGTCTTCTCTCTGCTAGCTGCTTCTTCTTGCCTTCCACCTACTCCTGCTTATATTCCCTCCAGGAGGCGGAGGGCGGGGCCACACCAGTTATTAGGCAAGGAGCTAGCCATCCAAGCAGGCAGGAGCAGGAGTGCTGGGGAACACATGTGCACGCGCTGTGTGCATGGACTCACCCGAACACGGCTAATGACAAAGTACCTGAGTGTGTCCATGCCAACCGACCTCCTCACCGCCCATGTGATCAAAACAACTTCTGGCTGGCTGCCAGGTGCCATCTTGGCATAGTCCGCATGGCATAGCCCCCAACACCAAATCTTCACCATGTAGGCCTAAGATCTGACTTCCTTAACAAGACTCCTAAAGCACAAAGAAGTAAAGTCAAGAATCAATAAATGGGATGGATTCAAGCTAAAAAGCTTCTTCTCATCAAAAGAAATCAATAATGTGAAGAGACAGCCTACAGATTGGGAGAAAATCTTTACTACATGCATCTTAGATAAAGCATTAATCTCTAGGATGTATAAAGAACTCCACAAACTTATCAAAAAAACAAATAATTCAATCAATAAATGGGCTAAGGAACTGAACAGACACGTCACAGAAGTGGAAATACAATCAATCAACAAATATATGAAAAAATGCTCAACATCTCTAGCAATTAGAGACATGCAAATCAAAACTACTCTTAAGATTTCATCTCACTCTAGGAAGAATGACAATTATCAAGAATACAAGCAACAATAAATGTTGGTGAGGATGTGGGGGAAAAGGTACACTCATACATTGCTGGTGGGAATGCAAATTGGTGCAACCACTCTGGAAAGCAGTATGGAGATTCCTCAGAAAACTTGGAATGGAACCATTTGACCTAGCTATCCCACTCCTTGCTTTATACCAAAAGGACTTCAAATCAGCATACGACAGTGACACACCACATCAATGATTATAGCAGCTCAATTCACAATAGCTAAACTATGGAACCAACCTAGGTTCCTTTCATCATATGAATGGATAAAGAAATGTGATATATATATGTGTGTGTGTGTGTGTGTGTGTGTGTGTGTGTGTGTGTGTGTACACACATATATACATACAATGGGATATTACTCAGTTTTAAAGAAGAATGAAATTATGGCATTTGCTGGTAAATGGATGGAATTGGAAAATATCATGCTAAGCAAAATAAAACAAACCCCAAAAACCAAAGGTCAAATGTTTTCTATATGGGGATGCTAATTCACAAGAAGAGTGGTGCCTAGGGAAGAGTAGAGTTAGTTTATATTAGGTAGAGGGGAGTGAAGGGAGGGGAAGGGTATGTAGGTATGGAGGATAGTAGAGTGAAACAGACATTATTACCTCATGTACATATATGACTATGACTGATGTGAGCCTACAATATGTACAATCAGAAAAATGAGAAATCATACTCCATTTATGTACGATTTATCAAAATGTATAAATGCATTCCACTATCATTCTACTAATTCTACTAATTAGAACAAATTTAACAAAAAGAAATTCGCTGATGAACATTGACAGAGTTACTGACTGTTTCCAAGGTAGACTTCTAAAAAGTGTAATGGGACAGGACACTGATTAAAATATCTGAATGTGGACTCTCTTTTCCCCTGAGATGGCCAGCATTCTCTCTTGAGTATATGTTCCTTGCTTTATTCCAAAGTCATCTCTTTTAAGATTGCCCCCATTCTCCCTTAAAGTGTATTTACTTCTTTCTTAACTAAACCTCTGTTTATGCCTTTGACTGACAAGTGCTGGAATTTTTTTGTGTCTCACATACGCCAAGAACTCTGCTGGAGCTGGGCATAGTGGTGCATGCCTATAATCCCAGTGGCTTGAGAGGTCGATGCAGAAGGATTGCAAGTTCAAAGACAGCCTCAGCAATTTAGCAAGATCCTGAGCAACTTAGCAAGACCCTGTCTCAAAATAAAGCAAAAAAGAGGGCTGGGGATGTGGTTCAGTCGTGAAGTGCCCCTGGGTTTAATCCCTGGTACCAAAAGAACCCTGCTGGTCCTGGGTCAAATTCCCCCTTCTCTTTGGGAATTCCTTAGAACCTTCTTTGGATACATATCTTCTGTGACATATCTTGGTGGCCCATATGGGGAACTTCAGAGGTATCAGCTTTGTATCTTCTGGATAAAATAATTCCATGGTAAAATGATAGCAACATAAGAATTCCAACCCATTCCACAGCAACTATCAGTGTCTGTCTCTTTAGATCAGTCAGGGTAAGACTTTTGACCTCTGACCAGGCAGAGTAATCACCCCTTGCTAGCCTGAAGCAGCCACACAAGATGAATCTTCACCACTCACCATCCCTTAAGATTAAGGTAGCAGCCAAGCATGGTGGCATACACCTGTAATCCCAATGGTTTGGGAGGCAGAGTCAGGAGGACTGAGAGTTTCTTTGTATTATCTCATTATGTACAGGATGATTATGGGAACAACAATAATTGAGGAGGTTTGAATAAGAGTGTTTTTAGGAATTTTGATATTAGCATTATGATGAACCCCAAATTTGAGCATATATGTCATAACTAAAATTGTATTTATTAGATTTTTTCTGGATAGTCTAGGGAATTGTGCTTACATTAACACCATCAAACTCCAAACAGATCATCACACACACCAAGGGTGTTATGACTTCCCCCACTGTACTACTGGTTGATATCAAAGCAATCTTTCACTGCTGGGGATTATTGAAGTTCCACTTATAAACATGAAACTTCTTTGTCATCTGGTTTAGATGTATTTGGTAGTGACCTCTCCATCAGTTGGCAGTACGGGGAAATGATTAGAACAATTGGCTATGGGAACAAAGCATTAATATGAAAGGTGACCAGAAGCTGTAAAATTGTAAAATTGTAACCAACTCTTGGTTATTAATTTTCTAAGATTCAAGTGTAAACAAAGAAGATATCCAGAAGACAAAAACTGAATCTCTAATGAACTTGAAGGTTTGTATAGTTCTCTTCTTTTCTTCCCATGGTCCTTGTCTTCAATGAACATTTATCAAATAGAAAAAATAATAAACAAATAGCTATCATGCAAGCAATGCATGCAATGAAAAAATATTGCAATGAAAAATATCATGCAATGAAAAAAATATTGTAAGAAGGGTTCAAGGGCTCACAAAAGGAAGCAGCTCCTTTCTATTTGAGGTCATCAGGAAAGGTCATTTGATATTTGTTTTCTGCTTCTACCACCTGTCTTGGGTCCTTTGTTTCTTTGAAATTTATCAATTTTTAAATATTCTATCTTAATTTCACTAATGTATTTTTAGCTGTGCCTCATTGTATTTTTTTATTTATTTACTTACTTATACTAGTTCCTGTCATTTTGTTGTTGTTCTTCTAATTGTTTTGACTAATCTCCAGGTTTCTTTCTCATTTACTCATCTCATTTACTCATGATTTACTCATCAGATTTGATGACTTGGAGAGGTTCTCATTAATGTGACACAGAGAGTGTTTTAGTTAGTTTTTTCACTGCTATGACCAAAAGAACTGACAAGAGCAATTTCAGAGGAGGAAAAGTTTATTTGGAGCTCACAGTTTCAGAGGTCTCAGTTCATAAAGGGCCAACTCCATTGATCTGTGCTGAAGGTGAGGCAGAACATCACAGTGAAGGGTATGATGGGAGAAAGCAGCTCAGAACGTGACAATCAGGAAACAGGGGCTAAGCTTGGCTCATCTGGGACAAAATATATACCCCAAAGCATGCCCCCAGTGACCTACCTCCTCCAGCCACGGCCTACCAGATTACAGTTGTTAGCCAGTTAATCCATTCAAGTGGATTAATGCATTTATTAGGTTAAGTGATGATATGCCCTCAGAAATTGGCTTATTACAATCCTTAGCAGGAAGAGTGAAGCAGGGGGTATCGCAATACCAGATCTTCAACTGTACTACAAAGCAATAGTAACAAAAACAGCATGGTATTGGTACCAAAATAGAAAGGTAGATCAATGGTACCGAATAGAGGACATGGACACAAACCCAAATAAATACAATTTTCTCATACTAGACAAAGGGGCCAAAAATATGCAATGGAGAAAGGATAGCCTCTTCAACAAATGGTGCTGGGAGAATTGGAAATCCATATGCAACAGAATGAAACTAAACCATATCTCTCACCATGCACGAAACTAAACTCAAAATGGATCAAGGACCTTGGAATCAGACCAGAGACCCTGCGGATTATAGAAGAAAAAGTAGGTCCAGATCTTCAACATGTCGGTTTAGGACCAGACTTCCTCAACAGGACTCCCATAGCACAAGAAATAAAAGCAAGAATCAATAACTGGGATAGATTCAAACTAAAAAGCTTTCTCTCAGCAGAGGAAACTATCAGCAATGCGAAGAAAGAGCCTACAGAGTGGGAGAAAATCTTTTCCAATCATATTTCAGATAGAGCACTAATCTCCAGAATCTATAAAGAACTCAAAAAACTCTACACCAAAAATGCAAATAATCCAATCGACAAATGGGCTAAGGAAATGAATAGACACTTCACAGAAGAAGATCTACAAGCAATCAACAAACATATGGAAAAATGTTCAACATCTCTAGTAATGAGAGAAATGCAAATCAAAACCACCCTAAGACTCCATCTCACCCCAATTAGAATGACGATTATCAAGAATACAAGCTATAACAGGTGTTGGCGAGGATGTGGGGAGAAAGGTACACTCATACATTGCTGGTGGGGTTGCCAATTAGTGCAGCCACTCTGGAAAGCAGTGTGGAGATTCCTTAGAAAACTTGGAATGGAACCACCATTTGACCCAGCTATCCCACCCCTTGACCTATACCCAAAGGACTTAAAATCAGAATACTACAGAGATACAGCCACATCAATGTTCATAGCTGCTCAATTCACAATAGCTTGATTGTGGAACCAACCTAGATGTCCTTCAATTGATGAATGGATAAAGAAACAGTGGTATATATATACAATGGAATATTACTCAGCCATGAAGAATGATAAAATTATGGCATTTGCAGGCAAATGGATGAAATTGGAGAATATCATGCTAAGTGAGATAAGCCAATCTCAAAAAACCAAAGGAAGAATGATATCGCTAATAAGTGGATGATGATACATAATGGGGGATGGGAGGGGTTAGTGTTAGGGTTAAAGTTAGGGTTAGGGAGGGGGGCAATATGGAGGAAGGAAGGACTGTATAGAGGGAAAAGAGGGGTGGGGGGAAGGGAAAAAATAACAGAATGAATCAAACAACATTACTCTATGTAAATTTATGATTACACAAATGGTATGTTTTTACGCCATGTACAGAGAAACAACATGTATCCCATTTGTTTACAATTAAAAAAAAGATAAAAAAAAAGAAATTGGCTTATTGTGTAGAATTTGTTTATTGTATGGGTTATTGAGTTTAATCCCAATCATTTCATCTCTAAACTTTCTTACATTGTCTCTTACATGAGCTTTTGGGAGCCACTTCATTTCTAAGCCATGAGAGGTTCTTTTCTTACCATTTCTCTTTGGAGTTCTAAATACCTTCTGTACCTGTGTAATCATATATTTTCACAATTTAGGAAATTTTATGCTATTACTTCACTGAACAGGTTTTCTTTAGTCTCTAGCTCAAGTTTCCTCATCTATTACAATTATATATTTTTGGTCTTTTAATGGTGTCCCATAGATGTTGTATGCTATTTTTAATTCTTTATTTTTTCTTTAGTACTGTCTGAATGCGATAATTCATTAACTTTGTCTTCACACCCTGATTTTCTTTCTTCTGCTTAATCCAGTCTATTGGTGAGGCTTTCCACTGAATTTTTTATTTGACTTACTAAGCTTTTCACTTCCGAGATTTCTGTCAGGTTCTTTTCAGAATCTCTACCTCTTTTTAAAATTGCTCATTTATCCCTTAATTCATTTAACTGTTTATTTATTGTAATCTTTTTGAATTAACTAATCACTTTTAAAATTCTTTTCAATTCTTCGGCATTTAATTTACTTCTATATCTTTGGAATCAGATACTAGAGGATATTAATTTCTGTTGACTTGTTTTTTTAAGCTTCTCATTTGTGTAGATTGAGATTTACATATCTGTAGCAATGAAAATTTCTTCCACTTTCATGTAAGGACCTTCTTAGGCATCAACTTTTTTTCAATTATAGGCCCTTGGAAATTGGCTTACTGTGTAGAATTGGCTTATTGTGTGGTTTCTTGATTCTAATTCCAAATGGATTCCTTAGTATAGTTTCCCTAGAGCTTATTTGGCTGTGATTTGTGGGTTCTGACACAGTGCTTGCTATGTCAGAGATTGACTCACTGTCTCTACAAGTCTCTCAAGAGTAGAACCCTCTGGAATTTCAGGCAAGTCTGTTGTAGATGGTAAAGAATATGGGGTGTATCCTCTGTGGTTACTCTTCTGGTTCTGTCAAAAACATTAGATCTGAAAGGACATGAGAGCAATCTGTGCTGAGGTCTTTTACAGATGTGGTGTCCACAACAATTGTGTTCTTTCTCTCTGCTCTTGTTATGGAGATGAATGATCAGCTTGGCATTTCATGCACCTCTAGCCTTGTCTACGTAGGACCAGGTCATTGGTTGGGGCCTTTTATCTCCCTATTTTTAAGGTTTAATCAGGACTAGGTTGTGGCCAGATTGAGGTGTAATTTCTCTTGACTGGGCTCTGTGTAGCTCAGCCAGCAGCAAAGCACTTACCAATGTCCACTCAATAACCAGCAAAACTCAAAGTAGAAAACAAACAACAATAACAACCACATCATGAAAACTGTATAGAAATGCAGTGATAACCAAATATATTCAACAACCATAACACCAAAATCAGTGGAAAAGCAAGGTGTTAAAATATATAGCAAAGTAAAAATGTAATAATAAAAGTAAAAATTAAAATTAAAATAAAAAGAAGTAAAAATGAGAAAGAGAGGAAAAAAGATCCAATTAAAAAAATTTTAAAGGGAAAAAGAGAAAATGGAAGAAAATTGAAAATTAAATATTAAAAGAAGAAAACAGAGGAAGAGATAAAAGAAAAAGTATATGCACACATACATACAGTCTAGCCAAACAGGTACAACCCAAAACATCTTAATTAAAAAAAAAATTTAAAAAATTTCCTCTCTGCCAAAAAAGATCAACTGTGTGGGCAAGAGTGGACATTTGCAAACTGTTCTGAACAGATCTTTTCTGGTCAATTAGGCTATGTGTGAGCACAGACTGTGTTATCCACGTGCACTCTATCTTCCATGACTGGTGTGCCGAGACTTAGCTCCCATCCTTAATTGCACTCAACAACTTGTTCCCCTCTTGAGGCTGGTTTACCAGGTTTCTGGTTAAGAGAAAATAACCTTCATTTCCGGTGTTTTCCCAGTGCATAGAGATCTCACTGGTTTTTTGAGCTCTCCCCCAGAGCTAAACTCGCTCTCAAGTCAGAATCCCTTGGTTCAGTGTATTCTTATTTGTTGTAGATTTCCAGAGATAGACAAGTGCAGGGGATTTTGACTCCTAGAGCAGCAACCTCAGACTAGTCTTTCTCAGAATGGCTCCCCATTACTGCACTGGGGCACATGTCGGGAAGCTGTGAGAACATCCCCAGTGCCGGTATGCCCTGCAGCCCCAAGTCCACTGCCTGCTCAGGCTGTACTTTGGCATCATGCTGAGTCCTGTTCTAGCTGTGCCTTCTGGGTCTCTGCCTCTTTCTTTCACTTCTACTCACACTTTCTACCACCCCACCCCACGATCAGCCCTAGGGTACTGTGTCTCACCCTCTGTTTCACTATCCTATGTCTCTGCGTTTTTATTTCCCCCTAAGATTTTCTAGAGGTCATGAAGATGTTAGGTCAGATACAGAGGTTGATAGTAATTGGCTATGAAAAGGATCTAAGGATAGCTCAAGATAGCTTTGGCTCCTAATCTATCATATTCCCTCTTTCTGCAATTATGATGTTCTATTCAGGTCAAACAGTCTGTGGGGCTTTAATATAGATGTGGCTTCTTCAGCTTTAGTTTAGAATGCTCTGGAGAAAAAGGGCCTCCGTGTTTAACTTGTATAGACCTTTATCAGATGTTGGATAATGCCAAGGAGGAAGACCACTAACGGCTGGTAGAGCTGATGGTCTCCACTTCAAAGTAGATTTGTAATTAAAAGCTCCCTTTGACAAACAAGCAACCTTGCTATATTAGACAGATTACAGACTTCAAAGATGCATAGTCTGTATTCCTTTATATTGACAGCCCTTCTCCAGATGGAAGTCAAACCTTTTTACCCCTCACATTTGAACTTGTCCTGGTCTTGGCTTATTGGCTTAAAATGCTCTAAAATAATATACTATCATTCTTCAATTTTAAGAACAAAGGGAAGAGCTATTTTTATATTCAAATTTTGTATGAGTATACAAGTGGGAACTGCTTCTGGTAAAGGAGCCCCTAGGAACCAATTTCTTTCTCAGGGAATCAATTGTAGTTATTCCTCAGGACCTACAGACAAGACTCAGAGTTGCTTTCCCTGGTACTACTCATCTGGTGGTAGCCAACAGTGTACTTGACTTCTAAGTTGAGCCAAGGAGAGGTAAACCTAGCTTTCCTCTCTACTTCTGGCCCTTTCCCACCCTGGTGGCTGCCCCACCCGTTTTGGCTCTGGATCTGATAAGCAGAACTAGAGTTTATTTTGATATCTCTTTAGTCAGACACCTCAAGCTGCCACAGTTCCTGGAAATCTATCCCAATATCTACAGGTCCCCCAGGCAAGAAGCAGAATGCACCCCATTCTTAGTCTCTGTTACTGTGGAGAGCAGTCCAGTGTTCCCTTGGTGACTGTACAGTTCACAGAAGTCCTCTTCACAGAAACTCCTGCCTCAAAGCCTCCCAGTAGGATACCTGCAGGGCACTATTCTATAATAAACGAAGTAGGCATGGGGCAGGGTGTTTTAGGACAAGCTCTACTCTTTTTGACTTGAGAAGACAGGATTTATAACGTTCAAATCGTTATTATTAGAGTCACTAATGTGAATAATCTGTGGTTTTTTGTTTGTTTGTTTGTTTGTTTTCTGGATACCTTTTCTCAGGTTGGAAAAGAAGCAGAATTACATCCACCCAAGCTCCCCTAGTCATCTGACTCCAGCCTCACACCTTGCATTCCATCCCCCATTTTGCTTCCAGAATAATATCAAATATCAGTCTAATCATGTCATCTGCTGCCTGAATACCTTTTGATAGATTTCCACAGACTTCCAAATAAAGAACACGCCCTTTGGCAGAGCACGTAAAGACCAGCTCCATCTTGTTCCAGTCTCCATTCTGCACTTTTGGCTCCTGCCATTCCATTATCATTCTTGCTAAAGGCCAGAATTCTTGTTCTGGCCGGTGTCAGAACAATCCTGTTTTATTCTTCAAATGTCCTGTTTCTAAAGAATGGTCCTCAGGTACTCAGCAATTAATCAATCAACATTTTTATTAAAAATAACACTTAAAATAGTATTACCTGGTACGACCTTGTGTTTCAGCTAACTTAATCACTTCAACTACACTAACAGGCATTTTATTTCCAATTTTTTCCAAGAATGAGGAAAGTGACGTACAAGAATGTTAAATTATTGCCAAATTTCAAAACCTGGCACCATTCTCTTAAATACCCTTTCATTAAAATGCAGATTTACACCCTGGAGATACTTTTTTTTTTTTTAAACAAGATCCCCGTGAGTGTGCCACACACTGGTTTGAGAACTTATAGGTGAGTGCCCTCTAGTGTGTACACACGAGTGTTACACAATTGTCATGGTTAATGGATCTGGTCTTTTTTCATTTGTTCCTTACAAAAGAGCTAAATTTCATGACACATTTCAACAGTTGTAGCAGGATTTTTACATCAGTGACTGAAGTGGAGAATACTGCCTTAAATTTATTTTGGTCACAAGAAATTACATATATATTACCATAAAATTGACTGTCATTAGACCTCAGCTGGTCTTAGAGATTTCACTTAATATCAGAAGCTGACCTCCCAGCACAACACATCCCATATCTGGTTGTTAGAAACTTCATAGCCTCACTGCACAATAACGGTGAAGAGAGAAACACCACATCCACTCTGCGAGAGGCAGATTTTATTGATTATAATTATGATGGCTTAATTTCTCCATTAATTGCCTTCAGTAGGTCTTGCTCAGTTTATTCCTGCAGAAAGGGATTCTTTTAGACTTGGGGCGCTCATTCTTTTCTCTTGTTCTCTTTAAAAGAAAATTAGAAGTGAGAGAATCCATTAACTATTTAGCGTAATATGTATAACTCCCCTGTGTTACTACGTTAGGCTATTATTTATCACCAATCCTGAAGCCAGGCTTCATGCTTGTTAGGTCAGAGCTAAGTGTCCATAACAAAAGTCCCCAAAGTATAGTGGATGAAACAAGGTGGAAGTTTGTTCTTTCTGATAAAACTGTCCAGAGACAGTAGTCCAGGGTGCATCAGCTCTGTTATCTGCACTTAGCACAGATTCCATTTCTGGGTTCAGGAGTAGCTGATCTGCTTCCTACCCTTACCACATGGATCCTAGACAGTGGGGAGCATGTTGTTTCTTTTAAGGCCACACCTGGAAGTGGTACATAATAGTTATGTTCACATCCCACTAGCCAGAATTTTGTTGGAAACTTCAAGAGAAAAAGTGAAGAACATACATGCCCCACTACAACCTGGAGTGTTATTGTTAAAAAGAAAAGGAGGAAAAGATGGATTTAGTTGGAGAATTAGCTGTCTTTGCTACAAACTACTTCCTGTATTTGGACATTTTAGGTGATTTTTCTAAGTGCCAATTATTCACAGAAAAGAAGAAAAGAAGTGTCAGGTATTTCAAGAATTGTGATTAATGAAGTGATAGAATTTTCGTAGAAATACTGTCAATTCTGTTGAAAACCTTGTTTTCTTGGCTTCATGGTCCTATGAGTTAGGGACATATGCAATTATGAATCTGTTAAAAAGCAAACGCAGGCAGCCCTTGCATTGTGTGTTTCCAACAGGTACAAATTTCAGTTAGTCACCATGGTTTAGTTAAGGGACAGTTTCCAAACAGCAGTTCAAATTCCAGTTAACCTATTATTATATAACCGCGGTTAATTGTGTAAAGTACAAATTGTGCTGGCTCTTCAGGACACAAATCACTACATAAATAACAGATATGCATAATATACATTGGCCAATCATGTTTTTTTTTCCCCCCAAAGGTTTGAAGAGTGCCTCTGCTTGCCTATTATCCAGTTTATGCAGAGGGCGGCATGTGTAACTACGCTGGTTTCTTGTTTCCCTGTGATAAACCCATGATGTTTTATAAAAATGAAAAATTGAAAGAAGGAATCAGTCAACAAAGAAGAAAGTGAATCAAAGAAAGTGATAAAATGGAAGTAAAATTCTGGTCAAAGACAAATGGGATTATAGAAGAAAGAGCTGACCAAGAAATGTTGACATTGTCACCTCTGGAGACATGTAGTTCAGCCACTGGAACTGTATCAGTCAGTGTCCTCCAGAGAGTAGGATGTGTGTGCATGCGTATGTATAATATACATACATACACATACAGAGAGAACACACAAGAGAAATGTTTATTTCAAGGGTTTCAGAAGCTGGAGTGTTCAAAATCTGTAAGGTGGTGTAGGGTGGGGCAACAGGTTGGATACCCAAAGAGGAACCAATGTCATGGTATACGTAAATTTCAACCAAAAACCATCCTCACAGCCAGGTGCCATGGCACATGCCTGTAATCCCAGCAACTCAGGAGGCTGAGGCAAAAGGATTGTAAGTTTGAGGCCAGCCTCAGCAATTTAGTGAGACCCTAAGCAACATAGTGAGACTGTGTCTCAAAATTTAAAAAAAAAAAAAAGGTCAGGGATGTAGCTTAGTGGAAAAGCACTCCTGGGTTTAATCCCCAGAACCAAAAAAACAAATTAAAAAAAAAAAACCCAAAAAAAAACACCCTCACAGAAATATACAGAATGATGCTTGACCAAATATCGAATCAATGTGAACCCACCAGGTGATGCACAAAACTAACCATCATAGAAATTCACAGAAGGCAAATGTATCCACTAGTGTGAAGAATCTGGTTGTGTGGGATGAAGATATCCCACAGAGAGTGATGCTGGTTAAAAAAGAAAAGAATAAGAAAAACAAAACAAAAAAAATCACATTAAAGGAACTTATTTGAATATTTGGCTACATTAACAGAATAAGCATTAGAAGTTGATCCAGACTTAGAAAGGAATACCACAATTCATGAACACTTAGGAAAGTGTTCCATATCTTAATTTATACAAGAGGAAGGGGAGTGCTTTCAAAACTATTCTTGAAAAGTACAAAGAAATGAAACATTTTACTTAGCACTAAGTGTTTTACATCACTAAGTAAATATCATTTTGGCTATTTTTCACTTATAACTTACGTAATTGAGTTTTTAATGTTCTAACAAAAATTTTAAAGATTACAGAACAATCTTTAATTGTAATTTTTTCCATTGATTATTTATTTTATTTTATTTTATTTATTGGTACCAGGGATTGAACCTAGGGATGCTTAGAGACAGGGCTTTGCTAAGTTGCTGAGGCTGGCTTTGAACTCGTGATCCTCCTGTTTCAGCCTCCTGAGCCACTGGGATTACATGTGCGTGCCACTGCACCCAGCTCCACTGATTATTAAGAATGCTGTCATAGAGGTGATTAATAAATATATGAAAAAGTGTTCAACATCTCTAGTAATTAGAGAAATGCAAATGAAAACAACTCTAAGTTTTCATCTCATTCCAATTAGAATGGCTATTATCAAGAACACAAACAATAATAGATTTTGGTGTGGATGTGGGGGAAAAAGGCACACTTTTACATTGCTGGTGGAGTTGCAAATTGGTGCAGCCACTCTGGAAAGCAGTATGGAGAATCCTCAGAAAACTTGGAATGGAACCACCATTGACCCAGCTATCCCACTCCTTGGCCTATACCCAAAGGACTTAAAATCAGCATACTACAGTAACACAGCCACATCAGTTTATAGCAGCTCAGTTCACAAAATAGCTAGATTGTGGAACCAACCTAGATGCTCTTCAACAGATGAATGGATAAAGAAACTGTGGTATATATACACAATGGAATATTATTCATCCATAAAGAAGAATAATTTAATGGCATTTGCAAATAAATGGATGGAATTAGAGAATATCATGGTAAGTGAAATAAGCCAATCCCAAAAAACCAAAGGCAGAATGTTTTCCCTGATAAGTGGATGATGATATATAATGGGGGTGGGGTAGTGTGGGGAGTGAGAAGAATGGAGGAACTTTGGATTATGTAAAAGGAAATGAGAGGAGGGATATGAAAAATGGTAGAATGAGACAGACATCATTACCCTATGTACATGTATGTTTACACGAATGGTATGAATCTATATCATGTACAACCATAGAAATGAAAGTATCCCATCTGTGTACAATGAATCAAAATGCATCTATAAAAAATTAAAAATAAATAATTTTTAAAAAAAAGCATGCTATCAGGTTTTTCTAGCATGATCACTTTATGGTCTGACAGCACCAAGCCCAGTGAGGACTGCATGTGTAATAATTCATCTGAAGAGATGAGCTGGGACTCAATGGAATATGAGTTTCCAGGAGGGTAAGGGAAGGGCTGGTGATTCCTCTGTGTATCCTGAAGTTCCTGGTAAGGTACATGTATTTGGTAAATATTATTAACATGGGATTAGTGCACTACAACTTGGGGTTGGATAAAGAGCTGTGCATTAATGTCAAGTGAGCATTACAGACAAGGTCTGGACTTGAGCTATCCCTAAATCTATTCAGCTTTTAGTATCCTAATCTGTCCATGAGTGACCATACTGATAGATAAAGTAAACTTTTCATCCACTGTGACAAAACACCTGACAATGAACAACTTAACGGAGGAAAAATTTATTTTGGATCCACAGTTTTCATAGGTTCAGTCCATGATCAGCCGAATCCATGTTCTGGGCTCAAGGTGAGGGCAGACCATCATGGCAGAATGGCATGGCAGGAGCAAGCAGTTCAGGACATGGCAACCAGGAAGCAGAGAGAGCTGCACTCATCGGGGACAAAATTTTAACCCCAAAGGCACACCCCGGTGACCTACTTCCTCCAGTCACAATCTACCTTCCTACAGCTAATGTCCAGTTAATCCATATCCGTGGATTCATCCACTGATTAGGCAGCACCTCATAGTCTAATCCTTTACCTCTGAACCTTTTTGCATTGTTCCACACTTGAGCTCGTGGGAGATACCTCATATCTAAACCATAACACTGGTCTTGTTTACTTTATGAGGTTACTGTGAACAATATAAGGTGAGAAGTAAATGTGTAGAGAGAAAAATGAATGATTCGGGATTCAGTTTGAACCCAGTTAGTTATCCTACAAAGTTCTCATAACCCTTCAATTACAGCAAGGGATAGGCTATCAGGCTGCCCGCATGCTAGTGAGGAGAAACTTGAGGGTGGGAGTAGATATTTGGAGCAAGATAGCAAGGTCCTTTGCAGGTACATGTATTAATCCCTTGATCTTACCCTTATGCTCCCTGAATGAAGTTTATTGGAGAAATTTGGTAATAGAAGGAATTAAAATCAAATCTTAGGCCTGGCCATGAGTGTACTAGCACTATACATTCCTGTATTTTCAGGTCCTCTATGATACCTCGCTCCCTTCAGCAAAAACAAACAAAACCATGCTCAAGTCTTCTATTCCAAGTAAGAGAGTAACCTCGTAACTTCCATCCTGAGCTTCTAGTGTTCCTGTGTTGTTCCAATTTGGCTTCTTTCCCTACCAGGTTTTCTGAGGCTCTCGTCTCAGAGACATCCAGTGACTTCATACTTTCCAGGAATATCTACCTGGCACTTGGATCCTCCGTTGATCAAAGAGTAAAGCCCACTCTGCTCTTTGATGCCATTTTCCCCCTAGCATCTTTGACACTGCACAAAAGACCCTAACACTTCTTGTTTCCTTTGCCCCCAAATGTGACTGCTACCATATGTTCTAACTTGGAGTCTTTCATTCTTTTGTTCTAAGAATTACTCTGGGTGAGGGTTATGGTTTGGATGTGAGGTGTTCCTAAAAAGCTCATATGTGAGACAATGCAAAAAGGTTTAGAGGAGAAATGATTGAATTATGAGAGCCTTATCCCAATTCATGAATTAATCCCCTGATGGGGATTAACTGAATGGTAACTGAAGGCAGATAGGGTGTGGCTGGAGGAGGTGGGTCATTGGGAACATTCCTTTGGGGTATATATTTTGTATCTAGTGAGTGGAGTCTCTGCTTCCAAATCACCACATGAGCTGCTTCCCTCTGCCACATTCTTCCACCATGATGTTCTGCCTCACCTCAAGTCCTGAGGAATCAAGCAGGCTGTCTATGAACTGAGACCTCTGATATCATGAACCCCCAAATAAACTTTTCCTCCTCTAAAATTGTTCTTTTGCAGGTCTTTTAGTCACAACAGCAAAAATAGATGACTAAAACAATGAACTCATCACTTTAGCATTGTAAGCATCACATACAAACTTGTCCTTCCCACTCACATCCCTCTTTGGGCCCACATTTCCATTTACATAATCAACTAGCATCTCAAGTTCAACATGTCTGCAGTAAGAGAGCATTTCAAGTGTGCTTTTCCTCTTTCTGCATCTTTACTTCTAGAAGCAGAATCCTAGCTGAGCAGATGTGGTGGGAAAGGTTGCTATAGACTGTTGCAGAGAACAGAGAACTGACTGAGTCTTGATTTCAGAGTTGAAAAGGATGTTGGTAAGATAAAGGGTCTTAAATGTGTATCTTCCAAGACAGTAGTGACACAATGAACACTTGGTGTCTCAAATAAGCAACTTTGCCTTCTGAGTGATGTTGGTTGAAGGTGCTGTGAAAGCATTGTGGAGGCAATGCCCACGAATGACGTTAAATATCTTTACTGTGCAAAATGAGGGATACTCAACAGGTGCCCAACAGTCATAGTTTCTTGATTGCTTAAAAGAAGGAACACATGCATGTACCCCAATGTTTTCTCTAATGACCCTGCCCTGTCAGTTGGCACATGGTGTAAGAAGGTTGGTGAGAACCTTTTATACTAGAAGGGTGGGTATGGCCAGGCAGCCCTGTACCTGGGCAGATGGAACTGCTGGAGTGCTTTGGCTAACCTGGTGGAAAGCAGTCTGTCACTAGCTGCCTACTCTTGGGGGCTATGCCATGCAGGACTACGCCAAGATAGCGCTTGGCAGCCAGCCAGAAGTTGTTTTGATCACATTGGTGGAGAGGAAGTCAGTTAACATAAACACACCCAGGTGCTTTAGTCATTGGCCATATTCAAATAGTCCAGGCACACAACGCGTGCACATGTGTTCCCAGCTCCTGATCGTGGCAGCTTGTTTTTGACCTTTACTGTGATTGGACAGCTAGCTCCTCGCCAGATCTGCACTTAACTAGCGTTAGCCCTACCCTCTGCATCCTGGAGGAATAGAAGCCGGCTCTCCTCCAGCGCCCGTTCTGGGTTCATGAATCTTCAATAATCCACTTTAAATTCAAGAGTCTCACTGCCTGTTTGTCTCCCGCGCCACAAACTGACTCCGCTGGATGGAGTCAGTCTACATCAAACTGATGACCTCCTGCCCACCTCCCACTAACTACTGCTCTGTACTTGCTAGTTCTTTCTGAATTCCCTATTTTGTGTTAACTCTGGATACATTAGCTCAACCCAGGAATCATCTTCAAAAATTTCTCCTGATAGTGGGCATCTGTGGTATCATCAGCTCATCACCAATTTCCTTTTCTAGAAATTCTCTAGAAACCCCCATTCTTCCTATCACTTTCCTCTTCAAGTCCCAAACCCTAAGTAATATGGGAGATCTTCATGTTCTTACATAATCCATATTCCTTCCTCTGGCATTATATATTGGTCCCAGGATAGGCATCTGAACCAAAATGGCAACACTCTGTATGAGAGAGACTATAGTTGCAGAACCATACCCTTGTATTTTTTTCTCCTGTAACAAGCAATCCGTAAAGTAAGCTGCACAGGGTTGGTGCACCTTCTCAAGGATATCATCAGGTCCAGGCTGTCTCTAACTGATCTGCTAGATTTTTCATGGGACCTTAATAATCCTGGTCACAAATATGGTTGCTAGAACACCAGACATCACATCCATATTACTACAAGAGTTAGAAGTTAAAGTCCAAAAAGTAAAGGACAGTAGTGACAGGCAATAGGAGTTTTGTCTCTTTTATAAAACACTCTTGAAATGTTTGAGTGGTATGTGCATCTCAGCAAGAATCCAATTAGGAAAATCACTTAAGAAATTCAACCACATTAAATTGCTTTGGATAGTTAGTCTATTTATAGCTTATGATGGCTCTTTTAATGACCTATGTAAGCCCTGCCTCTGACACTCTACAAGTTTAAAAATATAAATTCCAGGACAAAATTAAAGTTTTTGTCCCTCTTTCCAAATCTTACTACCCCCATAACCTCCAATGGAATTTCTAAGTTGAGCAGAAGCATGCTAAGGCAAACACATGTTTAGCAATAGTTTGTTACTAATTAGCCTGAGTTTCTGGGTCTGAGAGCAACTGAGTCACTTTGATAGTGCATTTCTAAGACTATTTCAAAATTTGGGAATTGGTGAAAGTAGTATCATTTGGTAAAACAGAGGAAATTATGAGTATATGTGTGGGTATGTGCATGTTTGTGTTGTTTGAATGCAGTAAAGCTAACCAGAAGGATGGAACGGAGGCCTTCAATTCTCTCTAAAAGGAAGACTAATCTACCACCAGCTTACCTAAAATCAGTATGTCCTATAGGGCTTTGGGGGACAGAGGAAGGATAGGATTCATAAACATTCTGAAGAACGTGTAGAGTTTGAAAATTGACACTAATATTTTACCTAGTAAGATTTTTATAAGATTAGTCAATATTTTGGCTGTTGGGTCATATAGAAAACAAATTATAAAGGACTGTGTTTCCATGGTATATGGAGTCACTAGGAAAAAACTTAAGTGAGGAGGATCCCTAACTTATGCCTATGTCTTACAAGTTAGTGTGAACTTCTCATTTGTTCCTGGTGGCTTTAGGATTCATGAACTTGCCTAGAGAAGGAATGTCTTATTCCACACTGATAAATACTGACTCTAGTACAAGTAACTTGCTTGGGGACAATGTGAAGCACTGGGAAGATGAATTCAGTGGATACTAATCAGTGCCTTTCTCAGGCATTGTATAATAGGTGGAAGGCAGGGACCATGCCGGAACACAGGAAAGAAGAGAGGCCTTTACATGGAGTGTGTGTGTGTGTGTGGTGGGGGGCAGTAAAAAAGGAAGGATGGAAACCTGGTAGGCAGTACACAATTTACTCGGGATCATCCTTCACGAGTGAGATAATACTCAAAATGACCCATTCCTGCTTACCTTTTCTGACTTTATGGATAGTTGCAGAATCAGAGCAATAACAAAGGGGTTTTTTATGGACACGTGGGTCAGAGAGCTGGGAATGTAGTTTAGTGATAGAGTGCTTGCCTTGCATGCCTGTTTCTCAGGTCTGGGAGAAAAAAGAAGAAACACAATAGATGGGTTAGAGAGGTTCCTTTTCAATAATGAGGTTCCCTTTATCATCACCAGACCCTGCCAACTGCCATCATTGGTCCAGAAGAGGCAAACGTCCTCCTGGAGTGAGTTTTTATGCTTCCTTCCTTTTCTAACTTGGCCTCCTGGCAGGTTATACTATGGCTAAAAGCTGAAGACTTTTCTTCCCTCAACCTTTTCCTGGATTGACTCTTAGCTGCCAGGTTTAGGTCAGCAGGCTGATCCAGTCAACATTATGTCCCAGTGAGACAGTTGCTAGATGCAGTTGTGGATGACAAAATACACTGGTGTGCACAGCTGATCTAAGGCAAGCCACTGAACTTCATAAGTGTGTCCAGGCAGGAGGAATAAATCTTGTGAGTCCCACTATCAGTGGCTTAAGTTATCTACTACTAATTAAAATCCTGGATACGTAAAGGACAAATTACCCCCTTAAAATGACTGTAAGAACCAACATATGCCCCAGTTATCCCACTCAATGGTATTTATCCAAGAGAACTAAAATCACCATACTATAGTGATATAGCTACATCGATGTTTATAGCAGCATAATTCACAATAGCCAAGTTATGAAACCTGTCCAGATGCCTGTCAACAAATGCATAAATAAAGAATGTGGTATATATACAGTGGAGTTTTCAGTCATAAAGAACGAAATTATGGTATTTGTTGGTAAATGGAACTGCCAGAACATCATGTTAAGTGAAATAAACTAGAATCAATCAAGGGTCAAATGTTTTCTCTCATATGTGGAATCTAGTGCAAAATAAGGGGAAAAAAGGATGTAGGAGGACAGATCCCATGAAAATAGATTGAAGATCAATGGAGTAGAGAAAGGAGATTGAAGGGGAGAGAGAGGCAATAGGGGAGGGAGAAGATACAAAATAAAATTGACAGAATTATGCTATGTACATATATAATTACCAGTGGGAACCCCATTATATATGATAGGCCAATTAAAAAACTAGAAGACAGACCAGTAGAGTATAGGAAGGAGAATAAGGGGAGGAGGGGGAGAGGGAAAGAAGAAACTGGGGACAGAAATACAAATTGTATTCTATGCATGTATAATTATGTCAAAATGAATCCCATTATTATATATAATGAAATAATAAAAACTTTATAAATGGTAAAAAGTATCTAGACTTTTATTTTTATTTTTTTTAAGTATACTGGGGATTGAACCGAGGGGTGTTCTACCACTGAGCTACAGTATGTTTTACTTTATTTTGAGACAATGTTTCATTAAATTGCTGAGGCTGGCCTCAAACTTGTGATCCTCCTGCCTCAGCTTGCTGAGTAGTTGGGACTACAGTTGTGTTACTGCAATTGACCTGGAAGTGTTTATGTATATCTTTCTTCAAGTAGAAGAGGCATAACTATTAGATAAACTAAAAATTTGTAATCTGGGCAAAGGACTTCTAGATATTATATTTGCTTAATCTTGTTAACTTTATGAAGCACCATTAATCTCATTTATGGATTGTTATTCTGATGCAATAAAGAGGTAAAACCTCACTAGTGGCCAAGAGACCAGTAGGTTTTGGAGGCAGGACACAATGAGCACCAGGTGGTACTAGTCACATGAGGCCCTGACAAGTCTGACCTCAGCTTGCATACTCATCATTTGCTCCTGGAAATAATTACCCAAGTAGCTCCCAGTTGGCTCACAGTAAAGGGGTGGGAACCACACTCAGCTGTAGTGAATTAGTGGCCTGTCTACAACACCATCGCCTACATCTACCTTGGGCTATGAAAAGGGAGCTGGGTTGAAGCTGCCCATCCATTTTACATTCTTTCCAGTGAGGTCACTCTTTCTATACCAAGAACTCTTGATTTCAAACTCGACCTTGCATTTAATTTGAAGAAACCACTATTGTACTGTCTAAGGAAGAACATTACTGAGATGGAGCATTATTGAGATGTTTCCAAGGAACACATTACTGAATGTGTTCTTGCACTGGCTGATTTACCAAATACTGACTTTGATCCGAGTGTTTGGGGAGCCATTGAGGAGAATAACAAAAGAGGGAAAAAACCCTCCTGAAGTCTAATGCACCCAATGTCCCTCAAGGAAGTCCTCACCAACCAAACCTGGTGGAACTAACCCCCTGCAGTAAACACTTTACACATTATAATGCAAAACAGGTTTATTCTCATACAATGAAAATTAGGAAAATAGAAAGGAACACCATCTTCAGGCAAGTGGAAGTGATCAAGACTATTAAATGTCGTCTCAGACAAAATACAAGGGGAAGACTTGCTGTGTTGCCCTCAGAAGTTAAGTTTCTTCACCTGAGGCTGATGTCTCAGTACTCATTTCAGACATGCTTTCCATCTGCTTCCCCTCTTCTAGTTTATTCTGATAAGAAATTTGGCATTCCAGATAATCTATGTTCCTTTTCTGTTTATCTAGGAATTCCGTCAGGAAGGGCCTGAGCTACAGAAACAAAACAGGAAAGGACCACATTAAGGACCATGTCTGCAATGAGAAAAACTACCCAAACTATAGGTCATAAACCAGTGGTCCTGGAACCATGTCAGAAATGCAGAATCTTAATCTCTACCCCAGATCTCCTAAATCAAGACCTGCATTTCAAAAAGGATTTGGTCAATTCATAAGCATGTTGAAATTCTCAGAGCACAGATCAAAGGACTTACTCAAAACCTCCACCTGCATATAAGCATTAGCTCCCAGTGTTAGGGTCTATCAAATGTACAGCTTACTTGGAGAACAAACTGACTGCAGTGGTTTTCAATCCCGTTTCTTTGAATCATCTGGAGATTGAACAGCTGCCCAGAGCCCATTTTCAAGGATTTAGACTGAAGTGATCTAGCAGAAGGCCCAGGCATTCAGAGCTCTTCAGAACTCCTTGGTGAGCCCAGTGTCTAACTAGAGCTGGGGATATTATCTTCTTTGACTTTGAGAAACTGGGGAGTTGGTGAAAGGAAGTTGCCATTGAGGTAAAGTGTTCACCAATAACCAGAACTTCACAGAAGTCTGTAGTAAAATAGACAATTGACATCTGCTGTCAATCATGGACAATCAGTCTCAACCTGTGGCCCTAGCCAGTGGCATTACCTAGGCACTGGTTAAAAATGCCTTGTGTGAGTCAAAGATCTGCAAAACTAAATCAGAAGCTCTGAGGGTGTCCCAGCACCTGGTTATAGTAAGCTCTTCAAGTGATTCTGGTGCTCCGTAAGCTTCAGCATTTCTGCTCAAGGAGACTTCCAAGCCAGCAACAGAAGCACAACTCTGTTGAGTCACCCAGAGAAAGTGTTCTTGCTAAGACTTTCCTATCCTGTATTGAGTTTCATTCTTCCTTTCCAGGATCCATTACCCCATCCCTAATGCAGTCCTTGAAGTCACCCCGTACTTCCTCAGAGAGAAGTATACCTACATTGTGAGACCTACTATCCTGGGCCCATTTCCCAGAAGCAAATAAAAATTCAGAGTGGAAACAGCAAAACAAAACAAAAGCAATAGTGATTGTGAGCTCAGTTAACCACTTACCTCAGTTTCACCAGTCTCAGAAGCTAATGCATTCAGGTCTTCCAGGATCCCGTTCAATATATTTTCCATTTGCAGAGCAGATGTCAGTGCTTGTATGGCACCTCCCCAGTTATCTATATCTGGCCTCTATTAAAAAGGAACATGGGTATCAATTTCCTACCTCAAGCAAAGTGAGGTTACATTCTGTCTACTTCTTGCATAGAACCATGTTAAGGTTAATGAGATTGCACAGTCCAGTGGTTTGCAAAATTTTGTAGCACAAGGGAATCAGCTGAGAATCTTAAATGCTGATGCCTGGCTCAACTGCAGACACTGACTTAACCAATATGCGATGCAGTACTGACATCAGGATTTTCACGATATTTTTCAGGTGATTTTCATGGGGTACAAAGCAAGGGTATCAAGGTACATCAGACAGACATGCCATTAGTTTATTAATTTTGAATTTCTAATGCAGTGGTTTGATTATATTATCAGGCATTTACTTTTCTTTATAAAGCTAGAGTTAAAACAGTAACAACAACAACAACAACAAAAACCTTAGCTGAAGAAGGAATACCCCCAATAGAAGTTCAGGTTGTTTCTTTGGAGTCACTACTGGGAGCAGGGACGTGGGGGGTGGGGGGGGGAGTGTTTTACACTGGAGAAACAGTCAAATTCAATACTTGAACCTGTGCTTGAATGACATTCCTGACATGATATGGGATGCAAATAGCTCTGGGGAGAAGTCACAAAGTAATGCTTCTCCAACTATACAGAATGTTAGGATCATCTGGAGAGCTGTTAAGACAGCTCTTTGGGCCCCACCCACAGGGAATCTATTCCCTAGCCCTGGAGTGGGGCTCTTGAATTTCTACTTCTCAGGATTTCCAGGTAGTGCTGGTGCTGCAGATTCAAGGAGCACACTTCATATAAGTCATTGAGAAAAGCCAAACATGTTTAGTGGCTAAAATTTATCCAAAAAGGTGTGTTAGCACTGCTTGTCCTCAAGCTCAGTTACTAAGGAGCCCACATAAGAACATAACTAACCTAGCAAGGTAGGTAGTAACTCATTTCCGGACTTGGCAAAGGTCCCAGATAGGTCATCATAGCAAAATTGTATTCACCTTTATAACTGGAAGGCAGATCATAGCCTCTCGTTTTCTTAGAAATCTTAGGAAGTATTTTGCTTGCTGCCTCCTTATCTCCGCCTCTTCCTCGAAGAACATGACAAAAGGAGGCATTCCCTTCTCATCAACGAAGTAGCAGGCCTGGGAAAGAGGAGAGAATGGGCAGAGACCTGGGGTGAGAGAGGCTCATTTTTAAGTTGGGACTCATTCCAATTGAGTCAATGCACTTTGCTATCCCAGTGTTGTCTTCTTTGGTCATTGGTGGATGTTCTATTTGTTCTGTACTTCTAGAAATTCCTCATGGTCTCACTGAGCTCAGGCCATCTCAAACTGCAGCTGTCCAGAATCCAATATGCTAGTGCCTAATATTTGATAATTATGGACTTTGTAAAGGTCAATTTGTTAACCTACATACTTGCACTTTTTTCTACTAAACTGCATAGATCCTTGACTGGAGTCTGATATAAATTAAAGCCAATCTATTGCATGATCCTAACAAATCCATATTAATTATTAAATAGCATATAGGTGTAAAATTGTTTATTCTGTTTGTCTATATAATATTGGGAACCCACTGGAAGAGCTATGATTCTCCTTATCATAGTCCATAGTTTGCAATCACAGTTCTAAATCATTGGTCCACAGAACAGGAACATCCTAGTCACAAAGTTGCTGTTTGCCTAGTATCAAACCACAAATATGGCTATGACCACTACTGAGGAGATAGTAAATATATTGTCATCCAGATCAGAGCTAAAATCTCCATAACAGTTGCTCAAGATCCAATACTAACCATGGATAGATAGACATCACTGATGTGCAGCTGGTAAGCCACCAAGCGGTTAATAGTATATTTACATTCTTCAGAAATGGGGGTCCGTCTCCTGTGTTCCATCTCAGCTTTAGGGAAATCCAGCCATAAGACGTGCTACCCACTAAGGTAGAGGACTTCTTAAATACTAACAGGAAGGTAGCCAGCCCCCTTCTTACAACAAGATGAAATTCCATCCAGCTGAGATTAACAGCTACTGATTCATCATTGAGGACATTGTTTCTGAAGAAAGAACCAAACTGATCAGAGAAAAAGATGTTAAAGGGGGTGGGGGCTTAAATCTTTCTAACTATTCCAGTCAATTTTTAATATTCTTTCCCATCTCCTCTCTGAAGGATGGTATATTTCTTAAAGTAAAGTACTAACAGAATGGATGTACTAGCTTTAATTTTTTCTCGTTCCTAAAAAATGATCATGGCACAGCATTTTAGATCCCAGGGTGTATCTAAGGAAAGTGCCTAAAATAAGGAACCCTACAGCTCCTCGTCTCCCCCATAAGGCCTCACTACACATAATTGCTCTAAAGGTAGGATACAATGGCATTCTGGAGAAGGAAAATCATATTAACTGGAGGAATGAGGGCAAATTTCATTGAGAAACTGGCATTTTAATTTGGCCTTGAAGGCTGACAAGAATATGGAGAAATGGAAAGGAAAGAAAGGTGTTCCACCTGGAGAACAGGCACACAAGGCTGTAGATAGGAGACAAGTTAGGGGTTTCTCTAAATTACAGTAAGACTGCCCCACGGTAAGAACCTTTTGGTTTCTTCCTTCAACTATCTCCCAAATGTGTCTCAAAACATGCCTTCTTCATTTGCCTGCATTGAGAACAGGGATTGTTAACATTTTTATTTTTATTATTCCCATATCCCGTAATGGGGTGCTTTGTAGGTAAAAGTGCTGAGTCAATGTTGATTAAATAAAAGCATATTTTACGTGTGAGTAAAGCACAAGGTTTCCCCTAAGTCCGTGAATTTCCAGTGTGAACTAAACCATGCCTGGTTGAACCAATGGCACATCTTCAAAAGTCTCTCCAGGTGAGGTGGTGAGGAGAGAGCTTCCTGAGGGGGAATGGATCCTAAGTGAAGGCGCCAAGCATTTCAGGTTTGACTCAGACAGAAAGATGAGGCCATCCTAGGGAAGGGATGATTAAAAATAGCCTGTTTGTCACTTTTGTTTCCTGACCCAACTCTGCCCTTGGCCCAAGTGTATTTATGTCATAGTCTCAGGAAGAGAGGTGCTTCAAGGAAGTTCTTGTAAAACCATAGTTTGCATATGAATCACCTGGGGCTTTTGTTAAACTACAGAACCTGGTGGGGCCTGGCATGCTGCATTTCTAAATGCTGCCAAGTGCTGCCTATTAGTGGACACACCTTGAGTAGGAAGGTTTAAGTGCATTCCTAAGAAGCTAATTCAGTAAAATCCTGTAGGACCCAAGTGGCACTGCTGGGGAGCCTTTAGTAAGGAGGTAAAAATGGGGCATCTCCCATCCTCCAGAATCTCCTGCCTTGCCTGTGCTCCCAAGCTTCAGGACCCCTGGCAGCCTCCTGGGGAAGGCCCAGTGCTGGGGCAGTTGCAGGTCTAACTCTGAAGGTTAGAGCAGAGCAGTAAAGAGGAAAGCAGATGGTAACTAGTCAGATGGTTAACTGGATTTGCTCTAGTGCCTCTAAAACATCACCAAATGTTCCCTTCTCCAAAATTTTGTGTAAATTTCAGGAGACTAGAATAATATAGGAAAAATAGGGTCAAGTACCAATAAAATCTGGATACTTAGTTAATATGACCAATCTACAAGATAGTGAATCTAGAAGATATAAGATATTACTTACTGGGAGATATTAGGAACATTTGGTTATTTCTGAATGATCTATAAGATCCTTCCATGTAATCACACCATTATTCTATCATCCCATCTGGACCAAAAGGCAGAGATGAATACATGCAAAGAAATATTACTGTTCTTGTTGTTCGATATGAGAAATATTTCTCTGCAGTCACTTAAAAACAACCTCACTAATGTAAAAAAATGAATGGGAAGGAACACGTCACCATCAATTGCAGTTGTGCCAGTGTGGTAGATTTACAATTGGTTTTTTTTTTTTTCCTTGTCCTGTTTTTCAGAAATTTTGATAAATTTTTTCAAAATTATCATCACCTACATTTCATCACTTTAAAAAAGAAATCTAACAGATAATTCTCTAGAGAATTAGTAACAATGTCATTCCTTTATAGAAGCTCCACATACAAATTTATAATATATTGTGTTTTCTAATTAGAAGTGTAATGCATAATCATCATTAAAAAATATACCAACATTTCCAAAAGATATAAAGGGAAGGTCTATAAAATTTTTTTAAAAATGTAATTTGATCCATAATATCATTACATTTTGCCTAACGCAATGAATTGACCTTGGAAAAATGGGATATGATGAGACTGGTTATCTAACGTCCCTGTACCTTCTTCCCTGGAATGAGTTGGAAATACAAAGACAGTTATTTAAAACATTATAAAAGTCCTCTTATTATTAGTTTTTGTTTGTTTTTGCTTCATTGAAACTCTGCATTTACAGTGTTACTTCACCTTTTAGTGTCTAACAATTAAGGAAGAAACCAGTGGCTTTCTTCTGTCCCTATTATTATTTTTTTAACCAAGAAATTCTTATCTCTAAAAATAAAATATATTTAGTATTCAATATTTTAGCATTTTGTGTGTGTGTGTGTGTGTGTGTGTGTGTGTACATTTTTTCTAATTTCTTTATAAACTTCCTGAGGAAAGGGTTGGTTAAATCTTAGTTATTTTCATATCCCCAGGTCACTTTATATGTTGCCTGGCCCATAAAAGTCATAGTAAATGATATTGACTTGAACAATTTGTAGGAAAAAGGACCCTAAACGTTTAAGGTTATTTATCACAAAAGAAGGAACAAGAGGAAGAGCCAGACATTCTTTGACTTTGGAAGGAAAATTCAAAATTCCTGAAAATTGTGGGAGAAAGTAGGGAATTTCACATACATATCTTTAAAAGAGAAGGCACATTTAACATGGTAACCAGGCACTGAGTAAGTCTTTACTAAATGTTCATGAAATGAAGGAGTAAATGAATAAAGACATTTAAAAGAGAGCTCAAAGGAATGGTAGGTCTTAAAAGCTAGAAATGCCAGCAGTGATTTCTGATGACAGAAGCAGATAGTATCTGCAGAAATCCACGTGCTTACCATGTATTCTCAGCCCTGCACCAACAGCCTCTACTCTCCCCAGACGGAACCTCTGCTTCTAGTCTTAGCAGGGCCATCACCAATCCTCAGAACATATTATTGTTTTTTTATGATTTAAGAATCTATTAAGTCAGTACATGCAAAACATAGTGCTAATCGCATTAGCAAAAGATCAATGTGAAAACGCTCCACAATTCTGCAGCTATCAATTAAAAGATTTTATTCTACGTGGTTGAAAGGTCCAACACTGTGTTCTTGCCAGTGAGTTAAGTTGTATAGAATATTAGCACTAGCACAGTTAACAGACCCTCACAGACCCAAAGGAATATCATTAGGCCAAGCCCTTGATAGGAAGGGCGTGTTGTGTGCTTGAGCTAAACAGGGTTAGTATTAGGTTGGTAACCTGGCAAGACAGTGATGTTAAGAAGATGCATAGCTGAAGAATATCTAAAATATTTTAAAAACTGTAAAGCTGCAACATGTGATTTTTACATAGATTTACTAGAAAACTAAGGAAAGCATTTGTTAACTTTGAATAAAGTAACATGAAAACCAGGAATGTACTTTTATTAAAAAAAATTTCAAAAAAATTCTAATGCATTATCAGAAAGATTTACGGTAGAAATAAGGAGGTATATTGCTCATTAAGAAGGGATCTCAGAACATACATTCTGACTTTTAATTATCTTAATTTTTCTCAACACTTCATTTTTAAAATTAATTAATTAGTTATTTAAGTAACTAATTTGTGTTACTGGGGATTGAACCACTAAGCTACATTTTATTTTGAGAGAGGTTTCATGAAGCTGTCCTTGCTGTCCTGTGAATCCCTCCTGCCTCAGCCTCCCAAGAAGCTAGAATTACAGGTGTGCACCACCATGCCTGCTTTCCCTCTTTACCTATGTGTCCTCACTAGTTCACTTACTCCTCGATGACAGTCACTGTGCTATGACAGTATCAGCATGTAGCAGATGGCATAGAATAGGACAAGTTAGGTTGGCAATCAATGTTGCATTCACTATGAGTGAATTAGTAAATGGCTGAACATTTAAAGAACAAAAAGAAAATCTAGAACATAAATTAATGCAGGCATGAAAATATGAAAGAATATCAGAAAAATATAGACTTTTATGTGTGTTGGAGGTTTATGAATACATATACTTTTCCAGTCTTATTTAAAAAATTTTTACTACTCAGAAGTATTTTTTATTTTTAATTGACACATAAAAATTTTATGTATTTATATGTTGTGATGTGATATTTGGATACAAGTATGTAAGGCATAATGGTCAAATCATTGTAATTAGTATTTCTATCTCCTTAAACTTACATAATTTCTTTGTGTAGGAAGCTTTGAACTCCTGTGTTGTAGTTCTTTATATAATACATAATAAATTATTATAAACTATATTCACCCTACTATACTGTAGAACTCCAGAACTTATTCCTTCTCTCTGACTGTATTTTTGTACCAGTCATCTGACCTCCTTTTATCTTCTTCCATAGTGGTTAGTATTTTTTATCTTCTTCTCTAGTGGTTAGTATTCTATGTTCTACTTCTGTGTAATCAACTTTTTTAGTTTCCACATATGAGTGAGAGCACATAGTATTTATCTTTTTTGTACTGTCTTGCTTAATGTTCTCCAATTCTATCCATGTTGCTTTAAATGACAGAATTTCATTCTTTTTTTCTGACAGAATAATATTCAATTATATTAGCTACCCGCATCCTTTTTATAGCCATTCATCAATGAATACCTTGGTTGACTCCATATCTTGGTTATATGAACAGTGCTGCAATAACCATAGAAGTGGAAATACCTCTTTGATATACTGATTTTATTTCTTTTGGCTATCTATCAGTAGTGAGATAATAGGATAATATGGTAGTTCTATTTTAGTTTCTTGGGGAATCTCCATATCGTTTTCCAAAATGATTGTGGCAAATAACATTCCCACTGATAGTGAGGAAGAGGTCCCCTTTCTCTGCTGTCCTGCCAACATTTTTGTCTTTTTTATTTCAAGCCATTTTGATCATAGCCATTCTAACTTGGGCACGATACTATCTCATTGTGACTTTCTTTGTAGTCACTAATGATTAGGAATGTTGAGCTTCTTTTTTCCATATACTTGTAGGTCATTTGGTGTATGTTCATTATAGAAATGTCTATGCAGTCATTTGGCTTTAATCTGATTTTTTTGTTGTTGTTGCTGAGTTTTTTGAATTCTTTTATATTCTGGATTTTAATTCCCTATCAAATGAATAGTTTGCAAATATTTTCTCCCATGTCGTGGTAGTCTCTTTACTCTGTTGATGTTTTCTTTGCTAAGAGGAAGCTTTGTACTTTGATATGATCTCATTGTCTTTTTGCCTGTGGTTTTGAAGTCTTATCACTATATTGTTCTATATCAAAGCCTTGGTCTTTCCCCTGCGTTTTCCTCTGGTAGTTTCATTGTTTTGGGTCTCTTATTTATGACTTTGACCTATTTTGAGTGGATTTTTATATATGATGGGAGATAAGTGTTCAGTTTCATTCTTCTTCATCTCTATGTCTAGTTTTCTCAGTACCATTTGTTGTAAAGAATGATAGTCCTTTTCCCAATATATACTTTATTCCCCTTTGTTAAAGATCCATTGGCTGTTGCTCTGACTTGGATATGATTTTGGCTTTTAAAGCTTCATGTATGGGATGCTTGGTCGCCACTATGAAAATACTGAAAAACGGTGGAAACTTTCAGAGATTAGGTCTAGTGACAGTTGATTTGGGGTTATTGGTGAAAGCTGTACCCTCAGAAGTGACTAAGGCAGTTCTCATGGGACCTGAGTTAGTTCTTCTGAGTGAAAGTTGTTATAAGAGAGACAGCCTAACCTCAGAATCACTCTTTGTGTTCCTATGTCACATGTGACCTTTCTCTCTTGCATGCACTCCTGCCCATGAGGTCATTTTTCCATGATATTAAGAATCCTTGGAGAACCTCAATAGAATTGGCATAATGCTATTTGGAATTTTAGCCTCTAAAACTGTGAGCAAAGTGAGCCTCTTTTTTTAAACAAATAATCCAGCCTCAGATATTTTGTTATAGTAATGCAAAATGAACTGATACAACTATAGATGCCTAGATATAGTTCTCAGTTCTCTATTTGGAGACATGTTCTATGGGTTGGTCTTCATGCATATGGCATGCTCTTTTGATTTCTATATATTCCTAAAGCTTCTTAGAGTATGTTTTGAAGGTGGTATTGTAAATTTTCCAGCTTTGTTTTTTTGGCTACTTGAGATCTTTGATGGTTCCATGCACTTTCAGGTTTATGTTTTTCTATTTCTGTGAAGTAGCTGATACTGATTTTGTTGTGAATGTAACAGTCTTGAGCAAAAAAAAAAAAAATCCTTTCATCCCTGCTATAAATTACATTTGATCATTGCTTCTAGTCTTATTATGTGCAAATGGATTTGATTTGAAAGTATTTTGTTGAGGATTTTTACGTCTATGTTCATCAAGGATTTTGGACTGTAGTTTTATCATTTTGTTTTACACTTCTCTGGTTTTGGTGTCAGGGCAATGCTGACCTGATAAATGAACTTAGAAGAAGTCACTCATTTTCAATTTTTTAGAGTAGTTTGAGAAGAATTTGTGGTAGTTCTCGACATTTTGATAACAATAAGCAGTGAAACCATCCAGACCTGGGATTTGTTTTTATTGAGAGTTAATTAGTGATTCAATCTTGTTATTAATTAATGGTCTGCTCAGATTCTCTTTGTTATCACAGTTCAATTTGGGTACTTCACCTGTGTCCAGAAATGTCCTAGGTTTCCCAATTTGTTGGCGTATAGTTGTTAGTAATAGTCTCTGATGATATTTTTTATTTCTGTGGTATCAATTATGATGTCTCCTTTTTCATGTCTGATTTTATTTCTGTGGGCCATCTCTCTCTGTTAGTGTAGCTAAAGTTTTCTTGATTTTGTTTGTTTCTTTTTTTTTTTTAAACAACTATTTCATTTGTCTTTTGCATTTTTGCTTCTGTATCTATTCATTCTGCTCTGATCTTTGTTATTTGTTTTCTTCCACTAATTTCCTGGTTGATTTGCTCTTGTTTTTCTGATTTGAATTGTATCTTTAGGTTGTTTGTTTGATACCTTTTTTAAAAAAGTAGGCACTTATTGCTATAGACTTTCCTCTTAGTACTGCTTTTGCTGTGTCTCATAAATTTTGGTATGTTGTATTACATTTTACTTGTTTCAATAAATTTTAAAATTTCTCTTGTATTTTTTCCTAATTCCATGGAATTTGTCGTATTTTTATTTGAGCTCTTAAAATCATTATTGAATTAGATTTCCTTTTGGGGCCTGTTGGTAGAGAGATTAGGTATTACTTTGGATGTATCAGGATATGTGTCAGTTAGCTTTCTACCACTTGACAAAACACATGAGAAGATTAACTTAAAGAAGGAAAGATTATTTTGGCTCATTGTTCAGAGGGATCCCCATTGTTAAAAGTAGAGTGTTAAATTTCCCAACTATTATTGCTTTGGAATCTGTCTCTTCCTTACAGCTAATAATGGTTGCTTTATGTAACTGTGTGCTCTGATGTTGGGTGCATATATTTAAATTATTTCTTCTTGTTGAATTGAACCATTTATCATTATATAGTGACTTTTTCTCTTTCTACAATTTTTGACTTGATATTCATTTTATCTGTTGTAAGTATAACTTTTCCAACTTGCTTTTGATTTTCATTCTTGTGGAATATCTTTTTGCTATCCCTTCCTTTCCAGTTTATGTATATCTTAACCAGTGGAGTGAGTTTCTGATGGGCAGCATATAATTGGGTCTTTTTTCCTTGTTCATTAATTCAGTCTATATCTGTTAATTGGAGAATAAATCCATTTGAATTTAAAAAGTTATCATTTATAGGTTAGAATTGTTCTCCTTTTGTTATTTTCTATCTGGTTATTTTGTCTATCCTTTTTTCCTTTCTTCCTCTCTTCTTGTTCATCTTTGTGGTTTGGTGATTTTCTCTATTGGTAAGATATGATTCTTTTGGTAAGTTTTGTTTTCTTTATTTATTTATATTCATTATTTTATATATTTTCATGATATTTCTTACCATCTTTTTGCTGCTTTATTTAGGCATTTCTTAAGCTTTTATTATATAGTCCTAGTGGTGATGAATTGCCTCAGGTTTTCATTTTCTTAGAAAATCTTTATTTTCCCTTTTTGTTGGAAGGACAGCTCAGCTGGGTATATTTTTGATTGGCATTTTTTTCTTTGAGGACTTTGAATTTATAGTCCCATTCTCTTCTGGTCTATAAAATTTCTTCTGAGAAAACTGCTGTTAGTCTAATGAGGATTTCCTCTTTTTGTAACTTGATACCTTTCCTTTGCTGTTTTTAGAATTCTTTGTCTTAAACATTGGGCAATTTGACTATAATATGTCTCAGAACCTTCTGCGATCAAATCTAACTGGATCCTTTAAGCTTCTTGAACCTGGATGTCTGTAATTTTATAAAGATTTGGAAAGTTTTAGGTTATTATTTTTGGTTTTTGTGTCTAACCTTTCTGTTTCCTCTGGAAACACTGACACTGTAAATATTGATTTGGTTAAGGGCTTCTTATAAACATTCCAGGCTTTCTTCCTTCTTTTTTTTTTTGTTCTTTTACATTTTTTCCTTTTTAAATTTCTTTTTCTATGACTGGATTATTTGAAAAGAAGTTTTTAACCTCAAAAGTTCTTTTTTTTCTCATTGATTTAGTCTATCTTGAAATTTTCAACTATATTTTTTCATTTAACTTATTGAGTTTTTAGTTCTATGATTTACTTTGGTTCTGTTTTATGATCTCTGTCTTTGTTGAATTTCTTGTACAGATTATGAAGTGGTTTCTAATTTCCATGGGAATTGTCTATCTGTATTCTCTTGTATTTCACTGAGTTTTCTCAAAATCATTATTTGAATTCTGATTCAGGCAATTCATTGATTTAATTTTTGGGGTTTCTGTTGCTAGAGTCATTGCATTATTGCATTTAGATGTATCATGTTATTTTACTTTTTAATTCTTCTTGTGACCCTGCATTGACATGTACACATTCTGGTGGATGTGGATGGCATGGCTTTGCCAGTTTTATAGGATGACTTTTTTTCTTTTTCTTTTTCTTTTTTTTTTTTCTTTTCTTTTTTCTTTTTTCTTTTTTTTTTTTTTTTTTTTTTGGCAATGAGTCCTAGTATGTCAGTTGGGTAAGCCACATTGGCTTTGGTTCCAAGTGGGCCCAGTAGGACATTATCAATGTAGCTTCTTTAACTATAATCAATGTCAGCAATGGCTGTAGGTGTCTTGTGAGCCTAGGCTTTAGGGTTCATGGCATTGCTCTACCAACAAGCATGCAACTTTCTTAGGTGGATTGGTATGCTAACAATGCTGGGCCTTGTACTCAAGGATCTGGGGGTTGCCCATTATTTCCTAGGAGTTAGATTGTTGAAGTTCCCCTCTGGTGGCCCAGAAAGGGACAATACCACATACTCAGTAGGGGGGGGCTCCTATCAGTTAAGGACTTCATGAAAATGGTGTCCCTCTGGTGGGCCTGGGATGATGTTGTATGTATTCTCAAAAGCAGAAGAGGGGCATTTGTCAGTCTTTTAGTAACATATGGGAGCTAGGCCATTATAGTGGACTTGGATGTGAATACCTGTTAGTGTCAAAGAGTTGTGTCAATGCCTTCACAGGGCCTTTGTGCGTGAAGCCACTCAAGGTGATTCTGCCTAGGGACACAGTGGAATGGGAAGTACTACTCAGCTGTTTAGCACTATCTGTCCATAGTGAATGGACAGAGCCCCAAGATGGTGCTGTGCAACCAGAACTTAAATGAGAAAGTGCCCAAGAAGGGATGAAGTCTTTTCTGGGGTAATGCAATGATGTAGATTTCCTAGCAGCTACTCAAACTAGGATCAGGGGCTGTGAGGGCTTCAGTATTTTCCGGAAACAACTAGTTCAGGTTTCTTGATATTATCATGGATTACCCAGCGCTTCCTGCTTCTCCATTTCCAGCTGTGTGGTTCCCCCTTGCTTCAGAATTGATCTGAATTGGGAAGATGTGACAGTAGATTTGTGTGGATCTATCCCACCTTTACAAGGTCACCCTGAGTCTCTGCTCCACAGCATCTGCAGCATCCCTTCTTCATTCTGGCATTCCCCCTCAAATACTCTAGTGGAATAGCAGTTACTTTTAAAATTTGTTTTTGTTCATATTTTGTGGAAGGAAGCATGTCAGGTACATATAATTGGCCATCTTGGTCTTATTTCTATGTATGCATTTTTAAAATCTAATGTGAACCCCAAGAATTTTGAGGAAGAGAAGTACATGGTGGGTTTAGGAGGGGGAGAAGTTTTTGACCAACAACAAGGAAAGGAGAGAGAAATAAACTTATAGGACAAATAGTGCAATGTTAACCAAGCACAGAAAGCAAAACAACTAAAGTTACATATCCAAAGAAGTGTATGCAAACAAAACTCAAATATTAATAGAGAAACATAAGTAGAGAGGTAGGGAGGTAGAATGTAGTAGAGAAGTCCACGTAGAGTTGTACGGAATAAAAGAGTACCTCCATGATTTAAGTCAGGATACATGTTCCTGTCTATGTAAATTTCATTCTTTAGTTAAAATACTGACTTCAGAAGTGATGGAAACATGGTTGGTAATGCTTGAAGAGTATTGGAGAGAAATGACAAGATACAATCAATAATTTTATTGAATCTTGGTGGCAAGGTACAGAAAATTAGCACTGCTTAATATAGGTAGGCAAATTGCCATTTGAGAATCAAAGAAGGCCATTTATTGGATTGAAACAAGTCAGCAAAATTCCTAGTAACAGATTACAAGGAATTGTACTCAACCATATCCTCTTTTCCAAGACAATGATTTGGATAAATAGAGTTTTTCATTTTAATTAAATTTGCTAATTTCATAAATCTGGAGGGTCTAATTAGCATGCTGAATAACAGAACCAGTTGTCAACAGAACACAGCTAGTTAAATCAACTGAAGTTAATATGATTAAGTGTAATTACAAGTAAATATGGAGTCCTATATTGCAATTCAGTAAATCACTAGCTCATAACCAGGAAGGTGGAGATCTTAGTAAGAAGTAGTTCATGTGAAAAAGATGTAGATTTTTAATTATTGGAATGTTCAACCAGAAAGTTGATAGACAAGCAAATAAAAGTAATTTTCCACCTCTGACAGAAAAGGTTTTTTTTTATTGAAAGATTTATGTAATTGCTTAGGCAACTATCGACAGATGAGAAGACAGACTTTATTTCTTGATCTTAAACTTGATGATCTTTTCCTTCTAGGCCTTGAGCCCCTCTTCATGGCTCTCTATGTTCCCTTTATCTCAGACTTGTGGGTCTCAGCCTGGTCAGCCAGGAGCTTCTGTGGCCCTTGTCAGTCTTTAGTTTGTTGATGTGTTCAATGAGAAATTGCCTGTTTTTGAAAAATTCCCCCTTCACCTCTAAGTCTTAGATTAGTAGCATCTAAACAGCCAGAGCAGAATTCTCATCTGCAACCAGGTTGCCTTCTTGAGCATTTGTGCATCTACAGTACCCTTCCTCACACCTGGGCCCCACCTCCTGGAACAGATGGTCACAGAGTTGAGGATGTTCACACCATTGTTGATCAGCTTCTTGATCAGCTGATGGGTGTTGGCATCGGAAATTTCTTTGATCTCTTCAGTTCTAACCAGAGATTCCTTTTGTCACAGCAGAGGATGCTGGAGGTGAGCCTCTGCTGAAGTTTCATGGCTGAACCAGTATTCACTAAACTGTTTAGTAACTATATCCTAGACTGTACTGGTCCTGTTAGAGCATGCAATGACTCAGAGTCTCAGGGTGCAGCCACCTAACACCCTCTTGGCTAGGGCTTCCCTGAAGTAGGTGATGTATAATAAATGGTAAGAGAGATGAAAAGTACTTGAGTACATTTTTGTCTAATATTTTGTCATGTTTCTCTTTCATTTCTGTGTGGGAAGCCATCCTTATCTAGCAGAATGAGACGAGGTTCAGCCATGGGTCACAGAGGCCTGGCTTCCAGGAACTAGTAGCCATGGAAGTATGTGGCGCTGTGTGGGAGTGTTTCCCTGTCTAGTTTCCAGAGAAAATGACTCTCCTAACTCCACCCCATCCTGTTCCTCACAGAAGAAGCTCCTCCCTGTCTTGGCTCCTTTACCTGTATGTTTGCAAATAAAAGAGTTGGGCTACTCCTTGTTGTTAGAGACCAGAGCTGGTATGGCCAGCCCTGTCATGTCCCCTCTCATTTAAAAAGAGTATTGGCTCTTGAGTGTTATCATCAATAGATAAAGTGAAAAAAATATAAGAGAGGTCAAGTCAATTGCCTGTGGTCACCCAACTAATTAGAGGTACAATCAGTATTTAAACTCATCTGAATTTGACTCCAAAAACCCAGATTCTTTTAATGTGTCCTTTGCTCTATTATATTTCAGTAAATGTTTTCTTTCCCTGATTTATTAATGGAAAAACATGAAAAAAACCTATAAAGATATAAACATTGAAAACACATTTGGATCTGGTGATATATAGAATGCTCATCTACCATGCATGAGGTCCTGGTTTTGATGCCCAGAACTGCAAAACCAACAAACAAAAGCTGTTATATGTGTGTACTCTTCTATATTAAAATAAAAAAGAAAATATAATAAATAAAATATAAAATTTTGTCACCGCCCATGGCAACAGTCGCACAGATCTTGTTACCGCCTGCAGCAACAATTGCGCGGGTATTTATCGGAGGTGGACTGGAAACAAACTACTGCTACTATCTTTCTTTAGTGGGCTGCTTTCTTTCTTGTTTATTCCCTAGTTTATAGAGGAAGAGAGGCTTTGAGAGGAGAGAGAGAGAAAGGCTTTGCATAAGAGAGAGTCTTTGCTTAAGAGGGAATCTTTGCTTTTCGGAGAGGCTACACTTTCAGAGACGCTACTTCTTCTTAGAGTTCTGCTGCTGCTTCTTAAAGGTGCATCCTACATCCTGTATCCTAAAGGTGCGTGCTAGAAGTGCGTGCTAAAGGCGTGTCTATGGTGCATCCCTCGTACTGCGATCTGTGATCTGTGATCTGCCTTCTGCCTTCCGCAATCTACCATCATCAACCCGCAACCTAGAGGTGTCTGCTTAGTCCCCCGCCCAAGGATCTATCAGAGGTGCTGCTTCTCCGAGGCCCAGCGATCTAGAGGTGTGGCTTATCCTCTCTACTAGCTGCTTATCCTTTGTGCTTCCTATAGGTGTGTGTCTTATATACCTAAGGCAGCCAATCAGCTTAGGATTAGCACAATTGAAGCATTAGCACAATCAAGAAAGAATGAAGAATATCTATTGACCACTAGCACAAAGGAGACATTAATCAGGCAAAAGTAGATCACTAACTATGTGCCACCTCTTGGCTCAACGCCAGCCGCCATCTTAGGGTTACCCAAACATGTCTTCTGCAAAATTTGATAAATGGTGAATAGTTCTATACACAGTATTAGAAATTTGAAATTTTTTCATTAGTATTCCAGATATACCTATTTTTTTCTAAATTTTTACCTACCTGTTGGAACTTTATTACATGAAATTCTAATAAGAGTGTATAAAATTAGAGCTTTCAAAATGAATATAGTTTTGTCACTGAATATATCTTTGTTGCATTCTTTGGAAAATATAAATCGTTCACTTTAAATAGACTCAGTGAAGTAGCAGATTTATTATTTTATATTATACTGGATATATATATATTCATAAATATGTTTCATAGGAAATGAGATGGACCAGTTATAGGAATATATTCATATTTAGATTGTAGTGTTCTCTTGGAGATACAATCACAAGTCTCAAAAATTTGTATATAAAGCAATCATTATAGTTACTTCTGAAATTTCAAATGATAAATGTTCATTTAGTGGTCCATTTAAATGCAATGAAAAATAGCTTTGAGAAATTTCCTTGCCCACCACAGCAACTCAGCCATCTCGCAAGAGAAGGAACATTGTGATCTCTCACAAGTGCATTTAGTGTCTATGCGCGCGCGCGCACACACACACACACACACACACACACCAGTATGCACACAGGGGCGCACATGCACCATCATCACCATGACTACCAGCAACAGTAACAGCATCAGCAACAAAATACTTCTATAATGATCTGTAATCTGGACAGTTCATTTCTTGATCAGTATCTCTGAACTCTTGGAACATTGGCACTGCTGGGGAAAAAAAATGCCTAGTATTTAGTGTGGAAAGCCCCAGCTGTCTGCTTCTTGGAGGAATGTGTGTTTAGTTCTGATTTCAGCTTAATTTATTCAGTGGCTGGAAATAGGGCTACTGAACTAACAACCAACACTAGCATGTCCTTCAGTTGGAATAAGGTCAGGAAGGGATTAAGTCTGGGTGTTGGGAGGAGGGTGATACAGGTGAGTTTCTGTAACCTGTGAATTTCATTGGCAAGGGCTACAATGCTGGCAAGGTGTCAGAGAAATATGTCTTAAATAAACCTAGTGGTGAAGAGAAGTATTTTGAAACATTCTTCAGGACTTTACTTTCTCCCATCCCCCTTTCTTCTAGGAAATCTAGATTAGTGATGGAATTTTATGGTTAGTTTTTGTTTTCCTATACATTTTATTATTTTTATTATTTATTATTATTTTATCATTTTATTATTTTCACTTTTATAGTCTGAACCTGAATAGTGGGTTTTAAATGATGAGTGACATGAGATGTGTGTAGGGTCATGGTGAAGAACACAGGCTTCACCAGCAACAGCCTGTGTCTGAATCTTGTCTTTGCCAATAGGTTTGATTGAAGGCATTATTCTAGGCCTTGGAAATGTAGCAGTAAAGAAAACCGATAGAAGTCCCTGTTCATCAACCATATCTAATCACATTAGGACACTAATTATTTTGTAACTCATCTTCCTCTTTCATAGGGATCAGAAGTATTCTTATGTTTTGGGCCCACTTTAAACATTAACTGAGCTACACAGAAAATGCTTAGAAACAAACTTTCACATAGAAAGCAGTTAATAAAGGTTAGCTATTAAATATAGGACTACCTTTTTCTATTTTGGTTATTGTTAACTTGTTTGTGAAGGCCAACACATACTAGAATCCCAGCAGCTACTGTATATACCACCTTTTCTCAGGGTTTACTTTCAGGGGAAACTATGTCTGAACTTAGACATAGTTCTTCATTGATATGATATGAGCTCCATATACATACTGTCCCTCTGTGGCTTGCATTCCACTCTTCAGTAGGATTCATAAGTTCCAAGTTTTAACCAAGGCCTATTTCCAGATCTGAAATATTTTATAATGTTTCTCAATTTAAATTATCTATGTTCTGGCCATGAAAAACTTTACTTTGCAAATATTGTGAAGACAAAACTTATGGGGAGACTGACTTAGAAGGATCTCAAGTTTGAGGACAACCTCAGCAGTTTAGCAAGGCCTTAAGCAACTTAGTGAGACCCTGTCTCAAAATAAAAATAAAAAGGAGGATGGGAGTGGCTCATTGGTTAAGCCACCCAGGGTCAACTCTGATGTCAAAAAAACAAAACAAAACAAAAAACCGGAAGGCGCACAAGAGTTATTTATTCTATTCTAATTTAGAGTATCTGGAATTGTTTTTGTGTACAAGTGGAGTAGGGGACTGTCCCATATTTTTTGCATAAGAATGTGTAATTGTTGATGGTGGGCAGGATGGGCCTTCAAAGATGTCTACATACTACCATGAGCATGCTACCTTCCATGGCAAAGAGGACTTTGGAGATGAGACCTCAAGATGGGGATGCTATAGTAGATTATCTGAGTGGACCTAATTTAATCAAATGTGTCCTCAAATTGGAGGACTATTCCAGACTGTGTTAAGAGGGAGATATGACTAGGCAGTAATAGAGAGATGCAGTAAGTCTGGCTTTGAAGATGTAGAGTTGGGTCATGAGCAAATGTGGAACGCTGGGGGAAATGGGAATGACAACCTCTGGAAGTCCAGAATGGCAAGGAAATACATTCTCTCCAAAAACTTCCAGAAAGGAATACAGCTCTTCTAATACTTGGATTTTAGCCCTATGAGAACCATGTTGTACTTCTGACCTAACTTTAATAGATGTGTATTACTTTAAGCCACTGATTTTGTGGTTATTTGTTACAACAGTTACAGAAAATTAATACATTGACTAGAATTATTTAATGAAAAGACCATCATTTACTCAATCCTCTGCAGCTCCACTCTTGTCATATTGTGTGACACCTATGCTTCATAGATCTTTGCATTTCCAGTCTGCTTTAGTAATCTGTGTATCTATTTTTTTGTGCTAGTTCTACATTCAGTAGCCTTGTAATAAGTTTTTATTGTCATGTGTTTTCTTTAAACAGTGATCCGTATCCTTGCCCAAGTATAAATTATGTAATCTATTTCAATAACAACAAAAAAAGTATTAGGTTTTAATTGGGATTCCATTGACTCCATAGATCAATTTTGGAAGCTGACATCTTTACAGTACTGATTTTTAAAAAATTCATTCTTACCCAATCTTTGTTAATTTTTTTATCAAGATTTTTTTCTATGAAGCAGACTTACACATCTTGTTAGATATCCCTAAATGTTGAATTGTATTTGCATTTTAAATGACATAATTTACATTTTTCCAGGGTTTTTTTTGCTGATATATAATTTATTTTTGTATATTGACTTAGTATCAAGTATAATTGAAGTACACTTGTCAATTTTAAAACTTTGCAGATATTTTTGGATTTTTACATATACAATCTTAATGCTATGAATAATAAGTATTAATTTTCTTTTTCTGTTCTTATAACTTTATTTCATTTTCTTGCCTTATTACAGTAGCTAGAACCTCTATTAGTTTTGCAAAAAATTGAAGAAAGAAGCACTTATCTATCTCTTGATATTGAAGGAAAATGTTTACTATTTTCCCATGAATAAGATATATTTTTAGAACAATTTTTAAATCAAATTTGGTAGTTCTCAATTCCTGATTTGCTAGGAGTTTTATTTAATTACACTTTTCATTTTTGTGTAATTGTGATTAACACATAGTTGTAAGAAATAGTAGAGAGTTATCATGTAATTCATTTATTATTCTGAAATTCCTTAATACTCTACAATGGTAATATCTTACCAAATGATAGTATGATATTATAACCAAATCCTTGAATCACAACCCACCAACCTTATTCAGATTTATTTAGTTTTACTTGTGTCCATTTGTGTGTATGTGTGTGTAATTCTGCAAAATTTTCTCATGTGTAGATTCCTGTATCCACCACTGTAATTAAGATACAGAACAGTTCCATCAATGCAAGGATCCTCCATGTTGCCCTTTTCATAAGCACAGCTTCTTCCCTTCTATCTTCCCTTTGTTACCCCACCACTGTTCCTAACCCCTAGCCACACTAATCTTTTCTCCATTTCTACAATTTTTATATGTATGCAGTCACACAGTACGTAGCCTTTGAAGATTGGATTTTATTGCTCAGCATAATTCTCTGGAGGTCATTCAATTGGTTTCATGTAGAGTTCATTCCTTTTTATGGCTGAGTAGTATTTGATAGTATGACAATACCACACATTGTTTAACCATTTATTCGTGAACATATGGTTCTCAGTTTTTAGTTATCAGAAGTAAAGGGGCTATGAACATTCATGTGTAGGTTTTTATGTGAACATAAACTTTCATTTCCCTGGCACAAATGTTCACCAGTGCAATTGCTGGGTCACATGAGAGTTTTATACTTAGTTTTATAAGAACAGCTAAACTATTTCTCAGTGTATCAGTACCAAAGAGTTTTTTCCATCATGAATGAATACTGAAGTTGATCAAATGCCCTTTTCTTCACCTGTTTGGTTTCTGTTATGATTTTTATCCTTCATTCTGATACTGTGGTCATATACATTGATTGACTTTTGAATTTAAAGGAAACTTGAATTCGCAACAAAATACAACTTCTTCAGGATGGGTCATGTTTTAAACATATAGTTGCACTATTTTACCTAGAATTTTTGCCTGTGTTGATTAGAGCAACTCTCTTGAAATTTTCTTCTCTAATCATGTCCTTTTAAGGTTTTAGTCTATATATTAGGCTGTCTCACAAAATGAATTTGGATGCATTCTCTCCTTGCTATATCACAAAAATGAGTTTGTATGAGATTGTGGTTATTTCTTAAATATTTGGTAACATTAATTGCCAAACCTACTGGATTTGGAGAATATCGTGAAATTTTAAAATTATTGGTTAATTATTAAACTTCATATTTTCTAATTTTTGGTCAGATTTAGAAGGTTCTGATTTGGGATGTTGTCAATTTCATATATATATATTCAAATTAGTTGACTTAAAAGTGTTTGGGATTTCATATTGGCTCTTTATGACCCCACACATTAGGATATTTGCCAGAGTCACTTTTTCATCCTTTTGTACTCCTGCAACCCTACTTTTGACCGCCATATGGAAAATGCTGTCAAAAATCTGCTCAATTTCTTCTTCATCTCTGGAGTGGGCTTTATTGGAAATGGAAGAAGTATGAAACATGGAAACAATGAAAAACTAAGTTCTGTACAATGAGATATAGTTTGCACGAAGATGACCATAATAAAAAAGACAGTAATAAGTATTTTCAAGGTTGTGGAAATATTGGCATGCTCAGACTCTTCTGATATAAATGTAGAATGGTGTAGGTTCTTTGAAAAACATTTTAGCAGTTCCTCAAAGATTAAATATAGAGTTACCATATGATCAGTAATTCCACTTTAATAATGCACCAAAGAGAAATGAAAATTATACACAAACATTAATAATAGCATTAGTCATAATAGTGAAAATGTGTAAACTATGCAAATATCAAACAAGTAATGAATGAATTAAAATGTGGTTCCATACAATGGGATATTATTCAGAAATAAAAAAGAGTGTAGTACAGATGAATGCTATAACATGGTGAACCTTAAGAATTGAAAGAAGCCCATCAGAAAAGAAAACTTATGTAATTCCACTTATGTTAAATGTGTAGAATAATCAAATCTATAGGAACAGAAAATAGATTGGTGGTTGTTGAGTTATGAAGGGTTTGGAAGATGTGAGGAGCTCATGGGTGTGAGATTTCTTTTGGGGACAATGAAAATGTTCTAAATGAATAGTGATGATAGTTGCACAATTGTGAAAAATAAAAATCAATGCAAATTTTTACGTTTTAAATGAGTGAATTGTGTAGTATGTGAATTATATCTCAATGAAACTTAAATATGCTTTAAAAAAGATGTTCAAACTGTATTGTTGACTAAGTAAAAAAGGACTTCAAAAAGTATGAGACCTATAATTTTTTTAATTAATTAATTTTTTATTTTTACAGACTGCATTTTGATTCATTGTACACAAGTGGGGGTACATCATTTTGTTTCTATGGTTGTACATGATGCAGATTCATACCATTTGTGTAATCATACATAGGGTAATGTATGTACATAGGGTAATGGTGTCTGTCTCTTAAAAAAAGTTAATATTCATGCTGTTTTCAATAATCTCTCTTCTGTTGGTAAAATTGACTTATACTACAGAGCTATAGTAATAAAAACAGCATGGTAGTGGCACCAAAACAGACAATGGTACAAGATAGAAGACACAGAGACAAAACCACATAAATACAGTTATCTCATATTAGACAAAGGTGCCAAAAACATTTACTAGAGAAAACATAGCCTATTCAACAAATGGTGTTGGGAAAAATGGAAAGCCACATGTAACAAAATGAAACTCAACTCGCCCCACATGAAACAACTCAAAATGATCAATGACTTAAGCACTAGAACAGAGAGAGACCCTGCGGCTATTAAAAGAAAAAGTTGGCCCAAATTGTTACCGCCCGCAGCAACAATCCCCTGGATATTTGTTACCACCTGCAGCAACAATTGCGCGGATATTTATCGGAGGTGGACTGGAAATAAACTACTTCTATTCCTGAGCTGCTTCCTTGCTTGCTTGTTTGTTCCCTAGCTTATAGAGGAAGAGAAGCTTGCTTGATTTTAGAGAAAGAGAGGCTTGGAGAGAAAGATAGGCTTTGCTTATAGAGGAAGTTTTAGAGAAAGACAGGTTTCTAGGCTTATCAGAGATCTGTTTCTTCTTAGAGTTCTGCTGTGTCTTCTCTCTGCTAGCTGCTTCTTCTTGCCTTCCACCTACTCCTGCTTATATTCCCTCCAGGAGGCGGAGGGCGGGGCCACACCAGTTATTAGGCAAGGAGCTAGCCATCCAAGCAGGCAGGAGCAGGAGTGCTGGGGAACACATGTGCACGCGCTGTGTGCATGGACTCACCCGAACACGGCTAATGACAAAGTACCTGAGTGTGTCCATGCCAACCGACCTCCTCACCGCCCATGTGATCAAAACAACTTCTGGCTGGCTGCCAGGTGCCATCTTGGCATAGTCCGCATGGCATAGCCCCCAACACCAAATCTTCACCATGTAGGCCTAAGATCTGACTTCCTTAACAAGACTCCTAAAGCACAAAGAAGTAAAGTCAAGAATCAATAAATGGGATGGATTCAAGCTAAAAAGCTTCTTCTCATCAAAAGAAATCAATAATGTGAAGAGACAGCCTACAGATTGGGAGAAAATCTTTACTAATGCATCTTAGATAAAGCATTAATCTCTAGGATGTATAAAGAACTCCACAAACTTATCAAAAAAACAAATAATTCAATCAATAAATGGGCTAAGGAACTGAACAGACACGTCACAGAAGTGGAAATACAATCAATCAACAAATATATGAAAAAATGCTCAACATCTCTAGCAATTAGAGACATGCAAATCAAAACTACTCTTAAGATTTCATCTCTCTCTAGGAAGAATGACAATTATCAAGAATACAAGCAACAATAAATGTTGGTGAGGATGTGGGGGAAAAGGTACACTCATACATTGCTGGTGGGAATGCAAATTGGTGCAACCACTCTGGAAAGCAGTATGGAGATTCCTCAGAAAACTTGGAATGGAACCATTTGACCTAGCTATCCCACTCCTTGCTTTATACCAAAAGGACTTCAAATCAGCATACGACAGTGACACACCACATCAATGATTATAGCAGCTCAATTCACAATAGCTAAACTATGGAACCAACCTAGGTTCCTTTCATCATATGAATGGATAAAGAAATGTGATATATATCTGTGTGTGTGTGTGTGTGTTGTGTGTGTGTGTGTGTGTGTGTGTGTACAACACATATATACATACAATGGGATTATTACTCAGTTTTTAAAAGAAGAACTGAAATTATGGCCATTGCTGGTAAATGGATGGGAATTGGAAAATATCATGCTAAGCAAAATAAAAACAAACCCCCAAAACCAAAGGTCAAATGTTTTCTATATGGGGATGCTAATTCACAAGAAGCGTGGTGCCTAGGGAAAGAGTAGAGTAGTTTATATTAGGTAGAGGGGAGTGACGGGAGGGGAAGGGTATGTAGGTATGGAGGATAGTAGAGTGAAACAGACATTATTACCTCATGTACATATATGACTATGACTGATGTGAGCCTACAATATGTACAATCAGAAAAATGAGAAATCATACTCCAATTATGTACGATTTATCAAAATGTATAAATGCATTCCACTATCATTTACTAATTCTACTAATTAGAACAAATTAACAAAAAGAAATTCGCTGATGAACATTGACAGAGTTACTGACTGTTTCCAAGGTAGACTTCTAAAAAGTGTAATGGGACAGGACACTGATTAAAATATCTGAATGTGGAACTCTCTTTTTCCCCTGAGATGGCCAGCATTCTCTCTTGAGTATATTGTTCCTTGCTTTATTCCAAAGTCATCTCTTTTAAGATTGCCCCCATTCTCCCTTAAAGTGTATTTACTTCTTTCTTAACTAACCTCTGTTTATGCCTTTGACTGACAAGTGCTGGAATTTTTTTGTGTCTCACATACGCCAAGAACTCTGCTGGAGCTGGGCATAGTGGTGCATGCCTATAATCCCAGTGGCTTGAGATGGCGATGCAGAGAAGGATTGCAAGTTCAAAGACAGCCTCAGCAATTTAGCAAGATCCTGAGCAACTTAGCAAGACCCTGTCTCAAAATAAAGCAAAAAAGAGGGCTGGGGATGTGGTTCAGTCGTGAAGTGCCCCTGGGTTTAATCCCTGGTACCAAAAGAACCCTGCTGGTCCTGGGTCAAATTCCCCCTTCTCTTTGGGAATTCCTTAGAACCTTCTTTGGATACATATCTTCTGTGACATATCTTGGTGGCCCATATGGGGAACTTCAGAGGTATCAGCTTTGTATCTTCTGGGATAAAATAATTCCATGGTAAAATGATAGCAACATAAGAATTCCAACCCATTCCACAGCAACTATCAGTGTCTGTCTCTTTAGATCAGTCCAGGGTAAGACTTTTGACCTCTGACCAGGCAGAGTAATCACCCCTTGCTAGCCTGAAGCAGCCACACAAGATGAATCTTCACCACTCCACCATCCCTTAAGATTAAGGTAGCAGCCAAGCATGGTGTGGCATACACCTGTAATCCCAATGGTTTGCGGAGGCAGAGTCAGGAGGACTGAGAGTTCTCTTTGTATTAATCTCATTATGTACAGGATGATTATGGGAACAACAATAATTGAGGCGAGTTTGAATAAGAGTGTTTTTAGGAATTTGATATTAGCATTATGATGAACCCCAAATTTGAGCATATATGTCATAACTAAAATTGTATTTATTTAGATTTTTTTCTGGATAGTCTAGGGAATTGTGCTTACATTAACACCATCAAACTCCAAACAGATCATCACACACACCAAGGGTGTTTATGACTTCCCCCACTGTACTACTGGTTGATATCAAAGCAATCTTTCACTGCTGGGGATTATTGAAGTTCCACTTATAACATGAAACTTCTTTGTCATCTGGTTTAGATGTATTTGGTAGTGACCTCTCCATCAGTTGGCAGTACGGGGAAATGATTAGAACAATTGGCTATGGGAACAAAGCATTAATATGAAAGGTGACCAGAAGCTGTAAAATTGTAAAATTGTAACCAACTCTTGGTTATTAATTTTCTAAGATTCAAGTGTAAACAAAGAAGATATCCAGAAGACAAAAACTGAATCTCTAATGAACTTGAAGGTTTGTATAGGTTCTCTTCTTTTCTTTCCCATGGTCCTTGTCTTCAATGAACATTTATCAAATAGAAAAAATAATAAACAAATAGCTATCATGCAAGCAATGCATGCAATGAAAAAAATATTGCAATGAAAAATATCATGCAATGAAAAAAATATTGTAAGAAGGGTTCAAGGGCTCACAAAAGGAAGCAGCTCCTTTCTATTGAGGTCATCAGGAAAGGTCATTTGATATTTGTTTTCTGCTTCTACCACCTGTCTTGGGTCCTTTGTTTCTTTGAAATTTATCAATTTTTAAATATTCTATCTTAATTTCACTAATGTATTTTTTAGCTGTGCCTCATTGTATTTTTTTATTTATTTACTTACTTATACTAGTTCCTGTCATTTTGTTGTTGTTCTTCTAATTGTTTTGACTAATCTCCAGTTTCTTTCTCATTTACTCATCTCATTTACTCATGATTTACTCATCAGATTTGATGACTTGGAGAGGTTCTCATTAATGTGACACAGAGAGTGTTTTAGTTAGTTTTTTCACTGCTATGACCAAAAGAACTGAACAAGAGCAATTTCAGAGGAGGAAAAGTTTATTTGGAGCTCACAGTTTCAGAGGTCTCAGTTCATAAAAGGGCCAACTCCATTGATCTGTGCTGAAGGTGAGGCAGAACATCACAGTGAAGGGTATGATGGGAGAAAGCAGCTCAGAACGTGCCAATCAGGAAACAGGGGCTAAGCTTGGCTCATCTGGGACAAAATATATACCCCAAAGCATGCCCCCAGTGACCTACCTCCTCCAGCCACGGCCTACCAGATTACAGTTGTTAGCCAGTTAATCCATTCAAGTGGATTAATGCATTTATTAGATTAAGTGATGATATGCCCTCAGAAATTGGCTTATTACAATCCTTAGCAGGAAGAGTGAAGCAGGGGGTATCGCAATACCAGATCTTCAACTGTACTACAAAGCAATAGTAACAAAACAGCATGGTATTGGTACCAAAATAGAAAGGTAGATCAATGGTACCGAATAGAGGACATGGACACAAACCCAAATAAATACAATTTTCTCATACTAGACAAAGGGGCCAAAAATATGCAATGGAGAAAGGATAGCCTCTTCAACAAATGGTGCTGGGAGAATTGGAAATCCATATGCAACAGAATGAAACTAAACCATATCTCTCACCATGCACGAAACTAAACTCAAAATGGATCAAGGACCTTGGAATCAGACCAGAGACCCTGCGGATTATAGAAGAAAAAGTAGGTCCAGATCTTCAACATGTCGGTTTAGGACCAGACTTCCTCAACAGGACTCCCATAGCACAAGAAATAAAAGCAAGAATCAATAACTGGGATAGATTCAAACTAAAAAAGCTTTCTCTCAGCAGAGGAAACTATCAGCAATGCGAAGAAAGAGCCTACAGAGTGGGAGAAAATCTTTCCAATCATATTTCAGATAGAGCACTAATCTCCAGAATCTATAAAGAACTCAAAAAACTCTACAACCAAAAATGCAAATAATCCAATCGACAAATGGGCTAAGGAAATGAATAGACACTTCACAGAAGAAGATCTACAAGCAATCAACAACATATGGAAAAATGTTCAACATCTCTAGTAATGAGAGAAATGCAAATCAAAACCACCCTAAGACTCCATCTCACCCCAATTAGAATGACGATTATCAAGAATACAAGCTATAACAGGTGTTGGCGAGGATGTGGGGAGAAAGGTACACTCATACATTGCTGGTGGGGTTGCCAATTAGTGCAGCCACTCTGGAAAGCAGTGTGGAGATTCCTTAGAAAACTTGGAATGGAACCACCATTTGACCCAGCTATCCCACCCCTTGACCTATACCCAAAGGACTTAAAATCAGAATACTACAGAGATACAGCCACATCAATGTTCATAGCTGCTCAATTCACAATAGCTTGATTGTGGAACCAACCTAGATGTCCTTCAATTGATGAATGGATAAAGAAACAGTGGTATATATATACAATGGAATATTACTCAGCCATGAAGAATGATAAAATTATGGCATTTGCAGGCAAATGGATGAAATTGGAGAATATCATGCTAAGTGAGATAAGCCAATCTCAAAAAACCAAAGGAAGAATGATATCGCTAATAAGTGGATGATGATACATAATGGGGGATGGGAGGGGTTAGTGTTAGGGTTAAAGTTAGGGTTAGGGAGGGGGGCAATATGGAGGAAGGAAGGACTGTATAGAGGGAAAAAGAGGGGTGGGGGGAAGGGAAAAAAATAACAGAATGAATCAAACAACATTACTTCTATGTAAATTTATGATTACACAAATGGTATGTTTTTACGCCATGTACAGAGAACCAACATGTATCCCATTTGTTTACAATTAAAAAAAAGATAAAAAAAAAGAAATTGGCTTATTGTGTAGAATTTGTTTATTGTATGGGTTATTGAGTTTAATCCCAATCATTTCATCTCTAAACTTTCTACATTGTCTCTTACATGAGCTTTTGGGAGCCACTTCATTCTAAGCCATGAGAGGTTCTTTTCTTACCATTTCTCTTTGGAGTTCTAAATACCTTCTGTACCTGTGTAATCATATATTTTCACAATTTAGGAAATTTTATGCTATTACTTCACTGAACAGGTTTTCTTTAGTCTCTAGCTCAAGTTTCCTCATCTATTACAATTATATATTTTTGGTCTTTTAATGGTGTCCCATAGATGTTGTATGCTATTTTTAATTCTTTATTTTTTCTTTAGTACTGTCTGAATGCGATAATTCATTAACTTTGTCTTCACACCCTGATTTTCTTTCTTCTGCTTAATCCCAGTCTATTGGTGAGGCTTTCCACTGAATTTTTTATTTGACTTACTAAGCTTTTCACTTCCGAGATTTCTGTCAGGTTCTTTTCAGAATCTCTACCTCTTTTTAAAATTGCTCATTTATCCCTTAATTCATTTAACTGTTTATTTATTGTAATCTTTTTGAATTAACTAATCACTTTTAAAATTCTTTTCAATTCTTCGGCATTTAATTTACTTCTATATCTTTGGAATCAGATACTAGAGGATATTAATTTCTGTTGACTTGTTTTTTTAAGCTTCTCATTTGTGTAGATTGAGATTTACATATCTGTAGCAATGAAAATTTCTTCCACTTTCATGTAAGGACCTTCTTAGGCATCAACTTTTTTTCAATTATAGGCCCTTGGAAATTGGCTTACTGTGTAGAATTGGCTTATTGTGTGGTTTCTTGATTCTAATTCCAAATGGATTCCTTAGTATAGTTTCCCCTAGAGCTTATTTGGCTGTGATTTGTGGGTTCTGACACAGTGCTTTGCTATGTCAGAGATTGACTCACTGTCTCTACAAGTCTCTCAAGAGTAGAACCCTCTGGAATTTCAGGCAAGTCTGTTGTAGATGGTAAAAGAATATGGGGTGTATCCTCTGTGGTTACTCTTCTGGTTCTGTCAAAAAACATTAGATCTGAAAGGACATGAGAGCAATCTGTGCTGAGGTCTTTTACAGATGTGGTGTCCACAACAATTGTGTTCTTTCTCTCTGCTCTTGTTATGGAGATGAATGATCAGCTTGGCATTTCATGCACCTCTAGCCTTGTCTACGTAGGACCAGGTCATTGGTTGGGGCCTTTTATCTCCCTATTTTAAGGTTTAATCAGGACTAGGTTGTGGCCAGATTGAGGTGTAATTTCTCTTGACTGGGCTCTGTGTAGCTCAGCCAGCAGCAAAGCACTTACCAATGTCCACTCAATAACCAGCAAAACTCAAAGTAGAAAAACAAACAACAATAACAACCACATCATGAAAACTGTATAGAAATGCAGTGATAACCAAATATATTCAACAACCATAACACCAAAATCAGTGGAAAAGCAAGGTGTTAAAATATATAGCAAAGTAAAAAATGTAATAATAAAAGTAAAAATTAAATTAAAATAAAAAGAAGTAAAAATGAGAAAGAGAGGAAAAAAGATCCAATTAAAAAAATTTTAAAGGGAAAAAGAGAAAATGGAAGAAAATTGAAAATTAAATATTAAAAGAAGAAAACAGAGGAAGAGATAAAAGAAAAAGTATATGCACACATACATACAGTCTAGCCAAACAGGTACAACCCAAAACATCTTAATTAAAAAAAAATTTAAAAAAATTTCCTCTCTGCCAAAAAAGATCAACTGTGTGGGCAAGAGTGGACATTTGCAAACTGTTCTGAACAGATCTTTTCTGGTCAATTAGGCTATGTGTGAGCACAGACTGTGTTATCCACGTGCACTCTATCTTCCATGACTGGTGTGCCGAGACTTAGCTCCCATCCTTAATTGCACTCAACAACTTGTTCCCCTCTTGAGGCTGGTTTACCAGGTTTCTGGTTAAGAGAAAATAACCTTCATTTCCGGTGTTTTCCCAGTGCATAGAGATCTCACTGGTTTTTTGAGCTCTCCCCCAGAGCTAAACTCGCTCTCAAGTCAGAATCCCTTGGTTCAGTGTATTCTTATTTGTTGTAGATTTCCAGAGATAGACAAGTGCAGGGGATTTTGACTCCTAGAGCAGCAACCTCAGACTAGTCTTTCTCAGAATGGCTCCCCATTACTGCACTGGGGCACATGTCGGGAAGCTGTGAGAACATCCCAGTGCCGGTATGCCCTGCAGCCCCAAGTCCACTGCCTGCTCAGGCTGTACTTTGGCATCATGCTGAGTCCTGTTCTAGCTGTGCCTTCTGGGTCTCTGCCTCTTTCTTCACTTCTACTCACACTTTCTACCACCCCACCCCACGATCAGCCCTAGGGTACTGTGTCTCACCCTCTGTTTCACTATCCTATGTCTCTGCGTTTTTATTTCCCCCTAAGATTTTCTAGAGGTCATGAAGATGTTAGGTCAGATACAGAGGTTGATAGTAATTGGCTATGAAAAGGATCTAAGGATAGCTCAAGATAGCTTTGGCTCCTAATCTATCATATTCCCTCTTTCTGCAATTATGATGTTCTATTCAGGTCAAACAGTCTGTGGGGCTTTAATATAGATGTGGCTTCTTCAGCTTTAGTTTAGAATGCTCTGGAGAAAAAGGGCCTCCGTTGTTTAACTTGTATAGACCTTTATCAGATGTTGGATAATGCCAAGGAGGAAGACCACTAACGGCTGGTAGAGCTGATGGTCTCCACTTCAAAGTAGATTTGTAATTAAAGCTCCCTTTGACAAACAAGCAACCTTGCTATATTAGACAGATTACAGACTTCAAAGATGCATAGTCTGTATTCCTTTATATTGACAGCCCTTCTCCAGATGGAAGTCAAACCTTTTTACCCCTCACATTTGAACTTGTCCTGGTCTTGGCTTATTGGCTTAAAATGCTCTAAAATATATACTATCATTCTTCAATTTTAAGAACAAAGGGAAGAGCTATTTTTTATATTCAAATTTTGTATGAGTATACAAGTGGGAACTGCTTCTGGTAAAGGAGCCCCTAGGAACCAATTTCTTTCTCAGGGAATCAATTGTAGTTATTCCTCAGGACCTACAGACAAGACTCAGAGTTGCTTTCCCTGGTACTACTCATCTGGTGGTAGCCAACAGTGTACTTGACTTCTAAGTTGAGCCAAGGAGAGGTAAACCTAGCTTTCCTCTCTACTTCTGGCCCTTTCCCACCCTGGTGGCTGCCCCACCCGTTTTGGCTCTGGATCTGATAAGCAGAACTAGAGTTTATTTTGATATCTCTTTAGTCAGACACCTCAAGCTGCCACAGTTCCTGGAAATCTATCCCAATATCTACAGGTCCCCCAGGCAAGAAGCAGAATGCACCCCATTCTTAGTCTCTGTTACTGTGGAGAGCAGTCCAGTGTTCCCTTGGTGACTGTACAGTTCACAGAAGTCCTCTTCACAGAAACTCCTGCCTCAAAGCCTCCCAGTAGGATACCTGCAGGGCACTATTCTATAATAAACGAAGTAGGCATGGGGCAGGGTGTTTTAGGACAAGCTCTACTCTTTTTGACTTGAGAAGACAGGATTTATAACGTTCAAATCGTTATTATTAGAGTCACTAATGTGAATAATCTGTGGTTTTTTGTTTGTTTGTTTGTTTGTTTTCTGGATACCTTTTCTCAGGTTGGAAAAGAAGCAGAATTACATCCACCCAAGCTCCCCTAGTCATCTGACTCCAGCCTCACACCTTGCATTCCATCCCCCATTTTGCTTCCAGAATAATATCAAATATCAGTCTAATCATGTCATCTGCTGCCTGAATACCTTTTGATAGATTTCCACAGACTTCCAAATAAAGAACACGCCCTTTGGCAGAGCACGTAAAGACCAGCTCCATCTTGTTCCAGTCTCCATTCTGCACTTTTGGCTCCTGCCATTCCATTATCATTCTTGCTAAAGGCCAGAATTCTTGTTCTGGCCGGTGTCAGAACAATCCTGTTTTATTCTTCAAATGTCCTGTTTCTAAAGAATGGTCCTCAGGTACTCAGCAATTAATCAATCAACATTTTATTAAAAATAACACTTAAAATAGTATTACCTGGTACGACCTTGTGTTTCAGCTAACTTAATCACTTCAACTACACTAACAGGCATTTTATTTCCAATTTTTTCCAAGAATGAGGAAAGTGACGTACAAGAATGTTAAATTATTGCCAAATTTCAAAACCTGGCACCATTCTCTTAAATACCCTTTCATTAAAATGCAGATTTACACCCTGGAGATACTTTTTTTTTTTTTAAACAAGATCCCCGTGAGTGTGCCACACACTGGTTTGAGAACTTATAGGTGAGTGCCCTCTAGTGTGTACACACGAGTGTTACACAATTGTCATGGTTAATGGATCTGGTCTTTTTTCATTTGTTCCTTACAAAAGAGCTAAATTTCATGACACATTTCAACAGTTGTAGCAGGATTTTTACATCAGTGACTGAAGTGGAGAATACTGCCTTAAATTTATTTTGGTCACAAGAAATTACATATATATTACCATAAAATTGACTGTCATTAGACCTCAGCTGGTCTTAGAGATTTCACTTAATATCAGAAGCTGACCTCCCAGCACAACACATCCCATATCTGGTTGTTAGAAACTTCATAGCCTCACTGCACAATAACGGTGAAGAGAGAAAAACCACATCCACTCTGCGAGAGGCAGATTTTATTGATTATCATTATGATGGCTTAATTTCTCCATTAATTGCCTTCAGTAGGTCTTGCTCAGTTTATTCCTGCAGAAAGGGATTCTTTTAGACTTGGGGCGCTCATTCTTTTCTCTTGTTCTCTTTAAAAGAAAATTAGAAGTGAGAGAATCCATTAACTATTTAGCGTAATATGTATAACTCCCCTGTGTTACTACGTTAGGCTATTATTTATCACCAATCCTGAAGCCAGGCTTCATGCTTGTTAGGTCAGAGCTAAGTGTCCATAACAAAAGTCCCCAAAGTATAGTGGATGAAACAAGGTGGAAGTTTGTTCTTTCTGATAAAACTGTCCAGAGACAGTAGTCCAGGGTGCATCAGCTCTGTTATCTGCACTTAGCACAGATTCCATTTCTGGGTTCAGGAGTAGCTGATCTGCTTCCCTACCCTTACCACATGGATCCTAGACAGTGGGGAGCATGTTGTTTCTTTTAAGGCCACACCTGGAAGTGGTACATAATAGTTATGTTCACATCCCACTAGCCAGAATTTTGTTGGAAACTTCAAGAGAAAAAGTGAAGAACATACATGCCCCACTACAACCTGGAGTGTTATTGTTAAAAAGAAAAGGAGGAAAAGATGGATTTAGTTGGAGAATTAGCTGTCTTTGCTACAAACTACTTCCTGTATTTGGACATTTTAGGTGATTTTTCTAAGTGCCAATTATTCACAGAAAAGAAGAAAAGAAGTGTCAGGTATTTCAAGAATTGTGATTAATGAAGTGATAGAATTTTCGTAGAAATACTGTCAATTCTGTTGAAAACCTTGTTTTCTTGGCTTCATGGTCCTATGAGTTAGGGACATATGCAATTATGAATCTGTTAAAAAGCAAACGCAGGCAGCCCTTGCATTGTGTGTTTCCAACAGGTACAAATTTCAGTTAGTCACCATGGTTTAGTTAAGGGACAGTTTCCAACAGCAGTTCAAATTCCAGTTAACCTATTATTATATAACCGCGGTTAATTGTGTAAAGTACAAATTGTGCTGGCTCTTCAGGACACAAATCACTACATAAATAACAGATATGCATAATAACATTGGCCAATCATGTTTTTTTTTTCCCCCCAAAGGTTTGAAGAGTGCCTCTGCTTGCCTATTATCCAGTTTATGCAGAGGGCGGCATGTGTAACTACGCTGGTTTCTTGTTTCCCTGTGATAAACCCATGATGTTTTATAAAAATGAAAAATTGAAAGAAGGAATCAGTCAACAAAGAAGAAAGTGAATCAAAGAAAGTGATAAAATGGAAGTAAAATTCTGGTCAAAGACAAATGGGATTATAGAAGAAAGAGCTGACCAAGAAATGTTGACATTGTCACCTCTGGAGACATGTAGTTCAGCCACTGGAACTGTATCAGTCAGTGTCCTCCAGAGAGTAGGATGTGTGTGCATGCGTATGTATAATATACATACATACACATACAGAGAGAACACACAAGAGAAATGTTTATTTCAAGGGTTTCAGAAGCTGGAGTGTTCAAAATCTGTAAGGGTGGTGTAGGGTGGGGCAACAGGTTGGATACCCAAAGAGGAACCAATGTCATGGTATACGTAAATTTCAACCAAAAACCATCCTCACAGCCAGGTTGCCATGGCACATGCCTGTAATCCCAGCAACTCAGGAGGCTGAGGCAAAGGATTGTAAGTTTGAGGCCAGCCTCAGCAATTTAGTGAGACCCTAAGCAACATAGTGAGACTGTGTCTCAAAATTTAAAAAAAAAAAAAAGGTCAGGGATGTAGCTTAGTGGAAAAGCACTCCTGGGTTTAATCCCCAGAACCCAAAAAAACAAATTAAAAAAAAAAAAACCCAAAAAAAAACACCCTCACAGAAATATACAGAATGATGCTTGACCAAATATCGAATCAATGTGAACCCACCAGGTGATGCACAAAACTAACCATCATAGAAATTCACAGAAGGCAAATGTATCCACTAGTGTGAAGAATCTGGTTGTGTGGGGATGAAGATATCCCACAGAGAGTGATGCTGGTAAAAAGAAAAGAATAAGAAAAACAAAACAAAAAAAATCACATTAAAGGAACTTATTTGAATATTTGGCTACATTAACAGAATAAGCATTAGAAGTTGATCCAGACTTAGAAAGGAATACCACAATTCATGAACACTTAGGAAAGTGTTCCATATCTTAATTTATACAAGAGGAAGGGGGAGTGCTTTCAAAACTATTCTTGAAAAGTACAAAGAAATGAAACATTTTACTTAGCACTAAGTGTTTTACATCACTAAGTAAATATCATTTTGGCTATTTTTCACTTATAACTTACGTAATTGAGTTTTTAATGTTCTAACAAAAATTTTAAAGATTACAGAACAATCTTTAATTGTAATTTTTTCCATTGATTATTTATTTTATTTTATTTTATTTTATTGGTACCAGGGATTGAACCTAGGGATGCTTAGAGACAGGGCTTTGCTAAGTTGCTGAGGCTGGCTTTGAACTCGTGATCCTCCTGTTTCAGCCTCCTGAGCCACTGGGATTACATGTGCGTGCCACTGCACCCAGCTCCACTGATTATTAAGAATGCTGTCATAGAGGTGATTAATAAATATATGAAAAAGTGTTCAACATCTCTAGTAATTAGAGAAATGCAAATGAAAACAACTCTAAGTTTTCATCTCATTCCAATTAGAATGGCTATTATCAGAACACAAACAATAATAGATTTTGGTGTGGATGTGGGGGAAAAAGGCACACTTTTACATTGCTGGTGGAGTTGCAAATTGGTGCAGCCACTCTGGAAAGCAGTATGGAGAATCCTCAGAAAACTTGGAATGGAACCACCATTTGACCCAGCTATCCCACTCCTTGGCCTATACCCAAAGGACTTAAAATCAGCATACTACAGTAACACAGCCACATCAGTTTATAGCAGCTCAGTTCACAAAATAGCTAGATTGTGGAACCAACCTAGATGCTCTTCAACAGATGAATGGATAAAGAAACTGTGGTATATATACACAATGGAATATTATTCATCCATAAAGAAGAATAATTTAATGGCATTTGCAAATAAATGGATGGAATTAGAGAATATCATGGTAAGTGAAATAAGCCAATCCCAAAAAACCAAAGGCAGAATGTTTTCCCTGATAAGTGGATGATGATATATAATGGGGGTGGGGTAGTGTGGGGAGTGAGAAGAATGGAGGAACTTTGGATTATGTAAAAGGAAATGAGAGGAGGGATATGAAAAATGGTAGAATGAGACAGACATCATTACCCTATGTACATGTATGTTTACACGAATGGTATGAATCTATATCATGTACAACCATAGAAATGAAAGTATCCCATCTGTGTACAATGAATCAAAATGCATCTATAAAAAATTAAAAAATAAATAATTTTTTAAAAAAAGCATGCTATCAGGTTTTTCTAGCATGATCACTTTATGGTCTGACAGCACCAAGCCCAGTGAGGACTGCATGTGTAATAATTCATCTGAAGAGATGAGCTGGGACTCAATGGAATATGAGTTTCCAGGAGGGTAAGGGAAGGGCTGGTGATTCCTCTGTGTATCCTGAAGTTCCTGGTAAGGTACATGTATTTGGTAAATATTATTAACATGGGATTAGTGCACTACAACTTGGGGTTGGATAAAGAGCTGTGCATTAATGTCAAGTGAGCATTACAGACAAGGTCTGGACTTGAGCTATCCCTAAATCTATTCAGCTTTTAGTATCCTAATCTGTCCATGAGTGACCATACTGATAGATTAAGTAAACTTTTTCATCACTGTGACAAAACACCTGACAAGAACAACTTAAAGGAGGAAAAAATTTATTTTGGCTCACAGTTTCATAGGTTCAGTCCATGATCAGCCGAATCCATAGTTCTGGGCTCAAGGTGAGGCAGACCATCATGGCAGAATGGCATGGCAGGAGAAAGCAGTTCAGGACATGGCAACCAGGAAGCAGAGAGAGCTGCACTCATCGGGGACAAAATTTTAACCCCAAAGGCACACCCCCGGTGACCTACTTCCTCCAGTCACAATCTACCTTCCTACAGCTAATGTCCAGTTAATCCATATCCGTGGATTCATCCACTGATTAGGCAGCACCTCATAGTCTAATCCTTTTACCTCTGAACCTTTTTGCATTGTTCCACACTTGAGCTCGTGGGAGATACCTCATATCTAAACCATAACACTGGTCTTGTTTACTTTATGAGGTTACTGTGAACAATATAAGGTGAGAAGTAAATGTGTAGAGAGAAAAATGAATGATTCGGGATTCAGTTTGAACCCAGTTAGTTATCCTACAAAGTTCTCATAACCCTTCAATTACAGCAAGGGATAGGCTATCAGGCTGCCCGCATGCTAGTGAGGAGAAACTTGAGGGTGGGAGTAGATATTTGGAGCAAGATAGCAAGGTCCTTTGCAGGTACATGTATTAATCCCTTGATCTTACCCTTATGCTCCCTGAATGAAGTTTATTGGAGAAATTTGGTAATAGAAGGAATTAAAATCAAATCTTAGGCCTGGCCATGAGGTGTACTAGCACTATACATTCCTGTATTTTCAGGTCCTCTATGATACCTCGCTCCCTTCAGCAAAAACAAACAAAACCATGCTCAAGTCTTCTATTCCAAGTAAGAGAGTAACCTCGTAACTTCCATCCTGAGCTTCTAGTGTTCCTGTGTTGTTCCAATTTGGCTTCTTCCCTACCAGGTTTTCTGAGGCTCTCGTCTCAGAGACATCCAGTGACTTCATACTTTCCAGGAATATCTACCTGGCACTTGGATCCTCCGTTGATCAAAGAGTAAAGCCCACTCTGCTCTTTGATGCCATTTTCCCCCTAGCATCTTTGACACTGCACAAAAGACCCTAACACTTCTTGTTTCCTTTGCCCCCAAATGTGACTGCTACCATATGTTCTAACTTGGAGTCTTTCATTCTTTTGTTCTAAGAATTACTCTGGGTGAGGGTTATGGTTTGGATGTGAGGGTGTCCTAAAAAGCTCATATGTGAGACAATGCAAAAAGGTTTAGAGGAGAAATGATTGAATTATGAGAGCCTATCCCAATTCATGAATTAATCCCCTGATGGGGATTAACTGATGGTAACTGAAGGCAGATAGGGTGTGGCTGGAGGAGGTGGGTCATTGGGAACATTCCTTTGGGTATATATTTTGTATCTAGTGAGTGGAGTCTCTGCTTCCAAATCACCACATGAGCTGCTTCCCTCTGCCACATTCTTTCCACCATGATGTTCTGCCTCACCTCAAGTCCTGAGGAATCAAGCAGGCTGTCTATGAACTGAGGACCTCTGATATCATGAACCCCCAAATAAACTTTTCCTCCTCTAAAATTGTTCTTTTGCAGGTCTTTTAGTCACAACAGCAAAAATAGATGACTAAAACAATGAACTCATCACTTTAGCATTGTAAGCATCACATACAAACTTGTCCTTCCCACTCACATCCCTCTTTGGGCCCACATTTCCATTTACATAATCAACTAGCATCTCAAGTTCAACATGTCTGCAGTAAGAGAGCATTTCAAGTGTGCTTTTCCTCTTTCTGCATCTTTACTTCTAGAAGCAGAATCCTAGCTGAGCAGATGTGGTGGGAAAGGTTGCTATAGACTGTTGCAGAGAACAGAGAACTGAGTCTTGATTTCAGAGTTGAAAAGGATGTTGGTAAGATAAAGGGTCTTAAATGTGTATCTTCCAAGACAGTAGTGACACAATGAACACTTGGTGTCTCAAATAAGCAACTTTGCCTTCTGAGTGATGTTGGTTGAAGGTGCTGTGAAAGCATTGTGGAGGCAATGCCCACGAATGACGTTAAATATCTTACTGTGCAAAATGAGGGATACTCAACAGGTGCCCAACAGTCATAGTTTCTTGATTGCTTAAAAGAAGGAACACATGCATGTACCCCAATGTTTTCTCTAATGACCTGCCCTGTCAGTTGGCACATGGTGTAAGAAGGTTGGTGAGAACCTTTTATACTAGAAGGGTGGGTATGGCCAGGCAGCCCTGTACCTGGGCAGATGGAACTGCTGGAGTGCTTTGGCTAACCTGGTGGAAAGCAGTCTGTCACTAGCTGCCTACTCTTGGGGGCTATGCCATGCAGGACTACGCCAAGATAGCGCTTGGCAGCCAGCCAGAAGTTGTTTTGATCACATTGGTGGAGAGGAAGTCAGTTAACATAAACACACCCAGGTGCTTTATCATTGGCCATATTCAAATAAGTCCAGGCACACAACGCGTGCACATGTGTTCCCAGCTCCTGATCGTGGCAGCTTGTTTTTGACCTTTACTGTGATTGGACAGCTAGCTCCTCGCCAGATCTGCACTTAACTAGCGTTAGCCCTACCCTCTGCATCCTGGAGGGAATAGAAGCCGGCTCTCCTCCAGCGCCCGTTCTGGGTTCATGAATCTTCAATAATCCACTTTAAATTCAAGAGTCTCACTGCCTGTTTGTCTCCCGCGCCAAACTGACTCCGCTGGATGGAGTCAGTCTACATCAAACTGATGACCTCCTGCCCACCTCCCACTAACTACTGCTCTGTACTTGCTAGTTCTTTCTGAATTCCCTATTTTTGTTAACTCTGGATACATTAGCTCAACCCAGGAATCATCTTCAAAAATTTCTCCTGATAGTGGGCATCTGTGGTATCATCAGCTCATCACAATTTCCTTTTTCTAGAAATTTCTCTAGAAACCCCCATTCTTCCTATCACTTTCCTCTTCAAGTCCCAAACCCTAAGTAATATGGGAGATCTTCATGTTCTTACATAATCCATATTCCTTCCTCTGGCATTATATATTGGTCCCAGGATAGGCATCTGAACCAAAATGGCAAACACTCTGTATGAGAGAGACTATAGTTGCAGAACCATACCTTGTTATTTTTTTCTCCTGTAACAAGCAATCCTAAAGTAAGCTGCACAGGGTTGGTGCACCTTCTCAAGGATATCATCAGGTCCAGGCTGTCTCTAACTGATCTGCTAGATTTTTCATGGGACCTTAATAATCCTGGTCACAAAATGGTTGCTAGAACACCAGACATCACATCCATATTACTACAAAGAGTTAGAAGTTAAAGTCAAAAAGTAAAGGACAGTAGTGACAGGCAATAGGAGTTTGTCTCTTTTATAAAACACTCTTGAAATGTTTGAGTGGTATGTGCATCTCAGCAAGAATCCAATTAGAAAATCACTTAAAGAAATTCAACCACATTAAATTGCTTTGGATAGTTAGTCTATTTATAGCTTATGATGGCTCTTTTAATGACCTATGTAAGCACCTGCCTCTGACACTCTACAAGTTTAAAAATATAAATTCCAGGACAAAATTAAAGTTTTTGTCCCTCTTTCCAAATCTTACTACCCCCATAACCTCCAATGGAATTTCTAAGTTGAGCAGAAGCATGCTAAGGCAAACACATGTTTAGCAATAGTTTGTTACTAATTAGCCTGAGTTTCTGGGTCTGAGAGCAACTGAGTCACTTTGATAGTGCATTTCTTAAGACTATTTCAAAATTTGGGAATTGGTGAAAGTAGTATCATTTGGTAAAACAGAGGAAATTATGAGTATATGTGTGGGTATGTGCATGTTTGTGTTGTTTGAATGCAGTAAGCTAACCAGAAGGATGGACGGAGGCCTTCAATTCTCTCTAAAAGGAAGACTAATCTACCACCAGCTTACCTAAAATCAGTATGTCCTATAGGGCTTTGGGGGACAGAGGAAGGATAGGATTCATAAACATTCTGAAGAACGTGTAGAGTTTTGAAAATTGACACTAATATTTTACCTAGTAAGATTTTTATAAGATTAGTCAATATTTTGGCTGTTGGGTCATATAGAAAACAAATTATAAAGGACTGTGTTTCCATGGTATATGGAGTCACTAGGAAAAAACTTAAGTGAGGAGGATCCCTAACTTATGCCTATGTCTTACAAGTTAGTGTGAACTTCTCATTTGTTCCTGGTGGCTTTAGGATTCATGAACTTGCCTAGAGAAGGAATGTCTTATTCCACACTGATAAATACTGACTCTAGTACAAGTAACTTGCTTGGGGACAATGTGAAGCACTGGGAAGATGAATTCAGTGGATACTAATCAGTGCCTTTCTCAGGCATTGTATAATAGGTGGAAGGCAGGGACCATGCCGGAAACACAGGAAAGAAGAGAGGGCCTTTACATGGAGTGTGTGTGTGTGTGTGGTGGGGGGGCAGTAGTTTAAAAGGAAGGATGGAAACCTGGTAGGCAGTACACAATTTACTCGGGGATCATCCTTCACGAGTGAGATAATACTCAAATGACCCATTCCTGCTTACCTTTTCTGACTTATGGATAGTTGCAGAATCAGAGCAATAACAACGGGGTTTTTTTATGGACACGTGGCGTCAGAGAGCTGGGGAATGTAGTTTAGTGATAGAGTGCTTGCCTTGCATGCCTGTTTCTCAGGTCTGGGAGAAAAAAAAGAAGAACCAATAGATGGGTTAGAGAGGTTCCTTTTCAATAATGAGGTTCCTTTATCATCACCAGACCCTGCCAACTGCCATCATTGGTCCAGAAGAGGCAAACGTCCTCCTGGAGTGAGTTTTTTATGCTTCCCTTTCCTTTTCTAACTTGGCCTCTGGCAGGTTATACTATGGCTAAAAGCTGAAGACTTTTCTTCCCTCAACCTTTTCCTGGATTGACTCTTAGCTGCCAGGTTTAGGTCAGCAGGCTGATCCAGTCAACATTATGTCCCAGTGAGACAGTTGCTAGATGCAGTTGTGGATGACAAAATACACTGGTGTGCACAGCTGATCTAAGGCAAGCCACTGAACTTCATAAGTGTGTCCAGGCAGGAGGAATAAATCTTGTGAGTCCCACTATCAGTGGCTTAAGTTATCTACTACTAATTAAAATCCTGGATACGTAAAGGACAAATTACCCCCTTAAAATGACTGTAAGAACCAACATATGCCCCAGTTATCCCACTCAATGGTATTTATCCAAGAGAACTAAAATCACCATACTATAGTGATATAGCTACATCGATGTTTATAGCAGCATAATTCACAATAGCCAAGTTATGAAACCTGTCCAGATGCCTGTCAACAAATGCATAAATAAAGAATGTGGTATATATACAGTGGAGTTTTCAGTCATAAAGAACGAAATTATGGTATTTGTTGGTAAATGGAACTGCAGAACATCATGTTAAGTGAAATAAACTAGAATCAATCAAGGGTCAAATGTTTTCTCTCATATGTGGAATCTAGTGCAAAATAAGGGGAAAAAAGGATGTAGGAGGACAGATCCCATGAAAATAGATTGAAGATCAATGGAGTAGAGAAAGGAGATTGAAGGGGAGAGAGAGGCAATAGGGGAGGGAGAAGATACAAAATAAAATTGACAGAATTATGCTATGTACATATATAATTACCAGTGGGAACCCCATTATATATGATAGGCCAATTAAAAAACTAGAAGACAGACCAGTAGAGTATAGGAAGGAGAATAAGGGGAGGAGGGGGAGAGGGAAAGAAGAAACTGGGGACAGAAATACAAATTGTATTCTATGCATGTATAATTATGTCAAAATGAATCCCATTATTATATATAATGAAATAATAAAACTTATAAATGGTAAAAGTATCTAGACTTTTATTTTTATTTTTTTTAAGTATACTGGGGATTGAACCGAGGGGTGTTCTACCACTGAGCTACAGTATGTTTTACTTTATTTTGAGACAATGTTTCATTAAATTGCTGAGGCTGGCCTCAAACTTGTGATCCTCCTGCCTCAGCTTGCTGAGTAGTTGGGACTACAGTTGTGTTACTGCAATTGACCTGGAAGTGTTTATGTATATCTTTCTTCAAGTAGAAGAGGCATAACTATTAGATAAACTAAAAATTTGTAATCTGGGCAAAGGACTTCTAGATATTATATTTGCTTAATCTTGTTAACTTTATGAAGCACCATTAATCTCATTTATGGATTGTTATTCTGATGCAATAAAGAGGTAAAACCTCACTAGTGGCCAAGAGACCAGTAGGTTTTGGAGGCAGGACACAATGAGCACCAGGTGGTACTAGTCACATGAGGCCCTGACAAGTCTGACCTCAGCTTGCATACTCATCATTTGCTCCTGGAAATAATTACCCAAGTAGCTCCCAGTTGGCTCACAGTAAAGGGGTGGGAACCACACTCAGCTGTAGTGAATTAGTGGCCTGTCTACAACACCATCGCCTACATCTACCTTGGGCTATGAAAAGGGAGCTGGGTTGAAGCTGCCCATCCATTTTACATTCTTTCCAGTGAGGTCACTCTTTCTATACCAAGAACTCTTGATTTCAAACTCGACCTTGCATTTAATTTGAAGAAACCACTATTGTACTGTCTAAGGAAGAACATTACTGAGATGGAGCATTATTGAGATGTTTCCAAGGAACACATTACTGAATGTGTTCTTGCACTGGGCTGATTTACCAAATACTGACTTTGATCCGAGTGTTTGGGGAGCCATTGAGGAGAATAACAAAAGAGGGAAAAAACCCTCCTGAAGTCTAATGCACCCAATGTCCCTCAAGGAAGTCCTCACCAACCAAACCTGGTGGAACTAACCCCCTGCAGTAAACACTTTACACATTATAATGCAAAACAGGTTTATTCTCATACAATGAAAATTAGGAAAATAGAAAGGAACACCATCTTCAGGCAAGTGGAAGTGATCAAGACTATTAAATGTCGTCTCAGACAAAATACAAGGGGAAGACTTGCTGTGTTGCCCTCAGAAGTTAAGTTTCTTCACCTGAGGCTGATGTCTCAGTACTCATTTCAGACATGCTTTCCATCTGCTTCCCCTCTTCTAGTTTATTCTGATAAGAAATTTGGCATTCCAGATAATCTATGTTCCTTTTCTGTTTATCTAGGAATTCCGTCAGGAAGGGCCTGAGCTACAGAAACAAACAGGAAAGGACCACATTAAGGACCATGTCTGCAATGAGAAAAACTACCCAAACTATAGGTCATAAACCAGTGGTCCTGGAACCATGTCAGAAATGCAGAATCTTAATCTCTACCCCAGATCTCCTAAATCAAGACCTGCATTTCAAAAAGGATTTGGTCAATTCATAAGCATGTTGAAATTCTCAGAGCACAGATCAAAGGACTTACTCAAAACCTCCACCTGCATATAAGCATTAGCTCCCAGTGTTAGGGTCTATCAAATGTACAGCTTACTTGGAGAACAAACTGACTGCAGTGGTTTTCAATCCCGTTTCTTTGAATCATCTGGAGATTGAACAGCTGCCCAGAGCCCATTTCAAGGATTTAGACTGAAGTGATCTAGCAGAAGGCCCAGGCATTCAGAGCTCTTCAGAACTCCTTGGTGAGCCCAGTGTCTAACTAGAGCTGGGGATATTATCTTCTTTGACTTTGAGAAACTGGGGAGTTGGTGAAAGGAAGTTGCCATTGAGGTAAAGTGTTCACCAATAACCAGAACTTCACAGAAGTCTGTAGTAAAATAGACAATTGACATCTGCTGTCAATCATGGACAATCAGTCTCAACCTGTGGCCCTAGCCAGTGGCATTACCTAGGCACTGGTTAAAAATGCCTTGTGTGAGTCAAAGATCTGCAAAACTAAATCAGAAGCTCTGAGGGTGTCCCAGCACCTGGTTATAGTAAGCTCTTCAAGTGATTCTGGTGCTCCGTAAGCTTCAGCATTTCTGCTCAAGGAGACTTCCAAGCCAGCAACAGAAGCACAACTCTGTTGAGTCACCCAGAGAAAGTGTTCTTGCTAAGACTTTCCTATCCTGTATTGAGTTTCATTCTTCCTTTCCAGGATCCATTACCCCATCCCTAATGCAGTCCTTGAAGTCACCCCGTACTTCCTCAGAGAGAAGTATACCTACATTGTGAGACCTACTATCCTGGGCCCATTTCCCAGAAGCAAATAAAAATTCAGAGTGGAAACAGCAAAACAAAACAAAAGCAATAGTGATTGTGAGCTCAGTTAACCACTTACCTCAGTTTCACCAGTCTCAGAAGCTAATGCATTCAGGTCTTCCAGGATCCCGTTCAATATATTTTCCATTTGCAGAGCAGATGTCAGTGCTTGTATGGCACCTCCCCAGTTATCTATATCTGGCCTCTATTAAAAAGGAACATGGGTATCAATTTCCTACCTCAAGCAAAGTGAGGTTACATTCTGTCTACTTCTTGCATAGAACCATGTTAAGGTTAATGAGATTGCACAGTCCAGTGGTTTGCAAAATTTTGTAGCACAAGGGAATCAGCTGAGAATCTTAAATGCTGATGCCTGGCTCAACTGCAGACACTGACTTAACCAATATGCGATGCAGTACTGACATCAGGATTTTCACGATATTTTTCAGGTGATTTTCATGGGGTACAAAGCAAGGGTATCAAGGTACATCAGACAGACATGCCATTAGTTTATTAATTTTGAATTTCTAATGCAGTGGTTTGATTATATTATCAGGCATTTACTTTTCTTTATAAAGCTAGAGTTAAAACAGTAACAACAACAACAACAACAAAAACCTTAGCTGAAGAAGGAATACCCCCAATAGAAGTTCAGGTTGTTTCTTTGGAGTCACTACTGGGAGCAGGGACGTGGGGGGTGGGGGGGGGAGTGTTTTACACTGGAGAAACAGTCAAATTCAATACTTGAACCTGTGCTTGAATGACATTCCTGACATGATATGGGATGCAAATAGCTCTGGGGAGAAGTCACAAAGTAATGCTTCTCCAACTATACAGAATGTTAGGATCATCTGGAGAGCTGTTAAGACAGCTCTTTGGGCCCCACCCACAGGGAATCTATTCCCTAGCCCTGGAGTGGGGCTCTTGAATTTCTACTTCTCAGGATTTCCAGGTAGTGCTGGTGCTGCAGATTCAAGGAGCACACTTCATATAAGTCATTGAGAAAAGCCAAACATGTTTAGTGGCTAAAATTTATCCAAAAAGGTGTGTTAGCACTGCTTGTCCTCAAGCTCAGTTACTAAGGAGCCCACATAAGAACATAACTAACCTAGCAAGGTAGGTAGTAACTCATTTTCCGGACTTGGCAAAGGTCCCAGATAGGTCATCATAGCAAAATTGTATTCACCTTTATAACTGGAAGGCAGATCATAGCCTCTCGTTTTCTTAGAAATCTTAGGAAGTATTTTGCTTGCTGCCTCCTTATCTCCGCCTCTTCCTCGAAGAACATGACAAAAGGAGGCATTCCCTTCTCATCAACGAAGTAGCAGGCCTGGGAAAGAGGAGAGAATGGGCAGAGACCTGGGGTGAGAGAGGCTCATTTTTAAGTTGGGACTCATTCCAATTGAGTCAATGCACTTTGCTATCCCAGTGTTGTCTTCTTTGGTCATTGGTGGATGTTCTATTTGTTCTGTACTTCTAGAAATTCCTCATGGTCTCACTGAGCTCAGGCCATCTCAAACTGCAGCTGTCCAGAATCCAATATGCTAGTGCCTAATATTTGATATTATGGACTTTGTAAAGGTCAATTTGTTAACCTACATACTTGCACTTTTTTCTACTAACTGCATAGATCCTTGACTGGAGTCTGATATAAATTAAAGCCAATCTATTGCATGAATCCTAACAAATCCATATTAATTATTAAATAGCATATAGGTGTAAAATTGTTTATTCTGTTTGTCTATATAATATTGGGAACCCACTGGAAGAGCTATGATTCTCCTTATCATAGTCCATAGTTTGCAATCACAGTTCTAAATCATTGGTCCACAGAACAGGAACATCCTAGTCACAAAGTTGCTGTTTTGCCTAGTATCAAACCACAAATATGGCTATGACCACTACTGAGGAGATAGTAAATATATTGTCATCCAGATCAGAGCTAAAATCTCCATAACAGTTGCTCAAGATCCAATACTAACCATGGATAGATAGACATCACTGATGTGCAGCTGGTAAGCCACCAAGCGGTTAATAGTATATTTACATTCTTCAGAAATGGGGGTCCGTCTCCTGTGTTCCATCTCAGCTTTAGGGAAATCCAGCCATAAGACGTGCTACCCACTAAGGTAGAGGACTTCTTAAATACTAACAGGAAGGTAGCCAGCCCCCTTCTTACAACAAGATGAAATTCCATCCAGCTGAGATTAACAGCTACTGATTCATCATTGAGGACATTGTTTCTGAAGAAAGAACCAAACTGATCAGAGAAAAAGATGTTAAAGGGGGTGGGGGCTTAAATCTTTCTAACTATTCCAGTCAATTTTTAATATTCTTTCCCATCTCCTCTCTGAAGGATGGTATATTTCTTAAAGTAAAGTACTAACAGAATGGATGTACTAGCTTTAATTTTTTCTCGTTCCTAAAAAATGATCATGGCACAGCATTTTAGATCCCAGGGTGTATCTAAGGAAAGTGCCTAAAATAAGGAACCCTACAGCTCCTCGTCTCCCCCATAAGGCCTCACTACACATAATTGCTCTAAAGGTAGGATACAATGGCATTCTGGAGAAGGAAAATCATATTAACTGGAGGAATGAGGGCAAATTTCATTGAGAAACTGGCATTTTAATTTGGCCTTGAAGGCTGACAAGAATATGGAGAAATGGAAAGGAAAGAAAGGTGTTCCACCTGGAGAACAGGCACACAAGGCTGTAGATAGGAGACAAGTTAGGGGTTTCTCTAAATTACAGTAAGACTGCCCCACGGTAAGAACCTTTTGGTTTCTTCCTTCAACTATCTCCCAAATGTGTCTCAAAACATGCCTTCTTCATTTGCCTGCATTGAGAACAGGGATTGTTAACATTTTTATTTTTTATTATTCCCATATCCCGTAATGGGGTGCTTTGTAGGTAAAAAGTGCTGAGTCAATGTTGATTAAATAAAAGCATATTTTACGTGTGAGTAAAGCACAAGGTTTCCCCTAAGTCCGTGAATTTCCAGTGTGAACTAAACCATGCCTGGTTGAACCAATGGCACATCTTCAAAAGTCTCTCCAGGTGAGGTGGTGAGGAGAGAGCTTCCTGAGGGGGAATGGATCCTAAGTGAAGGCGCCAAGCATTTCAGGTTTGACTCAGACAGAAAGATGAGGCCATCCTAGGGAAGGGATGATTAAAAAATAGCCTGTTTGTCACTTTTGTTTCCTGACCCAACTCTGCCCTTGGCCCCAAGTGTATTTATGTCATAGTCTCAGGAAGAGAGGTGCTTCAAGGAAGTTCTTGTAAAACCATAGTTTGCATATGAATCACCTGGGGCTTTTGTTAAACTACAGAACCTGGTGGGGCCTGGCATGCTGCATTTCTAAAATGCTGCCAAGTGCTGCCTATTAGTGGACACACCTTGAGTAGGAAGGTTTAAGTGCATTCCTAAGAAGCTAATTCAGTAAAAATCCTGTAGGACCCAAGTGGCACTGCTGGGGAGCCTTTAGTAAGGAGGTAAAAATGGGGCATCTCCCATCCTCCAGAATCTCCTGCCTTGCCTGTGCTCCCAAGCTTCAGGACCCCTGGCAGCCTCCTGGGGAAGGCCCAGTGCTGGGGCAGTTGCAGGTCTAACTCTGAAGGTTAGAGCAGAGCAGTAAAGAGGAAAGCAGATGGTAACTAGTCAGATGGTTAACTGGATTTGCTCTAGTGCCTCTAAAACATCACCAAATGTTCCCTTCTCCAAAATTTTGTGTAAATTTCAGGAGACTAGAATAATATAGGAAAAATAGGGTCAAGTACCAATAAAATCTGGATACTTAGTTAATATGACCAATCTACAAGATAGTGAATCTAGAAGATATAGATATTACTTACTGGGAGATATTAGGAACATTTGGTTATTTCTGAATGATCTATAAGATCCTTCCATGTAATCACACCATTATTCTATCATCCCATCTGGACCAAAAGGCAGAGATGAATACATGCAAAGAAAATATTACTGTTCTTGTTGTTCGATATTGAGAAATATTTCTCTGCAGTCACTTAAAAACAACCTCACTAATGTAAAAAAATGAATGGGAAGGAACACGTCACCATCAATTGCAGTTGTGCCAGTGTGGTAGATTTACAATTGGTTTTTTTTTTTTCCTTGTCCTGTTTTTCAGAAATTTTGATAAATTTTTCAAAATTTATCATCACCTACATTTCATCACTTTAAAAAAGAAATCTAACAGATAATTCTCTAGAGAATTAGTACAATGTCATTCCTTTATAGAAGCTCCACATACAAATTTATAATATATTGTGTTTTCTAATTAGAAGTGTAATGCATAATCATCATTAAAAAATATACCAACATTTCCAAAAGATATAAAGGGAAGGTCTATAAAATTTTTTTAAAAATGTAATTTGATCCATAATATCATTACATTTTGCCTAACGCAATGAATTGACCTTGGAAAAATGGGATATGATGAGACTGGTTATCTAACGTCCCTGTACCTTCTTCCCTGGAATGAGTTGGAAATACAAAGACAGTTATTTAAAACATTATAAAAGTCCTCTTATTATTAGTTTTTGTTTGTTTTTGCTTCATTGAAACTCTGCATTTACAGTGTTACTTCACCTTTTAGTGTCTAACAATTAAGGAAGAAACCAGTGGCTTTCTTCTGTCCCTATTATTATTTTTTTAACCAAGAAATTCTTATCTCTAAAAATAAAATATATTTAGTATTCAATATTTTAGCATTTTGTGTGTGTGTGTGTGTGTGTGTGTGTGTGTACATTTTTTCTAATTTCTTTATAAACTTCCTGAGGAAAGGGTTGGTTAAATCTTAGTTATTTTCATATCCCCCAGGTCACTTTATATGTTGCCTGGCCCATAAAAGTCATAGTAAATGATATTGACTTGAACAATTTGTAGGAAAAAGGACCCTAAACGTTTAAGGTTATTTATCACAAAAGAAGGAACAAGAGGAAGAGCCAGACATTCTTTGACTTTGGAAAGGAAAATTTCAAAATTCCTGAAAATTGTGGGAGAAAGTAGGGAATTTCACATACATATCTTTAAAAGAGAAGGCACATTTAACATGGTACCAGGCACTGAGTAAGTCTTTACTAAATGTTCATGAATGAAGGAGTAAATGAATAAAGACATTTATAAAGAGAGCTCAAAGGAATGGTAGGTCTTAAAAGCTAGAAATGCCAGCAGTGATTCTGATGACAGAAGCAGATAGTATCTGCAGAAATCCACGTGCTTACCATGTATTCTCAGCCCTGCACCAACAGCCTCTACTCTCCCCAGACGGACCTCTGCTTCTAGTCTTAGCAGGGCCATCACATCCTCAGAACATATTATTGTTTTTTTATGATTTAAGAATCTATTAAGTCATACATGCAAAACATAGTGCTAATCGCATTAGCAAAAGATCAATGTGAAAACGCTCCACAATTCTGCAGCTATCAATTTAAAAGATTTTATTCTAGTGGTTGAAAGGTCCAACACTGTGTTCTTGCCAGTGAGTTAAGTTGTATAGAATATTAGCACTAGCACAGTTAACAGACCCTCACAGACCCAAAGGAATATCATTAGGCCAAGCCTTGATAGGAAGGGCGTGTTGTGTGCTTGAGCTAAACAGGGTTAGTATTAGGTTGGTAACCTGGCAAGACAGTGATGTTAAGAAGATGCATAGCTGAAGAATATCTAAAATATTTTAAAAACTGTAAAGCTGCAACATGTGATTTTTACATAGATTTACTAGAAAACTAAGGAAAGCATTTGTTAACTTTGAATAAAGTAACATGAAAACCAGGAATGTACTTTTATTAAAAAAAATTTCAAAAAAATTCTAATGCATTATCAGAAAGATTTACGGTAGAAATAGGAGGTATATTGCTCATTAAGAAGGGATCTCAGAACATACATTCTGACTTTTAATTATCTTAATTTTCTCAACACTTCATTTTTAAAATTAATTAATTAGTTATTTAAGTAACTAATTTGTGTTACTGGGGATTGAACCACTAAGCTACATTTTATTTTGAGAGAGGTTTCATGAAGCTGTCCTTGCTGTCCTTGATCCTCCTGCCTCAGCCTCCCAAGAAGCTAGAATTACAGGTGTGCACCACCATGCCTGCTTTCCCTCTTTACCTATGTGTCCTCACTAGTTCACTACTCCTCGATGACAGTCACTGTGCTATGACAGTATCAGCATGTAGCAGATGGCATAGAATAGGACAAGTTATGTTGGCAATCAATGTGCATTCACTATGAGTGAATTAGTAAATGGCTGAACATTTAAAGAACAAAAGAAAATCTAGAACATAAATTAATGCAGGCATGAAAATATGAAAGAATATCAGAAAATATAGACTTTTATGTGTGTTGGGGTTTATGAATACATATACTTTTCCAGTCTTATTTAAAAATTTTTACTACTCAGAAGTATTTTTTATTTTTAATTGACACATAAAAATTTTATGTATTTATATGTTGTGATGTGATATTTGGATACAAGTATGTAAGGCATAATGGTCAAATCATTGTAATTAGTATTTCTATCTCCTTAAACTTACATAATTTCTTTGTGTAGGAAGCTTTGAACTCCTGTGTTGTAGTTCTTTATATAATACATAATAAATTATTATAAACTATATTCACCCTACTATACTGTAGAACTCCAGAACTTATTCCTTCTCTCTGACTGTATTTTTGTACCAGTCATCTGACCTCCTTTTATCTTCTTCCATAGTGGTTAGTATTTTTTTATCTTCTTCTCTAGTGGTTAGTATTCTATGTTCTACTTCTGTGTAATCAACTTTTTTAGTTTCCACATATGAGTGAGAGCACATAGTATTTATCTTTTTTGTACTGTCTTGCTTAATGTTCTCCAATTCTATCCATGTTGCTTTAAATGACAGAATTTCATTCTTTTTTTCTGACAGAATAATATTCAATTATATATAGCTACCGCATTTTTTATAGCCATTCATCAATGAATACCTTGGTTGACTCCATATCTTGGTTATATTGAACAGTGCTGCAATAACCATAGAAGTGGAAATACCTCTTTGATATACTGATTTTATTTCTTTTGGCTATCTATCAGTAGTGAGATAATAGGATAATATGGTAGTTCTATTTTTAGTTTCTTGGGGGAATCTCCATATCGTTTTCCAAAATGATTGTGGCAAATAACATTCCCACTGATAGTGAGGAAGAGGTCCCCTTTCTCTGCTGTCCTGCCAACATTTTTGTCTTTTTATTTCAAGCCATTTTGATCATAGCCATTCTAACTTGGGCAAGATACTATCTCATTGTGACTTTTCTTTGTAGTCACTAATGATTAGGAATGTTGAGCTTCTTTTTCCATATACTTGTAGGTCATTTGTGTATGTTCATTATAGAAATGTCTATGCAGATCATTTGGCTTTAATCTGATTTTTTTGTTGTTGTTGCTGAGTTTTTTGAATTCTTTTATATTCTGGATTTTAATTCCCTATCAAATGAATAGTTTGCAAATATTTTCTCCCATGTCGTGGTAGTCTCTTTACTCTGTTGATGTTTTCTTTTGCTAAGAGGAAGCTTTGTACTTTGATATGATCTCATTTGTCTTTTTGCCTGTGGTTTTGAAGTCTTATCACTATATTGTTCTATATCAAAGCCTTGGTCTTTCCCCTGCGTTTTCCTCTGGTAGTTTCATTGTTTTGGGTCTCTTATTTATGACTTTGACCTATTTTGAGTGGATTTTTATATATGATGGGAGATAAGTGTTCAGTTTCATTCTTCTTCATCTCTATGTCTAGTTTTCTCAGTACCATTTGTTGTAAAGAATGATAGTCCTTTTCCCAATATATACTTTATTCCCCTTTGTTAAAGATCCATTGGCTGTTGCTCTGACTTGGATATGATTTTGGCTTTTAAAGCTTCATGTATGGGATGCTTGGTCGCCACTATGAAAATACTGAAAAACGGTGGAAACTTTCAGAGATTAGGTCTAGTGACAGTTGATTTGGGGTTATTGGTGAAAGCTGTACCCTCAGAAGTGACTAAGGCAGTTCTCATGGGACCCTGAGTTAGTTCTTCTGAGTGAAAGTTGTTATAAGAGAGACAGCCTAACCTCAGAATCACTCTTTGTGTTCCTATGTCACATGTGACCTTTCTCTCTTGCATGCACTCCTGCCCATGAGGTCATTTTTCCATGATATTAAGAATCCTTGGAGAACCTCAATAGAATTGGCATAATGCTATTTGGAATTTTAGCCTCTAAAACTGTGAGCAAAGTGAGCCTCTTTTTTTAAACAAATAATCCAGCCTCAGATATTTTGTTATAGTAATGCAAAATGAACTGATACAACTATAGATGCCTAGATATAGTTCTCAGTTCTCTATTTGGAGACATGTTCTATGGGTTGGTCTTCATGCATATGGCATGCTCTTTTGATTTCTATATATTCCTAAAGCTTCTTAGAGTATGTTTTGAAGGTGGTATTGTAAATTTTCCAGCTTTGTTTTTTTGGCTACTTGAGATCTTTGATGGTTCCATGCACTTTCAGGTTTATGTTTTTCTATTTCTGTGAAGTAGCTGATACTGATTTTGTTGTGAATGTAACAGTCTTGAGCAAAAAAAAAAAAAAATCCTTTCATCCCTGCTATAAATTACATTTGATCATTGCTTCTAGTCTTATTATGTGCAAATGGATTTGATTTGAAAGTATTTTGTTGAGGATTTTTACGTCTATGTTCATCAAGGATTTTGGACTGTAGTTTTATCATTTTGTTTTACACTTCTCTGGTTTTGGTGTCAGGGCAATGCTGACCTGATAAATGAACTTAGAAGAAGTCACTCATTTTCAATTTTTTAGAGTAGTTTGAGAAGAATTTGTGGTAGTTCTCGACATTTTGATAACAATAAGCAGTGAAACCATCCAGACCTGGGATTTGTTTTTATTGAGAGTTAATTAGTGATTCAATCTTGTTATTAATTAATGGTCTGCTCAGATTCTCTTTGTTATCACAGTTCAATTTGGGTACTTCACCTGTGTCCAGAAATGTCCTAGGTTTCCCAATTTGTTGGCGTATAGTTGTTAGTAATAGTCTCTGATGATATTTTTTATTTCTGTGGTATCAATTATGATGTCTCCTTTTTCATGTCTGATTTTATTTCTGTGGGCCATCTCTCTCTGTTAGTGTAGCTAAAGTTTTCTTGATTTTGTTTGTTTCTTTTTTTTTTTTTAAACAACTATTTCATTTGTCTTTTGCATTTTTGCTTCTGTATCTATTCATTCTGCTCTGATCTTTGTTATTTGTTTTCTTCCACTAATTTCCTGGTTGATTTGCTCTTGTTTTTCTGATTTGAATTGTATCTTTAGGTTGTTTGTTTGATACCTTTTTTAAAAAAGTAGGCACTTATTGCTATAGACTTTCCTCTTAGTACTGCTTTTGCTGTGTCTCATAAATTTTGGTATGTTGTATTTACATTTTTACTTGTTTCAATAAATTTTAAAATTTCTCTTGTATTTTTTCCTAATTTCCATGGAATTTTCTGTCTGTATTCTTTTACCTTTTTGAGCTTTCTTAAAATCATTATTTTGAATTCATTGATTTCCTTTTGGGGCCCTGTTGGTAGAGAGCTATTGTATTACTTTGGATGTATCAGGATATCTGTGTCAGTTAGCTTTCTACCACCTTGACAAAACACATGAGAAGATTAACTTAAAGAAGGAAAGATTTATTTTGGCTCATTGTTTCAGAGGATCCAGTCCACGGTTACTTAGCTTCATTGCTTCTGGTCCCATGGTGAGGTAGTACAGTGTGGCAGAAGGGCATAACAGAGGAAATCTGTTCACCCTATGGCAGCCAGGATGGAGCAGGGGGCAGGAAGGACTTGGGACAATGTATGCCCTTCAAGGACACACCCCCAGTGACCTAATCCTCCAAGTAGGTTCCACCTCCAAAAGTCATCCCCCACCCTCATAGGCCAATAGTGCCACCAACTGTGAACCATGCCCTTAACACATAAGACTTTGGGGGTCATTCTAGATCCAAATTATAATATTGCACCTCTGGCCCCCCAAAGCTTGTACCCATCTCACAAAGCAAAATGATTTCAGTTCAATTCCAAGACTCCCTACAGTCCCAGCAGTTCAAGCACTGCTCAAAAGTCTAAGTTCAAAGTCTCTGTGGAGACTCAAGACGAACTCTTAGCTACAAGCCCCTGTAGAACAAAACAAAATAAAGCAAAGCAAAGCAAAACAAAGCAAAGTTAAGTTATATACTTCCAACGTACAGTGGCACAAGGTAAACATTCCTATTCCAAAGGTAAGGAAAAGGGCTGTTGTGTATCATCAGGACCCAGGCTGCTTTTAACTGATCTGCAAGATTTTTCATGGGACTTTAATAATCCTGGGTCACAAAATGGTTGCTAGAACACCAGGCATCACATCCGTATTACTACAGAGAAGAGTTAGAAAGAAACTAAAGTCAAAAAATAAAGGACAGTAGTGACAGGCAATAGGAGTTTGTCTCTTTTATAAAACACTCTTGAAATATTTGAGTGGTATGTGTATCTCAGCAAGAATCTAATTAGAAAATCACTTAAAGAAAAGCAATTCAACCACATTAAATTGCATTGGATATTTAGTGTCTATATAGCTTATGATAGCTCTTTTAACGACCTATGTAAGCACTTGCCTCTGACACTCTACAAGTTTAATAATATAAATTCCAGGACAAAAATTAGTTTTTGTCCCTTTTTTCAAGCATTCCCCTTCCTTCCTAATCTTACTACCCCTACAACCCCCAACAGAATTTCTAAATCAGGTAGAAGCATGCCAAAGCAAACATGTTTAGCAATAGTTTGTTACTAATTAGCCTGAGTTTCTGTGTCTATCTGAAAGCAACTGAGTCACTTTGATAGTACATTTCTTAAGACTGTCTTTCAAAATTTGGGAATTTGTGAAAGTAGTATAATTTAGTAAAGATAGTGGGAGTTATGGGTATACGCATGTTTATATTGTTAGATGCAGTAAAGCTACCAGAGGGATGAAGTGGAGGCCTCCAATTCTCTCTAAAAGGGAGACTAATAATATACTACCAGCTGACCTAAAATCAGTTATGTCCTATAGGGCTTTGGGGGACAGAGGAAGAGCATTCTGAGAATTGTGTGTCTGAAAGTTGACATGTATTTTCCTATACCTCCTAAGTTTGTGTAAGATTAGTCAGAATGTTTTGGCTATTGGGTCATATAGACGACAAATCATACAGCAGTGTGTTTCCACATGTGCATCCAGTCACTAGGAAAAATCCTGATAGATGAAGACCCCTATCTTATACCTTATTTCTTACAAATTACTGTGAACTCTTTTTTGTCCCCAGGAGCTCCGTGATGCATGAAATTGCTTAGAGAAGGGATGTCTTTTATTCCACATTGACAAATATGACTTAGCAGTATACAGTTTGTTCAGAACCAGCATTTGTGAGTTCGCAAATGTTTGAAATGGTCTGTTTCTGCTTATCTTTCACTAACTTTATGGGCAGTTGTAGAAACAGAGCAAGAACAAAGTGGCTTCTGACAGATAAATGGCTCAGAGAGGTTTCTTCTCACCAATGAAGTGCATTTATCTTCAGTGAGCCCTGCCAAACTCATCGCAGGCATCCAGAAGGGGCAAACACCTCTCCTGGAGTGATAGACAGTTCTTATGCTTCCTTTTCTTCCAATGTGGCCTCCTGACAGATTACTGTGTGGCTAAAAAGCTGATGGTTTTTCATCTTTAGATGTAATTTATTCACTTCTCAATCCAGGTCATTTCCTTCCATGGACTCTGTGTCTCTAGTCTTGGGCAGGCATGCTGATCCAAGTAGCAATATATTCAGTGCAAAAGTTGCCTGATGTTGCTGTGGATAAGACACACTGGTGTGCACAAGGGGTCTGGCACAAGGCACTGAACTTTCATCAGTGCATAGAAAAACTTAAAAGAACAACCACCAGTGGTTTGAAGTATTATCTGCTACTAGAAATTAAAATCATCATGGATACTTAAGGGACTAATTAGTTCTTAAAAGAAATATTGAAAATGTTAAGACAATTATTTTTATACCTTTTTGTCTAGGCTTCACAGTACTGGGTTATAGTTATAAGACAAAACCCCTGCATTTCAAATATGTTAGCTTCTTCATTTTTTAAAAGCATGTGGGGCAAGGAGAAGGAAGGCAGGGAAGGAGTGGATTGGAGTGTAAATGTTTGCTGTGGCTAGTTTATAGGAGTTATTGGAAGTATGGAATGTTAAAAATATTGGTAGCATCCTATAATGGTAAGTCATTATTTTAAAATTATTTATTATGGTTACTGGGAATTTAACCAAACCTGGCGTGTCTTTCTTTTTCTTTTCTTTGGTACTGGGGATCCAAACCGGTGGTGCTTTACTACTAAGCTACATCTCCAGCCCGGCTCTCCCCCTTTTAAATTTTAGTTCTTATTTTGAGACAGGATCTCACTAAATTGATGAGGATGGCTTCGAACTTGTGATCTTCTTGCCTCAGCCTCTGGACACACTGGATTACAGGCCAGGCCTGGTATTTCTTAATCAGGCAGATCTACCAGATAAGGAGTTTCATGCTGTTTAAGTAAAACATTCACCTTACTTTTCCTATTTCTAAAATTATCAAGTGGGTACTGGAGAAGCAAGGCCCGGGGAATATATTAAGGACAGATTTGTGATACGGACTCGATTACAGATAATCTCAGATAATCTTTCCCAGGATTCTCTTAAGAGCCTTCAATTACCTTTTTGACTTTCCACTCTTTAGGCAAGGAGTTTCCCAGGCCCCGCCCTTATCTCTCCCACCCGTTTTAGGGGCGCTGGAGGACTCCGACGGGGAACTCTGCATATATTCCATAGATCTGGAATTCTGCAGATCCTGTATTCTGCAAACCTTCATTTGAAAATGTAAGGCATGACTGCCTGGTCGGGTGGAGGTGGGGGTGTGTTTCTGCCATACTTCCGCCCCTGGCGGTTCTCAGTCTCCTATCTCGACTCTGCCTTCTCGCTGTGGCTGCCTGCACACCCAGGGTTGTACGTGACATGAAAGCCTCTCTTATCTCGCTGTTTGCTTCCACAGCTTTCTTGCACCTTCCCATACCGAGTCTTTTCTCGTCCAACCAGCCTTTCAAGGCGCGGTGGATCCTTATCTCCGGGTCCCAGAGAGCCAGGGCACAGGCTGCAGGTGGCGATAGGAGCCGAACTACAGCTCCCAGCAGTCTCTGCTTCGGGTCAGCCACCCGCGGCCCAAACCCGCAGTAGCGCTTCTCCGCAGAAGGTTCTCACTTGTTGGTATCGGTAGCCGGCTCAGGAACCCCAGCGGCTAAGGGGCCAGTTTCGAGGTCGAGGCAGTGCCCAGTGCAGCAGCGCGGGAGCATGGCCTGGCACCTGGGCAGGCTGAGCGCAGGCCCCTGCTGGCGCGCTTTGGCGCGGGGCGGCTGCGGAGAGCTGCGTGCCTGGTCCCAGCGCTGCGCGGCCGGACGCATCTGCCGGCCCCCTGGCACTGCTGGTACCGAGCACAGCCGTGGGCTGGCCCACGGCCCCTCGTCTGGAGGTGGCTCCTGGCCTGGGACCGGTCTGGCCACAGCGCTAGCAGGGTTGGCAGGGCTGGCCACCGCCGCCTTCGGGCATGTGCAACGGGCCGAGATGGTGCCCAAGAGCTCTGGGGCGCGGAGTCCCTCGCCGGAGAGGTCACAGGAGGATGACCTGACCCGACGCTGCAGCTGCTTTATGGCCTTGCCTGTGACTGACTTGGGCGAGCTGCGGAAGAGGCCAGGTGACATGAAGACCAAAATGGAGCTACTGATCCTGGAGACACAGGCCCAGGTGTGCCAGGCTCTGGCACAGGTAGACGGGGGCGCTAGCTTCTCTGTAGACCGATGGGAGAGGAAGGAAGGTGAGGTGTTCGGACTGTAGAGGGAGGTGGAGCTTGGGGGGGGGGAGAGGGCTGGGCTCCAGGTTGCGGAAGGAAGGTGCTTCAGAATTGGGGATGGTGGTATATAGGGGGTGCCTCAGAGGGACCCTTTGGTTAGAAGGGACGTCGATAGAAATTATTACTGAGAGAGCCATCAGCCTTCTGCTTGCAGGTGTGCACCCGGATCTGTTTGACAACAGACTGGGTACTGGGTATTTCAAAATATTCTCAATTCCATAATGACATTTTTCATAGAAATCTTAAGGGATATTTACAGCCAAAGTTATCGTTTGAATCGGGTTTCCCCGCATTTCGTCTGTTTTTCCAGGTGCTTTTGTCCCTTGTCCTCATTTGGCGATAGAGGAACTTGGCTCCTTCATTCAAAATGCTTGTCAGACTCCTTCATCTGAGGGCCTCATTTGTCGAGAATGCTCCCACTTCTTTTTTCTTTTGCACAAGGAATATTTGATTGGTTTGTCTGTAGCTCTACCAAATGCATCCATCAGGTTTCCTGCTAGAAAAATATTTCCATCTAATGCCAAAATACTTAAGTATCAAAACCCGGTTCTTATGGAGTCATGTATTGGCTACCATTGTTGTTGCCTATGCAATGAAACCCCACATCTTGATCGTAAAGGGGGAATACAACAGCAACTATTTGCCACCAGATTTTGAGCTGTGATACTGCTACATCTATATTAAGTGATGTTCTGTCAGGTTACTAGTATTTTCCATCTTGTAATGTTTTCAAGTGAAGACCGTTGAATCAGGACACAGCCTTAAATGTTAGACTAGTTATGTGACCTTGGGAAGTTAACTTAACCCTTTTGTACCTGTTTCCCTAGTTATGAAAGGGGATGAAAATTAATCTATGCATGTATATTAAGAAATTTAGATGAAATGACATATGTAAAGTGATTAGAATATTGCCTGAAACAGGAACAGGATTTGAACAAATTGTTTTAGTTTATTGCGAGCTGTGTGATCTTGCTTTCATTTATTTTTTTGTACTGGGGATTGAACCCAGAGGGGCTTTACCACTGAGCCACATCCCCAGTTCTTTTAATTTTTTATTTTGAGACAGGGTCTCACTAAGTTGCTTAGGGCCTTGCTAAATTTCTGAGGCTGGCCTTGAGCTTATGATTCTCCTGCTCAGCCTGCTGAGTTGCTGGTAACACATGCCTGGTGTCATCTTTGACATAGTGCTTTGCCTCTCCAGACCTTAGTTTTCTCATTTAGAATGTACAGGGGTTGTACTGGATCATATTTTGTTCCAACCCTAAAGTTCTTAAAAATAAAATAAGCCAAACATGAACCTTCCTGAACCAGTGCCTTATGGTGACCTCAGTGTCATGAAAACAAGAACAAAATATAAAATTAATAGTAAGGATCATATGCCTACATATTAATGTGTGTCTTGCTCAATTATCTATTGTTTTTTAATCACCTGTAAACAAAATAAAAAGGACACATAGTAAACTGAGAAAAAAACTGAAACAATATACAGCTTTTTTTTGGAGGGGGGAGTACTGAGGATTGAACCCAGGGGCCCTTAACCACTGAGCCACATCCCCAGCCCTATTTTGTATTTTATTTAGAGACAGGGTCTCACTGAGTTGCTTGGAACCTTGCTTTTGCTGGGGCTGGCTTTGAATTCGTGATCTTCCTGCCTCAGCCTCCCAAACTGCTGGGATTACAGGTGTGCGCCACTGCAACTGGCAATATAAAGCTTTTAAATTCAGTAATAATAGAACATCATTCAAGTATACCCATTATTATTTAACTTCACCTTTTCCCGATATATCATAAGAGTTCCATTTTGAAGAGCAATATCTGAAGGGAGAATAGTCTAGTGATTTGTTTTAGGTGATGGCATAAGAATGTAGAGAAAATATTCAGTTTAAAGATATGAGCAGTTTCAGTATTTGCCCAGTATCAATAACTTATGCCTTAAAACCATGCTAGTTATTTAATTTTATTGTAGGTAAAAATCATAAACATACCACTACACAATATTTGGAAATAAAGGAGAAAAATAACTACTATTTCACCACCTTCATGTGAGGTTCTAGGTTCTAGACTTCTATACGCTCCTCATTTTCCATTTCTATAAACAGGAGGTGGCGGCATCAGCTGTGTACTTCAAGATGGGCGTGTTTTTGAGAAGGCTGGGGTGAGCATTTCTGTCGTTCATGGGAATCTTTCTGAGGAAGCAGCAAAACAAATGAGAAGCAGAGGAAAAGTTTTGAAGACTAAAGATGGTAAATCAGATCATCTTAACAGTGTTCAATATTCTCTGCAAAACTATCCTTACCACCACATGAGTTTTATATAAAATAAATAGTGTCTCTGGAAAAAGCTCTTTGGGGGCCTTATGCTAGATAAGCATGTTCACAGTTACTTTGTCAAAATTATATTTTAGGAAAACAAATTAAAAATTTGTTTAAATCAATTTTTAGAAATTGATTTAGAAATCACATTAGAGTTCATTTGTGTCAGGCCAGGTGATTGAATGCAGCTCAATGTATATTTTACTTTCCAGGTAAATTGCCATTTTCTGCTATGGGTGTGAGCTCTGTTATCCACCCTAAGAATCCTCATGCTCCCACTATCCATTTCAACTACAGATACTTTGAAGTAGAAGAAGCCGATGGTAAGTGAATCAGGAACTGTGAAAAGCACTGTTACACAAAATGTATATTTCAAAGCAGATAATAGAGCATCACATCAAAAGTGAGGAAGAATAAATACAACCTTCACTAGGTTTGCAGGAAGTATATGACAGCTTATTCCTCAGCAGATACAGTGGATTATGCACTAGACATGGAAAGTGAGAATGGTATTGATTGACTCTGGCCTCCCCATATTTCCTCTAGCACAGTAAAAATGATTTCACAATCAGGATTCTTTGCAAATATAAGTTCATTATATCTGAAGGAAAACTCCATGTATGAAGTTAAGTTGAAATTGAGAATTGGCTTTTGGAAAATATTTTTCACCTGCATAGCTTTGCTAGTTACCATGGCAGTATCAGTTGGTTTAAAATAGGGTGCATTTGGCCTCATGTGCATGTAATTCCAGCCTATGACTGCCATCAGCAGATCCATCTGTTACCAATTGTTGGAGCATCTATGCAGTGCCATGCCCACTCCTGTTCGTATCTCTACAGGTGATGGCATTTAAAGTCACTGCTTTAATTTTTCATATTGAAGCTATTCAATTTGGTTCAACCTTTTAATGTTTGAAACTCTTTAACTGACTGGGAGTATAGCTCAGTGGTATAGTGTGTGCTTAGCATGCACAAGGCCCCATTCAATCTCTTGCACCAAACAAACAAAAGACTAGTTGGTAACTGGTCTTGATTATCAACAGACCAAAGTAAGTGCATGAAACAGTTACTCTCAAATGATAAGACTTTAGAAAGTGTTTTGTCCATTTCTGGGCAAAGGGAAGGGGTGGCAGTGGTTGTTAATTTGGGGAGTTTCAGAATCTAGGGAGCTTTTACAAACTAGACATGCCTGGGCCAGAAATTTGCTTTGGAAAATGGTGATCTAGCAGAGGTCTTTAAGTTCTTCCTGTGATTCTGATGTACAGCCAGCATTGAGATTCATTCTCTGGTCCACCTATGTGGGTGTTTCACTCACTGCCCTGTGTATCATTTCTCTGCCTGCTGCTCCTTTCTCACCTCTAATTTCCTACTTCTTTTTTCTCCTTTTGTCTCTTCTGCCTAAGCCTTAACTGACCTTCAGAGATGAATTCAGTGAAATGTTTTTTGATTATCACTATATCATGCTTAATAAATTAAGCTGATGAATTAAGTTTGCTAATGCAGTCAGTAGTGTGAGGAATCTCGAGTCCACATTGAATCCAGTGTCTTGACCGGTAGGTACCAAGCAGTGGTGGTTTGGTGGTGGATGTGACCTCACGCCAACATACTTGAACCAAGAGGATGCTGTACATTTTCACAGAACTCTAAAGGAGGCTTGTGACCGGCATGGTCCAGATCTCTACCCCAAATTTAAAAAATGGTAGGTAAAGGTCTTGAACTTTTTAATGACCCTAAAAGTATGTATCGTTCCTTTGGTGAGTCCTGAAGGCAGCTATTATATCACTAAACACCTTCTTTAGTTATAAAGATTGAACTGTTTTAATATTTTGCTCACTGAAATAAATGGGATGACAATTTTAAATGTTTTAAATAAATTATTTACTTAGAAATTTATATTTAATGTCTGTAATACATATTGTGTAGCAGCATCTCTTTTTGATCTCAAATGATTTAGAATGGTATAATATAAACCTTGAAGCTGTGAATAGACTCAGGATATTTGTTACATACCAAGTGGAATCTTAGCATAAATTGTTTGGAATCAGAGTAAATAACCCCATTCTGTTCTTAAAAAGAAATAACAGATTTTTTTTTTTTTTAAATGGATAGTAATTGTGGAAAGTTATCTTTTATTCAAGAGCTTGACATTCAGCTTTAAAATATTTTTAAACAAAAGATCAAACTTGGGAATATTCTCTTCTTGATGTAACATTACCAATGAAAATTATAAGCTATGGATGCATGCAAATAAAAAGATTCAGGTTTTATGTCTTGTTTTTTTCTCTTTCCCACAAGTCAACGTCTTTCCAGGAGGAGTCCTGGTGGGGTTCTGTCCTCATTTTTGGTTTCTTCTTCCAGCTGTTACTGAAATGATTTTTAAGTAGCGCTAGTAAAGTATCTAGGATGAAGACTAGTTAACAATAAATTCTTAGTGTGAGTGATTAGTAAACCTCTGTATTTTATATTATAAAGAGAAATTTTGAGAGATGATTTGGGTTAAAAGCTAACTTCACACACTTGCTCAGGACATACTTTTGAAAAGAACTGTGCTAATATAATATGCATATAAATGAAAACCAGCAGCTCACCACTGAGGTCAGTTCCAGGTATTTGCTGTTTATTTTTTTTTTTCTTTGAGTTTTAATCCTCTTTTTTTTTAACACCTTTATTCGGTTTATTTGGTTTATTTATTTATTTTAATGTGGTGCTGGGGATTGAACCCAGTGCTTCACATGTGCTAGGCAAATGCTCTACCACTGAGTCACAACCCCAGCCCCAAGTTTAATCATTTGAGGCTATAATAAGGTGATCTTTTAAACAACTTTTGTTTGTTGAAACAGCTTTTTCTTTTGAGGGACCATTATTATATAGAGATCATCAGAACTGTTTGCAAGTTGTAAACTATTCAGCAAGTTTAGCATTTAGGAAATGACTTAGGAAGCTTGTTTGGGCAGACATAGAAGGCAAAAGACTCCAGAACAGATGGATAGTTTTACAAGCTGACTAATGAGGGCAAGCTCTTAAAGACTTGATATCTGAAAAATTCCTTCCATCAGCCCTTCCCTCAGTTGTACATGGTATGGAGTCATCAGATCCTATTGCTGAAGGAAATCTTTAAGATTTTTTACAGTACCTTCCTTTGGTGAATAGAGAATTGACTCTAGAGAGCTCAGGTTTGCACCCTTTTTGGTGTCATTGTTGGAAGACTCCTGTCCTCCTACTTCCTGCAAAAGCAACACTGCCTCCCAGAGCAGCAGCAGCACTTGTTTCAAGGACCAGATTCACCATTGAACTCTGTTGCTCTTTTTACTACAGTCCTTGGAGTCCCATGTCCTTCAGACATGGTTCAGTTGCCTGGTTACACTGTGGATAAGAGTATCTGTCTAAAGTCCTAGTTTCATTTTCATGGTTAGACACAAAGTTAAGGACCCTGTGCTGGTATTAATTGAGGATAGGGCTCTGAACTAAGAAGCTCACAGGGATTTTCCATGTCTGTCTTTTTTCTCCTTTATGCCTAATTTGATCCTGCCATGTTTTTCAGGTGCGATGATTACTTTTTTATAACCCACCGTGGAGAGCGCAGGGGCATTGGTGGTATCTTTTTTGATGATCTTGACTCTCCATCGAAGGAGGAGGTGTTTCGTTTTGTGCAGAGCTGTGCCCAGGCTGTGGTTCCTTCTTATATTCCCCTTGTGAAAAAGCACTGTGATGACTCATTCACCCCCCAGGAGAAGCTGTGGCAGCAACTTAGAAGAGGACGGTGAGTGACAGGAGAATAAATTGGCTCTGTATAGCTGGAGCAAGTGGGTGAAGGTATAACTATAATGGGTGGGGGTCATATTGTCTTGGGCAGATGTTAATATGCAGTCTGATTTCATTTTATAACCAGATAAGTATTAAAAATGAAACTGAAAACACTGTAAAATACTATTCTAAAAATAAAGTTTATTTAATTCATATCTACATTAGAGACTTATAGTAGGTGTGCAGTAAGTATTTGCTAAAGGAAATTCAGCTAATTTCTGTTAGACTTCTGGCAGTGCCCTCCAGTCTTATTCCAAGACGTGGGCAGTGTTTAATGTTTTTTGCTGATTTGTAAATTTGCAATCATACTTTTCATCCATCTTAAAAGCTATTTTAATAGAGATAATTACAGAAATTATTTACGCTTAAGGACCACTTTACTAATTTTGGAACCTTGTGCACTGATGTGTGCAGCACGTATATTAGGTATTTTTTATCTGGTTTTCTCAGCAGACCTGTGAGACAGGTGTAATATTTTAAAATGATAAAGCATTGAAAGGAAAGTTCCTTGTCTTTGTGAGATGACACAGGTGGTACACATAAGATGCCAGATGTGGAACTGGGTCATCCTGACTCTCCAGCTTTTCCTTCTGTACAAGGAAGAGAGTGGTTGAAGCGAGATGTATAACAGCAAGCCGTGATACTCACTTTATTCAACCCTGCTCAGAGCACTGAGCTTGAGGAACTTGATTGGGTGGCCAAATGGGTCATTTACAGCCCTGGCATACTTGTGAATCTGTTCCAAATATCCATCCCGCCAGCCCACATCAGTTTCTCATTACCATCTTAAAGGCATCTATACCACTCATTCATGGATTTTCTAATTTATGTTAATTCTCTCAGGCACATGAAGCTTTGGTTACTAAGGAGATAAAGCTTTTGCTCCAAAGATGTCAACTTGAGTAATATTCCAAATCTAAAGATAAATATTTGCATATCCATTTTTATAACTGCCTGCGTTTATCCAGTCCCTATTTATCAACTTGGAAAAATGAAAGTTTCCTAAACTTTTCCTTTTAGAAATTTCTTAAACAATGAATCTGTTTGGGGACATCACTGACGTCCCCACCCCGCTGTCAAATTTCTCAAATATACCTTCGCCACTCTTTCCTTCTTTCACTTGACATTTATTGTGGGCTTCCTATGGTCAGGCGCTATCTCTATCACAAAAGGACATGACATGGACCTGCTGAGAAGAGGGTCTTCATTTAGTGGGGAAGACATACCTAAGAAGATAATTTAAAACTCTGTGAAAAGTGAAGTGTCCTAGTTTTGCACAAGATTTCATTTGCAGAGCTGGCAAATTTTGTGACAAGTAATCAGATGAAGCTTTTAAAACTTCTTAGACATAGGAATAGTTTTTAATTATTTATTTTTCTTTTTTACGTTGGTTGATGGTCGGTCATTCTGAAAATTTCATTGTATGTGTACATTGCTTGTCTGTTGCGTTTAGAAGTGTGGAGTGTTAGATTAGTACTAATAAACTCACTTCTGTAGTATGGTGTAGGAGTTCTCTTTGAGACAGCCTCCTTCTGCTGCCCTTATCTCGGGCCTTAAGATGGCAAGAGAATGGCTCTTTCCTCGTAGGAGGGACTCACAGATGCCTGTGCTGTCTTCAGTCTCTCGTGCTTCGTAATGCACCGTCTCCTTTATAGATTACTTCTCCCCTGCCCCACCCTTCCAAATATGAGTTTCCTTTTCAGTGGTTATTCTGGTTCCCTTTTGACTTTAGTCTCTTATTTGACCACCTCTTCTAGTCTCTTGCCCTCTGTTACTGCTATTTTTTCCTCTGACTTTGAACTTCAGTCTCAAAGTCATTTTTTTCTATAGTATGGAAACTAAAGACCTTTACCTTATTTTTGTTTTGGGAAAGGGAAGCAGGATAAAATGAAGACATTAATTAAATCAAAGAGGTTGATTAAACCTCATAATTTATAAACACCTCAAAGAGGATAAATATATGGAAAGGATTAGGAAGATCAGATCTAAGTGAAACCTGTTGGGAGTCAGGGAGGCTGATGTGGAGAAGGGAATGTAATTCACTCAAAAAAGAAAAGGAACACAGGAATCACATAATCACAGGAATGCATATCAATATACACTAGGAAATCAATGGTCACTTAGAGATCATGTTTTAGAATGTAATATTGAGTAAAAAGGTAGCTGAGAGATTAAACTCTTTTCTATGATCTTAAGGAAAAAATTAAGAAAATTGACTTAAATAATCTTTTGAATCAGGAATATGAGGGTCTAAAATAGTCCTTAGTATATAAAAGTCAATTAGTGATAAATGGAGAGAACTAGAAAGGGATACATGGATAAAATTATTTAAATTTTTATAGGTTTTTTTTTTTTTAACAAGTTTTCACACAAGATGATACCTTTTAAAAAAATGAAATACTATGGGTTCTAAAGAATATTTTGCTATAGGTGGGCTTAAGGATAGTAACCAGTGGGATAAATGAGATGATCTGAGGGAATTGAAGACCAGCAGAGTAGTTTCTGAATGAGTTGAGAAATGATCTTAAAGGGGGACTGTTTATTGAGATTTTCACTTTTATGAATCATTCTAAATTCCTTGGGTTGTAGAAATGATTCTTTTAAAATTGGGGAGAAGAAACCCTTTGACATCCTATGTTATTAAGGGTGGATACAGAATTTTAAGCTAGCTGGAGTCCATATCTGTCTCTATGGCAGTTAACAGAATACTTGGACAAGTTAATATACTGAACCAAGTTTTAGCTGATGCCAGCGATATTTTTCTAAAAAGATAAAACAGCACTGTGATTCTAAACACTACTTTTTATTAAGGTTGCTACTAATCTGCAGGAAGAATGAATTATACCATTGCTTATGAATGGTATTGCCTATTTTGAGAAAGAGAAATATTTAGAATATTCTAATCATTATTGATAGATTACCTGTAGCTGTACTTGGTCTATGGTTACAGAAGTTTCACACTGTCTTAGTAGTACTTATGAGTTCCAGGCAGTGAAATAAATCATCTGCTCTGAAACATCCGCCTGCGGGGAGGGTGGGAAGGAGCTGTGTTATCCTAAGAAAAGATGCCATTTTTTTCCCTTAATTGTTGTGCCTTAAAGTTCCCAGTTTTGTATTCATTCTGTTTACTTATGGGAAACATAACCTTCTTGTTTTGTAACTGCTCTGTGTTGGGGCAGAATGTGTATCCTATTGTTGCAGGGGTAGAATGCCCTTCTATTTATGCTGGCCAGATGGAGAAAGCTCAGTGGGCTGTAGGCTGGTGTTCTCGGTGCCAGTTCCAGCTGACAGAGTAGGAGGGAGAAGCCCCCCTTTAAGTATTTGTTACAGGCTCAATAGAAAGATATTATTCAGCAGGCCCTTAATGTTATTTGATATGTTTATTTCAGGTATGTAGAATTTAATCTGCTGTATGATCGGGGCACAAAGTTTGGCCTCTTCACTCCAGGATCCAGGATCGAAAGCATCTTGATGTCTTTACCTCTCACTGCCCGGTAAGCAGATAAACACATCCATGCCCAACCCACCAACCCTCCTAAAATATGAATGATGCCGACAGCATCTTACCTAAGACTTCATTGATTTTGATTTTGCTGATTTTATAAGAAAATCATGGTTAAATAGTTAAGGTAAATCATATCAAGTTTTATAGGGTGAATGCCAGAGAAAAAAAGAAAGAGAAATGGTATTTGAGGGGTCCAGATTGACTGTCCCTCCCTACCTACATGATCCCTCCAACCCCCAGGAAGAGTTTTGTGTAAGAATTAAGCTAAAATCCGCCCATGGATCATCTGAAGTTCTACAGATTATGAAACCTTGGTTTACATTTAAAGTGCATGTAGGCTCTGGGATATTAATATTAGCCCAAGTATGCCCAAGAATTAAAAAAAAAATATTCCTTTAGCAGTAGATATTTTTAAAAAGCTAGTGGGAGCAAGGCACATTAAGCACAGTGAAGATGAAGAGAAACAAGACTTTTTATTGTTGTTGTTAGTTTTTCACTTATTTTAAGAGTTGTATTTTACTTATTACTTTTTTTAACTTTTTTTTTTTTTTTTTTTTGCTTCTGTTTTGATCATGTTTAGATGGGAGTACATGCATTCACCTTCGGAGAATTCCAAAGAAGCTGAAATTCTGGAAGTTCTGCGCCATCCGCGGGACTGGGTGCATTGATGCAGGCCTGTGTGGGGTTTGGAGGACACAGTTGTGTGCCCCCTCCACCAGCAGGCACTGTTACCACTGTGTGGTACTGAGTTCCCTGTGCCTTTGGCCCCAGTCTTCTCCAGTCTGGGCCTGATCTTGTCAGGTGGTAAAATATTTTGGAAGCTGTCAGACCGTGGCAGATGGTTGGTCAATTGTTCTACATAAACTCATTTATACTTTTAGAATAATTTTATGTGTCTACTTTATAAATTTTGAATCAAGTTTCTAGGTATTAAGATAAGGGAATACAAATACTATAATGCATACCAGGAAACTCCTCATCTTATTTTTGTTTCATGTATTTTTTAAAATTTTAGATTCTACCATAGTAGTTAGTCATGGGATGTGTTTTATCTTTATTAGTTCAGTGAAGTTGAGACTTCGTGGTAATTTTGGAATGAAACTTTGAAGGTCAGAGTTTGACTTTGTCATTATTGAAGTCTCTTTGATGTAATCTTTATGTCTCTTTCTCTACAGACCATAATATTGTAAAATATTCATTTTTATAATGACAGGTATTTAAAAGCACTTGAAATTTTCTCAGTGTCTGCACGTGTTATAATTCAGTGATTACCAATAGTTTTTAATTCCTAGTGACATTACTGTTATTTAAATAAGGGGCATCTAAGTTGTAACTTTGACTTTTGTGGAGTCATAATTTGTTAATTGTTAAGATTCTTTGCATTCTTGAATGCAAACCTGATATCCCTGGATTCTGATACTTAAAATTTTTCTATTCCAGACATTTCTACATGAAAGTTTAGATTAAGATCAATCCTAGGATGTGAATTTAGAAAATGTTTTTCATTTGGAAAATGAAAATGAAAAATATTTTCCTCCTTTAAAGCAAATACAACTGGTGTTGACATGTAGGTATTTTGTGCATGTATTTCTTCATAAATTGGACTAATTGAAATTGTTTTGTTTCCTAAGTTAGAGATTCTTCAACTTTTATTTTTGCTCTTAAGAAAAAAAAATCACAACATATAGTAATATGAATGTATTATTTGATTCATAATATATTGATGTTTGTGAGAAACAGTGTCTCATACATTAAGCATTATCCTGGATTGTTAAATGTTTGTGATTGTGTGCAGCTCTTTTAGGACTAGAAAAATGTACAGACTCTTCAACTGTCTTACAATAGACTCACTAATAAATTTTATTATAGAATAAGATTAAGAAATATTTGTATTCTTTATTTTGTTGGAATAGTTGAGATAGGAAAACAAATATTTCTCGGTATTAAAATTATAGTTCCTCATTCCTTGGTGTTTTACCCAAAAGAAATATAAATTTTGCCCTCAATTTTCATAGCAGGTTTTTTTCTTCACAATCCAAATTAGAAACATTAACATTAATGTTAATAAACATTTGTTAACAACTCAAATGGTCATCAGCAGGTGAATGGATGGATAATTTGTGACCTGTACATACATTAAACACTTCTCAGAGATGACAGGAGTAGCTGTTGTTGAATGCAAAACTATATATGAATATCAAAAGCACTGTGCCACAAGAAAGAAGCCAGGCACAAGGGTACTTAGTGTATGATAATGTCATATGAAAACTTAGAAAAGTGAAAACTTCGATGACAGAAAGCAGATCCATATTGCCGAAGACTGGAGATGAGGACTTGTCTGAAGAGAATCAAAGAATATGTTGAGGTGATGGAAACATTCTCGATCTTCTTTGTGGTGGTGATTTCTAGGCTGTATGCATTTATCAAAATTCATTGAACTTACACTTAACATCATGGAACTTTATTGTATATGTGAATAATACTTCAAGAAAGCTAATATTGGGGAAAAACAACATCATATAAGCATATAGGCACAAATTTCAAATAAACCTGTTTGCCTTTTAGAAAATGAAAGACAGTCATTTGTTTTATTTTTTTTTTTTTCATATTTTATTTTGGGGGCATACCAGGGATTGAATCCAGACAGTTAACCACTGAGCCACATCCCCAGCCCTTTTTATTTTTTATTTTGAGACAGGGTCTTGCTAGATTGCTTAGGATGTCACTAAGTTACTGAGCCTTGCTTTGAACTTGCAGTCCTCCTGTCTCAGTCTCCTGAGCTACTGGAATTACAGGTATGTGCCACTGTGCCCAACTTAAAAAATGAAAGATAGTCATTTAGATATATCTGCTAGTCTATTTGTATTTAATTAGGGCTGTTAGCTAGACACTGGACAAATATGAAATTTCAAAAATTTTCTGTCCATTTTCATGTTCTTGAATAATCATTTCTATTATGGATAAAGCCATGTCTGGAAAAAAAATAATTGCATAACTATTGGAAAAACATCATTCTACTGTCCTTCAAAGTGAGTTTCTGTTCCAAATTCTCATTGATGTCTATTGTGAGTCTACTAGAAGACCAGGCACCTCCAAATTCCCTGAACACCTAATTTGCAGACAGCACATTCATATGAGTGATCACAAGGGGTGTTGTGGGAGGGGATGTAAATGCTCTGCATAAAGTATCTAACCACTACTTTCTGTCCATCACTATGCTCTTCTTACCCATTGTATTAGTCCTATTTCTGTTGCTGTAAGAAAATACCTGAGGTTGGATATCTTATAAAGAAAAGACATTTCTTTAGCTCACAATTGGGGAGGCTAGAAATCCAAGATTGGCCAGCCCCATCAGTTTGTCCTCTGGTAAAGAACTTCTTGGCTGTGTCACAATATGGCAGAGAAATAGGAAATGGTCATCTGCAGAAGCGGCCTAGTGGATGTGGTAGTCTTGCTTTATAACAAGCCACTCTTAAGAGAACCAACTTCTACAAGGCCAGCATTAATGCCAACAAAGGCCTACACCCCCCACTGACCTAATTACCTCACACCACACCCTATATCTCAAAGGTTCCACAACCTCAGCATCACCATATTGAGGACCAAATCTCCCAAACATCAACCTTTGGGGTCCAAACAATACTACCCACCTGAATACCATTCAACTGAATGTTTGAGGTAAATTCTGTGTGCTAAAGAAAACCAGATCTAAATGCTAAATGTGTTCCTTTAGGACCTCACCCTTCCATGTGTGTTGTCGGAATTCATCAAGGCAGGAATCGTCTCTGGGTTTTTAATTCAATGTTTGTGCCTGGAGGATGACTCGCAGAATAGGCCCACCCTGGACTGTAGGTCACAGTGCCTAGAGTGGGGCTCAGGACACATATTCCCTGGAACAAGGTGAAAGCAGCATAGTTATTTTTTGATCTAGCGTCAGGTTATGTCCTATCACTTCCTCCACATTCCAGTTTTAAGTGAAATATTTAGGTTAGTTCCAGATTCAAATAGAGGCAATTAAATCTGAACTCCCTATGGGAGTCAAGAAATTTGTGGGCCTCTTCAACACCTGAACCTAGCATTTCACACTTGAAACCACAAAATAGATTTGACATCTCTCCTTCACTGTTCTAATCATTTTTTGTAGAGTTCACCTTTGAAATGTCTCTTGATTTCCTTCCTGTGCCCATGCCTCCACTCTGCTTTGATCTCATATTCTACTTTACCTGAGTTTTGCAGTACCCTACAAGCCTCTAGTTACTCTGATCTCCATTCCTTCCCTTCAGAATTATTTCTCCAAATCTCATTATCACTACTTTCTTGAAATATTTGAAGTACTCCTACAGAAAGGTTACAAACTCAGTCTGATATCCAGAACAATACATTTGGCCCTTGCCTTTTTTCAGCCTTTTCTTTTACATTTCTCCCATGTACTTGGGTCTTAGACTATTTTTCCTGAATATCCTTTGGATTATGACCCCTCTTGGCCTTTCCTCAGTGAACTGCTATCTCTGCTTGGAATCTCATGTCCCTGTCCATCCTTTCATGGTCAGTTCAAATCTCCTCCTAGAAACCTTCCTTGGGAAGTCTCTTCTCCTTCAGCACATTTTACCTTCAGTATTGCTCTCCGCACAGGCTGTATTCACAGGCATTCAACATACCTCCACTCTACAAAATACTTAAGATGCGGGTTTTCCTTATAAATGCTCTTTGACCCTTTGTTTGCCAACAGGGTCTGGAATATATTATGGTATCCAGCTTAGTACTACTCAGCTATCTGTATTATTCTTAATTTGTGAAGGAAGATGTTCCCAGTACACAACTCCTAAAAGCTCATTTAGGCTGGGTGCAGTGGCGCATGCCTGTAATCACAGCAGCTTGGAAGGCTGAGGCAGGAGGATTGAGAGTTCAAAGCCAACCTCAGCAAAAGTCTCACTAAGCAACTCAGTGAGACCCAGTCTCTAAATAAAATACAAAATAGGGCTGGGGATGTGACTCAGTGGTTAAGTGCCCCTAGAATCAAAACCTGGTACAAAAAAAAAAAAAAAGCAAATCCATTTAGACATTGTTTTCAAAGATGTATTATTCCTACCATAAGTGTTAATTACATGTTTGAAATTCCACATTTAAACATTTAATTCTTCCCAAAGACAAAGACATACATGCTAAATTCTAAATTCATAATAAACTTTAATTAGCACATTTAAGTTAGTGAAGCTTAGAAGCTTAGATATTTCTAAATGGCTTGACTAATCTCCTTGGTTTCAGGTAACCAAGTCATGGGTTGTGTAGCATAAAACCTCACAGACCTGTTTCTACAGGTGATTTTAAATCAGGAACACACTAACATGTACCAGCAGAACAAGATAATTAAACTGCATTCCATCTGCTCATCAATGTGCCTGGTTCTATTCAACAAATATTTTCAAGTATCTTTCATCTGCTAATTCCCTTTCACATTTCTAAACGTGTTTAAACAAAATATTTGGCATGACCTAAGCCATCATGGTCTCAACAAGTTGACACAAAGTCACTCAAAAAAGCAAGGGACTTTGTAGTTATTTAGAGTTGCAACACCATCCCAGTAATGGACACCTTTGCTTATGACATGTTTGAGGAGGTATCAAACTGAAGTTCACAAAGTCATGAAGGATGAGTGCCGCTTTTATTTAATAGCAAGTGAATAGTAATACATTCACAATTTAAAGACTGCACAGTGGTCTACCTATGCTCAGGTCTGATCAGTGTTGCTTTCATTTTCCAATTCGGTGAGGTAGACAGGCATTTTTAACTCTGTTCCATGCCTGCAGCTTCACGTCCTCCTAACCTTGAGTATAGTATGCTAATTCAATCCAATGTATCGATTTCTTATAGTTCACATTATAATATAACTATTAAAAATAACTAGTTCAGTAGATACATTTCAATTAATGTCTACTATGCAAATAAATTTTCTTTTTCTGGAAGTATTTAAAGTGTATTTGATCTTGTAAGTTCTCCAACATGAAGGTGGTACTTAAAAATAATGTGTTTCTGGGAAGCAAAGAGCAAGGACCTACTTTTCATCTTTACTCCCTTCCCTGCTGCCCCTTTCCCACTTTAGTGAGGTGAGGGAGATAGGGACAGCACAAGACAGTCTGCTCAGCTGACGCCCTGGTGTGTGGAGCAGAGACAAGCCATCCCTGTTACGCCCTATCAGAATTCCTGAGTCACAGAGTCTGTGAGCGTGATAAAACAGTTGTTGTTTTATGTCGCTAAATGTGGGGTGGTTTGTAAAACAGCAATAGGTAACTGGAGCAAGTTGGACGCCAACAACAAAAATGAAGGGAAATTGAAATGCCTGCAAGGCATCTAGACCGGTCTTCAGATTTGAGTCTCTGGAGAGTCTCACAGTTTAGGAAAGAAGTTCAATTCAGAAACAAATTTATTTATCATTTGTGTAAGTGTGATAATTTAAAAAGTAGAAGATGAGGAATCCAAGGAAAGGCCTACAGTGTAATAAGAAAGGAAGACACAGGCTGAACTGGGGGCAGAGAAATGAGGTGTCAGGCAAGGAGAAGCTGGTCAAACAAATGGAATAGAGAAGAAGGAAACAGAAAGAGACAAGTTGGGTATGATTGCAATACGGGTTAAATTATTACAATGGATGTTTGCAAAGATAAGAGATATTAACATATTATAGTCTCTATGCTAATATGTTTGATAAGTTCAGAAACAAATTTCTAATTTTAAAAATGACTGTAGACTCTTAATTAGCAAGGTCTTCTCAGGTACTAAAATTTAGGTATTAAAATCATTTCCATTGACGTATAGATGACGTCTCAAACTGTGCATAAAACACAACACTCCTGAAAGAACCAGTAGGTGGAGCAGGTTTGCTCAAAAAACTGTAATCCTTGCTTCTTGTGTGTATTTGGTGGGGTGGAGGGGAGGTCAGTGAAGTGAGAAAGAATAGGGAAGAAGGAAGAGAAGGAGGAAGAGGATGAAAGGGAGGAGCAGAAATAGAAAAGAGGGAGGCAGAAAAGAAGGGAAGATGTGAGAACTATTAGAAATCTGTGCTTTCTTAAGTATGCTATTTGTTGGAGAAATTACCTAAAGGAGTTATTACATACTCAATCAAGCATGGTTACTTTGACTATGCTGCTTACACCTGTTCAATGGATCCACTGTTTAAGTTCTCTCATTATTCCCTGGAGATTCTGAAGCTGGCAATATCTACAATTGAAATAATGTTGAACATCCAAGGCAGAGTTTTTCGTCTGAGTTCCTAGGGAGCCCCTGAATTGATACTTTCCTGAAATCATTAGGCAAATGTGTGCATCTGTAGAGAATGCATAATGGCAATTTGACTCTCACAGATATGTGATCCTGAAAAAATCAAGAATTATTCATCCAAAAATAGAGTATCCAACATAGGGTGTCTGAACCCCAGAGACTAGATGTGATACTTAGTGAGGAAAGGTCAAGAAATATTTTTATCATTTCGAAAGCTCAATTTTTGCATGTAATTTAATTATATCCACAATAAACCAGTACAATAATACATGCATTGAGTCCACAAATAAGTGAGCATGTGTGGGGGGCATGGAGTTGGCAGCACATAACCAAAAAATCTCAAAAATAATATGTCCAAGTAGTTTATTGAGTTTTATATTTCTAGAGACCAAAAATGAAAATGGGGAAGTAAAAACATCAGACTATCTTGATAATTCAAGAAAGAAAATCTAATGACAATAAAACTTGGCTTTTCCCCTCTGGCTGGAGTTATAGGAAAAGAAATGGAAATATGTGATTTTTCCATTGGTTTAGAGGCAACAGATAGATACTATCTAAAGACATGAAGAACGAAGATGTAAAATAAAGAAAGTTATAAATCAAACCAAAAGTGAGAGACTTTAAACCATAAATTTAGAAAATATGTTAAACATGATAAAACTCTAGCAAACATACTATAATCTCATCAACAAAAATATCATCTTCTGTTAAAGTTAAATATTTTAAATGGAGCTTTAAAACAAAACTCAAATATAAAGAGATACACTTAAGAAAATATTTTAGAAAGTAAAGAATTCTAGCTGTCCCAGCCAACTACAAATTTTAAAAATAGAGAAGTTATGCTATAGTAGCCATCATGGAGTTCACATCTAAAAGCACAAAAGTAGAAAATGAAGGGTATTTAAGGTGTGAATATAAAGAATTATGTACATCAATGGACCAAATGACATAACAATATTCACAAAGGAAACAATAAAAAACTGACTAAAGGGGACATACTTCAGACTGAAGCACACTTGTGAAAGATGAGTTATTTTACCTCTGACTTCCTAACAGAGTAAGATGGGTAAAATATGAAGATGTAGAGGATTTAAATTTATATGATTAATAAGGTATTTCTAACTTACATACATTTTGAACTTTGCACCTGAAAATAGAGACAACCTTTACAAGTATCTATGGAGAATATTAATATCCACCATATTACATATTATAAAACAATCTATAATAAATAAAATTAGTATACCAACATTTATATTACATCATAACATCATAAAAAAATCAATAAGCAACTGAAAAGTTAAAAATGCCTACATCATGTAAATTAAAACAATTATTTTTCTTAGTCCAGCTTTGGTTCTAACATGAAATATAAGCCAAAATTATTCAATATCTATGAAATATTAATGATATAAACAATACTTGCTAGAACCTATGGGACAAAACTAATGCAGTATTTTTTTAAAGTTTTAAATATTTATCCTGCTAAATAAGAAAGAATGAAATAAACTAATTCTCAACCAGAAAAGTTATAAAAATATAACATAGTAAAACAAACAAAAGGAAAAAGAAGAAATTAGTAGTCAGGATCAAACCATGTATACTCAGTATCATTGCTATCAGTTAGCATTGTATTTGAGATGCCAAGACAGACAAGAGAAAGAATTAGAGGCACAAAGACCAGAAAAGAAGAAGTAAATGGTTTTATTGATGCAAACCTGAAAACAATACAAGTTAACTCCATAACAGAATAAATAAATTCTGATATATTAACAAAATGGAATGCTACACGGTCTCTATTATAAGGTATAGAACAGTGAAAATTAACATGGCTGAGTATCACAAACATAATATTAAGGGAAAATAAAACAAACTGTAGAATATTACATACACTTTGATTACATTTTATATAGTTCAAAATTTGCAAAGCTCAACCATAGGTTGTTTAGGGATACACACAGTTAATAAAATTCTAATGAAAAGTCAATGACAAACACCAAATTCAGGTGAGTGAGCAATGGGATAGATGCTGGATTCACCCAGGACTTCATAGTGCTTAGGAGTACTCTATTTCTTGAGCTGGATTCTGGCCAATCCAATATGGTCAATAACTATTTCTGCTTATATTTGATAAACATCCTGCTTACATCTTATAAATGTTAATATATATCAAATACCTAATTTCAAACCTTTTAACCTAGAATAAGAAAACCTTTTCCATTCTGATACTAATATCTACCTGAGTGTCTTTTCTTGTTGGTGTCTTGACATTCATTTGTTTGAAAATTGAGTATTTTCCTCTGATATTTAAATTATCATGTACACTTGGTGAAATTTTTGGAAAATGAAAATGTCAAGAAAAAATAACAATCACATTTTATTCCTTTACTGAGAAATAACCATGACCAGTCAACATTCTTTCTAGCTGTATTATGCATATTTTAATATAGTTAAATCATATTGTGTGTCTACATACATAATTTTGTACCTTGATTCATTCCCCTTAACTTTATACTGCAAACATTTCCCTCTATAATTTAAAAAACTTCAAAGGCAGAGAATAGACTGGGACTGAAAAGACTGGCTGGCTTTCCTGAGAGTGAACTACTGACTGGGGCCTATAAATCAGGGCCCACCTTCTTTCTCCAGGGAAACTTGGTCTCCAGCTGGGCAGGAGATTCAAGGCCTCTTTTCTGCAGAAAATGAATAGTTACAGAGAAAAAGTAATTTACCTCTGGAGGCTTTGGTGTTTTCACCACAAAATGACTAGTTCTTTCTTTGCTCCTGTAACTTTTTCCAAGAGCTTCCAATCAGCTTCTTAGGGCCCCTTCGCACAAATGGGTGGCAAAGGATCATCAGACATTTATGGAAAAATCTTCAAACATGAGGGAAAGAAAAGCAAAGGGACACAGATAGACAGACCTCTAATTAATATCCTTAAATATGAAATCAAATGTTTACAAAATGTGGAGGTAAAGAGAAAAAATGCTGGCACAATTTAAATGTGGATGCTTTTGGAGCAGGATGGTGAAATAAGAGAGGAATTAATGTTTTTCATTATAAGCCTTTGTACATTTGATTTTTGTAAATGATTATACTTTTTAGGTCAATAGAGGTATCCGAAACTAGATGACATGGACTTTTTAGGCCTTCAACACAAAATTTTAAAAAAAATTTTTTTTAAATGTTGATAGATCTTTATTTTATTCTTTTATTTACAAGTGGTGCTGAGAATTGAACCCAGTGCCTCACACATGCTAGGCAAGTGCTCTACTACTGAGTCACAACTCCAGCCCCTCAAAATATCATTTTAATAATGTTTTTAAGTATGTTTCCATCACTTAGAGATTTTTTTTAATCCAGGAAGAACTTGTTCTTCTGTTACATTTTTTATCATGAGTTGCCATTATTTTATCAGTGTTTTTAAAGACCTCTTCCTGTTTTTGAACACACAGTTAAGATTGATTACACATTATTTTCTGACAAGTTTTAACTTTAAGAACTCAGATTTGCTCAGAGAAAAGAATTAACAAGTTCTAATAGTTCTTAAAGGTTTATAGAACTTTCTGCGTGATACCAAGTATTTTTCTACCTACAAAAGTAAGTAAAATGCAAATTGTTGAATCACAGATTTTGCCCACCTGGAGGTATATGGGCATGGGATTTTAGAGGGTGGATGTTGAATGATGTCAGAGACATATGACCTCTTGAAAAGGTTACACTTAAATCAATGACCCTTGAACACCTTGACCATATTGTCTGGGGTTATGTTTTCTAAATACGCGGCCCTTTGGCTCAACCCTGATAACATCTCATGAGTTCTAAAGGAACTTGAACGTATTTGTGTTCATACAGAAAGAAACTTTGAAAGCATTTTCAAGTTTTTATGGCTCTACTTTACGTTTTCTTCAAATCATATTTTAGTGACAATTTGAAGGAGATGCTATCAATGGTTAAAAAAATAACAAAACCCCAAAGTAGTTTTCTTGGCGATCGACAGAACAGGGAAATGAAAGAAAAGTAACCTAATTAAAGTAAAAAAACCCATAGCCCTTCCCTGCCTGCCTTGGTCCCCATCAAATTAGAGGAAGTTCAACAAAAGGAATGAGCTAACCTGGGGCTGAGAGAAAGTGTCTGGCCCCTTCTTGGGCTATCACACCATCTGCTGCCACCACAGCTTTGTCGCTGCATAGTCTGATTAACGTGAGATACGACACAGGTGAACAAAGGGCAGAGAGCAAAGGATGCTCTGTTTTGGAAGTAGGGGGTCACAAGATGAATGTGTCCTCTTGAGCTCTATAGGCTTTCCTCCAAATGTCACAGGGTTTGCTTTTGGCCCTGGCCAGGATCTTATGTGGGCAGGCAGGGTGGAGTACTCTTAGTCTTACTCTGTTTTTGCGGTGTGACTTTCTGAGTTCACTACTATTTGTTCCTCAATTTTTTAGTGCTTTGCTGTAACTTTAGATAAAGTCAGAAGTGCCATAAACTTCTCTTGTGGACAAGCACAAAACTGCACCTAAATTTTTATTAGTTCAGGAAAATATTTCAGAGTTAGAAGAGTATTTATGTCCAAAGTCAACACGGCACTGTGCCTTCATTGTTTTATCTGCATCTTGAATTTTCTACCATCAGAAAATATTCTGTGAATGCTCATGATGCTCGTGAAATTTCAGTGGGCATACGAACGCAAAACTCATTTTCCTTTTCTTTAAGTGAAGAATGTTTGGTTTTTGGTTACAGATCTGTGGTTTGATCTTTTATCCCCTCAATTAATCTCAATAATTTGTTATTTCTAAATACTTTCCCTCACATACACACTTGGACTTCTACATCTTGTCATCATTTTCTTCTTAGATTTGCCTAATTCATTTGTCCTTCTGTGTGTGGAGAAAGTCTAAATCTAGGCTTAAGCCATTGTTTCATTTGATGAGCATCTACTTATTTACTTAAATTCCTAAGTTACCCTGAAGAAGGAATTAAGGCAATATAGAATAGTGCATAAAATACAGTAGAATGGATTCAATTAAAAGTAAGAAAAGCTAGCAAAGACAAGTGAAAAATTGAGCTGGGGCCCAAATGCTCAGAGCTGCAGTTTGGCTTGGTGCTATGCCCCCATTTTTTGTTCACGAGATTCAAGTCCCTCCTTTTCGTAGCCAATTCTCCAGTGAAACAGGGTGAATAGGATGTATACATACAGGCAGAAGGAGAACTTTATTTAAAGGAATTGGCTCATGTGAATATGAAGGCTGGCAAGTCCAAAATCTGCAGTTCTAGTGTGCTGGCAGAAGTTCCTCTTGCTTGGGGGAGTCAGACTTCTGTTTAGAACTTCCACTGAGTGGATGAGGCCTGCCCCCTTTATGGAAGCTAAACAGTCTTCCTCAGAGACCACAGATTTAAATATAAACCTCTTCCAAAAATACTCTCACAGAAACATCCAGAATAATGAATGTTTGGTCACATATCTGGGCACTATGCCCCAGCAGCCATGCTGACACATAACATTCACCGTCACAATACTAGGGACAGTCATTTGCTTTCACCCACCATCTGTCTCTCTTTTCCTTCCTCCATGCCCCCTTTCCATTTTCCCTAACCCACAAGCATCAATTAGACTTCACTTTACTCCTTTTTTCTCACACATTACACTAGAGATACTCAGGATTCTAGAGGGACCGTCAGGCCGTGAGTTCATATTTCCTGGACTGCATGAAGTTATTCTCCTTTCCAGTGACCAGTGAATGCTGATAAATAAGATTCTGGGCTCTCTTGCTTTTCCAGCTTAGCTCTCCTCCAGTGGCCCTGCCTCCCTGTCCTTCATACTCCCAATTCTTTGTAAAAGTTTCTTTCATTATTTACAAGCCCATCATGAACCATTTCTGCTGACGGGTTTTACGATAAGAATTACCTTTCCTACCCTAGACCACATTTTCTGGGTGCTAATGAAGACTGTACAGGGTTCTCTTTGCAAATTATTTCACGGTCATGGGTTTAGCAATTTTCTTTAGTGCCTCATAAGGGAGCAAAAGGAATAGTCCCTGGGAAGAGTTACACAGGATGCAGTGGCCCCGTCTGTCTCTGCTACATTTGGAGGAGCTTGACCCACTACTCCACTTCATGCTCGCCTGAAGAATAGGAAGTCGAGACCACAGGCAGGATTGTGGGACTCACTTGCCCTCCCTGGCAGGCTTCTGAAACTTGTGAGGGAAAATGTAACTTTTCTTCAGAGGGAAAACAAAAACAAAAAAGAAGTAAACATGAGGCAAGTTGCAAAACAAAACAAACAACAACAAATGTACTTTATAGGCAGGATTCAAATATCAGTTTGTATTGTTTCCCCTTCCCTTTTTAATCATGGCCCTTAAATACATAACAGTCATTTCTGAAAGCTTTTAGCGTATTCTTATATGATCTAAGTCCAGGTCTCAGGCCAGTCACAGCTGTGTGAGCTAGGCGATGTCTACTCGTAACTCCTCTGTAAGACCGAGTGAGTAATGTGTCCCTCAAAAACTGCTGTAAGTACAGGAAGGATTCTATAAACTGCTAAGTACCAGGTGGACATTAGGCACTGAGGAAATCAGTGGAAGCCACATTCAAAGCATTAAAACAGGTGATCAGATATTTTATACGTAGGAAATTGGGCATATGATTGATTAGCACCTTAAAAGTAGGAAGAGTGTGGAGACTGGTGAGAGGCAAGTTAATAATGTTCAGACCTTGATTCCTCCCCTCCCAGTGGGAAACACAGGGACATATATGTTTATATCATACAGACAGATGCATCAGTAGGTTGCTTTTCACTTTCTCTGAGCATCATAAAAAATAACTGTCTTTAAGCTAAGTAATTGAGTCATCTGGTGAAGGAATTTGGCTGGAAAATAACAATTCAGTAATAGATGTTGAGATATATATCAAAATATTAATATATTCACTTTTCTATGTACATATGTTTTATTTGGGAAGAAAATAACTTGTCACCCTTAGTGTCTTTTAACTTCTTCATTTAGTATGGACTTCCCACCCATTGTTTGACTTTTTTATTCTCTTTGTTCTTTTCCTTTGTGGTAGGTGCCCTTTATAGACCACCTTAGCTTAGCCAAAAACATCGTACTTGTGACAGCATGTGAACCTGAGCCACATCAAAACAGACAAAATAACCTATTTCCTGGCCTTGCTCAGCCTTCTCACCCTCAGTGGCTCCAAACACTCCCACCCATAACGACTTCACCCCACCTTGAACCCAGGCGTATTTAGTATCTCTAACTCGGATCTGACTCTCCCATGACATTTACTAATATTATTTATGTCTTTCTAAATTTAAATTTGCATTTAAATAATCCATTTCCCCTCACATCAGCGAATACTAATAGTAACTCTAAATGAGGGGTGACCCTGTGCCAGGTTGTGTTCCAAAATTTTAAGTTAACATATTCAGTACTTGAAATAATCCTGAGAGAGTTGTCTCCATTACATGCATGGAGAAAACCAAGGTGTGGAAGAATGAGATATTCTCAACAACACAGAGCCAGAATAACTCTGGCTCCAAGGTTTCAACTCTGAGGCGTGGAATTACCAAGGCTCAGTTGGAATCAGGCCCTTACCCAGAGCTCAACTACTGCAGCCCCAACCAGGATGTGCACTCAGTGAAGAATCTGGAAATATCTGTTGTTTGTTGCTCTGTGAAAACAAATCCTATAGTTATGGAAACAAAGTTAAAAGTATTAGAGAACTTGTCTTTTATGAATATTTTTATAATTTTCTCTTCCTTTTTTGTATTGAATTAAAATTTTTAGTTTAATCTGATTTTTTTTACTGAGTTCAGAATTAAGGAATATTAATAATATGAAGGCTTTTGTGGCACTGATTTTTTTCAGTGTCAATCTCTGATTTGATGATACAACTATAGACATAGGATAGAAACTCAGCATTATGCAATAAACCACTTCCTGCTTCTGTTTATTCATCTATCTGCAGTGTTTGAGCTACACTCTTCTGCACTTATAAGGTCATGTATTTATGTCACTACATGGAGCATAAATATTGCAGACCACTGAAGAGCGTGGACTTGGCAGACAGATTTTAAGGTTAGAAGCCCAAAGTGGCATGAAGGATTTCTGTGTTAATATATGTAAAGCACTCAAAACAGTGCCAGGCATAGGATAAGGGTTTACTATTAAAATTCCACAATTTCAGCAAATATATACTCAGTTCAACCTATTGCAATGCAAAGCTTCAATTCAGTTCAACCTGAAGGGTAATAAATTGAAGTCTCTGTTTTCCCAGGGTCAGCAAATCTTAGTTTTGGAAGGGAATTGTTCTAGTCCATTTTCTGTTGCTGCAACAGAATTCCTGTAGCTGGATAATTTACAGAGAAAATAAATACCTTTCTTGCAGTTCTGGAAGCTGAGTAAGTCCAAGGTCAAAGGGTTACATCTGGTGAGGCCCTTCTTACTGATGGGGATGTTCTACAGAATCCTGAAGGAGTGCAGAGCATCACATGACAAGAGAGAACTCACATTTATAAAAAGCCATTCCTTTAATAATATTTTAGTGCATGAATTCACTAATCCATCAATCCTTTCACAGGGCCAGAATCCTCATGACCAGATCACTTCTCAGAGGTCACACCTATCAAATACCATCAACATGTGACTGAAGATCAAGTTTCTAACACATGAAAATTGGGGGACACATTCAATCATGGAAAATATATTCGAATAGTAATATTGTTTTCAAACATTGCTAATATAAATATAAGTAAAAAATAAAAGTTGTCTATCAATAACCACTGCCACTTCTGGTTCTGTTACCTACTGATAGATCTTAAATTTTTTGCAGAAATTTCTCACTCCTATACATACAACTATGTACAAATGCCATTTTTATAAAAAATACTGGGGAAACCTATTATAAGTATATAAATACATATTACATATTTTATAATAAGGGCATAATCCATATTTAAGTTGTTCTTTTCTTTTTAATGACCCCATAATACTACATGAAGTTTAAAAATTTAATTAGTAACTTATTAAAGGATATTGAGATGCTTCCTCCCTCACTTCTCCCTCCCTTTTTCTTTCTTTCATCCTTTCTTTCTTGCAAACTGTGCAGGCAGTCAAAAGAAGGTGGCCTCCAATAAGCCTTATGTCCTGGTATCCAGGCCCTTGTGCATTTCCTTTCCCTCTTGAATTGTAACAAGAAGAAATTGTGGAAATGGCAATATATGGCTTCCAGTACTAGGCCATAAAAAGTGTGGTAGCTTCTTCCTTGCTTTCTCTTAATGGAAGTCAGTTAGCTTGTCACGGGGATTCTCTCATAGTCATATTGAGAGGTCTGTGGGGTGAGGAGCTTAGGTCTCCTGCAACTTGGCAGCACCATTGGTGAGTGGCAATGGAGTTGAATCTTCTAGCTGGAGTCAGATCCCCAGATGACTGCAGCCTCTTCCGGACATAGACTACAACCCGTTGTCAAATGACTGAGATGTGGAACTGTATGGGATAATAATGCTTATTATGGCTTTATACTTTTGAGTTTTGGGTAAGTTTTTAATGTGGAAATAGATCACTAATAGACAATATCACAGTGATCATCTACATCTACTTTTTTTTTTGTCAGAGTATGAGTTTATAAGACAAATTTTTAGAAGTAGAATTGAAAAGAATGTCCAATTTAATTTAACAATGTCCCACAGTAAGTGAGTGGGCTTCCTCACACAAACCCTCAACATTGCAGCTTGCTTTAGAATTTTGTTATTTTATAAGTTTAAAAAGATTTTTTTTTTTTTAATTTGGATTTCTTAGTTTTACATGATGTTGAGCATTTTCCCCACATATTTTTGGCCACTCATATTTCTATTAACTGCCAGTTGGTGTCATTTAATCATCATTATAATGGATCATTTATCTTTTTCTTGTTAGTTAAAACTGTTAGTGCAATAAAATTGGTTCTTTTAATATGTGTATGTTTTTTTCCACAATTTTGAAAATTCTTTCGTAACATCATTTATGATTTTTTTTTCAGGTAGAGGATTTTGTCTTTTCAAGGTAATAGATTTTTTTTCTTTAAAAATATTTTCAACTTATGAAAACATACCACATCTAAAACTGTTAAGAGAAAATTTTCCATATTATTTTCTGATTTGCATCGTGCATTTTTTTTCTACTGGCAATGGTGACTGGAAGGTCTAATTTCAATCTAGCAATGAGACTTCACTGAACATAGATTTAGGAAGAAAGGTGTACAATTGGCTTTTTCTGGCTTGTAATTGCCAGCTCTAGTGCCCCACTGCATAAGACGTATATTTTAACATAAGGGAGCCCCATCTGTTTCTTCTTCTTTTTTTCTATCCAGTTGTGGCAGATGCTGCAGTGCATGTGAAGACTCATTAAAATAGGTAAGCCTTCATTCTAACATAAATTTATTTCCATTATGTTCTTATTTAATATATAATGTATATAAATGTAAATTCTTCCTTCAACGTAGGCTTTTTTTTGTTTGTTAAAAAAAAAAAAAAGAGAAAAGAAAAAAACAAAATGTTTGAAAACCCTGAGAGGAGACAAGACTCAGCAAGATGTAGGGATGGTCAGGGTGGAGAAAGGTGTGTCTCTAACTCATGAAGTTGCTAGTTTCTCTTTAGGTCTTCAGTTCCCCCACCTACATCTCCCCACATGACTTAGGTACTAAATACTCTCATCTTCTGTACATGCATGTGTTGTTCTATTTTTCATTTTTCACCTCCCATTAATAACTCATCTCACAGTAAAAAGATCAGTTGTTGTAGAGGGTGAGGGTTATGAATAGGTGGAGCACAAGGATTTTTAAAACTGTACTGTATGCTACTATGTTCATGGATACATATCATCTTACATTTGTCAAAAATCCATAGGATATACAGTATAGAATGAACCCTAAAGTGAACTATGGAATCTGGGTGACACTGAAATGTCAGTGTAGGCACATCAGTTGCCCCCCTACTCTGGTGGGGATGATGATGGAGAGACCATTTATGTGAAGGAGCAAGGGGGTTATAGGAAACCTCCATATGTTCTGCTCCGTTTTGTGATGAACCAAAAACTGCTCTAAAAAATAAAGTTTATTATAAGCAATAACAAAACCCTCATCTCAGATTCTTTGTTTTATAAAAGTACAAATGACTAATTAAAGAGTCAATGGCTACTTCTAAGGGCCTTTGTGTTTTAAGGGAAGATCCCTGTAAAGCTGATGGGCTAAAAGTACTGGTTCAGGTTGCACGTAGGTGTGAGAGCTTACAGTACCTACAGCTTTCCCATAGATCATGAGGAAAGAAGGGGAGCAGACATGAGAGTAGGGGGGAAAACTGAAAGAGCTGAGGATATGAGTTCTGGTGGTGGCTCCATCACTTCCTGGCTGAGTGATTTTGAGAACTACTTGGGACTCCTCTTTCTTACCTGAGTAATAAGCTGAAGATACAACATCCTTTCAGTGCTTTAATGGGCATAAGTTGAGATGATATATGAGGACTTGCTTCATTAACTGTAATACTGCACACATTTTGGTTATTAGTCACAAGACAGATGTGCTTTGGCAGCATGCAGACTCCAGCCTGGAAAGGGGTCAGTCTGCCTGGATTCCATCAATTTTGCTCTGCTTTCCCATTATCTTGGTGTCTCAAAAATTGGGATAACATCTCATTTCTAGAACTTGGAGAACAATATTTATTTCTGACTTTTTTAAGGATGAAATAGAAATACTTATTTAGAAATGTACCTGTCTCTCTATTCCCCACTCCAGTGAATGCTCAAGTAAAGTTATTAGTTTTTCCTTCCAAAATCTATAGGGAACAGCATTAATGTCTGTCTCTGAAGTTTAGCTCAAAAATGATGCCTGACTGCTCCAGTAAAGAAATAAATGCCTTATTCTCTCCAGGCATTTATCATCTGCTACCTCCTTTGGATCATTGTTTCCACCACTCATTCCTCAATTCTGAGAGGGAGAAATTTCCTCTTTACCCCTGACAGTCCAACAATTGAGTCTGTGAATTAAACCAACAGTGGACAGACTAACAGGAGAAAAAACATTTTAATTATGTGCATATTGATGGAAGCCCCACGGAACATGAGACTGGAAGAAGTGCTGATGAAGTTTGTACAGCGTGCTGAGCTAAAGAAAGGAGTAAGGAATTGGGGCTTCTGCAGGCAGGTGGGGACAAGTTATGCAGGGGATGAGGGGAGGAAATGCACGGTGAGTAAAGATTTTATTTTCATACAGAGAAAAGTGTTTCAGGTAATAAAAGCTGTCTCAGAGTCGTCAAAATGGGTGATGACAGTTTGACAGAGTCTGAGTATGCTGTACCTTCAGCCTCAACTTTTGTGATACTGTCAGTGCATCCAGTTGATGAAATTCCTGGGGAGGGGACTTATGACAATTGAGTTCCTTGTTGAAGGATCTGTGCTTAAACAAATGAGGGGACTTCAAAAGAAGCCCCTTCCTATACCTTGAGGGAGAAAGAGGGTAAGAGACAGGAGAGCAAAAGCAGGTCAGAGAACTTGGTTGTGAGGTTGCTTCTGGATCTTTCAGTCTTCTCCAGATCCGAATATGTGGCATGCCATCGCGCCATGCTTTGGAGTATGTTTTCCTGAGACCCAACGACCCCTTGGGTGGGCATGTGACACTTGCCCTCCCCGGGGACTCTATTAAAATTGCACCTGTTTGAGAAGTAGTAAATTATAAAATGTTCTTTGGACAGTTCAAAGTGGAATGAATGCATTAGAAAAAGAATTTTTAAAAATACAGGACAGGGATTAATTCTGTTGTAACTTGCAATGTGCAGTTAAGAGCAAGATGGGAACTAGGAAAATCCATGACCATTTGTTACCACTGTTATAGTCTGGGGAAAAGGCGTTTATTCTTTTCTCTGTGTCTGTGTTTTCATTTGCCACCTGCCCTCTTGGGTGGAAATAACTATTTTCTACGAAGCTGCTGGGCTTCTCTGGGAGCAGGTGAGGTTTTGAAACTTGCGTGTGATTGCTTTCCTCAGTTCAGTAACGAGATCAGTCAGCAAATCACCCCTTGCTCTCCAGTGATGGCTGCCACCTCTTGCTTTCATGAGAAATGATAAACAAATGAGTCCTATCCCCCAGACCCTTCAAGAATGGCACGCGATGCTCACACTAACCTCAGCCTTCGCTGTGAAGAGGTTCCAAAAAAGCCTTCTTAAACCCTTCTTCCAGAAATACAGGCGTGCATCTGGCTTCCTTCTCTTTTTTTCTCTGGTCTCTTATTTGGCTTTGCTGGATTTCATTTAACCTTTTGAAATGCCAATGTATTATTTTAGTTTGAATAAAAACTGATACGGTAACTGAGATTCCCCTTTAAGTTTTCTTATAATTTTATGTGAGGACAGGTATTTTGAAAAAGTAGAAGAGGGCAGGTGTGTTAGCTCTCCTGATTATCTGTCACCTTTTAGTCAACAAGTACAATTTTAGAAAGATCTTTTTGTTTAAGCTGCACTGTTGATTTCCTCTTCTTCCTGAGATAAGCTTTGCTTCAGTGACTGTTTTCATAACCCCTGCCATGTTTTCTCCTCTGTTGTTTTCTATATTTTAAACAACACAGTATTTTTTTCTAAATACTTTCTAAGTACTTTTCTAAATACTTGGATGGATGTAATCCATGCAGGAATTAGGCAAATATGGGACCAAAGAAATCTGACACCTAAACTTAAACTACTTTTTAAACCAGCTTTGTGAATAACCACTTGCTTACAAAGGACATGGTTAGTCATGTGATAGAATTAGGGAGAAGAATTTTGGTTCTTTTGAGCTTTTGTTTATTGTTCATGTATGTGTATCCTCTAGAAAGAAAGCAAACCCATAGCCTTTTGGAGTAGTTGGCTGCTAACCATGTTCTGCGAGCACTTCTCCTAGTTCTTTAGAATGTAGTGTGTAAGTTTGGATAAAGTGAAGGTCTGAAGATAGGAACTCTGGGCATGAGGAGGGTGGATCAAGGTAGTGGAAAAGGAAACTTTGATATTCAAGAAACTCGTTTCGTCCAGTAACACAGATCAGAAAAAGTCAACTCTGGTTGGAGCATTTGTCTTTCAAAGAAATATAACTTTAACCAAGTGAAGAGATAAGAATTGAGTCTATTTTTTTTTTGTCTCTAACAATTCCTTGAAATCACTCAAATCAAAGGGTTTGAAGGTACCCTGATAGTTACACATTAGAGTAAGTCAATATACACAGCAAAAACACTGCAATATTAAAGAAATGTCAAACTGGACCCAAAGTATGTTCTAGTGACCCTAATCCTACCATTTCAGACTGGCCCAGGGTTGATATGACTGACTGGTTGATTGCCCACCAGAGAGCTGCTAAAGTTTAGGAAGAGCATGTACGATGCATAGAACAGTGCCTGGCTAGTGTTTGGCGTGGGTGTGTTTATATGAATGAAAAAGACACCCTCCCATCCTTATCTAAATACCCTTGAAGCTCATCTGATGTTACATATTGTATACAGCAAGTTTTGTTTTGTTTTGCTTTGAATATCTTAAATTATTTAAAAAGCACCTCTCTTAAGCATCAACAAAATTCTTTTCTAATGTTGGTATTACAGACTTAATTAAGACTTGTCTAGTCTTAAAGACAAGGAAGTGGAATATACTGCCATGAGATTTACTTGTTACCCCAGCAGAACACCAGTCTCACTGGAAAGTAAAGAACAATAAACCTGTAAGGAGATATATTGTTTGGCAAAGCGTTTATAGTAAGTAGCATGGCTTCACTGAAGAACAAATGCTAATTAGTTAGGACTACTTAACACAGGGATGTTACAAGATTAATAGGAGCAGATAAGAAAGAGAAACATGGTTTATTAGTAATGCTGGTAGAAAGATAATTACAGGGGAATGAGCTATTACTATGTGACTATGATTTATTGCAACAGACCCTAGCAAAGCTTTTATAGTGTATATTAGTGTCATTTTTGAAGACCTGAAGGGACTAAATGAGGGAGGAGGACAGAGGCCAATTTTCCTTCTGCCAGCAGAGAATCTGGTGACTGAGAAGCGCACAATCATATTTACAATTCTCAGGAATTAGAAAAAGTTGATTAGTCCACACCTGAGTTGATTAGTCACCTTTGTCGAGTACAGAAATGACAAGTGGAAGTAATTTGCTATATATTTGCTAATCTGGTTAGACCTTGCCAAAAATTTGCCTTATTCTTTTGGGTTGAATGTAATTAAGAGAATAGATCCAATTGAAAGTTTTAAATGAAGACAGACCCTAGATAGAGTAGGACTCCATTAAAGCTTTTCAGATTGAAATAACTTTATGGCAAGAGTGTGGCAGTTTGGCCCCAGTGGACTTCTGAAACGATGCTGGGCATGTAGGAGAGGGCTCTAGAGCTGCCTTCCTTTCAGATTTAAATCTAGGAGTTTGGTCATGGGTTAAGTATATTCACACTAAATGTATCCAGAGGGAAAAAAAATCAGTCTCTCGTGTATTTAATTACAAGAAGAACAACTAGCAAAGTCTTAGCACTTTTTCCCCCTATATCTTCATCTGTGGTAGAGGAATATATTTAGGGAATCATTTTAGACTAGTGTTACACTCACACCTATCCCACATCAGAAAATCAGCATTATTTGGTATGTGCATTGGCAGAAGAATTTCCTACCTCTGGTGTCTCTTTTCAGTAGACTGGAGACATAAGAATAATGCTTCAGGAAGTACTTCCACTAGCAGGAGCTGAGAGGTTTGCAAAATACCTGTACTGGCTTCACAGGTATTCCCCTGATGCCCTCCTCTCTGTGAGGTTGTTTCAAGCTGTCAGTCTTCTCTAGAGATAGCTGTACAAAGAACTGCACACTCTTCTTTCAGAGGCTGGAAATTATTCTCTTATTGCTCTCTCTCTACTCTCCTCTCTCTCTCTCTTTTAAAATGTTGATAGATCTTTATTTTATTCATTTATTTATATGTGGTGCTGAGAATCGAATCTGGTGCCTCATACATGGTAGGCAAGCACTCTACCACTGAGCCACAACCCCAACCCTCTCTCTTTTGATATAGCTAAAACCTCCATTGTTACCAATCCCAGGTCATTGCACTGTCACTTATAATTACCCATTAGAAAGTCCCCCTTGAATTATCAAAACTTTGGCAAACGAGTTGTTTCCTCCTGGAATCTTGATACATCACCTAATATCATGAAAGACTATAAGAAGATTTATCAGTGTGAAGTAAGAATTTTAGAAAGAGAGAGAAAGGAAGGGATTGATTGAGATTCCATTAATGGACCACCCAATTCCTAACAGGTCTTGATCTCAAACTTAGTAGAAAGTGGAATGTAGAAAGTGGGCCAGCTACACTGAGTAACACCAAGTCTCTGATTGCCCTGTGGTATACATTGCCCAGAAATGGCTTTGCTTGCTGTAGTTGGAAGTCTTTCTCTTTATTTCCAAGTAAGATCATTTAATATTGTAATACTTTCCTCAGGAATCTACCACAAAGCTCTCTACTTTCCTTTGTTAATGTTACTATCCTTTCAGCAAGGGTTCTTTTAATTCTTAAACTAACCTGATGTTTAAGCTCATTGCAGCATTCATACCCTAACTCCCTTGTAAACTTAGAATCAAAGTCACAGAATTTTCAAGGTAGGTCATTTGAAACCATGTAGTCCAGCTTTCTCTAATCACACAGAAGAAAATGAGGTCTCCTAGAGGTTCCTCACCAAAGCTCCATAGCTGGTGGTTATTGTGGGTGCCAGATCTCATAAAACCCATAGCCCTGATTTCCCTGGTCTAATACTGCTGTCCAGGGATCTTGGACTTGACACATGACACTACTTGGAAAACCAAGGAGCAAATTCTGTGAGAGTGTTAGTAGAATGAATAGAAGAATACAAAAAGGGGAAAATGTTTCTATAAACTGCAGGAATTTTTTGAGAACTGTGGTTTCACCAGGAATCCCACAACAATCTAGTCCCCTAAAATTCCTTTCATTTTTTTTTTTTTTAATGGAGGAGATATTCTAAGTCAATAGTCATGGGGAGAGGTCATGCATTAGGCAGTCAGCCTAGAAAATGAGTTCAGTGCCTCCTCCAGGTTTGCTTTAGTCATGCTATATTAAAAGTTGTGAGAAATTTCCCAGAAAAGAAACCTATATAACAGAATGTTAAAATTGAAATTTCAACTAGGCTTCAAGATAAAATAAATGCAAAGCTCCCAAGTAGGTTGCTAAATTACAACATGTAGATAGAAACAGCATAATTTCTGAGAACATATTCCATATTTCTTGTATTCCTTTAGAAAATAAAGAGAAGGGTTTTGTGAGATTTCCTCAGGAGTTACTAGTAGCTGTGCTATGGGGTCCTAACCTTTTTCACTTGGAAAACTTAGCACATCCTACAACAAGCCCAGCAACCAGGGGCTTCAGTAGGACTACCTGGAGAGTTGGTGTGTGCTACCAGTATGTCAGGAGCAATGAGGACAAGTTCATTTCCTCTTGGGAAGTATTAATGGAAAAATTGGTCCTTTAGCATCTTGGTGACTAAGGCAGGAGCTCACTGCTTCATGGAAGCAAAGATGACTCATTTTTCCCATGGACAAAGGGTGGGTTGTGGGGGGTGATAACTGGTTGTAGAACCTCTCTACAGGTCTACCAGGCTAAAGAAGGGTGGACCTCCTTTTGATGCTTGTAAGGTATCACTCAATCTGAAGTATCACTCAATCTTGAAAACTGATGCCTCTCCTGTGATGAAATGAATTTTCAAAGAACCCTTACAAGTGTCCCACACGAGTCACCTTCACTATCTGCCGTGCCCCAAAGAACATGAAGTCACACAGCAAAGTAAGGGACTATAAATCCACTTATCTTTTCTCCCTGCCTCACCCAGGGTTGTTGGATCAAATAAAAATTATCACTTACATTTGAACTTTAGACTAATTATGCATACTTCTTATCATAAGTATGCCTCAAGCAATCTTTAGGACATACTCATATTAAAAAAAGTAATTTTCTATTCATCTGAAATTCAAATTTATCTAAGCATCCTATATTTCTGTTTACTAATCTGGCAGCCTTATCCACATTCCACCTTTCCCTGAGCAGCTGTGAGTAGGTGAATGATGAGGGGAAGGAAAGAACAGAAGTTGGTCTTTATTTTCTGAATTGACATTGTGTTTTGTGACTTCAAAACTCTTTCCAAAGAGTAAGCAGAAAAGCTAATTGACCTTCCAAGTTCTTTAGAGGAAAATTGACCCACTGAATAAATTTTAAAAGACCTGGATAAGAATAAACCATGAAAATTCTGTTTTGAGTACTCCACAAATCCTCTTGTTAAATGATCCCAGTCTATATATATTTAACTTTGTTTATTGAGTGGTTCTTCTCCAGGACCATAACTATTAACTTCTCTTGTAGTTTGTACTCTTCACAATATATTTTGGGAAATTTTATTTGGTGTCTAACTTTGTGGCATAACAGTGATTGTACTGGATAATCTTCATAAAACTTTTCTGGGGGGGATAGTGTAGGAGTTAGGTCCCTGAAGGGTTCAAGTAAAAGAAAATTCAATTTAAGTGGACCTAAATAACAAAATAAAAAATTTAACTTAAGTTTCTAGGAAGGCATAGGTGTGAGAAAGACTTCTGGATTGGTTGATCTACAGGCTCAGCTGTGCCAACAAAGACTCAGGTTTCTGTTTTTAGTTGCTTTGTTTTCTTGGCTGCTCTTTTCATTGTCAACAATGTAAACTTGAAGACTGGATCCCCAGTTGTTAATGAGGAAGCTACAGGTTTCAGTGGGTCATGTGGGAGAAAAAGCAATGCGACTCTGCATTCCTAACATCCTGATTGGTTTATCACATGCTTACCCTGGGCATGGGGGGACTGAAATTCTTCAAGTCTTTGCCTTGGGGCAGAGAGTAGGTTCAACTTTTACCAAAACATATGAGCTACATGGAAGAAAGCAGACAGATAATCCTGGGGGTGAGGGTTGGAGAGTCCTTAACTATTGTTAGAAAAAAAAATGTGTGAGAAAGGGTGCCAGGTCAACCAACAAGTGTCCACTAAAACTAAAAATCTAAATTTTTGTCATTGACTGCATGCAGGGGTGACAACAGAAAACTATAGTTTGTGTATACCTTATAGGCACCAACCAATCCTGAAGGACATAGCTCTCAGTGCAGGACCCTGAATCCTAAAGGGCTCTTATTTAGGATGTGGTAATTGTTTAGTTGCTTAATGTTGAGGGTCCAAGAGCTCCTAGGGAAAGTAGAGGACCATGACTATATGGGGGCACTCAGAGGACTTATGGCCGTGGCTATTACCAGTGCAAACAGCCACATGTCAACATTATAACAAACCTTTGTCATCATAACCATGAATGTTAGCTCATTTCTTTTTCAAACACCACAAGATTTGACTTCTGAATAAACTCATTTCCATTTTCTCATTTGAAAAATAGTGGGTTGAATCAGATCATTTAACGATTCCTCTGAGAACAAGTTTGTGTTGTATTTTGTAACAATTTATATAAATGAACCTTTAATTCTATCTAGCATGTACATTGTGATATGTCTGTCTAAGAATAAACAGTTGCTACACATTTTAAAATGCAGAGAACCAAATTTCCATTTGAAATTTGGCACGTTAAATTTAACTGAATGTATGTCTGAATTTAATTGGATCGCAACATTGACATTTTCAAATACGTTGTTTTTACCAGTATGAGGGGTTTCTTATTGTTTCTTGCTTTCTGAGTTTTGCATATACAGCCATTTAACTGTTAAAAATCGCTAATCCTGTTTTAACCTTAAAGGAAAGCAGAGAGGTATGACAGAAATAGTTAAAAGAAAATTCGAGTTATATGGAGGTCATTCATTCACTTGAAGACAGCCCAGTGGCTGAAGTGATCCATTCATAGCTGCTGCTCTTAGCAAGATCACCCTCCATAGAGCAGATGTGCAGCAGGCACATTTACCTAAGTCCCATGGGGCTGGATGTCCTCACAGGCTGGGCATTTTTCTTCAGGGTTCTACCCACCTGCTCTAACACTCCCTAAGAAGCCTCTTGGTTTCGCTAGTCACCTAGATGCAAAAATCATGGCCAGAGTTATAAATCAGCAGAGTGATTGCCAAGCATGTATGAAACCCTACCAGCACTGTGTAAAGCAAAAACAAAAACAAAACTAAGCAAAACAAAACAAAAAAAACATAAAAAAAGAGAGACAACTTTAGATATAAAAACCACAGGGTAAGATTTTCTTTTACTCTAAAATAAATAGAAAATCAGCAAAAATATGATGCTATTTCCTACCTCCCACCATTTTTTTTTTTTTTTTTCCAGTCCTACCCTGCCACTGGGCTCAAATCAGCTCATTAGTCCCAAAGGCAGTGTTGTGGCAGCAAGAATTATAGGCTTTAGGGAAGAATATCATATCTCCAATTTGATTCTACCTAAAAAAGTGGATAAAATATTTATGATATTTGGAATTTGTGGTGTGATGTAGTATTTTAAACATTCGCAGATCTATATTTGTGGATTTTTCTGTACTTTGTCATCAAAATTGTTGAGCCAAGAAAAGCTGTTGACCTTTGAAGAAAGAAAATTTTGCCTATAGTTATCATTTTCTCCTATCTTCCGAGAAAAACCATGGCTCAGTAGAACCTTAAGCCTTTTCCTCCCTCTTTATAAATAATTCTATATGATTTCTGACTTAGTTGTATGTATATACTCATATGTGTTAATTGACATAGCTGAAAAACCTATTGAAACTTCTAAGGAAAGAAAGTCACAGGGATAAGTACTGATCACTTTTTAAAAACATTTTCTGCTATAGCACTAGATAGTTAAATTAAAAAATGTGGTTATATTGCTTTTATCCAACATAGTTGTCAAATATAATTTCTAAAATTTTCTCTGCTTGCCGAGCACAATGGCTCATGCCTATAATATCCTAGCAGCTCAGGAGGCTAAGACAGGAGGATTGCTATTTCAAAGCCAGTTCAATACCCAGTACAAAAATTTTTTTTCTCTGCTCTTTTCAGCAAACACCAGTAAGACCATATAGCTGGTTATAATGTTTTCATAGTCATTATGGAGTTCATCTTCCAATAGATTATTTGACTCCGTAATATTCCTCTCACTTCCTCTCAAAAGTTCACAGTCATGTAAGTTACATATTACCTAGTATGGAATATAGGCCTGGAGTTTGAAGAAAGATGTCTGGTAACATCTGGAGGCAACTTTGACTTCTGCACAGTGATTATTTTTGGATTTATATACAGAAAAGTATTTCATTTAAATAAAAAAATCAGTATTACATAGAGAAAGATCTGAATGGGAATCAAGTGAAAGTTACCGCATCATCTATTTTTTAAAAATCACAATATGGCTAGAATGATCTAAAAAGTTGAAGGAGAGTGGTAAGATTGTTTCTAAATGATGTGGAATTGGAATAGACTCTCTATCCCTCATAGAACAACATTACCAGAAACAAAAGAAATTCAACATAAAGAAACAGAAATACAAACTTTTAACAGTTAAGAATTCTTCACTTTAATTTTAGCCAATGATGTGATGTCTCTAGTACATTTAGTTTAGCTCAATAATCCTGAGTGTCTGATATGGAACAAACAAGGATATGGATATTTAAATGTAAAGACTGGGCTCCCTTCCCTTCCCACACCTCTAAGGTTAGGGTAGCCTTCTCCTCCTCACTGGTAGATAGACATGGCACCAGGTGACTTGATACTTAGGATGCAATGTACAAAGGGACAGCATGGAGAAATGAAAGACTATATGAATGTTAGAATGGTCACCATCATTTTAAAACTTTAAATACATAGCAGTCCTCAAACTGTTGCTTGTTCTTAAGCAATTAGGTACTTGTAAAGGTGACAGAGGCCATTCCTAGAAAGAATCCAAAGATCATTAGGACAGGTCTCAAGCTCATGCTGAGGTTAACTCACAGACCAAAAGCACAGTCCAATGAAGAATGGGAGGATTTGTTTAGAATTTGTTTTACAAAAAATTTACTTTAGCTACTACTTTTGTCTTGTGTACTGCACTTAAAAAATGAACTTTTTTAGATTATTTTTCTTAATATAAAAATAATGTATGTTATTTTTGGAAAATACAAGAAATAATAAAAGTAAAAATGAAAATCACCTCTGTCTACACTAGTGATGAATGAAGTTAATGTTTTTGGTGAATAGGGTTCCAGTATTTTTACATTCTTATATAAATGAAATAGTCACACACATGTGACATCCTGTAGATAACTGTTTTTTAAGGCTACTTTTAAAACTCAATTTTATTTAAATTTTATGAAATTTTTTTTCCATTTCAGTATATAGTATAGTGTTTCTAAAGGATGCAAAATATTCAGTTGTAAGAATATATGTGAACCTTATTCAGTCAATTCTGGATATTCAGGTTGTTTTCACTTTTTTATTTTTACAAACAATGCTGCAATAAAAATGTGTATACAATTATCTTTGCACAGTGTCATTCTTATTGTCTAGTGTAAAATTCTAGAAGTGGAATTGCTTTTGATACAGATTTCTAAATTTTCTTTAGAAAGATTAATCAAATGACATTCAACAATCCCTCCTCATACTCTATAGTACCAATCCTAGTCAAATAGTATTTACCATTCACATTTTTTCCAATTTTATAAGTAGAAATTGAATTTTGTTATTTTAATTTGGCCATCTTTTATTATTTATTATATGAATATTTTCATAAGTCTATTGACAGTATTTTTTGGTGTTTTAGTTATAGAAATGAAATCATTATGATTTGAAATCCCAAAGACTGCATAAATTATGGTGTTCTGCATTGACTTTTTTTTAATTCCTCACGATTTTTTCTGATTTTATACTATTTTTATTAATGTACAAGAGTCAGATCTGCATTTCATAAGTACCTTTTCCATTAGAAATAAAGTGGTAGTTTCCATTGACCTTCAAGTACTTTGAATCTGTATTTTTATTTAAAAAATGAAACCACAGGCCAAGTTTCATTTCTCATTTACTACTTCTCTACCTGAGTTGTCAGTTTTGCTTTTGCTCTAACTGAGGTTAATGAGAGGCATCTCATCAATCACTGTATCTGGGCAAGGTTCTTGCAGAGTTATCTACTTTGCTTTACATATATCTTTCAGTTTGTCATTTAAGATAAATATAAAACAAGCTGTTAAGATCCATACTCGTGTTTGAAATGATCTATTGAACCTAAAAAAATTTTAAGAACAGTGACAGTATTTTCAGCAGGGGATGCCAAAGTGAATGCTTCTTCAAGGAAATGCAACAGCATTTAGGAAATAACCCTACTGAAATGGCAGTTACATGAAATGACTTCTATATGGGCTAAATATGGGCTTCCCCCTAAGCACTGTTAAAGACTAAAGAAAGTTATTAGACTTGCAATTTTCTATTGAAATATTAGGCTCTTCTCTAGTGTCAGTACTTCATTCTTTAAATAAACAAGTAGTTTGTGAATTGTAAACCATGAAGAAACAACTTCTACCTCTATAAATATTAGAATCCAATGAAATGCTGGATGAATGATGGATGACAGATAGACAAAATTTGTTGCAGGGTATTTGTTTAAACTTTGAGTAGGAAATTTTAATCAATTTGTGTGTTTTTTTGGCAAATATTATATGTTTATATTTATACGTTACTGTTTTGTTTTTTCTATTTGCTACTTTTTTCTGTTTTGTATTCTGTATTCTGCTGGCTGGATATAAAATACCATACTTACTTTAGTCTGAATATTAGTAACAAAATTCAATGCAAGCTTATTGGCTATGGTTGTACATAGCATGTGTGTGTATTTGTGTATGTATGTGTATAAAAGAAAGGAAGTTGTTTTTAGTGAGGTAACTGCAATATAAATCTATTAGTTATGATAAGGAAATTTAACAAACTTATGGCTGTCATAATGCACTGCATTATGACACTTTGATTTCAGTTTAATGTGTGAGACTTTAACGGTTTTCAAGGAACATTACAGGTGTACAGCATAAAAAGCATAAATTCAAACCACTGACCCAATCTTTGCAGAGGAATGAGTCATTTAGCTAGTGAGTCAGACCCAACACTTATGATTGATATCTCCATTCAACTTTTATTTCCTATACATCAGGCAGTAGCTCTGAAATTTTATATTTTACTAAATCTGTATGGAGTAGATCATATGTTATCTTGGAACTGGCAAATTTAGGGATTTGTGAAGGTTTTGCAATTTACAGTTATTAAATACAGAGGGTCTTTATAAGTGAAAGAGTAGAGTTGCTTGCTGAAGTATTTGTCACCTTTTATATCCTGTCTGATACATAATTAAGAGCAACTTATGATACAGATTATGATACAGAGTACATTTATTGATACAAATCACAAATGCAGCAAGGAGAACAATTTCTATTTTACTGTGAGCTGACTGTAAGATGGAAATGAAATCTTTCTAATCAGAATTGATAGGAACTCAGATAAAAATGTTTAATTTCCTATTAATGTTGATAAATATGAAATGTTCACTGATGAAGCCACATTCTTGTTAACATGGGAATGATAGGAAATTAGTTGATTATTGAGTACTTTTAATTAGCAAATAAGACAGTCACTAAGTAATGTCAGACTGTTGACATTCTTTATTAGGTATGCCAAGAATCATAAACATAATATGAACTTGTATCATAAATCCTTTAAGTGGGCCTTTCATGTAACTTAGCCACAACTCAACTAGATAAAGCTAACTCTACAAGTTTCAATGTATTTAAAGTACCTTTGGCTCTTAGAGATTTGGTATTTGGATACATGAACTACGAATTTTTTAGTTTAATAATGTCTCCAGAACTAACAGAATGCTTTGTCTCAGTGTTAGGCTAATAAATGTACATTTTATATGAGCTTATATTTTACTAAGTTCTAAGACTCTTTATTAATAGTCCAATACACTGGAAGCACAAACTAGAAGTTGGTTTTGCTTTTTAATGTTGTAGTTTTATCTTAGGATGCAATCCTTATTTATCAAGTTCATTGAGGAAATGTAGCTCTATTAAGAAAATGACAAAGATAACAAGAGGGATGAGGGTAACTCATGTAAAGTATATTTTTACATTAATGTGATATAAAATTAGGTCACTGGTAATGTTGCTTATCCCTGCACACTTATATGTAAATTCTAGTCATTATTGCTTACTCCTGGAACTAATAAAAGTCTGTTAACTTAAAGAAAAAACTGTAATAAGAACAGGTATCTGCAGGGGGAAATCCATTGCACATCAGCCGCTGTGGAAGGCAAAAGGGAATTTGCAGAAGCCAGAAACGTTGCAAATATTTCACAAATATCTTGCATTTTTTCCCTGATGTCACCTCACTTTCTAACAAGACTGGAGCCATCATGTTGCTAACAGCCTTAACATGTGACCTGAACTTAGAAGTAAATCTGTAATTCTTTTAGTATTGCTTGGCTTTGTGAATGAGCTCTGTAGGAAAACCGAGACTTACTCTTGTCTGGGGCATGCACACTCAGCGAGTCATTTTTCACTTCTGAGATTGCTAAGGAGAATAGAGAGTGATTTGAGGAGTTAAGATGAATCATAGAGGAAGATTTCTTCTACTCACTTTACCATCATGCTGTGCATTTCTGCATCTATTTAAAAATTAACTTATGACCCCTAGTAATAGATCACTCTCAGTCACGCACATAGCTTCCCTTCAAAATCATTATTATAACTTGTTCATCATCACACGTGGTTTTGACTTCTTAGTGTAGACAGATTACAGGCCTCCAAGGAATAACAGGTTAGTTTTAATCTTTCATTATGGTCCAAATGTGATAAATGTATGCTTATGACATGTGTGCCTTAATTATATTTATTTGAAAATTATCAGATAACACTTTACCCAGGGCTTAATGGAGGGTTTTGGGGGATAAATTAAAGAAAAACTACTTAAGAAATGCTTCAGAGATGACTATATTCTTTTATATTTGTCATTAAAGTCCTGGAGTACCTTTAGAATGTGTAAGCAAATAACAATATGTAATGTTAATTTGTAGTGTTTTCCTTACACATTCCCTCTGGATTAATAAGTTTTATTCTGTTGTTTTTCTAACTTTGGAGGTAACCTGCAAGGTATGATTATGTTAGGATGTCAGATTAATGTTTTGAAAATTCTTGGCACTGAGTGTTAATTTTTTCTATGCTGACATTAAATTATGACAAATTAGCCCTTGGAGCAGTTTGAGATAAAATTCTTGAATTATAAATATATGTCTGTTTCTACATGTATCTGTATCTACATATGTATATGAATTGAATTCATATTAAACATTGGAAAATAATATGGTTTTAAAAATACACAAAATGGCATGTAACTAAAAATTTTTAATAAAGTTTTAATGCTTACTAGAATATTAGTGCATTTCATAACAATTTGAATACTGTATTCTTATATGACACAATAACATACCAACTCAGTCAAGATTTAAAATTTTCTCTATCAAAGTTATACAATCTGTGAAATTGTTTCTATTTTTCCTTTCACGATTGGTACATTATGAATATAAAATATACTAAGATTTTCTTAAGGCATATTATTATCATATTTATTTAAAGTATTCAAAATCTAACAACATGTTTTTATTTGAGTGTATTTTGATTATTCTGGCAAAAATAAAAGGCATCAAAGTAAGACATATTCTCAATATATGTTAAATGAGGGTGATTTAACCATCACTTGAGATTCTATGCTAGAAATTTTTAAGTATCACTCAATCATTGATTAACAGAAATTCAATTACTATATATAGTAAATTTTTACTCAATATTTTAAAATATCTTGTTTATATTTATTAAGCTTATAATATCTTTGAGAATTTTATAGACATAAATATTCCCCCAGTTACATTTAGGTATTAAAGATTAAAATGACTTTCTCAATGCCCCAACATTAAGAACAAAGCTAAAACTATTAACCTAGGTTTTCTAATTTTCCAACAAGTAGTTGGTTAATTGAGTTATTTTTTAAAGGAATATTTCTCAAAGGCAATAACTTTCAAGGTTAGTGATAGGGCTGTGGTTGATTTGTTTTAAAGAAATGTGTTTCTACTGCCTTTTATATTTGGTTTTTGTTTAACTTTTGGAGATATATTCAATTATTTTAAATACAATTTTGAAGTTTTCCAAGAAGCTTTGCTTGTTATGATTTATACTCTTTTCTCTAATAATCATGATAAATTATTAAAAGGCTGTTAAAATATTGGTATTAATGCTGACAGTATTAAATATTAACACTTATAAAAGAATATTTATATACAGAAATTATATCTTATGTAAGAGAGGTTTAACAGAAGTTTAAAAAGTAACAACTAATAAAGCAATAACTGTTTCAACTTCTAAGCAGGTTATGATATAAGATGTCCAATATTTGAGATTTTGCTTAATGTGAGAAATACAAGGGATAAAATTAAATTGTCTATCTCTGAGAAGATTCTTAAGTTTTTCCTTATTTCTAAACCAATATTTAGAAATAAAATGGCAATTCATTTGGGTCATCAGTGGGGTAAAAACAACCCACTTTCTCTTTAACTCAAAAGATGGTTACAATGGTATGCTTGCTGCTCTAAAGTCTTTTCTTTTAAAATTACATGTTTCCCTTTTAAAGTCTTTAGAAGGAATATAGGTACCTAATGACTCAGTAAATATTTTATTAGGTAAAGAACTCAGGAAGATTTTGGGATTTGGAAAAAATGTGTATAAAAAAAATAATTACATTTTTGTCACAGATTTTTCACTTTGAAGCATCCTGTCTTCCAGTATTATTAGATTTCATCTTCAAATTTTATCAAGCAAATGATGCTATAGGGAATGTGCAGCACTAATATTTTAATTAAAATACAAAATAATAATCTGTATGGGGGTGGACCACGTATTTGTCAAGCTTTAATTATATTAGTAGTAACATTGTCATTTGATGACTAGACAACAGGCAATTAAAAACATGTAATTAAAGTGAAGTCAAATCCTAACTTATAAAGGCAATGAAAACAAAAAGCATAGCACAACCCCATTAAAAAGTTACTAGAGCATTATAATGAATTGTATTTTTAACAAGATAATATGCTTACTTTTACTATATTCTAGAAGACCAAGTGATAAAACCCTGAATCATAAATGCAATTAAAAATGATTTTTCCTCAGGAACATTTTTGTGCTGGTCCAAAGTTTCTGTGAGTGGGCATAGTATAGACCACACTGGAAGATGATGAAGAATCACTATACCAAATTTTAAAGACTGAGGCCAGAATATCTTAGTAACTCAGGGACAATCAATTATAGAGAACAGTTGTAGTATATATCTTGTTACCTGCACTGGCCACCACATTTCTTGACTGATGAAAGTGGGCAGAATCTTTTAAGTGTAATCCAATTTGAGCCCAACATGAAGGGAGGTCTGGCTGAAATATCAAGGTCCTGAGAAAAAAGGCTGTAAAGTACATTAATAGTCATGAAGATAGCAACTGGTCCAAGCAGGAGCCTTTATCTAAGAGTTCAAAGGACAGATGAGAATTGAATTTTGCCTGATTGACTTGACTGACAAGGTTCAAATAAGGTCCCTTAGTTGAAAACACAGTATGTGACGTATTTTGGTGTTCATTTTAAAAATGAATTCTTCCTTGGATTTAATCAAGCAATATGAATATTTTAATACTTTTCTTCTTTGCTGTTGACAAAAATTACTCCTGATGAGCACCGGCAAGTCTTGAAATGTGCTCATTTTAGAGTGACACAGACCTCTTCCTCTTCCTAACAAAATCCTCTGTGTGAATTAAGTTGGAAAGGGCCTTAGTGAGGTGACTATCTGATGTCTCAGTGGTGCTCCCAAAGTCATAGTTCTTCAGGCAAGGACACAGGCAGTGCACAATGGCCCTACGAATGTAGCTGTCAAAGACATAGTAAATGAAGGGGTTGACACAGCTGTTGGCAAATGCCAACGGCCCACTCACCTCCATGCCTTGCTGGAGAAGAGCTGAAGAAAAATGGGGTTTCTGCTGTAATCCAGAAACAATGGCCAGGAGCTTAAAAGTATTAAAGGGCAGCCAGGAGAAGACAAAGACTGCCACGACAATAAAGATGATCTTTATGGATTTCCTCAGCTTTTTGTTATGCTTTCCGGACTGCTGATAGTGGGCACACAGCTTTCTTGTGATGCAACAGTAGCAGGTCACAATGCTCAGCAAGGGGACAAAAAAAGTGAATATCAAGGCTACCAGGGCCCATGTCAATTTTAATGAAGTAGCCGTCTTCTCTGCACAGTATGGCTTACCATCAATCAGTGTGAGCTCCCTGGACAAAACGGTTGGCAACCCCAGAAGGCAGGAGACAAGCCAGACACAGGTACAGACTCCATATGCACAGTCTCTCCTTCTGAATTTCCTGGATATAGCCGGACACATGATGGCCAGGTAGCGGTCAACACTCATGCAAGTGAGCAAGAAGACACTGCAGTGCATGTTGACTGAGATCATGTAGGAGCTGCCTTTGCACAGGAAGGAGCCCGTCCTCCACAGTCCTAGAGATGCTTCCTTATCCACCCAGAGAGGCAAAGTGACAAGGAAAATAAAGTCAGAGGTGGCCAGGTTGATGATAAAGATGTCGATTAATCGTCGGCTACCACGTTTGAAATACAATGCACCAATCAGGATGAGGTTCCCCAACACTCCAGTCAGGAACACAGCTGTATAAAAGATAGGAAGGAAGACAGATGTGTAAGGAATGTAGGAGCGTGTCTCCTTGACATCAGAGTTTGAACTTGTAGCATAGTAATAATCCAAATAAACCGAAGTTGCTTCTGGGTCCATCACGGAAGATCAGATACCAAATCTGGTAAGTTCCCTTGCCTAGAAGGTTTTGATATGAATTTTAGAAATCTCAAGGGAGCTTCTTTTATATAGTGCTTTTTTTTCCTTCCCTTAACGATTTTGGACAAGCATGAAAACAGATTTAAAAAAGTAGTTTCTACCAATGTTCAGAAAGGGCCTACAAGGAACACCACTCTGATTGGTTTTGGTTGGTTGTGGTTGTGGTTTTCTTTATTTGCACTTGCCCATGAAACTGAGTTACTTTTTGACTTCTTTATTCAACACATTTGATTTGTTTTTTTTTTTTTAATCCAGAAATTAATGAACTTTAAAATTCTCACCTCTTTTTGCTTTTCTGACACTGAATTCTTTTGATCTAGCCTTCTGTTTCATCTTCCAGATACTGCTTTGATTTTAGAACTGGAAGGTTTTATTTGCACTGTTGGTGATATATGAAGAATATTAATCTTTCTTTGCATAAAGAGAGAACTGAAAGTTTGCCAAGTCATACCCATCTGCACCTATGGCAAACATCATGATTGCAATTAGGGCATAAGAGCCTTTCCATTCATTTGGCTTTCATCTCATACATAATCAACCCTGTCTGGTTTAATGATTAAAAAAAAAAAATCTCCAAAAGGCTATGATCTTTTGTTTTTACCATTATTTCAAATTTTCCATCATAGTACCTAGAAGGTACTACGTTAAACCTATATATTATATAGGCATAGTTGGTGCCTTGGAAATCTTAATTTATTAGATTTGCTTCAGAAAATTCTTATTTTTGTGATCTAGTAAAATTAGCAGAAATTAACTTACTTGGGTCTAACTGCAGGCATTGTTGTTATTTGTGAACTCTACATACACATTTAAAAATCACAAACTGCTATTTTTACCCTCTTACCTGAAATTCTAACTCGACCAATGAAATTCCCTTTTGTTAAGAGTTAACATCCTTGATTAGATTTTTCTCTTACTAACTTCAATAATTACCCTTCATCAGATTCCAGATTGCCTCTGACCTTTCCTTCTTATCACACTTTTGTTGCAGTGACCTCTTTTTTCTTTTAAGCCATGACTGTTCATTAAGTACCTCCACACATCAGCAAACTTCACTTGTGGAATCACTGACCAAGCAGCAGATATAAAGATATATTGGAGCTGCCAGCAGAGGCATTCTAAACGGGAAGATTTTTGGTATACTTAAAACATTTGAGAAACAGGCCAAAACAAAGGATTCCATCACAGGGTTTTTCACATGTTTTCTTTTATATTATGAAGACCATAGTCAAATTTAACAAAATTTGAAATTGTCTCTATTAATTTCATTTCTTTGCAGGCCAAAATGGCTCAAGATTCTCTGGTATCCTCTTCTCTGCATCTCATTTAATGTCCAAAATTTGAATTTCAGGTGGGTCTAACCATTACATTAAAGAATGTTTGCCTGTAGATGAAAAAGTTAATTGTAAAACATTTAAAGTCCTTTCTGTGGCATTTTGAGTTTTTCAGTAATTGGAATATTGAAAAGAATAATACTGCTTGTTGTTCTCCACTCTCCCTCCTGATGTGGTTCAATGTCATCTCAATCACAGACAAGATAGGCAAGATCAGGGGAAGGATGAGGGCTTCCCTGCCCTGGGACAGCCCCATGAAGTCACTTTGGGGTTGATTTATGGACCTGGGCTGCCTTCTTTGTCCCTGGCTTCTTTGTGCTATTCGTTAATTCCAGCGTGTGGAGGGGAGAGAGTGACGGGGGCAGGAAGCATATCCTTCCCTAAATATAGACTGCAGATTAAAGAAACTAATTAATAGCCTTGACATTTCTGGGACAGAAATCTTTCCCACTTGGTAAACCTTAATTATTTAAGAGAAAAATTCATTTACTAAATAGTTTGATGTAGGACAATATTTACTTGAAAAAGATTAATACAGTGACAAAATATTTAAACACTATTTAACATGTAAATGTGCATGTGTTCAAGTACTAATCATATATTCTTTATTTTTAATTGTACTTTAATTGTAATATTAGAATTTTGCTATCAGAAGTTCTTTTGTTATTTGAAAAAATAAGGTTGATTCTGGGTCTTAGATTTTTTTTTTTTTTAATCCTTACATGTCTCAAGAGTTCTACACAAAAGTATAAAATGGAAAAGAGTTCATACTCATACTCTGGAGGAAAATATTATACTTTGCAATCATTCTGTAGGCCTTACATTTCTTCTGCATTTTTAAAGTTGCTTGGTTGATGATATCATCTATCTCAAATAAATCTGACTTTCTCAGCAGTCTATTGAAGCAGTTGTAGATAAAGTGGTTTGCTTATCACATGTTGCTATTTCGAAGTATGATATTTGGTGGTAAAAAGTTGCAATATGAGTATATATATTATGGATAGTATCTTGAGACTCAAATTAAGGAACAAATTAAATTAATCATTTTTAGCCATAAAAGGAACACATAGCATGGTTCTGGGCTTTTCATAACTCTAAGTACAATATTAGTAAAAGAGAGAAGGCACAGTTTATGCTGGCTATAAAAAGCAGGGAGATCGTAGTTCAAAGTTGATTGCAAAGGCCATTTTTAAGAATTTGCATGCCCTTTGAAATTCACACACAGATTTCCATAAGCATATTAAAAGGCAGTGTGAACAAGCTGTTAAAAAAAGAAAAAAGGAAAAAAGTATAAATATTAGTTAACTGAATAATAGCCTGTATGCCACCTCTTAAGAATTTTCCCAGAAAAACCCACTTAATTTCTTCCCCAACCCCAGACAGATAATTGCATCTGCCTTTGAACTTGTAAAATGCTGCTTATAAAGTACTTATTATCTCATATCAGGTGGTTAGTTGTCTTGGCATCTGACCCCCTGAGTTGATCATGAGTAACTTAAAGACAGGGCACACTGGTTCTCTCCCTGCTCAACTCTAGCAGAAGGCAGTTACTCAACTAAAGTCTTTATGAACTCTCAAAGTCATTGTTTTGAACTGGTGGACACCAGACCATATTACCCACATCAGAGACCCTGGGACACCTACTAAAGTATACATTCCCAAACTTTGTCCTAAATCTATGGAATGAGAATCACTGGAGACAAAGTTTAGGACTCTATATTTAACTGTATAAGGTGAATCTTACACACACTGAAGTTTAGAACAGTGGATCTTAATCACCTAAATTAGCCAACATAAGGTGTTATGCTTTGGTATTACTCTAGTTTTAAAAATGTTTAAAAAAATTACTTCAAAATTTGAAACTCATGAAAGTCTTTTACCCTGTATCTCTCACAGTTTAGGAATTAACTTGAATTTCTGCACCTTACCTATTGTATTTCCAATTATTGAGATATGTTCAGAACTGGATCAGATGTTGTAGAAGCAGAGAAGTTTTCTTCATTGAGACATATGCCCAAGTGAATCTATTATCATCTATTACATGGCTGTAGCGTGGTTTGCAGCCTGTGCCTCATGGAGGACAAGATACTGTATGAAGAGAGCTACCAGTGTCAGGCTGTGATCCCTGGCATTGTGATTATATTACTTCAGCTTCTTCCTTATCATTCAGCTCTGACCCCATTACTAGGTGGAGATTATATCACCAGATTATATGCACACAGCAAAGCAGAAAGAAATCCCTGGATTTCTTTTCACACATGCCTTTAGTTCAGACACATTCTGCTGATAGGACCCATAATAAGTGGCAAACAGCATGAAGCAAACTAATTCTCATTAACCTTACCTACAAGACAATGCAATTATATATGTATTTGCTAAAAAGGCACACTCTCTTGTCCATTTATTGATTATTATAACATGTGAGTCACTTAAGCAGTCCAGTTTGAGAAAATCATTTATACTGTAGTTTAGTTGTTTTTATTTTCACAGTTACTTGGAGAATTTAGTACCGAACAGTGTAATAACATATGCCAAATTAAATGGCATGTATTTATTGTTATCAGTGCAGCCCCCCACTTAATTTACTGGACTATTTCCCATGTCAACTCATGTTTACATAGATAGTAATTATTTTATTTTTCTAGGAACATATACTTAAGGCTTCTTCATAAGTGTATATTTGATCTGCGTAACAAAATTCTTTATTTATACTGGTGTCCCTGGCAACACAGCACAGTGTCTGTCATGCAGACCTGGACTGAATTGTGCTTGAGTTCTGGGGAACTTTTGCAAACTTGTTCAGCAGCTTCTGTTTTCTATTCAATCCTTGGGTCTTCATCACTTCATAATCTAATATGGAGACACGCTTCTAAGTTAGCAGGACATATTTTTGGCTATTTTATGCCAACATTTCCACTTAATGCATCCTGCTAGTACATTTACCATGACCTAACAATAAATTTGATGGTAATGAGAAGGAATGGAGACATGCTCAATGAAGACCTCTTGCTTTAGCTTGTAAATAGGCAAATTAGTCAATCACATTTAGTGATTATAAAGAATACCTGCATTAAAGATTACCTTTTGCAAAGATTTTATTTGGGGACTCAACATTCATATCTATAAACTAATAAATGTCAATAAAGAGAAATAAGGAAATCTTTCCTTTCATAATTTCTGCCTTTCCCATGATTGCTGTTCATGTTTTGAAACAGTAAGGGCCGTAATTTTCTATCTTTTTAACTAGAATGCATATAACATTCCTCCTCTTCTCTGTTCATCTGCATTTCCCACTATCTATGCTTCTTGTATATTGCCTGGGCTGGAAGTGTTATATATACAAATTCCCTAATGACACTCTATAGCTATGAATCAATGACAACCATATTTTGTACCTACCTTCTTCTTCTGGTGGAATTAAGAATCATAAAATTTTAGAGCTTCAAGTGATATTAGTGATCATCAGTACAACTGTTTTCCTAATGAGGTCACTGTAGCCCAGATAGACATCATTCAAAGACCCACAGAGATGATTTTAAAATAAAGGACAATTTAAATGTGAATTCGTCATATACATATGGTCATTCACTATTATTCGGAAGCAGGGACATCCAAACAACTAGTTTGTTACACTTTGAGGCACTTGACAGGAATTGCTAAATGAAAGGAGTCTTTTAGAGTTTTTGATTTGCCTTATCCTAGATTGATTTTTGCCTTTGTTCTATAGTGAATACGTATGAGGAAATTCCAAAATTCATAAGAAAAACAACTAATACAAAATGTATGAGAAAAAATATTGATACATTTTTAAAAGTAATTTTTAGTTTTTAACCAGAAGCAATTAAAAAATTGAATCATACTTAAGGATACTAGAGAATTTGATATTGAAGGGAATTCTTGTGTGAAGAGTTGTTTCATAAGCACATAATAAAAACATGTTATAATATTTGAAACCTAGATTTTCACTTATTTGGTTTATTTACAATGCAATTATGTCATCTTCCTGCTAAGTCTAGATATATCTTTAACAAATTAAACCAGAAGCTTAGTTCAACTTTATTTTTAAATTGAATTTCATAATCTGTACATGATTGCATTAAATCATCTTTAACATTTGTAAAAATGTATGACCAGCTACTGTTTCCCGAATAGCAGAATAGGAAACAGAAACAGGAATTACTTCCATTAACTTATTAAGGATTTATTTTTATCCACCTACATATAATAATAAATAAAAATTAGAAAAAAAACAAAGATGCAGAGATAAACTGGAAATATAGTTCTGTGGTTGTTGGAGCTGGGTGTGAGAAGGTAATGCAGATTTTCTGTGCTGAGATGGTCAGGATGGTTGAAACCTCAAACCTCAAACATGCCCACACCAAGTTGGTGACTGAAGTGTGTCCTGAATGTTTTCTGAGCATGCAGTTATGAAGGGCAAAGGCATTATTTACCTCTGCAAGTTCCTGAAGAAACATTTACTTCCTGTGCCATGATGTATGATATGAGCCCAGGCTTTAAAATTTCCTGATTATGGACAAAAAAGGATGGCATAAATGCTGTCCTGGCAAATTTTTCCCAAACAATTGGCAGTTAGTCCATGGGCTAAACAGGAGAGGTGAGCAAGAACACATACCTCTATGTATGGTTTATTTACAGTTTCCAGGAGGAATCCAGGAGTTTTGAAAAGATCCTTATACAGACTTTACTCAAATGTTGTAAGTACTCAACAAATATTTGCAAATAATAATAATTCAGTAATTCTTTACTGAGTCTCAGTTCCTGTGCTAAGTATTTCATATGTAATTTCTCATTTAAACCTCAAAATGATGACATGGAATAACTGTTGTCAAAAGTCCCTATTTTGGAAAAAAAGACAACCAAGACTTAGAGATGGCTATGTAAACTGTCCAAAGTCATAAAACTAGTTTACTTACCCAAATTTTCAAGTTTACCATTTCAGTTACTCTCTCCAGGCCTCAGTTTCCCTATGTACAAACTGAGGGGTTTTTTTTCTTTGTTTTTCCTTTAAATTTTCCTTTTACCTGGGTTTATTGTCCATACAATTGACTACAGTGGACAGGTAGATCCAAAAGTAGGGGATTTCTAATGAGGGACAATGGATGAAGACATCTCATGGTGCATAAATACAATCACAAGTCTTATTACACACTAACCATTTGCTTATGCACCTCTACCATTTTTCTAGTGCCTGTAACAAAATTATTTCCTGATTAGATGCTATAGATGGATATTCAGTCATATTTGAATATTATGATATACTTGGCTATTTTATTTATCTAATGAATGTGAATATCAGTTTACCAACTCAGGTAAAAGAAATGTATCCAAAACAGAAAAATAGAAAAATAGATATCATACCTTCAGTTTTTCAGGGTTGTAGAATTTTGATCTCAAGTTGGCTCTTCCATATTTCCCCTGTGCAGTGGCTAAGTTCCAAGACATTGGTGGTAAAGAGGGGCTTCGGGAGATACTCTGGTCCTTGAGTCTGCTGTCTCTGCAGTGTTGAGAAACCAGTTATTGGTTGGTCTCAGGCCTCATTTATGGATGCACACAAGTTATCACCAATATGTCCCTGATATTACTGGTCTTTCCCCATATGATGTTCTGTGCCACATTGTGATTCTGCCAGTGAGAAGTCCATCTCCAGATTCAGTCCCTTCATCTTGGACTAGAACTGTGAATTGAAGAAAACTTGTCTTTATAATTAAAAAAAAATGTATCTGGTTCATGTTAATAAATTTTTGCGCAATACTGGAGCTTTCTGTTGCTTTGATGTCATACAATCTCCAAGGTTATCCATGACCTCACTGCTTGAGATGATGTTCTCTAAACTTTGTTTTTTTTTTTTTTAAATACTATTTAAATTTTTTATACTATTTAATTTTTTTTAGTCAGTCTTTGAAGCATTATGTCTTCAGTACTTAGTATTTTAAAAATATTTTAAAAATCAACTGAAATTTATATTTTAAAATATTACCACAATAAAAAAAAAAATAAATATAACTTGTCATGAAGAGAAGGCAGCCATGAATATATATAGAATTCATATATATTCATATATATAATCTTTATACTCTAGACACATACTATCTTCCAGGTCATATTATTTTTAGTTTAAATGAAAACAGGCCAGATAGATCTGCTTTCATGTGGTTGTGGGATAGTGGGAAAATGGGGTTAACATTTCAAAAGCAGGATCCCACTGTTCATTTATACAGTACTTACTTTCAAGGGGAGGGTGGTGAATCAGTGAAAACACAGGACTCAAAGCAGACCTTAGTTATGTAGGTCACAATCATTGCCTAGCTGCAGCCGGAGACAGGCCGCCTGACTTTCTAGACATTCACCCCATCCTTTCAAAGCTAGAATTAGTTAAGACCTCCGCTAGGGGCACCGCCTCGTCTACCGAGCGGAACTACATCCCCCACAATGGGCCGCGCGGCTCCCGGCATGCACTCCGCCGCCCTAGCCAGCTTTCCCTCCGTCCTTCCTACAACTCCCACAAGTCCCCTCGGCCCGGGGCTGCGGCCCGGCCCGCGGTGGAGGCGGAGGCGGAGGCGCGGGAGTTATGGAGGGGGCGGGCTCTGCAGGGAAGTGCGTCAGAGGAGGCGCGGGGAGAGTAGGGTGCTGTGGTCTGAGCTGAAGGGTGAAGCTGGCGGAGCAAGAGGATGGGCGGTGAGTAAGCGGGGCCGGCGTCGCCCGCGGGGGTCGCGTCGCCGTTCGGCGTTCCCGGCGGTTTGAAGAGGGGGCTCCTTTCCGGTGCGCGCTGGATGGGCGGGTTCTGAGAGGCGGACTGTGGCGGGGGATTTCCCAGGGTCGTGCGGGATGGGGAGGGCCTGGTCCGGTGCCGGGGGCCCCTGGCTGGGGGCGCGCTGAGCTGCCCCGCCCCAGACTCGGCTTGCCTGGGCCTCCTTCGGCCCGGGATGCGGCCCGCGAGGTGACCGTCCCGGGCGAACCAGGAATCGCAGCTCCTAGTACCGGGACCCTTTAAGGTCATTTGAGAGCACCAAGATGAAAGGGGATTTAAAAAAAAAAAAAACCAAATGCCCAAGTTTTGAGATATTGTTAAATACTGCAATTGCGCTGATCTTACCTGAGCCACTTCCCATCTTTCAAAGTCAGCAACCCCAGTTTGCGAGCCTGTTTTTGTCCACCTTTGTAAGGTGTTTGGGGCGGTCACGGTATATACTTGACAGTATTTGACTCAGCGTGATCCGCCTTGAGTCATTTTCCGCGGCCATTTACTACTGCCGTAGAGCCCTGTCCACGCCTAGGGAGTGTTCATATTTTGCCCAATTCAGAGTTTTCTTTCTTGCTGGGAAAGGATCTTTTTTTTTTTTTTTTTTTTTTTTTAATGGATCCATGTTGTACTTAAGGATTTAAGGAGAGAGCAAGGTTGCAGCTGAGATTCAGAATAATGATGATTGGGGAGAATAGATAGGAGCGAAGAATTTGAGTCTAGAGAAGCTTGGCTTAACTTAAATGAGTTGGGGAGATTGATACCTGGCATTATTATATGTTATTGTTCTCTTTGCTCTTCCATACACCTAGAACAACTTTTCCCTCTGGGTTAATGTCTTCGATTCAGATTTCCAAGAGGTTCCTGACTCTTGCCCTTGTTTTGAGAGGCTTCGCTCTACAGAGGAAACTGGGAGGAGCCAGTTTTCACTGCTTCGTTTCCTTCTGTCTTTTCCCCGTACTCACACCCATGACACTTAATGCTCTACAGCTTTTGTAAAAATTCAGTTGTAATTAAAAATGTGTGTACGGTACACTGCTGACCATGGGCATGTCTATTGTTTGTATCTGTAATGTGTATGTCCATTTCAGTGTTGTCTGTTTTAGTATGCAGGTGATAGACTAGAGAACAAGACTTCTGTCTCCGTAGCATCCTGGGTATGTGAGCATTCAATAAGTACTTTTATAAGAATGAGTTTTATTTTAAACTTATGAATGTTTGCTTTTTTATTTTTCAATTCCTTATGATTATACATTACTTGAAAGAAGGGATGGGGAATAGGGTTAAGGGTGATTTCTAGATAATTTCTTTCAAAATACTCTTTCTTATTTGTTCTTGAAGTCTAATTTTCCTTCTTTCTTCAACTTTTAAACAGAGCAGTCTGAATGCCAGAATGGATAACCGTTTTGCTACAGCGTTTGTAATTGCTTGTGTGCTTAGCCTCATTTCCACCATCTACATGGCGGCCTCAATTGGTACAGACTTTTGGTATGAATATCGAAGTCCAGTTCAAGAAAATTCAAGTGATTTGAATAAAAGCATCTGGGAAGACTTCATTAGTGATGAGGCAGATGAAAAGACTTATAATGATGCACTTTTTCGATATAATGGCACAGTGGGATTATGGAGACGGTGTATCACCATACCCAAAAACACACATTGGTACGCTCCACCTGAAAGGACAGGTATTCCTCCATTTCAACTTCTCTCTCCTTTACCTATACAACAACAGACAGAATGTCCCAATGATTGCCCATTTATGTATTGAAAAGAAATAAATCTTATGTGTGCTTCTTTTCCTATCACCTTCTTTTCCCAACTTCTATGCATTTCCATACTAATTAATATTGGTTAGATGAGTAACTTCTTGTCTTTGGAAAGCCACTTGAAATCATTTTATTTACTAACTTACTAAAATATTTTAAATCTCACATGTGTATGGGGAAATACTTGGAAAAGTAGATTGGAAGATTAAATATTTGGTAGTTGATAAAAGGACTGGTATCCAAAATCAAATTAATAAATGTTCATTGATTTTTTTGCGGGGGTTAGCTGTGTTATAGTGAATATCCTCCTTTTGCTTTATACTTAGAAGACAAAATTTGACCAACTCTACCTTTAAATATATTAGAGAGTATTTTAAAATAATTTTGTTATACAAGTTGTAGGTTAAAAAGTTTTTATTATAGAAAAAAATCTTAAGATGATTCTCAGTTTTATTTAGCAAGCATTCTTATTTAACACTTTAAAGATTTTAATTTCTAGTAGTTAAATTGGAGGACTGAGAGTTCTTTGTAAGGAACAACACTGATTTTTTTTTTTTTTTTTCTATTTGTGGTAACTTCTATTCGTTTCCTGGTGAGGAAGCAGTGTGTTCAAATCATTGAAGAACACACTTGAGTTATATATCAGAAGAATGACTATCATATATGAAAAAAGGAAATAGAATGCAAAGAAAGGGGAGAAACTTGGTTAAAATTCTTTGTAAAATGTTCAATTCTACTTATGAGGACACAGGAGCACTTGATATTGGAATCCTACCAGTTCTTTACTTATTCATTCAACAATTATTGATTGAATACCTCTGTGTTCCTGGGTCTCAATTGGAGAACAAATCCTTACTCATAGGGACCATGTATTCGAAAAAGGGGTGACAAGCAATAATCAGAATAACAAAGTACAACAGTATAAACAGAATAAGTAATTATATGGTGTGTTAAAAGATGACACACTTTGGATGCTGTGGATAAATAGAGCAAAATAAAGGGGATTTTGGAAATACAAGGGGAGAAGACTATTGGAGAATACTGGTGGGCATAGATTCTAATTTTCATTAGGGTAATCAGCACAGGCTTCATTGAGATGACACAACTTAAAGAAGATGGAGGTAGAGACTAGAAGAAGGAATTGGCCATATGGGTAATCAGAGTTTGTTGGGGGAATCATTTAGATCGAAAGGAACGACTACTGCAGAGGCCCTGTTGCAGGAGCGTACTTGTTCAAGGACCAGCAAGGAATCCACTGGCTGGATGAGTTGTGGGGAGAGTTGGTTACACTGTCAGAGACAGATTGTGGCTGGGAATGGTGTAAATTGTTCAGGACTTCAGGAATGGGGAGGACTTTAATTTTTACTCTGAGTACAGTGTAGAGCCCTATGAGGGGGCGTTGAGCAGTGGAGAGACATCATCTGGTTACCCTGGCTGATGTGGTAAGAACAGATAGGCAGCAGGGAAGGGTGAAAGCTAGGGAATTGGTTAGGAGGTTGGTGCATTAATTCAGGTATAAAATGATTGTGAATCAGACCAGTGTGGTGACACTAGATCCTGGATTTATTTTGGAGGAAGATCCTCCAGAATTTCCTATTGAAGTGTATATAAGCAAGAATGATTAAAGTTTCAAATCTGATGAACTGGAAGGGTAGAATTGTCACCCCCTGAAATGTTGACCATTTTGGAGACAAGATCAAACTTACTTATTTCATTCTTTGTCCTCTCTCCTTTTAGTTTTACGTATCTATTCTACCATTCATTTTACTCATCATATATGTGTGTGTGTGTGTGTGTGTATTTTTTTTTTTTTTTTTTAATCTTCGTGCTTCTATCTTCAATCTGTCACAGAGAACCAGTGGCATCCATTGGCATCAAAGGGACCTGTGTGTCGCTTGTGGCCAAAAAAAATAGCTTACTACCTTGGGAACATCTTTCTACATCACTTTATACTTCAGAGGATATTTAATGAAAGAGATTATTGTGAAATGTTTATAATGAAAACAACAAGGAATCATTGTTCTTGTTCTAGAGTCATTTGATGTGGTTACAAAATGCATGAGTTTCACTCTAAATGAGCAGTTCATGGAGAAATTTGTTGATCCCGGAAACCACAATAGTGGAATTGATCTACTTCGAACCTGTGAGTACTTTGATCTGAGCAGGACAGTTGGGGAGGAAAAGAAATAATTTTATTTGTGGTTGATTGAAATGTATTTCTGGAATATGATGTGTTAGTAGATAGTGTCAACTTGGAGTAAATTCTCTAACCCTATTCCAATGAACTCTCTTTTATTGATAATGTATTTTAGAAGGCAGAAATATACTTAACAAATTTCAAATGATTTGAAGTTGAGGGAGGCAGCTAATACGGTGGATGATGAAATCTAGATAGTCAAAAGATGTTATGGGCCCAGTTTATTAAGAGGAAATTTACTTGGGATCAAATAATAAATTCTTATATTTGAGTTAAACACACTACCAACATTCAGATAATCATGTGAAAAAAGTTAACTACAAACTATAAATGGGATCACTGAGGTTCAGGCCTGTCAAAAGTGTTCAAGCAATCTTCAGGTGGTGGTAACAAGTGTAGATGTGAGAAAAAAAAAAAAAAAGCGTTCATTATGAACTTTATATTCCTGATAACCAGGCTGCCCATGAAGTACTGTCTTTAGATTTGAGCTCAGTTTTTAGAACTTTAGAGACTTATGAAGAATGTCCATATTATAAGGGAAAACTGGATAAACTGAAGATTCTCAATTTTTCAATGAGAATGCATAGGAAGGAGTTTATTACTACCAGAGTTTGAAGAGAAGTTACTTATATGAAGTTCCAAAAAGGAAAACTTGTGCCAAAAAGTAGAATTTGAGTAACATTGATTTAATACATTACTAATAATTAAAATTATCTGAAAATAGAATGAGATGCTTTGTGAGACTATCACCTTTCTTTTCATGTTGATAAGGAAATTTATGGTGATTAAAACTGCTATTGAGTGCCTGGTGTATTCCAGACCTACTCTATTTTCTGTCAATAGCTTTGAAGATAGGACATTTATAATTACCATCCCTTTACTTGTTATTCCTGCCTTTAAATCCTGTAAGGAGGCTGGGCATGGTGGTGCATGCCTATGATTCCAGTTATTGGCTGAGGCAGGAGGATTGCAAATTTGAGGCCAGCCTGAGTAACTTGGTGAGACCCTGTCTCAAAATAAAAATAAAAACAAGGGCTGAGGATATAGCTTAGTGTTAGAGCACCCTTGAATTTAATCTCTGATATGAAAGAAAAAATCCTGTAACGACTTCAATATTGTCTATACATAGTGTTAGACCATTTTTTTCCCTTGCAAATTCTGACTTTCCTGCTTACTGTCTCACTTTGTAAGAGTTAAAATAGAAATAGTAATAGTATCTTTTATAAGAGTTGTTGGGGATTAATTCACAAAGCATGAAATCATGGTAACAATTCTGTTCTTTCTCTCCTTTTTAAAACCAGATCTTTGGCGGTGCCAGTTCCTTTTACCTTTTGTTAGTCTAGGTTTGATGTGCTTTGGGGCTTTGATTGGACTTTGTGCTTGTATCTGCCGAAGTTTGTATCCCACCATTGCCACAGGCATTCTCCATCTCCTCGCAGGTGGGTCTTGTTATCATATTTAACTTCTAACTTCTTCTGTCTCCTTAGGGACCAAAGAGTTATAATTCATAAATAGTCACATATTATTGCACTGTCATGTTGCCTGAAAAGCTCTTTTCTATGCTCTTACCCAACTATGTTTTGTTTTCCAAATTTTCCTCCAAGGTCTGTGTACACTGGGCTCAGTAAGTTGTTTCGTTGCTGGAATTGAACTACTCCACCAGAAACTAGAGCTGCCTGAGAATGTGTCTGGTGAATTTGGATGGTCCTTCTGCCTGGCTTGTGTTTCCGCTCCCTTACAGTTCATGGCTTCTGCTCTGTTCATTTGGGCTGCTCACACCAACCGTAAAGAGTACACCTTAATGAAGGCATATCGGGTGGCGTGAACAGGAAGTTCCTTGCTTTACATTTGCCATTTTTAATATTTTTGATATTGATGTTTTCCCTTGCCTCCCTCCCAATTGTTTTTAATTTTTACTTTTTTGTGGATATACCATATTATCCTGAAAGTCCCTTTTGTTTATACTCACACACACACCACTAAATATATAGTAAATGCCACTAAAATTTATGTGGTTTACTCAGAGTGATTCCATTTCTCAAACTAATTTAGGTTCAAAGTCTAGACATAAAGAAATAGAGGATTGACACAAATTTGTGACAGAAAATCAGCAGTGGGAAATTGACCCAAAACAAGTTCTTCTTATGTGTATTAGACTTTCCACCAAAAGTACAAATTTCTTTGGTTAAACCTCTTATTGTCAGAATTTTGCTGTTGTAGATAGCCAGTTGGTTAGGCATATTAGTGCTGTTTTCAAAAATTTAAAAGCTCCATAAAATTGGAAAATTATCTAAGATCCTTTTCTGTAAACTTTGGCACATAGCTTCATCCTAAGGTGAAATATGGCAGCTGTTTCTATTTACACCATGTCAGTCTACAAGAAAAGAAGTGAAAAATACAGTGTTTACTTGAAATTTTAGCTTTATAATTGCAAAAATTCTAATTCAGCCAAACGGGTTAATCTTATTTTATTGTATTGCTTTTTTTTTTTTTTTTTTTTTTTTAAAAAAAAAAAAAAAAACTCCTTTATAGAATTTTCAGTACCACCAAACCATTTTTAGTTGTTTTCTTCTTTCTTCCATACTAGGCTTATTAAAAGAATACTTTCTTTTTAATATTGTTAGGATCACAGAGTAAGAAATTTCCCAACTGCTTTCTGTTTTTTCCAGCTAAGTACCATAAAGAAGGTTCTACCATAAAGAGCCCACAGAGCTGGGAATACTACCACAAGATCTAAAGCTGTGGCTGTCCATTTAAACTCCAACTATGGTCTTTATTTCTTGTGGTGAAATGACGTGCCTTTCCTTGCCTAAATCCCTTCCTGGTGTATATCATTATTTAATGTCTTACTAATTCAGTCATTTTTTATAAATATGTCTATAAACATTGAACTTTAAAAAAAATCTTATTTATTTATTCCATTACTGTAGCACTTGACAGATTTAAAAAAATTGTAACTTAGTAATTTCTTACCATATGCTAAATCTGTCTTTTTTAAAAAATAAAAATGAGAAGAGACTCAAAAGAATTGTGTATAGAGTGAATTGATTTAAATCTCAGTACATTGGGATGGTTCTCTGTGGAAAATGCATTATTGCTCTTTAGACTTGTCTTTATATCTTGTGTCTGGTTCAGTCTTCCAGAAAATATGGGAACTCCCCACCATTAGCAAATAAGTGAATCTTTGTGTTTCAGAATTTTAAGATACATTTTCAAACTAGTTTTGTGATCTTTGCACATCATACTTAATGTGACCAGTTTCCTAGAAAGTTATTTTATTAGTGGATGTTTGTATTCTGTATTAAATAAGTCAACTCTGACAAGGTCAGCATTACTCCAATTACTGTGAAATGACTGGTTACTCAGGTTTCTACCTATTCTTAACTCTTGAAATTTCATTGCTCTTCAGCATCTGTGGAATGGATAGGAAAAAAGATAAGTGAACAAACCAAACCCTTTGGAATGGGATTTAAAAATTATCAACAGCATGACATTTTTGTATTAGGAAGTTATTTTAAATAGTATTCCTGGCTCTTTGCCCCCAGAGTTATCTGTGCCTGTCCACCTAAATCAGTTTTTAATGTGCACTGTGGAAATTAAGTGAGAATTGGACTTTTAAGTTATAGCCTTGGTGGTAGTAGTTTTGAATTTGAAAAGCTAGCACCATAATCTCTGTTGCAGAATATGTTTTGTAATTGGTATTTTTAGCACATTGCAGAGTAGTTCAGGCCATGCTGTCTTGCAAAGATTTTTTTTCCTCCATAATACATAGAACTATATTTCATTTAGTGTGAAAAAAGTTTGTTTTTTTTTCTAATCAGGTTGAATCATATGAAATTGCTGATACCCAACCATGTATACTTTTTTTTTTTTTTTGTACTGGCAATTTAACTTGGGAGTGTTTTGCCACTGAGCTTATCCCCAGCCCTTTTTAATTGTTTTATTTTGAGACTGGGTCTCACCAGATTGCTTAGGGTCTCACTAAGTTGCTGAGGCTGGCTTTGAACGTGCAATCATCTCTGGAGTCACTGGGATTTCAGATATGTGTCACTAGTGCCCAGTTGATATCCAACCATTTTGATCAATCTAATACATAAAAGTGGCAAGGTAAATTGTGTTAATAATATCCATTTAATCTTTGAAAGCAACTCCCAAAGTAAAAACAAACAAAACAAAAACCAAACACACTTTTTAAAACATAAGTTTTATGACAATTTAAGAAATGTTTTAAATAATTAATTTTATGGTTCCTAGTTGATTAAATGATGTGGATGAATATCTCCTAAATGCTTTTTAGCAAAATACATTTCAAAATTTATTAGCCTTAAAAACACCCAAAATTGATACAATAAAAAAGACTAATTCTAGAAGAATTCATTTGTTCAGTTTACTATATCATAATACACTAGTTGCAATATAATAGTATTGTATTAAGATTTCTTTTGTTCTAAGTGTTTAGGGGTGTGTATATATGTATTGGGAGGGAGGATAGAATTAAAAAATCACTTAGAGGTGAAATCACTTAGTCATTTATTCACATGATTGAGAAGAATGAGGTGAGTACAACAAATCAATTTAGAGTTTGACATTTTTCATTCCAGAAACATCACCAAATGCAGCCAAACACTGTTAAAACTTACAAAGCTAGTTATGTTCACTTGACTATAAGATATTCAGAATGAGGACTTTTCAATGTTTAATCCTCACGTAAGTTTTTATCTAAAATGAAAACTTGTTGAATTGACCTAATTTGGCAACTACAACACTTCCTGAAGTGTCCCAGTTAATGGGTAAGACTCTGATGATGCCAGTGGTTATTTCACAGGCTGGATGCAGCACTGTCCTGGCACAGACGGGTGGACTATTTTGTCCTTTCAGGACTCTTCTCATAAGGAAATGATGGCTCCTACCTTGAAGAAGGAGTAAACCAAGGGAGCACATCTATGTGTAGGAATTCTGTTTCCTATTGTTCATCAGGTGTTCTGGCACTTTTGATCAGATGCATTTTTTCCCATAGGGTCAAATTACAGATAGATACCAATGTCCTGCAGATTCATAATGTGGAAATCCTAAAATGCAAGAAAAATAACAAAAATGATTACCTGCTGTTTTTAGTATAAATCTTCTACAATGCCAGATTTTCTGTTAGCAAAATCGATACATTATTTTACATATAAATATTCACACATCTTCAGGAAACTTGTATATGCAAGATCCAATTTATATTTCTGTCTGCATTTGCAGAGGTTTGAAAATGTGAACTATGAAAAAGAATTTGTTTTTGTGTTTTGTTTGCAGTGCTAGAGCTCAATCCCAGGGCCCTGTGCATTGCTAGGCAAGCACTCTGCCACCCAGCTATATCTTCAGCCCTTCTGTTTTGTCTTTGTCTTTTAAAATGACTGAGTAATGCATCACGTTTTATCTATTACTGACTCAGTGTTGGTGTTTCAGGGTGTGAACTTCACCTCACCTGTCCTTCAACTTTTTATCCTTCCTAGTCTACCAGCATTCTGTTCTAATTTTCCTTACCTTGTCATCATATGTTCACAAACATCTCTGATTCTCTTGTCCCCATAATCTCCCATGGTCTCTTCCTATATAATCCTTAGCCTTATTTTCATATGCTGTGCTATTCAGTTCTCTTATTCCTGTCTCAAACCACCAAAGGTGTCTGTTCAAAACTAAAACTTTTCTATAAAATTATGCTTCTGACTAACTGCTTGACAAGTACAATAATCTCTGTTTATTACTCCCTACCTCACATTTTTCAAATCTCCTTGTAAAAGTTCTTGGAAACTTATTCTTCCTTGATTTCCATGGAAGAAATTTATGCCCTTCTTAAGGGAGTCTTAGAATTAATTCTTCCAGTATCTCCAACCCTTACTTGCTCCTTCTTTTGAAAGGGGGAATGTGTTATTACTGCTTGGAGAGATTGCTGGGATCAGGGTATCCACTGGAGCAGCAGAGTGTATATTGGTTATAATATACCTGCTTTATGGAGTTGTGAAGAGAATTGCTAAGCATAAAGTAGTCAAAAATGCTAGTTATGACTGATTACATTACAAGGTGATGGGGTTACCAAGGCTATTAATTGGTCATCCTCAGTCTAGACTGCACATTGGAATTTCCTGGACAAATTTAAAAATTAGTCATGTCTCATAGAATCTGGTTTAGTTGGCCTGGGAATGTCTCAGAATCTGGTTTAGTTGGCCTGGGGTGTGGTTAGGTTTTTCTAAATTTTCCAGCTTTTCCATATGATTTCAGGGGCAACTGTGTTTGAAAGCTACACTTAAAAGCACTAGAATTTTCTCTCCTCTAGGCGGATTATTAGAAAGACAGTGGAGTAAATAGACCTGGCATCCTATCTGCCTAGGGAGCAAATATATCTGGCATAGTGCCTGCCTTCTAGCATCTACTTCTGTCCTGTGCTTTCTAGTACTCCTACTGCTGTCGACTGGCCCTTTGAGACAGACCCTGATCCATTATACCACTGCTGACTGGAGATGTCTGGTGTAATGGTGTGATTGTGAGCTGTCCCCCAGAAGCTCACGTGTGAGACAATGCAAGAAGGTTCAGAGAAAAAATGATTGGGTTATCAGAGCTTTAACACAATCAGTAAATTAATCACCTGATGGGATTAAGTGGTAACTGAAGGCAGGTGGGTTATGGTTGGAGGAGGGTGGGGCATTAGGAGTGTGGCTTTGGGGTATATATTTGTATCTGACAAGTGGAGTCTCTCTGCTTTCTGATCATCATGTGAGCTCCTTCCCTCTACCACTCTTCTACCATGATGTCCTGACTCACCTTGAGCCCTAAGGAATGGAGAATGCTACCTATGGATTAAGACCTCTGAAACTGTGAGCCCCCAAATAAACTTTTCCTCCTATACAGTTGCTCTGGTTGGGTCCTATAATCACAGCAGCGAAAAAGCTGAATAAAACATCTATGAAGTTGCCCCAGTACAGACCTATTATGGATTGAATCTGGAAGGTATCACCAAATGCTCACATCTTGAAAGCATGATTCCTAAAGCAGCATGGTTCAAAGGTGGGGCATTTAGGCAATGATTGGATCATGAGGATTCTGACCTCATCAGTGGATTAATCCATCTATAGCCAAATGGACTACTGGGAGATGGAGGACAGTTGGAGGAAGTAGGTTATTGGGGATGTGCCATGGAATGGCTTATCTTGTCTTCAGCCCTTTCTGCTCAGCTCCCTGATGCTATGAGCTGAGCAGCATTCCTCTGTCCACTCTTCTACCATGGCATTTCTGCCCTGGAGTCAACTGACCATGGACTGAATCCTCTGAAATCATGGGCCATAATAAACACCTTCCTCTAAGTTGTTTTCAGGTATTTTGATTACAGCAATGAAAAGCTGACCCACACAAGACCCAGTGTACTCTAGCGATTGGTCCTAAAGTTTGGATTTGGTAGAAGGTAATAACATTGCTCATTTTGAGCTTGCATGTAACAAGTCAGGGAAAGCATAACCATGGAAAAGAGGGGTAACACTGTACTTTCTGTACTGCTTTCAGGGCTTGTAGTTTGGAGTGGTTAATTAGGCCTCCATAAAGAAAGTGAATATTTTGATTGCGGTCTGCTTGTCATTTCATTCTCTTGCTTAAACTTGGAAAGAAAGAAGATTGAGGGTTTGACATTAACCTCTACATAAGTCAGAAAATCCTTGAAGATGAACATGGAATGGGAGTGTCTATCAAATGAAGGTCAAATGCTTCTGTTTCAATAAGTTGTCATGAAGGTTGAATAGGGTATATAGGCAAAGATTTAGAACAGATCCTGAAACATGAGAGCTCAAAAATGCTACCTATTATTACCTGCAGGCCAACACAGTGCACAGGAGGAGGGTGGCTTTTGCCTAACCTGTGTGTCAGACCTTAGTGCACAGGACTCTGAGCTATTGGGGCTTATTCTTGTGGCTGTTCTCCAGTGAGGAGGAGGCTGGTGTTGGGGAGAGTCTTTGGCTTCCAGTTAAGGTTTACTAAAAACAGCCTCTTTACTTAGGCTAGTTAGCTATTCATGCCTCTCAACGTGAAAGAATTTTTACTTTTTAAGCTTACATTTTTTTTTTCCTGTCTCTCCAAGATGATTGCAGTAGTGTGAGACTTTTGGTCTTTCAGTGATTGTGCTAACCATATCAATCTGTCATAGTCTGATATTGTAGTACTATTACAGAGTATCTGATATTGGATAATTTATAAGGAATGGGAGTTTATTTCTTAAGTTTTGGAGGCTGTAAAGTTTAGCACCAGCGAGTCAGCAGGTTCAGTGTCTGGTGAGGGTCTGATCTCTGCTTCCAAGGTGGCACCTTGAATGCTGCATCCACCAGAGGGGAGGTGGGCTATTCCTTACATGGCATGAAAACAGAAGGGCTGGAGAGGTCAAAGGAAAGCAAAGAGTGGGACACCAGCCATTTTATAAGGGCATAAATCCCACCCATGAGGATGATGCCCTCCTGGCCTAACCACCTCTTAAAGTCCCCACCTCTTAACATTGTCACAATGGCAATTAAATTTTGGCATGAGTTTGGGAGGGGACAAACATTCAAACTGTATACTGAGCTATTATGTTTTTAGAGCTCTGTTCTTTTGAGAGAAGTAATAGGTGAATGATTAGAGCATTTGGATATATATAATTCATATATATGTGAAAATATAAAGGATATATAGGCTCTAGTTTATGATTTCTAATCTATTTTAATGCACCTGTATCAATTTAAGATATTTGCAGAACTGGAAACTTGACGATGAGACCCATGAGAGCAGAAATCTTAATCTGACTTATAGTGCACAGTGATTATACATGCCTGGCATTTTTTAAAAAATGCCCAGTAGGTACATATAAAATGATGCATGAAAAAATAATATTTAGTTTATGTAATTGTTTGACATTTTTTTTCCTCTAAGAATTAATTCTTTAGTCTGGTAAGCCATAATTTTTCAGATTTAAGCACATAGATGTATACATTATTGTTCAATCCATGTACATTTATCTACCTGTAGATAGCTATGTATACAGATAAATACATAATTATTAAATTTTGAGCTTTAGTGCTACCTCCCATCAGTCCTCAAAGATGTAAAACATTAATTTCTTGGTATGTGTTTTCTTGGGAAAGTAAAACATTTATTATTTTAAAGATCAATATTTCCATCTAAGTAGGGGCTGCATATTTAAACATGAAGTTAGTGACACAGAAGAAGAAATTGAGAGGAAGGAAGTATTGTTGAGAATGAAGTTCCATTTAGTTTACTCGTGTGTATTTAATACCCTACAAATATCCTATACCATTTTCTTTTTTAAATAGCTTGCATTACATACATTCCTAAATAGCAGGATTGTGCCTATGCAATTGTTTTACTGTGTAGCCCCATATTGGTTCTTAAATGAAGAGTAACTATATTCACTACATATTTTCTTGGTGATCACAGAAGGAATCTAAGATGCTTTGCAGGAGGGGATTAAGACAAGACAATGGAGAGCACTAACACAAGAGGACAGGCCTCAGCTTGCTGAGGAAATCATGCCAAAGGTGTCTTGTTTCTAGTAGAATCTCATAGCTGACCTCTCTACCAGAATTCTTGTCATAGTAAATTTTATAATAAATTTGTATTTTGAGATGATGTAAAAACTAAGAGTGCTCAGGTCATGGAATTTTGAAGAGTTGTACTTCTAGTTCAGCCAATATAAACTCAAAAGAAAATGTGTTTCAGGACCCTCCTACCACCCACTTCTAAGACTGCCTCTTTCTGTGGACTTAGGGTTCTCAGGCTGTCCAGCCTTCCAGGAATCTCAAGTTTGGGACATTATATGACCTGGGTCTCTGAGACTTAAGGGTTTCCTTAATATGTGCCTCATTCCTCTGGGCTGTTTCCTGTTGAAGACCTAGCAAAATAGATGAGCTCACTTGGGTTACTGAAATACCAAGTGACACCATCCGGGTAAGTTATGTGTGTAATAGTTGGAACTTCAAGACCTTAATCCTAATTTCTTGCTTCTTCTCTTTCTGCCTGCCTGCTTTTCTTCCCTCCCTCCCTTCCACTTCCTCCCTCTCTCTCTTTCTTTAAGTAGTTTTGAGCACCTCAGCTGTGGCCATGCATTATAATAGACGCAGAGAATATAGACTGCACCTCTGCCCTCATACAGAACATAGGCTGCTACTAGAAATAAAACAAAATACACACATATATTTTTTTAAACATGGAAATATGTAATACATTTTCTTTCTGAATCCATGAATAATACCCCTCATCAATCAATGTTGCTCATTGGGCAAGATAAATATCTTGATCATATTTGTCTCAATTTAATATCCTAATCATATCATGTACTTGTTATAGAGATGGAGAAGCATTTTGGCTAGAATAGTTTGAGTGCCCCTCAAATTTCATTGCTTCATATACACAATGCTAGTCTATATATTTATATTTCAAAAATGAATAAATCAATTTTCTCTGTCCTGTCCTAATTATGGTAACCTAAAGTACCTTATTTAGTCTATATTTTAGTTTATATTCAAGATTTATTGCAAACGTTTAGAAGGTGTTTTCCCTACCCACTTTTTAAAGCTCAGATCAGCAATCTTGGGCACCTGTGTTTGTTTAGAATGTCCCATATGCCCAACTGCATGTCCCAGCCAAAGGCTGTTTTCACTTTTTCGTATGTTCACTCTCTGGTTTAATGAAGATTAGTTTCACACAGAAACATATCTCGGTATGTTTTAAAAATTCTCAGTAGGTGTTTCTTTCAATAGAAATTTTTGGACTTTATCTCAGTTTTCTTTTATTTCATTTGTGTTCTTTTATCCTTTTCTTCTAAAGGGAGTATCAAACAAAACATACCAGTATGTATTATCAGCATATGATTCATTTCTCCAAAATTATCATACTAATTTGGTGATATGTACTTTACCACATTAGCATTTGCTTTCTTACCCTCATGAAAGGAAGCTGCCTTTCTTGTTAACTCAAACAGGACTAACAAGATTTTGTTCTCCTTGTTCTCTGAGTTTGATTTTGATTCACTGGCAAAGGCAAAACAAGATTATAACACAAACAGATGAACATAATTTAAATCAAATAAAATATTAAATTCATAGGTAATAAAAAGGGAACATACATTTGCTTTAATGTATTAAATTGACTATTTTCTACCACATTTCTATCAAGCTCATACCTAAACTCCCTGTTCAATAAGATGAAATAATTTCTTTAAAAAATGTATAGCTCAATAGTTATCTCTTTACTCTGTGAGATTTTAAAAATATGAATTACTGTATTTAGCATATTTATTATTATTTTTGTTTTTCATAACCCATTATTATATATAGATATATAGTTTCTCTCCATATATAGGGATGTCAATGAATTAGTGAAATAGCCCTTCTGAGCCTTTTTTGGTCATTTCCCTCCTTTTTAATGTTTTAACTGTAAAAGATAAACTGAAATAATGAAAAATTGTTCAAATCAGTATATTTTATAATTTACAAGAGCAACATGGTAAATGTTTTTACTTGAAAGTAGGTATTAAATAATAAAGCATGATGACAGGAAATATTTTGTAATGCAAAATTCTACATTCAGCTGTTCAGAGGGAAGTAGAAAAGGGACTTAGTGAATGGAAGAGTTGGGGAGCAGCAGTGGAAAGTGAGGGAGAAGGTCAATGGAGAAGGTCAAATGCTAATGTGGTAAAGAACATATCACCAAATTAGTATGGTAATTTTGGAGAAATGAATCATATGCTGATAATACATACTGGTATGTTTTGTTTGATACTCCCTTTAGAAGAAAAGGATAAAAGAACACAAATGAAATAAAAGAAAGAAAGGGTAGACATGGTCAATGCAGGATATATTCATGTATTGAAATGTCACAGTGACACCCATTAATTTGTAAAATTAAATAATTTAATTAAAAAAAATCAACAAAAACATTTTCAGAGGGGCCAGGAAGGTGGTATAGGAAGAACTAATTGTTGTCAGACAGGTTTCTCAACTTTTCAAGAAAAGTTAAAATTTGCTTTTATAAAGAATTATCCTGATTTTCAAATGTTTGAAATGAAATAATAATAATAAAACAATAACACTATGCTGTTCTGCACTACAAGGGCTGAAGTCAAAAATTTTGTGCAACTCTTGGGTGACCTCTTGTGATATATTATATCACTAAGAATGTGAGTTTTATAGTTAGACAGACTGAGGTCATATTTCACAGACTATTGAAGGACATGAGTGAGTGACTCAGTCACAGGGGGCTTCATTTTCTTATCTGTCACATGGGATAATACTTCTGCTTCTCACAGAATTCAAGTGAGTGTTAAATGAGGTAAGACTTACATATAGCTTAACATAAGATGGACACACAATATATATCCAAGTCAATTTGGTGATGCTGATGGTGAAGGTGAAGATTTGGTATCTTTATTGACTTAAATAAACCACAAGAACTGACTCATGGTTTATGGGGGTGGAGTGGGAAGTTGAGAACATCTGAGGAACTTGTATGTTAAAAAGTCAAACTCACTTGGATTTCACTGCTGTATTTTTTGTTTCATAACAGTCACCCTTCATTTACCCAGGGGTGAACAGAATTTTACAAAGAATAGGTGAGTTTGGTTGGACCAACAAACTCAGCACTTGGTATATCCTCGCTCCTGCCCTGTGATCATTATCAGCTCTTTTGTAATCTTTTGTTAAGTTGTGGAAGATTATATCAACCAAGATGGTCAATATAGTAAGTCTCATCCACATGCATTTCTTATATTGTGATGTTGACACTTTCTCCATCAGGGGATCTATCTCTCCTTTCCTTGAATATGGATGAAATGTGAGAGTCTCAATGATGAAAGTGAGGCAAAAGTGATGTTAAGTGATTTCTAAAACTGGGACTTCAAAATGCCATGTATTCCTGTCTTGTTTTCTTGGTACATTTGTTCTCAGAACATAGCCATGCTGCAAGGAAACTCAGATTTATTTATTTCTAGCACTACCATAATAATGCAACTACTAAGGACATGGCTTAAAACAATAAAAAAAATCTGTCATTTCACAGTTTTAGAGGCTGGAGGTCTGAAACCAAGGTGCTGGCAGGGCCAAATTCCCTTTGAAGCTCATAGGGGCAAGTCCTTTGTTTCTTCCTGACTTCTAATGGTATGCTGGAACTTTTGGCCTATAGATGCATTGAACTCAATTCTCCATCTTCATATGTTTCCCTGCATTGTCTTTCCCTCTCTCTCTGTGTGTCCGAATTCCACTTTGACTTAAAGGGTACCAATCTTATTAGATTAGGGCCCATCCTAATGACTTGACTTTAATTTAATTAACCCTGTAAATAAGGTCCCATTTTGAGGTACTGGGGATTAGAACATTAACATGTCTTTTTTGGGGACACACAACTCAATCCACAACACCAGGTTACAAGGAGAGGCCACATGTTGATGGAGATTCCATCTGACAGCCAGTAACCACTGCCATTCATGGAAGTGAGGGAGCCTTTGAAATGACTCTCGTCCTAGCCATCATCTGACTGCAACTATGTGACATGTTGAGCAAAACTTGCCTCAATGAGCATAACCATGGTCAGAAACATAAATGATAATAACATAGCTATTGTTTTAAATAACCCAATTTTAGGGTGTGCAGCAATAATAACTGTAACATATCATAGTGGGACAATAAAGAAGTTTCTCCCCAAAGAAGTCCAACATACTCTAGTTTGATCCTGTGGGTGGATAAGTATGGGCCTGTTCTGGCATTTGTCAGGGCAAACATGTTAGGATGCCTTGAAGTCTCATTTCTTGACTTTCCTTATATGCAGCCATTAACATGCACCTTTTCATTTAGCCATGCCTTGGCATATATGGGTGCTTATTCTCTTGCCATTTCTTAAAATGGTATATAGTTTTCTCAGGGAGTTTCTGATATTTTTGAAGGACACAGAAGCCAAACAATGGAATTTCATGTTTGGAACTGATACAGTCTTCCTCAAAAATGCTAACTTAGCATCTTAGCACAAACATTGAAAATGATACTATATGAACACATCATTGTGCTATTTTTTTTAATATATTGCATTGCTGAGAATCAAACCCAAGCCCTTACATGTGCTCGGGAAGTGCTCTACCTCTGAAGTACATCCCCATCCCCAAAATCTTATTTGCTTCATTTAGGTTGGGTTTGTCTGCAAGTAACAGAAGACCCAATAGTGCCAGGTCTTTAGTGATGTCGGGGAAGCAGTCTAGACTGGAATAGAGGCTCAACAATGTCATAGAAATCCAGGTTCCAGCTGCAGTCCTGATCTTAGTGGGAGGCTTCTGTGCATGGTTACAGAATGTTCCTAAGCTCCCACAGACTGTGCCACCTTTTTAAGATGGGAGAAAGAAGATGGGTTGTGAGGGGAAGAACAGATGCTCAGAACACAAGCCAAGCCACCCTTCTCGTCAAAAAAATGCTTTTTGCTTTAAGCACCACCTCACAACTTCTGTTTCTATCCAAACAGCCATATTTTAGTCATAGGTCCACCCTTAGCTGTTAGGGGGTCTGTAGTGTTACTTCTCAGTAGGCATTGACTTACAAGGATACCATCAAAAAGAAAGTAGAAAATGAACACAAAGTAAATAACTGGTGGATTCTGCCACAACATTATGATTTTATTGACTTTTTCTTGTGGTAGAACCTCAAATCACCTGGTATAAGTCAAAACTGTCCTAGACCTTCTCTACTTCTCATATGCAGGAAGGATACTCCCTTTAAACATAACTGGTATCTACCTGCCACTAAGGAAGACTGAGCAGAAGGGATGTGTGTGGTTCCCAGGTCCAGTGGGTTAGCTTCGATGCATGACTTGTAGCCCTGCCTTCCCTTCTGCAGTGACTAGGGAATAGGTGTCAAGATGGAACAAATATGAGCCAAGCTCTCTGACAACCTGCACAAGATACAGCACTTGAATAAGAACTAAATCTTTGTTCTTTTAAACCATTAGATTAGAGGGGGGAGGGCAGTGTGGTTTGCTTATTGCCATAAAACCTTGCCTAACCTGAGAGGCACAAATTGGTAGTAATTTGTTCTCAATTAAATGTATATGTTCATTTGTTTGCTTAATGAATAAGTAGGGATACACCAAAATGTAATACACATTTAATAAACCAGTGGCATTTCTGTAAAAAAAAAAAAAAAAAAAATTGAAAATGGAAAGAAGCAAAATGTTCAAGCTAATGCAATAGAGTGTTTTAAAATTGTCTTATTTTTATCAAAAAGAAATGCATATGCATAATTTTGGAAATCAGATTATTTTACATGGCTTAAAATGAAAAATAGTATCTATGCCCTCATGTCAGTTCCTGCCCTATCTCTCAATCATTCTCAACTGTTAACTGGTTTTCTAGCTTTACTTTTTAAATTATGGAACAATATGCTTATATTGCTATTTAGTGGTTTTCCAGTAATAGATATCTATACAGTTCTTCCATGTAAAAGGAATATATAGCATTTCCACTAAATATCATACCTGTGCTCCAGGATGCCTTTTTACTCCCCTCATCTCTCAATAGTTCTGTCATAATTTTAATCAACTCAACAGACAACAGATATAGTCCTATGAATGAGAACTTATTGTTTACAAACTTATTGTCATTTTATTTTTCTCTTATTCAAAATATTTTCCCTTACATTAATCAGTGGCTTTTTTTTTTTTGCTTGCTCATTTTCTACCATTTTTTCCCCAAACTTTTTTCCAAAAGTTGTATATTTTATCTCAAAACAGTAATGTGCCAGATTAAATGTTTAAATTGAGACTCTTTGGAGCGCTGTTACTCTGCTCCAAGCTTGGTCTTCTGTTTCGTCTTGAGATTTTATTTCACAATCATTTTGCAAATTCCCCTTACAGCTTTCTTACGTTGGACTCATTCTCTCCTGGATGTATTTCTTCTTTTTATTTTTTGAGTCCTTTTCTGTCTAAATATATTTTTTATCTTAACCTTTATTAATAATTTGATGGTAATAAAATTTTATGCTAGAAATATGTCTCAGAATTTTAAATGCATTTTTTCTAACTAAGGCTTTGTAACTTGTGATCACCTTATTAACTGATCACGTTTGACTTCTCGATCTTTTTTTATGTCAAACTCTTGTTATTATTTTCATTTTCTGGAGTATTTTAGATCTTCCTTTGCCCCTGGTGTTCTAGTATTCACAATAGGTTTTTTTTTTTTTTTAATTGTAAACAAATGGGATGCATGTTGTTTCTCTATTTGTACATGGAGTAAAGGCATACCATTTGTGTAATCATAATTTACATAGGGTAATGTTGTTTGATACATTCTGTTATTTTTTCCCTTCCCCCCACCCCTCCCACCCTTCTTTTCCCTCTATACAGTCCTTCCTTCCTCCATTCTTGCCCCCCTTCTTAACCCTAACCCTAACCCTAACCCTAACCCTAACGCTAACCCCTCCCACACCCATTATATGTCCTCATCCACTTATCAGCAAGATCATTCGTCCTTTAGTTTTTTGAGATTGGCTTATCTCACTTAGCATGATATTCTCCAATTTCATCCATTTGCCTGCAAATGCCATAATTTTATCATTCTTCATGGTGGAGTAATATTCCATTGTATATATATGCCACGATTTCTTTATCCATTCATCAATTGAAGGACATCTAGATTGGTTCCACAATCTGGCTATGGTGAATTGAGCAGCAATGAATATTGATGTGGCAGTATCTCTGTAGTATGCTGATTTTAAGTCCTTTGGGTATAGGCCAAGGAGTGGGATAGCTGGGTCAAATGGTGGTTCCATTCCAAGCTTTCTGAGGATTCTCCATACTGCTTTCCAGAGTGGCTGCACTAATTTGCAACCCCCCCAGCAATATATGAGTGTACCCTTTTCCCCACATCCTCGCCAACACCTATTGTTGCTTGTGTTCTTGATAATTGCCATTCTAATTGGGGTGAGATGGAATCTTAGGGTAGTTTTGATTTTCATTTATCTTATTACTAGAGATGTTGAACATCTTTTCATATATCTGTTGATTGCTTGTACATCTTCTTCTGTGAAGTGTCTGTTCATTTCCTTAGCCCATTTGTTGATTGGATTATTTGTATTCTTGGTGTAGAGTTTTTTGAGTTCTTTATATATTCTGGAAATTAGCGCTCTATCTGAAGTATGAGTGGCAAAGATTTTCTCCCACTCTGTAGGCTCTCTCTTCACATTACTGATAGTTTCCTTTGCTGAGAGAAAGCTATTTAGTTTGAATCTATCCCAGTTATTGATTCTTGCTTTTATTTCTTGTGCTATGGGAGTCCTGTTAAGGAAGTCTGCTCCTAAGCCAACAAGTTGAAGGTTTGGACCTACTTTTTCTTCTATAAGATACAGGGTCTTTGGTCTGATTCCGAGGTCCTTGATCCATTTTGAGTTGAGTTTTGTGCAGGGTGAGAGATAGGGGTTTAATTTCACTCTGTTGCATATGGTTTTCCAGTTTTCCCAGCACCATTTGTTGAAGAGGCTATCTTTTCTCCATTGCATATTTTTGCCACCTTTGTCTAGTATGAGAAAATTGTATTTATTTGGGTTTGTGTCCGTGTCCTCTATTCTGTACCATTGATCTACCTGTCTATTTTGGTACCAATAACATGCCATTTTTGTTACTATTGCTTTGTAATAGAGTTGAAGATCTGGTATTGCGATACCCCCTGCTTCGCTCTTTCTACTGAGGATTGCTTTAGCTATTCTGGGTTTTTTATTCTTCCAAATAAATTTCATGATTGCTTGCTGTATTTCTGTAAGGTACATCGTTGGGATTTTATTTGGAATTGCATTAAATCTGTATAGCACTTTAGGTAGTAAGGCCATTTTGACAATATTAGTTCTGCCTATCCAAGAACATGGGAGATCTTTCCATCTTCTAAGGTTTTCTTTAATTTCTTTCTTTAGTATTCTGTAGTTCTCATTGTAGAGGTCTTTCACCTCTTTTGTGAGATTGATTCCCAAGTATTTTATTTTTTTCGAGGCTATTGTGAATGGGGTAGTTTTCCTAATTTCTCTTTCTGAAGATTCATCACTTATGTATAAAAATGCATTGGATTTATGAGCATTGATCTTGTAACCTGCTACTTTACTGAATTCACTTATGAGTTCTAAGAGTTTTCTGGTGGAATTTCCAGGTTCCTCTAAATATATAATCATGTCATGAGCGAACAGGGACAGTTTGAGTTCTTCTTTTCCAATTCGTATCCCTTTAATTTCTTTGGTTTGTCTAATTGCTCTGGCTAGAGTTTCAAGGACAATGTTGAATAGAAGTGGTGAAAGAGGGCATAAATGCCTTGTTCCAGCTTTTAGGAGGAATGCTTTCAGTTTTTCACCATTTAGAATGATATTGGCCATGGGCTTAGCATAGTTGGCCTTTACAATGATAAGGAATGTTCCCACTATCCCAGTTTTTTCTAGTGTTTTGAGCATGAAGGGATGCTGTATTTTATAGAATGCTTTTTCTGCATCTATTGAAATAATCATGTGATTCTTAACTTTAAGTCTGTTGATATGGTGAATGACATTTATTGATTTCCAGATGTTGAACCAACCTTGCATCCCTGGGATAAAACCCACTTGATCATGGTGCACTATCTTTTTAATATGTTTTTGTATGTGATTTGTTAAAATTTTGTTGAGAATTTTTGTGTCGATGTTCATTAAGGATATTGGTCTGAAATATTCTTTCCTCGAAGTGTCTCTGTCTGGTTTAGGTATCAGGGTGATATTGGCTTCATAGAATGAGTTTGGAAGGGTTCCCTCCTGTTCTATTTCATGGAATACTTTGAGGGGTATTGGAATGAGCTCTTCTTTAAAGGTTTTGTAGAACTCGGCTGAGAACGCATCTGGTCCCGCACTTTTCTTTGTTGGTAGGCTTTTGATGACCTCTTCTATTTCATTGCTTGAAATTGATTTATTTAAGTTGTGTATGTCCTCCTCATTCAGTTTAGGTAATTCATATGTCTCTAGAAACTTGTTGATGTCTTCGAGGTTTTCTGTTTTGTTGGAGTATAGATTTTCAAAATAGCTTCTAATTATGTTTTGTATTTCACTTGTGTCTGTTGTGATATTTCCTTGTTCATTCCGAATTTTAGTTATTTGAGTTTTCTCCCTCTTTCTCTTTGTTAGTGTGGCTAAGGGTTTATCAATTTTGTTTATTTTTTCAAAGACCAACTATTTATTTTGTTAACTTTTCCAATTGTTTCTTTTGTTTCAATTTCGTTGATTTCAGCTCTGATTTTAACTATTTCCTGTCTTCTACTACTTTTGGTGTTGGTCTGCTCTTCTTTTTCTAGGGCTTTGAGCAGTAGTTTAAGTCGTTTATTTGTTGATTTCTACTTCTTTTGTTGAATGTGCCCCATGAAATAAATCTTCCCCTAAGTACTGCTTTCATAGTGTCCTGGAGATTTTGATATGATGTGTTTTTGTTCTCGTTTACTTCTAAGAATTTTTTTATTTCCCTCCTGATGTCTTCTGTCAGCCGTTCATCATATAATAGTGTATTATTTATTCTCCAGGTATTGGAGAAGTTTCTGTTTTTTATTCTGTCATTTATTTCTAATTTCAATCCATTATGATCTGATAGAGTACAAGGTAGTATCTCTATCTTCTTGTATTTGCTAACAGTAGCTTTGTTGCATAAAATATGGTCTATTTTAGAGAAGGATCCATGTGCTGCTGAGAAGAAAGTGTATTCATTTTTTGTTGGATGGTATATTCTATATATGTCAGTTAAGTCTAAATTGTTGATTGTGTTAATGAGATTAATGGTTTCTTTATTCAATTTTTGTTTGGAAGATCTATCCAGTGGTGAGAGAGGTGTGTTAAAATTGCCTAGTATTATTGAGTTGTGGTCTATTTGATTTCTGGAATTGAGAAGCATTTGTTTGACGTACATGGATGAGCCAATGTTCGGGGCATAGATGTTTATGATTGTTATGTCTTGCTGATTTATGCTTCCCTTAAGCATTATGTAATGTCCTTCTTTATCCCTTCTGACTAGTTTTGGCTTGAAGTCCACATTATCTGAAATGAGGATGGATACTCCAGCTTTTTTGCTGTGTCCATGTGCATGGTATGTTTTTTCCCATCCTTTCACCTTTAGTCTATGGGTATCTCTTTCTATGAGATGAGTCTCTTGCAGGCAGCATATTGTTGGATTTTTCTTTTTAATCCGATCTGCCAGTCTATGTCTTTTGATTGATGAGTTCAGGCCATTAACATTCAGGGTTATTATTGTGATATGATTTGTATTCTCAGTCATTTGACTCATTTTTGTTTTTTGACATGATTTTGTTTCTCCTTTATTTGGCTATTCCTTTAGGCTAGTTCCTCCCGTTGCTGATTTGCATCGTTGTTTTTCATCTCTTCCTCATGGAATATTTTGCTGAGAATGTTCTGTAATGCCGGCTTTCTTTTTGTAAATTCCTTTAGCTTTTGTTTATCATGGAAGGATCTTATTTCCTCGTCAAATCTGAAAGTAAGTTTTGCTGGGTATAAGATTCTTGGTTGGCATTCGTTTTCTTTCAGGACTTGGTAAACGTTGTTCCAGGCCCTTCTAACTTTTAGGGTCTGGATTAAAAAATCTGCTGATTTTCTTTTTGGTTTCCCCCTGAATGTAATTTGATTCTTTTCTCTCGCGGCCTTTGATATTCTGTCTTCATTTTGTATGTTAGGTATTTTCATAATAATGTGCCTTGGTGTAGGTCTGATGTAATTTTGTATATTTGGAGTCTTGTAAGCCTCTTGTAGTTGGTTTTCCATTTCATTCTTCAGATTTGGGAAATTTTTTAATATTATTTCATTGAATAGAGTGGTCATGCCTTTGGTTTGTTTCTCTAAGCCTAATCCCAATAATTCTTAAATTTGGCCTTTTCATGATATCCCATAATTCTTGTAGATTCTGTTCATGATTTCTTACCATCTTTTCTGTTTGGTCAACTTTGTTTTCAAGATTAAATATTTTGTGTTCAATATCTGTGGTTTTGTCTTCCAGGTGTTCTATCTTATTGGTTATGCTTTCTATGGAGTTTTTAACTTGGTTTATTGTTTCCTTCATTTCAAGGATTTGTTTGTTTTTTTTTTCAGTATCTCTAACTCTTTATTGAAATGATCTCTTGCTTCCTGTATTTGCTCATTTAACTGTTGTTTGGTGCGATCATTTAATGCCTGCATTTGCTCTTTCATCTCCTCATTTGCTTCCCTGAATGTTTTAATTATGTACATTCTGAACTCCCTTTCGGACATTTCTTCTGCTGTGCTGTCCTTGGGGTTTATTGATATAGTATTTAGGTTTGTTTGCGACATTTTCTTCCCTTGTTTTCTCATATTGGTCGGATGTCAGTGGGACTTTGTGATATTACAGAATTTTTCTATTGGCTTATAGTGTCCCTGTAGATTTCCAGTATATCACCTTCCTGCCTTCAGTAGCCTGAAGTCTTGGAGTAACTTGATAATGCAGTGCTTCCAAGTAAAGCTGCTCCTAGCCTGCTACTGGTGCCAGGACTTGGAGCTGGCTCTGTGTGGAAAGGCTCTCCCTGGGTGGTCTGCTCCGAGAAGCTGGCCGTGAAAGGAGCCTGCCGCCGGAGGGAGCAGGTCTGCTTGGGGAAGTCCCTGGCTGCCCTGTCCTGGTCCCTGAAGCAGCCTGCCAGCCAGAGCTCACCGCTGGCTCCGGGACTTGGAGCTGGTTCTGTGCAGAAAGGCTCTCACTGGGGGGCCTGCTCCGAGAAGCTGGAGAAGCTGGCCGTGTGGGAGGAGCCCACTGCCGTAGTGAGCAGGGCTACCTGTGGAAGACTCTAGCTGCCCTGCCGTGCTCTGATAAGCCGCTCCTATCCGGGCCTGCTGCTCTGGACGAGCTTCACCCAGTAGGGGAGACTCACCCTGCGGCTCTATTTTAGTCCGAGTCTCTCAATGCCTCCCCTTCTTGAATCCTGGGTTCCGGAGCAACTGGAGATGCAGTCACCCTCTAGTCCACCATCTTGGATTGCCCCGCACAATATGTTTTGATGTGGCTGTCATTTTTCTTCCTTTCTTCTTCCCTTCTCTTCCTCATTTCCTCCCCCCCTTTCCTTCCTGCCGGTCTTCCCTTTTCTTTTTTTTTATCTTTCTATAAAGTTTCTGTTATTTGAAGGTTAGAGTTTCTGAATATAAGCTGCTTGTCCTTATTTTAATTTGTAACATTTTTTTCTTTTTAACTTATTAGGTCAGATTTATCATTTAACTCTTAAATTGATTTTTGAAAAATTTCCCTACTGTAATTTGTAATTTTTGCATCATTTGTTGTATCTAAGTGTTTCTTTCTTATAACTTCTTGTATTTGAGATCTATATATAATAATTTCTTCTTTCTTTGAGCATATGAATTATGACTTTTAAGTTTTATTTTATTACCTGATTTGTCCCTTTTTATTATGCAATCTCCAGAACCCTTCTTCTTTTCCAGGACTCCTGTGGGGTTGGTGAAGACTGTTAGAGGTCCATATTGCACTGGATTTCTTCCCATGCTAAATCCTTTCACCTTTCTTTCACAAGAGTTAATCTCAAGGGCATCTCCTTACATTTGTACATTGAACTCCAACTCAGAGTCTGTCTTCCTACCCTGCACACAGTCCTGATACAGTCCATTTAGACAGGTTAAAATATAATCTGAGGATTATCATATTAAACTGAAGAATTTTTAATGTTATGACTCTAGAGAATGTCTGCAACCACTATATTCTGCTTCTCTAATATTTCAACAATATCACTTATGATATGACATTTAAAATTATGTAATGAGTTAGACTCATTGATAAAACAGATCTTTTCCACACACAGTGCCAACCACAGAGCACTTGTGCAGATGTGGAAATGAGTGGGAAATGAGCAGGAATTGAAGACTAATGTCATCCTAAGAGGAAAGATCTGGAAAGGAATTAAATGGTGAGCCTATAGGTGAGTGTGTAGAATAAATATTCTGAGGGTTTCCAAACTGTATAACAAGATAACTTGACAGTTCAGTCAGATAACAAAAAGTAGCAAGGATTCAAGTAAAACTCCTATGATTAAAATGTAGAAAGAAAGTGTAGGAAGTATTAAAAATAACTACAAGTGTTAATCTATGATGAAATAATATGATATTAACTGATAAGTCACAGAGCCATTTTCACCACATACTGCTGCTAGGGATGTGCGAGCATTGTCATAATACATGAATATTCCTGAATAAACTGACCATGTATATAGAATTACTTTCCTCTTAAGTATCCCTCCCTGCTTCACCCATTGTGCTGAGGTGTTACCCAGTGATTTTCTGCTCTAATAAACATTACTGAAGTTCAGAGTGAAATGATTAGGAAGACTGAAGGGATATCATGAAGTTAATTAAAGAAGTGTTGGAGAACTGCTTGAACAAAATGTATAGCCCAGTTAACAATAGGGTCTGGTAGAGTTAAAATTATTAAAATGTGAATAAACTACAAGTGAGAAAATTATTTTAAATAGAAAAGAATTAGTACAATTAATAACTAAATGAGAATCTTGAAAAAAATTGAGGACCCTTTGGATAATTTTACAAAATTAATACTGCTGCTGCTGCTGCTGTTGCTGCTGCTACTATCACTATAGTAATAAAAATGAACTCAAAAGTTTAATTAAAGGGTTATCATGTATCATACTTTATTCTTCTGGAAGTAGTACCAAGGAGAACCCTGTATACTTGATTTATTCTTTTTTAAATTTGTGCACATTTGTGATTATGACTAGCATTTGGTTAAATATGAGATAATGTATTTATTCCCAAATTTTGTTTAAAAGAAAATAAAGTTCTAAACAAAATTTCTTCACCCCCTCTATTTACTATAAAATACTGATCAAGATTCTCAAAGTATTCATTTGATAAGAATACTTTCTTTCTATACATAGTAATCCTCAGATAATGTCTATAATTCTGTTTTCTCCAGTGACATTTATTACCATTTCATACAGCAGCAGATTTAGGAAGCATTTCTAATGATGTGAGAGCTAGGAATCATTGTAGAAATAAGAATTAATTGCTTTCAGACAAATAGAAGAGGAGTTCTATTGGAAAGAGGAGAAGAGTTGGTATTCACTGAGATGTGGATCTGTAACTTAAATTCCCAGGGGTTTTCCTGGGAATGGAGGTGGTGTGAAAATACCCAGAGAATTGGGAGGAAGCGTTGTAGAAATAGTGCTTTCTGTGGAGAAATAAAAAACATTCAAAGCATGACATTGTAGTGTCATTGTGTGGCATCAGAAGCGCAAAATCAAAGTCCTTCATCTTTTCCTGGACTCAGAGGAGAGAGGTCAGGAGCCTTTACTTAGAAATTAGGGGACAACAAGCTAGAGAAACCAAACCAGCAAAATTTAAGCCTTGTGGACTTGGACAAGCAGATTTTTTTAGCTGAAAATTAGTGCAGCCTGGGTACTAGACATGGATGTGGATATCCAAAATGACAGTGGCATGAAGAAATAACCAGAGGGACAGCTAGGATCCAACATCTCAGAGTACTACAGCTTGGACAGAGGTCATCTGTATCAAATGACACATGTACAAAATGCCACAATGTAAGGCAAAAACCTACATTTACATGCAACTAAAAAAGAACAGAGATGAGGATGGGAAAAATTCTAAATTGATGGGTTTAATTTGAATGAATTATGGAAATCTTGAAATGTCTGTATATAACTGGAATGACCAAGGTTAGGTTTTTCTGGAATTTATAAAAAGCAATGAGGTGGCTGTATTTTTTTCACTCATGAATTTGGGAATTGGAAATGTATCTTCTTTCCCATTGCTTCTTCTTAACAGTCTAAACATGTTGATTTTCTCTGTGAAATCAGCCTCCGGTGGGTGGCTAGCCTGGAACACTGCATCGACCTGACAGCTGACTTCTGGAAATTTAGATCTGACCCCAGAGCATTGAGAGGAAGTGGGAGGGGGAGTTTTTGTTTTATTCCATGTGGGTCTTCCTTTGCCCAGAAGTTAGCAATGAAAATCTTGACAATGTTCTATTATTTTAGGAGATCACTGCTTCTACAGATCACTTCTTCTACATAGCTGAGTCTAAGTAAATATATGATGAGTGAGTAATTCTTTGTGATGTCACATTAAGATCATTCAGACTTTTCACATGCTCTAACTTCTGGCTTTACAATGAGGAAAAGAAAAAAAAAAAAGAATTGTTTTAAATAAGTCTTTTCCACAACCCAACAAGATACTCTTCCTCATATCTCTATATAATATGCCTTTTCCTCACCTCTGAGAAAGGAGCACAGTGAAGTTTTGGCTTGACTTACTAACAAGGAAGCTCCTCAGATTTTACACCAGGTTTGACTGTTTGTCTAGAACTTTATCCTCAGTGTACATGTATTTAATATACAAATATATATATGAATACATAAATATAGAGGTATGTGTGTATGTATGTGTTCATACACACAAGCACACAGGAGTAGAGAAAACTCTCTAAAATTATCTTCTCTTGAAGATTAACATTCTGTGTTTAATCATTTAACTACGTGACTTCAATTTTGAATTATAGATCATTTTTATTTGACACATTTATTTATTCACCACAAACAAAACTGACTAAATTATATCCCCCTAAAATGCCATTATAAGTACTAGTTTGCTTTTGTCTTTTGGGTACAGATCATCACTGTAGCTGACACAGTCCATGAGCCTGGAAGCATCTTAGGTTGATTCTTAAATAGGTTCAAAGACAGCTTTTGATTTTTGTTTTCTTCTCTCAAGATTCAGCATTCTGTATATTGTTACCATTTACATTTTGCTTCACAATTTGATTGCATTATGATGTATTGTAATTATTTACCTACCATTTGTGCTTATTTTCTGTCACTCCATGTGAAGGTTATTGCTTCATTTATAACATTAAGCTGCAGTAGATGACATTGGTTTCAAACTTTCTCAAGTTTACTTTTTCTTCAGAATTTTTCTCAAGACGCTTATTACTTCTGTATTTCTCAGGCTATAAATGAAAGGATTTAATACAGGAACTATTATTGTAAACAAGACACCAGCAGGAATATCTTTATCTCCTTCTTCAAGTAAATTTGGTCTGATATACATGAAGAAAATAGATCCATAGAATAGAGACACAGACAAAAAATGTGAGGCACAGGTGGAAAAGGCTTTGATCCTTCCCTCCTTAGATTTCATTTTGAAAACTGTAAAAACAATGTAGACATAAGAAATTAAGACACTACCTATTGTGAAGACTTCAATGGAACCTGCAAAGACAAAGAGTACAAGTTCATTGACATATGGGTCAACACAGGAGAGTCTGTACAAAGGAAGAATATCGCAGTAAAAGTGGTTGATGTGATGAGACCCACAGAAAGCTAACCTCAGGAGTAGACCTACATGAATCATGGAGTGCAGGTTTCCAGCAATGAAGGCTCCTGTGGTCATCTGAACACAGAGTTTCTTTGACATCATGCTGTGGTACTGCAGGGGGCTGCATATGGCCACATAGCGGTCATAGGCCATTGCTGCTAGAAGAAAGCAGTCTGCAGTTTCCACAGTGCAAAGAACATAAAACTGTGCCATACATTCATAAAGGGAAATTTTTCTGTCCTCAGAAAAGAAGTTCTCTAGCATCTTAGGAGTAATAGCACAGGCACAACAGGAATCCACCAGAGCCAGGTTACCCAGAAAGATGTACATTGGTGTGTGAAGTTGATGCTGTGTGAAAATCAAGGCCACCAACCCTAGATTCCCCACCATGGTGATGAGATAGATGGCAAAGAACACCACAAACAGAAGGGCCTTCAGGTCTGGGTGGTCTGTAAATCCTGTGAGGACAAACTCATTTTTCATGGTATGATTTTCTTCAGTCATTCCTAGCTCTGTGGGAAAAAAATTGGGAAATAAAGCATTAGTTTATGACAAGTCCAAAACATTATTGACCTATCTCTCTTTTTTTTTTAAATGAAAAAATTGATCATTTTTATTTATTTTTTATTGTAAACAAATGGGGTAAAACTTGTTTCTCTGGTTGTACATGAAGTAGAGGCATACCATTTGTGTAATCATACATTTACATAGGGTAATGATGTTTGATTCATTCTGTTATTTTTCCTTCCCCCCACCCCTTGGTCTCTCTTTGACTCAAAGGAAGAGAAGCATTTTGCACAATGGTACCACATTTCACCTGGACTGTGGTGAGTGCCCAGTTCTGAGGAAACTTTCAGGCTAAACTTTCCAGGCTAAAACTTCTTTGTCCACTTACTGAACATTTTCCAGCCTATTTTCAGGGAAATTTACAATTGAACGCGCAAGGGTGGCTTTGAGTTCTTGAGGCATATTCAGGACAACACACTTCTTCATGATCGTTGGGTAAAGCTGATTCATAATTCAAGTGTCAGCAATTTGTATCAGTGTTCCCAAACAAGTACAATGAACATATATGTGATGATTAAGAATTTGTTTAAAAGACTATTATCGTCCACCAATTTCAAAACAGCGTTGTTCACAATAGCCAAAAGGTAGAAATAATCTAAATGTTCATGGATTGATGAATGTATAAAGTGTGGTATACTCAAACAATGAAGTATTCAGTCTGCAAAACAAATGAAAATTTGACACTTGTTACAATATAGATGAACCTTGAAGACATTATACTAAGTGAAATAAACCTGAAACAAAGGAGAAATACTATATATATTACTTACATGAGATGCCTGAGTAGGTGACTTTATAGTAACAAAATAGAGAATGGTAACTGCCAAGGCGAGGGAGGGAGGGAGTGGAACTGTTGTTCGATGGTTCTATAGTTTCAGCTTGAGAAATAGAAAAGGTCTGAAGATGAATGGGGATGGTGGTTGCATAATAATGTGAATGTATTAAAAATTTCCTACAAATTTTAACAATTTCATTTGCATTTTCTGATAATTTATTATCTTCATTACTAGTGGAATTGATGCTTTATAATGCTATTGGATAAAGATATTTATACTTTGGAGATGGGGTGGGGAGGAAGAACAATGTGAATGGTAGTAGGGAGATGAAATATGGAGGAGAGGAAAGACAAAATATGCTTTTTGTTGTAGTGAAAAACTTCCATGTTACTTATAATACCATTTGTGCATGGGAAGTAAAATTATTCATGTGTTCATGTGTATACAAATTTAATTTTATGAAAAATATTGAAAAAATCTTAAGGGTTAGAAATAAAAATTCAATTTTGCAACAATATGTCAAAAATGTATAAAATCAAATGCCAACACAAATTGGGAGATTATTTATAATGCATAGGATAGTGTTTCTATCATTTTATTCTATGGAAAGCTTATGGAAATAATATGGATAATCACTAGAAGGTAGGTAAAAGATAACAGAAAGATCTCAAAAGAAAATTTTCTTATCCAGTTAAGAATGTTTAGCTTCATTACTCATCAGAAATACCATTTGAAACAGCTATGGAATTATATTTACTTTGCCTATCAGGAGTTTAAAGAAAAATGTTTTTAAGGAAATGATAATTTATAGTGTCGTATAGAATACAGTGAAATGGAACCTTATTTGCATTCCTGATAAATAATCTTAGGACTGCTGTTTCATAAATTGAATAAATTGATACAATTATTGTCAGAGAATTTGATATTAGATTAAGGACACTCCTAAAAGTTCACAATCATTGACCAATAAGAATGAGTCTGTCAGAATGAAATAATTAGAACAAAAAAGGCTTATATATAGTTATGGTTATTATAATGTCACTTTGTAAAAAATTAAAAACACAAATGATGATTAGTAAATGTCAACCATCCATATGAAGGTGTATTGTACAATCATTAAAAATTGTGTTTACTTAGAATATTTCATGAAATGGTAAAATAGACAAAAGAGAAAATTTTATGTAAAGAATAATCCTAAATTTCAAATAAATATTTATGTATGAAGGTAAAAGAAAGATAGTATGGGAACACATCAAAATGTTAATACTACATTTTTTCTGTGTAATGAAATTATACATCATTTTTTCTTTTTTATGTTTTGCTCTTCTTTCAACTCTCTACTGTTATTTTACTATTGTGCTTATAATCAGAAAACCAAAACTTTTTTTAAGTAAATCAAATCATATATTCTAAGGAGTTCTATATTTTGTAAGTTGATAAGTCCATAATAAGCACAGGAGATTAAACAAATATTTTCTGCACTTTACAATTCTATAATGGATAACATCACAGTGCCTGATCTAGTTCTGTGATAATGGCATTAATTCTTAGAAAGAATAATCATTTAATGACAACATTCAGGCATCTCAAACCATCCAGGAGTATATTCATATCTTGTAGAAGGCATTTCTAATTTCACTTACCTATGTGAAAAGCAATATCCAAAGTGTCAACTTTTACTCTTTTAATCATCAACTGTTTCCATGATTTCCTAAGATTCTATGATGCTCACATTTAATAAAACTTCAGGATATTTATTGAACTCTCATTATTGACCCCATTACATGTGTCCCACAGACAAAGAACTCTAATATTTTGGGGAATGTTTTATTTCAGTTTATTTTAGTAACTTGTGAGAATCATTTATTCATTGGCCTAATATTTATTGAATAACTGCTTGTGCTTCCTAATTTCTTTAGATGGTCAATTGACCCTCCTAAACATTTCTAGACTGATAAGTTTCCTGGTAGTCATTGACCATAACTACACTCCAAGTTCCAGGAACACAGAAAAAGAGATTTGGGAAGATATAGAACGTTTTCTTCTTCATTAAAAAAAATGTTATTGACTTTAAACTCTTGGATTATTTGGGGTGATACATTTAAGGACAATATTTTAAAAAGTGAAACTTTGAAGTCTACATAATTTGAATTGTTTTTCATTATGTGCCTTACCCTTGCCAATTTGAAGTCATATGACATAATTGATGAAACAGAAATAAGTTTTGTACTGTTATTTTATTTCTCTAAGAACCAAAAGAGAAAATAGAAATCTCCCTAAAATTATTTTGGAGATTTAAAGGACTGTTTGAAATTATATTTCTTGATAATCTAATTTGTTTAATACATAAGGAATGACCATCACAAAGTTTAAATTCTGTTTCATTGTGGAGGCTAATAATACATTTCATTTACTATACAAACCACATAATTTAAAGAAATTTTATAAATTTCAACAATGTGTACCACTGTTATTATGAAATATACATTTATTTATTTTTTGGTATATTTGTGCTTTTCTTGAATTCAGAAATGATACGAATGAATGGTAGATTTTTCTGGTGCTTACATAATAGACTTCAGAGTAAAGGGAAGACTTCAAGGATCTTAAAAAATAGAAAAATTAGAATTTTAAGGAAAAACTCCTAAAGAATGTAGAAAAATGTATGGTTTTAATAGTTAGCGTTTCTAGTAAAAAAAAGAGTTTAAATTCTTTCTCACCTGTGTTTTCTGTATTTTATAGAGACCAAATGACTGCTTGATGGATGTTAGTTTTTAAAGTAGCTCCAGCAATAAACTTTTCTTGTGATTATTTAAGAGAATATTTCTAAAACAAGTCAAGGATAATATTTATGCCATTGGTAAAGAGTGGTTTAAATGTTAAAAATAATTCTAAGGGGATTTACTTGGCATTGACATCAGAGACCCAATGGCATTGACCTTGGAGACTCAATGTTCTGAACATCATAGCCATACTAAATTGGAAAAATTAAGTGTATCCTTTGAGACTTAGTAAGGCAAACATCCATTTGTTAAAAATTTTAGGGGTTGTTCATTGGTTTTAATTCATTTGATTTTGGATCTTTATCCTTACCTTCAATCTAAATACAAAATCCTAAGTGGAAAAAAAAACTTTCCACCCAGAAGTGGTTAGCAAAGGCTTTGTGGAGGAAGTGAGTACTAATGTATGATTGGTTGCTTCCTAGGGGAGAAAGTGTGGTGTGATTAGAGGTTGGAAAGAGCCACTTCTTTTTTTTTTTTTTTTTTTTTTTTAATTCATATCAGTGTTTTATTTCAGGAGCTCTTAATTTTATTTATTTGTTTTTAATTGACAAAAATGCATATATTTATTGTGTATAACATGAAATTTTGACATACTTGTCAATTGTGAAATGGCTCAATCTTATTATTATATGTATTGTCTCTTGCATTTTCTTTTTTTTGTGGTGAGAACATTAAAAATCTACTCAGCAATAATGTATAAATAAAATACATTATTATAAAATACATTTCCATTACTGCACAAGAAATCAACTGAAATTGTTCTTTGGATATACCTGAGAATTTATATTATTTGACTAGTATCTCCACTGCCTTCTGTGTTTTTCAATTTCCCAACACAACAAGCCTCCCCATTACCCTCGCCCCTGTTGTGCTCTGTAATGGGGATTGAATCCAGGGGCACTCTTCCACTGAGTCATATCTCTAGCCCTCTTTTATTTTTTTTTATTTTGAGACAGGGTCTTGCTGAATTTCCAGGCTGGCCTCAAACTTGTGATCCTTTTTCTCTGGTCTCTGGAGCTGCCAGGATCATTGGAATGTGCCATTGTGGCTGCCTAACCAATAGACTTCAGCTCTGAGTTCCACACATACACGTTCTACATATGAGGTCAAGTGATATTTGTCTTTCTGCTCCTGGCTTACTGCCCACAACATAATGACCTCCAGGTTCATACATATTGTGACAAAAAACAGAATTTCCTTCTCAGGCTGAATAATATTTTATTACGTATATATACCATTTTTTCTTTATCCATTCATCTGTTGGCAGACATTTATGTTTATTCCATATCTCAGCTATTGCAAATAATGTAATGAACATGTGATTGCAGATGTATCTTAGAGTTACTGATTTTATTTAATATATATTCTAGCAGTGGGATTGCTGGATCATATGATAATTCTATTTTTTTTTTAATTTTTTGGGGATCTTCTATTGTTTTCTAAAATGGCTATACTTATTTACATTCTCACCAGAGTATACAATTCTCTTTTCTCTGTACTCCTGCAAATGCAAACTGCCTTTGCAGTTCTCACAGGTGTTAAGTCATATCTCCTTTTGGTTTTATTTGCAATTGCTTGATGTTTGGTGATATTGAACATTTTTCCCTATGTGCTTGGTCATTCATATACATTCTTTTGAGCAATCTGTTTTTCAGGTCCTTTGTCAAATTTGTAATCAGGTTATTTATTTTCTTACTACTGAGTTGTTTGAGTTCATTTCACTCTGTTTATTGGTATTTTAATTTTTTCAGAAACCTTTTAATTTAATGCAGTCCCATTTGTCTATTTTTCTTTTTTGCTAGTGCTTTTGGTTTCATGTTTTTTAAAAAATCATTGCTTAGACCAACGTTATGGAGATTTTCCTGTGTTTTCTTCTATTAGTTTTGTAATTTTATGTCTTATGTTTAAGCAATCTATTTTGAGTTAATTTTTGCTTATGATGTGAAATAATGTTCTTATTTTATTTTTATGTGGATATTCAGTTTTCCCCAGACCATTTCTTGAAGAGACTACTCTGTTAAAAATCAGCTGATCATAAATACATGTATATATTTCTGGACTCTTTATTCTGTCCCATTGATATGTGTCTGTTTTTATGACAGTATTGTGTTATTTTGATTATTGAAGTTTTGTAATAGATTCTGAAATCAAGTAGTGAAAAATGTCTAACATTATTCATTTTACTCAAAATTTCTTTGGTTGTTTTTGGTCTTTTTGTGTTTCTTGATACTAGCTTTTTTTCCCCTAATTGTGAAAATATTGGAATTTTGAATAGCAATTGCACAAAATCTATATTTAGTTCAAGGTAGTGTGCATGTTTGAAGATTAACATTAATTCTTTCAGTCCATTGACATGGGATATCTATTTATTTTTGTCATCAACTTGTTTCGTCAGTATTTTATGGTTTTCATTACTCTCATTCATCTCCTTGGGGAATGTTATCGTTTGGATGTGGTGTCTCCCAAAAGTTCATGTGTGAGACAATGCAAGAAGGTTCTGAGGAGAAACGATTGGATTATAAGAGTATTAACCCAATCAGTGAATTAATCCCCTGATAGGGATTAACTGAGTGGTAATTGAAGTGGTGGCTGGAGGAGGAGGGAATTGGGGCGTAGCTTTGGGGTATATATATTTTTATCTGGCTAGTGGGGAGTGGAGTCTCTCTCTGCTACCTTATCACCAAAATGTGAGCTGCTTCCCTCCCACCCCCTCCTGCCTTGATATTTAGCCTCACCTTGAGTCCCAAGGAGTGGAGCCCATCTTCTATGAAATAAGACCTCTGGAAATGATGAGTTCTCAAACTCTTCCTCCTCTACAATTGTTCAGGCAAGATCTTTTAGTCATAGCAGCGAAATCGCTGACTAAAACAGGTAAATTTAATCCCAAGTATTTTATTTTGTGATGCTATTTTTTAAGAATTCTTTTGTAGTTGTAGATGGACAGCATACTTTTTATTTATTTTTGTATGTGGTGCTAGGGATTGAACCTAGTGCCTCACACATGCTAGGCAAGTGCTCTGCCACTGAGCTACAACCCTAGCCCCTTTGTAATGCTATTTTAAGTGAGTTTATTTTATTTTTTTCCAGTTGTTAATGTACTGAAACACTATTGACTTTGTAAGTTGATTTTATATCCTGCAACCTTACGGAATGAGTTTGATAGTTCTAATAGTTCTTTGGTGGATTCTTTAGGATTTTCTATATATAAGATTATGTTGTCTGCAAAAAGATAATTGCACTTCTTTCCTTCTCTATGAATGCCTTTTATTTGCTGTTCCTGTTTGATGGCTCTGATTAGGACTGCCAGGTCTTTATTATATAGAAGTGGTGAAGGTGGACATTCTTGTCTTGTTTTTCATCTTTGAAGAAAAGCTTTCAGCTTTTTACCATTGAATATTATGTTACCTCTGGGCTTGTTATACATGGTCTTTATAAGGTTGGGGTACAATCTTTCTATATCTAAATTGTTGAGAATTTTATGAAATAGGTTGCATTTTGTCAAATGCTTTCCCTTTATCAAATAATTTTAATTTGCCATTCTGTTAATGTGATATACTACATTTGTTGATCTGCATGTGAATATTGCTTGCCTCCCAGGGATTAATCTCATTCGATCATGGTGCATGAAGTTTTCAAAGTGCTGGGAGAATTCAGTTTGGTAGTATTTTGTTGAGAATTTTTGTGTCTGTGTGCACAAAAGATAGTGGCTATAATCTTATTTCCAGGTACTCTCCTACTATGGCTTTTTTTATGGTAGTGGTGACCCTGTAAAAAGCAGTTGGAAGTATGCCCTTCCGTTTAATCTTCTAAGAGAGTGGTAGAAAGGTTGGCATTAACTCTTTCAAGTTCTTGGTAGAATTTATCATCAAAGTCATCAGGTTCTTGTTTTATTTTTCCATACCATTGGGATGTTTTGATTACTTATTCAATATCTTTATTCATTATTGATCTCTTCAGATTTTTAAAATTTCTTCAGGATTTTGATAAGTTATATGTTTCTAGAAATTTCTCCTTTCTTTTAGGTTCTCATATTTGTTTGCATACAATTGTACAGCTTCTTTTGCACTTCCGTGGTATCAGTGATAATGTTTCCTCTTTCAATTATAATTTTATTTTTGATCCTTCTCTCCTTTAATCTTCTAGATAAAACTTTATTGATTTTGCTTATCTTGCCAAAAGCCAATTCTTGGTTTTATTAGTCTTTTCTGTTTATTTTATTTTTATTTTTTTGCAGTGCTGGGGGTTGAACCCAGGGCCTCATGCTTTCGAGGCAAGCACTATACTAATTGTGCTATATCCCCAGCCCTTTTCTGTTTATTTCTGGTCTTAAATTATTATTTCTTCCTTTGATCATATTGGACTCAGTTTGTTCTTTTTTTAAATTCTCATTCCTTGAGGTGTAAAGTTAGGTTGCTTATTTGAGATCTTCTTGCTTATCATTAAATTTTCCCCTTAGAAATGCTTTTACTATATCCTACAAGTTTTGCAATGCTGTATTTCCATTTTTAATTATTTCAAGATATGTTAAAATTACACTTTGGATTTTTATTTTGGTCCATATGATTTTAGGACTGTCATCTAATTTTCACGTTTCTGTATTTTCCCATTTTTGTTATTGTTTTCTAGGTTCATACCTTTGTGATTGGAAAGACACTTGCTGTTATTTCATACTTCTTGAATTTGTTAAGACTGTTTTGTTACTTAACACATGGTCTGTCGTTCAGAATATATCACATGTAATTGTGAAGAATGCGTATAATACTGTTATTGGCTGGAATATTCTGTATATATATGTTAGGTTCTTGTGGTCTGTAGTGGTGTTCTAGTTCACATTTTCCTTATTGATGATCTGTCCATTGTTAAAAGTGGAATATTGAAGTCCCCTACTATTATTGTATTGCGTTCTATCTTTTTTCAGTTCCATTAATATTTATGTTCTCTGATGTATACACATATATTTACAATCATATCTTTTTGTAATGGCCACTTTATCATTGCGTAATGATTTTCTTTGTCTCTTGTGTCACTTTTGGACATTAAAGTCTATTTTGTCTAATAAAAGTATATCCACAATGCTATTTTATTACAATTTTTCCCACCTGTCTCTTTTTCAACCTATATGTGTGCTTAAAGTCAGTCTTGTATGGGGATCATATACTTGAATGTTTTTTTTTTTAAATTCATTTAACTACACTGTGACTTTTGTTTGGAGAATTAGAACTGTTCTTAATTATCGATAAGAAAGGACTTATTAATTTCGTTTAGTTGATTATTTTCTGTTTTTAGTTCTATTTTTCTTAACTTGATATCTTCCTTTTTGATTTGATTTTATTTCATAGTGGTATACTTTAATTCCATTCTCTTTAACTTTGGGGTATTTACTGCAGATTTTTTCTTTGTGCTTACTATGAGGCTTATGTGAAGTGTCCTCCACTTGTAGTGAATTATTTTTAGCTGATAGCAACATAACTTTAACCACATACAAACCCCCCAAATTTTATTTCCTCTTTCCCCAGCTATTTATTCTGTCAGTTACAAAGTTATTTTTTTCATATTTTTTTATATTCAAATCCAAAATTATAGCCATATTTTCTGCATACTTTAATCTTTTAATTTTATATTAGAGTTTAATTTATGCATCACCTTTAGAGTATAATTGTATTCTGAATTTAACTATATTCTTTAAGATTTTTTTCATCACATGTATTTATAGCATATGGTGAGATAATTCAATACATGTATATAATGTGTAATGATCAAATCAGGATAGTTGCATTTCTATAACCTTAAATATTTATCATGTTAGAAAACTTAAGACTTTAATGTTAGCTTCAAAATGAGTTTTATACTTTTATACATTTTCATTTTTTTAGGTAGCATCCTTTCATTTCGACTTGAAGAACTCCCTTTGGCATTTCTCATGAGGCAGGTGGAGAGATGATAAACTCTCCAAGTTTTTTTTTTTTAACTCCTCCTAATAAAGTCCTGATACCTTCTTGATTTCTGAAGAATAGTCTTTCTGAGCGTAGTACTTATGGTTGGCTGATTTTTAATGTCAGCACTTTGAATGTATCTTTCACTCTCTCATAGCCTGCTATAATACTGAGAATAATACTGAGAAATTGTGAATAGTCTTGTATATAACAAATTGTCTTCCTATTGCTGCTCCCAAATTTCAAGGTTTGCATTTGACTTTAGAGAATTTGATTATAATGTGTCCTAGAGAAGATTTCTTTATATTTAAAGTATGTGTGGTTCATTAGGCTTTATGGATCTGGATGTTTATTTCCATCTCCATATTGGGAAGTTTTCTATCATTGTCCCTTTAAATAAGTTTTGTGTACCTTTCTTTTTCTCCCCTCATTCAGGTACATTGGTTTGCTTGATAATGTCCCATAATTCCTATGGACTTTTTTTACTTTCTTATTATTTTTGCTTTTTGTTACTCTTCCTGGGTTTGGATCTAGGAATGTCCCCTGAAGAGCTCATGTGTTAGTCAGTGTATCTATATTCAGAAATAAAAAAAGAGTGAATTGTGAGAGCTATAACCTCATAAGTGGATTAATTCATTTGATGGATTAATAATTTGAATGGAATATTGATGATAACTTTAGCCAAATGGATCATATCATTGCTGGAGGAAGTAGGTCAGTGGGGGTGTAGTCTTCAACTATTATCTGTCCCTAGCATTCCCCAGCCCCCCAGCTTCATGGCTGCCATGAACTGAGCAGCTTTCCTCCACCATGTCTTTTGGCTATGCTGCTTTGCCTTACCTTGGGCCCAGAGCAATCAAGTTGGATGACCATATACCAAAGCTCTGAAACCATGAGTCCAAAATAAACTTTCTTCCTCTAAGTTTTTCTTGTCAGGTATTTTGGTCACAGTAATGAAAACCTAATAACACTTTGGGTAATCTTAAATGAACTGTCTTTGAGCTCCCTGATTTCTTCTTTTGCTTGATTGGGTATGCAGTCGAAGCTTTCTATGGAATTCTTCAGTGCAGTCATCTCAAGTTCCAGGATTTCTGTTTGGCTCTTTATTTACCGTTTCTATTTCTTTGTTATGCTACTCATTTTGTGCATTTGCTTTCCTGATTACATTTAAGTGTTTATCTGTGTTCTTTTGAATATTATTGAGTTTCTTTAAGATGATTATTTTGACATTTTTGTTTGGCAGTTTGTAAATTTCCATATCTGTAGGATTAATTACTGGTGCTTTATTTTGTTTGCTTGTTGATGGCATGTTTCCAGTTGTTCATCTTATTTGTGGCCTTGCACTGGTATTTGCACACTTGGAGAAGTGGTCATCTATTCGAGTCTTTATATTATGACTTCAACAGGAATACCTTTCAGAAGTCAACAAGTCCAGATTGTGGTTGGAACATCTGGTGAGATTCATGGATGAACTTGATGTCTATATCTGTGGTAGTTTGACTTGGAGCTAGTGTCTGTTGAATTAAGTGTGAATCTTGAGTCTATGAAGACTAGCCTGGATTCTCAGGGTGCAGGGGGTGGTTTCTATGAATGGCAGTTATGGGGTCCTGGCTGTAGCTCCTGGCCTTGTCTTTTGGACTGTATTTGCCTCAAGTTGGGTTGGGCATGGAAAATGGATCTGCTAAAGCTGGTCTGGAATCTGGGACTGTGGCTAGATTGTCACTGAATAATTGCAAACCTAGAAATATAGGGGCTTTGAGGTAAGCCTAAAGCCTGGGGTTGTGGAACTGACCTGGAGACTGAGTTCATGTGTATTGACCTGGAGTCTGAGGTTGTGGGGACCAGACAAACACAAAGGCTGACTGGAGGACTAGGGATACAGGAGCAGGTCAGGTACTGGGAAAGGCCTGAAGATTTGGGTCATGGGATTCAGTCTGGACTGGGGTCTTCAGGGGTTGGCCTGATGGGATGAATTTAAGGCTTGGGTTAGAAGGGTCACATGTAAATGAGCTGACTAGAAGGCTGGATCTGTGGTTGATGGCCCAGAATCTGGAGTCAGGGAGGCTTCCCAGACACTGAGTTCCATGGTAAATTTGGTTGATCATTTCAGTCTTCTTTCATCATGAAGCACCTATTTTCTCATAACTGTTACCCAGACATGAGGGAAAAGGGACACATGTCATATGAAATGATCTTTTCTAATCCTTTCGATTCATCTTTCCTTATTTCTGTGCTATGTTCAGGGTTTGAAATCTTTCAAATAGTTCCCTTAGCTTTTATGAGAATATTTTTATGCATGGATAGTTGCTCCAATAGATATTTCTGCCAGGAGACAATTGCTAAAAAGTTCCGTTCCATCATTTTGCTCTACCTCTCAGCTTTATCTTCTAACTCTTAAATTGATTTTTAAGAATTTCTGTTATTGTAATTTAAGAATTTAGTATATTTTTGTATTCTAAATGTTACTTTTATTTAGTTTCTTCTTATATTTTTAATGGCAGAATTTTCTATTTGATACAAATTATAATTCTTTGAAGTTTTATTTTTAACTGATTTGTCTCTTTTTTTCAAAGTTCATTTCTTCCATTTCCTTTCAGTGAGACATATGGAGCCCTTCTAACTCCAAGATTTTTTGTGGGATTGGCCTTGGCTATAAGGAATCTGTATGGCACTGAATTTTCCCCCTTCCAAATGCTTCTTTCTTTTCCTTTCTACAAGAGTTGTTATCAAGGGCATGGCCTTGGTAACATGTGCACACTACATTCTATCTTATAGCCTGTTTGTTTATAAATTCAGCCTGTGAAAATTAGTTTTGAGAGAGAGATTTGACCTAAGAGGGAGAACATGTTATGCTTTTCATTTCTGGTCTGGACTCTTATAGTGAATTTGAGCCCTTCAATACAGGGACATAAGTGACAGAAATTAACATTTTCATGATGTACCTACTGAGACAGTAAGCAAGAGCTAATCTACTTATGGAATGACTCATAGATTGTAGGTATAAAAAAGATGCTCGCTGATCATGCCTAGTATTGGACTTGTTGTGAAAATATATTTAGGTAAATAATAAAGTAATATATCATTTTAATATTTCAAAATGATTTTATGTGAATTAACATAAAACATCTTCTTGAATACAAATTTTATTCTTTCAAGTTGATATTAGGTCTTATTTAATTTTAATTTTCACCTGAGACCTACCTCAGTGGTTCATATATTATAAATCTCAAAAATAGGTCGGCTAAATGAAAGAATGAGACTTACACATATGGTAAAAGCAAAAATGAAGGAAAATATCTTCTGATTTGATTAAGGTCATTTAAAAACATGAAACAGGAATAGTCAAGAAAATGTTCATGTATTACAGTTAGTCTTGGGTGAAAACAGGAATTGCCATTTATCTGTTACTTTCCAGAAAATATAAGAAGAGAGCACATGGAAGAATTTGCACTTTTCTTGCTCAGCATCATAAGGAGATGGTCAAAAGCAGCATAAACCAGAGACTGGCCCTAAGAGGGACTTTGAAGGACTAATAGAGACTAATCTTGGCTAGTATGTAGAAAATCACATGATACTGGGTTAGGAAAAGTCAAGAAGGAAAGATTCTTATGTGAGTTGTAGGCTGTATGTTTGATTTTTAATAGTTTGATTAGTTAAGCAGTAAATATTTTACTTAAAAATATCTAAAAATAGTTTACTTTTGTTGTGAGTTATAAATAAAATTATTACAAAGATTTTTAAAAGTTTATGTAAAATTCTCTTTTGAAAGTTTTAAAATTTGTTTATCCATCATTCCACGGTTCATGGAATATGTGGTAAAGTTTCGATGATACTAGTAAAAGGTAATTTTTTTTTTTAGTAGTTGATGGACCTTTATTTCATTCATTTATTTATATGTAGTGCTGAGAATTGAACCCAGTGCCTCACATGTGATAGGCAAGTGTTCTACCACTGAGCCACAACCCCAGCCCATAAAAAGTAAATTTTTGAAGAAAGACACAACCTCTTCTAAATGTGACTGACTCATGAGGTATAGAAGATCAAATGAAGTTATGAATATATGTATTAAATATTCACATAAAATATTTTAAAATAAAGATTGTTTCTTTATTGTATAAATTTGTTGTTTGAATCTTAGCATACTTCTTTTCCTATCTTTTTTGCCATCGCATGTGCTACAGATAATTTTGTACATATTTTCTGAAGGACTGAATTAATCCAATATCAAGCATATACTTTTAAAAAATAAACAAATCATAACATCTGCATTTAATTAAAAGTTTGCTTAAATAAACTAATGATAACTCAAATTTATAGAAATAATTCAATATTATAAAAGTTTTAAGTTTTTGAAAGATTCATAGACTGGCAAATCTGGGGGTGGAATGAAATCTTTTATTTGTTCTGATATAAGAATGAGTTCATATTAAAACACATTTTTCCCCTATTCTACAGTATAGTCCCATCTAAGTAGGTTAAAAATGTAATCTGGGAGTTATATTAAATTAGAGAATTAAAGTTTCAACAGTTTGTGACTCTAGGATTATGACTTTAGAGGAGAACAGAAGACTGCCACTATATTCTGCTTCCCTAATGCTTCATCAACATTGCTTATAATATGACATTTAAACTTATGTCTTGAGATAGGCTCATTGATAAAGCAGACATGTCCCAAAGCAATGCCAACTTCAGAGCACTTTTCTTATTCTGAAAATGAGCAGGGATTGAAGACTAATATCATCCTAAGAAGAAAGACAGGGAAGGCAGTTAAATGGTGAGTCTATAGATGAATATGTAGAATATTCTGTCACCAAACTGCATACCAAGATAACTTGACAGTTCATCCAGATAACAGGAAATAGCAAGGAGTCAAGTAAAACTCTAATAATTAAAATGTATGAAGAAAGAAAGAGTTAGCAGCATTAGAAATAACTACAAAGTAGGTCAAGTGCCAATCTTTGCATGTATGATGAAACAATATGATACTAACTGATGAGCCACAGAGTGATTTTTACCACACAGCCCTCAACATGCCAGTCTCCAAAGTGTCAATGCTGCTAGGGATGTGTGAGAATTGTCATAATATATGAATATTCCTGAATAAGCTGACCGTACATAGAATTACTTTCCTTTGAACTATCCCTCCCTGCTTCACCTTAGTATCTGTCTTCACTCATTGTGACAAATGTGCTGCCCACTGATTTTCTGCATTAATAGTAAGCATTACAGAAATTCAGTATTAAGTGATCTTTACAAAGATTGAACAGATACTGTGAAGTTAATGAAAGTGATGTTGGAAAATTGCTTGAACAGAATGTATAATTCCATTAACAAATGATCTGGTATAGTTAGAACAATCTAAATGTGAATAAAAAACAAACAAACAAATGTAAGATGTTTAATACAGAATAGTTCATACAAAAAAGGAGTAAATGGGACCCTTGATAAAATTTGAGGAGCCTTTTTTTTTACAAAATTGATCCATTATTTTATTACTATTACCATTTCTTAAAATTAAAATTTTTAAGTTGGTGTACTTTAATTTAGAAAATAATACTCAGGAAAATACTTGACACTTTGTTCACTATTTTCATAGTTCATATTTGTTATTAAAACTATTTAATTAAATGCAAGATAAAATATTTATTTCCATATATTTTAGTTTTATTTTCAAGAAACTAAAGTCCTAAATAAATCTCTGCTTTTCTCTAATTACTATAAATTATTGGTCAATAATGTAAAAGGATTTATTTTGTGAGTTGTTTCTACTCTTACCAATAACTCTCAGATGAAGCCTGTGATTCTATTTTGAGCAAGTTCCTTCCCTCCCATTTCAGATAGCAGCAGAACAGTTAAAACTTCTTGCTAATTTAAGACATGAGACCAGAGGAGGACGTCAGTGTCAATCTAGATATCATTAGGGGAATAAAGATTCAATGAATTAGAAACAGTGGAACATCAGAGGGAAGAGTTGCTATTTGCTGAGATTGGGCTCTGAGACTTAAATAATCAGGGGGCATCCTGTGAATACAGATGGGTGACAATGAAACATTCAGAGAAATCTGGGGGACTATGAATAAGAGGGACCTCCTGAGAGGACCATGAAAACAAAACTCTGCATTTTACTGGTATTGCGTGTCATCTTAAATCCAAAAATGATGCCTTTTGATTTCTTCTGTACCTGGAAAGAAGGAGGTTAAGATAATTTACTCAGAAATTAGGGGGCAACAAGCTAGAAAGACCAAGACAGTAAACTTTTAGCCGAGTGAATGTGAGAACCTAGCCTGACCTCCAGGCTAGGAAAAATTAGTGCATCCTGGGGACTAGACATAGATGTGGATACCCAAAGTGGGAGTGGCATGAAGAGATAACCAGAGAGCCAACTAGGATTCAACATCTTGGATGATCACAGTTTGGACAGAGCTCATCTGTAACATGACACAGTCCATGCACTGAATGCCACAATACAGGGCAAGGACCTAAACTTACACACAATCACAAAAGGATAGAGATGAGGTTAGGAAAATCCCACATAGATGGGTTTAATTTGAATCAACCAAGGAAATCTTGAAATGTCTGTATATAAATGGAATGAGCTATGTTAGGTTTTCTTGGAACTTACAAAGAGAAACTGGGGGGTCTACATTTTTTCATTTATGAATTTGGGAATTGGAAATGTATTTTTTTCCCACTGCTTTTTCTCAACAATTTCAATATGTTGATTTTCCCTGTGACATCAGTCACTAGTGGGTGACTAGTCTGGGGCACTGCATCAATCTGACAATTGTCATATGGGAATTTAGATGTGACCTCGGAGCATCAAGAAAAGAGGTGGGAAGGGGAGTTTTTAAAATTTTATTTTATTTGTTCTAATTAGTTGCACATGACAGTAGAATGCACTTATATGATATGATTCCTCCTTGATCCAGAAGTTAGTAATTAAGATAATAACCATTGTTCTATGATTTGGCAAAATGAAAAGATGGTGTTTTGGTATTTGATATATCCTAGCACCTAGAATTCTGCTTCTACATAACTGGATCTGAATAAATAAATGGTGAGTGAATAATTGGAAGTAATTCTTTTATGATGTCCCATGAAGACCAATAGATTCCACCCACATTCTACAACTTCACATTTTGTGTTAAAAGGAAAGAGTTTTGGATGAGCCGTATCCACATTTTAGCAACCATATGTCCTCAGTGACTCTGTATTAGGCCATTGTAGTGTCCCACTATTGAATCCCTTTTCACCTCTCAAGTAGGGGGATGGAGAAGTTTAGTTTTAATGACAGTGGAGTTCCTAGAATGTGAAATGTCTTTTGACTCTTTGTCTAGAATTTTATGTTATTGTACCTCTTTAAATACACATGGAATAGATAGAACTGGAAGATGGGCATTCTGTGTTTAATCATTTAACCCTACAGTAACTTCAATTTGGAGATGTAATATTCACTTTTGTTTGTCATCTTCATTTCCTCTCTATTTCTATCCTAACTTCATTAGTGTCCTCTAAATTCTATTAAAACTGTTTCCTCAAAACTCACTTGCCAAAATTTTGATGTGCATAACTTTAAGTGATTTCATTGATTGAAGTTTCACAGGACCTTAAACTCTTTCAGCTTACCTGGAACATTCATGCTGTAAGTTATTGAAATGGGATAGTTATAAATGTGTATGCAACTGTCTTTATATTTCTTGAGTTTTGCTATTGTCTTTTGGGTTTGATCATCCTGGATTCTGACAAAGATATACTGAGCTTGACAACATACTAACATGTTAGTCTAGTGACTTCAAAGTTTGGTTTTCATTATTTTTTGTTGAGATTTAGCACAGTTTACTCTTTTTCATACATCATCCCATTTACATATTGTATTGAAATCTATTATGATAGATTAATAGCTTATGTCCACTTTATGAATTTTCTCTGTGTGATCTCATGTGGAAGGTTTTGATGCATCTAAATCATTAAGCTACAGTAGAGGTCATCTGTTTAAACTTTCTTGAGGTAATTATTTTTATCAGAATTTTTTGCAAGGCACTTTTTACTTCCTTATTTCTCAGGCTATAAATGAAAGGATTTAGTAAGGGAACTACTACTGTAAACAAAAGAGCAGCAGGTATATCTTTATCTCCTTCTTCAAGTAAATTTGGTCTAATATACATGAAGAAAAGAGATCCATAGAATAACGAAACAGATAAAAAGTGAGAGGCACAGGTGGAAAAGGCTTTGATCCTTCCCTCCTTAGATTTCATTTTGAAAACTGTAAAAACAATGTAGATATAGGAAATTAGGACACTACCTATCGTGAAGACTTGAATAGAGCCTGAAAAGATGAAGAGTATAAGTTCATTGACATACGGGTCAACACAGGAGAGTCTGTACAAAGGAAGAATATCGCAGTAAAAGTGGTTGATGTGATGAGACCCACAGAAAGCTAACCTCAGGAGTAGACCTACATGAATCATGGAGTGCAGGTTTCCAGCAATGAAGGCTCCTGTGGTCATCTGAACACAGAGTTTCTTTGACATCATGCTGTGGTACTGCAGGGGGCTGCATATGGCCACATAGCGGTCATAGGCCATTGCTGCTAGAAGAAAGCAGTCTGCAGTTTCCACAGTGCAAAGAACATAAAACTGTGCCATACATTCATAAAGGGAAATTTTTCTGTCCTCAGAAAAGAAGTTCTCTAGCATCTTAGGAGTAATAGCACAGGCACAACAGGAATCCACCAGAGCCAGGTTACCCAGAAAGATGTACATTGGTGTGTGAAGTTGATGCTGTGTGAAAATCAAGGCCACCAACCCTAGATTCCCCACCATGGTGATGAGATAGATGGCAAAGAACACCACAAACAGAAGGGCCTTCAGGTCTGGGTGGTCTGTAAATCCTGTGAGGACAAACTCATTTTTCATGGTATGATTTTCTTCAATCATTCCCAACTTCTGTGGGAAAAAAAAAAAAAAAAAAAAGTGGGATATAAGGTGCTAGTTTGCAGAAAGTCCAAAACACTATTGAGCTCTCTTTGGCTCAAAGGAAGAGAAGCATATTTCACAATGGCTCCACATTTCACCTGGACTTTGGTGAGTGCCTAGTTCTGAGGAAGAATCAACCTTTCCAGTATAAAACCTCTTTGATCACTTACTGAACATTTTCCCAGTCTGTTTTCAAGGACATTTACAATTGAATGCACAAGGATGGCTTCGAGTTCTTGAGGCATATTCAGGACCATGAACTTTATAATGGTTAGGTAAAACTGATTGATAATTCAAGTGTCAGCAATTTGTATCAGTGTTCCCAAACAAGTACAATGACCATATGCGTGGTGATTAAGAATGTTGTTGAAACTGGATGTGGTGTCACATACCTGTAATCCTAGCCACTCAGGAGGCTGAGGCAGGAAGATCATGAGTTCAAAGCCAGCCTCAGCAAAAGCAAGATTAGCAACTCAGTGAGACCCTGTCTCTAAATAAAATACAAAATAAGGTTAGGGATGTGACTCAGCGATAGAGTGCCCATGTTTAATCCCTGGTACCAAAGGGATTAAATGTTTAGAAAAAATGTTTAGAAGATTATTGTTGTTCATCAATGTTCATAGCAGCATTGTTCACAATAGCCAAAAGGTGGAAATGACCCAAATGTTCATGTACAGATGAATGCATAAAATATGGTATACATATAAAATCAAATATGCTTTAAAAAGAATAAAAGTTTGATATGTTACCACATTGATAAACCTCCATGCAAAGTGAAATAAGGCAGATACAAAGGACCTGTATGATTTCATTTACACAAGGCATGAGTAAATTTATAGAAGTAGAATATAAAGTGTTAATTTTCAGTGGAGGTTTGACGGGGAGCTCTGTTATAATGGTTACCGAGTTTCAATTTGGAAAGATGGAAAAGTTCTGGTATAAGTAATGGTGATACTTGTACAATAATACAAATGTAATTAATGCCATTGAACTGCACAGTCAAATATGGATAAAATGGCAAATTTCCTGTTACATATATTTTACTACACTAAAAGTTAAGGATTATTTTCATTTGCATATTCTAAGTAATTTATTATCTCTAATAATATTAAAATATATGGTTAAAATTAAATGCTTTGGGGAAAAGGGTGGCTATTAAAAAAGTATTTAATAACAGGGGATGGGCAGGGAAAGTGCTATAAATTAAAACAGGGAAGACAGAGACAGGAAGGAAGAGGGAAAAGAAAGGCAGTTCAAAAAATCTTGTAGATTATTTATAATACCACTTATTAATGCAGTGTAAAATTATTCACATGTTCATGTTCATGTACACAAAAAACTTAAATGCTATTAAAAGAAATGTGAGAAATCCTAAGGGTTAAAAATTGTTAAATTCATATATATTAAAAAAATCATGAATAAAATCAAATGTCAAACACAAATGTGGATATTATTTGCAGTATGTAGAATACTTCTCTAGTTTTTTCTATATAAAGTTGTATAAATCAGTAGGAATAATTAGTAGAAAATAGATTAATGGCAGAAACAAAACTCTCAAAGGAAATGCAACTTTTTAATATATCAAAAATGTTTTCCTTCATTATTAATAGAGAAATATCATTTGAAACAGCTATGTGAGCATATTTATTTTGCCTAACAATGTAGCAAGATTTTAAATAATGATAATATTCAATGTTCTCTGTAACAATGAAATTGAATTCTAATTGCTTTTCTGGTTGTTATAGACGTTGGAGGAAAATTATTTGGTAGTGGATTAATGAAACTTAAGTGTTTATCCTCTAAAAATGTTAAGTCTATCAGAAATAATCAGAAACTCAAGGTTCACATATAATCATGTCTACTGCAATCTTTACAATGTTGACCAAAGCAAAATACCTAAAAGATCAATATGGGTAAGTAAAAGTTAATCATCATTTGATGGTATGTTGTACAATCATTAAAAATTATATTTACCCAGAATACTTGTTGTAATGATGTAATAAGTACAAAATACTATGTGAAAAACAAAACAAAAAGTTTTATATGCAGAATAATTCTAATTTTCAAATAAGTACCTATAAATATAAACTAAAGGTAGCATGAAAACACATCAAACTGTTAATTCTAGTTTTCTCTGTTGAGGAAAATAATATTTTCACTTTTTTGTATTTTCTTATTTCAAATTCCCTATGATTACTATTACTCTTATAATCAGGAAACAATTTTTATTCAATAAATAAAATAGCATGCTCCTAGTCTCCTTGTTTTATAACTGACAAGGCCACAGTAATCACTGAGGGCCTGACTAATGTCTGTTGTGCTTTAGGGTTACAGTACTGCATTTATCTCAAACATTCAGGGATTTACTCACATATTGTACTAATGCATTCTTACGGTCACTTGCTTCTATGAAAAGCTGTATCTTTGTTGTCGCCTTTTACTCTTCTCAGTGTCATGTGCTTCTGTGGCATTCTTAGATTTTCTGGTACTTACATTTATTGAAATTTCAGGATATTTTGAAAGCTTCCTTTTTCTACTCATTAGATATATCTTTATAGACAGAGTTCTTATTTATTGAGGAACATTTTATTTCAATTTAAATTACTTTAAGTACTTTGAGAATCATTTATTCACCGACCTGATATTTATTATATATCCGCTCTGTTCTACCTGCATTTTTTTACACTCACTGTTGCCTCTTTTAGATATTTCCAGGTAGATAGTTTTCCTGATAGGCATTGACTCCAGCTATGCTCCAAATTTCAAGAACAGAGGAAAAATTGTTTTGGAAAGACATTGGACTATCTCTTTTTCAGTTTCATGATAATATTGCTTGTAAATCTCAGATTACTTGGGAACAAGAACTTAAAGAACATCACCAGGAAAAGAAAATAACATTTATAATCTATGCAATATGAATCTTTTAAATTAAATGTTACTTTTGCCAACTTTAAGTCACTTAACATAACGATTTCCATCAGTTTTCCAAGTTGATAATAATTGATTAAACAGAAATAAATTTTACATTTATACTTAATTGCTCTAACAATCAAAAGACAAACTAGAATCCTCTGTAATATTACATTGAGAGTTTAAAAGACTGTATTGAAATGATAGTCCTTGCTCATATAATTTGTTTAGCATATGAGGAATGCCCAACACAAGACCTTTAAATTCTACTTCATTGTAAAGGCTAATAATCCGTTTTAACATGTTGTAAACTACATTATTCAAAGAAGTTTCAAAAACTTTATTATTGTATTCTGTTATTATCGTCAGTATGTTATAATTTGTTTTTTGGTAAATTTGGGTTCCTCTTGAATTCAGAAGTGAGGCAAATGAGTGGCAATTATCTAGTATGACACAATAAAGTTTAGAGTACAGGGAAGAACCTTAAAACATTTAAAAAAATTAAAATTGCAAGGAAAAAAATCTTGTAAGTAACTTAGAGGAATAAATATTTCAGAGATTAATATTTTAGCAAAAATATATTTTAAATTCTTTCTCACCTGAATTTCCCTGATGAGAGTTTTATAGAGGCAAGTTGGTCACCTAATGTTAGTTTTTAAAGCAGGTCCAGCAATAAAAAAGTATCTTCTTAAATATTTAGGAGAATATTTCTGCAAAGAGGCCAATGATAATATTTATGTGATTGGTAAAACATGGTTCAAATACTCAGAATAATTCTAAGGGGATTTATTTGACATTGACATCAGAGCACAGCATGGGAGACCCAATCTTCTGTACATCTGAGGCATACTAAATTGGAATAATTAAATGTGTCCTTTGAGATCTAGAGAGTAAGGCACATGACGATTTCTAAACTAATGGGCCATGTTTTGATTTTAATTTGAGCTTGTCCTATTTATCCTTGTCACCAATCTGAATATAGAATACCATGCATGAAGGAAAAGTTCCTAATGGAGAAAGTGGTAACTGAGTTAGGATTGGTTGTTTCAGAGGAGAGAAGGCATGGTATGAGTTGGAAAGTATAACCTTTCTCATCTCTCTCTTCTTAACTGTTTTTTTTTTTAGTTGAACATGACAGTCAAGTCCACTTTGATAAAATTGTACATGCATGGAATATATCTCATCTCTTTTTAATGACATAATACAATTTCTGAAATCTTTCTTTGAAATTATAAGAGTCTTTTTTTTGGTCCCAGGGATTGAACCCAGGGATGTTTAACCATTGAACCACATCCCAGACCTTTATTTTTTATTTTGAGACACAGTCTTTCTAAGTTGCTTAGGGCCTTGCTAAGTTGATGAGACTGGCTTTAAATTTGTCATCATTTTGCCTCAGGCTTCTGAGCTGCTGGTGTTGCAGGCATGTGCAGTTGAAATGATAATATTCTTGATCTTATACCTTGGTTACTAAAATAATCTTTACATCTTTGTTACTCCTTAGTACCTATCAAACTCAAGTATCAATTTATTTGGTTAATTACTGGATAGCTTTCCATCATTGTAACGGATACCTGAGAAAATCATCATATAAAGAGAAAAGATTTATTTTTTCTCCTGGTTTTGGAGGCTACAGTCTCTGACTGCTTTGCTATGTTGCTCTGGGCGCTAGTGAGGCAGCACATCGTGGCAGAAGCACGTGACCAAGCAAAGCTGCTCACCTCATAGCTGCAATGCAAAAGAAGGAGAGGATGTGGTGGGATTCACCATCTCCTTCACAGGCATGCCCCCAGTGACCTACAGATATCCCACTCGTACCCACCACTTAAAGGATCCATCACCTCCCAATAATGCCAGAGAACAAGACTTTAACATATTGTCCATTTAAGACCCAAATGATTGCAATTGCTTATCTTGATTTTTCCGGTCTTCATCCTTTGAGCTTGCTTTGTCCTCTTGTATTCTGCACTCCCCTTGTACTATCCCTGAGTCCAGCACCTCTATTTTTGGTTCTCTGATAATTCACTTTCATTCTTCATTTTGTGCCTTTTGCTTCATCTACATTTTCGTTCTTTAATAAATATTTTTTAGTTGTAGGTGGGCACAATTCCTTTATTTTATTTATTTATTTATTTTTACCTGGTGCTGAGTGAACCCAGTGTCTCACATGTGCTAGGCAAGTGCTTTACCACTGAGTCACGACTCCAGCCCATCTACATTATCTTTACTATGTCTCTTTGTCTACCCGAATTGTATGTCCCCACCTCCCTTTAATGGTCAGATTCGGTTTACCCCCCTTCCCTAGGACAGACACATCTGTGTCTTTTTCAATCCAAGCCCTTGTTACCCATATAACACATCTCAGATCTCAATATTTGCCTTGAGTGGCCCTATGACGTTTCATGAGTGTAAGTCTTGTTCTCCCTCAGCTTGATTACCACTTCATTGATAGCAGGAACAATGAGGTATTCTCTGAACAAAGTAAAGAACAAAGCGAGATAAGTTTCCTACCCTTGGAACTTAAATTCTAGAACAATGTGATTATTCAAGTGAGGACCATATATCAGATAATGCAGGAAAAGGTCTTTGCTGAGATAGCATTATGGGGCAGCTTTCTCCTGTAATGACAGCTAGTCATGAAGGGAACCACGGAAGAAGATGAATGCTGTTCCCAGCCGCCTATTCTACTCTTATCTATGACCAATGTGGACTCTATTGAAAGATTTATGGGAGTCAGCTCAAATGATCACTTCCTAATCTTACACATTTATGAAACTTTTTGCATTTACTGAAAAATTTTTAAAAGTCCTCATATTAAGAACCATAAATCTGCTATCATTTGGTAATGCACTTATACAAAAAATACTGTATCCTGCCTATTATTTGCCATTCTATTCTTACACTACTTTATTATAGCCTGATAGAGGAGATTAGGGAAACAAATATAAATAAATACATGAATAAGAAAGGGAAAATAAAAAGAAAAAAATCAGTAAACCCTATGCCAAGGTCAAAAATAGGGAGATGTGATAAAGATTGGGAGTTATTTTAAATCAGATAATTGTAAAAACTTAGGTCTCTTAAGATTTTGTGGTCCAAAACATGTTAGAAGATCTGCCATTCCATGAGTATGAATTTTAATGTTTGTCATTCATTGTAGGCCATTGAAGTTTGGGGATTTTTACACAAGGTTTCTGTGCAGAAGTTAATCAAACAATCATGGAAAGTGTGAATAAAAAAGACTGTAGGAGAACATGAGTAACAAGAAGCTAGTTATGGTGATTTGGTGAAGAACATGTTAGGTACAAGAAGAGGTAGTGAAAATCGCTTAAGGCAGAAATAAGCTATGCAGGTTTGTGAAACCCATAAAATGTGCAGTCGGGTGGTTGGAGATAGATGGAAGACTTGATCTCATAGAATTTGTTGTAGGGAACATTCCTCAAGCTTATCTGACAGCAGTCACTGACACCATGGTCTAAGTAAGCCAAATAGTCTGAACAGAGAAACTGAGGTAATGGTAAAGACTCACCATGGAATGAAGGTCTTTGCAGTTGCTGAGGCTGAGTCTGAGCTGAGGGGAGGCCTCATCTGTCATGCATCACAGAAAGCTGTGATGTGATGCTGTGTGCAGGAGCTTTGCCATTCCCCTAGTCCTTTGTCTCAGATCTATTGCTGGGCAGAATTGCTTAGGCATGCTTGGTTTGTTTACACTACCTGGACCCTCGACATTATAGTTCACCTATAGGCTGACTCTGTTATAGTTTAACAAGCATGTTAACCTGATTGGATAATGTGTCTATATATGTCCTGTGCAACCCTAAATAAAATTAGATCCGTGCCTTCAGAGCTCGATCTCCAGTGCCTGGGTAAGCGCGCTGGGTAAGGCTAAGAAGGGTAGGCATCGTTGGTCCTCACCCTCAGCAAACCTGTCTCTGAACATCTACAATTTGTAACAAAAAATATGGAGTCTGTGTTTTATTTTCAGATCAATAAGAAACCCTGGGAGGATGTATGCATTTCCTGTTGCTGCTAAAATATGTTATCTCAAATTCAGTAGCTTAAAACAACACAAATTTATTACCTCCCAATTTTGTAAGTTATGTCTGAAATGGTGTCAATGGGCTAAAATCAAGGTGTGGACAGGGCTTTTCTAGTTCTACAGCTTGGTCTCATTCCTTGGTTCATGGCCCCTTTTCATCTTCAAAGATGGCTAGCTCCATCTTTCTCACATTGTATCCCTCTATTCCAACTCAACTCATTCTGTTCTTAATAGGTAGTGTCATATATTAGGCCCACCTGGATAACTTCCCAATTTTAAATTCAGCTGATTAACCACCTTAATTCCATCTGCAACCTTTATTTTGTCATGCCACATATCATAACATATTCATAGCATCCACAGATTTGTATGAGGTTATTTTTGGGTGGCCTTTATTCTGCTTACAAAATCAGGTTTTTTAAAGCAAAAAACATGACATTATCATATTTACATTTAAAAAAGAAGCATGCTCAGAAATGGTAAGAGTGGAAATGCAGAGACTAGTGACTAGCATATTGTAGTAGTTTAGAACAAGGGTGATAGTAGTATATATGGAGAAGCATTGGTCAATTCTGGTTATGATTTGGAGGATGATTCAACAGGATTTGTTCATGATTTAGATGTGAGAGGGAGATTCAAGTGGGTAAAAAGAAGTCCACAATGAAATGTCTAGTTTTTTTTCTTTTCTTTTTTTTTCCCCTTAAGTATCTCGAGGCAAGGTGGTTGCTTCTATTGAACTGAAGGAGACAGGAGTATAAATACTCTGAGAAGTGAGGAGGTAGAAATATGAATTTGATTTTTTTCATGCTACATTTGAGATGCCTATCCGTTATCTAAGTGAGGCTATTGAAGAGGCAATTGAATATAAAAGACAAGGCTGGAGATTAGGAATCATTGGCACAGATATTTAAAGTTTTGGAACTAACTGAGCTCTTCAAGGGAGAAAAATAAGGTAGAAAATAGAATGGTAACTGGGAGAGAGGCCTGTGACTCTGCGGTTTAGACTAAACCAGATGGTCTGGCATTTAAGAGGTGTGGTGGGAGGAGAATTCAGCGGTATAAAAGTTACAGGAAACACCCTAAAAATGATGAGAAGGACAGAATGCTAAATTATGGATCTTGAATTTTATGAAGTCAGGCCTGAATAAAATTTGTCAAAATACTAACTCCATCACATCTGAGTTTCAGAAAAACAACGTTTTGTGTGTCAAATAGACCTCAGACTGAATGTGATGATTGTTTTGTTTCTTTTCTAATCATATTTGACTCATTGATGAAGACTCGATAGTGATTATCAACGACATCAAACACCATGCTAATGAGCAATAGTAATTCAAGGTAGTATAAGGTCTGTTTGCTGTGACTTGTCAGTGTCCTGGGAAAGCAGTCATGTAAACAAATAATTAGAATGTAGAGTGATAAAATCTATGGTATGAGCATACATTCAAAACTATGGAAGGAACAAGAGGAACAAGTGGGTCATGACTCAATTTGCTTGGGGGTGTTAAAAACGCTTCAAGAACACTGCCTTTTACATTACAAAATAACACTAACCTTAGACAGTAAATTTTCATGTGGAAGGAGCCATGGAACTTTATAACCCCTAATCTTTTTCCTGAAAATAATTATTCCCTCTGGGGAAGTAGTCACCATGGCTGTCCAAACATTGGGAACTTTAAGAGGGCTTTGCTCTTTGTTTCACATTCTCTGTGGTCCAAATGATTCCCTGCAGCACAAAGAAGAGTTAGAGGGATCACTTATACATGTGTTTATTAGACTAGGGAATAACTAATGGGAAAAATAGTAACATACAAATGGAAGAATTGTTCTCAATTCTTCCTCACTGAAAAAAGCACATGGCAAGTGACATTGACGTATGACCTACTTTCATGGACCTCCCAGGTTATGAGTGTTTGTCCACTACCTAGCTATGATTCCTCTTCACTTTCTCCCTTTCAAGTTAGCATATTGTCATGCAGAACAGTGAGGACCATATTATTGGGATAATCAGGAATCCACTCTAGTTATTTTTTTAAATAAGTCATATTTAAACTGATGATTTTTTAATAGTGTAAATGCATTTTATTTTTCATTTATTTTTTTCCAGTCTAATATTCTTTTTTTTTTTTTTTACCTCTTTTTAAAAAGTTTTTGCAGACTTCATTTCGATTCATTGTACACAAATTGGGTACATCATTTCATTTCTATGGTTGTGCACAATGTAGATTCATACCATTTGTGTAATCATACATGTACATAGGGTAATGCTGTTTGTCTCATTTCACCATTTTTTATACCCCCTCCCTCTCATTTCCCTCTATGTAATCTAAGCTTCCTCCATTCTTCTCTCACTCCCCACCCCCACCCTCATTATATATCATCATTTACTTATCAGGGAAAACATTTGTTCTTTGTTTTTTTTCGGATTGGCTTATTTCACTTAGCATGATATTCTCCAATTCCACCCATTTATCTGCAAATGTCATAGAGTCATTCCTTTTAACGATTGAGTAATATTCCATTATATATATATATATACACCACAGTTTCTTTATCCATTAATCTATTGAAGGGCATCTAGGTTGGTTCCACAACTTAGCTATTGTGAATTGAGCTTCTATAAACATTGATGTGGCTGTGTTACTGTAGTATACTAATTTTAGGTCCTTCGCATATACTCCAAGGACAGAGATAACTGGGTGAAAAGGGGGTCCATTTCAAGTTTTCTGAGGATTCTCCACACTACTTTCCACAGTGGCTGCACCAATTTGCAACTCCACCAGCAATGTAAAAGTGCGCCTTTTCCCCAACATCCATGCCAACATCTATTATTGTTTGTTTTCTTGATAATCGCCATTCTAATTGGAGTAAGATGAAATCCTAGAGTTGTTTTAATTTGCATTTCTCTAATTACTAGAGATGTTGAACATGTTTTCATATATTTATTACTTGCCTGTATGTCTTCTTCTGTAAAGTGTCTGTTTGATGTTTGTTATTGATAATTAAACTGTGATGCATCTCATAACTGATTGTGACAGATCAGGAAGTGGAAATAGCTTATGGAGGTTGCTGATCTTGATAATTTGGTTTACAAATGAGTTGATCATCTTATGCTAATGAGCACAAACCTTGGGAGGCCTCTTTATCTATCTCTAGATCTATCTATGAGAGGCAGATGTTGTCTTTCCCCAGTCATATGGAAGTTCAGGCATGACTGAGCTCCAGAGGTCCATTTCTAAGAATGTGAAGGATAAAAGTAGTAAGAGATCCACCCCTATTTTCTTTTGGGAGGGCTTAGCTTTTCTCTCATATGATCAACACTAAGAATGACCAACCCTTCAGGAGCAATTCCAACCTGAATCACAATATTATAAGCGTATCCTCAATGTTGCAATCATATTCTAAAATTAAGCTCAGAATTTATATAAGAAACACACACATAGAGGATGTTTTATTATACATTACCTGGGAGAGAATACTTGTATGGTATGTAGGCATTTTCTGAAGAAAAGATTTGAAAAGGAATATCAAACAAAATGCCAGTGGCATGAAAACTCCTGAGGTGTTGGAGGAGTGGAATGTTTTTCCTAGGATGGCTGGGGCATTTTGTGGATTCGAGTTTGGTACTCATTGTGTTATGGATAAATTACTCAGTGCTGATCTAGGTTTTTCATTCTCTGCATGTAATAAATATTGAATGGATGCTATTCATAACCAAAGAATTGCTCAGAAGTAGTTCTAAAGTTATTTTGCATATGCCAGTGTATTTTAATTTATTTTGACAGAGTCAAATCAGAAAATTTCCTAAGGCAGTCATACAAAGGAAGATAAAAAGTAGGACATTAAGCTGTGCTCAATAGAGAAATCCATAACTGGAGGTATGAAATTCACTTATTTTTTTATGTTTTTTTTAAAATTTTAATTAAAAATCATAAATTTACATAGGGCAATGTTGTTTGATTCATTCTGTTATTTTTTCCCTTCCCCACTCCCCTCCAACCCCTCTTTTCCCTCTATACAGTCCTTCCTTCCTCCATCCTTACCACCCTCCTTATCCCTAACCCTAAACCTAACCCTAACCCTAACACTAACCCCTCCTATCCTCCCATATGTCCTCATCCACTTATCAGCGAGATCATTCGTCCTTTAGTTTTTTGAGATTGGCTTATCTCACTTAGCATGATATCCTCCAATTTCATCCATTTGCCTGCAAATGCCATAATTTTGTCATTCCTCATGGCGGAGTAATATTCCATTGTATATATATGCCACAGTTTCTTTATCCATTCATCAACTGAAGGGCATCTGGGTTGGTTCCACAATCTGGCTATAGTGAATTGAGCAGCTATGAACATTGATGTGGCTGTATCTCTGTAGTATGCTGATTTTAAGTCCTTTGGGTATAGGCCAAGGAGTGGGATAGCTGGGTCAAATGGTGGTTCCATTCCAAGCTTTCTGAGGAATCTCCATACTGCTTTCCAGAGTGGCTGCACTAGTTTGCAACCCCAGAGCAATGTGTGAGTGTACCTTTTTCCCCACATCCTCGCCAACACCTACTGTTGCTTATGTTCTTGATAATCGCCATTCTAATTGGGGTGAGATGAAATCTTAGGGTAGTTTTGATTTGCATTTCTCTTATTACTAGAGATGTTGAACATTTTTTCATATATCTGTTGATTGCTTGTACATCTTCTTCTGTGAAGTGTCTGTTCATTTCCTTAGCCCATTTGTTGATTGGATTATTTGTATTCTTGGTGTAGTTTTTTGAATTCTTTATATATTCTGGAAATTAGCGCTCTACCTGAAGTATGAGTGGCAAAGATTTTCTCCCACTCTGTAGGCTCTCTCTTCACATTACTGATAGTTTCCTTTGTTGAGAGAAAGCTTTTTAGTTTGAATCTATCCCAGTTGTTGATTTTTGCTTTTATTTCTTGGGCTATGGAAGTCCTGTTAAGGAAGTCTGCTCCTAAGCCAACAAGTTGAAGGTTTGAACCTACTTTTTCTTCTATACGATGCAGAGTCTCTGGTCTGATTCCGAGGTCCTTGATCCATTGTGAGTTGAGTTTTGTGCAGGGTGAGAGATAAGGGTTTAATTTCATTCTGTTGCATATGGATTTCCAGTTTTCCCAGCACCATTTGTTGAAGAGGCTATCTTTTCTCCATTGCATATTTTTGGCACCTTTGTCTAGTATGAGAAAATTGTATTTATTTGGGTTTGTGTCCATGTCCTCTATTCTGTACCATTGATCTACCTGTCTATTTTGGTACCAATACCATGCCATTTTTGTTACTATTGCTTTGTAATAGAGTTGAAGATCTGGTATTGCGATACCCCCTGCTTCGCTCTTTCTACTGAGGATTGCTTTAGCTATTCTGGGTTTCTTATTCTTCCAGATGAATTTCATAATTGCTTGCTCTATTTCTGTAAGGTACGTCATTGGGATTTTAATTGGAATTGCATTGAATCTGTATAGCACTTTTGGTAGTATGGCCATTTTGACAATATTAATTCTTCCTATCCAAGAACATGGGAGATCTTTCCATCTTCTAAGGTTTTCTTTAATTTCTTTCTTTAGTGTTCTGTAGTTCTCATTGTAGAGGTCTTTCACCTCTTTTGTGAGATTGATTCCCAAGTATTTTTTTTTTTTTGATGCTATTGTGAATGGGGTAGTTTTCCAAATTTCTCTTTCTGAAGATTCATCACTTATGTATAAAAATGCATTGGATTTATGAGCATTGATCTTGTAACCTGCCACTTTACTGAATTCACTTATGAGTTCTAAGAGTTTTCTGGTGGAATTTCCAGGTTCCTCTAAATATATAATCATGTCATCAGTGAACAGGGATAGTTTGAGTTCTTCTTTTCCAATTCGTATCCCTTTAATTTCTTTGGTTTGTCTAATTGCTCTGGATAGAGTCTCAAGATCAATGTTGAATAGAAGTGGTGAAAGAGGGCATCCCTGCCTTGTTCCAGTTTTTAGGGGGAATGCTTTCAGTTTTTCACCATTTAGAATGATATTGGCCATGGGCTTAGCATAGATGGCCTTCACAATGTTAAGGAATGATCCCACTACCCCAATTTTTTCTAGTGTTTTGAGCATGAAGGGGTGCTGTATTTTATGGAATGCTTTTTCTGCATCTATTGAAATAATCATGTGATTCTTAACTTTTAGTCTGTTGATATGGTGAATGACATTTATTGATTTCCGGATGTTGAACCAACCTTGCATCCCTGGGATAAAACCCACTTGATCGTGGTGCACTATCTTTTTAATATATTTTTGTGTGCGATTTGCTAAAATTTGTAGAGAATTTTTGCGTCGATGTTCATTAAGGATATTGGTCTGAAATTTTCTTTCCTTGATGTATCTCTGTCTGGTTTAGGTATCAGTGTGATATTGGTTTCATAGAATGAGTTTGGGAGGGTTCCCTCCTCTTCTATTTTATGGAATACTTTGAGGAGTATTGGAATGAGCTCTTCTTTAAAGATTTTGTAGAACTTGGCTGAGAACCCATCTGGTCCCAGACTTTTCTTTGTTGGTAGGCTTTTGATAACCTCTTCTATTTCATTGTTTGAAATTGATTTATTTAAGTTGTGTATGTCTTCCTCATTCAGTTTAGGTAATTCGTATGTCTCTAGAAACTTGTTGATGTCTTCGAGGTTTTCTGTTTTGTTGGAGTCTAGATTTTCAAAATAGCTTCTAATTATGTTTTGTATTTCACTCGTGTCTGTTGTGATATTTCCTTGCTCATTCTGAATTTTAGTAATTTGAGTTTTCTCCCTCTTTCTCTTTGTTAGCGTGGCTAAGGGTTTATCAATTTTGTTTATTTTTTCAAAGAACCTACTATTTATTTTGTTAATTTTTCCGATTGTTTCTTTTGTTTCAATTTCGTTGATTTCAGGTCTGATTTTAACTATTTCCTGTCTTCTACTACTTTTGGTGTTGGTCTGCTCTTCTTTTTCTAGGGCTTTGAGGTGTAGTGTTAATTTGTTTATTTGTTGAATTCTACTTCTTTTGTTGAATGCACCCCATGAAATAAATCTTCCTCTCAGTACTGCTTTCATAGTGTCCCAGAGATTTTGATATGATGTGTCTTTGTTCTCATTCACTTCTAAGAATTTTTTTATTTCCCTCCTGATGTCTTCTGCTATCCATTCATCGTATAATAGTGTATTATTTAATCTCCAAGGATTGGAGAAGTTTCTGTTTTTTATTCTGTCATTTATTTCTAATTTCAGTCCATTATGATCTGATAGAGTACAAGGTAGTATCTCTATCTTCTTGTATTTGCTAACAGTAGCTTTGTGGCATAAAACATGGTCTATTTTAGAGAAGGATCCATGTGCTGTTGAGAAGAAAGTGTATTCGTTCTTTGTTGGATGGTATATTCTATGTAAGTTGGTTAAGTCTAAATTGTTGATTGTGTTATTGAGGTCTTTGGTTTCTTTATTCAACTTTTGTGTGGATGATCTATCCAGCGGTGAGAGAGGTGTTTTAAAATCACCTAGTATTATTGTGTTGTGGTCTATTTGATTTCTGGAAGTGAGAAGGATTTGTTTGATGTACATGAATGAGCCAATGTTCGGGGCATAGATATTTATGATTGTTATGTCTTGCTGATTTATGCTTCCCTTAAGCAGTATGTAATGTCCTTCTTTATCCCTTCTGACTAGTTTTGGCTTGAAGTCCACATTATCTGAAATGAGGATGGATACTCCAGCTTTTTTGCTGTGTCCGTGTGCATGGTATGTTTTCCCCCATCCTTTCACCTTTAGTCTATGGGTATCTCTTTCTATGAGATGAGTCTCTTGCAGGCAGCATATTGTTGGATTTTTCTTTTTAATCCAATCTGCCAGTCTATGTCTTTTGATGGATGAGGCCATTAACATTCAGGGTTATTATTGTGATATGATTTGTATTCCCAGTCATTTGACTCATTTTTGTTTTTTGACATGATTTGGTTTCTCCTTTATTTGGCTATTCCTTTAGGCTAGTTCCTCCCGTTGCTGATTTGCATTGTTGTTTTTCATCTCTTCCTCATGGAATATTTTGCTGAGAATGTTCTGTAATGCCGGCTTTCTTTTAGTAAATTCCTTTAGCTTTTGTTTATCATGGAAGGATTTTATCTCATCATCAAATCTGAAAGTAAGTTTTGCTGGGTATAAGATTCTTGGTTGGCATCCATTTTCTTTCAGGGCTTGATAAATGTTGTTCCAGGCCGTTCTAGCTTTTAGGGTCTGCACTGAAAAATCTGCTGATATTCTTATTGGTTTCCCCCTGAATGTAATCTGATTCTTTTCTCTCGCGGCCTTTAAAATTCTGTCTTTATTTTGAATGTTAGGTATTTTCATAATAATGTGCCTTGGTGTAGGTCTGTTGTAATTTTGCATATTTGGAGTCCTACAAGCCTCTTGTACTTGGTTTTCCATTTCATTCTTTAGATTTGGAAAATTTTCTGATATTATTTCATTGAATACATTGTTCATTCCTTTGGTTTGTTTCTCTAAGCCTTCCTCAATCCCAATAATTCTTAAATTTGGCCTCTTCATGATATCCCATAATTCTTGTAGATTCTGTTCATGATTTCTTACCATCTTCTCTCTTTGGTCAACCTTGTTTTCAAGATTAAATATCGGAGGTTCTGTCTTCCAGGTGATCTATCCTATTGTTTATGCTTTCTATGGCGTTTTTAACTTGGTTTATTGTTCCCTTCATTTCAAGGATTTCTGTTTGGTTTTTTTTCAGTATCTCTAACTCTTTATTGAAATGCTCTTTTGTTTCCGTTATTTGCTCTTTTAACTGTTGATTAGTGCGTTCATTTAATGCCTGCATTTGTTCTTTCATCTCCTCGTTTGCTTCCCTGATTGTTTTAATTATGTACATTCTGAACTCCCTTTCTGACATTTCTTCTGCTGTGCTGTCATTGGGTTTTATTGATATAGTATCTAGGTTTGTTTCGGACATTTTCTTCCCTTGTTTTCTCATATTGGTCAGATGTCAATGGGACTCTGTGATATTGTAGATTTCCTCTATTGGCTTATAGTGACCCTGTAGATTTCCAGTGTATCACCTACCAGCCTTCAGTAGCCAGAAGTCTTGGATTAGTTTGATAATGCAGTGCTTCCAAAGAACTCTGCCCCTAGCCCGCTACTGGTTCCAGGGAGTGAGACCTGGAGAGGTCTCTTGTTGCCCAGCCCTGGTCCCAGAGGCTGGTTGTAGGTCGGAGGTCTCCACTGGCTTGGGGACTTGTGGCTGGCTCTGTGTAGACAGGCTCTCACTGGGCAGTTTGCCCCGAGAAGCTAGCCTAGAGAGGTGCTTCCCGCCGAGGGCAGCTGGGCTGCTTGGGGAAGTCCCTGGCGCCCTGTGCTGGTCACTGAAGCAACCTGCGGGCGGGCCGGAGCTGGCAGCGGGGCGGGTCGGAGCTGGCCGGGGCAGGCTGAAGCTGGTCGCACTGCTTCTGTGCAGAAGGGCTCTCACTGGGGGGCCTGTTCCGAGAGGCTGGAGGTTCTGTCCCTGTGGGAGGAGCCCACCGCCAGACTGCACTGAGCTCCCTGGGGGAGACGCTATCTGCCCTGTCCTACTCTAATAAGCCACTCGAATCCTGGCCTTCCACCCAGCTGAGCTACGCTGGGTGGGGGAGACTCACCCCGTGGTTCTATCTTAGTCTGAGTCTCTCAATGCCTCCTCTTCTTGAATCCTGGGTTCTGGGGCGACTGGAGATGCAGTCACCCTCTAGTCCGCCATCTTGGATCGCACCGTGGGAAAAGCCTGCAGCTGGAGGGGGACAATGCTGCCTGGAGAGGTCTCTGGCTGCCCAGCCCTGGTCCCAGAAGCTGCTTGCGTGTTGAATGTCTCCACTGGCTTGGGGACTTGTGGCTGGCTCTGCGTGGAGAGGCTTTTACTGGCGGTCTGCCCCGGGAAGCTAGCCTAGAGAGGCGCTTCCCGCCGGAGGGGGCTGGGCTGCTTAGGGGAGTCCCTGGCGCCCTGTGCTGGTCACTGAAGCAACCTGTGGGTGGGCCGGAGCTGGCAGTGGGCCAGGCCGGAGCTGGCCGCGCTGCTTCTGTGCAGAAGGGCTCTCACTGGGGGGCCTGCTCCATGAGGCTGAAGGATCTGTCCCTATGGGCGGAGCCCACTGCCAGACTGCACAGAGCTGCCTGGGGGAGATGCTATCTGCCCTGTCCCACTCTAATAAGCCACTCGAATCTGGGCCTGCTGCCCAGCTGAGCTTCGCTGGGTGGGGGAGACTCACCCCGTGGTTCTATTTTAATCTGAGTCTCTCAATGCCTCCTCTTCTTGAATCCTGGGTTCTGGGGCGACTGGAGATGCAGTCACCCTCTAGTCCGCCATTTTGGATTCAAACTCACTTATTTTTCACTTATCTTTTTTAAATGTATTCATACATTTCTTTTATATCTTTTTTTCAAATATATGGTGTCTACTTTATGCTAGCTACAATACTAGGCACCATGGTTATGAGTAAACAAAAGCAGATATGGTATCCGCCCCTCCCTCTTATAGAATTGGAGAGTGTTATGATTTAGATATGGTCTGATTGAACTTCTCAAAGTTTCATGTGCTGTAAGCTCGGTCCCCAGTGTATCAATGTGGGAGGAAAAGGACCCTTAAAGAAGTGGGGTCTACCGGGAGACCTTAAGCAACTGGGGAATCTTCTCTCAGAAAGGATTTGGTAGCTCTCATGGTATCTCTGAGCTCTCTCACTAGGTGGTCATTGTAAGATTGAGCCCAACCCTGAGTCCTCTGGATTCCTGTCTATTTGATCTGTCCTTGCACATTCTCTTGCCATCTACTATAAGGTCCCAATCAGAAGTTATACTGATGGAGTTACCCAATCTTGGACTTTGAAAGTAAACTAAATAACCCTCTTTATTGTACAAAGTAGTCTATTTCCAGTATTTTTTTCTGGTAATGAAAAGCTGACTAATACAGCAGGAAAGGCATGAGAGATAGACATTCACCAAATAATCACTCTAATGAATGTGAAGGTGTAACTTCTTTAATATAAATGCAAGGTCATTGGAGATGTAAAGCTTATAGAGGGGATTAAACAGTCTGAAAATTTAGTATGTAGTGGTTAAGTCTGTGGGATTTGGAAGTAAGATGCTTGATTTTTATATTAATAAATAAATAACTTTATTTTTATGGTACTAGGGATCAGACCTTGGGCTTTGTGCATGCTTAGGCAAGTGCTTTTCCACTGAGCCACATTCCTAGCCCAGAGTGCTTAATTTTGAATATTGGGTATCCCACTTTCTAGTTGATCTTGTGAAAATATTTAACCTCTATGTTCTTCAATTTCCTCATTAGAAAATACATATTATAATAGATTATTCTGAAAATGAAGACTGAAAAACTAGTTTTGAAGATTTAATGCATCTTTGTATGTATAGCATTGGGGGACAGCCTAATACATAGTAAGTGTTCCATAAACGCTAAGTGATCTCACCATCTCCACTACCTCTGCCATCATCATCACTGCAGTAGGTGAATTTTGGGAGCTGACCCACTTCCTTAAATAAGAGATGACTGAGCTGATCTTTGGAGGCTGAAGAGAAGTGATCAGGGAAGGGTGGAGTCAGTAAGTTGTGAGAAGAAAAAAGGCACTATTTCTGGAGAGCACATGGCAAGCTCAAGTCCTGAAAAAGTGTCAGTGAGGCAAAAAGAATCAGGGGGAAATGATGCAAGAGAGGGAGAGATAGAAGTAGAAGACAGATAGTATGGAAGGCTGCAAATTATATTAAAAATTGAGGATTTTATTCTAACAGCAATAAAAGTCTATGGACAGCTTTGTAAAGAAACCCAACGCAATCAGGTTTTCATTTTGTAACTTAATTCTGGCTGAAGTACGAAGACCTTATTGGAAAAGCTTGGATGTGGGCAGACCGACTATTCATATTTTCCTGAAAAGAGATCATGGTAGCATGGATCAGAGTGGAACAGACAAACTCAAGAAATATCAAAGAAGTAGAATGAGCAAAATTATGTGTCATAATTGGATACAGGGGTCAGAGAAGGAGGATCTAAAATTTTGTTTTAAGCCCAGAATGGTGACGGCACTCATTGAAAATGGAAACATGGGGACAGGATCAGCTTGAGGGAAGAGGAGAGTAAGAGAGGTCTGACTTTTACCCATGCTGAGTATGAGGTACTTCTGAGATTTCTGAAAGAAGACATCACAACAGCCAGGTTGTAGAACCAGCTTAGGTATACCTCAGTAGATGAATGGGTAAAGAAAATGTGGAATATTCACACAATGAAATTTTACTCAGTCATAAGGAAGACTGAAATGATGTCATCTGCAGGTAAATGGATGGAACTCGAGAACATCATGCTAAATAAAATAAACCAGACCCAGAAAGTCAAGGGTTGAATGTTTACTCTCATGTGTGAAAAGTAGAAAGAAATAAGTAGTTTTAAAAATGGAGGATCTCATAAAAACGAAAGGGAGAACTGCGGGGTAGAGGAAGGGAATTGAGGGGGGGCGGGGAGGAGGGACGGGAAAGGGGAGAAACTGGGATGAAACTGGCCAAACTATGCTATGTCATGTGTGAATATACCACAGTGCATTCCACTTTTATGTACAACTATGATGCACCAAATAAAAAAAAGATACTAAGAAGACCAACACCAAAGAAAGGGGGCTGGGGAGGAAAGAAAAGGAAGAAACTAAAGTTGGGGATTGAAATGCAACAAATTATGTTACATGCTTTTATGATTATGTCAAAATGAATACACTGTTACGTATAACTATAATGCACTAGTAAAATATAAAAAGTGAAAGTTGAAGAAAATAGGGGGGAAGCGCCTCGTTCTGGGCGGTGGTGGCTCGGCGGTCGCTGTGATGGCTTCGGAACTGGGCCGCTGACCACTGGGCTAGGAGTGGGCCCAGTGCCCAGAATCCAGGCGGCAGCTGCTTGAATGCGGCCTCACCGTGGCCACCTCGGCCGCCTCCTCAGAGCATTTCAGAAGCTACACGAAATCTTCCGTGGCCTCCATGAAGACTTACGAGGGGCGCCTGAGCGGAGCGGCTGCTGGGGACGGCCGGGACCGAAGAGAAGAAGAAGTTGATCAGAAATCTTGATGAAAAGCACCAGGAAGCAAATGAAATGCTGGCAGAGATGGAGGAAGAGCTACGGTATGCACCCGTCTTTCCATAATCCCATGATGTCTAAACTGCGAAACTACAGGAAGGACCTTGGCAAACTCCATCGGGAGGTGAGAAGCACTCCTTTGACAGCCACACCTGGGGGCCGAGGAGAAATGAAATTTGGCACATATACCGTAGAGAATGAGCATATGAATCAGCTACAGTGACAAAGGGCATTGCTTCTGCAAGGCACTGCAAGTATTGAGCGGTCTCAATCGAATTGCTACAGAAACTGACCAGATTGGCTCAGAAATCACAGAAGAGCTGGGGGAACAACGAGACCAGCTGGAACATACCAAGAGAAGACTGGTAAACACAAGTGAAAACTTGAGCAAAAGTCAAAAGATTCTCCTTTCAATGTCCAGAAAAGTGACAGACAACCAACAAGCTGCTGCTTTCTATCATCATCTTATTGGAGCTAGCTACCCTGGGAGGCCTGGTTTATTACAAATTCTTTCTCAAGCATTGAACTTGCTATAGGGTAAGGTTTGTGGACCAGAATCTTGACCCTGTGGATGAATGTTGTTAGGGAGTGGAATAAGCATGTTGCTGCGTGGGCTAACAGTTAAAGGATGCGCTGTGTAGCCAGACTGGGAGGAGGAATGGCAGCCAGAAAAACCACATAGATATGAAGGAGGTTGACAAGACCAGTATGATATACCAAGGTAATAAATGCAGTTTATGACTTCTGCAAATTTACATAGTAGTGTAACATATCAATACCTTGTAATATTTATGTGTTTTCCTCCTTCCTTTGTCTCACTTCTGCATCCCTCATGATTCTTGGGATTACCTCCCAGGGATCACTCTCTTGGATCCCCATCTCAGTGCTTGCTTTTGGATAAACTCACATTAGGATGGGAACTTCCAACATATTCTCTAGTATTGTTGCTCACATATTCTTGTTCAAACCTTACTTGCCACACTGGATTGTTATCTCATAAAAGTGAAACTTTGGGTTTTTGTTCTTTTTTAACAATACTTAGAAAAGGTTTAAGTCCTCTATAAAAGCAGTCATTTATATTGTTTCTGAGTATTTTTTAATTAGAAGCCTTCACAATGTTTTATAAAAGAAAAGGTAAGGAATATTTATTTATTTACCTACCAAATTATTATGACTTGGTGGTTCTAAGAGGAATTCACCAAAGGCACTTAATGATCTTTCTCTAGAAGAGCCATACCATTCCAAAGGTGAAGAATACCAAGGTCCTTTGAGAAACAAACATTTGATATAGAATATCAAAGGGCAGGGCACCAGGGTGATTTGCCTGATGTTGGATTGTTGCATCTTTCTTTAATTAAAGGTTGGTTATCAACTTCCTGGAGAGATTTTCTCCAATTCTTCGTTTCCTCATATCATGAAAATATGGTCCTTGAAGAACAGACTCCATCACTTCCTGCTAATGATATCTTGGGCCCAAAGGGATGCCTCAATACAAATTGCTTTTCTCATTCTCTCACCTGAAGGTTCCTTTACCAGAGATCTCTGTTTTCTAATAATGCCCATTGTGCATTGTTTGCAAAGAAAGAAAACCTACTTGCAGTTATAGAACTTATTCAATTCCCAGTCTCCAAGGGTGAAACTTTTAATAAAGCCTCCAGTGAATATTCAGGTCTCCTAAACATTTCACTGAGTATTGTTAATTTACAGAAATCACCCCAGCTAATCAGTTGAAGTTAAAAGTAACGAAGTCATGCACAGATTTAATGATTCTCAGTGAGTGTGATTTCTTTTTCCAAGAGTAGCAACCAAGGGAATCTTTAATATTTTCAGGTCTAAAGTTAAATTAAGAAAAGAAAAAGCTCCTTTAAATTGTATTGTTTCCAATACAATTGGTGCTTTGTATCAGTATTTCATAAATATATATTAATATATATTATACAAAATACTGATATAAATATATAAATATAAATACTAAAATATTTCTATTTACAATCATGATAATGAAGATAGCAGTCATACCTGAAGACAGAAAAAGAATTGGAATTTGGTACTTCTTTTGCAGGGAGTGGGGAGCCATGGGTTTTTCTTATGTTTTGTTTAGTTTTACTTTGCTTTCAGTTAGTGTGAATGAAGTCTCCTTAACTCTTCTTCCTAGTTACCAGGGACCATTCAGCCTAAGAACTTGAGCTCACCATTGAAACTTGATAAATTCTTAAAAATTAAGATGCTATACTCATGGCATAGGTATAAAAATCTTATATGTGTGAATGAAGTTTTACCTATTTATTTACTTGTATAATGTAACGCACTTGAGATCAACGTTAGCTGTTTTCTACAGCACTTTTCTTCACTTTGCATCTCCTCTTCTACCTCACTCTCTCTTCTACCTCTCTTTTTCTCATCTCTCATCTCTGTTACTGATCATTTCCTCATCTTCTCTACATCATTTCCCACTTAGAACAGCATTCTCTAGTCATTTTCTCCCCTTTGTCCTCCCACTGAGTCTCTGTTTCTCTCGGGTAGGTTTTTCTGAAGTTCTTGGGTCATTATAGCTTAATACTCAATCTTATCACTCACCACACAAAGCTCCTCAGAAGCTCTGATGCACCTGGGATCAGAGCACTCCCAGAGAGGGCGAAGTGGGATAACTAAGACAGGCCGTGATGTTTAGGAGAAACTGTGCAACCCCTCTTTTAACAAATGAGAAGCACAGTATCCACTATGTACACAACCATAATAATGTTACCACTGTATTTTGAATATATGACAATTGTAATAAAGGTGAATCCCCTGATAGAAACATAGAGGACTACTGTGGACATTATACTATTTCTTATTTCAAGTTTCATAGTTTCAAAAGGAGAAATCAAGAAATATTGACATCAGCACAAAATCCAATATATGAACATTTATATGAAAGGAAGAGAAAATGAATTGCAAGTTGTAAAATGAATGTCCTCACTATAACTGTTAAGATTATAAGGGATTGAAGTGGTCATAAACAAGTATATTAAATATTTAATGAATACATATTTAGAAAATATAATTAAGAATAAGGAATAATTTACTTCAACCCAATAAAAGGCATTTATCATAAGCAAACATAATTTTTTACTGAATGGGGAATAGCTGAAAACTTTCTAAGGTCTAAAGCGAGACAACGATGTCCACTCCCACCACTTTTATTCATCATGCTGTGGGAAGTCCTAGCCACGGAATTAGGCAAGAGAAAGAAATGAAAGGTATCCAAATAGTAAAAGAGGACGTCAAACTGACACTCATTACAGATTTCATGATTTGATACATAGAAAATCCCAAAGGCTCCACTAAAAAGCTACTAAGAACAAGTAAATGAATTCCAAAAAGTTGCGGGATATAAAATCAACATAACAAAAATCAATAGTACTGCTAAATGCCCATAGCAAATTATCTCAAATATAAATTAAGAAAGCAATCCTATTTATCATAGTTATGAAATAAAATATTACAAAGTAAATTAACCCAAAATATCAAGGATGTATATAATGAAAATTATAAGACATTAATGAAAGAAATTGAAGTAGACATAAAAAACTCTTTCACAGATCAGAAGAATCACTAGTGTCAAAATTTCCTTACTAGTCAAAGTAATCTACAGATTCAGTGCAAACCTCATCAAAATATCAATGAACTGGGGGGATCCAAGATGGCGGACTAGAGGGCGACTGCATCTCCTGTTGCTCCAGAACCCAGGATTTAAGAAGGGGAAGCATTGAGAGACTTGACTAACATAGAGCTGTGGGGTGAGTCTCTCCCACCGGGTGAAGCTCGGCCTGGGTGGCAGGCCCGGACAGGGGCAGCTAGAATCTTCCCCAAGCAGCCCTGCTTTCTCTGGTGGCAGGCTCAATCCACGGCTAGCTTCTTGGAGCAGGCCGCCCAGTGAGAGCTTTTCCGCACAGAGCCAACCCCAAGCCCCGGACCCAGCAGCGGGCCCTGACCCGCAGGTGGCTTCTAGGACCAGGGCAGGGCAGCCAGAGACTTCCCCAAGCAGCCCTGCTCCCTCGAGTGGAAGGCTGGGTCCACAGCCAGCTTCTTGGAGCAGGCCTGCCCAGTGACAGCTTTTCTGCACAGAGCCAACCCCAAGCCCTGAACCCAGCAGTGGGCCCCTGCCCTCAGGTGGCTTCTGGGACCAAGGCAGGATAGGGGGCTTTCCCCTAGCACCCTGGCTCCCTCAGGTAGGGGCAGACTCTGTCTATAGCCAGCTTCTAGGAGCAGGACTGCCCAGTGAGAGGATTTCCACACAGAACCAGACCCAGCCCTGGACCCAGTAGCGGGCTAGGGGCAGCTTTCTTTGGAAGCACTCCATTATCAAGTTCCTCCAAAACTTCAGGCTACTGAAGGCTGGGAGTTGATATACTGGAAATTTACAGGGATACTGTAAGTTAAAGAAGAAATCTCCAATATCTCAGAGTCCCACTGATATATTTTCCCTTGCAAACAAGGGAAGAAAATGTCCCAAACAAACCTAGATACTATATCAATGAAACCCAATGACAGCACAGCAGAAGAAATGTCAGAAAGGAAATTCAGAATGTACATAATTAAAACAATCAGAGAAGCAAATGAGGAGATGAAAGAGCAAATGCAGGCATTGAAGGAGGAGATGAAAGAGCAAATGTAGGCATTAAATGATCTCACCAATCAACAGTTACAACAGCAAATACGGGAAGCAAGAGATCATTTCAATAAAGAATTAGAGTTACTGAACAAAATACAAACAGAAATCCTTGAAATGAAGGAAACAATAAACCAAGTTAAAAACTCCACAGAAAGCATAACCAAAAGGATAGAACACCTGGAAGACAGAACCTCAGACATTGAAGAAAAAATATTTAATCTTGAAAACAAAGTTGACCAAACAGAGAAGATGGTAAGAAATCATGAATAGAATCTACAAGAATTATGGAATATCATGAAAAGGCCAAATTTAAGAATTATTGGGATTGAGGAAGGCTTAGACAAACAAACCAAAGGAATGAACAATCTATTCAATCAAACAATATCAGAAAATTTCCCAAATCTGAAGAATGAAATGGGAAACCAGGTACAAGAGGCTCAGAGGACTCCAAATATACAAAATTACAACAGACCCACACCAAGGCACATTATTATGAAAATACCTAACATACAAAATAAAGACAGAATTTTAAAGGCCGCGAGAGAAAAGAATCAAATTACATTCAGGGGAAACCAATAAGAATATCAGCAGATTTTTCAATCATAAAAGCTAGAAGGGCATGGAACAACATTTACCAAGCCCTGAAAGAAAACAAATGCCAACCAAGAATCTTATACCCAGCAAAACTTACTTTCAGATTTGATGACAAAATAAAATCCTTCCATGATAAACAAAAGCTCAGAGAATTGACAAAAAGAAAGCCGGCATTACAGAACATCCTCAGCAAAATATTCCATGAGGAAGAGATGAAAAACAATGCAAATCAGCAACGGGAGGAACTAGCCTAAAGGAATAGCCAAATAAAGGAGAAACCAAATCATGTCAAAAAACAAAAATGAGTCAAATGACTGGGAATACAAATCATATCACAATAATAACCCTGAATGTTAATGGCCTGAACTCATCAATCAAAAGACATAGACTGGCAGATTGGATTCAAAAGAAAAATCCAACAATTTGCTGCCTGCAAGAGACTCATCTCATAGAAAGAGATACCCATAGACTAAAGGTGAAAGGATGGGAAAAAACATACCATGCACACGGACACAGCAAAAAAGCTGGAGTATCCATCCTCATTTCAGATAATGTGGACTTCAAGCCAAAACTAGTCAGAAGGGATAAAGAAGGATATTATATACTGCTTAAGGGAAGCATAAATCAGCAAGACATAACAATCATAAATATCTATGCCCTGAACATTGGCTCATCCATGTACGTCAAACAGATCCTTCTCACTTCCAGAAATCAAATAGACCACAACTCAATAATACTAGGCGATTTTAACACACCTCTCTCACCGCTGAATAGATCTTCCAAACAAAAATTGAATAAAGAAACCATAGATCTCAATAACACAATCAACAATTTAGACTTAACCAAAATATATAGAATATACCATCCAACAAAGAGTGAATACGCTTTCTTCTCAGCAACACATGGATCCTTCTCTAAAATAGACCATATTTTATGCCACAAAGTTACTGTTAGCAAATACAAGAAGATAGAGATACCTCCTTGTATTCTATCAGATCATAATGGATTGAAATTAGAAATAAATGACCGAATAAAAAACAGAAACATCTCCAACACCTGGAGATTAAATAATACACTATTATATGATGAATGGATAACAGAAGACATCAGGAGGGAAATAAAAAAATTCTTAGAAGTAAACGAGAACAAAGACACATCATATCAAAATCTCTGGGACACTATGAAAGCAGTACTTAGAGGAAGATTTATTTCATGGGGCACATTCAACAAAAGAAGTAGAAATCAACAAATAAACGACTTAACACTACAGCTCAAAGCCCTAGAAAAAGAAGAGCAGACCAACACCAAAAGTAGTAGAGGACAGGAAATAGTTAAAATCAGACCTGAAATCAATGAAATTGAAACAAAAGAAACAATAGGAAAAATTAACAAAATAAAGAGTTGGTTCTTTGAAAAAATAAACAAAATTGATAAACCCTTAGCCACACTAACAAAGAGAAAGAGGGAGAAAACTCAAATTATTACAATTCGGAATGAGCAAGGAAATATCACAACAGACAGGAGTGAAATACAAAACATAATTAGAAGCTATTTTGAAAATCTATATTCCAACAAAACAGAAAACCTCAAAGACATCAACAAGTTTCTAGAGACATATGAATTACCTAAACTGAACGAGGAGGATATACACAACTAAATAAATCAATTTCAAGCAATGAAATAGAAGAGGTCATCAAAAGCCTACCAACAAAGAAAAGTCCAGGACCAGATGGGTTCTCAGTCGAGTTCTACAAAACCTTTAAAGAAGAGCTCATTCCAATACTCCTCAAAGTATTCCATGAAATGGAAGAGGAGGGAACCCTCCCAAACTCATTCTATGAAGCCAATATCATCCTGATACCTAAACCAGACAGAGACACTTCGAGGAAAGAAAATTTCAGACCAATGTCCTTAATGAACATCAACCCAAAAATTCTCAACAAAATTTTAGGAAATCACGTACAAAAATATATTTAAAAGATAGTGCACCACCATCAAGTGGGTTTTATCCCAGGGATGCAAGGTTGGTTCAACATCTGGAAATCAATAAATGTCCTTCACCATATCAACAGACTAAAAGTTAAGAATCACATGATTATTTTGATAGATGGAGAAAAAGCATTTGATAAAATATAGCATCCCTTCATGCTCGAAACACCAGAAAAAATAGGGATAGTGGGAACATTTGTTAGCATTGTAAAGGCCATGAATGCTAAGTCTATGGCCAAAATCATTCTAAATGGTGAAAAACTGAAAGCATTCCCCCTAAAAACTGGAACAAGGCAGGGATGCCCTCTTCACCACTTCTATTCAATGTCATCCTTGAAACTCTAGCCAGAGCAAATAAACAAACCAAAGAAATTAAAGGGATACAAATAGGAAAAGAAGAACTCAAACTATCCCTGTTCACTGATGACATGATTATATATTTAGGGGAACCTGGAAATTCCACCAGAAAACTTTTAGAACTCATAAGTGAATTCAGTAAAGTAGCAGATTACAAGATCAATTCTCATAAATCCAACGCATTTTTATACATAAGTGATGAATCTTCAGAAAGAGAAATTAGGAAAACTACCCCATTCACAATAGCCTCGGAAAAAATAAAATACTTGGGAATCAATCTCACAAAAGAGGTGAAAGACCCCTACAATGAGAACTACAGAACACTAAAGAAAGAAATTAAAGAACACCTTAGAAGATGGAAAGATCTCCCATGTTCTTGGATAGGCAGAACTAATATTGTCAAAATGGCCATACTACCAAAAGTGCTGTACAGATTCAATGCAATTCCAATTAAAATCCCAATGATGTACCTTACAGAAATAGAGCAAGCAATTATGAAATTCATCTGGAAAATAAGAAACCCAGAATAGCTAAAGCAATCCTTAGCAGAAAGAGCAAGGCAGGGGTATCACAACACCAGATCTTCAACTCTACTACAAAGCAATAGTAACAAAACTTGGCATGGTATTGGTACCAAAATAGACAGGTAGATCAATGGTACAGAATAGAGGACATGGACACAAACCCAAATAAATACAATTTTCTCATACTAGACAAAGGTGACAAAAATATGCAATGGACAAAAGATAGCCTCTTCAACAAATGGTGCTGGGAAAACTGGAAATCCATATGCAACAGAATGAAATTAAACCCCTCTCTCTCACCCTGCACAAAACTCAACTCAAAATGGATCAAGGACCTTGGAATCAGACCAGAGACCCTGCAGATTATAGAAGAAAAAGTAGGTCCAAACCTTCAACTTGTTGGCTTAGGATCAGACTTCCTAACAGGACTCCTATAGCTAAAGAAATGAAAGCAAGAATCAACCACTGGGATAGATTCAATCTAAAAAGCTTTCTCTCAGCAAAGGAAACTATCAGTAATGTGAAGAGAGAGCCTACAGAGTAGGAGAAAATCTTTGCCACTCATATTTCAGATAGAGCGCTAATTTCCAGAATCTATAAAGAACTCAAAAAACTCTACACCAAGAATGCAAATAATCCAATCAACAAATGGGCTAAGGAAATGAACAGACACTTCACAGAAGAAGATCTACAAGCAATCAATAGATATATGAAAAAATGTTCAACATCTCTAGTAATAAGAGAAATCCAAATCAAAACTACCCTAAGATTTCATCTCACCCCAATTAGAATGGCAATTATCAAGAACACAAGCAACAATAGGTGTTGGTGAGGATGTGGGGAAAAAGGTACACTCATACATTGCTGGTGGGGCTGCAAATTAGTGCAGCCACTCTGGAAAGTAGTGTGGAGATTCCTTAGAAATCTTGGAATGGAACCACCATTTGCCCCAGCTATCCCACTCCTTGGCCTATACCCAAAGGACTTAAAATCAGCATACTACAGAGATACTGCCACACCAATGTTCATTGCTGCTCAATTCACCACAGCCAGATTGTGGAACCAACCTATATGCCCTTCAATTGATGAATGGATAAAGAAACTGTGGCATATATATACAATGGAATATTACTCTGCCATACAGAATGATAAAATTATGGCATTTGCAGGCAAATGGATGAAATTGGAGAACATCATGCTAAGTGAGATAAGCTAGTCTCATAAAACCAAAGGACGAATGATCTCACTGATAAGCGGATGATGACACATAATCTGGGGTGGGAGGGGTTAGTGTTAGGGTTAGGGTTAAGTTTAGGGTTAGTGTTAAGGAGGGTGGCCAGAATGGAGGACGGCAGGACTGTGTAGCGGGAAAAGAGGGGTGGGAGGGGTGGAGGGGAAGGGAAAAAATAACAGAATGAATCAAACAACATTACCCTATGTAAATTCATGATTACACAAATGGTATGCCTTTACTCCATGTACAAACAGAGAAACAACATATATCCCATTTGTTTACAATAAAAAAAATCAATGAACTTCCTCACAGAACTTTAGAATAATCCTAAAGTTTATATAAAACAATACCCAGACACCACATATAGTGATAACTACTTGCTGGCAGAGTCCTGAGGCAGCATAATATTTCACATGATGAGAAGGAACATGTGTGAGTGCTTCTTGTGTGTGTGTGTGTGTGTGTTTTTTTTTTTTTGTGTGTGTGTGCAAACCCTCAAGTCTCTAATCTCTTCTTGTAAAGTCATTAATGTTCAATCATGGGGACTCCTTCCTGATCCCTTTTCTAATCCTAGTTAAGTCCCACAGGCACACTTCTATAAGCTATTATCAAACAAGTTTCTGCCTCTCTTAATAACCACAGAATGGGGATGAAATTCTAATAGGAATTTCAGAGAGGACAAACCACATTCAGACCATTGCACCGGTTGAGCAAAATCTTAGAGAATTTGTGGCTAGCACATCTCTCTTAAAATAAATACTGAGAGTAAGCCCAGAAGGTATTTCATTTACATGTGTATGTGCACACACATACACACACACACACAAACACTAAGGAAGGTAATTATGTAATTATTAAACACTATTTAAAAGCATCTCTCCTTTCATTCCATAATTTATGTAAACAGACATTTTTTAAATTAATGTGTGTATAATGTAATTGTGTACCTATAACATTTAGAAATGTATTCTATGCATAATATATTTTCCAGTAATAGCAGAAAGGAGGTGGGCAGGAGAAAGAACATACTGGACTAAGGAAATAACAATAAATTGTAAAGTAAAAATTACAATGTGTGTTTTAACAAGTATATATTTATATACGTGAAAATATAACCCCACATAAATGAAGAAAGTAAAGGGAGCTATACAGCAGTAGCATTTATACATGTCATTGTAATTGACCTACTATAAATCTAAATGGATTTTATTAAGATATTACTTGCTAAATACACAAAAATTATAGATAGAAAAATCATTAATGAAGTCTTAGAAAAATATTTGCTAATGCAAATGAAAGCAGTAAAGGAAGAATAGAGGAAGAAAATACATGAGACATGAAGAACACCAAAACTAAAACACAAGATATACTTTAAACTGTATTGATAACATTAAATGTGAACATACTGCATAATCCTATCAAAAGGTAAAGGTTGCAAGATTGGACAAAAAAATCCAGCTATATCCTGGCTATAAGAGACATGGTTTAGAATAAAAGATAGAAATGAAATGAAAGCCAAAGGATAGGAAATAGTATATTATGCAGACAGCAACCAATTAAGGTACAGTGGTTACACCTGCAACAGACCTAGTCAACTTTGAAACAAAGATACATCACTAGAAATGGAAAGGAACTTTCCATAATGATAGAAGTTCAGTCCATTAGGATGATACAACCGTTATGATGAATACACATCTAATAACAGAGTAACAAACTATATGACAAGGTGAAAGAAAAAAAGGGAAAAGAAACTATTTGATAGTCATAGCTGGAAACTTCAACACCCTACTTTTGATAATTGGTAGAACAACAAGGCAGAAGAACAAGGAAATGAAAGATTTGAACTACACTAAAAAAACAAATTAGATGAAATAGACATGCATAGTATACTCTAACCAACAACTGTGTTTCCTCAAATTCACATGGAATTTTCTCCAGGGCAGATTGTGTGTCAATAAAAGCAAAACTCAATACACTTAAAAGTATAGAAATAATACCAAACAACAATGTTTTTCTGACTATAATGGAATGAATTTAGAAATTCTCAGCATAAAAATAATATGATACTAAATAATATGTGGAAATCCAACAGTATACCCTTAATAATGGTTCAAAGAACTAATCATAAAGGAAAGTTGAAAACGTTCCTTGATGAATGGAAGTGGAGGCCCAACATACTTCACCTATGAGTTTCAGACAAAGCAGTGCTTACTAGGGAATTAATTACAGTAAGCATGTCTATTATAAAGAAAGAAAGAGATCAGAATAAATAGCCTAACTTTTCACTTTAAGAAAAATAAGAATAAACTGCATCTAAAGCCAGGAAGAGAAAGACGTTCTAAATATAAAACACTTTAATGTAACAGAAAATAAAAAAAGGAACAGGGAAAATTAACAAAACCAAAAGTCGACTCCTTTCAAAGATCAAGGAAATTGATAAACATTTAGCTAGACTACTATTAAAAGGATCCAAATTATTAAATTCAAGATTGGACATTACTATTAATGTTTCAGAAAATATAGATGATAAAGTAATGAGAAATTAGATAAGCTCTGAAATGGATAAATTCACAGAAAAACAGTAATTACAAAAACTGATTCAAGCTGAAATAGAAAATGTGCATCTACCCATAAAAGGTAAAAGATAGTAGTACTTCTAATTTGACGAACTACCCAACAAAAGTGTCCAGGTCAATAGAGCTTCACCAATGGGTTCTACCAAAGATTTTTACAGTAAAAATTAATTCTTTGTAAACTATTTTTTAAAATGCAGAAAAAGTAACACATGTCATTTAATAAGACTCTTTTATATTACCTGATATCACAAGGAAAAAAGAAGAAACTTCATAACAATATATGTCATGGATATAGATTCAAAATTCTCGAAGATTCCTAGTCAATCAAATACTGCAATTATAAAAAAGACTACACAACTACTGAGATTGATTCCAGAAAGAAAAAAAAAAATGTTGTAAAGCTGTTTTTGAAACATGTTATAGTTTGGATGTGAGGTGTCCTCCAAAAGCTCTTTTGTGAGACAATGGGAGAAGGTTCAGAGGAGAAATGATTGGGTTATAAGAGTCTTAACCTGATCAGTGAATTAGTCCCCTGATAGGGATTAACTGAGTGGTAACTGAAGTGGCAGAGATGGTTGGAGGAGGTGGGAATTGGGGCTTGACTTTGGGGTACATATTTGTATCTGACGAGTGAAGATCTCTCTCTCTGCTCCTCAGACCATATGAGCTGCTTCCCTCTGCCACACTCTTCTGCCATGATGTTCTGTCTCACTTGAACCCCGAGGAATGAAGCCTGCAGTCCATGGATTGAGAGCTCTGAAACTGTAAGCCCTCACATAAACTCTACAAGCCACAGCAACGAGAAAACTGACTAAAACAAAACACAAAAAATAAAACATACCGTATCAATAGTCTACAGAACAAAAACCAAATGTCTATCTCAAAAGAGACAGAAAAAATATTTCAAGAAATACAACTTTCTGTAAAAAAAAAAAAAATCACTAAACCAATTAAGAATACGAGGGAAAACTTCTTAATATAATAAAACATGTATCTCAGAATGAAAAGCATGTATGCTTTACCATATAGGGTAAATCCCACAACTAACATTATGTCAATGGTCAAAGACTGAAAGCTTTTCTACTAAGGTCAGGAAGATAAACATGTCTGTTCTTGCAACGTCCCATTGACAACAGAACTTTATACACAATACTAAACAAGTTCTCAGAATTTTGCAAGATCACCAAAACCAAGGAACATCTAAGAACCTGCATAGCCAAGAGGAACCTGGAGAAACAAGAAGACTAAATACAAAGTGGTGTCATAAATGGGATGATGGAAGAGAAGAAAACTAGCTATAAACTATGGAAATCTGAGTAAAATATGAACTTTGGTACGCAACAGTGCATCAACATTGGCCTATTTAATTATTCTGAATGTTCCATAAAAATGTAAGACATTGGTGACATGGAGAAATGAGTGTGTAACATATCAGAACACTCTTTACTAGCTTCATACATTTTTATAAACCTAAAATGTTTCTAAAATATGCTTAAAATTATTAAAACATAAAGACTTTGAGGTAAATCTCTTTTCAGAAAGAAGACAGATTAATGGGGGAAAATCTCCAGTTTTCTATCTTTAAATGTAATATTTAATCCAAGCAAAGAGTGTTAATGAATAGTATCCTCACTGATGAAACATTTTAAGCAAGAGGAATCCACACAGTATTAACATATCACCCTTCAGTTTAGATTTTAATTAACCAGGAAACAAATTGTGTTTATTATGGAAATATCTGAAAACTACCAAACCAGTTAGGAAAATGTAGTATGCCTATTATCACTGCAGATATTTAACTTGAATCTAATCAAGAGGAAACATCAGAAAATACAGAGTTTGGATATTTTACAAGACAAGGAAAGGCATATATTTATGTATATATGTAGTAAATATGTAAATATTTTTTATATGTGGATATGGATTATTTGTATAAATACACATTATGGTGTAAAAATTTTCACACATTAAATAAACTCAGTGTAAAGATCTTAACCCACTCTTATTCACAATTTCTGAATCAGGCAACCCTCAGAAGCATAATTAATTCAAAGAACTTTTGAGCTGCAATGTGGTCAAACATTTATGAACAGAACACAGCAGTGTCATGTAGAGACTGCTTAATTGGGTACATATCAGTGTTTTGCCATAGTTTAATCATCTAGACTCTTTTGACTGACAGAAGCCCCACCGCTGTAATTGACTAACACTCAGCTATTGGTTATGAGAGCATACTCCTAAGTCAGGCTTTTGTTTGACTTGATTTCAATACCAAGTTAGGTTGCAGTTAATTACCTAAGAACATACTTGCAGAGGCACCTCAGATCTAAATTTAATTCAAATCAACAGTATTATGAGTATAAATATGTATAAGTACATGCAATGTATATAATATTTACATGTATATATTGATAATAGGAACATATACAATATGTGCATGTATATATGTATTTTATATATATGCATATAACATTTTGATATAGACCAATATAAATTTCTTAATTCATTTTGTAAATAGCTAAAAATAAAATGAGTAGTATCGTATTATTCTGCTGAATTTTCTGTTATTTTGAGAGTTTTCAAAACAAATTTGGGAGCAAAACTGTGATTAATCCACTTTGCTCTTGAATTTCTGCCCACTTCACAACTTAGATTCCTTTATAAAATTTATTTTTGATTAGTGCATTATAGTTATACATAATCGTGGAATTTGTTTTGACATTTTCATAAATGCATATGACATAAGTTGCTTAATTTCAATGCACATTTTTATTAGTTTTCCTGCTCCTTCTTCCCCTGATTCCCTTCCTCTACTTTGTTTTCCTTCTATTACTTAATCAAATTGTTGCGTTATATTTAAAAGCAGAATTCTTTGTGATATATTCATAATGCACATAGCGTAGTTGGACTGTTTTATTCTGCAGTTCCTCCACATTTTCATCCCCTGCCATCCCCTTTCCCTACTTCATTCCTATTTTCATGAGATCTTCCCTCTAAAAATTTTATATTTTCTCTAGTTTCTAAATATGGGAGGGACCATCCACCTTCGATTTCCTGTTTATGATTTATTTCACTAAGCTGGATATTCTTCAGTTTCATTCATTTACAAATACATGACATTATTTCATTCGATTTTATGGCTGAGTAAAACTTCAGTGTGTGTGTGTGTATGTGTGTGTGTGTGTGTGTGTGTGTGTGTGTGTTTGTGTGTGTGTGTGTATATATGACACATTTTCTTTTCCATTCATGTATTAAGGGACATCTAGGTTGGGTTCATAATTGTCTATTGTGAATTACACTACTGTAAACATTGATATGCATGTATTATTATAATATGCTGATGTTAGTTTTTTTTGGATAACTAATGAATGGGATAGTTGGATCATATGGTGGATCCGTTCCTATTCTTCTGAGGAATCTCCATATTGTTTTCCAAAGTGTTTGTACTAATTTTCAGTCCCTCCAATAATGTATGAGTGTAACTTTTCTCTTACATCCTTGCCAACATTTATTGTTATTTGTTTTCACTGGAGTGAGAAGAAATCTCAACGTATTTTTGACATTTATTTTCTTGATTACCAAGGACAACTCAGAATCTTAAAAATTTCTCACTTTTTTATATTTAGTTTATGTAAATTTATAGCATACCTTAATGGTTACAACCATGGATTCTGGATTTGATTCCTGAGCTATACCATTATATTTCTATGGTTAAATAAGGAAATCTCTCTGCCCTTCAACTTTTTATTTTGGGGTTACTAAAATTGAAAAATAAAAGAGTAAAAGACTTAATAAATGCACTGAATAGTGAAGTGGATACACTAAAAAGGTATTTGTTAACTAAGAGAATGTGCCAGAATTCATTTGAGCATTAAGGGATACATTTAAGAGATAGGAAAGAGACATAGTTGTTACAACTAGCATTTAATCTGTTGCAAGCAGAACCTTTTCAAACAAATCTTAAACAGTAAGAAGATCTATTGGATTATATGACTGTAAGAGATGATTTAGTCCATACATTTTGATTTGTCTTCCATGGATTCACTCAATTCAGTCCTTTTTTGAGAGTTGACTATGATCATGGACTGATTTTCTTTTTGATGACTAAATAAAAGTGGGCTGTAATGGTTTTTACACCCATTCATTTAGAGAGAGCAAGATGAATATTTTGGTATGTGTGTGTGTGTGTGTGTGTGTGTGTGTGTGTCCCAGGTATCTGGGACTCAGGGTCGTTGAGGATTAGTGATGGGTGGTGCTGAAATACACATCAGAAACCATGATGCTACTAGAAAAGGGAAAGAAAATCAACGGATATAATTCTGAGAACTGAAAATTACCATTAAAGTATAATGGGTATAATATCTATCCAATTCAGAGCTTCTCAAATTTTTTGGTCTCCAGATTCTTTTACACCTGTGAAACATATTTCAGACCCTAAGAGACTTTGCAAATGTTGATAATATCTGTTGGTGCTTATCAGAGAGTAAACAGAAAAGCTAAAAACATATCAGTTAAAATTATAAAAATTAAATCAATTTTATTCTAACACAGGTACATCAAAAACATTTTGAAAGAAATATTTACTGAATACCCAAATATTTCAGGCACAGTTTCAGTATGGGAAATATAAAATAATATGTGACATGGTTGATACAAAGAAGGAAGAACTTTTTATTTTGAGGTTATTAAAATTTGGGTTATTAAAATCTGGGAGAAAAAAATCTTGCTTAATTGACATGTTAATTATAGTCTTATGTATGTTGCATATATAAACAGAAGTCCTTGAAAAGTAAAAATCTTGTGTTTTTCATTATGAATAGCTTTGTTATAAAATACAAATTGACAAGCCACTGTACATAGGTACTTTTGATTTCAGAGAGTTTGAGAGTAAAAATGACTGAAACTAAAAATGAAAACATTCTTTAATTGGAGGAAATTACCTCTGCGCACACATTCAAACATAATTTGAAGCAAATTCAAATATCGTTGCATAAACAAATATTAGTATCTGAGATCTTGGAAGGGGCCCAAAATTATAAGATTTGTTTTGGGATTCAAGGAATTTGCAAAAAGTACTAAATAGGAGCGCCCTTTACACATGGTGACGGTTCTTTCTTGTACTTTGGATTTGTCAAAAACTGGGATGAATTTCACATTGACAATTAGGCAATATCATTTAGTTCATATGTAATGGAATGAAGTACCTTATATTTTGAAGTACCCTTTAGCAGAACCTCTACTTTCTAGGTTAATTTGACAGCAATATTATCATGTTTTCAGAACTTAATACCTGCAACAGGTATTTTCCACTTTCTCAGTATCTATAGATTAAGAAAGAGCTATTATCAAGGTGAAATCAATTTTTCAAGTGAGATGTTATTTGCTTCAGAATGTTTCAAAATTCCTTCTTTATCACAATTCTTTTGATAACATGTATTACTTCCTTATTTCTTAGACTATAAATGAAAGGGTTTAACAGGGGAATGACTAGAGTATAAAAAACAGCAACAGGTATATCTTTATTGCCCTCATTAAATGAATTTGGCCGAATATACATGAAGAGCAGAGAACCATAGAATATTGACACAGAGAGGAAATGGGATGCACAAGTGGATAGAGCTTTTCCTCTTCCTTTTTCAGATTTCATTGTGAATATAGTGAAAAGAATATAGAAATAAGAGATTAGCACTATAGTAATAGTAAATATTTGAATAAAACCCGACAAAATAAGTACCATCAATTCATTGATATAGGGATCAATACAGGAGAGTCTGTATAAAGGAAGGACATCACAAAAGAAGTGATTGATTTGATGAGACCCACAGAAAACTAACCTAAAGAGAAGCCCTACATGAATCATGGGATGCAGGTTTCCAGCTATGTAGGCTGCTGTGGTCATCTGAATGCAGAGTTTCTTTGACATCATGGTGTGGTACTGCAGTGGTCTGCATATGGCCACATAGCGGTCATAGGCCATTGCTGCCAGAAGAAAGCAGTCTACAGTTTCAGCAAAACAGAAAAAATAGAATTGTGTTATACATTCATAGAGAGAAATCCTTCTGTCCTCAGAAAAGAAGTTCTCTAACATCTTGGGAGTGATGGCACAGGGACAGCAGGAGTCCATGAGAGCCAGGTTGCCCAGGAAGATGTACATTGGTGTGTGAAGTCGGCGCTCCATGCAAATCAAGGCCACCAAACCTAGATTCCCCACCATGGTGACCAGATAGATGGCAGAGAACACCACAAACAGAAGGGCCTTCAGGTCTGGTTGATCTGTAAACCCCATGAGAATGAATTCTGTTGTTAAGGTGTAATTGTCCTCAGTCATCTCTAGCTTTTCTGTTGGGAGAGAAATTGTGTACATATAATGTTCTAATTGGGAGTATAGAATTTTCCACTACTTTTTTCTTTTTTCATAACAGAGGGGTTTCTTCTTCCAGCACCCTGTGTGCTCTCAAGATTACCACTACAATTATTATGAGGAGTCATTCATTTGGTGAAGGTGTCAGCAGCTATGACCTTAAGAAACAACTTTTAACATTCACAAAGACATTTTGATAATACCTTGTATGCATTTATGCAATTACAACATAAAATGTGGATATAATAATTGGATGATTATACATAAGTATTTATAATGTCAGTGTTTAAGATCCTCTAAATTAATTAAAAACAATTTACCTATTAATGTGCATTTTTTATTATGAACAACATGTTTTTATAAATCATTTTACAGGATTCAATATTTTTAAAAAGTCACATTTCAGACATGCTAACTTTATATCTTAGAGATTGTAGAACTATCACTAAAGATGATGGAGGTGACTATTCATTTTTAAAGTGAATTACTTGAAACATGAAAGCAATAACTCTCCATACTCCCGTCTTTCATCCCTTCCCTGGTATCACAGCCATTTTCACACACATTGACCCTTTCTATTCCATGATTTCCATTGATGGTTTCCTCAAATATCTAAATCCTTCTCTTGTTTTGTAGGGAATATGTTACATATACTTTTCTAAAAAGTCTTAACTGAATGTTCCAGAACACAACACTCTCCTTTTCTGAATTTCAGAACATTTTTTCTATACTCAACACAATTTCTTTTGCATAATGTATATTGCTTTATTTTATTGCACATATCTGAAAAATTTTCTAATTATATTACAAGCATTTTGAGTTTTTTTTTTTTTTTTTATTTGATTCTTCTTTGAAGGGAGCTGTAAAATGCTATGGGAAAAAGCAGAATTGATTCCAATCCCCCCTCGCCATATGGGTAAACTGGTTTATTTAGTAATAATCCTTAGTAACTTCTTTGTCTCTGCACGTTATTATCTTTGAAAAACAACTTACAAGGATTGTTTCAATATCACCATCTTAAGGAACTCTGATATCTTTATTTCACCTAAATTGACTCTTTTCTAATATTTTTCAGTTATCTAAGAAAATGTATAAGATTTTCTAAAGTATATCATAATAGATACAAATCTTTTGGGCTTATCTTTATACTTTTGATATAAACACCTATAAAAATAGAAAAACCTTTACATTCTAATAAAATTTTGAATTCAAAGTTTGTTTTGCTTTAAGAGGCTATTTCATAGTGACACATAGGGCATATCTACTGAGAAATCATATCATATAAATTTCACTGTCAAAAATATGTTTGTACTTCCATAATCAAAACATCAAAAGGAAGATGGTATAAGTTCTTTGCCCTAAAATATTAAATTCAAGGCATGTAATTAGTTAAGTTATAAATAACTTTCAAGTACTAGGATGAATTATCTAACTGAATGTTTTTTGAGCTTATCTATCTATTTTAAATTTGCCATTATAAGGAGAAAATTAGAGAATTTACGCCATTGTTTCTCATTCTATTACCATACTGTGTGATTTTTGAGAAGAGCTAGAGAGAAAGAATAATGAATAATGATAAATCTAAGAACAATGAAAATGTAACTAATTCAGAAAAGTATTTATGTTCACAAAAATTAGAAGTAAAAATATGTTGGAATAGTTCTCTTACCTGTATTTATCTGAGAATAACTTTTTTCAGGTGCTCTCTTCCTTTATGGAAAAGGTGTCAGAATTTAGAATACATACATAGCTTGCTCTCAAAAGCATTTGGAATCACAAGAATAAAAATTTCAGAGAATGTCTAGAGATCATCACTGATAATTAGGTCCCTTACACTGCCCAGTTTTCCATCATGTCCTCAAGGGATCACCCTGCACTGAAATCATGTTATTCCCTAGAGATCATAAGTTCTAAAAACAAATAAACTACTTGAAAGTAATTAAAGATGTCTTGTGAGAAAATGAGGTCCAGGTAAATGCCATTCACTGCAATATGTCTGAAATATGTCTTGCTGATTTGTACTTAACTGTTCTAACATTTACAATTCTTCTTGTCACAGGAAAGCAGGGAGCTAAAACTCCAAATCTCGATTCTTGGGTTCTGACAAAAGAAAATTTAAAGTCAGACACAGAAAGCCATGCAAGAGAACATTATTATAAGTGAAAATGAGGTAGTAGTAAAGTAAAATCTAAGTACTTAAATAGAGAGCACTCTCAATAGAACAGTCGGTGTTTCTTTCTGTCTCAATGTTTAGTCTTTTCATAATGACTTGGAAAAGCTCTTTGTACAGCAAAGAGGTTAACCTTTTTCTTACATAATTGTCTTTAATGTTTCTTGTATTATTACTTGACCTTGTTTGTTACTTTTTGCCATATAGAAGTTTTCAACTTTGACATAGTTGTGGAATCAGGGTCTACTAAGAAAAATACACCTTTTGTCAGAAAATGAGAGAAAATGTAAATCATTATAAATGATGTGATTTTTCTCATTATAAATGATGTGATTTTTTAAGGGATTAAAGTGAAGTCAAACAAATTACTATTCATTAAACATTTAATACATTTAATATTGCCGCACTTCCCACATGGGCGAGGAAAAAGGGTTCCTGTCAGAGGGATGGACTCACTGCAAAATAATAGCTAAGAAATTTATTTATCAGAAAAAATGACAGGAGACCGAATTATCTTTAGAACAGGGTTGCGAGGGGTTGAGATATTCAGCAGGGTCTGGCTCTAACAACTGAAAGAGCCTGCATTTTCTTTATTTATTGTGTTGCAGATCAAAAGTGGACAGGTAGGAGCTTCTTCAGTGAAAAAACAGGGTGGGGTGGAGTTAAGCAAGCTATTTGTCTCTAAGGGGTCATTCCCGCTTCTGGGGCCAGCATCCAAACTCCAGCAGTGAACCAACCCCAGGGCAAGCACATACTTTAGGCAATCTCCCACAATTTTCCTTAATTGTGAGTTCCTGAAGCTAGATTTCCCTAATAGCTCAACCAAGACTAGTTTTACTGCAGGTCATGGGTGGCTTCCCACAATTTAATATATTTAATGAATACAAACTCAGAAAGAGAATTAAGAATAAGGAATCACCTGCTTCAGTCCAATAAAAAAGATTGATAACAAGCAAACTGAAATGGTGAAGAGTTGAAAATTTTCTAAGGTCTAAAGCAAGACAAGCATGTCTGCTTCCACCACTTTCATGAAGCATAGTGCTAGAAGTCCTAGCCAGAGAAGTCAGGCAAGAGAAAGAAATAAAAGGTATCCAAATTGGAAAAGAGGAAATTAAACTGACACTTCTTGCGGATGACATGATTTGATGGGTAGAAAACCCCAAAGGCTCCAAAAAAAGCTACTAGAACTAATAAACAAATTCAGGAAAGCTGCAAGATACAAAATCAATAGCATCGCTTATCTCAAATATAAATCAATAAACCATTCTTATTTGAAATAGCTATAAAATAAAATAAAATAAAATGCCATAATATAAATTAACCCAAAGATGTCAAAGATCTCTGCAATGAAAATTATAGAGCATTGATGAAAGAAATTGAAGTAGACACAAAAAATTTCTTCATGGATGAGAAGAATCAATAGTGTCAAAATTTCCATACTAGCCAAAGCAATCTACAGATTCAATGCAATCCTCATTCAAAATATCATTGACCTTCTTCACAGAACTTGAAAATAATCCTAAAATGTATATATCTAAAGCTACTTTAAGATAAAGAAACAAAGCAGAATAAATTCATAACAACACCCTATTTCAGAATAGATCATAAAGTTATCAAATAACATCATATTAGAATAAAAAGGGACATATGGAAAAATGGAGCAGAACAGAGAATCTAGAAGCAAACCCACACATCTACAGCTGAGAGATTTATACAAGGATGTTAAGAATACACATTAGGAAAATAAATTCTTTTAAATAAATGAGCTGGTAAAATGGGATTATCTATATGCAGAAGAAAAAAGCTCATCACTAAACTCTCAGCCATTTTAAAAATCAACTAAATATTGATTGAAGACTTAATATCATATATGAACCTATGAAACTTCTAGAAGAAAATATACAGGGAATGCTTTGGAACATTGGCCTAGGTAAGGAGTTTTTGAAGAAGACCCCAACAACAAGGTAAACAAAAGCAAAAATAGACAAAAGGGACTCCATCAAACTATTAAGTTTCAGCACAACAAAGGAAATGACCAATAGAGTGAAGGAACAATCTACTAAATAGGAGAAAATATGTGCAGTATGTATATCTGACAAGGGTTGATATTCAGAACACATGAAGCAATAACTCAATAGCAATAAAACACAATTAAATATGATCCTAAATATTCCTAAATGAATATTTTCCAAACAAGATATATACATGGCCAACAGGTATATGAAAAAATTGACAACATTGCTAACCATTAGTGCAATGTAAACCAAAACCACAATGATATATAACCTCATCTGTAAGAATAGTTATTATGAAAAAGATTAATGATAGTAAGTCCTGGTGAGGATGCAGAGAAAAGGGAATTCTTGGGCACTGTTGGTGAGAAAGTAAATTAGTAGTGTCATTATGTAAAGAATGATGGATTCTCCTAAATAATAATTGCCAAATAATACTAATACTAATACTACTAATAATAATAATTGCCAAATAATCCAGCAATCCCACTGCTGAATATATAGCCAAAGTAAATGAAATCAGTATATCAAACAAACATCGTGCCTAAGGGTCTGTGCCTGGGCCAATATAATGGAGTGGTGTACTTACACTTTCTTCTAGCACTTGCAAGTTTCTGTCTAATTCTAAGGTATTTGATCCACTTTTTTTCCTCTACTTGGGTATATTTTATTATTTATTTATATCTGTTTTTATATCTAAGAAATGTGAGATCTGAGCTAGTTCATGCCTTAGGTTAATATTATTATTAAAAATTGAAAGTGTCCTTCATAGTACAGGATGATCTGCTTTGAGTTGAATTTTGTGCTGGGTGGAAGACAGGGATCTATGGACTTTGTACACAGCAGTGCATCAACATCGGCCCATTAATTATTCTGGAAGTTCCATAATGTAAGCTATTGGTGATACAGAGAAGAGAGTTTTGTGACTGTTTACTAATTTCATACATTTTTTTTGGTGGGGGTACCGGGGATTGAACTTGGGCACTTGACTACTGAGTCACATCCCCAGCCTTATTTTGTATTTTATTTCAAGATAGGGTCTCACTGAGTTGCTTAGTGCCTCACTTTTGCTGAGGCTGGCTTTGAACTCGTGATCCTCTTGCCTCAACCTCCCAAGCTACTGGGATTACAGTTAGGCCTGGCCTTACTTCATACATTTTTATAAAGCTAAAATGTTTCTAAAATGTGCTTAAAATTATTGAAAGGTGGCTTTGAGGTAAATCTCTTCTCAGAAAGAAGTCAGATAAATGGAGAAAAATCTCCACTTTTCCACCTTCAAATATAATATTTAATCCAAGCAATGTGTGTTAATGAATAGTATCATCACTGATGAAACATTTTGAGGTAGAGGGAATTCAGACAGTATTAACATGTCACCCTTCAGATTAGATTTTAATTAACCAGGAAACAAGTTGTGTTTATTGTGAAAGGATCTGCTGAACATTGCCAAACAAGTTCTAGAGCTCAGTAAGCATCACTAGTAACAAGGAAAATTGCCATTAAAGGTGATGCAATTAGAATATCCTAGCTTGCCTATCATTGCTGAAAAATTTTTAACTTGAATGTAATCAAGAGGAAACATAAGAAAATACAGATTTTGGATATTTTGCAAGGCATCTATTTTACAAGGAAAGGCATATATACATATATAGTACCTATTATTTACATGTGGATATGAATTATAGGTATAAATGTATACTTTGGTTTAAAAATTTTCACACATGAAACAAACTCATTTTAAAGATCTTAACCCACTCTTGTTCATAATTTATGAATTAGGGAGACCTCAGAACCAAAATTAATTCAAATAACTTTTGGACTGCAATATGGTCCCATGTTTAAGAACAGAATATAGAAGTGATGTTTAGAGACCACTTAATTGGATACAGATCACTGTTTTGACTTAGATTAATCATCTAGTCTCCTTTGAGTGACTGAAGCCCAGCTGCTGTGATTGACTATAAATGACTAACACTCAGCTATTGGTTAGAAGAGTGTACTCTTTTTTTTTTGAAATTTTTTTAGATGTTGATAGATCTTTATTTATTTATTTTTATGTGGTGCTGAGAATTGAACCCAGTGCCTCACACATGCTAGGCAAGTGTTCTACCACTGAGCTACGACTCCAGCCCCAAGTGTACTCTTAAGTCAGACTTTTGTTTGGTTTTAATACTAAGTTAGGTTGCAGTTCATTACCTAAGAACATACTTGCAGAGGCACCTTCAGGTCTAAATTTAATTTAAACAAAAAGTATTATAATTATTAATATGTATAAGTACATGCAATGTACATAATATTTATATGTATATATTGATAATAGGTAGGTATACAATATATGCATGCACATATGAATTATATATATATAAACATTTTGTAATATACTAGTGTAAATTGTTTAATTCATTTTTAGTTAGCTAAATTACATGTGTTAGTCATATTATTCTGCTAAATTTTCTGTTGTTTTGAGAGTTTTCAAAGTAAATTTGGGAGCAACTGTGATTGATGCACATCTCTCTTGAATTTTTGTCCATTTCATTACTTAGATTTTTAAATATTTTCCTCTTGTGCTACCTTCAGTTTATGTTATTTAAAACCTGTCTTAATGGTTAAGATCATTGATTCTGGAACCAGATATCCTGGATTTGATTCCTGAGGTGCACCATTGCACATTGTGAAATATATGAATCAATACACATATTTTTACATTGTCTCTGTGGACAAAATATATATTGCTTTGTCCTTTAATGTTTTATTGTGGTGATCTTGACTTTAAATATAGTAAAGAGAATAAAAGACAACATTTGTGCTCAGTGCTGAAGTGAGTACCATTGAAAAAAATTATCTGAAAACTGTAAGAATGAGGATTCATTTTGAGCATTAAAGAACATTTATAAGTGAGAGGTAAGAGACATGACTGTTGCAACTAGCATTTAATCAGTTGCAAACAGAACACCATTCCAGATAAATCTTAAATAGTAAGAAGATCTACTGGATTACATGACTAAAAGGGATGATTTACTCCTCACATTTTTTTGTTTGTTCTCCTGGAATTCTCTGAGTTCAGTCCTTGCTTGAGTGTAGACTATGACCATAGGTTGATTTTGTTTTTGATGACTGAATAAGAATAGGCTATGACAGATTTCACATCCATTCTGGTAGAGAGAGCAAGATGAATTTGTGGTGTATATGTGCATGTGTGTGCGTGTATGTGTGTGTGTGTGCGTGCGCGAATGTCTTTTTATTTCACAGAAACTTTTAGAAAAATCACCTCTTTCGTCTCAATGGCCCTAAGTAATTCACATAATGTTTCATCAACAGATGTCTGGTATTCAGTGTTGCAGAGGATTAGTGGTGAGTGGTGCTGAAATACACAACAGAAACCATGGTGCTATTAGAAAAGGAAAAGAAAAACAATGGATATAATTCTGACAACTGAAAATGACCATTAAAATACAATATGTACAATATCCATTCAATTCAGATCTTCTCAAATGTTTTGGTCTCTGAATTCTTTTAGACCCTTAAAATATATTTCAGACTCTAAGAACCTTTGCTCATATAAGTAATATCTGTTGGTGTTTATCACATAGAAATTAAAACAGGAGAATTAAAAACTTTTTGTCACTCAAAATTTAAAATATTATATCAATTTTATACTAACATAGGTACCCAAAAAACATTTTGAAAGAAACACTTACTGAATACCCAAATAATTCAGGTCCAGTTTGACTACTGGTAATATAAAATCAGATGTGACATGGTTGACAAAAAGAAAGAATAATATCTGGTGGAAAATTGATTTAATTGATGTGTGAGGTAGTCTCATATAGGTTGGACATATACAAAAACAAACTATAAAACATGAAAGCCTTATGATTTTCATTATGAGTAGCATGGTTGTAAAATATAGACTGATAACCCACCAATACATAGGTACTTTTGATTTCAGAGAACTTGAGAATAAAAATGAATGACACTAAAAAGGAAAACATTCTTAATTGGAGAATATCATCTTCTCATGCACATTCAAACATAATCTCCTGAAACATCTGAAGTCAATTTGGAAATCAAATTTCAAGTATGCTTTGCTTCCCATATATGGTGTTGATTAAACAAAAATTAGTATCTGAGATCTTGGAATGTGCTTGAGATTATAGATTATGAATTAAGAATCAAGGAATTTGCAAAAAATATTAAACACACCTTTCTTTATATATAGTGACTTTTTCCCAGCATTTTTTAGGATTTGTCAAAACTTGGGGTTGATTTCACATTTGCAATCAGGAAATATTATTTAGTTCATATATGATGGAATGTGGTACCTTATATTTTGAACTACATTTTAGCAGAACCTCTATTTCTAAATTAGTTTGACAGTAATATCATCATATGTTCAGAATTTAATACTTTATGCCCGAAACAGGTATTTTCTACTTTATCAGTATCTGCAAATTAAGAAAAAGGTATTATTAAGTTAAAACCAATTTTCCATCAGTGCCATTGGACTATGTATCTGTTTTGGTGCAATACCATGTCATTTGTTACAAATGCTTTGTAGTATAGTTTAAGTATAGTTTCAGGTCTGGTATTGTGATGCTTCCTGCTTCACTTACTTGCTAAGGATTGCTTTGGCTAGTCTGGGCCTCTTATTTTTCTAAATGAATTTTATGAGTTGCTTTTTCTAATTCTATGAAGAATGTCATTGGAATTTTAATAGGAATTGCATTAAATGTGTATCACACTTTTAGTAGTATGGCCATTTTGACAATATTAATTCTGCCTGTTAAAAAGCATGGGAGATATATTTCCATCTTCTAAAGTCTTCTTCAATATCTTTCTTTAGTGTTTTGTAGTTTTCATGGTAGAGGTCTTTCACCCCTTTTGTTAGATTGGATTCCCAGGTATTTTATTTTATTTTTTGAGGCTATCATTAATTGAGTAGTTTTCATCATTTCTTTTGCAATGAATTCATCACTGATGTATAGGAACATGTTTGATTTGTGGGTGTTGATTTTATATCCTCCTACTTTGCTGAATCCATTTATTAGTTATAGAAGTTTTGGTAGAATTTTTGGATCTTCTAAACATACCATCATGTCATCAGCAAATAATAATAGTTTGAGTTATTCTTTTCCTATTCATATCCTTTTAATTTCTTTTTTCTGTCTAATTGCTCTGGCTAGAGTTTCCAGGACTATGTTGAATAGAAAATAGAAGGCATTCTTGTTTTGTTCCAGTTTTTAGAGGCAAATTGGTGCAACCATTACTGGAAAGCAGTATGGAGATTTCTCAGAAAACTTGGAATGGAGCCACCATTTGACCAATCTATCCCATTTCTGGATTTACACCCAAAGGACTTATAATAAGGATATTACAGTGATGCAGCCATACCAATGTTTATAGCAACCCAATTCACAATACCCTAACTATGGAAACAACCTAGATGCCCTTAAACAGATGAATAGATAAAGAAAATATGGTATATGTACACAATGGAATATTACTCAACCTTAAGGAAGAATGAAATTAAGGCATTTGATGGTAAATGGATGGAGCTGGAGAATATCATGCTAAGTGAAACAAACCAATCCCCCAAAACCAACGACTGAATGTTTTCTCTCATATGTGGATGATAATTCACAATTGGGGAATGGCTAGGGAGGAATAGAATTACTTTGGATTCAGTAGAGGGGAGTGAAGAGAAAGGAAGGGGGTATGGGGATAGGAAGGATAGTAGAATCAATGGGACATTATTACCCTAGGTATGTATATGATTACATGTCCTGTATGATTTTACACCATGAACAGAAGAATGAGAAGTTATACTTCATTTATGTATGATGTGTCAAAATGAATTTGACAGTCTTGTATAAGTAATTAGAACAAATAAAAAAATAAATTTTCTTAGGAAGATGGTATTTGTTTCAAAATGGTACAAAGTTATCTTTTCATCACAATTTTTTTCATAACATTTATTACTTCCTTATTTCTTAGACTGTAAATGAAAGGGTTTAATAAAGGAATGACTATAGTATAAAAAATAGCTATAGGTATATCTTTATCACCATCATTAAATGAATTTGGATGAATATACATGAAGAGCAGAGAACCATAAAATATTGACACAGAGAGAAAGTGGGACGCACAAGTGGATAGAGCTTTGCCCCTTCCTTCTTTGGATTTCATTGTGAATATAGTGAAAAGAATACAGAAATAAGAGATTAGTACTACAGTAATAGTAAATATTTGAACAAATCCTGCCAAGATAAGTACCATCAATTCATTGATATAGGGATCAACACAGGAGAGTCTGTATAATGGAAGGACATCACAAAAGAAGTGATTGATTTGATGAGACCCACAGAAAGTTAACCTCAACAGAAGCCCTACATGAATAGTAGAATGCAGGTTTCCAGCTATGTAGATTCCTGTGGTCATCTGAATGCAGAGTTTCTTTGACATCAGGGTGTGGTACTGCAGTGGTCTGCAAATGGCCACATAGCGGTCATAGGCCATTGCTGCCAGAAGAAAGCAATCTGTAGTTTCAGCAAAACAGAAAAAATAGAACTGTGCCTTGCACTCATAGAGAGAAATCCTTCTGTCCTCAGAAAAGAAGTTCTCTAACATCTTGGGAGTGATGGTACAGGAACAGCAGGAGTCCATGAGAGCCAGGTTGCCCAGGAAGATGTACATTGGTGTGTGAAGACGGCGCTCCATGCAAATCAAGGCCACCAAACCTAGATTCCCTATCATGGTGACCAGATAGATGGCAGAGAATACCACAAACAGAAGGGCCTTCAGGTCTGGTTGATCTGTAAGCCCCATGAGAATGAATTCAGTTGTTAAGGAGTGATTGCCTTTAGTCATCTCCATTTATTCTGTTGAGAGAGAAATTATGTACATACAATGTACTTACTGAGAGCTTGTGATTTTCTGTTTTTTCCCCTTTATAACAGAGGAGTATCTTCATCTGGCATCCTCTAAACTCTCTAGATTACTGCTACATTTGCTTCTAGGGGGTCGTTCATTTGGTGAAAGTGTCAGCACCTGTGACTTTATGGTGTGATTCTTAATATTCACAAGGATATCTTGATAATTTCAAGATGAAAGTGGAAAAAGTTCATATGCATACATTTACGCAAACATAACCTAAAGGTTTAGCATACTCATATTTGGAACATTGTTCACAAGTAATTATAGTGTGTGTATTTGTTTAAAATCCCTAGGGTAAATTTAAAATTAATTTCAAATGAATATGCATTTTTTCTTACTGAGATACTATTTTTATATATTCAACTAGAGGATTAAGTTTTTTTTCAAAAGCATATTACAGGTATTTAAAATTTGCATTTTTGAGATTGTACAAAGATCATTAAACTATGGAGTGGACTATTCATATTTAAAGTGAATTATTTTGAAAAATTAAAGAAATAAGGCTACAAAGATTATCACTTCTCAAACATTTCCTAAAGTCACAGAATTTACATGAACATGGTTTCTGTCCATTGCATAATTACCATTGAATTTTTTCCAATATCTAAATCCCTCTTCAATTTTTAGGGTATATTGTATATAAAATGCTTTTAAATAAAGCATTAACTAAATGTTGCAGAACACATTGTTCTCATTTTCTGAATTTGAGAGCATGTCTTCTATCAAAAACACAACCTGCAATTTCTCATGTATTATATATATTGCTTTATTTTTTCACACATATTGGAAAATTTTTGTAACCTTACTATAAGCATTTTGAGTTTATTTGTTATATATTTCTGTGAATGTAGCTGTAAGATATTGTGGGAAGAAAGAATTAATTCAAATCCTAGCTCACCCTATGAGCGAAATCTTTGTTTCCTAATGATGCTTAGTGACCGCTTTGTGTCTGCATATTATTTTCTTTCAAGAAGTATCTACAAGGAAAATTTCAAGATCATCATCATAAGAATTTTAGATATTTCTTTTTCATTTAAATTGACTCTTTTTAGTATTTGTAGTTTCTGAAGAAAATCTATGATTCCCTAAGTGGATTGTAGACAAAAAATTTTAGACTCACTTTTGTACTTCAATTTTAAACATTTGGAAAAAGAGAAAGTTGTTCAAATTCTAGCAGAAATTTTGAATTCAGAGTTTGCTTTCATTGAAAAGGTTATTTCTTCTTATTATTAAGAATTCATTGGGACATCCTGACGAACAAATCTTATGATATAAATTCTACTCTCACAATGTGTTTGTACTTCCATGATCAAAATATCAAAAGGAAGGCAGTAGCATTTCCAGGTTCTAAAGTACAGAATTTAAGGTACATCACTAGCCAGCTAGATTAGAAATAAATTTTAAGATAATAGACTTAATTATCTAAATATGCTTTTGTTCGAGTACCTGTATGTTGAAATCAGATCTCGTCATGAGAGTTTGATGAACTACTCTATTACCTCATTTTAGTTTCCCATACTATTCAATTTTACAAAGAACTAGAAAGATTAGCATGACATTAAAAGTTAGAAATAAGAAAAATAAGCAGGTCAGGGAAATAAATATTTACTGTGACAAAAATTAGAGGTTACAATATGTTAGACTAGTTTTCTTACCTAGATTGCTCTGAGAATAGCTCTTTGCAAGTGTGCTCTTTTCTTTATGGTGAAAGTGTGAGAATTTTGAGTACATATATACCTTGTTCCCAAAAGCATTGGGGATCAGGAACATGAAAATATCAGAGAGTTTATGTCCCTGTACTGCCCAGTCAGTTTTCCGTCATATCCTAAGGGGCTCAAGATGCAGTGACATCAATTTATTCCCTGGAGATAATGTCTTAAAAAAATAAATCATCTGAAATTAATTAAAGATGTGTGTGAGTTGAGATTAAAGTAAATACCCTTCACTCTACTATGTTTGATGATCATATTGCTGATGAGGTTTTAACTGTTCTTCTTTGGAAAATCTCATCACAAGTCTAAGCACAAAATATAATACTACCTGTGATGTAATAAAAATGTATCCCTAGTACTAACTCTTTCCTCATCTTCTCCATATCTTTCTCTAGATAGAGAAGTAGCATTGTCTAGTATTTTTTTTCCACTCTTCATTGTCATTCTGAATCCTGCTTGCCCTGTGGCTATGTTTCTGGAAGGTCCTGGACTCATTACTGCTTAATACTGAATCTCATTACTCTTCACACCAGGTTCCTGCTGAAACTCTCAGTGCACCTGGACCAAAGCACTTCCAGAAGGTGAAGTGGAATTGCTCCAAGTAGCCACATCAAACTCAAGGTGTTTAGGAGAAATAGTCCAGCCCCTCTTTCAACAAATAGTCAACATCTCATCCAGCCCATTGATTCTACTAGACTTTCAAACTCAAGGAAAACATACTGAATCAAGTCAGCCTGAATCTGTCTAGACATGTTAGTCTGATAGTGGCATAAAAACAGTTGTAGGGAAGGTAGCTTTATGAACAGGGAATAATTATGCTGATAGCTACCATTTCTGTTCATAAATTATTACCATTTGTTAATTTTTTAACATAGAGAAGTTTTAACAATTTGCATATGTCTAAATCAATGTCTACTTAGGAAAACAGAGCTTTAGTCAGGTAGTGAGAGAAAATGTAGTTAGGAAAGAATTATAATGGGGCAAAAAGGCAAAATGAAACAAAACTTCCCTGAGGTTAGTCCTGGTCATCTTGTCTTACAGGTAGAAGTGGTGTTAACAGAACTCAGAATTCTGGCTCTAAGAGAAGTTACACTGCAGGAGCTGCAACTGCGGAGGAGATACAGTTAAGTTGATGACTAGGATATATCAGAGAAATAAGGAAAGAGGGGATGGCCTATTTCCACACACTGTCCTGTTTCTTTTTTTTTTTTTATTGTAAACAAATGGGATACATGTTGTTTCTCTGTTTGTACATGGCGTAAAGGCATACCATTTGTGTAATCATAAATTTACATAGGGTAATGTTGTTTGATTCATTGTGTTATTTTTTCCCTTCCCCCACCCCTTCCACCCCCTTTTCCCTCTATACAGTCCTTCCTTCCCCCATTCTTGCCCTCCTCCCTGACCCTAACTCTAACTCTAACACTAACCCCTCCCTCCCCCCATTATGTGTCCTCATCCACTTATTAGCGATATCATTCGACCTTTGGTTTTTTTGAGATTGGCTTATCTCACGTAGCATGATATTCTCCAATTTCATCCATTTGCCTGCAAATGCCATAATTTTATCATTCTTTATGGCTGAGTACTATTCCATTGTGTATATATATATATATATATATATATATATATATATATATATATATATATACCACAGTTACTTTATCCATTCATCAATTGAAGGGCATCTAGGTTGGTTCCTCAATCTAGCTATTGTGAATTGAGCAGCTATGAACATTGATGTGGCTGTATCTCTGTAGTATGCTGATTTTAAGTCCTTTGGGTATAGGCCAAGGAGTGGGATAGCTGGGTCAAATGGAGGGTCCATTCCAAGTTTTCTAAGGAATCTCCACACTGCTTTCCAGAGTGGCTGCACTAATTTGCAGCCCCACCAGCAATGTATGAGTGTACCTTTCTCCCCACATCCTCGCCAACACCTATTGCTTGTATTTTTGATAATCGCCATTCTAATTGGGGTGAGATGGAATCTTAGGGTGGTTTTGATTTGCATTTCTCTTATTACTAGAGATGTTGAACATTCTTCCATATGTTTGTTGATTGCTTGTAGATCTTCTTCTGTGAAGTGTCTGTTCATTTCCTTAGCCCATTTGTTGATTGGATTATTTGTATTCTTGGTGTAGAATTTTTTGAGTTCTTTATAGATTCTGGAGATTAGTGCTCTATCTGAAGTATGATTGGCAAAGATTTTTCCCCCACTCTGTAGGCTCTTTCTTTGCATTGCTGATAGTTTCCTTTGCTGAGAGAAAGGTTTTTAGTTTGAATCTATCCCAGTGGTTGATTCTTGCTTTTATTTCTTGTGCTATGGGAGTCCTGTTAAGGAAGTCTGATCCTAAGCCGACATGTTGAAGATCTGGACCTACTTTTTCTTCTATAAGATACAGGGTCTCTGGTCTGATTCTAAGGTCCTTAATCCATTTTGAGTTGAGTTTTGTGCATGGTGAGAGATATGGGTTTAGTTTCATTCTGTTGCATATGGATTTCCAATTCTCCCAGCACCATTTGTTGAAGAGGCTATCTTTTCTCCATTGCATATTTTTGGCCCCTTTGTCTAGTATGAGAAAATTGTATTTATTTGGGTTTGTGTCCATGTCCTCTATTCTGTACCATTGATCTACCTGTCTATTTTGGTACCAATACCATGCGGTTTTTGTTACTATTGCTTTGTAGTAGAGTTGAAGATCTGGTATTGCGATACCCCGTTTCACTCTTCCTGCTAAGGATTGCTTTAGCTATTCTGGGTTTCTTATTCTTCCAGATGAATTTCATAATTGCTTGCTCTATTTCTGTAAGGTACATCATTGGGATTTTAATTGGAATTGCATTGAATCTGTATAGCACTTTAGGTAGTATGGCCAATTTGACAATATTAATTCTTCCTATCCAAGAACATGGGAGATCTTTCCATCTTCTAAGGTTTTCTTTAATTTCTTTCTTTAGTGTACTGTAGTTCTCATTGTAGACGTCTTTCACTACTTTTGTAAGAATGATTCCCAAGTATTTTTTTTTTTTCGAGGCTATTGTGAATGGGGTAGTTTTCCTGATTATTCTTTCTAAAGATTCATCACTTATGTATAAAAATGCATTAGAGTTATGAGCATTGATCATATATCCTGCTACTTTACTGAATTCATCTATGAGTTCTAAAAGTTTTCTGGTGGAATTTCATGGTTCCTCTAAGTATATAATCATATCATCAGCAAATAGGGATAATTTGAGTTCTTCTTTTCCTATTCATATCCCTTTAATTTTTTGGTTTGTCTAATTGCTCTGGCTAGAGTTTCAAGGACGATATTAAATGGAAGTGGTGAAAGAGGGCATCCGTGCCTTGTTCCAGTTTTTAGGCGGAATGCTTTCAGTTTTTCACCATTTAGAATGATATTAGCCATGGGCTTAGCATAAATGGCCCTTACACTGTTAAGGAATGTTCCCACTATCCCTATTTTTTCTAGTGTTTTGAGCATGAAGGGGTGCTGTATTTTATCAAATGCTTTCTCTGTATCTATTGAAATAATCATGAGATTCTTGACTTTATGTCTATTGATAGGGTAAATTACATTTATTGATTTCCAGATGTTGAACCAACCTTGCATCCCTGGGATAAAACCCACTTGATCATGGTGCACTATCTTTTTAATATGTTTTTGTATGCGATTTGCTAAAATTTTGTTGAGAATTTTTGCATCGATGTTCATTAAGGATATTGGTCTGAAATTCTCTTTCCTTGATGTGTCTCTGTCTGGTTTAGGTATCAGTGTGATATTGACTTCATAGAATGAGTTTGGGAGGGTTCCCTCCTCTTCTATTTTATGGAATACTTTGAGAAGTATTGGAATGAGCTCTTCTTTAAAGGTTTTGTAGAACTCGGATGAGAACCCATCTGGTCCTGGACTTTTCTTTGTTGGTAGGCTTTTGATGACTTCTTCTATTTCAGTACTTGAAATTGGTCCATTTAAATTGTGTATGTCCTCCCCGTTCAGTTTAGGCAATTCATATGTCTCTAGAAACCTGTTGATGTCTTCGAAATTTTCTATTTTGTTGGAGTATAGATTTTCAAAATAGCTTCTAATTATGTTTTGTATTTCACTCATGTCTGTTGTGATATTTCCTTGTTCATTCCGAATTTTAGTGATTTGGGTTTTTTCTCGCCTTCTCTTTGTTAGTGTGGCTTAGGGTTTATCAATTTTGTTTATTTTTTTGAAGAACCAACTTTTTATTTTGTCAAGTTTTTGTAGTGTTTCTTTTGTTTCAATTTCTTTGATCTCATCTCTGATTTTAACTATTTCCTGTCTTCTACTACTTTTGGTGATTGTCTGTTCTTCTTTTTCTAGGGCTTTGAGCTGTAGTGTTAGGTCGTTTATTTGTTGAGTTTTACTTCTTTTATTAAATGCGCTCCATAAAATAAATTTCCCTCTAAGTACTGCTTTCATAGTGTCCCAGAGATTTTGATATGATGTTTCTTTGTTCTTATTTACCTCTAAGAATTGTTTAATTTCCTTCCTAATATCTTCTGTTATCCATTCATCATATAATAGCATATTGTTTAATCTCCAGGTGTTGGAATAATATCTGTTTTTTACTCTTTCATTTATTTCTAACTTCAATCCATTATGATCTGATAGAATACAAGGTAGTGTCTCCATCCTCTTGTATTTGCTAACATTACCTTTGTGGCATAATATATGGTCTATTTTAGAGAAGGATCCATGTGCTGCTGAGAAGAAAGTGTATTCATTCTTGGTTGGATGGTATATTCTATAAATCGTTTATGTCTAAATTATTGATTGTGTTATTGAGATCTATGGTTTCTTTGTTCAATTTTTGTTTGGAAGATCTGTCCAGTGGTGAGAGAGGTGTGTTAAAATCACCTAGTATTATTGTGTATGGTCTGTTTGGTTTCTGAAATTGAGAAGGATTTGTTTGACATACATGGATGAGCCACTGTTTGGGGCATAGATGTTTATGATTGTTATATCTTGCTGATTTATGCTTCCCTTAAGCAGTATGAAATGTCCTTCTTTATCCCTTCTGACTAGCTTTGGCTTGAAGTCCACATTATCTGAAATGAAGATGGATACTCCAGCTTTTTTGCTGAGTCCATGTGCATGGTATGTTTTTCCCCATCCTTTCACCTTTAGTCTATGGGTATCTTTTTCTATGAGGTGAGTCTCTTGCCGGCAACATATTGTTGGATCTTTCTTTTTAATCTGCCAATGTATGTCTTTTGATTGATGAATTCAGGCCATTAACATTCAGGGTTATTATTGAGATATGATTTAGTTTCCCAGTCATTTGGTTCATTTTTAAAATTTTATTTATTTATTTATTTATTTGACATGACTTGGTTCCTCATTTATTTGACAATTCCTTTAGGATAATTCCTCCCTTTGCTGACTTGTTTCTTTGTTTTTCATCTCTTCCTCATGGAATATTTTGCTGAGAATGTTCTGTAATGCTGGCGTTCATTTGTAAATTCTTTTAGCTTTTGTTTATCATGGAAGGATTTTATTTCATCATCAAATTTGAATTTAAGTTTTGCTGGGTATAAGATTCTTGGTTGGCATCCATTTTCTTTCAGGGCTTCAAAAATGTTCCAGGCCCTCCTAGCTTTTAGGGTCTGGATTGAAAAATCCGCTGGTATCCGTATTGGTTTCCCCCTGAATGTAATTTGGTTCTTTTCTCTCACAGCCTTTAAAATTCTCTCTTTGTTTTGTATGTTAGGTATTTTCATAATAATGTGCCTTGGTGTTGGTCTGTTGTAATTTTGTGTATTTGGAGTGCTATAGGCCTCTTGAACTTGATTTTCCATTTCATTCTTCAGATTTGGGAAATTTTCTGATATTATTTCATTGAATAGATTGTTCATTTCTTTGGTTTGTTTGTCTAAGCCTTCCTCAATCCCAATAATTCTTAAATTTGGCCTTTTCATGATATCCCATAGTTCTTGTAGATTCTGTTCATGATTTCTTACCATCTTCTCTGTTTGTTCAACTTTGTTTTCAAGGTTAAATATTTTTTCTTCAATGTCTGAGATTCTGTCTTCCAGGTGTTCTATCCTATTGGTTATGATTTCTATGGAGTTCTTAATTTGATTCATTGTTTCCTTCGTTTCAAGGATTTCTGTCTGTTGTTTTTTTTCAGTATCTCTAAGTCTTTATTGAAATGATATTTTGCTTCCTGCATTTGCTCTTTTAACTGTCGATTGGTACGATCATTCAATGCCTGCATTTGCTCTTTCAGCTCATCGTTTGCTTCCCTGATCATTTTAATTATGTACATTCTGAACTCCTTTTCTGTCATTTCTTCTGCCATGCTGTCATTGGGTTTTTTTGATGTAACATCTAGATTTGTTTGGGGCATTTTCTTCCCTTGTTTTCTCATATTGTTCAGGTTCATTGGACCGCTGATATGTTGCAGATTTCCTCTATTGACTTATAATGTCCTTGAAGATTTCTAGTATATCCCCTCTTAGCCTTCAGTAGGCTGAAATCTTGGAGGAAGTTGATAGCGTGGTGCTCCACAAGGAAGTTGCCTCTCTAGGGGTGGTGGCCTTCAGATGGGGTATATTCCCTGCTAGTAGGCAGAGATGCCTCCACTTGTTGACCAATGATCATCCAAGGGGAACTAGGCTGCAGGCTGAGGCAAGGCCTGTTTGGGCCTGTGTCTCTGGTTTTACCATCCTTGTGGGAAAACCTCACCCGGCAGGGAAGACTCACCTGGTGGGGATGTCTTGCTGGTCAGTTCCCCTTCTAGAGGTTCCCCTCAATCTACAGCTACCGCCTGGTCTGGGCTGCCTTCCTCTGCAACGTTCCCAGGTACCCGGACCTACCTCCTGGGCCAGGGAGCCTCACCCTTCGCAGACGAGTCTCCTTAGGCTGCCTCTCCTCAGAGAATCTGCCCGCAGTCCTGGAACCTTTGCTCCGCCCCTAAGTGTGTCTCTGTGCGGCTCTTCCACCAAGAAGCCTCCTAGATCCTGGGACCCTGCTCTGCACCTAATCGCCTGGCTATGCGGCCACTCCTCTGAGCAACCACCTGGAGCCCCGTACAATCGCTCCGAGTCCCAGCGACCCGCCGCACGCCTCTTCCTCCAGACAGCCGCCCGGTGTTCTGGTGCGGTCACTAGGAGTCCAAACAACTCACTGCGTGCCTCCTCTCTCCGGCAACCGCCCGTAGCCCTGGGCAGTCACTCTGAGTCCAAGTGACCCGCCCCGTTCCTCCTCCACCTCCAGGTAGCCCCCCGGGTGTTCAGGAGCGGTCACTCTGAGTCGCTCTGAGTTGCTCTGAGTCCACGTGACCCACTGCACGCCTCCTCTGGGCAGCCGTCCGGGGCTCTGGTGTGGCCACTTGAGACCAAGCGACTCACCACACTCCTCCTCCAGGCAGCCCCCTGTGTTCAGGAGTGGTTGCTTTGAGTCCAAACAACTCACCACTCGCCTCCTCCTCTGAGCAGCCGCCTGGAGCTCCAACGCAGTCACTGTGAGTCCACGTAACCCGTCGAGCTCCTCCTCCTCCTCCTCCTCCTCCTCCTCCTCCTCCTTTTCCGGGCAGGCCCTGGTGTTCAGGAACGGTTGCTTTGAGTCCAAACAGCTCGCCATGCAGCTCCTCCTCCGGCGACCGCCTGTAGCTCTGGTATAGTCACTCGGAATCCAAACAGCCATGCTCCTCCTCCTCCTCCTCTGAGCAAGCCCCGGTGTTCAGGAGTGGTCGTTCTGAGTCCAAATAGCTTGCTGAGCAGATTCTCCTCTGGCAACCGCCTGTAGCTCTGGTGCAGTTGCTCCAAGTCCAAGCACCTCGCTGCGCTGCTCCTCCTCCTCCAGGTAGGCCCCGGTGTTCAGGGGTGGTCACCCTGAGTCCAAACAGCTCTCCTTGCAACCCCTCCTCTGGGCAACTGCCCGGATTCCCAGTGGTTGCTCCGAGTCCAAGCGCTGTGCTGAGCGGATTCCTCTACGATGCTCCCAGTTGTCCGAGTTCACTGCTCCAGCATGGGGAGGGGTGTCTTGCCGGGCAGCTCTACTTCACAAAGTTCCCTGTGTTTTGGGACTACCGACCCATCCGGGACGCCTCCCCAACGGGAGAGACTCACTGGCTGCTTTGAGTTGGTCCCAAGTCTCTCAATTTCTACTCTTTTGAATCCTGAGTCCTGGAGCAACATGAAATGCAGCCACCCTCTACTCTGCCATCTTGAAAACCCCCCAGTTTCTTATCAGTGCCTTCTTTGGGAGAATCCTGCCTGACTTCATTTGAAAGAGTTGGGAAATACCATATATTGTGTCCCTTTGATGGTCATATAAAAAACAGACCAGGAATGAGGAAATGGTTTGGGGGCAGAGGGAAATGACCAGAAGAACCACATACATCTATTAGTTCCTCTGTAATTTCTGACTTTGCTGCTTTGTTATCAAAGCCCTTACATTTCCCAAGACTATTTCTCTACCATTTGTATTTGATTCTGAGTCTGTTATGTTTTGGAACTAAAATGTCCCTCAAAGTGCTCCTGAAGTATTCAATGAGACAAGATTCATAGGTGAAATGCTTGGATAATGTGAGCTCTGTCCTTATTAGTGTATTACCATATTTCATGTATTAATAATTTGAATGGACTATTGGTTGGTAAGTATAGTCAGGTGGGCATGTCTGAAGGAATTATGTAATGTGGCGGGTGGTAAGAGGGAGGGTTCCTTGGACAATATCTGTCCCACTCCTGTATATTGTGATAATCATCAGTGGAATGCCAAGCAGAAATAAAGTAGCAGGGTCACAGGGTTTCTTTGAATTGACTCTAATGAGCAATCAAGTAACTTGTAGACAAACAACGGGTATACTAACCCTGAGAATAAACACATGGAAATGATGGGAGCCATATAGAAATACTTCAAGAAGGAAGGACAATGGAGCTACCTCCTGACAGGGTCTACAGAGGTTGCTGTAAAGTGGGAATACGTGTCCACAGAGTTCTCTGCATATTTCAGAAGTGAAATTCACTGACAGTGGAAGTGCTCTAGGATGAGGTTTTCCTGGTCATTTGCCCCAGCATGGGTGCCAACATGACATTGACTTGTAGATGAAGCCCCTCCTACCCTTGCATGGGATGGTCATCATGACAGTTCCAGGAAGGACCAATGAGAGTCAAAAGATCCCCTGCCTGATGTGAAGGAGGCCTTAAATGTCTGATTGATGCAGACCACAGAAGTTGGACCCCAGTAAACAATAAACAATCATAAGTTTGGAGATAGCATTGTTTTCTTTGCCATTCCTTGCTTGGAGATGACCCATTCTCTCTCACTGTCTTGAGAGTGTTCTTTGTTTAATTTTCACTTATAATAAAATTCCCTGGATTGACTTTTGTTTCTGTCTTTAAATTTTCTGTTGTCAGGACACAAAAACTGAGGTTTGTAGCTTAAGTTCCCCACCTTCCTGTATAAGGCCTATCCCTCCCCATCCCCCCATGCTCTCTCTGCTTCCCAGGTGCCAAGAAGTGAGGCGCTTCACTCTAGCATTCCCATCCACCATCATCTCAGGCCCAGAGCAATGGAGTCATCCAATGAACCCCTGAAACTGTGAACCCAGGATAAGTTTTGGGTCCTATATTGTGTTCTTTTCAGGCATTTTGGTTACAACTCTGAACAGCTAACACAGAATCTTACATTTTTAGTTCACATGGAACATAATTTTGTGTAAGATGTAAGAAGTGATCTACGTTTATTGTTGAATGAAGCTAGTTATCTGAATACCACTATTTCTCTATTGATATGAATTAGAACATTATCATATTCAGAATCTTAGAAATTTGGATTTTCCTCTGTGTTTTGTATTTAGTTCTATATGGGTCTTTGAATATTGTTTACAATACATCATATGATTTGATTTTGGTTCCTTTTATTTCCATGTCTATACTCTCATTCCCCACTAATATACTCTTCTTCCCTTTATTTTATTACTTTTAGTTATCTTTTGCATCCCTCTTCATAGGCTTCATTGTCTACCTCTCTGTAAACTTTCTTGACTTCCTACCCTATTTTCTCTTCCCTTAAGGAACTGTAATTCAACTATCTGATAGAATTATATTATTTATTTAATTTCCACCCTGTTCATGTTGTGATTATTAATATAATTATTATGGTTTAGATATAAGGTGTCCCTCAAAATCTCATTTGGAAGAAAGTGTAGAGGTGCCATTAGAGACATAAAGTGATCAGTGCATTTATCCCTTCCCTGGTATTAACTGGTTGCTAATTGTAGGTGGAGTAAAAAAAAAAAAAAAAAAATTTAAATCCTGTCATTTGTGGCAACATGGATGGAATTGAAAATCCTTATTTTAAGTGAAATAACTCAGGTAGAGGTGTGATCTCACTAATGTATAGAATCTAATAATGTTACTCCCATAGAGATTAAGAGTAGAATCCAAGGCTGAGGTGATGAAGGTGTGGGGGGTGATGGGAACAGTTGGATGAATGGGTTCTAACCGACAGTTAGAAGCATGAAGTTGTCACATACTGTACTGTAGGGAGTCCTAGGATAACGCATAAACTGTACCTCTCATGAATGTACAAAAATCCATTTAAAAAGTTTGCACTCAACTGAGGTCGGGTGCCATCACTGGTTGGTTGCTGTCGCAGATTGGACTGGTGAGTGAGTCAGGCAATTCAGAGCTAGCTGGCAGGCAGCCAGCCTGCCCAACCACCAGGCAGAAGTCAGGCTCCATCACTGAGTGACCCTACCTGACCCCCACGCAGAGATCGGTGGCCAACATGGAGCAACCCGGTAGATTAGCCAGTCCTCCTGCATTGTGGAGCTAGCCAGAGGGTGAGCCAGCCCACCTGATCCCCACACGGAGGTCGGGCGCCATTGCTGAGCCTGCGTGCCTGCCTGTTCCCCTACTACTGAGGGACACTGCAATTGCCTCTGTGCTGACTCAGTGCACCCTCGCTGGGGCTCCCCAGCTTCTTTACAGGCTGGTGCAGGCATTTTGATTTGTTCCTGAGGGTGTGGTCATCATCATTGGAAGGGCAACTCCTTTCCTGGGACACCTACAGAAGACTAGAGGACCTTTGACGGGACCTAGGAGTCAAGAAGAGGAGGTATTGAGACACTCAGGACCAACACAGAGCAGCCGGGTGAGTGCTTCCCACTCGGCAGGCTCCCCAGATGGGGCTGTAGTCCCGAAACACAGGGAACTTTGTGGAGTAGAGTGGCCCAGTGAGACTCCCCTGCTGGAGCCATGAACCCAGTCAACCAGGAGCATTGCAGAGGAGGGCCACACAACGAGAGGCTTCAATACAGAGTGAGGGTCCAAAACCCAGGCAGTACCTCCAGTCCCCACGGAATGTAGCAGAGGAGGGCTGCTCAGCCAGGGAGTCCCTCACAGGGCCAGGCTCTCCAGCCCAGACAATAGGTCGGAACCCCTGGGAATGTCACAGAGGAGGGCTGCCCAGTCCAGGTGGTAGTTCTGGACTGAAGGGGACTTCTCGGAGGAGAGCTGCCCAGTGAAACTTCCCCACCGGGTAAGTCTTCCCCCTGGGCAAGGCTTTCCCACCAAGGCAGTAGAACCAGAGACACAGGTCCAGATCAGATGTGCCTCAGTCTGCAGTCTAAACCCCTTTGGTTGACCATCATTCAACAAGTGGAGGCGCCTCTGCCCACTAACAGGGAATGTACCCGACCTGAAGGCCACTATCTAAAGGGGCAGCTTCCTAGTGGAACACCGTATTATCAAGTTCCTCCAAATCTTCAGGATACTGAAGGCTAAGGGGTGACTTATTGGAAATCTACAGAGACAATATTAGTCAATAGAGGAAATCTGCAATATCTCAGAATTTCACTACTAGAGGGTTAGATACCTGAGCAATATGAGGAAAACAAAGGAAGAATATGTCCCAAACAAACCTAGATAGTATAGCAATAAAATTCAATGACAGCATGGCAGAAGAAAGGGCAGAAAGGGAGTTCAGAATGTACATAATTTTGGGGGGGGGGGTAAAATTAAAGAGATTTATTTACAGGTTAAGTTTTTTAAATTATTTATTTATTTTAATTAAAAATCATAAATTTACATAGGGCAATGTTGTTTGATTCATTCTGTTATTATTTTCCCTTCCCCCTCACCCCTTCCACCCCTCTTTTCCCTCTATACAGTCCTTCCTTCCTCCATTCTTACCACCCTCCTTATCCCTAACCCTAAAACTAACCCTAACCCAAACGCTAACCCTTCCTACCCCACTTATATGTCCTCATCCACTTATCAGCAAGATCATTCGTCCTTTAGTTTTTTGAGATGGCTTATCTCATTTAGCATGATATCCTCCAATTTCATCCATTTGCCTGCAAATGCCATAATTTTATCATTCTTCATGGTGGAGTAATATTCCATTGTATATACATATGCCACAGATTCTTTATCCATTCATCAACTGAAGGGCATCTAGGTTGGTTCCACAATCTGGCTATTGCGAATTGAGCAGCTATGAACATTGATGTGGCTGTATTTCTGTAGTATGCTGATTTTAAGTCCTTTGGGTATAGGCCAAGGAGTGGGATAGCTGGGGCAAATGGTGGTTCCATTCCAAGCTTTCTGAGGAATCTCCATACTGCTTTCCAGAGTGGCTGCACTAATTTGCAACTCCACCAGCAATGTATGAATGTACCTTTTTCCCCACATCCTCACTAACACCTATTGTTGCTTGTGTTCTTGATAATCGCCATTCTAATTGGGGTGAGATGAAATCTTAGGGTAGTTTTGATTTGCATTTCTCTTATTACTAGAGATGTTGAACATTTTTTCATATATCTGTTGATTGCTTGTACATCTTCTTCTGTGAAGTTTCTGTTCATTTCCTTAGCCCATTTGTTGATTGGATTATTTGTATTCTTGGTGTAGAGTTTTCTGAGTTATTTATACATTCTGGAAATTAGCGCACTATCTGAAGTATGAGTGCCAAAGATATTCTTCCATTCTGTAGGCTCTCTCTTTACATTATTGATAGTTTCCTTTGCTGAGAGAAAGCTTTTTAGATTGAATCTATCCCAGTGGTTGATTCTTGCTTTCATTTCTTTAGCTATGGGAGTCCTGTTAAGGAAGTCTGCTCCTAAGCCAACAAGTTCAAGGTTTGGACCTACTTTTTCTTCTATAAGATGCAGGGTCTTTGGTCTGATTCCAAGGTCCTTCATCCATTTTGAGTTGAGTTTTGTGCAGGGTGAGATATAGGGATTTAGTTTCATTCTGTTGCATATGGATTTCCAGTTTCCCAGCACCATGTATTGAAGAGGCTATCTTTTCTCCATTGCATATTTTTGCCACCTTTGACTAGTATGAGGAAATTGTATTTATTTGGGTTTGTGTCCGTGTCCTCTATTATGTACCATTGATCTACCTTTCTATTTTGGTACCAATACCATGCCATTTTTGTTACTATTGCTTTGTAATAGAGTTGAAGATCTCGTATTGCGATACCCCCTGCTTCGCTCTTTCTACTGAGGATTGCTTAAGCTATTCTGGGTTTCTTATTCTTCCAGATGAATTTCATAATTGCTTGCTCTATTTCTGTAAGTTACATCATTGGGATTTTAATTGGAATTGCATTGAATCTGTATAACACTTTTGGAAGTATGGCCATTTGACAATATTAGTTCTGCCTATCCAAGAACATGGGAGATCTTTCCATCTTCTAAGGTGTTCTTTAATTTCTTTCTTTAGTGTTCTGTAGTTCTCATTGTAGAGGTCTTTCACCTCTTTTGTGAGATTGATTCCCAAGTATTTTATTTTTTATGATGCTATTGTGAATGGGGTAGTTTTCCTAATTTCTCTTTCTGAAGATTCATCACTTACGTATAGAAATGGATTGGATTTATAAGCATTGATCTTGTAACCTGCTATTTTACTGAATTCACTTATGAGTTCTAAGAGTTTTCTGGTGGAATTTCCAGGTTCCTCTAAATATATAATCATGTCATCAGCGAACAGGGATAGTTTGAGTTCCTCTTTTCCAATTCATATCCCTTTAATTTCTTTGGTTTGTCTAATTGCTCTGGCTAGAGTCTCAAGAACAATGTTGAATAGAAGTGGTGAAAGAGGGCATCCCTGCCTTGTTCCAGTTTTTAGGGGGAGTGCTTTCAGGTTTTCACCATTTAGAATGATATTGGCCATGGGCTTAGCATAGATGGCCTTCACAATGTTAAGGAATGATCCCACTACCCCAATGTTTTCTAGTGTTTTGAGCATGAAGGGGTGCTGTATTTTATGGAATGCTTTTTCTGCATCTATTGAAATAATCATGTGATTCTTAACTTTTAGTCTGTTGATATGGTGAATGACATTTATTAATTTCCGGATGTTGAACCAACCTTGCATCCCTGGGATAAAACCCACTTGATCGTGGTCCACTATCTTTTAAATATGTTTTTGTATGCAATTTGCTAAAATTTTGTTGAGAATTTTTGTGTCGATGTTCATTAAGGATATTGGTCTGAAATTTTCTTTCCTTGATATGTCTCTGTCTGGTTTAGATATCAGGGTGATATTGGCTTCATAGAATGAGTTTGGGAGGGTTCCCTCCTCTTCTATTTCATGGAATACTTTGAGAAGTATTGGAATGAGCTCTTCTTTAAAGGTTTTGTAGAACTCGGCTGAGAAACCATCTGGTCCTGGACTTTTCTTTGTTGGTAGGCTTTTGATGGCCTCCTCTATTTCATTGCTTGCAATTTGATTTATTTAAGTTGTGTATGTCCTCCTCGTTCAGTTTAGGTAATTCATATGTCTCTAGAAACTTGTTGATGTCTTCGAGGTTTTCTGTTTTGTTGGAGTATAGATTTTCAAAATAGCTTCTAATTATGTTTTGTATTTCACTCGTGTCCGTTGTGATATTTCCTTGTTCATTCCGAATTTTAGTAATTTGAGTTTTCTTCCTCTTTCTCTTTGTTAGTGTGGCTAAGGGTTTATTAATTTTGTTTATTTTTTCAATGAACCATTTATTTTGTTAATTTTTCCAATTGTTTCTTTTGTTTCAATTTCGTTGATTTTGGCTCTGATTTTAACTATTTCCTGTCTTCTACTACTTTTGGTGTTGGTCTGCTCTTCTTTTTCGAGGGCTTTGAGCTGTAGTATTAAGTCGTTTATTTGTTCATTTCTAGTTCTTTTGTTGAATCTGCCCCATGAAATAAATCTTCCTCTCAGTACTGCTTTCATAGTGTCCCAGAGATTTTGATATGATGTGTCTTTGTTCTCGTTTACTTCTAAGAAATTTTAAATTTCCCTCCTGATGTCTTCTGTTATCTATTTTTCATATAATAGTGTATTATTTAATCTCCAGGAATTGGAGAAGTTTCTGTTTTTTATTCTGTCCTTTATTTCTAATTTCAATCCATTATGATCTGATAGAGTACAAGGTAGTATTTCTATCTTCTTGTATTTGCTAACAGTAGCTTTGTGGCATAAAACATGTTCTATTTTAGAGAAGGATCCATGTGCTGCTGAGAAGAAAGTGTATTCGTTCTTTGTTGGATGGTATATTCTATATATGTCGGTTAAGTCTAAATTGTTGATTGTGTTATTGAGATCTATGGTTTCTTTATTCAATTTTTGTTTGGAAGATCTATTCAGCGGTGAGAGAGATGTGTTAAAATCGCCTAGTATTATTGTGTTGTGGTCTATTTGATTTCTGGAAGTGAGAAGCATTTGTTTGACGTGCATGGATGAGGCAATGTTCGGGGCATAGATGTTTATGATTGTTATGTCTTGCTGATTTATGCTTCCCTTAAGCAGTATGTAATGTCCTTCTTTATCTCTTCTGACTAGTTTTGGCTTGAAGTCCACATTATCTGAAATGAAGATGGATACTCCAGCTTTTTTGCTGTGTCCGTGTGCATGGTATGTTTTTTCCCATCCTTTCACCTTTAGTCTGTGGGTATCTCTTTCTATGAGATGAGTCTCTTGCAGGCAGCGAATTGTTGGATTTTTCTTTTGAATCCATTCTGCCAGTCTATGTCTTTTGATTGATGAGTTCAGGCCATTAACATTCAGGGTTATCATTGTGATATGATTTGTATTCTCAGTCATTTGACTCATTTTTGTTTTTTGACATGATTTGCTTTCTCCTTTATTTCGCTATTCCTTTAAGCTAGTTCCTCCCGTTGATGATTTGCATTGTTGTTTTTCATCTTTTCCTCATGGAATATATTGCTGAGAATGTTCTGTAATGCTGGCTTTATTTTTGTAAATTCCTTTAGCTTTTGTTTATCATGGAATGATCTTATTTCATCGTCAAACCTAATGTAAGTTTTGCTGGGTATAAGATTCTTGGTTGGCATCCGTTTTCTTTCAAGGCTTGGTAAATGTTGTTCCAGGCCCTTCTAGCTTTTAGGGTCTGGATTAAAAAATTTGCTGATATTTTTATTGGTTTCCCCCTGAATGTAATTTGATTCTTTTCTCTCGCGGCCTTTAAAATTCTGTCTTTATTTTGTATGTTAGGTATTTTCATTATAATGTGCCTTGGTGTGGGTCTGTTGTAATTTTGTATATTTGGAGTCCTATAAGCCTCTTGTACTTGGTTTTCCATTTCATTCTTCAGATTTGGGAAATTTTCTGATATTATTTCATTGAGTAGATTGTTCATTCCTTTGGTTTGTTTCTCTAGGCTTCCTCAATCCCAATAATTCTTAAATTTGGCCTTTTCATGATATCCCATAGTTCTTGTAGATTCTGTTCATGATTTCTTACCATATTTTCTGTTTGGTCAATTTTGTTTTCAAGATTAAGTGTTTTGTGTTCAATATCTGAGGTTTTGTCTTCCAGGTGTTCTATCCTATTTGTTATTCTTTCTATGGATTTTTTAACTTGGTTTATTGTTTCCTTCATTTCAAGGATTTGTGTTTTGTTGTTTTTCAATATCTCTAACTCTTTATTGAAATGATCTCTTGCTTCCTGTATTTGCTCATTTAACTGTTGTTTGGTGCGATCATTCAATGCCTGCATTTGCTCTTTCATCTCCTCATTTGCTTCCCTGAATGTTTTAATTATGTAAATTCTGAACTCCCTTTCGGACATTTCTTCTGCTGTGCTGTCCTTGGGGTTTATTGATATAGTATCTAGGTTTGTTTGGGACATTTTCTTCCCTTGTTTTCTCATATTGGTCAGATGTCTGTGGGACTTTGTGATACTACGGAATTCTTCTATTGACTTATAGTGTCCCTGTAGATTTCCAGTGTATCACTTTCCTGCCTTCAGTAGCCTGATGTCTTGGAGTAACTTGATAATGCAGTGCTTCCAAGAAAGCTGCCCCTAGCCTGCTACTGGTTCCAGGACTTGGAGCTGGCTCTGGTGGAAAGTCTCTCACTGGGGGGCCTGCTCTGAAAAGCTAGCCTTGAAAGGCGCTTCCCACCGGAGGGGGCCAAGCTGTGGGCTACTTGGGGGAGTTCCTGGCTGCCCTGTCCTGGTCCCAGAAGCAACCTGTGGGCAGGAACTTGCCGTCCTGTTTCAGGGACTTGAAGCTTGGTTCTGTGCAGAAAGGCTCTCACTGTGGGGCCTGCTCTGAGATGCTGGAGAATCTGGCCCTGTGGGAGGAGCCCACAGCCAGAGTGCACAGGTCTGCCTGGGGAAGACTAGCTGCCCTGCCCTACTCTAATAAGTCACCCGAATCTGGGCTGCTGCCTGGGCAGCGCTTCACCAGGTGGGGGAGACTCATCCCATGGCTCTATTTTAGTCTGAGTCTCTCAATGCCATCCCTTCTTGAATTCTGGGTTCTGGAGTGACTGGAGATGCAGTCACCCTCTAGTCTGCCATCTTGGATCACCCAGAATGTACATAATTAAAATGATCAGAAAAGCAAACGATGAGATGAAACAGCAAATGCATGCTTTGAATTATCGCAACACTCAACAGTTAAAAGAGCAAGTGCGGGAAGCAAAAGATCATTTCAATAAAGACTTAGAGATACTGAGGAAAAAAAAAAAAAAAAAACCAGACAGAAATCCTTGAAACAAAGGAAACAATGAACCAAATTCAGAACTCCATAGAAATTATAACCAATAGGATAGAACACCTGGAAGACAGGACCTCAGACATTGAAGACAAAATATTTAACCTTGAAAACAACATTGACCAAACAGAGAAGATTGTAAGAAATCATGAGTAGAATCTACAAGAATTATGGGATATCATGAAAAGGCCAAATTTAAGAATTATTGGGATGGAGGAAGGCACAGAGAAACAAACCAAAGGAATGAACAATCTATTCAATAAAATAATATCAGAAAATTTAGCAAATCTGAAGAACAAAATGGAAAATCAAGTACAAGAGGCTTAAAGGATGCCAAATATACTAAATTAAAATAGACCCACACAAGACACATTATAATGAAAATACCTAACATACAAAATAAAGACAAAATTTATAAAGTCTGTGAAAGAAAAGAATCAAATTACATTCATGGGGAAACCAATATGGATAACAGCAGATTTTTCAATCCAGACCTAAAAACTAGAAGGGCCTAGAATAACATTTTTCAAGCTCTGAAAGAAAATGGATGCTAACCAAGAATCTTATACCCAGCAAAACTTACCTTCAGATTTGATGATGAAATAAAATCCTTCCATGATAAACAAAAGTTAACGAATTTACAAAAAGAAAGCCGGCACTACAGAACATTCTCAGCAAAATATTCCATGAGAAAGAGATGAAAAAAAAATAATGTAAATCAGCAATCGGAGGATATACTCTAAAGGAACAACCAAATAAAGGAGAAACCAAGTTGTGTAAAAAAAAAAAATGAGCAAAATGACTGTGAATACAAATCATATCTCAATAATAATCCTGAATATTAATGGCCTGAACTCATCAATCAAAAGACATAGACTGGCAGATTGGATTAAAAACAAAGATCCAACAATTTTCTGCCTGCAAGACTCATCTCACAGAAAGAGATACCCACAGATTAAAGGTGAAAGGATGGGAAAAAACATACCGTGGACATGGAGAAAGCAAAAAAGCCACAGTATCCATCCTCATATCATATAATGTGGACTTCAAGCCAAAGTTAGTCAGAAGGGATAAACAACTACATTTCATGCTGCTTAAGGGAAGCATAAATCAGCAAGACACAACAATCATAACTATGCCCCAAACAGTGGCTCATCCATATATGTCAAAAAACCTTCTCAATGCCAGAAATCAAACAGAGCACAACACAAAACACTAGGTGATTTTAGCACACCTCTCTCACCACTGGGCAGATCCTCCAAACAAAAATTGAAGAAAGAAATCAAAGGAATCATAGATCTCAAAAACACAATCAATAATTTAGACTTAACAGACATATATGGATTATACCATCCAACAAAGAGCGAATACACTTTCTTCTCAGCAGCACATAGATTCTTCTCTAAAATAGACCATATATTATGCCACAAAGCTACTGTTAGCATATACAAGAAGATAGAGATACTACCCTGTATTCTATCAGATCATAATGGACTGAAATTAGAAATAAATGGCAGAGTAAAAAAGAGACACTACTCCAACACTTGGAGATTAAACAATATGCTATTGTATGATGAATGGATAACAGAAGACATCAGGAGGGAAATAAAAAAATTCTTAGAGGTAAATGAGAACAAAGAAACAACATATCAAAATCTCTGGGACACTATGAAAGCAGTTCTTAGAGGAAAATTTATTTCATGGAGCACATTCAATAAAAGAAGAAAAAATCAACAAATGAACGACCTAACACTACAGCTCAAAGCCCTAGAAAAAGAAGAACAGAGCAACACCAAAAGTAGTAGAAGTCAGGAAATAGTTAAAATCAGAGCTGAAATCAACAAAATTGAAACAAAAGAAACAATAAAAAAAATTGACTAAATAGTTCTTTGAAAAAATAAACAAAACTGATACATCCTTAGCCACACTAACAAAGAGAAGGAGAGATAAAAACCAAATTACTAAAATTTGGAATGAACAAGGTATATTACAACAGACACAATGGAAATACAAAACATAATTAGAGATTTTGGGGTTTTCAAGGCGGCGGCCTAGAGGGTGGCTGCATTTCATGTTGCTCCAGGACTCAGGATTCAAAAGAGGAGATATTGAGAGACTTGGGACCAACTCAAAGCAGCCGGGTGAGTCTCTCCTGTTGGGGAGGCATCCCAGATGGGACGGTAGTCCCGGAATGCAGGGAACTTTGTGAAGTAGAGCTCCCGGTGAGACACACCTCCTCCTGCTGGAGCAGTGAACTCGGACAACTGGGAGCATTAGAGAGGAGGCCCCTCAGCACAGCGCTGGGACTCAGAGCAACCACTGGGGCTTCGGGTGGTTGCCCAGAGGAGGAGCAGCAAGGAGAGCTGTGTGGACTCAGAACACCAGGGCCTGCCCTGAGGAGGAGGAGGAGGAGTGTGGCCGCTTGGATTCAGAGTGACTGCACCAGAGCAACAGGCGGTTGCCAGAGGAGGAGCTGCGTGGCGAGCTGTTTGGACTCAGAATGACTGCTTCTGAACACCGGGGCCTGCCCTGAGGAGTAGGAGGAGAAGGAAGAGGAGAGCGGCGGGTCGTTTGGACTCGCAGTGACTGCATTAGAGCTCCAGGTGGCTGCTCAGAGGAGGAGGCGATTGGTGAGTTGTTTGGACTCAAAGCAACCGCACCTGAACACAGGGGGGCTGCCTGGAGGACGAGCATGGTGGGTCGCTTGGTCTCGAGTGGCTGCACCAGGGCGGCTGCCCTGAGGAGGCATGCAGTGGGTCACGTGGATTCAGAGCCACTCAGAGCGACCGCTCCTGAACACCCGGGGGGTTACCTGGAGGAGGAGGAGGAACAGGGAGGGTCATTTCGACTCGGAGTGATTGATTGCCCAGGGCTACGGGCGGTTGGTGGGAGGAAGAGGCACGCAGTGAGTTGCTTGGACTCCTAGTGATGGCACCGGAATACGGGGAGGCTGTCTGGAGGAAGAAGCATGTGGCTGGTCTCTGGGACTCAGAGCGATTGTACAGGGCCCCAGGTGGCTGCTCAGAGGAGGGGCCGCATAGCCAGGCGATTAGGTGCAGAGCAGGGTCCCAGGATCTAGGAGGCTTCTGGGTGAAAGAGCCGCACAGAGACACGCTTAGGGGTGGAGTGAAGGTTCCAGGCCTGTGGGCAGATTCTCTGAGGAGGGGCAGCCTAAGGAGATTCATCTGCGAAGGGTGAGGCTCCCAGGCCCAGGAGGTTGGGCCGGGCCCCTGGGAAATTTGCAGAGGAAGGCAGCCCAGCCCAGGCGGTAGATGTAAATTGAGGGGAACCTCTAGGAGGGAAACTGACCAGCGAGACCTCCCCACCGCGTGAGTCTTCCCTGCCGGGTGAGGTTTCCCCACAAGAACGGTAAAACCAGAGACACAGGCCCAAACAGGCCTTGCCTCAGCCCACAGCCTAGTTCCCCTTTGGATGACCATTGGTCAACAAGTGGAGGCACCTCTGCCCACTAGGAGGGATGATACCCCACCTAAAGGCCACCACTCCTAGAGAGGCAGCTTCATGTGGAGCACCGTACTATCAACTTCCTCCAAGACTTCAGCCTACTGAAGGCTAAGAGGGGACATATATAGAAATCTTCAAGGACATTGTAAGTCAGTAGAGGAAATCTGCAGCATCTCAGCGGTCCACTGATACCTGAACAATATGAGAAAACAAGGAAAGAAAATGCCGCAAACAAATCTAGATGTTATATCAATAAAACCCAATGACAGCATGGCAGAAGAAAGGACAGAAAAGGAGTTCAGAATGTACATAATTAAAATGATCAGAGAAGCAAATGATGAGATGAAAGAGCAAATGCACACACTGAATGATGACATGAAAGAGAAAATGCAGGCATTAAATGATCGCACCAATTGACAGTTAAAAGAGCAAATACAGGAAGCAAAAGATCATTTCAATAAAGAGTTAGAGATATTGAAAAAAAAAAACCAGAAAGAAATCTTTGAAATGAAGGAAACAATAAACCAAACTAAGAACTCCATAGAAAGCATATCCAGTAGGATAGAACACCTGGGAGACAGAACCACAGACATTGAAGAAAAAATATTTAACCTTGAAAACAAAGTTGAACAAACAGAGAAGATGGTAAGAAATCATGAACAGAATCTACACGAACTATGGGATATCATGAAAAGGCCAAATTTAAGAATTATTGGGATTGAGGAAGGCCTAGAGAAACAAACCAAAGGAATGAACAATCTATTCAATGAAATAATATCAGAAAATTTCACAAATCTGAAGAATGAAATGGAAAATCAATTTCAAGAGGCTTATAGGACTCCAAATACACAAAATTACAACAGACCAACACCAAGGCACATTATAATGAAAATACCTAACATACAAAATAAAGAGAGAATTTTAAAGGGTGTGAGAGAAAAGAACCAAATTACATTCAGGGGGAAACCAATACAGATATCAGCAGATTTTTCAATCCAGACCCTAAAAGCTAGAAGGGCCTGGAACAACATTTTTCAAGCCATGAAAGAAAATGGATGCCAACCAAGAATCTTATACCCAGCAAAACTTACCTTCAAATTTGACGATGAAATAAAATCCTTCCATGATAAACAAAAGCTAAAAGAATTTACAAAAAGAAAGCCAACATTAAAGAACATTCTCAGCAAAATATTTCATGAAGAAGAGATGAAAAACAAAGAAGCAAATCAGCAAAGGGTGTAATTATCCTAAAACAATTGTCAAATGAAGGAGGAACCAAGAAGTGTCAAATAAATAAATAAATAAAATTTGAAAAATGAACCATATGATCCGGAAACCAAATCATATCTCAATAATAACCCTGAGTGTTAATGGCCTGATTGTTAATCAATCAAAAGACATAGACTGGCAGATTGGATTAAAAAGAAGGATCCAACAATATGTTGCCTACAAGAGACTCACTTCATAGAAAAAGATACCCGTAGACTAAAGGTGAAAGGATGGGGAAAAACATACCATGCACATGGACTCAGCAAAAAAGCTGGAGTATCCATCCTCATTTCAGATAATGTGGACTTCAAGCCAAAGTTAGTTAGAAGGGATAAAGAAGGTCATTTCATACTGCTTAAGGGAAGCATAAATCGGCAAGACATAACAATCATAAACATCTATGCCCCAAACAGTGGCTCATCCATGTATGTCAAACAAATCCTTCTCAATTTCAGAAACCAAATAGACCACAACACAATAATACTAGGTGATTTTAACACGCCTCTCTCACCACTGGACAGATCTTCCAGACAATAATTGAACAAAGAAACCATAGATCTCAATAACACAATCAATAATTTAGATTTAACAGACATTTATAGAATATACCATCCAACCAAGAGCGAATACACTTTCTTCTCAGCAGCACATGGATCCTTCTCTAAAATAGACCATATATCATGCCACAAAGCTAATGTTAGCAAATACAAGAAGATAGAGACACTAGCATGTATTCTATCAGATCATAATGGATTGAAGTTAGAAATAAATGAAAGAGTAAAACACAGAAACTATTCCAACATCTGGAGATTAAACAATATGCTATTATATGATGAATGGATAACAGAAGATATTAGGAAGGAAATTAAAAAATTCTTAGAGGTAAATGAGAACAAAGAAACATCATATCAAAATCTCTGGGACACTATGAAAGCAGTACTTAGAGGGAAATTTATTTCATGGAGCGCATTTAATAAAAGAAGTAAAACTCAACAAATAAACGACCTAACACTACAGCTCAAAGCCCTAGAAAAAGAAGAACAGAACAGCACCAAAAGTAGTAGAAGACAGGAAATAGTTAAACTCAGAGGTGAAATCAATGAAATTGAAACAAAAGAAACAATACAAAAAATTGACAAAATAAATAGTTGGTTCTTCGAAAAAATAAACAAAATTGATAAACCTTTAGCCGCACTAACAAAGAGAAGAGAGAAAACCCAAATCACTAAAATTCGGAATGAACAAGGAAATATCAAAAAAGACAGGATTGAAATACAAAGCATAATTAGAAGCTATTTTGAAAATCTAAACTCCAGCAAAATAGAAAATCTTGAAGACTCAACAGCTTTCTAGAGACATATGAATTACCTAAACTGAACGAGGAGGACATACACAATTTAAATAGATCAATTTCAAGTAATGAAATGGAAGAAATCATCAAAAGCGTAGCAACAAAGAAAAGTCCGGGACCAGATGGGATCTCAGCCGAGTTCTACAAAACCTTTAAAGAAGAGCTCATTCCAATACTTCACAAAGTATTCCATAAAATAGAAGAGGAGGAACCCTCCCAAACTCATTCTATGAAGCCAATATCACACTGATACCTAAACCAGACAGAGACTCATCAAGGAAAGAAAATTTCAGACCAATATCCTTAATGAACATCGATGCAAAAATTCTCTACAAAATTTTAGCAAATCGCATACAAAAACATATTAAAAAGACAGTGCACCATGATCAAGTGGGTTTTATCCCAGGGATGCAAGGTTGGTTCAACATCAGGAAATCGATAAACGTAATTCACCATATCAATAGACTTAAAGTCAAGAATCACATGATGATTTCAATAGATGCAGAAGAAGCATTTGATAAAATACAGCACCCCTTCATACTCAAAACACTAGAAAAAATAGGGATAGTGGGAACTTTCCTTAACATTGTAAAGGCCATTTATGCTAAGCCCAAGGCTAATGTCATTCTAAATGGTGAAAAACTGAAAGCATTCCCCCTAAAATCTGGAACAGGGCAGGGATGCCCTCTTTCACCACTTCTATTCAACATCGTTCATGAGACTCTAGCCAGAGCAACTAGACAAACCAAAGAAATTAAAGGGATACGAATTGGAAAAGAAGAACTCAAACTATCCCTGTTCGCTGATGACATGATTATATATTTAGAGGAATCTGGAAATTCCACCAGAAAACTCTTAGAACTCAAAAATGAATTCAGTAAAGTAGCAGGTTACAAGATCAATGCTCATAAATCCAACGCATTTTTATACATAAGTGATGAATCTTCAGAAAGAGAAATTAGGAAAACTATCCCATTCACAATAGCCTCAAAAAAAAAAAATACTTTGGAATCAATCTCACAAAAGTGGTGAAAGACCTCTACAATGAGAACTACAGAACACTAAAGAAAGAAATTAAAGAACACCTTAGAAGATGGAAAGGTCTTCCATGTTCTTGGATAGGAAGAATTAATATTGTCAAAATGGCCATACTACCTAAAGTGCTATACAAATTCATGCAATTCCAATTAAAATCACAATGACGTACCTTACAGAAATAGAGCAAGCAATTATGAAATTCATCTGGAAGAATAAGAAACCCAGAATAGCTAAAGCAATCCTTAGCAGGAAGAGTGAAACAGGGGATATTGCAATACCAGATCTTCAACTCTACTACAAAGCAATAGTAACAAAAACGGCATGGTATTGGTACCAAAATAGAAATGTAGATCAATGGTACAGAATAGAGGACATGGACACAAACCCAAATAAATACAATTTTCTCATACTAGACAAAGGGGCCAAAAATATGCAATGGAGAAGAGATAGCCTCTTCAAGAAATGGTGCTGGGAAAACTGGAAATCCATATGCAACAGAATGAAATTAAACCCATATCTCTCACCGTGCACAAAACTAAACTCAAAATGGATTAAGGACCTCGGAATCAGACCAGAGACCCTGCAGATTATAGAAGAAAAAGTAGGTCCAGATCTTCAACATGTTGGCTTAGGACCAGACTTCCTTAACAGGACTCCCATAGCACAAGAAATAAAAGCAAGAATCAATAACTGGGATAGATTCAAACTAAAAAGCTTTCTCTCAGCAAAGGAAACGATCAGCAATGCGAAGAAAGAGCCTACAGAGTGGGAAAATATCTTTGCCAATCATACTTCAGATAGAGCACTAATCTCCAGAATCTATAAAGAACTCAAAAAACTCTACTCCAAGAATTCAAATAATCCAGTCGACAAATGGGCTAAGGAAATGAATAGACACTTCACAGAAGAAGATCTACAAGCAATCAACAAACATATGGAAAAATGTTCAACATCTCTAGTAATAAGAGAAATGCAAATCAAAACCACCCTAAGATTCCATCTCACCCCAATTAGAATGGCAATTATCAAGAATACGAGCAACAACAGGTGTTGGCGAGGATGTGGGGAGAAAGGTACACTCATACATTGCTGATGGGGTTGCAAATTAATGCAGCCACTCTGGAAAGCAGTGTGGAGATTCCTTAGAAACCTTGGAATGGACCCACCATTTGACCCAGCTATCCTACTCATTGGCCTATACCCAAAGGACTTAAAATCAGCATACTACAGAGATACAGCCACATCAATGTTCATAGCTGCTCAATTCACAATAGCCAGAATGTGGAACCAACCTAGATGCCCTTCAATTGATGAGTGGATAAAGAAACTGTGGTATATATATACAATGGAATATTACTTATCCATAAAGAATGATAAAATTATGGCATTTGCAGGCAAATGGATGAAATTGGAGAATATCATGCTAAGTGTGATAAGCCAATCTCGAAAAGCCAAAGGACGAATGATATCGCTAATAAGTGAATGGTGACACATAATGGGGGGAGTGAAGGGTTAGTGTTAGGGTTAGAGTTAGGGTTAGGGAGGGGGGCAATATGGAGGAAGGAAGAACTGTATAGAGGGAAAAGAGGGGAGGGAGGGGTGGGGGGAAGGGAAAATTAACAGAATGAATCAAACAACAAAAAAATAAATAAAGAAGCTTTGAGGACAAAAAAAAAACATATTTAGAAGCTATTTTGAAAATCTGTACTCCAACAAAATAGAAAATTTCGAAGACATCAACAGGTTTCTAGAGACATATGAATTGCCTAAACTGAACCAGGAGGACATACACAATTTAAATAGACCAATTTCAAGTACTGAAATAGAAGAAGTCATCAAAAGCCTACCAACAAAGAAAAGTCCGGGACCAGATGGGATCTCAGCCGAGTTCTACAAAACCTTTAAAGAAGAACTCATTCCAATACTCCTCAAAGTATTCCATAAAATAGAAGAGGAGGGAACCCTCCCAAACTCATTCTACGAAGCCAATATCACACTGATACCTAAAACAGACAGAGACAAAACGAGGAAAGAAAATTTCAGACCAATATCCTTAATGAACATCGATGCAAAAATTCTCAACAAAATCTTAGCCATTCGCATACAAAAATATATTAAAAAGATAGTGCACCACGATCAAGTGGGTTTCATCCCAGGGATGCAAGGTTGGTTCAACATCCGGAAATCAATAAATGTCATTCACCATATCAATAGACTTAAAGTCAAGAATCACATGATTGTTTCAATAGATGCAGGAAAAGCATTTGATAAAATACAGCACCCCTTCATACTCAACACACTAGAAAATATAGGGATTGTGGGAACATTTGTTAACATTGTAAAGGCCATTTATGCTAAGCCCATGGTCAATATCATTCTAAATGGTGAAAAACTGAAAGCATTCCCCCTAAAAACTGGAACAAGGCAGGGATGCCCTCTTTCACCACTTCTATTCAACATTGTTCTTGAGACTCTGGCCAGAGCAATTAGACAAACCAAAGAAATTAAAGGGATACGAATTGGAAAAGAAGAACTCAAACTATCCCTGTTCGCTGATGACATGATTATATATTTAGAGGAACCTGGAAATTCCACCAGAAAACTCTTAGAACTCATAAGTGAATTCAGTAAAGTAGCAGGTTACAAGATCAATGCTTATAAATCCAATGCATTTTTATACATAAGTGATGAATCTTTAGAAAGAGAAGTTCAGAAAACTACCCTATTCACAATAGCTTCAAAAAAAAAAATACTTGGGAATCAATCTCACAAAAGAGGTGAAAGACCTCTACAATGAGAACTACTGATCACTAAAGAAAGAAATTAAAGAAAACCTTAGAAGATGGAAGGATCTCCCATGTTCTTGGATAGGAAGAATTAATATTGTTGAAATGGCCATACTACCAAAAGTGCTATACAGATTCAATGCAATTCCAAGTAAAATCTCAATGATGTACCTTACCGATATAGAGCAAGCAATCATGAAATTCATCTGGAAGAATAAGAAACCCAGAATTGCTAAAGCAATCCTTAGCATGAAGAGTGAAGCAAGGGGTATATCCCAATACCAGAAATTCAACTGTACTTCAAAGCAATAGTAACAAAAACGGCATGGTATTGGCACCAAAACAGACAGGTAGATCAATGGTACGTAATAGAGGACACGGACACAAACCCAAATAAATACTATTTTCTCATACTAGACAAAGGTGCCAAAAATATGCAATGGAGAAAAGATAGCCCCTTCAATAAATGGTGCTGGGAAAACTGGAAATTCACATGCAACAGAATGAAATTAAACCCCTATCTCTCACCTGCACAAAACTCAACTCACAATGGATCAAGTACCTTGAAATCATACCAGAGACCCTGCATCTTATAGAAGAAAATTAGGTCCAAATTTTCAACATGTTGGCTTAGGATCAGACTTCCTTAACAGGACTTCCATAGCACAAGAAATAAAAGCAAGAATCAACAACTGGGATAGATTCAAACTAAATAGCTTTCTCTCAGCAAAGGAAACTATCGGCAATGCGAAGAGAGAACCTACAGAGTGGGAGAAAATCTTTGCCACTCATACTTCAGATAGAGCGCTAATTTTCAGAACATATAAAGAACTCAAAAAAAATCTACACCAAGAATACAAATAACCCAATCAACAAATGGGCTAAGGAAATGAACAGAAACTTCACAGAAGAAGATGTACAAGCAATCAACAGATATATGAAAAAATGTTCAACATCTCTAGTAATAAGAGAAATGCAAATCAAAACTACCCTAAGATTTCATCTCATCCCAATTAGAATGGCGATTATCAAGAACACAGGCAACAATAGGTGTTGGTGAGGATGTGGGGAAAAAGGTACATTCATACATTGCTGGTGGGGTTGCAAATTAGTGCAGCCACTCTAGAAAGCAGTATGGAGATTCCTCAGAAAGCTTGGAATGGAACCACCATTTGCCCCAGCTATCCCACTTCTTGGCTTATACCCAAGGGTCTTAAAATCAGCATACTACGAATGATATCGCTAATAAGTGGAGGATGACACATAATGGGTGGAGGGAAGGGTTAGTGTTAGGGTTAGAGTTAGGGTTAGGGAGGGGGGCAAGTATGGAGGAAGGAAGTACTGTATAGAGGGTAAAGAGGGGTGGGAGGGGTGGGGGAAGGGAAAAAATAACAGAATGAATCAAACAATATTACTCTATGTAAATGTATGATTACACAAATGGTATGCCTTTGCGCCATGTACAAACAGAGAAACAACATGTATCCCATTTGTTTACAATAAAAAAATTTAAAAAAAAAGAATGCAAATTTGCAAAAAAGAAAAAAAAATCAGCATACTACAGAGATACAGCCACAGCAATGTTCATAGCTGCTCAATTCACAATAGCCAGATTGTGGAACCAACCTATATGCCCTTCAACTGATGAATGGATAAGGAAACTGTGATATATATATATATATATATATATATATATATATATATCACAGTTGTGATATATATATATATATATTACATATATACACACACACGCACACACAGACACACAGTGGAATATTACTCAGCCAAGTAGAATAATAAAATGATGACATTTGCAGGCAAATGGATGAAATTGGAGAATATCATGTTATGTGAGATAAGCCAATCTCAAAAAACCAAAGAACGAATGAACTTGCTGATAAGCAGATGATGACACATAATGGGAGGTGGGAGGGGGCAAGAATGGAGGAAGGAGGGACTGTACATGGGAAACGGGGTGGGAGGGGTGGGGGGGAAGGAAAAAATAACAAATGAATCAAAAACTATTACCCTGTGTAAATGTATGATTACACAAATGGTATGCCTCTACTTCATGTAGAGAGAAATGAGATGTATCCCATTTGTTTACAATAAAAATAAATTTAAAAAAATGAAAAGAACATTTTTTTAAATGAGCTAAAATAGAAGAAATAAGGATAGGAAAAATGAGATAAACAGGGAAGGAAAGAGGGTCTGTACTTTAATCTTAAAACTCCATGAATATGCTCACTTTCAACTCACAGGCCTATTTTCCTGTAGGCCAAAAATCTTAGAGTTCAGTTATTTAGTTCCTATATATCTTCTTTTATTGCAGATGTTTATGTAGAGTAATGAAAAGAAGGAGAGCAGGGGAGGTAGAGGGAGTAGCAAAGAGAAGAGAAGAGAAACGAGAAGAAGAGAGAAGAGGAGAGATGAGTAGAGAAAGAGTGTGTTGTGTTAAACTGTGATTAGCGCCTGGGAAGCAGTGAGATGATATAAGAAGGAGGGAGATGGAGAGAGAATCCTGGCCACACCCCTGCCAGACCTTGGGAGAGGATCTTAAGAGAGTAGCCATGGTTGTAAAGTAAGGAATATACTCATTAACATCTGAAGAAGCCATCTTCCCAGTGGGCCCTATCTGGTGTATTCCCTCAGCATGTTGCCATGGTACAGCCCCCCACTCTATTTTCTTTATCCCTGCTGGGAGTAAGTATTAAAAAGTTAAAACCTCTTCACTGGGTCTCATAAGCTCTCTCTTTGGTATCCATATGGATCTCTTAGTATATATACATGTATATGTGTGTATGTATATATATATGCATACCATTAACTGCATGAATATGTCTTCCTCCTCTACACAGCTGATGCCTCAAAGGTGTTTAGGTGCACTGATATCTCTTGTACCCAAGGCTACCAAGCATCTAAATTCAAAGCTATGAAATTCATAAATTCCATGCCAGATATGGAATCGGCCCCATTAACAGCAGCTGCCTGCAAATGAGCCTGTCTTTCAGCACCATTGTACTGAGAGAAACCCAAAAGAACAATCTATCTTTCCAATGACTATGGAATTCAAAACAATAATTTATTTACCACTCTTGACAGGGAAGAAGTAGAGGATGTTAAGGGGAAGTGCTGACAACTGAATTAGAAAAATTATGTTTCATGCTTTTATAATCATGACAAAGTGAATCCTATTGTTATAGCTAACTAAAAGAATCAATACAAAGAATAAAGAACAAGCATAAAATCAATAGGTAACATCATGGTAATGGTCAAAGACTGAAAGCTTTTCTCTTAAAACCAGGAACAAGACAAACATGTCTGCTATTGCAGCTTCTGCTCAACAAGAGAACTTTATGCAAAATGCCTGACTAGTTCTCAGAATTACGCAAGATCATCAAAACAAAGGAATGTCTGAGAACCTGACATAGCCAAGAGAAGCCTGAAGAGTCAAGCAAACTAAATGCAATGTAATATCATTAATGCGATTATGGGAGAGAAAATCAAGAGTAGTTGTAAACTCTGGAAGTATGAATAAAGTAGGGACTTCAGTACACACAGTGTATCAAAATCGGTCAGTTATTATACAAAAGTTCCATAATAATGTAAGATGTTGGTGACATGGAGAAGTGAATGTGTGATATATCAGAACAATTTTTACTAACTTCATACTATTTGTAAAATGTACATACATACATTTTTTCCTAAAACATGCTTAAAATAATTTAATGATAATGGCTTTGAGGTAACTCTCTTAGAAGACAGAAGAATGGGGACAAAACTCCAGTTTTCCATCTACAAAATGTAATATTTAATTAAAGCGATGAGCATCAATGAATAGTATCATCACTGATGAAAGCTTTTGAGGAAGAGGAATTTCTCACAGTATTTAACATGTCGCTCTACAGTTTAGATTTTAAATAATCAGGAAATAAGTTGTGTTTACCATGTAAAGATCAGAGTTCTAGGGATACTTTTTCCTTCCTTTCCCCCAATTCCCTTCCTTTACTGTATTGATCTTTCTTCTATTATATGATTTTTTTTAAAAATTGATACATTATGATTATAAGTAAAAGTAGAATTCATTGTGATCAATTCATATATGCACATAGCAGAGTTGGTCAGTTTCATTGCACATTTCCTTCTTGTTGCCATCCCTCATTGCTCCCTCTAGATCCCTTTCCTCTGCCCCCCAGTTCTTCCTTCTATTTTCATGAGTTGTTTTCTTTCCTTTTTTTTTTTTTTTATTTCTTACTTCTATCTACCTTCCTTATGTGAGAGAAAACAGTTCACCCTTGATTTCTTACTCTGGCTTATTTCTCTTGGCATGAATTTTTTCAGATCCATCCATTTACCTGCAAATGGCATAATTTCATTCTTCTTTGTGGCTGAGAAAGACTTCATGATTTGTATAAACAATAGTCTATTTATCCAATCATCTATTGAGGGACATCTTCACTGGTTTCATAACTTGGCTATTGTAAATTGTGCTGCTATAAACAATGCTACACATAGATTACTACAGAATGCTGAATTTAGTTCTTTCAGATAAATAACAAGTAGTGGTATAGCTGGGACAAATGGTGAGTCTCTTCCTAATCTTTTGATAAATTTGTATACTGCTTTCCAAAGTGGTTGTGTTAATTTGCAGTTTCACCAACAATGCGTGATTGTACCTTTCCCCACACATCCTTACCAGCATTTATTGTTATATGTACTCTTCATGGTTGCCATTAAACCTGGAGTGAGGAGAAATCTCAGTGTAATTTTGATGTGCATTTTCTTGGATTTCTTGCACAACTCAAATTGTCAAACATTTTCTTTTTGTGCTAATTTCAGTTTGTGATGTTTATTGTATGTTTAAGTGGTTATGACCATGGATTCTGGAGCCAGGAATCCTGGATTTGATTCCTGAGCTGCAGCATTGTATCTCTGTGGAAAAATTACATTTCTCTCTGTCCCTCAATTCTTCTTTATTGTGGGTTCTTGAAATTGAAATACAGCAATGAGAGCAAAATACTTAATGTTTGTGCTGAATAGTGAAGCGCATACCACTGAAAAGATATTTGTAAAGTAGAAGAATGTGTGAGAACTCATTTTGATGATTAAGGGACACATAGGAAGAGATAGGAAAGAGACTCAAATGTTGCAAATGGCATTTACGCAGGTGCAAATGGAAAATCTTTCCAAACCAAGCTTAAACAATCTGAAGATCTATTGAATTTTCTGGCCAGAAGGCATGATTTGGTCCACATATTTTTGTTTTTTTCTCTTGGGATTCTCTCAGCTCCACCCTGATTTGAGTGTTGACTACACTACAGGCTGCATTTGTTTTTTTTTGTTGTTGTTGTTTGTTTGTTTTTTGTTTCTTGATGGCTAAATGGGAGTGGACTGCGACAGACTTCACATCAATTCATTTAGAGAGAGTAAGATGAATAATTTTATGGGGTCTGTGCATGTGTGTGTGTGTCTTTTTTTTTTTTTAATTGCAGATGGACACAAAAGCTTTATTTTACTGAGGATCAAACCCAATGCCTCACACAAGCTAGGCAAGCACTCTATCACAGAGCTACAGCCCTATCCCTTGTGTGCCTATTGTTTAAAATAAAGAACACTCATTTCCTAGAGACCTCCAGAGAAACCAACTCTTTCGTCTCACTGGCCCCAAGTATGTCACATAGTGTTTCATGAACAGATATCCGGGACTCAGTGTTGCTGAGGATTAGTGGTGGGTGGTGCTGAAATACACAACAGAAACCATGGTGCTATTCAAAAAGGAGAGAAAATCGATGAATATGACTCTGAAAACTGACAGTGACCATTAAAGTACAATGTGTACAATATCCATCCAATTCAGAGGGTCTCAACCTGTTGGGTCTCTGGATTCTTCTATAGCATTAAAACATATTTCACACCTTAAAAGCCTTTGTTAATGTAAGTAATACCTGTTGGTATTAACCAGATTAGGATCTAAAAAAGACAAACTGCAAGCATATTCATTATTCAAAATAAAAATATCAACTCATTACATAATAAATAACATAATTACATTAAGGACATTTTGAAGAAAATACTTCATAAATGTCCAAATATCTCAGGCACAGTTTGAGCACAGGTAATATACAAATTAGATGTGACATGGTTGATCCACAAAGAAGGAAATAATGATATCTGAGAGAAAAAAAACTTGATTTAATTGATATGTTAAATACTTACAGTCTCATATATGTTGTACATATAAAGCCAAGCCTATGAAAAATAAAATCCATATGGATTTCATTAGGAATGCCATTGTTTTTAAATACAGATGGCTAATCCATGAAAATATAGATATTTTATTTCAGAAAATCAATAAAAATGGCTGACATTAAAATAAAAAAATTCTTAGGAAGATGTTCTCTCCACATATACATTCAAACCTAATGTCCTGAAATACCTAGAGTCAATTTGAAAATTAAATTCCAATATTATTTGCTTCCCATAGACAATGTTGTATAAATAAATATTAGTACCTGTGATTTTGGAATGTTCCTGGGTTTACAGATTAGGCTTTGGGATTCAAGAAATTTGTAAACAATATTAATAAAGGTTATGATTATGCATACTATTATTCCTCACATATCTGTGCTTGTTAAAAATTGTGACTAATTTCACTCTGGTAATCAATAATTATTTAGTTAACATCTGATAAAATGGAATACTTCATATTTGGAAGTACATTTTAGATGAACATTACTTTCTGGTTTGACTGAAATATAATCATGTTTTCAGAACTTAATATTTTATTCCTGAAACAGGCATTTTCTAGTTTCTCAGTATCTGTAGGTTAAAAAAAAATTATTAGGTTGACATCAATTTTCTAAGAGAGATGATATTGGTTTCAGTTTGTTACAATATTATATCTTCATAATTCTTTTAATAGCATTTATTACTTCCTTATTTCTTAGACTATAAATGAAAGGGTTTAATAAAGGAATGACAAGAGTATAAAAAATAGCCACAGGTACATCTTTGTCACCTTCATTAAATGAATTTGGCCGAATATACATGTAAAGAAGAGAACCATAGAATATTGACACAGAGAGAAAGTGGGATGCACAAATGGATAGAGCTTTGCCCCTTCCTTCTTTGGATTTCATTGTGAATATAGTGAAAAGAATACAGAAATAAGAGATTAGTACTACAGTAATAGTAAAGGTTTGAACAAATCCTGACAGGATAAGTATCATCAATTCATTGATATAGGGATCAACACAGGAGAGTCTGTATAATGGAAGGACATCACAAAAGAAGTGATTGATTTGATGAGACCCACAGAAAGTTAACCTCAACAGAAGCCCTACTTGAACAATGGAATGCAGGTTTCCAGCTATGTAGGCTGCTGTGGTCATCTGAATGCAGAGTTTCTTTGACATCAGGGTGTGGTACTGCAGTGGTCTGCATATGGCCACATAGCGGTCATAGGCCATTGCTGCCAGAAGAAAGCAGTCTGCAGTTTCAGCCAGACAGAGGAAATAAAATTGTGCCATGCACTCATAGAGGGAAATCCTTCTGTCCTCAGAAAAGAAGTTCTCTAACATCTTGGGAGTGATGGCACAGGAACAGCAGGAGTCCATGAGAGCCAGGTTGCCCAGGAAGATGTACATTGGTGTGTGAAGACGGTGCTCCATGTAAATCAAGGCCACCAAACCTAGATTTCCCACCATGGTGACCAGATACATGGCAGAGAACACTACAAACAGAAGGGCCTTCAGGTCTGGTTGATCTGTAAACCCCACAAGAATGAATTCTGTTGTTAAGGAGTGATTGTACTTAATCATCTCCAACTTTTCTGTTGAGAGAGAAATTATGTGCATACAATGTAGTTACCGAGGGCATGTGATTTTCTGATTTTTTTTTCCTGTGTAACAGAGGACTACCTTCTTCTAGCATCTCGTATACTCTATAGATTACTGCTACATCTTCTTCTTGGGGGGGCATTCATTTGGTGAAATTGTCAGCACCTGTGACTTCATGGGGACATCTTGATAATTTCAAGATGAATAATGAAAGTGGAAAAAGTTTATATGCATACATTTATGGAAGCATAACCTAATGATTTAGCAGACTCATATTTGGAACATTGTTTGCAAGTAATTCTAGTGTCTGTATTAATTTAAGATCTCTAATGTTAATTTAAAATTAATTTCGCATGAATATTCATTTTTTATTATGGAGATATTATTTTTATATATTCACCCAGTGGACAAGGTTTTGTTTTTAAAAAGCACATTGTAGGTATTTAAAATTTGTATTTTTGAGATTGGACAAAGATCATTAAGACTATGGAATGGACTATTCATATTTAAAGTGAATTACTTTGAAACATTAAAGAAATAATGTTGCCCATGTTATCACCTCTCAAACATTTCCTAATGTCACAGATTTTACATGAACATGGTTTCTGTCCATTGCTTGATTATCATTGCATATCTTTGTTCCAATATCTAAATCTCTTTTCATTTTTTAGGGTATATTGTACGTAAAGTGCTTTTAAATAAAGTTTTAACTAAATGTTCCAGAACACACTGTTCTCATTTTCTGGATTTTAGAGCACATCTTCTATAAAACACACAATCTGCAATTGCTTTATTTTTCACACATATGTGAAAATTTCTGTAAACATAATATAGCATTTTGAGTTTATTTGTTACATATTTCTGTGAATGGATCTGTAAGATGCTATGGGAAGAAAGCAGAATTAATTCCAATCCTAGCTCACCCTATAAGTAAAATTTATGTTTCCTAATGATGCTTAGTGACCTCTTTGTGTCTGCATATGTTTTCTTTGTAGGAGAAACTACAAGGAAAATTTTAAAGTTCATCATCTTAAGAATGTTAGATATGTTTCTTTCATTTAAAATGACTTTTTAGAATTTTGCAGTTTCCTGAGAAAATATATGATTCTCTAAGTGTATTGTAGATAAAAGAGTTTTAGACTCACCTTTGTACTTCAATTTTAAACATTTGGAAAAAGAGAAAGTTGTTCAAATCCTAGTGGAATTCTTGAATTTAGTTTACTTTCATTTAAAAGGTTATTTCCTCTTCTTGGTTAAGGATCCATTGGGACATACTGACAAAAAAATCTTGTGATATATTCTATTCTCACAATGTGTTTGTACTTCCATAATCAAAACATCAAAAGGAAGGCAGTAGAAATTTCCAGGTTCTAAAGTACTGAATTTAAGGTACATCACTAGCCAGCTAGATTAGAAATAAATTTTAAGACACTAGACTTAACTACCTAAATATGTTTTTGTTATAGTACTTGTATGTAAAATTAGAACTCATAATGAGAGAGTCTGATGAACTACTATATAAACCACATTTTAGTTTTCCATACTATTCAATTTTGTAACTAAATAGAATGATTAGAATGGCATTAAAATTTAGATACCAGAAAACAAGCAGGTCAGGGAAGTAAATATTATGGCATAAAAGTTAGACATTACAATATGTTAGACTAGTTTTCTTACCTAGATTGCTCTGAGAATAGCTCTTTGCAAGTGTGCTTTTTTCTTTATGGTGAAAGTGTCAGAATTTTGAGTACATATATACCTTGTTCCCAAAAGCATTGGGGATCAAGAACATGAAAATATCAGACAGTTTATGTCCCTATACTGCCCAGTCAGTTTTCCGTCATATCCTAAGGGGATCAAGATTCAGTGACATCAATTTATTCCCTGGAGATAATGTCTTAAAAAAATAAATCATCTGAAATTAATTAAAGATGTGTGTGAGTTGAGATTAAAGTAAATACCCTTTACTCTACTATGTTTGATGATCATATTGCTGATGAGGTTTTAACTGTTCTTCTTTGGAAAATCTCATCACAAGTCTAAGCACAAAATATAATACTACCTGTGATGTAATAAAAATGTATCCCTAGTACTAACTCTTTCCTCATCTTCTCCATATCTTTCTCTAGATAGAGAAGTAGCATTGTCTAGTTTTTTCCACTCTTCATTGTCATTCTGAATCCTGCTTGCCCTGTGGCTATGTTTCTGGAAGGTCCTGGACTCATTACTGCTTAATACTCAATCTCATTACTCTCCACACCACGTTCCTGCTGAAACTCTCAGTGCACCTGGACCAAAGCACTTCCAGAGAAGGTGAAGTGGAATTGCTCCAAGTGGCCACATCAAACACCTTGAGAAGGTGTTTAGGAGAAATAGTCCAGCCCCTCTTTCAACAAATAGTCAACATCTCATCCAGCCCATTGATTCAACTAGACTTTCAAACTCAAGGAAAACATACTGAATCAAGTCAGCCTGAATCTGTCTAGACATGTTAGTCTGATAGTGGCATAAAAACAGTTGTAGGGAAGGTAGCTTTATGAACAGGGAATAATTATGCTGATAGCTACCATTTCTGTTCATAAATTATTACCATTTGTTAATTTTTTATCATAGAGAAGTTTTAACAATTTGCATATGTCTAAATCAATGTCTACTTAGGAAAACAGAGCTTTAGTCAGGTAGTGAGAGAAAATGTAGTTAGGAAACAATTACAATGGGGCAAAAAGCAGAATGAAACAAAACTTCCCTGAGGTTAGTCCTGGTCATCATGTCTTACAGGTAGAAGTGGTGTTAACAGAACTCAGAATTCTGGCTCCAAGAGAAGTTACACTGCAGGAGCTGCAACTGTGGAGGAGATACAGTTAAGTTGATGACTAGGATATATCAGAGAAATAAGGAAAGAGGGGATGGCCTATTTCCACACACTGTCCAGTTTCTTACCAGTGCCTTCTTTGGGAGAATCCTGCCTGAGTTCATTTGAAAGAGTTGGGAAATACCATATATTGTGTCCCTTTGATGGTTATATAAAACAGACCAGGAATGAGGAAATGGATTGGGGGCAGAGGGAAATGACCAGAAGAACCACATACATCTATTATTCCCTTTGTGATTTCTGACTTTGCTGCTTTGTTATCAAAGCCCTTACATTTCCCAAGACTATTTCTCTACCATTTGTATTTGATTCTGAGTCTGTTATGTTTTGGAACTAAAATGTCCCTCAAAGTGCTCCTGAAGTATTCAATGAGACAAGATTCATAGGTGAAATGCTTGGATAATGTGAGCTCTGTCCTTATTAGTGTATTACCATATTTCATGTATTAATAATTTGAATGAACTATTGGTTGGTAAGTATAGTCAGGTGGGCATGTCTGAAGGAATTATGTAATGTGGCGGGTGGTGAGAGGGAGGGTTCCTTGGACAATATCTGTCCCTCTCCTGTATATTGTGATAATCATCAGTGGAATGCCAAGCAGAAATAAAGCAGCAGGGTCACAGGGTTTCTTTGAATTGACTCTAATGAGCAATCAAGTAACTTGTAGACAAACAACGGGTATACTAACCCTGAGAATAAACACATGGAAATGACGGGAGCCATATAGAAATACTTCAAGAAGGAAGGACAATGGAGCTACCTCCTGACAGGGTCTACAGAGGTTGCTGTAAAGTGGGAATACGTGTCCACAGAGTTCTCTGCATATTTCAGAAGTGAAATTCACTGACAGTGGAAGTGCTCTAGGATGAGGTTTTCCTGGTCATTTGCCCCAGCATGGGTGCCAACATGACATTGACTTGTAGATGAAGCCCCTCCTACCCTTGCATGGGATGGTCATCATGACAGTTCCAGGAAGGACCAATGAGGGTCAAAAGATCCCCTGCCTGATGTGAAGGAGACCTTAAATGTCTGATTGATGCAGACCACAGAAGTTGGACCCCAGTAAACAATAAACAATCATAAGTTTGGAGGTAGCATTGTTTTCTTTGCCATTCCTTGCTTGGAGATGACCCATTCTCTCTCACTGTCTTAAGAGTGTTCTTTGTTTAATTTTCACTTGTAATAAAATTCCCTGGATTGACTTTTGTTTCTGTCTTTAAATTTTCTGTTGTCAGGACACAAAAACTGAGGTTTGTAGCTTAAGTTCCCCACCTTCCTGTATAAGGCCTATCCCTCCCCATCCCCTCATGCTCTCTCTGCTTCCCAGGTGCCAAGAAGTGAGGCGCTTCACTCTAGCATTCCCATCCACCATCATCTCAGGCCCAGAGCAATGGAGTCATCCAATGAACCCCTGAAACTGTGAACCCAGGATAAGTTTTGGGTCCTATATTGTGTTCTTTTCAGGCATTTTGGTTACAACTCTGAACAGCTAACACAGAATCTTACATTTTTAGTTCACATGAAACATAATTTTGTGTAAGATGTAAAGAAGGGATCCACTTTTATTGTTGAATAAAGCTAGTTATCTGAATACCACTATTTCTCTATTGATATGAATTAGAACATTGTCATATTCAGAAAATTAGAAATTTGGATTTTCCTCTGTGCTTTGTATTTAGTTCTATGTGGGTGTTTGAATATTGTTTACTATATATATCATATTACTTTCTTTTCACTCATCATACAGTGTGTACTGAAAGTTTGTTGCAAACATTGCTTCTCTCAGATGAGTCTTAAGATTATTTCATGCAATTAGAAAAATCATGAAAATTTAAACACTGCAAATATTCAAGAATACAAATCATGTTAGGACACAACTGAAATGCTACTTCCCTCTTACACTGTTAGACTAACCATGGACAGACACACACACACACACACACAAATATCTTATCAGCATTTAAGGACACACATAATAAGAAACTTCATGCGGGTAATTGTTGCTCGGGTTTCATGATGACTGAGAACAATGGGAACAGAGAAGGGAAATAGGACAGTAGTTACCGGCCCCCCAGTAGTAGTTGAATAATATTCTCAAGAAAAACCTGAAATTGATAGTTTATGCCTTTGGAAAAACATAGGAAGGCATTTTAAACTTCAAGAAAAAAAAATTGCAGCTGAATTCATGATAGAAAACAATGAATCAGAACCCCAGCAAGTCCTCATTTAGGACTTACATAGCAGGAAGGCTGCCCCTGAGTGAGGTGTTCGTGTAAGGGAACTGAAATTCACTTTTGGACAGTAAAATAATTAAAGAAACACAATGTGAATTAAACACTAATCAGTGACTTGCCCAGGAAAGCTTGCAGTGAGAAAAGAAGTTCCCTGAAAGAATGTGGAAATAAGGGAGATGGGAAGGGGGAGCTGGCTACTCACTCCCCTTATTTCCAATCTTTAGGAGAAAATCTAAATAGAGCGAACTGGGATCTAACAGTAAAGGAATGTACTCATAAAACATCTGAAGAAATCCACATGTGCATTGGGACACAACCTATCCCGAGTATTTGTCCAGCTTATAGACACAATGTTGAACTCCATTTTACCCTGAGCCATCAGAGCCAAACAGTGCATAAGTAATAAAGTATCCAAAACCTCTCAAATGTGTCTTCCAAGCTCTTCTTTTGGGAAAAGTAAGCAGTATGCTTAAGGAGTTTGCACATACAGTAAATTGGAAACCTTAAATGTAAAATAAGAAATAATATGTTAGACATGCACCAGCTTGCCTGGTGGCAATATCATTAGCCTCAGAGGCATCAGTGCCACCAGGCCACTGCAGAGGGGAGAGAAAACACAGCAAGAGAGAGGAAAGAACGGTGAATAAAATTGGCTTGGGGGAACCTGTGGAATGTACAGAGAGCCTGAGCTTAAATGGGCCGGAAATAGTATGGAAGTTGTTGAGTGAAAAGCAATTTAAATTGATCAACCATTTCAAGTAGCCACTTGGCTGCAAGAAAAGTTGGGAGATTGCAAACTCACAAAGAAAGTTGCCAATTTAACCTAACAGTCACCTGTTGTGGGGTCCAGAGTGTACCTGGACCAACATGACTGAAACAGGTACAAAGAGGACTGTGCACAGGCTGTGAAATTCAGCCTGGAAACATCAAGGGGAGAAAGTCCCCTTTTGTTGCTGGAGTCCCATGTGGACAACTGAAAAGATTCCATGAACAAATCAGATAGGTGAGTGGCACTCCATGTATGATCCTAGATAATTCACAGCCATGGTGATTAAACATTTGAAGCCTGTGAAGGTTTAGACCTTTCACCCTAAAAGTGGAGTTTGCAGAGGTCCCTGAGACCCAGACCTCCAGAAGACATTGACATCTGCCCAGAAACAGTATGAATCAAATATCAAAAAACCAGAAACAGTTCCAAAGGTCAGCCAAGACTAAAACCCAGCTGTGTGAACTTCCAAATTAAAACTCTGCACCAGCTCTGCTACTGGAATAGTCCATTTGTAAGCATCCTGTTCTATCCCCTTCTATACTGGGAAAAGGGACTCTGAGAGCTGCTCTAATCAGCTTGGTTTCTTGGCCACACCACCTGGCAGCTTGATGAGAAACATAGACATGTGGACTTAACAACATTCAACTCTTGACGCCATGTTTCCAGAGCCAAAAGATAAATACAAAGGACGGCATAGCAGTATAAGCAATGAACATCTATCCTTGCTCACCATCTTGACACCAGGGGAAACAAGCTCTTTATTCCTAACTAAGAACATTTTTCCTATTCCCGCCTTTTCCATCTTTTAAAAATTTAATTTATTTAATTTATTTTTAAATTTTCCTTTTTTGCGTGATTGTGTATGGGTGTCCATGTGTTTGTGTTATATGTGCTCATTTTATGGATAAAATATAAATATAATACAAATATTCACTGAATTTTCCTATTATTTTAATTTCTTTATATCTTCCTCACCTATTTATTATTTAGACTTGGTTTGACTTGGTGGGGTAAAATTTATGTGAGTTTGATTTTTGTTTTTTCATTGTAAACAAATGGGATACATGTTGTTTCTCTGTTTGTACATGGAGTAAAGGCATACCATTTGTGTAATCATAAATTTACATAGGGTTATGTTGTTTGATTCATTCTGTTCTTTTTCCTTTCCTGCCCACCCCTCCCACCCCTCTTTTCCCTCTATACAGTCTTCCTTCCTCCATTCTTGCCCCCCTCCCTTAACCCTAACCCTAACCCTAACCCTAACACTAACCCCTCCCACCCCCCATTATGTGTCATCATCCACTTATCAACGAGATCATTCATCCTTTGTTTTTTTTGAGATTGGCATATCTCACTTAGCATGTTTGTTTGCACCTTGGTTTTGGTTTCTTTTATTTTCGCTCTTTTACTCTCTTTCCCAGCTAATATACCCTTCCTCCCTTACTTTATTACATTTAGTTATTTTTTTCTCTCCCCCTGTCTTTATAGAAATCATTCTCTGTCTATCTGTAAATATTTTAAACTTTCTTGATTTCCTACTGCGTCTTCTCTTCCCTTAAGGGACTGTAATTCTACTCTCTGATAGAATCATATGGTTTATGTAATTTCCATTCTATTCATGTTGTGATTATTAACATAGTTATTATGGTTTAGATATAAGGTGTCCCCCAAAAGCTCATGTGCAAGACAGTGCAAGAAAGTTTAGAGGTGAAATGAGTGGGTTATCAGTGTCATAACCTAATAGTGCATTAATCTCCTTATAGGGATTAACTAGTTGGTAACTATAGGCTGGAGTCAAAGAAAAAATTAAATCCTGTCATTTGTGGCAACATGGATGGAACAGAAGATTCTTATTTAAAGTGAAATTAGTCAGGCAGAGGGCTGATCTCATTAATATGTGAAATAAAAAAAATGCTGCTCTCAAAGAGATTGAGAGTAGAATCCAAGGCTGAGGTGATGAAGGTGTGGGGAGTGATGGGAACAGTTGGATGAATGGGTTCTAACTGACAGTTAGAAGCATGAAGTTCTGTCACATATTGTACTCTAGGGAGACCTAGGATAACATAATAAACTATACCTCTCAAAAATGTACAAGAATCCCATTTAAAAAGTTTTCACTCTGGTGAAATGATAAAGGATCAAAGAGTTTGATATTCTTAATCTGATTTATGTATTATCTATATATCAACATATCACCTGTTAACCCACTAACATGAACAATTTTATAATCAATTAAAATACGAGTTTAAGTTTTAAAACTTCTAATAAAGAGAGCAACATATACATTGCAACACATAACAGTTAATAAGTGACAGAAGGTGAACTCTAACACAAAGGAGAGTTTGGGAGATGAAATAGCACAAAAGAGTGATCAAAAATGGAGACTGAAAGTCTAAGAAAGTGCTTGCATTGTGGTTCTGCAATAGCAGAAATATAAGATCTGAAGAGATGAAGCGGCCTTGAAATTCAATTAAAACAGACGAGGTTTAAGTTGTTAGAAAATATTAAAACCTTGGAAAAATGAGGACTCGGTCTCCAAGTTAGCAGTTTTGTCTGTATTATTCCTCTTGTCTCTGTATGGCCAGTATTTTTCCAAGTAGTCCTTAAACAAGCTCTATTCTCTCTCATTAAAGAGGGCTTTTTATATAGCATGAGTAAGTAGGATCTATTCCAGTCATGTCAGGCTGGTATAATATTTAAGTATAATAGACCACATCACCAACAATGCGTGATTGTACCTTTCCCCACACAACCTTGCCAGCATTTATTGTTATATGTACTCTTCATGGTTGCCATTAAACCTGGAGTGAGGAGAAATCTCAGTGTAATTTTGATGTGTATTTTCTTGGATTTCTTGCACAACTCAAATTGTTAAACATTTTCCTTTTGTGCTAATTTCAGTTTGTGATGTTTATTGTATGTTTAAGTGGTTATGACCATGGATTCTGGAGCCAGGAATCCTGGATTTGATTCCTGAGCTGCAGCATTGTATCTCTGTGGAAAAATTACATTTCTCTCTGTCCCTCAATTCTTCTTTATTGTGGGTTCTTGAAATTGAAATACAGCAATGAGAGCAAAATACTTAACATTTGGGCTGAATAGTGGATTGCATACCACTGAAAAGATATTTGTAAGCTAGAATGTGCGAGGACTCATTTTGATCATTAAAGGACACATAGAAGAGATGAGAAAGAGACACAAAGGTTGCAAATAGCATTTGCTCAGGTGCGAATGGAAGACCTTTCCAAACCAAGCTTAAACGATCTGAAGATCCATTGAATTTTCTGGCCAGAAGGCATGATTTGGTCCACATATTTTTGAGTTTGTCTCTTGGGATTCTTTCTGTTCCACCCTGATTTGAGTGTTGACTACACAATGAGGCTGCTTTTTTTTTTTTTTTTTTTTTTTTGATGGCTAAATGGGAGTGGACTGTGACAGATTCACATCAATTCATTTAGAGATAGTGAGATTAATTTTATGGTGTGTGTGTGTGTGTGTGTGTGTGTGTGTGTGTGTTTATGTGTATATGTGTGTGTGTGTGTATCCTTTTTTTTTAGTTGTAGATGGACACAATACCTTTATTTTACTTAATTTCTTTGTATGCTATGCTGAGGATCAAACCCAATGCCTCACACAAGCTAGGCAAGCACTCTACCACAGAGCTACAGCCCTAGCCCCTGTGTGCCTGTTGTTTAAAATAAAGAACACTCATTTCCTAGAGACCTCCAGAGAAACCACCTCTTTCGTCTCACTGGCCCCAAGTATGTCACATAGTGTTTCATGATCAGATATCCGGGACTCAGTGTTGCTGAGGATTAGTGGTGGGTGGTGCTGAAATACACAACAGAAACCATGGTGCTATTCAAAAAGGAGAGAAAATCGATGAATATGACTCTGAAAACTGACAGTGACCATTAAAGTACAATGTGTACAATATCCATCCAATTCAGAGGGTCTCAACCTGTTGGGTCTCTGGATTCTTTTATAGCATTAAAACATATTTCAGACCCTAAAAGCTTTTGTTAATGTAAGTAATACCTGTTGGTATTAACCAGATTAGGATCTAAAAAAGACAAACTGCAAGCATATTCATTATTCAAAATAAAAATATTAACCCATTACATAATAAATAACATAATTGCATTAAGGACATTTTGAAGAAAATGTCCAAATATCTCAGGCACAGTTTGAGCACAGGTAATATACAAATTAGATGTGACATGGTTGATCCACAAAGAAGGAAATAATGATATCTGAGAGAAAAAAACTTGATTTAATTGATATGTTAAATACTTACAGTCTCATATATGTTGTACATATAAAGTCAAGCCTATGAAAAATAAAATCCATATGGATTTCATTAGGAATGCCATTGTTTTTAAATACAGATGGCTAATCCATGAAAATATAGATATTTTATTTCAGAAAATCAATAAAGATGACTGACATTAAAATTAAAAATTTCTTAAGAAAGTTTTCTCTCCACATATACATTCAAACTTAATGTCCTAAAAGACCTAAAGTCAATTTGAAAATTAAATTCAAATTTGCTTAACTTCCCATAGACAATGTTGTGTAAATAAATATTAGTATCTGAGTTTTTGGAATGTGCCTGAGATTACAGAGTAGGCTTTGGATTCAAGAAATTTGCAAACAATACTAAATGAATGTTAGCACTACATATACTATTATTCCTTGCATTTTTGGGCTTGTTAGAAATTGTGACTAATTTCACCCTGGTAATCAGTAGTTATTTATCATCTGATGAAATGCATTACTGCATATTTGGAAGTACATTTTAGCTGAACCTCTACTTTCTGGTTTGACTGAAATATCATGTTTTCAGAATTTAATATTTTATTCCTGAAACAGGCATTTTCTAGTTTCTCAGTATCTGTAGGTTAAAAAAAAAATTATTAGGTTGAAATCAATTTTCTAAGAGAGATGATATTGGTTTCAGTTTGTTACAATATTATATCTTCATAATTCTTTTAATAGTATTTATTACTTCCTTATTTCTTAGACTATAAATGAAAGGGTTTAATAAAGGAATGACAAGAGTATAAAAAATAGCCACAGGTATATCTTTGTCACCCTTGTTAAATGAATTTGGCCAAACATACATGTAAAGAAGAGAACCATAGAATATTGAAACAGAGAGAAAGTGGGATGCACAAGTGGATAGAGCTTTGCCCCTTCCTTCTTTAGATTTCATTGTGAATATAGTGAAAAGAATACAGAAATAAGAGATTAGTACTACAGTAATAGTAAAGGTTTGAACAAATCCTGCCAAGATAAGTACCATCAATTCATTGATATAGGGATCAACACAGGAGAGTCTGTATAATGGAAGGACATCACAAAAGAAGTGATTGATTTGATGAGACCCACAGAAAGTTAACCTCAACAGAAGCCCTACTTGAACAATGGAATGCAGGTTTCCAGCTATGTAGGCTGCTGTGGTCATCTGAACGCAGAGTTTCTTTGACATCATGGTGTGGTACTGCAGTGGTCTGCATATGGCCACATAGCGGTCATAGGCCATTGCTGCCAGAAGAAAGCAGTCTGCAGTTTCAGCCAGACAGAGGAAATAAAATTGTGCCATGCACTCATAGAGGGAAATCCTTCTGTCCTCAGAAAAGAAGTTCTCTAACATCTTGGGACTGATGGCACAGGAACAGCAGGAGTCCATGAGAGCCAGGTTGCCCAGGAAGATGTACATTGGTGTGTGAAGACGGTGCTCCATGTAAATCAAGGCCACCAAACCTAGATTTCCCACCATGGTGACCAGATACATGGCAAAGAACACCACAAACAGAAGGGTCTTCAGGTCTGGGTCATTTGTAAGGCCTATGAGAATAAATTCATTTGTCAACGAGTAGTTATCCTCAGTCATTCTAGCTTTTCTGTTGAGATAGGAATTATGTATGTATGAGCCAATGGAAAGTATAAAATTTTTGATTGATTTTTTTTCCTTTTATAAAAGTTAGAGGAATTTATGTCTCAAGCATTGCATGTGTTTTTCTGATTTACTTCTGAGCGCATTCATTGTTGAAAGTTCCAGCAAATGTGACATCAAAGTAGTATTAAAACAAACTTTTTGTCATCTTACCTGTATATTTTAAAGTTTGATCTCATAAGAAGAAAGTCAGAATAATTACTGTTTTGTACCTCATCCTAATATGATATACCTTTAAATTTTGAGAAGAACTAGAAAGATAAGAAGTGAGTGAAAATTTAAGACAATGAAAAATGGTAAATAACAAAGGGAAATAAATATTTATGGTCACAGAAATTAGAATATAATATGTTAGAATAATTCTCTTACCTAGATTTCTCTGAGAACATCCCTTTAAGTGTTCTCTTTTCTTTGTGGTAAGGGTGTCAGATTTTAGAATATATATTTACTTTGCTCTCTAAAATATTTGGGATCAAGAGAATTAAGAAAACAACACAGGGCTGGGGATATAGCTCAGTTGGTAGAGTGCTTGCCTTGCAAGCACAAGGAATAAAGAAAACACAGACTACTTTCAGGTCAATGCTAATAATTATATTCTTTACACTGTCCAGTTAAAGTTTTCCATCATAATTGAAAGGGATCATCCTGCACTGACGTCATGTTTTTCCCTAGAGGTTATAAGTCCTAAAAACAAATAAACCACTTGAAATCAATTATAAGTGTCCTGTGAGACATTGTGGTGAATGTAAATGCCCTTCACTAAAGTATGTTTGATGATTATCTTGCCGATTTGAGTAGAACCTACCTTTTATAATTCTCCTCACAATTCTTTGCATACAACAGAAACTATCTGTAAAGTAAAAATGTATCACTATTACTGCCTGTTTCCTCATCTTCTCCTTATTTAGAGCACCATTGTCTAGTTCTTTTCTTCCCTTTGTCCTCCTACTGAGCCTCTATTGCCCTGGTGTAGATGTTTCTGAAAGGTTTTTGGGTCATTCTGGCTTACACTTAATCTTACTACTCTACTCTAAGCTCTTGCTGAAGCTCTGAATGCACCTAAGTGCATCAAAGCACTTCCAGAGAGGGTGAAGTGTGATGACTACAGCAGGCCTCATCATCAAACCCTAAATATTTAAGAGAAGTAGGCCAAATCTTCTTTTAATAAATGAGCAACATGCTGTCTCCAACACATTGATTCAAGTTGCCTTTCAGACTCAAGAACCAGCTGCTGAAAAAAGCCATCCCAATTCTGCCTAGATACATCAGTGAGACTGTGGCATAAAAACAGTTGCAAATGAAATTAACTTTATGGGCAGAAAAAAAAGAATGACAATATTACCAGTTCTTTATGAATTTACATTTTGTGAAATGGAAAATCTTATTACAAAATTTAATTTTATGCACAGTATTTTAAAAAATGTAGATATACAAGGCATAAATATATAAGATGAACATTAAAATAAAATATGAAATATACATTCTCGATGACTGTCTAAAAACAATGATTAGCAGTGTAATATATATCTTTCTAGAATTCTTTCTTATTTTCCTTTAGCACATTTAAATCTTATTGAAAAATATTTTAACTTTCCTCTATACCCCAGATATTTGTCCCCATCATCAAGTACTAACTGAAACATAATTTGAAGTAAAACATTATGTGCTACTATTTTGATATTGAAGTTGAAGGGGCTTAAAGTGATCTCAAACAAGTATATTAAATATATTATGGTTTAGATGTGAAGTGTTCCCCAAAAGCTCATGAGTAAGATAATGCAAGAAGGTTTAAATGAGAAATGATTGGATTATGAGACCCTTAACCTAATCAATGAATTAATCCCCTGATGGAGATGAACTGAGTGGTAACTGAAGCAGGGTAGAGTGTGGCTGGAGGAGGTGGGTCATTGGGGGCATGTCTTTGGGGTATATATCTTATATCTGAGGAGTGGAATCTCATTGCTGCCTGATCATCACGTGAGCCACTTCCCTCCACCAGATTCTTCTGTCATGATGTTCTGCCTTACCTTCAGCACTGAGGAATGGAGCCAGCTGTGTATGGATTGAGACCTCTGAAACCATAAGCCCACAAAAAAACGTTTCCTTCTCCAAAATTGTTCTGGTCAGGTCTTTTAGTTGCAGCTGTGAAAAAACTGATTAAACAAAATATTTAGCGAATATATACTCAGTGAAGAGAATTAAGAGCAAGGAATTACTTAAAGTCAATAAAGGATATTTATAAGTCAAAAACTGAAATTAAACTAAAAGGAAAAAGCTGAAAACTTTCTAAGGTCTAAAGCAAGACAAGGATGTCTGCTTCAATCACTTTTATTCAACATGTTGTTAGAAGTCCAAGTCAGAGCAGTCAGGCAAGAGAAAGAAATAAGGGACATCCAAATTGGAAAAGAGAAAGTCAGCCTGACACTGTTTGCAAAAGACATGATTTGATACTTAGAAAAGTCCCAAAGACTCCACCAGAAAAATATTACAACTAATAAATGAATTCCATAAAGGTGCAGGGTATACAATCAACAAGATCAATATGCCCATTGCAAATGATCTCAAATAGAAACTAAAGCAGTTCTATTTAAATTAACTATAAAATACAGACTAAGTGAAAATATTAAATAGATGGTTAAGGATTTCTACAGTGAAAATGATAAGAAATAATTTTACCTAATGCCACTTGCCGCCAACCAGTGGGACTAACGACACGTACACTTCAGAAGTTCATGAAGCAGCCTCCGCTTTATTCGGATAACACCCTCAATATATAAGCAGTCTCATGCATAAGCAATTGTAATCAGATATGTCCATCCAATCTTATGAAGGTCAAGCGATCACGAGCTCAAGCATACATGTAAGATAAGCGGCTGAACTAATTATCATACAGCCAATGGTAAACGCTTCCTGTTTTTCTCAAGGCGCATTGAGCACACCCTTTGGCTCTCTGTCAGTCGCCATCTTGGATGCATGTGGCCGTAATCCTGGGCCCTGGGTCTCGCCTGCCACAACATAATAAAAGTGATCGCAAAAAATGTTTCCTGGATCAGAAGAATCACTGTTATCAAAAATTTCCATATTACCCGAAGCCATCTAGGTATTCAATACACTTCTCCTCATCAAAATATCAATGTTAGTTACAGAACTTGAAAATAATCCTAAAATTTATATGTAAAAACAAATATCCTGAAGCTAAATCTGTTTTGAGATAAAGGAACAAAGCTGAATGCATTCGTTACAATATCTCATTTCCTAACATACTGAAAAGTTTTAGTTTTCCAAATAGCATGATATTGGCATGAAAAGGGTCATATAAAACAGTGAAAGAGAATAAAGAGCCTAGAAATAAACCCTCACACCTATAGCTAACAGATCTATAAATAGGTGCTAAGAACATATATTAGGGAAAGGACACTGCAATACATGAGCTGAGAAAATCATTCATATGCAGAATAATAATGTAGACTTACAGCACTGTCACCATGTGCAAGACTTAAATGCCAAATTTAAGACTTAAATGCCAGACCTTAAGCTATGAAATTGCTAGAAGAAAACATATAAGAGATGCTTTAGGACATTGAAGTAGACAAGGTTTTTGTAGAAGAATTATAAAGAAGGGAAAACAAAGGCAAAAATTGACAATGGAGATTTCATCAAACTAGAAAATTTCTGCTTAGTAAAGGAAATGATCAATAGTATGAAATGATAAACTTTAGAATGGGAAAAAAAAACATTATACATCTGACAATGGGTAGATATTCTCTATATATGAGGCCCAAACTCTACAGAAATAACCCAATTTAAAATGGATAATACACCTAAATGAATATTTGTCAAAAGAAGATATACACATGGCCAACCAGCATTTGACAAAATTCTCAACATCTCTAACCATTAAGGGAATGAAAATAAAAATCACTATTAGGTAGAACCTCACCTCTATAAGAATGTTTATTACTCACAAAGCATCTCTTAACAAATACATAAAACCATATAATTTCTTGCATTTTATCATATAATAATGGAACAAAATTAAAAATCAATAGCAAAAATTCCACAGAAAACTATATGAACACATGGAAATTGAATAATACACTTTTGAATGATAAATGGATGATAGAAGAATTCAGGGTAGAAATTTAAAACTCTTAGAATCAAATGCTAATAGTTCTGCAACATACCAGAATCTATGGGACATTATGAAGGCAGTTCTAAGACGAACGTTTATAGCTATGAGTACCTACATAAGAAAACCAGAAAGATCCCCAAAGCACAACTTAATGCTATTCAAGGCCCTTGGGAAAAAAGCAAACCAAAACCAGTAGAAGGAAGGAAATAATTAAGATCAGAGCTGAATCAATGAAATTGAGAATAAACAACACAAAGAATCAATGAAATGAATAGTGGTTTTTGGAAAAGGTAAACATGATTAATAAACCCTTAACCAAATGAACCAAAAGAAAGAGAAGATCCAAATTAATAAAATTAGAGATGAAAAAGGAGAAATCATCACAGAAATCCAGAAGATCATTAAGGACTACTTCAAAAGCTTATACTCCAATAAACTGGAAAACCTAGAAGAAATGGATACATTTCTAGACACATACATCCTGCCAGAATTGAATCAAGAGAACATAGAAAACCTTGACAGACCAATAACTAGCAAAGAGACAAAAGCAGTAATAAAAAGTCTTCTTCCAACAACAACAACAAAAATGTCCAGGATCAGATGTATTCTCAATTGAATTCTACCAGACCTTTAAAGAATAACTAATGTCAATGTTCCTCAAATTATTCCATGAAATAGAAAGAGATGGAACACTTCAAATTCATTCAATAAAGCCAATATCACACTCATAACAAAACCAGATAAAGACACATCAAGGAAAGAAAACTATAGATCAATATCCCTGATAAACTTATATGCAAAAATCCCTAATAAAATATTAGCAAATCATATTAAATAACATATTAAGAAGATTGTACATCAAGACCTAGTTGGTTTTATCCTAGGAATGCAAGGATGGTTTAACTATGCAAATAAATAAATATAATTTATCACATAAATCTTGAAGAAGGACAAAAATTACTTAATCATCTCAACAGATGCAGAGAAAGTCTTTGTCAAAATTCAGCACTCACTCATGATAAAAACACTGAAAAAACTAGGATAAAATAAATCTATATTACAAAGGCTACATATGACAAACCCAAACATCATAGTCATGGGGAATACCTGAAAGAATTTCCTTTAAAATCTGGGATAAGACAAGGATGTCAACTCGGACCACTCCTATTTAATATAGTACTAGAAATTCTATCCAGAGTAATTAGGTCAGAGAAGGAAATAAAAGGGATAAAAATAGGAAAGAAACAAGTCAAATTATTACTGTTTACAGATGATATGATCCTATAATTAGAAGATCCAAGTAGCTCCTCCAAAAGACTGCTAGAGCAAAAACACAAATTTAGTAAAGTAGCAGGTTACAAAAACAACATACAAAAAGCAACACCTTCCTATATACAAATAATGCATATGCTGAGAAGGAAATCAGGAAAACATTTCCATTCACAATAACATCAAGAAAATGTGCCTAGAAATAAATCTAGCTAAGGAGGGGGAAGATCTGTATGATGGCATCTGTGGAATACTGAAGTCTGAATCAGCTGACTCTATAGCTCTGGGCCCAAGATGAAGCAGAACATCATCACAGAAAGGTGTTGCAGAGGAAAGCAGCTTGGGTCATGGTAACCAGGAAGCAGAGAACAAGGTATTTCTGTATGCCATTCTAATAAACCTAGCATAAATTTGAAACTGATTCTCTTAAGAAGTACATGGTAAAAACATAAACAATTAAGCTGGGTACAGCAGTGCATGCCTATAATCCCAGCGGCTGGGAAGGCTGAGGTAGGAGGATCTTGAGTTCAAAGTCAGCCTCAGAAATTTAGCAAGGCTCTAAGCAACTCAGTGAGACTCCGTTTCTAAATAAAATACAAAAAACGGCTAGGCATGTGGTTCAGTGGTTAAGTGCTTCTGGGTTCATCCCTGGTTACCCACCCCCCCCCCCCAAATAGAGTCACTACTACAACATTAGAAAACACTTCTCTAATACAAATGAAATCAGTGAAGGAAAAGTAGAAGAAAAAATATGAGACATGCAGAACAACAAAACTAATGACAGATATAATTTTAACTATATAAATAATATTAGATGTGAACATACTGAACAATCTTATCAAAAGGCAAAGATTATCAGAGTTGATAATAAATGATCCAGCTATATTTCAGCCCATAAGAGACATGGTTTAGAATTGAAGATAGCAATAGATTGAATGTAAAAGAATAGGAAATAGTATATTATGCAGACAGCAACTACAAGTAAGGTGTAGTGGCTATACTAGCAACAGAACAATTCAACTTTGAAACACAGCCACATCACTAGAAATAGAAAGGAACATTCCATAATGATAGAAGTTCAGTCCATCAAGATGATGCAACCATTGTGATAAATACACATCTAATAATAGAATAACAAAATATATGACAAGGTGAATGAAAAGAAGGGAGAAAGAAACTAGCTATTTGATAATCATAGCTGGAAACTTCAACACCCTGCTTTTGATAATTGGTAAAACAACTAGGCAGAAGAACAACAAGGAAATGAAAGATTTGAATTATACTTAAAAAACAAGTTATATGAAATAGACATGCATAGTATACTCTAGCCAACAACTGTGTTTTCTCAAATTCACATAGAATATTCTCTAGTGTAGACTGTGTGTCAGTAAAAACAAAACTCATCATACTAAAAAGGATAGAAATAATGCCAACAATGTTTTTCTGACTATAATAGAATGAAATTAGAAATTCACAATAGAAAAATAAAGGGAAATTAACTAATATGTGCAAATCAAACAATACACCCTTACTGATCAGTGGTTCAAAGGACTAATCAAAAAGGAAAGTTGACAATGTTCCGAGATGAATGAAAGTGGAGGCCCACACTTCATCTAAAAGTTCTAGGCAAAGCAGTGCTTACTAGGGAATTAATTACAGTAAGCATGTCTATTATAAAGAAAGAAAGAGATCTGGAATAAATAGCCTAACTTTTCACTTTAAGAAAAATAAGAGCTAACTACAACTAAAGTCAGAAGGAGAAAGACATTATAAATGTAAAAGCAGAAATTAATGCAACAGAGAATAAAACTGAAAAGTTAAAATTAACAAAACCAAAGGTTGCCTCCTTTAAAAAATCAAGAAAATTGATAAGCATTTAGACTATTGTAAAAAGAAGGCAAATTACTAAATTCAATATTACCATTGATATTTCAGAAAATTGAGATGATATAAAATATTATATACAATTGGATCCTAAAAAATTGGATAAGCTCTGAAATGGACAAATTCCCAGAGAGACACAAAGTAGGAAAACTGATTGAAGAAGAAATGGAAAATCTGAATTTACACGTAACAAGTCAAGAGACAATATTTGCAATTAAAAAAAAAAACAAGTGAAGATGCACAGGTCAATAGAGCTTCACCTGTGAATTTTGCCAAAGTTTTTAAGTAAACATCAATTTTTATAAGCTTCTTTTAGAGGACGTAATACTTCCAACTCCATTTAATGAGGCCAATATTACCCTCATATCAAAATTATATATTCATAAGATAATTTTATCATAAAGCTGTTCTTTTCATAATGAAATTGAATTGCCATTGGAAAAAAAGCATTATCCTTCTCCCAAAATACCATTTTATTCAAAATAATATTTGATTCAAGCAAGACTTTTCAATGACTATTTCCACCTTCGCTAAAACAACACACAAAAAACAGTGAGGAAATGCAGTTATGTGTCACTATATAGATTAGATTTTGGTGAACAAGAAGCAAGTTTTTTTTTTTTTTAATTTTTAATTTTTTTACCTTGAAAGACTCTTCCAGATCAATTTGTGTGACCCATGTAGCCAGCTGTTGTTTGGAAAAATTTCTTTTTATAATTCCAGTTATGAGGTAAATCATGAATAAGAACCTTCCCTTCAAATCTTCCCCAGATCCATTTTGGCTAGAGTTTGACACAAATGATTCTATTCTAAATGGGACAACTTTTACAGAGTTGTCATATAATTGATATAAAATTTAAAAAGTTACTTTTGTTTTATAGCATTCAACTAATATATAGGTATAATTTAAAAACTTCCTTCGTGTTCCCACCAGTTATCAAATTTCATATAAATATTTACATTTAACACATAATTTTTCATATTTTTAATTAGGCACATAAAAGAAATGTTTCTAAAATCATAGATATGATATATATGTATGTATATATATACATACATTATTTACACATACACACATAAACACATGCACAGACATATGCCTGCACACATACTTTCTTAACCTAAATAGGACCATGAGATATACTATCATTCATCAGCTTTCCTTACTTACATTGCTTCATGCCAAATTTATATTTCCAAGGGAATTGATGTAAGTCTTTTCTACTTCTTTCTTCTTTTATAGTGATAAGAATAAAATACTTAATGAGATCTACTCTCCTTTCCTTAGGTGTCTTTTCATTTTGTTCATTGTTTTCCTTTGATTCACAGAAGTTTAGTTCAATGTACTTCAGTTTGTTTATTTTTGTTTTTCTATCTGTGCTTTTGGTATCATATCCAAAAATTCATTGCTAAGACTGATGTCAATAAAAAATGTTGGGGGCTGGGGATATAGCTCAGTTGGTAGAGTGCTTGCCTCACAAGCACAAGGTCCTGGTTTCAAATCTCCAGCACCACAAAAAAACAAAACAAAACAAAACAAACAAACAAAAAAAAACGTTGGTACAGATGTGGCATAACACGAACACTTATATATTGCTGTTGGAAATGTAAAATGATACAGTGCCTGAAAACACAGTCTGGCATTTCTCCAAAGGCTAAACATAGAGTTACCATATGAACAAGAAAATTCACTCCTTGCTATACATGCAACAGAAAAGGAAAATATATGATGATGCACAAACCTGTACATTAATATTCAGATTACCATAATCCACAATTAAAAACTGATTCTGAAGTTAATATGGAAAGATAAATGACTAAAATAATCAACATAATGCTAAAGAAAACTAAATCTTTTTTTTTAATACTTTATGACTTCAGGACTGACAAAGAACTACAAGATATGCTACAGCCTTGTAGTTTGAAATATGAGACACATAGGTAAGGAACAGAATGGAGACCTCATTACAAACCAACAGGAAAATAGTTAACAACTGTATTTATAAAGGAGGAAGTCAAAGACAGTGAGGAACCATTTGCAATACACATACTTGTTTACAAAATACAAAAAGAGTGGAAAACTCAATAATCAGCAAATAATGCAATTCGAAATGGACAAAACGCTTGAACAGGCATTATACTGAAGAGGATAATCAAATGGCAAATAAGCAGGTGTCCTCTAAAAGTTCAGGAGTGAGACAATGCAAGAACATTCAGAGGTGAAATGATTGGATTATGAGAGCCTTATCCCAATCAGTGAATTAATCCCTTTAGGGGGATTAACTGAGTGGTGACTGAGGCAGGTAGGATGTTGTCGGCGTAGGCGGGTCAATGGGGGCACGTCTTTTTGGTATGCATTTTGTATCTGGCGAGTGGAGTCTTTCTTTGCTTCCTGATCACCAGGTGAGCCACTTTCCTTCACCACACTCTTCCACCGTGATGTTCTGTCTCATCTGGAGCACCAGGGGATGAAATTGACCATCCCTCTGAAACCCTGAGTCCACGAATAAACTGTTTCTTCTCTAAAATTGTTCTTGTCAAGTCTTTTAGTCACAGCAGCAGAAAAACTGACTAAAATATTGATTTTATGTTTATATGTATAGTATATATAGGTATATGTGTATATATATGTATATATACATAAATACACAAAAATATCAATTGCTTGTAAGGAGGTGCCACATGAGGAACCCTCTCTGCCAGCTGAGAGTCTATAGAAACAATTGCTCTAAGTAAACAGTAAGCACACCTAGAGTCCTGATTTTTGTTCTCCTACCACTCGCTAATGAAGGGAATTAGGGCTCCTTGGAAGATGCTGATCCTAGATGTGAGGAAAAATGTCTATCATATGAGCCTAGAACTGCTAAAAGATGTACTGAGACACACAGAAAACTACCCCAAGTGTACATTAATGGATATTTTTCAAAGGGACACAGAAGGCAATAAAAAGATCTCCAGTGTCTGAACCTGGAGTAACTAGAATCACAAAATTAAAAAAATCATATTAATGTAAGTCATGGTATAAAAGGAAGATCCATGTGGCCATATTAATTAAAATAAGTGATGGAAAGAGTCAATAGGGCACAGACAAAAGTCCTGTGGAGAAGTGTGTCATAGATTCATATAGATATATTGCCATCAAGGAATTGGTGCTCAATTCTTCGTACAGTGACTTCACTTATGAGCACAGTATATAAAGAAGGACAAACATACATTACAGTGGGGAAACCTGGAAACATCACTGTAGCCAGGAAGTCACTGTTGGCATCAAGAGTTACAAGACATGATGATTGTATTTACTGTTGATGAACATGATGAAATGGCAATTTACCTCTGTGGTGCTCATCCCCCAAATCAATATCCCTAGTACCATCATACAGAAATCACTGGAGAAATTCCAATTGAGGGGCTTTATTAGGAAATACATGGCCAATTCTTCTCAATATTTGCAAAATTATTTAAAAAAAAGCAATGTCTGAAAATGCTTCATGGCCAAAAGAGCCCGTAGAGATGATGACTAAATACAATACTGTTTCTCACATAATATCAGAGAAAAAAAGGATATTAAAACTATAGAAATGTGAATAAAGCATGGATTTCCATAATATGAACAAATTCATGTGTGATATAGCTGAACTCTTAGTATTAATTTTGTAACATTTTATAAATTCAAAAAAGTTTCTAAAACTTTTAAAATTATTTCAAGATAAAGACTTTGAGGTAAAGCTTTTCAGGAAGAAGCTAATAATTGGGAATTACCATTTTTCTACCTTCAAATGTACTATTTAGTTCAAATAAGGATTGTCAGTGCTTATTACCACCACTGAGAAAAACTTGGAGAAATGGAATTCACACAGTATCAATGTAGCATACAGCTTAGATATATAATGTTTTATTGACTTAACCAAATTATAGAACTTAACATCACTAGTAACAGATGAAATGACATTAAAGTTCTCTTGTACTACTAGAAGAAAAACTTACCATGCCTATCATTGCTGAAAATACTTAACTGGAATTTAATCTTGAGAAAACATCAGAAAATACAGATAATGGAATATTTTATAAGGCATCTGAAATGTATGTATACATGTATTATATGTATGCATATATGCATGTATGATGTAGGTGTGGATATAAATTATGTATATATATCTAACTTAATTTAAAGATATTCACAAATCAGTTTAAACAAATTCAGTTTAAATATATTAATCATTGCTGGTGGAGTTGCAAATTGGTGCAGCCACTCTGGAAAGCAGTGTGGAGATTCCTTAGAAAACTTGTAACGGACCCACCTTTTGATCCAGTTATCCTACTTCTCAGCTTATATCCAAAGGACTTAAAATCAGCATACTACAGTGACACAGTCACATCAATGTTTATAGCAGCTCAATTCACAATAGCTAAATTGTGGAACCAACCTAGATGCCCTTCAACAGATGCATGGATAAAGAAACTGTTATATATATATATATATGAATATTAGTCAGCCATAAAAAAGATAAATATTATGGTATTTGCAGATAAATGGATGAAATTGGACAATATCATTCTAAGTGAAATAAGTCAATTCAAAAAAACCAAAGGTTGAATGTTTTCCCTGATAAGTGGATGTTGATACATAATGGGGGTCAGGGTTGGAGGTTAGGAGAAGAATGGAGGAACTTTAGATTACATAGAGGGAAATGAGAGGTAGGAAGGGGTGGGAGGATGAAATTTGGTGGAATGAGACAGACATCATTACCCTATGTACATGTAGGATTACAAGAACGGTATGAATCTACATTGTGCATAACCATAGAAACAAAAAGATGTACCCCATTCGTGTATAATGAATCAAAATCCAGTCTGTAAAAATAAAAAAAAAATTACTTTTATTTTATTCACATTTTATTGATCAGGTAGCACTCAAAAGCAGAATTAAGGGCTGGGGATATAGCTCAGTTGGTAGAGTGCTTGTCTCATAAGCACGAGGCCCTGGGTTCAATACCCAGCACTGCAAAAAAAAAAAAAAAAAAAAAAAAAAAAAAGCAGAATTAATTCAAAGAACTTCTGGGCTCAAAGTCATCAATCATTTATAGTCAGAAATCATAAACAATGTGTAGAGAGAGATTAATTGGTTACGGCTCACAGTGTTTTGCCTTATTTTAATCTGTGGGCCACCCATGATTGACACAAAAATCAGCTCCTGTGATTGACTACGACTCAGTTATTTGTTTAAGAATACACTCCCAAGTTAGGCTTTTGTGTGGTTTATGTAGTAAGTTAAGTTGGAGTTTGTTACCTAAGAAAACAAGTGCAGAGTCACCCTCAGGCTAAATTTAATTCAATTTAACAGTATTATGTGTATATGTCAGTATAATTACATATAGCATTTGTAAGATATGTACTTACTTGTGATTGAAACTTGTGGCTACAAGCATTATGTACACATATTTTACACATATGTATATGCACATTTTGAAGTAGATGAATATTATAAAAAGTGAATAATCACATAATCCATTATTTAGTTGGTTTAAAATGCATACAAGTATTAGTTGCATTATTTTCTTGAGCTTTGAAATTATTCAAAATAAATTTTTAGGTAATTGAGATCCATATGTCGCTTCAATCTCTGTCCACTTCACATCTTGGATTCTTAAAAATTTCCGTTTCACACTACTTTTGGTGTACGTTATTTACAGCATGCCTTAATGGTTACCATTATGAATTCTGGAGCCAGATAACCAGGATTTGATTCCTTAGCTGTACCATTTATTTCTGTGGGCAAATTATGAACTCTCTGTCCCTCAAATGTTTTTTATTATGGAGTTATTGAAAATTGAAATATAATAATGAGAGTAAAAGACCTAATAGATGTGCTAAATACTGACATAGACACCACTGAAAAGTTCTTTGTAAGCTAAAACTGTATGTGAAGATTAATTTTGACCATTAAGGGACATATGTAAAACATAGACATGAAAGCAGACATGACTAAAGTACCATTTTATCATTTGCAAATAAAGCAAACTTTCCCAAAGAAGCTTAAACAGTAAAGAAAGCTATTGGAAGAAATGACTATAAGGGTTTAGTCCAGATATTTTGGGTCTGTTTTTTTTATTTTGTTCTTTTTTTTTTTTTTTAAATCCTTTAACTGTTTTCTTTTTTTAGTGCTGACCATATTTCTGGGCTGATATTCTTTTTGATGGCAAAATTAAAGAGGGCTGTGACATATTTCACAAGCATAGACCACAACGTTCAGAGAAAGTACATTGCTTTTTAATCTCTTTTAAAGTAAAGGAAACTCATTTCCTAGAAACTTTCAGAAAAATGATCTATTTTGTCTTTTGGTTCCCAAATAATTTACATACTCTTCCATCTATAGATGTTAGAGATTCAGTGTTGGGATGGATTAGGGGTGGATGATGCAGAAATACCCAACAAAAATCATGGTTTTACTAAAAAGGGAATACCATGATGTAGTTGATGCAAAAAGAGGCTAGTGGTTCATTTTATTTTCCAATAGTAGCAATTTGTAACCTGCTGCTCTTCGAAATGTTGTGTATATGTGTGTCCTGTCCTTTCTGAGATTTTGCTTAAGTTCCACTCTCCTCACTTAATGTGTGAATTACCTGTTAGTCTCATTCCAGTTTATCTCCAATCAATTGCCAGATCAGTTTTCTGAAAAAGTAAATCATATTACTCTGATGTCAGGAAGACAGGAATGTGTGAAAATTCAAATTTCTTTGGGTAACATTTAAGGTTCTTAATGATCTGATCCACATCCACCCTTATTACCCACACTAAGAACTCTCCAACACTTTGCCACTTTGATGGCCCTGTTCCACTGTTTACTCCTCTGCCAATTCCCAGTGACACATTCATTTCCTTAAAAATTGGTTCAGTCATACTAATTTCTGTTTTGCTCAAATGATCAGCATATTTTTCCCCTTTAAATGTAGTTTACTTCTGATGTTATTTAATAGCTAAATACCTCCAGTAATATAATGCCATTTTCTGAACCCCCAAACATATAAAGAAAAGGCAGTATTGGTTCAAAGTCCAGATCCCTGTGATCTAACTGAATGAGCTTGAGCAAGTTACCCAGTGTATCAATACATAAGGCTCTCATTGAAAACAAGTGTAACACAGTAGAACTAATTAGTTCATAGGAAATACACATGAAATAGCTCAGTGTCTACAGTTAGTACATTTTAGTAAATTATTTTTCTTGGTATTTGTACTTTTAATTGGTGAGCACATATTTTTGTTTAGAGAATTAGGGCTTCATTACTTTTCTGCCAAATTAATGCTTGAATAACATTTCCATCTTTTTTTAATGCTATGAACTTATCAATGCTTTTCATTGGAATCAGTTCATGTTGTGGTACTCTAAATAAACATCAAAACAGGTAAGGACATCAGGAAGAAAAAACATGATTTAATTGATATATTCACTAACTACATTGCTGTATATGATGGAAAATAAACTACATAAAATATTAATATGCATAGGAATTTCATTATATTTAGTATTGTTTTAAATTACAGATTGATAAATCACTGTGTGTGTGTCTCTCTGTGTGTGTGTATACTCTATTTCAGAGAATTTGAGAGTAAAATTGACTGACAATGAATTGTGAAAATATTCTCGGTTGGGTAATAAATAGTCTGCATGAATACAATCTCAGGAAAGAACCAAATTCAAGTGAAAAATCAAATTTAAACACAGTTTACTTCACACAGATGGATTTGTTGGTAGAAAGATTAACACTTGTGAACTAGAAATAAGCCTGTAATTGTAAGATTATGTTATGGAACTCAAGGACTTTGAAAATTTGAAAATTGTGACTAATTAACCTTTTGACACTGATAAATGCTTAGCCCACTCTTGATGGATATCACTATCTTAGATTTTGAACTATGTTTTAGGATTTCTCTCATTTCCACTTTCCCAGTATTTGTAGGATTAGAAAAAGTATTATCAGGTTGAAATCAATTTTCCAAGGGAGATGATACTTGTTTTGGAATGTTACAAAATTGTCTCTTCTTGATAATTCTTTTTATAACGTTTGTTACTTCCTTATTTCTTAGACTATAAATAAAAGGGTTTAATAAAGGAATGACTAGAGTATAAAAAATAGCCACAGGTACATCTTTATCACCTTCATTAATTGAACTTGGTTGAGCATACATGAAGAGCAGAGAACCGTAGAATATTGACACAGAGAGGAAATGAGATGCACAAGTAGATAGAGCTTTGCCCCTTCCCTTTTTGGATTTCATTGTGAATATAGTGAAAAGAATATAGAAATAAGAGATTAAGACAATACTAATAGTAAAGACTTGAATTGACCCTGCCAAGATAAGTAACATCAATTCATTGATATAAGGATCAACACAGGAGAGTCTGTATAATGGAAGGACATCACAAAAGAAGTGATTGATTTGATGAGACCCACAGAAAGTTAACCTCAACAAAAGTCCTATTTCAACTATGGGATGCAGGACTCCACCTATGTAGGCTCCTGTGGTCATCTGAATGCAGAGTTCCATTGACATCAGGGTGTGGTACTGCAGTGGTCTGCAAATGGCCACATAGCGGTCATAAGCCATTGATGCCAGAAGAAAGCAGTCTGTAGTCTCAGCAAGGCAGAGAAAATAAAACTGTGCCATGCACTCATAGAGGGAAATCCTTCTGTCCTCAGAAAAGAAGTTCTCTAACATCTTGGGAGTGATGGCACAGGAACAGCAGGAGTCCATGAGAGCCAGGTTGCCCAGGAAGATGTACATTGGTGTGTGAAGTCGGCGCTCCATGTAAATCAAAGCCACCAACCCTAGATTCCCCACCATGGTGACCAGATAGATGGCAGAGAACACCACAAACAGAAGGGTCTTCAGGTTTTGGTCATCTGTAAATCCCATGAGGATAAATTCAGTTGTTAATGAATGGTTGTCCTCCATCATCTCTAACTTGTCTGTTGAAATAGGAATTGTTGAGATATAAGATTCTAATTGAAAGCATATAATTTTCCATTGTGTTTCTTTTTACAACAGAGGAGTTCTTCAAGCAACTCTTGCTGTCTATAAATTACAATTATATTTACTTCTAGAGGTTATTGTTCTCTGAAATTTTCAGTATCTCTGACCTCAAGCTGTGACTCTCCACATTCACAAAGATGTTGTGATAGTCAGAGGGAGGATACTAGAAGTGGAAATGTTTTATCTTCATGTATTTCTGCAATGATAGCATAAACTTTGGGTACCAATATTTGATCATTTTTGTCACAAAGTAATTTTTGTGTCACAGGTTTTGAGACCTCTAAAATAAATTTAAAATCATTTTTCCTATAATATGTATATTTGTACTAAGAAGAAATTTATGTTATCCTAAAGGATGGAATGTTTTTAAAAAGCATATTACAGATATGTTAACATTATATATTAGAGATTATGCAAAGATCACTAAGGACTAAGGAAGGCAGTATTCACCTCATAGGAAATTACCTTAGAAAGCTAAAGAGGAAATTGTCCGCAGCATATCAGTTGTCATCCCCTTCAGATTATTACAACTGTTTTCATGAACACTGACTCTATTTCATTAACCTGATTGATTTTTCCTCATTTAAATCCTTCCTATTGTTTTGTAAAGCATATTTAGTGCTCAATATGACTCCATGAGATTTTAAGCAAATGTCCCAGTATAACCTAATTTCATTTTCTGAATTCAGAGAATATTTTCTATATCCCATATAATATATAAGTTTTCATATGTGATTTACATTGCTCTTTTCTTTCACATGTATCTGAGCAATCTTCTATTATAAGAATTTTGAGATTAGATGTTACATTCTTCTCTGCAAGAAGCCCATAACATGTTAAGGAATAAAGGCACAATTAATTCCAAACCTGTCTCTGCCCTCTGCCCTGGAATGGGTGACCTCGTTTCCAGGATCCTCCTAATGAGCCTTAGTGACCTCTTGGACTCTGCATATTGAGAACTATTAACTGTGAAGAAAAGTTTACAAGGAAAATTTTTAAGTGATAAGGTAAAGAATCTTACATATCTTTTCTACTCTTTTTCTGTTTCCTCAGAAAATTATATAATTCTCTAATGTACTATATTAGATAGAAAGCTAATAAAAGCAGAGTCACATTAATACATATTTTAAAAAATACTTATTAAAAGAGAAATCTTTTAAATCCTAATAGGTGTTTTTAATTCATATTTTAGTTTGCTTTTAAAATTATTTAGTCTTATTACCTAGTGATCCATTGGGATATATAAATGACAAATAAAATCATAAATTCTATGGTTACAATGGTTTATATATCTATGATGAAAACATCAAAATTAACATTGTAGAAATTTACTTGCTCAAAAAGTTTAAATATAAGCCATATAGTCAGTTAAAATATAAATAACTTTCAGTATACATGCCTTTATTTTTCAAAAAAATTTTTGGATCTTACCTCTATATTTTGAAATTATATCTTGTAATCAGGAAGTCAGATGAACAATATTTTTCTATTGCACCTCATACTAGTTCCCACTACCAATTTTGCTAAAATCCCAGGATTCAGTACCATCCCCATCCCCGAATTCTCTCCACATTTTTCCCGATTGGTTGATACCAAGCCAAAGCATCCTTTTCATGGTTAGAGAGGATCAGTTGCTTAATGAGTTCATGTCAGTGTTGTATTTATGGTTTTACAATAAAGCAACCTTTAGGAAATAAAATAAAATAAAGTGAGAAAAAAGGGGATAAAATTCAGAATTCATGAAAAATTATAAATCATTCAGGGAAGTAAATATTTATAGTTGCTAATATTAAAAGTAAAAATTAGTTCAAATATTTATCTTACCTAGATTTCATTGAGAAGAGTTTGCTTCATGGTTGAAGGCCTCAGAATTTAGGAATATATATATATGTGTGTGTGTGTGTGTGTGTGTGTGTGTGTGTGTGTGTACATCCTTGAGAAAGCATTTGGGATTCAGAGAATACAAATCTCAGAGTCTAGCTATAGTTCCAAGTTAATACTTTTGTCCCTTATACTGCCAAGTCAAAGTTCCCCATCAAATCCTGAAGGGATTTCACTGCAATGACATCAGTGTATTTCTATAGAGTTACTAAGTCCTAAAAACATAAACCACATGAAATTTATTAAAAGTGTCCTGTGAGACAATGAGGTATTCAGACTTTAGACAGTCACTAAAGTCTGATAATTATCTTGCTGATTTGTGTGTAACTGATTTATTTTTTTTTTACAATTCTTTTAACTTTTTTTTATAAAATGCAAAACAAGTAATAAATTTTTCAGGCTGGATAGAAAACTAGAAGATATCTCAGGTTCATTGAAAGTCATCAACTTCTTCACTTTATGACTTGAATTTATCCCATATCCTGAAATATACTACATGGAAATTTGATTTTACCATTGGTCCTGTATACAAATTTCTGTGACTATTAGCTTGTGTTTTTGGTTCTTATGAGCTACCCTTACCTTATGCTGTTGTTTTTATGCCAGTAATCACATTCACTAAACTGCATCTGTCAGTGCATCTATAATTGGTCACTCTTTCCCCTTCCTCACTATTGACACATTGACTTAGTAAGAAGGGATTTCTTTGATATGTACAATCCTGAATTTCCAGAACTCTGAATAGTGTCTGGCATTTTCCTTTGTCTTTTTTTCATTGTAAACAAATGGGATACATGTTGTTTCTCTATTTGTACATGGAGTCAAGGCATATCATTTGTGTAATCATAAATTTACATAGGGTAATGTTGTTTGATTCATTCTGTTATTTTTTTCCTTCCCCCACCCCTCTTTTCCCTCTATACAGTCCTTCCTTCCTCCAGTCAAACCACCCTCTTCATCCCTAACCCTAAACCAAACCCTAACCCTAACGCTAAACCCTCTCACCCCCCCATTGTATGTCCTCATCCGCTTATCAGCGAGATCATTCGTCCTTTAGTTTTCTGAGATTGGCTTATCTCACTTAGCATGATATTCTCCAATTTCATCCATTTGCCTGCAAATACCATAATTTTATCATTCTTTATGGCAGAGTAATATACCATTGTGTGTGTATATATATATATATATATACACTTTGTATATATATATATACCACAGTTTCTTTATCCATTCATCAACTGAAGGGAATCTAGGTTGGTTCCACAATCTGGATATGGGGAATTGAGCAGCTATGAACATTGATGTGGCTGTATCTCTGTAGTATGCTGATTTTAGGTCCTTTGGGTATAGGCCAAGGAGTGGGATAGCTGGGTCAAATGGTGGTTCCATTCCAAGCTTTCTGAGGAATCTCCACACTGCTTTCCAGAGTGGCTGCACTAATTTGCAACCCCACCAGCAATGTATGAGTGTACCTTTTTCCCCACATCCTCGCCAACACCTATTGTTGCTTGCGTTCTTGATAATTGCCATTCTAATTGGGGTGAGATGGAATCTTAGGGTAGTTTTGATTTGCATTTCTCTCTTATTTTATTAAAAATCATAAATTTACATAGGGCAATGTTGTTTGATTCATTCTGTTATTTTTTTCCCTTTCCCCCCATCACTCCCACCCCTCTTTTCCCTCTATACAGTCCTTCCTTCCTCCAGTCAAATCACCCCCTTATCCCTAACCCTAAACCTAACCCTAAACCTAACGCTAAACCCTCCTACCCCCCATTATATGTTCTCATCCGCTTATCAGCGAGATCATTTGTCCTTTAGTTTTCTGAGATTGGCTTATCTCACTTAGCATGATATCCTCCAATTTCATCCATTTACCTGCAAATGCCATAATTTTATCATTCTTCATCGCGGAGTAATATTCCATTGTGTGTGTGTATATATATATATATATGCCACAGTTTCTTTATCCATTCATAAACTGAAGGGCATCTAGGTTGGTTCCACAATCTGGCTATGGTGAAATGAGCAGCTATGAACATTGATGTGGCTGTATCTCTGTAGTATGCTGATTTTAGGTCCTTTGGGTATAGGCCAAGGAGTGGGATAGCTGGGTCAAATGGTGGTTCCATTCCAAGCTTTCTGAGGAATCTCCATACTGTTTTCCAGAGTGGCTGCACTAGTTTGCAACCCCACCAGCAATGTATGAGTGTACCTTTTTCTCCACATCCTCGCCAACCCCTATTGTTGCTTATGTTCTTGATAATTGCCATTCTAATTGGGGTGAGATGAAATCTTAGGGTAGTTTTGATGTGCATTTCTCTTATTACTAGAGATGTTGAACATTTTTTCATATATCTGTTGATTGCTTGTACATCTTCTTCTGTGAAGTGTCTGTTCATTTCCTTAGCCCATTTGTTGATTGGATTATTTGTATTCTTGGTGTAGAGTTTTTTGAGTTCTTTACAGATTCTGGAAATTAGCATTCTCTCTGAAGTATGAATGGCAAAGATATTCTCCCACTCTGTAGGCTCTTTCTTCACATTACTGATAGTTTCCTTTGCTGAGAGAAAGCTTTTTAGTTTGAATCTATCCCAGTTGTTGATTCTTGCTTTTATTTCTTAGGCTATGGGAGACCTGTTAAGGAAGTCTGATCCTAAACCAACAAGTTGAAGGTTTGGACCTACTTTTTCTTCTATAAGATGCAGGGTCTCTGGTCTGATTCTGAGGTCCTTGATCCATTTTGAGTTGAGTATTGTGCAGGGTGAGAAATAGGGGTTTAATTTCATTGTGTTGCATATGGTTTTCCAGTTTTCCCAGCACCATTTGTTGAAGAGGCTATCTTTTCTCCATTGCATATTTTTGGCACCTTTGTCTAGTATGAGAAAATTGTATTTATTTGGGTTTATGTCCATGTCCTCTATTCTGTACCATTGATCTACCTGTCTATTTTGGTACCAATACCATGCCATTTTTGTTACTATTGCTTTGTAGTAGAGTTGAAGATCTGGTATTGCGATACCCCCTGCTTCACTCTTTCTACTGAGGATTGCTTTAGCTATTCTGGGTTTCTGATTCTTCCAGATGAATTTCATGATTGCTTGCTCTATTTCTGTGAGGTATGTCATTGGGATTTTAATTGGAATTGCATTGAATCTGAATAGCACTTTAGGTAGTATGGCCATTTTGACAGTATTAATTCTGCCTATCCATGAACATGGGAGATCTTTCCATCTTCTAAGGTTTTCTTTAATTTCTTTCTTTAGTGTACTGTAAAAGACCTCTCATTGTAGAGGTCTTTCACCTCTTTTGTGAGATTGATTCCCAAATATTTTATTTTCTTCGATGCTATTGTGAATAGGGTAATTTCCCTAATTTCTCTTTCTGAAGATTCATCACTTATGTATAAAAATGGATTGGATTTATGAGCATTGATCTTGTAACCTGCTACTTTGCTGAATTCACTTATGAGTTCTAAGAGTTTTCTGGTGGAATTTCCAGGTTCCTCTAAATATATAATCATGTCATCGTCGAACAGGGATAGTTTGAATTCTTCTTTTCCAATTGGTATCCCTTTAATTTCTTTGGTTTGTCTAATTGCTCTGGCTAGAGTCTCAAGAACAATGTTGAATAGAAGTGGTGAAAGAGGGCATCCCTGCCTTGTTCCAGGTTTTCGGGGGAATGCTTTCAGTTTTTCACCATTTAGAATGATATTGGCCATGGGCTTAGCGTAGATGGCCTTTACAATGTTAAGGAATTTTCCCACTACCCCAATTTTTTCTAGTGTTTTGAGCATGAAGGGGTGCTGTAATTTATCAAATGCTTTTTCTGCATCTATCGAAATAATTATGTGATTCTTAACTTTAAGTCTGTTGATATGGTGAATGACATTTATTGATTTCCGGATGTTGAACCAACCTTGCATCCTTGAGATAAAACCCACTTGACTGTGTCGTACTATATTTTTAATATATTTTTGTATGCAATTTGCTAAAATTTTGTTGAGAATTTTTGCATCGATGTTCATTAAGGATATTGGTCTCGAATTTTCTTTCTCCCATGCGTCTCTGTCTGGTTTAGGTATGAGAGTGATATTGGCTTCATAGTATGAGTTTGGGAGGGTTCCCTCCTCATCTATGTCATGGAATACTTTGAGGAGTATTGGAATGAGCTCTTCTTTAAAGGTTTTGTAGAACTCGGCTGAGAACCCATCTGGTCCCAGACTTTTCCTTGTTGGTAGGCTTTTGACAACCTCCTCTATTTCATTGCTTTAAGTTGATTTATTTATGTTGTGTATGTCCTCCCTGTTCAGTTTAAGTAATTCATGTGTCTCTAGAAACTTGTTGATGTCTTCGAGGTTTTCTGTTCTGTTGGAGTATAGATTTTCAAAATAGGTTCTAATTATGTTTTGTATTTCACTCGTGTCTGTTGTGATATTTCCTTGTTCATTCCGAATTTTAGTAATTTGAGTTTTTTCCCTCTTTCTCTTTGTTAGTGTGGCTAAGGATTTATCAATTTTGTTTATTTTTTCAAAGAACCAACTATTTATTTTGTTAATTTTTCTGATTGTTTCTTTTGTTTCACTTTCGTTGATTTCAGCTCTGATTTTACCTATTTCCTGTCTTCTACTACTTTTGGTGTTGGTCTGCTCTTCTTTTTCGAGGGCTTAGAGCTGTAGTGTTAAGTCGTTTATTTATTGATTTCTACTTCTTTTATTGAATGAGCCCCATGAAATAAATCTTACTCTAAGTACTGCTTTCAAAATGTCCCAGAGATGTTCACTTCAGGTTGACCTCATGGACGTGGCTTCAAACCTGCTGCAGCCTCAAGGGGACGATGTGGCCCATATCAGCTGGTACCTGCATGACCTCATCAGCAGATACCAGTGTCATCAAGAAGTGCCCCAAGCTGGTGATCGCTGCCGTCCACTGGGGCTGCGTCGGAGCAGGTGTGGACCTCATCACTGCCTGCGACATCTGCTACTGCACCCAGGACACGGTCTTCCAGGTGAAGGAGGTGGACGTGGGCTTGGCTGCTGATGTGGGGACACTGCAGCGGCTGCCCAAGAGCATTGGGAACCAAAGGCTGGTCAATGAAGTGCCCGCAAGGTGATGGCGACAAGGCCCTGAGCAGTGGGCTGGTCAGCCGCGTGTTCCCGGACAAGTGGCTCATGCTGGACGCAGCCTTTGCCCTGGCAGCCGAGATTGCCAGCATGAGCCCGGTGGCCGTGCAGAGCACGAAGATCAACCTGCTGTACTCCTGCGACCGTCCCATGTCCGAGGGCCTCAACTACATGGCAACCTGGAACATGAGCATGTGCAAGCCCCGGACATCAAGTCCATCCAGGCCTTGATGGAGAAGAAGGATGTCAAGAGCATCACCTTCTCCAAGCTCTGAGCCCGTCCGGCCTCCCCCGTGTGGTGCCTGCTTCTTTATGTGCAGAGGGGGGTTGGGGGAGAGTGTCCTACTGACCTCAACATGACTTCTTGACACCGATTTCAAGTCGGGACTTTATCTTTGGTTAATAAAACGTTTTAAAGAAATATATATGTGTGTATATATATATATATATATATTTTTTTTTTTTTTTTTGACAGGATCTGCAATGAATGTATCTTGGTAATTTTCTTTCCTAGTAGTCTTCTAACACTAATGTATCAAAAGTAAATTTTTTTGCAGCAAATATGAATGTACATCTTTCTTCCAAAGGAGCCAATGTAATCCTGACTCCATGAGGAAGCCCTCACAGTGGTTTATGTCCTACTAGTTAGCAACATCAGGTTAACCAGAACCTACTACTTGAAATGACCATTTATAAATATTAACATCCCTAGTTCACTATTAAAATGCTTTCTCTTTTGTTTGTCTTTGTGGTACTGGGGATAGAGCCCATGCAAGATGAGTGTTCTACCATGGGGCTGCATCCCAGCCCTATTTAAAAGATCTCTGAAAGTAGATTTAAGTAAGCACAAGTTTCAGATCCATGGTGAAAAATCAATAAGGAAAACCACCTATGATAAATTCTTTCTTTTATTGTTTTCTTTCTAGGGCCAAGCACGCATTAAGCAAGTGCTCTACCATTGAGATATAACTCCTGCCCTATGATAAATTCCTAAATTCCTAAATCTATTCATCCTTCCAAAAAAAAAAAAAAAAAAGTGTCCCAGAGATTTTGATATGATGTGTCTTTGTTCTCATTTACTCCTAAGAATATTTTATTTCCTTCCTGATGTCTTCTGTTATCCATTCATCATATAATAGTGTATTATTTAATCTCCAGGTGTTGGAGAAGTTTCTGTTTTTTATTCTGTCATTTATTTCTAATTTCAATCCATTATGATCTGATAGAGTACAATGTAGTATCTCTATCTTCTTGTATTTGCTAACAGTAGCTTTGTGGCATAAAATATGATCTATTTTAGAGAAGGATCCATGTGCTGCTGAGAAGAAAGTGTATTCATTCTTTGTTGGATGATATATTCTATATATGTTGGTTAAGTCTAAATTGTTGATTGTGTTATTGAGATCTATGGTTTCTTTATTCAATTTGTGTTTGAAAGATCTGTCCAGTGGTGAGAGAAGTGTGTTAAAATCGCCTAGTATTATTGTGTTGTGGTCTATTTGATTTCTGGAATTGAGAAGGATTTGTTTGACATATATGGATGAGCCACTGTTTGGGGCATAGATATTTATGATTGTTATGTCTTGCTGATTTATGCTTCCATTCAGCAGTATGTAATGTCCTTCTTTATCCCTTCTGACTAGTTTTGGCTTGAAGTCCACAGTATCTGAATGAGGATGGATACTCCAGCTTTTTTGCTGTGTTCGTGTGCACGGTATGTTTTTTCCCATCCTTTCACCTTTAGTCTATGGGTATCTCTTTCTATGAGATGAGTCTCTTGCAGGCAGCAAATTGTTGGATTTTTCTTTTGAATCCATTCTGCCAGTCTATGTCATTTGATTGATGTTTTCAGGCCATTAACATTCAGGGTTATCATCATGATATGATTTGTATTCCCAGTCATTTGACTCATTTTTGTTTTTTGATATGATTTGGTTTTTCCTTTATTTTGCTGTTCCTTTAGGCTAGTTCTTCCCGTTGCTGATTTGCATTGTTGTTTTTCATCTCTTCCTCATGGAATATTTTGCTGAGAATGTTCTGTAATGCCAGCTTTCTTTTTGTAAATTCCTTTAGCTTTTGTTTATCATGGAAGGATCTTATTTCATCATCAAATCTGAAAGTAAGTTTTGCTGGGTATAAGAATCTTGGTTGGCATCTGTTTTCTTTCACAGCTTGGTAAATGTTGTTCCAGGCCCTTCCAGCTTTTAGGGTCTGGATTGAAAAATCTGCTGATATTCTTATTGGTTTCCCCCTGAATGTAATTTGATTCTTTTCTCTCGCGGCCTTTAAAATTCTGTCTTTATTTTGTATGTTAGGTATTTTCATAATAATGTGCCTTGGTGTGGGTCTGTTGTAATTTTGTATGTTTGGAGTCCTTTAAGCCTCTTGTACTTGGTTTTCCATTTCATTCTTCAGATGGGAAATTTTCTGATATTATTTCATTGAATAGATTTTTCATTCCTTTGGTTTGTTTCTCTAAGCCTTCCTCAATCCCAATAATTCTTAAATTTGGCCTTTTCATGATATCCCATAATTCTTGTAGATTCTGTTCATGATTTCTTACCATCTTCTCTGTTTGTTCAACTTTGTTTTCAAGGTTTAATATTTTTTCTTCAATGTCTGAGGTTCTGTCGTCCAGGTGTTCTATCCTATTGGTTATGCTTTCTGTGGAGTTTTTAACTTGGTTTATTTTTTCCTTCATTTCATGGTTTTCTGTTTGTTTTTTTTTTCCCAGTATCTCTAACTCTTAATTGAAATGATCTCTTGCTTCCCATATTTGCTGTTTTAACTGTTGATTGGTGCGATCATTTAATGCCTACATTTGCTCTTTCATCTCCTCCTTCAATGCCTGCATTTGCTCTTTCATCTCCTCATTTGCTTCCCTGATTGTTTTAATTATGTACATTCTGAACTCCCTTTCTGACATTTCTTCTGCTGTGCTGTCATTGGGTTTCATTGTTATAGTATCTAGGTTTGTTTGGGACATTTTCTTCCCTTGTTTTCTCATATTGGTCAGATATCAGTGGGACTCTGAGATCTTGCAGATTTCCTCTATTGGCTTATAGTGTCCCTGTAGATTTCCTGTGTATCACCTCCCAGCCTTCAGTAGCCTGAAGACTTGGAGGAACTTGATAATGCAGTGCTTCAGAAGAAAGCTGCCCCTAGCCCACTAGTGGAGCTTGGAGCTACTAGGACTTGGAGCTGGCTCTGTGCAGAAAGGCTCTCACTGGGCGGTCTGTTCCGAGAAGCTGGCCATGAAAGGAGCCTGCCACTGGAGGGAGCCGGGCTGCTTGGGGAAGTCCCTGGCTGCCTTGTCCTGGTCCCTGAAGCTGCCTACTGGCAGGAGCTCGCTGCTAGTGGGACTTGGAGCTGGTTCTGTGCAGAAAGGTTCTCACCGGGGGGCCTGCTCCGAGAAGCTGGCCGTGTGGGAGGAGCCCACCGCCGGAGGGAACAGGGCTACCTGGGGAAGACTCTAGCTGCCCAGCCCTGCTCTGATAAGTTGCCCCTATCCCGTCCTGCTGCCCAGGCCGAGCTTCACCCAGTGGGGGAGACTCACCCTGTGGCTCTATTTTAATCTGAGTCTCTCAATGCCACCCCTTCTTGAATCCTGGGTTCTGGAGCAACTGGAGATGCAGTCACCCTCTAGTCTGCCTTCTTGGATCACCGTTTCTGGCATTTTCTAGCACCAATTATTTGTTGAATGAATTTTAAAAAGATATTTTCCTGCTCAAGAATTTATAACATATTCTCATTGTTTTTCAAACAAATTTTCCTTATTTTGGGTTCCAGATACTATGCAGTCTGTCTGAATCTTTCACCTTGTTTCTCCTGTGCACCTCAGGAAAGAAGGCCATGTCTGTCTCAGCCTGTTCCTTGTGCACCTGCTTCAGTTAATTTGATAGCATTCTTTCCCTTCGCTAAATAACTTCTTCCTTTCTCCATATCTATCCTGCTCATCCTTGACATCAAACATGAATAACTCCATGAGAAATTCCCCTAGCCTTTGTAATTAAATTTATTTCCTCGTCTTGACTTTATGGTACTTATCTCCCTTTGTACAATAATTTCTACCTAGTCAGCTGTGACTTGTATTATCCTTGACTGTGTAACTTTGTATGCAATATCCTTAAGATAAGGTATTATTTTATAATTCTTTGTTGTAATTTGCAGCAAATTGAGTTGAATTCTGAACATATAGTGATTACCTTTATTGCTAATTCAATAATTATTCCTCTGAGTCAGAAACTACTATACATCTAAAAATTATTTTATAGGGTCCTTTATAGCCTTATCCCTATATTTGATGATAAAACTATTTTACATTTTAATTCAGAATTCTCTGAATGAGGCTTTAGCTACTTGTCATTATTTTCATAGTGTTTTCAATGTAGAGACAAAAGACATAAAATAAAAGATAATAAAAACAAGTATTTTAAAGAATGTATGCTCATATTTACATTGTAAATAAATTGGAAACCCCATTATTGTGTTGAATTCACTGACAAATATTTTATAATGGCTTATTGGGTATGTGATTTCCTTTATCTTTAAAGAAATTAATATTATATTAAAAACTTGGTCTTTAGAAAATTGAATAATTAATGAAAATCTAGGACAACTTCTCTGCTCATATGTCAGTGACAATAATTATGTTACCTGCAGGGCAAAGTTAAAGATGCCCACTGATCATTGATTTTAACATGATTTTCTTGGTGTTGACATCAGGGTAATTCTGAATAGATTATAAAGGGATTATAAAGGGATGTGTGTGTGTATGGAAGGAAGAGAGAGAGAGGGAAAGAGAGAGAAAGAGAGAGAGAGAGAGAGAGAGAGAGAGAGAGAGAGAGAGAGAGAGAGAGAGAGAGAGAGAGAGAGAGAGAGGTATTGAAGGGGCAGCAGGAAAGAGGAATCCTTCCAGGGCATACCTTAATAACCCGCCTCCTCCAGGCATGACCCAGGTGTCTACAGTTACCATCCAGTTAGTTGATTAGGGTCACAGCTCTCAGAATCTAATCATTTCAACTGAGAATTCCTGAATGAACGCAAGAGCTTTGGGGGACCCCTCATATCCAAACCATTATATTCTGTATCTGGCCCCCAAAAGCTCACGTACATCTCATTTATTCCTTCTTCCAGAGTTCCAGAGTCTAAGCATCTTCAGCATTGCCCAGAAGTCCAAGTCTTATTTAGACTGCGAGTCTGTGGTGATCAAAACCAAGTGACATACATCCAATATATTATGGCACAGAGAAAACTTTCCCATTTCAAAAGGAAGGACAGACACTTAGAAAGAAGGGATGAGACCAAAGCAAGACTTAAACTCAGCCAGGCAAACATTTCCTAGTTCCATGTCTGGCATCTTGGACAAATGTGATTTCTCAGGGGCTTAGGTAGCCCTGCCCCTTTGACCTTGTCGATTGCAAGTCTTGTGACCTGTCATTTAGCCTCATGTGGCTCTTTTCCTGACTGGTAGCTTTCCTTAGCAGATGATACATCTGCAGAAGCTTTCTGATTCCTGAGATACCTTCAAGGTACCTTTTCTATTATCTCTGTACAGAGCACCAGCCTCACTATAGTGGCAGTAATATCTTCAGCAACCACATCTTACTTGGCCCCAGCTTTACATGTGATTTTCTGGCAAAACTGCAGGTCTTCAAATTCTTTGTTCTCTGCTTTCTGTTTCCGATTTTCATGGTAAACCTGGCTAAAAGTCAACAGCAATACCCATGCCACTGCCTGAATACTATGCTGCCTTGACTTTTCCTCTGCCACATCAATTAGTCCATCACCTTTAAATTCACCTTCACACAAAGTAGCAGGGTATGGGCAAAATGAAGACAAGCTCTTCAGCTGGATGAAATACGAATGACCTCTAGTCCAAATCCCAATAGAATCCTCTCTACCCAATGAGTACAGTCTTTACTCTCCTCACGCCTATCAGTAGTTTTGTCTTCCAAGTTTTCATCAGAATCACCCATCATCAAGCTCTGCTTGCAATATTCTAGGCCTTCTCTGACCTGCATCTCCAAACTCCTCCCACAAATGAGTTCAAAAACATTTTGAACCCCACTGTCAGGTTAGTCATAGCAACAACGCCACTTCTCAGAACAAATTTGTGTGTTAATCAGGTTTTTGCTGGGTTGACTAAAATACCTGAAAAGAATATCTTAGAGGAAGAAAAGTTGATTTTGAAATCATAGTTTCAGAGTTTTAGCCCATGTTCACTGGGCTTCTTTGCTCTGGGCCTGAGGTGAAGTGAAACATCACAGCAGAAAGGCAAGGCAAAGTATCACAGCTTGGTACATGATGGATATAGGAAGTTAGGGCAAAAGATCACAGGGACGATGATCCCTTTGAGAATACAGCCCCAGTGATCTATGTCCTCCAGTCATGCCCCTCCTGCCTAAAATTACCACCTACTTTGTCCATTCAAATAGGATTGACTGATTAGGTCAAAGCACTTACAATTCAATCATCATTTCACCTCTGAATATTCTTTAACTAGCAGGAGCTTTTGGGGCTCACTTCACATGCAAACCATAATGAAACACAAAGCATATTTCTAGAATGTAAAATAAACCAAAGTAGCCAGATTCCAGGTAAATTCTAGCAATTGGATTCATGGATACAAACTAGTTTTACAGATGAGTACTTTAAATTCTTGATTAAAACTGACTTTGATTTTCTAAACTTGCACTTGAATGGTAGTAACTGCATGGTCACTAACTTACCAGTTTCCCACCCTATAATTGTTACTAGTTCACAAACCTTAAGGTAAAAATTTAACTAATGCTCCATTCCTACCAGTTTCAAAATATACTGGAATATTGCTTGTGAATATTACATGGGACTACAGTGCGATGATTTCAGAATTCTAGATTTTATGGAACCATTATATTGAACCAGCTTTCACCCTTTATGTGAATTTAAGTGGTACTGGGGTACCTGGCAGTTTTGTTTATGTTAAAATAGATTTGTTTCATTGGTAAGAGAAACTTCTTGTGACAACATTAATTTAAGACAATGGTGGCATTCAGGGAACTATTTTCCTTTCAGAAGCAACAACTGCAAAAATGGAACACTGGGTTGAATTTTAAAAGGTGGGCTTTAGTTGAGCTCACACTTTTCTACATATGAACATGATATAGGTTTAGAATTTTCTCCAGTCTTCCTAGAAATTGCTAAGTGAAATCAAATTTTAAAAGTTAGTACTTGCCAAACTCCAAAAACCCCAACCAATTTAAGCCTGGAGAGTGTTGCATCATACCAATGCAACTGTATGTTTTATTACACACACCAAAAAAATCTGCAGCGCTAATTAGAGCATTTCTTCTTAATGGAATTTATTTTATATCTATTATACCACACATTATATTTTAAATACTGATATATAAATGTTAATATTTCTTTTACCTAGATTTCACTGAGAAAACTTTTTGAAAGTGCATCATTTGCTTTATGCTGAGGGTCTCTGAATTTAAGAATACATATGTGTACTTCCTTGTTGCAGCAATCGGAATTAAGAGAACCAAAATCTCAGAGACAAACTATAGGTCAGTGTTAATAATGTGTCCTTACTTTGCCAAGTTTCCCTGTGCTGAGATCAGAGTATTTTTTGGAGATTTTAAATACTGAAAGCATTTAAACCACTTGAAATCAATTAAAGATGTCTTTTGGACAATAAAATTAAAACAAATAGTGTTCACTAAAGTCTTATGATCATCTTGCTGATTGGTACAAAACCAATTTATACAATTCCTTTCTTAATTTATACAATTCCTTTCATCATGCTGACCATAAAATGTAAAACAGGCAGAAAATAGTTTCAGGATGTTTTGTCTACTTTCTGGAGGAAGTGGAATTAATATGGTTTATGAGAAAACAACAGTATTTGTAGAGGGAAACTAGAAGATTGTTAGGTACAGGAAGGTTCATCAACTTCTTCACTACATAACATAAATTTATCCCCATGTATTGTATTCAGTTTAAATTTTATTTTATTATTGGTTCTATATACAAATTACTGAGACTTTTCTTTGTGTGTCTTCTTACCGGATACCCCTTATGCTTCTTAAGCTGATTTTTTTCATTTTCATACTGCTAATTACACTTCACTAAATCGCGTCTGTTCAGTACATCTATAATTGGTCACTCCTCCTTTGCCACCATTAGCATGTTGATTTAGTGAGAAGCGATTTCTTTGATATGTCCAGTTCTGTATTTCCAGCACTCTGAATAGTGTCTGGCATTTTCTAGTACTCATTATCTGTTGAATACATTTAAAACATGATACTTTCCTACTTAAGAATTCATAACACTCATATATTGCTGGTAGGACTGCAAAATCGTGAGACCACTCTGAAGAGTAGTATGGAGATTCCTCAGAAAGCTTGGAATGGAACCACCATTTGATTCAGTTATGCCATTCCTTGTTATATACCTGAAGGACTTCAAATCAGCACACGAAATTGACACCAACATATCAATGTTTATAGCATCTCAATTCACAATAGCAAGATTATGGAACCAACCTAGGTGCCCTATAGCAGAAGAATAAATAAAGAAAATGTGGTATACATATGCAATAGAATATTACTCAACCATAAAAAAGAATGACATTATGACTTTTGCTGGTAAGTGGATGGATCTGGGACTATCATGCTAAGCTAAATAAGCCAATTCCCCAGAACCAAAGGCCAAATGTTCGCTTTGATATGTGAATGCTGGCACACAATAAGGGGGTAGGGAGGGAAAAATAGAAGTTCAGTAGACTAGACAAAGGAGAATGAAGGGAAGGGAGGGGGGATGAGAATAGAAAAGACAGAATGAATAGGACATAATTTTCATGTGTTCATATATGAATACACAACCAGGGAAACGCCACATAATATACAACCACTTGTGGGATCCTGATTAGAAGAAGTTAAACTCCAAGTATGTATAATATGTCAAAATACACTCTACTGTCATGTATATCTAAAGAGAACAAGTAAAAAATGCTCTTCACTGGAAATTTTTCTTTCAGGACTTTAATTATATCACCTCATTCTCCCCTGACCTATTAGTTTCTGTTTAGAAATCTATTAATCAAATAGGAATTCCATTATAGATAACTTGATGATTTCTCTTGCTATTTTTAGTATTCAATCTTTGTCTTTTTTTCCCCTTTTTTAAATATATTTTTATTTGTTCTAATTAGTTATACATGACAGTAGAATGCATTTGACACATCATACTTAAATGGAGTACGACTTCTCATTTGTCTGGTTGTACATGATGTAGAGTTACACAGGTCATGTAATCATACATGCACATAGGGTAATAATGTCCTATTCAGTCTATCATTCCTACCCCTATGCCCCCTCTCCTTCCTTCAATCCCCTCTGTCTAGTCCAAAATACCTCTGTTCTTCCACCCCACTCCCCACTTATTGTGGATTGGCATCTGAATATCAGAGAAAACATTTGGCATTTGGTTCTTTGGGATTGACTCATGTTTCTTTAAAGCTGAGTAATAGTCCATTGTGTATATATACCACAGTTTCTTTATCCGTCTGTTAAAGTGCACCTAGGTTGGTTCCATAGTTTAGCTATTGTCAATTGAACTACTATAAACATTGATGTGGCTGTATCACTGTGGTATGCTGATTTTTAAGTCCTTTGGGTATAAACCTAGGAATGGGATAGCTGGGTCAAATGGTGGGTCCATTCCAAGTTTTCTGAGGAATCTCCATACTATTTGCCATAGTGGTTGCACCAATTTGCAGCCCCACCAGCAATGTATGAGTGTATCTTTTCCCCACATCCTCGCCAACATTTATTGTTGCTCATGTTTTTGATGATTGCCATTCTGACTAGAGTAAGATGGAATCTCAGTGTAGTTTTTTTTTTTAATTTTTAAATTATTTTTATTTAGCTTTTAATTTTTTACAGACTGCATTTTGATTCATTGTACACAAATGGGGTACATCATTTCATTTCTATGGTTGTACACAATGTAGATTCACACCATTCATATAATCATACACGTACATAGGACAATGATGTCTGTCTCATTCTACCATTTTTCATACCCCCCTCCATCTCATTTTGCTTTTCACACATTGATTCTATTAGACCTCTTTGAGGAACTTTTCTGATTGAAACTAGTTGGGAGCATTTAAGTTTATTGAATTTGAGTATCTGCATCTTCCCAATATTAATAGAGATTTCGACTAGAATGTTTCAGATGGATTTTTTTAATATCTTTCTCTTTCTCCTTCTGAAGCACCCATAATGCATACATTGGTTCAATGAAGTGTGTCTCATAAGCCATTCGACATTTCTTGATTTTTTTCCCCCTTTTGTCTGCTTGGATTATTTCAAAAGCCCTGAATGCAAATCCAAAAGCTCTTTCTTCTGCTCTAGTATATTGTGAGTCTCACTGTATTTTTTTTTCAATTTTAATTTCTTTAGCTCCAAAGCCTTTGTTTGGTTCTCTTTAATTTCATTAATAATAATAAAGTTAACAAAAATTAAAATAACATGAATAGAACAGATAAGAGAGAAAGAGGGAATGCTAAAATATAGTGATTCCCTGACTTGGCACATAACTACTAGTGGTAATCAAATAATGTTATTTATATCAGACAAACTAAAAGCACGATAAATGCAGATAAGGAGGATTGTATGTATAATAAAGGTTTTAACATAAAGAAAACATCTAAAAATGGTCAGAGTGCCCAAAAGACCAGAAGAAATTCCCCAAAAAGTATGTAAAAAAGTCATATAAACAAAGAACAGTAAATGAAACTATACAAATTTTGTTTATAAAATTTCTGAAGGTTCAGTTAAGACTTATAAATTTTAACAACATCATAAATATGTTTGTCCAATTAAAATATATATACATTCTAAACATTGAAAACACATATTAAGACGATCAACACAGAGAAGTTATTCATCATGAAGTTGAAAACATTTTAACATTTTTTTTTGTTACATGTTTTTCTCTATTACAAATAAATATGTGTAAAAAGTAGGGCATAGAGGAAAATGAATAGATGATTCATGAAAATAAAAAGGACCAATGAATACATATAATTTTGGTACATGTTATTACTAACAAAAATATAAAATATATAATAACAATGTTTTCATTAATATGTATTAAACATTTTGAGAATTTAATATGCAAGTTGCTATTTTATATTTCATACTGTATAAATTGTTGATGCTTTCAAGAATGAAACAAACCTTCATAATATTTCAAGCCAAAGTAGACTTTTTTCCTCCCAAATTTGTTACAATTTATTGTGAATTATTCTATAAAAATGTGCATTTATTACTCCTCATTTCATTGTTTTTCCACTCTTGGAATCTTATGTAAATAAAACTTCATTACTTATCAGGGAAAACATTTGGCCTTTGGTTTTTTTGGGGATTGGCTTATTTCACTTGGCATGATATTCTCCAATATGAAAAATGGTGGAATGATAGACATTACCCTATGGGCATGTACAATTACACAAATGGTATGAATCTACATCATATACAACCATAGAAACAAAATGATGTACCCCATTTGTGTACAATGAATCAAAATGTAGTCTGTAAAAAATAAAATAAATAAATGAAAGCTTCATTACTTTACATGTAGATTACTGCATTACTTTGTTTCTGGTTTCTCTCTTTAAAAGGCTAACCTGTTTTGTGAAAAAAAAAAAAAAAAATGAAGCCAGTTTTCTGAAAATAAATCATTTCACATTTTAGTCTAGGAATTTTAAGTGTTATAAACACTCTACATAAAATCAGGTAAACTTTCAGTAACTAAAAAATATTAATCAAAGAAGACTTAACATTTAAACATTTAATTAGGATGCTATGTTGACTTACTGTGGTTTATAACAGTACTTTCTCACAATTTTATGAAACTAATGCGGGCTGGTGTAGCAGTTATTATAGAGTTTACCTTGATTTACTCCGTGTAATTTGAATTAAGATTTGTCAAACAATTTTGAAATTCTACTAACACATTTTAATAAATACAGCCTAATGATTTAAATAAGATATGTTATGTAAAATAAGATTTTTGTTTTTTATGTTCATTGTTTATGAAAACATTTTAAAAAATTAAAACTAATTTGTAGTAGAGGATGAAGTTTAAAAATAAGAACTCATGACTTTTTTGCAAATATTTATCACTTCCTTATTTCTCAGACTATATGTAAAAGGGTTGAATAAGGGAATCACTATTGTATAAGATATTGACACTAGTATACCCATAGCCTCTTCTTTGAATGTTGAATGTATGTGAGAAGACAAAAGTAGAATATTGAGACTGAGAGAAAATGGGATGCACAGGTTGAAAATGCTCTACCTCTCCCCTCCTTAGATTTCATTTTGAAAATTGTGAAAATAATGCAAAGATAAGAAATCATTACAGTACATGTGAGCCACCCACTGAAGCAAAACACATGTGGAGAGGTTCCCTACTGTGATTCTGGAAATGGAAAAGGTAGTGGAGGCCCCAGAAGGAGATGGCCACTGTGGCTATGTCCAGGCAGAGTGGGGCCGTTTCTAGCTCTGACCTCAGAGGAGCCATTGTGAGATCAGGTCACCGGGCAGGTATATAAGCGGGTGGCTGGGGCTGGCTTTTCCTCCATAAGTACAGGAAGCTCTTGGTGGTGACCTGTCGGACTCCCAGCTAGTTAGCGCGCTTGGTGGTTGGCGGTGGTTGTGGTGTGTGGATCTTGGTTCTTTGATTTGGGTTTTTTGTTTAGTCTGGTTTTGGTTTTTGATTTCGATTTGTTGTTTTGGATTTTTTTTTTTTTTTTTTTTTTCAGCTAGCGTCCTCAGTGGGTGTTCCTGGTGAGGATGGGTGTGTTTAGCGAGAGTAGTGAGACTAGTGTAGTGTCGGAGGGGCCCGGCCCCTGCCACGAGCAGCCCTTCCTGGTCCTGAGGGCCATCCCCGCTGCGAGTTTGGCCAGTGCACCTGGCCCGCCATCGCCTGACGGGGACAGAGGTGGCGGTGAACGTGCTGAGGCTGTCGGTGCACAACATCCCGGTGCTGTCGGAGCCGTTAGTGCTGAAGAGGCTGGAGCCCCCCAGCGTGGTGCTGATGGCCACCCGGGAGAAGCTGTACGTGGTGATGGAGCTGGCGGCGGGGGAGCAGCTGCTGCGGCGCATCCCGCGTGGGGCCATGCAGCAGGAGGAGGCCCGCGGAGTCTTCAGGCAGGTGGCGTGTGCCGTGGCCTACTGCCACGAGCAGGGCGTGGCGCAGGGAGACCTCAAGCCCGAGAACATCATGGTGTACGCTGCGGCCGCATCAAGCTCATCGACTTCGGCCTTGGCCCAGGTTCAGGCCAGGGCAGAAGCTCCACAATTTCTGGGGAACTCTGGCGTACCTGGCCCCAGAGATCGTCCTGCGGCAGGAGTACGAGGGCCCCCAGCGACGTCTGGAGCCTGGGTGTCCTCCTCTACTTCATGTTGACAGGCAGCCGCCCGTTCAGGGCCCCCACCGCACAGGACGTGCTGATGGCCATCGTGCAGGCCAGGTTCCACGTGCCCAGCTCTGTTCCCGCCCAGGCGCGGAGGCTCATCCTCCAGATCCTGACCGTCAAGCCGCAGAAGCGGCCCACAGTCCAGCAGATCCTGCAGCACCAGTGGCTGCGGCAGGGCGAGCCTTGTGCGCCCCACCGTCCCAGCCAGGCGCTGCCCCAGCGCCCGGACCCCGCCCTCCTGACCGTCCTGTTCGACCTGGGCTTCGACCCCTACCACCCCTGGCTGTCCCTGGCCAAGAGGAAGTTCGATGCGGCCATGGCCACCTACCTGCTGCTGAAGCACCAGCAAGGCCAGGGGGTAGGGTTCCTGTCCCAGGGCCGGCCCCTGCCTACCTGACTGAAGTCCCGCCCGCACCCCGAGGACCTGTCCCCTGTCCCTGTGCTGCCCCAGAGGAGCACCAGCGAGCCTGCCCTGCTCACCTTCCCCGGGCCCCCTGAGGGTTCGCTGCCCCAGGAGGCCCAGGAGCCAGGCCGCCAGGGCGTCAGAGCTGCCAGCCTGCCCACCGTTCCTCTGCGCTGCCCGCCCGCCAGGGCCCCCACCCTGGGCAGCTGCCTGCAGTCAGACTCTGACCTCCCCCTGACCGACTCCTCCGCGATCTTGTACGCATGGTCCAGGACCGACAGCAGCAGCGCCTCCTCCCAGGACACAGCCCCACCGCAAGGTCACACAGGTGCCTGGAAGCGGGTGAGGAGGACCATCGGCGCCTGCCTCCGAGGACTGTGCTGCTGCCTGCCGCGGGCCAGCTCCAGCGTGGCCCCGACGCCACGGAGGAGAAGCGGGCCACACCGTGAACGGCCAGCCTCCCAGAAGCTGGAGAGCTGAGCCACATGGCGCATGGGGACGCCGGACTCTCCTCTGCCCCCACCTGCCCAGGACCTCAGAGACCCTTCTGCCTGGGACACTTGCCCTGCCTGCCCCGCCTGCCCCTCTCTCCTTTCCCCCATTTTTCTCACTGGATTCTTAATAAATTGCTTTCAGACCAAAAAAAAAAAAAAAAAAAAAAAAAAAAAAAAAAAAAAAAAAAAATCAAGACAGTGGAAATGGTAAAGATTTGAATTGGCATCAAGAAAATGTATATCATTAGTTCATTAATAAAAGGGTCAGTACAGGGGAATCTATACAGGGGAAGGATATCACAGAAAAAGTGATCAATCTGATGAGATCTGCAGAAGGTTAGCTTTAATAGAAGTCCTACATGAAACATAGAATGCAGATTACTAGCTATGAAGGTTCCTATAGTTATCTGAATGCAGTTTCTTTGACATGGTGTGGTACTGCAGTGGTCCGCATATAGCCACATAGCGGTCATAGGCCATTGCTGCCAGAAGAAAGCAGTCTGCAGTCTCAGCAAGACAGAAAATAAAATTGTGTCATGCACTCATAGAGGGAAATCCTTCTGTCCTCAGAAAAGAAGTTCTCTAACATCTTGGGAGTGATGGCACAGGAACAGCAGGAGTCCATGAGAACCAGGTTGCCCAGGAAGATGTGCATTGGTGTGTGAAGATGGCACTCCATGTAAATCAAGGCCACCAAACCTAGATTCCCCACCATGGTGACCAGATAGATGGCAGAAAACACCACAAACAGAAGGGTCTTCATGGTTTGGTTATCTGTAAATCCCATGAGGATAAATTGGGTTGCCAAAGAATGCTTTGTCTCAGTCATTCCTGACTTCTGCTTAGACATAAATTGTAATGAAATTCAATTGAGATTATAAGCAGAATGAATTTAATTCACCCTTTAATTACCCTAAGTATAAGAAGAAAACATTTCTACTTCAAATCACCCTATGCTGTCTCCTGAAAACTGGCACATTCATAGTATGTGAAGTCTTCTGAGAAGAAATATATCATGGATTGTGCATACAGGGATTGTCTGGGGAAGTCTGTGTGAGTTCCTAGGATGGAAAAGCTCTTTGTACATGGCCATGTACAGACTGATGGTCAGTATAATTATTTTGCCATTTCCCACCTTAAAAAACATTGTCTTATTATAGCATTCTCTCCATGAATTAAAAAAGTTATAAATATTTATGAGATTGATTTGATATTTAACGGTAAGTCATTCTTTAGACATTTTAATGGATAGATGTCTAAGTTTTTTAAAAATGTGCATAATCATGTCGAGTTTGAGAAATACTTTCTATAATCCGGTAAACTTTCACAGATAAGGTCACCAAGAGATATTTTAAAGAAATATCTAGCTGGGTACAATGGCAGACACCTGTCATCCCAGTGGCTAAGGAGCCGAAGCAGGAGAGGAGGATCACGAGTTTGAAGCCAGCCTCAGCAACAGCGAGGTGCTGAGCAACTCAATGAGACCCTGTCTGTAAATAAAATACAAAGTAGGGCTGGGGATGTGGCTCAGTGGTCGAGTGCCCCTGAGTTGAATCTCTGTTACCACCCACCCCCAAATCTAGTTATTCTTTAAGGCAAGGTAGCAATATAAATTATATCAAAAAATTTCTTAAGTTAAAAATCTGTTTTCTATTCCTTTTAAGGTATTCTGGATCCTACCTTTTAAGGTATCCTGAATAGAAGGTATTCAGGATATCTTGTATGACAAATATCCTGGAATTATTTCTCTTGATTATCGATTTATCCCAATATTTATCTCTAATTTTATGTGACCTATATATTTGCATGTGTAACATTCTGAGACTTATTGACAAAGTCTCCATTCACAGTGCGTATATTTCTCATAATAAACGCCTATCGCCTATCTCAAACTTCTCCAGGAAAAAAAAAATCCACTTTTTGTTCACTCCCATGGAGTTTCCCCATTTATTTCACTATTTAAATTTACAAACTCAAATGTATGTTGTTATAGCATATTCACAAAAGAAATATGACAAGGTTTTGAGAAGTAGCAGTTGCATTCGTTTGGAAATTTCCTGTATTGTTTCAATGTGTTAAGTGCCCTGTTGTAAAAGTTTAAGTCTAGAACTCATTGTTTTCCTAACATGTATTTTTCATTATGATATCTACTATATGTTATTGAATAATTTATTATTCAAATATGTATATTTCAGAAACTCTCTTCCTCTATCCACCAGTACCTTAATCATTGATCTATCATATGAGGTTTGAATTTAGGTTCTTTTTTTTTTTTAAAGAGAAAATTTTCTTTGGTTAGAAATGCTTTCCTGCTTGTGGTTTTGTGTTCATAAAAAAACATTTCAGGAGAAATTTAGGAGTACAACTATAATTCACATTTCTAAAATAACATTTTACATTTGCATTTTAAGTACTTCATTTTTAGTTTAAATTAATTTATGTTTCTGTTCAGAAGTTCAGAAGAGGATTTGTGCACTTGTTTTTCAGTCCTTTCGGTATTGCTTTTAAATGCTTATACTCTGTATTTATCCAATAAGTCCCAGTGACATCAACAGTCTTTCAAAATAAACAAATAAGCAAATAAATAAATCTACAAACTCATTTGTTCCCAATTTACTATGTATTTATTGATTCAATGCTCATCCAAATGTACTATATGTTTAAAATCATTTGGCAACTATAAATTATGCTATTTCAAGTGCAGAAACAACATGTGTTTTAAGTAATGGTAAGATCATCTTCCTTTTCTTCCAGAAATTATTATAAGACTTTGGGTTTAGCATACTCTAGATAGACAGTTTTGATAAAAGCCTACAATAATTATTCAAATTCATTGTTTTATACATATAATCTGGTTAGTATTTCTGTTTCTTATTCTAGTCCCCAATGAATTTCATAATTTTTTTTTCTATTTGCTCATATAATATGCTAAGATTCTGGAGTTTTATCACTAGAGGCTTATAATCAATGAACAAAATAAAATTTCCTTTATATTTTAGTTCTACGTCACTTTTAAAATATCCCTCAGGATTTTAATATTTTGTAAAAATAATTATGAAAATATAAAAATGCCAACAGTGTCATTAGTCTAGCAACACAATGACAAATATGCTGAAAATATTTATGTGGACTCAGGAAAAATATGTTTATTTTAAATAATTATCATCTTATTTAGGAGCTATTGCATCAAAATATAATGAGTGAAAACTCATTTTCTCTTTTCCAGTGCAAAGTCAAATTATTCATCTGAATCATAAATCAATTTTACTATACAATCCAGAATTATTTTGCAGGGTTCTTTATATTTAACTATAGAATAGTTAAAACTATCGTGCTTTTGAACTCAGAATATTTAAAATAATCGCCATACTCTTTCTCATTTTTTTTCTTTCCATAATGTCTTCAATTTAGAGACAAAGTAAGAAAAAATGAAGTGGATAAAATGTGAAAACAATAAAAATGCTGAAATATTTAAAATAAATGTACATCTTTGTATTTGTTTTATAAATGAATTAGAAATCCATCCTCAAATTTTGAGTTCATTGATGAACATTTTATAATAGTTTATTGGACACCTGATGGTCTTTTCTTTCAGGGAAACCAAAATTAAAAATTTGGTCTTAAAACTTTGGGGAACAGGGGGGAGAGGTGGGGGGGAAAGGGAAAAAAAAAATAACAGAATGAATCAAACAACATTGCCCTATGTAAATTTATGACTTTTAATTAAAAAAAAACTTTGGGGAACAAAACAAATTATGAAAATCTAGGACATTTTCTCTACTCATAGGTCAGTGACAACAATTATGTTAGCCTCAGGGCACAAAGTTTCCCATTAATTCTAAAGGGACTTCCTTGGCACTGACATCGGGGTAATTCTACACAGATTCCTCATTTGAGAAGTCTGGTTCCCAAAACACCAGGAGCCACGCAACATTAATTAGAGAGGGATGCACGCTGAGATTCTGAGGTTAAATCAAATGGCCATCACCAAAGTCAGTTTAAGGATCATCTTGAGTTTTTACACACTTATCTCTTTCTCTTTGTATCATACATTGTTTACAGAAAAACTATAATGGTTAGAGAAAAGATTTACACTGATCACTGGAAGAGAAAGTTAGAGATTTGAAGAGAGATTTGGGTTTGTGAAGAGGCCTAGTGTGGTGTGACAGGTAAGGGACTGCTTCCTTTCTTTCATTTCCTACAGTGTTCCTATATTGTGCTCCTTTATTTCATTTATACATCGAAACAACTAGAGAAATATTTACTGAAGTATGATTGGCATGCAAAAGGCTATACATGTTTACTGTGTGTAGTTCCATGAATTTGGAGGTAAGTATACATCCATGAAGCTCATCACGATCAATGCTTTAATCATAAAATAGCTTAATTTGGGGTGCTGGGAATCAAACCCAGGGTCCTGCAATGCTAGGCAAGTACTCTACCACTGAGCTACAACCCCAGACCAAGATAACTTAATTGGTCTTCCATCTCCATCCTTTCTCTAGTGTAGGTGCACATTGATACCCTAGAAATGTTTTGGCTCCTTATTACTCTTCAACCAAGTCTTTATCCCTTATTTTGCACCTAGGAACTCCTTAGATTGGGTTTATATCACCTATGGCTTTGCTCTCTACCATTCACCTTTATAGATCCTTCTCTAGGGACCTCTTCATCCTCCTCTTATTCTGGTTGCACTAGATTTCTATTCTGAATATTTACTTGAAATCTACTCCTATCTGAAATGCCCTCTTTGACTTATTCTTCTGAATCTCACTACAAAATTATCCTCAGATTACTAATGAACAAACTGTTAACAGTCTTTATGATACAAAGAGCTCTGAATATTCATTTGTATGTTCACCAAGCTTATCTTTATGGGCAAGTCATCTTTTTTCTCAGATAATTTGTTTTTCTTTTTTGCTTTACAAATGTTGAACCTCTCATAATCCCAGAGAGTGTAGAACTAAATGAATGTTAATTTAATGAGTTGTAGAGATTTAAGTTCAATTCAATTCAACATTTACAGAGTGATTAAAGAGATAAGCCATTGAATCAGACATTGACAAGTAAGAAATAATCTTGTTCTCACCAAATTCCTATCTAGATGGTAAAATCATTTATACAACTGTACATAGAGAAGCTCAGAGTGAGTTAAGCATTAAAAAGAGAACTACGGATTGTGTTAAGGGAAGGAAGTTAGGCTTAGAAAGACATGTTCCATATGATCCTTTTTATGTGGAATCTGAAGAAGTTGATCTCAGCAGCAGGGAGAAAAATGGTAGTTCCCAGAGGCTGGGGAAGTAGGAATGAGGCACGGGTGAGGAAGTGTTATATCTATAGGTAAGGAGTTACATTTAGGAGCAAGGAGTTCTAGTGTGCTGTGGCATAGTAGGGGATTATAGATACCATTAATGTAGAGTACATTTCAAAAAGCCAGAAGAAAGAATTTTGAATTTTTCACCGCATAGAAATAATAAATATTTGAGAAGATAGATATGTTTAACTAGATTAAACATTACAATGAATACATGTATTGAAACACATCGTGGTAACCTATTAATACATGCAATTTTAATGTTTCTATGTATCTATCTGTTCAAAAATAATTTGAAAATATGAGAAAAATGAAATGCTATTTTCCTTAAAAAATGGAAGTATGAGGAAGATATATGGGATCACAAGGAAGGAGTTAACTTAGAGGTCTAAGGGAAGCATTATCAAAAACATATTTTCTCTGATTCTTGAAGATGAATTGAATTCCCATAGGCAGAAAATGTGTGCCATATCAGCATTATAAGCCAAAGTAAGAGTAAAAGGGCAAAAAGCATGAATGCTTTGAAAGCCCAAAGCATATTCTGGGAATGGAGAATAAATCAAAGTGGTCAGAATCTGGGCTCATACTGAGAATAGGAGGAGTCAGGAAGTTGGGTTGTAACTAATGCTTGTACTTCCTCTGTCTGCCTTTCACTGACATTACTCTCTCCCCCAGATGACCATTATTCAACTCCTAATCACCAAATCTGAAGCCTCGCTCCCTTCACTGTCTTAGTTAAGTAACCGTATGATTTGCCACCATGACCACACTCTGAAACTCATTCCCTTCATAGGCTTCTCTGAGAACAATTTTTATGTCTACTGCTCTGGTTATTTCTTCCTCCTGTTTCTATTACATTCTCTTTCTTCCTTTCCTCACATATTCATTGACATAAAATGTATACCTTGATTGCATTTAGGAAATTATACACTCTGTTTCAATTGCTAGTCACTAATTTATAAAAGTCTGTCCTGATATGTAGCTAGTAAATTAACACATTTTCTGATGTCTGTCATTTTGGTCTTGTGATCTAAGCAGAGAATGTTACATTTTAATATTTCTTAAAAGTAGATTTAAATTTCCCTGAAACTGAAATATTTTTACAAGGTGTGAAAATTCTTTCTTCAACGTTTTAAAAAATTTGCAAACATAAAAATTTTAAATATTTTATTCAGATAATTTTTTTCCAGAATATCATATCAGATGTATGAAAACATCCCAAGCAATGCTTTCAGAATTCTATCTGCATTGCATGATTTCCTTTCAAAAAGCATTTACATTTCACATAAATATCACACATATACTAAAGGAAAAAGTATTTATTATTTTAAAAATACTTGATAAATAGCACTTTTCATCAGAGAATGGATCGCCAAATTTAGAACACCTGTTCTTTATTACAGGATAATATATAATTCATCCTAAATATAGCAATTGTTTTTAGTATTGATGCAATTCCCAGAAATTTTGTACCATACGTGATTTATTACAAGATATCATAATGTATCTAGTATTTAAAAATCAATTTCATAAAAAAAAAACTTCATCATTGACACCCTATGTCTTTTCATGCACTCTTGGCTACAGCCTCTTAGCTATAATCATTTGCTTATACAGGATGACAATAATTGTTTTCAAGTGGAGTGTTGTCCCCACTTGCTCTATTCATTCATTCATCATGCAACAGTTTTTTAATAAGAAAAGAGGACATCTTACTTTGTGACCATATTGCTTTTCTGTATTATTTCACCAATATTTAAACCCAAGCAGATTATTTACTGAGTAAGGAGAAACAAGCATTTCATCAAATGATATGCAGCTTTTATTTTCAACTTTAATTAAGTTAAATTTTAAAAATAATGAAATGCTTAATGCATAATGAAGTTGTCATTTACTGAGCAGTTGCTTTGCTCTAGACACTCTTTAAGAACTTAATTGTACTAACTCCTTTCAATTTCATTGTCCTCTAAAGTAGGTCATATCTTGAATATATAGATAAGTTAGTTTTTACTCAATAAGTAACAACTTAAGATTCAGTGAATTTGAACCTACAGTTCGGTGTGTGCAGTTAGTTACTATAATGTGTTATTTTATATTAAATAGAATTGGGACCCACAACTTCTAGCACGTTGCCTAGGAAATCAACTCAAACTACAATAACCAGCCTGGGAAGCCAGCCTTCTATCAGTCAGACTGGTAAGAAGCTAGAGTGCTGTCTGAAGAAATAACCCCAGAAGCTAAATAATGGCTTCTGTAACAACCAGTTCAAAATGACCAGAACTTGATTAATAGTGTCAATTTCCTAAACTTTGTTCTTGCTTTCAACTTAGGACCAGTCAGAGAATGCCAGCTCTCCTCTCCTAGTGAATTACATATAATGGCCTGCTTCTAGTTAGCCCACTACTGCTTCTTGGCAACAGCCTCCAATTCAGGCAAACCTGAAGTCCTGGTATTTTTTCACCACAAAACTTTCCCACTCCGCTGCCTGTCTTTGTGTCTCTGCCAAAATGCAAGTGATTGTGGCAGACTCCTTTATTGTACCAAGTTATCAATAAACAGACTTTAATATTCTCATTTAGATGGCATTATTTAAGATAAATCATACTTATAGGGCAATCATTAATATGTGATTTTTGGAATATGCTTTGTGTCTGGTGTAGGTATCACTTAGCATATAAGTTCCATGGATGGGTTTGGTCCACTGAAATTAATCAATTTGTTCTTTATTGATTAACTGATAGTTATACTTTTCCTAAAGTGTGCACCTCAGTAACAGTTACTGTATTAGCTCTGCTTTGCCTTCTCAAGAAAGTTTTTGGTTGAGATCTACTATTTGGAACTATTCCAATTAACAAAGTCATGTTAGTCTATAGGTGTCTTAGAAGTTCCTGACTGATAACTTATCATATTGGGCTCTAATTGAAATATGAGTAACTAGGAGATCTGTTTTTCATACAAGAAAAGACAGAAAATGACATCGAAATAGATATTCTGCTGTGAAAAGTATTGGAAAAAAATCTTAATTACAGAAAGATAATACCAAGAGCATTTTCTTAGTGGATACAAATATAATATTTTTTGTCTGAATTTCACCAATCTGAGTTCTTTATCTAAATTTTCCATGTGAAAAAAGATTTGACTCTGCTAAGGCATGTACATGTGTTGGAGTTAACCTCAAATAAGAACTCAGGAGCCATAAAAAAATCTCATCGCTCAAAAGATGAACATCTATTGCTTATATAATGTTTTGAGAATTAAATCAATGAGTGTAAAGTTATTAAAGAAATAAAGTAGCCAAGAGAAAAACTAAAAGAACTACAATTTATTTTCACAACTATATTGAGGTATAACGTATATGTAATAAAATTCATCCCCTTTAAGTGTCTGTGTACAGTTGTGCTATTTCCACAGATCAGATTTAGTATATATTCATTACCTCAAAAATTTCTCAAATGCCTCTTTCCAGTAATCTGTTCCTGATGGGGTGAACCCAGGTAACCACTAATGTGTTGCATGGCAATACTGTTTTACCTTTTCCAGATTTGCATCAAAATGGAAACATGCATTTTGTGGTCTACTTTCATTAAGTCTATATTTTGAAATCATCCATAGTTTTGAACCTATCAGTTGCTTCTCTTTGATGAGCAGAACTATCCCTTATTAACCTGATTAGTGATGTTGGAGCTGGCCCCTTGAGTGCATCTCCTTTTTCAGATGGCATATGATATTGATAGCCCTTGTTAGTAGAGGGACATTGTGGAAGGATGAGGCTTCTCTAGTTGCCTGTGCTTCCACTTTTACTCTAATAACACGACTACCAATGACATACATGTTGGCTATTTTCTTGGTAGAATCCCCTCAGTTACAGGCTTACCAATGGACAATCCTGCCCAAGCTTTCTCCTTGCTTGCTTCAGCAATCTGACTTTGGATGAGCTCTGGCCCAAGAGGACCTAGAGAACTTTCCATTATGCCACGGGCTGCAGATCCATTCTCCCCAACATGCCTTGGATCTCAACCCTGGGAGGAATCTACTCCTTAGTTATCCATTTTGAATACTTCTCCCCAAAAATAGACTATACTTTAGAACTTTCTTTTAATCTCTTCTCTGTCTAAAACTGAATCCTTACTGATTAAGATTTGGTGTTGGCAGTGGTCCAATAAGACAGACTCCACAAAATGGGTTTATAGAATAGTTTTGGCATTTGTGCCCAAATACAGTGCTGAGATCTGTGAAAATGGCTGCAATTCCACCTCAAGCAGTAACATCAATTAATCAAAGTTAATCTCTATATTCTTAATTATAGTACAATACCTTGAAAACTCGAGTGGCCCTGCATTTGATCCATATGTTGGAATAATGACTTCAAGGGCTGTGTTGTAGGATGAACTCTGAGTACACAATATGGCTTTCAGGAAGAAAATGGCATGCACTGGTCTTTTACTTCTCAAATCACAGTTTTGTAGGATTTCAACTAGAATAAGAGCCCTAAACATCCATTCCCCTACTGATTCAACAATAACACAGATCATCTTACTTTGTAGGAAACCCAGAATCTGGTCAAGAAGCTCCTGCATTAAAGCCAGGGGAAGCATAAAACCAGTCACACTGAAACCAGGGGAGGATTGAAGATATCAGTTGTCATAATCCTTCCTCCAGCCCAGCTCTATACAGTCAGGGAGAAAGCTTCAACTCCCTGATTCTTTGTGGGGAAGAAAGGAAGGAAATAGCAACATGTCCTACTGTCTGACTTTTCTAGATGCTACTTGATACATTGGCAATTGAAAGGATTAAAAAGGGGAAATTTTAGCTAAAGTTAGAAAAAAGAGAGGAAACACAAATAAAATAAAAAATAAAAGAGGAAACTTTATAAGAGATGCCATATAGGTGAGAATGAACAGATTTCATGTGAAAAAAATAGTGGGCAAGCATTCTAGTATGTTGCTCTTATTGTGGGTTCAGTTGCTATTAATAGTAGGGGTAGTAAGCATCTCCAAATAAACCTTTGACTTTGCAAAAAAGAAATGAATACATTCCTAGAAACATAAACAACCAAGAATGAATCAGGAAGAAACAGACTTATGGTAAGGAGATTGAGTAATCAGAAATCTCTCCTGGAAGAAAAACCCAGGACCTGATTGTGGACAGTGCTGACAGAGGATGGGAGAGCAGTGACTGAGATTGGGGGTCTCTGATGACCTCATGGCTATGGCATGCCTGGTGCCTGGGAATATTTCTGTGCAAGTGCACAGGATGCTTAGCTGCTGTGGCAATGCCCTGCATGAGGAGGCTCTGTGCAAGAGTCGTATCAGCTTTGACTTTGATCTCAGGCACATAGCTCATGGGAATGAAAAAATTCTTATGCTAGACAACCACAATGTTTCACCAGCCCTGCTTTTCCTGTCCCTTCCTGCTTTACAGTAACTTTTAACAGTGGACTTTCTCGGGAGTTAAACAAAGCTCTTTGTTAAACATTGCACTTTGCAACTGTGAATTACAACTGTGGAAGAGTTATATAGATGTCCTGGTTTCTGTAACTTCCCTGAATACAAAGAATAATGCTTGCATACTCTTTAACCTGATAATGAGACATATGTTGATAAAGATTGCTGGCATCTCCATCAGAGATAAGAACTCCACCTGATCCCAGCTTATTCTTCAAGATCTGTTTGTGAATATTTATGTTCCAATTCCCCGTCACCCCTCACCGGAACAGAGTTTGGTAATACTGGTCATGGCACATGATGGCTTAACCGATGAATTCAACCAAACATTAAAAGAATGATTAATGGAATGCTTCTCAGCCTTTTTCCACCAATGGAAGGAACACTTTCAAATGTATTTCAAGAGGCCAATGTCACTCTAATACCAAATCTGGGCAGAAGGAGAACAAGCAAATGAAATTACAGAGAACAACCTAAATATAAACGTAACAGTGACTATCAAAAAAGAAAACATTTTATCAGGAATGAGCAGAGGATTGCAATTAGGAATATGTGCTCCATGACAAAATATAGGCATACTTAGGCAAAGAAGACAAATATTTTAAAAAATAAAATGGGGAAGGATTATGTAAGTTATCTTAAAAATTATACTTGGGCTACATAATGACTTCAGGCTCTATTCATGTCACAAATGAAAGGATTTCATTCTTTTTTTTAATGGGTGTATAGTATTATATTTGTGTACCAATTTTTTAAATCAATTTATCAGTTGATGGACACCTTGATTGTTTTCATTTCTTAGCTTATAGTGAAAAATGCCAAGTTATTGCCTGGGCCAGGTCTTTGCCCATTGTTCTGAGTAGATTTTATAGTTCCCTGACTCTCTGGGCTGGAAATCCTTCCTTCTGGCTCTTTGGGGGGTCTTTCTATTCTCCATGTAGGATCCTGGTTTTTTCACTGGAACAATGCAGTGAACTAAAAACTTGTCTCATTCCTCCTAACTATGTGCTTTGCCACTATGGCCCTAAAACTTTCTGCTGGTTTTCTTCCTAGAGTTGCTATAGTGAAAACTTTCTTGAGCTACAATGTACAATGTCTCCTTTGGGGCTGCTGGGATATCACTAATTTAATCTCTCTGAGGAGAGTCCAAGAGAAAAAAGGAAGAAAAACGTTGGGTACTCAAAGTTCTATTTATTGTACTTGGTAGGAAGAATCTGAACAATGGATAATTCAAATTTCTTGTTTGGAGGTTGCTGAACAATTTCTTCAGAAAAATAGCTTTCTTTAATCCTGTAAACTTCCTGGAGCCGCAATCACTCAACTACCACATACTCTTTTCCTAGCTTGCTTTTACATAAATTTACCCAGAATTTTCTTCATGAGCCATATCTCCAGCTCCCTGGATTTCTGGTAATGGTAAAACTCCCCAGCTCAAGCAGATTAAACTCAGGGTATAACTGACACAAAGAAAATCTACAGAAGAAATTATATTTAATATGATTGATATATATCCAAATTTTACTCTATGGCTCTTCTGATCCAAAAATAGTAGGAAATTATTTACTGAACAATTAGAACATTTCTCAGGGTATACTCTCCAGGATACCCTGAACTATAAAATAAAAAAATAAAATAGACTTATTGGTAGGATCTGGAGGTGATGCCCTTGGATTGAAAAAAAGTCATATTGGAGGAACTTAAAGGGACTCAGCCTATCCCTTATTCCCATCAGAGACAAGAGGGGTAAGAGAAAAAATTCTAGGAGTCATGCCTCAGATCTGTCCCACCAAAACTGGTCATGCATTCAAATTTTTAAACAATTTGAAAGGAAACTATGGCTAACTATCACCTTCCATATAGATAACATGGGAAGTGTACTTGGAACTGGAACTGACTTCCCAGATAGTTTTCCTGCTGGGGCCACAGATTTGAAAAATGGTCCCAAGCTAGAGATCTATGATATATTTCAGGAAATTAATATTAATTGGAAAAATGCAAACATATCTGGGCTCTCCATACAGTAGCCCTGCATCTGAACAGAACACTTTTTAAAAAGGTTTGTATTCATAGAATGACAATTTATGGCATTGCAATTTAAACAATTGGATAGCCTGAAAATTTTAACTCATGGTGTGCTCCAGAATCACAGGCTGGTATTGATCTATACACTTGTCAATATTTTAAGCAGAAAGACAATTGGACTAGTATTGCCTGGACCTCAGGAGTAGGAAAAAAACTGAGTCCCCTCCTTATCAGATTATTGTTGACCCTGCTCTAGGAAAGTGAATATCCTCCATCATCACCAAACTTGCAAAAACTGAAATTTATGAACCAGGTGCACAAAACAAAGATAATGACATACTTATCAGGAAGGACAGAAGCCCTGATTAATAGGAAGGAGGATCCCACATTTATAAAGTTAAAGTAGTTATGTTTGCTTTATAACATTCAAATAACATACTGGGGTACACTAAAGAAAGATAGCTTCAATTATGGGTTCTTTAGCCTTTTAATCTGGTAGAATTAATTGTTTTAACAATTTATTCTTCCAGATCTTTGATGAGGCACATAAAACAGGAGAGAATTTTTATCATCTACACATATGTATAAAAGATAAATATATGTAAAAACTTAAAAATATTATATATATGCTGCATACATATACTTTGGTACACACACATGCATATACACACAAATGCAGTGTTTTAAATCCAAGTGTGACCATTGGTTTAAGTTTGGTTATCCACATAGCTTTAAAACAAACATATCTTCCCAAGAATGTTCATATATATCCTTTCTCATTCATATCTTTTATTCTGATAAAAATAAAATACTTAGTATGAGGTCTTTCCCCTTCTATTTATTATTAGGTGTATGATGTGATATTAAGATGAATTGAGATGCACTTTCTTTGTTTCATGGATCCAAAAACTGTGATAGGCGGAAAATGGAAGATAGAGTAAAATAAGGGGATTATTTTTGAAACAGAAAAGAAGCAGTCTTTCTTAACTGAAGGGTTCTGAGTGGGTTGCCACTAAGTTGCTATCTAGGGGTTTCTTGGAGGTGATCTTTGGAGCTATTGGCTAATGAGTTTTAGGGAGGGAGTTTCTATGTCCATCTCGGAGTGAGACACTTAGTAATCATCCTCCCTCCCACACAATCAGGATGTTGATCATGGATCTTGTACTCTTCATATGCTGTTCATGTGCTTGATCATGAGCTCTCTGGCCTATCAGAGACTTCATATGTGGAACTCTTGCATTCAAGGTCTCCACTCTGTCTGCCTATCTTATGTATGGCTCCTGCTCTCAGTATTAGTAACTGTAGTTGAAACATTGTACAGAAGGTCTCTGGCACTTAATCATTCTGCATGACTTTAAATTCATCCTCACTGAAGAGCAACTCCTCATTTCCTCTCCCTCCTGGCAGTGGAAACCACATTCTACTCTCTGCTTCTATGAATCTGATTATTTTACTCATATATGTGGAAATCATGCAGTGTATGTGTTTCTGTTAGTGGCACATTACTCTTATCATCATGTCCTAAAAGTTGATCCTTGTCACATGTGGCAGGATTTCCTCTTCTTTGAAAACCGAATAATGTTTCATGATGTTGTGTGTGTGTGTGTGTGTGTGTGTGTGTGTGTGTGTGTAATGATATATGTCTTCAATCCTTTATCCAATATGTCTTGACAGACACATGTGTTTGGTATACCTTGGCTACCATGCATAATTCTGCAATGAATGTGGGTGTGCAGATTTCTTCATCATATTGTTACCACTACCTCTGAATATACATCCTGAAACAGGATAACTGGGTCACATGGTAGTTCTAGTTTAATATTTTGACTTCCATAATGGCTGCACCAATTTACATTACCACCAACAGTGTACAGGAGTTCCCTTTGTATCTCAATCTTGGCAACACTTTTTGTCTTATTTCTTATGATCACAGTCTTTGTAACAGGTATATTATTTCTCATTGTGGTTTTGATTTGTATGTTCTTGAATATTAAAAAAAATGGAAAATGTTTTCATACATGTTTTAGGTATTTGTATGTTTTCTTTGAAAAAAAAGTCTATTCATTGGCTATTTACCCATTCTATGATTGGTTCATTTGTGGTTTTCCTTTCTTCTCCTTTTTTTAAAATTCATTTTTATTGTAAACAAATGGGATACATCTTGTTTCTCTGTACATGAAGTAGAGGCATACCATTTGTGTAATCATACATTTACCTAGAGTAATAGTTTTTGATTCATTCTCTTATTTTTTTCTCCGCCCCACCCCTTCCACCCCTCTTATCCCTCTATACAGTCCCTCCTTCCTCCATTACTGCCCCATTCCCACCCCCTATCTGTGTCATCATCGGCTTATAAGTGAGAAGATTTGTCCTTTGGTTTTTTGAGATTGGCTTATCTTACTTAGCATGATATTCTCCAACTGCATCCATTTGCCTGCAAATGCCATCATTTTATTATTCCTTATGGCAGAGTAATATTCCATTATATATGTGTGTGTGTGTGTGTGTGTGTGTGTGTGTGTGTGTATACCACAGTTTCTTTATTCATGCATCAACTGAAGGACACCTAGGTAGGTTTCACATCTGCTATTGTGAATTGAGCAGCTATGAACATTGTTATGGCTGTATCTCTGTAGTATGCTGATTTTAAGTCCATTGGGTATAGACCGAAGAGTGGGATAGCTGGGTCAAATGGTGGGTCCATTCCAAGTTTTCTAAGGAATCTACACACTGCTTTCCAGAGTGGCTGCACTAATTTGCAACCCCACCAGCAATGTATGAGTGTACCTTTTTTCCACATTCTCTCCAACACGTATTGTTGCTTATATTCTTGATAATCGCCATTCTAATTGGGGTGAGATGGAATCTTAGGGTAGTTTTGATTTGCATTTCTCTTATTACTAAAGATGTTGAACATTTTTTCATATGTTTGTTGATTGCTGGTAGATCATCTTCTGTGAAGTGTCTGTTCATTTCCTTAGCCCATTTGTTGATTGGGTTATTTGTATTCTTGGTGTAGAGTTTTTTGAGTTCTTTATATATTCTGGAAATTAGTGCTCTCTCTGAAGTATGAGTGGCAAAGATTTCCTCCCCACTCTGTAGGATGTCTCTTTGCATTGCTGATAGTTTCCTTTGCTAAGAGAAAGCTATTTAGATTGAATCTGTCCCAGTTATTGATTCTTGCTTTTATTTCATGTGCTATGGGAGTCCTGTTAAGGAAGTCTGATCCTAAGCCAACAAGTTGAAGGTTTGGACCTACTTTTTCTTCTATAATCTGCAGGGTCTCTGGTCTGACTTCAAGGTCCTTGATCCATTATGAGTTGAGTTTTGTGCAGGGTGAGAGATAGGGGTTTAATTTCATTCTGTTGCATATGGATTTCCAGTTTTCCCAGCACCATTTGTTGAAGAGGCTATCTTTTCTCCATTGCATATTTTTGGCACCTTTGTTTAGTATGAGAAAATTGTATTTATTTGGGTTTGTGTCCATGTCCTCTATTCTGTACCATTGATCTACCTGTCTATTTTAGTGCCAATTCCATGCCATTTTTGTTACTATTGCTTTGTAGTATAGTTGAAGTTCTGGTATTGTGATACCCCCTGCTTCACTCTTCTTCCTAAGGATTGCTTTGGCTATTCTGGGTTTCTTATTCTTCCAGATGAATTTCATGATTGCTTGCTCAATTTCTGTAAAGTACATCATTGGGATTTTAATTGGAATTGCATTGAATCTGTATAGCACTTTTGGTAGTATGGCTGTTTTAACAATATTAATTCTTCCTATCCAGGAACATGGGAGATCTTTCCAACTTCTAAAGGTTTTCTTTAATTTCTTTCTTAAGTGTTCTGTAGTTCTCATTGTAGAGGTCTTTCATCCCTTTTCTTAGATTGATTCCCAATTATTTTATTTTATTTTTTCGAGGCTATTGTGAATGGGGTAGTTTTCCTAGTTTCTCTTTCCAAAGATTCATCACTTATGTTTAAAAATGCATTGGATTTATGAGCATTGATCTTGTAACCTGCTACTTTACTGAATTCACTTATGAGTTCTAAGAGTTTTCTGGTGGAATTTCCAGGTTCCTCTAAATATATAATCATGTCATCCGTGAACAGGGATAGTTTGAGTTCTTCTTTTCCTATTCGTATCCCTTTAATTTCTTTGGTCTAATTGTTCTGGCTAGAGTTTCGAGAACAATGTTGAATAGAAGTGGTAAAAGAGGGCATCCCTGCCTTGTTCCAGTTTTTAGGGGGAATGCTTCAGTTTTTCATAATTTAGAATGATTTTGGCCATAGGCTTAGCATCGATGGCCTTTACAATGTTAACGAATGTTCCCACTATCCTTATTTTTTCCAGTGTTTTGAGTATGAAGGGATGTTGTATTTTATCAAATGCTTTTTCTGCATCTATCGAAATAATCGTGTGATTCTTGACTTTAAGTCTATTGATATGATGAATTATATTTACTGATTTCTGGATGTTGAACCAACCTTGCATCCCTGGGATAAAACCCACTTGATCGTGTTGTGATTACATTTAATACATTTTTGTATGCGATTTGCTAAGATTTTGTTGAGAATTTTAGCATCGATGTTCATTAAGGATATTGGTCTGAAATTTTCTTTCCTCAATGTGTCTCTGTCTGGTTTAGGTATCAGGGTGATATTGGCTTCATAGTATGAGTTTGGGAGGGTTCCCTCCTCATCTATTTCATGGAATACTTTGGGAATTATTGGAATGAACTCTTCTTTAAAGGTTTTGTAGAACTCAGCTGAGAGCCCATCTGGTCCGGGACTTTTCTTTGTTGGTAGGCTTTTGATGACTTCTACTATTTCATTACTTGAAATTGATCTATTTAAATTGTGTATGTCCTCCTCGTTCAGTTTAGGTAATTTATATATCTCTACAAACCTGCTGATGTCTTCAAGGTTTTCTATATTGTTGGAGTATAGAGTTTCAAAATAGCTTCTAATTATGTTTTGTATTTCACTTGTGTCTGTTGTGATATTTCCTGGTTCATTCTGAATTTTAGTAAATTGGGTTTTCTCTCTTCTTCTCTTTGTTAGTGTGGCTAAGGGTTTATCAATTTTGTTTATTTTTTCAAAGAACCAACTATTTATTTTGTCAATTTTTTTATTGTTTCTTTTATTTCAATTTCATTGATTTCAGCTCTGATTTTAACTATTTCCTGTCTTCTACTACTTTTGGTGTTGCTATGTTATTCTTATTGTAGGGCTTTGAGCCGTAGTGTTAGGTCGTTTATTTGTTGATTTTTTCTTTTATTGCGTGCGCTCCATGAAATAAATTTTCCTTCAAGAAATGCTTTCATAGTGTCCCAGAGATTTTGATATGTTGTTTCTTTGTTCTCATTTACCTCTAAGAATTTTTTAATTTCCTTCCTGATATCTTCTGTTATCCATTCATCATACAATAGCGTATTATTTAATCTCCAGGTGCTGGAGTAGTTTCTGTTTTTTACTATGTCATTTTTTTCTAATTTCAATTCATTATGATGTGATAGAATACAAGGTACTATCTCTACCTTCTTTTTTATGCTAACAGTATCTTTTTGGCATAATATATGGTCTTTTAGAGAAGGATGCATGTGCTGCTGAGAAGAAAGTGTATTCGCTCTTTGTTGGATGATATATTCTATATTTTTCGGTTAAGTCTAAATTGTTGATTGTGTTATTGAGATCCATGGTTTCTTTATTCAATTTTTGTTTGGACGATCTATCCAGCGGTGAGAGAGGTGTGTTAAAATTGCCTAGTATTATTGTGTTGTGGTCTATTTGATTTCTGGCATTGAGAAGGATTTGTTTGACATATATGGATGAGCCACTGTTTGGGGCATAGATATTTATGATTGTTATGTCTTGCTGATTTATGCTTCCCTTAAGCAATATGAAATGTCCTTCTTTATCTCTTCTGACTAACTTTGGTGTGAAGTCCACATTATCTGATATGAGGATGGATACTTTGGCTTTTTTGCTGTGTCCATGTGCATGGTATGTTTTTCTCCATTCTTTCACCTTTAATCTGTGGGAATCTCTTTCTATGAGATGAGTCTCTTGCAGGCAGCAAATTTTTGCATCTTTCTTTTTAATCCAATCTGCCAGTCTATATCTTTTGATTAATGAGTTCAGGCTATTAACTTTCAGGGTTATTATTGAGATATGATTTTATTCCAGGTCATTTGGCTCATTTTTTTTTTTTTTTTTTGACACGACTTGATTTCTCCTTTATTTGGTTGTTCCTTTACGGTAGTTCCTCCCTTTGCTGATTTACATCATTGTTTTTCATCTCTTCCTCGTGGAATATTTTGCTGAGAATGTTCTGTAATGCTGGCTTTCTTTTTGTATACTCTTTTAGCTTTTGTTTATCATGGAAGGATTTTATTTCATCGTCAAGTAGAAGGTAAGTTTTGCTGGTTTAAGATTCTTGGTTGGCATCCATTTTCTTTCAGAGCTTGAAAAATGTTGTTCCAGGCCCTTCCAGCTTTTAAGGTCTGGATTGAAAAATCTGCTGATATCTGTATTGGTTTCCCCCTGAATGTAATTTGATTCTTTTCTCTTGCAGCCATTAAAATTCTGTCTTTATTTTGTATGTTAGGTATTTTCATTATAATACGCCTTGGTGTGAGTCTATTGTAATTTTGTATTTGGAGTCCTATAAGCCTCTTGTACTTGGTTTTCCATTTCATTCTTCAGATTTGGGAAATTTTCTGATATTATTTCATTGAATAGATTGTTCATTCCTTTGGTTTATTTCTCTAAGCCTTCCTCAATCCTGATAATTCTTAAATTGGCCTTTTCATGATATCCCATAGTTCTTGTAGATTCTGTTCATGATATCTTACCATCTTCTCTGTTTGTTCAACTTTGTTTTCAAGAGTAAATATTTTGTCTTTAATATCTGAGGTTCTGTCTTCCAGGTGTTCTATCCTATTGGTTATGCTTTCTGTGGAGTTTTTAACTTGGTTTATTTTTTCCTTCAAGGATTTCTGTTTGTTTTTTGTTCAGTATCTCTAACTCTTTATTGAAATGATCTCTTGCTTCCTGTATTTGCCCCTTTAATTGTTGATTGGTGTGATCATTCAATGCCTGCATTTGCCCTTTCATCTCATCCTTCAATGCCTGCATTTGCTCTTTCATCTCATCATTTGCTTCCCTGATCATTTTGATTATGTACATTCTGAACTCCCTCTCTGTCATTTCTTCTGCCATGCTGTCATTGGATATTATTGCTATTCCATCTAGGTTTTTATGGGACATATTCTTCTCTTGTTTTCTCATATTGTTCAGGTATCTACCCCTCTAGTAGTGAAACTCTGGGATATTGCAGATTTCCTCTGTTGACTAATATTGTCTCTGTAGATTTCCAATAACTCACCTCTTAGCCTTCAGTAGCCTGAAGTCTTGGAGGAACTTGATAATGCGGTGCTCCACTAGGAAGCTGGCCTTCTAGGGGTGGTGGCCTTCAGGTGGGGTATATTCCCTGGTGGCTCTGAGTTGGTCCCGAGTCTTTCAATACCTCCTCTTCTAGACTCCTAGGTCTTGTCAACGGTCCTCTAGCCTCCTGTAGGTGTCCCAGGATGGGAGTTGCCCTTCCAATGATATGGCCACGCCCTCAGCAGTAATTCAAAATGTCTCTATGAGCCTATAAAGTAGCCTCTGGCTAACTCCGTGATGGCGACAAACCTTGGTGTGGTGGTTAGGTGGGTTGTTCAGTGGTGGCATCTGTCTTTGGCCTGGTGGTTGGGAGGGTTGGCTACCCGCCACCCTGCTCTGCAAGGCAGGTGGGTTGGGTGCCCGCCTTCTACCTCTGCGATGTAAGGAGCCTGATTCGCCCTCAGCTCGCTCCGGGACTAAGACCAACCAGTGATGGCACCGGCCTAGGTGCAGGGGTCTTCTCCTTTTTTAAAAAAAGTTTTCTATTATGACATTTCATAAATTCTATATGCTATGAATATTCACCAGTTGTTGATTATATGATTTGTAAATATTTTATCCCAATCCAAAGCTTTTTTTTTTATTATTTTCCCTTTTCTCTGCAGAAGTTTACCTTGACATAGTTCCATCTTTGATTTTTCTTTTTATTGGCTATGATTATGGTGTCATATTAAAAAATGTTTGGTAATACCAATGTCAAGGGATTACTCTGCATATTTTGCTTTAGGAGTTTAACACTTTTAGGTCTTATATTTAAGTCTTTATTCCATTTTTATTTGAATTTTATGTAAGATATTAAACAAGGGTGCAATTTCATCCTTTTGCCTATGAATATCCAGTTTTCTTGGTACCATTAATTGAAGAAGAATTAGAAATATCCAATAGTACATGATTAGATGTCAGCATTATTATCCATAAGGAAATATATTTTATATGTATGTATATTTAGTACATACATTCACATAATCTATGAGTGGATATGAATTACATGTAGCAGATGTAATTTAGTTTAAAGATAGTCAGTTTGGTTTAAACAAATTCAGTTCAAAGATCTCAATTGACTTTTTCAAAATGTTTTATTAGTGTACTAAAATTATACATAATAATGATGTTCATTTTTGCATTATCATACATGCAAGGAATATAATTTGCTCCATTTTAGCCCCCAGGACTTCCTCTTTCCCTCCACTTCCCACTCATCATAATTTCCTTTCCATATTTTGGTGGTTTTCCTTCTATTTATTTATCCATTATTTTAAATGGGTGTTTCATAGGTGTTCATAAAGGTGCAATTCTACCATTCCTTTCTTTTCCCATTCTTCCTCCTTCCCCTTCAATCCTTCCTCTGCTCCAATGATCTTCTAGTCTCATGGGGATTTCCCTCTCACTTTCCCCCCTTATCTTGGTGTAGCTTCCACATACGAGAGAAAACATTTGACCCTTGACTTTCCGAGTGTGACTTGCATCTCCAAAGTTTTCAAGTTGCTCTCTAAAACTATGTCCCAAATGCTCTGAACCTCTATGGTTAGTCATGGCAACAATCCCACTACTTGGTAACAATTTCTGTTAATCAGTTATATATTAACATGACAAAAATACCTGAAAAGAATCAGTTGAAGGAAGACATGTTCATTTTGAGATGACAGTTTCAGAGATTTGGCCCAGGTTCAGTGGGCTCCTTTGCTCTGGGCCTGAGATTAGTGGGATGGCAGAAGGACGAGGTGGAAGAGAATAGTTTTGCCTTATGGTGGTCAGAAAGCAGAGAGAGAGAGAGAGAGAGAGAGAGAGAGAGAGAGAGAGAGAGAGAGAGAGAGAGAGAGAGAGAGAGAGAGAGAGACCACTGGGTAAATTAAAGCTTCCAGAGCACCTCTTCCAGTCATGGCCTCCCTACTGTTAATATGCAGTTAGTCTATTCACAGCAGTCAGATGGACAGGTTAGGTTTAATTTTTCGTAATCCAATCATTTGAAATTTTAATATTCTTCTATTAACAGAAGCTTTCTCAGTACATCTCATATTCAACCCATAACAAAGCACAAAGTAAGATTGTGGATTTTACTTTGAAAATGTGGCCAGAATCTGGGCATATACTAGGAATTGGAGGATTTCTGATGGTTACAAACCACTCTTACAGATACCTATGTTAAATACTTGACCACAATTGATGTTAATTTTCTAACCTCAGACTTTAATGGTATTTTTTGAATGACCACTGTTTACCAACTTCCCACCCTAGCATTTGTTATTAGATAACCAACCTTAAAGGGAATAATTAACTAATGATCTGTTCTCTTTGGTTTCAAATATACTGGTGTAAACCTTTCTAGTGACTTCTTTGCAACCAATTCAGAATTCTAGATTCCATGGACCCATAGGTCTAAATCAGCTTTTACCCTTTATGTGAATTTATGTAAAGAATGTGGAGTCTTAGCGAATTTTGTTTAGGTTAACCTAGATTTGTTTCATTGGTAAGATAAACCTCTTGAAACAGTATTATTCTTATAAAAATGGCATCCTTTGGGGAAATATTTTACTTTCAGAAGCAACAGTTGCACAAATGGAACACTGAATGAATTGTAAAATGTGGGCTTTAGTTGAGCCTACACTTTTCTACATGACCATGACACAGGGTTAGGACTTCCTCCACTTTTTCAAGGAATTGCTAAGCAAAATCCAGTTTAAAAAGTCAGTACTTCCCAAACTTCAAAAATTCCCAGTCACCTTAATGTAAGCCAGGAGGACAGCACTGCATCATCCCAATGAAGTTGTACGTTTTACCACACACATCAAACAATTATACAGGACTGGTTCCAGTATTCCTTTTTCACAAAATTTATTTTATACCTATTATAGCATGTCTTAAATACTGACATGTAACTATCTAATAAGATAAAGATAAAAAAGTGCATCTTATTAGACACAAAATACACTATCACTAAGCATCTTTAAATATTATTGCACTCTAATTTCCATAAATTGACAAACATTCATGAAGTAACCTGCAGACTAGAATTAACAGAAAAATAACATCTTTCAGCAGATATGACTGGGTCTAGTTGTTTATTAGATATGAAGCTTATGAACATCATACTAACATATTTTGCTTTCTCTGAGCTGATAGAACCACCAACAATGTGGGGGAAGTTGCAGTTGTTTGTAAGAGCCAAGAATCTTACAGCCTGCAGAGTCAACCTGAACATCTCCCTGTGCTTGTGACCTGAGTTGGTGATCTGCTGAATGTCATAATTTCTTTTAATAGTTTTGTGGAATGGATCAATGAGGATTACCTCAAAGAATTTTGCATGTGGAATCTTCACCAACCCAGTTAGAATTCAAGAGTCTCAAAGATCCATACTATGTCCAGCTCATTCCTCAGTAACAGACAGAAGAATTCCAGAAAACTAGATGCTTAGCACCATAATGAACAGGATTGCCAAATGTTGTACCCTTAGGATTTGGGTGTTTGAGGTCACCATGGCTCAGACATAAACTTATGGCTCAGACATAAACTTATGACTCAGCATAAACTTGCTTGGTATCATATCTCAGTAAGTGAACTTTATCAAAATGGGTGGGAGAGGTCTGGGGATATAGATATTGCCTCACAAGCACAAGGCCCTGAGTTCAATCCCTAGCATGGCAAAAACAAAAAACAAAAAAGAAAATGGATGTGAGAGCCCTGTGGAGCACAGAAAGCTGGTGGTACTGTCTTCAGTGACCAACAAAAGAAAGCTCGTCATATCAGGTTGCTTATTCCTCCATAACTCTCTGGTGTACTTCTAGGCCCCCTTCTTCATTTATCTGATGGCTGCTGCCAGAACAAATGGAAAGAGCGTGTCCACCCAATCCAGTTATTTATTTATCTTTTTGTAGAGCTATTTAAATACAGAGGAAACACATTTTCCAGAAATCTCCAAAAAAAAATTCATCATCTTGTCTTGCTCACTTTAAATAAGTTGCACATTCCTTCATCAGCAGATGTCTAGCAATCAGTGTTCATAAAGATTAGGGATGGGTGATGCAGAAATACATAACAAAAACCACAGCATTAGCAGAAATGGGAAGGGACATCAAGAATGTTATTCTGGCAACCAATAATGTTCACTGACATAGTATGTGCACTCCCCATTCAATTCAGAGTTTATGGAACTTCCTTATTTCTATATTTATTTATACTCTTAAAACATATTTAAGTCCCTAAATTGTTATGTTTAAGCAGGTTTGAATTTATCAGTGTTTAGCATATTAAAGATTCAAACTAAATGATCAAGAATGTTTTAGTCATTCGAAAATGAAAATAATAAACCCGTTATTCACTAATTAACATAATTCCATGGAAAGCATTTTGTAGGAAATGATTACTGAATGTCCAATTATCTCAGGCACTGCTTGTGCACTAGTAATGGGAAGTCATATGTGATATGATGGATGCAGAAAAAAGGCTAGAATTTTATTTTATTTTATAATAGTAGCAATTTATAATATATTTTTCTTTAAAATATTCATATGTGTGTCCCCCCTGTCTCTTCTCAGTCTATGTTCAAGTTGTACTGTCATGACCTTGTATGTGAATTATTGAAGTCAGTCTCTTTCCAACCAATTGCCTGGAAAATTTGCTGGAAGATGTAATCAAATTACTGTGCTGCCAGGGAGACAGGTGTCTAATGACTCTAAGTAAATTCAGGTTTCTTCAGGTGGCACTTAAGGTTATCAGTGCTCTGTTCCTCTTTCATCTTTATTTCCCAAACTCACCAAGAACTCTCTCCAGCTATTTGCACTCTGAGTATTCTGTCCCATTGTTCACCCCTATTTCCACACACAGAGGCACAGTCATTTCCACAAAAACCTTGATTCTGGTCATGCTAATTTCCACTTTGCTCCAACTATCAATACTTTTGCCATCTGCAATAGTACAGTTTACGTCTTGTGTTGCTGACTCACCAAATGCCTTACGTAATAGAACCTTTGTTTTCTGAGTCCCCTTCCATGTGGAAAAAAAGGCAGTATTGAGTCACACTCCAGCTCCCTCTGACTTACCTGGTTGAGCTTGGGCATGCTACTCAGTTTCAGAATGCTTGAGATTTTCATTCAAGGACAGCATAAAAACGATGTGACTTTAATGGGTTAATACATATAAAAAATGAAGCTTGGTGTCTAGCAGACATTATATTTCAGGAAATTATTTTTCTATTTTAGTTGCGCATTAATTAGATGAATAAACACTTTTTCAGTTATTTAGGATTTTCACTACTTTTTTGCCTTATTTAATTTGAGCAGTGTCTCCATCTTTTGTTAATGCTATGAACATAGTAATTTTCATTGAAATCAAGGCAGGAATCTCACACTTCTTTTGATCAAGAAAGCAAATAATGATGTCAAGGAGATAAAAAATCAATTCAATTGATATAGTCAGTAATTGCATTTTCATATATAATAGCCAAATAAGTAAACTACATGGAGCAATTAAAATTGATCGGGAGTTCATTATAAATAGCATAATTTTCTATGGGTGCATTATAATCAAACATAATAGTGGGATGCATTATGCCATACCCATACATGCATATTTGACAGTAAAACTGACTAACACTAAATATACAATTATTTGTTTTAGTCAGGGTTTGTGCTGTTGTGATAACCCAATCATTTCATCTCTATGCCTGGTTGCATTGTCTCATATATGAGCTTTTGGGAGACATCTCACAAATAAATTATAACAGTCCACCCTTGTCCCTCAAAAGCTCATGACCATCTCAGGATGCAAAATACATTTAGTCCATTTCTAAGAGTCACCATAGCCTGAACAGTTCCATGACTACCCCAAAATTCAAGTCCAAAGTTTCCTGTAAAACAAGGCAAACGCTCAGTGTCAGCCCCTGTTACATGCACCCTATATATAAAGCATATAGTAACCATTTCCATTTCACAAGGGAGAATGAGCAAATAGAAAGAAGTGATGGAACCAATGCAAGACCTAAACCAAGTCAGGCAAATTAGTACTGTAGTTCCATGTCTGGCACCTAGAGCTCATGCCATCCTGATGTTCTCTCCAAAGGGCTTGTGTAGCTCTGCCCTTATGGCTTTACTGGTTGTAGCTCACATGGCCTCTCTGTTGGCTTCTCTATACTGGATTCCTATGGCTTCCCTGGGCAGACATTCCACAGTACTGGCATCACTTAATCTTGGGTGTCTCCACTGCAGTTTTGGCTTTCTCCTCACATCTCCATTCTTCACCCTTTCAGGGGCAGCCCACAGGAACTCTGACCCGGCTGCAATTTGTCTGACCTCCAAGAACTTCCTTTGAACTCTTGATGGAAGTCTCCATGAACCCCTAACCTCAGCATCCCACAATCCTGCAAAACCAGTACCACGTGGTTGCTACCAAGTTCTGCCACCATTTTGGGCAATACCCAAGACTCCAGGCACTCTGGAGCAGCCGTCTGTGAGACCTGGGTGGCTGAATAGGTTGAAAAAACTTTCTGGTCTGCACTGTGCAAGCAGGGTGCTCCACTGATCTCTTCTCAAAGGAATTTTTACTCCCTGGAGATTGAAAAGAGTGTGGTTTTGCCAATTGTTCAGATACCCTTAAACTATCTTTCCCATTGTCTCTGGGCAAAGTCCTTAGCATTTCACAAGTGGCAGTAATGTCTTTAACAATTGGAATTTCCTTAACTCCAGTTTTACTATCACCTTTCAAGTCCAAGTTTTTCAAATCTTTCTGTTCCTGAATATCACAATAAACTTGGCTAAGAGCCACCATTAATACCCATGCCACCACCTGAATACTATGCTGCCTAGAATTTTTTTCTGCCAAATTAAAAGTTTGTTGCTTTTAAAATCAGCCTCACAGAAAGTCTCAGGACATGGGCAACATGCAGAAAACTTCTCAGCCAGAATGGCTTCTAGTTCAATTTCCAGTAAAGTCCTTCTCCAAAACCTCAGGGGCCCTATCTTTACTTTGCACAGTCCTATTGGCATTCTTGTCTTATGAGCTTCCATAGGGTCCCCCATCTGCTTACAGAAATCTAAGGATTTCTCAGCTTTCATCATTAAACTTTTCAAAATTCCTCCCATGAATTCTAAAAAGCTCCAAAAGCTTCTGACCACACAATCAGGTTCGTCACAGATATGATCCCACTCTTGGTACAAATTTCTGTTTAGTCAGGTTTTTTGGTTGCTGTGACTAAAATATCTGAGAAGAACAATTTTAATGAGGAAAAGTTTACTTTGGGGGCACATAGTTTCAGAGGTCTCAGTCCATTGAAGGCTGACTTCATTCCTTGGAATTTGAAGTGATGCAGAATATCATAAGGAAAGGGTGTGGTAGGGGAGAGCAACTCAGGATATTACCAGGAAGCAGAGAAGAGGGAGAGAGAGAGAGAGAGAGAGAGAGAGAGAGAGAGAGAGAGAGAGAGAGAGAGACTCTATAAGCTAGATACAAAATATATACCCCAAAGGTGTGTTCCTGTTGTCTCACCTCCTCCAGGCATACCCGACCCACCTATAGTTACAACCCTGATAATCCCTATTAGGAGATTAATTCAATAGTTAGTTAAGACTTTCCTTACCCAATCATTCCACCTGTAAACCTTCTTGCATTTTCTCACAAATAAGTTTTTTGGGGACATCTCACATCTAAAACATAATGATATTCTTGATTTAGAGAATAAACATTCCTTATGAACACATATTGAAATATGATTTCTTGAAAGAACTAATGTTCAGTTGAAAATAAAATTCAAACAAATAGTTAACTTCTCATAGATGATATTTCTCTAGGATAAATTAATATTTGAGAGCTTGGAATAGACCTGTAATTGTAAAATTATGCTTTGGGATGTGAGAAAGTAGCCAACAGAATTAAATGGGTTTTATTTATAACAGTACTGACTTTTCCCATTGGCATTTATTGGTTCTGGTGAACAGTGTGACTAATTATACACTGACACTCATGAATATTATTTAGTTTACTCCTGATGGATCTCACTACTTTTGATCTTGAAATATAGGTTTGCTTGATTTCTCCCCTTTGAAACAAATTTGATTCAAATACCATAAACATTGTAATATTTTGGTTGTGACATGGCTATTTTCCACTTTCTCATACTTGTAACTTTAGAAAAATATTGTCAAGTTGAAATAAATCTTTCAAGGGAGACAATATTAGTTATAAAAAATTAAAAGAGTGCTTCTTCATAATTCTTTTCATAACATTTGTTACTTCCTTGTTTCTTAGGCTATAAATAAAAGGATTTAATAAAGGAACTACTAGAGTATAAAAAATAGCAGCAGTTAAGTCTTTATCCCCTTTACTAACCAAACTTGAACGAGCATAGAGGAAGAGAAGAGAACCATAGAATATTGACACAGAGAGAAAGTGGGATGCACAAGTAGATAGAGCTTTGCCCCTTCCCGTTTTAGATTTCATTGTGAATATAGTGAAAAGGATGTAGAAATAAGAGATTAACACTATGGAAATGGTAAAGATCAGAATTGACCTTGCCATGATAAACAACATCAATTCATTGATATAAGGATCAACACAGGAGAGTCTGTATAATGGAAGGATATCACAAAAGAAGTGATTGATTTGATGAGACCCACAGAAAACCAACCTTAACAAAAGTCCTACTTCAACCATGGGATGCAGGTTTCCAGCTACATAGGATCCTGTGGTCATTTGAATACAGAGTTTCTTTGACATCATGGTGTGGTACTGCAGTGGTCTGCATATGGCCACAAAGCGGTCATAGGCCATTGCTGCCAGAAGAAAGCAGTCCGTAGTTTCAGCAAGACAGAGAAAATAGAATTGTGCCATGCACTCATAGAGGGTAATCCTTCTGTTCTCAGAAAAGATGTTCTCTAACATCTTGGGAGTGACAGCACAGGAACAGCAGGAGTCCATGAGAGCCAGGTTGCCCAGGAAGATGTACATTGGTGTATGAAGACGGTGCTCCATGTAAATCAAGGCCACCAAACCTAGATTCCCCACCATGGTGACCAGATAGATGGCAGAGAACACCACAAACAGAAGGGTCTTCAGGTTTTGGTCATCTGTAAATTCCATGAGGATAAATTCAGTTGTCAAGGAGTGGTTGACCTCAGTCATCTCTAACTTGTCTGTTGAAATATCAATAGTTGACATGTAAGATTCTAATTGAGAAAACATAACTTTTCATTGAACATTTCTGTTCTGTTTTAGTTGTAGATGGACACAATACCTTTTTATTTATTTTTACATGGTGCTGAGGATTGAAACTAGTGCCTGACACATGCTAGGAAAATGTTCTATCACTAAGCTACAACCCAGTCCCTATTGAATATCTCTTTTTTAAAAGGCAGAGGAATTTCTTTAGCATCCTCTGCTCTCTATAGCATAAAATTCCACTTAGTTCTAGGGGTCTTTGTTATCATGAAGAGTCAGCATGAGAGTCACATCAATCTGTGTCTCTCACAAACGTTGACTCTATCCATTCCTTATTTCTATTACTATTTTTACAAAAAATAAACCCTTCCTCCTTTTGTAAGTCACAGTTTACATAGAGTGCAACCTTATAAAATTCTGAGTATCCCAGACCACACTGACCTCTCTTTTGAATTGTGGATGGTGTCTTCCTTACCCAACACAATCTTCAATTTTTCATTGAGATTTACATGGCATTATCCTTTCACAGGTATCTGAACAATTTCCTCATTATATTATAATCATTTTAAGGTTTGTTGTTGTATATTTCCATTAAAGGAATTATGAAATGCTATAGGGAGAAGGCAGAGTTCAGTCCACTCCTAGTTCCATACACCCTGTGACCTGTTGTAGATTACTTGTTTTCAGTTTTCCAGTAATGATCCATTCAGATCCCTTTGCCTCTGCAGAATTAGACTGTTAACTTTGAAGAAGAGTCCACATGGAAAACTTTTAAAATCTTCATCTTAAGGAACAGAGATATGTGTCTTCTATCTAAATCAATTCTTTTCTAATATTCAGAAAATCATGTTAATCAAATATAATTTAAAGTTCAATATATTAAATATAAAGTTAAACAGAGCAGATTCACCTATATACTATTTTTTCTCTCAGAAAAGGCAAAAACCCTTTAAATTCTAGCAGAAATTTTTTATTTCAAATTTTGTTTTGTTTTAAAATTTGCTTCCTTCCATTACTTAGTGGTCTATTTGGCCATGGTGACAGACAAATCTAATCATATAAACTATGATTAAAGCATGCATTTCCACAATCAAGACATTAAAAAGAAGGTTCTAGAAATTATTTTGTTCTAAAATGTTAAATGCAAGCAAGCCATGTAATTATTTAATTTAAAAATCATTTTCAATGTAAATGCCTCAATTCTTTAACAGGTTTTTTTTTTTTGTGATTTACTTTTGAAATTCTATTTTAAAATCAGAAAGTCAGATGAATCATTGCATTGTACATTGTACTAGTTATAGAGAGAAATTCAATTTTGAGAGGGGCAAGAGAGAGAAAAACTGAGAAATGGTAAATACTTCAGAGTAGTAAATATTTATAGTTGATAACATTAAAAACAAAAACAAATGTAAATAATTATTTTACCTGAATTTCACTAAGGAAAACTATTACAAAGTGTGTGATTTTCTTTATGCTGAAGGGATCAGAATTTAAGGATTATATATGTATGTGAACATTCTTGTTAAAGCACTTGGGATTAGGAGACTTGGCATTTCACACTACCTTTAAGTCAGTGTTAATAATATGTTTTAACTGCCAAGTTAAAATTTTCCATCAAACCTGAAGGGACTTCCTACTCTGATGTCAGCATATTTTTGTGGGGACATGAAGTCTCTAAAAGTGGGCAAACCACTTGAAATTAATTAAAAACATACTATGAGACAATGAGTGTAAAAAATTTGATATTCACTAAAGTCTGTTTTGATGACCATCATGCTGTTTCTGTACTTAACATCTTAATTTGTAAAATTTTCTTCACCATGCTGTTCATAAAATGTAAAATAGTCAGAAAATTGTCACAGGCTCATTTGTCCACTTTCTGGAGGAAGTGGTATTAATATGGTTTGTGAAAAAAATTAGCATCTGTAGACAAAACTAGAATATTGTCAGGTTTAGCAAGGGTCATCAACTTCTTCACTAAGTGACTTGAATTTGTCCCCATATCCTATGATGCACACTGGAAATTTGTTTTTATTCTTCTTCCTCTACACACATTACTATTCTCTTCTGTTTCTATTCTTACTGTCTGTCCTTTACATTTCTGATGTTTTTACATTTTCTTATTACCAACCACACTCATCCCTTTCAGTACATCTATGATTGTTCACTCCTTCCCCTCCCCAACAGTGATTAGCAAGAACAGATTTCTTTGATATGTCTAATGCTGTACTTTCAGTACTCTCAATAGTATCTGGCATTTTCTAGTGCTTCTTATTTGTTGAATGAATCAAATAAATGATGCTTTCCTGTTCAAGTATTCATAACAGAACCTTGTTAGTTTTTAAGTCATATCAGTGCTCCTTAGTTTGGAAGTTCCAAATACTCATCGGTCTGCATCTTATCACCTTGCTTCTCCTGTGCACATACATCACTTGCCTGTTCCTTGTTCACCTGCTTTAGTTAATTTGATGACCAGGATTCCCTTACTTTGATGGCCAGGTTTCCCTTACTTAAAGTAACATCTCTATCTTTTTCCATTTCCATCATGCTCATCTTTGAGCTCAACCATGAACTCTTCCATGAGAAATTTCCCTGGTTTTTATAATCAGATTGTCTTTCCTCTTTTTCACTAAAAGGTACTTTTCTGTCTTATGAACAACAATTTCTGCTTAATCAGGTGTGACTTGTATTTCCCTTGATTGTGTAACTCTGTATGAAAGAGGCAGGGTATCATTTTATATTTCTGTAGGCTGTTTGCCACAAACTGAGCTAATTCTCAATACACATTCATTTCCTTGATGGTTAAAATATAGTAGGTTAATATATAGGTAGAGAGGTCACTGGGTGTGAGCAGTGTGTAGGACTGGAGAAATGTCTTCTGATAAGGAGCCTCTAATTTACAAGGAGACAACAACATCTTGGTTTCTAAGTAGAACACAATTCAGGCTGTGAATCATCAGCAAGTACACACATTATATAGACATGGGGAGGGGAAACTTGAAAGAACGTTGACCTGGAGGAATAAAGAAAGATTTCTCAGAAGAAATGTCATTCACACAAACCTTGCTGATAAGTAGGGTTATAGTAGGGGGAGAACGTGAAAAGCATCTCAAGATCTTCATAACAAAAGCCTGGAAGTTTGAAAGACCAAGATTAATAAAAAGTTGGATGGTAAAGTAGGTTGGCTGAAGTGTACACATATGGTATAAAGGGACATGGTGAGTGAAATAGGGGGAAGAGTGAGGTAAATTGGAAATTGTCCCATTGGGTTCCTTTTTTTCCCCTCTTCTGTCTCCACCATTTCACCTAATCTTCTCTGGCAAGATCACAACCGTGATTCCAAAGAATCCAAATCACATTTAACTGTCATTCCAAAGAACATCCAATTAACGTCTTCACCAAAGTATAGAATTTGGTAATGTGGAAAGTTTCCTCACCTCTAGCTTCTGTGATAATTCTGAATGGCCCCAGCTTCCTAATTGTTCCACCCCATCTTTCACGCTCGGTCGTGTCTCTCCCTTTGCCCTTTATGATGCTGTGTTTCTATGGGCTCTGTCCCTGTGCTCCTTCTTCTTTCATTGTACAACACTTCCTTAATTATCTATCTCATCTGTTAAAGTTTCAACTGTTGATCTGCTTGTGGCTTCAGTAAAAGAAAGGTTGCAAACAACTTGTCTATACACACATTTCAGTAAAATTGTGTAGAGAATATTTTAAGTAGATGCATAGTCTCCTATGAATCAAATGCTAACCGTATGCCAAAATATTAGATATGTTATGACATAAAACTAGAACTGTAAAAGAAGTTTGAATGAAAAATAGTATGAAAATCACATTTTACACATGAAATCTGACATATTTTATTCCTTGTATACCACTAATAGCTGAAATAACAGACATGATATTTGAAACAATTGATTATATATGGCCTATTATTTTAAATATTATTTTTGTCATAATACTCAGGGATATCTATTTTATTTTCTAACTTTTCTTTTCAAAATTTGTTTTTAACAGTCACATAACTTTAAATAGTTATGGCACACAGTGCGATATGTTGATACATATGCTTATTGTATAACTATCAAATTAAGGTAACTACCATTTTCATCTTCTTAAACATTTACCATTATCTTGTACTGGCATCCTGTGAATTCTTCTTATTTTGAAAAAAATTATTGTAAGTTGTGAAAAGCTATAGTTTCCCACTGTGCTGTAGAACATTATATCTTATTCCAACTATCTAACTGTGTTTTGGTTAAAGATATGCAACCTTCTTTTGTCCTTTCCCCCCATCATTCCTAGGCATTAGTTATCACTATTCTACTCTCCTCTTCTATGACATCATGTTTTAGAACACTTATCACCTAGTTTCTCAGTCTACATATGAAAAGATTAGCAACAAAATTATTATTCTATAAAATACTCTGGTATATCTTTATCCCGTTTATCAAATAGTCAAATGAATGTGAGAAGAGAAATGTAGAATATTGAGACTGAAGATGGGATGTAAAGGGAAAAAACCCTCTACCTCTGTCATTTTTGTATTTAATTTTTTAAAGAATTTAACCTTTATTTTATTTATTTATTTTTTTATGTAGTGCTAAGGATCAAACATAATGCCTCACCCTATTTGAGCTAGGCGAGGGTTCTACTACTGAGCTACAACTCCAGCCCCATTCTTGTATTTAATTTTGAAGAATGACTAAGTCAAATCACTCCCTAAAAACAGAAATTTTATTCCTGGGATTTACAAATCACCAAGACCTGAAGACCTTCTGCTTGTGATGTTGTATGCCATCTATTGATCACAATGTGGGGAATCTAGGTTTGGTGGCCTTGATTTACATGGAGCACCATCTTCACTCACCAATGTACATCTTCCTGGGCAACCTGGCTCTCATGGACTCCTGCTATTGTTCTGTCGTCACTCCCAAGATGTTAGAGAACTTATTTTCCAAGGACAGAAGGACTTCCCTCTATGAGTGCATGGCACAATTTTATTTTCTCTGTCTTGCTGAGACTGCAGATGGTTTTCTTCTGGCAGCAATGGCCTATGACTGCCATATGTAGACCATTGCAGTCCCTCACCCTGATGTCAAAGAAACTCTGCATTCAGAGGACCACGGGAGCCTACATAGCAAGTAATCTGCATTCTGTAATTCATGTAGGACATCTATTAGGGCTAATTGTCTGCAGGCCTCATCAGATTGATCAATCTTTTTGTCATATCTTTTCCATTGTACAGATACCTCTATAACTGATTTTTTTGTTAGTGAACTAATGATATATATTTCAATGCCAATTTAAATATTTAACATTTCCTCTTATTGATTTCTGCATTATTTTCACAACTTTCTGGACTTCTCTGCTGATACACAAATCGTAAAGAAATTCAATTGATATTACAAACAGAACATATCAAATTTATCCCTCCAGTACTGTAGATACCAAAAGGTAGCATCTTGTCTTCAAATCAACAACTTATACTCTTTCCTGAAATGTGGCACACTTATAACATACCCAGTTTTACCATGGATTGTTCATACAGTGTTTGTCATGAAATGGCTATGTTAATTTATTGTGAAAAATTTTTTGTGCATGAATTTTCCAGTGGCTATGTACAGATGCATTGTCAGTAAAATTAAACTTCTATTTCCCAAGTTAAAATACATTTTCTGATGCTAACTTTCTCTCCAGAAATTTAAAATAAAGTTGTATATATTGTCCCATGGGATTGATGCATTGTTTAAAATTAAGATGCTCTTTTGACCATTTAAATGACTAATTGTCTATTTTTTTTGTAAAACTGTGCAGAATAATCATGAGTTTTATTAATGTTTTCTTTACCTAATTAACATTTCCCAGTTAATGTCACCTGGTGGTATTTTCTAGAAAGCTCAATTTATCCTTTAAGACAGGTAAGAATATAAATTACCTTTTATTTTTACTATGTGAAAAATCTGTTTTGTAAGATTTTGACACATTCTGGATCTTACTCCTATCTTGTTTGCCAAATTTCCCTAGGAATTATTTCTCTTAATTATGCATTCATTCTAATATTTTCCCCTAGTTTTAAGGGTCCTTTATGCATATCTAACATTATGAAACTTATTTAGAAAAGCTTCATTCATGGTGTGCACCTCATTCATGATAAATGCCCAGTCTTGTACACTTTCAAACTTCTTTAAAAATTAGTCTACATTTTCATTCAGTTCAATGGAGATTCTTCCTTCATTTCATCCTTTAAAATCATATATTCTCTTGCTCCTAATCTGCTAAATATTAATTTTGATTCAATGCTCACCCAAATTTACTTTATATTTCATGTCACTTGACAATAATTTTTCAGATTTAGAAACAACATGGGTTTTAAAGAATTGTAAGGTTACCTTTCTTATCTCCCAGAAATCACCATAAGTTTTTGGCTTTAAAAATGTTTCAGATTTTGGTTACAAGTCTACAATCATTAAAAAATGCATTGTTTTAAAATAATTTGGTTAGTAGTTCTCCATTTCTTATTCTTGTCTGCTGTGAATTTAATATAGAATATTTTTATTCTTTCAAATGATATGGTGAGGTTTTATGAAGTTTTATCACTAGAGGCTTATAATCAATGAGAAAAATAAATTGTCCATTATATTTTAGGTCTATTATCCTTATAAAATATCCCCCAAATTTTAACAGTTTAAAAAAATTTGTAAAAAGAAAACACTGCTTTTGTCATTTTTTTAACAACACTTTTTAGTACATAAGCTGAAAATCTTTACATGGACTCTGGAAAATATGCTTAAATTTCAGTAATTGTAATTTTATTAGGAAATATTACATCAGAAAATAATAGGTGATATAGGTAAAATTAACTTTCTCTTTCCAAACTCAAAGTATTATTCCTCTTAATCAGAAACAACTTTGTTATACAACCCATAATTATTTTACAGGGTCCTTTTAAGACTTTCCTGCATTTTGGATGATAAAAGTGTTACTTTTGAACTCAGAATACTCTGAATGAGCCCCTGATTGTATCTCATTAGTCTTTCCATAGTGTCTTCTCTTTAGTGACAAAGTTAAAAAAAGGATAAATTGCAAAACAATAAAAATTACTGAGTATTTTAAAGAAATATATATTCATATTTTTATTAAAAATAAATTAGAAAATCCACTCTTTCACTGTGCTCACTGTTGAACACCTTATAATAGCTTATTAGACTTGTGAAACTCCATTTTTCAGAACGTTAATATGAAAAATTTGATCTTTAAAACACTGGAGAATAAATTATGAAAATCTAAGATAACCTCCCCACTCATAAGTCAGTGACAATAATTATGTTAGCTTTAGGGCACAGTTAAAGTTGTCCATTGTTTCTAAAGGAATATCTTGGAATGAACCTCAGAGTAAATCCTTACTGATTTCTTTTTTTTTTTTTTTTTTTATTGTAAACAAATGGGATACATGTTGTTTCTCTGTTTGTACATGGCGTAAAGGCATACCATTTGTGTAATCATAAATTTACATAGAGCAATGTTGTTTGATTCATTCTGTTATTTTTTCCCTTCCCCCCACCCCTCCCACCCCTCTTTACCCTCTATACAGTAGTTCCTTCCTCCATACTTGCCCCCCTCCCTAACCCTAACTCTAACCCTTCCCACCCCCCCATTATGTGTCAACCTCCACTTATTAGCGATATCATTCGTCCTTTGGCTTTTTGAGATTGGCTTATCTCACTTAGCATGATATTCTCCAATTTCATCCATTTGCCTGCAAATGTCATAATTTTATCATTCTTTATGGCTGAGTAATATTCCATAGTATATATATACCACAGTTTCTTTATCCACTCATCAATTGAAGGGCATCTAGGTTGGTTCCACAGTCTGGCTATTGTGAATTGAGCAGCTATGAACATTGATGTGGCTGTATTTATGTAGTATGCAGATTTTAAGTCCTTTGGGTATAGGCCAAGGAGTGGGATAGCTGGGTCAAATGGTGGTTCCATTCCAAGTTTTCTAAGGAATCTCCACACTGCTTTCCATAGTGGCTGCACTAATTTGCAGCCCCACCAGCAGTGTATGAGTGTACCTTTCTCCCCACATCCTCGCCAACACCTGTTGTTGCTCGTATTCTTGATAATCGCCATTCTAATTGGGGTGAGATGGAATCTTAGGGTGGTTTTGATTTGCATTTCTCTTACTACTAGAGATGTTGAACATTTTTCCATATGTTTGTTGATTGCTTGTAGATCTTCTTCTGTGAAGTGTCTATTCATTTCCTTAGCCCATTTGTTGACTGGACTGTTTGAATTCTTGGAGTAGAGTTTTTTGAGTTCTTTATAGATTCTGGAGATTAGTGCTCTATCTGAAGTATGATTGGCAAAGATATTCTCCCACTCTGTAGGCTCCTTCTTCGCATTGCTGATAGTTTCCTTTGCTGAGAGAAAGCTTTTTAGTTTGAATCTATCCCAGTGGTTGATACTAGCTTTTATTTCTTGTGCTATGGGAGACCTGTTAAGGAAGTCTGGTCCTAGACCAACAAGGTGAAGATTTGGACCTACTTTTTCTTCTATAATCTGCAGGGTCTCTGGTCTGATTCCGAGGTCCTTAATCCATTTTGAGTTTAGTTTCGTGCATGGTGAGAGATATGGGTTTAGTTTCATTCTGTTGCATATGGATTTCCAATTCTCCCAGCACCATTTGTTGAAGAGGCTATCTTTTCTCCATTGCATATTTTTGGCCCCTTTGTCTAGTATGAGAAAATTGTATTTATTTGGGTTTGTGTCCGTGTCCTCTATTCTGTACCATTGATCTACCTTTCTATTTTGGTACCAATACCATGCCGTTTTTGTTACTATTGCTTTGTAGTAGAGTTGAAGATCTGGTATTGCAATACCCCCTGTTTCACTCTTCCTGCTAAGGATTGCTTTAGCTATTCTGGGTTTCTTATTCTTCCAGATGAATTTCATAATTGCCTGCTCTATTTCTGTAAGGTACGTCATTGGGATTTTAATTGGAATTGCATTGAATTTGTACAGCACTTTAGGTAGTATGGCCATTTTGACAATATTAATTCTTCCTATCCAAGAACATGGAAGATCTTTCCATCTTCTAAGGTGTTCTTTAATTTCTTTCTTTAGTGTTGTATAGTTCTCATTGTAGAGGTCTTTCATCTCTTTTGTGAGATTGATTCCCAAGTATTTTATTTTTTTCGAGGCTATTGTGAATGGGGTAGTTTTCCTAATTTCTCTTTCTGAAGATTCATCACTTATGTATAAAAATGCGTTGGATTTATGGGCATTGATCTTGTAACCTGCTACTTTACTGAAATCACTTATGAGTTCTAAGAGTTTTCTGGTGGAATTTCCAGGTTCCTCTAAATATATAATCATGTCATCAGCGAACAGGGATAGTTTGAGTTCTTCTTTTTCAATTTGTATCCCTTTAATTTCTTTGGTTTGTCTAATTGCTCTGGCCAGAGTCTCAAGAACGATGTTGAATAGAAGTGGTGAAAGAGGGCATCCCTGCCTTGTTCCAGTTTTTAGGGGGAATGCTTTCAGTTTTTCACCATTTAGAATGATATTAGCCATGGGCTTAGCATAAATGGCCTTTACAATATTAAGGAATGTTCCCACTATCCCTATTTTTTCTAGTGTTTTGAGCATGAAGGGGTGCTGTATTTTATCAAATGCTTTTTCTGCATCTATTGAAATAATCATGTGATTCTTGACTTTAAGTCTATTAATATGGTGAATTACGTTTATTGATTTCCTGATGTTGAACCAACCTTGCATCCCTGGGATGAAACCCACTTGATCATGGTGCACTATCTTTTTAATATGTTCTTGTATGCAATTTGCTAAAATTTTGTTGAGAATTTTTGCATCGATGTTCATTAAGGATATTGGTCTGAAATTTTCTTTCCTTGATGAGTCTCTGTCTGGTTTAGGTATCAGTGTGATATTGGCTTCATAGAATGAGTTTGGGAGGGTTCCCTCCTCTTCTATTTTATGGAATACTTTGAGAAGTATTGGAATGAGCTCTTCCTTAAAGGTTTTGTAGAACTCGGCTGAGAACCCATCTGGTCCCGGACTTTTCTTTGTTGGTAGGCTTTTGATGACTTCTTCTATTTCAGTACTTGAAATTGGTCTATTTAAATTGTTTATGTCCTCCTCATTCAGTTTAGGCAATTCATATGTCTCTAGAAACCTGTTGATGTCTTTGAGGTTTTCTGTTTTGTTGCAGTATAGATTTTCAAAATAGCTTCTAATTATGTTTTGTATTTCACTCGTGTCTATTGTGATATTTCCTTGTTCATTCCGAATTTTAGTGATTCGGGTTTTCTCTTGTCTTCTCTTTGTTAGTGTGGCTAAAGGTTTATCAATTTTGTTTATTTTTTCGAAGAACCAACTATTTATTTTGTCAATTTTTTGTATTGTTTCTTTTGTTTCAATTTCATTGATTTCAGCTCTGAGTTTAACTATTTCCTGTCTTCTACTACTTTTGGTGCTGTTCTGTTCTTCTTTTTCTAAGGCTTTGAGCTGTAGTGTTAGGTTGTTTATTTGTTGAGTTTTACTTCTTTTATTAAATGCGCTCCATGAAATAAATTTCCCTCTAAGTACTGCTTTCATAGTGTCACAGAGATTTTGATATGATGTTTCTTTGTTCTCATTTACCTCTAAGAATTTTTTAATTTCCTTCCTAATATCTTCTGTTATCCATTCATCATATAATAGCATATTGTTTAATCTCCAGATGTTGGAATAGTTTCTGTGTTTTACTCTTTCATTTATTTCTAACTTCAATCCATTATGATCTGATGGAATACATGCTAGTGTCTCTATCTTCTTGTATTTGCTAACATTAGCTTTGTGGCATAATATATGGTCTATTTTAGAGAAGGATCCATGTGCTGCTGAGAAGAAAGTGTATTCACTCTTGGTTGGATGGAATATTCTATAAATGTCCGTTAAGTCTAAATTATTGATTGTGTTGTTGAGATCTATGGTTTCTTTGCTCAATTTTTGTCTGGAAGATCTGTCCAGTGGTGAGAGCGGCGTGTTAAAATCACCTAGTATTATTGTGTTGTGGTCTATTTGGTTTCTGAAATTGAGAAGGATTTGTTTGACATACATAGATGAGCCACTGTTTGGGGCATAGATGTTTATGATTGTTATATCTTGCTGATTTATGCTTCCCTTAAGCAGTATGAAATGACCTTCTTTATCCCTTCTGACTAACTTTGGCTTGAAGTCCACATTATCGGAAATGAGGATGGATACTTCAGCTTTTTTGCTGATTCCATGTGCTTTTAGGGTCTGGATTGAAAAATCTGCTGATATGCGTATTGGTTTCCCCCTGAATGTAATTTGGTTCTTTTCTCTCACAGCCTTTAAAATTCTGTCTTTATTTTGTATGTTAGGTATTTTCATTATAATGTGCCTTGGTGTGGGTCTGTTGTAATTTTGTGTATTTGGAGTCCTGTAAGCCTCTTGAACTTGATTTTCCATTTCATTCTTCAGATTTGGGAAATTTTCTGATATTATTTCATTGAATAGGTTGTTCATTCCTTTGGCTTGTTTCTCTAGGCCTTCCTCAATCCCAATAATTCTTAAATTTGGCCTTTTCATGATATCCCATAGTTCTTGTAGATTCTGTTCATGATTTCTTACCATCTTCTCTGTTTGTTCAGCTTTGTTTTCAAGGTTAAATATTTTGTCTTCAATGTCTGAGGTTCTGTCTTCCAGGTGTTCTATCCTATTGGATATGCTTTCTATGGAGTTCTTAATTTGGTTTATTGTTTCCTTCATGTCAAGGATTTCTGTTTGGTTTTTTTTCAATATCTCTAACTCTTTATTGAAATGATCTTTTGCTTCCTGTATTTGCTCTTTTAACTGTCGATTGGTGCGATCAATCAATGCTTGCATTTGCTCTTTCATCTCCTTGTTTGCTTCTCTGATCATTTTAATTATGTACATTCTGAACTCCTTTTCTGTCATTTCTTCTGCCATGCTGTCATTGGGTTTTATTGATGTAACATCTAGATTTGTTTGCAGCATTTTCTTTCCTTGTTTTCTCATGTTGTTCAGATATCAGTGGACCGCTGAGATATTGCAGATTTCCTCTGTTGATTTACAATGACCCTGAAGATTTCTATATATATCCCCTCTTAGCCTTCAGTAGGCTGAAGTCTTGGAGGAGGTTGATAATGCGGTGCTCCACAAGGAAGCTGCCTCTCTAGGAGTGGTGGCCTTCAGGTGGGGTATATTCCCTGCTAGTGGGCAGAGGTTGCTTCCACTTGTTGACCAATGGTCATCCAAAGGGGACCTAGGCTGCGGGCTGAGGCAAGGCCTGTTTGGGCCTGAGTCTCTGGTTTTACCGTCCTAGTGGGGAAACCTCACCAGGCAGGGAAGACTCACCCAGTGGGGAGGTCTCGCTGGTCAGTTTCCTCCTAGAGGTTCCCCTCAATTTACAGCTACTGCCTGGGCTGGGCTGCCTTCCTCTGCAAAGTTTCCAGGGGCCCGGCCCTACCTCCTGGGCCTGGGAGCCTCACCCTTCGCAGATGAATCTCCTTAGGCTGCCCCTCCTCAGAGAATTTGCCCATAGGCCTGGAACCTTTGCTCCGCCCTAAGTCTGTCTCTGTGCGGCTCTTCCACCCAGAAGCCTCCTAGATCCTGGGACCCTGTTCTGCACCTAATCGCCTGGCTGCGTGGCCCCTCCTCTGAGCAGCCACCTGTGGCCCCGAACAATCGCTCTGAGTCCCAGAGACCCGCCACAGGCCTCTTCCTCCAGACAGCCGCCCAGTATGCCGGTGCGGTCACTAGGAGTCCAAGAAACTCACTTCGTGCCTCCTCCTCCCACCAACCACCCGTAGCCCGGGGCAATCAATCACTCCGAGTCGAAGTGACCCTCCCCGTTCCTCCTCCTTCTCCAGATAACCCCCCGGGTGTTCAGGAGCAGTCCCTCCGAGTGGCTCTGAATCCACGTGACCCGCTGCACGGGTCCTCTGGGCACCGCCCGGAGCTCTGGTGTGGCCCCTCAAGACCAAGCGTCCCACCACGCTTCTCCTCCAGGCAGCCCCCCTGTGTTCAGGAGCTGTCACTTTAAGACCAAACAACTCACCACTCGCCTTCTCCTCTGAGCCGCCGCCTGGAGCGCTAATGCAGTCACTGCGAGTCCAAAGGACCCGCCGCGCTCCTTCTCCTCCTTCTCCTACTCCTCCGGGCAGGCCCCAGGGTTCAGAAGTGGTCAGAGTCCAAACAGCTCGCCACGCAGCCCCTTCTCTGGCAACCGCCTGTAGTTCCCGTATAGTCGCCCGAATCCAAGCGGCTGCTCCTCTTCCTCCTCGTCCTCAGGGCAGGCCCCGGGGTTCAGAAGCGTCGTTCTGATTCCAAACAGCTCGCCGCGCGGCTTCTCCTCTGGCAACCGCCTGCAGCTCTGGTGCAGTCTCTCCGAATCCAAGTGGCCACGCTCCTCTCCTCCTCCTCAGGGCAGGCCCCGGTGTCCTGAGTCCACACAGTTCTCCCTGCCACTCCTCCCCCGGGCAGCCGCTGGAGCCCCAGTGGCTGCTCCGAGTCCCAGCGCTGTGCCCAGCGGCCTCCTCTATGGCGCTCCAGCGGGAGGAGGGGCGTCTCGCCGGCATTTCTACTTCACAAAGTTTCCTGCGTTCCGGGACCCCCGTCCCATCCGGGATGCCCCCCCAGGGGGTGAGAGTCACCCGGCTACTTTGAGTTGGTCCCAAGCGTCTCAATATCTCCTCTCTTGAATCCTGAGTTCTGGAGCAACACGTAATGCAGCCACCCTCTAGGCCGCCATCTTGAAAAACCTCTCCTTACTGATTTCTAATCCAAAAGGCATCCTTCCCAAAACACCAGCAGCAAACAACAGTAATTAAATAGGGATACATGTTGAAATTCTGAGTTAAATCAAATGACGATAAATAAAGTCAGCTTTAAGGATCATCTTGATTTTTTACACACTTAAGTGTCTTTCTGTAGGCAGTCTTGTTTGCATGACTATCATGCTTAGGGGAAAAGAGTCATACTAATGACTTGAATTCAAGTTAAAGAGAGATTTGAAGAGAGAATTGAATTTGTGAAGAATGTGGTATGATCAACCAATGCTACTTTCCTTTCTTTTACTTCTTCCAATGAATCTGACCAATCCTATAAATAAATTTTCTGAAACTCTGATATTACATTCCTTTACTTAGCATATGCGTCACAACTAGGAAAAAAAACTACTTATTCAAGTATGACAGGCATGTAAATATTTACTGTATACAACTGAATAATTTGGAGATAAGTACATATCCATGAAACTCTTATCATATACAATTAACATATGTATTCAAACATGACATGATATCACAGCATCACATACAATTTTTACATTAGTAAAACATCAAGATATATACAGAACTCTAAAAACTTATCACCAAAAGTCAAATAACCTAAATAATAGTCAAAAGAACTAAACAGACATTTCTCAAAGAAAAAAAAAATACAAATGGCCAATAAATACATGAAGAAAATGTTCAGCCTTCTTAGTATCAGGGAAATGCAAATCAAAAAAATATATTGAGATTTTGTCTCTTTAGTCAGAATGGCAACAACCAAGAATACAAATAGAAATAAATGCTGTCAAGAAAAAGGTACACTCATACATTGTTGGTGGGAATGCAAATTAGTATAGCCACTGTGGAAAGCAGTATGAAGGTTCCTCAAAGGACTCCGATTGGAACCACCATAAGACTCAGCTATCCTACTCCTTCATATTTCCCCAACTAAAATCTGCATTCTATAGTGATATAGGCACATGGATATTTATAGAAGTACAACTCACAATAGCCAAGTTATGAAGTCAGCCCAGGTATCAAACAATAGGTGAATGAATCAAGAAAATGTAGTATAGATATACAATGAAGTTTTCCTCTTCCATAAAAAAGAATAAATTCATGACATGTGTTGGTAAATGGATGGAACAGAAGAACATCCATTCTATGTGAAATAAGCCAGACTCAGAAAATTAGGGTCAAAAGTTCTTTCTTATGGGGAAGCTAGAGGAAAGCAGGGAAAAAGGCAGGGGGGCTTGTATTCCATAAAAATAGAGGGTAAACCAGTGGAGTAAAGGAGGGGACTAAGGGAGATATAGGTGAGACTTGAAAAGGGAGGAACTGCAGAATGAAATAGACTGAATTATGTTAGTTACTGATAACATGTATATATCACAAAGAATTCCACTTTTATGTATACCTGTAAAGCACTAATTTATAGTAACCAAGGAAAAATAGAAGGAAGACCAGTACAACAGAGGAAGGGGAACAGGAAGATCAGAGTGGAGGGAAAGAGACGACACTGGGGACTAAGTGCAGCAAACTGTATGCCACGTGTGTACGATTATGCCAAACTGAACCCTGGAATTATGTAGGTAATTCTACTCAAACACCATTAATATTTTAACAATTTAATATTTTATTATGAAGTGACTTGTCTACTTTCTCAGTATTTGGAGGCTTAGAAAAAGGACTATCAAATGGAAATCAATCCTTCAGGGGAGATGATACTTGTTACATAAAATTACAAGAGTGCCTCTTCATAATTCTTTTCATAACATTTGTTACTTCCTTGTTTCTTAGACTGTAAATAAAAGGGTTTAATAAAGGAATTACTAGAGTATAAAAAATGGCAATTGGTTTTTCTGTATCCCCTTCATTAACTGAACTTGGTCTAATATACATGAAGAGAAGAGAACCATAAAATATTGACACAGAGAGAAAGTGGGATGCACAGGTAGATAGAGCTTTGCCCCTTCCTTCTTTCGATTGCATAGTGAATATAGTGAAAAGGATATAGAAATAAGAGATTAGGACTACGGTAATAGTGAAGATTTGAATTGACCCTGCCAAGATGAATATCATCAATTCATTGATATAAGGGTCAACACAGGAGAGTCTGTATAATGGAAGGACATCACAAAAAAAGTGATTGATTTGTTGTGATCCACAGAAAGCTAACCTAAATAAAAGTCCTACTTCAACCATGGGATGCAGGTTTCCAGCTATGTAGGCTGCTGTGGTCATCTGAATGCAGAGTTTCTTTGACATCATGGTGTGGTACTGCAATGGTCTGCATATGGCCACATAGTGGTCATAGGCCATTGCTGCTAGAAGAAAGCAGTCTGTAGTCTCAGCAAAACAGAAAAAATAGAACTGTGCCATGCACTCATAGAGGGAAATCCTTCTGTCCTCAGAAAAGAAGTTCTCTAACATCTTGGGAGTGATGGCACAGGAACAGCAGGAGTCCATGAGAGCCAGGTTGCCCAGGAAGATGTACATTGGTGTGTGAAGACGGTGCTCCATGTAAATCAAGGCCACCAAACCTAGATTTCCCACCATGGTGACCAGATAGATGGCAGAGAACACGACAAACAGAAGGATCTTCAGGTCCGGGTTTTCTGTAAGTCCCATGAGGATGAATTCAGTTGTTGTGGAGTGATTTGCCTCAGGCATCCCTGGCTTCTCTGATGAGATAAATTGCAGAGAAATTCAATTGATATTTTAAGTAGAAATGTTTAATTCACCCTGTCTATCTGTCATATGTATCATGGAGAACCTTGTCTTCTTCAGATCACCCTGTGCTCTCTCTGAAAGCTGGACATTATAATATGTTAGGTCTTGTGGGAATATAGCATAGTATTTGCACACAGGATTGCCTTGAAATGTCTGCATGAATTCGTTATGTGAAAAAGTTCTTTCTACAAGAATTGTCCTATATCCATATAATGATCCATATTTAGTTTAATTAACTTGTCATTTCCAAATTAAAATATATTTTCTCATGGTAACTTTCTTCTTATAAATTAAAAACAATTTATAAATATTGCTTTATGGGATCGATGAACTATTTTATAGTAATTGGTCTTCATATTTGAAACAACTAATTGACTGATTTTTAAAAACTGTGAAAAATCACAGTGAGGTTCAGAAGCAGTTTCTCTAGCTTCTCAACCTTTCCCAGATAATATTATCTAGGAATATTTTATAGAAATTTCTATCTATTGCAATAGGGTAGAAACACAAAAGATCTTTAAATTTCTTAATAAATTATAAAATTTATTTTATATTCATTTTAACCCATTTTGGATCCCACCCCTATTTTTTTTCTGCCAGATCCTTCTTAATTATCCACTTGTCCTAATATTTTCTCTAGTTTTTAGTGTACTATTTGCATATTTAACATTGTGAGAATTTTTGAGAACCTTTCCTTTCAAAATGTGCATATTCTTAATGAATATTATCTCCTATATAGTCTCATGCACTCTCTAACTTTTTTTCTAGAAACTAATGTCTATATTTGTGTTGAGTGCCATAGAGATTCCACATTTTTCAATTATTTAAATTTACAAACACAATTATTCCCAACCTGTTATTTATTTATTGGAATTCAATGCTCACCTCAATTTATTTCATATTTACTATTGCTGGCGACAACATTTCAAATGCAGAAACCACATGGGTTTTAAAGAATGGTAAGATTAGTTTTCTTTTCTCCCAGAAATTTCTACAAGTCTTTGGCTTCAGCATATTTTAGTTATCAATTTTTTGATTAGAGTCCATAATAGTAGTAAAAATATGCATTGTTTTAAAAATTTTCAAAAACATTTTTGCTTCTTATTCTCGTGTATACTGAATTTCATTTACTGTTTTGCTCACATAATATGGTGAGGTTCTAGAATTTTATCACTAGATACAAACAATGAATAACTTGCCCATTATATTTGAAGTCTACTATGCTCTTATTTTAAAAATTTTTAAATTTAAATATTCCTCAAAATTTTATTATTTTATCTTGTATAATTTTATTATTTATGTCATTATTTTAGCAACATTTATTGATAAGCAAGCATACAATGTTTATCTGCAGTCTGAAAAAATAGGTTTAGTTTTCAAAAGTTATTTAATCTAGAATATAATGTATCAGAAAATACTTAATGAAAACAAATTTTCTCTTCTCCAATGCAAAGTGTAATTATTCCTCTGAATCAGAAATTACTTTACAATATAAGCCAAAATTATCTTACAGGGTCCTTAATAGACTTACCTGTATGTTTGGTGACAAAACCATAGTACTTTTGCACTCAGAATACTCTGAATGGACCACTTACTGTTTGTCATTAGCTCTTTCCATAGTGTCTTCCATTTAGAGACAAACTTAAAAAATTAAGTAGATAAAATTCAAACACAATAAAAATAACTGAATGATTTTAAAGAACTATGTTCAAGTTTATACTATAAATAAATTAATAATTCATTTTTACATTGAGTTCACTGAAGAACATTTTATCATAGCTTCTTGGACACCTGATGTTTTATATTTTCAGGGAATCAAGATTTAAAATGTGGTCTTTAAAGCCTCGGGGAATAAATTATAAAAATCTAGGACAGTTTCTCTATTCATAGGCCTGAGACAGCAATTAGGTTAGCCTTAGGGCACAGTTTAAGTTGTCCGTTAATTCTAAAGGGATTTCCTTGGCACTGACATTGGGGTAATTCCTGCACAGATTCCCAAACTGAGAGACGTGGTTCCCAAAACATGTTGGCCAAGCAACATTAATTAAAGAGGGATGCATGTTGAGATTCTGAGATTAAATCAAATGACCATCAGTAAAGTCAGTTTATGGATCATGATAATAATTCTTGGTTCCTTTGTTTTCTCTCATCTCTCTTTCTTTCTCAAATCTTATTTACATGAAAACTATAATGGGCAGAATAAAAGATTTGTATTGATTACTTGAAGTGAAAGTTAAGGAGACATTTGAAGAGAGAGTTGGGTTCATGAACGCAAAATATAATGTGATTGAATAGAACTGCTTTCCTTTATTTAATGTCTTACAATAAATCTGACCAAATACTTTAGATTCATTCTCTGAATGAAACTGAATTCTCTGAAACTCTGATTTCATGTTCCTTTATTTACTTTATGCATCATAGGATGACTAGAAAACAGGCACTAATTTAAGTATGATTGACTTACAAAGGCTATGTAGTTTTACTGTACACATCTTCATGAATTTGAAGATAAGTACACTTTTAGAAAATTCTTATCATACATAATGGAAACCTGTATTGAAACCTGACATAATACCCCAGTAACACATGAAATTTTTGTTTTCTGAATCAGCTAAAAAATTAAAAATAAAATTATTTTTTAAAATAAAAACATATAGAACTTAAAGCAAGAAACATGAGAAAACTAAGAGGAACTAAACATAGAGTTCTAAGAAGCTCAAAGAAACATATCCCATGATTCTTGAAGGATTAATGACATGTCAAGAGGCAGATAATATGTGTCACAGCATTAAAAAGTAAAGAATAGTATCATGAAGTTAAAAGTGAAGATGTTTGAAAGTACGTGTTATTCAACTTTTCCTCACTGTGATCATAATATCCAACAAGAACAATTCAGAGGATGAAAAGTGTATTTTGATTTCAGAGTTTCACAGGTTCAGTTCATGATGGACTGGTTCTATTGCTCTGGGCTGTAAGTGAGGTAGAAAATCATGATGGAAGGGAGTGATTGAGGAGAACTTCTTTGGTCATGGTGATAAAACAGCAGAGAAGTCAGGGGAAGGAGCCAAAGAGAAGATAAACCAATCTAGGAAATAACTCCTGTGACCCACTTCTTCCAGACATGCTCCACATGCCTACAGTTATCACATATTTGGTTCACTGAAACTATGATGGACTCATTAGGTTACAGTTCTCATAATGTAATCATTTTACATATGAATATTTCCTGCATTAACAGGGGCTTTTGCAGACACCACTTATCGAAACCATTATACTCCACCCATGTTCCCAAAGCTCTAGTCCTTGTCACAATACAAAATGCATTTAGTTTATCTCCTAGAGTTCTCATAGTCTTAACAGTTTCAGCATTGCCCAGAAGTCCAAATCAAAAGTCTCATCTAAGACTCAAAGCAATCTTTTGACCCTGAGCACCTGTAAAAATAAAAATCAAGTCATGTACATCCAAAATATTTTGGCTCTGCATAGTTTCCCATGCTTAAAGGGAAGAATAGGTAATAGAAAGAGGTGATGGGACTGAAGCAAGACCTAAATCCAGTCAGATAAACATTATATGTAGCTCAACCTCCAGCATCTGGGGCACATGGTGGCACATGTGACACCTAAACAACTCAGGTTCCCCCCCACCTTTGACCTTGCTGATTTCAGCCCACATGTCCTCTCTTTAAACCTGCTTCTTCCTATGGCTGGTAGACAGTCATCTTAATCATGGGGTTTTCCACTGAAGCTTTGGCTTACTTCTCACAACCTCATGCATCATCTCTCAGGTTCTGCCCACTGGATTCTATCCCCACTATACTTTGCCTGACTTCCCTGACCTTCCTTTGAAATCTTGGTGGAAGCTTGCCTGACCTTTTTGCTTCACTATCCTGCATTCCTGAAGGACCAACACCATGTGGGTGAAACCAAGGTCTGCTGCCAGCTTGAGCAGGTGGGCCATCCAGGCACATGGTTTCAAGATTCTCCATGTGCTGGGTGACTGAAAACAACAAAAGGAATCTTGGGGAAAGGTTTCTCTGAGCATCCCTGTGCAAGCAAGCTGCCCCCATGCTCTCTTAAATTGGCTTTTGCTTTACACCCTTGAGAGTATCATGGGTGTGATCTTGCCTGAAGGCACCTTTCCGAATATCTCTGTGCAAAGTACTTACCTTAGTGGAGAAAGATTCTTCAGCAAACACAACCTCCTTGGTCCCAGCTTAAACATAATTTCCTGGAAAATCTGAAAGTTTTAATAATTTATATTCTGCTCTCAATTCTCACAGTAAACCTGGTTAGGATCCATCAGCAATAACCATACCACCATGAAAATGCTGTGCTGCCTTGAATTTTCTTCTGCCAAATTACTTTTGAATTTAGCCTCACACAAAATCTGTGGACATTGGAAAAATGTAGATAAGTTCTTCACTGGGATGTGAAAGAAATTGCCTCCAGTCCAACCAATTACCATTAGAATCCTCATATACCTCTGAAACTCTTGGGCACAGTCTTTACTGAACTCATTCCTTTCCCAATTCTGGTTTTCTGAGCTCCCACCAGAATCATCCATTAAACTCTTTTTACAACATTCTAAGTCCTCTCCTGTATGTATCTTCAAATTTTTCCAAATTCCTCCAACAACCCGGTTTCTAAAGTTTCTGAACCACATGGTCTCAGCCACAGCAACAATTCCACCTCAAGCAGTAACATCAATTAATCAAGTTAATGTCTATATTCCTAATTAAAGTACAATACCTTGAAAACTCAGGTGGCTGTGCACTTGATCCATATGTTGGAATAATGACTCAAGGTTTGTGTTGTAGAATGCACTCTGAGTACACAATATGACTGGGAAGAATAACATGATATGCACAGGTCCTTTACTTCTCAAATCAGTCTTGAATGATTTCAACTAGAAAGCAGAATAAGAGATCTAAACTTCCTTTCCCTTAACCCACAAACCTACTGATTCTACAATAACACACAGACCATCTTACTTTGTATGAAACCCAGAATTTGGTTGAGAAGCTTCTGCACTGAAGCCAGGGGAAGCATAAAACCATTCACACTGAGACCAAGGGAGGATTGAAGACATCAATTGTCATAATTCTTCCCCCAGCACAGCTCCAAACAGTCAGGAGGAACCTTCAACTCCCAGCTTCTCTCTGGGGAAGAAAGAAAAGAAATAACCAGACATGTCCAACTTTCTGATTTTTCTGAATACTGCTTGATACATTAGTAATTGAAAGGATTTAAAAAATGGAAAATTTTAGATAAAGGAAGAAAAAAGAGAGGAAACTCAAATCAATGAAAACAATTGAAGGGGAGCCTTTATGAGAGATGCCATATAGGTGAAAAAGAAGATGACTGTAACAAATTACATGTGAAAAAAATTGCATAGCCTAAAGAAATAGTGGGCAAAGCATTCTAGTATGTGTCTCTTGCTCTTACTGTGGGTCCTATTGTTATTAATAGTATCTCCAAATAAAAGTGACTTCACAAAAAAAAAATGGATACATTCCTAAAAATATAAAGTACCAATACTGAATCAGGAAGAAACAGACTTATCATAAATAGATTGAGCAATAAGAAATCTCTCCATGAACAAAAACTCAGGACTTGATAGCTCCATTGATGAATTCCACCAAACATTAAAAGAATGATTAATGGAATGCTTCTCAGCCTTTTCCACCAATGGAAGGAACACTTTCAAATGCATTTCAAGAGGCCAATGTCCCCCTAATACCAGACAGAAAGCAAACAAGCAAACGAAATTACAGAGACAAACCTAAATATAAATGGGGATCATGACTATCAAAAATGATTACATTTTATTAGGGATGAGCAGAGGATTGCAATTAGGAATATGCACTCCATGACAGAATATAGACATAGTTAGGCAAAGAAGACAAGTATTTAAAAAACAAAACAGGGAAAGGTTATATAATGTAACCTAAAAATATACTTTGGCTACATAATGACTTCAGGGTCTTTTCACGTCACAAATGAAGGGATTTCATTCTTTTTTAAGGGATGTATAGTATATTGTGTTTGTGTACCAATTTATCAATTTATTAGTTAATGGACACATAGATTGTTTCCATTTCTTAGCTATAGTGAAAAATGCTAAGTAATCTCTTGGGGAATAAGGTCTTTGATCCTTGTTCTGACTAGGTATTTTAGTTCCCTGACTCCTTGGGCTGGAAGTTCTTCCTTCTGGCTCTCTGGGAGGTATTGCTATTCTCCATATAGGATCCTGTTTCTTTCACTGGAAATATGCAGTCATTTCTCTTTCCTCCTAACTATGTGCTTTGCCACTATGGCCCTAATTTTCTCATCTTTTTTCTTCCTACAGTTGCTATAGTGAAAACTTTCTTGAGCTACAAGGTACAATGGCTCCTTTGGGGCTGCTGGGATGTCATAAATGAATCTCAATGACGAGAGTCCGAGAGAAAAAAGGAAGAAAATCGTGGGATGTGCAAAGTTTAATTTATTGCACTTGGTAGGAAGAATATGAACAATGGATGTTTGAAATCTCTAGTTATGGAAGTTGTTGAACAATGTCTTCAGAAAAATAATTTTCTTTAATCCTGTAAACCTTCTGGAACACCAATCCCTCAGCTACCATATACTCTTTTTCACATTCTTCCTTACATTAATTTACCCAGAATTTTCTTCATGAGCTATATCTCCAGCTCCCTGGATTCCTTGTAACTGTAAAACTCTCCATCTCCAGCAGATAACTGGTACCTATTTGCAAGCAAAGCTACACAAGTAATAACATTTTAATATTATTGATATTAATCCAAATTATATAATAAGGCTCTTCTGATCCAAAAAGGATAGGAAACTATTTACTGAACAATTAGAACATTTCTCAGGGTGTACTCTTCAGGATACCCTGATCTATAAAATAAAAATAAAAATATATACATACTTATTGGTTGAACCTGGAAGTGACTCCCTTGGATTAAAAGAATTCATGTCTGAAGAACTCCAAGGGACTCAGACTATTCCTTATTCCCTTCAGAGACAAGAGAGGTAAGAGAAAATATTCTAGGAGCCATGCCTCATATCTGTCCACCAAAACTGGTCGTGCATTCAAATTTTTAAACAATTTGGAAGGAAACTATGGCTAACTATCACCATCCATCTTAGATAACATGGGAAGTGTACTTGGAACTGAAACTGACTTCCCAGATAGTTTTCCTGCTAGAACCACAGTTTTGATGAATGGCTCCAAGCTAAAGCTCCATGATATATTTCAGGAAAATAATATTAATTGGAAAAATGAAACATATCTGAGCTTTCCATACAGTAGCCCAGCATCTGAACAGAACATTTTAAAAAGGTTTGTATTCATAGAATGGCAAGTTATGGCATTGCAATTTAAACAATTGTTTAGCATAAAAATTTTAACTCATGGTGTGCTCCATAATCACAGGCTTCCTCTGATTTAGACACTTGCAATTTTCTAAGCAGATAGGTGCTTGGACAAGGATTGCCTGGACCTCAAGAGGAGGAAAACACGGAATCCCCTCCTCATCAGATTGTTGTTGACTGTGCTCTAGGAAAGTGAATATCCTCCATCACCACTAAACTTGCAAAAACTGAAATTTATGAACCAGGTGCACAAAACAAAATAAGGAAGGAGGATCCCACATTTATAAAGTTTAAGGTAGTTACGTTTGCTTTATAACATTCAAATAACATACTGGGGTACACTAAAGAAAGAAAGTTCCAATTATGGCCTCTCTAGCCTTTTAATCTGGTAGAATTAATTGTTTTAACAATTTATTCTTCCAGATCTTTGACTAGGCACATAAAACAGGAGAGAATTTTTATCATCTACACATATGCATAAATGATAAGTATATGTAAAAATTTAAAAATATTATATATATGCTGCATACATATACTTGGGTACACACACATGCATATACACACAAATGTAGTATTTTAAATACAAATGTGACCATTGGTTTAAGTTTGGTTATCCACGTAGCTTTAAAGCAATCATATCTTCCCTAGAATGTTCATATATATATATCTTTCTCATTCATATCTTCTTTTATTCTGGTAAGAATAAAATGCTTAGTGTGAGGTCTTCCCCCTTACATTGTTAGGTGTATGATGTGATATTGAGATGAATTGAGATGTACTTTCTTTGTTTCATGGATCTGAAAAATGTTATGGATGGAAAATGGAAGGTAGGATAAAATAAGGGGATTATTTTTGAAACAGAAAGGAAGCAGTCTTCCTTAATGGAGGGGTTCTGAGTGGGTTGCCACTGAGTTGCTATCTAGGGGTTCACATGGTTTCTTGGAGATGATCTTTGGAGCTATTGGCTAATGAGTTTTAGGGAGGGAGTTTCTATGTCCACCTCGGAGTGAGACACTCATTAATCATCCTCCCTCCCACACAATCAGGATGTTGGTCATGAATCTTGTACTCTTCATATGCTGTTCATGTGCTTGATCATGAACTCTCTGGCCTATCAGAGACTTCATATGTGGAACTCTTGCATTCAAGGTCTCCACTCTGTCTGCCTATCTTATGTATGGCTCCTGCTCTCAGTATTAGTAACTGTAGTTAAAACATTGTACAGAAGGTCTCTGGCACTTAATCATTATGCATGACTTTAAATTCATCCTCACTGAAGAGTAATTCCTGATTTCCTCTCCCTCCTGCCACTGGAAACCATATTCTACTCTCTGCTTCTATGAATCTGATTATTTTACTCATATGCATGGATATCATGCAATGTTTGACTTTCTGTTAGTGGCACATTTCTATTATCTTCATATCCTAAAAGTTGATCCTTGTCACATGTGGCAGGATTTCCTCTTCTTTGAAAGCTGAATAATATTTCATGATGTTTTGTGTGTGTGTGTGTGTGTGTGTGTGTGTGTGTGTAATGATATATGTGTTAAATCCTTTTTCCAACATATCTTGACAGACACATGTATTTGGTATACCTTGGCTACCATGCATAATTCTGCAATGAATGAGGGTGTGCAGATTTCTTCATCATATTGTTACCACTACCTCTGAATATACATCCAGAAACAGGATAACTGGGTCACATGATAGTTCTATTTTAATCTTTTGTCTTCCATAATGGCTGCACCAATTCACATTACCACCAACAGTGTATAGGAGTTCCTTTTTATCTCATTCTTCTCAACACATTTTGTCTTATTTCTTATTGATCATAGTCTTCCTAACAGGTATATTATTTCTCATTATGGTTTTGATTTGCATGTTCCTGAAGATTAGAGAAAATGAAAATGTTTTCATATATATTTTGGCTATTTGTATATTTTCTTTGAAAAATGTCTATTCTTTGTCTACTTACCCATTTTATGATTGATCTATTTGTGGTTTTCCTTTCTTCTCTTCATTCTAAAAACTGTTTGTTATAAAATTTTATATATTCTTTATATTCTATGAATATTCACCAGATGTTGAATATATGGTTTGTATATATTTTCTCCCAATCCAAAGCATTTTTTTTCATTATTTTCCTTTTTCAGAGCAAACATTCACCTTGACAGAGTTCCATCTTTTTATTGACTGTGTTTGTGTCATATTAAAAAACATTTGGTAATACCAACATCAAGGGATTATTCTGTATATTTTGATTTAGGAATTTAACACTTTTAGGTCTTATATTTAAGTCTTTAATCCATTTTTATTTCATATTTATATAAGATATTAAACAGGGGTGCAATTTCATTCTTTTGCATATGAATATCCAGTTTTTGGATACCATTAATTGAAGAAGACTTACAAATGTCCAGTAGTACATAACTAGATGCTCAGCATTATTATTCATAAAGAAAATATGTTTTATATGTATGTATATGTAGTACATACATACATGTAATCTATATGTGGATATGAATTATATGTAGCAGATGCAATTTAGTTTAAAGATAGTCACAATTTGGTTTAAACAAATTCAATTCAAAGATCTCAATTGACTTTTTCAAAATGTTTTATTAGTGCACTATAATCATACATAATAGTGGTGTTCATTTTTGCATTATCATACATGCAAGGAATATAATTTGCTCCATTTTAGCCCCCAGGACTTCCTCTTTTCCTCCACTTCCCACTCATCATAATTTCCTTCCTATATTTCAGTGGATTTCCTTCTATTTATTTATTTATCCATTTTTTTAAATGAGTGTTTCATAGGTATTCATAAAGGTGTAATTCTATCATTCCTCTCATTCCTCCTTTTCCCATTTCTCCTCCTTCCCCTTCAGTCCTTCTTCTGCTCCAATGTTCTACTTTCATGGGGATTTCCCTCTCACTTTTTCCCGTTGTTTTGGTGTAGCTTCCACATATGAAAGAAAACATTTGACCTTTGACTTTCTGAGTCTGGTTTGCAACTCCAGAGTTTTCCAAATTGCTCCCTAAAACCATGTCCCAAATGCTCTGAATCTGTATTGTCAGGTTAGTCAGGGCAACAACCCCACTTCTTGGTAACAATTTCTGTTAATTAGTTATGTATTAACATGACAAAAGTACCTGAAAAGAATCAGTTGAAGGAAGACATGTTCATTTTGAGATGATAGTTTCAGTGATTTGGCCCAGGTTCAGTGGGCTCCTTTGCTCTGGGCCTGAGGTTAGGGCATGATGGTAGAAGGAAGAGGTGGAGTGGCATAGCTTTACACAGAAAGCAGAGAGAGAGAGAGAGAGAGAGAGAGAGAGAGAGAGAGAGAGAGGAGAAGAGAAGGAGTAAAAGGGTTCACTGTGAAAATGAAAGCTTCCAGAGCACATCCCCAGTGACATATCTCTTCCAGTCATTGCCCCCTCTACAGTTAACACCCAGTTAGTTATTCACAGCAGTTGGATGGACTGATTAGGTTTAAACTTTCAAAATCGAATCATTCAAATTTGAATACTGGTCTATTAACAGACGTTTTATGGGACACTTCATATCCAAGCTATAACAAAGCACACACACATTAATGGAATTTGGGTTAAGAAAAGGTGACCAGAATCTGGCCATATAATAGGAATTGGAGGATTTATAATTTATAATGGTTACCAACCAGTGTAACAGATAAGTATGTTAAATATTTGACCACAACTGACTTTAATTTTCTTACCTCATACTTATTTTTTAACCTATTTGATATTAGAACCCTGTATTGAGGACAAGACAAACAATCAGTTGAAAATATGACAGGGTCCAAGGAAACTGAAGAAACCAACATGAAGATCATACAGATCAAATGATGAACCAAAGATATTTCAAGATTATTATTTATACTTAAGGCAATTTTATAAAATGAGGTCTGAAGAAAACATCCTTTACATAGCACTAAAAAATATTGAAATCCTTTGGATAGACTAAAGAGGTAAATTGTCTACCCAAAGTCTGTACAGCAGGGACCTGTTTTCAGCAAGTAAGCCTATTTATAAGTAAGAACCTCTTACTCTTGTAACTTTGTCCTGTTTTGTTTTAAGAGAATATATAACTCCCATCCTTGCAGAGTTAGTCCATAAGGCTCAGTGACCCCACAGAAACATGAACCTATCTCTGCAAGAGAGCTATGTACAATGCACTATACACACACATGTAACAACTGCCTCCCCTCACCCCACAAATTGAGAACTGGCTGTGGCTCATTTAATTTTATACCTAGAATGACACTTATTAGGTCCTCAATAATTTATTTTACATGAATGTTTAAGTGAAAATGATTTTATAATATCACCACAGTTTGCATTTTAAACATTCCCACCATTACCCATCTCCAAATTAAAACACCAAACTACTACCAAGTTTACCATGGTTGTTACAATACCGTGCTTCTGGATTTTAAGCAAATATTCTTGATTTACTAATTTTCAAAGTATTGACACAAATTTGTCATTCTCCTTGAAATGAAAAACCTGCTTAGAAGTTACTTCATCCTTTTCCTCTTTTTCAAAAGTGCATCTCATAGGGCTAGCAGTTTTTCATGGAAGGAACCCTTTTATTTTGACCGGATATTCTGGCTATACTGCATCATCATAAAGTTCTGCTTTTTCTTCTATTTATTTGTGGAACTAGAAAATGGTTTCATTTTTGGTTTTCTTGCTCACAAATTCCTTTTGATCTGTCTTTCCAGACAGCAGGTGCTAGTCTTGTCTCCTTGTCAGACTTTGACTTTTCATAAAGGTGTGGTCAAAGAGAAAGTAATTCAACCCTGGGCTGCTCATCACTGTCTACTGTAATGTATTTTCTTTTTTGGGCAGCATCAAGTTCTTTCCTCATTTGGATTTTCTGAAAGTTTTCCTGAGCTAAACCTGAACTAGTGCTGCAGGTTTGGCTTTCCACTCCTCGATGGGCATACTGTTCAGCTTCTTGAAAATTTCTTGCTCTTCATCAGAAGAGTGGTGCACGTCAACCCACTCACATTCAGCATCCTCCCCCTCAATAAGACTGGTACTTTCCCATCCATCTTCATCATTTTCAGTCTTCTCTTCTTTCTCAATTTCCAGAAACTGTGCTCCTGGAATGTAATCTTTAGCATTCAATTAGCCATATTCTTGTACTCTTGCTTCAAAAGAGGCTTCTGTAGGTTTATATAAGAATCTTCTGCAACATCTGAGGGTTCAGTGTTTGGAAGAGCTGAATCAGAGTTCTAGCAGACATCATTACATTCTTATTTTTGTGTATCTTGTATTGAGCCAGGTCTTGGAGGAGTTCTTCAGTCATGGCGAGAGGACATCAAGCTGTTAGGATATTGAGTTTTTATCTCTTTTATAGCATTGATTCCTACTGTCATGACTTCCCCAGAATTCTTGTCAGTAACAAAAGTGTTGGCCATGGTCATGAGCAATGATTGAATGATCTCTCGGAGTACGAGGTGATGAGAGGCCTGAGCAGCAAACAGAAGAATCTTTGTTACCTCTCTTTGGTGGGGCTGCAGAAACCTCTGCATGAATGGACAAAAGTTGAAGAGAAAAAGTTCATGAATTCCCCCAATCTGGAGATGAGAATCATGAGCATCCTCTTCACTTCAAACCTTTCCTTAGAGTTCTCTAGCTGTTTTAGTAGTTTTTCTGCAAAATCTTGGGGATCATGAATCAAGTGAATGACTGAAAAGTTAAACACCTCTGACTTTTTTTCTTCTTCTTTTGTTTCTTGAGAACTTTCATTGCCTTTTCCAAACTTTTCTTGTTTTTGGAGCTCTTCTTCCCTGTAGCATACTTCACTAGCAGGTCTCTTGCTGTGGGAACTTCACCTTCATATTCTGAGTCACTGTCCTGTTTCTCATCTTCATCTCTCTCAAGGAAGAATTTCAAAGCAACAACTAAGATCTTGGTGACATTAGAGAAACATGCAGTTGTGATAACATTAACAGTTTTGGCATCATTCTAGGTATTCCTTCTGTCGAGTTCTATCATCACGTCCAAAGACATCTTGGCTGTAGTTGCATTGCTATCTCTTAACGTGGTATACATAAAATTCTGCAAAACTATATGCACTGTATTGTTCTTGTGTTTTTCATTTATATTCTTGATATCAATTATAATATGTGTGTATAAAGTCTTTTGCAGAAGCTTAGCATGGCAACCAAAAGCTCAAAAAAGAACTCTAGTAAACTTGGTGGATTTATGAGATTCTTAGTTCTCAGCCAGATGAAAACTTTGCAAAATGTCATTCAAAGCTCTGGATCCGAGATCTGGTTGTAGGAGAGAATATCTTTCAGTTCTTGAAGAAAGTTACTTAGGTAGTGAAAGTTACTAGGTAGTGAAAGTTACTTAGCAGTGACCAATCTATGCCATAAACATCACCAACTCTGCCAGTTCTTTGCTGGGTTTATTTGAAAATCTCCACATTGGGTTTATAGTGATTATACTTCTGTAGAAACTCCTTGATGTAGGACAGTGGGTCCCGCTTGATCAGATTCTACAACTGTGGCAGGTTGTTGGGAACTTGTCATTGTTTTTGCTGGACATGTTGGCTGTAGAGTGGCTTCCCTGGCAGTGGCTCACACAGCAGCCATCAGTCAGTCAGTCCCATCTGGGGCCTAGACTCGTGCTGTGCTCCAAGTATCTATCCTCATATTTAATGGTATTTTTTGAATGACCACTGTCTTACCAGCTTCCCACCCTAGCATTTGTTATTGGCTTACCAACCGTAAGGGAAATAATTATCTAATGATCCATTCTCATTGGTTTCAAAATATACTGGTGTAAACATTGCTTTTGAGTTCTGTACAACAAATTCAGAATTCTAGATTCCATGGACCCAAAGGTCTGAATCAGCTTTTATACTTTAGTGAATTTACATAAAGACTGTGGAGTCTTAGCAAATTTTGTTTAGGTTAAACTAGATTTGTCTCATTGGTAAGAGAAACTACTTGAAACAGGATTATTCTTATGACTATGGTGGCCTTTGGAGAACTATTTTACTTTCAGAAGCAGCAATTGCACAGATGGAACACTGGACTAAAATGTAGGCTTTAGTTGAGCTCACACTTTTCTACATGACCATGACACAGGGTTAGGACTTCTTCCACTTTTACAAGGAATTGCTAAGCAAAATCCAGTTTAAAAATTCAGTAGTTCCCAAACTTCAAATTCCCCAGCCACATTAAGGTAAGGCAGGAGGACAGCTCTGTATTATCCCAATGAAGCTGTATATTTTACCACATGTGCCAAATAATTATACAGGACTAGTTCCAGTATTCCTTTTTCACAAATTTGATTTTACACCATTATACCATGTCTTAAATCCTGACATGTAACTATCTAATAAGATAAAGACAAAAAAGTGCATCTTAGTAGAAACAAAATATACTATCACTAAGCATCTTCAAATATTATTGCCCTCTAATTTCCATAAATTAACAAACATTCATGAAGTAATCTGCAGGCTAGAATTAACAGAAAAATAACATCTTTAAGCAGATATGACTGGGTCAAGTTTTTATTAGATATGAAGTTTATGAACATCACACTAACATATTTTGCTTTCTCCAAGCTGGAGAAATCACCATTAATGTGGGAGAATTTGAAGCTGTTTGTAAGAGCGAAGAATCTCGCAACCTGCAGAGTCAAACTGAACATCTCCCAGTGCTTGTGAACTGATCTGCTGAGTGTCAGGATTTCTTTTAATAGGTTTGTGGAGTGGATCAATGAGGATTTCCTCAAAGAATTTCGCATGTGCAATCTTCACCAACCCTTCAGAATTCAATCCTCAGCAACAGATTGAAGGCTTCCAACAATCTTTGATGCTTAACACCATAATGAACAGGATTGTCAAATGTTGTACCCTTGGGAATTGGGTGTTTGAGGCCATTGTGGCTCAGACAAATCTTCTAGATGGCATAAACATTTTTGGTATTATATCTCAGTAAGTGAGCTTTATCAAAATGGGTGAGAGAGCCCTGTGGAGCACAGAAAGCTGGTGCTACTGCCTGTGGTGGACTGGTAAAAGAAAGCTCATCACAACAGATTTCTTGTTCCTCCAAAATGCTCACATGTACTTCTAGGCCTCCTTCTTCATTTATCTGATGGCTGTTGCCAGACCAAATGGAAAGAGTCTGTCTACCTTGTCCTGTTATTATTATTTTTTGTACAGCTCTTTAAATACAAATGAAATACTTTTTCCAGAAATTTCTAAATTTATTTATCATTTTTTCTTGCTCACCTTAAATAAATTGCATATTCTCTCTTGAACAGATGTCTAGGAATCAGGGTTCATAAAGATTAGGGATGGGTGATGCAGAAATGCATACCAAAAACCACAGCATTAGCAGGAATGGGAAAGGAAATCGGGGGATGTAATTCTGGCAACCAACAATGTTCACTGACATAGTGTGTGCACTCCCCATTCAATTCAGAGTTTCACAAATTTTCTTGTCTCTATATTTATTTATATTCTTAAAATATATTTAAGTTCCTAAAGTGGTACGTGTAAGCAGGTTTGAATTTATCAGTGTTTAGCATATTAGATATTAAAACTGAATGGTCAAGAATGTTGTAGTCATTCAAAAATAACAATAATAAACCCATTATGCATTAATTAACATAATTCCATTGAAAGCATTTTGAAGGAAATGTTTACTGAATGTCCATTTATCTCAGGCACCGCTTGTGCACTAGTAACATGAAATCACGGTGACATGGTGCATACAGAAAAAGCAAGAATTTTATTGTCTTTTCCAATAGTAGCAATTTATAATATATTTTTCTATAAAATGTTCATATGTGTGTTCCCCCTGTCTCTTCTCAGTCTATGTTCAAGTTATGCTGTCATGACCTAGGATATGTGAATTATTGAAGTCAGTCTCTTTTCCAGTTGCCTAGTAAATTTGCTGGAAGATGTAATCAAATTACTGTGCTTCCAGGGAGACACTGTATCTGATGCCTCTAAATAAATTCAGGTTTCTTCAGGTGGCATTTAAGGTTATCAGTGCTCTGTTTCTCTTTCATCTTTATTTTCCAAACTCACCAAGAACTTACTCGGAGGGTTCTGTCCCATTGTTCACCCCTATTTTCACACACAGAGCCATAGTCATTTCCACAAAAACATTGATTCTGGTCATGCTAATTTCCACTTTGCTCCAACTATGAATACTTTTGCCATCTGCAAAAGTTCGGTTTATTCTTATGTTACTTAATAACCAAATACCTCAGGTAATATAACCCTTTTTTCTGAGTCTCCTTCCATGTGGAAAAAATATGCAGTGTTGAGTCACACTCCAGCTCGCTCTGATTTACCTGGTTGATCTTGGGCATGCTACTACATTTAACAATGCAAGACATTTTCATTCTAGGACAGCATAAAAGAATTGTGACTTTAATGGGTTAATACATAGGAAAAGTGAAGCTTGGTGTCAGCAGCAGGAAATTATTTTTCTATTTTAGTTGTGCATTAGTTAGATAAATAAATATTTTTTCAGTTACTTAGGATTTTCACTACTTTTTTGCCTCATTTAATTTGAACAGTGTCTCCATCTTTTGTTAATGCTATAAACATATTAATAATTTTTGTTGGAGTTAGGGCAGGTTTTTCACACTTCTATCAATTCACAAGGCAAATAACAATGTCATGGAGATAGAAATTTGTTTCATTGATATATTCAGTAATTGCATTTTCATATGTAATAGCCAAATAAACTACATGTGATTAAAATTGATAGGGAGTTCATATCCTATAAATAGCATAATTTTCTATTGGCATATGTAATCACACATAAGTTTACTTTGGGGGCACATGTTTTCAGAAATCTCATTCCATTGAAAGGCTGACTTCCATTCCTCAGGATTTGAAGTGATGCAGAATATCACAAGGAAAGAGTGTTGTGGAGGAATGCAACTCATGATATTAACGTGAAGCAGAGAGAGAGGGGGATATGTAGGGGAAGAGAGAAAGAGAGAGAGACTCCATTCACTACATACAAAATATATACCCCAAAGGTATGTCACCAATGTCCCCACTCCTCCAGGCACACCCCACTTGCCTACAGTTACAACCCAGTTAATCCCTATCAGGAGATTAATTCACTAATTGGGTTAAGACTTTCCTAACCCAATAATTCCACATCTAAACCTTCTTCCATTTTCTCACACGTGAGCTTTTGGGGCACATCACACATCTAAATAATAACAATATTCTTGGTTAGAGAATAAACATCTGTTATTAACACAGATTGAAATATGATTTCTTGAAAGAACTAAAATTCAATTGAAAGTGAAATTTAAATGAATACTTAACTTCTCATACTTGATATTTCTCAAGGAAAAAGTAACATTTGAGAGCTTGGAATATGCTTTTGATTGTAAAATTATGCTTTGGGATGTGAGGAATTAGCCAACCGTATTAAATAGGGATTATTTTTTACAATACTGCCTTTTCTGTACTGCCATGCATTCATAGAAGAAAATCCTTTTGCCTTCAGAATAGAAGTTCTTTAACATCTTGGGAGTGATTGCACAGGAACAGCAGAAATCCGTGAGAGCCAGGTTGCCCAGGAAGGTGTACATTGGTGTGTGAAGACGGCGCTCCATGTAAATAAAGGCCACCACCTCTAGATTCCCCACCACAGTGACCAGATAGATGGCAGAGAGCTTCATAAGCAGAAGGGTCTTCAGGTCTTGGTGCTTTATAAATCCCATGAATAAAAATTCAATTATTATGAATTGACTTGCTTCTCTGCTCAGATATAAATTATAAATGTATTACAAATGAACATATCTAATTTGTGCCTCCAATACAGTATCAAATCAACAACCTATGCTTTTTCCTGAAATCTAGCACAGTTATAACATGTCCAGTCTTAGCATGGATTGTGCGTACAGGGTTTGTCTTGAAATGGCTATGTTAATTTGTATTGTGGAAAAGTTCTTTCTGCATGAATTTTCCAATGGCTGTGTTCATTGGTAGTATAATTAAATTTCCATTTCCCAAGTTAGAAGATATTTTCTGATGGTAACTTTCTCTCCAGGAATTTAGAATAATCCCTTGGAAATGATGCACTGTTTAAAATTAAGATGCTCTTTTGACCATTTAAATGGCTAATTGTTTAATTTTTTAAAACTGTGCAGAATCATCATGAGTGTGTCAAGTTTTTTTTCTCTACCTACTTAACATTTCCCTGTTAATGTCACCTGGTGGTATTTTCTAGAAAGCTCTATTTATCCTTACGACCGGTAAGAATATAAATTATCTTTAAATTTCTTACTAAGATAAAAATCTGTTTTATATTTATTTTAATACACTCTGGATCTTACTCCTATCTTGTCTGCCAAATTTCCCGAGGAAGTATTTCTCTTCATTATGCATTCATACTAATATTTTCTCCAAGTTTTAAGTGTCCTTTATGCAAATCTAACATTATGAGTACTTGCTGAGAAAGTCTCTATTCATGGTGTGCACCTCATTCATGATAAATGCCCAGTCTTGTACACTTTTCAACTTCTCTAAAAATTAATGTCTACATTTTCATTCAGTCCAATGGAGATTCTTCCTTCATTTCATCCTTTAAATTCATATGCTTTTTTTTTACTGCTAATGTGCTGTACATTAATTTTATTCAATGCTCACTCAAATTTACTTCATATTTCATATCACTTGCCAACAATATTTCAAGTGTAGAAACAACATGGGTTTTAAAGAATTGTAAGATTACTTTTCATATCTCCTAGAAATCACCATAAGTCTGTGGCTTTAAAAATGTTTCAGATATTAATTTTGGATACAGGTCTACAATTGTTCAAAATATGCATTGTTTTAAAAAACATTTTGGTTAGTAGTTATCCATTTCTTTTTCTTTTCTGCATTGAATTTTATATATAATATTTCTATTCTTTCAAATAGTATAGTGAGGTTGTCTGAAGTTTTATCACTAGAGGCTCATAATCAATGAGAAAAATAAATTATATTTTAGGTCTATTATCCTTATAAAATATCCTTCATAATTTTAGCAGTTTGAAGAAATATTTGTAAAAATATGAAAATACTGCTTTTGTCATTACTTTAACAACATTTATTGACATATAAGCTAAAAATCTTTACGTGGACTGTGGAAAATTTGCTTAAATTTTAGTAATTGTAATTTTATTAGGAGACATTATATCAGAAAATAAAAGGTAAAAATTAACTTTCTTTTTCCAAACTCAAAGTATTATTCCTCTTACGCAGAAAACAACTATGTTATACAACCCATAATTATTTTACAGTGTCCTTTTAAGACTATCCTGCATTTTGGATGATTAAACTGTTGCCTTTGAACTCAGAATAATCTGAATGAGCCACTGATTGTGTCTCATTAGTCTTTCCACAGTGTCTTTGATTTAGTGACAAAGTAAAAAAAGTAGATAAATTGCAAAACAATAAAAATAACTGAAATAATTTAAAGAAATACATATTCACATTTTTATTAAAAATAAATTAGAAAATCCACTCTTTCACTGAGTTCCCTGTTGAGCACCTTCTAATAGCTTATTAAACATGTGAATCTCTGTTTTATGGTATATTAATATGAAAAACTTGGTCTTCAGGACATTGGATTACAAAGAATGAAAATCTAAGATAACCTCCCTATTCATAAGTCAGTGACAATAATTATGTTAGCTTTAGGACACAGTTAAAGTTGTGCATTGTTTCTAAAGGAATATCCTTGGAATGAACCTCAGAGTGAATTCTTACTGATTCCTAATCCTGGAATCATGATTCCCAAAACACCAGTAGCCAAACAAGAGTAATTAAAAGAGATGCATGTTGAGATTCTGAGTTAAATCAAATGACCATAAATAAAGTCAGCTTTAAGCATCATCTTGATTTTTTATACACTTAAGTGTCTTTCTACATCAAATCTAGTTTACATAAGCACTATAATGCTTAGGAGAAAAGATTCATACTAATGACTTGAATTCAAGTTAAAGAGAGATTAGAAGAGAGAATTGGATTTGTGAAGAATGTGGTATGATCAACCAATATTTCTTTCCTTTCTTTTACTTCTTCCAAAGAATCTGACCAATCCTATAAATCGATTCTCTGAAACTCTGATATTACATTCCTTTACTTAGCATATGCATCACAAGACAACTAGGGAAAAACTACTTATTCAAGTATGACTGGCATGTAAATGTTTACTGTATCCATCTGAATAATTTGGAGATAAGTACATATCCATGAAACTCTTATCATATACAATTGATACATGTATTCAAAAATGACATGATTTTTATGTCGTACATTAAATATCCAGGATATACAAAGGACTAAAAAAAAACTTATCACCAAAAATCAAACAATCCAAATAATGGTCTAAGAATTAAACAGACATTTCTGAAAAGAAGAAGTACAAATGGCCAACAAATACATGGAAAAAAAAATGTTCAGAATTCCTACTAATCAGGAAAATGCAAATCAAAACTATATCGAGATTTTTATTTCTCTTTAGTCAGAATGGCAACAACGAAGAATACTAACAGAAATAAACGCTGTCAAGAAAAAGGTACACTCATACATTGTTGGTGGGAATGCAAATTAGAATGAGCATTGTGGAAAGCAGTATGAAGGTTCCTCAAAGGACTAGGAATGGAACCACCGTATGATACAGCTATCCCACTCCTTTCTATTTTCCCCAAGAACTAAAATATGCATTTTATAGTGATATAGGCACAAGGATATTTATAGAAGTACAACTCATAATAACCAAGTTATAAACCAGCCCAGGTATCAAACAATAGGTAAATGGATCAAGAAAATGTAGTATAGGTTCAAAATGAAGGTTTCCTCCTCCATAAAAAAGAATAAATTTATGACATGTGCTGGTAAATGGATGGAACAGAAGAATATCAGTTCTGACTCAGAAAGCAAGGGTCAAAAGTTTTCTCTCTTATGGGGAATCTAGAGGAAAGTAAGGGAAAAAGACAGCGGGGCATAGATTCCATAAAAATAGAGGGTAGAACAGTAGAGTAAAGGAGGGAACTAAGGGAGATATAGGTGAGACATGAAAAGGGAGGAGCTGGAGAATGAAATTGACCGAATTATGTTAGGTACTTAACAATTTTATACCACACAGAATTCCACTTTTATGTATACCTGTAAAGCACTAATTTATAATAACCAAGAAAAACTAGAAGGAAGACCCGTACAACAGAGGAAAGGGAACAGGCAGGTCAGAGTGGAGGGAAAGAGAAGACACTGGGGACTGAATTGGAGCAAACCATATGCCACGTGTGTACGATTATGCCAGCCTGAACCTTATTATTATGTAGGTGATTCTACTAAAATACCATAAATATTTTAACAATTTAATATTTTATTATGAAGTGACTCATCTACTTTCTCACTATTTGGAGGTTTAGAAAAAAGACTATCAAAATGAAATCAATCTTTCTAGGGAGATGATGGTTGCTATAGAAAATTACAAGAGTGCCTCTTCATAATTTTTTTCACAGCATTTGTTACTTCCTTGTTTCTTAGACTGTAAATAAAAGGGTTTAATAAAGGAATGACTAGAGTATAAAAAATAGCAACAGGTACATCTTTATCACTTTCATTAACTGAACCTGGTTGAACGTACATGAAAAGCAGAGAACCGTAGAATGTTGACACAGAGAGAAAGTGGGATGCACAGGTAGATAGAGCTTTGCCCCTTCCCTCTTTAGATTTCATTGTGAATATAGTGAAAAGAATGCAGAAATAAGATATTAGTACTACAGTAATAGTAAAGGTTTGAATAGAACCAGACAAGATAAGTATCATCAATTCATTGATATAAGGATCAACACAGGAGAGTCTGTATAATGGAAGGACATCACAATAGAAGTGATTGATTTCATGAGACCCACAGAAAGCTAACCTCAACAGAAGCCCTACTTGAACAATGGAATGCAGGTTTCCAGCTATGTAGGCTGCTGTGGTCATCTGAACACAGAGTTTCTTTGACATCATGCTGTGGTACTGCAGTGGTCTGCATATGGCCAAATAGCAGTCATAGGCCATTGCTGCCAAAAGAAAGCAGTCTGTAGTCTCAGCAAAACAGAAAAAATAGAATTGTGCCATGCACTCATAGAGGGAAATCCTTCTGTCCTCAGAAAAGAAGTTCTCTAACATCTTGGGAGTGATGGTACAGGAACAGCAGGAGTCCATGAGAGCCAGGTTGCCCAGGAAGATGTACATTGGTGTATGAAGACGGCGCTCCATGTAAATCAAGGCCACCAACCCTAGATTCCCCACCATGGTGACCAGATAGATGGCAGAGAACACCCCAAACAAAAGGGTCTTCAGGTCTGGGTTATCTGTAAGTCCCATGAGGATGAATTCAGTTGTTGTGGAGTGATTTGCCTCAGGCATCCCTGGCTTTTCTGATGAGATAAATTGTAGAGAAATTCAATTCCAATCATAAATATAAATTTCTAATTCACCTCCCCTAATTGCCATGTGTGTCAAAGAGTAGCATCTCTTCCTCAGCTCACCCTGTGCTCTCCCTGAAAATAGGTCTGTGAGATATAGGATGGTCTTCTCACACAGGATTGCCTTGAAATGTCTGCATGAATTCATTATGTGAAAAAGTTCTTTCTACATCAGTTGTCCTATGTCTATATAATGACTCATAGTTCGTTTAATTAACGTGCCATTTCCAAATTAAAATATATTTTCTCATGGCAAGTTTCTTTTTATAAATTAACAATATAAATTATGGGATTGATGCATTATTTTATGGTAATTGTTCTTTTGATATTTTAAACAGCCAATTGGCTTACTTTGGAAAAACTGTTTAAAATCAGAGTGACTTTGAGAAAGTTTCTGGAGTTCTTAAGCTTTACCAGATAATATTATCTTGGTATATTTTATAGAAATCTCTGTCTACTGCAATAGGGTAGAAACATCTCTTTAAATTTCTTAATGAGTTGTAAAATTTGTTTTATATTCATTTTAAACCATTTTGTATCCTACCCTCATTGTTTTCTGCCAAATCCTTCTTAATTATCCACTTGTCTTAATATTTTCTCTAGTTTTAAGTGTACTATAAGCACATTTAACATTGTAAGAATTGTTGAGAAAGTCTCCATTCATAATGTACATATACTTAATGAATATTATCTCATATATCATCTTATGCACTATCAAACTTGTTTAGAAACTAATGTCTATATTTGTGTTGAGTGCCCCAGAGGTTTCACATTTTTTGATTATTTAAATTTACAAACTCAATTACTCCCAATCTGCTATGTATTTATTGAAATTCAATGCTCACACCAATTTACTTTAAATTTACTTCCGCTTGGCAACTATATTTCAAATGCAGAAACAACATGAATTTTAAATAACAGATTGAGACAAATATCATTACCCTATGTACATGTATGATTACACAAATGGTATGACTCTACCTCACGTACAATCAGAGAAATAAGTTTCACCCCATTTTACAATGAATCAAAATAAATAAATTTTAAGGAAAAGAATAAGATTAGCTTTCTTTTCTCCCAGAAATTTCTATAAGTCTTTGGATTCAGTACATTTTGTTATCCTTTTATTGATAAGAGTCAATAATAGTTAAAATATTCATTTTTTAAAAAATTTTAAAAAGTATTTGGGCTTCTTATTCATCTACACTGAATTTCATTAACTGTTTTGCTCACATAATATGGTGAGGTGCTAGAGTCTTATCATCAGACACTTATAATCAATGAATAAGTTGCCCATTATATATGAGGGATACTATGGTTTTAAAATATCCCTCAAAATTTTATTATTTTCAAAAAAATTTGTGAAACTATAAAATACTGTTCTGTCTATCTTAACAACACTTATTGGTAAGTAAACTGACAATGTTTATCTGTACTCTGAAAAAATAGGTTTAGTTTTCAAAAGTTATTTAATCTAGGAGGTAATGTATCAGAAAATACTTAGTGAAAACAAATTTTCTCTTCTCCAATGTAAAGTGTACTTATTCTTCTGAATCAGAAATGACTTTACTATATAAGCTAGAATTATTTTACAGGGTCCTTAATAGACTTACCTGTATGTTTGGTGATAAAACAATGGTACTTTTGCACTCAGAACACTCTGAGTCACTTACTGTGTGTCATTAGCTCTTTCAATAGTGTCTTAAATTTAGAGACAAACATAAAAAATTAAGTGGATAAAATGACAACACAGTAAAAATAGTGAAGAATTTTCAAGAAATATGTTCAAGTTCATATTATAAATAAATCAGTAATCCATTCTCACACTGAGCTCACTGATGAATATTTTATAATAACTTCTTGGACACCTGATGTTTATATTTTCAGGGCAATCAAGATTTAATATGTGATCTTTAAAACATTGGGAAATGAATTATAAAAATCTAGGAGAGTTTCTCTATTCATAGGTCTGAGACAGCAATTAGGTTAGCCTTAGGACACAGTTAAAAGTTGTCCATTAATTCTAAAGGGTATCCTTGGCACTGACATCAGGGTAATTCTGCACAGATTCCCAGTCTGAGAGACATGGTTACCAAAACATGTTGGCCAACCAACATTAATTAAAGAGGGATGCATGTTGAGATTCTGAGGTCAAATCAAATGGCCATGAGTAAAGTCAGTTTATGGATCACGATCGCAATTCTTTGGTTTTTACTTATATTTTTTGTTTTTGGTTTTCTCTCCTCTCTTTTTCTCTCATTCTCTCTCTCTCTCTCTCTCTCTCTCTCTCTCTCTTTCTCTACAGTTTATTTATATGAAAACTATAATGGGCAGAAAAAAGATTTCTACTGATTACTTGATGTGGAAGTTAAAGAGATATTTGAAGAGAGAGTTGGATTCATGGAGGCAAAATGTAACTTGACCAACTAGTACTGCTTCCTTTAATTAATGTGTTACAATGAATTTGACCAAATGCTTTAGATTCATTCTCTGAAACGCTGACTTCGTGTTGATTATTTAATTCATGCATCATAAGATGACTAGAAAATGTCACTAGTTAAAGTATGATTAGCTTGCAAAAGTTGTCAAATTTTACTGTATGCATCTTCATGAATTTGGAGATAAGTATACTTTTGGAATACTCTCAACATACGAAATGGGAACGTTTTGAAACCTGACATAGTACCCTAGTAATACGTGATTTTTTTATGTTTCTGTGAATCAGTAAAAAAATTAAAAATAAATTCATTTATTAATAAAACAAAATATTTAGAACTTAAAGCAAGAAACATGGAAAAATTAAGAGAAATAAACTTAGAGTTCTAAGGGATAAAATGATCAATGAAACATTTCCCATGGTTCTTGAAGGATTAATTACATTTCAAGAGGCAGAAAATATGTGCCATAGCATTAAAAAGTGAAGAAATAGTATGATAATTTTAAAAGTATATATATTTCAAAGCATGTGTTATTCAGCTTTTCTTCACTGTGAGCATAATATCCAACAAGAACACTTTATAAAATGAAATGTTTATTTGAATTCACAGTTTCACGAGTTCAATTCACATTGCTCTGAGCTGAAGGTGAGGTAGAAAATCATAATGGAAGGGAGTTGTTGAGAACTTCTTGGTCATGGTGATGAAGGAGCAGAGAAGAAAGGGGAAGGGGCCAAAGGGAAGATAAACCATTCCGGGAAATAACTCCTGTGACCCACATGCCTCACATACCTACAGACATGCCTGATACCTACAGTTACCACACGTTTCATTCATTCAAACTATGAGGGACTAATTAGGTTACAACTCTCATAATGCAATCATTTTACCTCTGAATATTTCCTGCATTAACATAGGGGTTTTTGCAGACACACATCCAAACCATTACATTCTACCCATAGTTCCCAAAGCTCAAGTCTATACCACAATGCAAAATGCTTTCAGTCCATCTCCTAGAGTTATCATAGTCTTAACTGTTCCAGCATTGCCCAGAAGTCCAAATCAAATATCTCATCTAAGACTCAAGGCAATCTTTTGGCTTTGAGTACCTATAAAAATAAAAAAAGCAGGTTATATACAACCAAAATATAATAGCTCTGTGTAAAGTTTTCCCATGCTAAAAGGGAGGAGTAGGTCATAGAAAGAGATGATGGGACCAAGGCAAGACCTAAATCCCATCAGGTAAACATTATATGTAGCTCTACCTCCAGCATCTGGGTCACATGGTGGCACATGTGATACCCAAACAACTTAGGCTGCCTGCCATCTTTGGCCTTGCTGATTTCAGCCCACATGTCCTCTCTTTAAACCTGCTTCTTCCCTTGACTGGTAGACAGTCATCTTAGTCATGAGGTTCTCCACTGAAGCTTTGACTTTCTTCTCAGGACCACACACATCACCTTCTTAGGGTCTGCCCACTGGTATCTATCCCCACTATAGTTTGCCTGACCTCCCTGACCTTCCTTTGAAATCTTGGTGGAGGTTCCCTGACCTTGTACTTCACTATCCTGCATTCCTGAAGGACCAACACCATGTGGGTGAAACCAAGGTCTGCTGCCAGCTTGAGCAGGTGGGCCATCCAGGCACATGGTTTCAAGATTCTCCATGTGCTGGGTGACTGAGAATTACAAAAGGAATCTTGGGGAAATTTTTCTCTGAGCATTCCTGTGCAGGTAAGCTGCCCCCAAGGTCTCTTTAGTTGGCTTTTGCTTTAACACCCTTGAGACTATCATGGGTGTGATCTTGCCTGAAGGCACCTTTCCGAATATCTCTGTGCAAAGTACTTATCTTAGTGGAGAAAGTCTCTTCAACAACCACAACCTCCTTGGTCCCAGCTTTAAACATATTTCCTGGCAAAACTGAAAGTTTTTAAAATTTATACTCTGCTCTCAGTTCTCACAGTAAATGTGGTTAAAATCCATCAGCAATAACCATGCCACCACGAGAATGCTGTGCTGCCTTGAATTTTCTTCTGCCAAATTACTTTCGAATTCAGCTTTACACAAAATCTGTGGAAAATGTAGACAAGTTCTTCACTGGGATGTGACACAATGGCCTCCAGTCCAATTCCCTTTAGAATCCTCATATACCTCGGAAACTATTGGCACAGTATTTTCTGTACTCATCCCTTCCCCGTTCTGGTTTTCTTTGAGCTCTCACAAGAATCACCCATTAAACTCTTCTTACAACATTCTAAGGCTTCTCCAGTCTGCGTCCTCAAACTTTTCCAAAATCCTCCGACAACCCAGTTCTAAAGCTTCTGAACCACATGGTCTCAGTCACAGTAACAACCCCCTTTGTCAGTACCAATTTGTTTTAGTTTCTCATCAATGTGACTAAAAATGCCTGACAAGAACTATTTAGGGGAGGACATGTTTATTTTGAGTTCCTGGTTTTAAAGGTTCAGGCGATGTTGGCAGGTTCCATTGCTCTGTGCCTAGCAGCAGAAGGATAAGGGTCCTGGAAAGCATAGTGAGAGGGCAAGGGGTTAAAGAGAAGATGAAACTTTCCAGAGCACACCATCACTGACCTACCTCTTCTAGTCCTGTCCCACCTGCCTACACTTACCATGCAGTTAGCCCATTAAAATTAGGATGAACCAATGAAGTTGATTTTCTCATAAACCAATCATTTCATCATTGAGTATTCTTACATTAACACAGGAGCTTTTGGAGGACATCTTATATCCAAGCAATAACAAAGCAAAAAACATATCTACTCAATGAAGAATAAACCAAGGAAGCCAGAATGTGGGAACATGCTAGAAATGCCGTGATTCATATTTGTTAATATTAGTGTTACAGATAAGGATTTTATAATCTTGATTAAAGCTGACATTGAGTTTCTCTTTTTATTGTTTGTTCTATTTAGTTATACATGATTGCAGAGTACATTTTGATTCATTGTCCACAAATGGTGTACAACTGTTCATTTCTCTGGATGTACACAACGTAGAGTCACACCATTCATGTAATCCTACATATACATAGGGTAATGATGTTTGTCACATTCGGCCAACTTTCCTTCCTCCTGACCTCTCCCCTGCCCTTATATCACTCTACATCATCCAACATTCATTCATTCTTCACTTATGCCCTCCCCTCATTTATATATCAGCATCCACATATCAGAGAAAACTTTCAGCCTTGTTTTTGGGGATTGGCTTATCTCACTTAGCATGATATTCTCCAACTTCATTCACTTACCTGCAAATGCCATAATTTTATTCTTCTTTATGGATGAATAATGTTCCTTTGTGTATATATTCCAGTTTCTTTATCCATTCATCTATTGAAGGGCATTTGGGTTGGTTCTACAATCTAGCTATGGTGAATTGAGCGGCAATAATCATTGATGTGGCTGCATCACTGTGGTATGCTGATTTTAAGTCTTTTGGGTATAGCCAAGCTGTGGGATAACTGGGTCAAATGATGGGTCCATTCTAAGTTTTCTGAGGAATCTCCATACTGCTTTCCAAAGTGGCTGCAACAATTTGCAACCCCACAAGCAACGTATGAGTGTATCTTTTCCCCCACATCCTCACCAATACCTATTGTTACTTGTATTCTTGCTGGAAGGCATTCTAATTGGGATGAGATGAAATCTTAGGGTAGTTTAGATTTGCATTTCTCTTATTTTTTCATATACTTATTGATTGCTTATAAGTATTCTGTGAAGTGTCTTCTCAGTTCCTTAGTTCATTTATTTATTGGATTATTCGCAATTTTGGTATAAAGATTTTTGAGTTCTTTTAAATCTGGAGATTAGTGCTCTATCGGAAGTATGCATGGCAAAGATTTTCTCCCAGTCTGTAGGCTCTCTCTTCACATTGCTGATAGTTTTCTTTGCTGGGAAAAAGCTTTTTAGTTTAATCTATCCCAATTATTGACTCTTGCTTTTATTTATTAGGCTTTCGGGGTCATATTAAGGAAGTCTTATCCTCAACTAACATAATGAAGATTTGGGCCTACATTTTCTCCTATTTGGTGCAGAGTCTCTTGTCTAATTTCTAGGTCTTTCATCCATTTTGAGTTGAGTTATGTGCAGGGTGAGAGATAGGATTTTAATTTCATTTGGCTGCGTATCGATTTCCAGTTCTCCAAAAATCATTTGTTGAAAAGCCTATCTTTTCTCCATTGTATGTTTTGGCACCTTTGTCTAGTAGGGGTCTCTTATTCTTCCAAATGGTTTTCATGATTGCTTTCTCTATTTCAATGAGGAAAGTCATTGGGATTTTAATTGGAATTGCATTGAATCTGTATAGCACCTTTGGTTGTATGGCCATTTTGACAATATTGATTCTGCCTATCCAAGAACATGGGAAATCCTTCCATCTTCTAAGGTTTTTTTTTACTTTCTTTAGTGTTCTGTAGTTTTCATTATGGAGGTCTTTCACCTCTTTTGTTAGATTGATTTCCAAGAATTTTATTTTTTTTGAAGTTTATTGTAAATGGAGTGGTTTTCCTAATTTCTCTTTCAGAGGATTCATTTACTTATAAATAGAAATGCATTTGATTTATGAGTGTTGATTTTATATCCTGCTACTTTGCTGAATTCATTTATTAGTTCTAGAAGTTTTCTAGTGGAATTTTTTGAATCCTCTAAATATAGAATCATGACATCAGCAAATAGTGATAGTTTGAGTTCTTCTTTTCCCATTTGTATCCCTTTAATATCTTTTATCTGTCTGATTGTCCTGGCTAGAGTTTTAAGGACAATGTTGAACAGCAGTGGTGAGAGCAGGCATCCATATCTTGTTCCAGGTTTTAGAGGGAATGCTTTCAGGTTTTCTCTGTTTAGACTGATGTTGGCCTTGGGCTTAGCATAGATAATCTTTACAATGTTTAGGTATGTTCCTACTATCCCTATTTTTTCTAGTGTTTTGAGCATGAAGGGGTGCTGTATTTTATCAAATGCTTTTTTTGCATCTACTGAAACAGTCATATTTTTCCTAAAGTCTGTTGATGTGGTGAATTACATTTATTGATTTCAGGATATTGGACAACCTTGCATCCCTGGGATGAAACCCACTTGATCCTGGTGCACTATATTTTAAATATGTTTTTCTATGCAATTTGCCAGAATTTTGTCAAGGATTTGTGCATCTATGTTCATCAGGGATATTGGTCTAAAGTTTTCTTTCCTTGATGTGTTTTTGTCTGGTTCTGGTATCAAGGTGATACTAGCTTCATAGAATGAGTTTGGAAGGTTTGCCTCCTTTTCTATTTCATGGAATACTACTAAGAGTATTGGTATTAGTTCTTCTTTGAAGGTCTTGTAGAACTCGGCTGAGAATCTGTCTGGTCCCAGACTTTTCTTGGTTGGTAGCCTTTTGATGGCATCTTTTATTTCATTACTTGAAATTGATCTTTTGAAATTGTGTATGTCCTCCTGATTCAGTTTGGGTGGATTATATGTCTCTAGAAATCTGTTGATATCTTTCTATTTTGTTGGACTATAGATTTTCAAAATAGCTTCTAATTATGTTTTGTATTTCAATAGTGTATGTCATGTATTTCCTTTTTCATCACAAATTTTAGTAGTTTGAGTTTTCTCTCTTCTTCTCTTTGTTAGTGTGTGTAGGTTTTGTCTATTTTGATTACTTTTTCAAAAGATTAACTTTTTGTTTTGCCAATTTTTTTGAGTTGTTTCTTTTGTTTCAATTTAATTGACTTCAGCTCTGATTTCAATTATTTCCTGTCTTCTACTAATTTTGGTGTTGGTCTGTTCCTCTTTTCTAGGGCTTTGAAATATAGTGTTAGGTCATTTAGCTGTTGACTTCTTATTCTTTCATTGAATATGCTCCATTCAATTAATTTTTCTCTTAGTAGTGCTTTCATAATGTCCCAGAGATTTTGATATGTTGTATCATTATTCTTGTTTACCTTAAATTTTTTTTTTTATCTCCTCCCTGATATCTTTTGCTTTCCATGCATCATTCAATAGCATACTACTTAGTCTCCAGGTGTTGGAGTAGGTTTTTTTTTTTTTCTTTTTTTAGTGCTCACTGTTTGTTGAATGAATTTAAAAAGCCATACTTCTCGGCTCAAGCGTTCTTAAGAGAACCTCATTATTTCTCAAACCAGATCCATGTACCTAATTTGGAATTCCGGATATTCCCCAGATTGCATCTTGTCACTTTGCTCTCTCCAGTGCACCAGAGGGAAGATGACCATGTGCATCACTCTGTTTCTTGTGCACCCGCTTTAAGCTGTTTCCCACACCCAAAATAACTTCTCCCTCTTTTTCCATTTCAATCCTGCTCATATTTAAGGTCAGATATGGTCACCTTTTATGTAAGAACTTCCTCTTCATTTCCTAAATTGTTCTTTCTATATCTCAGTATTTAATTTATCAGGTGTCACTTATATGTCCCTGGATTGTTCTGTACCTATGTTCTAAACAGCCTTAAGATAGGTATCACTTCATAGTTCTTGGCTCTTTACAGCCAGCTGGGCTAAATTCCTAACACATATTATTTCAATATTCATATTTTAAATATATTTTCCCAATGGATTTGTGATTTCAGATAAACTTGTGAGGGTAAGAATGCTATAAACAGCATAGAGCATGAGAATATAAAGTAAGGAAGGAAAACTCAGGACCAATGTATAGATATCAGAAAGTGTAAGAAATAATCAGATATTGTATAGAAAAGTAGTTTGGCCGAAACTTACAGTATGATATAAGGGAAAACTTACAAATGACATAAAGGAAATGAGAGTTTAATTGGAAAATTTTCTGGTAGGTTCCTTCCTGTTTATTCTTTGTGCCTCTGCCATTTCACTGAAACTTTTCTCTGGTAGTTGACATCCAACTCTAAATGTCATTTGAAAGAACATCTAAGTAACTTCTCCACCAATTGACCTGTTCCATTATCTAGCTCATCTAGAGATTTAACTGTCCTGTATGCTAGGGATTTCAGCAGAAGGCAGATTGCCACGAATTCTTTGTACATTAATATCAGTAAAATCACTTGAAAATTATTTAAATATTGACTACATATTTGATATATACAATGCTATGTATATTACAAAACATAAAAGTACAAATGAAAAAGAAATAAGATTGGGTGAATAAATAATAGATATTTTTTATGTGACTGACACAGAATGTTGTATAACATTCATATTTTTGCTTTGAATTATATGATTTCCTCCTATATTGTGTTTATCCTTTCTTTTTCATATGACTAACTAGCAAATATTTTATCCAACCCTTAAACTTATTTCTTCACAATTTCTTGTTCCCTTTCACATGCAGAAACTTCTTAGTTTGACATTATCTCATTTCTCTACTTTTATTTTTGCTGTTGTGATTTTGGGGTGTTATAAAATACAATTGCCTGTACTGTTGGCTTGAGTTGTTTCCCCCTTTCATTATTGTCTAGTAGTTTCATACACTCAAGCCTCTCATTTAGTTCTTTGATCTATTTTGAGGTTAGTTTAGGATATGGTGAGAAAATAAAGGTCTAGATTTTTCTGCATGTGGATATCGAATTTCCACCTTTATGAAGAGATAATCTTTTGTCCTGTGTTTATTTTTGGTGCCTTTTGTCAAAGTGAGTATTGTCCAAACAGGCGAGGAATAAATGGCATGATGGCAGAGTTGGGGTATCTGTCAGTTGCTAGGGTTGCTTTGGAAGGAATGTTGCAGTGTGCCCAGTAACAAGGGGTGAGCACCTGAAGGGTCTGAGGACTGCATGGAGGGAGGCTTTCAATAGTTGAATGGATAGTGGTGCCTATTTCTGATATTTGTGCAGGTGGCTTTGTCAGGCTATCAGAGGCCACTTGTCTCAAGGCAGGCTGCCGACTTTCTCCTTAAGGTAATGAGACATTGCATAGAGCTGCCAGTGTCTTCTTAGTATTGGGGTGGATAGGAAGATTGAACCATTTTGAATGGCAATGTGGCTGTTTTAGTATCTGAGGTGGGTGAGGAACCAAGATAACAGTGTGTGGTAGGAGCCTATAGTGAGGTAAGGTGTAGGCTCAGATTTTTCATGGCAATGTAGTAGAGTCATTTACTACTAGCTCCTGAATGTGGGTCCAGAGTCTGAGAGGGTTGCAGTCTTCTCCAGCAATAAATATTTCAGGTCTCCATGCCTGACTAGGGGCTACTGGGCACCTCTTGATTACCTATCTTGTGAAGTCCCTCTTAGTTAAGCTTGATCTCAATTAGAGAGAGAGGACGTTAAACATTTTTTCACACCTTCGTTATAATACCATCACAAGCTCCATGTTCCATATTGTCTTAGCCACATCCCCTGTGGACTCTGGCACTCAAACAATCTACTGAAATAGCAGTTAAGTTTTCATAGTTTTTGCTCCTTTTTGTTTTGGGAAATATACCAAGTACCACTGGCCATTAATTTTTTGCTGTCCTATATTCAAATGTTTCTTAATATCTGACACAGTTAAACATATATTATATACAGATGTATTTGTCCAAATCAGAGAAAATGCTAGTTTAAAATGGGTCCAACCAAGGCAATATACACCAACGGTCAATGGTCATTAGAGGGTGATATGTCTTCAGCAGGTTTAGTACTTGTGTTGAGCATCTCTCCTGAAGTATTTGTTCTCTGTGTCCATCTCTGAGCTGTAAGGGACTAGAGGTCCTGGTTCTCAGAAAGATATACTCTCACCAGGAAATTCTGCTAGGGTCCCATTAAATATAATTCTGTTCCTATACTTTGGGTTCATATTTTCACAAGACTATCAATTAAGAAAAGGAGTCACAGGTTTGCTGAAGTTACCGGCTGATAATCAGGAAGAAGTAGAGCTGCACTTACAATATTATTTTTAGCACCGTGTGATCCAAAGGCATCACACGGTTCTTAAATTTAACAATAAATTGATGAATGTCAAAACACTAATTATAAAAGTCATGTTGGTATGATGCTGAAATCCCTTAGGAACTGGTCTGCGGAAAGCCACCATGGTAGACATCTAACACATGACTAGGAGAGGATTTAGGCAAATATGAAGGGAATCAAAAGAGACTAGTAGATTACTTCTAGTATAGCTTTGATACTAGAACAAAGTGAGGATTGCACATTATTCTATTAGACTTCATCTCATAAAAGTCCTAAGAAGAGATATCCAAATCATGGGGGAGGGTCTGTTCCTAGAATTTATGAGTATTATGTAATTCTGAACAATTAAAGAGGTGTCCTGCAATGGATTTGTCATTCACAACCTAGAAATCACCTTATTTCCCTAGTTGTGAGTAAACTGTCAACTGACAGGTACCCAAAGAGCCCCTGTCCAGGAAATAGCCTAAGCTGAATAAAAATCATTGAATAGAAGAAATAAAATGAATAAAATAATAAAAATGATAAGAAAAAAGGGTCAAAAAGAGTACAGAGAACAAGATGGGTATAAAAATTTAACTGGGATGGTACAACACAGAAAGAAATCAGATATCTGTAAAGAAGAAGAACTAAAAAAAATTTTTTTTATGTCACAATCCAAAATTTTAAGTAAATAATCATATTTTAGTTTTTTGTCTCTGTGATCAAAATTCCTAACAGGAGCAATGTAGAGGAGGAAAAGTTTATTTTGGCTCACAGTGCCTCTCATTCAGTCCATGGTGAGCTAATTCTATACCTCTCAGCCCAGAATGAGGCAGAACAACATGGAAGAATGGCATGGTGCAAGAAAACTGTTCAGTTTGTGGCAGACAGGGAGCAGAGAGAAAGAACTCTGCTCACCAAGAACAAAATATAAACCCTAAAGGCATGCACCCATTGAGTAAATTCCAGCAGCCAAGATCCATTTAAACCATTAATCTATGAAGACTAATCTGATTAAATTCCAACTCTCATAATCTGATCATTTCATCTTGGAACATTCCAGTGTTGTTGCAAACATTAGCTTCTGGGGATACTTCATATTCAAACCATAACACAGAGATTTCATCCATGGTCAGCGATTCCATCACTCTGGCCTTGAGATGAAGCAGAACATAAGTGCATACAGATGAAAGCTGCTCAGCTTATGGAAGCTGGAAATCAGGGAGAGGAAGGGAGGGAGTGAAGGAGAAAGCGAGAGAAAGAGAGAGAGAGAGAATGAATGAATATGAGAAGCTGAGTTCCCCAGTGACCAGTTTCTTCCAGAAATGCCCCGTTTGTCTACATTTACCACTTAGTAAGTCAAATAATTAATCCATTAAGTGGATGAACCCACTGATTAGGTTTCAGTTCTATTTATCTAATCATTTCAATTAAACAATCCTGTATTGCCACATGAGCTTTTAGGGATATACCTTAATTAAACCATGACACTGTGGCACTGGTCCCCAAAGCTTGTGTCCAGCTCACACTGCAAACACATTTAGTCCATCTCCAAGAGTCCTCATAATCTTAAGAATTCCAATACCACCCAAAAGTGTAGGATGCAAGTTTATTCTGAGAATAAAGGTAAATTTTTGACTGTGAGACACTGAAAAAAATCATAAGGAGTTAAACACATTCAATATGCAATGGCACAGAGTAAACATTGCTATTCCAAAAGAGAGGAATAGGGTATGATGCAATCAAATAAATCCATATGGGCAAATAAGTCCTGTAGCTTCACCTCCAGCATATGGGGCACATGGTAGCAAGATGTGATCTTCAAAGTGCTTGGGCAGCCCCATCCCCATGTCTTTGCTAGTTGCAGCCCACATGCCCTCTTACTTAGGCTGGATCTGTCCATAGTTTGCTAACTTTCCTCAGAAGATATTCCATGGCATCTCATAAGTCAAGGGATCTCCATTGTATCTTCAGCTTCATTCTCACAGTTGTATGCAACCCCTTGTCAGGGAATACTTCCATGAATTCTGACCAGGAATCACACTGCCCAACTTCCTAGCCCAACCTTTGAAATATCAGTGAAAGACTCTGTGACCCCTAACTCCAGCACCCTACAGTCCTGCAGAACAACACCACATGGAAAGAGTCAAGGTCTGCTTCCAGTTCAAACAGCAGACCAAACCTCTAAGAGCATGTTTTTGCAGTAGCCACTGAGTAACTGTGTGACTGAGCGTGGTAAATGGAGTCTTGGAAAATCTACTTCCTAGGCACTCCTGTGAACAGTGTGTCCTCATTGTCTTTTAAATGAATTTTTGCATTTGTATCCTTTGTCCTGCCCATCACTGGGTTCCTGGTGATTCTTGAGATGCATTCAAGGCACCTTTCTTATTTATTTTTTCTATTAAATGAAAACCTCCATCTTATATTATGATATATATTATAGATCATGAAAACAACAGATACTGGTTTTTTATTTAGGTTTTCACACACCGGAATATATATATATATATGTGCATATATGTATATGAAATATGTGTGTATGTGTAAATTTAAATGGTCTAAAATAAAGGGATCAGAAGGGATATTTCAGGAAAAACATTGGCAAGAATTTCAATATTCATGCATAAAAAATTAGCTGAATAAGCACATAACAAAATATTATATATTTTTACAGAGAAGGGATCAATGACATTTTACCAGATTGAGCTACTGGTATGGAGTGATTTACAGTTATGTTGCAAAGTTATTAAAAGCAATGCCAGGATGTCTAAACACCCCCCACATGACCATTTGAGTAAAAAAGTTAAATAAGGATATGCATATTTTTGTGCATGATTTGTTTACTTATTTTTTAAATAAACAGAAAATACAGACAAGAAAATAGTGAAAATTATTTTGTATAAGTTCTCTTTATAAATGTATAATTCTCATTCTGGACAGAAATTACAATGCCATGGACTATATTTCGGATGTCATGGAGTGGGAAACCTTTTTGAGACTACTGGAATGATATCAGAAAGATTCTGGAACAAACATGAAGTTTTTGAGAGGAGTTCCCACTGGTAAAAGAGTAATAATTTAAGTTACTTAAGGAAATATGCTGAAAACCAAATTCATAATGATAATTTTAAAATATTAAAGATTTTCATGGGATAGTAAGGTATACACTTACTCTGAAAACTGATAAATGGATTTATATATTCTACTTTTTCTATGTAAAACATATTTGTTTTGTACCATCAGAATTTTTCTCATTAAGGAAGTAAAGCTTTAAATATTTAGAGAGAGAAAGAAAGAAAGGGAGATTAGGAGAATAATAAAGAAGAAAGGAAAATGAAAGGAATATAGAAAATAAAGAAATAAAAAAGAAAACAAGAAGTAGTAATTAGAGGAAGAAAGGAAGTAAAGAAAAAAAGAAAAAATAAAGAAGAAGGAAGGATAAAGAATGGAATTAAGGAAGGAAGAAGGGAGACCAAAAGGAAAGGAAGTAAAAGGAAGTAAAGTTGAAGGAAGACAATGAAGGCAAAAATAAAATGAAAAGATAAAACAACTGGGAAGAAAGGAACTAAGGATAGAAATAAGCCATCACCATCTTAAAAAATAAAAACACACCTGGCCAGCACTTGCGTTTCGAATACAGCCACGCTGGAAATCCCACCAGGAAGTGCTTGGAAAAAGCAGTGGCAGCACTGAATCGGGCCAAGTGCAGTTTGGCCTTTGCTTTGGGTTTATCAGTCACTTTGATCATTACTCATCTTTTAAAAGCGGGAGAACAAATTATTTGCATGGATGATGTGTATGGAGGTACAAACAGGTCTTTTAGGAAGGTGACTGCTGAATTTGGATTAAAGATTTCTTTTGTTGATTGTACCAAAATCAAATTGCTGGAGGCAGCAATTACACCAGAAACCAAGCTGGTTTGGATTGAAACCCCCACAAACCCTAACTTGAAGCTGATTGACATTGAAGCCTGTGCACATACTGTCCATAAGCACGGTGTCCCTGCCCGCAGCAACAACCCCGAGACTGAAAATCGGAGGCAGACTGGGAATGAGCACTATCTTTATTTAGGCCGAAGTTACTTCCTTCCCTTGCACCAGGGAAGGAGCGTCTTATATACAATGGAACAGCCAATCATCTTAGAATAGCCCGCACATGATCAGTGCAGGAGCACAGGCACTGTATAAGAAAGAGTAGGGAGCAAGAGTTGTCCACGAGTATGGAAGGAAACCTGACCAATCAGAGTAGAGATTACATATAAGCAAGCCCTACTTAGGCCACACATGCACCACAACTTGGCTCTCTGCCAGCCGCCGTCTTAGAACTACTTCCTCATATGACTATACAGAATATGTAATGTGTCTCTCACAGCATGGAGACATTATTTTGGTCGTGGATAACACTTTTATGTCAGCATATTTCTAGGGACCTTTGGCTCTGGGAGCTGATATTTGTATGTATTCTGCAACAAAATATATGAAAGGCCATAGTGATGTTGTAATGGGCTTAGCGTCTATTAATTCTGAAGACCTCCATAATAGACTTCTTGCAAAAGGCTCTTGGAGCAGTTCCGTCTCCTATGGAATGTTATCTCTGCAATCAAGTACAGAAGACTCTGCAAATCCGAATGGAGAAGCATTTCAAAAATTCAATGGCTGTTGCCCAATTCCTAGAATCTAATCTCCAGGTAGAAAAAGTTATTTATCCTGGTTTGCCCTCCATCCACAGCATGAGTTGCAAAGCACCAGTGCACAGGTTGCCCAGGTGTGATCACCTTTATTATTAAGGGCACTCTTCAACATGCTGAGACTTTCCTCAAGAACCTAAAGTTATTTTCTCTGGCTGAAAGCTTGGGAGGATATGAAAGTCTTGTTGAGTTTCTGGCAATCATGACCCACGCGTGCATCAGTGCCTAAGAATGACAGGGATATCCTTGGAATTAGTGACACACTGATTCGACTCTCTGTGGGCTTAGAGGATGAAAAAGACCTGCTAGAAGATCTAGATCAAGCTTTGAGGGCAGCACACCTTTCAAGTGGAAATTGCAACTAACATTCCAGAACTGCATTAGAAGCTGCTTGCTGAGAAGATCAAATCCTCCGAATAATTGAACACACCATTAACGAGCCTTCACAGAATGTTCAAATGAAAATTTTAGGGCACGGTATGAATTTTCACTGTAACCTTCTAAGGATCTTCCCTGTTAAAAGCAGTTTTCTATACATCTTATTGTAACCGACAGGCCAGTTCTGTTAATGCCTTTTGTTAATTCTGCTATACACATACCTCTGAAGGAAATGAGATTCGTGCTGCTTTTGGGGATCGTGTTCTTCTTTTCATAGCCTAAGATTTATTTTGATCATGTTTACAATATAATGGTTATTCAATTTTGATGTTTTGTGAAGATTAAGCATGATTTTTGCATATTGTTGAAAAGAACATTCCAAGCAATGGTTTACATTTAATTGCAGTAGCCAAAAATTAAATACGTGAAAAGCCTACTGTTAAATTCTATTGGTTTAAGGTAGTAAGTAATTCTCCTTTTTTGTTTAAAAATAAATCTAATTATCAAATCTCAAATAAAATAAAATAAAATAAAAACATTAGGACCCCCGCCCACCCGACCACACCCTGCCTTCAGGAACCCCAGTCTGCCTGCACCCCAGGCAGATTCAGCATCCACGCTGCAGCTCCTCATTTGCCAACGTGTGTGGAAGCTGGTGCAGTCATCTTGGATTATCTCAGAAGTGGAAGCCAACATTTTTAGGTGGGGGACTCCCATCCTGAGACGCCTGCTGGAGATTGGAAGCTCATTGTCAGTTACCGCTCATGCATCAGGCTACTGAAGACTGGGAGGTTTGGATAGTATATGACTGTTATAGTGTAGATTTTTTTCTCCTTTTTGAATTTTTAATTTTTTATTAGTTCATTTTTCTCACTCTCTCCATTTTCTTTTTGTTTACCTGTTTCCTCAGAGTCTCTTTCTCAATTTTCTGATGCTAAAAACCAACTTCTTTTGATTCTGCTTTCACTCTTCTTTCCATCTAGTACCTCTATATACTCTATTTTATTCCATTAACAGTTACATCCTATGCCCTTCCCGAACCTCTTCATCCACCATTAGAAACTGTAGACTTCATTGCAAATCAATTGGTTATGCTGTAGATAATAATCAAACTCATCTGTTTATTAGAACAATATTGTAATATCTTCATAGAGGTTATTTGGTTTAGGGCTGCATATTGTCTGTACTGAGTGCTTGGCATTAAAGGAGACATTTTGGAAAATTGCAGGGTCACTATAAGCCCATAGGGCGAAAATTGCAATTCTAAAAATCTGCAGTGCTAGAGGGGAATATACATGAACAACATGAAAAAACAAGGGAAGAATGTGTTCCAAACAAACAAAGATGCTATTTTAATAGAATCCAATGACAGCATGGTAGAAGAAATGTGAGAGAAGGAGTTCAGGATATACATAATTAAAATGATTCATGAATCAAAGGATGAGATAAGAGATAGAAAGCAAATCACTCCAATAAACAGTTAAAAGAGCAACTGCAGGAAGCAAAATTCCATCTCAATATAGAGATAGAGATTCTGGAAAACGACCAAACAGAAATACTTGAAGGAAACAATAAACCAAATAAAATACTCAATAGAAAGCATTGCCAACAGACTAGATTACTTGGCAGACAAAACCTCAGACAATGAAGACAAAATATTTAATCTTGAAAATAAAATTGGCCAAGCAGAGAAGATGGTAAGAAATTATGAATGGAACCTCCAAGAACTATGGAACATCATGAAAAGGCCAAATTTAAGAATTATCGGGATTGAGGAAGACACAGAGACACAAACCAAAGAAAGGAGCAATCTATTCAATGAAATAATATTAGAAAATTTCCCAAATATGAAGAATGAAATGGAAAATCAAATACAAGAAGCTTACAGAACGCTAAATGCACAGAATTAAAACAGATCCACACCAAGCACATTATAACAAAAGTGCCTAACATTTAAAATAAAGATAGGATTTTAAAGGCTGTGGGAGAAAGGCACCAGATTACATATAAGAGGAAACCAATACAGATATCAGCAGATTTCTCAGACAAAACACTAAAAGCTAGAATGACCTGGAAAAATATATTTCAAGCTTTGAAAGAACATGGATGCCAACCAAGAATCTTATACCCAGCAAAACTAACCTTCACTTTTGATGATGACATAAAATCCTTCCATGATAAACAAAAGTTAAAAGAATTTGCAAATAGAAAGTCTGCACTATAGAACATTCTCAGCAAAATATTTCATGAGGACAAAGTGAAAAATAACAATACAAGTCAGCAAAGGGAGGAACTTCCCTGAAGGAAAAGCCAATCAAAGGAGAAACCAAATCAATTTAAAAACCAAAAATAAGCCAAAATGACCAGGAATACAAATCATATCTCTATAATAACCCTGAATGTTAATGGCCCAAACTCATTAATCAATAGACGTAGATTAGCAGATTGGATTGAAAAGAAAGACCCAACAATATGCTGCCTTCAAGAGATCTATCTCATAGAAAAAGACATCCGGAGACTAAAGGTAAAAGGATGGGAAAAATCATACCACGCACACAAATTCAGTAAAAAAGTGGGAGTTTCCATTCTTATATTAGATAAAGTGGACTTTGAGCCAAAGTTAGCCAGAAGGGATAAAGAAGGACATTTCATACTACTTAAGGGAACCATAGATCAGCAAGATATAATGATCATAAATATTTATTCCCCAAACAATGGCAAACCCATGCACATAAAACAAATCCTTCTCAATTCCAGGAACCAAATAGATCACAACACAATAATTCTGTGTAACCTTAACACACCACTCTTACCACTGGATAGATCTTTCAAATAAAAACTGAACAAAGAGACTATACAACTCAATATAACAATAACTTACACTTAACAGACATATATAGAATATTTCATTCATCAATGAGTGAATACACTTTCTTCTCAGCAGCACATGGATTGCTCTCTAAAACAGACCATATGCTATGTCACAAAGCAGCCTTAGTAAATAGAAAAAAACAGAGATACTACCTTGTATTCTATCAGATCATAATGGAAGTAATTAGAAATTATGATAAAATTAAAACAGAAACTACTCCAACATCTGGAGACTAAATAATACTCTATTGAGTGAAGCATGGATAATAGCAGATATCAGGGAGGAGATAAAAAATTCTTAGAGGTAAATGAGAACAATGATACAACATATCAAAATCTCTGGGACACTCTGAAAGTGATACTATAGGGAAAATTCATTGCATGGAGCACATTCAAGAAAAGAATAAAAAGTCAACAGCTAAATGACCTAATATTACATCTCAAAGCCCTAATAAAAGAAGAACAGATCAACACCAAAAGTAGTGGAAGACAGGAAATAATTCAGAGCTGAAATCAATGAAATTGAAACAAAAGAAACAATTTAAAAAACTGACAAAACAGAAAGTTAATTCTTTGAAAAAGTAAACAAAATAGATAAACCCTACACACACTAATGAAGAGGAGAACTCAAATTACTAAAATTTGTGATGAAAAGGGAATTATCATGACAGACACCAGTGAAATACAAAACATAATAAGACTACTTTGAAAATCTATAGTCCAACAAAATAGAAAATCTCAAAGACATCAACAAAGTTTTAGAGACATGTGATCCTCCCAAACAAAATCAGGAGGACATACATAGTTTAAAATGATCAATTTCAAGCAATGAATCAGAAGAAGCCATCAAAAACCTAGCAACCAAGATAAGTCTGGGAACAGACAGATTCTCAGTCGCGTTCTACAAGACCTTCAAAGAACTTATACCAAAACTCCTCAAAGTATTCCATGAAACAGAAAATGAGGAAACTCTTCCAAATTCACTTTATGAAGCTAATACCACCCTAATACCAAAGAGACAAAGATGATCAAGGAAAGAAACATTTAGACCAATATCTCTAATGAACATAGATGCAAAAATTCTTAACAATATTCTGGCAAATCACATACAAAAACATATTAAAACGATAGTGCACCACAATCAAGTGAGGTTCATCCTGAGGATGCAAGTTTGGATCAATATTCAGAAATCAATAAATGTAATTCATCACATCAATAGACTTAAGATTATGAATCACATGATTATTTCAATAGATGCTGAGAAAGTGTTTGATAAAATACAGCATCTCTTTATGCTCAAAACACTAGAAAAAATAGAGATAGAAGGAACATAGCTGAACATTGTAAAGGCTGTATATAGCCAATGTCATTCTAACTGGAGAAAAACTGAAAGCATTCCCTCTAAAAACTGGAACAAGTCAGGAATTCTTGCTCTCACCACTTCTATTCCACATTGTCCCTGAAACACTAGCCAGAACAATCAGACAGACAAAATAAATTAAAGGGATACAAATAGGAAAAGAAGAACTCAAACTAACTATTTGCCAATGACATGATTCTATATTTAGAGCATCCAAAAAACTCCACAAGAAAACTTCTAGAACTAATAAGTGAATTCAGCAAAGTAGCAGGATATAAAATCCACACTAATAAATCTAATGACTTTCTATTCAAAAGTTCTCTGAAAGAGAACTTAGGAAAACCACTCAATTCACAATAGACTCAAAAAAATAAAATAATCAGAAATCAATCTAACAAAGGATGAAAGACCTCTACAATGAAACTACAGAACACTAAAGAAAGAAAGTAAAGAAAACCTTAGAAGATGGAAGGATCTCCCATGTTCTTGGATAGGCAGAATTATTATTCTCAAAATGGCCATACTTCCAAAGGCTCTATATAGATTCAATATGATTCCAATTAAAATCCCAATGACATTCTCATAGAAATAGAGAAAGCAATAATGAAATTCATCTGGAAGAATAAGAGACCCAGAATAGCTACAAGAATTCTGAGCAGGAAGAGTGAAGCAGGAAGTATCACAATACCAGACCTGCAACTATATTACAGAGTAATAGTAACAAAAACAGCATGGTATTGGCACCAAACTAGACAGGTAGACCAATGGTGCAGAATAGAAGACACAGAGACATACCCACTGCATACAGTTATCTCATACAGACAAAAGTGTCAAAAACATACAATGGGGAAAAGATAACCTGTTCAACAAATGGTGTGGGAATACTGGAAATCCACATGCAGTAAAATGAAATTAAACCCATATCTCTCAGCCTGCACAAAACTCAACTCAAAGTGGATCAAGGATGTAGGAATTAGATCTGAGACCCTTTACCAAATAGAAGAAAAATTAGGCCCGAATCATCATCATGTTGGCTTAGGATCAGACTTCCTTCCAAGAGCATAGGAAATCAAAGCAAGAATCAATAAATGGGATGGATTCAAATTAAAAGGTTTTTTCTCAGCAAAGGAAACAATCAATAATGTGAAAATGGAGCCTACAGTGTGGAAGAAAATCTTTTCCACATGCAATTCAGATAGAGCACTAATCTCCAAATTTTATAAAGAAGTTAAAAATTTTACACCAAAAGTACAAAGAACCCAGTTATTAAATGGGCTAAGGAACTGAGAAGACACTTTGCAGAAGAAGAAATGCAATTGATCAACAAATATATGAAAAAGTGCTCATCATCTCTAGTAATTAGAGAAATGCCAATCAACACCACCTGAATATTTCATGTAACTTCAATTAGAGTGGCTATTATCAAGAACACACGCAACAATAGGTGTTGACATGGATGTGAGGAAAAAGGTACACTCATACATTGCTGGTGAAGCTGAAAATTGGTGCATCCACTCTGGAAAGCAGTACAGAGATATGACCCAGCTCTCCCACTCTTCCGTTTATACCCAAAGGACTTAAAATCAGCATATTACAGTAACACAGTCACCTCATTGTTTATAGCAGTTCAATTCACAATAGCTAGATTTTGGATCCAACCTAGATTCCCTTCAGTTGATGAATGTCTGAAGAAACTGTGGTATATATACACAATAGAATACTATTCAGCCATAAAGAAGAATGAAATTATGGCATTTCCAGGTAAATGGATGGAGTTGGAGAATATCATGCTAAGTGAAATAAGCCAATTCTAAAAAAACAAAGGTCAAATGTTTACTCTGATAAGTGGATGATGATACATTACGGGGAGTGGGGGTGTCAAGGAGGTAAGGGAAAAAAGGAGGAAGTTTGGATTGTGTAGAGGGAAATGGGGCAGGAGGGAGTGGGGGAAGGAAAGGATAGTGGACTAAGACAGACATTATTACCCTATGTACATGTATGATTACATGAATGGTGTGAATCTACATTGTGCACAACCAGAGAAATAAAAAGTTGCACCCCATTTGTGTACAATGAATCAAAATGCAGCCTGTAAAAATAAAACTTAATTAATTAATTAATGAAAAAAACAACAAAATACATTGTGAAATCAAATCAAGACCAGGATAAGGAAGAGTTTCTGAAAATCATCAGAGAGACAAATGTGTAATGGAAAGAAAACAACAACATGCAATTCCTTAAAAGTTACCCAGCTTGCTAGAATATAAATGAAGAATGTGGTCACATTTCAGCAAAATGTAATTCTAAGAAAACCAAATTCTTAATTCTGTATAAGGAAACATTCTCAAAAGGCAGTCAAGATTCCTTAGAAAAATGAGAGTAAAAACCATTAAGTGGATGACAGAGCTTGAAAAGTATCTCACACAGGAAATGTTCCAGGGAAAACCTAAGAGAACCGCTAAGCATTGACCTAGAGAGAGGCCTGTCTGGATTACAGCAGGAGGACACAGTGCACCAGGAAGGAAGTCTCCAGCGTAAAAGGAACAACAGCTTAATGTGGTGATGTTTTTATGCAAGATTCTTGATAGACATACAACAGATCCAGTTGAGCCAAAGGGGAAATGACATTTTTATTAGCTTTAATAATAAGCATGTTAAAGAAACAAACATTAAAGAGAATTCGTCCCTAATAAAAACTGATTATCAAGTAATCCAAAATCATATTATATTGTCAAAGATGGAGAGGAGAGATCCTAAATCAATCACCTAATTAATATTAATTTTTCATAAAATAATGTGATTACTATGTCTATGATTTTAAGGAAGTTGACTATAAGAAATTACTAAAAATGATTCAAATGTGGTTGCAGATGAAATTCATGGGTCACAGTGGTCAGGGGACTACAGTTTTTGACATGCACCTTTCAGTAAGTGCTATTTTATTAATTGTATTATGTGCAAAAATTAAAAAGAAATAAAATCAGAAAAAGTAGATAGACTAATTTGAAGCTGTTTGATTTTGTTTGGGTGAGAAAGAACTGTGTGCAGAAGGTGTGAATGATGAGATTTGTCACACTGAGGAAATATCTCAGAGAGGGAGTTGGCAGTTCTTGTGAAAATTTTCCCAGTTCATTGCAGAAATCTACCATTACAGTAGGGACAGACAATATTTAGGGGAAATTCAAGAGCTGTTTTTGTCATGTTAAATTTGAGATACCTTTGAGGCATTCAAGTTACCATGTGAATCATATGTTGAATATGAGTCTGGACATTAGGTGAGTGAACCCAGCTATAAATATATATTCTGGATCATCTTGTATAATGATAATAAAAGTCATGAAATGGAGTATATTATATTTCATGAATGACTGGTTATGTCAAAATGAACCCCACTAGTATGAATAACTATAATGCATTAATAAAAAACCTTGAAAAATAAAGTCACAGAAATAGAAAATAGGGAAAATGATATTTTCTGAACCCTTAATAACAGAATGTATTAGAAGCAAAAGTGTCTTCCCCAGTCATTTCCTGTTATGTTGTACTTTTGTTATTTGTTTTCAAGTGTCCCTCTCATCTCTCAGGATAAAAGCGAATGCACTGGTCCTGTTTTTTGCTGGGCGAAGGTTAGAAATAAACTTGCCTATCTACTACACACATGTGATTGTATCAGCATACCCATACAAAAGGAGGCATGAAACTCAATAAGTAAGGGAAGAGTTGGTTAGCAAAAGTTTCTGGAACTAATGGCTAGTCCAAAATCAAATTTTAATTATGACTTTATAGCATTCAAAAACAAATTTAATCTACTTCAATGTCATTAAATTAAAATTCAAGTTCTGAAAAAATAAAAATATACAAATTTGTTAATAACAGCTTTCTCAAGGTGGGGTGAGGTCTTTTTGTAGTAATGGAAAAGATAAATATGTACTCAATTGTCCCAGGACCAAAAACCAATCCTTTATTCTTGCTGAATTTTTATTCCCTTCTTATTTTTTGTGCTAATTTACTTTGAATAATCTGATTTGTTGCATTCATATGTGTATCCATTCTTGATTTTAAACCAGTGTTTAAATTATTCAAACTTTATCATATATTCAATATATAATATATTACTATTTCATTGGTTTTTCCAGAAATACCTAGAATTTAAGAATTTAGAAAAATTTTTGAATCATTCTCCAGAATTCCAAAGCAATATTTTGATGCTTATCTGAATTATAATATTTATAATTTAGATAAAATAATATATAACTCAAATAAAATAGCATATTCAGTATATAGAAAACACATGCTAAATTTATTCTAAGATCTATAAGGTCAATGATTCTATATAACAATACTGTACATTTCAAAAGGCTAGCAGAAGGATTTTGTAAGTTTTCATAGTAGAAATGATAAATGCTTGAGATAGATGTGTTTAATCTGATTTAAGCATTATCCTATGTACAGGGTAAAATAAACGGGAAATTTCATCTTTTTGAACATGTATATCCAATTTTTCAAGTATCATTTATTGAAGAAGATTTACAAATGTCAGCAGTACCTGACTACAAGCATTATTAGCCATCAGAAAATATTTTATATGGATGTATATGTAGTACCTATGTACATATTATGTAGGCGTGGATATGAATTGTTCATGTCAATGTATAATTTAAAGATTTTCACAAATTAAATTCAGTTTTGAAATCTCAATTTTTTTTAAATTCAGGAAAGCATTTATATCACATATGCAAAATGAATGTAATACATCTGGAGGGTATTAATAAGATAAATTATTTGTAACATAAATTAAAGGAGCTCTTTGAAATTAGCTTATAAAGATAAATGAGTATTTCTGTAAATCGAACTTATCAAAAATGCACAAAAAATTATGGGATTGTATGGTTACATTAAGTGATATACAAGTGAGGATCCCTCAGAGAAAAAGAATCAATAGGAAATAGATAAGCAGGAAAATATGTATTATTTATTCTGGGAATTGGTTCACAATGTTGTGGAGGCCCAGAAGGTCAATTATCAACCACTCACCCTAAACAGAAGTAGGAAACTCCTTGAGTAATTTAGAATTATTTTGAAACCCTGAGAACGAAGAGATCTGATAGTGTAATGCCCAGTACGAAACCAAAGCTTTCAGAGAGAGAGAGAGAGAGAGAGAGAGAGAGAGAGAGAGAGAGAGAGGGAGAGAGAGAGAGAGAGAGAGAGAGAGAGAGAGAGAGAGAGAGAGAGAGAGAGAGAGAGAGAGAGAGAGACGGGGAAGAGAGGAGAGAGAGAGAGAGAGAGAGGAGTCAACTGTTCCTCGGTATTACTGTTCTATTCGAGCCCTAAAATATTGGATAATGTCCATCCTCATTGGTAAGGATGAATCTTCTTTACTCAGTCTTCCAATTTAAGTACAATAGACTATGGTTACAACCCTTTTCCTTGGGTAAGAGAAGTAGTTTATGGCAGTTAATTGTCAGCTTGTTCTAAAATATGGAAAAATCTACTGAAAAACAAAACCTTAGGAATATTTAGAAACATTGGGAAATTTGGCAAATGCATGATAAGGATCAACAAAAAACAGCAAAGATTATTCTGGGGGAATATGGAGTCTCTGCTCTCTGAGAAGATTACATAGAAGGTTAAAAAATAACCTTTTTCTTCCCTCTTGAAGAGCTTTAAGACCAATTTATTCTTTTACCAGAATAAATGCCAGATTCTAGTTGTGCATGACTACATTATATGACATTACAGATTTATGAGTTCCCCTTAATATTATCCATAAGTGAGCCCTTGATAAAGAGAGAGTTTCACTGAAGTTTTAATATCTTATAGTCTCTCTACAAATTCAGCAAATACAAACTAAGGCATATAGAATTCCCTTTCCTTCAATTGGTTTTTATTCACAATTTCTGAATCAGGCAGCCTTCAGAATCAGAATCAATTCAAAGAATTCTGGGCTGCAACGTGGGCAAGCATTTCTGGATCTAAAACAGAATTGATATGTAAAGACAGGTTAACTAGTTACAGTTCACTGTGTCTTATTTTATTCAGCTGCACAACTGTGACTGAAGCTGTGCTGCTGAAATTAACTAAGAATCAGCTGATGCTTGCAAGAACACATCACTAATGTAGGCTTTCATTTGCTTTACATACTAGATTAGGTTGAAGTTAATTACATAAGGACTCAGATGCAGAGGTGTTAGGCTTAAATTTAATTTAATTGAACTATATTATGTGTATAATATGCACAAGTATACACAATATATGTAAAAATGTATGTATATGTTCATCATATGTGTATATTTATTGTACATATGCACATATATTTTATAAGTATGTGTATAAACATTTTGAGATGAATAAATGTAAAAAAAGTGACACTTCTTCTCTCGGCCCCCCCATCCCACTACCCCATTATGTATTATCATCCACTTACCAGGGAAAACATTTAGTTTTTTGGGATTGGCTAATTTCACTTAGCATGATATTCTCCAATTCCATCCATTTATCTGAAAATACTATTATATTATTTTTCTTTATGACTGAATAATATTCCATTGTGTATGTATACCACAGTTTCTTTATCCATTCATCTAGGAATGATTCCATGAAGGGCATCTAGGTTGATTCCATAATCTGCTATTGTGAATTGAGCTGTTATAAACATTGAATAATAATAATAAAAAAGAAAGTGAAATAAAAAATAAATAAAAATTCAACTTGATTAGCATCAAAAAAATCTGAAAAAAAGTGTCAATTACTTATTTTATTAATTGACTAAAAATGCATGTGAGTTTTAGTTGTATTGCTTTCTCAAACATTTTCTGGATTGAAATTTTTCAAACTAAATTTGGGGATAACTGTAAATGAGCCACATCTCTCTTGAAAGTCTGCTCACTTAGATTCACAGCTTAGAAGCTTAAACATTGATAGGTATGCTATGGTATTTCTTTTATGACTTCATGGTTTAGACTATGGATTCTGAAGTCAGATAGCCTGCATTAGATTTCTGTGCTTCACCATTGTATTTCTGTGAACAAATTGAGATCTCTTAGTTTTTATTGTGGGATTATTGAAATTGAAAAATAGTAATGAGAGTAAAAGACTTAAAAGATGTGTTGAAAGATGATATAGATACCACCAAAAGCAAAAATTGTAAGAGGAATGGAGGAACATTAGATTATGTAGAGGAAAATGGGAAGGGTGGGGGTATGAAAAATGGTGGAATGAGACAGACATCATTACTCTATGGACATGTATGATTACATGAATGGTATGAATCTACAACGTGCACAACCATAAAAATGAAAAGTTGTACTCTATTTATGCACAATGAATCAAAATGCAGTCTGTAAAAAATGAAAAACAATAATTAAAAAAATAAAATTGTATGAGGATTAATTTAGATGTAAAGGGACATTATAAGAAAGAGGCAAGAGACATGAATGCAGCAATTAACATTTAATCATTTGCAAATAAAACACCTTCAAACGAGCCTGCATAGTAGTAAGATCTATTGCATTATATAACCGGAAGGAGGGCTTGGGCCAGATGTTTTTGTGTCTGTTTATCTCTGAATACTTCAGCTCTTGCTTCATTTCCCTGTTGACCCCATGTCTAGGCTGATTGTTTTTTGGAGGTAAAATGGAAATAGGCTCTGAAAGCTTTCACATTCATACATCCTGACATTCAGAGATGGTATTTTGTGTGTGTGTGTGAATTTCTTTTGAAATGAAGCAAACTTATTCCCTAGACACATAAAAATCACCTTTTTTGTCTCACTGACTCTAAATAAGTCACAACTCTTCCATCAGCAGATGTCTGAGATTCTGTGCTTATGAAGTTTAGGGGTTGTTGATGAAGAAATATATAACGTAAATCATGGTATTACTGGAAAAGGGAAAGGAAATCTAGACAACTGAAAATATTCATTAAAATACAGATTGTGCACTCTCCATTCAATTCAGAGCTTCTCAAGCTTTTTGATCTCTGCATTTGTTTACTAAAAATGTATTTAAATGTCGAAAGAACTTTAATTTCAGTAGGTTGTATCTATCAGTATTTAATATATTAGATATTGAATTTTTTTCTGATTGTTCTCACACAATTCACAAATTTTCATGTACAGATGTCTGGTATTCAAGGTTGCTATGGATTAGGGCTGAGTGATGAATAAATACTCAGCAAAAATCATGGTATTTCTAAGAAAGAGAAATAAAGAAATGTATTTAATTCTGACAACTCAAAATGTTCATTAAAATACAGTGTGTAACTGGGTATGGTGGTGCACATCTGTATTTCTAGTGGCTCAGGAGGCTAAGGCAGAAGGATCACAAGATCAAAACCAGCCTCAGCAACTTAGGGAGGCCCTCAGCAACTTAGTGAAACTCTCTCTCAAAATAAAAAATTAAAAGGGCTGGGGATGTGGCTTGTGGTTAAGCACCCCTGAGTTCAATGTTTGGGTACAAAACAAAACACTACACTGTAGTTTGTATATTTATAGATATACACATCATAATTTTCTCAAATTCATTATGGAAATAGTGGCCAAATTATGTTATGTGCATTTTAAATATAAATATAAATGTATATAACACAGTGAATTTCACCTGTATGTATATCTATAAAGCACCAATCATAAAATAAATAAATGAGTGAAAGGAAGACCAATAGAGTAGAGGAAAGAGAATGGGGGAGAGGGAGGGAAAGTTGGGGCACCAGGTACTGAAATGTAGTAAATTATTTTTCATTTATGTATTTTTGTCAGAATAAACTCAACAATTATATATAATTATAATTATCTTAAAAGGGAAAAATACAGCGTGTATACTATGCATAGAATTAAGAGCTTTTCAAATGTTTTGGCCCCTGGAGTTTCTTTTATTATTATTATTTTTTTTTAGTAGTCTGAAAATTCTATTTAAGACCCTTAAGAGCCATTGTTTATGTAGGTTGTAGCTATCTGTATTAACCAGATTAAAAATTAAAACTGAAAAACTAAAAAAGTTACTTAACATTCAAACCTAAAATAATTGTACATAAACTAACATAATTATAATAAGATCATTGATAACTAAATAGAACAAATAATAAACCTTTTTTAAAAAATTACAGTTAAGAAATTTAAAGGAAATACTTACTGAATGACCAAACATATCAGGGACTGGTAATATAAAATCAGATGTAATTCGATGGATGCAGGGAAGAAGACAGGATTTCATTTATTTCTACATAGTAGCAATATATGATATGATGTTTTTCTTTTTAAATGCTATTTGTATGTGTGTACCCCAGTCCTTTCTGAACCTATTCTCATCCCATCTCATCACCTAGGGTGTGAATCACTGAAACTAGTACATTCCAGTCTCTTTCCAATCAATTGCAAACTGGTTTTCTGAAAGATTGACTCTGCTGCCAGGAAGATGATAATGTCATGCCTCAGAACCAACTCAGATTCAATGTTCCTAGTGATCAGTTCCACTTTCGCCCTCACTTTCCCACATTCATTCTCTCCTACTCCTTGCCGACTTTCGAATCTGTCCCATTGTTCACCTCCACTTCCCACTCCCAGTGACACACTCACTTCCACGCACATTGATTCTGGTCATGCTAATTAATGTTTTGCTCTGTCAACATGGTTTCCATCTTTAAATAAACAGTTTACTTCTGTTGTTACTTATATCTAAATACCATAGGTAATATAACCTCCATTTCCTGAATCCCATGCATGTGGAGGAATGGCAGTATTGATTCACACTCCAGCTCCCTCTGACGTACCTGGATGAGGTTGGCAAGTTACTCAGTATGTAAATATATGAGGCTCTCATTCAAGAAAAAAAAAAATAGAAAGCATAACAAAGAACACCTAATTAGTTCATATATAAGTGATATATCTAGCTAAGGGCCTAGTAGATAGCACATTTTAATAAATTATTCTTCTTTTGTGTTTGTACATTTAGTTGAAGAACAAATTTTTTTAAAGAATTAGGATTTTTGTTATTTTTCTGCCTATGATACTTGAACAACTTCTCAATCTTTTGTTAATACTCTGAAATATCAGCATTTTTTCATTGGAATCAGTGCATGTTTTGTACTCCTAATATACAAAAATCAATGATAATGCTATCAGGAAGAAAAGTCTTGATTGAATTGATATATTCACTAATTACATGCCATATGTGATGGAAAATAAACAAACTACAGAAAAATTAAAATATATAGTGATTTCATTATGAATAGCACCAATTTAAGCTATAGGTTGATGAATCACAATATATAGATACTTTCAGAGTATTTGAATGTAAAAATGACTAGCAATATGAAACTACTCTCCATCAGAAAATAAGTACTCTGCATGAATACATATTCATAAATAATCTAAGGAAAGGACCAAATTCAAGATGAAAAGCAAATTCAAATATTTTACTTCCCATATATGGAGTTGCTTATGTAATGTTTATTATTTTTGAACTGTAAATAAACCTCTGATAGCAAATTATATTTTGGGACTTGAAAATTTTGAATATTAAACGGGGACTACTTTTATACGTACTGACTTTTGTTCCCAGCACTTTTGATTTTCTTTTTCAAAACTGTGACTGTTTACACTTTGACATAATGAATAATTATTTAGTTCACTCCTGATGAATCTTGCTGCCTTGGATTTTGAAGATGTTTTAGCATAATTTCTTGTCTACAAATTAATTTGAGTCAAATACCATCATGTTTAAATAATTTACTACTTTGACTATAAAGTGGCCACTTCCACTTTATTAGTATTTGTAGGTTTAAAAAAATATTAAGTTGAAATCAATTTTCCAAGGGAGTTTCTTGTTTCACAATGTTACAAAATTGTCTTTTTTTAATACTTCTTTTTCTAACATTCATTACTTCCTTATTTCTTAGACTATAAATGAAAGGATTTAACAAAGGAATGACTAGAGTATAAAAAATAGCCACAGGTATATCCTTATCCCCTTCATTAAGTGAACTCGGTCGAGTATACATGAAAAGAAGAGAACCATAGAATATGGAAACAGAGAGAAAGTGGGATGCACAAGTTGACAAAGCTTTGCCCCTTCCCTCTTTGGATTTCATTGTAAATATGTGAAAAGGATATAAAAATAAGAAATTACAACAATAGTAACTGTAAATATTAGCACTGACCCTGGCAAGATAAATATCCTCAATTTGTTGATAGAAGGGTCAACGCAGGAGAGTCTGTATATTGGAAGGACATCACAAAAAAAATGATTAATTCGATGAGACCCAAAGAAAGTTAACCTGAACAAAAGTCCTACATGAATCATGGGATGCAGGTTTCCAGCTACATAGGCTCCTGTGGTCATCTGAATGCAGAGTTTCTTTGACATCAGGGTGTGGTACTGCAGTGGTCTGCATATGGCCACATAGCGGTCATAGGCCATTGCTGCCAGAAGAAAGCAGTCTGTAGTCGCAGCAAAACAGAGAAAATAAAATTGGGCTATGCACTCATAGAGGGAAATCCTTCTGTCCTCAGAAAAGAAGTTCTCTAACATCTTGGGAGTGATGGCACAGGAACAGCAGGAGTCCATGAGAGCCAGGCTGCCCAGGAAGATGTACATTGGTGTGTGAAGATGGCGCTCCATGCAAATCAAGGCCACCGACCCTAGATTCCCCACCATGGTGACCAGATAGATGGCAGAGGACACCACAAACAGAAGGGTCTTCATGTCTGGGTGATCTGTAAATCCCATGAGGATAAATTCAGTTGTAAATGATCTGTTGTCCTGAGTCATCTCTACCTTTTTTGTTGAGATAGAAGTTAAGTAGACATAAGATCCTAACAGAGCGCATATAATTCTTCATTCAGTTTTTCTTTTAATAACAGAAGAGTTCTTCAAGCATCCCCTTCTAACTATGGTTTACAGCTTTATTTGCTTCTAAGGGCTGTTTGTTGCCTTATAATGTCAGCATCTCTGGCCTCAAGCTGTGATTCTGAACATTTACGAGGATATTTTGAAAAGTTCAGGGAGGGATTTGAAAATGTTTTACCTGCATGCTTTTGTGTAGTGAAGCATAAAATTAATGTTCAACATCTCTAGTAATAAGAGAAATGCAAATCAAAACTACCCTACGATTTCATCTCACCCCAATTAGTATGGCGATTATCAAGAACACAAGCAACAATAGGTGTTGGCGAGGATGTGGGGAAAAAGGTACACTCATACATTGCTGGTGGGGTTGCAAATTAGTGCAGCCACTCTGGAATGCAGTATGGAGATTCCTCAGAATGCTTGGAATGGAACCACCATTTGACCCAGCTATCCCACTCCTTGGCCTATACCCAAAGGACTTAAAATCAGCATACTACAGAGATACAGCCACATCAATGTTTATAGCTGCTCAATTCACCATAGCCAGAGTGTGGAACCAACCTAGATGCCCTTCAGTTGATGAATGGATAAAGAATCTGTGGCATATATATACAATGGAATATTATTCCGCCATGAAGAATGATAAAATGATGGCATTTGCAGGCAAATGGATGAAATTGGAGGATATCATGCTAAGTGAGATAAGCCAATCTCAAAAAACCAAAGGACGAATGATCTCGCTGATAAACGGATGAGGTCATACAAGGGGGGGGTAGGAGGGGTAGCGTTAGGGCTAGGGTTAGGTTTAGTGTTAGAGATAAGGATGGTGGTAAGAATGGAGGAAGGAAGGACTGTAGAGAGGGAAAAGAGGGGTGGGAGGGGTGGGGGGAGGGAAAAAAATAACAGAATGAATCAAACAATATTGCCCTATGTAAATTTATGATTTTTAATAAAAAAATGGAAAAAAAATTCCTTTGATTTTCATACAAAAAAAAAAAAGATGCTATGGGGAGAAGGCAGAATTTACCTACCTCAACTCCATGAACTGCTTGGGTGACCTTCATTTCAGTATCTTACTAATGATCTTCAGTGACCTCTTTGTCTCTGCTTAATGAGACGGTTAAAAAAGCATCTACAGGGGAACTTTCAAAATCATAATATTAAGAAGCCTTGATATCTTCCTTTTTTGTAACTTGATTCATCTCTACTTTTTTCCCTTTCCTCAGAACATTTTGTGTAAGATTCTCTAAAGTGTTCTACAACCAATGAAAAGCTAATAAACCAGAAACTCTATTGAATTTTATTTTTAACACTTACTTATAAAAAGAGAAACCTTTAAGCCCTAATAGTGTTTTTAATTAATTAATAAATTAAATTTATTTTGCCTCAAAAGCCTATTTCCTCTTATTACTTAGTGATTTATTGGGATTATATTAACTGACAAACATAATTATAGATTCTGTATTAAAATAGATTTGTATTTATATAATCAAAATATAAAAATAAAGGTAGTAGAATTTGTTCACTCCAAGTATTATATATAAGCTGTATAGTCAAAGTTAAAAATAACTTGCTTGAATTTTTCAAAATTTTTTTGGATCTTACTTGTCAATTTTGAAATTATACCTTATAATCTGGAGGTCAGATGACTACAGTATCATCCTACTTCCCCATTCCAGTGGGTTTTGCTAAGAGCTAAAACAAAGAGAAAGGGTTTAATTTAGAAACAATGAAAAATGATAAATTAGGGAAGTAAAACATTAAGTATTAATATTTCTCTTATCTACATTTCAGTGAGAAGAGCTTTTTGAAAGTTCCTTGTTTGCTTTATGGAAAACGTTGCCAAATTTAGGAATACAAATGTGTACAGTCTCGCTAAAATATTTGGGATTCAGAAAATGAAAATCTCAGAGATTACCTGTGGGTCAGTGTTAAGAATACATCTTTGCACTGCCAATTTAGTTTTTCATCAAATTCTGAAGGGATTTTTCTTCACTGATATAAGTGCACTTCCGTGGAAATGTTAAGTCATGAAAGCATGCAAACCACTTGAAATTAACTGAAGATGTCCTTCGAGACAATTAGGCTAAAGCAAATGACATGCACTAAAGTCTGATGATCACCTTGTAACTGGCTTGATTTATACAATTTATAAAATTCTCATTATTGTACTAACCACAAAATGGCTCAGCTGGTTTGACCTCTTCTGGAGGAAGTAGAATTAATGTAGTTCATGAAAACAAAATTAATTTGGAGAGGAAGCTAGAAGATTGTCAGGTTCAGTGAAGGTCAAAAACTTCTTCTCTCTGTGGCTGGGATTTATCCCCATATTCTACAATGCACCTAGTGGAAATTTGATTTTATTATTTTTCCTGTATACAAATTACTGAGACATTCTCTTTGACTTCTTTTCTTATAACCTACCTTTAACTTTTCTTATCCGATTGTTTTATTTATCTTCATACTGCTAATCACACTTCACTAACCTATATCTGTCCTTCCATCTATAATTGGTCATTTCTTTCCCTGTTCCCACACTTAGCACATTGTCTCCATGAGAAAGGATTTCTTTCATATATCCATTTCTATGTTTGCAGAACTCTGAATAGTGCCTGTCATTTTCTAGTATTTTGTTGAATGAATTTTTAAAAATTATAGCTTCCTGCTCAAGAATTTCTCAGAACTGTGATATTCATTTTCCTTGTTTTGGAGTTCCAGATACTCCACAGGCTGTCTGCAACTTGTCCTCTTGCTTCTCCTGTGCAATCACTTCCCTGTTCCTCACAAGCCTGCTTCTGATAATTTGATAGCAGTGTTCCCTCACCTATAGTAACTTCTCCTTTTTCTTTTCCATTGAACTCATCTTTGAGCTCAAACATGAACTTCTCATGAGAACTTTTCCTGGTCTTTGTAATCAGATTTTTCTTCCCTTTCTTCAGCTAAACGGTACTCACTAGACTTTATAGAAAAATTCCACTTAATCAGTCAAGATTTGAAATACATAGATCACAGTGGGCAGGAGACGACAGCTTTTGTTGCACCTTTCAGTAACTGCTGCTTCAATAATAGGAATATGAACAAAAATGTAAAAGAAATCAAATCAGCAAAATCAGGTAGACAAATTTGAAGCTATTCATACTGCTTGGCAGAGAGAGAACTGTATGTGTGTGGTGTGCATGGAGAGATTTGGCACATTGGAGAAAAACGGAGGAAGCTGACATTTCTTGTGAAAGTTTGGTTTCAGGGGAGAGAGAAACGGAGGATTACTGACTTGCCCAGTTTGTTGAAGGAAGCTAAAATTACAAAAAAGACCATCGAGGGACAATATTTAGGGGGAATTCAAGAGTTGTGTTTTGAGCATGTTAAATTTCAGATGTCTTTGAGACATTTAAGTTACCATGTGAGATATGCAGTGGAGTGTATGAGTTTGGAGATCAGGGGAGTTAACATAGTTGGAATTCCATATTTTGGGGACCTTTTTAATATTAACATATTAAGAGTGATAAAAAGAGTCACATATAAATCAAGAATAGAGGAAATTGATATCTTATATATGAACTCTCTTGAATCCTAATAATGTACTTGGGTAGAAATGATAAAGAGCATGAAGAGCAAGCATACAAAATAGGAGAGAATCTTTGCTAGTTACTCTTCTGACAGGGGATTAATATCCAAAATATGTAAACAATACAAAAAAATTAACATCGAATAAATGAACAAAAGACCCCAAAGAATCCAATCAATAAATGGGCAAGAAACTAAACAGACATTTCTCAAAAGAAGAAATATAAATGGCCAACAAGTATATGAAATAATGTTCTACATCCTTCGTAATCAGAGAAATGCAAATCAAAACTATACTGAGATTTCATCTCACCCTGGTCAGAATGGCAATTATCATGAATAAAAATAACAACAAATGCTGTTGAGGAGGAGGAGAATGTACACTCTTACACTGGTGGGGCATCTGAAAATTAGTATCATCACTATGAAAAATAATATAGAGACTCCTCAAAATATGAAGAATGGAGCAACCATATGACCCAGCTATCCTACTTCTTGGAATTTATCCCCCAAATCTAAAATCTGCATACTCTAGTGATACAGCCACATCAGTATTTAGAAGTGCAACTCACAAAGCCAAGATATGGAACCAACTCAGGCACTCATCAACAGATGAATACTTTAAGAAAATATGCTATATATATATATATAAAATGGAGTTTTACTTGTCCATTAAGAAGAATGAAATTAACTGCACTTGACAGTAAATGGATGGAAATGGAAAACATGCTGAGTGAAATAAGCCAGATTCAGAAAATCACAAGGGTTGAATATTTTCTCTTACATGTAGACTCAGTAAAGTAAGGGGAAAAGGAATGAGGTAGGGGTCTGATATCCTCAAGATAGAGGGAAAGTCAGTGAACTAGAAAAAGGAAGTTGAGGAAAAGGAAGGAAGGATGGGGAAGAGGAGGAAACACAGAGTGATTTTGACAAAATCACACTCTGTGCTTATATAAATACTCCACAGTGTGTTCTGCCTTTATGTATATCTATAAATGCTCAATAAAAAATGAATGAATAGAGTAAAACATAGACCAGCAGAGTAGAAGGGAAATAGGGAGGGAGGAGTGGAGGTAAAGGGGGAAACCAAGGAATGAAATGGAATAAATTAAATTCTGTGCATGTATGATTCTGTCAAAGTGAACTCAACTATTATGTACAAGTATAATGTACCAATAGATGAAAAAAAAAGAACAAAATTCAAACTATAGAAAAATATACAAAAATTCATTTATAAAAATCTCTGAATGTGAGATAAGGACTTAAAAATTTTAACACAAATGGAAAGGGTAAGTGCTCAGCTGACCCAAGACCACAAATAATTTTTCTTTTCTTTCTTTCTTTTAAACTTTTTTTTTACTTATTGCTCTTCTAATCTTATGTGGAAATTTTCTTTTGGATAATATTAGTTGCTCCATTGTTCTATATATTATTTCTTCATTTAAAGCCAGACTGTTGTAATTTTTACAACTTTATTATATGTTTTGGTATATGATGCATCATTTATTTTACTGATTATCATTGGGTAGAAGTATTGAGAACTTAAGAAAAATTTAAAATCAGTTTCCCTGATTCGCAAGGAAATTCCTTAATGTTTCTCTGAATTAAAATAACCTGTGGGTTAATTTTGGAGGACCAGGCCAAATAAGTAACACTTTCCCTTATGCCATACACAATCTTCTCTCTAAGAGAAATCAAGAGAACTTCCACAAATTTAAACTTTTCTAAAAAAGAGAATAAGGAGGAGGAGATGAGCCTTCAGATTAAAACAAAACAAACAAAACAAAACTGTGGACCAAAGGCATCATACAGATCACATAAGAAACATAAAATAATAGGAGTATTTCAAATTAAAACATTTGTAAATTATAAACATTGCAAACATGTTAAAAGACTGTCAGCACACAGAAATCATTTGCCTCAGAGTTGAAACATTTTAACTTCTTTACTCTATAAACTGTGTTACAAACAAATCTGTGCAAAAAGTTTTGTTTAAAGGAAAATAATAGAAAAATCATAAAAATTAAAAGTGGCCAAAGAATACATACAATTTGGGTACATCTTATTATTAATAAAATATAGAAAATAAAGCAACAATGTCTTCACAATTTTAGATGTTTTATTCAGTGTTTGATATGCAAGTCACTGTTTTTTATTCTGCATGTTCTTGATGATTTCAAAATGAAAAAGTCCTTAATCATAGTCCAAATTAAGGTACACATTCTTCTTCAGGATTTGGTAAACTTCATTGTTAATTATTCTATAAAATATGTGTGTTTATTCTTTCTCAATTCACTCTTTATATTCTTGGGATCTTATTTAAATAAAACTTTATTATTTTAAAAATAGATTACAGCAATTACTTTGTTTCTCATTTCTCTTCCTTCAAATTAGCCTACAAGTTTCTGACAGATTGTTTTTCTGAAAAACAATCATTTCATAATTTAACAATATTTTGGATACTAAGTCAATTTACTGAGGCTTTGAATAGAACTTTCTCACTATTCCATGAGACCACTGAGAGTTCACGATTACAGTTACCTTTAAGTTTCCCTTGACTTACCCTGTTCGCATAATTTGGATTAAAATTTGCCAAATGATTTTTTAATTCTAGTACTTATCCATTTATGTATGATTTATCTAAATGCATAAATGCATTCTACTGTCATGTATAACTAATTAGCACAAATAAATAAACAAAAGAAATATAACCAAATGATTTAATGTCACATATTGTGTATAAGACATTTTATTTTTCTGTTTCTCATTTATGCAAACTTTCTAATAGATTGAAATCCGTTTGCTATAGATGATGAAGTTTAAAGATATTATAAGTTCTCGATTTTTCTAGAATATTTATTGCCCCCTTAGTTCTTGGGCTCTATATAAAGGAATTTAAAAATGAAATCACAATATTGAATTATCATCACTAGTGTATCTAGAATGGTCTAATATACATGAGGAGACAACTGTAGATATTAAGAGTGAGAGAAAGTGGGATGCATATGTTGAAAGTACTTTACTTCTCCCCTCCTTGGATTTTATTTAGAAAATTGTGAAAATAATACAGAGCTAAGTGTCCAAGGTAGTAGAAATGGTAAATATTTGAATTGGCACCAAAAACATGTATATAGTGTCAGTTCAAAATAAAAGTTATTACAGGAAAGTCTAGAAAGATATTACAAAAAGTGATAAATTAGATTAAACCTGAAGAACATGAATCTTAATTGAAGCCTTACCTAAATCATCTCTGTGGACGTCTGAATGGAGTTCCTTTGACATGGTGGTGTGGTGCTGCAGAGAGCTACATACGGCCACACAGTGTTCATAAACCATTGCTGCCAGAAGGAGGCAGTCTGCCTTTTCAGCAAGATAGACAAAACAGAATTGTTCCATACATCCAAAGAGGGAAATCCTTCTGTCCTCAGAAAAGACATTCTTTAACATCTTGGTGGTGATGGAACAGGAAGAGCAGAACTCCATCCCATCCAGGTTGCCCAGTAAGATGTACATTGAAGATAATTTCCCATGTAAATCAAGGCCACTAAACTAAGATTCCCCAAAATTGCCATCAGAGAGATGGCAGAGAGTACCACAAACAGAAGGATCTTGAGCTCTGGGTGATTTGTAAACCCCATTAGGATAAATTAATTTGTTAAGGAGAAATTTGTCTCAGTCATTCCTGACTTCTCTGTTGAAGCATAAATTGATGAATTATAAAGAAAATCATTTGAGACCTGGAGATCTTCCCCTTGGGCCAGCTGCCCCTAACATTGCTGCCCCTAATGCCATGGCTGAGGATGCCTGGAGGTATTTTCTCTAGGCGTGGCTGCAGTCTACACTGCTGCCACCAACATAACTGCAGTTAATGCAACTTCTACTGTCTGGAGGTCGCCTGTGGTCTTCTCTTGGGGTGCCGCAGCTACCACTGATCCACTGCCTGCTGCCTACCACTACTGCTTCCACCATCACCCAGAAGGAGACTCCAGGTTTGGTTGCATGTGGATGCATCCATCTTGGGAGGCAGGCCAGGGTCTGGGGAATTAGGGTGCCAGCAGGTTTGCTGCCAATGCCATCTTGGGGCACACTGCTCTGGTCAGTTGATGCTGGCCAGGACCTGAAGGTTCAGTGACAGGGTGCCTACAGGATTGGCTATCCCTAGGGTATTCCTCCTGGGAGTGCTGGTGGTCACCATCCAGTTGCTATTTCTCAGGATTGCTCATCCCTGGTGGTCTCTCTCCAAATTACAGTGACATTGAGATCTTGGGATTCCAAAGTGGTGGAACCCAGAATATCTAAACCTAGTTTGATGGAATAGTGACTGGGTCTTCCAGAGCCAGTCTGGGCCAGACAATGCAGTGAGAAGTCAAAGACAGAGCTGAGAAACTTTTGAACAACAACAGAAAAAGTTGTTTTCCATTGAGATTTATTTTATTTCTAATTTTTTCTTCTCTAACATCTCTCTCCATCATATTTGGAACAAGGTATTTTTCATGCATCAGTTTGGTGAGGACAGGATATACTCATGGTGTTTTGCAGTTCTGTTGTATATTCTTACATTTTTAATTCTTTTCTCTTTGTATGTATTCTTTCTCTCACTTGTCTCTTTCTACGTTTTCTCCACCTAACAGCCAATCTCTGTTGGTTCCTCTTCCACTCTTCATGTGAATTTTTACTTCTAACTTCCCTCTTCTTCCCACATGAACATGAGGTCCTACACTATTTCTGTTCTCCCTTTGTTCACCATTTGAAATTGTAAACCCCTTTTAGTAAATTTTCTGTTTATATTGTAGTTGCTGATTGAACTCATCATTTCTATTTAGAGCAAGAAAGCACTAGGCAATTTAGTGGGATCTCTTAGAATTAAGGTTATATATTGTTTACACTGGGTGCTGTTGATATTGGTCTCCCTCTTAAAAGAGCGGTACTGGAAATCTTCAGGGACAATATAAGTCTACAGGGTAAAATCTGAACTGCATCAGATCCATACAGCAAGAGGGAAAAACACACAAACTACATGAAAAAAACGAGGGATCAAGTGCCCAAACAAACCAAGATGCCCCAATAAGAGAATCCACTGACAACACATGAGAAGAAATATCTGAAAAGGAGTTTAGAATGTACATAGTTAAACTGATCTGCAAAGTAAAGGATGGTCTAAAAAAGTGAAATCAAAGAGAAAATACACTGAAAATTGACTCCATTAAAGAGTTAGAGATTCTGAGAAAAAAAAAAAAAAAAAACAAGCAGAAATGCTTGATATGAAGGAATCAATGAACCATATTATATATTCAATGGAAAGCATCATCAACAGACTAGATCATTTGGAAGAGAGATTTTCAGGCAATAGAGACAAAATATACAAATTTGAAAATAAAGTTGATGATGCAGAAAAGATGGTAAGAATCCATGAACAGAATCATCCATCCCAAGAAATATTGGATAACATAAAAAGACCAAATTGAAGAGTTCAGGATTGATGAAGGAGCAGAGGATACAAACCAAAGGAATGCACAATCTTTTCAATGACATATTATCAGAAAAGTTCCCAAACCTAAATAATGAAACAGAAGATCAAACACAAGAGACTTATATGTCAATAGACTTAAAAACAAGAATCATATTATCACTTCAATAGATGCACAAAAAGCATTTGATGAAATACAGCACCCCTTCATGTTCAAAATGCTAGAAAAACTAGGGGTAGTAGGAAGATATCTCAACATGGTAAAAGCTATATATGCTAAACCCAAGGCCAACAAAATTCTAATTGGAGAAAAACTGAAAGCGTTCCCTCTATAAACTGTAACAAGAGAGGAATGCCCTCTTTCACCACTTCTATTCAACATCATCCTTGAAACTCTAGCCAGAGCAATTAGACCAAAGAAATTAACGGTATACAATAAGTAAAGAAGAACTCAAACTATCACTATTTGCAAATGACATAATTCTATATTTAGAAGATTATAGGGGATTCTGCCACATCCTGCATGGGTATGGGAAAGGGTTTTTGGAGGAAGAAGGTGCTGGCTGTGGATTAATCAGTAAGAAACTTATTTAATAGAATAATCAAAGGAGACAATTATCTTTTTAAATTGAACGTGGGGTGATGGAGTGAGCCATGCCAAGATCTGGCCTCTGCCCTTTGGGGATTACATTTTGTTACCGAGTACCCCTTATACTTGAGAATAAGCTACAAGAATCATTTGCCTTGCTGGGTTTAGATCTTGTTTTGTTCCAATCCTTTCTTTCTTTGCCCCTGCACAGCCCTTTTGGAATAGAAATCTTTACTCCATGCATTATATGTAGATTATATGAAACTTACTTTTGATTTTTTCAAGGGTTCACACACAAGAGCCTGCCTTGAGTCTCTGATGAGACTTTTGACTTGTACTTAGGACAATCATGGACCTGTTAAGACTATCTCTAGGAGATGCACTAAGTGTATTTTTCATTGTGACATGGATATGAGCTTTTGAGGGTCAGAGGAAAAATATTATTGTTTGGATATGAGGTACCCACCAAAAGACCCTGTGCTAATGCAAGAATGTTCAAAGGTAAAATTATTAGATTATAAGAGCTATTATATAATTGGTCCATCCTAGTTTGAATAGACTATGTAAGCACTTGGGTCATGACTGGAGAATGTGGGTCACTGGAGTCCTCCCTGGGAAGGGTTCATCTTCTCTGTGGCCCCTTCTCCTCTCTCTGTCTCTCTGCTTCTGGGCCACCATGAGTGAAGTTGTGTTCCTCCACCACACCTTTCCGCCATGATGTTCTACTTCACTTGATCCCCAGAGTAATGGAGGTGGCTAATTTGGAGTGAACATCTCATATTGCTTTTTGTTTTTACACTGTTGAGCCTATCATGTGTGGCATTTTACTGAGTCTTGAGATGCCCTTAAGAAAGAGTTCAAAGAATTCATATTATCTCTGTGCAAGGTCCTTAACTTCTTTAGGGTGGCAGTAAAATCTTCAGAGTATACAGGTTTACACACGATTTTCTGGCAATCTGCAATATTTGAAAATCTTTCTTCTCTCCTTTTTGCTCCCAATTCTCATTAAAAAAATACTTATGCCAATGCCTGAATGCTGTGTTGTTTTGAAATTTCCTCTGCCAGATTAATTTGTTCATCACCTTTAAATTCAGCTTCACACTAAGTCTCCAGACATGAGAAAATGTAGACAAGGTTTTTGCCAAGATATAACTCAAGGTCTTTGGTCCAATTTCCAAAAGAATTCTCATGCCTCTCTGAAACTTCATGAGCAAAGTGTTTTTTTTCCTCATTCAAATATCTGTTCTGTGTCTTCTGATCTTCCACTAAAATTGCCCATTAATCTCTGTTTGCAGTGTTCTAAGGCTTCTCCAGCTTGTATCCTCAAACTCTTTGGAATCCTCCCACAAATCAATATGAAAAGCTAAACCACATGGTGTCATTAGTCACAGCAATGTCCCCACTTCTCCACACCAATTTCTCTGTTAGCTTTCCCTTGCTGTGACAAAAACACCTAAGAAGAACTAATTAGAGGAGGAAGAGTTCATTTTGAACTCCTGGTTTCGGAGGTTCAGACAATGATCTGTGGGTCCATTGACCTGGGTATTAGGGGAGGTGAAACATCATGGTACAAAGGCGAGGCTGAGGAACACTACTCTGCTTATGGTGGTTGGTATACAGAGAGATAGGAAAAGATTTCAGGGAAGAGGATGCTTCCATGGCATAACCCCAGTGACCTACCTTCTCCAGTCATGTGCCACCTGCCTACTTACCACTGAGTTAGTTCACTCAAAGTAGGACAAACTAATTACTTTAAAGCTGTCATAATCCAATAATTTTATTCCTGACTATTCTTGCATTAACATAAGAGCTTTTGAAGAATACCTTAGTTCTCAATAATAATAAGGCACAAAGCATATTTGTATAATGGAGAATAAACCAAGGACCTAGATCCTTAAAAAAGAGTCTTTATAATAGTAACAGCCTCTTGAAGTAGGTTTATTCTTTTGTAAATAGTGTCATTTAAGGAAATATTTCCTTTCAGAAAAAAGAACTGTACAAATAAAACACAGGATTGAACTTCTTAAAAATGTGGGCTTTAGTTGAGCTCACACTTTTCTACATATAACTCAGATTTAGGATTCTCCCATCCAACATGTTTCTAAGCAAAATCAAATTTAAAAGTCTGTGCTTGCAAAACTTCAAGAAATCCAACCTCTTAAATAATCCAGGAAAGTATTTTATCATCTCAATGACATTGTATATTTTATCACTTGCACCAAAAAAAAAAAAAAAAAAATTACAGAGCTGGATCCAAAACTCACCTAATACAGAATTTGTTTTAAATGCATTATCCCACACAGTATGCTCTAAATACTGACATTTAATTTCATAATAAGTTAAAGACAAGAAATGCTTATCTTTTTAGAAACAAGATACACCATCACTTATCATGTTCAAACACTATTGCATTTTGACTTCCCTAATTTGATAAAGCATTCATGAAATAATCTGCCAACTAGTATTAATGCAAACATAGTAACATCTTTAAGCAGCTATAACTGTGGTAAATTGTTTATTAGGTATGAACTTTACAAATATTGTTTAACAGTGAAGTGGGAGAGTATAAACCTTTCTCAAGTTGCATGGTGGAGATGCCCAATAGTGGGTTTGACTTGTGACCCTTTCCAAAGCCACCATTCTTGTGGTCAGTGGATATCAGCCTTTGCTTTTCCCTGTCTTGTGAACTGGTTTGGTGATTCACCGTGTCTCAGGATATCTTCTGACAACTTTATGGAATGGGTCAATGAGGATAAGCCAAAAGAATCTGTATGTGAAATCTTCCCTAATCCAGTCAGAATTCAAGACGCTCAGAACCCCAGTGTTGCATCCAGCTCACTCCTGGCCATCGCTGAAGATTTTGAGCAAACTTTAGCTGATTTACACAATGATGGATAAGTTTGCCATAGGTTGGACCCTTGGAAACTGGGCACATATGAATCCTACGAACAAGAAAACCTTGCTTGGCCTTGTATCCCAGTCTGTTTGCTTTATCTGAATGGGAGGGATGGGGATTTCTGTGGAGCACCGAGAACTAGTGGTGTTGCCAGCAGGGGACCCACAGAAGAAAACACATCACATTGGAGTGCTTCTTCCTCCATAGCTCCTGGACGTATGTGAATGCTACATGTACCCATCTTGACTTATCTGATGACTTTGCCAGATTGAAAGGAAAAAACCTCTCTCCACTATTCAGATGTTTTTAGTCCAAAATCCATTTTCCAGGAATTTCCAAAAACATCACTTCTTTTGTCTCACTAGCTCCAAATAAGACATACATCTTCATCAACAGATGCCTAAAGTAATTGTTCAAAGAATTAGGAATGGGGGATATCATAAAACATGATATTATTAGAAAAGGGAAAGAGAATCAAGGGATGGAGTTCTGGCAATGAAAATGTCCATTAAAATAGAGTGTGCGCATTCCATTCAATTTAGAGTTTCTCAAATTTCTGATCTCAGCATTTGCTTAAGTAGAGTTTATTTATCAGTATTTAACTTATTAGGTGCAAAAACAGAAAAAATTTAAAAGGTTATATTCAATCATAATAAAATAATCAACCAATTGTACCTTAACATAAAAACAACTTGAAGGAAATATACACTGAATGCCCTCTTATTTTTGCACTGCTTGACACTGGGAATATAAGTCAGATGTAACATGGTGGATGCAGGAAGCAAGTCGGACTTCATTCTATTCTCCCATAGTTAAAGTTAATGTTCATTTTTCTTTTAAAATGTTGTCCATAAGGGTTTTCCCTGTTCTTTCTTAAATTATGGTCAAGTTCTGATCTTATCACCTAACATGAGTTATTGAAGTTGGTCTCTTTCTAGTCAACTGCCAAATTAGTTTCTGAAAGATACAATCATGTTACTCTGCTGCCAGGAAGACACCAAGGTGTTATGGCTCTAGAAAAATTTAGATTCCTCGAAGTGTCATTTACGCTTCTCAGTGATATGACCCATTCCCCTTCTTACTTCCCACACTCATCATGAGTTCCCTACAACTCTTTGCCACTTTGATGACTGTCTCACTGTTCACTTGTGTTTCTATACACATAGACACTCATTTCCAAGAACATTGATCCTGGTCATGCTAATTTCTGGTTTGCTCTACTGATCAAAAATTTTTCCATCTTTAAAGGTATTTTTTACTTATGATGCTATGTAATAACTAAATATTTCACGAATATAGTCTCTTGTTTTTGAGCCTCCGAGCAGGCAAAGAAAAGGCAGTATCAATTAATACTCCAGCTCCCTCTTACTTACCTGGTTGAGCCTGAGCAAGTTACTTAACATGTCAATGTATGAGGCTTTTATGAAAGAAACGCATAAAAGAATGTCTCTCTAGTTGGTATTTTAATCACATATTTAATATGTAATCGAGGTATACAGTAACTCAAAGCGAATTGGAAAGTGAAATTAATTTATATTAACTATGAAAATATTCATTATTAGAAACTAAATATTCTGCATGAATATTTACTTTATGTGAATGGAATGTTAAGCATATTCTCTTGAAAGACTAAAGTTAATTCAAAATCAAATACAACCATACAATATATATTCAATTGATGGAATTAATAAGGAAAAACAATTCAAACTTGGAATATGCCTGTGATTGTAAAATTATGCTTGGGATATGAGAAATATGACAACAGTATTAAATAGAGGCTAGTTTTTCATATATTGACATGTATTCCTAGATTTGATGGTTTGTTGAAAAGTGAAAAATTGCAATCTGACACTCATGAATAATTATTTAGTTCACTCATGATGTATCTCTTGACATTTAATTCTGAAGTATATTTATGCACACACACTCTTTGGAACTAATTTGTATCAAATTCCATCAATATTTTAATGATTAATATTCTGATTATGAAGTGAACATTTGCCATTTTCTCAGTATTTGCAGGTATAGAAAAGGTAGTATCAAGTTCCAATCAATTTTTAATGAGAAATGCTATGTATCATAGAAAATTACAAAATTGACTTTTCTTCATAATTCTTTTCATAATATTTATTACTTCCTTGTTTCTTAGAGTATAAATAAAAGGATTTAATGAAGGAAATATTAGAGTATGAAAATAGCAGCAGGTACATCTGTATCCCCTTTGTTAAATGAACTTGATTTGGCATACAGAAAGAGCAGAGAACCACAGAATATTGAAACCGAAAGGAAGTGGGATGCACAGGTAGATACAGTTTGCCCCTCCCCTCTTTGGATTTCATTGTGAATATATTGAAAAGGACATAGAGATAAGTGATTAGCACTACAGGAATTGTAAATAGCAGACCTAATCCTGCCAAGATAAGTATCATCAATTCATTGATATAAGGGTCAACACAGAAGAGTCTGTATAATGGAAGGACATCACAAAAAAAAGTAAGTGATTTCATGAGATCCACAGAAAACCAACCTTAACAAAAGACCTTCTTCAATCATGGAATGCAGGACTATGTAGGCTGCTGTGGTCATCTGAATGCAGAGTTTCTTTGACATCAGGGTGTGGTACTGCAGTGGTCTGCATATGGCCACATAGCGGTCATAGGCCATTGCTGCCAGAAGAAAGCAGTCTGCAGTCTCAGCAAAACAGAGAAAATAAAATTGTGCCATGCACTCATAGAGGGAAATCCTTCTGTCCTCAGAAAAGAAGTTCTCTAACATCTTGGGAGTGATGGCACAGGAACAGCAGGAGTCCATGAGAGCCAGGTTGCCCAGGAAGATGTACATTGGTGTGTGAAGACGGTGCTCCATGGAAATCAAGGCCACCAACCCTAGATTCCCCACCATGGTGACCAGATAGATGGCAGAGAACACCACAAACAGAAGGGCCTTCAGGTCTGGGTTATCTCTAAATCCCATGAGGATAAATTTCATTGTCAGTGAGTGATCGTCCTCAATCATCTCTACCTTGTCTGTTGAGATAGGAATTATGGAGATATTAAACTGCACTTGAAAACATCTAATTCTTCTTTCTTTTTGTAGGTAGAAGTATTTCTTCTTTCGATCCCCTGCTGTTCCCATCAGACAGCTCCACATACTTCTAGGGGAACATTTCTTACATTGAAGAGTCAGCATCTTTGACCTAATGCTGAAACTCTCAAAATCAATAGGATTCAGTAAATCCACAGAGGATATTTAAAGTGGAGAAGATTATCATTCAGTAGTAATACATGATAGCATGAAAAATTTGACCCATTTAATTAATTTTCCCATTTGATTAACCTTCCTCAATAATTTCAGTGTGAATTTTTAAGATTCTAAAATACCCAGGGTGTAGTGGCACCCACCTGTAATCCCAGTGATTTGGAAGGCAGAGTTTGGAGGACAGCAAGTTGGAGGCCAAGTGTCAACCACTTAAGAAGATCCTGTCTCAAAATAAAACTAAAAACATAAAAAGAATTAGGGATGTAGCTCGGTGGCAATGCACCTTTGGGTTTAATCCTTAGTACCCCTCCCCCCCCCCCAAATATGTCCAAAATAATTTTAAAATCAATTTTCCTGTAAGCACATATTTTTTTTATTAAAAATCATAAATTTACATAGGGCAATGTTGTTTGATTCATTCTCTTATTTTTTTCCTTCACCCCCACCCCTTCCACCTCTCTTTTCCCTCTATACAGTCCTTCCTTCCTCCGTTGTTACCACCCTCCTTATCCCTAATCCTAAACCTAACCCGAAACCTAACACTAATGCTTCCTACCCCCCATTATACGTCCTCATCCGCTTATCAGCGAGATCATTTGTCCTTTTGTTTTTTGAGATTGGCTTATCTCACTTAGCATGATATTCTCCAATTTCATCCATTTGCCTGCAAATGCCATACTTTTTTATTATTCTTCATGGTGGAGTAATATTCCATTGTGTGTGTGTGTGTGTGTGTATATATATATATATATATATATATATATATATATATATATATATATATATATATGCCACAGTTTCTTTATCCATTCATCAACTGAAGGGCATCTAGGTTGGTTCCACAATCTGGCATGGTGAATTGAGCAGCAATGAACATTGATGTGGCTGTATCTCAGTAGTATGCTGATTTTAAGTCCTTTGGGTATAGGCCAAGGAGTGGGATAGCTGGGGCAAATGGTGGTTCCATTCCAAGCTTTCTAAGGAATCTCTATAATGCTTTCCAGAGTGGTTGCACTAATTTGCAACCCCACCAGCAATGTATGAGTGTACCTTTTTCCCCACATCCTCGCCAACACCTATTGTTGCGTGTGTTCTTGATAATCACCATTCTAATTGGGGTGAGATGAAATCTTAGGGTGGTTTTGATTTGCATTTATCTTATTATTGGAGATGTTGAACATTTTTTCATATTCCATTGATTGCTTGTACATCTTCTTCTGTGAAGTGTCTGTCATTTCCTTAGCCCATTTGTTCACTGGATTATTTGTATTCTTGGTGTAGGGTTTTCGAGTTCTTTATATATTCTGGAAATTAGCGCTCTATCTGAAGTATGATTGGCAAAGATATTCTCCCACTCTGTAGGCTCTCTCTTCACATTGCTGATAGTTTCCTTTGCTGAGAGAAAGCTTTTTAGTTTGAATCTATCCCAGTTGTTGGTTCTTGCTTTTATTTCTTGGGCTATGAGAGTCTTTTTAAGAAAGTCTGATCCTAAACCAACAAGTTGAAAGTTTGGACCTACATTTTCTTCTATAAGATGCGAGGTCTCTGGTCTGATTCCAAGTTACAAGATCAATGCTCATAAATCCAATGCATTTTTATACATAAGTGATGAGTCTTCAGAAAGAGAAATTAGGAAAACTACCCCATTCACAATAGCATCGAAAAAAATAAAATACTTGGGAATCAATCTAACAGAAGAGGTGAAAGACCTCTACAATGAGAACTACAGAACACTAAAGAATGAAATTAAAGAAAACCTTAGAAGATGGAAAGATCTCCCATGTTCTTGGATAGGAAGAATTAATATTGTCAAAATGGCCATCCTACCAAAAGTGCTATACAGATTCAATGCAATTCCAATTTAAATCCCAATGATGTACCTCATGGAAATAGAGCAAGCAATCATGAAATTCATCTGGAAGAATAAGAAACCCAGAATAGCTAAAGCAATCCTCAGTAGAAAGAGCGAAGCCGGGGGTATAGCAATACCAGGTCTTCAACTCTATTACAAAGCAATAGTAACAAAAACAGCATGGTATTGGTACCAAAATAGACAGGTAGATCAACGGTACAGAAAAGTGGACATGGACTCAAACCGAAATAAATACAATTTTCTCATGCTAGACAAAGGTGCCAAAAATATGCAATGGAGAAGAGATAGCCTCTTCAACAAATGGTGCTGGGAAAACTGGAAAACCATATGCAACAGAATGAAATTAAACCCCTATCTCTCACCAAGCACATATTTTTTTAAACTAGGGGACAGTTTTTATACCTACTCCTGGAAAAAAGAATATTTTAACATATATTACACATGTGTTAATTAGATTGATTTCCACAAAACCCAGTAAGGACTTAGGAGAATACTTATTTAGAAGGAAAATTAACATGGAAGGCAAAAGGTATAAAAGTCCATAGATCATTCCTTTTTTTTCTGTTTATGAATAAATATTTTTTAATTTCATTAAAAAATACATAATTTTATATTTAAAAATACAGTGTTATAAGGCTTAAGTCAGAAAGAACTTAGAATGATGTCTATATCTTATAAGTGCTGTGTATATTTGGGTTTTTTTTTTTGTTTTTTTTGTTTTTATTTTTTTTCTCATCATCCTCTTTATTTGTATGTTTTGTTTTTTTGTTTTTTTTTTTTGATCCCTTTTCCCAATGTTACACCCATTGTCATGAACACTGATTCTGTGAATTCCATTATTTCCATTGATATTTTTCCAAATTGTAAATTATTTCTCTTTTGCTGAGGCACAACTGTTTGCAGGTAATGCTACTTAATAAAATCTTAACTAAGTATTCTAGACCCTACTGACCTTATTTTTGAATTGTAGAGCATATGTTCTTTGCTCAACACAATCTACAATTTTTCGTGGGTTATCTAAATTTCACTGCTCAGTCACATGTTTATGTATAATTTCCTTATTATAATCATTTTCAGGCGACTTGTAACATACTTCTATAAATGAAGGCATACAATTATAAGGGGAGAAGGCCAGATTAATTAGATGTGTTATGGTGAACAAGTGTGGGTCACCTACTTTTCAGTTTCCTACTCATGATCCCTATTGACCTCTTTGCCTCTGCATATTCAGACTGTTAGCTTTGAGAAAAGGTCCACAGGGAAATTTTTCAAAATTATCATCTTAAGAAATTAAGGTATATTCCCTTTATCTAAATTACCTCTTTTCTATTAGAATATTATATGAATTCTTAAAAGTTCACCATAGTAGCTATCAAGGAAATAAGAACAAATTAACCTTTATACTTCAGTTTTATCACTTGAAAAAACAAAAGATATTTTAAATCTTTATAGAAAGTTAGAATTCAAATTTTGTTTTCCTTTTAAAGTCTATTTCCTCTTACTATTTAGTAACCTGTTGGGGTGTATTGACTGAAGAATCTTATCATATAAATTCTATAATCAAAATGTGTATTGATAAAGTCAAAACATTAAAAGGCAGTAGAAATTAGTTTTTCTCAAATATTAAAATGAGCCAAATATTAATGTAAGCCATGTAGTAGGTTCATTATATATAAATAGCTTTAAATGTATGTCTAAATTTTTAATAGAATTTTATGATCTAATATTTGTATTTTGAAATTCTGTTATAATTGGAAAATCAGATGGCTCACAGTATTGCATATTATCCTAGTTCACAACATTATTGAATTCTCAGGAGTTAGAGAAATAAATAGGCAATTAAAATTTAAAATTAATGAAAAATGGTAAAAACTAGAAGTAAATATTTATTTACTAAAATTAATAATAAAAAATACATTCAGCCACATCTTTACCTAGAATGCATTGAGAAGAGTTTTGTGAAATGGCCATGTTTCCTCAATGATAAAGTTCTCAGAATTTAAGCATGTATTGGTGTATATTTTTGCTAAGTTTAGAATGAAGGGAAGGCAACTCTGAGACTACCTCTACAGGTCGATGTTAATAATGTGTCCTTTCACTGCCAAGTTAGTTTTCCAGATCCTGAAGGGATTTCCTTGCACTTACATCAGTGTATTTCTGAGGAGATATTAAGTCCAAAAACCATGTGAACCACTTGACATTCATTAAAGTTGTCCTTGAGACAATGAGATTAAAGCAAATGAGCTTCTCCGAAGACCATTTGATCCTGTTGATTTTTATTTAACTGATGCCATTTCTACAATTCTCTTCATCATGTTGTCCATAAAATATAAAACAGGTAGGAAATAGACTCAGGCTCTTTGAACCCCTTTCTGGAGGAAGTGGAATTACAATGGTTTATGAAAACAATTAACTTTGGAGAGGAAACTGGGAGGTATAATAACTTCAGTCAAGGTCATCGACTTTTCACTCTGTGCTTTGAATGCCCGTGTCCTAAACACAATGACTGGTAATTCGATTTTCCTATTTGTCCTGTATACAAATGCCTGAGATTGTTCTGTGTTTTCTGTTCATACCATGCTCCTTTTACCTTTCTTACCTTGCTATTATCTCTTCTTCCTATAGTTAATCACTTTGTACTAATTATGCATTTATTTGGGAGTACATCTGTAGTTGGTCACTCCTTCAGCACCCCACAACTGATGCTGTGGTTTAGGGAGAAGAGATTTCTTTCATATGTCCAATTCTGTATTTCCAATGCTCTGGATTGTTTGTCATTTTGTAGTGCTCATTGTTGAATGAATTTAAAAAGTGATACTTCTCTTCTCAAGAATTTAACAGGACCTCATTACTTTCAAACCAGAACTATTTCCCTAACTTTGAAATCCCAAATCTGCCTGTATCTTGTCACTTTGCTCTCTCCTGTGCAGCAGAGGGAAGATGGCCAAGGGCACCACTTCCTCTATTCCTAGTGCACCTGCATCAATCTACCAAGAGCAATGTTTCCTACATCTAAAAGAACTCCTTCCTTTTTTTTTTTTTTATTTAAATCTTCCTTGTCTTTAAGCTCAAACGTACATAAACTCCTCCATGAGAATTTTCCCTGGTCTGTGTAATTAAATTCTTTTTTTGTCTCTTATTCACTTAAATTATACTCCCTGCCTTCATACTAGTTTCCAGGTAATCAGGTGTGATTTGTATATACCTGGATTATGTAACTGTACTAAATGGCCTTAAGGTAGGTATCATTTCATAGTCGTTTTGGGTTCTTTACAGCAAACTGAGCTAAATTCACAATATATATCAATTTCTTTGATTACTAAATTATATACAAGGCACTAGAAATGACAGTGGGTAGAGGGGGCACAGGGTAACTTAATGATGTTTGTGTTTACCTGGGTTCTGTCCCTGTCCTTCATATACTTTAAATCTAGAATATTCCCTTAATTACCAATATCTTCTAGAATTGCAGTTGTCATCTATCTGCTTGTGAGTTCAGATGAGAGATTGCAATAATTTTGTTTGTAAATTGACATCAGTAAAGTTATTTTAAAATTCTTGAAATACGTGCCTATTCTACAATAAAAGATAGATGTAGTAATACACTACAATGCTATGCATTTTCCAAAACATGCAAATAGAAATAAAATAGTAAGATTGAATGAAAGAAATGGAATAAAATTTTCGGTTTTTATACAAATGATACAAAATCACTTTGTACTATTCATATACTACTATTAACTGATTTCATAATACAATATTCAGAAAAAAATTGATGATATGTGACTATTTTTGAATGACTGTGTGATATAGCAGTTCAAGGATATATTTCCAAACTTTTATTTTTGAAAATTTATTTTTACTGGCCAATAGTCATTGAACAATTTCTGGGCACAAGGGATAATTTGACACATTTTAAAAATGTGTAGCTATCAAATCAGGATCGTTACAATTTCCAACTTCATAATCATTTACTTGTGCTGGAAACCTATGAATTCTTCTGTTCAATTTGTTCAGAAAAATTATCATAAGTTGTTGTAAACTGTTGTCACCTGCTGTGCTGTTGAACACTTGGTTTTCCGCCTATCTAGTTGTATATGGGTTCATATTATTCCACCTTCCTTTGTCTCTTCTCCCCTATCTTTCCTAGCCACTGGGCATCACTATTTCACTTTCCTCTTCTAGAAGACCAACATTTTTATCATCCACAGATGACTGAAAGCTTATGGTATTTACCCTCTATGCCCAGTGTATTTCACTTAAGGTCTTTCAGTTCCATATATTTTGCTGCAAGTGAAAAGTGATTCTTTGTTATAGGTGCATAATATTTCATCATGCATGTATAAAACATTTTCTTTATCCACTCATCCTTCATTCTATACTTCAGTTGATTCCTTATCTTGGCTATTGTGAATGATGGTGTAATAAACATTGGAATGCAGGTATCTCTGATAAACTGATTTTATTCCTTTGGATAAAATGCAGACTTCAGATAAATGGGTGATATGGTAGTTTTATTTTTTGTTTGTGGTGAAACTCTACTGTTTTTTGTAATAGTTGTACTTAACTTTATTTTGATCAACAGAGTGTAAGAATTTCTCTTTCTCCACATCCTTGTAAATATTTTGTGTTTTTTGTCTTTTTGTAGATAGTCATTCTAACTGAAGAGAGATGAATCTTATTGTGGCTTTGGTTTGCATTTTCCTGATGACTTGTGACTGTAAACATTTTTCTTTCACTCTGGGTGTTTCTTCATTTGAACAATCTCTATTGATATCATTTGTCCATTTATGAATCAGATTATTGGTATTTTTTATTTTGATATGAGTTCCTTATTTGTTCCTTTGTCACATGAATACTTTGCAAATACTTCTCCCACTCTGAAGTTTGTTTCTTTACACTTTTAATTCATTTTTTGTTTGTTTGTTTTTTCCAATCCCCATTTTTCATTTATTAAAAATGTTGGTTATAAAACAGCAGCATCATTTTGTCACTACTATACTTTACTTACTAGAGCAGTAGAATACACTGAAGATTAGCTGTTACTTATTGACTACAGGACAGACAAAGAATTTTTAAATGTATCCCTTAGGCACAGTGGCACACAGCTCTAGTCCCAGCTGCTCAGGAGGCTAAGGGCAGGAGAATCACTTGAATCCAAGAGTTTGGCCAGTCTGGACACTTTATCAAGATCCCATCTCAAAAAAAAAAAAAAAAAAAAGTATACTTTTACCAACTCCTGAACAAGTTTTAAAATCTGTCATCAAACACAACTAGAATTTTCCAGCACTCAAAAGATGAGCTTGGGCTGGAGGTATGGCTCAGAGGGTAGAACACTTTGCTTGGATGTGCCAGGTCTTGGTTCAATCCCCAGTAACAAAAAAAATAAAAAATAAAAAAAAATAAAATCCCAAGAGATGAGCTTCACTGTTGATTACAAACTCTGAAAACATTAGATTTTCACTAGTACAGTTAGGATAATATTTTGCTGCTATTTTTAGTTATTACTTCAGCCATGCAGGTAGATGTTCTAATGAACAATCTATTAGGAAAACCAATGTTAGCAACTATTAATCCGTTACAGCTTGCATCAGATTTTAAACACAACTTTATGTTCACGTAAGTGTAGACATGCCATGAGAGATGTATATTTTTTAACTAAGTTCAAACCCTTGAAAGTTTCACTTATTTGTATTTCCAATGTGAACTGGTACAATTATATTTGCCCATTCATAAATCACAGGAACAAAAAGCCCAAGAGATCCAACAATTGAAACCATAAGAAAAGTCCACAAAAACGACCGATCAAGAACCTAGGCTATGAATTTCCAATCTTCAACAACCTCACAGGCATCATTCTCCTTCATGACATGTCTTATAATGTAGCAAACAGAATCAAGAGCAGCTTCCAATGTGTTTCTAGAAGATTTTGGTTCACTACCATTCTCGGTTTCCTCTCTGACTGAAATACCTGTGTACATGACTTCTCATGCAAAGCAGTTTGGGAAGCTTGTGAAGAAATGTCTTGCGGACCCAGGGTGCCATAGCATTGTGTGTTGAGGAAGAACAATAGTGAATGTTGATGGCGAAGACAGTCACCATAATTGATAGGGTCACAAAAATCATGGTAAACACCAGGTGCTCTCCAATCAGAGGTATAACTCTGGAAGACAAGGGTCTGATCTCTTCAATAACCAGAAGAAAGTCAGTCAGAGAGACAAGGACTGAAGTGCACAGACTAATCTTTTCACCTTCATTGGAAGAAAGAAGACAACTACCATCAGGATGAGAGCCCGATACAGGGTATAATAAGGAACAAGGTATAAAAGAGAGGTAGTCACTTAATTACAAAGGTGTAAGTGACATAAGGGCACCAGCAGCAGCTGTCAGTTGTTACCTTTGCTCCCCGCTGCACTCACGATCTCCCATTTTCCCTTATCAGAAAAATCTGTCTTGTCTACAATTAAACTGCTATCTCTCACCCTCCACAAAACTCAACTCAAAATGGATCAAGAACCTCGGATAAGACCAGAGACCCTGCATTTTATAGAAGAAAAAGTAGGTATAAACCTTCAACTTGTTAGCTTAGGATCAGACTTCCTTAATAGGACTCCCATAGCACAAGAAATAAAAGCAAGAATCAATAACTGGTATAGATTCAAACTAAAGAGAGAGCCTACAGAGTGGGAAAATATCTTTGCCACTCATACTTCAGATAGAGCACTAATTTCCAGAATATATAAAGAACTCAAAAAACTCAACACCAAGAATACAAATAACCCAGTCAACAAATGGGGTCAGGATATGAACAGACACTTCCCAGAAGATCTACTGGCAATCAAGAGATATATGAAAAAGTGTTCAACATCTCTAGTAATAAGAGAAATGCAAATCAAAACCACCCTAAGATTTCATCTCACCCTAATTGGAATGGTGATTATCAAGAACACAAGCAACAATAGGTGTTGGCAAGGATGTGGGGAGAAAGGTACACTCATACATTGCTGGTGGGGTTGCAAATTAGTGCAGCCACTCTGGAAAGCAGTATGGAGATTCCTCAGAAAGCTTGGAATGGAACCACCATTTGACCCAGTTATCCCACTCCTTGGCCTATACCCAAAGGACTTAAAATCAGCATACTACAGAGATACAGCCATATCTATGTTCATTGCTGCTCAATTCACCATGCCAGATTGTGGAACCAACCTAGATGCCCTTCAGTTGATGAATGGATAAAGAAACTGGCATATGGTTTCAAGATGGCGGCCTAGAGGGTGGCTGCATTTCATGTTGCTCCAGGACTCAGGATTCAAAAGAGGAGATATTGAGAGACATGGGACCAACTCAAAGCAGCCGGTGAGTCTCTCCCGTTGGGGAGGTGTCCCGGATAGGACGGTAGTCCCGGAATGCAGGGAACTTTGTGAAGTAGAGCTACCGGCGAGACGCCCCTTCCCCCGCTGGAGCAGTGAACTCGGACAACTGGGAGCATCGGAGAGGAGGCCATTCAGCACAGCGCTGGGACTCGGAGCAACCACTGGGGCTCCGGCGGCTGCCCAGGGGAGGAGCGGCGAGGAGAGCTGTTTGGACTCAGAACGAGCATTTCTGAACACTCCTGCCCTGAGGAGGAGGAGGAGGAGGAGCGCGGCGGGTCGTTTGGACTCGCAGTGACTTCATTAGAGCTCCAGGCGGCTGCTTAGAGGAGGGGCAATTGGTGAGTTGTTTGGACTTAAAGCGACCACTCCTGAACACAGGGGGGCTGCCTGGAGGAGAAGCGCGGTGGGTCACTTGGTCTCAAGTGGCTGCACCAGAGCTCCGGGCGGTTGCCCAGAGGACGCGTGCAGCGGGTCACGTGGATTCAGAGCCACTCAGAGCGACCGCTCCTGAACACCCAGGGGTTTACCTGGAGGAGGAGGAGGAACAGGGAGGGTCATTTCGACTTGGAGTGATTGATTGCCCAGGGATATGGGTGGTTGGTGGGAGGAGGCACACAGTGAGTTGCTTGGACTCCTTGACGGCACTGGAATACTGGGCGGCTGTCTGGAGAAAGAGGTGTGTGGCAGGTCTCTAGAACTCAGAGCGATAGTATGGCGCCGCAGGTGGCTGCACAGGGGAGAGGCCGCATAGCCAGGCGATTAGGTGCAGACCAGGGTCCCAGGATCTAGGAGGCTTCTTGGTGGAAGAGCCCCACAGAGACACGCCTAGGGGCGGAGCGAAGGTTCCAGGACTGTGGGCAGATTTTCTGAGGAGGGGCAGCCTAAGGAGATTCATCTGCGAAGGGTGAGGCTCCCAGGCCCAGGAAGTCGGGCCGGGCCACTGGGAACGTTGCAGAGGAAGGCAGCCCAGCCCAGGCGGTAGCTGTAAATTGAGGGGAACCTCTAGGAGGGAACTGACCAGCGAGACCTCCCCACTGGGTGAGTCTTCCATGCCGGGTGAGGTTTCCCCACAAGGACGGTAAAACCAGAGACACAGGCCCAAACAGGCCTTGCCTCAGCCCGCAGCCTAGTTCCCCTTTGGATGACCATTGGTCAACAAGTGGAGGCACCTCTGCCCAATAGCAGGGACTATATCCAACCTGAAGGCCACCACTCCTAGAGAGGCAGCTTCCTTGTGGAGCACCGCGCTATCAACTTCCTCCAAGACTTCAGCCTACTGAAAGCTAAGAGGGGTTATATATAGAAGTCTTCAGGGACATTGTAAGTCAATAGAGGAAATCTGCAATATCTCAGCGGTCCACTGATACCTGAACAATATGAGAAAACAAGGAAAGAAAATGCTGCAAACAAATCTAGATGTTACATCAATAACACCCAATGGCAGCATGGAAGAAGAAATGACAGAAAAGGAGTTCAGAATGTACATAATTAAAATGATCAGGGAAGCAAACGACATGTAAGAGCAAATGCAGGCATTGAATGATTGCACAAATCAACAGTTAAAAGAGCAAATACAGGAAGCAAAAGATCATTTCAATAAAGAGTTAGAGATATTGAAAAAAAACCAAACAGAAATCCTTGACATGAAGGAAACAATAAACCAAATTAAGAACTCCATAGAAAGCATATCCAGTAGGATAGAACACCTGGAAGACAGAACCTCAGACATTGAAGACAAAATATTTAACCTTGAAAACAAAGTTGAACAAACAGAAAATATGGTAAGAAATCATGAACAGAATCTACAAGAACTATGGGATATCATGAAAAGGTCAAATTTAAGAATTATTGGGATTGAGGAAGGCTTAGAGAAACAAACCAAAGGAATGAACAATCTATTCAATGAAATAATATCAGAAAATTTCCCAAATCTGAAGAATGAAATGGAAAATCAAATTGAAGAGGCTTATAGGACTCCAAATACACAAAATTACAACAGACCCACACCAAGGCACATTATAATGAAAATGCCTAACATACAAAATAAAGACAGGATTTTAAAGACTGTGAGAGAAAAGAACCAAATTACATTCAGGGGGAGACCAATACGGATATCAGCAGATTTTTCAATCCAGACCCTAAAAGCTAGAAGGGCCTGGAACAACATTTTTCAAGCCCTGAAAGAAAATGGATGCCAACCAAGAATCTTATACCCAGCAAAACTGACCTTCAAATTTGACGATGAAATAAAATCCTTCCATGATAAACAAAAGCTAAAGGAATTTACAAAAAGAAAGCCAGCATTACAGAACATTCTCAGCAAAATATTCCATGAGGAAGAGGTGAAAAACAAACAAGCAAATCAGCAAAGGGAGGAATTATCCTAAAGGAATTGTCAAATAAAGGAGGAGCCAAGTTGTGTCAAACAAATAAATAAATAAAATTTTAAAAATGAACCAAATGACCGGGAAACCAAATCATATCTCAATAATAACCCTGAATGTTAATGGCCTGAATACATCAATCAAAAGTCATAGACTGGCAGATTGGATTAAAAAGAAAGATCCAACAATATGTTGCCTGCAAGAGACTCACCTCATAGAAAAAGATACCCATAGACTAAAGGTGAAAGGATGGGGAAAAACATACCATGCACATGGAATCAGCAAAAAAGCTGAAGTATCCATCCTCATTTCCGATAATGTGGACTTCAAGCCAAAGTTAGTCAGAAGGGATAAAGAAGGTCATTTCATACTGCTTAAGGGAAGCATAAATCACCAAGATATAACAACCATAAACATCTATGCCCCAAACAGTGGCTCATCCATGTATGTCAAACAAATCCTTCTCAATTTCAGAAACCAAATAGACCATAACACAATAATACTAGGTGATTTTAACACGCCTCTCTCACCACTGGACAGATCTTCCAGACAATAATTGAACAAAGAAACCATAGATCTCAATAACACAATCAATAATTTAGATTAACAGACATTTATAGAATATACCATCCAACCAAGAGCGAATACACTTTCTTCTCAGCAGCACATGGATCCTTCTCTAAAACAGACCATATATCATGCCACAAAGCTAATGTTAGCAAATACAAGAAGATAGAGACACTACCATGTATTCTATCAAATCATAATGGATTGAAGTTAGAAATAAATGAAAGAGTAAAACACAGAAACTATTCCAACATCTGGAGATTAAACAATATGCTATTATATGATGAATGGATAACAGAAGATATTAGGAAGGAAATTAAGAAATTCTTAGAGGTAAATGAGAACAAAGAAACATCATATCAAAATCTCTGGGACACTATGAAAGCAGTACTTAGAGGGAAATTTATTTCATGGAGCGCATTTAATAAAAGAAGTAAAACTCACCAAATAAACGACCTAACATTATAGCTCAAAGCCCTAGAAAAAGAACAGAACAGCACGAAAAGTAGTAGAAGACAGGAAATAGTTAAACTCAGAGCTGAAATCAATGAAATTGAAACAAAAGAAACAATACAAAAAATTGAGAAAATAAATAGTTGGTTCTTCGAAAAAATAAACAAAATTGATAAACCTTTAGCCGCACTAACAAAGAGAAGAGAGAAAACCCAAATCACTAAAATTTGGAATAAACAAGGAAATATCACAACAGACAGGATTGAAATACAAAACATAATTAGAAGCTATTTTGAAAATCTGTACTCCAACAAAATAGAAAATTTCGAAGACATCAACAGGTTTCTAGAGACATATGAATTGCCTAAACTGAATGAGGAGGACATACACAATTTAAATAGACCAATTTGAAGTACTGAAATAGAAGAAGTCATCAAAAGCCTACCAACAAAGAAAAGTCCGGGACCAGATGGGTTCTCAGCCGAGTTCTACAAAACCTTTAAAGAAGAGCTCATTCCAATACTTCTCAAAGTATTCCATAAAATAGAAGAGGAGGGAACCCTCCCAAACTCATTCTATGAAGCCAATATCACACTGATACCTAAACCAGACAGAGACTCATCAAGGAAAGAAAATTTCAGACCAATATCCTTAATGAACATCGACGCAAAAATTCTCTACAAAATTTTAGCAAATCGCATACAAAAATATATTAAAAAGACAGTGCACCATGATCAAGTGGGTTTCATCCCAGGGATGCAAGGTTGGTTCAACATCAGGAAATCGATAAACGTAATTCACCATATCAATAGACTTAAAGTCAAGAATCACATGATGATTTCAATAGATGCAGAAGAAGCATTTGATAAAATACAGCACCCCTTCATGCTCAAAACACTAGAAAAAATAGGGATAGTGGGAACTTTCCTTAACATTGTGAAGGCCATTTATGCTAAGCCCATGGCTAATGTCATTCTAAATGGTGAAGAACTGAAAGCATTCCCCCTAAAAGCTGGAACAAGGCAGGGATGCCCTCTTTCACCACTTCTATTCAACATCGTTCTTGAGACTCTAGCCAGAGCAACTAGACAAACCAAAGAAATTAAAGGGATACGAATTGGAAAAGAAGAACTCAAACTATCCTTGTTCGCTGATGACATGATTATATATTTAGAGGAACCTGGAAATTCCACCAGAAAACTCTTAGAACTCATAAATGAATTCAGTAAAGTAGCAGGTTACAAGATCAATACTCATAAATCCAACGCATTTTTATACATAAGTGATGAATCTTCAGAAAGAGAAATTAGGAAAACTACCCCATTCACAATAGCCTCGAAAAAAATAAAATACTTTGGAATCAATCTCACAAAAGTGGTGAAAGACCTCTACAATGAGAACTACAGAACACTAAAGAAAGAAATTAAAGAACACCTTAGAAGATGGAAAGATCTTCCATGTTCTTGGATAGGAAGAATTAATATTGTCAAAATGGCCATACTACCTAAAGTGCTATACAAATTCATGCAATTCCAATTAAAATCCCAATGACGTACCTTACAGAAATAGAGCAAGCAATTATGAAATTCATGTGGAAGAATAAGAAACCCAGAATAGCTAAAGCAATCCTTAGCAGGAAGAGTGAAACAGGGGATATTGCAATACCAGATCTTCAACTCTACTACAAAGCAATAGTAACAAAAACGGCATGGTATTGGTACCAAAATAGAAAGGTAGATCAATGGTACAGAATAGAGGACACGGACACAAACCCAAATAAATACAATTTTCTCATACAAGACAAAGGGGCCAAAAATATGCAATGGGGAAAAGATAGCCTCTTCAAGAAATGGTGCTGGGAAAACTGGAAATCCATATGCAACAGAATGGAATTAAACCCATATCTCTCACCGTGCACGAAACTAAACTCAAAATGGATTAAGGACCTCGGAATCAGACCAGAGACCCTGCAGATTATAGAAGAAAAAGTAGGTCCAGATCTTCAACATGTCGGCTTAGGACCAGACTTCCTTAACAGGACTCCCATAGCACAAGAAATAAAAGCAAGAATCAATAACTGGGATAGATTCAAACTAAAAAGCTTTCTCTCAGCAAAGGAAACTATCAGCAATGTGAAGAAAGAGCCTACAGAGTGGGAAAATATCTTTGCCAATCATACTTCAGATAGAGCACTAATCTCCAGAATCTATAAAGAACTCAAAAAACTCTACTCCAAGAATTCAAATAATCCACTCTACAAATGGGCTAAGGAAATGAATAGACACTTCACAGAAGAAGATCTACAAGCAATCAACAAACATATGGAAAAATGTTCAACATCTCTAGTAATAAGAGAAATGCAAATCAAAACCACCCTAAGATTCCATCTCACCCCAATTAGAATGGCGATTATCAAGAATACGAGCAACAACAGGTGTTGGCGAGGATGTGGGGAGAAAGGTACACTCATACATTGCTGATGGGGTTGCAAATTAGTGCAGCCACTCTGGAAAGCAGTGTGGAGATTCCTTAGAAAACTTGGAATGGACCCACCATTTGACCCAGCTATCCCACTCATTGGCCTATACCCAAAGGACTTAAAATCAGCATACTACAGAGATACAGCCACATCAATGTTCATAGCTGCTCAATTCACAATAGCCAGACTGTGGAACCAACCTAGATGCTCTTCAATTGATGAGTGGATAAAGAAACTGTGGTATATATATACAATGGAATATTACTTATCCATAAAGAATCATAAAATTATGGCATTTGCAGGCAAATGGATGACATTGGAGAATATCATGCTAAGTGAGATAAGCCAATCTCAAAAAGCCAAAGGACGAATGATATCACTAATAAGTGGATGATGACACATAATGGGGGGAGGGAAGGGTTAGTGTTAGGGTTAGAGTTCGGGTTAGGGAGGGGGGCAAGTATGGAGGAAGGAAGCACTGTATAGAGGGAAAAGAGGGTTGGGAGGGGTGGGTGGAAGGGAAAAAATAACAGAATGAATCAAACAACATTACTCTATGTAAATTTATGATTACACAAATGGTATGCCTTTACACCATGTACAAACAGAGAAACAACATGTATCCCATTTTTTTACAATAAAATAAAATAAAATAAAAATCTGAATCACCATAAAAAAAAAAAGTGGCATATATATACAATGGAATATTATTCCGCCATGAAGAATGATAAAATTATGGCATTTGCAGGCAAATGGATGAAATTGGAGGATATCATGCTAAGTGAGATATGCCAATCTCAAAGAACTAAAGGACGAATGATCTCGCTGATAAGAGAATGAGGACATATAATGGGGGATGGGAGGGGTTAGCATTGGGTTAGGGTTAGGTTTAGGGGTAGGGATAAGGAGGGTGGTAAGAATGGAGGAAGGAAGGACAGTATAGAGGGAAAAGAGGGGTGGGAGGGGTGGGGGAAGGGAAAAATAACAGAATGAATCAAACAACATTACCCTATGTAAATTTATGATTACAGAAACGGTATGCCTTGACTCCATGTACAGAGAAACATCATGTATCCCAATTGTTTACAATCAAGAAAAAAAAAAAAGAAAAGAAAATACATTCTCTGAAGGACCAGGCTAACCTTACAGAGTCAGAAGGTTCAAATTGATGGACAGTAGAAACCAAGGGTCAATAGATACATGAGGCTCGACTAGGAGGGCCTTTGAAAGGCAGGTCAAGTTGTTTCAATTTAACCTAAAGGACAATAATTGCTAAATTTTATTTCACATAAACTTTGTTAATATCTGTTACACACACACACACACACACACACACACACACACACCAGTTTAGTGGCCCAATGATTTAAAAAAAAATTAAAATAAAAACAAAAACAAATGAACAAACAAACAAACAAAAAACCTCATAAAAGTAGAGACCAGTAGAGTAGAGAATGGGGACCAGGGAGAGGGAGAAACATAGGGAAAGCAAAAATACTGGAGAATGAAATTGGTCAAATTACATTATGTGGATGTACAAATATATCACAGTGGGCCCTGCCAGTATGCATAATTCTAATGGACAAATAAAATAAGTTTTTTAAAAAATTGCAAAGATAATATAGTAATTAAGAAACTATAATATTACAGTAATAATTAAGACACAGACCTTGGACTCTGGAATCAAACTTGCTGGGTGGTAGTACTAGGTTGTTACAAACCAGGTGTGGGACTTTCAGTGATTACTAAGATTCTTATATTAGCTTCCCTTCCCCTTCTGTAGAACTGAGATACTTATTGTATAGGAGAATGAAATTGAAAGGACTTAGAATATTAAGTTTTTAAAAGAATTTCTAGAATGAAATAACTGCTTGGTAAATGTCAATTTTATTATGCAATATTCATTTTATTGTTTTATAAGTTTTACTAAATGACAAAAAGTTAAGAAGCCCCTATTGAGGTGACTTAAAGTAAAACCAATAAGCAGCATATCATTGAGAAAACACTTGTTTCTCCTTACTCAGTAAATAATTGGCATGGATTTAAAAAAAAAAAATTGGTAGAACGATACAAAAAAGCAATATGTCCACAAAGTAAATTGGAATCATTATCAGTAAGAAACTGATACACTTAATTTATGGGTGTTAATTTTTTTATACACCAATGATGAATCCGTTGAAAGAGAAATTAAGAAAACTATCCTATTCACAATAGCCTCAAAAAATATTTAGCAATCAATTTAACAAAAGAGGTGAAAGACCTCTACAACAAAAACCACAGACAATAAAGGAAGAAATTGAAGATGACCTTAGAGCATGTAAAGGTCACCTACAGTTTTAGATAGGGAGAATCAATATTGTCAAAATGGCCATACTACCAAAAGTGCTATTCAGATTTAATGCAATGACTATTAAAAATCCAGTGATGTCAAAAAAAAAAAAATAAAATACTTGGGTATCAATCTAACCAAAGAGGTAAAAGATCTCTACAATGAAACCTACAAAACACTGAAGAAAGAAATTAAGGAAGACCTTAGAAGATGGAAAGATCTCCCATCTTCTTGGATAGGCAGAATTAATATTGTCAAAATGGCCATACTACCAAAAGTGTCATACAGATTCAATGCAATTCCAATTAAAATCCCAATGACGTACCTCACAGAAATAGAGCAAGCAATCATGAAATTCATCTGGAAGAATAAGAAACCCAGAATAGCTAAAGCAATCCTTAGCAGGAAGAATGAAACAGGGGGTATCGCAATACCAGAACTTCAACTATACTACAAAGCAATAGTAACAAAAACAGCGTGGTATTGGCACCAAAATAGAAAGGTAGATCAATGGTACAGAATAGAGGACATGGACACAAACCCAAATAAATACAATTTTCTCATACTAGACAAAGGTGCCAAAAATATGCAATGGAGAAGAGATAGCCTCTTCAAGAAATGGTGCTGGGAGAACTGGAAATCCATATGCAACAGAATGAAACTAAACCCCTATCTCTCACCCTGCACAAAACTCAACTCACAATGGTTCAAGGACCTTGAAATCAGACCAGAGACCCTGCATCTTATAGACGAAAAAGTAGGTCCAAATCTTCACCTTCTTGGCTTAGGATCAGACTTCCTTTACATGACTCCCATAGCACAAGAAATAAAAGCAAGAATCAATAACTGGGATAGATTCAAACTAAATAACTTTCTCTCAGCAAAGGAAACTATCAGCAATGCGAAGAGAGAGCCTACAGAGTGGGAGAATATCTTTGTCAATCATACTTCAGATAGAGCACTAATTTCCAGAATCTATAAAGAACTCAAAAAACTCTACACTAAGAATACAAATAATCCAATCAACAAATGGGCTAAGGAAATGAACAGACACTTCACAGAAGAAGATGTACAAGCAATCAACGGATATATGAAAAAATGTTCAACATCTTTAGTAATAAGAGAAATGCAAATCAAAACTACACTAAGATTCCATCTCACCCCAATTAGAATGGCAATTATCAAGAATACAAACAACAATAGGTGTTGGAGAGGATGTGGGGAAAAAGGTACACTCATACATTGCTGGTGGGATTGCAAATTAATGCAGTCACTCTGGAAAGCAGTGTGGAGATTCCTTAGAAAACTTGGAATGGACCTACCATTTGACCCAGCTATCCCACTCCTCGGCCTATACCCAAAGGACTTATGATCAGCACACTGCAGAGATACAGCGACATCAATGTTCATAGTGGCTCAATTCACAATAGCCCGAATATGGAACCAACCTGGATGCCCTTCAACTGATGAATGGATAAAGAAACTGTGGTATATATATATACAATGGAATATTACTCAGCTATAAAGAATAATAAAATTATGGCATTTGCAGGCAAATGGATGAAATTGGAGAATATCATGTTAAGTGAGATAAGCCAATCTCAAAAATCCAAAAGAGGAATAATCTCACTGATAAGCGGATGATGACACTTAATGGGGGGTGGGAGTGGGGCAAGAATGGAGGAAGGAGGGACTGTATAGAGGGAAAAGAGAGGTTGGGAGGGGTAGGGGGGAGGAAAAAAATAATGGAATGAATCAAACAGTATTACTCTCTGTAAATTTGTGAATATGCAAATGGTATGCTGTTACTCCATGTACAAACAGAAACAATATTTATCCCATTTGTTTACAATAAAAATAAATTTAAAAAAGAAAAAAAAGAAATTATTAAAAAAAAAAACTCAATAGGGGAGGAGCAGAACAAAATAAAAAAAAAAAATTCCAGTGATGTTCTTCCTATAAGTAGAAAAAGCAGTCATGAGATTCATTTGGAAAAATAAGGGGCCCAGAATAGCTGAAGCAACCTTAGTGAGAAAAGAGAAGCAAGAGGCATCACAATACCAGACCCTTAAATTATACCACAAAACTATAATAACAAAAACAGCATGGTTTTGGCATGAAAACAGACCTGAAGACCAATGGAACAGAACAGAAGACACAGAGACACACCCACAAAAATAGAGTTATCTCATCCTAGACAAAGGTGCCATAAACATATATTGGAGAAAAGACAGCCTCTTCAACAAATGGTACTAGGTAAACTGGAAATCAAAATGTAATAGAATGAAATTGAATCCCTATCTTCCACCCTGCACAAAATTCCACTCAAAGTGGATCAAAGACCTAGGAAATAGACCAGAGACCCTGTGCCTATTAGAGGAAAGTGCAGGACCAAATCTCCATCATGTCAGCTTAGAAACTGCCTTCCTCAACAAGACACCTAAAGTGCAAGAAGTGAAATCAAGAATCAATAAATAGGATGGGATGAAACTTAGGAACTTCTTCATAGCAAATAAAACAATCAAGAATGTAAAGAGAGAACCTACAGAATGGGAGAAAATCTTTGCCACCTGCATCTCAAATTGAGCATTCATCTCCAGGATTTATACCAAACAACAACAACAAACCCACATATACACAAAAACACCAAATAACTCAATCAAAAAATGGGCAAAGGAACTGAACAGGTAATTCACAGAAGAAGAAATATAATCAGTCAACAAATATATTTTTAAAATGTTCAAATTTTCTAGCAAGTAGAGAAAAGCAAATTAAAACTGCACTGAGATTCTCATTCACTCCAGTCAAATGGCAATTGTCAAGAATGTGAGTAATAATAAATGTTGGCGAGGATTTGAGGGAAAAAGTTTCACTCATAAATTATTGGTGGGACTGCAAATTGGGGCAACCACTATGGAAAGCAGTTTTCCTCAGAAAACGAAATGGAACACCATTTGACTCTGTTATACCACTCCTCAGTATACCCAAAAGACTTAAAATCAGGATCCTATAGTGTTGCCGCCACATCAATGTTCATAGCAGCTCAATTCACAATAATGAAGCTATGGAACCAACCTGGGTGTCCTAAAGCAGAAGAATGGATAAAGAAAATGTGGCATATATACATAATGGAGTATTACTCAGTCATAAAGAAGAATAAAATCATGGCATTTGCTGATAAATGGATGAAACTGGAGACTAGAATGCTAAGAGAAATTAGCCAATCCCCAAAATACCAAAGGCTGAATATTTTCACTGATATATGGGTGATAACACACAATAACAGCAGTTGGGTAGAGGGAAGAATAGAAATTCATTGGATTAGACAATGGGGAATGAAGGGAAGGGAATTAGAAAGATAGTGGTTAAGAATCCAACCTAACTTTCTTATGTTGATATGTGAGTACAGAACCAGTGAAACTCCACATCATGTACATCCACAAGCATGAGATCCTAATTAGTATAAGTTATACTCCATGTATGTGTAATATATCAAAAACACGCTACTGTCATGTATATCTAAAAAGAACAAATTAAAAAGATGAAACTGATGCACTATCAATCAATGAATAGAACAAGTGGAAACACCACTCCATTTGAAAATAATCATTTTCATCATTTATATGAAAACTATTGCAGTACAGAAACTATTGTCAGGAGTGCATGAAAAGACACAGAATGTCACTGATGTGATTAGATTTTATAAAAAAATGATTTTTGAAATACTAGACATGTTATGATATTGTATACAAAGATTTGATTGGAATAATGTCAATACTTAAAATTAATTGCTGAATTTAGGATAAACCATATACATACATAACTTTTAATAAAAATAGGTGTTCTAAATTTGCTGATCCATTCTCTGATGATAAAGTTATTTGTCAAATACTTCAAAAGTAATTAACATAATTGTCCTTTAATATAAGTGTGATTGATATTTGGTTAAGTGAAATGTAACTGCTTTGTAAAAAGAAACCATACAATACAGATAAAATTTTTATACTTGCTTGACATAGTTTCATATATCACTTTATTCTAAGAAAAATGATATGAATAACATTTTAAAACTTTTATGTTAGCATGTTTATAAAAAGTTTGATGGTAAAATTTTCTCATCTTTGTAATGATATTCTAAAGAATGTTATGAAAGTTATAAATATAGATGTTTGCTTTGTGTAAAGTCAACAAGAAAATAAATCTATCTGAGAAAAACAAACTCGACCATGAAGATCAACTGGATGAATGAATCCCGATTCAGATATCTTTGCATCATAAGGACAGCAATTACTCTGCACATTAAAAATCTGAAGATAAATTCATGGTGTGAATCGGACCTCACCCAAAAATTGAATAGATTTAGATAGAGAAATAGCCAAGAGGGCATTTCAGATAGGACGAGAGTCTGAATAAATACCCAGGATTGAAATCTAGTACATCGAGAGCTAGAGGAGTGATGAGGATATTCCTAGAGATGGGTTCATAAAGGAGAATGGGAGAAAACAAAGGAATAGGTGCCATCAACCCCATCTGCAGAGTCCTTGGAATCCAAGATATAGGACAAAGACTTGGACTATAGGGTCACAAGCAGTCAGCAACACCTCCAGTGTGAGAAAGCATATCCATAGTAGCGAAAGGATGAAGATGGGAGACCAATAAAAGCTGCCTTATGACTGTGGCATTGTTGATGGTGACGGTTTCAGAGTATAATAAATTTACGTGTGTGTGTGTGTGTGTGTGTGTGTGTGTGTGTGTGTGTGTACTGTTTTAATTTTGAAAATACTTCAATAAATTTTTGGTTTCTTTCATATTATCTTATGTTCCATAAGTGAAACTAAAGAAATACAATGTCAGACAATTTATATCTATAGGATTTAGACAGATTCATTGTAGGAAGTAAAAGAAAAGGAATTCAACAGAGGTTGATCACACCACACTTTGGCTTCTTCTCTTCAAATCCAATCTCTCCTCAAATCTTTGTTTAACGTCCCCTTGATTGAAATGAATCTTTCTCCTTAGTCCATTTTAGTATTCAAGTAAACAATGATTGAGAGGGAGAGAGAGAAATCAAGTTTTTGAAAAATGATGATGATCCATAAGCCAACTTTATTGATGGCCATTGGATTTAATCTCAGAATCTCAAACTTCATGTATCCTCCACTTATTTCTTTGGTTGGTGTTTGGGGAACCATGCCTCTCAGATTAGGAATCTCTGTAAGGTTACCCTGATGTCATTGCCAAGGAAATACTGTTAGGATCAGTGGATTACTTTAACTTTGCCCTGTGGCTAACGTAATTATTGTTACTGACCTATGAATAGAGAAGGTATTCTAGATTATCATAATTTATTCCCCAATGTTTTAAACACCAAAGATTTTGTTCCCAATTTTCCTAATTGAGTGTGTGTGTGTGTGTGTGTGTGTGTGTATAGTCAATGAGCTTGTATAAAATGTTTTAGCAAACTCATAATATGAGGATGGATTTCTAACTTGTTTATATTATAAATGAGGAGAAATACATATTTCTGTAAAACACTTCAGTATGTTAAATTGTTTTTAGATTTTATCCACCTTATTATTTATTTAGTTTATCTCTGAATTGAGGATGCTAATGAAACTCAATAATTAACGATCATTTTGGCAACTGCAAGTTCAAAGTGTCATAGTTTAATCAGCAAATATACAGGTAAGTCTGCCAGCAACTCTGTAAAATAATTCTGGGTTACATAGTAAAAGTGATTTATGACTCAAGTGAATAATTATATTTTTCACTGGTAAAGAAAATGTTATTTTTTTTACATTTTGGTACTATATCTTCTAAATAAAATGTTAATGCTTGATATCTAAGCCAATTTTTCTGAATTCCACATAGGTATTTTCAGTTGATTTACCATTAGGTGTTACTAAAATAATGATTAAAAGCAGTATTTTTATAATTTTACAAATAATTTTTAAAATGTTATAATTCTGAGGGATATTTTAAAAGTGTTAGAGACCTAAAAATAAAGTACAATTTAATTTTATTCATTGTATTATAGACTACATTGTGTGAGTAAATAGTAAATAGCACATAAAATTCAGTATAGAAAATAATAAGAAACAGAAAAATACTAACCAAAATATGTTTTTAAAACACCACACTTTGAGTAACTATTGTAGATTCTCTCCAAAAATGTCTTCTATCTGAAGTGTGTTAAATCTAAAAATGTGCAGCTATTTCTGGAAGAAAGATGATCATGTCATATTTTTAAAACACATTACTGCTTCTGCCCCTGAAATGTTGTAATAGTATGTTCACCAAACTATATAAATATGTAATAAATTTGGGTGATCATTGAACTAACACATAAATGTGTGGCAGATCAGAGGTAAATGAGTTTGCAAATCTAATTAAATATGAAATCTCCATAGGATGCAATGAAAATGACTTTATTTTCTAGAGATGTTTGAAATGGTGCAAGAGAAGTATATATCATGAAGAATATGCACACTGTGAGTGGAGACTGTCAACAAGTCTTATAATGTCAGATATGCCTATAGGACAACTTTAAAATTAGAGGGAGAAAGCATTAAGACAAATTTTTTAAGAGTAATAACTGCTTCAGAAGTCTGTCCTCCAACATAGGAGTAGGATTCCAAATATGTTATAATGAATATAATTAACTTACATTTTATATTTCTATCATTTTAAAAATTCAATAGATCTGCTGGGCATGGTGGTGCGTGCCTGTAATCCCAGCAGTTTGAGAGGTTGAGGCAGGGAGATTGAAAGTTCAAAGTCAGCCTCAGCAACTTGGGGAGGCTCTAAGCAACTTAGCAAGACCTTGTCTCAAAAATAAAATATAAAAATGACTGGGAAAGTGGCTCAGTGGTTAAGCATCCCTGGGTTCAATCCACAGTAAAAATAAAAATTAAAAAAAACAATAATAATAAATAGATCTTTTTTTATTTTTTTTTAATTTTTACAGACTGCATTTTGATTCACTGTACACAAATGGGGTACATCTTTTCATTTCAATGGTTCTGCATGATGTAGATTTATACCATTCTTGTAGTCATACATGTACAAAGGGTAATGATGTGTGTCTCATTTCACCATTTTTCATACCTGCTCCCTCAGATCTTTCTTTAAGATATCTCTTGGTGACCTGGTCTGGGAAAGATTACCAATATAGAGAAAACATTTTTCAAACTCAGAGTGATTCTGCAGTTTCAAACAGACATTTAGCCATTTAAAATTTCAAAAGATCAATTTATTTTTAAATGCTTCATAGGTCCCATAGGATAACATTTAAAACTTTTTATCTTTCTTTTTTATTTTATTGATTTCTTTTAGTTATACATGACAGAAGAGGAAAAGTGTTTCTACATGCATTATCAAATCCCCACGTAGAAATAAATAATTTGGTATTTTCCAAATTAAAAGGTATTTTCTTATGGTAACTTTCTCTAAAGAAAGATAAATATACAGTCATGTATTTCTTTATATGCTGTTATATATTTATGTAATTTATACTTTATTTACATACTATCATGCATTTGTCTTTATTTAGAGGAAGTTACATAAGAAATATCTTTTAATTGGGAAATGGCAACTTATATATTGACTGTGAATTTATACATGGGGATTTGATAATGCATGTGGAAACACTTTTCCACCATAGGAATTCACAAAGACATTTTAAGCCAATTCCCGTGTACACAATGATCGTGAATCCTCTCAAAAGACTAGACATAATGTGAGTGTGCTACTGATCAGGACACAGGGTAGGGTGATTGGAAGAAGAGGTGCTCTTGATACATACAGTAGTTGGAGCAGCTAAATTAAATGCGTTCTGCTTATAATCTCAATTGAGTTTCTTTATGATTTATATCACAGCACAGAAGTCGGGAATGCCTGAGGCAAATCACTCAATAACAACTGAATTTATCCTCATGGGGTTTAGAGATCACCCAGATATGAAGGCCATGCAGTTTGTGATGTTCTCTGCCATCTATCTGGTCACCATGGTGGGGAATCTAGGGTTGGTGGCCTTGATTTACATGGAGCTCCGTCTTCACACACCAATGTACATCTTCCTGGGCAACCTGGCTGTCATGGACTCCTGCTGTTCCTGTGCTGTCACTCCCAAGATGTTAGAGAACTTCTTTTCTGAGGACAGAAGGATTTCCCTCTCTGAGTGCATGGCACAGGTCTATTTTCTCTGTTTTGCTGAGACTGCAGACTGCTTTCTTCTGGCAGCAATGGCCTATGACCGCTATGTGGCCATATGCAGACCACTGCAGTACCACACCCTGATGTCAAAGAAACTCTGCATTCAGATGACCACAGGAACCTTCATAGCTAGTAATCTGCATTCTATGATTCATGTAGGACTTCTATTAAGGCTAACTTTCTGCAGGTCTCATCAGATTGATCACTTTTTCTGTGATATCCTTCCACTTTATAGACTATCCTGTACTGATCCTTTTATTAATGAACTAATGATATATATTTTTTCAATGCCAATTCAGATCTTTACCATTTCCACTGTTTTGATCTCTTATTTTTGCATTATTATTGCAATTTTCAAAATGAACTCCAAGGAGGGGAGAGGTAGAGCATTTTCTACGTGTGCATCCCACTTTCTCTCAGTCTCGATATTCTACATTTGTCTCCTCATGTATATTCGGCCTTTTGAAGAAGGGGATAAAGATATACCAGTGGCAATTTTTTATACAATAGTAATTCCCCTTTTAAACCTTTTTATATACAGTCTGAGAAATAAGGAGGTGAAAAATGTACTTAAAAATGTTCTGCAGTCGTATAACATTCTTAAACCAACTTCATCCCCTATAGCAAATTAATTTTAATTTATCAAAATGTTTTCATAAATAATGAACATAGAAAAGGGAAATAATGTTTTACATAATTATCTTTAAGTCATTAAGTGGTGTGTATTAAAGGTTATATGATAGAATTTCATTATCATTCGACAAATCTTAATCCATATTAAACAATCAGAGTAAATCTAAGGAAACTCAAAGGTCACTAGTTTACCAACTCTTATTAGTCTCATGAAATTATGTGACTGTATTGTTACAAGCCTCAATAAATCAAAAGAGAATCAAAATTAAATATTTAAATGAGAAAAGAATCTCCTTTGATTAATATTATCCAGTTAAAGGAAAAAAGTTTTTTTTTTTTCTGATTCTATGCAGTGTTTGAGACATTTAATATTCCAAGGGCAACAGGTTGAGATGATATATATTTTTTTATTTTCAGAAAAATGGTATGGCAGACACTTGTAGTTAGTACAGAGGTAGAGAAATTATAAACTAATTGCAGTAGTCCATAAAGTAATGAAGTTTTATTTAGATGTTTCCAAGAACGGGAAAAGAATGGAATGAGTTGAAATAAACACAAATATTTTGTAGAATAATTAACAGTGAATTATAAAAAATTAGATAAGGTCTACTTTAACCTGAGTATGAGTAAGATTCTTTTCTTTCCTAAAGGCATCAAACATGTTATATGTTATGCAATATAAAACAATAAGTTACTTACACATCAAGCAGTTACTAAAAAACTTTAAAACATATTAATGATGACTATTTATTTTCTATATTAACTAATAGTAATAGGTACCCCGAATATATGTGTTTATCAGCCATTTTTACTCCTATGAAGTGTCTATTCATTTTTCTCTACCTTACATTTTTCATAGTTATTTGTACCACCAATTTCAGAGAAACCATTCTAAATTGTTACATATATTTATGGCATAAACTTCTCTCTGTGTTGATAGTTTTTAAAATTTTTGTGATGTTTAAAATCTACAAAAAAAAGATTTAAAAAATTTCCTTAAACTTTCATATAAATACTGTGTTTTCAATTAAGAACTACACAATGACAAAAAGCTACAGTCAGTAAAACTTTCGAATGAATATCCTTTTTTTAAACACAACAATATAAGTGTCCATTTGAATCCACATTTTGTGAAATATATGATTTGTTCAGAATTTGATTTGTTAAGAATTTTAGATGTGAAATGATCTTTTTCTTAAGCATGACCACATTCTTCATTTATATCCTAGCAAGCTGTGTTACTTTTAAAAAATTGCATGTTTTTCATTCTTTGATCATCTCTTATAAAGATTTTCAGGAAATTTTCCTTATCCTGGGCTTTAAATTAAATCTATGAATGGATGTTTTTGGTATTTTTTCACTTGTTTTGCTAGAACTTTCTTTAGAGCTTTCCATCTCATCTTTTGTCTTCTTTTCTCTTTTCTATTCTTGTCTTGAAATTTTTCTCTTTTCCACTCCTTTTCCTTTGGTCTTTCCTTCCTTCATTCCTTGTTTCCTCCCTTCCTTTCCCCCCTTGCTTCTTTACTTCCTTTCTTCCTTCAATTATCTCCCCTTCTTTATTTTGTCATTTCATTTCTTCTCACATTCTTTCATTTCTTTTTTATTCTCTTAATTTCCTTTCTTCCTTCTCTTTCTTACTCCAAACATTTAAGATTTTATTTCCTCAATGAGAAAAAAGCCCAATGGGTATAAAATAAATATGATCCACATGAAAAAGCAGAATTTATAAATCTAATTATCAGTTCATAGAAGTTTCTTTCTTATTATCCTATGAAAATTTTTGATATTTTAATATTATCATCACAAATGCAGAGATTTAAACATGCTTCTTACCTTGTTATAATTATTACTCTTTGACCAGTAGGAACTCATTTTAAAACTTCAAATTTGTTCCTGAGTCTTTCTGATATGATCACAGTAATCAGTAATTTCTAAAAGGTTTTCCCTTTTATGATAAAAGAAATCAAGTTCAATGTATGTATTGCAATTACTGTCTCAGAATGGAAATTAGATATTTTTGCAAAGCAGTCCTGTAAGAATTTTCACTAGTGTAGTCTATATTTTCTGTTTGTTTTAAAAATAAGTAAGCAAATAAACCATACATAAAAAATATACATTCATTTCACCTTCTTCTTTATGCAAATAGTTGTGTGTAAATCTTGGCATTGATTTTTTAAGCTTTACAACATAAACTTAAAATCACTTCATTCCAGTATCTAGTAAACCGTCATTTATATCTCTTTTTAAGAAAATGTAGTTATAGTACTCTGTTACATGTTTATTTAACTGTTTTTATGTCTGAGTATTGAGATTCTTGCTGATATTTTTTTCTGAAATATCTCTACTAATGCCTTTATTTGTAAAGAATAGAACTTGGGTTCATATTTGAACAAATCTGAAAATCTTATAATTGATGAGTTAGTAACATGTATATAAACTTTTATGACTAATTTGACTTAACCCTGTTTACATTATTTCTTTATTGTTTACACACTTTATTGTGTTATAGTTATTGCTGGTTAATTTAGATGGTTCTTTAATTTAGTTGGTTTTTTTTTTTTTTTACTTCTTTTTTGCTATTTCTTCTGCTATTTTAGATGGTTTTGCATTTTCATTTAGTTGTCTCATGTTAATGCTTTTATTATTTATAATACTGCATGTGTCATGCTACTTTTGTTTTGTCAGATGTTAATTATTTGACCACCACTAGCATTATACAGCAATTCAGGAACTTAACTTTAGCTCTTTCCCAGTTGAGGTACATACTCTAACCCCTCCCTTCTATTTTATTTGTTGTTACTACTTATTAGTAGTGATGACATTAGTTTTATAAGAACTTACAAGGAGAGTTCATTGTATACTCGATCAAATTTCCCCAATTGTGAATATCTTACAGAATCATGACATCCTTTTCAAAGTTAAGATGTTAACATTGGTACAATACTATGAATTAATTATAAGCTTTATTTTTTATTTCAGCATTATTTCCATTAAGGTTTTCTTTCTGTTCCATGACCCAATCCAGTATTTCAATTTGAACCTGTTGTTGACACAGCTTAGTTTCCAACAATCAATGACAGTTTCAGTTTTTCTTTCTCATTCATAAACTTGACATTTTATAAGAGGTTTCTGCAGCTGTTTTGTACAGTGTCCTTTGGTTTTGGTTTGTTTTGTGTTTGCTTATGATGAGACAATCTAAGGAATTTGAGGAATAATGACACAGAATTAAAGTTCTTTTCTCATTGTATCATATTAAGGGGTGCTTGATATAAACATGACTTATTACTAATACTGTTAGCTTGGGTCACTTGGTTAAAATGAGGTCTGATAGGTTTCAGCACTATATAGATAATGGTTTTCTCCTTCTCCTATGCCATTCTTTAGAAACAAGTCACTAAATACAGATCTCACTCCAGAGAGTATACTGATATTTTATCTCTTGAAGGGAGTAGTTTGAAGAATAGTGAAAATATCTTAACATCATACAAGTAATTTAAAATATTTGAAAGAGGTAATAGGAAAATATACAAATAACTTATTTCTGTAGAGAATTTTGCACAACTATGGATTTCATCAATAATCCCTGCAGTATTATAATGGTGATTTTCAATTTTCCTGATTCTTTCTACATGTACCTGGAAATTACAACTTAACTAGATGTACAATCATTGGAGAATACTTTTTGCCTTGAGTTTATTGAAAATATAGATTCAAAGTTATCTTACTTTGTATGTTTTGAGAAGCCAGATGCAATCAGATTTCAAGGTAGACTGATTTTCTACACTAAGGTGTAGGTATTCTTTTATAATGACATTTAATACTATAATGACATTTATTTTATTAATAAAACATGTTGTTTATGTTTCTGGGCCAATAATCACAAGCAGGTTTCAATACACATTCAGGTCATCTGTTTGATGGAGTATGCCAACCATGAACTGAACCTCTGATACCCTGAGCTTGAAATAAGCTTTTCCTACTATAAGTGAGGGAGATATAGAAGGGCTTAGGCAGCCAGGGCAAAATGGCAAGTGAGGAGGTTACAGGCAGGGCCAGAACAAAGGAGCATGGAGAGGGTCTTCTGATGAGATCGACTTCTTGCTTGTCAAAAGTGCTTATGGACATAAGCAGGGGACCCAATCAGTCACATCTGTACTTGTACTCCTAGTGGGGGATTCAATAGAAAAACTAAAACTAATGCATGGACAGAGCGGGTACCAATCAATAATGGTGATGAGAACATGGACAGGAGAGGAGATAAGGAAAGAAGGAATTTCCAGAGACCATAAAAAGAAGCCCAAACTTCCCCCACTGGATTCCCAGCTCTGGGCCCCTTTCTATTTGGCCCCCTTCCATCTCTGTCACTTTAACAATAAATCTCCTTCTTGCTTGCTATTTCCTCAATTCTTGTTCTGTTCCTCAATTCTTTGCTGAACAGAGACAATGAACCCAGTGCTACTAGCGGGTAACCTAAGTAGTTCTTGTCAGGTTTTTGGTCACAGTGACAAAAAACTGACTAACACAGAAATTGATACTAAATAGTGGGTCTTTTCAGTGACTCACCTGACCAGGTGATATGAGAGCCTTTAGGAATGGTTTGCAGGAGACTTTAGAAAGTTAGAAGATTCAGGATGGGAAGACTTAGAATGTCTTAAGGATAACTTAATAGATAATTCAGATGTGAGCTGGGAAGACCAGAATGTTGATTGGGATATTGACAATAAAGACTGTGCTCATGAGGTTTCAAAGGGTAATAAGCATTCTATGGGGAATTGGGCAAGAAGCCATTTGTATTGTATCCTTGTAACATTTGTATTGTATCCTTGTAGAACTTGTCTACATTTTGCCCATGCCCTGAGACTTAACATGAGATTGAATTTTAGGGTGATGGACTAATTAATCTGAAGAAAGAAAGCAGGGACCAAGGAAGATGTGGTTGTTGAAGAGATTACCATCACTAAAAAGAACCTAATGAATGACAAGACTGCGTTCCCCTGAAAAAATCTAAGTCTAAATTGTGCCTCACTCCAGACTGCTGCTGCACACTTTATCTTGATACTTCATTCTCCAGGGATACTAAATCAGCCAGGTAATCATTTCAAATGATTAAGGCTTCCTAGCAATCCCAACCCTAACAATAGATTGGCAGCCCCACACATCCTCCCATGGCCCTAAGAAGTGATTTGACAACCTACCTTGAAGAGCATGGCCCCTGCAAAACCAGAGAAAGGCACCCATGCAAACATTAGACATAGCCAGGCATCCCTCTCAGTTCAACCATTGAAATCCTCACCTCCATGCAATCCTCAGACCCTTCAGGTGCCCATCCCCTGCTACTGGGTATACTATAGCAAACCTGCCTTAATCTTCCGAAGCAGCCCTTTACCCATGAGACCCTAGGAAACTATAAAGACCCCTCCCCACTATCATGTCATGTGTCCCTTGCTGTCTTTGATAATATTCACTTTGGCTAGAGGTACAAAAAAACATGCATTGAAGAAAGAACTATCTCTTCAATAAATGGCAATGCAAAAACTGGATATCCACATGCACAATGAAACTAGACTCTTATTTCTCACCATATAGTAAACTTAACTCAAAATAGTTCAAAGAACCAAATGTCATAACTAAATCCTTGAAACTACCAGAAGATAACAAAGGGGTAACATTTCAAGTCAACCATATGGGCAATTTTTTTTTATATTACCCTAAAAGCACAATAACAAAACTAACAGTAGACAAATGAGATAATATCAAACTAAGATGCTTCTTTACATGAACATAAAGAATTAAAGGTGTAGGGCTGTGGCTTCTTCTCTGCCCTCTTCTCCTCCACCTTTCCCGCAGCATCTGAAAATTTCTATTTTTGCCAGAGATGAAGTGTGTTTGTCGCAGAATGTTAGGCATCGGACTTCCCTGCATTTGATTAGCTCCTTTGGAGCATGACTTTTTTCACTCTGCTGCTTTTCAAGATATTTTGAACTGGAATCAAAAAAGTAAAAGAAACACTTAGTACTTTTTCAAATTTTAAGTGCTTTAGAAAGATTTTAGAGCTATTCTTCTCAGTACCTTGAAGAAAAATACTATCATTGATAGAGCACCAATGGTGTACCCTAGACATAGAGGAGGATTATCTGAATTATCCTTCGTTGCAAAACATGAAGACAATTTGTTTAAGGATTTATTTCAAGACTATGAAAGATGGAATACCTGAATAACAAAATAAAAATCAAGTTTGGCCTTGCAATATCTCAATTAGTGGATGTGGATGGGAAAAATCAGTTAATGACAACAAATGTCTGGTTGAAACAGGAATGGACAGATGTAAAATTAAGATGGAACCCTGATGACTATGGTGGAATGAAAGTTATTTGTGTCCTTCAGTCTCCCTCTGGACCCCAGACATTGTTTTGTTTGATAATGCAGACGGACGTTTTGAAGGGACCAGTACAAAAGCAGTTGTCAGGTACAATGGCACTGTCAGCTCGATACAGCCGGCAAACTACAAAAGATCCCGTATCATTAATGTCACATTTTTCCCATTTGATCTCCAAAACTGTTCCTTGAAATTTGGCTCTTGGACGTATGATGGATCTCAGGTTGATATAATCCTAGAGGACCAAGATGTAGGCAAGACAGATTTTTCTGATAATGGAAAATGGGAGATCGTGAGTGCAGCGGGGAGCAAAGGTAACAACTGACAGCTCTGCTGGGTGCCCTTATGTCACTTACTCCTTTGTAATTAAGCGACTACCTCTCTTTTATACCTTGTTCCTTATTATACCCTGTATCGGGCTCTCATCCTGATGGTAGTTGTCTTCTATCTTTCTTCCAATGAAGGTGAAAAGATTAGTCTGTGCACTTCAGTCCTTGTCTCTCTGACTGACTTTCTTCTGGTTATTGAAGAGATCAGACCCTCGTCTTCCAGAGTTATACCTCTGATTGGAGAGCACCTGGTGTTTACCATGATTTTTGTGACCCTATCAATTATGGTGACTGTCTTCGCCATCAACATTCACTATTGTTCTTCCTCAACACACAATGCTATGGCACCCTGGGTCCGCAAGACATTTCTTCACAAGCTTCCCAAACTGTTTTGCATGAGAAGTCATGTACACAGGTATTTCAGTCAGAGAGGAAACCGAGAATGGTAGTGAACCAAAATCTTCTAGAAACACATTGGAAGCTGCTCTTGATTTTGTTTGCTACATAATAAGACATGTCACGAAGGAGAATGATGTCCGAGAGGTTGTTGAAGATTGGAAATTCATAGCCCAGGTTTTTGATCGGATGTTTTTGTGGACTTTTCTTATGGTTTCAATTGTTGGATCTCTTGGGCTTTTTGTTCCTGTGATTTATGAATGGGCAAATATAATTGTACCAGTTCACATTGGAAATACAAATAAGTGAAACTTTCAAGGGTTTGAACTTAGTTAAAAAATATACATCTCTCATGGCATGTCTCCACTTACGCAAACATAAAGTTGTGTTTAAAATCTGATGCAAGCTGTAACAGATTAATAGTTGCTAACATTGGTTTTCCTAATAGATTATTCATTAGAACATCTACCTGCATGGCTGAAGTAATAACTAAAAATAGCAGCAAAATATTATCCTAACTGTACTAGTGAAAATCTAATGTTTTCAGAGTTTGTAATCAACAGTGAAGCTCATCTTATGGAAGTTTGTTTGTTTGTTTTTTGGTACTGGGGATTGAACCAAGACCTGGCACGTGCTAGGCAAAGTGCTCTACCCTCTGAGCCATACCTCCAGCCCAAGCTCATCTTTTGAGTGCTGGAAAATTCTAGTTGTGTTTGATGACAGATTTTAAAACTTGTTCAGGAGTTGGTAAAAGTCTTTTTTTTTTTTTTTTTTTTTTTTTTTTTTTTTTGGGGGGATGGGATCTTGATAAAGTGTCCAGACTGGCCAAACTCTTGGGTTCCAGTGATTCTCCTGCCCTTAGCCTCCTGAGCAGCTGGGACTATAGCTGTGTGCCACTGTGCCTAAGGGATACATTTAAAAATTGTTTGTCTGTCCTGTAGTCAATAAGTAACAGCTAATCTTCAGTGTATTCTACTGCTCTAGTAAGTAAACAGATTAGTCAGTATAGTAGTGACAAAATGATGCTGCTGTTTTATAACCAACATTTTTAATAAATGAAAAATGGGGACTGGAAAAAACAAACAAACAAAAAATGAATTAAAAGTGTAAAGAAACAAACTTCAGAGTGGGAGAAGTATTTGCAAAGTATTCATGTGACAAAGGAACAAATAAGGAACTCATATCAAAATAAAAAATACCAATAATCTGATTCATAAATGGACAAATGATATCAATAGAGATTGCTCAAATGAAGAAATACCCAGAGTGAAAGAAAAATGTTTACAGTCACAAGTCATCAGGAAAATGCAAACCAAAGCCACAATAAGATTCATCTCTCTTCAGTTAGAATGACTATCTACAAAAAGACAAAAAACACAATATATTAACAAGGATGTGGAGAAAGAGAAATTCTTACACTCTGTTGATCAAAATAAAGTTAAGTACAACTATTACAAAAAACAGTAGAGTTTCACCACAAACAAAAAATAAAACTACCATATCACCCATTTATCTGACGTCTGCATTTTATCCAAAGGAATAAAATCAGTTTATCAGAGATACCTGCATTCCCATGTTTATTACACCATCATTCACAATAGCCAAGATAAGGAATCAACTGAAGTATAGAATGAAGGATGAGTGGATAAAGAAAATGTTTTATACATGCATGATGAAATATTATGCACCTATAACAAAGAATCACTTTTCACTTGCAGCAAAATATATGGAACTGAAAGACCTTAAGTGAAATACACTGGGCATAGAGAGCAAATACCATATGCTTTCAGTCATCTGTGGATGATAAAAATGTTGGTCTTCTAGAAGAGGAAAGTGAAATAGTGATGCCCAGTGGCTAGGAAAGATAGGGGAGAAGAGACAAAGGAAGGTGGAATAATATGAACCCATATACAACTAGATAGGAGGAAGACCAAGTGTTCGACAGTACAGCACGTGACCACAGTTTACAACAACTTATGATAATTTTTCTGAACAAATTGAACAGAAGAATTCATAGGTTCCCAGCACAAGTAACTGATTATGAAGTCGGAAATTGTAACGATCCTGATTTGATAGCTACATATTTTTAAAATGTGTCAAATTATCCCTTGTGCCAGAAATAGTTCAATGACTATTTGACAGTAAAAATAAATTTTCAAAAATAAAAGTTTGGAAATATATCCTTGAACTGCTATATCACACAGTCATTCAAAAATAGTCACACATCATCAATTTTTTTCTGAATATTGTATTATGAAATCAGTTAATAGTAGTATATGAATAGTACAAAGTGATTTTGTATCATTTGTATAAAAACTGAAAATTTTATTCCATTTCTTTCATTCAATCTTACTATTTTATTTCTATTTGTATGTTTTGGAAAATGCATAGCATGGTAGTGTATTTCTACATCCACCCTTAATTGTAGAATAGGCACATCATTCAAGAATTTTGAAATAACTTTACTGATGTCAATTTACAAACAAAATTATTGCAATCTCTCATCTGAACTCACAAGCAGATAGATGGCAACTGCAATTCTAGAAGATATTGGTAATTAAGGGAATATTCTAGATTGAAAGTATATAAAGGACAGGGACAGAACCTAAGTAAACACAAACATCATTAAGTTACCCTGTGCCCCCTCTACCCACTGTCTTTTCTAGTGCCTTCTATATAATTTAGTAATCAATGAAATTGATATATATTGTAAATTTAGCTCAGTTTGCTGTAAAGAACCCAAAACGACTATGAAATGATACCTACCTTAAGGCCATTTAATACAGTTACATAATCCAGGTACATACAAATCACATCTGATACCTGGAAACTAGTATGAAGGCAAGGAGTATAATTTAAGTGAATAAGAGACAAAAAAGAATTTAATTACACAGACCAGGGAAAATTCTCATGGAGGAGTTTATGTTTGAGCTTAAAGACAAGGAAGATTTAAATTAAAAAAAAAAAAAGAATAGAAGGAAGGAATTCTTTTAGATGTAGGAAACATTGCTCTTGGTAGATTGAAGCAGGTGCACCAGGAATAGAGGAAGTGGTGCCCTTGGCCATCTTCCCTCTGCTGCACAGGAGAGAGCAAAGTGACAAGATACAGGCAGATTTGGGATTTCAAAGTTAGGGAAATAGTTCTGGTTTGAAAGTAATGAGGTCCTGTTAAATTCTTGAGTAGAGAAGTATCACTTTTTAAATTCATTCAACAATGAGCACTACAAAATGACAAACAATCCAGAGCATTGGAAATACAGAATTGGACATATGAAAGAAATCTCTTCTCCCTAAACCACAGCATCAGTTGTGGGGTGGGGAAGGAGTGACCAACTACAGATGTACTCCCAAATAAATGCATAATTAGTACAAAGTGATTAGCTGCAGGAAGAAGAGATAATAGCAGGGTAAGGAAGGTAAAAGGAGCATGGTATGAAGAGAAAACACAGAACAATCTCAGGCATTTGTATACAGGACAAATAGGAAAATCGAATTTCCAGTCATTGTGTTTAGGACACGGGCATTCAAAGCACAGAGTGAAAAGTCGATGACCTTGACTGAAGTTATTATACCTCCCAGTTTCCTCTCCAAAGTTAATTGTTTTCATAAACCATAGTAATTCCACTTCCTCCAGAAAGGGGTTCAAAGAGCCTGAGTCTATTTCCTGCCTGTTTTATATTTTATGGACAACATGATGAAGAGAATTGTAAAAATGGCATCAGTTAAATAAAAATCAACAGGATCAAATGGTCTTCGGAGAAGCTCATTTGCTTTAATCTCATTGTCTCAAGGACAACTTTAATGAATGTCAAGTGGTTCAAATGCTTTTTGGACTTAATATCTCCTCAGAAATACACTGATGTAAGTGCAAGAAAATCCCTTCAGGATCTGGAAAACTAACTTGGCAGTGAAAGGACACATTATTAACATCGACCTGTAGAGGTAGTCTCAGAGTTGCCTTCCCTTCATTCTAAACTTAGCAAAAATATACACCAATACATGCTTAAATTCTGAGAACTTTATCATTGAGGAAACATGGCCATTTCACAACTCTTCTCAATGCATTCTAGGTAAAGATGTGGCTGAATGTATTTTTTATTATTAATTTTAGTAAATAAATATTTACTTCTAGTTTTTACCATTTTTCATTAATTTTAAATTTTAATTGCCTATTTATTTCTCTAACTCCTGAGAATTCAATAATGTTGTGAACTAGGATAATATACAATATTGTGAGTCATCTGATTTTCCAATTATAACATAGAATTTCAAAATACAAATATTAGATCATAAAATTCTATTAAAAATTTAGACATACATTTAAAGCTATTTATATGTAATGAACCTACTACATGGCTTACATTAATATTTGGCTCATTTTAATATTTGAGAAAAACTAATTTCTACTGCCTTTTAATGTTTTGACTTTATCAATACACATTTTGATTATAGAATTTATATGATAAGATTCTTCAGTCAATACACCCCAACAGATTATTAAATAGTAAGAGGAAATAGACTTTAAAAGGAAAACAAAATTTGAACTCTAACTTTCTATAAAGATTTAAAGCATCTTTTTTTTTCAAGTGATAAAACTGAAGTATAAAGTTTAATTTGTTTTTATTTCCTTGATAGCTACTATGGTGAACTTTCAAGAATTCATATAATATTCTAATAGAAAAGCGGTAATTTAGATAAAGTGAATATACCTTAATTTCTTAAGATGATAATTTTGAAAAATTTCCCTGTGGACCTTTTCTCAAAGCTAACAGTCTGAATATGCAGAGGCAAAGAGGTCAATAGGGATCATGAGTAGGAAACTGAAAAGTAGGTAACCCACACTTGTTCACCATAACACATCTAATTAATCTGGCCTTCTCCCCATATAATTGTATGCCTTCATTTATAGAAGTATGTTACAACTAGCCTGAAAATGATTATAATAAGGAAATTGTACCTAAAAATGTGACTGAGCAATGAAATTTAGATAACACATAAAAAATTGTAGATTGTGTTGAGCAAAGAACATATGCTCTACAATTCAAAAATAAGGTCAGTAGGGTCTAGAATACTTAGTTAAGATTTTATTAAGTAGCATTACCTGCAAATAGTTGTGCCTCAGCAAAAGAGAAATAATTTACAATTTGGAAAATATCAATGGAAATAATGGAATTCACAGAATCAGTGTTCATGACAATGGGTGTAACATTGGGAAAAGGGATCAAAAAGGAATGATCTATGGACTTTTATACCTTTTGCCTTCCATGTTAATTTTCCTTCTAGATAAGTATTCTCCTAAGTCCTTACTGGGTTTTGTGGAAATCAAACTAATTAACACATGTGTAATATATGTTAAAATATTCATTTTTCCAGGAGTAGGTATAAAAACTGTCCCCTAGTTTAAAAAAATATGTGCTTGGTGAGAGATAGGGATTTAATTTCATTCTGTTGCATGTGGTTTTCCAGTTTTCCCAGCACCATTTGTTGAAGAGGCTATCTTTTCTCCATTGCATATTTTTGGCACCTTTGTCTAGTATGAGAAAATTGTATTTATTTGGGTTTGTGTCCATGTCCTCTATTCTGTACCATTGATCTACCTGTCTATTTTGGTACCAATACCATGCCGTTTTATTACTATTGCTTTGTAATAGAGTTGAAGATCTGGTATTGCTATACCCCCTGCTTCGCTCTTTCTACTGAGGATTGCTTTAGCTATTCTGGGTTTCTTATTGTTCCAGATGAATTTCATGATTGCTTGCTCTATTTCTGTAAGGTGCATCATTGGGATTTTAATTGGAATTGCATTGAATCTGTATAGCGCTTTTGGTAGTATGGCCATTTTGATAATGTTAATTCTTCCTATGCAAGAACATGGGAGATCTTTCTATCTTCTAAGGTTTTCTTTAATTTCTATCTTTAGTGTTCTGTAGTTCTCATTGTAGAGGTCTTTCACCTCTTTTGTGAGATTGATTCCCAAGTATTTTATTTTTTTTGATGCTATTGTGATTGGGGTAGTTTCCTAATTTCTCTTTCTGAAGATTCATCACTTATGTATAAAAATGCATTGGATTTATGAGCATTGATCTTGTAACTTGGAATCAGACCAGAGACCCTGCATCGTATAGAAGAAAAAGTAGGTCCAAACCTTTATCTTGTTGGCTTAGGATCAGACTTTCTTAAGAGGACTCCCATAGCCCAAGAAATAAAAGCAAGAATCAACAACTGGGATATATTCAAACTAAAAAGCTTTCCTCTCAGCAAAGGAAACTATCAGTAATGTGATGAGAGAGCCTACAAAGTGGGAGAATATTTTTGCCACTCATACTTCAGATAGAGCACTAATTTCCAGAATATATAAAGAACTCAAAAACTCTACACCAAGACTACAAATGATCCAATCAACAAAAGGGCTAAGGAAATGAACAGACACTTCACAGAAGAAGATCTACAAGCAATCAACAGATATATGAAAAAATGTTCAACATCTCTAGTAATAAGAGAAATGCAAATCAAAACTACCCTAAGATTTCATCTCACCCCAATTAGAAAGGTGATTATCAAGAACACAAGCAACAATAGGTGTTGGCGAGGATGTGGCGAAAAAGGTACACTCATACATTGCTGGTGGGGTTGCATATTAGTGCAGCCACTCTGGAAAGCAGTATGGAGATTCCTCAGAAAGCTTGGAATGGAACCACCATTTGACCCAGCTATCCCACTCCTTGGCCTATACCCAAAGGACTTAAAATCAGCATACTACAGAGATACAGCCACATCAATGTTCATAGCTACTCATTTCACCATAGCCAAATTGTGGAACCAACCTAGATGCCCTTCAGTTGATGAATGGATAAAGAAACTTTGGCATATACATATACAATGATATATTATTCCGCCATGAAGAATGATAAAAGTATGGCATTTGTAGGCAAATGGATGAAATTGGAGAATATCATGCTAAGTGAGATAAGTCGATCTCAAAAAACTAAAGGACGAATGATCTTGCTGATAAGCGAATGAGGACATGTAATCGGGGGTAGGAGGGGTTAGTGTTAGAGTTAGGGTTAGGTTTAGGGTTAGGGATAAGGAGGGTGGTAAGAATGGAGGAAGGAAGGACTGTATAGAGGGAAAAGAGAGGTGGGAGGGGTGGGGGGGAAGGAAAAAAAAACAGAATGAATCAAACAACATTGCCCTATGTAAATTTATGATTTTTAATAAAAAAAAATATGTGCTTCCAGGAAAATTGATTTTAAAATTATTTTGGACATATTTTGGGGGTGGAGGGGTACTAAGGATTAAACCCAAAGGTGAATTGCCACCAAGCTACATCCCTAGTTCTTTTTAGATTTTAGTTTTATTTTGAGACAGGATCTTCTTAAGTGGTTGACACTTGGCCTCCAACTTGCTGTCCTCCAAACTCTGCCTTCCAAATCATTGGGATTATAGGTGGGTGCCACTACAACCTTGGTATTTTAGAATCTTAAAAATTCACACTGAAATTATTGAGGAAGGTTAATCAAATGGGAAAATTAATTAAATGGGTCAAATTTTTTATGCTATCATGCATTACTACTGAATGATAATCTTCTCCACCTTAAATATCCCCTCAGGATTTACCGAATCCTATTAATTTTGAGAGTTGCAGCATTAGGTCATAGATGCTGACTCTTCAATGTAAGAAATGTCCCCCTAGAAGTAGGTGGAGCTGTCTGATGGAAACAGGGGATCGGAAGAAGATATCCTCTACCTATAAAAAGAAAGAAAAAATAGATGTTTCCAAGTGCAATTTAATATCTCCATAATTCCTATCTCAACAGACAAGGTAGAGAGGATTGAGGACAATCACTCACTGACAATGAAATTTATCCTCATGGGATTTACAGATAATCCAGACATGACGATCCTTCTGTTTGTGGTGTTCTCTGCCATCTATCTGGTCACCATGGTGGGGAATCTAGGTTTGATGGCCTTGATTTACATGGAGCGCCGTCTTCATACACCAATGTACATCTTCCTGGGCAACCTGGCTCTCATGGACTCCTGCTGTTCCTGTACCATCACTCCCAAGATGTTAGAGAACTTCTTTTCTGAGGTCAGAAGGATTTCCCTCTATGAGTGCATGGCACAATTTTACTTTCTCTGTTTTGCTGAGACTGCAGACTGCTTTCTTCTGGCAGCAATGGCCTATGACCACTATGTGGCCATATGCAGACCACTGTAGTACCACAGCAAGATGTCAAAGAAACTCTGCATTCAGATGACCACAGCAGCCTACATAGTCCTGCATTCCATGATTGAAGAAGGGCTTTTGTTAAGGTTGGTTTTCTGTGGGTCTCATGCAATCACTTACTTTTTTTGTGATGTCTTTCCATTATACAGACTCTTCTGTGTTGACTCTTATATCAATGAATTGATGATACTTATCTTGGCAGGATTAGGTCTGCTATTTACAATTCCTGTAGTGCTAATCACTTATCTCTATGTCCTTTTCAATATATTCACAATGAAATCGAAAGAGGGAAGGGGCAAACTGTATCTACCTGTGCATCCCACTTTCTTTCGGTTTCAATATTCTATGGTTCTCTGCTCTTTCTGTATGCCAAACCAAGTTCATTTAACAAAGGGGATACAGATGTACCTGCTGCTATTTTTAATACTCTAATATTTCCTTCATTAAATCCTTTTATTTATACTCTAAGAAACAACGAAGTAATAAATATTATGAAAAGAATTATGAAGAAAAGTCAATTTTGTAATTTTCTATGATACATAGCATTTCTCATTAAAAATTGATTGGAACTTGATACTACCTTATGTAAACCTGCAAATACTGAGAAAATGGCAAATGTTCACTTCATTATCAGAATATTAATCATTAAAATATTGATGGAATTTGATACAAATTAGTTCCAAAGAGAGTGTGTGTGCATAAATATATTTCAGAATTAAATGTCAAGAGATACATCATGAGTGAACTAAATAATTATTCATGAGTGTCAGATTGCAATTTTTCACTTTTCAACAAAACCATCAAATCTAGGAATACATATCAATATATGAAAAACTAGCCTCTATTTAATACTGTTGTCATATTTCTCATAGCCCAAGTATAATTTTACAATCACAGGCATATTCCAAGTTTGAATTGTTTTTCCTTAGTAATTCCATGAATTGAATATATATTGTATGGTTGTATTTGATTTTGAATTAACTTTAGTCTTTCAAGAGAATATGCTTAACATTCCATTCACATAAAGTAAATATTCATGCAGAATATTTAGTTTCTAATAATGATATTTTCATAGTTAATATAAATTAATTTCACTTTCCAATTCTCTTTGAGTTACTGTATACCTCGATTACATATTAAATATGTGATTAAATTACCAACTAGAGAGACATTCTTTTATGCTTTTCTTTCATAAAAACCTCATACATTGACATGTTAAGTAACTTGCTCAGGCTTAACCAGGTAAGTAAGAGGGAGCTGGAGTATAAATTGATACTGCCTTTTCTTTGCCTGCTCAGAGGCTCAAAAACAAGGGACTATATTCCTGAAATATTTAGTTATTACATAGCATCATAAGTAAAAAATACCTTTAAAGATGGAAAAATTTTTGATCAGTAGAGCAAACCAGAAATTAGCATGACCAGGATCAATGTTCTTGGAAATGAGTGTCTATGTGTATAGAAACACAAGTGAACAGTGAGACAGTCATCAAAGTGGCAAAGAGTTGTAGGGAATTTGTGATGAGTGTGGGAAGGAAGAAGGGGAATGGGTCATATCACTGAGAAGCGTAAATGACACTTCGAGGAATCTAAATTTTTCTAGAGCCATAATACCTTGGTGTCTTCCTGGCAGCAGAGTAACATGATTGTATCTTTCAGAAACTAATTTGGCAGTTGACTAGAAAGAGACCAACTTCAATAACTCATGTTAGGTGATAAGATCAGAACTTGACCATAATTTAAGAAAGAATAGGGAAAACCCATATGGACAACATTTTAAAAGTAAAATGAACAGTAACTTTAACTATGGGAGAACAGAATGAAGTCCGACTTTCTTCCTGCATCCACCATGTTACATCTGACTTATATTCCCAGTGTCAAGCAGTGCAAAAGTAAGAGGGCATTCAGTGTATATTTCCTTCAAGTTGTTTTTATGTTAAGGTAGAATTCGTTGATTATTTTATTTTGATTGACTATAACCTTTTAAAAATTCTTCTGTTTTTGCACCTAATAAGTTAAATACTGATAGATAAACTCTACTTAAACAAAAACACAATAGGGGTTAATAGTGTAAGCAAATGCTGAGATCAGAAATTTGAGAAACTCTAAATTGAATGGAATGTGCACACTCTATTTTAATGGACATTTTCATTGCCAGAACTCCATCCCTTGATTCTCTTTCCCTTTTCTAATAATATCATGTTTTATGATATCCCCCATTCCTAATTCTTTGAACAATTACTTTAGGCATCTGTTGATGAAGATGTATGTCTTATTTGGAGCTAGTGAGACAAAAGAAGTGATGTTTTTGGAAATTCCTGGAAAATGGATTTTGGACTAAAAACATCTGAATAGTGGAGAGAGGTTCCTTCCTTTCAATCTGGCAAAGTCATCAGATAAGTCAAGATGGGTACATGTAGCATACACATACGTCCAGGAGCTATGGAGGAAGAAGCACTCCAATGTGATGTGTTTTCTTCTGTGGGTCCCCTGCTGGCAATACCACTAGTTCTCGGTGCTCCACAGAAATCCCCATCCCTCCCATTCAGATAAAGCAAACAGACTGGGATACAAGGCCAAGCAAGGTTTTCTTGTTCGTAGGATTCATATGTGCCCAGTTTCCAAGGGTCCAACCTATGGCAAACTTATCCATCATTGTGTAAATCAGCTAAAGTTTGCTCAAAACCTTCAGCGATGGCCAGGAGTGAGCTGGATGCAACACTGGGGTTCTGAGCGTCTTGAATTCTGACTGGATTAGGGAAGATTTCACATACAGATTCTTTTGGCTTATCCTCATTGACCCATTCCATAAAGTTGTCAGAAGATATCCTGAGACACGGTGAATCACCAAACCAGTTCACAAGACAGGGAAAAGCAAAGGCTGATATCCACTGACCACAAGAATGGTGGCTTTGGAAAGGGTCACAAGTCAAACCCACTATTGGGCATCTCCACCATGCAACTTGAGAAGGGTTTATACTCTCCCACTTCACTGTTAAACAATATTTGTAAAGTTCATACCTAATAAACAATTTACCACACTTATAGCTGCTTAAAGATGTTACTATATGTATATTAATACTAGTTGGCAGATTATTTCATGAATGCTTTATCAAATTAGGGAAGTCAAAATGCAATAGTGTTTGAACATGATAAGTGATGGTGTATCTTGTTTCTAAAAAGATAAGCATTTCTTGTCTTTAACTTATTATGAAATTAAATGTCAATATTTAGAGCATACTGTGTGGGATAATGCATTTAAAACAAATTCTGTATTAGGTGAATTTTGGAACCAGCTCTGTAAATTTTTTTTTTTTTTTTTTTTTTTTTTGGTGCAAGTGAAAAAAATATACAATGTCTTGGAGATGATAAAGTGCTCTCCTGGATTGTTTAAGGTGGTTGGGTTTCTTGGAGTTTTGCAAGCATAGACTTTTAAATTCGATTTTGCTTAGAAACATGTTGGATGGGAGAATCCTAAATCTGAGTTATATGTAGAAAAGTGTGAGCTCAACTAAAGCCCACATTTTTAAGAAGTTCAATCCTGTGTTTTATTTGTATAGTTCTTTTTTCTGAAAGGAAATATTTCCTTAAATGACACTATTTACAAAAGAATAAACCTACTTCAAGAGGCTGTTACTATTATAAAGACTCTTTTTTAAGGATCTAGGTCCTTGGTTTATTCTCCATTATATAAATATGCTTTGTGCCTTATTATTATTGGGATCTAAGGTATTCTTCAAAAGCTCTTATGTTAATGCAAGAATATTCAGGAATAAAATTATTGGATTATGACAGCTTTAAAGTAATTAGTTTGTCCTATTTTGAGTGAACTAACTCAGTGGTAAGTAGGCAGGTGACACATGACTGGAGAAGGTAGGTCACTGGGGTTATGCCATGGAAGCATCCTCTTCCCTGAAATCTTTTCCTATCTCTCTGTATACCAACCACCATAAGCAGAGTAGTGTTCCTCAGCCTCACCTTTGTACCATGATGTTTCACCTCCCCTAAGACCCAGGTCAATGGACCCACAGATCATTGTCTGAACCTCCGAAACCAGGAGTTCAAAATGAACTCTTCCTCCTCTAATTAGTTCTTCTTAGGTGTTTTTGTCACAGCAAGGGAAAGCTAACAGAGAAATTGGTGTGGAGAAGTGGGGACATTGCTGTGAATAATGACACCATGTGGTTTAGCTTTTCATATTGATTTGTGGGAGGGTTCCAAAGAGTTTGAGGATACAAGCTGGAGAAGCCTTAGAACACTGCAAACAGAAATTAATGGGCAATTTTAGTGGAAGATCAGAAGACACAGAACAGATATTTGAATGAGGAAAAAAACCACTTTGCTCATGAAGTTTCAGAGAGGCATGAGAATTCTTTTGGGAATTGGACCAAAGACCTTGAGTTATATCTTGGCAAAAACCTTGTCTACATTTTCTCATGTCTGGAGACTTAGTGTGAAGCTGAATTTAAAGGTGATGAACAAATTAATCTGGCAGAGGAAATTTCAAAACAACACAGCATTCAGGCATTGGCATAAGTATTTTTTTAATGAGAATTGGGAGTAAAAAGGAGAGAAGAAAGATTTTCAAATATTGCAGATTGCCAGAAAATCGTGTGTAAACCTGTATACTCTGAAGATTTTACTGCCACCCTAAAGAAGTTAAGGACTTTGCACAGAGATAATATGAATTCTTTGAACTCTTTCTTAAGGACATCTCAAGACTCAGTAAAATGCCACACATGATAGGCTCAACAGTGTAAAAGCAAAAAGCAATATGAGACCATAGAGGCATTCTGCTCACACAGGGTTGCCCAGAAAGTCATTTCTCCAGGATTTATTTCACTGTGCTTAGCCACCCAGCACTCAGAGGCTATTGCACCCATAGGCCAGGGGGTCCAAGCTACTGCTCAGGTTGATGGCAGACCTTGGCATTATCCACCTGGTGATGTTCCTGTAGGAATACAGCATGCTATAATTAAAGGGTCATGGAGGCTTCCATCAATATTTCAAGGGAAGACCTGGGGGGAGGCCAGGCAAAGTGTAGCAGGGTTGGAATCCTTTAGGCTCTCCCTGACCAGGTAATGCATGAATCTGTGAGAAGGATGCCAAAGTTACAGTAGATATTCATGATTAAGAGATGCCAGTATGGTAGAACATTTGTTGGCAAAGGAAATAATAAGGCAAACAGGACACATGGGCTTAACCCAGCAAAGTCAAAGGTGCAGGGCTGGCATGCCCTTTGGGGATTACATTTTGCTACCGAGTACCCCTTATACTTGAGAATAAGCTACAAGAATCATTTGCCTTGCTGGGTTTAGATCTTGTTTTGTTCCAATCCTTTCTTTCTTTGCCCCTACACAGCCCTTTTGGAATAGAAATCTTTACTCTATGCATTATATGTAGATTATATGAAACTTACTTTTGATTTTTTCAAGGGTTCACACACAAGAGCCTGCCTTGAGTCTCTGATGAGACTTTTGACTTGTACTTAGGACAATCATGGACCTGTTAAGACTATCTCTAGGAGGTGCACTAAGTGTATTTTTCATTGTGACATGGATATGAGCTTTTGAGGGTTAGAGGAAAAATATTATTGTTTGGATATGAGGTACCCACCAAAAGACCCTGTGCTAATGCAAGTATGTTCAGAGGTAAAATTATTAGATTATAAGAGCTATTACATAATTGGTCCATCCTAGTTTGAATAGACTATGTAGGCACTTGGGTCACGACTGGAGAATGTGGGTCCTCCCTGGGAAGGGTTCATCTTCTCTGTGGCCCCTTCTCCTCTCTCTGTCTCTCTGCTTCTGGGCCACCATGAGTGAAGTTGTGTTCCTCCACCACACCTTTCCGCCATGATGTTCTACTTCACTTGATCCCCAGAGTAATGGAGGTGGCTAAATTTGGAGCGAACATCCAAAACCAAGAACTAAAAATAAACTTTTTCTCCTCTAAATTTTTCTTGTTGGGTATTTTCATCACAGTGACAAAAATTATGGTAGCCTTCAGACAAGATTAAAGTTACCATTGATTTTAAAGGGATTTCCTTGGCATTGATATCAAGATAATTCTGCAGGAATTCCTAATCTGAGGGACATGGTTCCCAAAATATCAATGAACCAAAAAACCTATATTAAGGATGGATGTACTCTGAGGAAATGTGTCTCACAACACTAGAAACTGAAGGAATACATGATTAGAGGTAAAAACATAGATGTTTGAAAGCCCTGAGACTAATATAGTTATTGTCACTGAACCATGAGTAGAGAGGGTGTCTGATTTTCATAATCTATTCCTCAGTGTTTTAAAGTTCAAATTTTTAATAATAATTTCCCCATACTGAAGAATATGATATTTCCAAGTAGTTATAGTAAAAATATTTATCAGTCAACATGGCATAAGAATGGATTAACATTTATAATGAAAACATAAATGTTCATTTCTTTAAGATACTTTAGTATTTTTATTGTTTTTGTGCTTGTCTATTTTGTTTTAGTTTGTCTCTAAATTGTAGACACTATGGAAAAAAATCATGCCACACAGTAAGCAGCTCATTCAGTGTATGCTAGGCATAAAGGCAATATAGTTTTATCACCAAATATACAGGTAAGTCTATAAATGACCACTTAAAATAATTCTGGAATGTATTATAAAATTGTTTCTGATTAACAACAATAATTATACTTTGCAAAAGAAGAAAAAATGACTTTTCACTTATTAAATTCTTATAGAATGTCTCTTAAATAAAATGACAACATTAAAAACTAAACCAACTTTTCCAGAATACAAGAAGTATTTTCAGCTTAATCATCAATGAATATTGTTTAAATAATGAGAAAAGAGCATTTCTCACATCCATAAATACTTTTCAAAATATTCAAACCTAAGGATATTTTAAAGTGAAGTAGACCTAAAATACAAAGGGCAATTTATAAACCTCTAGTGATAAAACTCTAGAAAATCATCCCTGAAATTTGTGAATGAATAGAAAACGGTATATTAAAGTCAATGTAGAAAAGAATGAGACACCAATAAATGCTAATCAAAATGTATTTTAAAAACTATGTATATTTTGAACAACTATTGTAGGCTTTTATTGAAAATTGCATATTGGAAGTATGTTAAAGTCAAAGACTTGTAGCAAAGTCTCCAAGAAAAGAAAGCAGATCTTACCATACTGTTATTTCTGCATTTGAAATATTGTTGCCCATATTAAATATGTAGTACATTTGCATGAATACTTAATTCCTATAAGTATATAGTAACTTGGGAGTAAATTGGTGTGTAAATTTAAATAATGAGATCAGAGTAGAATCTCCATGTAACTCAATAAAAATGCAGACATTAACTTCTAGAGGAAAGGATATTATCTCAGAAAGGGTACTAATCTAGAGAAATCATTATTCGAATTCACTCTGATTTTTTTTTGTCATTTCTAAAATTAGACATTTAGTTATTTAAAATATCAAAAGCGTAACATATTTTTAAACACTGAATCTATCTCATATGTCAGACTTTATAAATTCTTCCCTAATCCTTGGATAGAAAGTTACAATAATAAAATGTCTTTTAAATTGGGAAATAGAAAGTTAATTATATGGATCATAGATCATTGAGTGGAAACAGGGTACTTCATATAACAAGAGTTTTCCCACTTTAGGAATTCATACATACATTTCTAGACAAGCCCTGTGTGCTTAATGCATGATACATTTCTTGTCACAAACCTGAAATATTCTAACTGTGCTAGTATTCAGGGACAGCATAGGGTAATTTGAAGAAGAGATGTTAACCTTTGGTGAGGTTTAATAGGGGAGTGAATTAGACACTTTCAATGAATTTTTAAAAAATATTTTTATTAATTTTTTATTTGTTCTAATTAGTTACACATGACAGTAGAATGCATTTATACTTTTTTTTTAATTCAGAAATTTGGTCATATTTATAGCCCAAAACATACCTGAAAAAATGTTATTTTTCCATACTAGTGTACAATGACATTTTAGCTGTTAGAAACTGGCTTTCAGATAATCATTTGGTTTTGATAAGGATGTCTGATAACATTCCTGCATTTATACTTTTTGATAGATCATACATGGAATATAATTTCTCATTTTTCTGATTGTACATTTTGTAGGATCACATTAGTCATGTGTACATGAGGTAATAAGGTCTGTTTCACTCTACTGTCCTTCCTATGCACATCCCCCTTCCCCTCCCTTTACTCCTCATTACCTCATATGAAGTAACTCTATTCTTCCCTAGAGCCCCCACCCTTTATTGTGAATTAATATTGGCATATCAGAGAATATGTTCACCCTTTGTTTTTTGGAGATTGGCTTATTTTGCATAATATTTATTTTGCATAATACTTTATTTATTTTGCATAATGATATTCTTCAACTCCATCCATTTACCAGCAAATGCCATAATTTCATTCTACTTAAAAGCTAAATAAGTAATATTCCGTCATATATATATATATATATATATATATATACATACATATATATATGTGTGTTTACATATATATGTACCTCATTTTCTTTATCCATTCATCTATTATGAGTTGAGCTGCTCTAAACATTGATGTGGCTGCATCACTGTAGTATGCTGATTTTAAGTCATTTGGGTATCAACTGATGAGTGGGATAGCTGGGTCAAATGGTGGTTCCATTCCAAGTTTTCTAAGGAATCTCCATACTGCCTTCCAGAGTGGTTGCACCAATTTGCATTCCCATCAGCAACGTATGAGTGCACCTTTTCCCCCACATCCTCACCAAAATTTATTGTTGCTTGTATTCTTGATAATTGCCATTCTGATTGGAGTGAGATGAAATCTTAGAGTAGTTTTGATTTGCATTGCTTTAATTGTTAGAGATGTTGAACATTTTTTTCATATATTTGTTGATCGATGATTGTATTTCTTCTTCTATGAAGTGTCTCTTCAGTTCTTTAGCCCATTTATTGATTGGGTTATTTGTTGTTTCGGTGTTAAGCTTTTGGTGTTCATTATATATCCAAGAGATTAATGCTATATCTAAGGTGCATGTGGTAAAGATTTTTCTCCCAAAATGTAGGCTCTCTCTTCATATTATTGTTTCTTTTGCTGAGAAGGAGTTTTTTTTTTTTTATTGTGAATCCATCCCCTTTATTGATTCTTGATTTCACTTCTTGTTATTTAGGGGTCTCATTGAGGAAGTCAGATCCTAGGCTGACATGGTGAAGATTTGGGCCTACTTTTGCTTCCAGTAGTTGCAGGGTCTCAGTTGTAGTGCCTACATTTTTGATGATCTTTGAGTTGAGTTTCATGCAGGATGAGAGATAAAGGTTTAACTTCATTTTGTTACCTGTGACTTTCATTTTTCCCAGCACCATTTGTTGAATAGGCTATCTTTTCTCCAGTAAATGTTTTTGCTGTCATTGTCTAGTATGAGATAATTGTATTTATGTGGGTTTGTCTCTGTATCTTCTATTCTGTTCCATTGGTCTACATGTCTGTTTTGTTGCCAATACCATGATGTTGTTATTACTATAACTCTTTAGTAGAGTTTAAGGTCTGGTATTGGGATCCCCCTGTTTCACTTTTCTTGTTAAGGATTGCTTTGGCTATTCTGGGCTTCTTATTTTTCCAAATGAATTTTGTAATTGCTTTTTCTAATTCTATGAAGATGTTATTGGAATTTTAATAAGAATTGCATTAAATTTGAATAACACTTTGGGTAGTATAGCAGTTTTGACAATATTAATTCTGCCTTTCCTGGAGCATGGGAAGTCTTTCTATCTTCTAAGGCTTTCGATTTCTTTCTTTAGTGTTCTGTAGTTTTTGTTGTAGAGGTCTTTCATCTCTATTGTTAGGTTGATTTCCAAGTATTTTATTACTTTTGAGGCTACTGTGAATGGGGTAGTTTTCTTAATTTCTCTTTTAGTGAATTCATTACTGATGTACAGAAATGTGTTTGATTTATGGATATTGACTTGATATCCTACTACTTTGCTGAATTCACTTATTAATTCTGTAAGTTTTTTGGTGGAATTTTTTGGATCTTCTGTGGGAAGTCATCCATGACTAGCAGAATCAGGCTTGACTAAGCCATGGGACATGGAAATCTGACTCCTAGGAACTGACAGTCATGAGAGACTGTTTCAGAGAGCCTGAGGTAGGTGACACTGTGCAGAGTGGCTCACCACCTGAGGAAATGCTATTCCTACTGGGATGACCTGCTATAAAGCATCTGACTTCCTTACCTCCACCCTATCCTCTCCCTCATAGAAGTTCCTCCTATTTTCCCTTCACCTGTATGACTATAAATAAAGGGAAGGTGGACTCCACCATGTTGGTAGAGGCCAGATCTTGGCATGGCTCACTCCATCACCCCACCTTCAATTTAAAACAATAATTGTCTCCTGTGATTATTCTATTAAATAAGTTTCTTACTGATTAATCTACAGCCAGCACCTTCTTCCTCCAGAAACCCTTTCCCACACCCATGCTGGATGTGGCAGAATCCCCTATAATCTTCTAAATATAGAATCATGTCATTTGCAAATAGTGATAGTTTGAGTTCTTCTTTACCTATTGTATGCCTTTAATTTCTTTGGTCTAATTGCTCTGGCTAGAGTTTCAAGGATGATGTTGAATAGAAGTGGTGAAAGAGGGCATTCCTGTCTTGTTACAGTTTTCAGAGGGAATGCTTTCAATTTTTCTCCAACTAGAATTTTGTTGTCCTTGGGTTTAGCATATATAGCTTTTACCATGTTGAGATATCTTCCTACTACCCCTAGTTCTTCTAGTGTTTTGAACATGAAGGGGTGCTGTATTTCGTCAAATGCTTTTTGTGCATCTATTGAAGTGATAATATGATTCTTGTTTTTAAGTCTATTGACATATAAGTCTCCTGTGCTTGATTTTCTGTTTCATTATTTAGGTTTGGGAACTTTTCTGATAGTATGTCATTGAAAAGATTGTGCATTCCTTTGGTTTGTATCCTCTGCTCCTTCATCTATCCTGAACTCTTCAATTTGGTCTTTTTATGTTATCCCATATTTCTTGGGATGGATGATTCTGTTCATGGATTCTTACCATCTTTTCTGCATCATCAACTTTATTTTCAAATTTGTATATTTTGACTCTATTGCCTGAAATTCTCTCTTCCAAATGATCTAGTCTGTTGATGATGCTTCCCATTGAATATATAATATGGTTCATTGATTCCTTCATATCAAGCATTTCTGCTTGTTTTTTTTTTTTTTTTTTCAGAACCTCTAACTCTTTAATGGAGTCATCTTTCAGTGTATTTTCTCTTTGATTTCACTTTTTTAGACCATCCTTTACTTTGCAGATCAGTTTAACTATGTACATTCTAAACTCCTTTTCAGATATTTCTTCTCATGTGTTGTCAGTGGATTCTCTTATTGGGGCATCTTGGTTTGTTTGGGCACTTGGTCCCTCGTTTTTTTCATGTTGTTTGTGTGCTTTTCCCTTTTGCTGTTTGGATCTGATGCAGTTCAGATTTTACCCTGTAGACTTATATTGTCCCTGAAGGTTTCCAGTACCTCTCCTTTAAGAGGGAGACCAATATCAACAGCACCCAGTGTAAACAATATATAACCTTAATTCTAAGAGATCCCACTAAATTGCCTAGTGCTTTCTTGCTCTAAATAGAAATGATGAGTTCAATCACCAACTACAATATAAACAGAAAATTTACTAAAAGGGGTTTACAATTTCAAATGGTGGACAAAGGGAGAACAGAAATAGTGTAGGACCTCATGTTCATGTGGGAAGAAGAGGGAAGTTAGAAGTAAAAATTCACATGAAGAGTGGAAGAGGAACCAACAGAGATTGGCTGTTAGGTGGAGAAAACGTAGAAAGAGACAAGTGAGAGAAAGAATACATACAAAGAGAAAAGAATTAAAAATGTAAGAATATACAACAGATCTGCAAAACACCATGAGTATATCCTGTCCTCACCAAACTGATGCATGAAAAATACCTTGCTCCAAATATGATGGAGAGAGATGTTAGAGAAGAAAAAAATAGAAATAAAATAAATCTCAATGGAAAACAACTTTTTCTGTTGTTGTTCAAAAGTTTCTCGGCTCTGTCTTTGACTTCTCACTGCATTGTCTGGCCCAGACTGGCTCTGGAAGACCCAGTCACTATTCCATCAATCTAGGTTTAGATAATCTGGGTTCCGCCACTTTGGAATCCCAAGATCTCAATGTCACTGTAATTTGGAGAGAGACCACCAGGGATGAGCAATCCTGAGAAATAGCAACTGGATGGTGACCACCCACCAGCACTCCCAGGAGGAAGATCCTAGGTATAGCCAATCCTCTAGGCACCCTGTCACTGAACCTCCAGCTCCTGGCCAGCATCAACTGACCAGAGAAGTTTGCCCCAAGATGGCATTGGCAGCAAACCTGCTGGTACCCTAATTCCCCAGACCCTGGCCTTCCTCCCAAGATGGATGCATCCACATGCAACCAAATCTGGAGTCTCCCTCTGGGTGATGGTGGAAGCAGTAGTGGTGGGCAGCAGGCAGTGGGTCAGTGGCAGCTGCGGCACCCCGAGAGAAGACCGCAGGCGACCTCCAGACAGTAGAAGTTGCATTAACTGCAGTTATGTTGGTGGCAGCAGTGTAGACTGCAGCCACGCCCAGAGAAAATACCTCCAGGCATCCACAGCCATGGCATTAGGGGCAGCAATGTTAGGGGCAGCTGGCCCAAGGGGAAGATCTCCAGGCCTCAAATAATTTTCTTTATAATTGATCAATTTATGCCTCAACAGAGAAGTCAGGAATGCATGAGACAAATTTCTTCTTAACAAATTAATTTATCCTAATGGGGTTTACAAATCACCCAGAGCTCAAGATCCTTCTGTTTGTGGTACTCTCTGCCATCTCTCTGATGGCAATTTTGGGGAATCTTAGTTTGTGGCCTTGATTTACATGGGAAATTATCTTCAATGTACATCTTACTGGGCAACCTGGATGGGATGGAGTTCTGCTCTTCCTGTGCCATCACCACCAAGATGTTAAAGAATGTCTTTTCTGAAGACAGAAGGATTTCCGTCTATGGATGTATGGAACAATTCTGTTTTGTCTAAAAAGGCAGACTGCCTCCTTCTGGCAGCAATGGTTTATGAACACTGTGTGGCCGTATGTAGCTCTCTGCAGCACCACACCACCATGTCAAAGGAACTGCATTCAGATGTCCACAAAGATGATTTAGGTAAGGCTTCAATTAAGATTCATGTTCTTCAGGTTAAATTTAATTGATCACTTTTTTGTAATATCTTTCTAGACTTTCCTGTAATAACTTTTATTTTGAACTGACACTATATACATGTGTTTGGTGCCAATTCAAATATTTACCATTTCTACTATCTTGGTCACTTAGCTCTGTATTATTTTCACAATTTTCTAAATAAAATCCAAGGAGGGGAGAAGTAAAGTACTTTCAACATATGCATCCCACTTTCTCTCACTCTTAATATCTACAGTTGTCTCCTCATGTATATTAGACCATTCTAGATACACTAGTGATGATAATTCAAAATTGTGATTTCATTTTTAAATTCTTTTATATAGAGCCCAAGAACTAAGCGGGCAATAAATATTCTAGAAAAATCGAGAACTTATAATATCTTTAAACTTCATCATCTATAGCAAACGGATTTCAATCTATTAGAAAGTTTGCATAAATGAGAAACAGAAAAATAAAATGTCTTATACACAATATGTGACATTAAATCATTTGGTTATATTTCTTTTATTTTTTTTATTTGTGCTAATTAGTTATACATGACAGTAGAATGCATTTATGCATTTAGATAAATCATACATAAATGGATAAGTACTAGAATTAAAAAATCATTTGGCAAATTTTAATCCAAATTATGCGAACAGGGTAAGTCAAGGGAAACTTAAAGGTAACTGTAATCGTAAACTCAGTGGTCTCATGAAATAGTGAGGAAGTTCTATTCAAAGCCTCAGTAAATTGACTTAGTATCCAAAATATTGTTAAATTATGAAATGATTGTTTTCAGAAAAACAATGTCAGAAACTTGTAGGCTAATTTGGAGGAAGAGAAATGAGAAACAAAGTAATTGCTGTAATCTATTTTTAAGGTAATAAAGTTTTATTTAAATAAGATCCCAAGAATATAAAGAGTGAATTGAGAAAGAATAAACACACATATTTTACAGAATAATTAACAATGAAATTTACCAAATCCTGAAGAAGAATGTGTACCTTAATTTGGACTATGATTAAGGACTTTTTCATTTTGAAATCATCAAGAACATACAGAATAAAACACAGTGACTTGCATATCAAACACTGAATAAAACATCCTAAATTGTGAAGACATTGTTGCTTTATTTTCTATATTTTATTAATAATAAGATGTACCCAAATTGTATGTATTCATTGGCCACTTTTAATTTTTATGATTTTACTGTTATTTTCCTTTAAACAAAACTTTTTGCACTTATTTGTTTGTAACACAGTTTATAGAGTAAAGAAGTTAAAATGTTTCAACTCTGAGGCAAATGATTTCTGTGTGCTGACAGTCTTTTAACATGTTTGCAATGTTTATAATTTACAAATGTTTTAATTTGAAATACTCCTATTATTTTATGTTTCTTATGTGATCTGTATGATGCCTTTGGTCCACAGTTTTGTTTTGTTTGTTTAGTTTTAATCTGAAGGCTCATCTACTCCTCCTTATTCTCTTTTTTAGAAAAGTTTAAATTTGTGGAAGTTCTCTTGATTTCTCTTAGAGAGAAGATTGTGTATGGCATAAGGGAAAGTGTTACTTATTTGGCCTGGTCCTCCAAAATTAACCCACAGGTTATTTTAATTCAGAGAAACATTAAGGAATTTCCTTGCGAATCAGGGAAACTGATTTTAAATTTTTCTTAAGTTCTCCGTACTTCTACCCAATGATAATCAGTAAAATAAATGATGCATCATATACCAAAACATATAATAAAGTTGTAAAAATTACAACAGTCTGGCTTTAAATGAAGAAATAATACATAGAACAATGGAGCAACTAATATTATCCAAAAGAAAATTTCCACATAAGATTAGAAGAGCAATAAGTAAAAAACAAAGTTTAAAAGAAAGAAAGAAAAGAAAAAGAAAAATTATTTGTGGTCTTGGGTCAGCTGAGCACTTACCCTTTCCATTTGTGTTAAAATTTTTAAGTCCTTATCTCACATTCAGAGATTTTTATAAATGAATTTTTGTATTTTTTTCTATAGTTTGAATTTTGTTCTTTTTTTTTTCATCTATTGGTACATTATACTTGTACATAATAGTTGAGTTCACTTTGACAGAATCATACATGCACAGAATTTAATTTATTCCATTTCATTCCTTGGTTTCCCCCTTTACCTCCACTCCTCCCTCCCTATTTCCCTTCTACTCTGCTGGTCTATGTTTTACTCTATTCATTCATTTTTTATTGAGCATTTATAGATATACATAAAGGCAGAACACACTGTGGAGTATTTATATAAGCACATAGTGTGATTTTGTCAAAATCACTCTGTGTTTCCTCCTCTTCCCCATCCTTCCTTCCTTTTCCTCAACTTCCTTTTTCTAGTTCACTGACTTTCCCTCTATCTTGAGGATATCAGACCCCTACCTCATTCCTTTTCCCCTTACTTTACTGAGTCTACATGTAAGAGAAAATATTCAACCCTTGTGATTTTCTGAATCTGGCTTATTTCACTCAGCATGTTTTCCATTTCCATCCATTTGCTGTCAAGTGCAGTTAATTTCATTCTTCTTAATGGACAAGTAAAACTCCATTATATATATATATTGCATATTTTCTTAAAGTATTCATCTGTTGATGAGTGCCTGAGTTGGTTCCATATCTTGGCTTTGTGAGTTGCACTTCTAAATATTGATGTGGCTGTATCACTATAGTACACAGATTTTAGATTTGGGGGATAAATTCCAAGAAGTAGGATAGCTGGGTCATATGGTTGCTCCATTCCTCATATTTTGAGGAGTCTCTATATTATTTTTCATAGTGATGATACTAATTTTCAGATGCCCCACCAGTGTAAGAGTGTACATTCTCCTCCTCCTCAACAGCATTTGTTGTTATTTTTATTCATGATAATTGCCATTCTGACCAGGGTGAGTGAAATCTCAGTATAGTTTTGATTTGCATTTCTCTGATTACGAAGGATGTAGAACATTATTTCATATACTTGTTGGCCATTTATATTTCTTCTTTTGAGAAATGTCTGTTTAGTTTCTTGCCCATTTATTGATTGGATTCTTTGGGGTCTTTTGTTCATTTATTCGATGTTAATTTTTTTGTATTGTTTACATATTTTGGATATTAATCCCCTGTCAGAAGAGTAACTAGCAAAGATTCTCTCCTATTTTGTATGCTTGCTCTTCATGCTTTTTATCATTTCTACCCAAGTACATTGTTAGGATTCAAGACAGTTCATATATAAGATATCAATTTCCTCTATTCTTGATTTATATGTGACTCTTTTTATCACTCTTAATATGTTAATATTAAAAAGGTCCCCAAAATATGGAATTCCAACTATGTTAACTCCCCTGATCTCCAAACTCATACACTCCACTGCATATCTCACATGGTAACTTAAATGTCTCAAAGACATCTCAAATTTAACATGCTCAAAACACAACTCTTGAATTCCCCCTAAATATTGTCCCTCGATGGTCTTTTTTGTAATTTTAGCTTCCTTCAACAAACTGGGCAAGTCAGTAATCCTCCGTTTCTCTCTCCCCTGAAACCAAACTTTCACAAGAAATGTCAACTTCCTCCATTTTTCTCCAATGTGCCAAATCTCTCCATGCACACCACACACATACAATTCTCTTTCTGCCAAGCAGTATGAATAGCTTCAAATTTGTCTATCTGATTTTGCTGATTTGATTTCTTTTACATTTTTGTTCATATTCCTATTATTGAAGCAGCAGTTACTGAAAGGTGCAACAAAAGCTGTTGTCTCCTGCCCACTGTGATCTATGTATTTCAAATCTTGACTGATTAAGTGGAATTTTTCTATAAAGTCTAGTGAGTACCGTTTAGCTGAAGAAAGGGAAGAAAAATCTGATTACAAAGACCAGGAAAAGTTCTCATGAGAAGTTCATGTTTGAGCTCAAAGATGAGTTCAATGGAAAAGAAAAAGGAGAAGTTACTATAGGTGAGGGAACACTGCTATCAAATTATCAGAAGCAGGCTTGTGAGGAACAGGGAAGTGATTGCACAGGAGAAGCAAGAGGACAAGTTGCAGACAGCCTGTGGAGTATCTGGAACTCCAAAACAAGGAAAATGGATATCGCAGTTCTGAGAAATTCTTGAGCAGGAAACTATAATTTTTAAAAATTCATTCAACAAAAAACTAGAAAATGACAGGCACTATTCAGAGTTCTGCAAACATAGAAATGGATATATGAAAGAAATCCTTTCTCATGGAGACAATGTGCTAAGTGTAGGAACAGGGAAAGAAATGACCAATTATAGATGGAAGGACAGATATAGGTTAGTGAAGTGTGATTAGCAGTATGAAGATGAATAAAACAATCGGATAAGAAAAGTTAAAGGTAGGTTATAAGAAAAGAAGTCAAAGAGAATAATCTCAGTAATTTGTATACAGGAAAAATAATAAAATCAAATTTCCACTAGGTGCATTGTAGAATATGGGGATAAATCCCAGCCACAGAGAGAAGAAGTTTTTGACCTTCACTGAACCTGACAATCTTCTAGCTTCCTCTCCAAATTAATTTTGTTTTCATGAACTACATTAATTCCACTTCCTCCAGAAGAGGTCAAACCAGCTGAGCCATTTTGTGGTTAGTACAATAATGAGAATTTTATAAATTGTTTAAATCAAGCCAGTTACAAGGTGATCATCAGACTTTAGTGTATGTCATTTGCTTTAGCCTAATTGTCTCGAAGGACATCTTTAGTTAATTTCAAGTGGTTTGCATGCTTTTATGACTTAACATTTCCACAGAAGTGCACTTATATCAGTGAAGAAAAATCCCTTCAGAATTTGATGAAAAACTAAATTGGCAGTGCAAAGACATATTCTTAACACTGACCCACAGGTAATCTCTGAGAGTTTCATTTTCTGAATCCCAAATATTTTAGCGAGACTGTACACATTTGTATTCCTAAATTTGGCAACGTTTTCCATAAAGCAAACAAGGAACTTTCAAAAAGCTCTTCTCACTGAAATGTAGATAAGAGAAATATTAGTCCTTAATGTTTTACTTCCCTAATTTATCATTTTTCATTGTTTCTAAATTAAACCCTTTCTCTTTGTTTTAGCTCTTAGCAAAACCCACTGGAATGGGGAAGTAGGATGATACTGTAGTCATCTGACCTCCAGATTATAAGGTATAATTTCAAAATTGACAGGTAAGATCTGAAAAATTTTTGAGAAATTCAATCAAGTTATTTTTAACTTTGACTATACAGCTTATATATAATACTTGGAGTGAACAAATTCTACAACCTTTATTTTTATATTTTGATTATATAAATACAAATCTTTTTTAATACAGAATTTATAATCATGTTTGTCAGTTAATATATCCCAATAAATCACTAGGTAATAAGAGGAAATAGGCTTTTGAGGGAAAATAAATTTAATTTTTTAATTAATTAAAAACTCTATTAGGGCTTAAAGGTTTCTCTTTTTATAAGTAAGTGTTAAAAATAAAATTGAAAAGGGTCTCTGGTTTATTAGCTTTTCATTGACTGTAGAACACTTTAGAGAATGTTACACAAAATGTTCTGAGGAAAGGGAAAAAAGTAGAGATGAATCAAGTTACAAAAAAGGAAGATATCAAGGCTTCTTAATATTATGATTTTGAAAGTTCCCCTGTAGATGCTTTTTCAGGGTTAACAGTCTCATTATGCAGAGGCAAAGAGGTCACTGAAGATCATTAGTAAGATACTGAAATGAAGGTCACCCACAGCAGTTCATAGAGTTGAGGTAGGTAAATTCTGCCTTCTCCCCATAGTATCTTATTGCCCCTTTCAGAGAAGTATGAATCGCCTCATTTCAAAATGCTTATAATATAGTAAGAAAATTGTTCAGATCATGGGAAAGAATAAAATAATGTGAACTATACATGAAAAATTGAAGGTTGTCTGGGGTATAGAAAACATGCTCCACTACTCACAGGATTAGAACAGTGTATTCTAGGGCATTTATTTAAAACCATTGGTCAGCTTTATACATAAACTATGTCTTCCTGAAAAGGAAGAAAGGTATAGATTTATACAAAAATCAATCAGATGAATTAAATGGACAAAGTCAGTGTTTATGAAAATGAGTAAAACCCTCAGAAAAGTATAAGAATAGATTTTCTGTGGACATTTATTTCTTTTGCTTTTCTAACGTAATTTTCAATGAGATGAATAGCACCTGCTATGTTTCTTAGTGATCTTTGTGCAATCTGTAATATAAATATATCTGTAATATGCTTTTTAAAATATTCACTCCTCTAGAATAACATATATAAACAGTTTTCTCAACAGAAAATACATATGATAGGAAAATTGATTTTTAATTATTTTAGAGATCTTAAAAAAATACGGCATCACAATTGTTTGGGATCAATGGTTCAAATACTGTTACCTTAATTTTATACTTCCCTACACAAAAGCATGAAAGTAAAACATTTTCAAGTTCCTCCCTGAACTTTTCAAAATATCCTCGTAAATGTTCAGAATCACAGCTTGAGGCCAGAGATGCTGACATTGTAAGGCAACAAACAGCCCTTAGAAGCAAATAAAGCTGTAAACCATAGATAGAAGGGGATGCTTGAAGAACTCTTCTGTTATTAAAAGAAAAACTGAATAAAAAATTATATGCGCTCTGTTAGGATCTTATGTCTACTTAACTTCTATCTCAACAAAAAAGGTAGAGATGACTCAGAACAACAGATCATTTACAACTGAATTTATCCTCATGGAATTTACAGATCACCCAGACATGAAGACCCTTCTGTTTGTGGTGTTCTCTGCCATCTATCTGGTCACCATGGTGGGGAATCTAGGGTTGGTGGCCTTGATTTGCATGGAGCGCCATCTTCACACACCAATGTACATCTTCCTGGGCAGCCTGGCTCTCATGGACTCCTGCTGTTCCTGTGCCATCACTCCCAAGATGTTAGAGAACTTCTTTTCTGAGGACAGAAGGATTTCCCTATATGAGTGCATGGCCCAATTTTATTTTCTCTGTTTTGCTGCGACTACAGACTGCTTTCTTCTGGCAGCAATGGCCTATGACCTCTATGTGGCCATATGCAGACCACTGCAGTACCACACCCTGATGTCAAAGAAACTCTGCATTCAGATGACCACAGGAGCCTATGTAGCTGGAAACCTGCATCCCATGATTCATGTAGGACTTTTGTTCAGGTTAACTTTCTGTGGGTCTCATCAAATTAATCATTTTGTTTTTTTTTTTTTGTGATGTCCTTCCAATATACAGACTCTCCTGCGTTGACCCTTCTATCAACAAATTGAGGATACTTATCGTGCCAGGGTCAGTGCTAATATTTACAGTTACTATTGTTGTAATTTCTTATTTTTATATCCTTTTCACATATTTACAATGAAATCCAAAGAGGGAAGGTGCAAAGCTTTGTCAACTTGTGCATCCCACTTTCTCTCTGTTTCCATATTCTATGGTTCTCTTCTTTTCATGTATACTCGACCAAGTTCACTCAATGAAGGGGATAATGATATACCTGTGACTATTTTTTATACTCTAGTCATTCCTTTGTTAAATCCTTTCATTTATAGTCTAAGAAATAAGGAAGTAATGAATGTTAGAAAAAGAAGTATTAAAAAAAAAAGACAATTTTGTAACATTGTGAAACAAGAATCTCCCTTGGGAAATTGATTTCAACTTAATATTTTTTTAAACCTACAAATAATGATAAAGTGGAAGTGGCCACGTTATAGTCAAAGTAGTAAATTATTTAAACATGATGGTATTTGACTCAAATTAATTTGTAGACAAGAAATTATGCTAAAACATCTTCAAAATCCAAGGCAGCAAGATTCATCAGGAGTGAACTAAATAATTATTCATTATGGCAAAGTGTAAGCAGTCACAGTTTTGAAAAAGAAAATCAAAAGTGCTGGGAACAAAAGTCAGTACGTATAAAAGTAGTCCCCGTTTAATATTCAAAATTTTCAAGTCCCAAAATATAATTTGCAATCAGAGGTTTATTTACAGTTCAAAAATATTAAACATTACATAAGCAACTCCATATATGGGAAGTAAAATATTTGAATTTGCTTTTCATCTTGAATTCAGTCCTTTCCTTAGATTATTTATGAATATGTATTCATGCAGAGTACTTATTTTCTGATGGAGAGTAGTTTCATATTGCTAGTCATTTTTACATTCAAATACTCTGAAAGTATCTGTACATTGTGATTAATCAACCTATAGCTTAAACTGATGCTATTAATAATGAAATCACTATATATTTTAATTTTTCTTGTAGTTTTATTTTCCATCATATATGGCAATGTAATTAGTGAAAATATCAATTCAATCAAGACTCTTCTTCCTGATAGCATTATCATTGATATTTGTTCATTAGGAGTATAAAACATACACTGATTCCAATGAAAAATATTGATATTTCATAGTATTAACAAAAGATGGAGAAGTTGTTCAAGTATCATAGGCAGAAAAATAACAAAAATCCTAATTCTTTAAACAAAGTTTGTTCTTCAACTAAATGTACAAACACAAAAGAAAAATAATTTATTAAAATGTGCTGTCTACTAGGCCCTAAGCTAGATATATCACTTATATATGAACTAATTAGGTGTTCTTTGTTATGTTTTCTATTTTTTTTTCTTGAATGAGAGCCTCATATATTGACATACCGAGTAACTTGCCCAACCTCATCCAGGTACGTCAGAGGGAGCTGGAGTGTGAATCAATACTGCCATTCCTCCACATGCATGGGATTCAGGAAATGGAGGTTATATTACCTATGGTATTTAGATATAAGTAACAACAGAAGTAAACTGTTTATTTAAAGATGGAAACCATGTTGACAGAGAAAACATAAATTAGCATGACCAGAATCAATGTGCGTGGAAGTGAGTGTGTCACTGGGAGTGGGAAGTGGTGGTGAACAATGGGACAGATTCAAAAGTCGGCAAGGAGTAGGAGAGAATGAATGTGGGAAAGTGAGGGCGGAAGTGGAACTGATCACTAAGAACATTGAATCTGAGTTGGTTCTGAGGCATGACATTATCATCTTCTTGGCAGCAGAGTAATATGACTTTATCTTTCAGAAAACCAGTTTGCAATTGATTGGAAAGAGACTGGAATGTACTAGTTTCAGTGATTCACACCCTAGGTGATGAGATGGGATGAGAATAGGTTCAGAAAGGACTGGGGTACACACATACAAATAGCATTTAAAAAGAAAAACATCATATCATATATTGCTACTATGTGGAAATAAATGAAATCCTATCTTCTTCCCTGCATCCATCGAACCACATCTGATTTTATATTACCAGTCCCTGATATGTTTGGTCATTTAGTAAGTATTTCCTTTAAATTTCTTATTTGTAATTTTTTTTAAAAAAGGTTTATGGTTTGTTCTATTTGGTTATCCATGATCTTATTATAATTATGTTAGTTTATGTACAATTATTTTAGGTTTGAATGTTAGTAACTTTTTTCGTTTTTCAGTTTTAATTTTTAATCTGGTTAATGCAGATAGCTACAACCTACATAAACAATGGCTCTTAAGGGTCTTAAATAGAATTTTCAGACTACTAAAAAAAAAAAAAAAAAAAGAAACTCCAAGGGCCAAAACATTTGAAAAGCTCTTAATTCTATGCATAGTGTACACACTGTATTTTTCCCTTTTAAGAGAATTATAATTATATATAATTGTTGAGTTTATTCTGACAAAAATACATAAATGAAAATTAATTTACTCCATTTCAGTTGGTGCCCCAACTTTCCCTCCCTCTCCCCCATTCTCTTTCTTCTACCCTATTGGTCTTCCTTTCACTCATTTATTTATTTTATGATTGGTGCTTTATAGATATACATACAGGTGAAATTCACTGTGTTATATACATTTATATTTATATTTAAATTTAAAATGCACATAACATAATTTGGCAACTATTTGCATAATGAATTTGACAAAATTGTGATGTGTGTATCTATAAATATACAAACTACAGTGTTTTGTTTGTTTGTACCCAGACATTGAACTCAGGGGTGCTTAACCACAAGCCACATCCCCAGCCCTTTTAATTTTTTATTTTGAGACAGTTTCATTAAGTTGCTTAGGGCCTGCCTAAGTTGCTGAAGCTGGTTTTGATCTTGTGATACTTCTGCCTTAGTCTCCTGAGCCACTAGGAGTACAGATGTGCACCACCATACCCAGTTACACACTGTATTTTAGTGAACATTTTGAGTTGTCAGAATTAAATCCATTTCTTTATTTCTCTTTCTTAGTAATACCATGATTTTTGCTGAGTATTTATTCATCACTCAGCCCTAATCCATAGCAACCTTGAATACCAGACATCTGTACATGAAAATTTGTGAATTGTGTGGGAACAATAAGAAAAAAATTCAATATACAATATATTAAATACTGATAGATACAACCTACTGAAATTAAAGTTCTTTCGACATTTAAATACATTTTTAGTAAACAAATGCAGAGATCAAAAAGCTTGAGAAGCTCTGAATTGAATGGAGAGTGCACAATCTGTATTTAATGAATATTTTCAGTTGTCTAGATTTCCTTTCCCTTTTCCAGTAATACCATGATTTACGTTATATATTTCTTCATCAACAACCCCTAAATTTTATTAACACAGAATCCCAGACATCAGTTGATGGAAGAGTTGTGACTTATTTAGAGTCAGTGAGACAAAAAAGGTGATTTTTATGTGTCTAGGGAATAAGTTTGCTTCATTTCAAAAGAAATCCACACACACACACACAAAATACCATCTCTGAATGTCAGGATGTATGAATGTGAAAGCTTTCAGAGTCTATTTCCATTTTACCTCCAAAAAACAATCAGCCTAGACATGTGGTCAACAGGGAAATGAAGCAAGAGCTGAAGTATTCACAGATAAACAGACACAAAAACATCTGGCCCAAGCCCTCCTTCCGGTTATATAATGCAATAGATCTTACTACTATGCAGGCTCGTTTGAAGGTGTTTTATTTGCAAATGATTAAATGTTAATTGCTGCATTCATGTCTCTTGCCTCTTTCTTATAATGTCCCTTTACATCTAAATTAATCCTCATACAATTTTATTTTTTTAATTATTGTTTTTCATTTTTTACAGACTGCATTTTGATTCATTGTGCATAAATAGAGTACAACTTTTCATTTTTATGGTTGTGCACGTTGTAGATTCATACCATTCATGTAATCATACATGTCCATAGAGTAATGATGTCTGTCTCATTCCACCATTTTTCATACCCCCACCCTTCCCATTTTCCTCTACATAATCTAATGTTCCTCCATTCCTCTTACAATTTTTGCTTTTGGTGGTATCTATATCATCTTTCAACACATCTTTTAAGTCTTTTACTCTCATTACTATTTTTCAATTTCAATAATCCCACAATAAAAACTAAGAGATCTCAATTTGTTCACAGAAATACAATGGTGAAGCACAGAAATCTAATGCAGGCTATCTGACTTCAGAATCCATAGTCTAAACCATGAAGTCATAAAAGAAATACCATAGCATACCTATCAATGTTTAAGCTTCTAAGCTGTGAATCTAAGTGAGCAGACTTTCAAGAGAGATGTGGCTCATTTACAGATATCCCCAAATTTAGTTTGAAAAATTTCAATCCAGAAAATGTTTGAGAAAGCAATACAACTAAAACTCACATGCATTTTTAGTCAATTAATAAAATAAGTAATTGACACTTTTTTTCAGATTTCTTTTTTTTGATGCTAATCAAGTTGAATTTTTATTTATTTTTTATTTCACTTTCTTTTTTATTATTATTATTCAATGTTTATAACAGCTCAATTCACAATAGCAGATTATGGAATCAACCTAGATGCCCTTCATGGAATCATTCCTAGATGAATGGATAAAGAAACTGTGGTATACATACACAATGGAATATTATTCAGTCATAAAGAAAAATAATATAATAGTATTTTCAGATAAATGGATGGAATTGGAGAATATCATGCTAAGTGAAATTAGCCAATCCCAAAAAACTAAATGTTTTCCCTGGTAAGTGGATGATAATACATAATGGGGTAGTGGGATGGGGGGGCCGAGAGAAGAAGTGTCACTTTTTTTACATTTATTCATCTCAAAATGTTTATACACATACTTATAAAATATATGTGCATATGTACAATAAATATACACATATGATGAACATATACATACATTTTTACATATATTGTGTATACTTGTGCATATTATACACATAATATAGTTCAATTAAATTAAATTTAAGCCTAACACCTCTGCATCTGAGTCCTTATGTAATTAACTTCAACCTAATCTAGTATGTAAAGCAAATGAAAGCCTACATTAGTGATGTGTTCTTGCAAGCATCAGCTGATTCTTAGTTAATTTCAGCAGCACAGCTTCAGTCACAGTTGTGCAGCTGAATAAAATAAGACACAGTGAACTGTAACTAGTTAACCTGTCTTTACATATCAATTCTGTTTTAGATCCAGAAATGCTTGCCCACGTTGCAGCCCAGAATTCTTTGAATTGATTCTGATTCTGAAGGCTGCCTGATTCAGAAATTGTGAATAAAAACCAATTGAAGGAAAGGGAATTCTATATGCCTTAGTTTGTATTTGCTGAATTTGTAGAGAGACTATAAGATATTAAAACTTCAGTGAAACTCTCTCTTTATCAAGGGCTCACTTATGGATAATATTAAGGGGAACTCATAAATCTGTAATGTCATATAATGTAGTCATGCACAACGAGAATCTGGCATTTATTCTGGTAAAAGAATAAATTGGTCTTAAAGCTCTTCAAGAGGGAAGAAAAAGGTTATTTTTTAACCTTCTATGTAATCTTCTCAGAGAGCAGAGACTCCATATTCCCCCAGAATAATCTTTGCTGTTTTTTGTTGATCCTTATCATGCATTTGCCAAATTTCCCAATGTTTCTAAATATTCCTAAGGTTTTGTTTTTCAGTAGATTTTTCCATATTTTAGAACAAGCTGACAATTAACTGCCATAAACTACTTCTCTTACCCAAGGAAAAGGGTTGTAACCATAGTCTATTGTACTTAAATTGGAAGACTGAGTAAAGAAGATTCATCCTTACCAATGAGGATGGACATTATCCAATATTTTAGGGCTCGAATAGAACAGTAATACCGAGGAACAGTTGACTCCTCTCTCTCTCTCTCTCTCTCTCTCTCCCTCTCTCTCCTCTCTCTCTCTCTCTCTCTCTCTCTCTCTCTCTCTCTCTCTCTCTCTCTCTCCCTCTCTCTCCTCTCTCTCTCTCTCTCTCTCTCTCTCTCTCTCTCTCTCTCTCTCTCTGAAAGCTTTGGTTTCGTACTGGGCATTACACTATCAGATCTCTTCGTTCTCAGGGTTTCAAAATAATTCTAAATTACTCAAGGAGTTTCCTACTTCTGTTTAGGGTGAGTGGTTGATAATTGACCTTCTGGGCCTCCACAACATTGTGAACCAATTCCCAGAATAAATAATACATATTTTCCTGCTTATCTATTTCCTATTGATTCTTTTTCTCTGAGGGATCCTCACTTGTATATCACTTAATGTAACCATACAATCCCATAATTTTTTGTGCATTTTTGATAAGTTCGATTTACAGAAATACTCATTTATCTTTATAAGCTAATTTCAAAGAGCTCCTTTAATTTATGTTACAAATAATTTATTTTATTAATACCCTCAGATGTATTACATTCATTTTACATATGTGATATAAATGCCTTCCTGAATTTCCAAAAAAAAAAAAACAACTGAGATTTCAAAACTGAATTTAATTTGTGAATATCTTTAAATTATACATTGACATGAACAATGCATATCCACACCTACATAATATGTACATATGTACTACATATACATCCATATAAAACATTTTCTTGATGGCTAATAATGCTTGAAGTCAGGTACTAGTGACATTTGTAAATCTTCTTCAATAAATGGTACTTGATAAATTGGATATACATATTCAAAAGGATGAAATTTCAATTTTATTTTACCCTGTACATAAGATAATGCTTAAATCAGATTAAACACATCTATCTCAAACATTTATCATTTCTACTATGAAAACTTACAAAATCCTTCTGCTAGCCTTTTGAAATATACAGTATTGTTATATAGAATCATTGACCATTCGTCTTAGAATTAATTTAGCATGTGTTTTGTATATATTGAATATGTTATTTTATTTGAGTTATATATTATTTTATCTAAATTATAAATATTATAATTCAGATAAGCATCAAAATATTGCTTTGGAATTCTGGAGAATGATTCAAAAATTTTTCTAAATTCTTAAATTCTAGGTATTTCTGGAAAAACCAATGAAATAGTAATATATTATATATTGAATATATGATAAAGTTTGAATAATTTAAACACTGGTTTAAAATCAAGAATGGATACACATATGAATGCAACAAATCAGATTATTCAAAGTAAATTAGCACAAAAAATAAGAAGGGAATAAAAATTCAGCAAGAATAAAGGATTGGTTTTTGGTCCTGGGACAATTGAGTACATATTTATCTTTTCCATTACTACAAAAAGACCTCACCCCACCTTGAGAAAGCTGTTATTAACAAATTTGTATATTTTTATTTTTTCAGAACTTGAATTTTAATTTAATGACATTGAAGTAGATTGAATTTGTTTTTGAATGCTATAAAGTCATAATTAAAATTTGATTTTGGACTAGCCATTAGTTCCAGAAACTTTTGCTAACCAACTCTTCCCTTACTTATTGAGTTTCATGCCTCCTTTTGTATGGGTATGCTGATACAATCACATGTGTGTAGTAGATAGGCAAGTTTATTTCTAACCTTCGCCCAGCAAAAAACAGGACCAGTGCATTCGCTTTTATCCTGAGAGATGAGAGAGACACTTGAAAACAAATAACAAAAGTACAACATAACAGGAAATGACTGGGGAAGACACTTTTGCTTCTAATACATTCTGTTATTAAGGGTTCAGAAAATATCATTTTCCCTATTTTCTATTTCTGTGACTTTATTTTTCAAGGTTTTTTATTAATGCATTACAGTTATTCATACTAGTGGGGTTCATTTTGACATAACCAATCATTCATGAAATATAATATACTCCATTTCATGACTTTTATTATCATTATACAAGATTATCCAGAATATATATTTATAGCTGGGTTCACTCACCTAATCTCCAGACTCATATTCAACATATGATTCACATGGTAACTTGAATGCCTCAAAGGCATCTCAAATTTAATATGACAAAAACAGCTCTTGAATTTCCCCTAAACATTGTCTGTCCCACTGTAATGGTAGATTTCTGCAATGAACTAGGAAAATTTTCACAAGAACTGCCAACTCCCTCTCTGAGATATTTCCTCAGTGTGACAAATCTCATCATTCACACCTTCTGCACACAGTTCTTTCTCACCCAAACAAAATCAAACAGCTTCAAATTAGTCTATCTACTTTTTCTGATTTTATTTCTTTTTAATTTTTGCACATAATACAATTAATAAAATAGCACTTACTGAAAGGTGCATGTCAAAAACTGTAGTCCCCTGATCACTGTGACCCATGAATTTCGTCTGCAACCACATTTGAATCATTTTTAGTAATTTCTTATAGTCAACTTCCTTAAAATCATAGATATAGTAATCACATTATTTTATGAAAAATTAATATTAATTAGGTGATTGATTTAGGATCTCTCCTCTCCATCTTTGACAATATAATATGATTTTGGATAACTTGATAATCAGTTTTTATTAGGGACGAATTCTCTTTAATGTTTCTTTAACATGCTTATTATTAAAGCTAATAAAAATGTCATTTCCCCTTTGGCTCAACTGGATCTGTTGTATGTCTATCAAGAATCTGGGGTTCATTTAGAGGTTTGAATTTTCTCGGAGAAAGACAGGCCGGCCACGAGGAAAACAGAAACAAGCCGCAGCAACATCTAAGCCCTTGAAAGGATCCTGAGAGGGGGGAAAGGGAAAACAGCAGCCACCAGCCCAACCACTTGTGTCTTCTGCCCCTACCCACCTATCTTGCCCACCCCACCAGCCCACGCTGCTTGGGACTTGAAATCTGTGGCCAAAGGACCGTCACCACATAACTTGAAAAATAATCAACCACCCTCCCTTCCCAAATCCACCCAATTTCACTCATCCAGCGTTTCCTTTTTTGATTCCACTCAGAATTTTTTTCTACGGCCCCCCTCCCTAAATGGAGTTGGGTGGGGGGGGGAGTGAATACTGAGTTGGCTTTATTTTTTAAGAGACTTTTTGATCCAATGAGGCCCCCCAAATAATTTGAGTTTTGGGTCCTGGTTGGTTGTTTTATTTTTTTTCTCCAAAATTTTACCCCCTCCCCCCTGAGCCCAAGGTGCTGATGTCGCAAAAAAATTGAATAAAACCACAATCATGGGTTCAGGTCCCATAGACCCCAAAGAGCTTCTTAAGGGCCTGGATAGCTTCCTGAACCGAGACGGGGAAGTCAAGAGTGTGGATGGGATTTCTAAGATCTTCAGCCTGATGAAAGAAGCACGGAAGATCGTGAGTCGATGCACTTATTTGAACATTCTTCTGCAGACCCGTTCATCGGAAATACTGGTCAAGTTTATTGATGTTGGTGGCTACAAGCTTCTTAACAATTGGCTGACATATTCAAAGACAACCAACAACATTCCCCTCCTCCAGCAAATTCTGCTGACCCTCCAGCACCTACCAGTCACTGTGGATCATCTCAAGCAGAACAACACTGCTAAACTGGTGAAGCAACTGAGCAAGTCAAGTAAGGATGAAGAGCTCCAAAAATTGGCCTCAGTCCTTGTCAGTGACTGGATGGCTGTCATTCGTTCCCAGAGCAGTACCCAACCTGCTGAGAAAGAAAAGAAAAAACGTAAAGAAGAGGGAAAGAGTCGAGCCACTCCTCCTGAACGACCTTTGACTGAGGTGAAGGCTGAGACCCGGGCTGAAGAGGTCCCAGAGAAGAAGAAGGAGAAACCCAAGTCTCTTCGAACCACAGCACCAAGTCATGCTAAGTTCCGTTCCACTGGACTAGAGCTGGAGACACCATCTTTGGTACCTGTGAAGAAGAACGCCAGTATAGTGGTAGTTTCTGACAAGTATAACCTCAAACCCATCCCCCTCAAGCGCCAGAGTGCCACAACTGCTCCAGGAGATGCTGCCCCTCCTACAGAGAAGAAGTATAAGCCCCTCAACACAACACCCAATGCCACCAAAGAGATCAAAGTGAAGATCATCCCTCCACAGCCTATGGAGGGCCTGGGCTTTCTGGATGCTCTCAATTCGGCCCCTGTTCCAGGCATCAAAATTAAAAAGAAGAAGAAGGTGCTGTCACCTACTGCTGCCAAGCCCAGCCCCTTTGAAGGGAAAACAAGCACAGAACCAAGTGCAGCCAAACCTTCCCCAGAACCAGCGCCCCCTGCTGAGACAATGGACATAGACCGCCCAGGCACCCCAGTGCCACCTGTTGAAGTCCCTGAGCTCATGGACACAGCGTCTTTGGAACCAGGAGCTCTGGATGCAAAGCCAGTGGAAAGCCCTGGAGATCCTAGCCAGCTGACCCGGAAGGGAAGGAAAAGGAAAACTGTGACGTGGCCTGAGGAGGGCAAACTGAGAGAATATTTCTATTTTGAACTGGATGAAACTGAACGAGTAAATGTAAACAAGATCAAGGACTTTGGTGAGGCAGCTAAAAGAGAGATATTGTCAGACCGACATGCATTTGAGACGGCCCGGCGTCTAAGTCATGATAACATGGAGGAGAAGGTGCCCTGGGTGTGCCCTAGGCCCCTGGTTCTGCCCTCACCTCTTGTCACCCCTGGAAGCAACAGCCAAGAGCGATACATCCAGGCTGAGCGGGAAAAAGGGTTACTTCAGGAGCTCTTCCTGAACAAGGAGAGTCCTCATGAGCCTGATCCTGAGCCCTATGAACCCATACCTCCTAAACTCATTCCACTAGATGAGGAATGTTCCATGGATGAGACCCCATATGTTGAAACCCTGGAGCCTGGGGGGTCAGGTGGCTCACCTGATGGGGCTGGAGGCTCCAAGCTGCCTCCAGTTCTAGCCAATCTTATGGGAAGCATGGGTGCTGGGAAAAGCCCCCAAGGGCCTGGAGGAGGAGGCATCAATGTCCAGGAGATTCTTATCTCTATCATGGGCAGCCCAAACAGTCATCCCTCAGAGGAACTACTGAAACAGCCAGACTATTCAGACAAGATCAAGCAGATGTTGGTGCCACATGAACTTCTAGGTCCTGGTCCAATAGCCAATGGTTTCCCACCAGAAGGCCCTGGGGGTCCCAAAGGCATGCAGCACTTCCCTCCTGGGCCTGGGGGACCTATGCCAGGTCCCCATGGAGGCCCTGGTGGACCAGTGGGTCCACGTCTTCTGGGCTCCCCACCCCCTCCCAGGGGTGGTGATCCCTTCTGGGATTGCCCAGGTGACCCCATGAGGGGTGGCCCAATGCGGGGGGGTCCAGGACCTGGTCCTGGACCATACCATAGAGGCCGAGGTGGCCGAGGAGGAAATGAACCACCACCGCCACTTCCATTCCGAGGGGCCAGAGGAGGTCGCTCTGGAGGAGAACCTCCAAATGGACGAGGGGGTCCTGGTGGGGGTATGGTTGGAGGTGGTGGGCATTGTCCTCATGAAGGCCCCGGTGGGGGCATGGGCAGCAGCAGTGGACATCGTCCTCATGAAGGCCCTGGCGGGGGAATGGGCAGTGGCAGTGGACATCGTCCCCATGAAGGCCCTGACAGTGGCATGGGTGCCAGTGGTGGACATCGTCCCCATGAAGGCCCTGGTGGGAGCATGGGTGGAAGTGGTGGACATCGCCCGCATGAAGGCCCTGGACACGGGGGACCCAATGGCCACCGACCACATGATGTTCCTGGTCACCGAGGCCATGATCATCGAGGGCCACCTCCTCATGAGCACCGTGGCCATGATGGCCCTGGCCACGGGGGAGGAGGCCACCGAGGGCATGATGGAGGCCACAGTCATGGAGGAGATATGTCAAATCGCCCTGTCTGTCGACATTTCATGATGAAGGGCAACTGCCGCTATGAGAACAACTGTGCCTTCTACTACCCGGGTGTCAATGGGCCCCCCTTGCCCTAGGGACCACCTGCCAACCCCGCCCACATGCCCCCCTGTGAACTGCAGCCTTGCTCCTTCCACCCTGTTATGGCTTCTGTGAGGCCCAATTTCCCCTTTCCCCAGCTGATGAGGAGCCGGCCCCCTCAGTTCCCACCTGCTTGGGTTCCTGAGGATTTTCTGATCACTGGTGCGCATTGATGTACATATTTTCTCCAGTCTGGGGAGGAGAGAGACTGGACACATTCTGTAACCTGGACTGCTGAAGAGGAGACCCAGTTGGCTTCACTTTATGAGGAGATTCGCCCTGTGTCCCAAACCCCATTCCAGTATTACCCCTAATGCCTGAGAACCTAAAGCTGGTTATCCTGGAGAACACCTCTACTCTCCTATTGTGGGTCCTCCACATGCACACAGAACTCAGACATGGGATCCGCTGCACTTAGGAATATATCCCAGCCAAGTTCATTATTCCTCATGGGGTGGGGAGATGGTAGGGGTATTATATATCCCATTGCACTGAGGGCTCAATCAGGCTGGATTTGAGTTCTGAAACACATCATCCCCATTCCTGCCCCAACTTGGGCTTTGTACTCTTGAGTTCTTTCTCAAGACTTTGCAACTTTCTTTCTACACCCAAGTTTGCATCTTGGGTCTGCTAGGTTTGATGATGGCAAATTTATATCTGCATCTATCCAGTGAAAGTTTTATCTGGCAGAGGTGTGGCACGTGGTGTCGGTCTGCCCTTGCCAACCTGCTGTTCTGGAGACTTCATAAAACACTTCAGTGAGACCAACTTTTCATCAATTTAAGCCCACTATGCTGGGCCCGACAGTCACACTACATGCACTGCCTTTGGGAGTTTGCTTGCTCCTTACCCCCACTTGGAACCTTGTCAGTGTGAGACTTCCAGCAATCTTGCCCTGTCAGCCACCTCTGAATCCCCATCAGGTGCTTCCTGGGTGGATTCAATAAGATGATTTTTGCCCCTTCCCAGTCCCTCCCTTCACCTGTCTTGGCATCAGTTGTTTTCTATGAAAACAGTGAATTGGTTGGGTTTTGTGCAGGGTCTTTGGTTAGAGCCACAATGGATTTGAGGATGAGTATTTCTTTTTCTTTTGGTTTTGTATATTTTGTACATTAATAATAAACAGTGGAAAGAGAAGCAGCTTATTTAAAAAAAAAAAAAGAATCTTGCATAAAAACATCACCACATTAAGCTGTTGTTCCTTTTACGCTGGAGACTTCCTTCCTGGTGCACTGTGTCCTCCTGCTGTAGTCCAGGCAGGCCTCTCTCTAGGTCAATGCTTAGCGGTTCTCTTAGGCTTTCCCTGGAAGATTTCCTGTGTGAGATACTTTTCAAGCTCTGTCATCCACTTAATGATTTTTACTCTCATTTTTCTAAGGAATCTTGAATGCCTTTTGACAATCTTTCTTTATACATAATTAAGAATTTGGATTTCTAAGAATTACATTTTACTGAAATGTGACCACATTCTTCATTTATATTCTAGCAAGCTGTGTAACTTTTAAGGAATTGCATGTTGTTGTTTTTTCTCCATTACACTTTTGTCTCTCTGATGATTTTCTGAAATGTTTCCTTATCCTGGTCTTGATTAGATTTCAGAATGTATGCTTTTTTTGTTTTTTTCATTAATTAATTAATTAAGATTTTTTTACAGGCTGCATTTTGATTCATTGTACACAAATGGGGTACAACTATTTCTCTGGTTGTACACTATGTAGATGCACACAATTTATGTAATCATACATGTACATAGGGAAATAATGTCTGTCTTAGTCCACTATCCTTTCCTTCCCCCACTCCCTCCTGCCCCATTTCCCTCTACACAAGCCAAAGTTCCTCCTTTTTTTCCTTTACATCCTTGACACCCGCCACCCCCCATAATGTATCATCATCCACTTATCAGAGTAAACATTTGACCTTTGGTTTTTAGAATTGGCTTATTTCACTTAGCATGATATTCTCCAACTCTATCCATTTACTTGGAAATGCCATAATTTCATTCTTCTTTATGGTTGAATAGTATTCTATTGTGTATATATAACACAGTTTCTTCAGACATTCATCAACTGAAGAGCATCTAGGTTGAATTCAAAATCCAGCTGTCGTGAATTGAACTGCTATAAACAATGAGGTGAGTGTGTTACTGTAATATGCTGATTTTAAGTCCTTTGGGTATACACAGAAGAGTGGGAGAGCTGGGTCATATCTCCATACTGCTTTCCAGAGTAGATGCACCAATTTTCAGCTTCACCAGCAATGTATGAGTGTACCTTTTTCCTCACATCCACTGTCAACACCTATTGTTGCTTGTGTTCTTGATAATAGCCACTTCTAATTGAAGTTACATGAAATATTCAGGTGGTGTTGATTGGCATTTCTCTAATTACTAGAGATGATGAGCACTTTTTCATATATTTGTTGATCGATTGCATTTCTTCTTCTGCAAAGTGTCTTCTCAGTTCCTTAGCCCATTTAATAACTGGGTTCTTTGTACTTTCGGTGTAAATTTTTTTAAGTTCTTTATAAAATTTGGAGATTAGTGCTCTATCTGAATTGCATGTGGAAAAGATTTTCTTCCACACTGTAGGCTCCATTTTCACATTATTGATTGTTTCCTTTGCTGAGAGAAACCTTTTAATTTGAATCCATCCCATTTATTGATTCTTGCTTTGATTTCCTATGCTCTTGGAGAGGAAGTCTGATCCTAAGCCAACATGATGAAGATTCGGGCCTACTTTTTCTTCTATTTGGTAAAGGGTCTCAGATCTAATTCCTAGATCCTTGATCCACTTTGAGTTGAGTTTTGTGCAGGGTGAGAGATATGGGTTTAATTTCATTTTACTGCATGTGGATTTCCAGTATTCCCACACCATTTGTTGAACAGGTTATCTTTTCTTCATTGTATGTTTTTGACACTTTTGTCTGTATGAGATAACTGTACTTAGAGGGTATGTCTCTGTGTCTTCTATTCTGCACCATTGGTCTACCTGTCTAGTTTGGTGCCAATACCATGCTGTTTTTGTTACTATTGCTCTGTAATATAGTTGCAGGTCTGGTATTGTGATACCTCCTGCTTCACTCTTCCTGCTCAGAATTCTTGTAGCTATTCTGGGTCTCTTATTCTTCCAGATGAATTTCATTATTGCTTTCTCTATTTCTATGAGGATGTCATTGGGATTTTAATAGGAATCGCATTGAATCTGTGTAGAGCCTTTGGAAGTATGGCCATTTTGAGAATAATAATCCTGCCTATCCAAGAACATGGGAGATTCTTCCATCTTGTAAGGTTTTCTTTAATTTCTTTCTTTAGTGTTCTGTAGTTTTCATTGTAGAGGTCTTACACCTCTTTTGTTAGGTTGATTTCCAATTATTTTATTTTATTGAGGCTATTGTGAATGGAGTGGTTTTCCTAATTTCTCTTTCAGAGGATTCAGCACTTTTGAATAGAAAGTCATTAGATTTATTAGTGTGGACTTTATATCCTACTACTTTGCTGAATTCATTTATTAGTTCTAGAAGTTTCTTGTGGAGATTTTTGGATGCTCTAAATATAGAATCATGTCATTGGCAAATAGTTTGAGTTCTTCTTTTCCTATTTGTATCCCTTTAATTTCTATTGTCTGTCTGATTGCTCTGGCTAGTGCTTCAAGGACAATGTGGAATAGAAGTGGTGAGAGCAAGCATTCCTGCCTTGTTCCAGTTTTTAGAGGGAATGCTTTCAGTTTTTCTCCAGTTAGAATGATGTTGGATATAAACAGCCTTTACAATGTTGAGCTATGTTCCTTCTATCCCTATTTTTCTAGTGTTTTGAGCATAAAGAGATGCTGTATTTTATCAAACACTTTCTCAGCATCTATTGAAATAATCATGTGATTCATAATCTTAAGTCTATTGATGTGATGAATTACATTTATTGATTTCTGAATATTGATCCAAACTTGCATCCTCAGGATGAACCTCACTTGATTGTGGTGCACTATCGTTTTAATATGTTTTTGTATGTGATTTGCCAGAATATTGTTAAGAATTTTTGCATCAATGTTCATTAGAGATATTGGTCTAAATGTTTCTTTCCTTGATCATCTTTGTCTCTTTGGTATCAGGGTGATACTAGCTTCATAAAGTGAATTTGGAAGAGTTCCCATCTTTCCTGTTTCATGGAATACTTTGAGGAGTTTGGTATAAGTTCATCTTTGAAGGTCTTGTAGAACTTGACTGAGAATCTGTCTGGTCCCAGACTTATCTTCGCTGCTAGGTTTTTGATGGCTTCTTCTGATTCATTGCTTGAAATTGATCATTTTAAACTATGTATGTCCTCCTGATTTTGTTTGGGAGGATCACATGTCTCTAAAAATTTGTTGAAGTCTTTGAGATTTTCTATTTTGGTGGAGTATAGATTTTCAAAGTAGCTTCTTATTATGTTTTCTATTTCAATGGTGTCTGTCATGATAATTCCTTTTTCATCACAAATGTTAGTAATCTGTGTTTTCCTCTTGTTAGTGTGTGTAGGGTTTATCTATTTTGTTTACCTTTTCAAAGAATCAACTTTCTGTTTTGTCAGCTTTTTAAATTGTTTCTTTGTTTCAATTTCACTGATTTCAGCTCTGAATTATTTCCTGCCTTCCACTACTTTTGACATTGATCTGTTCTTCTTTTCCTAGAGCTTTGAGATGTAATATTAGGTCATTTAGCTGTTGACTTTTTATTCTTTTCTTGAATGTGCTCCATGCAATGAATTTTCCCAATAGTACCACTTTCAGAGTGTCCCAGAGATTTTGATATGTTGTATCATTTTTCTCATTTACCTCTAAGAATTTTTTATCTCCTCCCTGATGTCTGCTATTATCCATGCTTCACTCAATAGAGTATTATTTAGTCTCCAGATGTTGGAGTAGTTTCTGTTTTAATTTTATCATAATTTCTAATTACTTCCATTATGATCTGATAGAATACAAGGTAGTATCTCTGTTTTTTTCTATTTACTAAGGCTGCTTTGTGGCATAGCATATGGTCTGTTTTGGAATACAAGAGGCTTACAGAACACTAAATGCACAGGATTACAACAGATCCACATCAAGCACATTATAACAAAAGTGCCTAACATTTAAAATAAAGATAGGATTTTAAAGGCTGTGAGAGAAAGGCACCAGATTACATATAAGAGGAAACCAATACAGATATCAGCAGATTTCTCAGACAAAACACTAAAAGCTAGAATGGCCTGGAAAAATATATTTCAAGCTTTGAAAGAACATGGATGCCAACCAAGAATCTTATACCCAGGAAAACTAACCTTCATTTTTGATGATGATATAAAATCTTTCCATGATAAACAAAACTTAAAAGAATTTACAAATAGAAAGTCTGCACTGTAGAACATTCTCAGGAAAATATTTCATGAGGACAAAGTGAAAAATAACAATACAAGTCAGCAAAGGGAGGAACTTCCCTGAAGGAAAAGCCAATCAAAGGAGAAACCAAGTTAATTTAAAAACCAAAAATAAGCCAAAATGACCAGGAATACAAATCATATCTCTATAATAACCCTGAATGTTAATGGCCCAAACTCATTAATCAAAAGACGTAGACTAGCAGATTGGATTGAAAAGAAAGACCCAACAATATGCTGCCTTCAAGAGATCCATCTCATAGTTAAAGACATCTGTAGACTAAAGGTAAAAGGATGGGAAAAATCATATCCTGCACACAAATTCAGTAAAAAAGTGGGAGTTTCCATCCTTATATTAGATAAAGTGGACTTTGAGTCAAAGTTAGCCAGAAGGACATTTCATACTACTTAAGGGAATCATAGATCAGAAAGACGTAATGATCATAAATATTTATGCCCCAAACAATGGCAAACCCATGCACATAAAACGAATCCTTCTTAATTCCAGGAACCAAATAGATCACAACACAATAATTCTGTGTAACCTTAACACACCACTCTTACCACTGGATAGATCTTTCAAATAAAAACTGAACAAAGAAACTATAGAGCTCAATATAACAATTAACAACTTAGACTTTAACAGACATATATAGAATATTCCATTCATCAATGAGTGAATACACTTTCTTCTTAGCTGCACATGGATTGCTCTCTAAATAACTTCAGGTTCTTGAGGAAAGTCTCAGCATATTGAAGAGTGCCCTTAATTATAAAGGTGATCACACCCGGGCAACCTGTGCACTGACGCTTTGCCACCTCATGCTGTGGATGGGAGGGCAAACCAGGATAAATAACTTTTTCTACCTGGGGATTAGATTCTAGGAATTGGGCAACTGCCATTCCACTTTTAAAATGCTTCTCCATTCGGATTTGCAGAGTTTTCAGGCCTCGATTGCAGAGATAACAGTCCATAGGAGACGGAACTGCTCCAAGAGCGTTTGGTAGAAGTCTATTATGGAGGTCTTCAGAATTAATAGACGCTAAGCCCATTACAACATCACTGTGGCCATTCATATATTTTGTTGCAGAAGACATACAAATATCAGCTCCCAGAGCCAAAGGTCCCTAGAAATATACTGACATAAAAGTGTTATCCACGACCAGAATAATGTCTCCATGCTGTGAGAGACACATTACATATTCTGTATAGTCATATGAGTAAGTAGTTCTAAGACGGCGGCTGGCAGAGAGCCAAGAGGTGGTGCATGTGTGGCCTTAGTAGGGCTTGCTTATATGTAATCTCTACTTTGATTGGTCAGGTTTCCTTCCATACTCGTGGACAACTCTTGCTCCCTATTCTTTCTTATATAGTGCCTGTGCTTGTGCACTGATCATGCGCAGGCTATTCTAAGAAGATTGACTGTGATTGTATATTAGACGCACCTTCCCTGGTGCAAGGGAAGGAAGTAACTTCGGGCTAAATAAATATACTGCTCATTCCCAGTCTGCCTCCGATTTTCAGTCTCGAGGGGTTGTTGCTGCGGGCAGGGACACCGTGCTTATGGACAGTATGTGCACAGGCTTCAATGTCAATCAGCTTCAAGTTAGGGTTTGTGAGGGTTTCAATCCAAACCAGCTTGGTTTCTGGTGTGATTGCTGCCTCCAGCAGTTTGGTTTTGGTACAATCAACAAAAGAAATCTTTAATCCAAATTCAGCAGTCACCTTCCTAAAAGACCTGTTTGTACCTCCATACACATCATCCATGCAAATAATTTGTTCTCCCGCTTTTAAAAGATGAGTAATAATCAAGGTGACTGATAAACCCAAAGCAAAGGCCAAACTGCACTTGGCCCGATCCAGTGCTGCACTGCTTTTTCCAAGCACTTCCTGGTGGGATTTCCAGCGTGGCTGTATTCAAAACGCAAGTGCTGGCCAGGTGTGTTTTTATTTTTTAAGATGGTGATGGCTTACTTCTTTCCTTAGTTCCTTTCTTCCCAGTTGTTTTATCTTTTCATTTTATTTTGCCTTCATTGTCTTCCTTCAACTTTTCTTCCTTTTATTTCTTTCTTTTTGGTCTCCCTTCTTCCTTCCTTAATTCCATGCTTTATCCTTCCTTTTTCTTTATTTTTTCCTTTTTTCTTTACTTTCTCTCTTCCCCTAATTCCTACTTCTTGTTTATTTTTTCTTTATTTTCTACATTCCTTTCATTTCCCTTTTTCTTTATTATTCTCCTAATCTTCCTTTTTTCCTTTCTCTCTCTAAATATTTAAAACTTTACTTCCTTAGTGAGAAAAATTCTAACAGTACAAAACAAATATGTTTTTACATAGAAAAAGTAGAATATATAAATCCATTTATCAGTTTTCAGAGTAAGTGTATAACTTACTATCCCATGAAAATCTTTAATATTTTAAAATTATCATGAATTTGGTTTTCAGCATATTTCCTTAAGTGACTTATAATTATTACTCTTTTACCAGTGGGAACTCCTCTCAAAATGTTCATGTTTGTTCCAGAATCTTTCTGATATCATTCCAGTAGTCTCTAAAAGGTTTCCCACTCCATGACATCAGAAATATAGTCCAAGGCAGTGTAATTTCTGTCCAGAATGAGAATCATACATTTCTAAAGAGAACTTATACAAAATAATTTTCACTATTTTCTGGTCTATATTTTGTTTATTTTAAAAATATGTAAACAAACAAATCATGCACAAAAGTATGCATATCCTTATTTAACTTTTTTACTCAAAAGGTCATGTGCGGGGTGCTTAGACATCCTGGCATTGCTCTTAATAACTTTGCAACATAACCATAAATCACTCCATACCAGTAGCTAAATCTGGTAAAATGTCATTGATCCCTTCTTTGTAAAAATATATAATATTTTGTTATCTGCTTATTTAGCTATTTTTATGCATAAATATTGAAATTCTTACCAATATTTTTCCCGAAATATCCCTGCTGATCCCTTTATTTTAGACCATTTAAATTTATACATGCACACACACATATTTTATTTTCATATATACACATATATACATATTCGTGTGAGTGAAACCTAAATAGAAAACCAGTATCTATTGTCTTTATGATCTATAATATATATCATAATATAAGATGGAGGTTTTCATTTAATAGAAAAAATAAATAAGAAAATTGCCTTGAAGGCATCTCAAGAATCAGCAGGAACCCAGCCATGCGCAGAATAAAGGATTCAAATGCAAAAATTCATTTAAGAGACAATGGGGACACACTGTTCACACAAGAGTGCCCAGGAAGTAGATTTCCCAAGACTCCATTTACCATGCTCAGTCACACAGTTACTCAGTGGCTACTGCAAAAACATGCTCTTAGAGGTTTGGTCTGCTGTTTGAACTGGAAGCAGTCCTTGACTCTTTCCATGTGGTGGTGTTCTGCAGGACTGTAGGATGCTGGAGTTAGGGGTCACATAGTCTTTCACTGATATTTCAAAGGTTGGGCTGGGAAGTTGGGCAGTGTGATTCCTGGTCAGAATTCATGGAAGTATTCCCTGACAAGGGGTTGCATACAACTGTGAGAATGAAGCTGAAGATACAATGGAGATCCCTTGACTTATGAGATGCCATGGAATATCTTTTGAGGAAAGTTAGCAAACTATGGACAGATTCAGCCTAAGTAAGAGGGCATGTGGGCTGCAACTAGCAAAGACATGGGGATGGGGCTGCCCAAGCCCTTTGAAGATCACATCTTGCTACCATGTGCCCCATATGCTGGAGGTGAGGCTACAGGACTTATTTGCCTATATGGATTTATTTGATTGCATCATACATTATTCCTTCTTTTGGAATAGCAATGTTTACTCTGTGCCATTGCATATTGAATGTGTACAGCTCCTTATGATTTTTTTCAGTGTCTCACAGTCAACAATTTGCCTTTATTCTCAGAATAAACTTTCAAACTGCACTTTTGGGTGGTATTGGAATTCTTAAGATTATGAGGACTCTTGGAGATGGACTAAATGTGTTTGCAGTGTGAGCTGGACACAAGCTTTGGGGGCCAGTGCCAAAGTGTCATGGTTTAGTTGAGGTATCTCCCTAAAAACTCATGTGGCAATACAGGATTGTTTAGTTGAAATGATTAGATAAATAGAACTGAAACCTAATCAGTGGGTTCATCCACTTAATGGATTAATTATTTGACTTACTAAGTGGTAAAAGTAGACAAACGGGGCATTTCTGGAAGAAACTGGTCACTGGGGAACTCAGCTTCTCATATTCATTCATTCTCTCTCTCTCTCTCTTTCTCTCGCTTTCTCCTTCACTCCCTCCCTTCCTCTCCCTGATTTCCAGCTTCCATAAACTGAGCAGCTTTCATCTGTATGCACTTATGTTCTGCTTCATCTCAAGGCCAGAGTGATAGAATCTTCTGACCATGGATGAAATCTCTGTGTTATGGTTTGAATATGAAGTATCCCCAGAAGCTAATGTTTGCAACAACACTGGAATGTTCCAAGATGAAATGATTGGATTATGAGAGTTGGAATTTAATCAGATTAGTCCTCATAGATTAATGATTTAAATGGATCTTGGCTGCTGGAATTTACTCAATGGGTGCATGCCTTTAGGGTTTATATTTTGTTCTTGATGAGCAGAGTTCTTTCTCTCTGCTCCCTGTCTGCCACAAACTGAACAGTTTTCTTGCACCATGCCATTCTTCCATGTTGTTCTGCCTCATTCTGGGCTGAGAGGTATAGAATTAGCTGACCATGGACTGAATGAGAGGCACTGTGAGCCAAAATAAACTTTTTCTCATCTACATTGCTCCTGTTAGGAATTTTGATCACAGAGACAAAAAACTAAAATATGATTATTTACTTAAAATTTTGGATTGTTACATAAAAAAATTTTTTTAGTTCTTCTTTTTTACAGATATCTGATTTCTCTCTGTGTTGTACCACTCCAGTTAATTTTTTATACCCATCTTGTTCTCTGTACTCTTTTTGACGCTTTTTTTCTTATCATTTTTATTATCTTACTCATTTTATTTCTTCTGTTTAATGAGTTTTATTCAGCTTAGGCTATTTCCTGGACAGGGGCTCTTTGCGTACCTGTCAGTTGACAGTTTACTCACACCTAGGAAAATAAGGTGATTTCTAGGTTGTGAATGACAGATCCATTGCAGGACACCTCTTTAACTGTTCAGAATTACATAATACTCATAAATTCTAGGAACAGACCCTCCCCCCATGATTTGGATATCTCTTCTTAGGACTTTTATGAGATGAAGTCTAATAGAATAATGTGCAATCCTCACTTTTGATCTAGTAGCAAAGCTATACTAGAAGTAATCTACTAGTCTCTTTTGATTCCCTTCATATTTGCCTAAATCCTCTCCTAGTCATGTGTTAGATGTCTACCATGGTGGCTTTCTGCAGACCAGTTCCTAAGGGATTTCAGCATCATACCAACATGACTTTTATAATTAGTGTTTTGACATTCATCAATTTATTGTTAAATTTAAGAACCATGTGATGCCTTTGGATCATATGGTGCTAAAAATAATATTGTAAGTGCAGCTCTACTTCTTCCTGATTATCAGTCAGTAATTTCAGCAAATCTGTGACTCCTTTTCTTAATTGATAGTCTTGTAGAAATATGAACCCAAAGTACAGGCACAGATTTATATTTAATGGGACCCTAGCAGAATTTCCTGGTGAGAGTATATCTTTCTGAGAATCAGGACTTCTAGTCCCTTACAGCTCAGAGATGGACACAGAGTACAAATACTTCAGGAGAGGTGCTCAACACAAGTACTAAACCTGCTGAAGACATATCACCCTATAATGACCATTGACCGTTGGTGTATATTGCCTTGGTTGGACCCATTTTAAACTAGCATTTTCTCTGATTTGGACAAATACATCTATATATAATATATTTTTAACTGTGTCAGATATTAAGAAACATTTGAATATAGGACAGCAAAAAAATTAATGGCCAGTGGTACTTGGTATATTTCCCAAAACAAAAAGGAGCAAAAACTATGAAAACTTAACTGCTATTTCACTGGATTGTTTGAGTGCCAGAGTCCACAGGGGATGTGGCTAAGACAATATGGAACATGGAGCTTATGATGGTATTATAACAAAGGTGTGAAAAAATGTTTAACATCCCATCTCTCTAATTGAGATCAAGCTTAACTAAGAGGGACTTCACAAGATATGTAATCAAGAGGTTCCCAGTAGCCCCTAGTCAGGCATGGAGACCTGAAATATTTATTGCTGGAAAAGACTGCAACCCTCTCAGACTCTGGACCCACATTCAGGAGCTAGTGGTAAATGACACTACTACATTGCCATGAAAAATCTGAGCCTACACCTTACCTCACTATAGGCTCCTACCACAAACTGTTATCTTGGTTCCTCACCCCCCTCAGATACTAAAACAGCCACATTGGCATTCAAAATGGTTCAACCTTCCTATCCACCCCAATACTAAGAGGAGACTGGTAGCTCTATTTCTCTCATTACCTTAAGGAGAAAGTCGGCAGCCTGCCTTGAGAAAAGTGGCCTCTGAAAGCCTGACAAAGCTACCTGCACAACTATTAGAAATAGGCACCACTCTCTATTCAACTATTGAAAGCCTCCCTCCATGCAGTCCTCAGACCCTTCAGGTGCTCACCCCTTGTTACTGGGCACACTGCAACATTCCTGCCTTGATCTTCCAAAGCAACCCTAGCAACTGACAGATACCCCAACTCTGTCATCATGCCAGTTATCCCTCGCCTGTTTGGACAGTACTCACTTTGACAAAGGCACCAAAAATAAACACAGGACAAAAGATTACCTCTTCAATAAAGGTGAAAATTGGATATCCACATGCAGAAAAATCTAGACCTTTATTTTCTCACCATATCCTAAACTAACCTCAAAATAGATCAAAGAACTAAATGAGAGGCTTGAGTGTATGAAACTACTAGACAATAATGAAAGGGGGAAACAACTCAAGCCAACAGTATAGGCAATTGTATTTTATAACACCCCAAAATCACAACAGCAAAAATAAAAATAGACAAATGAAATAATGTCGAGCTAAGAAGTTTCTGCATGTGAAAGGGAACAAGAAATTGTGAAGAAATAAGTTTAAGGGTTGGATAAAATATTTGCAAGTTAGCCATATGAAAAAGAAAGGATAAACACAATATAGGAGGAAATCATATAATTCAAAGCAAAAATATGAATGTTATACAACATTCTGTGTCACTCACAGAAAAAATTTCATGTTATTTATTCACCCAATCTTATTTCTTTTTCATTTTTACTTTTATGTTTTATAATGTACATAGCATTGTATATATCAAATATGTAGGAGAATAGTCAATATTTAAATAATTTTCAAGTGATTTTACTGATATGAATGTACAAAGAATTCGTGGCAATCTGCCTTCTGCTGAAGTCCCTAGCAGATACAGGACAGTTGAATCTCTAGATGAGCTAGATAATGGAACAGGTCAATTGGTGGAGAAGTGTCTTAGTTGTTCTTTCAAATGACATTTAGAGTTGGATGTCAACTACCAGAGAAAAGTTTCAGTGAAATGGCAGAGGCACAAAGAATAAACAGGAAGGAACCTACCAGAAAATTTTCCAATTAAACTCTCATTTCCTTTATGTCATTTGTAAGTTTTCCCTTATATCATACTGTAAGTTTCGGCCAAACTACTTTTCTATACAATATCTGATTATTTCTTACACTTTCTGATATCTATACATTGGTCCTGAGTTTTCCTTCCTTACTTTATATTCTCATGCTCTATGCTGTTTATAGCATTCTTACCCTCAGAAGTTTACCTGAAATCACAAATCCATTGGGAAAATATATTTAAAATATGAATATTGAAATAATATGTGTTAGGAATTTAGCCCAGCTGGCTGTAAAGAGCCAAGAACTATGAAATGATACCTATCTTAAGGCTGTTTAGAACATAGGTACAGAACAATCCAGGGACATATAAGTGACACCTGATAAATTAAATACTGAGATATAGAAAGAACAATTTAGGAAATGAAGAGGAAGTTCTCACATAAAAGGTGACCATATCTGACCTTAAATATGAGCAGGATTGAAATGGAAAAAGAGGGAGAAGTTATTTTGGGTGTGGGAAACAGCTTAAAGCAGGTGCACAAGAAACGGAAGTGAGGCACATGGTCATCTTCCCTCTGGTGCACTGGAGAGAGCAAAGTGACAAGATGCAGTCTTGGGAATATCTAGAATTCCAAATTAGGTACATGGATCTGGTTGAGAAATAATGAGGTTCTATTAAGAACTCTTGAGCAGGGAAGTATTGCTTTTTAAATTCATTCAACAAACAATGAGTACTACAAAATGACAAACAATTCAGAGCATTGGAAATACAGGATTAGACATATCGAAGAAATCCTTCTCCCTAAACCAGGGCACCAGTTGTGGGGTGGGGAAGGAACGACCAATTACTGATGTACTCACAAATGAAAGCATAATATTACAGAGGGTTTAGTGGATGAAGAAGAGGACACAGCAGGGTAAGAAAGGTAAGAGACATGTGATATGAAGAGAAAAACAGGAGGACAATCACAGAAATCGTTATACAGGACAAATAAAAAAATCAAATTTCCATTGAGTGTGTTGTAGGACATAGGCACTCAAGGCACAGAGTGAAAAGTTGATTTCCCTAACTCAACTATCAGGCCTTCCAGGTTCCTCTCAAAAGTTAATTATCTTTCATACACCATATTAAATTCTACTTCCTCCAGAAAGGGGTTCGAAGAACCCAAGACTATTTTTCTGCCTGTTCTACCTTGTATGGACAGTATGGTGAAGAGAATTGTAAAAACTGAGTCAGTTACATACAAATTGGCAGGATCAAACAGACTTTAGTAAATGTCATTTGCTTTAATCTCACTATCTCATGAGACATCTTTAATGAATGACAAGTGGTTCATATGCTTTTAGGATTTAATATCACACAGAAATACAATGATGTAAGTGCAAGGAAATCCCTTCAGGGTTTGATGGAAAACTTTAACTTGGCAGTGAAAGGACACATTATTAACGCTGACCTATAGTCTCTGAGATTTGTGTTCTCTTAATCCCAAATGTTTTTGCAAGAATGTACACTTATATATTCTTAAATTCTGAGACCTTCAACATAAACATCATAAAGCAAAAATTGCACTTGCCAAAAGTTCTTATAAAAATCTATCTAGAAGTGTTTGAATTTTTTTAAATTTAAATTTTGACATATTTGAAAATTTACTTCCTAGAATTATTTATCATGTTTGGTTATTTCTATATTTTAATTGTTTATTAGTGCTGTAGCTCTACTCAATATTTAATAGCATTGTGAAATCGGGAAAGGTACAAAGCTGTGATTCATGTGAATCTCTGATTATAACATAGAACTTCAAAATATATAGGTAAGATGCAAAATTTTGTTAATTTATCTAGGAATATACATTGAAAGTTATTTGTAGTTTAACTGAATTGCTACACTGGTATTTACCTTATTTTAATATTTTAGGAAAAAAATAAGTTTCTACTGTTTTCCTTTTAGTATCTTATTTATGGGAAATAAAAACACAGTTTGGTCACAGAATTTATATGATCAGCTTTATCAGTGAATCACTGCTCAGTGATCAACTTTATCACTAAGTAATGGAAAAAATAGCCCTTTAAAGTAAACTGAAATTTGTAATAAAATTTTCTATCAGAATTTAAAGGTTTTCCTCTTTTCCAAGTGGTGAAATTGAAGTATGAGATGAATCTGCTTTTATCCAACTGGATATCTACTACTGTAAATTTGGAAAGCCTTATGAAATCTTATAGTAAAAATATATAGTTTTGACAAAGGAAATATACCTTGGTTTCTTAAGAAGATGATTTTTAAAATTTTCCTTGTGGACCTTTCTTCAAAGCTAAGAGTCTGAGTTTGTAGAGGCAAAGAGGTCAGTTGGGATCATGAGTAGGAAACAGAAAAGAAGTCATAGCATGGAGCCAGGATTGGACTTCATTTGGCCTTTTTCTTAGAGCTCCAAACAGAAGTATTTAAAATGTATCCTCACAATGATTATAAGTAACACTCATGTACATGTGAAAGAATAATGCAATGTAGATGACACACATAAAACTGTAGATTGTGTTGAACGTCTAACATATGCACCATAAGTCAAGTGTGGTCAATGTGGTCTGGGATCCTCAGTTAAAGTTTATTGAGTGATGCTTTATGCAAACTATGCTTTAGCAAAAGAGGAAGAGCTTAGAATTAGGAGAAAATCAATGTGAATAATTTAATGGACAGAATCATTGTTCATGAAAAGGGTGTAACAGTAGGTTATGCAAAGGTTATGATCTGTGGACATTTATACCTTTAGCTTTTTCTGTTAATTTTCCTTTTAGATAAAATATACTCCATATTCCTTACTGATCTTTGTGCCATCTTGAACATGTGATTTAACATATGTATAAAATATTGTAAACCATTCATTCCCCTAGAAGAATAGATGAAGATCATTATCACAGTAGAAAAACATGACTTTATAGGAAAATTGATTTAAATTTTAGTTTAGGATTTTTTTTGTGTTTTGTACTGAGGATTAAACACACATTACCACTGAGCTGCATACCCAGGTTTTCATTATTTATTTTGTTAACACTGGCCTCCAAATTGTGGGTCCTTCATCTCACCCTCCCCAGTTACTGGGGTTGCAGGTATATGCCACTACAAACATCATATTTAAGGTACATTTTTAAAAAAACTGACACAAATTATTTGGGAAAATGAATCAAATATGGGTAGCTTAAATGTTTATATGAATATGATTAAAAATTTAAAGATGTCATTTCTGTGTTTTTCTTTTGTACCAGAGATTGAATCCAGGGGTGTTTAACCCCTGAGCAACATTTTCAGCCCTTCTTTTTTTTTTTTTTTAAACAGGGTCTTGCTAAGCTGCCTAGGGCCTTCCTGAGTTGCTGAGACTGGCTTTGAACTTGCAATCCTCCTGCCTCAGTGTCCAAAGCCACTCGGATTATGGGCATGCACCACTGTGCCCAGCAACTTTCTGTTCTTTAACCATCCTCCCTGGAATTATAATATCCTTGTTAATTTTGAGAGTCTCAGCTTGAGGCCATAGTTGCTGACTCTTCAAAAGACAAATGATCCCTGGAAGTATGTGGCATTTTGGACTGGGCATAACAGGGTTTGGTAAAGAAAAAAATTCTCTACCCACATAAAAAGAAAAAAATTAATGGAAAATTATATGGTGTTAATGAGAATTTAAGTCTCATTGATATTTATCTCAATAGGCAAGACAGAGATGACTAAAGCCAATCATTCTTTGACAAATGAATTCATCCTCATGGGACTTACAGATAACCCAGACCTGAAGATCCTTCTGTTTGTGGTGTTCTCTGCCATCTATCTGGTTACCATGGTGGGGAATCTAGGGTTGGTGGCCTTGATTTACATGGAGCGCCGTCTTCATACACCAATGTACATCTTCCTTGGCAACCTGGCTCTCATGGACTCCTTCTGTTCCTGTGCTGTCACTCCCAAGATGTTAGAGAACTTCTTTTCCGAGGACAGAAGGATTTCCCTGTATGAATGTATGGTGCAGTTTTATTTTCTCTGTGTTGCTGAATCAACAGACTCCTTTCTTCTGGCAGCAATGGCCTATGACCGTTATGTGGCCATTTGCAGACCACTGCAGTACCACACCCTGATGTCAAAGAAACTCTGCATTCACATGACCACAGGAGCCTACATAGGTGGAGTCCTGCATCCCATGGTAGAAGTGGGGCTTTTGTTAAGGTTGGTTTTCTGTGGATCTCATCAAATCAATCACTTTTTTTGTGATATCCTTCCATTATACAGACTCTCCTGTGTTGATCCCTATATCAATGAATTGGTGGTACATATTTTGGCAGGGTCAATTCTAACATTTACTATCACTGTAGTGGTAATCTCCTATCTCTATATTCTTTTCACTATATTCACAATGAAATCCAAAGAGGGAAGGGGCAAAGCCATCTCTACCTGTGTATCCCACTTTCTCTCTGTATCAATATTCTATGGTTCTCTGCTCTTCCTGTATGCTCGACCAAGTTCAGTTAATGAAGGGGATACAGATGTACCTGCTGCTGTATTTTATGCTCTAATAGTTCCCTTATTGAATCCTTTTATTTATACTTTAAGAAACAAGGAAGTAATAAATGTTATAAAAATAATTTTGAAGAAGGGTTCACATTGTAACTTTCTATGACAAGTATCATCTCCCTTGAAAGATTGATTTCAACTTTATAGTACTTTTTAGAAACCTACAAATACTGAGAAATTAGATAATTATCCCTTCAAAATCAAAATATTAGATTGTTAAAACCTTGATGGTATTTGAGTAAAATTAACTCCAAAGGGAAAGAGTATGCAAAAATATACTTCAAAATCAAACATGGTGAAATCTATTAGGAGTGGATCAGATAATTATTCACAAATTTTATAGTGCAATTAGACATAATTTTCAACAAAACAAACAAATGCTAGAAGTAAAAGTTAGTATACAAAGACGTAGCTTCCCTTTAACAGTATTAGCAAATTTCTTGTATCCCAAAGAGTAATTTTTACTATCCCAGGCATACTCTAGGTTCTCAAATCCTAAGTTTTTCTTAGCAATTCCATCTGTCTAAGTAAACGATGTATTTGAATTTGATTTTGAACTAGACTTTAGTTATCTCAAGAGATTATATTTCAGTATGTATGTATAAAATATTAATTCTCTAAATAATATTTTCATATTTAGTTTTATTCAATTTTACTTTCAATTCTCTAGAGTATCTTCATATTGTGATTTAACAACATGTAGTTTAAAATGATGCTTTTGAGAAAGGAAGATGATAGAAGGAGAAGGAAGGGAGGGGCATGTGGAAGGATGGGGGATTGCAATCTACAAAATTATGCTCTGTCCATGCACCAATATACCATAATGAATCCCACTTATGTATATGTAATTATAATGCACAAATTAAAATAAAAACAATTGTAATAGAAAGGAGAGCAGTAGAGTAGAGCAACAGATTATTTGTGGGGAAGAGGGGAGATAGGGAATGCACTAGTGAATGAGATTGATCAAATCATGTATGTGCATGTAACAGGCATAATGAACCTAATTTTATATATGGTTATAAAGCACCATGAGAAATGCTATTCATTATAAATCCTGGTCAATTTTAATTTTTCATGTAGTTTATTTCTCCATCACATAACAATGTAATTAATGAAAATATCGACGAAATGAAGTGTGGCAGGCGACGCCTGGAGTCTCGCCACAAAGACCATGCTAAGACCAAGCTAAGATGGTGGCTGGTACAGCGCCAGTGGGCATGTAGTTTGTCTCTCGCCTTAAACAGGAAGATGAGCACACTGGCTATCCCTGTCAGACCATGCCTAAGCTATCAGATAGTAAATTCCAAGACTTACTTCCCCTTGGCAACAAGTTTCTGATTGGTTTGTTAACTGTATATAAGTCGGTGTTCTTCCTAATAAAGCCCCCCTTTTTTCCCCCCCGCTCAAGAAAAAGCACGTGCTCCTTATGTCCCAGCTGGATGGCGACAATGAAGATTTTTTCTCCCTGACATCATTCTTTGTCTTTTATTCAATAGGAGTATGAGAACCCTTTCCTGCTTCCTATGAAATGTATTAATATATTCACAGAATTAACTAAAAGTTGGAAATATTGTTCAAAAATAAATAAGAGGGAACAAAGGAATGAACATCCTAGGTACATGACAAAATATTTATATACTAAATAAATTAATAAACACAAAAGAAAAAATAATTTCCTGAAATATACTACCTGCTAAACACAGACTTGACTTTTCATGTGCACTTAAATAACTAACTAAAGAGATATTCTTTTTGTTGTTTTCTTGAATGAAAACCTCATATATTGATATGTTGAGTAGCTTGCCTGAGTTCAACTGAGTAAGCCAGAAGAAACCAGAGTGTAAATCAATAATATTTTTCCACATGCTTGGGGGTTCAGGAAATGGAGATAATATTATTTGATATATTTAGTTATTAAGTGAAGTGAGACATAAACTGTACATTTAAAGATTTGTAAATCTTTGTTAAATTTGTTTAAAAATTTCGTTATCATTGAAGTAAAACAGAAATTATCATGACCAGAATTAATGTTTGTGAAAATGAGTGTGTTCTCTGCATATGAGAAGAAGAGTGAACAGTGGAACAGAACAATCATAGTGGCTGACTGTTGGACAGATTCTTGGTGAGTTTGGGAAGGAAGTGGGAAAGTGTGCAAGATCACTGAAAATCTTACATGCCATTCTAAGAATCTGAATTTACTTAGAGGCAACAGACATTGGTGTCCTCCTGGCAGCAGAGTAATATGCTTGACTCAGCAAACCAATTTGGTGATTGATTAAAAAGAGACTAACTTCAATAATTCACATATTAGGCAAAGAGTTTAGAAAACAAGCATAGTTTAAGAAAAAAAATGGAGTACACATATTTAAACTTTTTTTAAATATTAATTTTAAGTGTAGAAAATAAAATGAAGTCCTACTTCTTTCTGTGACTTCATCACGTCATATCTGATTTTGTATTATCAATACTCAAACAGTGCCTGACATGCATACAGCACATATTTCCTTCAAATGTTTTAATGGATTATGTCAGTTAATGTATAATGGGTTTATTATTTTTAATTTTAATGACTAGAACATTTAAAAATTTTTTTCAGTATTAATATCTATATGTTAAATACTGATCAATACAACCTTTGGAGATAATAGCTCTTTAGGGCAATAATTACATTTTAAGAGTGTGAACAAAATGAACTGATCACAAAATTGAGAAACTAAATTGAATAGAGAGTGCACACACTATTTTTATGGACATTTTTCAGTTATCAAAATTATATTCCTTGATTCCTTTTCCTTTTTCCTAATGATACTATGATTTATGTCATCCATTTTCAAATAACTCACACCTTGTCCTTATGAACGCTGTTCCACACAAATTTAATGGAAGAGTATGTGATTTATTTGGGACCAGTGAGATAAAAGAGGTGATGTTTATGGAAGTTTCTGGGAAATGAGCTACCTTTGTATTTAAGGAGCTCCACAAAAAAATATATCTGGACAGGAGAGAGAGGCTCCTTTCTTTTCACCAGGTAGCAGCCATCAGGTAAATTATGATGGTTTCATACAAGTACGTCCTGGAGCTGGGCAGGAAGAAGCAATCTGATGTGACGTGCTCTTCTTGTGGGTCCCTGCTGGCAATACCACCTGCTCTCTGTGCGTTGTGGGGCTCTCTACCCAACTCATCCAGGTAAAGTGTGCAGACTGGGGTACAAGTCAAGCAGAGTCATGTCATATGGAGGATTCATGTGTGCCTTAGTGGCTGCAAATGCCCCGTTTTGAAAAGTGCAATGTATGGCAAGCCTGTCCATCATGCTGTTAACCAGGTAAAATTCACGGAAACCTTCAGAAACCTGTTGTTAGGATCAGCTACAAGCAAACTGTGGGCTCTGAGAGTCTGACTTCTAACCGGGTTGGTAAAGAATCCACATAAAAATTCTTTCATTTATTTCTTTAATTGCGTATAAATTCTTTCACATTGTTCATGGATCCATTCCAGAGAGTTATCATAAGAAATCCTGACACTCAGTGGATCACCAAACCAGTCCAAAAACACAGGGAGATGCTGGGGCTGATGTTTGCAAACCACAAGAGTGGTGGCCTTCAAAAGGACCACAAGTTCCACCACACTCTTGTTGGCTCCTTGAAATTTAGAGAAGACACAATATTCCTAGATTCTATTTTCTTTTTTCACCACTTAATGTAAGTATAATATTTGTTAATTTCATACCTAATAACGAATTTAGCACAGTCCATGTCTGCCTAAAGGTATTTCTGTAGAAAGTAGTTTGCCAGAATATTCCATAAATATTTAGTTAAATGATAGAAGTTAAAGTGCAATGATTTTTGAAGTTAATAAGGAAGTGTGTACCTTTCTTTCTAAAAAAAATAAACTTTTCTTGTCTTTGCATTATTATTTTAGATAGTTACGTCAGTGGTTAATACATTCTGTGTGGTATAAGAGGTGTAAATAAATTTCTAACAAAGGAAAATACTTCCCTAAATTTCATAAGACTAAACCTGTGGCAAAGTGTTTCTCACAAATCTAGTTTACACTAAACACAATTGTCCTGTCTCTATAGAACAGTGTAAATTCACCTAAAGGATGAAAGCTGATTCAATCCTATATCTCTGTGGAATCTAGAATCCTGAATTGTTGCACAGTAGTCATTCCATGATATTCATACCAGTATCCTTAAATTGAGGGGAATTTACCATTAGTTATTTTTTTCCCTTAAGATTTTTAAGGTAGGGTGTGGATCCAATGATGGCGGACTAGAGGGAGGCTGCGTTCCTTGTTGCTTCCGTAATGCTGGTTTCAAGCAGAGGATATCTGTTTCTTGGTGAGGCAGTTTTTGCTACTTATCGATCCCCTGGTGTTTACCCATTTGTCTGCTGTGATGACCTGCAATCTGCCAGCATATTGACGCATTTTTGAGAGCAGATGGCTCACTGTCAGGTGTCTATCATCCGCCACTTGCCTGCCTCTCAGTGTGTCCATCGCCTGCCTTACCCCTATCCATTACCCAACGCTCGAGGTTCACCTCCCGATCGTCTGACAACTGCCAGCAGATTGACCGCAGACCGCCAGTGGAGAACCAGCTGCCTGCTGTCCGCCTGGAAGTTCACTGTTACAATACCTGCAGGTTTGATTACACGTGGCTGCTGCCATTTTGAGACAACAGCCAGGCCCCTTAGAACCCCTGGCTGGACTGACTGAGCCCTGTCTCCAGGATCCATCAGCCCAACCGATCACTCCATGCCTCTGGGCCCTCACATCGACTGACTGCTCCCTGCCGCCAGGACACCCAGACCAACTGACTGTGCCCTATCACCGGGAACCCAGACTGACTGCACCTGGCCTCCAGGATCCCACAACCACACCAAACACACCGACCTCCAGGACCCCTGCCGGACCAACTGCATTCTGTCTCCAGGACCCTCCAGCTGACCACATCCACCCCTGAGCTGCAACTCCCCATTTGCCAACACATTTCAAACCAGAGCAGCCATCTTGGATAATCCTGGAAGCTGTAGCTCTTGATCTTTGGGTGGGGCAAATCCCATCCTGAGACTTGCTGCTGGGGCTTGAAGCTCATTGTCAGGTACCTCTCATGCATAGGCTACTGAACTCTGGGGAGGTTCATTACTATATGACTGTTATACTGTAGATTTTCTTTTTCTCCTTTATTGGAAAATTTGTGTTTATTCTCACTTTTCTTGCTTTCTTTTCCTTTTGTTTAAGTGTTCCCTCAGAGTCTCTTTCTCCCTTTTTGCACACTAAACATCCGATTTCTTTTGATTACACTCTCACCCTCTCTAGTTCTATGAACTTCTGTATATTCTTGTCTTGTCCCATTAACAGCCACATTCTACATCCCTCTGCAACCTCTTTGTCCTCCATTAGAAACTGCAGAACCTTATTTCAACCTTTTTGTTTTACTGAAGATAACATTTGAACTCATTTTGTTTATTATGACAATTTTGTTATTGTCCCATAGGGGCTATTTGGTCTAGGATGCATAGTGTCCTGATTTGGGCACTGCCTAATCTGATCTCCACTTAAAGAAAGGGTTGTAGAAACCTATAGGGCCCACAAATAAGCCTATAGGGGGAAATCTGCCATACCCCAGATCTGCACTGCTAGAGGGGAAGATACATGAACAACATGAAAAAAACAAGGGAAGAAAATGAATCCAAACAAATCAAGATTTTATAGTAATAGAATCCAATGACAGTATGTTAGAAGAAATGTCAGGAAAGGTCTTCAGATTATACATGATTAAGATGATTTACGAAGCAAAGGAAGAGATAAGAGAGCAAATGCAGGCAATGAATGATAATACCAATAAGCTGAAAGAGCACCTGCAGGAAGCAAAAGATCATTTCAACAAAGAGATAGAGATTCTCAAAAAAAAAAACAACAAAAAAAAAAAAAAAACAGAAATCCTTGAAATGAAGAAACAATAAACCAAATAAAAAATCAATGGAAAGCATCACAAAAGGACTAGACCACTTGGAAGACAGAACCTCAGACAATGAAGACAAAATATTTCATCTTAAAAATAGGGTGGCCCAAAAGAGAATATGGTAAGAAATCATGAGCAGAATCTCCAAGAACTATGGGACATCATGAAAAGACCAAATTTAAGAATTATTGGGATTGAGGAAGGCACAGAGATCCAAACCAAAGGAATGAACAACCTATTCAATGAAATAATATTAGAAAATTTCCCAAACCCGAAGAATGAAATGGAAAATCAAATACAAGAGGCTTACAGAACATCAAATGCACAAAATCACAACAGATCCACACCAAGGCACATTATAATGAAAATGCCTAACATTCAAAATAAAGATAGGATTTTGAAGGCTGAGAGAGAAAAGCATCAGATTACATATAGGGGGAGACCAATACAGATATCAGCCTACTTCTCAACCCAGACTCTAAAAGCTAGAAGGACCTGGACCAACATAATTCAAGCTCTGAAAGAAATGGTTGCCCCAAGAATCCTATACCCAGCTAAACTAACCTTCAGATTTGAAGATGAAATAAAATCCTTCCATGATAAACAAAAGTTAAAAGAATTTACAATAGAAAGCCTGCACTACAGAATGTTCTCAACAAAATATTCCATGAGGAGGAAAGGAAAAACAACAATGAGGTCAGCAAAGGAAGGAACTACCTTAGAGAAAAACCACTCAAAGGAGAAAGCAAGACAACTTAAAAACCAAAAATAAGCCAAATGACTGGGAATACAAATCATTTCTCAATAATAACCCTGAACATTAATGGCCTAAACTCATCAATCAAAAGAAATAGACTGGCAGAATGGATTAAAAAGAAAGACCCAACAATATGCTGCCTGCAAGAGACTCATCTCACAGAAAAAGACATCCACAGACTTAAAGGATAGAAAAAAAAAACCTACCACACGCATGGACTCAGTAAAAAAGCATGGGTTTCCATCCTTATATCAGATAAAGTGGACTTCAAGCCAAAGTTAGTCAGAAGGGATAAAGAAGGACATTTCATACTGCTCAAGGGAACCATAAATCAGGAAGACATAACGATAGTAAATATTTATGCCCCAAACAATGGTGCATCCCTGTACATCAAACAAATCCTTCTCAATTTCAGGAATCACATAGACCACAGCGCAATAATTCTGGGTGACTTTAACGCACTGCGGTCACCACTACATCGATCTTCCAAACAAAATCCAACCAAAGAAACCATAGAACTCAATAACACAATCAGTAACCTAGAATTAATAGACATATATAGAATATTCCATCCATCAACGAGCAGATACACTTTCTTCTCAGCAGCACATGGAACCTTCTCAAAAATAGACCTTATTTTATGCTACAAAGCAGCCCTTAGGAAATGAAAAAATAGAGATACTGACTTGTGTTCTATCAGATCATAATGGACTGAGAGTAGAAATCAATGACAAAATAATAAAAGGAAATTACTCCAACACTTGGAGACTAAATAATATGCTATTGAATGAAACATGGAAAACAAAAAACATCAGAGAGGAGATTAAAAAATTCTTAGAGGTCAATGAGAATGATGATACAACATATCAAAATCTCTGGGACACTATGAAAGTGTACTAAGAGGAAAATTCATTGCCTGGAGCACATTCCAGAAAAGAATGAAAAGTCAACAATTAAGTGACCTAACATTACAGCTCAAAGCCCTAGAAAAAGAAAGAATAACAGCAAAAGTAGTAGAAGACAGGAAATAATTAAAATCAGAGCTGAAATCAATGAAATTGAAACAAAAGAAACAATTCAAAAAATTGACAAAACAAAAAGTTGGTTCTTTGAGACAGTAAACAAAATAGACAAATCCTTAGCCACACTAACAAAGAGAAGGAGAGAGAAGACTCAAATTACCAAAATACATGATGCAAAAGGAAATATCACGACAGACACACTGAGATACAGAACATAATGAGAAGCTACTTTCAAAATCTGTATTCCAACAAAATAGAAACTACCAAAGACATTGACAAATTTTTAGAGACCTATGCTCCTCCCAAACTGAACCAGGAGGACATACATGATTCAAACAGATCAATATCAAGCAATGAAATAGAAGAAGCCATTAAAAATCTACCATCCAAAAAAAGCCCAGGACCAGACGGATTCTCAGCTGAGTTCTACAAGACCTTCAAAGAAGAAATCATTCCAATACTTCTCAAAGTATTCTAGGAAATAGAAAAGGAGGGTACCCTACCGAACTCATTCTATGAAGCTAATATCACCCTCACACACAAACCAGGAAAAGACACATCAAGGAAAGAAAATTTTAGACCAATATCCTTGATGAATATAGATACAAAGATCCTTAATAAATATTGGCAAACCGTATGCAAAAACATATTAAGAAAATTGTGCACCACGATCAAGTGGGGTTCATTCCTGGAATGCAAGGATGGTTCAACATTCATAAATCAATAAACGTAATCCATCATTTCAATAGACTTAAGGATAAGAATCATATGGTTATTTCAATTGATGCAGAAAAAGCATTTGACAAAATACAACACCCCTTCATGCTCAAAACACTAGAAAAAATGGGGTTAGTAGGAACTTACCTGAACATTGTAAAGGCTATTTATGCTAAGCCATGGCCAGCATCATTCTTAATGGAGAAAAATGAAACCATTCCCTTCAAAAATGGGAACAAGACAGGGATGTCCTCTTTTACCACTGCTATTCAACATTGTCCTCGAAACTTTAGCCAGAGCAATTAGGAAGACTAAAGAAATTAAAGGGATACGAATAGGAAAAGAGGAACTTAAGTTGTGACTATTTGCAGATGACATGATTCTATATTTAGAGGATCCAAAAACCTCCTCCAGAAAACTTCTAGACCTCATCAATGAGTTTTAAAATAGCAGGCTATAAAATCAACACGCATAAATCTACAGCATTTTATACTCAAGTGACGAAACAGCTGAAAGGGAAATGAGGAAAAAACTCCATTTGCAATAGCCTCAAAAAAAAAAAAAATACTTGGGCATGAATCTAACCAAAGAGGTAAAAGATATCTACAATGAAAATTAGAAAACATTGAAGAAAGAAATTAAGGAAGACCTTAGAAAATGGAAAGATCTCCCATATTCTTGGATAGGAAGAATTAATATTGTCAAAATGGCCATACTACCAAAAGTTATACAGATTCAATGCAATTCCAATTAAAATCCCAATGACATACCTCACAGAAACAGAGCAAGCAATCATGAACTTCATCTGGAAGAATAAGAAACCCAGAATAGCTAAAGCAATCCTTAGCAGGAAGAGTGAAACAGAGGGTATCACAATACCAGATCTTCAACTATACTACAAAGCAATATTAATAAAAACAGCATGGTATTGGCACCAAAATAGACAGGTAGATCAATGGTACAGAATAGAGGACATGGACACAAACCCAAATAAATACAATTTTCTCATACTAGACAAAGGTGCCAAAAACATACAATGGAGAAAAGATAGGCTCTTCAACAAATGGTTCTCGGAGAACTGGAAATCAACATGCAGCCGAATGAAATTAAAACCCTATCTCTCACCCTGCACATAACTCAACTCAAAATGGATCAGGAACCTAGAAATTAGACAGGAGACCCTGAGCCAAATAGGAGAAAATGTAGGCCCCAATCTTCGTCATGTTGGTTGAGGATCAGACTTCCTTAACATGACTCCCAAAGCAAAAAATAAAAGCAGGAATCAATTATTTGGATAGATTCAAACTAAAAAGCTTTTTCCCAGCAAAGGAAACTATCAGCAATGTGAAGAGAGAGCCTATGGACTGGGAGAAAATTTGGCCACACATACTTCAGATAGAGCACTATCTCCAGATTTAAAAGAACTCAAAAATCTTTATACCAAAATTACAAATAATTCAATAAATACATGAACTAAGGAACTGAGAAAACACAGAACACTTACAAGCAATCAACGGATACATGAAAAAAATGTTCAACATCTCTAGTAATAAGAGAAATGCTAATCTAAACTATCTTCAGATTGCATCTCATCCCAATTAGAATGTCTACCAGCAAGAATACAAGTAACAATAGGTGTTGGTGAGGATGTGGGATAAAGATACTCATACATTGCTTGTGGGGTTGCAAATTGCTTCAGCCACTTTAGAAAGCAGCATAGAGATTCCTCAGAAAACTTAGAATGGACCCATCATTTGACCCAGTTATCCCACAGCTTGGCCTATACCCAAAAGACTTAAAATCAGCATACCACAGTGATGCAGTCACATCGATGTTTATAGCAGCTCAATTCACCATAGCTAGATTGTAGAACCAACCTAGATGCACTTCGATAGATGAACGGATAAAGTAGAATATATACACAAAGGAATATTATTCATCCATAAAAAAGAATAAAATTATTGCATTTGCAGGTAAGTGAATGCAGTTGGAGAATATCATGCTAAGTGAGATAAGCCAATCCCCAAAAACAAGGCTGAAAGTTTACTCTGATAGGTGGATGCTGATATATAAATGAGGGGAGGGCATAAGTGAAGAATGAATGAATGTTGGATGATATAGAGGGATATAAGGGCAGGGGAGAAAACAGGGGGAAGGAAAGTTGGCCGAATGTGACAAACATCATTACCCTGTGTACATGTAAGATTACATGAATGGTGTGACTCTACATTGTGTACATCCAGAGAAATGAACAGTTGTACACCATTTGTAGACAATGAATCAAAATGTATTCTGCAATCATGTATAACTAAATAGAACAAACAATAAAAGAGAAACTCAATGTCAGATTTAAAAGATTATAAAGTCCTTTCTGTAACACTAATATTAACAAATATGAATCATGGCATTTCTAGCATGTTCCCACATTCTGGCTTCCTTGGTTTATTCTTCATTGAGTAGATATGTTTTGTGCTTTGTTATTGCTTGGATATAATATATCCTCCAAAAACTCCTGCATTAATGTAAGAATATTCAATGATGAAATGATTGTATTATTAGAAAGTTAATTAGTCCATCCTAATTTTAATGGGCTAATTGGGTGATAAGTGTAGGCAGGTGGGACAGGACTAGAAGAGGTAGGTCAGTGATGGTGCTCTGGAAAGTTTCATCTTCTCTTTAACCCCTTGCCCTCTCACTATGCTTTCCAGGACCCTTATCCTTCTGCTGCTAGGCACAGAGCAATGGAACCTGCCAACATCGCCTGAACCTCTAAAACCAGGAACTCAAAATAAACATGTCCTCCCCTAAATAGTTCTTGTCAGGCAGTTTTAGTCACATTGATGAGAAACTAAAACAAATTGGTACTGACAAAGTACTTTGCACACAGATATTCGGAAAGGTGCCTTCAGGCAAGATCACACCCATGATAGTCTCCAGGGTGTTAAAGCAAAAGTCAACTTAAGAGACCATGGGGGCAGCTTGCTTGCACAGGGATGCTCAGAGAAAAATTTCCCCAAGATTCTTCTTGTTGTTCTCGTCACTCAGCACATGGAGAATCTTGCAACCATGTGTCTAGATGGCCCACCTGCTCAAGCTGGCAGCAGACCTTGGTTTCACCCACATGGTGTTGGTCCTTCAGGAATGCAGGATAGTGAAGTAAAAAGGTCAGGGAAGCTTCCACCAAGATTTCAAAGGAAGGTCAGGGAAGCCAGGCAAAGTATAGTGGGGATGGGATAGAATCCAGTTGGCAGAATCTAAGAAGGTGATGCATGTGGTCATGAGAAGAAAGTCAAAGCTTCAGTGGAGAATCCCATGATTAAGATGACTGTCTACCAGTCACAGGTAGAAGCAGGTTTAAAGAGATGACATGTGGGCTGAAATCAGCAAGGCCAAAGATGGCAGGCAGCCTAAGTTGTTTGGGTATCACATGTGCCACCATGTGACCCAGATGCTGGAGGTAGAACTACATATAATGTTTACCTGACTGGATTTAGGTCTTGCCTTGGTCCCATGGTCTCTTTCTATGACCTACTCCTCCCTTTTAGCATGGGAAAACTTTACACAGAGCTATTATATTTTGGTTGTATATAACCTACTTTTTATTTTTATAGGTACTCAGAGCCAAAAGATTGCCTTGAGTTTTAGATGAGACTTTTGATTTGTACTTCTGGGCAATGCTGGAACAGTTAAGACTATGATAACTCTAGGAGATGGACTAAAAGCGTTTTGCATTGTAGGATGGACTTAAGGTGTGGGATCTATGCGCAGAATGTAATTGTTTGGATAAATTGTGGCTGTAAAAACCCCTATGTTAATGCAGGAAATATTCAGAGGTAAAATGATTGCATTATGAGAGTTGTAACCTAATCAGTCCATCATAGTTTGAATGAATGAACTGTGTGGTAACTGTAGGCATGTGAGGCATGGCTCCAAGAGGTGGGTCACCTGAGTTATTTCCCAGAATGGTTTATCTTCCCTTTGGCCCTTCCCCTTTCTTCTCTGCTCCTTCATCACGGTGACCGAGAGTTCTCAACAACTCCCTTCCATCATGATTTTCTACCTCACCTTCAGCTCAGAGCAATGTGAATTGAACCTGTGAAACTGTGAATTCAAATAAACTTTTCATTTTATAAATTGTTCTTGTTGGATATTATGCTCACAGTGAAGAAAAGCTGAATAACACATGCTTTGAAACATATATACTTTTAAAATTATCATACTATTCCTTCACTTTTTAATGCTGTGACACATACTTTCTGCCTGTTGAAATGTAACTAATCCTTCAAGAACCATGGGAAATGTTTCTTTGATCATTTCATCCCTTAGAACTCTAAGTTTATTCCTCTCAGTTTTTCCATGTTTCCTGCTTTAAGTTCTATATGTTTTGTTTCTTTAAAAAATGAATTTTATTTTTTATTTTTTGACTGATTCACAGAAACATAAAAAATTCACGTATTACTAGGGTACTATGTCAGGTTTCAAAACGTGTTTCCATTTCGTATGATGAGAGTTTTCCAAAAGTATATTTATCTCCAAATTCATGAAGATGCATACTGTAAAATTTGACAGCATTTGCAAGCTAATCATTCTTTAACCAGTGACATTTTCTAGTCATCTTATGATGCATGAATTAAATAACGCTGACACGAAGTCAGCGTTTCAGAGAATGAATCTAAAGTGTTTGGTCAAATTCACTGTAAGACGTGAAATAAAGGAAAGCAGTACTAATTGGTCAAGTTACATTTTGCCTCCATGAATCCAACTCTCTCTTCAAATATCTCTTTAACTTCCACATCAAGTAATAAGTACAAATCTTTTTTCTGCCCATTATACTTTTCATGTAAATAAACTGTGTAGAGAGAGAGAGAGAGAGAGAGAGAGAGAGAGAGAGAGAGAGAGAGAGAGAGAGAAGAGAGAAAATCAAAAACAAAAAATAAAAGTAAAAACCAAAGAATTATGATCGTGATCCATAAACTGACTTTACTCATGGCCATTTGATTTAACCTCAGAAACTCAACATGCATCCCTCTAATTAATGTTGCTTGGCCAACATGTTGTGGGAACCATGTCTCTCAGATTGGGAATCTGTGCAGAATTACCCCGATGTCAGTGCCAAGGAAATCCCTTTAGAATTAATGGACAACTTTACCTGAGCCCTATGGCTAACCTAATTGCTGTCTCAGACCTATGAATAGAGAAACTTTCCTAGATTTTCATAATTTATTCCCCAATGTTTTAAAGACCACATTTTAAATCTTGATTGCCCTGAAAATATAAACATCAGGTGTCCAAGAAGCTATGATAAAATATTCATCAGAGAGCTCAGTGTGAGAAATGGATAACTAATGTATTTATAATATGAACTTGAACATATTTCTTGAAAATTCTTCAGTATTTTTACTGTGTTGTCATTTTATCCACTTAATTTTTTATGTTTGTCTCTAAATTTAAGACACTATGGAAAGAGCTAATGACACACAGTAAGGAACTCATTCAGAGTGTTCTGAGTGCAAAAGTACCATTGTTTTATCACCAAAATACAGGTAAGTCTATTAAGGACCCTGTAAAATAATTCTGGCTTATCTAGTAAAGTAATTTCTGATTCAGAGGAATAATTACACTGTGCATTGGAGAAGAGAAAATTTGTTTTCACTAAGTGTTTTCTGATAAATTAGCTCCTAGATTAAATAACTTTTGAAAACTAAACCTATTTTTCAGAATACAGATAAACATTGTCAGTTTACTTACAATAAGTGTTGCTAAGATAATGACAGAACAGCATTTTATATTTTCACCATTTTTTTGAAAATAATAAAATTTTGAGGGGTATTTTAAAAGCATAGTGGCCCTCAAATATAATGGGCAAATTATGCATTGATTATAAGTGTCTAGTGATAAAACTCTAGCACCTCACCATATTATGTGAGCAAAACAGTTAATGAAATTCAGTGTAGATGAATAAGAGCACAAATACTTTTAAAAATTTTTAACACAATGCATATTTTGAAAACTATTTTGACTCATCAATAAAGAGATAACTTAAACATGCTGAATCCAAAGACTTATAGAAATTTCTGGGAGAAAAGATAGCTAATCTTACAATTTTTTTTAATTTATTTATTTTGATTCATTGTAAAATGGGGTAACATTTCTCTGATTGTACATGAGGTAGAGTCATACCATTTGTATAATCATACATGTACATAGGGTACTGATTTGTGTCAATCTGTTATTTAAAACTCATGTTGCTTCCGCATTTGAAACAGTTGTCAAGCAGTAGTAAATTTGAAGTAAATTGATGTGAGCATTAAATTCCAATAAATACACAGCAGATTGGGAGTAATTGAGTTTGTAAATTTAAATAATCAAAAAATATGAAACCTCTGGGGCACTCAACACAAATATAGACATTAGTTTCTAGACAAGTTTGAGAGTGCATGAGACTATATATGAGATAATATTCATTAAGTATATGTACATTATGAATGGAGACATTCTCAACAATTCTCACAATGTTAAATGTGCATATAGTACACTTAAAACTAGAGAAAATATTAGGAAAAGAGGATAATTAAGAAGGATTTGGCAGAAAACAATGAGGGTAGGGTACAAAATGGATTAAAATGAAATAAAATAAACTTTACAACTCATTATGAAATTTAAAGATCTTTGATGTTTCTACCCTATTGCAGTAGACAGAGCTATCTATAAAATATTCCTAGATAATATTATCTGGTAAAGCTTAAGAACTAGAGAAACTTTCTCAAACTCACTCAGATTTTAAACAGTTTTTCAAAAGTAGGCCAATTGACTGTTTAACATATCAAAGAACAATTACCATAAAATAGTTCATCAATCCCATAAAGCAATATTTGTATTATTTTTAATTTATAAAAAGAAACTTGCCATGAGAAAATATATTTTAATTTGGAAATGGCATGTTAATTAAATAAACTAGGAGTCATTATATAGACATAGGACAACTGATGTAGAAAGAACTTTTTCACATAATGAATTCATGCAGACATTTCAAGGCAATCCTGTGTGAGAAGACCATCCTATATGTCACAGACCTATTTTCAGGGAGAGCACAGGGTGAGTTGAGGAGAGATGCTACTCTTTGACACACATGACAATTAGGGGAGGTGAATTAGACATTTCTATTTACTGTATCAATTCAATTTCTTTACAATTTATCTCATCAGAGAAGCCAGGAATGCCTGAGGCAAATCACTCCACAACAACTGAATTCATCCTCATGGGACTTACAGATAACCCAGACCTGAAGGCCCTCCTGTTTGGGGTGTTCTCTGCCATCTATCTGGTCACCATGGTGGGGAATCTAGGGTTGGTGGCCTTGATTTACATGGAGCGCCGTCTTCATACACCAATGTACATCTTCCTGGGCAACCTGGCTCTCATGGACTCCTGCTGTTCCTGTGCTGTCACTCCCAAGATGTTAGAGAACTTCTTTTCTGAGGACAGAAGGATTTCCCTCTATGAATGCATGGCACAATTCTATTTTTTCTGTTTTGCTGAGACTACAGACTGCTTTCTTCTGGCAGCAATGGCCTATGACCGCTATGTGGCCATATGCAGACCACTGCAGTACCACACCCTGATGTCAAAGAAACTCTGTGTTCAGATGACCACAGGAGCCTACATAGGTGGAGTCTTGCATCCCATGACACATGTAGGACTTCTATTTAGGTTAGCTTTCTGTGGGTCTCATGAAATCAACCACTTCTATTGTGATATCCTTCCGTTATACAGACTCTCCTGTGTTGACCCTTCTATCAATGAATTGATGATACTTATCTTGTCAGGTTCTATTCAAACTTTTACTATTAGTGTAGTGCTAATCTCCTATTTCTGTATCCTTTTCACTATATTCACAATGAAATCTAAAGAGGGAAGGGGCAAAGCTCTATCTACCTGTGTATCCCACTTTCTCTCTGTGTCAATATTTACGGTTCTCTGCTCTTCATGTATGCTCAACCAGGTTCTGTTAATGAAAGTGATAAAGATATACCTGTGGCTATTTTTATACTCTAGTCATTCCTTTATTAAACCCTTTTATTTATAGTCTAAGAAACAAGGAAGTAACAAATGTTATGAAAAGAATTATGAAGAGGCACTCTTGTAATTTTCTATAACAAGTATCATCTCCCTAGAAAGATTGATTTTGATTTGATAGTCCTTTTTCTAAACCTCCAAATACTGAGAAAGTAGACAAGTCACTTCATAATAAAGTTTTAAATTGTTAAAATATTAACAGCATTTGAGTGGAATTACCTACATCATAATAAGTTTCAGGTTGGCATAATCATACACACATGGAATACAATTTGGTCAAATTCAGTCCCCAGTGTTTCTCTTTCCCTTCACTCTGACCTGCCTGTTCCCTTTCCTCTGTTGTACTGGTCTTCTTTCTAGTTTTTCTTGGTTAATATAAATTAGTGCTTTACAGGTATACCTAAAAGTGGAATTCTTGTGTTATAAAATGTTATAATATCCAACATAATCTGGTCAATTTCATTCTGTAGTTCCTTCCTTTTCATGTCCCACCTATATCTCCCATAGTCCTCGCCTTTTCTCCACTGCTCTACCCTCTATTTTTATGGAATCTATGCTTCCCTGCCTTTTCCCTTTACTTTCCTCTAGCTTCCCCATAAGAGAGCAAACTATTGACTCTAGCTTTCTGAGTCAGGCTTAGAATGGATGTTCTTCTGTTCCATCCATTTACCAGCACATGTCATAAATTTATTCTTTTTTTATAAAAGAGGAAACCTTCATTCTGTACCTATACTACATTTTCTTGGTCCATTTACCTATTGTTTGATACCTGGGCTGGTTTATAACTTGGTTATTGTGAGTTGTACTTCTATAAATATCCATGTGCCTATATCACTAAAGAATGCAGATTTTAGTTCTTGGGGAAAAATAGGAAGGAGTGGGATAGCTGTATCATACGGTGGTTCCATTCCTAGTCCTTTGAGGAAACTTCATACTGCTGTCCACCACACTCATTCTAATTTTCATTCCCACCAACAATGTATGAGTGTACCTTTTCCTTGACAGCATTTATTTCTGTTAGTATTCTTGGTTGTTGCCATTCTCACTAATGAGAAATAATACCTTGATATAGTTTTGATTTGCATTACCCTGATTAGTAGGAATTCTGAACATTTTTTTTTCATTATTTGTTGGCCATTTGTATTTCTTCTTTTCAGAAATGTCTGTTTATTTCTTAGACCATTATTTGGGTTGTTTGATTTTTGGTGATACTTTTTTTTTAGTCTGTGTACATCCTGGATATTTAATAAATATACAATATAAAAATCATATGTGATACTGTAATATCATGTCATGTTTGAATACATGTATCAATTGTATGTGATAAGAGTTTCTTGGATATGTACTTATCTCCAAATTATTCAGATGGATACAGTAAACATTTACATGCCAGTCATACTTGAATAAGTAGTTTTTTCCCTAGTTGTCTTGTGATGCATATGCTAAATAAAGGAATGTAACATCAGAGTTTCAGAGAATCAATTTATAGGATTGGTCAGATTCATTGGAAGAAGTAAAAGAAAGGAAAGTAGCTTTGGTTGATCATACCACATTCTTCATGTTTCCAATTCTCTCTTCAAATCTCTCTTTTCTCCTAAGCATTATAGTGTTTATGTAAACTAGATTTGATGTAGAAAGACACTTAAGTGTATAAAAAATCAAGATGATGCTTACAGCTGACTTTATTTATGGTCATTTGGTTTAACTCAGAATCTCAACATGCATCCCTATTTAATTACTCTTTGGCTACTGGTGTTTTGGGAACCATGTCTCCAGGATTAGGAATCAGTAAGAATTCACTCTGAGGTTCATTCCAAGGATATTCCTTTAGAATCAATGGACAACTTTAACTGTGCCCTAAAGCTAACATAATTATTGTCACTGACTTATGAGTAGGAAGGTTATCTTAGATTTTCATAATTTATAACCCAATGTTCTAAAGACCTAGTTTTTCATATTCATATACCATAAAACAGAGATTCACATGTCTAATAAGCTATTAGAAGGTGTTCAACAGTGAACTCAGTGAAAGAATGGATTTTCTAATTTATTTTTAATAAAAATGTGAATATGTATTTCTTTAAATTATTTCAGTTATTTTTATTGTTTTGCAATTTATCTACTTTTTTTACTTTGTCACTAAATCAAAGATACTGTGGAATGACTAATGAGACACAATCAGTGGCTCTTTCAGAGTATTCTGAGTTCAAAGGTAACAGTTTTATCATCCAAAATGCAGGAAAGTCTTCAAAGGACCCTGTAAAATAATTATGTGTTGTACAACAATGTTGTTTCTGATTAAGAGGAATAATACTTCGAGTTTGGAAAGAGAAAGTTAATTTTTACGTATTTTACCTATTATTTTCTGATGTAATATCTTCTAATAAAATTACAATTACTAAAATTTAAGCATATTTTCCAGAGTCCATGTAAAGATTTTCAGGTTATATGTCAATAAGCATTGTTAAAATAATGACAAAAGCAGTAAAGAGATCAAAGTGAAGATCATCCCTCCACAGCCTATGGAGGGCCTGGGCTTTCTGGATGCTCTCAATTCGGCCCTGTTCCAGGCATCAAAATTAAAAAGAAGAAGAAGGTGCTGTCACCTACTGCTGCCAAGCCCAGCCCCTTTGAAGGGAAAACAAGCACAGAACCAAGTGCAGCCAAACCTTCCCCAGAACCAGCGCCCCCTGCTGAGACAATGGACATAGACCGCCCAGGCACCCCAGTGCCACCTGTTGAAGTCCCTGAGCTCATGGACACAGCGTCTTTGGAACCAGGAGCTCTGGATGCAAAGCCAGTGGAAAGCCCTGGAGATCCTAGCCAGCTGACCCGGAAGGGAAGGAAAAGGAAAACTGTGACGTGGCCTGAGGAGGGCAAACTGAGAGAATATTTCTATTTTGAACTGGATGAAACTGAACGAGTAAATGTAAACAAGATCAAGGACTTTGGTGAGGCAGCTAAAAGAGAGATATTGTCAGACCGACATGCATTTGAGACGGCCCGGCGTCTAAGTCATGATAACATGGAGGAGAAGGTGCCCTGGGTGTGCCCTAGGCCCCTGGTTCTGCCCTCACCTCTTGTCACCCCTGGAAGCAACAGCCAAGAGCGATACATCCAGGCTGAGCGGGAAAAAGGGTTACTTCAGGAGCTCTTCCTGAACAAGGAGAGTCCTCATGAGCCTGATCCTGAGCCCTATGAACCCATACCTCCTAAACTCATTCCACTAGATGAGGAATGTTCCATGGATGAGACCCCATATGTTGAAACCCTGGAGCCTGGGGGGTCAGGTGGCTCACCTGATGGGGCTGGAGGCTCCAAGCTGCCTCCAGTTCTAGCCAATCTTATGGGAAGCATGGGTGCTGGGAAAAGCCCCCAAGGGCCTGGAGGAGGAGGCATCAATGTCCAGGAGATTCTTATCTCTATCATGGGCAGCCCAAACAGTCATCCCTCAGAGGAACTACTGAAACAGCCAGACTATTCAGACAAGATCAAGCAGATGTTGGTGCCACATGAACTTCTAGGTCCTGGTCCAATAGCCAATGGTTTCCCACCAGAAGGCCCTGGGGGTCCCAAAGGCATGCAGCACTTCCCTCCTGGGCCTGGGGGACCTATGCCAGGTCCCCATGGAGGCCCTGGTGGACCAGTGGGTCCACGTCTTCTGGGCCCCCACCCCTCCCAGGGGTGGTGATCCCTTCTGGGATTGCCCAGGTGACCCCATGAGGGGTGGCCCAATGCGGGGGGGTCCAGGACCTGGTCCTGGACCATACCATAGAGGCCGAGGTGGCCGAGGAGGAAATGAACCACCACCGCCACTTCCATTCCGAGGGGCCAGAGGAGGTCGCTCTGGAGGAGAACCTCCAAATGGACGAGGGGGTCCTGGTGGGGGTATGGTTGGAGGTGGTGGGCATTGTCCTCATGAAGGCCCCGGTGGGGGCATGGGCAGCAGCAGTGGACATCGTCCTCATGAAGGCCCTGGCGGGGGAATGGGCAGTGGCAGTGGACATCGTCCCCATGAAGGCCCTGACAGTGGCATGGGTGCCAGTGGTGGACATCGTCCCCATGAAGGCCCTGGTGGGAGCATGGGTGGAAGTGGTGGACATCGCCCGCATGAAGGCCCTGGACACGGGGGACCCAATGGCCACCGACCACATGATGTTCCTGGTCACCGAGGCCATGATCATCGAGGGCCACCTCCTCATGAGCACCGTGGCCATGATGGCCCTGGCCACGGGGGAGGAGGCCACCGAGGGCATGATGGAGGCCACAGTCATGGAGGAGATATGTCAAATCGCCCTGTCTGTCGACATTTCATGATGAAGGGCAACTGCCGCTATGAGAACAACTGTGCCTTCTACTACCCGGGTGTCAATGGGCCCCCCTTGCCCTAGGGACCACCTGCCAACCCGCCCACATGCCCCCCTGTGAACTGCAGCCTTGCTCCTTCCACCCTGTTATGGCTTCTGTGAGGCCCAATTTCCCCTTTCCCCAGCTGATGAGGAGCCGGCCCCCTCAGTTCCCACCTGCTTGGGTTCCTGAGGATTTTCTGATCACTGGTGCGCATTGATGTACATATTTTCTCCAGTCTGGGGAGGAGAGAGACTGGACACATTCTGTAACCTGGACTGCTGAAGAGGAGACCCAGTTGGCTTCACTTTATGAGGAGATTCGCCCTGTGTCCCAAACCCCATTCCAGTATTACCCCTAATGCCTGAGAACCTAAAGCTGGTTATCCTGGAGAACACCTCTACTCTCCTATTGTGGGTCCTCCACATGCACACAGAACTCAGACATGGGATCCGCTGCACTTAGGAATATATCCCAGCCAAGTTCATTATTCCTCATGGGGTGGGGAGATGGTAGGGGTATTATATATCCCATTGCACTGAGGGCTCAATCAGGCTGGATTTGAGTTCTGAAACACATCATCCCCATTCCTGCCCCAACTTGGGCTTTGTACTCTTGAGTTCTTTCTCAAGACTTTGCAACTTTCTTTCTACACCCAAGTTTGCATCTTGGGTCTGCTAGGTTTGATGATGGCAAATTTATATCTGCATCTATCCAGTGAAAGTTTTATCTGGCAGAGGTGTGGCACGTGGTGTCGGTCTGCCCTTGCCAACCTGCTGTTCTGGAGACTTCATAAAACACTTCAGTGAGACCAACTTTTCATCAATTTAAGCCCACTATGCTGGGCCCGACAGTCACACTACATGCACTGCCTTTGGGAGTTTGCTTGCTCCTTACCCCCACTTGGAACCTTGTCAGCTGTGAGACTTCCAGCAATCTTGCCCTGTCAGCCACCTCTGAATCCCCATCAGGTGCTTCCTGGGTGGATTCAATAAGATGATTTTTGCCCCTTCCCAGTCCCTCCCTTCACCTGTCTTGGCATCAGTTGTTTCTATGAAAACAGTGAATTGGTTGGGTTTTGTGCAGGGTCTTTGGTTAGAGCCACAATGGATTTGAGGATGAGTATTTCTTTTTCTTTGGTTTTGTATATTTTGTACATTAATAATAAACAGTGGAAAGAGAAGCAGCTTATTTAAAAAAAAAAAAGAATCTTGCATAAAAACATCACCACATTAAGCTGTTGTTCCTTTTACGCTGGAGACTTCCTTCCTGGTGCACTGTGTCCTCCTGCTGTAGTCCAGGCAGGCCTCTCTCTAGGTCAATGCTATCGGTTCTCTTAGGCTTTCCCTGGAAGATTTCCTGTGTGAGATACTTTTCAAGCTCTGTCATCCACTTAATGATTTTTACTCTCATTTTTTCTAAGGACTCTTGAATGCCTTTTGACAATCTTTCTTTATACATAATTAAGAATTTGGATTTCTAAGAATTACATTTTACTGAAATGTGACCACATTCTTCATTTATATTCTAGCAAGCTGTGTAACTTTTTAAGGAATTGCATGTTGTTGTTTTTTTCTCCATTACACTTTTGTCTCTCTGATGATTTTTCTGAAATGTTTCCTTATCCTGGTCTTGATTAGATTCAGAATGTATGCTTTTTTTGTTTTTTTCATTAATTAATTAATTAAGATTTTTTTACAGGCTGCATTTTGATTCATTGTACACAAATGGGGTACAACTATTTCTCTGGTTGTACACTATGTAGATGCACACAATTTATGTAATCATACATGTACATAGGGAACTAATGTCTGTCTTAGTCCACTATCCTTTCCTTCCCCCACTCCCCTCCTGCCCCATTTCCCTCTACACAAGCCAAAGTTCCTCCTTTTTTTCCTTTACATCCTTGACACCCGCCACCCCCCATAATGTATCATCATCCACTTATCAGAGTAAACATTTGACCTTTGGTTTTTTAGAATTGGCTTATTTCACTTAGCATGATATTCTCCAACTCTATCCATTTACTTGGAAATGCCATAATTCATTCTTCTTTATGGTTGAATAGTATTCTATTGTGTATATATAACACAGTTTCTTCAGACATTCATCAACTGAAGAGCATCTAGGTTGAATTCAAAATCCAGCTGTCATGAATTGAACTGCTATAAACAATGAGGTGAGTGTGTTACTGTAATATGCTGATTTTAAGTCCTTTGGGTATACACAGAAGAGTGGGAGAGCTGGGTCAAATCTCCATACTGCTTTCCAGAGTAGATGCACCAATTTTCAGCTTCACCAGCAATGTATGAGTGTACCCTTTTCCCCACATCCATGTCAACACTTATTGTTGCTTGTGTTCTTGATAATAGCCATTCTAATTGAAGTTACATGAAATATTCAGGTGGTGTTGATTGGCATTTCTCTAATTACTAGAGATGATGAGCACTTTTTCATATATTTGTTGATCGATTGCATTTCTTCTTCTGCAAAGTGTCTTCTCAGTTCCTTAGCCCATTTAATAACTGGGTTCTTTGTACTTTCGGTGTAAATTTTTTTAAGTTCTTTTTAAAATTTGGAGATTAGTGCTCTATCTGAATTGCATGTGGAAAAGATTTTCTTCCACACTGTAGGCTCCATTTTCACATTATTGATTGTTTCCTTTGCTGAGAGAAACCTTTTAATTTGAATCCATCCCATTTATTGATTCTTGCTTTGATTTCCTATGCTCTTGGAGAGGAAGTCCTGATCCTAAGCCAACATGATGAAGATTCGGGCCTACTTTTTTCTTCTATTTGGTAAAGGGTCTCAGATCTAATTCCTAGATCCTTGATCCACTTTGAGTTGAGTTTTGTGCAGGGTGAGAGATATGGGTTTAATTTCATTTTACTGCATGTGGATTTCCAGTATTCCCACACCATTTGTTGAACAGGTTATCTTTTCTTCATTGTATGTTTTTGACACTTTTGTCTGTATGAGATAACTGTACTTAGAGGGTATGTCTCTGTGTCTTCTATTCTGCACCATTGGTCTACCTGTCTAGTTTGGTGCCAATACATGCTGTTTTTGTTACTATTGCTCTGTAATATAGTTGCAGGTCTGGTATTGTGATACCTCCTGCTTCACTCTTCCTGCTCAGAATTCTTGTAGCTATTCTGGGTCTCTTATTCTTCCAGATGAATTTCATTATTGCTTTCTCTATTTCTATGAGGATGTCATTGGGATTTTAATAGGAATCGCATTGAATCTGTATAGAGCCTTTGGAAGTATGGCCATTTTGAGAATAATAATCCTGCCTATCCAAGAACATGGGAGATTCTTCCATCTTGTAAGGTTTTCTTTAATTTCTTTCTTTAGTGTTCTGTAGTTTTCATTGTAGAGGTCTTACACCTCTTTTGTTAGGTTGATTTCCAATTATTTTATTTTATTGAGGCTATTGTGAATGGAGTGGTTTTCCTAATTTCTCTTTCAGAGGATTCAGCACTTTTGAATAGAAAGTCATTAGATTTATTAGTGTGGACTTTATATCCTACTACTTTGCTGAATTCATTTATTAGTTCTAGAAGTTTCTTGTGGAGATTTTTGGATGCTCTAAATATAGAATCATGTCATTGGCAAATAGTTTGAGTTCTTCTTTTCCTATTTGTATCCCTTTAATTTCTATTGTCTGTCTGATTGCTCTGGCTAGTGCTTCAAGGACAATGTGGAATAGAAGTGGTGAGAGCAAGCATTCCTGCCTTGTTCCAGTTTTTAGAGGGAATGCTTTCAGTTTTTCTCCAGTTAGAATGATGTTGGCTATAAACAGCCTTTACAATGTTGAGCTATGTTCCTTCTATCCCTATTTTTCTAGTGTTTTGAGCATAAAGAGATGCTGTATTTTATCAACACTTTCTCAGCATCTATTGAAATAATCATGTGATTCATAATCTTAAGTCTATTGATGTGATGAATTACATTTATTGATTTCTGAATATTGATCCAAACTTGCATCCTCAGGATGAACCTCACTTGATTGTGGTGCACTATCGTTTTAATATGTTTTGTATGTGATTTGCCAGAATATTGTTAAGAATTTTTGCATCAATGTTCATTAGAGATATTGGTCTAAATGTTTCTTTCCTTGATCATCTTTGTCTCTTTGGTATCAGGGTGATACTAGCTTCATAAAGTGAATTTGGAAGAGTTCCCATCTTTCCTGTTTCATGGAATACTTTGAGGAGTTTGGTATAAGTTCATCTTTGAAGGTCTTGTAGAACTTGACTGAGAATCTGTCTGGTCCCAGACTTATCTTCGCTGCTAGGTTTTTGATGGCTTCTTCTGATTCATTGCTTGAAATTGATCATTTTAAACTATGTATGTCCTCCTGATTTTGTTTGGGAGGATCACATGTCTCTAAAATTTGTTGAAGTCTTTGAGATTTTCTATTTTGGTGGAGTATAGATTTTCAAAGTAGCTTCTTATTATGTTTTCTATTTCAATGGTGTCTGTCATGATAATTCCTTTTTCATCACAAATGTTAGTAATCTGTGTTTTCCTCTTGTTAGTGTGTGTAGGGTTTATCTATTTTGTTTACCTTTTCAAAGAATCAACTTTCTGTTTTGTCAGCTTTTTAAATTGTTTCTTTGTTTCAATTTCACTGATTTCAGCTCTGAATTATTTCCTGCCTTCCACTACTTTTGACATTGATCTGTTCTTCTTTTCCTAGAGCTTTGAGATGTAATATTAGGTCATTTAGCTGTTGACTTTTTATTCTTTTCTTGAATGTGCTCCATGCAATGAATTTTCCCAATAGTACCACTTTCAGAGTGTCCCAGAGATTTTGATATGTTGTATCATTTTTCTCATTTACCTCTAAGAATTTTTTATCTCCTCCCTGATGTCTGCTATTATCCATGCTTCACTCAATAGAGTATTATTTAGTCTCCAGATGTTGAAGTAGTTTCTGTTTTAATTGTATCATAATTTCTAATTACTTCCATTATGATCTGATAGAATACAAGGTAGTATCTCTGTTTTTTTCTATTTACTAAGGCTGCTTTGTGGCATAGCATATGGTCTGTTTTGGAATACAAGAGGCTTACAGAACACTAAATGCACAGGATTACAACAGATCCACATCAAGCACATTATAACAAAAGTGCCTAACATTTAAAATAAAGATAGGATTTTAAAGGCTGTGAGAGAAAGGCACCAGATTACATATAAGAGGAAACCAATACAGATATCAGCAGATTTCTCAGACAAAACACTAAAAGCTAGAATGGCCTGGAAAAATATATTTCAAGCTTTGAAAGAACATGGATGCCAACCAAGAATCTTATACCCAGGAAAACTAACCTTCATTTTTGATGATGATATAAAATCTTTCCATGATAAACAAAACTTAAAAGAATTTACAAATAGAAAGTCTGCACTGTAGAACATTCTCAGGAAAATATTTCATGAGGACAAAGTGAAAAATAACAATACAAGTCAGCAAAGGGAGGAACTTCCCTGAAGGAAAGCCAATCAAAGGAGAAACCAAGTTAATTTAAAAACCAAAAATAAGCCAAAATGACCAGGAATACAAATCATATCTCTATAATAACCCTGAATGTTAATGGCCCAAACTCATTAATCAAAAGACGTAGACTAGCAGATTGGATTGAAAAGAAAGACCCAACAATATGCTGCCTTCAAGAGATCCATCTCATAGTTAAAGACATCTGTAGACTAAAGGTAAAAGGATGGGAAAAATCATATCCTGCACACAAATTCAGTAAAAAAGTGGGAGTTTCCATCCTTATATTAGATAAAGTGGACTTTGAGTCAAAGTTAGCCAGAAGGACATTTCATACTACTTAAGGGAATCATAGATCAGAAAGACGTAATGATCATAAATATTTATGCCCCAAACAATGGCAAACCCATGCACATAAAACGAATCCTTCTTAATTCCAGGAACCAAATAGATCACAACACAATATTCTGTGTAACCTTAACACACCACTCTTACCACTGGATAGATCTTTCAAATAAAAACTGAACAAAGAAACTATAGAGCTCAATATAACAATTAACAACTTAGACTTTAACAGACATATATAGAATATTCCATTCATCAATGAGTGAATACACTTTCTTCTTAGCTGCACATGGATTGCTCTCTAAATAACTTCAGGTTCTTGAGGAAAGTCTCAGCATATTGAAGAGTGCCCTTAATTATAAAGGTGATCACACCCGGGCAACCTGTGCACTGACGCTTTGCCACCTCATGCTGTGGATGGGAGGGCAAACCAGGATAAATAACTTTTTCTACCTGGGGATTAGATTCTAGGAATTGGGCAACTGCCATTCCACTTTTAAAATGCTTCTCCATTCGGATTTGCAGAGTTTTCAGGCCTCGATTGCAGAGGTAACAGTCCATAGGAGACGGAACTGCTCCAAGAGCGTTTGGTAGAAGTCTATTATGGAGGTCTTCAGAATTAATAGACGCTAAGCCCATTACAACATCACTGTGGCCATTCATATATTTTGTTGCAGAAGACATACAAATATCAGCTCCCAGAGCCAAAGGTCCCTAGAAATATACTGACATAAAAGTGTTATCCACGACCAGAATAATGTCTCCATGCTGTGAGAGACACATTACATATTCTGTATAGTCATATGAGTAAGTAGTTCTAAGACGGCGGCTGGCAGAGAGCCAAGAGGTGGTGCATGTGTGGCCTTAGTAGGGCTTGCTTATATGTAATCTCTACTTTGATTGGTCAGGTTTCCTTCCATACTCGTGGACAACTCTTGCTCCCTATTCTTTCTTATATAGTGCCTGTGCTTGTGCACTGATCATGCGCAGGCTATTCTAAGAAGATTGACTGTGATTGTATATTAGACGCACCTTCCCTGGTGCAAGGGAAGGAAGTAACTTCGGGCTAAATAAATATACTGCTCATTCCCAGTCTGCCTCCGATTTTCAGTCTCGAGGGGTTGTTGCTGCGGGCAGGGACACCGTGCTTATGGACAGTATGTGCACAGGCTTCAATGTCAATCAGCTTCAAGTTAGGGTTTGTGAGGGTTTCAATCCAAACCAGCTTGGTTTCTGGTGTGATTGCTGCCTCCAGCAGTTTGGTTTTGGTACAATCAACAAAAGAAATCTTTAATCCAAATTCAGCAGTCACCTTCCTAAAATACCTGTTTGTACCTCCATACACATCATCCATGCAAATAATTTGTTCTCCCGCTTTTAAAAGATGAGTAATAATCAAGGTGACTGATAAACCCAAAGCAAAGGCCAAACTGCACTTGGCCCGATCCAGTGCTGCACTGCTTTTTCCAAGCACTTCCTGGTGGGATTTCCAGCGTGGCTGTATTCAAAACGCAAGTGCTGGCCAGGTGTGTTTTTATTTTTTAAGATGGTGATGGCTTACTTCTTTCCTTAGTTCCTTTCTTCCCAGTTGTTTTATCTTTTCATTTTACTTTTGCCTTCATTGTCTTCCTTCAACTTTTCTTCCTTTTATTTCTTTCTTTTTGGTCTCCCTTCTTCCTTCCTTAATTCCATGCTTTATCCTTCCTTTTTCTTTATTTTTTCCTTTTTTCTTTACTTTCTCTCTTCCCCTAATTCCTACTTCTTGTTTATTTTTTCTTTATTTTCTACATTCCTTTCATTTCCCTTTTTCTTTATTATTCTCCTAATCTTCCTTTTTTCCTTTCTCTCTCTAAATATTTAAAACTTTACTTCCTTAGTGAGAAAAATTCTAACAGTACAAAACAAATATGTTTTTACATAGAAAAAGTAGAATATATAAATCCATTTATCAGTTTTCAGAGTAAGTGTATAACTTACTATCCCATGAAAATCTTTAATATTTTAAAATTATCATGAATTTGGTTTTCAGCATATTTCCTTAAGTGACTTATAATTATTACTCTTTTACCAGTGGGAACTCCTCTCAAAATGTTCATGTTTGTTCCAGAATCTTTCTGATATCATTCCAGTAGTCTCTAAAAGGTTTCCCACTCCATGACATCAGAAATATAGTCCAAGGCAGTGTAATTTCTGTCCAGAATGAGAATCATACATTTCTAAAGAGAACTTATACAAAATAATTTTCACTATTTTCTGGTCTATATTTTGTTTATTTTAAAAATATGTAAACAAACAAATCATGCACAAAAGTATGCATATCCTTATTTAACTTTTTTACTCAAAAGGTCATGTGCGGGGTGCTTAGACATCCTGGCATTGCTCTTAATAACTTTGCAACATAACCATAAATCACTCCATACCAGTAGCTAAATCTGGTAAAATGTCATTGATCCCTTCTTTGTAAAAATATATAATATTTTGTTATCTGCTTATTTAGCTATTTTTATGCATAAATATTGAAATTCTTACCAATATTTTTCCCGAAATATCCCTGCTGATCCCTTTATTTTAGACCATTTAAATTTACACATGCACACACACATATTTTATTTTCATATATACACATATATACATATTCGTGTGAGTGAAACCTAAATAAAAAACCAGTATCTATTGTCTTTATGATCTATAATATATATCATAATATAAGATGGAGGTTTTCATTTAATAGAAAAAATAAATAAGAAAATTGCCTTGAAGGCATCTCAAGAATCAGCAGGACCCAGCCATGCGCAGAATAAAGGATTCAAATGCAAAAATTCATTTAAGAGACAATGGGGACACACTGTTCACACAAGAGTGCCCAGGAAGTAGATTTCCCAAGACTCCATTTACCATGCTCAGTCACACAGTTACTCAGTGGCTACTGCAAAAAAAAAAAAAAAAAAAAAAAAAAAAATGCTCTCAGAGGTTTGGGCTGCTGTTTCAACTGGAAGCAGTCCTTGACTCTTTCCATGTGGTGTTGTTCTGCAGGACTGTAGGATGCTGGAGTTAGGGGTCACATAGTCTTTCACTGATATTTCAAAGGTTGGGCTGGGAAGTTGGGCAGTGTGATTCCTGGTCAGAATTCATGGAACTATTCCCTGACAAGGGGTTGCATACAACTGTGAGAATGAAGCTGAAGATACAATGGAGATCCCTTGACTTATGAGATGCCATGGAATATCTTTTGAGGAAAGTTAGCAAACTATGGACAGATTCAGCCTAAGTAAGAGGGCATGTGGGCTGCAACTAGTAAAGACATGGGGATGGGGCTGCCCAAGCCCTTTGAAGATCACATCTTGCTACCATGTGCCCCATATGCTGGAGGTGAGGCTACAGGACTTATTTGCCTATATGGATTTATTTGATTGCATCATACATTATTCCTTCTTTTGGAATAGCAATGTTTACTCTGTGCCATTGCATATTGAACGTGTACAGCTCCTTATGATTTTTTTCAGTGTCTCACAGTCAAAAATTTGCCTTTATTCTCAGAATAAACTTTCAAACTGCACTTTTGGGTGGTATTGGAATTCTTAAGATTATGAGGACTCTTGGAGATGGACTAAATGTGTTTGCAGTGTGAGCTGGACACAAGCTTTGGGGGCCAGTGCCAAAGTGTCATGGTTTAGTTGAGGTATCTCCCTAAAAACTCATGTGGCAATACAGGATTGTTTAGTTGAAATGATTAGATAAATAGAACTGAAACCTAATCAGTGGGTTCATCCACTTAATGGATTAATTATTTGACTTACTAAGTGGTAAAAGTAGACAAACGGGGCATTTCTGGAAGAAACTGGTCACTGGGGAACTCAGCTTCTCATATTCATTCATTCTCTCTCTCTCTCTCTTTCTCTCGCTTTCTCCTTCACTCCCTCCCTTCCTCTCCCTGATTTCCAGCTTCCATAAACTGAGCAGCTTTCATTTGTATGCACTTATGTTCTGCTTCATCTCAAGGCCAGAGTGATGGAATCTTCTGACCATGGATGAAATCTCTGTGTTATGGTTTGAATATGAAGTATCCCCAGAAGCTAATGTTTGCAACAACACTGGAATGTTCCAAGATGAAATGATTGGATTATGAGAGTTGGAATTTAATCAGATTAGTCCTCATAGATTAATGATTTAAATGGATCTTGGCTGCTGGAATTTACTCAATGGGTGCATGCCTTTAGGGTTTATATTTTGTTCTTGATGAGCAGAGTTCTTTCTCTCTGCTCCCTGTCTGCCACAAACTGAACAGTTTTCTTGCACCATGCCATTCTTCCATGTTGTTCTGCCTCATTCTGGGCTGAGAGGTATAGAATTAGCTGACCATGGACTGAATGAGAGGCACTGTGAGCCAAAATAAACTTTTTCTCATCTACATTGCTCCTGTTAGGAATTTTGATCACAGAGACAAAAAACTAAAATATGATTATTTACTTAAAATTTTGGATTGTTACATAAAAAAAATTTTTTTTAGTTCTTCTTTTTTACAGATATCTGATTTCTCTCTGTGTTGTACCACTCCAGTTAATTTTTTATACCCATCTTGTTCTCTGTACTCTTTTTGACGCTTTTTTTCTTATCATTTTTATTATCTTACTCATTTTATTTCTTCTGTTTAATGAGTTTTATTCAGCTTAGGCTATTTCCTGGACAGGGGCTCTTTGCGTACCTGTCAGTTGACAGTTTACTCACACCTAGGAAAATAAGGTGATTTCTAGGTTGTGAATGACAGATCCATTGCAGGACACCTCTTTAACTGTTCAGAATTACATAATACTCATAAATTCTAGGAACAGACCCTCCCCCCATGATTTGGATATCTCTTCTTAGGACTTTTATGAGATGAAGTCTAATAGAATAATGTGCAATCCTCACTTTTGATCTAGTAGCAAAGCTATACTAGAAGTAATCTACTAGTCTCTTTTGATTCCCTTCATATTTGCCTAAATCCTCTCCTAGTCATGTGTTAGATGTCTACCATGGTGGCTTTCTGCAGACCAGTTCCTAAGGGATTTCAGCATCATACCAACATGACTTTTATAATTAGTGTTTTGACATTCATCAATTTATTGTTAAATTTAAGAACCATGTGATGCCTTTGGATCATATGGTGCTAAAATAATATTGTAAGTGCAGCTCTACTTCTTCCTGATTATCAGTCAGTAATTTCAGCAAATCTGTGACTCCTTTTCTTAATTGATAGTCTTGTAGAAATATGAACCCAAAGTACAGGCACAGATTTATATTTAATGGGACCCTAGCAGAATTTCCTGGTGAGAGTATATCTTTCTGAGAATCAGGACTTCTAGTCCCTTACAGCTCAGAGATGGACACAGAGTACAAATACTTCAGGAGAGGTGCTCAACACAAGTACTAAACCTGCTGAAGACATATCACCCTATAATGACCATTGACCGTTGGTGTATATTGCCTTGGTTGGACCCATTTTAAACTAGCATTTTCTCTGATTTGGACAAATACATCTATATATAATATATTTTTAACTGTGTCAGATATTAAGAAACATTTGAATATAGGACAGCAAAAAAATTAATGGCCAGTGGTACTTGGTATATTTCCCAAAACAAAAAGGAGCAAAAACTATGAAAACTTAACTGCTATTTCACTGGATTGTTTGAGTGCCAGAGTCCACAGGGGATGTGGCTAAGACAATATGGAACATGGAGCTTATGATGGTATTATAACAAAGGTGTGAAAAAATGTTTAACATCCCATCTCTCTAATTGAGATCAAGCTTAACTAAGAGGGACTTCACAAGATATGTAATCAAGAGGTTCCCAGTAGCCCCTAGTCAGGCATGGAGACCTGAAATATTTATTGCTGGAAAAGACTGCAACCCTCTCAGACTCTGGACCCACATTCAGGAGCTAGTGGTAAATGACACTATTACATTGCCATGAAAAATCTGAGCCTACACCTTACCTCACTATAGGCTCCTACCACAAACTGTTATCTTGGTTCCTCACCCCCCTCAGATACTAAAACAGCCACATTGGCATTCAAAATGGTTCAACCTTCCTATCCACCCCAATACTAAGAGGAGACTGGTAGCTCTATTTCTCTCATTACCTTAAGGAGAAAGTCGGCAGCCTGCCTTGAGAAAAGTGGCCTCTGAAAGCCTGACAAAGCTACCTGCACAACTATTAGAAATAGGCACCACTCTCTATTCAACTATTGAAAGCCTCCCTCCATGCAGTCCTCAGACCCTTCAGGTGCTCACCCCTTGTTACTGGGCACACTGCAACATTCCTGCCTTGATCTTCCAAAGCAACCCTAGCAACTGACAGATACCCCAACTCTGTCATCATGCCAGTTATCCCTCGCCTGTTTGGACAGTACTCACTTTGACAAAAGGCACCAAAAATAAACACAGGACAAAAGATTACCTCTTCAATAAAGGTGAAAATTGGATATCCACATGCAGAAAAATCTAGACCTTTATTTTCTCACCATATCCTAAACTAACCTCAAAATAGATCAAAGAACTAAATGAGAGGCTTGAGTGTATGAAACTACTAGACAATAATGAAAGGGGGGAAACAACTCAAGCCAACAGTATAGGCAATTGTATTTTATAACACCCCAAAATCACAACAGCAAAAATAAAAATAGACAAATGAAATAATGTCGAGCTAAGAAGTTTCTGCATGTGAAAGGGAACAAGAAATTGTGAAGAAATAAGTTTAAGGGTTGGATAAAATATTTGCAAGTTAGCCATATGAAAAAGAAAGGATAAACACAATATAGGAGGAAATCATATAATTCAAAGCAAAAATATGAATTTTATACAACATTCTGTGTCACTCACAGAAAAAATTTCATGTTATTTATTCACCCAATCTTATTTCTTTTTCATTTTTACTTTTATGTTTTATAATGTACATAGCATTGTATATATCAAATATGTAGGAGAATAGTCAATATTTAAATAATTTTCAAGTGATTTTACTGATATGAATGTACAAAGAATTCGTGGCAATCTGCCTTCTGCTGAAGTCCCTAGCAGATACAGGACAGTTGAATCTCTAGATGAGCTAGATAATGGAACAGGTCAATTGGTGGAGAAGTGTCTTAGTTGTTCTTTCAAATGACATTTAGAGTTGGATGTCAACTACCAGAGAAAAGTTTCAGTGAAATGGCAGAGGCACAAAGAATAAACAGGAAGGAACCTACCAGAAAATTTTCCAATTAAACTCTCATTTCCTTTATGTCATTTGTAAGTTTTCCCTTATATCATACTGTAAGTTTCGGCCAAACTACTTTTCTATACAATATCTGATTATTTCTTACACTTTCTGATATCTATACATTGGTCCTGAGTTTTCCTTCCTTACTTTATATTCTCATGCTCTATGCTGTTTATAGCATTCTTACCCTCAGAAGTTTACCTGAAATCACAAATCCATTGGGAAAATATATTTAAAATATGAATATTGAAATAATATGTGTTAGGAATTTAGCCCAGCTGGCTGTAAAGAGCCAAGAACTATGAAATGATACCTATCTTAAGGCTGTTTAGAACATAGGTACAGAACAATCCAGGGACATATAAGTGACACCTGATAAATTAAATACTGAGATATAGAAAGAACAATTTAGGAAATGAAGAGGAAGTTCTCACATAAAAGGTGACCATATCTGACCTTAAATATGAGCAGGATTGAAATGGAAAAAGAGGGAGAAGTTATTTTGGGTGTGGGAAACAGCTTAAAGCAGGTGCACAAGAAACGGAAGTGAGGCACATGGTCATCTTCCCTCTGGTGCACTGGAGAGAGCAAAGTGACAAGATGCAGTCTTGGGAATATCTAGAATTCCAAATTAGGTACATGGATCTGGTTTGAGAAATAATGAGGTTCTATTAAGAACTCTTGAGCAGGGAAGTATTGCTTTTTAAATTCATTCAACAAACAATGAGTACTACAAAATGACAAACAATTCAGAGCATTGGAAATACAGGATTAGACATATCGAAGAAATCCTTCTCCCTAAACCAGGGCACCAGTTGTGGGGTGGGGAAGGAACGACCAATTACTGATGTACTCACAAATGAAAGCATAATATTACAGAGGGTTTAGTGGGATGAAGAAGAGGACACAGCAGGGTAAGAAAGGTAAGAGACATGTGATATGAAGAGAAAAAACAGGAGGACAATCACAGAAATCGTTATACAGGACAAATAAAAAAAATCAAATTTCCATTGAGTGTGTTGTAGGACATAGGCACTCAAGGCACAGAGTGAAAAGTTGATTTCCCTAACTCAACTATCAGGCCTTCCAGGTTCCTCTCAAAAGTTAATTATCTTTCATACACCATATTAAATTCTACTTCCTCCAGAAAGGGGTTCGAAGAACCCAAGACTATTTTTCTGCCTGTTCTACCTTGTATGGACAGTATGGTGAAGAGAATTGTAAAAACTGAGTCAGTTACATACAAATTGGCAGGATCAAACAGACTTTAGTAAATGTCATTTGCTTTAATCTCACTATCTCATGAGACATCTTTAATGAATGACAAGTGGTTCATATGCTTTTAGGATTTAATATCACACAGAAATACAATGATGTAAGTGCAAGGAAATCCCTTCAGGGTTTGATGGAAAACTTTAACTTGGCAGTGAAAGGACACATTATTAACGCTGACCTATAGTCTCTGAGATTTGTGTTCTCTTAATCCCAAATGTTTTTGCAAGAATGTACACTTATATATTCTTAAATTCTGAGACCTTCAACATAAACATCATAAAGCAAAAATTGCACTTGCCAAAAGTTCTTATAAAAATCTATCTAGAAGTGTTTGAATTTTTTTAAATTTAAATTTTGACATATTTGAAAATTTACTTCCTAGAATTATTTATCATGTTTGGTTATTTCTATATTTTAATTGTTTATTTAGTGCTGTAGCTCTACTCAATATTTAATAGCATTGTGAAATCGGGAAAGGTACAAAGCTGTGATTCATGTGAATCTCTGATTATAACATAGAACTTCAAAATATATAGGTAAGATGCAAAATTTTGTTAATTTATCTAGGAATATACATTGAAAGTTATTTGTAGTTTAACTGAATTGCTACACTGGTATTTACCTTATTTTAATATTTTAGGAAAAAAATAAGTTTCTACTGTTTTCCTTTTAGTATCTTATTTATGGGAAATAAAAACACAGTTTGGTCACAGAATTTATATGATCAGCTTTATCAGTGAATCACTGCTCAGTGATCAACTTTATCACTAAGTAATGGAAAAAATAGCCCTTTAAAGTAAACTGAAATTTGTAATAAAATTTTCTATCAGAATTTAAAGGTTTTCCTCTTTTCCAAGTGGTGAAATTGAAGTATGAAGATGAATCTGCTTTTATCCAACTGGATATCTACTACTGTAAATTTGGAAAGCCTTATGAAATCTTATAGTAAAAATATATAGTTTTGACAAAGGAAATATACCTTGGTTTCTTAAGAAGATGATTTTTAAAATTTTCCTTGTGGACCTTTCTTCAAAGCTAAGAGTCTGAGTTTGTAGAGGCAAAGAGGTCAGTTGGGATCATGAGTAGGAAACAGAAAAGAAGTCATAGCATGGAGCCAGGATTGGACTTCATTTGGCCTTTTTCTTAGAGCTCCAAACAGAAGTATTTAAAATTTATCCTCACAATGATTATAAGTAACACTCATGTACATGTGAAAGAATAATGCAATGTAGATGACACACATAAAACTGTAGATTGTGTTGAACGTCTAACATATGCACCATAAGTCAAGTGTGGTCAATGTGGTCTGGGATCCTCAGTTAAAAGTTTATTGAGTGATGCTTTATGCAAACTATGCTTTAGCAAAAGAGGAAGAGCTTAGAATTAGGAGAAAATCAATGTGAATAATTTAATGGACAGAATCATTGTTCATGAAAAGGGTGTAACAGTAGGTTATGCAAAGGTTATGATCTGTGGACATTTATACCTTTAGCTTTTTCTGTTAATTTTCCTTTTAGATAAAATATACTCCATATTCCTTACTGATCTTTGTGCCATCTTGAACATGTTGATTTAACATATGTATAAAATATTGTAAACCATTCATTCCCCTAGAAGAATAGATGAAGATCATTATCACAGTAGAAAAACATGACTTTATAGGAAAATTGATTTAAATTTTAGTTTAGGATTTTTTTGTGTGTTTTGTACTGAGGATTAAACACACATTACCACTGAGCTGCATACCCAGGTTTTCATTATTTATTTTGTTAACACTGGCCTCCAAATTGTGGGTCCTTCATCTCACCCTCCCCAGTTACTGGGGTTGCAGGTATATGCCACTACAAACATCATATTTAAGGTACATTTTTAAAAAAACTGACACAAATTATTTGGGAAAATGAATCAAATATGGGTAGCTTAAATGTTTATATGAATATGATTAAAAATTTAAAGATGTCATTTCTGTGTTTTTCTTTTGTACCAGAGATTGAATCCAGGGGTGTTTAACCCCTGAGCAACATTTTCAGCCCTTCTTTTTTTTTTTTTTAAACAGGGTCTTGCTAAGCTGCCTAGGGCCTTCCTGAGTTGCTGAGACTGGCTTTGAACTTGCAATCCTCCTGCCTCAGTGTCCAAAGCCACTCGGATTATGGGCATGCACCACTGTGCCCAGCAACTTTCTGTTCTTTAACCATCCTCCCTGGAATTATAATATCCTTGTTAATTTTGAGAGTCTCAGCTTGAGGCCATAGTTGCTGACTCTTCAAAAAGACAAATGATCCCTGGAAGTATGTGGCATTTTGGACTGGGCATAACAGGGTTTGGTAAAGAAAAAAATTCTCTACCCACATAAAAAGAAAAAAATTAATGGAAAATTATATGGTGTTAATGAGAATTTAAGTCTCATTGATATTTATCTCAATAGGCAAGACAGAGATGACTAAAGCCAATCATTCTTTGACAAATGAATTCATCCTCATGGGACTTACAGATAACCCAGACCTGAAGATCCTTCTGTTTGTGGTGTTCTCTGCCATCTATCTGGTTACCATGGTGGGGAATCTAGGGTTGGTGGCCTTGATTTACATGGAGCGCGTCTTCATACACCAATGTACATCTTCCTTGGCAACCTGGCTCTCATGGACTCCTTCTGTTCCTGTGCTGTCACTCCCAAGATGTTAGAGAACTTCTTTTCCGAGGACAGAAGGATTTCCCTGTATGAATGTATGGTGCAGTTTTATTTTCTCTGTGTTGCTGAATCAACAGACTCCTTTCTTCTGGCAGCAATGGCCTATGACCGTTATGTGGCCATTTGCAGACCACTGCAGTACCACACCCTGATGTCAAAGAAACTCTGCATTCACATGACCACAGGAGCCTACATAGGTGGAGTCCTGCATCCCATGGTAGAAGTGGGGCTTTTGTTAAGGTTGGTTTTCTGTGGATCTCATCAAATCAATCACTTTTTTTGTGATATCCTTCCATTATACAGACTCTCCTGTGTTGATCCCTATATCAATGAATTGGTGGTACATATTTTGGCAGGGTCAATTCTAACATTTACTATCACTGTAGTGGTAATCTCCTATCTCTATATTCTTTTCACTATATTCACAATGAAATCCAAAGAGGGAAGGGGCAAAGCCATCTCTACCTGTGTATCCCACTTTCTCTCTGTATCAATATTCTATGGTTCTCTGCTCTTCCTGTATGCTCGACCAAGTTCAGTTAATGAAGGGGATACAGATGTACCTGCTGCTGTATTTTATGCTCTAATAGTTCCCTTATTGAATCCTTTTATTTATACTTTAAGAAACAAGGAAGTAATAAATGTTATAAAAAGAATTTTGAAGAAGGGTTCACATTGTAACTTTCTATGACAAGTATCATCTCCCTTGAAAGATTGATTTCAACTTTATAGTACTTTTTAGAAACCTACAAATACTGAGAAATTAGATAATTATCCCTTCAAAATCAAAATATTAGATTGTTAAAACCTTGATGGTATTTGAGTAAAATTAACTCCAAAGGGAAAGAGTATGCAAAAATATACTTCAAAATCAAACATGGTGAAATCTATTAGGAGTGGATCAGATAATTATTCACAAATTTTATAGTGCAATTAGACATAATTTTCAACAAAACAAACAAATGCTAGAAGTAAAAGTTAGTATACAAAGACGTAGCTTCCCTTTAACAGTATTAGCAAATTTCTTGTATCCCAAAGAGTAATTTTTACTATCCCAGGCATACTCTAGGTTCTCAAATCCTAAGTTTTTCTTAGCAATTCCATCTGTCTAAGTAAACGATGTATTTGAATTTGATTTTGAACTAGACTTTAGTTATCTCAAGAGATTATATTTCAGTATGTATGTATAAAATATTAATTCTCTAAATAATATTTTCATATTTAGTTTTATTCAATTTTACTTTCAAATTCTCTAGAGTATCTTCATATTGTGATTTAACAACATGTAGTTTAAAATGATGCTTTTTGAGAAAGGAAGATGATAGAAGGAGAAGGAAGGGAGGGGCATGTGGAAGGATGGGGGATTGCAATCTACAAAATTATGCTCTGTCCATGCACCAATATACCATAATGAATCCCACTTATGTATATGTAATTATAATGCACAAATTAAAATAAAAACAATTGTAATAGAAAGGAGAGCAGTAGAGTAGAGCAACAGATTATTTGTGGGGAAGAGGGGAGATAGGGAATGCACTAGTGAATGAGATTGATCAAATCATGTATGTGCATGTAACAGGCATAATGAACCTAATTTTATATATGGTTATAAAGCACCATGAGAAATGCTATTCATTATAAATCCTGGTCAATTTTAATTTTTCATGTAGTTTATTTCTCCATCACATAACAATGTAATTAATGAAAATATCGACGAAATGAAGTGTGGCAGGCGACGCCTGGAGTCGCGCCACAAAGACCATGCTAAGACCAAGCTAAGATGGTGGCTGGTACAGCGCCAGTGGGCATGTAGTTTGTCTCTCGCCTTAAACAGGAAGATGAGCACACTGGCTATCCCTGTCAGACCATGCCTAAGCTATCGATAGTAATATTCCAAGACTTACTTCCCCTTGGCAACAAGTTTCTGATTGGTTTGTTAACTGTATATAAATCGGTGTTCTTCCTAATAAAGCCCCCTTTTTTCCCCCCCGCTCAAGAAAAAGCACGTGCTCCTTATGTCCCGCTGGATGGCGACAATGAAGATTTTTTCTCCCTGACATCATTCTTTGTCTTTTTATTCAATAGGAGTGTGAGAACCCTTTCCTGCTTCCTATGAAATGTATTAATATATTCACAGAATTAATAAAAGTTGGAAATATTGTTCAAAAATAAATAAGAGGGAACAAAGGAATGAACATCCTAGGTACATGACAAAATATTTATATACTAAATAAATTAATAAACACAAAAGAAAAATAATTTCCTGAAATATACTACCTGCTAAACACAGACTTGACTTTTCATGTGCACTAAATAACTAACTAAAGAGATATTCTTTTTGTTGTTTTCTTGAATGAAAACCTCATATATTGATATGTTGAGTAGCTTGCCTGAGTTCAACTGAGTAAGCCAGAAGAAACCAGAGTGTAAATCAATAATATTTTTTCCACATGCTTGGGGGTTCAGGAAATGGAGATAATATTATTTGATATATTTAGTTATTAAGTGAAGTGAGACATAAACTGTACATTTAAAGATTTGTTAAATCTTTGTTAAATTTGTTAAAAATTCGTTATCATTGAAGTAAAACAGAAATTATCATGACCAGAATTAATGTTTGTGAAAATGAGTGTGTCTCTGCATATGAGAAGAAGAGTGAACAGTGGAACAGAACAATCATAGTGGCTGACTGTTGGACAGATTCTTGGTGAGTTTGGGAAGGAAGTGGGAAAGTGTGCAAGATCACTGAAAATCTTACATGCCATTCTAAGAATCTGAATTTACTTAGAGGCAACAGACATTGGTGTCCTCCTGGCAGCAGAGTAATATGCTTGACTCAGCAAACCAATTTGGTGATTGATTAAAAAGAGACTAACTTCAATAATTCACATATTAGGCAAAGAGTTTAGAAAACAAGCATAGTTTAAGAAAAAAAATGGAGTACACATATTTAAACTTTTTTTAAATATTAATTTTAAGTGTAGAAAATAAAATGAAGTCCTACTTCTTTCTGTGACTTCATCACGTCATATCTGATTTTGTATTATCAATACTCAAACAGTGCCTGACATGCATACAGCACATATTTCCTTCAAAATGTTTTAATGGATTATGTCAGTTAATGTATAATGGGTTTATTATTTTTAATTTTAATGACTAGAACATTTAAAAATTTTTTTCAGTATTAATATCTAATATGTTAAATACTGATCAATACAACCTTTGGAGATAATAGCTCTTTAGGGCAATAATTACATTTTAAGAGTGTGAACAAAATGAACTGATCACAAAATTGAGAAACTAAATTGAATAGAGAGTGCACACACTATTTTTATGGACATTTTCAGTTATCAAAATTATATTCCTTGATTCCTTTTCCTTTTTCTAATGATACTATGATTTATGTCATCCATTTTCAAATAACTCACACCTTGTCCTTATGAACGCTGTTCCCACACAAATTTAATGGAAGAGTATGTGATTTATTTGGGACCAGTGAGATAAAAGAGGTGATGTTTATGGAAGTTTCTGGGAAATGAGCTACCTTTGTATTTAAGGAGCTCCACAAAAAAATATATCTGGACAGGAGAGAGAGGCTCCTTTCTTTTCACCAGGTAGCAGCCATCAGGTAAATTATGATGGTTTCATACAAGTACGTCCTGGAGCTGGGCAGGAAGAAGCAATCTGATGTGACGTGCTCTTCTTGTGGGTCCCTGCTGGCAATACCACCTGCTCTCTGTGCGTTGTGGGGCTCTCTACCCAACTCATCCAGGTAAAGTGTGCAGACTGGGGTACAAGTCAAGCAGAGTCATGTCATATGGAGGATTCATGTGTGCCTTAGTGGCTGCAAATGCCCCGTTTTGAAAAGTGCAATGTATGGCAAGCCTGTCCATCATGCTGTTAACCAGGTAAAATTCACCGGAAACCTTCAGAAACCTGTTGTTGAGGATCAAGCTACAAGCAACTGTGGGCTCTGAGAGTCCTGAGTTCTAACCGGGTTGGTAAAGAATCCACATAAAAATTCTTTCATTTAATTTCTTTAATTGCGTATAAATTCTTTCACATTGTTCATGGATCCATTCCAGAGAGTTATCATAAGAAATCCTGACACTCAGTGGATCACCAAACCAGTCCAAAAACACAGGGAGATGCTGGGGCTGATGTTTGCAAACCACAAGAGTGGTGGCCTTCAAAAGGACCACAAGTTCCACCACACTCTTGTTGGCTCCTTGAAATTTAGAGAAGACACAATATTCCTAGATTCTATTTTCTTTTTTCACCACTTAATGTAAGTATAATATTTGTTAATTTCATACCTAATAAAGAATTTAGCACAGTCACGTCTGCCTAAAGGTATTTCTGTAGAAAGTAGTTTGCAGAATATTCCATAAATATTTAGTTAAATTATAGAAGTTAAAGTGCAATGATTTTGAAGTTAATAAGGAAGTGTGTACCTTCTTTCTAAAAAAAATAAACTTTTCTTGTCTTTGCATTATTATTTTAGATAGTTACGTCAGTGGTTAATACATTCTGTGTGGTATAAGAGGTGTAAAATAAATTTTCTAACAAAGGAAAATACTTCCCTAAATTTTCATAAGACTAAACCTGTGGCAAAGTGTTTCTCACAAATCTAGTTTACACTAAACACAATTGTCTGTCTCTATAGAACAGTGTAAATTCACCTAAAGGATGAAAGCTGATTCAATCCTATATCTCTGTGGAATCTAGAATCCTGAATTTGTTGCACAGTAGTCATTCCATGATATTCATACCAGTATCCTTAAAATTGAGGGGAATTTACCATTAGTTATTTTTTCCCTTAAGATTTTAAGGTAGGGTGTGGATCCAAGATGGCGGACTAGAGGGAGGCTGCGTTCCTTGTTGCTCCGTAATGCTGGTTTCAAGCAGAGGATATCTGTTTCTTGGTGAGGCAGTTTTTGCTACTTATCGATCCCCTGGTGTTTACCCATTTGTCTGCTGTGATGACCTGCAATCTGCCAGCATATTGACGCATTTTTTGAGAGCAGATGGCTCACTGTCAGGTGTCTATCATCCGCCACTTGCCTGCCTCTCATGTGTCCATCGCCTGCCTTACCCCTATCCATTACCCAACGCTCGAGGTTCACCTCCCGATCGTCTGACAACTGCCAGCAGATTGACCGCAGACCGCCAGTGGAGAACCAGCTGCCTGCTGTCGCCTGGAAGTTCACTGTTACAATACCTGCAGGTTTGATTACACGTGGCTGCTGCCATTTTGAGACAACAGCCAGGCCCCTTAGAACCCCTGGCTGGACTGACTGAGCCCTGTCTCCAGGATCCATCAGCCCAACCGATCACTCCATGCCTCTGGGGCCCTCACATCGACTGACTGCTCCCTGCCGCCAGGACACCCAGACCAACTGACTGTGCCCTATCACCGGGAACCCAGACTGACTGCACCTGGCCTCCAGGATCCCACAACCACACCAAACACACCGACCTCCAGGACCCCTGCCGGACCAACTGCATCCTGTCTCCAGGACCTCCAGCTGACCACATCCACCCCTGAGCTGCAACTCCCCATTTGCCAACACATTTCAAAACCAGAGCAGCCATCTTGGATAATCCTGGAAACTGTAGCTCTGATCTTTGGGTGGGGCAAATCCCATCCTGAGTTGCCTGCTGGAGGCTTGAAGCTCATTGTCAGGTACCTCTCATGCATCAGGCTACTGAACTCTGGGAGGTTTCATTACTATATGACTGTTATACTGTAGATTTTCTTTTTTCTCCTTATTGGAAAATTTGTTTTTATTTCTTCACTTTTCTTGCTTTCTTTTCCTTTTGTTTAAGTGTTCCCTCAGAGTCTCTTTCTCCCTTTTTTGCACACTAACATCCGATTTCTTTTGATTACACTCTCACCCTCTCTATTTTCTAGAACTTCTGTATATTCTTGTCTTGTCCCATTAACAGCCACATTCTACATCCCTCTGCAACCTCTTTGTCCTCCATTAGAAACTGCAGACCTTATTTCAACCTTTTTGTTTTACTGAAGATAACATTTGAACTCATTTTGTTTATTATGACAATTTTGTTATTGTCCCCATAGGGGCTATTTGGTCTAGGATTGCATAGTGTCTGATTTGGGCACTGCTAATACTGATCTCCACTTAAAGAAAGGGTTGTAGAAACCTATAGGGCCACAATAAGCCTATAGGGGGAAATCTGCCATACCCCAGATCTGCACTGCTAGAGGGGAAGATACATGAACAACATGAAAAAACAAGGGAAGAAAATGATCCAAACAAATCAAGATTTTATAGTAATAGAATCCAATGACAGTATGTTAGAAGAAATGTCAGGAAAGGACTTCAGATTATACATGATTAAGATGATTTACGAAGCAAAGGAAGAGATAAGAGAGCAAATGCAGGCAATGAATGATAATACCAATAAGCTGAAAGAGCACCTGCAGGAAGCAAAAGATCATTTCAACAAAGAGATACAGATTCTCAAAAAAAAAAAACAAAAAACAAAAACAAAAAAAAAAAAAAACAAAAAAAACAGAAATCCTTGAAATGAAAGAGACAATAAACCAAATAAAAAACTCAATGGAAAGCATCACAAAAGGACTAGACCACTTGGAAGACAGAACCTCAGACAATGAAGACAAAATATTTCATCTTAAAAATAGGGTGGCCCAAAAAGAGAATATGGTAAGAAATCATGAGCAGAATCTCCAAGAACTATGGGACATCATGAAAAGACCAAATTTAAGAATTATTGGGATTGAGGAAGGCACAGAGATCCAAACCAAAGGAATGAACAACCTATTCAATGAAATAATATCAGAAAATTTCCCAAACCCGAAGAATGAAATGGAAAATCAAATACAAGAGGCTTACAGAACATCAAATGCACAAAATCACAACAGATCCACACCAAGGCACATTATAATGAAAATGCCTAACATTCAAAATAAAGATAGGATTTTGAAGGCTGAGAGAGAAAAGCATCAGATTACATATAGGGGGAGACCAATACAGATATCAGCCTACTTCTCAACCCAGACTCTAAAAGCTAGAAGGACCTGGACCAACATAATTCAAGCTCTGAAAGAATATGGTTGCCAACCAAGAATCCTATACCCAGCAAAACTAACCTTCAGATTTGAAGATGAAATAAAATCCTTCCATGATAAACAAAAGTTAAAAGAATTTACAAATAGAAAGCCTGCACTTCTGAATGTTCTCAACAAAATATTCCATGAGGAGGAAATGAAAAACAACAATGTAGGTCAGCAAAGGGAGGAACTACCTTAGAGAAAAACCACTCAAAGGAGAAACCAAGCCAACTTAAAAACCAAAAATAAGCCAAATGACTGGGAATACAAATCATTTCTCAATAATAACCCTGAACATTAATGGCCTAAACTCATCAATCAAAAGACATAGACTGGCAGAATGGATTAAAAAGAAAGACCCAACAATATGCTGCCTGCAAGAGACTCATCTCACAGAAAAAGACATCCACAGACTGAAAGGATAGAAAAAAAAACCTACCACATGCATGGACTCAGTAAAAAAGTGTGGGTTTCCATCCTTATATCAGATAAAGTGGACTTCAAGCCAAAGTTAGAAGGGATAAAGAAGGACATTTCATACTGCTTAAGGGAACCATAAATCAGGAAGACATAACGATAGTAAATATTTATGCCCCAAACAATGGTGCATCCCTGTACATCAAACAAATCCTTCTCAATTTCAGGAATCACATAGACCACAGCACAATAATTCTGGGTGACTTTAACGCACTGCGGTCACCACTACATCGATCTTCCAAACAAAATCCAACCAAAGAAACCATAGAACTCAATAACACAATCAATAACCTAGAATTAATAGACATATATAGAATATTCCATCCATCAACGAGCAGATACACTTTCTTCTCAGCAGCACATGGAACCTTCTCAAAAATAGACCTTATGTTATGCTACAAAGCAGCCCTTAGGAAATGAAAAAATAGAGATACTGACTTGTGTTCTAACAGATCATAATGGACTGAGAGTAGAAATCAATGACAAAATAATAAAAGGAAATTACTCCAACACTTGGAGACTAAATAATATGCTATTGAATGAAACATGGAAAACAAAAAACATCAGAGAGGAGATTAAAAAATTCTTAGAGGTCAATGAGAATGATGATACAACATATCAAAATCTCTGGGACACTATGAAAGTGGTACTAAGAGGAAAATTCATTGCCTGGAGCACATTCCAGAAAAGAATGAAAAGTCAACAATTAAGTGACCTAACATTACAGCTCAAAGCCCTAGAAAAAGAACAGAATAACAGCAAAAGTAGTAGAAGACAGGAAATAATTAAAATCAGAGCTGAAATCAATGAAATTGAAACAAAAGAAACTATTCAAAAAATTGAGAAAACAAAAAGTTGGTTCTTTGAGACAGTAAACAAAATAGACAAATCCTTAGCCACACTAACAAAGAGAAGGAGAGAGAAGACTCAAATTACCAAAATACATGATGCAAAAGGAAATATCACGACAGACACCACTGAGATACAGAACATAATGAGAAGCTACTTTCAAAATCTGTATTCCAACAAAATAGAAACTACCAAAGACATTGACAAATTTTTAGAGACCTATGCTCCTCCCAAACTGAACCAGGAGGACATACATGATTCAAACAGATCAATATCAAGCAATGAAATAGAAGAAGCCATTAAAAATCTCCCATCCAAAAAAAGCCCAGGACCAGACGGATTCTCAGCTGAGTTCTACAAGACCTTCAAAGAAGAAATCATTCCAATACTTCTCAAAGTATTCTAGGAAATAGAAAAGGAGGGTACCCTACCGAACTCATTCTATGAAGCTAATATCACCCTCATACCCAAACCAGGAAAAGACACATCAAGGAAAGAAAATTTTAGACCAATATCCTTGATGAATATAGATGCAAAGATCCTTAATAAATATTGGCAAACCGTATTCAAAAACATATTAAGAAAATTGTGCACCACGATCAAGTGGGGTTCATTCCTGGAATGCAAGGATGGTTCAACATTCATAAATCAATAAACGTAATCCATCATTTCAATAGACTTAAGGATAAGAATCATATGGTTATTTCAATTGATGCAGAAAAAGCGTTTGACAAAATATAACACCCCTTCATGCTCAAAACACTAGAAAAAATGGGGTTAGTAGGAACTTACCTGAACATTGTAAAGGCTATTTATGCTAAGCCCATGGCCAGCATCATTCTTAATGGAGAAAAACTGAAACCATTCCCTTCAAAAATGGGAACAAGACAGGGATGTCCTCTTTCACCACTTCTATTCAACATTATCCTCGAAACTCTAGCCAGAGCAATTAGGCAGACTAAAGAAATTAAAGGGATACGAATAGGAAAAGAGGAACTTAAGTTGTGACTATTTGCAGATGACATGATTCTATATTTAGAGGATCCAAAAACCTCCTCCAGAAAACTTCTAGACCTAATCAATGAGTTTAGTAAAATAGCAGGCTATAAAATCAACATGCATAAATCTACAGCATTTTTATACTCAAGTGACGAAACAGCTGAAAGGGAAATGAGGAAAAAACTCCATTTGCAATAGCCTCAAAAAAAAAAAAAAATACTTGGGCATGAATCTAACCAAAGAGGTAAAAGATATCTACAATGAAAACTAGAAAACATTGAAGAAAGAAATTAAGGAAGACCTTAGAAAATGGAAAGATCTCCCATATTCTTGGATAGGAAGAATTAATATTGTCAAAATGGCCATACTACCAAAAGTGCTATACAGATTCAATGCAATTCCAATTAAAATCCCAATGACATACCTCACAGAAACAGAGCAAGCAATCATGAACTTCATCTGGAAGAATAAGAAACCCAGAATAGCTAAAGCAATCCTTAGCAGGAAGAGTGAAACAGAGGGTATCGCAATACCAGATCTTCAACTATACTACAAAGCAATATTAATAAAAATAGCATGGTATTGGCACCAAAATAGACAGGTAGATCAATGGTACAGAATAGAGGACATGGACACAAACCCAAATAAATACAATTTTCTCATACTAGACAAAGGTGCCAAAAACATACAATGGAGAAAATATAGGCTCTTCAACAAATGGTTCTCGGAGAACTGGAAATCAACATGCAGCCGAATGAAATTAAAACCCTATCTCTCACCCTGCACATAACTCAACTCAAAATGGATCAGGAACCTAGAAATTAGACAGGAGACCCTGAGCCAAATAGGAGAAAATGTAGGCCCCAATCTTCATCATGTTGGTTGAGGATCAGACTTCCTTAACATGACTCCCAAAGCACAAAAAATAAAAGCAGGAATCAATTATTTGGATAGATTCAAACTAAAAAGCTTTTTCCCAGCAAAGGAAACTGTCAGCAATGTGAAGAGAGAGCCTATGGACTGGGAGAAAATCTTGGCCACACATACTTCAGATAGAGCACTATCTCCAGATTTAAAAGAACTCAAAAATCTTTATACCAAAATTACAAATAATTCAATAAATACATGAACTAAGGAACTGAGAAAACACAGAACACTTACAAGCAATCAACGGATACATGAAAAAAATGTTCAACATCTCTAGTAATAAGAGAAATGCTAATCTAAACTATCTTCAGATTGCATCTCATCCCAATTAGAATGTCTACCAGCAAGAATACAAGTAACAATAGGTGTTGGTGAGGATGTGGGGATAAAGATACTCATACATTGCTTGTGGGGTTGCAAATTGCTTCAGCCACTTTAGAAAGCAGCATAGAGATTCCTCAGAAAACTTAGAATGGACCCATCATTTGACCCAGTTATCCCACAGCTTGGCCTATACCCAAAAGACTTAAAATCAGCATACCACAGTGATGCAGTCACATCGATGTTTATAGCAGCTCAATTCACCATAGCTAGATTATAGAACCAACCTAGATGCACTTCGATAGATGAATGGATAAAGTAGAATATATACACAAAGGAATATTATTCATCCATAAAAAAGAATAAAATTATTGCATTTGCAGGTAAGTGAATGCAGTTGGAGAATATCATGCTAAGTGAGATAAGCCAATCCCCAAAAACAAGGCTGAAAGTTTACTCTGATAGGTGGATGCTGATATATAAATGAGGGGAGGGCATAAGTGAAGAATGAATGAATGTTGGATGATATAGAGGGATATAAGGGCAGGGGAGAAAACAGGGGGAAGGAAAGTTGGCCGAATGTGACAAACATCATTACCCTGTGTACATGTAAGATTACATGAATGGTGTGACTCTACATTGTGTACATCCAGAGAAATGAACAGTTGTACACCATTTGTAGACAATGAATCAAAATGTATTCTGCAATCATGTATAACTAAATAGAACAAACAATAAAAAGAGAAACTCAATGTCAGATTTAATCAAGATTATAAAGTCCTTATCTGTAACACTAATATTAACAAATATGAATCATGGCATTTCTAGCATGTTCCCACATTCTGGCTTCCTTGGTTTATTCTTCATTGAGTAGATATGTTTTGTGCTTTGTTATTGCTTGGATATAATATATCCTCCAAAAACTCCTGCATTAATGTAAGAATATTCAATGATGAAATGATTGTATTATTAGAAAATTAATTAGTCCATCCTAATTTTAATGGGCTAATTGGGTGATAAGTGTAGGCAGGTGGGACAGGACTAGAAGAGGTAGGTCAGTGATGGTGTGCTCTGGAAAGTTTCATCTTCTCTTTAACCCCTTGCCCTCTCACTATGCTTTCCAGGACCCTTATCCTTCTGCTGCTAGGCACAGAGCAATGGAACCTGCCAACATCGCCTGAACCTCTAAAACCAGGAACTCAAAATAAACATGTCCTCCCCTAAATAGTTCTTGTCAGGCATTTTTAGTCACATTGATGAGAAACTAAAACAAATTGGTACTGACAAAGTACTTTGCACAGAGATATTCGGAAAGGTGCCTTCAGGCAAGATCACACCCATGAGAGTCTCCAGGGTGTTAAAGCAAAAGTCAACTTAAGAGACCATGGGGGCAGCTTGCTTGCACAGGGATGCTCAGAGAAAAATTTCCCCAAGATTCTTCTTGTTGTTCTCGTCACCCAGCACATGGAGAATCTTGCAACCATGTGTCTAGATGGCCCACCTGCTCAAGCTGGCAGCAGACCTTGGTTTCACCCACATGGTGTTGGTCCTTCAGGAATTCAGGATAGTGAAGTAAAAAGGTCAGGGAAGCTTCCACCAAGATTTCAAAGGAAGGTCAGGGAAGCCAGGCAAAGTATAGTGGGGATGAGATAGAATCCAGTTGGCAGAATCTAAGAAGGTGATGCGTGTGGTCATGAGAAGAAAGTCAAAGCTTCAGTGGAGAATCCCATGATTAAGATGACTGTCTACCAGTCACAGGAAGAAGCAGGTTTAAAGAGATGACATGTGGGCTGAAATCAGCAAGGCCAAAGATGGCAGGCAGTCTAAGTTGTTTGGGTATCACATGTGCCACCATGTGACCCAGATGCTGGAGGTAGAACTACATATAATGTTTACCTGACTGGATTTAGGTCTTGCCTTGGTCCCATGGTCTCTTTCTATGACCTACTCCTCCCTTTTAGCATGGGAAAGCTTTACACAGAGCTATTATATTTTGGTTGTATATAACCTACTTTTTATTTTTATAGGTACTCAGAGCCAAAAGATTGCCTTGAATTTTAGATGAGACTTTTGATTTGTACTTCTGGGCAATGCTGGAACAGTTAAGACTATGATAACTCTAGGAGATGAACTAAAAGCGTTTTGCATTGTAGGATGGACTTAAGGTGTGGGATCGATGCGCAGAATGTAATTGTTTGGATAAATTGTGGCTGTAAAAACCCCTATGTTAATGCAGGAAATATTCAGAGGTAAAATGATTGCATTATGAGAGTTGTAACCTAATTAGTCCCTCATAGTTTGAATGAATGAACTGTGTGGTAACTGTAGGCATGTGAGGCATGGCTCCAAGAGGTGGGTCACCTGAGTTATTTCCCAGAATGGTTTATCTTCCCTTTGGCCCTTCCCCTTTCTTCTCTGCTCCTTCATCACGGTGACCGAGAGTTCTCAACAACTCCCTTCCATCATGATTTTCTACCTCACCTTCAGCTCAGAGCAATGTGAATTGAACCTGTGAAACTGTGAATTCAAATAAACTTTTCATTTTATAAATTGCTCTTGTTGGATATTATGCTCACAGTGAAGAAAAGCTGAATAACACATGCTTTGAAACATATATACTTTTAAAATTATCATACTATTCCTTCACTTTTTAATGCTGTGACACATACTTTCTGCCTGTTGAAATGTAACTAATCCTTCAAGAACCATGGGAAATGTTTCTTTGATCATTTCATCCCTTAGAACTCTAAGTTTATTCCTCTCAGTTTTTCCATGTTTCCTGCTTTAAGTTCTATATGTTTTGTTTCTTTAAAAAAATGAATTTTATTTTTTATTTTTTTTGACTGATTCACAGAAACATAAAAAATTCATGTATTACTAGGGTACTATGTCAGGTTTCAAAACGTGTTTCCATTTCGTATGATGAGAGTTTTCAAAAAGTATATTTATCTCCAAATTCATGAAGATGCATACTGTAAAATTTGACAGCATTTGCAAGCTAATCATTCTTTAACCAGTGACATTTTCTAGTCATCTTATGATGCATGAATTAAATAACGCTGACACGAAGTCAGCGTTTCAGAGAATGAATCTAAAGTGTTTGGTCAAATTCATTGTAAGACGTGAAATAAAGGAAAGCAGTACTAATTGGTCAAGTTACATTTTGCCTCCATGAATCCAACTCTCTCTTCAAATATCTCTTTAACTTCCACATCAAGTAATAAGTACAAATCTTTTTTCTGCCCATTATACTTTTCATGTAAATAAACTGTAGAGAACGAGAGAGAGAGAGAGAGAGAGAGAGAGAAGAGAAAATCAAAAACAAAAAATAAAAGTAAAAACCAAAGAATTATGATCGTGATCCATAAACTGACTTTACTCATGGCCATTTGATTTAACCTCAGAAACTCAACATGCATCCCTCTAATTAATGTTGCTTGGCCAACATGTTTTGGGAACCATGTCTCTCAGATTGGGAATCTGTGCAGAATTACCCCGATGTCAGTGCCAAGGAAATCCCTTTAGAATTAATGGACAACTTTACCTGAGCCCTATGGCTAACCTAATTGCTGTCTCAGACCTATGAATAGAGAAACTCTCCTAGATTTTCATAATTTATTCCCCAATGTTTTAAAGACCACATTTTAAATCTTGATTGCCCTGAAAATATAAACATCAGGTGTCCAAGAAGCTATGATAAAATATTCATCAGAGAGCTCAGTGTGAGAATGGATAACTAATGTATTTATAATATGAACTTGAACATATTTCTTGAAAATTCTTCAGTATTTTTACTGTGTTGTCATTTTATCCACTTAATTTTTTATGTTTGTCTCTAAATTTAAGACACTATGGAAAGAGCTAATGACACACAGTAAGGAACTCATTCAGAGTGTTCTGAGTGCAAAAGTACCATTGTTTTATCACCAAAAATACAGGTAAGTCTATTAAGGACCCTGTAAAATAATTCTGGCTTATCGAGTAAAGTAATTTCTGATTCAGAGGAATAATTACACTGTGCATTGGAGAAGAGAAAATTTGTTTTCACTGAGTGTTTTCTGATAAATTAGCTCCTAGATTAAATAACTTTTGAAAACTAAACCTATTTTTTCAGAATACAGATAAACATTGTCAGTTTACTTACCAATAAGTGTTGCTAAGATAATGACAGAACAGCATTTTATATTTTCACCATTTTTTTTGAAAATAATAAAATTTTGAGGGGTATTTTAAAAGCATAGTGGCCCTCAAATATAATGGGCAAATTATGCATTGATTATAAGTGTCTAGTGATAAAACTCTAGCACCTCACCATATTATGTGAGCAAAACAGTTAATGAAATTCAGTGTAGATGAATAAGAAGCACAAATACTTTTAAAAATTTTTAACACAATGCATATTTTGAAAACTATTATTGACTCATCAATAAAGAGATAACTTAAACATGCTGAATCCAAAGACTTATAGAAATTTCTGGGAGAAAAGATAGCTAATCTTACAATTTTTTTTAATTTATTTATTTTGATTCATTGTAAAATGGGGTAACATTTCTCTGATTGTACATGAGGTAGAGTCATACCATTTGTATAATCATACATGTACATAGGGTACTGATGTTTGTCTCAATCTGTTATTTAAAACTCATGTTGCTTCCGCATTTGAAATACAGTTGTCAAGCAGTAGTAAATTTGAAGTAAATTGATGTGAGCATTAAATTCCAATAAATACACAGCAGATTGGGAGTAATTGAGTTTGTAAATTTAAATAATCAAAAAATATGAAACCTCTGGGGCACTCAACACAAATATAGACATTAGTTTCTAGACAAGTTTGAGAGTGCATGAGACTATATATGAGATAATATTCATTAAGTATATGTACATTATGAATGGAGACATTCTCAACAATTCTCACAATGTTAAATGTGCATATAGTACACTTAAAACTAGAGAAAATATTAGGAAAAGAGGATAATTAGGAAGGATTTGGCAGAAAACAATGAGGGTAGGGTACAAAATGGATTAAAATGAATATAAAATAAACTTTACAACTCATTATGAAATTTAAAGATCTTTGATGTTTCTACCCTATTGCAGTAGACAGAGCTATCTATAAAATATTCCTAGATAATATTATCTGGTAAAGCTTAAGAACTAGAGAAACTTTCTCAAACTCAGATTTTAAACAGTTTTTTCAAAAGTAGGCCAATTGACTGTTTAACATATCAAAAGAACAATTACCATAAAATAGTTCATCAATCCCATAAAGCAATATTTGTATTATTTTTAATTTATAAAAAGAAACTTGCCATGAGAAAATATATTTTAATTTGGAAATGGCATGTTAATTAAATAAACTATGAGTCATTATATAGACATAGGACAACTGATGTAGAAAGAACTTTTTCACATAATGAATTCATGCAGACATTTCAAGGCAATCCTGTGTGAGAAGACCATCCTATATGTCACAGACCTATTTTCAGGGAGAGCACAGGGTGAGTTGAGGAAGAGATGCTACTCTTTGACACACATGACAATTAGGGGAGGTGAATTAGACATTTCTATTTACTGTATCAATTCAATTTCTTTACAATTTATCTCATCAGAGAAGCCAGGAATGCCTGAGGCAAATCACTCCACAACAACTGAATTCATCCTCATGGGACTTACAGATAACCCAGACCTGAAGGCCCTTCTGTTTGGGGTGTTCTCTGCCATCTATCTGGTCACCATGGTGGGGAATCTAGGGTTGGTGGCCTTGATTTACGTGGAGCGCCGTCTTCATACACCAATGTACATCTTCCTGGGCAACCTGGCTCTCATGGACTCCTGCTGTTCCTGTGCTGTCACTCCCAAGATGTTAGAGAACTTCTTTTCTGAGGACAGAAGGATTTCCCTCTATGAATGCATGGCACAATTCTATTTTTTCTGTTTTGCTGAGACTACAGACTGCTTTCTTCTGGCAGCAATGGCCTATGACCGCTATGTGGCCATATGCAGACCACTGCAGTACCACACCCTGATGTCAAAGAAACTCTGTGTTCAGATGACCACAGGAGCCTACATAGGTGGAGTCTTGCATCCCATGACACATGTAGGACTTCTATTTAGGTTAGCTTTCTGTGGGTCTCATGAAATCAACCACTTCTATTGTGATATCCTTCCGTTATACAGACTCTCCTGTGTTGACCCTTCTATCAATGAATTGATGATACTTATCTTGTCAGGTTCTATTCAAACTTTTACTATTAGTGTAGTGCTAATCTCCTATTTCTGTATCCTTTTCACTATATTCACAATGAAATCTAAAGAGGGAAGGGGCAAAGCTCTATCTACCTGTGTATCCCACTTTCTCTCTGTGTCAATATTTTATGGTTCTCTGCTCTTCATGTATGCTCAACCAGGTTCTGTTAATGAAAGTGATAAAGATATACCTGTGGCTATTTTTTATACTCTAGTCATTCCTTTATTAAACCCTTTTATTTATAGTCTAAGAAACAAGGAAGTAACAAATGTTATGAAAAGAATTATGAAGAGGCACTCTTGTAACTTTCTATAACAAGTATCATCTCCCTAGAAAGATTGATTTTGATTTGATAGTCCTTTTTCTAAACCTCCAAATACTGAGAAAGTAGACAAGTCACTTCATAATGAAGTATTAAATTGTTAAAATATTAACAGCATTTGAGTAGAATTACCTACATCATAATAAGTTTCAGGTTGGCATAATCATACACACATGAAATACAATTTGGTCAAATTCAGTCCCCAGTGTTTTCTCTTTCCCTTCACTCTGACCTGCCTGTTCCCTTTCCTCTGTTGTACTGGTCTTCTTTCTAGTTTTTCTTGGTTAATATAAATTAGTGCTTTACAGGTATACCTAAAAGTGGAATTCTTTGTGTTATAAAATGTTATAAATATCCAACATAATCTGGTCAATTTCATTCTGTAGTTCCTTCCTTTTCATGTCCCACCTATATCTCCCATAGTCCTCGCCTTTTCTCCACTGCTCTACCCTCTATTTTTATGGAATCTATGCTTCCCTGCCTTTTCCCTTTACTTTCCTCTAGCTTCCCCATAAGAGAGCAAACTATTGACTCTAGCTTTCTGAGTCAGGCTTAGAATGGATGTTCTTCTGTTCCATCCATTTACCAGCACATGTCATAAATTTATTCTTTTTTATAAAAGAGGAAACCTTCATTCTGTACCTATACTACATTTTCTTGGTCCATTTACCTATTGTTTGATACCTGGGCTGGTTTATAACTTGGTTATTGTGAGTTGTACTTCTATAAATATCCATGTGCTTATATCACTAAAGAATGCAGATTTTAGTTCTTGGGGAAAAATAGGAAGGAGTGGGATAGCTGTATCATACGGTGGTTCCATTCCTAGTCCTTTGAGGAACCTTCATACTGCTGTCCACCATGCTCATTCTAATTTTCATTCCCACCAACAATGTATGAGTGTACCTTTTCCTGGACAGCATTTATTTCTGTTAGTATTCTTGGTTGTTGCCATTCTCACTAATGAGAAATAATACCTTGATATAGTTTTGATTTGCATTACCCTGATTAGTAGGAATTCTGAACATTTTTTTTTTCATTATTTGTTGGCCATTTGTATTTCTTCTTTTCAGAAATGTCTGTTTATTTCTTAGACCATTATTTGGGTTGTTTGATTTTTGGTGATACTTTTTTTTTAGTTCTGTGTACATCCTGGATATTTAATAAATATACAATATAAAAATCATATGTGATACTGTAATATCATGTCATGTTTGAATACATGTATCAATTGTATGTGATAAGAGTTTCTTGGATATGTACTTATCTCCAAATTATTCAGATGGATACAGTAAACATTTACATGCCAGTCATACTTGAATAAGTAGTTTTTTCCCTAGTTGTCTTGCGATGCATATGCTAAATAAAGGAATGTAACATCAGAGTTTCAGAGAATCAATTTATAGGATTGGTCAGATTCATTGGAAGAAGTAAAAGAAAGGAAAGTAGCTTTGGTTGATCATACCACATTCTTCATGTTTCCAATTCTCTCTTCAAATCTCTCTTTTCTCCTAAGCATTATAGTGCTTATGTAAACTAGATTTGATGTAGAAAGACACTTAAGTGTATAAAAAATCAAGATGATGCTTAAAGCTGACTTTATTTATGGTCATTTGGTTTAACTCAGAATCTCAACATGCATCCCTATTTAATTACTCTTTGGCTACTGGTGTTTTGGGAACCATGTCTCCAGGATTAGGAATCAGTAAGAATTCACTCTGAGGATCATTCCAAGGATATTCCTTTAGAATCAATGGACAACTTTAACTGTGCCCTAAAGCTAACATAATTATTGTCACTGACTTATGAGTAGGAAGGTTATCTTAGATTTTCATAATTTATAACCCAATGTTCTAAAGACCTAGTTTTTCATATTCATATACCATAAAACAGAGATTCACATGTCTAATAAGCTATTAGAAGGTGTTCAACAGTGAACTCAGTGAAAGAATGGATTTTCTAATTTATTTTTAATAAAAATGTGAATATGTATTTCTTTAAATTATTTCAGTTATTTTTATTGTTTTGCAATTTATCTACTTTTTTTACTTTGTCACTAAATCAAAGATACTGTGGAATGACTAATGAGACACAATCAGTGGCTCTTTCAGAGTATTCTGAGTTCAAAGGTAACAGTTTTATCATCCAAAATGCAGGAAAGTCTTCAAAGGACCCTGTAAAATAATTATGTGTTGTACAACAATGTTGTTTCTGATTAAGAGGAATAATACTTCGAGTTTGGAAAGAGAAAGTTAATTTTTACGTATTTTACCTATTATTTTCTGATGTAATATCTTCTAATAAAATTACAATTACTAAAATTTAAGCATATTTTCCAGAGTCCATGTAAAGATTTTCAGGTTATATGTCAATAAGCATTGTTAAAATAATGACAAAAGCAGTATTTTCATATTTTTACAAATATTTCTTCAAACTATTAAAATTCTAAGGGATATTTTATAAGGATAATAGACCTAAAATATAATTTATTTTTCTCATTGATTATAAGCCTCTAGTGATAAAACTTCAGACAACCTCACCATATTATTTGAAAGAATAGAAATATTATATATAAAATTCAATGCAGAAAAGAAAAAGAAATGGATAACTACTAATCAAAATGTATTTTAAGACAGTGCATATTTTGAACAATTATAGACCTGTATCCAAAATTAATATCTGAAACATTTTTAAAGTCAAAGACTTATGGTGATTTCTGGGAGATAAGAAAAGTAATCTTACAATTCTTTAAAACCCAAATTGTTTCTGCCACTGAAATATTGTTGGCAAGTGATATGAAATATAAAGTAAATTTGAGTAAGCATTGAATTAAAATTAATGTATAGCACATTAGTATTTTAAAAAGTATATGAATGTAAAGGATGAAATGAAAGAAGAATCTCCATTGGACTGAATGAAAATGTAGACATTAATTTTTAGAGAAGTTTGAAAGCATAAAAGACTGGGCATTTATCATGAATGAGGTGCACACCATGAATGGAGACTTTCTCAGCAAGTCTCATAATGTTAGATTTGCATAAAGGACACTTAAAACTTGGGGAAAATATTAGTATGAATGCATAATGAAGAGAAATAATTCCTAGGGAAATTTGGCAGACAAGATAGGAGTAAGATCCAGAATGTGTTAAAATAAATATAAAACAGATTTTTATCTTAGTAAGAAATTTAAAGATAATTTATATTCTTACCAGTCTTAAAGGATAAATAGAGCTTTCTAGAAAATACCACCAGGTGACATTAACAGAGAAATGTTAATTAGGTAGAGAAAAACCTTGACAAACTCATGATGATTCTACACAGTTTTAAACAATCAGACAATTAATCATTTAATTGGTCAAAAGAGCACGTTAATTTTAAACAGTGCATCATTCCCAAGGGATTATTCTAAATTCCTGGAGAGAAAGTTACCCTCAAAAAATATCTTTTAACTTGGGAAATGGAAATTTAATTATACTAACAATGAACACAGCCATTGGAAAATTCATGCAGAAAGAACTTTTCCACAATACAAATTAACATTGCCATTTCAAGACAAACCCTGTATGAACAATCCATGCTAAGACTGGACATGTTGTAACTGCTAGGTTTCAGGGAAGAGAATAGGTTGTTGATTTGATACTGTATTGGAGGCACAAATTAGATATGTTCTGTTTGTAATACATTTATAATTTATATCTGAGCAGAGAAGACAGGAATGGCTGAAGCCAATCAATCCATAACAATTGAATTTTTATTCATGGGATTTATAAAGCACCAAGACCTGAAGACCCTTCTACTTGTGAAGCTCTCTGCCATCTATCTGGTCACTATGGTGAGGAATCTAGGATTGGTGACCTTGATTTACATGAAGTACTGTCTTCATACACCAATGTACATCTTCCTGGGCAACCTGGCTCTCATGGACTCCTGCTGTTCCTGTACCATCACTCCCAAAATGTTAGAGAACTTCTTTTCTGAGGACAGAAGGATTTCCCTCTATGAATGCATGGCACAATTTTATTTTGTTATCTGCTGAGACTGCAGACGGCTTTCTTCTGGCAGCAATGGCCTATGACCTCTATGTGGCCATATGCAGCCCCCTGCAGTATCACACCCTGATGTCAAAGAAACTCTGCATTCAGATGACTATAGGAACCTTCATAGCCAGTAACCTGCATTCTGTAATTCATGCAGGACTTCGATTAGGGCTAATTTTCTGCAAATCTCATCAGATTGATCAATCTTTTTGTCATATCTTCTCCATTTTAGACACTCTCCTATACTGACCCTTTTGGTAGTGAACTAATGCCAATTTACAATTTTCGAAATTAAATACAAGGATGGTGCTGGGGTTCTAGCTCAGTTGTAGAACCCTTAACAAGCACAGGCGAGATCCTATGTTTGCTCATCATCACATTTAAAAAAATAAAACTCATAAAGTTTAAATTCTTTAAAAAAAAATTCAATACAGTCTCTCTGTAACTCCGGTTTCAAGCAGAGGATACCTGTTTCTTGGTGAGGCAGGTTTTTCTGCTTATCAATCCCTTGCTGTTTACCCCATTTGTCTGCTGTGATAACCTGCAGTCTGCCAGCATATGGACGCGTTTTTTGGGTGCAGATTGCTCACTGTCAGGCGCCTATTGTCCGCCATTTGCCTGCCTCTCGCCTGTCCATCACCTGCCTTACACCTATCCATCACCCAACACGCAAGATTCACCTCCCGATTGTTCCACAACAGTCAGCAAACTGATCACCGACTGTCAGGGGAGCACCAGCTGCCTGCTGTTGCCTGGAAGTTCACTGTCACAGTACCTGCAGGTTTAATTACACGTGGCTGCCGCCATTTTGAGACAACAACCAGGCCCCATAGGACCCCTGGTCGGACTGACTGAGCCCTGTCTTCAGGATCCCTCAGCCCGAACAATCAAGCTCTGCTTCTGGGGCCCTCACATCGACTGACTGCTCCCTGCCGCCAGGTCCCCCAGACCAACTGATTGCACCCTATCACCGGGACCACAGATTGACTGAATGCAACCGGCCTCCAGGATCCCACAACCACACCAAACACACTGACCTCCAGGACCCCTGGCTGACCAACCGCATCCCGCCTCCAGGACCTCCTGCTGACCACGTCCACACCCTGAGCTGCAGCTCCCCATTTGCCAACACATTTCAAAGCCAGAGCGGCCATCTTGGATAATCCTGGAAGCTGGAGCTCTGATCTTTAGGTGGGGCAAAACCCATCCTGAGACGCCTGCTGGAGGCTTGAAGCTCATTATCAGGTAAATCTCATGCATCAGGCTACTGAACTCTGGGAGGTTTCACTACTATATGACTGTTATAATGTAGATTTTCTTTTTTCTCCTTATTGAAAAAATTAAGTTTTTATTTCTTTACTTTTCTTGCTCTCTATTCCTTTTGTTTATCTGTTCCCTCAGAGTCACTTTCTCCCTCTTTTGTATGCTAACATCCAATTTTTTTTATTACACTCTCACCCTCTCTATTATCTAGAACTTCTGTATATTCTTTTCTTATCCCATTAATAGCCACATTCTACATCCCTCTGCATCCTCTTTTGACGCCATCCAGCGGAGTCAATTTGGCACGAGGGACAGAAGAGTAGCGAGGCTCTTGAATTCAGAACAGTTTATTGATGAATCAGGAAACCTGGGAACTGGAACCTGGAACCTGGAACCTCCAACCTCGAACCTGGGGCCTTGAACTTCGAATCCCGGTGCTCGAGGAGAGCCGGCTTATATCCCCTCCAGGAGGTGAAGGGTAGGTCTGACACCAATTATGCAAAGATTAGGTGAGGAGCTAGCTGCCCAATCATGGTAAAGGTCAAAACGAGCAGGCATGATCAGGAGCACTTGGGAACACCTGTGCACGTGTTGTGTGCGTGGACTTAATTGGATACGGCCAATGACAAATCACCTGGGTATGCTTATGCTAATCAACCTCCTCACCGCCGATGTGATCAAAACAACTTCTGGCTGGCTACCAGGTGCCATGTTGGCATAGTCTGTATGGCATAGCCCCAGCATCTCCCCCTTCCTGATATGAAATGAAAATGTCTGTCTTAGGTCCCGGGAATCAACATCCTGTCCTTACCAGTCATCAAAGGATATCAAAGCGGGGTTGGCCCTTCTGTCTTAGGTTGGTACAGTGTTTTCCTGTGGTTATCCGTCTTTGACTACCGATCCAGCATACTAAGCCATATACTCAGAGATTGTCCTGCTTCAAGGGTGGCCATGACCTATTTTATGATCACATTATGAGACTGTTGACTGACTTTGAGGCGTTTGTAGATGTAGAATAGAATCAACACAAGCACACCCAAGCTTATCAGTGTGGGACTTAAGAGTCACCCAAATTTGGTGCCAAATTGTGTTAGTTTATCTAATGCTCCCATGATAAGCCCTCCCGGTCTTACCTCCACCTTAGAGGCATTCATGGCGAGGATTTGCCATCGAAGCCCTGTTACCTGCTCATTGAATAACGTCCATTGTTGTGTGATCTGCGAAAATAACTGTCTAGAAAAGTTCTCATTAAAAGTCACAAAAAGGAAAGGGAGAGCTAGGCACACAGGAGTATATGAAAAAGTAATTGTTTCACTCTCTCTACATATTTTAGTATTAAATCCATTAACCTTTTGATCAGTGCACTTTCCTTTACTTATAGACCCTCCTTTTACAAAAGTCAGGGGGCTTATATCCATACATGCCTTAGGCCCGCATAAGGACCAAATGGATATTATTAATAGCTTTGGGCATCTAACCAGAGACATTTGTATTGGAGTTGTTTCCTTTATTTAAGGTACTATCTGCCAAAGTACAATTGATCAACTGTACACAAGGTGTGCCACTGCCAAAGGTGAGGCATAATGCATTCTTTAGTGATAAATTCAGGGTAAACTTGGAGCCCAATGGTGGTGTGTACCTAAGGGTAACTTGCCCAGTAGATTAATGGAAAAGAACTGAGGAAAGACTGCATCACCTCGAGAGACTGGAACTAGTCAAGGCAATACCCTGACTATTGTCCAGAACTGTTCACCCTGGATGAAACTCACCACCATCATCAGTAGCGGCAGGATACCCAGAGGGCTCGGCTGCATCTTGACGAACCATCTTAACTGCTCGGACTAGCCTTTCTGGAATCCAAATTGGTGTCTTTTCTTCCTGTGGAAATACACACAGCGTGCCCTCTTCCCCAAATCAAGACCGGGGAAGGTCCTTTCCATTCTCCTGTTACAACATCTTTCCATAAAGCTTGTGACTTTATGTCAGTGTCAACTGCAGCATGTTGATCCACTGCTGATTTTCCTGATTTATGCAAATTAAAAAAATTTAAGGTATAATGGGCTATGGATAATCTGTTCTTAGGTGGATATGACTCCTCTCTTCCCCCTTTTTGTTTTATTAATAAGGTCTTAATAGTTAGATGAGCTCTTTCTATAATTCCTTGTCCCTGGGGGTTATAAGGAATACCTGTGACATGATATATACCAAATGTAGAACAAAACTGTTTAAAGGTTAAGGATGTATAGCCTGGACCATTGTCTCTTTTTATTGTTTTTGGAACGCCCAAAATAGAAAAGGTATATAGGCAGTGATTTATAATATCTTTTGTTTTTTAAGGAGGCCATAATAAATCCTGAACAAGTATCTATGGACACATGCATGTATCTAATCTTTCCAAATGCTGGGATATGAGTAACATCCATTTGCCATATATGGTTGGCTTGTAATCCTCTAGGGTTAACACCATTCTGAGGTACTGAGAGATAAGTGACACAATGTTGACAATTTTTGACAATAGTTCTAGCTTGTTCCTTAGTTAATCTAAAACATTTTTGAAGAGTGTTAGCGTTAACATGGAAGTTTTTATGAAAATTTTCTCCTTCTAAGAACGTGGAAAAAATATGTACGTCTCTAGTAGCTAAGTCTGCTAAAGTGTTACCCATACTGAGAGGTCCTGGTAACCTGGTATGAGCCCTAATACGTCCAACAAAAAATGGTTCCTTACGGTCCCAAATTAACTTTTGAATTGTAGATAATGAGGAATGAATGGTAGATGCTGAGGATATTTTTGGTACAATTTCTATGATATTTAGAGCATTGACTCTATATTTGCTGTCAGAGAATAGATTAAATGGCTGATTTGGGAACATTTGAAAAATTTGACAAAAGGCAAGAAGCTCTATCTTCTGGGCAGACTGTGAAGGATAAAGAAAAGTAAATATCTGTGTTGGTGTGACTATAGCAGCTGTTCCATTACTGGACCCATCAGAAAAGCAAATTATAACATTTGGCATGGGATCTTTTCTGGTGACTTTAGGAAATGTGAATGGGTGTCTGACAAACATTTGAATCATCAGGTCCCTGAGGTAGAGGTTATTAAAATTTGGATTATAATTACATATAATGGAAGCCATACTTCTGATTCTTGTGCAAACTCAATTATAGTTTCTGGTTTATAAGGAGTGATAATTTTTTTGGAACAATGCCAAAAATTCCTATAGCATTAGTTATTGCCTTTTCTATTAACTTTCCCAGTAATTCTGGATAACTCACTAGAGTTATCCTTCGGCTATAGGGAAGATGGACCCAGTAAATAGGTCCTTGTTGCCAAAACACTCCTGTAGGACTTCCTATGGTAGCTATGATTATCAGTAATATAGGCTTAGTTATATCTACCCGATGTAAATGTGCCTTAGTAATGGCATCTTCTACCTTACACAATGCTTTTCTAGCTTCTGTGGTAATTTCCCAGGGCGAGGCAGGATCACCACTTCCCTTAAGAATATCAAATAATGGTCCAAGGTCTTCAGTTGTTAATTTTAAATATGGTCTTACCCAGTTTATATCTCCCAAAAGTTTCTGGAAATCATTTAATGTTTTTAATGTATCCATCCTAAAGGTAACCTTCTGAGGTTGTATTAAGATTTTGTCAATAATGGCACCAAGGTAGGTAATGGGGCAAGAACTCTGTAATTTATCCTCTGCTATCTCTAATCCGAATTGAAGAAGATTTTTGGCCAGCCCATCATATACTCTGAAAAGTTTGTCCTGATCAGGATGAACTAATAAGACATCATACATATAATGATAGATCGTTAGGTCTTTATCAGATTTTCTAATAGGCTATAAAGCTTTGTCTACATAGACCTAACACATAATGGGGCTATTGGCCATGCCTTGCGGCAATACTGTCCATTCATATCTTTGATCAGGTCCTTCGTGGTTAGTAGCTGGTACAGTAAAAGCAAATCTGCAGGTATCTTCCTTATGAAGTGACATAGAAAAGAAGCAATTTTTTATGTCTAAAACTATAATTCTCCAATCCTTCAGAATAGCAGACAATTGAGGGACACCAGATTGAGCTGCTCCCATTATTACCATTTGATTATTAATTGCCCTAAAATCTTGGAGGAGTCACCACTTTCCTGATTTCTTTTTAATTATAAAGATAGGTGTATTGAAAGGAGATGTAGAAGGTTGTAGATGGCCTAAGGCCAGTTGTTGTTTAGTAACTCCCTGGCTGCTTGTAACTTTTGAACATTGAGGGGCAACTGAGGTATCCAAACAGCCTTTTGTGATTTCCATGAAATTTTTTTTGGCTCAGTGGGCCCTCTGAAAACCCAGTCCCTCTTTATTACTTCTCCTCATAGCTTGGATGGATTCAGTTATTCCCTGTGAATGTGCTCCCAGTCCTTTTCCAGGTATAAATCCCTGGTTCACAATGATATTACAAGCTATCAGTTTAATATGCATATGTTCATTGGTCAACTTGATCTGTAATTGTCTTAATATGTCTCTCCCCCATAAATTAACAGGTAAATCTCTTAAGACATAGATTTGGAAAGTACCGTAATTTCCTTCTGTATCTGTCCATTTCAATAACTGTGCACTCCGGGGTGGGTTTGAAGCAACCCCCAAACCTCATAATGTCTTGTCAGCCTTTTGAAGAGGACAATCTTTTGGCCATTGGGTCAATGTTATGATACTAAGATCAGCTCCAGTGTCTAATAACCCATTAAATTCCTTGTCATTTATTCTTATAGTATACATGGGGCGAGTACTTAGATCTAAGGCAAGTATGGTCATAGGTTCCCCCATGGATCCAAACCCCAATTTATTTCTTCTATTCTTTTTTGCTAAATATTTGTCATGTTCACTGGGTGTCACCAGTATTTGTGCTATTTTATCCCCCTGATTTATAAGAGAAATACCTTTTGGGGAACTGACCATTATTTTTATCTCTCTCTCATAATCTGGATCAATTACTCCCGGTGTTATATGGAGTCCTCTTAGGGCAGCAGTACTGCACCCTAATAGTAAACCTACTGTTCCCAATTTAAGAGGTCCATAGATACCCATAGGTATTAATTGAACTCCATTTCTGGAGTTAGTACTACTCTGGCAACAGCACAGAGGTCCAATTCTGTGCTTCCTGTTGTATGTCTGATGAGGGAATTAATGGGTAATGGGTTCGAGGAATCACTCTAATGGGATCCACTGCTGGCTTTCCTTCCTTCAGGGCTCCAAATATTTGTGGGGCCTGAGCCCGAGGGCCCCTCATCTCGTTTTCTGGGAGTGGTTTTCCTTTGTCAATTACAAATTTACATTCACTTGCCCAATGTTTTCCTTTTTACATTTTTGACATACTCCGGGTATTTTTTGTATGTACTATGACTTGGGTTTGGACAGTCCCTTTTAAAATGTCCTGGCTGTCCACATGAAAAACAGCTTTTGGGTTTGGCCCTCATAGCTTGAGATACTCCTTGAGTGACAGCAGCTGCTAGTACTTGACCCTGTATAGCTGACTCATTAATATCTCTGCATATTTTTAAATAGGTATTGAGATCCTTATTTTTCCATGGCTTAATCGCTTCCCTGCACCATTTATTAGCTTGTTCATATGCTAACTGTTTTATTAAAGGCATTGCTTGTTCTGAATCCCCAAACACTCTGCCTGCTCTTTGTAACAGATGGTCTACAAACTCTGCATATGGTTCATTTGAGCCCTGTATAACGTTGGATAATTGCCCTTCCAAGTCTCCATGAACTTGTAATGTTTTCCACGCTCTAATAGAGGCAGTAGCTATCTGAAAATAGACCACTGTATCATACGTAATTTGTTGCTGTTGTTCAGTGTATGGTCTTTGTCCCAGCAATATATCCAGGTTTCGTTGATGGAAACCTGCAACTACGTTTCTACGAGCCATCTCTGCACAGAGCTCTTGATTGGTTACTTTCCACATTCAGTATTGTCCACCATGCAAACCTGCTCAACACATACTCGCCCAATCACTAGGAGTCAGATTAAGTGTTGCGATGGATTCCACCATACTCATGGTAAACAGAGCTTGGGGCCTGTAAATAGCGACTACCTCTTTAAGATATTTTACTGTTTTAAATTCTAGGGCCTGATGAAATCGCTGCCCCTGACTGTCCACCAAGACTGGGCAAGACAGTCTTAATGGGCCTTCCACAGGGTCCCAGGGATCCCCAGTATCACTTGGGACACCACCATAACAAGGCCGACAAGAGTGCCCACAAAATGTCGGGGCCTCCCACCTTTTATCATAAGGGGGAGCTGGGGGGGTAATTATCTCATGATCTTTCCTGCCTTTTAGGAACTCTGCAGTGTTACCTCACCTATTTTCTAGTTCCTCCCCAGAATCTCTTTCCTCCTCAGAACCTCCTTCCTGTTTTTGGCTACTCCATATAACTTCCTCCTCAATCCCTTCTAGCACTTCTTCTCCTTCTTGTAATATATTTTTTATGCCTCCTTTTTGAATTATCCCTTCAGACTGATTTTGTGATATTTCCAAACCCATCTTTTACTAATAAATAATTTTGATACAGGACAAACAAAGACCACACTAACAGTAGTACAAACACACAAACAACACTAAATACACGCACTCCAGAGCTCCTTTATATTTCCTCACCTTGCCAGCTATCCTGAGTGCCTAACTGCCTTAGAAAGACAGGGCCTCAGCTTACCTGAGTACCTAACTGCCCTAAGGACTGGGGTAAACTGCCCTAGAGACAGGGTCTCAGCTTACCTGAGCACCTAACTGCCCTAAGGACTGGGGTTAACTGCCCTAGAGACAGGGTCTCAGCTTACCTGAGCACCTAACTGCCCCAGAGAGAGACACGGGCTCAGCTTTTGCTGGCAAGCTATCCTGAGCACCTAAGTGCCTCAGAGAGACAGGGCCTCAGCTTACCTCACTACTTAGAGCAAGACTCTTGAATTTGACAAACACACAAACAACACAAAATACATGCACTTTTGCGCTTCACTACCTGCCATCTATCTCGAGCATCTAACTGCCTTAGAAACAGGGGCTGCAGCTTACCACCATACTCACCATTTGAGTTCTCAGAAGGGGAGATGAACTCAGAATCCCCATACGGGCCAACATTTCATGCCATCCAGTGGAGTCAACTTGACTTGGGGGACAAAAGATTAGCGACGCTCTTGAATTTGGAATGGTTTATTGATGAATGCAGAAACCTGGGAACTGGAATCTAGAACCTGGAACCTCCAACCTCGTACCTGGGGCCTCGAACTTCGAACCCTGGCACTACAGGAGAGCCAGTTTATATCCCCTCCTGGAGGTGAAGGGTAGGGCTGATGATAATTATGCAAACATTAGGTGAGAAGCTAGCTGCCCAATCATGGTAAAGGTCAAAATGAGCAGGAACGATCAGGAGCACTTGAGAATACCTGTGCACACGTTGTGTGCGTGGACTTAATTGGATATGGCCAATGCCAAATCACCTGGGTGTGCTTATGCTAATCAACCTCCTCACTGCTGATGTAATCAAAACAACTTCTGGTTGGCTGCCAGCCACCATCTTGGCATAGTCCATATGGCATAGCCCCCAGCACTCTTTGTCCTCCATTTGAAACTGCAGACCTTATTGCAAATTTGTTTGTTTTACTGAAGATAATATTTGAACTCATTCTGTTTATTATGACAATTTTGTTATTTTCCTCATAGGGGCTATTTGGTCTAGGATTGCATAGTGTCTGAATTGGGCACTGCTAATATTGATCTCCCCATAAAGAAAGGGTTTTGGAAACCTATAGGGTCACTATAAGCCTATAGGGGGAAATCTTCAATACCCCAGATCTGCACTGCTGTAGGGGAAGATACATGAACAACATGAAAAAACAAGGGAAGAAAATGATCCAAACAAATCTAGATTCTATAGTAATAGAATCCAATGACAGTATGTTAGAAGAAATGTCAGAAAAGGACTTCAGATTATACATGATTAAGATGATTTGTGAAGCAAAGGATGAGATAAGAGAGCAAATGCAGGCAATGAATGATAATACCAATAAGCTGAAAGAGCACCTGCAGGAAGCAAAAGATCATTTCAACAAAGAGATAGAGATTCTCAAAACAAACAAACAAACAAACAAACAAAAAAACAAACGGAAATCCTTGAAATGAAGGAAACAATAAACCAAATCAAAAACTCAATGGAAAGCATCACGAAAGGACTAGACCAATTGGAAGATAGAAACTCAGACAATGAGGACAAAATATTACATCTTGAAAATAAAGTTGCCCAAACAGAGAATATGGTAAAAAATCCTGAACAGAATCTTCAAGAACTATGGGACATCATGAAAAGACCAAATTTAAGAATTATTGGGATTGAGGAAGGCACAGAGATCCAAACCAAAGGAATGAACAACCTATTCAATGAAATAATATCAGAAAATTTCCCAAACCTGAAGAATGAAATGGAAAATCAAATACAAGAGGCTTACAGAAGACCAAATGCACAAAATCACAACAGATCCACACCAAGGCACATTATAATGAAAATGCCTAACATTCAAAATAAAGATAGGATTTTGAAGGCCGTGAGAGAAAAGCATCAGATTACATATAGGGGGAGACCAATACGGATAGCAGCCTACTTCTCAACCCAGACTCTAAAAGCTAGAAGGACCTGGAACAACATAATTCAAGCTCTGAAAGAACATGGTTGCCAACCAAGAATCCTATACCCAGCTAAACTAACCTTCAGATTTGAAGATGAAATAAAATCCTTCCATGATAAACAAAAGTTAAAAGAATTTACAAATAGAAAGCCTGCACTACTGAATGTTCTCAACAAAATATTCCATGAGGAGGAAATGAAAAACAACAATGGAGGTCAGCAAAGGGAGGAACTACCTTAGAGAAAAACCACTCAAAGGAGAAACCAAGCCAACTTAAAAACCAAAAATAAGCCAAATGACTGGGAACACAAATGATATCTTAATAATAACCCTGAACATTAATGGCCTAAACTCATTAATCAAGAGACATAGACTGGCAGAATGGATTAAAAAGAAAGACCCAACAATATGCTGCCTGCCAGAGACTCATCTCATAGAAAAAGACAGCCGCAGACTAAAGGTGAAAGGAAGGGAAAAAAACCTTCCATGCACATGGACTCAGTAAAAAAGAGGGGTTTCCATTCCTATATCAGATAAAGTGGACACCAAGCCAAAGTTAGTCAGAAGGGATAAAGAAGGATATTTCATACTGCTTAAGGGAACCATAAATCAGGAAGACATAACGATAGTAAATATTTATGCCCCAAACAATGGTGCATCCCTGTACATCAAACAAATCCCTCTCAATTTCAGAAATCACATAGACCACAACACAATAATCCTGGGTGAATTTAATGCACCGCTGTCACTGCTAGGTAGAAATTCCAAACAAAAACCAACCAAAGAAACCATAGTGTCACTGTCCAGTGGGACATAAAGACACGTACACCTCAGATTGTCATGAAGGAGTTCTTTTTTATTTGGATTACACCCTCTATATATAAGCAGTCTCATGCATAAGTAATTTCAATCGGATAAGTCCACCAATCCTGTTAAAGGTCAAGCAATCACGAGCTCAAGCATACATGTAGCCAATTGTAATAGCTTCCTGTTTTTCTCCAGGCATACCAAGCATGCCCTTTGGCTCCCTGCCAGCTCACATCTCCCCATGTTTGTTTATAAAAAGACCGTGCCTGTCTTAGGTTGTCCATGACAAAGCAACATCCTTACATGTCATCGGAGAATGAAGCTTGCATCTTCATTCCCTGTCTTGGGTTGGTATGAGCTCTTCACGAATCTTACCTGTCTCTGACTACCAGTCTAGTATAGCCAAACTTGGGGGAGATTCCCACATAACGGGCTAAGTCATTTGGGAAGGGTTCTAAATCAGAAGAAAAGGGTACAGTAGGTAACCCTAATGTGGAATTAGTGGTAAGAGTAGGAGGATATAGATTGGAAGAGTTAATAAGGGGCAAAGGGCAAGGCCACACCTTTACTATCTCCCATAGGTAACGCATGGCTCCTCCATTAACATGGTGAGGTATCATCAACAACAGCAGTTGGAGGAACTTCCACATCTTCTTGTTGCTCTTGGTTTTCTATTGAGGAAGCCTTGATCAATCTTTCAGGCATCCAAATTGGTGATTGTGCGTCCTGCAGGAAAACACAAACAGATCCTCGGATCCAGATTAATACTGGATCTGGGCCTTTCCATTGTCCCGATGGAATGTCCTTCCAGAGCACTTGAGATAGATGTTTTTTATTAGACTCTGAATGATGGTCAGCAGCTGATCAGCCCTCAGAATTGAGATTTAAAAAATTTAAAATGAACAAGGCAACAGATAATTTGTCTTTTGGGGATCTGTATGATGCCCCTATTCCCCCTTTTTGTTTATAAAGCATGTTTTCAAGTGTTAAATGGGCACGCTCAACAATGCTTTGTCCAGTAGGATTATAGGGAATTCCTGTGACATGTTGAATACCAAAGGTGGAACAAAATTGTTTAAAGGCCTGGGACGTATATCTAGGACCATTGTCTGTTTTAATTTGTTTGGGGACCCCTAGGATTGAGAAAGAATGTAAACAGTGTGTTAATACATCTTTGGTTTTTTCTCCAGCATGAGCAGAGGCCGTAATAAATCCTGAAAAGGTATCTATTGACACATGGATGAATGGTAGTTTTCCAAATTCTGAATAATGAGTTACATCCATTTGCCAAATATGATTGGTCTGAAGCCCTTCTGGATTTACTCCTAACGAGGGGTTAGGAATAAGTGTAGCACATTTAGCACAAGACTTGACTATGTCCCGAGGTGTTGCCTTAGTAATCTGATAGTGTAAAAGTAGAGTAGAAGCATCTATGTGAAATTTGGAATGAAAATTTTTTGCATTTTCAAGTGCATTAAAGATATGTGGGTCTCTGATGGCTGTGTCTGTTACATCATTGTGTAAACTTAGAGGACCTGGAAGGCCAGTATGAGCCCGAACATGCCCAATAAAAAAAGGGCTTTTTCTATCCCAAATAAGTTTTTGTAAAGATTGTAAATACTTAGTGATGGTGGAAGTGAGGGAGAGCAGATCAGTTAATTCTAAATTTTGAATAGCATTAACAACGTATTTGCTATCAGAGAATAGGTTAAAGGGCTCATGGTGGGTTCTGAATACTTCTATAGCTACTAATAGTTCTGTTTGTTGTGCAGATAGAGTATTAAACAGCAATGTTTCTGTAACATTATTTACAGTAATAGCACCCATACCATTTTTTGATCCATCAGTAAATATAAGGGTAGCTCCTATAATAGGTTCTTTTCGGGTGACTTTGGCGAAAATTATAGGACATTGACTCCAAAATTGGAGAAGAGGATCAGACGGCAAATGATTGTCAAACACAACAGAAGTACTAGTAAAGATTATAGCCCATGAATTTGAATTATTAATAAGATATTGTTTCTGATCAGTAGTATAAGGAGTAGTTATTGTCGAGGGATGTGACCCAAAGATGGAAAGGGATACTTTTAACACCCTAAGGATTAATTCTGCCACAGATTCAGTAAAAAGGATAACACCTTGTTAGGGGCATAATTCATTTGAACCCATAGAATAGGACCCTTTTACCAAAACACTCCTGTGGGTAACTTATTTGTGGCCAAGACAATGAATGATGAAGGCTTAGGTAGGTCAATACGATCAAGATGAACCTTTTTCATAGCTGTTTCAACAAGCTTGAGAGCTGTTCGAGCCTTAGGGGTAAGCACCCGCTTAGAAAGGGGATCAGAATCACCTTTAAGAGAGTCAAACAGGGGGCCCAAACTTGAGGTGGGTAAGTGAAGGTAAGGTCTAATCCAGTTAATGTCACCTAATACTGCTCTGGCGGAGGCACAGAGGTCCAATCCTGTGCTTCCTCTTGTTTGTCTAGTTGAGGAGTCAAGGGGTAATGGGTCCAAGGTATGGACTGGATAGCCCCATATATTTGTGGGCCCCGAGGCAGGGAGCCCTGATTCCCATTTTTTGGAGGTAAAGGGTTACCATCTTTGTCTCTAGTTGATTTACAGTCACTTGCCCAGTGTTTCCCTTTTTTACATTGGGGACATAATTTTGGCACAGGATCCTAGGGTCAGTCCATTTTTATGTGTCCATATTGTTTACACCGATAACACTGTTGGCCTGGGGGGGCGGTTGACATTGCCTCTAAGACCATGTGCAAGCACTGCAGCCATCACCTGACCTTGAATAAAAGCCTCATTAATAACCTTACAAGCCTTTAAATAGGCTCCAAGGTCTTTGTTTTTCCAAGGTCTTATTGCTTCTTTACACCATTTATTTGCTTGCTCATATGCAAGCTGTTTGACTAAAGGCACAGCCTGGTCTACATCTCCAAATGTACGTCCTGCTCTTTGAAGCAATCTGTGTACAAAATTGGCATAGGGTTCATTGTTTCCTTGAATAACCTTAGATAACTGTCCTTGAAGATCGCCAGCATCTGAAAGCGTTTTCCAAGCTTTAGTGGCAGCAGCACTAATTTGTTGATACAACACAGGGGTTAAAATTAATCTGATTACCTTGCCCTTCATATGGTCCTAAGCCTGTCAGAATGTCTAGATTCCATTGAGGATTGCCCGCAACTGCATTATGTCACGCAGTATCAGAACATAACTCCTGGTTGGCCACCTTCCACATAAGATATTTCCTCCCAGATAAACATGCTTTTGCTAAATTACCCCAATCAGTCAGAGTAAGATTTTGACTTGCAACATTCTCTGATAAAGAAATGGTAAATGCAGCTTGTACTCCATAGGACATAATGGCCTCTTTTAACTGTTTCACTAATTTTATATCTAATATTTGATGATATCTCTGATTGTTTTGATCTTCAAATACCAGGAATATTAGGAACACTGATCGAGATTCTACATCAGCCCACTGTCTGGAGGTTGCTCCTGTGCAGCAAGTACATGCGCCCCTACAACATGGAAAAGAGTAGTGACCTGGATTATACGCCAGATGGTGTGGCATGGTAGGGGATAAATGCCACTGAGAGAACTTATTTTCTAGCTCTGTCTCAGATAGTTCCTGTTCTTCAGAGTCACATCCCTGTTCTGAGTCTGAACATCTACTTTCTCTTTCAGAAGCTTGACTTGATTGCTCTTCTTTTACAGTTTCTAATATCTCTTTCCTTTCTCTTAGCTGTTCTGGAAATTTTGGTCTTTTGAAAGTCAGACAGAAATGAACTAATGTCCATATAGGCAAAGTACCAAGAGGGAGAGGCGTTTTTTCATTTTGTTTATGGAGGTCCTTTCCCAAACACTCCCACTGAGGGACAGTAAGGAGTCCTTCTTCTAAGAACCAAGGACAGGCTTATTCTATAGTTTTAAGGAATGTCTGCGCAGTTTTAGACTTTAACGGAGTCCCATTTTCTCTTAACAATGCCTTAAGAGAGCCTTCCATGCGAATCCGTGAAATTTCTGATCCCATGGTTATAATATGGCCTCTCTGATCACCACCACCATAACAAACAGAAACCAAACAAGAAAAAGTAACAAAAATATTAACACAACTAACACCTTACACACATTCATTTACTACAGGACGTCCTTTGCTGTCTCTTGGGACAGCCTTCTGTTAAGTTCCCTCACTAGGGGAGCTTTCCATTAGTACCTTAAGGCCACTGTTTCCTCGAATAGGGAAACCTGCTAGATGACTGCTAGTTGATTGTGCTAGTGAAAAATTTTCAGCTTTATTATTTACCTGAGTGCTCACCTTGTCTCGTACGGGCCACCAAATGTTGCCATCCAGCGGGACATAAAGACACATACACCTCAGATTGTCATGAAGCAGCTTCTTCTTTTTTGGAACCCAAAAACAACAACAAAACCCCCCCAAAAGCAGTCTCACCCTCAACATATAAGCAGTCTCATGCATACGCAATTACGATCAGATATTCCACCCAATCCTGTTAAATGTGAAGGAATCACGAGCTCAAGCATACATGTAGCCAACTGTAACAGCTTCCTGTTTTTCTCCAGGCATACCAAGCATGCCCTTTGGTTCCCTGCCTGCCCACACCAGAGTGGCTGCACTAATTTGCAACCCCACCAGCAATGTATGAATGTACCTTTTTCCCCACAACTTCACCAACACCTATTGTTGCTTGCATTCTTGATAATCGCCATTCTACTTGGGATGAGATGGAATCTTAGGGTAGTTTTGATTTGCATTTCTCTTATTACTAGAGATGTTGAACATTTTTTCATGTATCTGTTGATTGCTTGTACATCTTCTTCTGTGAAGTGTCTGTTCATTTCCTTAGCCCATTTGTTGATTGGGTTATTTGTATTCTTGGTGTAGAGTTCTTTGAGTTCTTTTTATATTCTGGAAATTAGCGTTGTATCCGAAGTATGATTGGCAAAGATTTTCTCCCACTCTGTAGGATCTCTCTTCACATTACTGATAGTTTCCTTTCTGAGAGACAGCTTTTTAGTTTGAATCTATCCCAGTTTTTGATTCTTGCTTTTATTTCTCATGTTATGGGAGTCCTGTTAAGGAAGTCTGATCCTAAGCGGACATGTTGAAGATTTGGACCTACTTTTTCTTCTATAAGATGCAGGGTCTCTGGTCTGATTCCGAGGTCCTTGATCCATTTTGAGTTGAGTTTTGTGCAGGGTGAGAGATAGGGTTTAATTTCATTCTGTTGCATCTGGATTTCCAGTTTTCCCAGCACCATTTGTTGAAGAGGCTATGTTTCCTCCATTGCATATTCTTGGCTCCTTTGTCTAGTATGAGAAAATTGTATTTATTTGGGTTTGTGCCCATGTCCTCTATTCTGTACCATTGATCTACCTGTCTATTTTGGTACCAATACCATGCCATTTTTGTTACTATTGCTTTGTAGTAGAGTTGAAGATCTGGTATTGCAATATCCCCTGCTTCACTCTTCCTGCTAAGGATTGCTTTAGTTATTCTGGGTTTCTTATTCTTCCAGATGAATTTCATAATTGCTTGCTCTATTTCTGTAAAGTACATCATTGGGATTTTAATTGGAATTGCATTGAATCTGTATAGCACTTTTGGTAGTATGGCCATTTTGACAATATTAATTCTGCATATCCAAGAATATGGGAGATCTTTCCATTTTCTAAGGTTTTCTTTAATTTCTTTCTTTAGTGTTCTGTAGTTCTCATTGTAGAGGTCTTTCACCTCTTTTGTTAGATTTATTCCCAAGTATTTTATTTTTTTCGAGGCTATTGTGAATGGGGTAGTTTTCCTAACTTCTCTTTCTGAAGATTCATCACTTATGTATAAAATGCATTGATCTTGTAACCTGCTACTTTACTGAATTCACTTATGAGTTCTAAAAGTTTTCTGGTGGAATTCCCAGGTTCCTCTAAATATATAATCATATCATCAGCAAACAGGGATAGTTTGAGTTCCTCTTTTCCTATTTGTATCCCTTTAATTTCTTTGGTTTTTCTAATTGCTCTGGCTAGAGTTTCAAGGACGATGTTGAATAGAAGTGGTGAAAGAGGGCATCCCTGCCTTGTTCCCGTTTTTAAGGGGAATGCTTTCAGTTTTTCACCATTTAGAATGATATTATTGGCCATGGGCTTAGCGTAGATGGCCTTTACAATGTTAAGGAATGTTCTCACTATTCCTCATTTTTTTCGTGCTTTGAGCATAAATGGATGCTGTATTTTATCAAATGCTTTTTCTGCATCTATGGAAATGGGAATAATCATGTGATTTTTAACTTTAAGTCTGTCAATATGGCGAATGACATTTATTGATTTCTGCATGTTGAACCAACCTTGCATCCCTGGGATAAAACCCACTTGAACATGATGCACTATCTTTTATATATATATATATATATATATATATATATATATATATATATATATATGTGTGTGTGTGTGTGTGTGTGGTGTGTGTGTGTGTGTGTGTGTGTGTGTATTTTTTTTTTTGCAAGCATATTAAGCAGGTTTTATTTAAAGGTAATAATACAGACTTCTCCCAGCAGGAAGAAGGGGGCCATGGCTGATATTCTAAAGTCCCAAGAAGTGAGCATACCCTACATATTTTATGGGTTAAAGTCTCTTTTGTTCTCCAGTTCTCTCCCCACTTATCTCTCCTTCATGCCTAGGCCTTGTTTTGCATTAAGTGAGAAGCCATGGGCAGGGGGAGGGCCAAGGTGATTCAGGCAGTTAAGGGCCCAGTGGCATTAATTAGAAGCTCCATGCTTGTTGTCCTTGATAAAGGCAGGTAAATTTGGTTATCAATGTGCTCTGGAGCTCCTTGACATTCCATTCTTCCAGGGGCAGTCTCCACCTTCCAGAGGCAGATGGCTTCAGGCTTCATTTCCTCGATTTGACCCTATCCCCTATTTCTACACTAATTACCCCTCCTTAATTCTGGCTTCATTCCCCCCTTTTGCTTTAGGAACTCCTAACTGCTGTAAGGAAAAGAAAGAGGGCACCGATTGTTCTGGCTGCTTCGAAACTGAAAGGGGGCAGTGAGGGGCAAGCAGTTTGGAGTTCCTTTTTTAAAAATCGGGTCTATCGAGGGGTCCAATGTCAAAGTCTGGTTGGGGAAGAGGAGGTTGTAGAGTCATCTGGGGGTGGGTGCTTCTATGGTAGAAGAACAAAAAGACATGAGTGCTGAAATGAGATTAATATAATATCAATGTTGCAGAATTGGGAACATGCCAATGCATATCATAAAGATGACAGAAGTCAATAATTCCTCACCAGGGGGTGGAAGAACTGAGAAGTTTTTCCCATAACTAGGCCTAGCAAAGACTGGAGAGAACAAGGCCTTTATTTGGGAACTTTAACATTGTCCAGGTTATCAGGAATGTAAACACAACATTTAGTACAGATCTCTATACTTCTATTACTTAGGACTAGATAATCATGCAAGCAAACATAGATTAAGTCTACCTGTGTAGCTTAGGAAGGTCTGCAGGCCTTAAACTTCTGACTCTGGCAGTTTCTCTTGATAGTTATCAGGCACATTTGCCTAAGAATCTCTCTTTTGTAGCTTTTAGTCTTTATTCTAGTGGACTAACACAAGTGTACATCTTAAGTTACATTTAACTATTATTGCTTTTTAATGCCCAAGAATGGCTATATTTTGGTTTTAACTGTTTTACTGGGTGTCTAAGATCAAGCTGGTCAAATTGACCTGCACCTGTCTTGTTAAATAGTCAGCTGAGTTCCCACAGAGGTCACTAGTAGAGAACTTAAGAGCAGCTTCTTAGCTCCACCAGTGCCATTGGCTAAGTAGGGTCTCTTTGATGAGGTGGCTTCCTTTGGAAGCATCAAGGGATGTCTCCCTTTTTCCATGACCCTTCTCTGCAGCACATGCCCTGAGGGAATTTTCATACTCTAGTGGTCTCAACAATCTCCTTGATCAGGAGGTTGTGTGACCCAGAGTTGCAATGCTCCTTAGAGAAGTCCTCTTATCCCCTGGGTTCAGGCTGACTTTGAAGGGAAGATACTGTTTTTTTCTTGGCCTCTGTATTTAATTTCAATCTCTAAGTTCGCTCTTAATCATCCAGCAAGTCAGCCTCAGTCATAAAGTAAGAGTACTGGGCTTTAACTTCAATGTCTATAACTTTACAGTTATTTACCCTTTTATCTAACTGGAGTCTGTATTAGTATTGGAAGTTACCACTATCTGTTCTATAGGTGATGGCTTATTATCACAAGTTACCTAGGTTGTGTGTACTTGAAGCAGCTACTTCTGCAAAACATTAGCAGGTAACAGTTTTACAAAATGAAATTAGCAAGAGTAAAAATATATTCAGCTTGTATAATAGCTATCTTGAATTTTGACTGAGAACCACCTAATATCCCCTATTTGAGAGCACAGTACTTTTACAACAAGAACCAATCTTTTGACTATAACTTTAAATAAGCTGAAGTCTGACTTATTTTGGAATCACTCTAACATGCAGTTAGGTGGGAGGCAGAGCCTTATCTCTCAGGTAAGGCATGGCTCTTTACAAATCTTAAGTGTTCTAATTTTGATGTTGATCTTTGCTTCTTTCTTAAATACCATTTTAAGAAGTTTACATATATTCATTCCTGGGACTATATGAACATTAGTTAACACAATTTAACATTATATCTAAAACATGAGTTAAAGAAAGGTTGAGAGAGCTTTTAACTTTCCTTGTGTGACAAAGTGGCAAAAAGCTTTTATGTTTCTCAATATTAACCTTTAAACAAATCAGACTCTAACATTTAGAAATACATTTATATTTAAAATTCTTTATCTCAGTGTAAAAAGTAACAAATTTTACACATACCCCATTGATAATGGATCCTACAATAGAATGTTAAATGATAGAAATAAATCCCCCCCAAAATTTACTCTTTATAAGTTTAAAATTACCATTATAGATAAGTTTAATCTGGAGAATAGCAGCTTGATAAATTCCCTGCTTTAAAAATTTGTATACCTGGAAAATATGAACACATTTAATATACAAAGAGTGACCATTTCACAATTACCTTGACACTTTAATCTTACTAAATTTAGTTTTTTTAAAGAAAAATTTAGACTCTGTAACATAGTACAATACTCTAACAGTTGTTTAACCATAATTGTATAAACCCCAATTTTTGAGACTAATTGTTCTAAAGAATAAAACTTAATAGACACAAAGTTAAGAGTAAATTAGTGTTTCTAAGAAATCCTTGCCATTTTACCATGTCATTTTACCATATAGATTAAACTTTGTTTTATATCAGAACATTAGTATTTCACCTTAGGAAAAACCTTAAATAGTTTTAACTGTCTCATATACATACAACCAACTTAGTTACACACAAACTTGTTGAAACTTGCCCTTTACTTACACACAGACTTTCTTAGCACTTACTTCGACCCTCATGTATTTCATCACACAAGCACTTTCTTATCCAGAAACATTTCCTTTTCCCTTTTATTAAATATATTTCCATACCCAGAACCTTTTATTTTCTCTTTCCTATTTGTTGACCCCTTTTTGATTCACATTCTGAAACAACTCTTATGAAATTTCTGAATTTAGATTAATTACTCTATTTTAATAAGATTAAATATTTTGTTATTTATAGTACTCTAATTGAAACACAGTTGAAACTTTTGGGACCCTTTGTATATAGAATTGCACTTGTTAGGACATAACTCTTAGTAACCTTGTTTTTAGTTTAGTGAGGACACAAAGTAATTGTAAACCCTTTTTATTTACCAACCTATGAAAACACCAATAATGTTCAAATATGTTACCCCATGGAATTTAAGGAGTTAAAAGTACTAGATGTTGATTAACAATTAGCATTTTAACTTTGTAAATTAATCAGATGTCTCTACAAACACATTTGAGTAATTCCATACATGTCAACTCTAATTCACTTATTTTGTGAAAACCAAGATATCAGACAAGTATCCTGAACTGTATTTGCCATCTCTTTCCTGTTGAAGAAAAGTCCTAGAAACAATTGATATTAGACATTTTTTAACATCAATATTTTATTAACTTGACCACCTAGAGAGTTGCAAGTTATTTTCAAAGACATTCTACTTTTACTAGTTTATCCAATTTGAATTGAACCTTTCTAAATCACGTGAATTAAGAGTATCTGGATCCATTTTTTAAATTTTAATTTTAGGAGCGCTCAGTTTTGATACAGACAAAACATGACATCAGACAGCACGACATACAAATAACACAAAATCAAAGGCCTTGTAACTTTATAGGTGAATCTCCATTGCAATGTAACAGATGGTCAAAAACTCTAGTTGAATAAAAAAATAGAACTGATCAAAAAGTCATGAGCTCGAAAAAAAAATATAGAATTCAAAGAAGAAAACAAGAGTCCTGGAAAAATGATATGGCCGTTAATTACTTTAGTAAAGCACCATAAAATTTACTTTTGCTGGAGTTTATTTAGGTAAGACTCTTTTTACCTTTTTTTCCTTGGGTTTGAGACCGATCTCCTACTGAGCCTTTAGGCTTTCTCTATTTACATTTCAATGTAAGCCTTGACTGAGATCTGGAAGGATCTAACAGGTTTTAACAGAAACCTTGTGCCTAGGGCATTTTAGCCATCTCATCAGGACAGGTTGGATGTCAAAGAAAATTATGAGACCTTATTTTCCATTACTTTTAAGAATGAAGCTACCTTGCTAAATTCATCACTGAGATATGCCATTGGTTATTGAGCTGCCTATGGCTGCTTATCCAGGATTTATTTTTCCTTTTGTGACAAATAGGTTAAATCTTGCTTCATAGGTAAGCTGAGGACAGGAGCTTGAAGTAAGGCCCCTTCTTGCTATTCCTGGGGCAGAATATTGTTCTATGACGGCTATTTCCTGTAGTGTTGAACCTGTTGATGACATAATTAAGCTTTATTTTTTGAGATCTTTTAATTCCTATTAGCTAAGAAGTTTAGGAGTTCTGCAATGGCCTTTTGATCTTCCTCCTGGGTGGAGGCACATAAAAAGATGTACCTTACTTACTAGAGAACAATCACAGATGTTTTATCTCAGAATTTTGTTAAGTTCTTAGCTAAGGTTTGTCCAGAACAGGTGAGGGCCACCTAAATCCTAAGGCAACACTGCCTAGGTTAGTTGAGATACAGTATCTGGTTCCTCAAAGGCAAACAGAAATTGCTATTCACGTCTAGCATAAACAGGAAAGCCATCTTTTAAGTCTAAATTAGTAAACCAAGTAGCAGTTGGAATCCAAGATAAAAGTGTATGGATTAAGAACTACAGGGTGGAGGAAATTACTGCTTCATTATTCTAAGGTTTTGTACTAGGCAGTCTGCTTTTTAACTCCTAAAACGAGTGAATTGCATGGGCTATTGCAAGGCATTAAAAGTTTCTGTCATTCGAATGATCTTTAATAAGTCCTTTTTCTTGTCTTTATGCTCCCTTTTCTTTCTTTTTGATGTCTATTAAAAAATGGAAGATGCAAGCTGGAGAAGATCATCTGAGGATTGATCAGGGCCTCGTGCCAATTTTTGTAATTTCCTCTAAATATTTGGGGCTGACTAAATGATAAATTTATACTTTAAAAGTAGGTGGCCCTTTATAGATTCAGGATTCAGAGTGGTGTGTTTTCTTATTGCTTTCATAAGTCTCTCCATGAAAATAGTAGGACTTTCCTGAAGGTCGCATAATAGTTTTTTTAGGCATCCTGCTCATTATTCGAATCCCAGTTAGGATGGTTTCTGGGAACTGCCTGTTCTATAGATGGTTAATAGCATAATTTTCCAGGTGAAGTCAAATACCTGGCATAAGTTTTAAAACATCTCAATATTTATTAGGATCTTTCAAAAGCCTCCTTAAATTTATTTTTGTCTGTCTTAAGTTGGGAGGGTCCCCTTGGTCTTCCTCCCTTAGTAGGCGATTCCTCAAGGCTTTCTCCTCTCATGGTAGAGATTATTGATGTCAAGCATGGGAACATATGAAAGGCACTTGATTATTTGCAATTTAGCAGTATTTGCAATTTAGCAATTTAGTGATGAACCTGGCAATACTGTTGAGAGAGAAGCTCCCTTCTGAGTTAGAAGTATTAGGGACGTCGCCCTAACTTTGAGCTTCCTTACGGCCCAGAAAAACCCGTCTCTCACTAGCTGGCTTTGCCAAAGTTATTTCTGGCCTTCTTCGGCAAAGTGCTAGGGTCCTAGTTTGCCCTGTGCTAGAGACCCTGGGAGGATTCAGACTTAAGGGCATTACTGCTTTCCTCCCTGCCACTATAAACCCCTAATTATGAAAAATGATGACAAAAGTAAAAAGTGTGCCTTCTGCCTATCTTGTTGCCCTGTAGACTAAAGGAATCTCTGGAGGGTGAAGGGACATCTATTGGTTGTTAGGCATATAACACCCTTTGCTTGGAGGGTCTCATGGGAGGGGTTGATTTTAAATGCCTCCCTCTTGCAGCTTAAAGAGAACACGTGAGCCTGTCTAAGCACAGGAACAGTAATGGGAAGACTCTAGATAAACTAGTGAAGCCTAAGTATGCGAACAAAGGGAACCTGGGCATTTTCATGCTAATCATCCCAGGCCTTAATCCTACAGTTTGAATTCCTAATGTCTGACCAGCAAGGGAAGGGGAGCATCCAGGAGGGAGTGGATGTGCAGGAGTGTTGTGCACTGTAGGGCCCATACAGAGGCAAAGGTAATTGGGGCTTTCCCTCAGTGCCATTCGTCTACTGATCACCCTGGATACCTCTCAGAGCGATCGGGAGGGGGAGTCTGGAGAAGGAACCTTTGGGGTCCACGCAAGAGTAGCCGGGGCCGAGAACCCCGCAGCTGTTCCAGCCCTTCCTCCGCCTCCACGCATCCTGGGCAGATCAGGACTAGGGACACAGTGTACTGGTGGCAATTGTGCTCCATGCCTGGACAGAAAAGTAGGAAACAGCTTCAGCACAGTCCATGATGCCTACAGAGCAGGTGATTAGAAACTTGTCTGGGCAGGGAAACCTCTCACCGGAGTCTTAAGAATGGCAGCTGCACTAACTGCGTTTAAGTAGCGGACGGGTGCCCATTTTGCCCTCCAAAAATAAAGAGACAGAAAGAAGCACCTCAAACAGATGTGGGGTGCGTGGAGAGAGAAGCTTACTTACCTTGGCGTAAATCTCAGTGGGGCCTCCAAATCTGATACTATGGTTCCCTGGTGAGGAGTTCTGCTCCCTCTAATGTTGAAGATTGAACACTAGAGAAGCATGCCAAGGCAAGCATATTAAGCAGGCTTTATTTAAAGGTAATAATACAGACTTCTCCTGGCAGGAAGAAGGGGGCCTTGGCTGATGTTCCCCTTTAATATATTTTTGTATGCGATTTGCTAAAATTTTGTTGAGAATTTTTGCATCGATATTCATTAAGGATATTAGTCTGAAATTTTCTTTCCTCAATGTGTCTCTGTCTGGTTTAGGTATCAGGGTGATATTGGCTTCACAGAATGAGTTTTGGAGGGTTCCCTCCTCTTCTATTTCATGGAATACTTTGAGGAGTATTGGAATGAGCTCTTCTTTAAAGGTTTTGTAGAACTCGGCTGAGAACCCATCTGGTCCCAGACTTTTCTTTGTTGGTAGGCTTTTGATGACCTCTTCTATTTCATTGCTTGAAATTGATTTATTTAAGTTGTGTATGTCCTCCTCGTTCAGTTTAGGTAATTCATATGTCTCTGGAAACTTGTTGATGTCTTCGAGGTTTTCTGTTTTGTTGGAGTATAGATTTTCAAAATAGTTTCTAATTATGTTTTGTATTTCACTTGTGTCTGTTGTGATATTTCATTGTTCATTCCAAATTTTAGTAATTTGAGTTTTTTCCCACTTTCTCTTTGTTCGTGTGGCTAAGGGTTTATCAATTTTGTTTATTTTTTCAAAGTGAAGGAGTTAAAATTTAAGTGCCCATAATTAAAGCACAGAATCTGTAGTCTAGCAAATGAACTTAGGAAAAGAAACAAAGAGGGACAGGCCTGAGGCCTGAACATACCTAAACAAGCCTAAAATAAAAGACTGCCAAATCATCAAAAACTAACTGGCCATGGAGGATAAACAATCTCCACAAGGCCGTGGACCATCTGGTGTCACCCACTTTCCCCCTTCTTCTTCTTTTCTTTAAGGTTAACTTGACCGCCTGCTAACCAAAATAAACTGCCCTACCACATTGCTGGAATGTCAATTTGCACGTACTACTTGCTGATGTAATCAATGTAGTCATGTGCCCGCTTATGTTTGAATCAGCCAATTATGTGTACCCGCGCCAAACTCCCTAACTTTTCCTATATAAACCCCTGACTACTGAGCCTCGTGGTCAACTCCTCTATCTCCTGCGTGAGATACGTGTTGGCCCGGAGCTCCGTTATTAAAGTGCCTCGTGCTTTTGCATCAAGCCGGTCTCTCGTGCTTCCTGGAGCACGCCATCCTGAGACTCGAGTAAGGGTCTTCCTTTTGGGGGGTCCTACAAAAGAAACAGCTAGTTATTTTGTTATTTTTTCCGATTGTTCCTTTTGTTCCAATTTCGTTGATTTCGGCTCTGATTTTAACTATTTCCTGTCTTCTACTACTTTTGGTCTTGTTCTGCTCTTCTTTTTCTAGGGCTTTGAGCTGTAGTGTTAAGTCATTTGTTTATTTGTTGATTTTTACCTCTTTTATTGAATGTGCCCCATGAAATAAATCTTCCTCTAAGTACTGCTTCCATAGTGTCCCAGAGATTTTGATATGATGCGTCTTTTTTCTCATTTACTTCTAAGAATTTTTTAATTTCCCTCCTGATGTCTTTGTTATCCATTCATACTATAATAGTGTATTATTTAATCTCTAGGTATTGGAGAAGTTTCTGTTTTTTATTCTGTCATTAATTTCTATTTCAATCCATTATGATCTAATAGAATACAAGGTAGTATCTCTATCTTCTTGTATTTGCTACCAGTAGCTTTGTGGCATAATATATGGTCTATTTTAGAGAAGGATCCATGTGCTGCTGAGAAGAAAGTGTATTCATTCTTTGTTGGATGGTATATTCTACATATGTCTGTTAAGTCTAAATTGTTGATTGTGTTATTGAGATCTATGGTTTCTTTATTCAATTTTTGTTTGGAAGATCTATCCAGTGGTGAGAGAGGTGTGTTAAAAACACCTAGTATTATTGTGTTGTGATCTGTTTGATTTCTGGAATTGAGGAGGATTTGTTTAGGTACATGGATGAACCAATGTTCAGGGCATATTTATGATTGTTATGTCTTCCTGATTTATGCTTCCCTTAAGCAGAATATAATTTTGTTCTTTATCCCTTCTGACTAGTTTTGGCTTGAAGTCCACATTATCTGAAATGAGGATGGATACTCCAGCTTTTTTGCTGTGTCCATGTGCATGGTATGTTTTTTCCCATCCTTTCACCTTTAGTCTATGGGTAACTCTATGAGATGAGTCTCTTGCAGGCAGCATATTGTTGGATTTTTCTTTTAATCCAATCTGCCAGTCTATGTCTTTTGATGGATGAGTTCAGGCCATTAACATTCAGGGTTATTATTGTGATATGATTTGTATTCCCAGTCATTTGACTCATTTTTTGTTTTTTGGCATGATTTGGTTTCCCCTTTATTTGGCTATTCCTTTAGGCTAGTTCCTCCTGTTGTTTATTTGCATCATTGTTTTTCATCTCTTCCTCATGGAATATTTTGCTGAGAATGTTCTATAATGCCAACATTCTTTTTGTAAATTCTTTTAGCTTTTGTTTATCATGGAAGGATTTTATTTCATCGTCAAATCTGAAAGTAAGTTTTGCTGGGTATAATATTCATGGTTGGCATCCATTTTCTTTCAGGGCTTGATAAATGTTGTTCCAGGTTCTTCTAGCTTTTAGGGTCTGGATTGAAAAATCTGCTAATATTCTCATTGGTTTCCCTGTGAATGTAATTTGATTCTTTTCTCTCGCGGCCTTTAAAATTCTTTCTTTATTTTGTATGTTAGGTATTTTCATAATAATGTGCCTTGGTGTGGGTCTGTTGCAATTTTGTATATTTGGAGTCCTATAAGCCTCTTGTACCTGGTTTTCCATTTCATTCTTCAGATTTGAGAAATTTTCTGTTATGATTTCATTGAATAGATTGTTCATTCCTTTGGTTTGTTTCTCTAAGCCTTCCTCAATTCCAATAATTCTTAAATTTGGCCTTTTCATGATATCCCATAATTCTTATAGATTCTGTTCATGATTTCTTACCATCTTTTCTGTTTGGTCAACTTTGTTTTCAAGATTAAATATTTTGTCTTCAATGTCTGAGGTTCTGTCTTCCAGGTGTTCTATCCTATTGGTTATGCTTTCTATGGAGTTTTTAACTTGGTTTATTGTTTCCTTCATTTCAAGGATTTCTGTTTGTTTGTTTTATTTCAGTATCTTTAACTCTTTATTGAAATGATCTCTTGCTTACCATATTTGCTCTTTTAACTGTTGATTGGTTTGATCATTTAATGCCTGCATGTGCTCTTTCATCTCCTCCTTCAATGCCTGCATTTGCTCTTTCATCTCCTCATTTGCTTCCCTGATTGTTTTAATTATGTACATTCTGAACTCCCTTTCTGACATTTCTTCTGCTGTGCTGTCATTGGGTTTTATTGATATAGTATCTAGGTTTGTTTGGGACATTTTCTTCCCTTGTTTTCTCATATTGGTCAGATATCAGTGGAACTCTGAGATATTGCAGATTTCCTCTTTGGCTTATAGTGTCCCTGTAGATTTCCAGTATATCACCTCCCAGTCTTCAGTAGCCTGAAGTCTTGGAGGAACTTGACAATGCAGTGCTTCAGAAGAAAGCTGCCCCTAGCCTACTACTGGTTCCAGGGCTGGGGCTGGCTCTGTGCGGAAAAGCTCTTACTGGGCAGTTCTGCTCCAAGGAGCTGTCTGTGGAATGAGCCTGCTGCTGGAGGGAGCAGGGCTGCTTGGGAAAGTCTAAGGCTGCCCTGCCCTTGTCCCAGAAGCCACCTGCGGGCCAGGACCCACCTCTGAGACTGGGGCTTGGATTGCTCTGTGCGGAAAGGCTCTCAATGGCAGCCTTCTCCAAGAAGCTGGCTGTGGAAGGAGCCTGCCACCAGAGGGAGCAGGGCTGCTTGGGGAAGTCTCTGGCTGCCATGCCCTGGTCCCAGAAGCCACCTGTGGGCTGGGGCCCGCTGCTGGGTCTGGGGCTTGGAGCAGGCTCTGTGCAGAAAGGCTCTCACTGGGCAGCCTGCTGCAAGAAGTTGGCTGAGGAAGGAGCATGCCACCAGAAGGAGTAGGGCTGCTTGTGGAAGACTCTAGCTGCCCTGCCCTGCTCCGAGAAGCTGCCCTTGTCTGGGCCTGCTGCCCGGGCCAAGCTTCACCCAGTGGCAGAGACTCGCCCCACGGCTGTATGTTAGTCTGAGTCTCTCAATGCCTCCCCTTCTTGAATCCTCAGTTTTGGAGTGACGGGAGATGCAGTCACCCTCTAGTCCACCATCATGGATCTCCCCAGGATTCATTTTGTGTCTTCATCCAGTTGATCTTAATGTTTGTTTATTCTCAGATAGATTTATTTTCTTGTTGACTTTACACAAAGCAAACATCTATATTTATAACCTTATAACATTCTTTAGAATATTATTACAAAATGAGAAAATTTTACCATCAAACTTTTTATAAACATGCTAACATAAAAGTTTTAAAATGTTATTCATATCATTTTTCCCAGAATAAAGTGATATATGAAACTATGTGAAGCATGTATAAAAATTTTATCTGTATTGTATGGTTTCTTTTTACAAAGCAGTTACATTTCACTTAACCAAATATAGATCACATTTATATTAAAGGACAATTATGTTAATTACTTTTGAAGTATTTGACAAATATCTTTATCATCAGAGAATGTATCAGTAAATTTAGAACACCTATTTTTATTAAAAGTCATGTATGTATATGGTTTATCCTAAATTCAGCAATTAAGTTTATGTATTGACTTTATTCCAATCAAATCTTTGTATACAATACCATAACATGTCTAGTATTTCAAATATCATTTTTATAAAAACTAATCACATCAGTGACATCCTGTGTCTTTTCATGCACTCCTGACAATAGTTTCTGTACTGCAATAATTTTCATATAAATGATGAAAATGATTATTTTCAAATGGAGTGGTGTTTTCACTTGTTCTACTCATTGATTGATAGTGTATCAGCTTCTTCTTTTTAACTTGTTCTTTTTAGATATACATGACAGTAGCGTGTTTTTGACATATTACACATACATGGAGTATAACTTACTCCAATTAGGATCTCATTCTTGTGGATGTACATGATGTGGAGTTTCACTGGTTCTGTACTCACATATCAGCATAAGAAAGTTAGGTTGGATTCTTAACCACTGTCTTTAATTCCCTTCCCTTCATTCCCAACTGTCTAATCCAATGAATTTCTATTCTTCACCCTACCCAACTCCTGTTATTGTGTGTTAGCATCCATATATCAGTGAAAATATTCAGCCATTGGTATTTTTGGGATTGGCTAATTTCACTTAGCATTCTAGTCTCCAGTTCCATCCATTTATCAGAAAATGCCATTATTTCATTCTTCTTTATGGCTGAGTAATATTCCATTATGTATATATACCACATTTTCTTTATCCATTCATCTGTTTTAGGGCACCTAGCTTGGTTCCATAGCTTCATTATTGTGAAATGAGCTACTATGAACACTGGTATCATGACAACACTATAGGATCCTGATTTTAAGTCCTTTGGGTATACTGAGGAGTGGTATAACTGAGTCAAATGGTGTTCCATTTTAAGTTTTCTGAGGAATCTCCAAACTGCTTTCCATAGTGGTTGCACCAATTTGCAGTCCCACCAACAATTTATGAGTGATTTTTTTTTCCCTCAAATCCTCACCAACATTTATTATTTCTTGACAATTGCCATTTGACTGGAGTGAATGAGAATCTCAGTGCAGTTTTAATTTGCATTTCTCTAATTGCTAGTAATTTGAACATTTTAAAAATATATTTGTTGACTAATTATATTTCTTGTTCTGTGAATTACCTGTTCAGTTCCTTTGCCCATTTTGTGATTGAGTTATTTGGTGTTTTTGTGTATATGTGTGTATATATGTTGTCATTTGGTATAAATCCTGGGGATTAATGCTCAATTTGAAATGAGGTGACAAAGATTTTCTCCCATTCTGTAAGTTCTCTCTTTACATTCTTGATTGTTTTATTTGCTATGAAGAAGTTTCTAAGTTTGATCCCATCCCATTTATTGATTCTTGATTTCACTTCTTGCACTTTAGGTGTCTTGTTGAGGAAGGCAGTTTCTAAGCTGAAATGATGGAGATTTGGTCCTACCTTTTCTTCTAGTAGGCACAGGGTCTCTGGTCTATTTCCTAGGTCTTTGATCCACTTTGAGTTGAATTTTGTGTGGGGTGAAAGATAAGGATTCAATTTCATTCTATTACATTTAGGTTTCCAGTTTACCTAGTACCATTTGTTGAAGAGGCTGTCTTTTCTCCAATATATGTTTATGGCACCTTTGTCTAGGATGAGATAACTCTATTTTTGTGGGTGTGTCTCTGTGTCTTCTGTTCTGTTCCATTGGTCTTCAGGTCTGTTTTCATGCCAATACCATGCTGTTTTTATTATTATAGTTTTGTGATATAATTTAAGGGTCTGGTATTGTGATGCCTCTTGCTTCACTTTTCTCACTAAGGTTGCTTCAGCTATTCTGGGCCCCTTATTTTTCCAAATGAATTTCATGACTACTTTGTCTACTTCTGTGAAGAACATTACTGGATTTTTAATAGTCATTGCATTAAATCTGAATAGCACTTTTGGTAGTATGGTCATTTTGACAATATTAATTCTCCCTCTCTAAAACTGTAGGTGACCTTAACATGCTCTAAAGTCATCTTCGATTTCTTCCTTTAGTGTTCTGTAGTTTTTGTTGTAGAGGTCTTTCACCTCTTTTGTTAAATTGATTGCTAAATATTTTTTGAGGCTATTGTGAATAGGATAGTTTTCTTAATTTCTCTTTCAACTGATTCATCATTGGTGTATAAAAAATTAACACCCATAAATTAAGTGTATCAGTTTCTTACTGATAAGAGATTCCAATTTACTTTGTGGGCACATTGCTTTTTTGTATTGTTTCTACCAATTTTTTTAAAATCCATGCCAATTATTTACTCAGTAAGGAGAAACAAGTATTTTCTCAATGATATGCTGCTTATTGGTTTTACTCTAAGTCACCTCAATAAGGGCTTCTTAACTTTTTGTCATTTAGTATAACTTATAAAACAATAAAATGAATATTGCATAATAAAATCTACATTTACCAAGCAGTTGTTTCATTCTAGAAATTCTTTTAAAACCTTAATATTCTAAGTCCTTCCAATTTCATTCTCCTATACAATAAGTATCTCAGTTCTACAGAAGGGGAAGGGAAGCTAATATAAGAATCTTAGTAATCACCCAAAGTCCCACCCCTGGTTTGTGACAACCTAGTACTACCACCCAGCAAGTTTGATTCCAGAGTCCAAGGTCTGTGTCTTAATTATTACTGTAATATTACAGTGTTCTTAATTACTATATTATCTTTGAAATTTTTTTTAAAACTTATTTTATTTGTCCATTAGAATTATGCATACTGGCAGGGCCCACTGTGATATATTTGTACACCCACATAATGTAATTTGGTCAATTTCATTCCCCAGTACTTTTCCTTTCCCTATGTTTCTCCCTCTCCCTGGTCCCCATTCTCTACTCTACTGGTCTCTACTTTTATGAGGTTTTTTGTTTGTTTGTTTGTTTGATTGTTTTTGTTTTTAATCTTTAACTTCCACATATGAGAGTAAATACCTGAGGTTTGACTGTATTACTTACAGTGAGTTATAACATGCAGTACCCTCCCTAGAAAATCAACAACTATTCTATAATGAACCACCCAGAAATCCAGCTTGGTATACCAGATTAATAAGAAGCCGTTCTAAGCAATAATCCAGGAAGCCAAATAATGGCTTCTGTAACAACCAGTTCAAAATGACCAGGACTTGATTAATAACAGTCAATTCCCTAATTTTGGTTCTTGCTTCTGACTTAGGACCAACCAGAGAATGCCAACTATGCTCTCCTAGTGAATCACATGGAATGCCCTTCTAGTTAGCCCACTTACAGCTTCTACATGACAACAGCTTCCAATTCGGAGACATTCAAATTTCTGCAATTTTTTCCATTACAAAGTTTTCCATTCCTCCACCATTTTTGTGTCTCTGCCAAAATGCAAGGATTGTAACAGACTCTCATTTGTTGTACCAAACTATGAATAAATAGACCTTGAATACCTCACTAGTTTATTCTCCTCACACGTGCAGGAAAATCACCAAATGAGGCTTTTGAAATCCACTTTGTATCTAGCCTGGGCATAACCAACAGTATAAATCTGTGGATAAGTTTGGTCAATGGTAAATTAATCAATTGGTCCTTATCTTAATTGATAGTTACAATTTTCCTAAAATGTGTACCAAAGCATTAATTATTGTAATCACTCTTCTTTTCCCGGTCAAGAAGTAGTTGAGATCTTGCTATTATTTAGAGTTGTTACAATTAACAAAGCCATGGTAGTCTGTAGGTGTCTTAAAAGTCTCCTGGTAAATTATCACATCAGGCTCTTATTAACATATGAGCAACAAGGAGATCTGTTTTACATAAATACAAAGATCAGATAGTAATATCAAAATGCACTCCAAAAAGTATTGGAGTGGCATCTAATTACAGAATGAGAGTTCCAAATGCACATTCTCAGAGAAGAAAAAAGTATCTCTTTAGTAAAAACTTCTAACTAAATTTCATTAATCTTAATTTCTTTCTAAAGCTTACACTCTTTATGTTAAAAGAAATAAAAAGATTTTTTAAGACATACAGATGCGTTGGAGTGAAACCTCATTTGAGAACTCTGGGGCTGATACACAAATCTGGTTATTCAAACTATCGAGAGTCGTGTCAAATTTGGGAGAATGAAATCAATGAGGCTGAAGATATTAAAGAAATAGAGGTTACTGAGAAAATAACAAAAATCACTACAGTTGTTTTATGGTTTTATTAAGATATAATTTACATGTATTAAAATGCATTCCTGTTAATAGTCAAATTTGATAAGTTTTAGAAACTGTACATAATTGTGCCATGACCATGGTCAAAATTTAGGACATTTTCATCACCTCAAAAACATCCTTAAATGTCACTTTGCAGTCAATCCCTGCCCCTAACCTGGCCCCACGCAATCACAAACCTGGTGTTTGTCACTATTGGTTTGTCTTTTCTAGAATATTATGAACATGGAAATATAATTTGTAGACTCTTGGGTTTGGATTCTTTTTATTTTTAGTTTATTCTTTGGAAATACATCCATATTGTTGAGTGTATCTATTGTGTTTCATTTCTGAGTAGGATTATCCCGTATTAAACTGACTTTAAAAATGTTTTCGTAGTGCATTATAGTTATACATGATAATGGAGTTCATTTCAACATATTTATGCATGTATGTAATGTAATTTGCTCCATTTTAATCCTCTATTTTTCACTTTCCCCTCCCCTCTACCTCCCCCTGCTCCCTTCCTCTACTCTCTTGGTTATCCTTCCATTTCTTTGTTTATACATTTTTAAAATTGATGCTTTATAGATATAAAGTCTGGTTCAACGATCAAGTCTCCATTTTTAGATTGCATGACAAAGGTGCTAATATTTATCACTAGGGGCAGATGGAGGGACATGGAAGAAGGATTGGTTTTTCCAATTGCCTGTTAATTCTTTCTTGCTCTTTAACACAACTACAAGTGACATACATGTCAGATACTGTTTTGGTTAGTTTTTCTGCTGCTGTGACCAAAAGACCCGAAAAGAACAATTTTAGGGGTAGAAAAGTTTATCTGGGGGCTCATGTTTCAGAGGTTTTAGTCCATAGAAGACTGGCTCCACTCCCTGGTGCTCAAGGTAAGGCAGAACATCATGGAAGAAGAATGTTGCAGAGGAAAGCAGTTCACATGATGATCAAGAAGCAGAGACTCCACTTACCAGATACAAAATGTATACCAAAAGACACACTCCCAGTGACCCACCTCCTCCAGCCACAAGCTACCCACCTTCAGTTACCACTCAGTTAAATCGCCATCAGGGGATTAATTCACTGATTGGGTTATGGCTCTCATAATTTAATCATTTCTCCTCTGAACCTTATTGCATTATCTCACACGAGTTTTGGGGGACACCTCACATTCAAACCATAACAAATACTAAGTGTATTTACCTCCATAGATGTGAGAATCACCCCAGTTGTAGGCTTATTGGATTGACAACTCTGCCCACAGCTTCCTCCTTGCTTCCTCAGCAAGCTGGCTTTGGATGGACTGTGGCCCAAGAGGACCCAGACAACTTTTGACTATACAATGTACTACAGGTCCACTCTGTCCAGCAAGATCTATAATTCAACTTTAGGGAGGAAGCCCTACCTTCCTAGTTATTCCTTCTTTATTAATTTTCAAAATTTGTTTCAATTAGTTATACGTGTCGGTAGCCTACACTTTAATATATCATACATAATGGAGTATAATTTCTCATGCTTCTGGTTATACATGATGTAGAATATCACCAGTCGTATAGTTATTTATGCACATAGGGTAATAATGTCTGATTCATTCTACTGTTCTTCCTACCCCAGCTGCCCTATCCCTTCCTTTCATTCCCTACAACTTCTTTTCCTCAAGCATAGACTATATTTTAGAACTATTTTATCTCTTTCTATCTCCCAAACTTTCCTCTTTCTCCTAATTGAACATTTACTGATTCAGTGCTGGCAGTGATCTAAGAAGACCAACTCTAAAATGGGATTATAGAATAGGTGTTTCTCTTGCCCAAGCAGAGTATTAAGACCTGTGACCCTGGCTAACACTACAGTTAAGCAATATAACACCTGCAGTCCCAGTTGAAGTTCATACCTTAGAAACTCAGGCGGCTCTTCACTTGACCAATACATCAGTAGTATGACTTCAAGGACTGTGGTGTAAAATGGACTTTGAGTACACAATATGGCTTTTAGGAAGAAAATGACATGCACCTATCTTTTATTTCTCAAATCATAGTCTGGTAGGATTTTAACAAGAAGGTAGAATAAAAGGCCTAAACTTCCTTTCCCTTACCCCACAGATCTACTGATTTAACAATAACACACAGACCAACTCCCTTAGTGGGAAACCCAGAATCTAATTGTAAAGCTTCTGCATCCCAGGCAAGCACAAAATCAGTCACATTGAAGTCAGGGGAAGACTGGAGATATCAATTGCCATAATCCTGCTCTTGCACAGCTCCATGTAATCAGGGAGCTTCAGCCCCCAGCTTCTCCCTGGAGAAGAAATGAAGGAAAGAACTAGACTTGTCCAATTTGTTAATTTTTTGTAGGTTTTCTGAGATACCAAGTGTTGAAAAACTAACAAAATTGTCAAATTTTTAGCCAGACTAACTAATTAAAAGGAGAGGAAACTCAAATAAAATAATAAATGAAAGAAAAAACTTTACAACTTATGTTGCATAAATAAAAAGTCTAAGGAAAGACTTCTATAAACTATTACATGCCAACAAAGTGGATAGTCTAGAAGTAGTCCCAATTATGTCTAGTAAATGTCTAGTATTTTATTGTAGTATCCAATTATCATTAATAGAAACAGTAAACATCTTCAAATAAAACTGACTTAAAAATGGATGAATTCCTAGGAACATATGACCTACTAAGATTGAATCATAAGAAACAGAAAATCTGAACATTTATTATAACAAATAAGGACATTGAGTAATCAAGAACCCCTCAATAAACCAAGTCTTGGATTACATGGCCTTATGAATGAATTCAACCAAATATTTGAAGACTCATTAATGGCAATCCTTATTATTCTCTTCCTCATAATGAATCAAACATCTCCCAAATCTTTTTAAGATGCCAGAATTACCTTATTACCATATTTAGACAGGGGCCAAATTTAAGTAACAAGAGAAAGAGAAAATATTTTATTTGGGAATTAGCAAAGGATTGAAATTTGGAATATGCATGCTATGACAGATCAAAGCATATGATAGGTAGACAGAGGAACTCATGAATTTTAAAAAGGCAGTACAGAAAATGTTACAAAAGTCATTTTGAAATAATTGTCTTTGGCTATAAGGTTAAATCACAAGAATAATGTTAGTCCAAGGTTGAACAGGCAGTTGCTGAGCAGATATTGGTAAAAGAAATATCAATAGTGGGATGAATCTGACAAAACTTTCCTATGAACATATATGAATACACCACAGTGAATCTCACTATCATGTAAATATATAATCCTAATTAGAATAAGATATATTCCATGTTGCATAAATATATCAAAATAGATTATATTGTCATGTACAACTAAAAAGGACAAATAAGAAGAAAAAAAAAGAAATAATCAACATGTCATGGATTACCAGACAAAGGTTTGAATTGACTTAAATGCCTGAACACAAAAATGCCAGGGTACCTCAACAAAGACCCACGGAGACTTGTGGAGTTATTTTCAGTTATTAAGTGCATGATTGGAGAGACATACTTGATAGCAAGAAGATGCACATTTCCTTTATGACTCATGTGGTGAGAACCATTATGGTAGGAAAGGCTATGTATGATTGCCTGGAATTTCTCCACCCTACTAGAAGAAATTCTAAATTTATAGATCAATTGTGGAAATCAATCAAATTAGGCCATAGCAGCTTTTCTTCAATTGCATGTCTGTGTGTATTCATAATATGTAACTATATATGTATATATAAAACACACATATATACCCTACATAAATGTATATGTGGACTAGAGGATGGGAGATAATACCCAAAGGATGATATATATAGTTTTACACACACACACACACACACACACACACACACACGAGTAAATCATGCCATTCTTTCCTAACTGGTAAAGTTCTCTGCAAAGAACTCTCATTTTGAGACATAACTATTATCTTGATTCTGGGTCTTGATATCTACTTATATCAAGTGCTCAATTACTGTTGATTTTGAGTCCATCTGTCCCTTTAAATTCAATAACATTTGCTTTATATAATTAAATGCTCTGGCATTAGGTGCTTAAATATTTACAATTATTATGTATTTTCTCTGAATTTATGCATTCAAAATTATATTATAACCTTTTTCCATTCATAGTATTTTATTTGAATCTATTTTATCTGACATAAGTATAGCTACAGCTACTTGCTATTGATTTCCATTTGCACGAAATATCTTTTTCATACCTTAATTTTCAGTTTATTTGACACTTTACAGGTGAAGTGCTTTTATTTAGGCCATGTTGTTGGGTTTTGGGGTTTTATTTATTTATTTTTAAAATTCATTCAGTCAGACTAAATATTTTAGTTGGGAATTTTAACCTGTTTACTAAGAGGTTATTATTGATAGGCATGGATTTATGCTTGTCATTTTGCTAATTAATTTCTGATTGTTTTGTATGTTCTTTGTCTATTCATCTCACTGTTAATCTTTGTGGTTTGATTTTTATGTTAGTAGTTATGGTCCTTTCACTTTTAAATATAGGACTGTCTTTGGTATATCTGTAGAGCCAGTCTGTAGTAAATGAATTCTCCCAGTTTTTGCTTGTCTTAAAAAGACTTTATTTCTACTTTTTGTCTGAAGCTTTGCTACGTAGTATATTTGTGGTTGGCAGTTTGTTTCTTTCAGGACTTTGAATAAATCATATCATTATTTCCTAACTGGTAAAGTTTGTGCTGAGAAATCTGTTGTAAGTTTAATGCAGATAACCTTACATGTGACTTGATTTTTTTTTTCCTTCTCATTTTTGTTATACACCTTTGTTTTAAACGTTTTGGTACTTTGACCATAATGTTCCTCAGAGACAGTCATTCTGGATTGAATCTATTGGAAGTTCTTGGATGGTCATATCATTCCCAATATTTGGAAAGTATTCAGCTATTATTTTATTAGCTATGTTTTTTCCACATTTTCTTCTGCTTGATCTAGTTTGTTGCTGATGTTCTCAACTGCATTTTTTAAGTCATTTGTTGAGTTCTTCAATTCTAAAGTTTCTCTTTGTATCTTTTTATGTCTATCTCTTTGTTGAATTTTTCATCCAGGTCATGACAATTTTCCTAATGTTGAATTTTCATTTTATGTTCTTCTGCATCTCATTGAGTTTTCTTTGAATTATTATTTTGAATTATTTTTCAGGCAGTTGATTTTCTTTTTGTTGGGTTCTATTGCTAGAAAGTTGTATTCATTAGGAGGCATCATGTTACCTTAGTTTTTCATGCCTCTTTTGCTTCAACAATATTTGAAAATATGGAGAGTCAGTTTTTAGGGTCTGATGGTGAAATGATTATCTCCACTGTCTCAGAGGACCAAGTCACTCAGGGTCATCTGGCAATTTGTTTCCTGGAAATCATGGGTATGGTGCTACCAGGCTGTTTCCAAGAACCTCAGGGGGTCAAGTCACTCAAGTGGGGTGGCTGGTTTCTATCAGGGGCTGAAGGTTGATAGATGGGGCCACCTCAGCAGCTTTCTGAGGCCACAGGAATGTTCTTTTCTGAATTAAAATAATCTGTAGATGATGATAATGATGATGATGATAATGATGATGATGATGATGATGGTTGTTATTATACCTGTTTGCATCTCAGGGTTGAGAGTGGGTAAGTATGGCCTCCTAGTTTCTTCTTTGTTCTATAGGAGGATGTAAAGGGTTTTGATTACTTCCCAGGGCCTGGGTGGACTAAGACACTCAGGGTATGCCATCCAGTTGTTTTATGTGGTTGTAGGTATATGGGCAGCATCAGCCAGACATTTTACAAAGCTAGAGAAGGAAAGGTGGTACCATACTTTAGCTTTCCATCATCTCCTGGCTGTTTTATAAACTGTGTGGTTGCGGGGCAGGCTGGATCTCAAGACAGTGCTATGAAAGACTGTACAGGGAGGGTGCAACATGGGCTGGGCTGTTTCTCTGAGTTGATATAGTCTTATCGATTGCCTGGCAGCTCCCCAAATTGGGTTCAGATCCTGTGAGAACTGCGAGATTCTCTAGCAACAAATACTCTACTTGTGACATCAGTGAGGATGTTGGGCGCCTCCTTCTCACTTATTCCCTGTTACGCAAAAATCTCTCTTAATCATGGTTAATCTCAGCTGGGGAGGTTGGATGGTATATATCATGTGGTTCATTCTTGTTTTAGTCAGCTTTTCACTGCTGTGACCAAAAGCCTGAGAAGAACAATTAGAGCAGGAAACATTTATTTTGGGGCTCACTGTTTCAAAAGTCTCAGTCCATAGACACCCAGCTCCATTCCTCAGGACTTAAGGTAAGGCAGAACATCAAGGAGGAAGAGTGTGATTGAGGGTAGTAGCTCAAGATAACACATCAGGAAGGAGAGAGAGAGAGAGAGAGAGAGAGAGAAAGAGAGAGAGAGAAAGAGAGAAAGAGAGAGAGAGACTCTCCTCGTTATGACAAAATATAAACGCTAAAGACATGCCCTCCCCATGACCTATCTCCTCTAGTCAGAGCCTACCTGCCTTCAATTACCACTTACTTAATCTCTATCAGGAGATAAGGCTTTCATAATCCAATCATCTCACCTCTAAACTCTCATGCATTGTCTAACACATAAGCTTTTGAGGGACACCTCATATTTAAACCAAAACAATTCCCTTATTATAAGGCCATCTTGGATCTCTGTGTTTTAGGCATCTCTGACCTATTTTCTCTGAAGCTCTCCCCCAAACAGTACAGTGAAATAGCAACTTTGTTTGTTTGGAGTCTAGTATATGGAGGGAAACACATTCCACCTGTCAGTGTACTTCTAATTTGATTTTGCAATGTTAAAGTAATTGGCATTTTGGAGATGAACCACACTTGGGTTCACTGATAAATTTGATTTACTAATATTTTGTTAAATTGATTTACTGATATTTTATGAAGGATTTTTGCAATTATGTCCAATTGGAATATTGGTCTATAACTTTTCTTTCCTGTAATGCCTTTGTCTGGCTTTGGCATAAGAATAATACCAGATTTAAAACCTGATAAGTAAATTGACCAACTGGAAATTGTTCGTCAATTCACTTAGAATAAAAATGCTCCTTGATATATGATGGGGTTACGTCCTAAGGTTGACACACAAAATGAAAATATTTTAAGTTGAAAGTTCATTTAGTGTGCCTAACCTACCAATCATTGCAACTTAGTGACAGTACCTGTAGAGTATCTGCTGTTTACGCTTCTGTTTGTGCTATTGGTTGGGTATTGCAGCTCTCTGCTACTGCCCAGCATCGTAAGAGAGTACCATCCTACAAATCACAAGGCACAAAAGAAAGCAAAATTCAAAATTTAAATACGGTTTATACTGAATGTATAGTGCTTTTTGCATCATGGTAAGCTAAAAAAAATACTAAATTGAATCATCACAAGTTGGGAACCACTCGTAAAATGTCCAGCCCAATCTGTTAAGGACTAAGACTGTGGAATGCATTTTAAATTCTACATTTTACTAACCTATTAAGAAAGACACCAAATCCCTCTCATTGTTATGGAAAATCATGCTCAGCAAGATACCAAGCTCCACTGGAGGGTTGGAAAACACAGATGGGCTAGCGCTCTGAAGTTCTAGACCCAGAGCTGAGGTTACCTTGGGCTTTAATAGGAAATTTGACATCATTTTTTTAATTATTACAACGTTGGTTGGTTTGAATTCTTGGACTACGTAAACCAAAGACCATGCGTGAGTGTTATCATGAGGTGGCCTTTACCACAAGCAGCAGTAACAATGACTTGCATTTATCTCCCTAAGAACTAAGCCTAGGAGGTTATAGTTTAGACAACAGTTAATTGGACTAGCAATTAAGTGATGTAGCCACATTCCTACAGGGTTCAGAAAGTTATGAAGTATATGAAGAAAGAATTTTTTTTTTTTTTTTTTTTTTTTTTTTTACAGGCATCTGTTGAATCTCTGGCCTTGAAAACCAGGGTGTTTACATTTTAAGAGTAGTCAGGATGAGATCCAACATGGTAGACTAGAGGGTGACTGCATCTCCCATCACCCCAGAACTCAGGATTCAAGAAGGGGAGGTATTGAGAGACTCGGTCTAACATAGAGCCGCAGGGTGAGTCTCTCCCACGGGGTGAAGCTCAGCCCGGGCAGCAGGCCTAGACAGAGGGCAGCTTCTCAGAGCAGGGCAGGGCAGCGAGAGTCTTCCCCAAGCAGCCTTGCTCTCTCTGGCAGCAGACAGGATCCACAGCCAGCTTCTAGGAGCAGGCCCACCCAGTGAGAGCTTTTACACTCAGAGCCAACCCCAGCCCTGGAACCAGTAGCAGGCAAGGGGCAGCTTTCTTCTGAAGCACTGCATTATCAAGTTCCTCCAAGACTTCAGGCTACTGAAGGCTGGGAGGTGATATACTGGAAATCTACAGGGACACTATAAGCCAATAGAGGAAATCTGCAATATCTCTGAGTCCCACTGATATCTGACCAATGTGAGAAAACAAGGGAAGAAAATGTCCCAAACTATATCAATAAAACCCAATGACAGCACAGCAGAAGAAATATCAGAAAGGGAGTTCAGAACACTAAAGAAAGAAATTAAAGAAAATCTTAGAAGATGGAAAGATCTCCCATGTTCGTGGTCAGGCAGAATTAATATTGTCAAGATGGCCATACTACCAAAAGTGCTATACAGATTCAATGTAATTCCAATTAAAATCCCAATGACATAACTTACAGAAATAGAGCAAGCAATCATGAAATTCATTTGGAAGAATAAGAAACCCAGAATAACTAAAGCAATCCTTAGCAGGAAGAGTGAAACAGGGGGTATTGCAATACCAGATCTTCAACTCTACTAGAAAGCAATAGTAACAAAAATGGCATGGTATTGGTACCAAAATAGACAGGTAGATCAATGGTACAGAATAGAGGACATGGACACAAACCCAAATAAATACAATTTTCTCATACTAGACAAAGGGGCCACAAATATGCAATGGAGAAAAGATAGCCTCTTCAACAAATGGTGCTGGGAAAACTGGAAATCCAGATGCAACAGAATGAAATTAAACCCATCTCTCACCCTGCACAAAACTCAACACACAATGGATCAAGGATCTTGAAATCAGACCAGAGACCCTGCATCTTATAGAAGAAAAAGTAGGTCCAAATCTTCAACATGTCAACTTAGGATCAGACTCCCTTAACAGGACTCCCATAGCACAAGAAATAAAAGCAAGAATCAACAACTGGGATAGATTCAAACTAAAAAGCTTTCTCTCAGCAAAGGAAACTATCAGTAATGTGAAGAGAGATCCTACAGAGTAGGGAGAAAATCTTTGCCACTCATACTTCAGATAGGGCACTAATTTCCAGAATATATAAAGAACTCAAAAAACTCTACACCAAGAATACAAATAACCCAATCAACAAATGGGCTAAGGAAATGAATAGACACCTCACGGAAGATCTACAAGCAATCAACAGATATATGAAAAAATGTTCATCATCTTTAGTAATAAGAGAAATGCAAATCAAACCTACCCTAAGATTCCATCTCACCCTAACTAAAATGGTGATTATCAAGAACACAAGCAACAATAGTTGTTGGCGAGGATGTGGGGAAAAAGGTGCACTCATACATTGCTGGTGGGGTTGCAAATTAGTGCAGCCACTCTGGAAAGCAGTATGGAGATTCCTCAGAAAGCTTGGAATGGAACCACCATTTGACCCAGCTATCCTACTCCTTGGCCTATACCCAAAGGACTTAAAATTAGCATACTACAGAGATACAGCCACATCAATGTTCATAGCTGCTCAATTGACAATAGCCAGACTGTGGAACCAACCTAGACATCCTTCAATTGATGAATGGATACAGAAACTGTGAGATATATATATATATATATATATATATATATATATATATATATATATATATATACACATACACACACACACACACACACACACACACAATGGAATATTACTCCACCATAAAGAACGCTAAAATTATGGCATTTGCAGGCAAATGGATGAAATTGGAGACTATCATGCTAAGTGAGATAAGCCAATCTCAAAAAACCAAAGGATGAATGATCTCGCTGATAAGCAGATGATGACACATAATGGGGGGTGGGAGGGGTTAGTGTTAGGTTTAGGGTTAGGTTTAGGGTTAGGGTTAGGGAGGGGGACAAGAATGGAGGAAGGAAGGACTGTATAGAGGGGAAAGAGGGGTGGGAGGGGTGGGAGGGAAGGGAAAAAATAACAGAATGAATCAAACAAATTACCCTATGTAAATTTATGATTACACAAATGGTATGCCTTTACTCCATGTACAAACAGAGAAACAACATGTATCCCATCTGTTTACAATAAAATAAAAAAGAGTAGTCAGACTCCTAGAGACCATTACTTTCAATCCAATAGGTAGAGACCCCTTGCTTAATTAGGCTGAGAGTAGAGAAGGGAAGTTAAACCTTTCCCTAGGCATTGGTTCCTCATCATACTGTTATTTTTTTATTTGTTCTAATTAGTTATACATGAGAGTAGAATGCATTTTGACACATCATACATAAATAGAATATAACTTTTTATTTGTCTGGTTGTACATGATATAGTTACACAATTCATTTAATCATATATGTGCATAGGGTATTAATTTCTAATTCATTCTACTATTATTCCTACTCCTGTGACCCCTCCCCTCCCTTCATTCCCCTCTGTCCAGTCCAAAATACCTCTATTCTCCCCCCACCTTATACAGAAAACCTCCAGACTGCACCCAATATTATATATCTTGATTTTTAAGATATAGATTTTCAGTCTCTAATAATTCATCAAGCTGTATTTTTATATGTACACTTTTGAATGTATTTTATTTGTGACCTTTATTTTAAAGTATAAATAAAATCAAATTTTATATATTGGGATTGCCCTGGAGATGGCACTGGTATAGATCATCCAGCCTGGCCTGAACCTTGGGCTCCTTTAAGAATAGATATGTCTAGTAAATGAATAAAATGTCACACAATCAAAAAATAATATCCCAGTATTCCAGAAAGCTATAGAAGGATATATTTCTTCAGAGTTATAAAATGACCAGAGAATTTAATAGTTGAAGACAATGAACAATTCCCCAGGTCCAGGTACATCTGTCACTATTATCTTCTTTGGTCTATGATAGGTGTGTGTGCAAATAATTTCAAGAAGATCAGTTTTACCCCAAATGTTAGAGTATTCTACTAGCATTGCTAGAAATGTTTTGATGCCATGCTCTGTGCTAAATATTTTAGATATTTAAATACTATAAATCTTGTCACTCTTCATAAAAATATTTGCAGTTCATGTATTATTCTCACACCCATCCCATTTACAAATGAAGGGCCAGAGAGGCACTGAGATTGTGACTCGGTCAAACTGGTCAACTGAAGAGCCAGACATCATATCACAGGGGTCTGATCTAGAGATTACATGCTTCATTACCCTATTTTGCCATCATTAATAATTGAGGACACTGTTTCCCTGAATCAGGCCAAGATCTGATCTCTTGTATATAATTAGTTCAGGGAGACTGGGGTAGGTAATTGGAGGAACTAGTCAACCCCTGATGTAGGTTTCTGTTAATATTATCTGAAAATTTATATTTAGATTAGGAAAGTGAAACCTTTGCTTTCTAGTATCTAGGACTCAAGACTACCAAACTGGAGATCCCTGGATGGTACGGCATAAAGTATGGAGTTAGATACTAGGAATAAAAATAAGTGCTAAAGAATCAGAATTAACAGAATGAAAGGTGTACAAAATATTTCAGAGGACATCTATTACCATTATTATCTTACTCTAACGAGTTCAACATCAGCTTGATAGAAGATGAGGGTGTGAGAATTCATAGTCAACTTGGCTGAGTGCCAAAACAGAGAAGAAATCTTCCCTTCTTGCCAAAATTGACTCTTGGGTCTCATCAGCATTGTGTAAACACTTTTTACATTTGATGAAAGTAATGTTTCCTTTCCAAAAAATCACTATTAATTCCCTGATGAGGTCCACTGAGTATTGCACACAAATTGCATATACATGTTTATAATTACTGAATTTTCTGAATTCCCAGTCTGCAGGCATCAAACTTCTAATAAGGTCTCTAGTGGAGGCTCTGAGTCATAATTATATTTTAAACACAGAGTGTCAATTTTCTTGTAAATTACCAGTTAACAACTGAATAAGAATATTTTTCATTGTACTGTGTTCAGTGATTCTCAGTTGATATATTCTTATTCAATAATTAAAGATAGTATCAAAAGGGAAATATTTCTGTAATACTTGTTCTGAGAAATAAATGAAGATGCTTTCTTTGAATTGTTAATTTATGTTTATAATATTTGAGAAACCAGGATTAAATCCTTGGAGATTAATCTAGCAGTAACATTTAAGACATTGAATAGGTAGAAAGTGGAAGACACCAGATATCTTAATTTCATGAATGAAAGCCCTTTTAATTCTAATTTTAATGCAATTGAGAATTTTAATAGATGAAAATAGGTATTTAATAATTTTAATAGGTATGAAGTGATTGGAAGTGATTTAAAAAAAATTTTTTTTTGCCTATTAAAGCCTATTCTTCCCTTTACCAATCTTTAGCTCTTTTTCACTTTTTCTGAATTAATAGTCATCTTCTTCCCCTATATTCTCTCTCTCCATCATCTTTTTCTTAGTTAATATTCTTAAAACTCCTTGGCTTTTTGTTTCTTCCTCCTCACTTGTCCCCACGCATGAGAGTGGGGCTAAGAAAGTTCTACCTTCCATACCGCTGATCTTCTCAACTTGCTCAATATTCATATTGAGGTCCATGATGGTTAGAAAGCTAGCTACTCTGGATTTGTCTTCAATCAGATCAAATCACTTCTAAAGGTAGATTTATCTAATTTAAATGAGAGGAGTAGGAAATTTTTTTTTGTTTTTTTAAATGATTCTTGTAGTTACCAAAACTGAAACTAGCTCCTTGATTATAAATTAACGATAGAATCTCTTGCTTTTGCTTAAATCAACCTTTTCCATCTTTGTGAACAAAATAACCTAAGAACACTTTTAGAGGAGAAAAACTTTATTCGATGTTCATGGTTTCAGAGGTTTAAGTCCATAGATTTCCAACTTAATTGTTCTCAGCCTGAGGTAAGGCAAAATATCACTGTAGAAGGATGTGGCAGAAGTAGCAGCTAAGGACATGGTACCAGGAAGTAGACAGAGAACTCCACTCAACAGGACAAAATATAAGCCCCAAAGGCATATGCCCAGTGACCCACCTTCTTCAGCTATGCCCTGCCTGCCTACCCTACTGCAGGTTAATCCATTCAAGTAGCTAACACACTGATTAGGTTAAGGCTCTCAAAATCCAAGCATTTCACCTCTCAATGTTCTTATATTATCTCATACATGAGTTTTTGGGAGACACCTCACATCTAAACCATAACAGTGCTATTTTTACTTTGTTATGTGAAAGTTTTTAGTTTGATACACTTTCATTTGCCTAATTTGTTTTTGTTGCTTGTGTTTGGGGAGGTCTTATCCCCAAAATTTTTACCCATATCAATGTCTTTGATTGTTTTGTCTCTGTTTCCCTTTTGTAGTTTTCTAATTACAAGTCTTATGTTTACATATTTGATTCATTTTGACTTTTTTTTTGTAATTGGGACAGATAGAAATCTAGTTTCATTCTTCTGCATATAAACAGCCAATGTCTGCAGAGCCCATTCTAGAATAGACTTACCCTTTCTCCAATGTATGTTCTTAACATGTCTTTAGAAAATTCACTGGGTGTTAATATGTGAATTCATTTCTGTGTTCTCTATTCTGTTGGTCTATAGGTCTTTTTTGTGTGTGGCAGTACCATGCTATTTTGATCAATACTTTGAGATATATATATATATATATATATATATGTATATATATGTATGTGTATATATATATTCCATTTCAGTCCCTCTTTACTCCCTTTCTCTGTTCCTGCTCCCTCCCTCTATTTTCATTTCACTACTGATCCTCCTTTCCCTCATTTACTAATTTATGACTGGTGCCTTCCACATTTGCATAAAGGTGAAATTTCCCGTGTTGCATTTACATATGCACACGTTATGATGTGGTGCATTCATTTCACATTTTCTTCCCTGTCTTGTCACTGCTTCCTCTCTCTTGATCTCTTTTGCTACTTCAGTGACCCTCCTTATATCTTTATGCTATCCCATGCCTCCCCCCCCCACATTCTTTGCCTTGTTTTTCTCTAGCTTCCACAGATGAGACAAACATTCAACCCTTAATTTTCTGATTTGGCTTATTTCACTTAACATTATGGTTTTCTCATTCCTATCCATTTACTGGAAAATGCCATAATGTCATTCTTCTTTATGGCTAAGTAAAACTCCATTGAGTGTATACACCACATTTTCTTAATTGATTCATTATTGTTGGGCATCTGGGCTATTGTGACTTGTGCTGCTATAAACATTGAGAAGGCTATATCACTATGTAGTATGTTAATTTGGGTCCTTCTGGATAATTACAAAAGAGTAGGGTAAGTGGGTCACATGGTGATTCCATTCATAAATTTTTAAGGAATCTCCATACTGATTTCCAGAGAGGTTGTGCTAATTTGCAGTCCAACTTACAATGTATTAGTGTTCCACATCCTTGCCAGCATTAATTGTTATTTGTATTCTTGGTCATCAACATTCTGATTGGAGTGAGAGTGAAAGCTTAGTGTAGTTTTGATTTATGTTTTCCTGATTACTAGAGATGTTGAACATTTTTTTCCATCTATTTTTGGGCCTTTTGTGCTTCTTCTTTTGAGAAATGTGTATTTAGTTATTTTGCCCATTTACTGATTGGATTATTTATTTATTTTTCAGTGTTAAAAGGTTTTTGAGTTCCTTATATATTCTGCATACTAATTCCCTGTCAGAGTGGTGACTGGCATAGATTTTTTTCCCATTATGCTATTGTTTCCTTTGCCATATATCTTTTTAATGTGACGTCATACACTTATTGATTTATGGTTTTTATTTCTTGAACTGTAGGGGTTTGTTAAGAAAATCAGTGCCTGTGCCAAATATATTTTCTTCTAGCAGTTGCTGAGTTTCTGATCTAATCAGATCTTTGATTCATCTTGATCTGACTTTTGTGCAAGGTAAGAGAGAAGGATCTATCTTCATTCTTCTATATATGAATATGTAGTTTCCTCCAACAACATTTGTTAAAAAGGTTATCTTTTCTCCAATGTATATTGTTGACACCTTTGTAAGTATAAGATAGTTAAAATATATGGGTGTGTCACTTCTATTTAATTCCATTGGCCTTCCTAACTATTTGATGCCAATACCATGCAGTTTTTGTTAATATAGCTCTGTAGTATAATTTGAGATCTGGCATTGTGCTGTCTCCTGAATTGCTTTTCTTGGTCATGATTGTTTTGGTTACTCTGAGTCTATTACTCTTCCAAACTAACTTTAGAAGTCTTTTTTTCTAGTTCTGTGAAGAATGTCATTGGTACTTTGATACGTATTGCATTTAGTCTGTATATTGCTTTTGGTGGTATGGAAATTTTGAGAGTATTGATTCTTCCTATCCAAGAACATTGGCAATTTTCTATCTTCTAAGGTCTTCTTCCATTTTTTCCTTCAGTGATCTATAATTTTTATTCTAGAGCTCTTTACCTCCTTGATTAGATTTATTCCCAAATTTTATTTTAGAGGTAATTGTGAATGGGATGGTTTTTCTGATTTCATTATCAGTAGGGTCACTTTTGGAGTATAGGAAAATTATTAATTTATGAATACTGATCCTGTATTCCTATTACTTTGCTGAATTAATTTACAAGCTCTGGAAAACCCTCTGGTAGAGATTTTTGGGTCTTCCAAATATTATTTCATTTCCAAGGAAATAATTTGAACTCCTCTTTTCACATTTGTATCCCTTTAATTTTCTTCTTATGCCCAATTTCTCTGGCTAGAATTTCAAGAACTATGCTGCACTGAAGTGGTGAGAGTGTATATCCTTGTCTTACTCTTAATTTTAAAGGAAATGCTTTAATTTTTCTCCTTTCAGTACGATGTTGTCATTGTGTTTTTCATGGCTACCCTTTATAATGTTGAGGTAAGTTCCTTCTATCCCTAGTTTCTCTAGTGTTTTTAACACAAATGGATCCTAGATTTTAATCAAAGTTCTTTTAAGCATCTATTGAGATGATTATATGATTCTTGTTATTAATTCTATTTATATGATGAATTGCATTTATCAACTTGAGTATGTTGAACCAACTTTGTCTCCTGGGATCATTGTCTATTATTTTCTTGTGTTTTTGAATATGATTTGCTTTTTAAAATAATTTTTGCATCTAAGTTTATTAGGGATATCGGTCTACAGATTTATTTTCTTGATGTATTTTTGTCTTGTTGGGGTTATACTGGTTGTATACAATGTATTTGGGAGTGCTACTTCCCTTGCAATTTCATGAAATAATTTGATAAAAACTGCGGTTAGTTTTTCTTTTATTTTTTTTTTCAAGTAAGTGACTTTTATTTTTCTCTGACATTTCACAGTCGATTTCTACAAAACTTTATCCTTTCTCAAAAGAATTCACATTTTGTAAATAAATTTCTAACCTACAGAATTTCTAGCTGGAAAATCACTTCAATTTATGCATGAGTTACTTTGCTGCCAAAATAATTATAATGGAGAAGAAAAGTCAGATGATACTATAATCGATAAAAAGCAATGAGTGTAATAAATTACAAGTGTCATTAAATTCCATTGGAAATGGAATTTTTTAAAATAGCACTGATATTTCTTCATTTCTTTCTTTTATTGTTAGTTCTATTTAGTTATACATGATAGTAGAATGCATTTTGAGTCATTGTACACAAATGGGGTACAAATTTTCATTTCTCTGGATTTACACAATGTAGAGTCACATCATTCATGCAATCTTACATGTACACAGGGTAATGATGTTTGATATAGTCCACCATCTTTCTTTCCCACTGCCCCTTCCCCTCCCCTCATTTCCCTCTACACAATCCAACATTCCTCCATTCTTCACTAATGCCCTCCTCCCCTACATTATGTGTCAGTATCCACCTATCAGTGAAAACATTCAACCTTTGGGTTTTTTTGTGATCGACTTACCTCAGTTAGCATGACATTCTCCAACTGTATTCACTTACCTGCAAATGACATAATTCCATTCTTCTTTATAGCTGAATAATATTCCATTGTGTATATATACCACAGTTTCTTTATCTATTCATCTATTGAAGGGCATCTAGGTTGGTTCCACAATCTAGCTATTGTGAATTGAGCTGCTATAAACATTGATGTGACTGTGCTACTATAGTATGCTAATTATAAGTTCTTTGGATATTGATTGAGGAGTGGGATAACTGGGTCAAATAGTGGGTCCATTCCAAGCTTTCTGAGGAATCTCCATACTGCTTTCCAGAGTGGCTGCACTAATTTGCAACCCCACCAGCAATGTATGAGTGTACCTTTTTCCCCACATCCTCGCCAACACCTATTGTGCTTGTATTCCTGATAATAGCCTTTCTAATTGGAATGAAATGTAATCTTAGGGTAGTTTTGATTTGCATTTCTCTAATTACTAGATGTTGAATACTTTTTCATATATGTGTTGATTGTATATCTTCCTCTGTGAAGTGTCTGCTAGTTCCTTAGTTCATTTATTAATTGGGTTTTTTGCATTTTTGGTGTAAAATTTTTTGAGTTCTTTATAAATTCTGGAGATTAGTGCTCTATCTGAAGTATGTGTGGAAAGATTTTCTCCCACACTGTAGGCCCTCTCTTAACTTTGTTGATTGTTTCCATTGCTGAGAAAAAACTTTTTAATTTGAATTCATCCCATTTATTGGTTCATGCTTTTATTTCTTGTGCTTTGGGGGTCAGGTCAAGGAAGTCTGGTCCTAAGCTGACTTGATGAAGATTTGGTCCTACTTTTTCTTCTATATGGTGAAGGGTGTCTGGTCTAATTCCTAGATCTTTGATCCATTTTGACTTGTGTTTTGTGCAGGGTGAGAGATAGGGGTTTAATTTTATTTAGCTGCATATTGATTTCCAGTTTTCCCAGCACCATTTATTGAATAGGCTATCTTTTCTCCATTGTATGTTTTTGGCACCTTTGTCTAGTATGAGGTAACTTTATTTATGTATCTTTGTCTCTGTGTCCTTTATTCTCTACCATGGGTCTACCTGTCTAGTTTGGTGCCAATGCCATGCTATTTTGGTTACTACTGCTCTGTAGTATAGTTGAAGGACTGGTATTGTGACACCTCCTGCTTCACTCTTCCTACGCAGAATTAGATTGGCTATTCTGGGTCTCTTATTCTTTCAGAAGAAGTTCATGATTGCTTTCTCTATTTCTATGAGGGATGTCATTGAGATTTTAATTGGAATTGCATTGAATCTGTATAGTGCCTTTGGTATTACGGCCATTTTGACAATATTAATTCTGCTTATCCACGAACATAGGAGATCTTTCCATCTTCTAAGGTTTTCTTTAATTTTTTTCTTTATGTTCTGTAGTTCTCATTGTAGAGGTCCTTCACCTCTTTTGTTAGATTGATTCCCAAGTATTTTTGTTTTTTGAGGTTATTATGAATGGGGTAGTTTTCCTAATTTCACTTTCAGAGGATTCATCACTTATGAATAAAAAAGCATTAAATTTATGCAAGTTCATTTTAAAACCTACTATTTTGCTGAATTCATGTACTAGTTCTACAAGTTTTCTGGTAGAATATTTTTGGATACTCTAAATATAGAATCATGTCATTGGCAAATAGTGATAGTTTAAATTCTTCTTTTCCTATTTGTATTCCTTTAATTTCTTTGTTCTAATTTCTCTGGCTAAAGTTTCAAGGACAATATTGAACAGATGTGGGGAAAGAGGGCATTCCTGTCTTGTTCCAGGTTTTAGAGGAAATACTTTCAGTTTTTCTCCATTTAGAATGATTTTGGCCTTAGGCTTAGCAGAGATATCCTTTACAATGTTGAGGTATGTTCCTACTATCCTTTTGTTTTCTAGTGTTTTGATTATGAAGGCATGCTGTATTTTATCAAATGCTTTTTCTGCATCTATTAAAATGATCATATGTTTCTTAACTTTAAGTCTATTGATGTGATGAATTACATTTATCGATTTCTGGATGTTGAACCATTCTTGCATCCCTGGGATGAACCCCACTTGATCATGGTGCACTATCTTTTTAACATGTTTTTGTACGCAATTTGCCAGAATTTTGTTAGGAATTTTTGCATCTATGTTTATCAGAGATATTGGTCTGAAGATTTCTTTCCTTGATATGTCTGTCTGCTTTTATACTACCTTCATAGAATGAGTTTCTCCTTTTTTGTTTCATGGAATACATTGAGGAGTATTGGAAAGAGTTCTTCTTTGAAGGTCTTCTATTTCATTGCTTGAGAGTGATGAGTTTAAATTGTGTATGTCTTCTGGTTCAGTTTGGTTCTCTAGAAACCTGTGGATGTCTTTGAGATTTCCAAAATGTATATTTTGGAGTATACATTTTCAAAATAACTTATAGTTATCTTTTGTATTTCAATAATGTCTGTCATGGTATTTCCTTTTTCATCATGAATTTTAGTAATGTGAGGTTTTTCTCTCCTTTTCCTCTTTAGTGTGGCTAAGGGTTTATCAATTTTATTTTTTCAAAGAACTAACTCTTTGTTTTTTCAATTTTTTCAATTTTCTTTTGCTTCAATGTCATTGATTTCATCTTGATTTTAATTATTTCCTATCTTCTACTACTTTTGGTGTTGATCTGTTCTTCTTTTTCTAGGACTTTGAGATATAATGTTATGTCATTTATTTGTTGACTATTTTGTTTATTTTTTAATGCACTCCATGCAATGAATTTTCCTCTTAGTTCTGCTTTCATAGTCTTCCAGAGATTTTGGTATGTTGTATCATTATTCTCATCTGACTCCAAGGATTTTTTTTTTATCTCTTCCCTGATGTCTTCTGCTATCATGCATCATTCAATAGCATATTATTTAGTCTCCAGATGTTGGTGTAGTTTCTATTTTTTATTTTACCATTGATTCCTAATTTCAGTCCATTATAATCTGATAGACTACACAGTAGTATCTCTATATTTTTGTATTTGCTAAGAGTAGATTTGTGGCATAACATATGGTCTATTTTAGAGAAGGATCCCTGTGCCACTGAGAAAAAAGTGTATTCACTTGTTGATGAATAGAATATTCTACATATGTCTGTTAAGTCTAAATTATTGATTGTGTTATTGAGTCTTATGGTTTATTTGTTCAGTTTTTTTTTTTTTTTTTTTTGGAAGCTCTATTCAGTGGTGAGAGATGGGTGTTAAAGTCACCCAGTATTATTGTGTAGTGGTCTATTAGATTCCTGAGATTGAGAAGGATTTTTTGACATATATGGATGCTCCATTGTTTGGCCCACAAATATTTATGATTGTTATATCTTATTGATTTATGGTTCCCTTAAGCAGTATGAAATTTCCTTCCTCATCCCTTCTGACTAACTTTGGCTTGAAGTCCACTTTATCTGATATGACAATGGAAACTTTTACTGAGTCACTATGGGTGGTATGTTTTTTCCTATCCTTCCACCTTCAGTCTGTGGATGTCTTTTCCTATGTGATGAGTCTCTGGAAGGCAGCTTATTGTTGGGTCTTTTTTTTTTTATTCAATCTGCCTGTTTATGTCTTTTGATTAATGAGTTTAAACCATTAAAATTCAGGATTATTATTGAGATATGATTTGTATTCCAGGTAATTTTGGCTTATTTTGTTTTTTTACTTAACTTGGTTTCTCCTTTGCTTGGCTTTTCTTTTAGGGTTGTTCCTCCCTTTGCTGAATTGTATTGCTGTTTTTCATTTCCTCCTCATGGTATATTTTACTGAGAATGTTCTCTAGTATAGTTTTCTACTTAAATTAAATTCTTTTAACTTTTGTTTATCATGGAAGGATTTTATTTTGTCATCAAATCTTAAGTTAGTTTTGCTGGGAATAAGATTCTCAGTTGGCAACCATGTTCTTTTAGAGCTTGAAGTATGTTGTTCTAGGCCCTTCTAGCTTTTAGGGTCTGGTCTGAAAAATCTGCTGATATCTGTATTGGTTTCCCCCTATATGTAATCTGATATTTTTCTCTAGCAGCCTTTATAATTCCATCTTTATTTTGTGTGTAGAGCATTTTCATTATAATATCCCTTGGTGTGGATCTGTTGTAATTTTGTACATTTGGTGTCCTGTAAGCCTCTTGTATTTGATTTTCTATTTCATTCCTCAGGTTTGGGAAATTTTCAGATATTATTTCATTGAGTAGGTTGTTCATTCCTTTGGTTTGTGTCTCTGCCTTCCTCAATCCCAGTAATTCTTAAATTTGGTCTTTTCATTTTGCCCCATAATTTGTGGTGGTTCTGTTCATGATTTCTTACCATCTTCTCAGTCTGGTCAACTTTGTTTTAAAGATTAAATATTTTGTATTCATTGTCAGAGATTCTGTCTTTCAAGTGATCCAGTCTGTTGTGATGTTTTCTATTGAGTTTTTAATTTGGTTTATTGTTTTCTTCATTTCAAGGAATTCTGTTTGATTTTCTTTCAGAATCTCTCTATATTGAAATGATATTTTGCTTCCTACATTTGCTCTTTTGACTGTTTATTGAAGTGACCATTCATTGCCTGCATTAGTTCTATTATATCATCCTTTACTTTGCAGATCATTTTAATTATGTACATTCTAATTCCTTTTCTGACATTTCTTCTACTGTGCTGCCAATGGATTCTATTAATATAGCATCTTGGTTTGTTTGCGGTGCTTTCTTCCCTTGTTTTTTTCATGTTGTTTGTGTATCTTCCCCTCTAGTAGTGCAGATCTGAGGTATTACAGTTTTCCCCTATAGGCTTATAGTGTCCCTGCAGTTTTCCAATACCTCTCCTTTAAGGGGGAGATCAATATTAGCAGCACCCAGTACAAACAATATGCAGCCTTGAACCAAAGAGCCCCTATTAAGGCATTAACAGTATTGTTACAATAAACACAGATGACAAATTTGATTATTACCTATAGCATAAACAATAGGTTTTCAATAAAGTCTACAATTTCTAATGGTGGACAATGGGGATGGGGAGGGGTGTAGGATGTAATATTAATGAGATAAGGAGTATATAGGGGTACTAGATTATAGGGAGAGTGAAAGTGGGGTTAAAAAAGTAAGTGTTTTGTCAGCATGATAAAAGGAAGAAAGAGTCCTAAGGAAACAGATAAGAGAAAAATATAGTGAGAAAAAAATATATGTATATAAACTACAAGAATACTGTAATATACAATTCAAATCTCGGAGTCTTCTGTAGCCTAATGCATGGAAGATAGTTGATAATGAGCTTGTAACTTCCAGCCAGCGTCCCAAGATGGGAGCTGCCCACACTAAAGATTCTGGTGTGTGTATCAGAGATAACCCAGGATGGTGACAAACGCACCCCAATGTATTGATAGATGGGAAGCCACAAGAGTTGGGGGCTTTGCTGAGTCCATAGAGGGTGATGTCATTGACTTTGGGAGGGTGCTGGCACTATAGATTCGCATGAGACTGGGCCTGTCTGGGTCTGTGACCAGGGCTGTAGATCCAGCGGCCATGTTAGTTCTTCTTTAAAGGTGTGATAGAGTCCAGCTGTGAATTCATCTGGTACTAGTTTTTTCATTTATGGAAGACTTTTAGTTTCTGTTTCAATTTCTATGGCTTCAAAAGTGTATAACATTTCAATAAATCACTTCTGAAGTGAAGAAAAAATTATTACATATGGCCCTTCCTACAACCAAAAAAAGGGCACAATGCCTACTTGGCTCTTTGGATTGTAGAGACAGTATATATCATTTGGGTTTGTTTTTCTAACCTTGACAAATTACCTGAGAAGCTTCTACTTCTGAGTGGGATTCAAATAGAGGAGGTCTAGGTTGTTGTGCATGATGCTTTGCCAGTCAGGCCATATAATTCCATTTTTGCTGAAGGCGCAGTGGCAGTTAGTAACACTGTTTGGAGACTTTGGTAGGCATAGGTGAATTGCTGTGCAAGAGTAAGATAATCCCTATCATCTTCTCAATAACATTACTTTCATTTTGAGAATTAGCCCTTAGCCTATTACTGAACTGTCATAGACTAAAACCTTTGACCATGGTCTGTGTAGTTATCTGAAACATGAGCTACCCATCAGGAAGGGGGCTTTTAGGTCCACTTTGCCACAAAGTTTGGTGTGCAAAGTATTGCTCCATCAAATAGAAGTGAATATAGGGAATATGGACCAAGTGGGCCTTGAAGGAATAATGAGTTACATCTGCATTTCTATTACACTGCTTTCACTTTCCTAACTTACTGTTATGGCCTAATGTGAAGTTACCAATTATAAAATGACAGTGAAAGACAGGAATTTGACCCAGATGTAAAAGGTTCTGCACCATATTCACATATCTAGAGGTGGATGGCTATAGCACTACATTCCCTTTGGAGGACATCACTAAAGGAGAGTGGTGAAGAATATGTCTTAGAACTGGCAGAGATTTGAGCACTGAACTTTGTTGTCTAATTTCTTAGGAAAGAAAAATGACTAGATGTTCAATTATATACAGATGATGGGGCTGTGGTCAATAGTTTGCAGGGTGAGGGACTTGAACATGATTAGAAAATTGGTTACAAGGAAATCTGGAGAAAAGTTATGTGGATTGATCCCTCTTAGTGATTAATAAACATTAAACTTTTATGTCCTGTGTGGTGTGAATGCTCCTGAAAAAATTACTTAAGCCAAGAAGGAGTTTAATAATCAAGAGGATAGTATGACCCATTTTCTTCAGTCTTTCATTAGCCACCCCTGTCATCATCAAATAGGCTCATAAATAAAGTGACCCTTGTGATGGAGCTTAAGCATAGACTAAGCAGCATTCTGGTCTTGACCTGGTTTAAACAACACACAAGTGCCCGAGCCACCAGAGTCAGAGGTCAGCACTGAGAGCTGTATATGTCAACATTTCCCAAAGTAATAAACTATTTACACTGATTGCATTGAATCACTTCTCTCAGTCAGCAGCATGTTTTTCTCGTACTGGAATGGATAGCTACTCTGGATACTGGTATTCTTTTCCTGTTTGCATTTACAGAATTCTTTATGCATAATAATTGTACTATACACATGATTGGTTCTAATCTAGAAGCACATTTTACAACAACAAGAAAAAATATCAGCAATGAGCTGCCATTCATGCAATTCACTGATTTACCATATTTCCTGACTTCTTGAAAAAACCAGCAAGATGGAATAGTATGATCAAATTATGAAGAATCACAAAGGGACCAACTACATGGCAATACTTCACATGGTTTGTGCAGGGCTGTGTAGAAGATTGGATAGGCTACAAAACAACTTCTAACATATGGTACTTTTTCTGTCAGTAGACAGAAAACATGGGTCCAGCAATAAAGGAAAGGAAATGAGAGTGGAACCACTCATTAACCCTGCTGACTCTCAAGAAAAGTTGATTTCCTATTTCTAAGTTCCTATGTAATGCTGACCCAGAAGTCTCCACTTCAGAGGAAGGAACACTTCCTCCAGGATATATAACTGTGTTTCAATTGGAAATTAAGACTGCACTTTTCCACTTTGTTTTTATAATTTCTCTTATTCAATAGGAAAATATGGCAGTGATTGTATTGACTGGAATTATTGATCCTGATTTACAAGGGGAATACAAATATAACTCCATAAGACAGGTAGGTGAGAGTGTGTTTAGAAAAAGATATCCTTGATGATGTCTTTTAATATTATTATGAGATGATTTAGGTTAGAGAAAAATGTCAACGACTCAACCTAACCCTATGTAGTCGGATATACAGAATTACTAATCACCCAGACACTTCAAAAATGAAGGTTTAAGTGACAATAGCACATAAAGAACTAGAACCAGTTGAGGTAATAGCTGGATTTGAATAGCTGGGGATTTGAAATCCTCCATAGAGGAGGATTTTAATAATCAACTATGATCACATGATCAGTTATAGAAATGAGAAATATAATTCTTATGAACATTTTCTCCTTAGTTTGTTATGAATATATTCATGCTTGTATATGAAAATATATATTTATTTCTTTTCATATTTACTTTTCACATACAATAAATATACTGATATTATATTATACTTTAAGTATTATAAAATTTCCTCAGATTATTTCAGTTGTGGGGTATCAAAAGAAGATTGAAGATCACCTAAGCTTCTTTGAAAAGTGTTTATGAATTATCCTTTGTAGGGAAGACAGCTATGTAGAATGATGACTTCATAATTCTTTCTATTAGGAGATTGGGATTGAAGGAGATGTGAATGGATACTAAGTCGACAATTGGTGAACATCAGGTGTATTTTTTTGGTATGTCTACTTGACAGGGCCATTGGAAGTCTGGATGCCTAGATACCTGTCTTAATATTGTTTCAGAGTGTGTTTACAAGGGAGATTCCAGAATATATTAGCATTTAAACTGGGAGACTGTGTAAAGCACACAACTTTCCCCACTGTACATGGCACCATGCTATTCATCAAGGGCCCGAATGAAACAAGAAAGCAGAGGAATGTCGAAGTCAGTCTCTTCCTGCCAAGTTAGAACTAGAATATTGACATTCTTTGTTCTCTGTCCTCCTGTTTCTGAAGCCTACACTTTATGAGAAATCTATACTCCAGCTCTCAGACTTTTGGTTTACTGAGTTAATGAATCTGTAGCTGTAGAAAGTTGAACTTCTCAGCTTCCATAATTATGTGAGACAATTGCCTATAATTAGTTATTTACCCCTATTTGAAGATACCCTCTATATGGAGAACCCTAATGTAACCAATACAAATACTCACTATAAATTTGGCAAATACCTTTTTTGGCTCTTAAAAGTTAAAGGAAGCTGGGTACAGTGGCGCATGCATGTAATCCCAGTGGCTCTGGAGGCTGAGACAGGAGGATCATGAGTTCAATGCCAGCCTCAGCAACAGCAAGGCACTATGAAACTCAGTGAGACCCTGTCTCTAAATAAAATACAAAACAGGACTGGGAATGTGGCTCAGTGGTTGGGTGACCCTGAGTTCAATCCCCAGTAACAACAATAACAACAAAAAATGTTAAAGGAAAATACATGATACAAGTGATAAGTATTAGGCTCAAGTATGTTTCACTCATGAAAAAAAAAATCTTCTCAGAATTGGTAAATATTATATTAATATAGACATTGAACATATGCTATACAAACTTTGAAAATAATACAAATATTGGTCCATCTTGGCATTTAATATTTTAGTTAATTTTTAAATTTTTTATTTTTCATTGTAGATGGACACAATACCTTTATTTTATATATTTATGTTTATGTGGTGCTGAGGATCGAACCCAGTGCCTCACACTTGCTAGGCAAGCCCTCTACCCTGAGCCATAATCCCAGCCCTTATTTTAGTTATTGATAGAGTTCCCTCTCATTACTTTACTGAAATGTGACCATAGATTTTTTTTGCATTTTTTATTGTTACATTATAATTGTATATAATAGTGGAATTTTTGTTATATATTTGCACATGCAGACAATAAAACAATAAATTTGGTCATTTTTTTCCCCCATTACCTCCCCTTTGCCTCCCTTCCTCCTGTCTCCTGGTCCCCTTTTTCCACTCTACTTGTCTCACTTCTATTTTCATGAGATTCCATATTCACCTTTTTTAACTCTTTTCTTTCCTCTAAATTCCACATATTAAAGAAAACATGATCCTGGTCTTTCTAAGTTTGGCTTATGTTGCTTAACATAGTGTCCTCAAGTTCTGTCCATCCAACTGCAAATGAAATAATTTCATTTTTATTTATGCCTGTATAAAATTTCATTATGTTTTTATACCACCTAGGCTGGTTTCATAATTTGGTGGCCATTCTTTTGATTGGCTAATATCACTGTCAATATAAATTTTTAAAAAAAGATAATGAAGTAGTTCACAACATTTCATCCTTGAAACAGATGTTCTGTGAATTCTGCAACCACCTGTCCAAAATAGGAAAGTATAAATCAGATGGTAGAAATTAAGAAAGTTTTCACAGTTCTCTTGAAGTAGAGAATATAGGATAATGGACACTACATTTGGACTTGACTTTAATATATGTTAAGAGTAAAGACATTCTCTTTGCTACTTATTTAGTACAATGATTCTCTAAGTGTGGTCACACCCCAAAAGCGTTAACGTTGCTGAATCAGTATGATGATGGACTCAAACATTCTTGTTTGCACAGCTTTCCAAAGGATCTGATACACCTGTAATCCCAGTGGTTGGGGAGGCTGAGATAGGAGGATCAAGAGTTCAAAGCCAGCCACAGCAATTTAGCAAGGTCCTGAGGAATTTAGTGAGACCCTATCTCTAAAAATCACCAAAAAATACCCCCCAAAAAACAAAAAACAAAAGCACAGGCTGAGGATGTGACTCAGTAGGTAAGAAATCCCTGGTTCAAAAAGAAAAAATATCCCCATCTAAGGACCCCCCCCAAAAAAATCCTAGATCATGTAAGTGCCAATACACATGCATTAAAAACCTGATATAGTTAGCCCAAAACCTAGATTTTGAGAAAAAATTTTCCAGTTTTAACTTCTGCTACTTGCTATTATCTAAATCTTAAATATAATTTTCATTGTCTAACATAAATTTTTCAATATCCTGAATGGTGGTAGGTCTTGTAAGATTATTAAGAAAGTATGTATATAGATTTGTATACAGAGAGGAACTATGAATTCTTTTGGATATCCAAGGTAAGAAATGAAACAGATCATCATTGTAAAGAGTTTTCTCTTATGTTATGATCACATTTATAAGATTATTTTAATACAGTATTATCAGCAGTGATTCAAAAAGTAGGTAAACTTAGCTAAAAGAGATCACACTTTATATCTAAATATTCATTAAATAATTTGTATGTATTTTCATAATCTGTTTTAAAGCAAAAGGCCAAATATTGAATGTCTTGTCAAAACTAAGGACTTGGACAGGGAGTGGTGGCACATGATTTGATTTAAGAGGATTGTAAATTTGAGACCAGTCTCAATAACTTAGTGAGGCCCTATGCAACATAGCAAGACCATGTCTCAAAATTTTAAAATAAGGAAAAGGTCTGGGGATGTACCTTCATGGTAAAATTCCCCTGGTTTAATCCTCAATACTCCTTGAATACTATGGGAAAAAAATTAAGGGCTTAGAAAAATGTACATTTTACTTCAATTCCAGAATCCCGCCGAAATGACAAAAATAGTGAATATAAAAGAAGAACCTCAAATGGGAAGGAGAATGGGATTACAACAAAGGAATAGTGATTTCTGTGAATTTCTGGAGCATAAAGTATTGGGATTGTATTGAAGCACAAATCAGAGAACAATTTGTAAATCTGATATGAATGAGAGATGTCTGCAGAAAAAGTCTGTTTCAGATAGGCCTGGTTTGTTTCATACCCACCAAAATTAAAGTAAGATTTTAAAGGTGACATACCTTGTCCATATATTCAAAGTTTAATACACATCTTCTCATCCAGGAAAAGGACAATTATACCAATAGATCTTCCTCATAGCAAATTAAATCCTTGACTACATGATCAATTTTGCTTTCATGTTATAACATGAATAAACAAGAAAATATAGGTAACTGACAGAAAACAATCAGTTCCTTGATAATATAATACATCAATAAAATACAACAAACTACACAAGAACCAGGACAAATACAGGTTCTGGAGGTGAACATTGAGACAGGAGGAACGTGAGATCAAAGCTAGTCTCAGCAACTTGTCAAGGCCCTAAGCAACTTAGTGAAAACTTGTCTCAAAACTTTAAAAAATGTAAAAAAGGGCTGGAGATGTGGCTAAGTGGTTAAGTACCCCTGGGTTCAATCTGCAGTACAAAAAAAAAAAAAAGAAAAGAAAAGAAAACTGGACAACAATATGCTTTAATTTTTATGGAATGGATCTCCAGAAATATAGAGTGATATATAATAATATCAGTATAAATATTTCCATGGTTCATACCCTGTTAAGTGAAAAATACACTAAACTGCTTCCCCCTGGCATTTGTTATAGTCTATCCCATGAACCACTCTTAATGAAAATATATATACTTAAATATAAGGGAATTGAATGATGCTTTCTTTATTAAACTTGAAGTGAGTTGACATGCAGTTAGGTGTTTATTGCATGAGTGACTCTAAGTGCATGTTACCCAAGTTCAAGAAATGGTTATTTACATTTTGATTTATAAAATTTTAAAAAGTTAAATATATACTGCAAACAATTAATTAATATCATAGAACAAAAATGACTGCAAAAATCCTTGAAGGCTATGGAAAACCTCCACGTTTATCTACACAATTTGATGAAAATTTTAAATGAAAAGAAGATAGATATTGATATGAGATCTAAATTCTAAAAATGTCTTTTACACATTTTTACAAGTGAATCTGTAACTTGCTTGTTTCTCAGACTATAGATAATGGGATTTAACACAGGGATTATGACAGTGTAAATTAGAGAAAGAATATCTTGATCATTTGCTTGTGAAGATGCAGGATGCACATACATGAAGAGAAGGGGGCCATAGTATAAAGACACAGAAAAGAGATGGGCTCCACAGGTGGAGAAGGCTTTTCTTACACTCTTTTCAGACTTCTTTTTTAAAATTGTAACGAGAATTAGGGTATAAGAAACAAGAATAGTCATAATGGTGAATACTTGTATTGAACCAGAGAAAATAAAAAGCATTAAATAATTAATAGAAGGATCAGTACAGGAAATCTTTAACAGGGGTATAACATCACAATAAAAGTGTTGTATTATGTGGGAATTACAGAAGGTTAATCTGAATAAAAAGCTTTCATGTAGTATGGCATGAAGTAATCCACCTACAAATGATAAAGCTAGTAGCCAGATGCATAATCTATTTGTCATAATCACAGGATACAGTAAGGGGTGGCATATGGCTGCATAGCGATCATAAGCCATTGCTGCCAGAAGAAAACATTCTGTGGTTGCACTGACTGCAAAGGAAAAAAACTGTGTTTTGCATTCAGCTAGAGATATCATCTTGCTCTGATCTAAGAAATTGACCAGCATCTTTGGGGTCACTGTTGATGATAACCAAGCATCCACAAAGGCTAAATTCCCAAGGAAAAAGTACATGGGGATGTGAAGTTGGGGGTCGTTCAAGATTAGATAAATCAGACCAAGGTTTCCCACAAGGGTCATAAGGTATATTTGCCAAGAACACCAGGAACAAGGGGAATTTCCACTGTGGTTGGTGAGTAAGTCCTGTGAAAACAAACTCTGTGACCAAAGTTGCATTTGCCTCTTCCATGCTCTCACAGGATGTCCCCTGAAATGAAATGCAATGAATGTCAAAAAAGGATACAATGAGGTGTTTTTTGTTTTTTTTTTTTTTTTTTTTTTTTTGTTTTTTGGTTTTTGTTTTCTTTTTTTCTGGCTACTGGGGATTGAAACCAGGGGCACTTAACCATTAAAACACATTATCAGACCCCCCCCCTTTTTTTTTTAATTCATTTGGAGAGAGGTTTTTGCTAAGTTGCTTAGGACCTTAATATGTTGATGAGGCTGGCTTTGAACTTGGGATCCTTCTACCTCAGCCTCTCTAGCTGTTGGGATTACAAGCATGCACCACTGCACCCAGCTACAATGAGGATTTATAAAGAAAATATTAGAAGACAAAGGTTGAGATAAAATCATAATATTTTCAAAATACCCTCTATTTATTAGGAAGTGAGTGGTTTTAGAGAATTAAATGTGGCAAAAAGTTCAATTCATTAAACATACAAGAAAAAACAAATTTAGAGAAAATGAGAAACTTTCTAAATCTGTGATAAATTTATTGGGAACTATTGACTGTGATTGGAAATTTGATATCCTAAACATGGTTCAGGATCTATAGAACTATCTGAATGGCCTGAATTACAAACTGACTTGAATATCATTTGAAGGAATTTGAACATTATTCATCAGATAGTTTGCTTGTACCAAGATCTTTTAAGATGTGCAATGATGTGATCAAATATTTAAAATTAAGTATTTGTAATATGCAAAATTTGTCTAGGGATGGTACAATGGGGTAAGGGATATAAACAGGAAACATTATTATCCAAGATTTCCCAAACCATAAAATACATCTATTGGTATAGGGGAGCTTTTTTACGAAATATATATTATGAAGTATTCCTATAGAAACAGAGTGAGTAATTCAAGAAAGAGTTAAGATCTATAGTATAAAATTCTTCTCTGACAATGCCAACATACTTGTGTTGCCTAATCTGGATGTAACATGACCTTTGTAGTAGGTAGGAAAATGAACAGACATATTCAAATAATTCAGAATGTGGACTCACTATGATTCAGTTACATATGTGGTATTAAAAGTTAGCCAAGTTGGGGATGCAGCTCAGTTTATACACTGCTTGCCTCACAAGCACTAAGGTCCTGGTTCAATCCCCAGCACCACAAAATAAATAAATAAATAAAGTTAACCAATGAAGGAGAAAGCAGTGAATAGGTGACTGGGTGAATAATATCAAAAAATAAAACTGAGTCCTTCAATTCATTATCAAATTTGCAGAAAGAGAACCCCATTAACACTCAGAAAATAGTGCTAGAAGTATGGGTTTGCTAGTCACTGATATGAATAAATGACCTGGCATGACTATGTATAATCTACTCATCAGAGATTGTATACAAAGAAATAAAGGGAGATGAAATAATGAGGCAACTTTTTTTTTTTTTTTTTTTTTTTTTTTTTTTTTTTTTTTTTTTTTTTTGCAGTGCTGGGGATTGAATCCAGGGCCTTGGGCATGCAAAGGAGGCACTCTACCAACTGAGCCAGATCCGCAGCCCTGAGGAAGTTACATTTAAAGAAGTTATAATATGAATAGATGTTACTTATTAGATGGCTATATCTGTATTCCTTCTTAATACAAATCCTTTTGATGGTCTGGAGCTACCCTTCACTTAAGAATCCAAAGACCTAGAAACTAATGTTTTCATGGCCCTTTCTCATAGAGTGAAGAGAATTAGTGTAGGTTTGCCCAGTGAAACATAAAATCACGGGATTTAGAACATGGGGGGAAAAATGCACCCTACATCTACATCAGTAGCATTATTTGTGATTTTGACACCTGAGACCCATGTCAGGAATTGAATCCCTTATTGAGATAACTTTGGGAAATGATTGTTGCCGTTAATCGGCTGCCTCCTGTTCTTTTCCTGCCCATTTGTCAAGCAGATTCCTCCATCTCCTGTCACATTCATTGCTTTCAGTCAATTTTCATTTAATAAACTTCTTATTACCACTCAGATGTTGCATTGAACATGAGACAAGAGACAGACCATAAAAAAAGCAGGGATCAGAGTGATCCGGAAGTAAAGGGGAAAATGTTGAGTGGAGCTTTGTGGACATAAAGATAAGAAAGGTAATCAAGAAGAACAAATAAAGAATGACACTAAATACCAAAATAAATGCTCTGGAAGGACAGAGCATTAACAGAGCTATTTTAGTGTGGAAATTCATAAATTTTAGTGAAAGCATTTTCTCTTATGTGATAGAATTAATTTCAGAGAATAGTTGTGAGTGCTTGTACAGAAACAAGCAGCCAGCGGTGAAGAGCGTGGAAGTGCACCCTAAGCACTCAGCATTGTGGGGAAGAGCTGGCGTTTCCATCCTGCCTGCCTCAAATGTAATGCATTTCTCCTGTGCACCACTTCAATAAAGTACAAAAGAGAAGAGAGGGAAGAAAGAAGAGGTGAACAGTTCTAGGAAAAGTAGAAAGAATGTTTAGGGACAATGAAAAGAAAAAAAAAAAGATAAAGAAAAAAAAATAACTAGGCAGAGAATATTCGAGACATGTGAATAGGTATAGAAAAGTCAAAGAAAGAGAGAGGAAGCATCCAAGAAAGGTGAATATGAGAAGAAGAAAAGAGTTCAGAGATTTGGATGCAGATGTTTGTCTCAGCCTGGAATTCATTAAAAGTTGTGAGCCAGTGCAATCTTATCTTTTTCTTATATTCAAAATGCTGTCCCCCCCACCCCACCCTAGAATTTGAGTCCAAAGAGCCATACAATTTAAAATTTTTATTTAAAGATTGCATGATTTTCATATACATATATACTTATATATATGAGTATTTATGTATATACTGTTGTTACTTGAATATTAATGTAGCTTTACCTTTAAATATGAGAACAAAAATAGAAACAAAATTTTAATAATCAATATTTTATTGTATATTGGTAATTTCCAAGAAAATAGATTACTAGTATGGTTTACTATATCAATCACTTTAATATATTCATATACTTTATACTATCATGTCTACTCTCAAATATATTCAAAACAGATTTTTAACTTTGTTATCTTTGTTATAACATCTTATTATCTTTGTTATTAAAGTTTTTTTTCCTGGAAATCTTTCTTATTTAACTTTACAGACCTCTTTTTCTCTATTATCTTTATAAGCAAAATAACATGTAGTCCAAGATAGGAAACTGGTAAAGGCAATTTAAATAACCAGTACCAATAACTACAGTTTGAATGAATTCTTGTTTGGAATGGGATTCCATCCACGCAATCCTAATCACTGGATGGGAGAAAATTACCAAGGTCAATTATTAAGTGTGTACTTATTAAGTGATAACTGCTGGAATTAGTAGCAGAAGAAATGCTTCATTGTATTTCCTGATAAATAAATATAAATATATAAGTAGAAATATATGTATATATGTTCACAAGCAGGTGATAGGACAAAGTTATTATTTAAGTGACAACTTAAATTTTTCATCCAGAACATGTCAGTAGTTAAACACAATGGGTCATTATACCAGAAACTTCGGAAATATTTCTTAGGCAAGAGTCATAATAAATTCAAACTTTAATCCTACTCTTAAATTGTTTGAAGCTCTACATCACTAAATAAAGTCATTATCGTTAGATTAATAAGAAAATAAACATATTGCTAAAGGACGCGTATCAGTCTTGCAGAATTTTTCTTTTCCAGATTTTAGCACACAATTAAATACCATTGGTGCACTTTTTTCCATCCTTCCCCTGAATCATAAGGTATCTTGCAAACCTACACTAAATTGTTACAATCTAAACAGTACTTTTACATTGTGCAAAAAGAATTTAAAAGTACAGACATAATTTCTGTCTTACCAATAACTTGAAAGGGATATTGGAGATCCTTTAATATTCCATGCTTGTATCATAGTGGGATCCAAATGAACCCCACTATTAAGTATAACGATAATGCACTAATAAAAACATTTAAAAATTAAAATGTATTAGCCATTATGAAACAGAGAAAAATACAATAGCATAGGGTCAACAATAACCAGAGTTTCGTTTCTTTGCAAACCTATTCATTCTGAATGTTTAATTATACAGTCTCCAAGAAAAGTTTAAATAACGTTGTACAATTGTACAATTGTGTGCTTTCTCCAGAAGTGGAAGGAGTGGAGATCTAAAATTCCCCTAAGAGTGTTAGATGGGCTCCCTGTGGGACAAGTGAAGGTGTCCTGCTGGGCACTGTGCATTAGGACCTGCAGGAGAAGTCCAGGTTGTCACACAGGCATGACCAACCCTGAAGTCAATCCACCATAGACAATTCAAGATGTAACAGCAAAAATTGCACTTTATGTCAATATTTTCTCTCACCAGGAACATTCTGACCTCTGTGTGGAAACTTCTGTTTATGCTAAAATGAACAATTCTGAGATCTTTCATAAGTATCTGATCTGAGCTCATCAAAATATGATTTTATTAGGCCAAGATCTAGATTCCTTCCAGAAGCCAACTAAATAAAACTCAAGAGTAAACTTTACTTTCTCATGCAAACTAAAGCCTAGCTGTTCCATTTTAGCTAAAAGTTAGTGAGAAATGTCACTAGGCACGTTAGCAGTAGCTAAAAACAAAACAAAATAATACAGACAAAGATAAGTTCTGGAGTCTTTATTTTAAGTGACATTGTGCCAGTGGACACTTGCTAAGGGCCTTCATTAGATTGGAGGATGTAGATTATGAGAAATTCTTGACCATTATACAAACCAAAATTGTAAGTGTGACTATTCTGCAAATGGAGAAGCTGGAAGGAGTCAGATGGCACCTGAGAGGTCAGCACCTACTGAATTTCAAAGGGCCTGGGAGGATAAGTCAGGGATTTTGTTCTTTACTCTAGCCAAAATGGAAAGCATCTGATGGATTATGAACATCTATCTCTATCTTTGGCTATGATAGTTCAAGAGTAAAGCTGATGGATGATTTTGATGTAGATAGTCTTTTCAATTTTAGTCATTTTAATAAGTGAATTCTGGTAATCTATTGTGATTTTATTTGCATTCATTGATAATTAACATAATCTAGATTGTTTTTCTACAGTCTTTAACATCTGCATATATTCATTTTTGAAATGTTTATTAAAATCATTACCCTGTTTTGTGGGGGGGGATGGGTCTCATGCATACTAGAGAAATACTCTACCACTGAGCTAATTCCAGACCCACTTCAGTTATTGGATAATTAGAGTTATAATTAGTAATTTGGAGATCTTTCCCTATACCATATATATATGACTTATCAGATAAGTTATTTGTGAATTCTATTTTAGGGACATTCTCTGCTATTTCTTTTCACAATAAACACTGTTCCATTTCATTAGTAATATTGTGACCATAGGAATTCATGATCAAGAAACAGTGACCATGCTAGGCTAACTGCTAAGACCTCATTGTGCCAAAAATGGGAAATGAATCAGACAAAAAATTCAGAAGACTTCTACCCCAGTAGCATTTCTAAGGATTCACTGACAAGGGACATATCAAGATATACCTTCTAAAGTGAAGCATAAGTTGCTACACCTGACAACTCAAACTAAAATATGTGCAAAATCTAGTGGACATTTTGAATTTGGAGGCCATTTACTCTGTATGTGGTTCAAATACTCTGAGCCATTACCAAGTGTCCTGAAGAGCTGCTTCTGTTGAGAGGAATGATTCAAATAGGAGGAGGCTGTCCATTCCATTTTGTCTGATCCAATTAACTTCTCTTCTTCTCTCCCTCCCTTATTATGTGTTAGTATCCACATGTCAGAGAGAACATTTGGTCTTTGTAGTTTGGGGGATTAGCTTATTTCATTTAGAATGATAGTTTCCATATCCATCCATTCACTGGCAAAAGTCCTTCTTTTATGGTTGAGTGATATTCCATTGTGTATATAAATCACATTTTCTTTATTCATTCATCTGTTGAGGAGCACCTAGGTTGGTTCAATAGCTTACTATTAAAAATTTTTAAATCCTTAAATATTATTAAATGTTTAGTATTATTAAAACAAACAAACAAACAAACATGATTCTATTTTTGTGTGGCCTACCCAAAAGCACTAACATTGCAGAGTCAATTTGGTGATGGAGTCAATCTTTCTGAATTGGAAAGTTCTCCACAAAATTCTGATGCAGGATACAGTTTCAGACTCAGTCTTAAAATAACCCTACCTCATTCCCACATCCTGCAAAATCCTAGACCAGATTTGTTTGGACACCTACCAGATATTCATATGTAATAAAGAACTGACGTGGCTAGTACACAACCTAGATTTTTGAGAAAGAAGCAAATTCCCATTTCTGATTGATGCTTACTTGCTATTACCTAAATCTTAAATGAGTCTTCACTGTCCCACATAATTTTATCAATAATCTTCTGAATAGTAGAAGGTTTTATAAGATGATGAAGAAAAATATGTATATAGAGAGAAGAACTGTGAATTCTTTTAAACATCCAAAAATGGACAGTAGATCATCCTAATAAGGAGTTTTTTTTTAATTATTGTTTTCAGTATATCCATGATACATTACTCAAACAGCAATAGATTTCTTTACAACTGGGTGAACTTCACTAAATGATGTCATACATTATATCTAAATAACCACTAAATAAAATGTGCATATTTTCATCCTTTACATTAGTGTGAAAAGCCAAATATTAAATATCTTTTCAAAAATAAGGGCTTAGCAGAAATGCATATTTTAACCCTTTCCCAACATTCCTCTGAAAGGACAGAAATGGAATAAAGGAATAAATCTATCATAGAATTGATAATGGGATCACATCAAAGGACTAGTGATTTTGGTGAGTTTCTGTAGCATGAATTAGTTGGATTTTATGGAAGTGCAAATTAGAGAACAATAATCCACAGACCTGACATGAACAAGAGAAGTCTGCAGAGGAAGTCTGAGATTTAGAGAGGCCCTTGGCTGCTTGTTTCACCCTCTTCAAACTAAAGTTATATACCTACCCGCATATTCATACCTTAATATCCACCTTATCACACAAGCAAAGGAGAATTTTAGTAATGTAACTTCCAGATAGCAGAAGGAATGGAGAGTTGATTATATTATCAATTCTGCTTTTGTGTTATAACCATGAATAAACAAGAAAAATCTAGGTGACTACCAAAGAACCGTCTCTACCACAGGAGCATTACACAGCAATAAAATCAACAAACTACACATAAGCAACAGAATGGGTTCTCGGAAAGAAAGAGCAACAACAGCTGAATGTGATCCAGTCACTCCATTTCCTTGGTTTTAGGGGAACAAAAACAAAGAAAATGATGTGTTCTAATTTTGAAAATGGGACCTCCAGAAATATAGAATGATGATATTTGGTTTAAATATATATCTGGTTTTATGACCCTTAAGACAAACAAACACTAAATAGACCCTTAATATTTGTCATAGTCAATCTCAGGACTCAATCCCAGTGATAAGAACATACACACCTCAATTTCAGTGAAGGATGAATTCTTTATTAAAGAAACGTGAGGTACGTTGACAAGCAGCAGCCATTCCAAGCACAGAATGGAATCATTTCACATTTGTAAAAGAATATTGAATTCTTCCCGTGCTTTTTGCATTAGGTAAATATTGCTTTAAAACATTTCACAAATGTTAACTTAGGGTCTCGTGTGTAAGTGACAGTGCTAGGCAAGCAAGATATAGAGAGAGTAATTAGGAATTCAAAACTGCAATCTTAAAGAGTTTTTTGACATCAAATAAGTATTTTCCAAAGGGGTTTATTGACAAGAACCCTAAATAATGCCATTGTGAGCAAGCAGGGTTAGGATTAAATGTATGTTTGTGTATATTTATATTTATATTTACTCATAGCTACGCGCATATCATATACTCTGTAAATACTCATGAACTAATACACCAATGCAAATCTAGACATGTATACTATATGTGCATATAATCTGGTAGCAATGGAAATAACACTAAAAATTATTTAATCTGAGACCTGTGTATGAAGAATAATCTAATAGCAATGATTGGGAAGGAGGGAGAGTATCAGCAGATGGAAGAAGTGAAAATACCATAATTTTGCAAACACTGGTGAAGAGGTTTTAGGATAAGAAAATCAGTGGTATTAATAGAATTATGTATGGAATTTCAGCATTGGGAGAGAAATATCAGAGATATACCGGCACATCAATCACTAATTCTATTTAGAGCATAGAGAGGGAGGAAATACAACCTTCAAGAATTTTTCTCCTAGCTTCCTGGTGGGCACTAAGGCATCCTATCTTCTTACTATTACTTCACCATTGATATTGCATATTTAATTTTCCCCAAGAAAAAAACATTGAAAAGAAAACTTTAGATATTAAGAATTTTTTTTCAGCATTTTGGCTGTAAAAAAATGCTTCCAATATTTCTCTCCTCCTCTGCCAGCCTTTTTCCTGTTATGTCCACCCACACTTATGTCTTTCATGTATTACTTTCTGAACTCTTTGGATTGTCCAATAACAAATATGCACATCTAAAAAGGGATTCACACAATAACTAAACTACGGAACCAACCTAGAAGCCCTTCAACAGATGAATGGATAAAGAAAATGTGGTATATATACATTACTCAGTTTTAAAGAAGAATGAAACTCCAGCATTTGCTGTTAAATGGATGGAGTTAGAAACTATCATGCTCAGTGAAATAAGCCAAACCCAAAAAACCAAAGGCTGAATGTTTTCTCTGATATGTGGAAGCTAATTCACAATAAGGCAGAGGATAGGGAAGAATACACTTACTTTATTAGGTAGAGGGGAGTGAAGGGAGGAAAAGGGGTATGGGGGAAGGAACAATAGTGGAGTGAAACAGATATTATTACCTCTTGTACATGTATGACCGCATGATCAATGTGATCCTGCAATAGGTATAATCAGAAAAATGAGAGATTACACTCTATTTATGTATGATCTACCAAAATGTAGAAATGCATTCTGCTGTCATGTACAACCAATTAGAACAAACAAAAATAAAAAGTGCTTCATAAGTCAAGAGAGACAAAGATAAGCAACTCACATCTTTTTACTCAGAGGCAAATGAGTTGAGAACAACCACTCACTCTTGACCTATACCTTTGCTGTTTTAATTCCCTTCTCATTGTATCCTGATTGCATTTCAATTTTTGTTTATTCCTTATGTGATGTCTGAGTTCAATTGCTCCAAGAAGTGAAATTCACCATTTCCCCCAAAATCTGAAGATGAAAGATCTTTGATGACTGACAGATGTACTGAGATTTTCTTCTATTTGTTAAAACACAAACCTGCCATCCCTATGGAATAGATGACTGAGTCCAAGGCTATACAGTACCTCCATCTGTACAAAGTATCATACTCAAGTTCTTTGGAAAGAAACTACCCTCATACTCAATGCATTCACAAAAGAAGAAAATATAAACCATACAGTGTTTCCACTTTTTTCTGCTTTGATTGTTCTAGTTGACAACAATATTTAATTAAAATATCTTATAGGTTTATGAATGAGATATACAATTGGTTTAAGTATATATTTAAGTACTAAAAACTTAACATTCCATAATAATTCTGACTAAAAAACCTTTCAATAATACTAAGTACAAGTACAAATAACTCCACAATTTGTGACTGTTTTAATGAAACAACAGGTACTAATTACATCTAAATATTTCTTCTCAACATTTTTGTCAGTGCAGCTAAGACTTGCTTGTTTCTCAGACTATAGATAATGGGATTTAACACAGGGATTATGACAGTGTAAAACAGAGAAAGCATATCTTGATCATTTCCTTGTGAAGATGCAGGATGCACATACATGAAGAGAAGGGGGCCATAGTATAAAGACACAGAAAAGAGATGGGCTCCACAGGTGGAGAAGGCTTTTCTTACACTCTTGTCAGACTTCTTTTTTAAAATTGTAACGAGAACTAGTGTATAAGAAACAAGAATAGTCACAATGCTGAATCCTTGAACAGAACCAGAGAAAATAAAAAGCATTAAATAATTAATAGAAGGGTCATTGCATGAAATCTTTAACAGGGGTATAACATCACAATAAAAATGGTGTATTATGTGGGAATTACAGAAGGTTAATCTGAATAAAAAGCTTTCATGTAGTATGGCATGAAGAAAGCCACCTACATATGACGAAACTAGTAGCCGGATACATAGTCTATTTGTCATGATCACAGGATACAGTAAGGGGTGGCATATGGCTGCATAGCGATCATAAGCCATTGCTGCCAGGAGAAAACATTCTGTGGTCACACTGAATGCAAAGGAAAAAAATTGCACCAGGCATTCAGAAAGAGAGATCATCTTGCTTTTGACTAAAAAGTTGACCAGCATCTTTGGGGTCACTGTTGATGATATCCAAGCATCCACAAGGGCTAAATTCCCAAGGAAAAGGTACATGGGGATGTGAAGCTGAGAGTCATTCCAGATCAGAGAAATTAGACCAAGGTTTCCCACCATGGTGATGAGGTAGATCACCAAGAACCCCAGAAACAGGGAGGGTTTCCACTGTGGTTGGTCTGTAAGTCCTATGAGGACAAACTCTGTCAGCAAAGTTGCATTGTCCTTTTCCATGACTTCACTGGTTGTCACCTGAAATGAAATGCAGTGAGTGAACAAAAAAAGAACTCATTTAGGATTTATGAAAACATATCGAAGGGGAAGAGTGCAGGAAAAACTTAAACTTTTAAACTTTTCAGAATACCTTCCATTTACCACAGTGATTAAAAATAAATTAGGTAAAAAAAGAGTAAAAAGAAATCAACTCAATGAAAAGTGCAAGAAGCAACATATTTAGAGAAAATGAGAGGCTTCTAAGCTTGTGATAAATTTGGGGGGAACAACTGAGGTGTTGGGAATTTTGTATTTTGGATGAGATTCAGTCTCCGGTGAAGAACTATTTGAATAACCTGGATTTTAAAGTGAATTAAATGCCATGTGAAGGAAATTGCACTTCTTTGTACTAAGATCTCTTAAGATGTGGAATTATGTGATAAAATATTTTTAAATTAAATACTTAGGTGTATACAAATTGGCTCCAGGAAGGAATCACTGAAGTTAGGGATACTAATCAGAAAACATTTAATATTGTCCTGGGGCTCCCAAACTAGTTTCATCCCTCAATGGTCTAGGGGAGCTTTTTTATACAGAATATAGATTATGAGGTATTAATGGAGAAACAGAAGGAGTAGTTGAAGACTGAGTGAGTTAAGTCTCTATAGTTTAAAAGCACTTCTCTGATGATGGATGCCAGCATAAGTGCATTGCCTCACTCATATGTGACATTGACATTTGTAGTAGTAAAGAGAATGAATAATTCAGAGTTTCTGAATTATTTGAGTCACCAGGATTCAGTGACATATTTATTATTCAAGGTTAGTCAGTGAATGGGAAAGCAGTCACTTGGTGACTGGGCAGGTAGTCTTTAACAACACAGCTAAGAATTTTGCTTCATTACGAAAGTTATGAAAGGAAAATTCTTTCCACATTCAGGGGAGATACAGTTAAAAGTATGGGTCTATTGGACACTAACAGAAGTAAAAAGTCACTGGAGTAGTTGGAGGCATAGTTATGGGTAACATACCCCTCAAAGAGAGGGGAGTTGGAAAATATTGAGGAAGTAATATTACAAGAGGTTATAATGTAAATAGATATACTTTATTAGATGACCATATCGATCCCTTTCTAACATACATCATTTTGAAGGGCAAAGGTTGCCCTTCAAACTCACTTTCCCATGACCCATGAACCTAGTATAAGGGGAATTGGTCTAGTTTGGCCAGTGAAACTCACATATACAGGATTTGGAATACAGGGAGAGAGAAATATACACTTGCAAAAAAGAAACTAGATTATAAGTCAACAACAGCAATATCAAGACTCCAGCATCCTGCATCTACAGCAATTGCATTGCTGATGTGATTGTGACATCTGAGGTCAAATCAGTAATAGAAATCCTGTTGAGACAATGCTGGGACATCAATTTTGTTACTGTTTGCTGGCTTTTTTTTTTTTTTTTTTTTTTTTTTTTTGTTCTACTATTCCTGCCCAACTGTCAATCTCTTTCCTCTAAGGTCTTGCTTTGAATCAATTTCCACTTACTAAACCCTTTCCTTATTGTAACTCAGAGCCCTGGATGAACAAGAGGGAGAGAGAAGACTGATCAGGAAAAAAAAATTACTAAGCAGGGGAATCTGAAAAGTTGAGTGTTGCAGACATAAAAAATGAAAGACACTCAAGAAGAACCAAGTAAAGAATAATGTTAAATATCACAATAAATAATCTAGTAGGCCAAGTAATCAACAAGGATATTTGAATGTGGAAATTAAGAAATCTGTACTAAATTTGGTGACAGTAGTTTATTTTATGTGAAACAATCCAGAAAGAATGGAAGAGTGCATTCTGAGTAACGGGGTGAGGAGTCGCCATTTTCATCCTGCCTGCAGTCAAACACGATAATTCTTTCCATTGAGCATTTTAACCCAAGTTTCAAAAAATAGAAGAAAAAGGAAGGGAAGGAGAACTCAGACAGGAGTAGAAAGAGAATTTGGGCAGGTGAAAAGAAAACAAAAGGTAGGAAGAAAAACAACAGGTACAAGTGTGAGTAAGTACAGAAAACTCAAAGAAGGAGAGGGGAAGTTTCCAAGAAGGATGCACATGAGAGGTAGGGGAAGGCTCAGGGATGCAGATGTTTATCTTAACTCTGGAATTCAATAAAAGTTTGTATATCAGAGAATCTGCCTCTTTGCTTCTGTTAAAATTCAGTTTTTCCCCATGGAAGTTGCGTACAAAAGAGAGATCTGATTTAAAATTTTGTTTTAAATATTGTGGTTTTTTTTTTTTTCATAAATACACTACTATTTCTTAAATACCCTTCCACATTTTAAAGTTGCTTCATCTTTAAATATAAAATAATATAAGAACTATAACTGTAATAATTAATAATATTTTATCATATACAGGTAGTATGCCAGGAGAATAAGTAACTGTGAGATGGTGGAATGCAATTTACTTGGCTATACGAATCATTTTACTATGTTCATATGCAAAAACATGGTGTGGTGCCCTCAAACGTACATAGTAACACATTTTAACCTCACTACTTTTGTTACTACAGTGTTTAAATTGACTTTTTCAATTAATCTTGTTTGTTTAACTTGAAAGTATTTCCTCCCCTACCAGCATTCTAATAGAAAAACATGTAGCCAAAAACAAGAACCTGAGAAAGGAGATAAGAATAACCAATACCAACAACTGCATTCTTATTTTGAGGGATTCAAAATTACATGAGAGGTGAAAATAATCAAATTCAACTTGCATAAAGGTACTCATTAAGTCATAAATGCTAAAAAGAGCAGTAAAAGGGCATTTTTATCATAGTATATATGTAAAATACTTGGCAAAATATTGTCAGAAGTGATTGAAAAGAGAACTCATATTTAAGTGACAAAAATTATTATTCAGAATGCATTGTTATTTAACTAAATAGGTAATTTTATCATAATTGACAGAAATATTTGTTATATAATCATAATTATGACTTGAACCATTAAACCTAATTTTAAATCGTTCACTCTTTTAGATCACCAAATAAAGTCATCCCTCAATTAACAAGACTATAAATCAGTAAAGAGAACAAATCAGTCTTTAGTGCATTTTTGCTTACCCAAATTTTAGCACAAAAGTAAATTTGAACATAGTATACTGTTTTTCCATATTTACCTGACTCTTTTGGTATCTCCTGGATCCAATCTGAAAGATTTCTATACAAACAGTAATTTAACCTTTCATATAAAGAATTTTAAAAAATACATAAATGATTTATCTCTTATCCATATATTGAAAACAAAATTGGGGAGGTTCCTTAAAAATATTAGGCCTTATAAAATATAAAAAGTTTAATAGCACAGAATTGATGATAACAAGTCTCAATTGTTTGCACACTTACTCATTTTGGATGCTTAACTTTCGGGTCTCAAGAAAATGTTGTTTATACAAGGTCTACTTTGAACACAAGAGTCAGGCAGTTGTACAAGTGTGCTCCTTCCAGAAGTGGAAATAGTGGAGATCTAAAGTTCCCCTAAGAGTACCAGAGGGTTCCCTGTGGACAAGTGAAGTAGCTCTGCTGGGCACTGTGGATTTAGACATGCATGAGAACTGCAGGTAGTCCCACAAGCATCACCAACTCTGGAATCATAAACATTAAGTCATAATAGTTCTAGTTTTAACAACAAAAATCAGACTTCATTTCAATATTTTCCCATAAAAAGGACACTTCTAACATATTTATGAAAGCTTCAGTTTACATTAAAACGTGCAATTCTGCCTACTTTGATTAGTATGGTTCTGTTTGAACTCGCCAAAACATGATTTTAATTAGGCAAAAATCATATTTCCCTCCAGGAGATAACCCTAAGTACAGTTGTCTTCCTTATGTGAACTGACGCTTAAATATCAACCATATGCCTAGGTGCCCCACTCTAAGCTGAAATTTGATGAGAAACATTATTAGTCAAATATTAAAGGGAATAGCTTAAGAAAACCAAAGATAAGTTACTCAAGGGGAGGTGAATGTCCTAGAGATCTGGTGAAAATGCATATTTGTTTCTGTATTTTTTGGTGGAGCTCTGGAGTCTTTATTTTAAGCAACATGATGCCAGTGGACACTTGCTATAGAGCCTTCAATTTTGGCTTATCTATACTATGAGAAATCCTTAATTATTAGACAAATAATTATAAATGTGACTGGCCTGCAAATGAAGAAGTTGGAAGGAGACAGATAGGGCCAGGGAGGTCAGCATCTATTGGATTTCAAAGGGCCTGAAGGGCTTCATCAGGGACTTTGCTTTTTACCCTACTGAAAGGAAAGCAATTGATGGATTATAAATATGGTAGTGACATGTTCAGGTTTCCTTCTGAGCATAAACAAAGCAGCTTGCAAATGAGTTCTCTTTCAGAAAATATTAAAGCTAATTATTTTTATATTTGATATTTGAGTACTCACATCATCATCTCTGAAGAAAAAGGATTCAGGGTATTTTTATTATTATTGCTAATCAATTAATTTTGTTGTTATTGTTTGTTTTAGCAGTGTTAAGTTTTAAAATCTGGGGCTCATGCATGCTAGGCAAGAACACTCTGAGTTCTTCTCCTAGCCCATAAAATGTATTTTTAAATAAAATGTTTAACTCATCATTTGGTTAATGACAAGAAGGATAGGAAGAAAAACAGGACATATACTTTGAAAGATTTATCAGTCAATTATCTTGCTTACTTAGAATTTTGCTAGTGAACAAAGAAATTATAGAGAACATAATAACAGATAAAAGACATTTCCATAAAAACTGCAAAAGTGTGGAATAAGCAGCCCGATGTGCACACAGCAGATAACATGAGAATACTCAACTTTTTGACGTTCCTCTTAACCTTTTTAGTGTTGTTTTCTCTACCCTAATTTTATTTGCTTGTCTTTGATTACAAAAGGTGTCCTTGATACTTCCAACATGGGTAGTCTTTTCAATTTTAGTCATTTTATTGAGTTCTAATATACTATTGCCATTTTATTTGCATTTACTGATGACTGAAATAATCCAGATTCTACTTCTATAGTTATTGAACATTTGTATATATTCATTTTTGAACTATCGGAATCATTTCCCTATTGTTTTAATTTTCCTATGTTACCAGGGATCAAATCCAGGGCCTTGTGTTTGCTCAAGAAGTGCTCTACCACTGAGCAGAAGCCAATCTGTTTTTCCAATTTTCTAATTATTAGTTCTAAAATTATTGATTTTTAGATTTGTTTCATGCATTATATATATATAAGGCTTACCAGTATATTTTCAGAGATACTATTTGCAATTTCCTTTCATGTCACTATTCCATTCCAGTAATAACATTGTGATGACTGGACCTATTGAGCAAGAACCAAATCTGAACCATTCTAGACTTACTGCTAAGACAATATTATTACAGAAGATGAAAAATAAATCAGACAAAAATCCAGAAACCTTCTCCCTAAATGAAATTTCAAATTATTATTATTATTATTAGAGACATATCAAGATATCTCTTCTAAAGTAAAGCATAACTTGCTATATTTGACTGCTTAAAAAAACAAAGAAGATGCACACAGTCCAATGAGCATTTTGGGTTTGGAGGCCACTTTCTCCTTATGTGAGTCTACTACTCTGATCTATTTGCCAAGTGATCCAAAGAGCTTCTACTTTTGAGAGGAATTCAACAGTGGAGGTCAGCAGGAGGCTATCCACCTCCATTTGAGTCATGTTATTTAGCCTCCGTGGTGATTTGAGAGGCAATGGTATGTAAGATGCGCTGAAGCCTTTGGCAGACCTCTACAGGTGAATGACAAGGTGGGCCCTTAGAATTTTGTAGCAAAGTCCTGTTCTCCTTAGCAAATAGTCACTCTTGAGAAACATCTCTTAGCATGACTCTGGGCTTTACTACAGGTAAATACTTCACCATGGGCCACCAAGTTACCATGTAACCTGAGCATCCCATCATCAAATGGATGTGGAATACACATGTTTGGGCCTTAGGGAAAAATAGAGGAACGAGTAAGTTACCTGAAATGGTTCCAATTTCCATCGTTCACACTCGTGTAAAATTGCCTTCTCCCTTCCACCCTGCCTGTGTAGCTCCAAGGACAATTTGTGTAATGAATTGATAGCAAAAGAGAAGATTCAGGCCAGTATTTCAAAAACGTTTTGCCTAATATACACGCATACCTGGAGGTGGAAGGTAATATCATCCACCCCATCAGACATTCCTGATGGAAGCTAGATATAATACCTTTGTTTTCTTTCTATTTGCTTTTCATGTAATATAAAATATATTGATTTTACATCATAGATATTTTTAAGTATTGTTAAATTTTATAAGTTATTTTGGTTATGGGATATCAAAGAGAAGCATAAACATCACCTAATGGCTTAACTGCAGTTCACGGGAAAGTGTGAGTTATCCTTTGTAGGAGGTATACTTGCATGGTATATATATTATGACTTTGTTACTATTTTTATTAGGAGATCAACTATGATTTAAAGAAAGTTGTATGGATTCCAAGTTGAGAAATGCTATGCATCAGAAAAATATATTTGATCCTTCTGCTTGACTGGACCTCTAGAAACCCAGATACCTGGTTTAATGTTATTTTAGTGTGTCTACAAGGGTGATTCTGGAAGATATTATCATTTGAATTGGTAAACTGTGTGAGGAATATGACTTTCTCCAATATGCATAGGCATGGTGATATTCATTTAGGGATTGAATAGAATAAAAGGCAGAAGAATGTTAAACACATTCTCGTTCTGAGCAATTGAGCTAGAACATTGACGTTCTTCTGCCCTCTGTGCTCCTGGTTCTGAGACTTTCAGGCTTGGTCTGGAATCTATACTGCCAGATCTTCATTTCTCAGATTTTTTACTTCCTGAATTGCTGACTTGAAAATTGCACAAAATTGTACTTATGAACTTCCACTATCATGTGAGGCAGTATCTTATGATAAATCATACACTCTCCCTCACTCTTCCTTCCTCTCTCTGTAAAGATGAAAAGTTACATAGATACATATAGATATAGAAATAAAGAAATAAATAAATAAAAATAAAGAATGAACAGAAGGAAGGAAGAAGAAAGAAAAGAAAGAAGAAGGAAGGAAGGAAGGAAGGAAGGAAGGAAGGAAGGAAGGAAGGAAGGAAGGAAGGAAGGAAGGAAGGAAGGAAGGAAAGAGAAGAAAGAAAGGAAGGGAGGAAGGGAGGAAGGAAGGAAGGAAGAAAGAGAAGGAAGGAAGGAAGGAAGGGAGGGAGGGAGGGAGAAGAAAGAAAGAAAAGAAAGAAAGAAAAAGGAAAAGAAAGGAAAGGAAAGAAAGAGAAGAAAGGAAGGAAGAAGGAAGGAAGGAAGAGAGGAAAGAAAGGACCTGTTTTTTCTGGAGAATACTGACTAATACAGTTATACGATTACTCATTATCATTTAGTGAATTTCTTTTCTCCCAGAATATTACATTACTATGAAGTAAGTGTTGACTATTACCCTCAAATAAGTGTCATACAGAACAAACATTTGCAGAATTAGGAAATGTCATATTGTAGCAACTAGAACATATTATGTACAAATTTTGAGAATGACTCATTCAGCTATTCATCCATTGACAACACTTGTGATTGATAGAGATCCCCTCATAATTTTATTAAAGTGGCCATAGAAATTTGACTGGCTATCATTGCTATCAATCTTCTCAAAGGAAAATCTCATAAAATAGTTCACAAGCTGGTGTGGTGGCACATGCCCTCTAATCCCATATCAGGAGGCCAAGGCAGTAGGATCACAGGTTTGAAGTCAGCACCTCAGCAACTTAGACCCTAAGCAACTTAGGCAGAACTTGTTTCAAAATAAAACATACAAAGGGCTGGAGATGTAGCTCAGTTAAGTGCCCCTGATTTCAATCCCTAGTACTAAAACAAACAAACAAACTCTTCACAATTCTTCATCCTTGAAACAGATGTCCATCTGATCGCTCATCCACCAGCCCAAAACAGGGAGAAAAGTACACATCAGAGGGCAGAACCTGAGAATAATTGCATAGTGCTGACTTAGAGAATATAGGCTGGTGGAAACTACATTTGGATATGTCCTTAATATATGTTAATATTATAAAAATTTTCTTCACTGCCTATTTAAAATGAGTCTCTGAGTGTATTCCCACATAATAGCAATAAAGTTGCAGGATTGGACAGTGTGTTGATGGAGTCAATCATTCTGTTTGCATAGTTCTTCGCATAATTATGATGCAAAATAGTTTGAGACTCACAGTTTTAAAATAGCCCCAACCCATCCCCAAAAGCTTATACCAGATCGGTTTGGACATTTGCCTACTACACACATGCGTTAAAATCCTGATATAAATAGAAATACTTCAGATTAGGCAGAGGGAAGTGAAGGGAGGGGAGGGGGTTTGGGGTAGAAAGGGTAGTAGAATAAATCAGACATTAAATACCCTATGTGCATGGCGTGATCCTACATCATGAATAAACAGAAAAATGAGAAGTTATACTCCATTTATGTATGATGTGTCAGAATGCATTCTACTGTCATACATAACTAATTAGAACAAATTTAAAAATTCTGATATAACTAGTCCACAACCTAGAATTATAAAAAATTACAATTTTGATTAATGTCTGCTTGTTTTTACATATGTCTTAAATGTGTTTTTCTTTCATTCCACCATAATTTTCTCAATACTCTCTTTGTAAGGTGATGAGAAAATTATGTACACAGAGTGTACATACAGAGAAGTATAAATTCTTTTAAATATCCAAGGTACGAAAAGAATAGACTGTTATAATGAAGCTTTTATTCTTATGTTATCAGCATATCTATGAGATGATTTTAATCCAATATCAACAGTGTTCCAGACAACTGTGTGAACTTTACTTAAGGATATCGTACTTTGTATCTAAATAGCCATTAAATAATATACATGTATTTGCATAATTTATTTTAAGGCGAAAATTAAAATACAGAAAATCTTGTCAAGAATAAGATCAAGGCAAAATGTATCTTTTACTTCATTCCAAGCCTCTTACTAGAGAATTTGTGTGGATGAAAGGAAAAAGAAGAGCCAGGTATGGTGGCGCACACCTGTAATCCCAGCAATTTGGGAGGCAGAGGTAGGAGGGTTGCTAGTTCAAGGGCAGCCTCAGCAATTTAGAGAGGTCCTAAGCAATTTAGAGAGAGCCTGTCTCAAAAGAAAAAATAAAAAAAGGACTGTGGATGATAGAGGTTAATGGCCCTGGGTAAAACAAACAAACAATAACAACACCAGGACAAGGAGAATAAAAATACCAAAGACAAATGTAGAAAACTATAGAAAGTCAAAGAAGTAAAAAGGGGAGTTTCCAAGAAAGACTGAACCTGAGATGAAGGGAAAGGCTCAAAGATTTGTATGTGGATGTTTGTCTTAATCTTGGAATTCATTAAAAGTTGTCAATCAAAGTAATCTTCTTTTCTTTTATTCAAAATAAAGTGTTTTATTAAAATGGATCTTGAGTACAAAAGAGATCTTATTTTAAAATTTGCTTTGAAATATTGTTATTCATAAATATACTAATATTCTCAAATTTAAACTTTGCTTTATCTTTACATATGTGAACAACATGAAAACTATAATTTCAATAACTAAAACCTTATTAGATACAAATAATATGCCCAGAGATTTTAGATTTTAGGTACTCTCACCACTAACTGCAACAAAAAAGTAACTCTAGGAGATGATGGAATGTCAATATGCTTGGCTATAGTCATCATTTCACTAAATACTTACATATCAAACTACCATGTGGTAAAACTCAAATATACAATAAAAATGTTTTAAGTCTTTGTCTTTGTTATTACAGTGACTGAAATGGACTCTCTCTAAAAATCCTGCTTGTTTAACTTGAGAATACATTTCCCACATCATCCTTTTTTTTAGCAGAATAACATGAAACCATCTGAAACTGAAAAAGACAGTATAAATAACCAGTGCTGATAATTACAGTTCAAATGCAATTTTAGAGTGGGATTCCCTGCAATTATTCCAAAAATCAAAAGATAATTGAAAATTAGCAAAATCAGTTTGTATTTCAACAAAATATTGTCAGAAGGGAGTGAAAGGATAGAGCTAAAATATAAATGATACTCTAACATTTTTTATCAGAATATATGATTTATTAAATACAAGAAGTCTTTTTTTATCAGATTTGTCAGAAATATTTATTATGAAGAATCATTATGCATGGAATCTTTAAATCCATTTTTAAATTTTTTATTGTTCTGGATCACTACATAAAGTCTTTGGATTTAGAATAACAAGATAATGAACCTATCACTAAAAGGAACCAATCAGTCTTGCAGAAAGCACTTTCGTTTATCCAGATTTTAGCACAAAATTAAATATGAAGATACTAAGCTGTTTTCCATTTTTCACCTGGCACTTTTGGTATACACACAACTCAACCTATATTGTTAGAAATTAAGCAGTATTTTTACATTTCAAATAAAGAATTTTCAAAATTTAGGAAACATTTTTTTTCTTACCCTTAAGTTCAAAGAGATTGCAGAAATTCTTTCAAAGTGTTAGACTTCATGGAACAGAAAAATATATACAATAACATAGATCGACTAACAAAAGAAGCGATTCTTACCACACTCAGGTTCTGGAGGTTTAATATCTTATTCTCAGTAAGTGTTGGTTATATAAGGTTTATTTTGAACACAGGAGTTAACCAGTTCTGTAACTGTGTGCTTTCTCCAGAAGTGGAAGGGGTTGTGATCTAAAATCCCTTTAAGAATACCAGAGGGTTCTCTATAGGGTATCCCTGTAGGATGTTCTTCTGAGCACTTGGATTTAGACCAGAAGTCCAGGTTCTACCATAAGCATCAACAGTTCTGGAATCATAAATATCAATTCATTGTAGACAGTTCTGGTTTTAAAAACAGAAATTGCATTATAATTCAATGTTTTTCCACACAAAAAACACTTCTGACCTGTTTATAGAAATTTCAGTTTACATTAAAATGTGCAGTTCTGAGTGCTTTGATCAGTATGGTTCCGTTTGCACTCACCAACACATGATTTTAATCAGGCAAGATCTCAGTTCCCTCCAGGAGCCAACTTAAGTACAGTTGTCCTCCTCAAACTGGAGCTTCAACACCAACCACATGCCTAGGTGCCCAGTTTGAGCTGAAAGTTGATGAGAAATCTCAGCGGGAAAGCATTAGAAATTGTAGCTAAAGAAAGCAAAGATATACCCCTCAATGGAAGATGAATTTCCTAGGGATCTTGTGAAAACATGTATTTGTTTCAGTATTTCTGGGTTGGGACGTTGGAGTCATTATTTTAAACAACATGATGCCAATGGACACTTGCTATCTGTAGGGCCTTCATCTTTGGAATATCTATATTATGGGAGATTCTTGATCATTGGACCAGCCAAGCATTGTTAACATGACTGAAGGAGAAACTTCAAGGAGTCATAGGGCCAGGGGAGTCAGCATCTATTAGAACTCAAAGGATTTAAAAGGATCTAGAGGGCCAAGTCAGAGACTTTGTTCTTTAGCTAAAAGGAAAGCAATTGATAGATTATGAATGGGAGACTCATATTCAAATTCCCTTTCAGGTATAAACCAAGCAATTTGTCATGAGTTTTTACTTGGGAAATAAAACCTAATATACATTTACATTTGATATCACAGTACTGATACATTATTATTTCTATTGTAAAAGGATTTGGGTGTATTTGTTTTTGTTTGTTTGGTTTGTAGTGGTTGGAGATTGAAAGGAGGGGTTCATGTATGCTAGGCAAACACTCTGAGCTATTCACCCAGTCAATAAAAAGGCTATTTGTGAATATAAAGTTTAACCTCCATTTGGTCCGTGACTGGAGAGCTAAGAAAAAAACAAAGAGCATATATTTTGGAAGACTTATTAATCACTTACTTTGTTTGGTTGGAGTTTTGATTGTGACTGAAAAATATAGACAGAATATAATAACACAGATAGAAGATTTGTACCTGTAAAAACTGTTAAGTATAGAATAAGCAACCTGATGTATGGACATAGCAGTTAACATAACAAACTCCCCTTATAATGTCTGGCCCCTTAATTTTTTTTTTTAATTTATTTATTCCTTTTAGATATACTTGACAGTAGAGTGTATTTTGACATATTATATATACATGAAGTACAACTTATTCTAATTAGTATCCCTTTCTTGTTGTTGTATATGACGTGAAGTTTCACTGGTTGTGTATTCATATATGAACATAGGAAAGTTAAGTCTGATTCATTCTATTGTCTTTCCTATTCCCTATCCTCTACCCTTCCCTTCATTCCCCTTTGTCTAATCCAATGAACTATTCTTCACTCCCCCTCCCTTATTATGTGTTAGTATCCACATATCAGAGAGAACATTTGGCCTTTGTTTTTTTGGGATTGGCTTATTTCACTTAGCATGATAGTCTCCAGTTACATCCATTTACCATGAAATGCCATACATTCATTCTTCTTTATGGCTGAATAAGGAATATGTATATATATATTCCTTATTCTTATTGAATATTCTTATTCAGCCATAAATATATATATCACACTTTCTTTATGCATTCATCTGTTCAAATGGGCCCTTAAATTTTTAGTGTAATTTTCTCTTAATCCATATTGTTGCCTATCTTTGATTACCAAAGTTCTGTATTTATGTTTTACTAGAATGAATAGTCTTCTCAATTTTAGTCACTTGAAATCAGATGGATATTTTTATATGTGTGCTTGACTTAGCTGTTGGTGGCTCAGATACCTGGTTTATCATTATTTCAGAATATGTCTACAAGTGTGACTTTAGAAAATACGGCCTTTGAGTTGATGGACTCTGTAAAGTATATGTCTTCTTCCAACATATGTGAGCATCATGCTATCCATTGAAGAACTGAATAGAACAAAAACCTAAAGGAATGTTGAACTTACTCTATCCCTGACAAGGAAGCTAGAACATGAACATTCTTCTGCCCTGTTTCCTCCTGTTCCTGAGGTCTTTAGGCTTGCTCTGAAATCTGTAGAGTCAGCTCTCCAGATCTCAGACTTTCAATTTCCTGAGTCTTTGACTGGTAAACTGCATACAACTGGACTTCCAAACTCCACAACCATGTGAGGCAATATCTTAAAATAAATCAGTCTCTTTGTGTGTCTGTCTTTCTCATTTTCCCTCTCCCTGACTCTGAACAGATAGATAACACAAAGATAAGAAATGATAGATGACAGATATAGTCATCTTTTTCTCTAGAGAGCGCTGACTAATACACTGATGCAATAGTTACTCTAATTTAGTGAATTCCTTTTCTCCCTTTGAATATTAAAGGGAAATACTATGATGCAGATATCCTCAAACAAAACTCACACATATAATACCATCTCAGAATTGGTAAACATCATATTATTATAACAAATATAACATATTCTATACAAATTTTGAGAATGATGTTCCAAACATTAATCCATTCTGACAACTAGTATTTTGGTAGTTAATGCAGATCCCTCCCACTACTTTATTGAAATAAGACAACAGAGTTTGGATTGACTATCACTGCTGACAATCTTCATTCCAAAGAAAAAGTTATAAGATAGCTCACAATACTTCTTCCTTGACAGAGATGCCCTTTGATCCCTCATTTACCTGCTCAAAATAGAGAAGAAGGAACAAAGAAGAAGGTAGAAACAAAAAACATTACCACAGTGCTAATTTAGTAGAGAACATAGGATGTTGGAATCTACATTTAGACAGGTCCTTAATATATCTTGATATTCTAAAAATTGTCCTTTGCTGCTCCTTCAAAAGAATGATTGTCTAAGAGTGGTCTCACACAACAGCATTAACATGGTTGGAGTGAAGAGTGTGATGGAGTCAATCATGTGTTTCCACAGTTCTTCTCATGAGTCTAATGCAGAATACAATATGAGAGATTTAAAATAGCCCCCGCCAACGCCCCTCCCAAACCCCAGACCAGATAGGTTTGGACACTTGCCAGACACTCATGTGTTATAAAATCTTGCCATTGCTAGTCCACATCCTAGATTTAGAGAAAAAAAAATTACCACATCTGATCATAATGTTTGGACCTAAATCTTAAGTATGATCTTCACTGTCCATCATGATTTTATCAATAGTCTCCTAGGCAGTAGAAGGTTTAGTAGGACGATGCAAAAAGTATGCATGTAAGGTTCTCTGTAGAGAGAAACTGAATTCTCTTAAAATACATGGTAACAGATTAATAAACAATTAAAATAAATACTTTTACACCATCAGTGTATCCAGGAGAAAATTTTAATACAATATCAGAAGTGTTCCAGACAACTGCATGGATTTTACATGATGATATCATTCATTATTTGTACATATATTAAATATTATGTATGCATTTTCACAATTTATTTTAAGGCAAATAGTCAAATATTGATTATCCTTTCAAGAATAAGAGATTGACCCCTGCTATGATGGTGCATGCCTGTAATCACAGTGGCTTGTGAGGCAGAAGCAGAAGGATTGCAAGTTCAAGGCCAGTCTCAGGAACTTAGTGAGGACCTAAGCAACTTAGTGAGACCCTGTCTCGAAATAAAAAATAAGAAGGGTTGGGAATTTGACTCAGAGGTTAAGTGCTCCTGGGTTCACTTCCTGTTAAAAATAAAATAAAATAAAAGATTAAGAGATTGAACGAAAGTATTTATTTTACCTTGTCCTCAGCATCCAAATGAAATGATAAAAAATGATGTCTATAAAGAAATCCATGAGAGAATTTTATCATATCAAAGGACTAGTAATCTTGGTAAATTTGTGGAGCATAAAGAAGTGGGATTTTTTTCAAGTATTTTTTATTGGTTCTTTTTAGTTAGACATAATAGCAGAATTCATTTTGACATAATCATACAGGCATGGAATAGCTTGTAGTCCAGAAAGTTTTTGGTAACTAATTTTGGCACATAGGTCTCATTAGGAGAATTGGAGAGGAAGTGATTGCAGATTTATATCAAGGCTTTATTGGCAATAAACTTAAATACTGCTACTATAAGCAATATAGAGTGATCAGTAAATGTGTGTAGTTTTATATATATATATATATATATATACACACATACATCTATAGATATATCATGTGATCTTGACATAATTATTGACAAAAACATGAATGCAAATCTAGATGTATTATGCCATCTGTTCATACAATATTGTAATGATGTCATTGAACGTTATTGAGGAGAGATATTGCTTAATATGATACCTATGTATAGATCATTAATTTTATTTAAAGAGGAGGGTAAATGAGGAAATACAATCTTTAAGACATTTTTCTTTCTCTGCCCAATGGGTGCTATCATCATACCATTACTTGAAACTTTGACAATATGCATTTAAAGCCCACTGTGTGAAAAACACTCAATAACCTTCAAATGTTAGTGATATATTTTTATGGTTTACTTAATACATTTTAGTTATGCTTAATATCTGAGTTCATTGACATAATCATGCATGCATAGAATATAATTTGCTCCACTTTGGTCCCCAGTACTTCCTCTATCTCCCCTCCTTTTTCTAGGTACTCAGATTCCTCTATTCTACTGGTCTTCCTTCTATTTATTTATTTATTTACTTGTTTTTAGTTGGTGCTTTATAGATATACATAAAGGCGAAATTTATTGTGGTATATTCACATATGTATATAACAATTTGGTTAATTTCATTCCAGTATTCCTCCCTCATCCCATCTCTCTTCCTTCCCCCTCAATTCCCTTCTATTACTCTTGATCTCTCTTCTATTCAAGGGATTCTCACCCTCTTTTCCTACTTGGTAAAGCTTCTGCATATGAGAGAAAACATTTAACCCTTGACTTTCTGAATCTGACTTTTTTCACTTAGTTTATGTTCTCCAGTTCAATGCATTTATCAGCAAATGCCATAATTTTATTCTTCTTTATGGATGAGTTACCTGCATACTGTATATATACCACATTTTTTGTATCCATCAGTGTGTTGACAGGCACCTAGACTGGTTCCATGACTTGGCTATTGCAAATTGCATTGCCGTAAGCACTATATGCAAATATCACTATAGTATCCTGATTTTAGTTCTCATGAAAAAATATCAAAGAGTAATATGGTTGGATCATATGGTGGTTCAATTATTAGTTTTTAAAGTGATTTCCATAAAACTTTCCAAAGTGAAAGTAATCCTTTGCAGTCCTATTAATAATGTTTGGGTGTACCATTTGCTCCATAACATCACCAGCATTTGTTATTATTGTAGTCTTTATGATTTCCATTCTAAATCATGTGAGATGAAATTTCAGTGTGCTTTTGATTTACATTTCCTTGACTGCTAAGGATGTCGAACTTTTTTCATATATTGGTCATTTGAGAAGTGTCGGTTTAGTGTCATCACACATTTACTAATTGTTTTATTTGGTTTTTTTTTTTTTTTGGATAATAAGTTTTTTTAGTCCTCTATAGTCTGACAATTAACCCCATCAAGGGAGCACCTGTGCACTTAAGTACATAAATCCTCAAAATAAAAATCAAATAGATCCCAATACAATAATACTGGGTGATTCAACACAGTTCTCTCACTAATAGGTCACCATGATATAAAATAAGTGAAAACTCTTCAGAACTAAAAAATACCAAAAATACTATTAATTAAATGGACCTAATAGCCATCTATAGAATACTGCATCCATTAACAGTCAAATTCACTTGCTTCTCAGTGGCACACAGAATGTTCTCTAAAATAGAACATAATTTAGGGCACAAAGCAAATCTTAGCAAATGTAAAAAATAGAGACAATGTCTTGCATTCTGTAAGACAATAATAGAAAGAAATTAGAAATCAACAGCAAGCAAAAAACAATCCACTTTAACAACTGGAGATTAAGTAAAATACTTTCAAATGAGGAATGAATAATAGAAAAAAACAGGTAATAATTTTTTTTTAAATTCTTAGAAACAAATGAGAAGAAAGATATAGCATATATTGTCTGGGACAGTATGAAAGCAGTTATAAGAGTAAATTTATAGCTTTGAGTGTCTGCATTAAAAATAAAAAATCTCAAATAAATAATCCAAATTTACTCCTCGACCCTAAGGAAGAAACAACAAACTACTTCTAAAATCAGTAAAGGATAGGAAATAATTAAGATCACAGCAAAACTTAATATAATTGAGAATAAAAATATAAAAAAATCAATACAATAAAGAATTGGTTCTTTAAAAAAAATTGATAAACCCTTAGCCAACTAACCAGAAGAAAGAGAGAAGAGATTAAAAAAAGAATATCACCAAAGACACTTATGAAATCTAGGGGATCGTTAGAAACTATTTTTGAAAATTTATACTCCAATAAACTGAAAAATCTAGAAGGCACTGACAAATTTCTAGACACATCTGACCTGCACAAATTGATTCAGGATGATATAGAAAATCTAAATATATAAATATCAAGTAATGAAATTTAAACAGCAATTATAAGCCTTTCAACAAAGGAAAGCCCAAGACCAGATGTATTCTAAGCTGAGTTTTACCACACCTTTAAAGAAGAATTAACATGCGTCTTTCTCAAATTATTCTATGTAACTGAAAGGAAGAAACACTCCCAAATACATTCTATGAAGCTATGCTATCGAAACCAAAGATGCATCAAGGAAAGAAAACTACATACCAATATCCCTGATGAACATGGATGAAAAATCCTTAATAAAATACTGCAAACTACATTCAAAAACACATTGAGAGGATAGTACATGAAGATTAAGTAGGTTTTATCAGAATGATGCAAGGTTGGTTCAAAGTACTCAAATCAATACACGTAATTCACTAAATAAATAGATCTAAGAACATAAATCACATAATCATTTCAATATATTCAGAAAAAAGAATTTAAAAAAATACAGCACCCATTCATTTTAAAAATCCTAGAGAAATGAGGGATAGAAGAACTTACCTCAAAATTGTAAAGTTTATCCATGACAAAACCAAGGTCAACATCAAAATGAATGATGAAAAGCTGAAAGCATTTCCTCTACAATCAGGAACAGGACAAGGATATCTACTTTCACCACTCCTATTCAACATAGTTCTTGAAACTCTAGCCAGAGCAATCAGGCAAGAATCAGAAATTAGAGGGATGTAAATAGGAAAAGAAGAAGTCAAATGATCTCTTTGCTGATTATATGATCCTCTATCTCTAAGACACAAAAACTATAAGACTTTTGACTTTTAGAGCTGATAAACAAATTCAGCAAAGTAGCAGAATGAAAGATCAACATACAAATCAATAGCATTCCTTAACTTCAATAATGAATCTGCTGAGAAAAAAAAATAAGAAAAACTATCTAGTTCATAATAACCTCAAATAAAATAGTAAATAAATACTTAGGAATAAATCTAATGAAGGAGTCAAAAACCTCTACAATGAAAACTATAAAACACTGAAGAAAGAAATTGAAGAGCACCTGAGAAGATGGAGAGATCTCTATGTTCTTGGACAGGCAGTATTAATATTGTCAAAATGGCCATACTACCAAAAATATCATTTATATTCTATGAAATCCCCATCAAAATCCAAATGATTTTCTTTACAGAACTAGGAAAAGTGTTCCTAAATTCATTTGGAACAATGAAAGACCCAGAATAGCCAAAGCAGTCCTGAGCAAGAAGAGTGACGCTTCCAGCCAAAAGTGTCACAATAGCAAATTATACCAAAGTATAAATCTCAAAGTATACTACAGAGCTATATTAATGCAAACAGCCTGGTATTGGCATCAAAACAGGCATGAAGATCAAGTAAATAGAAGACATGCAAACAAATCCAGATGGAGGCAGGCATCTGATACTTGACAAAAGAATCAAAAATATGTTTGAGAAAAGAGAGCCTTTTTAACAAATGGTGCTAGGAAAACTGGATATATAGAAGAATGAAACTAGATCTCTTTCTCCCTGCACAAAAGTCAACTTAAAGTGTATCAAAGGGCTTATGTATTAGACCAGAAACTTTGCAAATGCTAGAAAAAAAAAACAAGTTTTATACTCCAAAATATTTCTGTAGTCACTGACTTCCTTTATAAGACCCCCAAAGCACAAGAAATAAAACCAAGAATTAATATGTAGGATGGTTTCAAATTTAAAAAGCTTTTGCACAGCAAAGGAAACAAGAGTGTGAAGAGAGATCACAGAATGGGAGATCTTTGACAGCTACACCTATATAGGGGATTAATATTTAGAATATATAAATGCTAATTGTCACAACCAAACTCTTGGGTCCAGCGAGGGGTGAAGGGGGATTGAAAAATAAAGATTCACAGACACAGATCTTGAAGATTAAGCTGGAATCAGGTGGAGCTCTGCTCTCTGATGGAGCTGCAGATCTAAAGCATTATACCAGCAATCTTTAATTATATATGTCTCATTATCAAGTTAAAGGCTATGAAACCATTATTCTTTGTATTCAGGAAAGTTACAGAAACTAAGACATCTATGTAGCTTTTCCATGGTTGCAATCCACAGTTGCAAAGTGCAATGTTAGGAGCCTTGTGTAGCTCTCAAAATAGTCCATTGTTAAAAGTTACTGTAAGATGGGCAGGAACTGGAGAAGCGAAGTTGGTGAAACATTGTGGTTGTCTAGCATAAGAGATCCTTCCTTCCCGGGAGCTCTGTGCCTGAGATCAAGGTCAGAACTGATAGAGTCTCCTCATGCAGGGCATTACCATAGCAGCTAAGCATCCTGTGCCCTTAAACAGAAACATTCCCAATGACTGGCCATGCCACAGCCATAAGGTCATCAGAGACCCCCAATCTCATTCACTGTTCTCTGTCACACTTTCTATAGTTAATGATGTCTTGTTTCACATTTTTGGCTTTTTCTTTCTTTTTTCTTTCTTTTTTTTTTTTTTTTTTTTTGGTACGATGTCAAGGTAAGTGCTCATAAAGCAAACTGGTAAAAAACAGCTTTTAGTCTAAAATCCATAAATAAGTGTGCATCAGATGGGTACTAGAACAGTTTTAACCAGACAGGCCATGGAAACTATATTCTTCTATTCAAGAGCAGCATGACTTAAAAAAATAATAATAAAATAAAAATAAAAATAAACCTCTTTTCTTTACAAGATATTTTTCTTTCAAAAATCAATTTAAAATGAAATACTTGAAAATTAAGATGCTTTATTCATGTCTCTGAATTCATTATAGAGAGAATACCATAGAAAGAGTTGGTTTCTTATTTATTTTGTATTTTTTATTAATTTTGTTTGTTTTAATTAGTTGTACATGACAGAATGCATTTGTACATTTTGATAGGTCTTACATAAATGGAGTGAAATCTCTCATTTTTCTGATTGTACATATTGTAGGATCACATCGGTCATGTAGTCATATATGTACATGAGGTAATAATGTTTGTTTCACTCTACTATCCTTCCTACCCCCATATCCCTTCCCCTCCCTTCACTCCCCTCTACCTAATATAAAGTAACTCTATTCTTCCCTGGTCACACCCCCACCACCTTTATGGTAAATTAACATTCATATATCAGAGAAAACATTTGGCCTTTGGTTTTTTGGGTTTGCCTTACTTCACTTAGTATGATATTCTCCAACTCCACCTATGTACCAACAAATGCCATAATTTCATTCTTCTTTAAAGCTGAGTAGTATTCCATCATATATATATAGATATATATATATCTATATATATATATCTATATATATATCACATTTCATTTATCCATTCATCTGTTGAAGGGCACCTAGGTTAGTCCCATAGTTTAGCTATTGTGAGTAGAGCTGCTATAAACATTGATGTGGGGCTGGATCACTTGTAGTATGCTGATTTTAAATCCTTTGGGTATAAACCAAGGGATTTCATTTTTAGAAAAATTTGAGACATTTCCCTCCCATTCTGGCAATATTTTTCCCACTATACACTCCCATACATAATTCTTTAATTTATTACTCTCTAAATTAGTAAAACTTCTTATATTGCCAAATATCAAATATATATATATAAATATCAAATATATATACCTACATATGTTATAGAACATGTGTATGTGTGTGTGTGTGTGTGTGTGTGTGTGTGTGTGTGTATTTGAAAAGGGCATTAGAAGGCATGAGAGAGAGACAATTCTCTTCTTCCTTGTTCTCGAAGAAGTACTTGAGTCAAGAAAAGCACCTTACTATATATCCCTGCTTTCAATATTTTAATTCCTTCATCATATTTTTCCTAATTATATTTCAACTTTTGTTTAAATCTCTGTGTAATATTTAAGTTGAATTGCTTAAGAAATGAAAGTCACCATTTCCCATAAGAAGTGGAATGAAAGATATTTTGTTAGTGGAAATATTTCCTAGGGGAGATTTCTTTTCACTTGCTCAAACATAAACCTGCTACCTCTGTGAAGTAAATGTGATATAAGTCCAAGTATATGCACTCTTAGCTGTATAAAATATTATTCCTAAATCCTTTTGAAAAGAAGGACACTATTTTAGTACTCAATGATTTATAATACAAGAACATAGAAACTGTAAAATGCCTTCACTTGTTCCTGCTTTAGTTATTACAGTATATGAACAGTTTATTAAAATTCTGTCTAATATGAATATGCAAAAGGCTTAAGGATCTAATTAGATACCAAGAACTCAATTCACTAACATCTAGAAGTGATTGTAACTGTATAAACTTTCAATAGTACCAAAAGCATGCACACATAATTCTATATTTTATGATTGTTTTAATAGAAAAGAACAGATATTAATAAGATCTAAACATTTCTTCTCAACATTTTTGTCAGTGCATCTGCAACTTGCTTGTTTCTCAGGCTGTAGATAATGGGATTTAACATGGAAATTACAACAGTGTAAAATAAAAAGATTCTATCCTGATTATTTGCTTGTGTGGAGTCAGGATTCACATACATGAAGAGAAAGGGGCTACAGTATAAAGACATAGAAAAGAGATAGGCTGGAGAAGGCTTTTCATTCCTCTTTTTAAAAATTATAGTGAGATTAAGTTTTTAAGAGACAAGTATAGTTACAATGCTAGCAAACTCTATTGAACCCCAGCAAATAAAAATTAATAGGTAATAAATACCAGTGCCAGCACAGAAAATCTTTAGCAATGCTACAATTTCATTGAAAAGATTATGTATTTTGATGGAATTACAGAAGATTAATCTGAATAAAAATCATTCTGGAAATAAGTCACAAAGAAAACCACCTACAAATGATAAAATTACATAGTCTATTGGTCATAATCACAGAATACTGTAAAGGGTGACATGTAGAACACAGTGGTCATAAGTCATTGCTGCAAGGAGGAAATGTCCTGTGAACAACTGCAATGGAAAAATAATTTATCAGGCATTTAGAAAGAGAGATCATTTTGCTCTTGTCTAGCAATTTGACCATCATCTTGGGGATCACACCTGATGATATCCAAGCATCCACAAAGGCCAAATTGCCAAGGACAAAGTACATGGGCTTGTGTAGTTGAGGATCCTTCCAGATGAGGAAAATCAGACCCAGGTTCCTCTGAATTGTGATGAGGTATGTTAGCAAGGACACAAAGGACAGGGGAGTTTCCTCTGTGGTTGGTGTGTAAGTCCTGTGAGAACAAACTATCAGCAAAATTGCGTTTGGTTTTTCCATGTCCTCACTGGACATCCCCTAGAATGAAGTGCAGCGAATGTAGAAATGGCATACCTTAAATATTTATGCAGTGAAAACAGTAGAGTTGAAACAGAATTGTACACCTAAATTGTACTCTTCATATTTTTATTATAGTATGATTTACAGAAACAGTTTGGAGAGAGTTGAAGAATGAACATTCAGAAAAAAATTACTACTATGGCATTTAGATTTAATATCTGAATGGTGGTATGCAAATACCTATACAATGATAGTTTGTTGTTTGATTGTTGTTTTAACTTGAACACTATTGTGTTCAAGAAATGGCAAAAAGAAGGTCATATTTTTTGGAAGCTTCATTAATCAATGAACTGACTTAGAGTTTTGCTAGTGAAAAAGAAATACATAGAGAAAAAAAGGTATATATAAAAGCTCTGTGAATATACCACATAAACATGAAATTAAAAAATTATATGCAGAGGTAACTCTTAGCTTAACCATAATTCGGTTGAAATTGACTCTCCCCCTAAAATTGTGTAATTAGTTCTTTACTCATTTTGTTACCTATTTTTGATAAATAAAGTTCTTCATTACTAGTTCCAATATGGATAAAATTTTCAACTGTGTAAATTGTGATATACCCTTGGGGCTTTAATTTGCATGTACCAGATGACTAATGCTGTTCAGCATGTCTTTATGTCCTCCTTTGGCATGCATATATGTCTTCAGTAAGTTGTCTCATAGAATTTTAGCTATTTTTAATTGGTGTTTTAAATTTATTTTTACATATTCTGAGAGATTTTCATAAATCCTACACATAAACAAATATTTCATCAGATAAATAATATGAAAATATTTGGGACACTGTTGCTTTTTCCTTCCAGAAGATATCACACTACACCATTATATGAATGCATGTATGCTGATTGACCCAGTGAGTAAGAAGTAATGGGAAACACTTCATAGACAATATTCCTAGCTGTATTACATGTACCCTATACTATATTATATCCTTCTTAGGTCATTTTGAGAGCGACAATACCATTTTCATGGCAGTGGTAATGTTTGAGGTAAATCTTGGAAAATAATAACACTTCAATTGCAAATGAATTAAAGGGTATTGCAGTAGCACTGAATTCTTTACGGAGCCAAAACATATGCCTAAGCAAAAACATAGACCTGAGAGTAAGATGTGGCCATAAGGTTTTTAGTAATACATTTTAGTTATAATACAGGTTCCATTAGAACTTAGAACTTCAGAGAGGGAAGTTCCAGAAGCATATTAAGTTTTTTTTTTTTTTTTTTTTTGAAAAGACCTCCCATAATTCAGGGTGAGCAAACACTAGTGGAAGAGTATTATACCATCTGTAGATATAAGTGGACACTTTCTCACATCCATGTATGTTTACAGTAATATATTCAGATCCAGATTCATATGCCACATATGTATAAAATCTGGTAGAATGATGATTTATTAAAAGTTATTGAAGAATATGATTTTATCAGAGTTCTGAAAAGGAAGAACCATCTGCCAACAATGTTTGGGAAGTATGATAGTATAATCAGGGTGAAGGGGAAAAGTATGTAGAATTTTGAAAAACACATAGGTGAGTTAGTTTTAGAGTGAGATCCTGATTGCTATTGGTGAGAATGTAAATGAAATTTCAGTTTTGAGAGAAAAGGCAGAGTAGGGATAAAGATAGCACACTTGTTATATTTAAAAAGTGCGGTATGTGAGGAAAGCTAGCCTTTTAGGACTTTTCAGGCACAAACTGTCTAAGTTTGCTCATTTTCCCATCTTTCCTAGACAATCACTGAAAACAACAATGTCCCCTCTTAACATTATTTGACCTTTAATAATATTCATTTAAAACTTTGGTCATATTAATTTAAACAAATATGGTTTATATGTTCTAATAACTTTTGAGATATTGCCGATTTCTTTTTCTTACTTGATTTTTTTCCCTAAAGATTGGGACCATTTTCTTCTTATTCTGCAACTTTTCTTGTTCACATCCACACCAAACTTTCAATCTCATTTATTAGTTTTTTGAATTATTGAAACTTTTCACTTTGCCTGGTATTCATTACAAATAAAGCTGCTAAAGTTCTTTGAAAGCATCATAAACAAAGATAGGCAACTTACCTCTTCTCCTTACTCATAGAAACAGACTGAGCTAAGAGCATACTCCTGGAGTTTCACTCTACCTTCATTGTCAAAATTTTTAATGATTACATTTGAATTTTATTTGCTTGCCTACAAAATATGTCAGCTGACTTTCTGCAAAAAGTAAAATTCACCAATTCTCAATGAGCTGGAGATAAGGCAATTTATAGGGCTAATAGATTTTTTTGCAATTTTCATCTGCTCATCTGTTTAGTAACATGACCTGTCAACACAATACAGTAAACCTGATATGAATTTCCAGCCTACACACATTTTCAAGTGTATTAAATATCCCCCTCAAGAAATTTTGAAATGAATTGCACTATTTTTAGCAGCTAGTACATCAATAAAGTCACAATAAGAAGAACAGTAATCTAAGAAAATGTTTTCATTTGTTTTCTGCATTAATTGTTTAATATGGCATGAATACTACATTAAGATTCTTTAAGAATTTTATTAGGTAGAGCACCCGAAGTCATGAAAATGCTGAAAGAATTGATGTAATAGAGTAAAATAAAGGCAGGAGAAGTATAATTGCAGAAATCTGGAACACTTTCCAAAATAAAGACCTGTCTTACTGGAAATATTCTATGACAGTTTTATACTATATGGAGAAAAGATAATAGTATGAGATCTAAACATTTCTCTTTAATATTTTTGTTAGTGAATCTATGACTTGCTTATTTCTGAGGCTATAGATAATTGGATTTAATGCAGGAATTATGACTGTGTAAAACAAAGAGTCCATCATGTCTTGCTCATCTGCTTGTGGAGATGCAGGACGCACATACATAAAGAGAAGAGTACCATAGTACAAAGACACAGATAAGAGATGAGCTCCACAGGTAGAAAAGGCTTTCTTTACACTTTTGACAGACTTCTTTTTTAAGATTGTAAAAAGAACAAATGTATAGGAGACAAGAACAACCATAATGGTGAATACTTGAATTGAACCAGAGAAAATAAAAAGCATTAGAATATTAATGGAGGCATCCGTACATGAAATTTTAAACAATGGTATAATGTCACAATAAAAGTGATATATTATATTGGAATTACAGAAGGTTAATCTGAATAAAAAACTTTCATGAAGTAGGGCATGAAGAAAGCCACCTACAAATGACAAAGTTAATAACCAAATGCATAATCTATTGGTCATTATCACTGGATAAAGTAATGGTTTGCATATGGCTACATAGCGATCATAAGCCATTGCTGCCAAGAGAAAACATTCTGTGGTTGCACTGATTCCAAAGGAAAAAAATTGTATCATGCATTCAGAAAGAGAGATCTTGCTTTTGACTAACAAATCGGCCAGCATTTTGGGTGTCACTGTGGATGACAACCAAGCGTCAACAAAGGCTAAACTCCCAAGGAAAAAGTACATGGGGATATGAAGGTGATGGTCCTTCCATATGAGACTGATCAGACCAAGGTTGCCCACCATGGTGATGAGATATATCACCAGGAATACCAGGAACAGGATGATCTTCCATTCCTGATGATGAGGGAGTCCTGTGAGAACAAACTCTGTCAGCAATGTTGCATTTTTCTTTTCCATGTCTTCCATGGCTATGTTCTGAAATGGAGTGCAGTAAATGCAAAAAGAACATACTTGAAATACTTTAAAGTGAAGACTATATGGAAAGGAGTTGAAATAAAACCACTGACTTATTAAAACATCCTTATATGTGTCTATTTTTGTATAACTGATGGAAACAATTTGGAGAGAATTGTAGGAAAGGGAAAATGCAATTATCTCATTTCATTGAATATTCTGAAATAAATAGATTTGGGGGAAAGGGAAAGCCATTCTAACTGTGTATTAAAACTATGCAGCAACTCCTGAGTTTGCTAGAAAAATCCAGAATCTGACACAGGATGCAGGGATAACCAAAAAATCTTTGTAAACCTAGGACTATAAAATTACTTGAAGTTGGTGTGAAATCCTTTAACTTTTGTTATCTGACAATAGTTTTGCAATGAAAATTTTTAAGACACACAGTGGCATGTAAATTGTCTTTCATTGTTCTGACATGTTATTAATAGAAGTAAAATTCCATTGTTAAAAGACAAGTCATTGGAGTAGATGAAGATGTAGTTATGATTGTGCTGTGCTTTTAAGATTGATTACACAAATGGTGTGAATCTACATCGTGTACAACCATAGAAACAAAATGATGTACCCCATTTGTGTACAATGAATCAAAATGCAGTCTGTAAAAAATAAAAAAATAACAAAAGACTGTGCCAAATGAAAGAGTAATAGGAGAGAAACTTGAGAAAGTTATGTTGAAGAGGTTATAAAGTGTGTGTGCGTGTGTGTGTGTGTGTGTGTGTGTGTGTGTGTGTGTGATTAGATGGACCAGAGATGCATCTCTTTTCCACAAATAAATATTGATTATGAATAGAGACTCCATCCCTCTACAGCTAGAGACTCACAGATTCACATTCCTGGCCCTACTAGTCCATGAGTAGAGATAAAACAATCTATATTTTGCCACTCAAATGAGCCCACCATACATTTGGAATTTGGAGAGTGGAAAACCAAGGAACAGGGACTAAAGCGAATTTTGGAACTTCAGCAAAGTCATGAATATTTGGACTATACCAAATAAGTCCCACATTGGCAGTGAGAGTTTGAGTTATGATATTTTAAAGTTCTATTCTGTAGCAGTGACAGGAGTCTCCATTGAGCTAGTCTTGGGAAATGATTTTAGCTATTGATTGGCTGAATTATTTTATTCTGTTGCTTCCCAATTTTACACTTGATTTTTTCCAATCTTCCTAGCCTTTTTATGTTACACCAATATCCATTCAAATAACTCATTTTGTGTTGCACCCAAGAGTTCTGGTTCAAACAAAAAAGAGAGATCAGAAGAAAGATATTGAGTAATGAGAGAACCAAGAGTAAAACTGGAAAGCTGAGTGACTTAACCAAACAAGGAGCGATGCTCCAGTGACTAAGTACAGTGCCAGAGGCCAAAGCAAATGCTTGGGGGACAGTGAGAGAACAGAGATCGCTATCAGAATACGTGATTTGTGGTGGTTTAATGAAAGCCCTTTCTATGTGGGTATTGATTAAGGTCAGAGAACAAAAACAAGAGAATGAGAGGAGGCAAGTGGCACTAAGATGAGAAGACCCAGTAACAAGGAGAAGAGCTGACATTTTTCTACAATTATAGAAAAGTTCAAGGTATTTTTCTGGTAAGAATTTTTAAAAAAAAGTATAATTTTCAAAAATAATGAGAAGAGATGAAGACATGAGAGAATAAAGGGAACAGAAAAAAATGTGAGGAAAAGTTCAAATTTTAAAAGGAAAACAAATGAATAGAAATAGAAAAAGAATGAAGGGACACATGTGGGTAAGTATTGGAAAGTATAAGGAAAAGAGAGGAGAGGAAGTATCACAGAAAGCCTAAGCATTAAGATCAAAGGCTCAGAGACTTACTATCCTTACTATTTTAACTCTGCAGGTCATCAATGGCTGTGGATTCTTCACTGTCATTTCAAAGTATAATTCCCTGTGAAATTTGTGCATGGAAGAGAGACTTGATTTAAATTTTTACATTTAAAATGTTTGTGGTTCATAAATATATTAGTACCACCCAAAAGTTCTCTCCATATTTGAAAGTTGCTTTATCTTTGTTAAAATAGTGATTAGAACCCACTTGCACTTGAATTTCATTTTGGGTGGTAGAAGAGAAGCAAACATTGTTATCAAGCTTTAGAGATTTGCTGACAGACATGGGGCTGCCTCACAGATATCACGATGGGAATTGAATCTGCCGGGTGGAATGACTCTCTCACCCTGCGAGGCTTAAGAGTTTGTCAGAGTGGCCAGTTTGCCTCTGACCTGGACATTTCAAAGGATCTACAAAATTTCTGGCTGCCTAATCTGTGCCATTCAAAATTGAGCTGGACTCAGTTTTGCTTAACTCCAAGGAACACTGAAATACAGGTACCCTTTCCTGTTTTATGTTATAAAAGACCTGTCCCTTTATCTCCAGTGGAACATTGGGTGAGATTTTTAAAAACGGATCCTGAATCTCCTGATTTGGAAATCTACTGTGTCTAAATAAAACTGTTTCTACTTGTATTTTAACCTAATTTTTCATTTTCTTGTTTAACAACTTTGCTGGAGAGCACTTTCATCTTCTAACAAATTTCTCGGTTTTGGAAATGTCAAACCAAAAATTCAAGGTTAAATGGTCTGTATACATAATGAGCTCCTTTAATTTAAGGAGTTAAATGTATTCTAACTAGGGATGGACTTCATTACAGGCAATTTCAAACCATAAAATAATTGATAGTTCTCAAATTCTATCTGTGAGTGAATACTTTTTAAAGCATAATGCTAGAAAGAGTAGTGGAGAGAAATTTTAAGCATATGTATGTATATTGCTACAATATATATGTGTGTGTATTCATATATATATATTTAATAATTTTTTTTTAGGAAGTGATTGAAAGAAAAGAGAAACTAACATTTGGCTGACACCTTAAAAGTTTTTATCAGATGAAACTTCTCATCAGAGTCATCAGAGGTGTATTTAAAAAACATTATGATTCAATCTTTAAATCTAGTTTTAAATTATTTTTGTGGTTCATCAAAATGTGTTTTTTTAAGTTATTATATTTAGGTCAATAGCATCACAAAATATCACTAAATGGAACATATCAGTTTTCCAGAAGCTATTTAACTTATCCACACTTTAATCATGAAAAAAACCTACACAGTAAATTCATTAATAGTTTTCCATTGTCACTTATTTATTTTGTCATCTTCTAAACCCAATAATAAATTATTAAAAATTAATAAAACAACATTCTGTGCAAAGAATAATGAATATTATAGAAATCATTTTTCTCTTACCTTTCCCTTGAGTGGGACTATGATTTTTTTTTCAAGTTTTACATTTTATAAAGTAGAAAAAATACTATTATAGTACAAGAAAAACAAAGATATAGGAAGTAATTCTGGTCACACCATTTCATTTTGAATTCGTCATTTTCCAAGCTAAGGATTGTTGTGTATTTAAATTTGCCCTCTAAAATAGAGTCAACCAACTGCACAACTGTGTGCTTTTTCCCAAAAGAGGAAGGAGTGGAGAATTAAATTTTCTGAGAGAATCAGTATTCCCCTGAGGACAAGTAAAGCAGTTCTACTGGGCATTGTATATTTGGACACTCTACAAAGAAGTTCAAAGTGTTCCATTGGGTATTACAGAATTTGGTGTCAAAATAATTAAGTCACTATCAACAGTTCTAGATTTGATAATTGGTATTTTACTTTCTGCCACCACTTTGTACCACAGGTGGCACTTTTGACATGTTGAGGTAAATTTTAATTCCTATATAAAATGTATTTTTCTGAGTGGTTCGATTACATGGCTTTGTTTGAATTCATTAAAATGTGATTTCAGCTGGGAACAGGGGTAGAGGCCTGTACTCCCAGCAGCTCAGGAGGCTGAGACAGGAGGATTGTGAGTTCAAAGCCAGTCTCGCAAAAGCAAGGCACTAAGCAACTCGGTGAGACCCTGTCTCTGAATAAAATACAAGGTAAGGCTGGGGAAGTGGCCCAGTGGAGAGTGCCCCTGAGTTATCCCCGGTACCAAAAAACCCAAAACAAAACATGATTTTATAAGGCTAAAGATCTAGATTCTATACAGGACCTGGCAAAAAATAAAATTTTCATCATAAAAGCTATAGCTCAATTTTTAGACCTATACTTGGATCCAACAGTTTAAGTGAAAATCTAATGAGTAATTACACAGGTGGAGGTCAGAGAGAGGAGCAAAGGAAAAGAAGAAAGACAAAGAAACTCTACAGGAGCTAACATACAACTCTGCTTGTCAAACCTCAAAGGCTATGAACTTCTTGGAGATCTTGTTAAAATACAGATTTTGTGTTAGTGGTTATGGGATGGAGCTCAGAAATCTTTTTTTCTAATAGAGTGATGCCTGTGGACACTTGGGACAGGAAGCAATTATTGCATATTGTTGTCAAATCTAACTTAGAGGAAAATGTCTGATTTTCACATGCTCAGATCTTCACTTTTGGTTTATTAGAATTTAATAAACATTTGTTAAAAAAAACAATTTATTGTGGCATTTAGATATGATATCTGAAAGGTGGTATATAATTACCTATACAATAATAGTTTGCTGGTTTGTTGTTTTAACTTAATCACTGCTGGCAAGAAAGGGTAAAAAATGACATTTTAAAAAAACTTAATTAGTCAATTAACTGACTTACAATTTTGCTAGTGAAAAAGAAATGTGTAGGGGAAAATAAGCATATATAGAAGCTCTGTGAATACTATGCACAAATGTAGAGTAAACAAAATGATGTACAGAGGTAACTATTAGCCTAACAAAAATTGGCTGAGGTCAACTATTCCCTTAAAAATTATGTAATTAATTCTTCATTCACTTTGTTGCCTATTTTTAATGATTAAAGTTCTTTATTACTACTTCCAGTATAGATAATCTTTTCAACTGTATTCATTTTAATATGTAAATTGTAATATATCCTTAAGGCTTTAATTTACATGTACCAGATGACTAAGGATGTCCAGCACATCTTTACATTCTTATTCTTATGTATATGTATCTTCAGTGTGTTGTCTCTTTGCGATTTTGGCTATTTTTAATTGGGCTAATACATTTTTTTTTTACATATTTTGAGAGCTTATCATGGATCCTCTATAGAAACAAAACTTTCATCAGACATGTAATTTGCAAAATTTGTGGGCACTGATTGTTTTTTCCTGGTAGAAGATATCACATTACATGATTATACTAATGATTTATGCTGATTGACCCAGGAACAAAAAGTGGTAAATATTCTTCTAGGTAAATAGGAAACACTTCATGGCCTACATTCTCAGCTATGAGAATGACATAGTCTTCTTCTTTCTTTCTTTCTTTCTTTCTTTCTTTCTTTCTTTCTTTCTTTCTTTCTTTATTCTTTATTATTTAAACAAATGGGATACATCTTGTTTCTCTGTACATGGAGTCAAGGCATACCATTTGTATAATCATAAATTTACATAGGGCAATTTTGTTTGATTCATTCTGTTATTTTTTTCCCTTCTCCCCCACCCCTCTCACCCCTCTTTTCCCTCTATATAGTCCTTCCTTCCTCCATTCTTACCACCCTCCTTATCCCTAACCCTAACTCTAACCCTAACTCTAAACCCTCCTCCCCCCATTATATGTCCTCATCTGCTTATCAGCGAGATCATTTGTCCTTTAGTTTTTTGAGATTGGCTTATCTCACTTAGCATGATATTCTCCAATTTCATCCATTTGCCTGCAAATGCCATCATTTTATCATTTTTCATGGGAGAGTAATATTCCATTGTATATGTATGCCACAGTTTCTTTATCCATTCATCAACTGAAGGGCATCTAGGTTGATTCCACAATCTGGCTATGGTGACTTGAGCAGCTATGAACATTGATGTGGTTGTATCTCTGTAGTATGCTGATTTTAAGTCCTTTGGGTATAGGCCAAGGAGTGGGATAGCTGGGTCAAATGGTGGTTACATTCCAAGCTTTCTGAGGAATCTCCATACTGCTTTCCAGAGTGGCTGCACTAATTTGCAGCCCCACCAGCAATGTATGAGTGTACCTTTTTCCCCACATCCTCGCCAACACTTATTGTTGCTTGTGTTCTTGATAATCGCCATTCTAATTGGGGTGAGATGGAATCTTAGGGTAGTTTTGATTTGCATTTCTCTTATTACTATAGATGTTGAACATTTTTTCATATATCTGTTGATTGCTTGTACATCTTCTTCTATGAAGTGTCTGTTCATTTCCTTAGCCCATGTGTTGATTGGATTATTTGTATTCTTTATAGATTCTGGAAATTAGCACTCTATCTGAAGTATAAGTGGCAAAGATAATTGGTACCAAAATAGACAGGTAGATCAATGGTACAGAATAGAGAACATGGACACAAACCCAAATAAATACAATTTTCTCATACTAGACAAAAGGACCAAAAATATGCAGTGCAGAAAAGATAGCCTCTTCAACAAATGGAGCTGGGAAAACTGGAAAGCCATATGCAACAGAATGAAGTTAAACCCCTATCTCTCACCCTGCACAAAACTCAACTCAAAATGGATCAAGGACCTCGGAATCAGACCAGAGACCCTGCATCTTATAGAAGAAAAAGTAGGTCCAAACCTTCAACTTGTTGGCTTAGGATCAGACATAGTCTTCTTATGTCATTTTGAAAGGAAAAACTATTTTCTTGAATGAGGTAGAATTGAGGTAGACCTTAAGAAAAATATCATTTCAAGTGTAAATGAATTAGGGTGGTGTTTCAGTAGCTTCACTTGTATATTCTAGTGATTATTGAGGTGTTACTGAGATTCTTTTCTTGCTTGATTCACTTTTTAGTTCCTAGAAGACTGAGACTATTCCTTTCCTGTTCTAACACTTTTCTTTTTCTTCTCTGCATCCATATTATTTCCCCAATCTTATCTTTTGCCTTTTGAACTAGTGAAACTTTTCACATTGCCTGCTGCCATACAAATTAAGCTTCAAAAGGTCTTTAAAAATCTCATAAATAAAAACAATTCATTTCTCTTCCTTAAATATAACACAGCTTTTATCTTTCAAAGAACTAAAAAATATAGAAATCATTTCTCTCTTATGGTAAGATCAAAGATTGTGAAGTATCTTTAAAAGTATTAGGCTTTGTGAAACAGGAAAAAAAATAATGATGTGGCATAGGTCATAACAAAAGAAATAATTCTTACCACACAGATATGTTTTGGAGGTTTAATTTCCCAAACTTGAAAAACATGTTATTCAGAAAAGTTTTACTTTGAACACAAGCGTTGAACAGTTGTATTGAAAGAATGGACATTTTTTTAAGCTGTTTTATCTCAACTCCCTAAGGTCTCCCTCCCAGTAATGGGAACAAAGCCCTTAAAGCTGTTCCAGGAAACAGCCCCAAACAGAGAGTAAAAGAGTAAATTGAGCCAGATAACCAGATAGTGCTCAGACAGTAAGATTACCAGAAAATGTTGACCAGAATCTACGCCCTGTTGTAAAACATTGTGAAACATGTTGTATGTTATCAGCAAACCCAGACCCCCTTTGGAATTTCCCGGCAGCTTTGTTCCCCTTTTTCCTTCCATGTGCAACCCCTCCCGATGTGTGGTTTCTGCCTTTATAAACTTGTAAGATTTTCTGCTAGGGACTCGACTCCTCGACTCCTGTGTGAGTCACCAGTCGGGTCCCAGCGCCCTAGAATAAACGCCTCCTGCAGTTGATTGGGGTTGCCATAGATCCGTGGGAAAGAGTTGGAGTTTCCTTTTTGGGGGTCCTACAGTATAACTGTGTGTTTCTTTCAGAAGTGGAAGTGGAGACCTTAAATTCCCCTAATAATACCAGAAGGTTCCTTGTAGAATGCACTGAAATTTTTCTACTGGCCACTGTGGATTTGAACTTGTCCGGGAAGTCCAGGTGCTGCTGGTCTTGGAGATCAGGAATAAGTTCTTGTTCCTTGCTGTTGAAGAGTAAACACCTGAGAAAAGCTGAGGCAAGTGTAGAAAGCAAGTTTTATTTAAGAAAGGAACAGATTCAGCAGTCTTCTCCAAAGAGAAGGGACCCCAGAGCTGGGAGTCAGCAGAAGTGGGTATGTCTTGCTCTTTTGTAGATCCCAGAATCCCCTCTCACTCACTGCCTTCTCTTTATTCTCCATGTATGTGCTTAAGGGCAGAAAGTAGGAGCATGGGGGTTAATTGTCAGCAATCCATTGTGCCAAAAAGTGTGATCCCACCATTCATTATCTACACTGAGTGCCTGACCTTCCTCTCCTGCCTCAATTTGCTGAGACATGTGACATACCCTGTCCACTCAGGCCAGGCAGGGCTGCAGGCAGATTGTGTTTTTGGCAAAGAAAGCATGCGGGCGTCAGTACAGTGGGCTCAATTTACAGACTTATTCTTTGAACCTTGTGTTCCCACCATCCTCATCATCCATCCCCTTACACAGAGGATCCCACAGACATCAGGGACTATGTGATCATAGACATCAAGTCATTGTAGACATTTTCGCTTTTAACAATAACAAAAAAATGCACTTGAATTCTTGAATTCAGTGTTTTCTTCCCTCACAGAGGATGAGGAGGAGGAGAATTGTTAGCACAAAAGTGACTGAGGTGGGTGCAGAGCGCATGAATTTGACAAAACCTTTATTCAATAGCAGAGTTGATGAGTCGGACACCAGAGGGCACATTTTCTGGATAGAAAATGACCTGGATTATAGGGGAAGAATGGGTTTATGTAGGTTACACACTGGGAGATGATTTAACCATTGAAGACTTTAACAGAACTTACCAGTGTGGGCATTTAGGAAACAGTTTGTGAGAATGTGAAATTTGTTTTTACAGGGCAAGAATGGGGGGTCTAGAGTTCAGCATTCAGTGCTTATCTCTTTCCCTCCAGGGTCTATTGTACCCTCACTGGGAAAGGATTTATTTGGGGAAGGATCAATGTTTTGGCTCCTTCTCAAAGACTGTCATTTTTAGATTTGATGGGTATATTCCTCCCAGAGATTGTCTGGTCACTGGGACAGGATGGATTGGGAAAGGACCAATGTTATCAATGTGCTGCCTTCTTCCTCCCTCCCGCTTCTCAGGACACACTCTTTGGGGGCTCTCATTTCCATATCCTTCAATTATGATTATCATTATTTATTCATTTATTTATTTTGGTACTAAGGATTGAACCCAGGGGCATTTGCCCACTGAGCCACATCCTCAGCCTTTTTATTTTTTATTTTAAGACAAGATCACTCTAAATTGCTGAGGCTGACTTTGAGCTTTTGATCCTCCTACATCAACCTCCCCAATCTCTGGGATTATAGGTATGTACCACCATGCCCAAAGACAGTGGATACTTCTTAAATGTATATGGATACTTCAGTTTATCTAGAAAAAGTACTTTAAAAATCATATTAAAATCATGTAGTGATCAAGAATTAGATTCCCTTCAGGAGCCAACCCCAAATAAAGTCAAAGTCATGAAAACGTATAAATAACAGACATACGCCAGGTTGCTACACTTTAAGCTGAAACTTGATGAGAAATATTATTAGGCAATAGTGCATAAGAGTAGTCAGTGGTCAGCAATCAGAAGTGCTGGGCCCCAACTGAGGTCTTGTTAGCCACTCCAGGAAGCTAACTGGTAGAAATATGAATGAGCACCATCAGGGACTATTTCAAATGTAAAAGGCCATGAGGCTGAATTGTGGGAACAACTCCTTTGTCCCAGAGGTGAGAAGGATTAAAACTCAAAGACTTGATATTTTTTTCAATGCTAGCACATCAAAATGGATTTTTCTACTATCAGGACCCATCCTGCATAGTGGGAGTTCTAATACTTGTAGAGATCTGGACCTGGTCCATGTTACACTGAGTAAAACAAAGTGAATTTATTTAAAGGAGAAAGAAAATAGTTTCTTTCAAGAGACCCTGGAGTCAGGAGCCCCAAGGAAGGGACACGGTTTACCCTTTTATGGTTTCTGGAACTTCCTTTCTTTCCCAGTTGTTCTTCCTATTCTCCCATCAGTCTTGGTTTTTCTATTGGATTCCCCACACAGGGGGTTTACCTGATTGGGTTCTTTGTTTCTGTCCACTCGCACTTTCATCAGCTTAGGAAAATGATTGTAACTTTAAGCAAAAACTCTGTTTTGTCTTTTGAAAAAGAATGTTCTATCTTTGGAAAAACAAAAGTCCACTGATGTCCCCTTCATCGACCCCCACTGTCTTCTACACTGACTGCCTATTTCCTCTACCTCAGATCTATCTCGTCTCACAAGTACATCCTAATCAGTTTCTGTCCATGATTGTCTGTGAATTGCATTCTTCAAATTTGTGAGATAAGAACCCAGAAGGAAATTGGCAAAATGGGGTCTATAGTCTCATCTCAAAACTCCAGGTTCAAGATTTAGAAGGAAAGAAGAGAGATTTTATCGTTAAACAAATCAAAAATTATAAATGGATTGCAAAGGAAGAAGCAAGGCCAGAGGTTAGCATCCACTAAACTGCAAAGGATCTCAGAGGCTAGATCAGGAAAAGTGTTCTCTTCCCAAGTATAAAGGAAAACAATTGGTGGATCATGATGATGGTCGAGAATAAGAATAGATAATGGTCAGGCAATCAGGGTAATGGGCCCCATCAAAGTCTTTTTTTATATGTAAAGACCTGTCGCTTCCCTGAGGGAACATTCCAAGTCAACTCTTTTTTGTCCCAGAGCTGGTGTGGGGTTGGCAGGGAGCGGGGAATGAATCCTGATAGGATTTAGAGAAAAGATTAAAACTCAAAGGCTAAAGGATATAGACAATAACTTTGGCACTTATTCTGTAAGGCCCCCAAAAAGGAAACCCCAACTCTGTCCCATGGATCCACGGCAACCCCAATCAACCGCAGGAGGCGTCACTTGATGCAAACCGCAAGAGGTGTTTATTCCAGCACGCTGGGACCCGACTGGTGACTCACGCAGGAGTCCAGGAGTCGAGTCCCTAGCAGAAAATCTTGCAGGTTTATAAAGGCAGAGACCACACATCGGGAGGGGTCGCACATGAAAGGGAAAAGGGGAACAAAGCTGCCGGGAAATTTCAAAGGGGGTCTGGGTTTGCTGATAACATACAACATGATTCACAATGTTTTACAACAGGCTGTAGATTCTGGTCAATAGTTTCTGGTAATCCTACTGTTTGAGTACTATCTGGCTATCAGGCTCAATTTACTCTTTTACTCTCTGTTTGGGGCTGTTTCCTGGAACAGCTTTAAGGGCTTTGTTCCCATTACTGGGAGGGAGACCTTAGGGAGTTGAGATAAAACAGACAGCTTAAAAAAATGTCCATTCTTTCAATTCAATGCCTGTTTAACATAGATTTTGATCAATGCTCATGCCCCAAAAACCATATAAGCCTCTAGGCTAGCGCACCAACCAAAACGTATTTTCCTGCTGTCAGTTTCCCTCTCAGAGAGTTCTCTTTTCTTCCCACTTGAATAAGCCTACTCAGTTTGTAACAGTGGTCCACTTTGTGCTTTGAATACAGCTCTTGATTCTCTGCCACTGTAGCTTATTTCTAAAAGGGACATATTTATTGGTTCATTTTAGTTATACATGACAGTAGAATCCATTTTCACATAATTATAAAAACATGTTCTAATTCAGGCACCAATACCTCCCCTACCCCTCCCCTATCCCCTGCTCCATTCCTCTACTAATATTTCTGCCATTTACACATAGTCATTTTTTAAATTAAGTTTTTGTGGATGTACATAATGGTGAGATTCATATATGTACATAGGAAAGTTATGTCAGATTTGTTAGGTCAGATTTAAGCAGCTACGTGAGAAGGAGCAGAATGACTGAGGCAGTGGGCAATGTCCCAAAGAGTGACTAATCAATCGTGGACAGACAAACCGCACTGACCCTTGTCCACTGATAATCACTCAGCAGGACCCCTGCCTATTCTGACCTATAAAGACTCTGGACAGCCAGGGAAACATGCGATTTTCTCGGGCTCTCCACCTGACCTTTAGCCCAGGGGCTGGGAATTTTGCCCGAGAGCCAAATTCCAATAAATCTTGCTTTTGTCCAACTTCTTTTTGGCCACCCACCCTCACCTTCCAGCTTACATTTGGTGCCAAAACCCGGGAGGGTTTTCGGGCCTCCCCCATTGGGGTTCAGGTCTACCCTCGCCCTCAGACGAACCAGGAGATTCTGCTCCATTTTGCTCCGCTCAGTTTGGTCCCATTTCTCTTTATCTGGGCCAACAGAGTGGGGTGAGTCCCTTCCCTTGGCTTTCCGGTGCACTCTCCGTTAAGGGAGGTCTGTCTGTAATTCACACAGGCCACAGAGCCCCGCCTGTTCTGTTTGGGCTCTGGTAGACTGTGGAGACATCCCAGCCTCCAGTTAGCCCACAGTTTATTCCGTTCCAGACCCCCAAAAGTTGAAAGACATTTTGGCGTTTGGCCCATGGGCCATTTTTTGGGTGTTCACGAGCAGGAATTGGCATGCCTTTTTCTGCTCCTGCTCACCCACCCAGTAAAACCATAAGGCTATGGGAAATGTTGGGACTTCCCTAGACCCCAAAACTCCTTTGGGCTGTCTCTACCGTAATTACACTAAATTAGGACTTGCCCAAGGCTTACACGGTAAGCGACTAGTTTTTTATTTGACTGCGGCCTGGCTTTAGTATGTTTTAGATAATGACTCAACATGGCCACCAGAGGGCACTCTCAACTTTCAAATCCTCACTGACTTGGGCAACTATTGCCGCAGGACAGAAAAGTGGCCAGAGCTTCCTTATTTGCAAGTTTTTTGGATTTTGCAAGCTTGTCCCGCCCTTTTTTTTTTACCTCTTCCACCACCCAAGTCCTTCTTACCCGGGATAAACTTCTCCCTCATTGTGCTCCTACTTCTTCATCCACATTTTCAGATTCACCTGAAATGCTTTCAGCTCCACCCCCTCCTCTTCCCCCTTCTCACTCAGGCCAAACTTCCTCCTCCTCCTCTTCAGAGCCCTCCCCCCCCCTCCTTCTCCTCCTCGAGAACGTCCCTCCACCCACTCAGTTCTCTCCTCCCCTGTTAGCATACACACACTATCTCATCAGACCCTCCCACCACCTCACCCAGAACTCCCTTGTCCCCTCTGGGAGGTGGCTGGTGCAGAGGGTGTTGTGTGAGTTCAAGTTCCAGTCTCACTGCAGAATCTTTCCCAGATTGAGAAACATTTAGTGTCTTTCTCTGCTGACTCATCTACTTATATTAAGGAATTTAGATACCTTTCACAGATTAATAATCTCACCTAGTTTGTTTATGTTATTCTTTCTTCCACACTCACCCCAGATGAATGAGCCTGTATCCAACAGGCAACACAGGATCATGTTGACCAGGTCCACTTAATGGACATTAGCTTACCCACAGAAGCAACAGCAGTCCCTATAACCAAACTGAACTAGGACTATCAAGAAGGCCACTACGGGGCTGGGGAGATAGCTCAGTTGGTAGAGTGCTTGCTTTGCATGCACAAGACCCTGGGTTCCATCCCCAGCACCGCAAAAAAAAAAAAAAAAAAAGAAAAGAAGGCCACTAGGGCAGCTGTTATTATGCTCACATGGTCCAGTATCTCATAGCAGGCATGCAGGTAGTCTCCAATAAACCGGTAAACTTTGATAAATTGAGGGAAATTACCCAGAATCCAGCTTTATTTCTTAACTGCCTTACAAAGGCCCTTACTAGATATACTGAACTGGACCTTGAGTCTCCCTCTGTGCCCTGGAGGGACATCCTTTTACACACTCTTTCCTAGTCATTCCCTCCTGTCTGGTTCCCGTCCTAGGCAGAGATGTTCTCCAACTCCTAGGAGCCACCCTACAGCTTTTCCCAGGCACACTACTAGTGCTCACCTTCTTCTACCTCTGTTTCTTACATTCTCTAGTGCCCCCACACCACCTACCCTACCATTGCCATCAGACCTAATCAACCCCCAAGTCTGGGACACCTCCAAGCCAGTCATAGCCTCCCACCACAAGCCAGTCCTTATTCAACTGAAACCTCAAACTAAGTTTCCTTCACGCCCCCAGTTTCCTATTTCCTGTACTCACAGGGAAGGACTTAAACCCATCATAGACCAGTTACTTATTCAGGGACTCCTCATCTCTACTGCCTCCCCCATGTAACACCCCCATATTGCCAGTACATAAACCCTCAGGGGCCTATTGCTTGGTCCAGGATCTCTGTTATCCCCAACCACCAGTGGTTCCTAACCCTTACACCCTTCTTTCCCACATTCCCCCTTCTACCACTCACTTCACAGTCCTGGGTCTCAAAGATGTGTTCTTTACAGTTCCCCTTCACCCTGACTCCTGTTACCTCTTTGCCTTCACATGGGAGGATCCTACATTCTTTAGGTCTCAACAGCTGATATGGACAGTTTTACCTTGGGACTTCTGGGACAGCCTCCTCCTCTTTGGGCAAGGCTTAGCTCAAAATTTGGCTACTTGTGACTTGGGAGATAGCACACTCCTACAATATGTGGATGACCTCCTCCTATACAGCCCATCCCTTAAGGCTTCCCAGACTCACACACTGCCCAGTTCCTTAACTTCCTGGGGTCTCAAAGCTATCGGATCTCTCCAATCCAGGCCCAGCGTACCACCCCTTCAGTCAATATTTGGGCATACTCTTCACTCCTACCTCTAAGAGCCTCACAACAGACAGAATCCAAGCCCTCTGTAACTTACAGTCACCAGAAACAGCAGATTACACTCTCTCCTTCCTGGGTTTGGCTGGCTTCTTCAGACATTGGGTTCCTAACTTTGCATTTCTTGCCAGAACCCTATATTAGGCAGCAAAGGAGACTCCACATGGGCCCAGAATTCATTCAGAAAAGTCAAATGTAATATACTTTTTTATGACATTTATATTTGATTTCTGAGCATTGATATATAATTATCTCCATAGTAAAGGTATTGGTTCGGGGGACTGGACTGCAGCTCAGAGATAAATTGCTTTCATAGTATACCCAAAGGCCTGGGTTCAATTGCTGATCCTGAGAAAAAGAGAAATGTATTGGTTTTTGTTTTTGCTTTTGCAGTGCTGTTGTTTAACCCAGGGTCTCCTGAATGCTAGCAAATATTCCACCAATAAGCTATTTCTATAATAGCATTATTTCATTTGGCTAATGACCGAAATTGAGGAGGAAAACAAGGTATAATGTTTAAAACAATTGTTTATTACCTTGCTTGCCTAGAAATTTGCTAGTGAAAAAGTAAAACAGGTAAAAAGAGTAATCACTGTAAAAAATGAAAAAGTATGGAATAAGGAGCCTGAAGTGCAGACATAGATATAAACATGACAAAAATGTACTTATATTAAGTGATTCCTTAATATTTTTGTATTTTCTCTTATCTCATTTTGTTGTCTTTAATAAAATGTCTGCACTGATGTTGCCAGTGTGGATAGTCTTTTCAATTTTAGTCATTTTAATAAGTGAATGATGGGATACTATTGTGATTTTTATTTACAATTTACTGATGATCACGCAGTACAGTATGTTTTTGTGTACTCATTTGACATCTGTATGTTTTTAGTTTTGAAGTAACTTAAATATCTCATTCTGTGTGTGTGTGTGTGTGTGTGTGTGTAAGGAGGGTGCTGGGGATTGAAACCAGAGCCTCATGCATGCAAGACAAAGGTTTTACCACTGACGTGCACCCTAACTGCCTTTAGTTCAATTTTTAATTAGGTAATATTAGGTAATTAGTTTTATAATTATTAATTTTTAGATTTCCTCACATATTCTGCATATAGAAGTTTTATCAGGTATACAATTTGCAAATATTTCCTTATGGGTATTGGTTGCCTTTTCCTTCCACAAGATATCACACTGGTCTTTTCCATGGGTGATCTTGTGCTGATTAGACCTACTGAGAAAACACAGCAACCATTCTAGATGTACTGTTTAGCCATTATTATGCCCAAAGAGGAAAAATAAATCAGACAAAAATTCAGAGACTTTCTACCTTTGTGAAATTTCTAATAATCAGTGATGTAAAACATACCACAATATCTCTTCCAAGGTGAAGCATAAGTTGCTCCATCTGACCTCTCAAACAACCAAAAATATGCACAAAGTCTAATGGAGTATTTCAGAGTTGGAGGCCATTAAGTGGGTGTATGGTTCTGACCCACTTAACAAGTGGCCCAAATAACTGCTACATTTGAGAGAAATTCTGACAAGAGAAGATTGTGCAAGAGGCTGTGCTCTGCCACACATATCATACGGTTTAGCATCCAGTGATGCTTCAAGTGACAATGCATAAAAGAGCTCTTGCTGGAATCTTTGGCAAGCCTGTATAAGTCTCATCTGACATTCAAGGTGAGTTTATTGTAGCTGTGAGTACCCATAAAACAAAAGACAAATTGTGTACTTCTGAAACAAAATGGCAGGAGATATAGTAAACATTCTTATTCCAAAAGGAAGAAATAAGCAAGAATAAATCAGTAATTGACTCAAAGCCACAGTGTAAACCAACACAGCAAACATTTTTCTTCAAGCTCCTAATATGCTACCTTATATAAACTGTGGTGGGAGATAGGGATTCAAGGCTTGGGCAGCCCACTCCCATGGCATTACTGGCCTAAGGCCCTAAGGCTGTTCTGTAGTTCATGCCTGTAGCAGACTGGCATGGCACACTCCTGACGGCTCTACTTTTCTGAATTCCCACTATGGCTCCTATCTCATGGCACCACTGGTCATTTTTCCACCAGAATCTCTCTGCAGGTGCTTGAACTCTATAGCAAGTTGTTGCTGGATGTCCTATATTTTCCTCTGAATCTTGGCATAATCCATTATGTCCCCTTATCTCTGCCATTCTGCCTAGCTTCAGAATTAACTCCACTTGGACAAGATCAAGGCCTGTCATTGGCATTAGTTTGACCTGGGTCTACTTGAACATGGCTACCATTGCTGTAGGGTATTACTTGTAAGCACTTTCATCCCCAACAAATTCCTCAATTCCGGTAATTTTAAGCCAGGACTTCAAGGTGAAACATGCCATTTAAATAATTAATACCAATAATTTCACTGGATAAATGTAACCTAACTGGTTATGGATTTTGTTTCATGCAACCACAAAACACAAAATAATTAAAAATTTTCAAATTCTGTTTGTGTATAGATATTTTTTAAAGCATAAGTGTTGGGAAAAGAAGTAGAGGGAAATTTTAAGCATGTTTCCTGATTTTAAATATACATTCATAGTATATATATATATGTATGTATATATACATGCACATGTATTACTATAATACATAACGATATATGTGTTTAGATATATTCAATAAAATTATTTTGGCAGTAAAAGAAGGAATAAAGAAGTTAATGTTTGATACCTTGAAAGTTTTAATAAGAATATATATTTGATTAAATAGAGTGAAACTTTTTATCAAAATCAACAGAGTTTCTTACATAAGAAACATTATGATTGAATCTTAAAACCAAGTTTTAAATTATTGCTCTAGTCCAACAATATGTACCTTAAATCTTCATAATTAGTTTTAAAAAACAATGAAAGATGATTAAAGGAGTCTAATAAGTCTTCCAGTTAGCAAGTTTGCTTACCCAGACTTTAGTCATGAAAATAAAACATACCTAAAATTCATTAATTGCTTTCCATTTTAGCCTACTTTTTCTTCTTAAAAAATAGTCACAAATTATTTTAAATCAATACAAATTTTAACTCTCAATATAAAACATAATGAATATTGTCTCCAATTACATTGAAAATTAAAAATTTTGTTGATTATTTCTCTTACCCATCTCTTGAATAAAATTGTAGAGATCCTTTAGAGTTTTAAGTGAAATAAAAATGCAATTATAGTAAAAGAAGGACAAAAATATGGAAAGCAATTCTTAACACATTGATTTATTTTGGAGTTGTCATTTCTCAAGCTGTGTATATAAATTGCCTTAAAAAAAAAAAAAAGTCAACCAATTGCACAACTATCTGCTTTTCCCACAAGAGGAGGGAATGGGGAATTAAATTTCCCAAGAGAACCAGAGGATTCCATTTAGAACAGTGAAACTATTCTAGTGATTAGTTCAAATTGTCCCACAAGGTCTTACAGAATTTGTAGACAGTTCTAGGTTTAACTATTGAAATTATACCATGGGTAGGACTTCTAATATGTTGAGGAATATTTTAGTTTATATATAACATATATCGATCAGATTAATTTGATTGTATGGCTTTGTCTGAGCTCATTAAAATGTGATTTTTTTTCAGTCTAACAATGTATGAGGAATTTTCATGTTCTCATCCAGATATAAGCCTACCCATACAGGAGAGTCATGAGTCTCCAGCCTATCCAACACTGTCTTCTGCATTACTATACTCTTTAAGTTATTTTGGAAGGAATTGTACTATTTTAGCTTTAGTTCAAATTGAAGAACACATAACGAGTAAAATATTGCTGTTTTATCTGTTTTATATGTTCAGTATTGCATGAACATGATTAAATTTTTTTCAAATTTTTTAAATCAAAGTTAGTAATATTCTAAGGATTTTATTGGGTAATCAACTTAAGCCATTGAAATTCTTGAAGGACTGATTTAATCAGAGAGAAAAAGGAGGACAATTATAATTGACAAAATTTTGTCAATTACAATTATAATCGACAAAATCTTTGAACAGTTAACCATTTTCTCCATTCTGTAGGATGTCTCTGCAGTCTGTTGATTGGTTCCTTTATTGTGAAGATACTTTTTAGTTTGATGTAATCCTATTTGTCTATTTGTGCTTTGTTTCCTGTTTTTATGGAGTACTTTAAAAATTTCTTCATCCATTCTAGTCTCCTTAGGTATTTCCCCTCTTTTCTTCTAGTAGTTTCATAATTTTGGATCTTTATATCAAAGTCTTTGAGGTATTTTGAGTTGATTTTTATAATTGGTGATAAAAAGGAGTCTAGTTTTATTATTTTGAATGTGGATATCCAATTCTCCCATACCATGTAAGGAGAAGGCCAAGATTTATCCAGTATGTATTCTTTATACCTTGTTGAAAATCAGTTGGCTGTGGATGCATGGGTATATTGCTAGGCTTTCTATTCTGTTCAATTGGCTTTTGTGTCTGCTTTTATGATAACACTTTTTTTTAATAACTCTAGTATGTTTTGAATTTAGGTAAGACAGTGCCTTTTTCTATGCTCTATTTGATTAAGATGGCTTTGCCTATTTTTTTTTTTTTTTTGCATGTTTGTCTTTGTAGTTTGTGTTCATATAAATTTCAAGATTGCTATTCATAGTTCTGTGAAGAAAGTCCTTGGTATTTTTGTAGAGATTGCATTGAATCTGTCGATATCATTGGATTGTGTGGAAATTATAATCATATTCTTCTAATTCATGATCTTGAAATGCATTTATAATGCAAACCATACATTTTATGGTGACCCTTCAGTTCCTTTCATCAATGTTTAAAGCATTCTTACAGAATACTTTAACCTCTTTTAAAAATTTTATTCCTATGTAGTTTTTTGTATGTACTGTAAACATGATTGCTTTCTTTACTTTTCTTTCAGATAATTCAGTGCGTATTGCAATGCTACTGATTATTACATACTTTGTATCCTGAAACTTTGCTAAATTCATTTATTAGTTCTAATAGTTTTCTGGTGGAGTCTTTGAGGTTTTCTACATGTAAGATTGTGTCACATGCCACAGTGAAAACTTGACTTCCTCTTTTCCAATTCGGATACCTTTTATTATTTTCTCTTGCCACACTGTTCTGGCTAGGACTTCAGCACAATGTTGAATAAAATAGTGAAGCTGGTTATTTTTGTGTTTTTACAAATCTTATAGAGAAATCTCTCAGCTTTTTCACATTCAATATTATGTTAGCTGTAGGCTTATTATAAATGACCTTTATTATATAAAGTTTCATTCCTCCTTTACCTATTTTGTTTCACGTTCTAAAAAATTTTTAATTTTGTCCCGTGCCTTCCAGACCACCCAGGACCATGCCCACCTGCTGCTTCCCAACCCCAGATTGCCTGCACCAGTCCACTGCTTCCTGGACTTGGCACCCTCACCTAGTACAGACTTGGCGTCCTCACTGCAGCTCCCCAGGGTGTTTGGAGGCTGGTGCAGAAAACTCAAAATATCCCTGAGGGTGTGGGCACCATCTATGGGTGGAGAAACTCACTTCCTGAGACACCTGCAGGAGAATGGAGGCTCTTTGACAGGCACCTCACTTTCATCAAGATACTGAGGACTGGGAGATCTGGGTGGTGGGTAATTATTGTGCCATAATTTTTTTTCAACTTTTAAGTTTTTATATCTTTATTTTTCTTGCTCTCTCTACTTTCATTTTGCTTACCTGTTTCCCCAGAGTCTCTTTCTTCCTTTTCTCATACTAATAACCAACTTATTTTGATCTCACTCTCACTCTTTCCTTGATCTAGTACCTCTGTATACTCACTTTTATCCCATTAAAAGTTACATCCTAAAACCCTCCCCATCCTCTTTGTCCACCATTAGAAATTGTTAGAGCTCATTTCAAGCCTATTGCCTATACTGTAGATAAATTTGAACTCATCTATTGTTTATTACAATATGATTAACATCTTCAGAAGGGCTATCTGGTTTCGGATTACACATTGTTTGTATTGGGTACAGCTAATTGATCTCCCCCTCAAAGTAGAGGTATTGGAAAACTACAGGGTCACAATAAACCTATAGGGGGGAAGCTGAAATACCTCAGATCTTTACCCCTATAGGGGAAGATACAGGAACAACATGAAAAAAACAGAGGAAGAAAGTTGCCTTAACTAATCAAGATGCTATTTTGATAGAATCCAATCACAGCATGGCAGTAGAAATGACAGAAAAGGAGTATAGAATGTACATAATTAAAATGATTCATGAAGCAAAGGATGATATAAGAGACCAAATGCAAGCAATGTATGATCACTCCCATAAGTAGTTAAAAGAGCAAGTGCAGGAAGCAAAAGACATTTCAATAAAGAAATAGAGATTCTGAAGAAAACACCAAACAGAAAAACTTGAAATGAAAGAAACAATAAATCAAATTAAAAACTCAATAGAATGTATCACCAACAGACTAGATCTCATGGAAGACAGAATCTCAGACAATGCATCTATCCGTATAATTTTTTTTTATTATTTTTTGTGGTGCCGGAGATTGAACCCAGGCCTTGTGCTTGTGAGGTCAGCACTCTACCAACTGAGCTACATCAATGGGAGTGGGGGGTGAGGGCGAGAGAAGAATGGAGGAACTTTAGATTACATAGAGAAAAATGAGAGGGAGGGGGTATGAAAAATGGTGGAATGAGACAGACATCATTACCCTATGTACATGTATGATTACATGAATGGTAAGAATCTACATCATGTACAACCATAGAAATGAAATGATTTACCCCATTTGTGTACAATGAACCAAAATGCAGTCTGTAAAAAATAAAAAATAAATTAATAATTAAAAAAAGAATCTCAGACAATGAAGACAAAATATAATCTTGAAAATAAAATTTACTATAATGAGAGGATGGTACGAAATAATAAATGGAACCTCTAAAAATTATGGGATATTATAAAAAGACCAAATTTATGAATTATTGGGGTTGAGGAAGACACAGAGATACAAACCAAAGAACTGAATAACCTGGTCTATTAAATAACATCAGAAAATTTCCCAAACTGGAAGAAATAAATGGAAAATCAAATACAAGAAACTTACAGAACACCAAATACACAAAATTACAAAAGATCCACACCAAGACACATTAAAATGAAAAAGTCCAACACACAAAATAAAGATAGGATTTTAAAGTCTGCAAGAGAAAAGTATCAGATTATATATAAGGGGAAACCAATATGAATATCAGCAGATTTCTCAGTCCGGACCTTAAAAGCTAGAAGGACCTGGAACAACATATTTCAAGCTCTGAAAGAACATGGATGCCAACCAAGAATCTTATACACAGTAAAATTAACCTCCAGATTTGATGATGAAATAAAATATTTCCATGATAGACAAAGTTAAAAGAATTTACAAATAGGAAGACTGCACTACAGAACATTCTCAGCAAAATATTCCATGAGGAGGAAATGAAAAATAACAATAAAAGACAGCAAAGGAAGGAACTAATGGAAAAGCCAATCAAAGGCAAAACCAAGTCAAGTTAAAAACTAAAAATAAGCCAAAATGACCAGAAATGCAAGTCATATCTCAATAATAACCCTGAATGTTAATGGCTTAAACTCATTAATCAAGAGACATAGCCTAGAAGATTGGATTAAAAAGAAAAACCCAACAATATGCTGCCTTCAAGAGACTCATCTCATAAAAAAAGACATCCACAGACTAAAGGTGAAAGGATGGGGAAAAACCTACCATGCACATGGACTCAGTCAAAAAGCAGGGGTCTCTCTCCTCATATCAGATAAAGTGAATTTCAAACCTAAGTTAGTTAGAAGGGATAAAGAAGGACATTTTGTACTGCTTCAGGGAACCATAAACCAGCAAGACACAATGATTTTAAATATTTATGCCTCAAGCAATGGAGCATAAATGTATATCAAACAAACTCTTCTCAATTTCAAGAATCAAGTGGACCAAAACACAATAATAGTGGGTGACAACCACTCTCACCACTGAATAGATACTCCAAACAAAAACTGAACAAAGAAACTATAGAACTAAATAATACAATAAATGATATAAACGTAATGGATATATAGAGAGTATTTAATCCATCCATGAGCAAATACAGTTTTTCTCAGCAGCACATGGGTCCTTCTCCAAAATAGATCATACACTATGCCACATAAATTCATTAGAAAATACAAAAAAATAGAGATACTACCTTGTATTGTGTCAGACCATAATGGAATGCAATTGGAAATCAATGGTAAAATAAAAAACAAAAACTGCTCCTACACCTGGAGACTAAATAATATGCTATTGAATGATGCAATGATAACAGAAGGCATCAGGAAGGAAACAAAAAAATTCTTACAGGTAAACAAGAACAAGGCCATTCAGATAGAGCACTAATCCCCAAAATTTATGAAGAACTCACAAAACTTTACACCAAAAATGCAGAACCCAATCAATAAATGGATCAAGGAACTGGACAGACACTTTACAGAAGGCAATATGCAGGTGATCAACAAATATATGAAAAAGTGTTCAACATCTCTAGTAATTAGAGAAACGAAAATTAAAACAACTCTAAGATTTCATCTAACTCCAATTAGAATGACTATTATCAAGAACACAAGCAATAATAGATGTTGGTGTGGATGTGGGGGAAAAGGCACACTTTTCCATTGCTGGTGGAGTTGCAAATTGGTGCATCCTCTCTGGAAAGCAGTATGGAGATTTCTCAGAAAACTTGGAATGGACTCACCCTTTGACCCAGTTATCCCTCTCCTTGGCTTATACCCAAAGGACTTAAAATCAGCATATTACAGTAACACAATCACATCAATGTTTATAACAGCTCAATTCACAATAGCTAGATTGTGGAACCAATCTAGATGCTGTTCAACAGATGAATGGATAAAGAAACTGTGGTATACATACACAAAGGAATAGTATTAAGCCATGAATAATAATAATATCATGACATTTGCAGATTAATGGATGGAATTGGAAAACATCACACTAAGTGAAATAAGCCAAACCCAGAAAACCACAGGGGTTTTCCCTGATAATTGGATGATGATACATAATGGGGGTAGCAGGGTTTGGGGTAAGAGGAGAATCAAGGAACTTTAGATTACATAGAGAGAAATAAAAGGGATGAGGGGACAGGAGAATGAAAGATGTTGAAATGAGACAGATATCATTACTTTATGTATATGTATGATGACACTTTGTATGAATCTACCTTGGGCACAACCAAATGTCGTACCCCATTTGTATAAAATGAATCAAAATGTAGTCTGTAAAAACAAAAAACAAATAAATAAATTTTAAAATTTTTAAAACTTTGCTATTGATTTCTTCCTCTTCCATTGCTTCTTTGGAAGATATTTACCTAATTTTCATCTTTTATGTAGTTTACAAATTTTTCTATTATTGCAGGTACTATTATTGCATTGTATCTGTAAAAGATTCAATAACATTTCCAAATTTTCTGAGTTTGTAGAGACATTTTGTGCCCTATCCTATAATATATCCTGCATAGAGTCCTACTTGCTAATGAGAAGAATGTATATTTTGAAACTATTGGATAATATATTTTATAAATATCTGTTAGGTAATTTGGTTTAGGCTATAATTTAACTCTGCTCTTTCTTTTTAGATTTTCCATGTGGGTTATCTGTCCATTGCTGAAAGTGAGATGTTAAAATAACCAACTATTATTGTTTTGGAGTCTACCTCTTCCTTCTTGTCTATTAATATTTGTGTTATGTACCTGTTTGCTCTGAAATTGAGTGTATGTGTATTTAGGATTGATATTTTCTGTTGCTGAATTGGCCTCTAGTTCATTACATAATAAAGTTTCTTATCTCATTTTTTGCTCTTTTAAAATAGTTTGTTTTTTTGATAGATACTATGTTTGCCTTATTTTGGATTCCTTTTGTATAGAATATATTATTTTATCCCTTTATTTTTAATCTACATGCATCTGTAGAATTTAACTAAGTTATCTGTAAAAAAGTATATAATCAGATCTATTTTTATTAATTTTATCATTTCAATGTATGTTAATTGGAGAAATTAATTTATTTACATTAAAGGTAGTTATCAATAGAGTCTTACCACAGATTTGACATTTTTAAACTTTTTTACAGTTTTTTTTTTTTGCAGGTTCTTTTTTTTCTTTCTTTCCTACAACTTATTTCATGATTATGTGTGTTTTCAGTTAGTGCATACCACACAAAGAAAAAAACGAGAGTCAATATGTTGGAATCTACCTTTTGTGTTGTGTTTGATTCGATTCCTTGCCTATTAGTTTTGTTTTGTCTACTAGAGTTTATCACAGTGAGATTACCATCATGTTTTAGTTAGGTTTTGTTCTCACTGTGACCAAAAATACCCAAGCAGAAGATCTTAGAGAAGGAAATGTTTATTTGAGGATCATGGTTTCAGAAGTCTCAGTCCATAGCTAGCTATCCAGCTCCATTGCTCTGGACCCAAGGCGAGACAACATATTATGGCAGAAAGGCCCAACAGGAAAACTGCTTACCTTATGGCAGAATCAGAAAGGAGAGAACGAGAGAAAGAATATGTGTATCCACAAGGAGGATTAATAACTCTTTTAGGACACATCTCCAGGGATCCACCTCCTATAACCAAGGCCACCTGCCTACAGTTATCATCCAGTTATTTAAGCTGAGATGGATTGATTAGGTTACAACTCTCACGATCAAGTCATTTTACCTATTAACATTTCTGCATTAATGCAGACACTTTTGGGGGGACATTGGAAATCTAAAGTATAATATTCCAGCCCTGGTCCCCCAAAGTTTATGTCCACTTCACAATGTAATATGCATTTAGTCCATTCTCTAAGAGTTCCATAATCTTAACAGTTTCCTCATTACCCCACAGGCTCTGAGACTCAAGGCAAACAGTTGTCCATTAGTCCCAGCAAATATTAACTGCAAGTTACATATGTCCAATATACATTGGAACAGAGTAACTATTACCATTCTAAAAGGAAGGGAAGGGCACAAAATGTTGAGATGAGAGCCAAAACTAGACCAAAATCCAGCCTGGCAACTGGGTCCTACAACACCTCATATGGCATCTAGGACACTTGTCTGTGAGACGCTCTCTTCAATGGAATAGGGCAACCCCACACAACATGCTTGGCCTATCTTTTAGCCTGCATTTCTCTGAAGCCAGCAGCTTTACCCAACACATAGTCCACATTCCTGGCTATTTTAGTCAGCTTTTTAGCTGATGTGACCAAAAGACTTGACAAGAAAAATTTTACAGGAAAAAAATTTTATTTGGTGGCTTATGATTTTATAAATCTCAGTTCATAGATGACTAACTCCACTTCTATGGGCTCCAGGTGAGGCAGAATATCATGGTGGAAAGTTGTGGTGGAGAAAAGTGGCTCAGGAATGGAAGAAGAGAGAGAACTTCCACTCATCATGGACAAAATATATGCCTCAAAGGTATGCTCCCAGTGATTGACCTCCAAATACATTGTCCCTGCCTACAGTAACCACCCAGGCAATCTATATAGGGACTTAACTCACTGGTTAGGTTAGACAAGCATAATCCAATCAAGTCACTCTAAACTTTCTTGAATTATATCACATAGGAGCTTTTGGGTGATATCTAATATTTAAACCATAACAATACTGTCTCTCAATTCCTAGGGTCTCCATTCCATTCTTTTTCTTCACCTTCACAGCTTCATACATTGCCCAATAAGGGAAGCCAAGAGGGACTCCAAACTTGCTATAATTTGCCTGGCCTCCCATGTCCTCTTTTGATATTTCAGAAGATGCCTCCCTGACCCCTCAACTCAACTATCCTGAATTCCTTCAGAACCAGCCCTATGTGAAATTACCAAGCAAGGTCTGCTGCCAGCTTATGCACCACTTCATGTCACTAGGATCACAGCTTTAGCACCCTCTGAATGCTAACACTATTCAGCGTGGTGAAACAACTTCTTAGCTCCCCATGTGTGTGCAGAGTTTATCCATGATAACTTCTCAAAGAAATTTTTGCTTCTACATCTTTGAGCCTATAATGAGTGTGGTCTTGAAAATTCCTTAGATATTCTGGAGGATGTTTATTGTCTCTGTGAAAAGTACTTAGCATCTCATTAGGGGCTATGGTCTCTTCAACGAGTATAATCTCCTTGGTCCCAACTTTACATGTTCCTTTTTAGACAAACTGAAAGATTTTTAAATTCTTTAGTTCTGTTTTTCTCTTCTGCTTCTCACAGTAAAACTAGCTAAAATCTTCCAGGAATATCTATGCCAATGATGGAATGCTGAGATGCCTTGAAATTTTTACAACCACATCACTTTTAACTTCAATCACACAATGTCTCAGGACATGGGCAAAATATAGACTAGGTCTTCATGAAAATGTACCATGAGTGGTCTCTAGTTGGATAGCCAATACAGTCCTCATTTCCCTCTGAAATCTCATAAGTGTAGTCTGCATACCCATTACCATTCTAATCTTTGGAGCTCCTGCTAGAATTGTCCATTAATCTCTGCTTACAACATTATGAAGCTTTTCCAGCTTGCATCTCTAAACTTTTCAAAATTGCTTCCATAACCCATCCCCAAAGACTTCTGAACCAAATGGTCACAGCAATGACCCCACTTTTTAGCATAATTTTCTGTTTTAGTCAGCTTTTGTCCTTTCTGTGATCAAAAGACCTAACAAGAACAATTTAGGGAAGGGGAAGTATTTTGGGGGCTCATAGTTTCAAAGGTCTCAGTCCATACATGGCTAGTTCCACATTTTGGTGGAATGACTCACCAGAAAAAAAGCTATTCCACTTATAGTGGGATCAGGTAGCAGAAAAAGAGTGGTAAAAGGGGCCACAGGAAAGATAAACCTTTATAGGACATTCTCCCACAGTCCCATCTCCTCTAGCCATGCTCAAATTGATAATAGTAACCAGTCAGTCATTCAAACTAGGATGGACTGAATAGGTTACAGCTCTCACAATTCAATCACTTTACCTCCAAATATTTTTGCATTAAAACAGAAAACTTTTGCGAAATATCACACATCTAAACCATAACACATAAGTTTATAAAAGACATTATTTGATTATAAAACTCCTTTGATAGCAACTTAGTGTTGTCATGAAGATAAGTACAAAAGATGGAATAAGAAAACATTAATAAGAAAACTCTATATTTGTGATCCTTGTTTTCTCTAATTGTGAATATTTGATATTGCATTTTGTATTTTTCTAGATTTCTATTTTAATACATTAATATAAATATTATTATTTTAGTCTTCAAGCTAAATATATGTATGAAGCACAAGCTTACATTATTAAACATTCTTGTAATAGTGGTCCACTTTATGCTTTGCATAAAACCTTGCTTCTCTGCCACTGCAACTTATTTTTAAAATGGACATTGCTTTAGTCATCTTTTTTGATGCTATAACTAAATGATCCGACCAGCACAATTATAGAAGAAGGCTCACAGTTTCAGAAGTTTTAATCCATAGAAAGCCAACTCCATTCCTTGGGGCTAGAGGTGAAGCAGAACATCATGGCAGAAGAGCATGGCAGAAGGAAGCAGCTCACATCATCAGATGGGGGGGAGGAGAGAGAGAGAGAGAGAGAGAGAGAGAGAGATTTCACTCCCCAGATACAAAATGAATACCCCAAAGCCATGCCCCAATTCCAATCTCCTCTAGCCATACCCTACCACTTCAATTAATCCCATGAGGGATTAATTCACTGATTGGGTTAAGACTCTTACAACCCAATCACTTTTCCTTTGAAACTTCCTGCATTGTGTCTCACATGTGAGATCTGGGGGACATCTCATATCCAAATCGTAACAGACATGTTTCTTTGTTTTCCTCTCTCCCTGCTCCTCCCTGCCCCTAATCTCAGGGGAAATAGGATTACCTTTCTTCCCCATTGTAGGTAGATTTATCTGTCCTTGAGTCCATATTCACCATAGGAACAAATAATCCAGACTTTGGGGATGATACCAGAAGATCTCAGAAATGACTATTTCCAAAATTAACAAGTGAATTACAACTCCAACAGAGAACAGGTAGAATGTAGCCTTTGAATCGACTCTATTAAAGCCCCTGTTCTTGCAGGAAAACACTGGGTAGGACCAAAGACCACATCGATGCAGACTGTGTATTACCGAGGTAAACTCAGTGTCCATGGCTACTGCAACCAATGTCAGGTGATGTTAGCCAGAATAAATCTGATATTCTAGAGCTGCATATATTCTCTGGCACCAGGGCTATTCTCAGGATTCTATCTTCCTGATGGAGGTCTGGAGGTAGGTCATTAGGATTCACCCAGTGTTATTCACTGTTTTCTAAGGCCACACATGATGACTACTAAACTGTCCTACCCCCAGCAAATGTATTCTTGCACTATGTACTGCTCAAGTCTTGCACAATGTAAGCCCAAGAAGTAGGAAGGATTGAAGGATGAAAGAATTTCCTAATGCTACTTAAATGCTAAGCTGGGTCAAAACTGAATCTCAAAGCCACAAACACCTGCACAGACTTAGGGGTATACTACATCCCATACGGCAATTATCAGTGATGTAGGTCAAGATCGGTCAGTCACAGGGGTCCCACTCATTGCATGGTGCTATGGAAGTACTAAAGTCCCATCTGTGAACACTGGTGATAAATGTGCTGCCTAGATTGGAGAATATGCACTAGGAATAGTTCCTTGGTCACCAAGGCTGATGCTAAGTCACAAGTAAATCTTTCAATTGCAGGAAACTGTACAGTCTAAGGGTGTGCGTGAGTATGCGCCAGGCCAACTCCAAGGCTGTTGATGATGCAGACAAAACTCAAGTTTGTTCCCCCAGTGTATAGGTCTCTGCCTGATGCTGGGAACAGTTCTAAAATCTTCATTTATCATCTCTATCCTGAATATGCGTTCTTTGACTTCTCTCTGGTTCTGGGTCTCATCTCATTGGACCTGACAATGAGTTCCTAAATAGAGTCTTGTGCTATATTTAATGGTCTGCTATCTTTTGAGTGGAATCTTTCTCTTTCCTCTGGTGCCAATTTTGTGGCTGGGGAAATGGAGACACTCCTTTTTGCCTCCTGTCTAGAGCAGTTTCAGCAGCTCTGTCTGTGGATATTGGTCTAGAAGTTAGGGTCATCAGGCCCTGCCTATCACAGGACAGTGGACTGCTGAAGCTCTAAACCTCAGTTCCAAAATCTCAATGAAAGAAAATCCAAAATCAGACCTGAGAAGTAAAGCAGGATAATTTTATTATGAGTGAAAGTAAAGTAAGGCTCAAGCAAACAACATCCTTAAGAGAGAGTGTGAGTCATCTCTAAGCAGAGAATGACAAATGAAATAAAATTTCTTCCAAATTTATTACTGTTTGATATTAGCCATGATAATTGGGTTACATCTTCTGCAGTCTTTGCCAGTCAGATATTTAACTCCTCCTTCATATCAAGAAAGGTAATTTTTACCTTAGTTAGTCCTCTCTGGAATTGTGACAATCATCCTATCCAGGGGGCTTCATCTGCAATGTTAATGCAGGTGCTGGGGTCAATGACCAGCTTTATCTTAGTGTACCTGTGCAATAAAGTTTCCCTTCTGAAATACATAAGAAACCTATGGCCATAAGTCATAACTTTAAAATGACCTTAGTAGACCTTTTTAGGATTTAGCCCTATTGATCTTTCCTTTTTGACATATTTTTAATTGATTGCCTCATTTGATTCCATGTGTTTATTCTCAGGGTTAGTATGCCTGTTGTTAGAGAAGTTACTTGATTGTTTATCAAAGGAAACTTGAAGAAACCCTGTGACCCTGCTATGTTTTTTTGGTTCACATTTCACTGATCATTTCTAACCACTACCTATCAGTGACCAGTACCAGGTTTCATGAGAGAAGGGTTTTGAGTTTTGAGTCTAATTTATGAACTTATTTCCCTTTCTTTTTTTTCAGGCAGGATGCATTTCTTTCCAGAAAGCACTTCTGGATTTGGTAGATGGTTAATGTAGGTAACTCTTTCTTTCTTCTCTCCTTCAGTGCATTCTTTTCTCTTAACTATATTAAAAGAAGGGACTATAATCTCTTGCCTGGTTTTCTCAGCTTCTGTGAAGGTAGTTTGGTACATGAATAGCAGTTCAACTTGTTTTATTTGTGGGTAGAATATTTTCTGAGGATCTTCCTTAGTTGCCACCTTGCTCTATCTCAGAAATCAGAAATAATGGTATAATGTCAAAACTATAATGTTTATTGTTAAAGTTAATCTGAATAAAAATCTTTCATGAATTAAGGTATAAAGATCACCCACAGATAGCAACACTAATAGGCGTGTGGTCTATCTGTCATAATCACAAGAAGTAATAGTTTGCTTATGGCTATATGTCAGGGTCTTAAGCCCCCCTGCTCTTCTCCACCAGTGACAAGGGAAGGGAGCACTCCCCAACAAGGCCAGACCAGGATAGGTAGGGCCGACTGACCATCCGCACCCAGTCCTCTGGACGGATGGAGGACAATCAGGCGCGTCAGGGAGACCAGTCACAGCGGGAACTCATTTATTGAGGAATCACACAGCTTTTATGTAGAGTGGAGGGTGGAGGCTAGGTGGGAACCAATCAGCTTAAAGGTCAGCAAAGGGGGGGGGGCAGGTAAGAGTCCCATAGGACTATATAGCAAGCACGAGCTGATCACGTTTGTGGAACTGTTGTTAACCAATTCCTGACCGTGGTCTGATTTATTGTCATTAACCTTTGAAACTGCCTTTGAGGCCTTGATCTTGCTCACCCACCAGGGAGTAAGGAATCAGCCTGAGTTAGTTAATGTGTCATTAGTCCCCACAGCTATATACTCATCATACATCATTGTTACTGAGAAAATGTTCTTGGATTACACCAATTGCAAAGGAAAACCTTATAAAATGTTTTCAAGGAGAGATAACTTATTCTTGGATCCAAAATTGACCTACATGTTTGGGAAGATTTTATGGTTTGTATATGAGCTGTCCTATAAAAGCTCATGTGTGAAACAATGCAAGAAGGTTTGGAGGAGAAATGATTGGGTTACAGTCTTAACCTAATCAGTGAATTAATCCCTAATGGGATTAACTGAATGGTAACTGGAGGCAGGTGGGGTGTGGTTGGAGGAAGTGCCTCATTGTGTGCATGGCTATGGGGTATATATTTTGTACCTGGAGAGTGAAGTCTCTCTCTCTTGCTTCCCAATCATCATGTGAGCTGTTTCCCTCTGTCACACTCTTCCACCATGATGTTCTGCTTCACGACAAGGCCCAAGGAATACAGCCTGCTGTTTGTGGACTAAGACCTCTGAAACCATGAGCCCTAAAATAAACTTTTCCTCCTCTGCAATTGTTCTGGTTGGGTCTTTTTAGTTAAAGCAGTGAGAAAATTGACAAAAACAGGGCCCTGTGTATGATAACATCCACAAAAGACAAACTCCCAAGGAGAAAGAAATTGGAGATGTGAAGGTGAGGGACATTATAGATAATAGTAATCAGAAGAACTTTTCCATGATGATGATAATTTATATCATCAAAAACAACAGAAAATGGGCTATTTGACACCCTGGCTAATTTATAAATCGTATGAGACCAGAAATTTTCAGAAATGTGGCGTTTTCCTTTTTTAATTCCTAAGTTGGTGTTTTCTGAGATAAAATGAGGTAAATGTAAACATGGCGTAAATGTAAAGAGGACACCCACACAAAATTTATAAAGTGAACATTATGGGAGATAGTTTAATATAACTGTTCATTTCAGGTTAATCACTTGATTTTATGTTACTTTTACAGTAGATAGTACATATTTTGAAAAATTGAATAGAAAAAAGGAATTATTTCAGTCCAAAAAATTAAATAATTAATAGATTTGTGTCAAAGGTGAAGCATTGTAAGCCTGTGCCAAATTTGTAGGTTCACTATTGAGTGTAGGGAATTTCTCTGTATAAAATAGGATTTAGTATGAAGGAAAAATATGTTTTACTGGCCAGAATTATAAAAGTAATTGAATGTTATGACAGTACACTTGAACTTTACTCCTCTGAAAAACATTTTCAATGAAAATGAAAGACAAAGGTGGCATTATATTTTAAAATTCCATATTTTGAGGTGTAAAAAATAACCTGCTATTGGAAGAAACTGAGGTCAGGGATAGTAATTGAGAAGTTTTTACTACTGCTAAATCAGTTTATATATCTAATTGTATAAAAAAAATTTTTTGAAAGTGTGGATTGTGAGGACTGACTGTGGCATGATTCAGTAGTTTAAATCTATTGTTTTAGATTTAAGATTCTCTCCAGTTGATTTAAATGCATGTGAAAGGCCTTGTTCCTATGAAATATAACACTGGGGAACAGAAGAAAACAAAGAAATTCAGAAGAATTCATATCACAGAATCACTAAAACTTCATGATATATTAAATGCAAATTAAGTGGTCATTGAAGGAGAAAGGAGTGACTTGATGATATTGTAAATGGACATCTAAAATTGAGATTGAATGTACAGGTACCTGGATATGTTTGTTGAGTGAACACACTCTGAGTATCCAGGAGAGGTACACCTTGTTAAACTAAGTTCTACTAGAGCTAATAAAAACAATGACTTGTAGGCATAAAGGTAGTAGAAGTCATAGTTATGGATGACTTACCCTTTGGAGAGAATTCTCAAAGTAATGAGAGGAAAAGGAAAGAGTTTTGAAGAAGTTACAGTAAGGAGGTCAAAAGATGACAAACTTTATTTATTAGAGAGCGAACATCTGACTATATTTTCTATAACAGTAGTCTTTGTAGAGTGTATTGTTTACTACCCATTCTATTAGCCAAAAAAAAAAAAAAAAAGGAAGAAATTCACTTTCCCACTTTCCCATCTTCCCATCTACCTTGTTTGTACAAATAGTAATTGGAAATGATAGAGTTTGGCCAATGGAACCTACCCACACTGGATTTGGAATATGGGAAAGTAGAGAAAATTATATGAAAAAAAGAATTTTGTTTACAAGGCAGACAAAGCAGCAATATCAAGACTCCAGAAAATCTATTCAACATTAAACAAAACAAAACAATGGCCTTTGAGAGTGACAGCTGTGACACTCAGTGTTCACCAACAGTAAAAGCAGTCTTAACTGTATAATTTTGGTATGTACATTTAACTATTGAATGGCTACCATGAGTGCTTCTGCTATAGCACACTGTTTATTCCTGCAGTCTACCTAGCTTTATATTTTATAACCTATATCCTTTCAATAAATTTTTTTTTCTGTTGCAACCAAGAGTTCTGGCTCTAACAAAAGAGAGACAAGAAAGATATCATAAAAAGATGCTGAGCAGAGTGATCAGCTTAACTGCTGTTTCTGGGAAATTGTTTGTGATTACCTTTTGTGGAAAATAAAGGTGTATGAGGTAATGTAAAATTATGACTTTGTTGTTTTTTGTATTAGTAAATTAGCAATGGATTAATACAATTGTATAGGTACCATCTTGACAAATTTTCATAGATATTAGAAGGATATTTTTATGTGACTGCTTGACAGGTCACAGGATGCCTAGCATCTGACTGAACAATATTTCTGAATGTATCTGCAATGGAGATTCCAAACATACTACCATTTGCAATGGTGTACTTTGTAAAGTATATGGCTTTCTGCAATTTTTTGGGTATTATGCTATCCATCGAAAGACTGAATTGAACCCCCATTCCCCAGTCTCCCAACACTTTCCTAGCCTGGTCTCTTTGACATGTGGATGCTAACACACAAGAATAGAAGTCCAATGGATTGACAAAGGGGAATAAATGGAAGGGATGGGGGTTAGGGGCACAGGTAGGAAAGACAGTGGAATAAATCTGACTTAACTTTCCTACATACATATTTGAATAAATCACAGTGTGTTGGGGTCTTAAGCCCCCTTGCTCTTCTCGACCAGCAGCAAGGGAAGGGAACACTCCCCAACAAGGTCAGACAGGGATAGGTAAGGCTGACTGACCGCCTGCTCCCAGCCCTCCAGGCGGAGGACAATCAGACGCGTCAGGGAGACCCGTCACAGCAGAACTCATTTATTGAGGAAATCACACAGCTTTTATGTAGGGTGGGGGCTAGGCGGGAAACAATCAGCTTAAGGGTCAGCAAGGCATGGGCTGTTCACGCAGGCAAGAGTCCCATAAGACTATATGGCAAGCACGAGCTGATCACGTTCGTGGAACTATTGTTAACCAATCCCTGATGGTGGTCCGATTCATCGTCATTAACTATTGAAACCACCTTTGAGGCCTTGATCTTGCTCACTCGCCAGGGAGTAAGGAGTCAGCCTGAGTTAGTTAACGTGTCATGAGTCCCAACAACAGTGAATCTCAACATTCTGTATATCCACAAGATAGGGATTCTAAATGGAAAAGGATATACTCCATGTTTGTGTAAATATGTCAAAAGAGACTCAACTGTCATCTATAACTAAAAAGAACAGCAAAAAAGAAGTTTTCCAAGTCTATTAAACAAACAGAGAATGTGGATAAATCAGGTTCTGACACAGCATGCACTCTGAAAACAGTAAAAATCACCAAAGAAGTAACAGGGAAATTGTACTATGAAATCCACTTGGAAATATAGTCACCATTTCACAATTACCCAATAAAGCAGAACACATTATCAACACAAGGGTGTGTCCTATGTAGGCCTTTAAATAAAAGTAGAGGAGAAGCACAGATTTCAACACAGAATGCCAACAAATATGATAAACCAAGGCAACTTGATACCTTCTGAGGTTTATAATTTGTTAGCAATGTACTTCAAATAAGTTGCAGAGCATAAAATATTGGAGGAGGCATTAAAGGAATAATTATAAAAATATTCATGAATTCCAAGAGAACAAACAGAAAACAACTGAACAAATTAAGGAAGACAATACATGGTGTGAATGAGAATACTATAATGGAGAGATTTTGAAAAGAAACCAAAAGGAAGCCTGGGAAATAAAAACCTCTTTAAGTTAAATAAAAACCTAAGTGGAAAACTTAAGAAACAGGTTGAATTAAACAGAAGACAGAACTTCAGGGCTTGAAGACAACATGGATGTGCTAGAATATTTAGACAATAATAAAGAAAAAAAACCATAAGAATACAATATACAAGATCACTCAGACTGTTGAGGGCCGTCTTGGACAAGATGGCGCCTGGCAGTGAGCCAAAGGGAACTGGCTGCAAAATAAGGAAGTACCTAAAAAGGCTATATGCTGGTACTGGTTCCTTGGATACTTATGACATGTTAACGCCAGGCTCAAGAATTGGCTATCTAATATCATGCCGCGTGTGGACAACTCGTGATTTAGATAGTTTTATGCTGGCATTCCTCTGCATGCTCTCCTGCATGAGAGAAAGCTTTGCTATAATTGGCTGATAAGCTAGGAGCCTGGGGAAGGAGAGAGGGAGAGAAAAGAAGAAGGAAGATGATAAGAAGGCAGGAGACAGAGAAACAGGGAGGACACAATAAATCTCGTCAAACTAAAGATTAGTGGTGTCTCCTTTCTCCAGGCTGGTTCCGCTGGATGGAACAAGTGGTGGCCCATATGGGAAACTTCTTTCTCCTTCTGCATCCTCCCAGGTAAGTTACTTAAGGTAAGCTATAGGAAAACTAAGTAACTTAAGGTAAGCTACAGGAAAACTGTAGGCTAGCCTCCCAGAAATCGCTGGCCAGAGTGTATAAAGGGGAGGCCACATAGCTCCAGTAAAGGAGGCCACATAGCCCCAGTGAAGGAGGCCACATAACTCCAGAATGGGATCACAAGTGTCAAAAAATCAAATGATAAGAATCATACAAGATGTGCTTAAGACTAATGGGACTGCTGTAAAACAATCTACTGTAACAGCATATGTAACCACACTGGCCAAGGTTAGTCCTTGGTTTTTGGAAGAGGGAGTCCTAAATATTCCACAATGGGAACATCATAAAGAGGATCTTATCAAAGCAGAAAAACAATCCCCGTTACCTAGAGGTACTTTTCCCATGTGGCAGCTCATTAAGGGATGTCTAACATCTGAGAAAGGCAGAATAAAAACTTTAGCAGAAGAAGGAAATATGTGTCTGGAAGAGATAAAGGAACAACTAAGTGTAACTTCTCATAAACAGGAAGAAGAGGAGGAGGGGCTTATCGGGGAGGAATTAGAAAGAGCATCAGGGACACGGTCACCCCCATCAGTTATGTCAGGAAGGAACACTAATCCCTTCCTGGAGGCAGCAGCTCCCCCCCAAGCAGCCTGCCCCCTACATCCCCCAAAGTACCCTTGGGAGGAGTTAGCTCATGCTATAAATCAGATGGGTTTTTCACCGTGGGGAAAAGAAACCCCCATTAAGGAAACCTCAGCAGTCCCACAATTTTTCCCTGTGCTAGAGGACCAAAGTAGACAAAGATTCCACCAACCTCTAGATTCCAAAACAGTAAAAAATTATAAGAAAGCAGTGGCTACATACGGTCCACAGGCCCCATTTACAATTAGTATGTTGAAATCAGTAGCGGGGCTAAATCTAGTGCCAGAAGATTGGAAAAGGACTAGGCAAAAATTTACAAGGTGTTACCTGCCCCATTCAAGCTGAAGGACAAACAGGGACTAAGGGGCTGGGTTTTTCAGAGGGGCCACAGTATCATTAAAGATAACATGGAAATCCAATAATCCTATCTAGGTCCCCCAGTGGCCCCTTTCAAAAGAAAAAATAGAGGCTACCCAGGAAATAGTTAGTCAACAATTAAAGGAAAACCATGTCATTCCTTCCACTTCCCCTTGGAATACACCCATTTTTGTCATAAAAAAGAAGTCTGGGAAATGGCAACTCTTACAAGATCTGAGAGCCATAAATTCCAGTATGCAGATTATGGGCCCGGTGAAACTGGGTCTCCCCTCATTAGCCACTATTCCAAAACATTATCATATCATCTCTATAGTCATAAAAGATTGTTTCTTTTCCATTCCTGTGCATCCTGAGGATAGCCCTCAATTTGCCTTTTCCATTCCTTCTTTGAATAATGAAGGGCCTAATACTAGATACCAATGGGTGGTCCTTCCCCAGGGAATGGCAAATAGTCCCACTGTGCGTCAAATATATGTTGGCCAGGCTATATCACAGATTAGACAGAATTATAAAGAACTTTATTGTCTCCATTATATGGATGATATTCTTTTGGCTCATAGGGAACAGGAGACTTTATTAAGGGTATTTGACAATATTATTGAAACCCTAGAAAAATGGGGATTACGTGTGGCCCCAGAAAAGGTGCAAACCTGCAGTCCTATTACCTTTCTAGGACATCAAATATTACATACCTGTGTTAGGCCACAAAAAAATTCAATTAGCCACGGAAAAGCTTAAGACTCTAAATGATTTCCAAAAATTATTAGGTGATATAAATTGGATGAGGCCAAATTTAGGAATCACCACTGGTCAACTTAAGCCTTTGTTTGACATTCTCCAAGGAGATTCAGACCCTACTTCCCCCAGAAATTTAACTCCTGAAGGTAGAAAAGCCTTAAAGTTAGTAGAACAAGCTTTAGAAAATGCTCATAGTGATAGAGTTGATCTATCCTTGCCTTTTAATCTTATAGCATTAGATTTTCAATATACTCCTACAGGTCTATTATGGCAGACTGGACCCCTGATATGGATCCATTTGCCAGTGTCCCCCAAAAATGTTGTTTCCCCGTATCCTGTAATGGTGGCAAATCTAGTTACATTAGGACTTAAGACAGCCCTTTGAGTTTTTGGAGTTCATCCTCAGAAAGTTATTGTCCCATACATGGCAAAACAGATTGAAATACTAGTTAACAATAATGAAGATTGGGCAATTGTCTATTGTTCCACCATGGCCACATTTGATAATCACTTGCCAAGTTCACCTATTATCAGCTTCCTCAAAAGACATCCTGTTATTTTCCCTCAGGTTGTTAAGGCTCAACCTATCCCAGCAGCAAAAACAATCTTTACAGATGGCTCCTCCTCTGGTACAGCTACAGTAGTTTCTGATAAAGTACAGACTATTATTACTTCTCAGAAGTCTGCTCAAAAAACTGAACTAGAAGCAATAATAACTGCCTTACAAACATTTCCTGAGGAACCTTTAAATATTTATACTGACGTCTCCATATTGCCCAGCTTGTGCCACGGCTTGAGACAGCTGGACCCATTAGTCCTCAATCTACCTTACAACAATGCTTTTATCAAGTACAAACTCTTCTGTGGGCTCTCAAAGAACCTTTATATATAGGCCATATCAGAGCACATTCAGGCTTACCTGGGCCTTTAGCTCAAGGAAATTCTACTGCAGACTCAGCTACTCGAGATCCTCATGTATTTAATATTGTAGAAGAAGCAATTAATTTCCATAAATATTTTCATGTCAATGCTACTACTCTCAAAATAAAATATAACATTACAAAAGAACAAGCCAGAAATATGGTAAAACAGTGTCCTGCCTGTGCGCCTCATTTATCTGTTCCTCATTTTGGAGTCAATCCTAGAGGACTCCTTCCAAATCATATTTGGCAGATGGATGTCACCCATATCCCTGAATTTGGTACTTTAAGATTTGTACATGTAACAGTAGATACCTACTCAGGATATATATTTGCTACTGCCCATACAGGCAAAAAGACAAAAGATGTAATCAGTCATTGCCTTCAAACCTTTGCTACTATGGGAAGGCCAAAATCATTTAAACAGATAATGGGCCTGTGTATACTTCTTCTTCATTTCAACAGTATTGCTCAAAGTTTAATATCTGTCATTCTATAGGATTGCCCTACAATCCACAAGGACAAGCTATCGTGGAAAGGGCTAATAAAACATTAAAAGTCTGCTTAACTAAACAAAAAGGGGGAATAGGGGCATTAGCCCCTCCCAAGAAGACTTAACCTTGCTTTATTCACCCTCAATTTTTTAAATTTTGATGCTATGGGCTGTACTGTGGCTGATAGACATTTTAGTGGAAAGTCTGGTGGCCATCCACAAGCAATGTGGAAAGACATCTTGACTGGGTCCTGGAAAGGACCCGACCCAGTATTAATTTGGGGGAGAGGATCTGTTTGTGTTTTTCCTCAGGACCAACAACAACCTATCTGGGTCCCAGAGTGCTCAGTAAGAACTATCCATAAGAAAGAAAATGGCACCAAAACACAAAATGATGGTGGTGGTGGTAAGCCTGCTGTTGTTAACCCTTCCTAAAACTTTTGGGGATATATTCTGGGGACTGCTATCCATATGGCCTATTCCCTTGCCTATCACTCATGACGCACAAGTTTTCCCTCAATTATTTCCTAGTACAGAACTTCTAGGTATCCCTTACCTACCAGCTGATTCCACTGTAAAGTCACTTAATACTAGTCTAAACTTCAAGTTAAGGGGTAGTCTTTGCTTCCTCTGGTTAGCCACCTTAAAAACCACCAATGGTATCTTGCCCTGTGTGCAGCTTGCTTACAATTGGAATCTTTCTTATGGGTATTATCAAGGAAAGGAATACTATGGCCTTGCTTTAAATATAACCAAGGCCATTGGTAGTGTAAATTATACACAACAACCTAGATGGGGTCCCACTCGTACACCAATTTCTTATGGCAATGTTGGATCTGTTAAATGGGATAGGTGTCAAGGAGATGTTACGACTTATAAGGTGACTCCTTACTTTTCCTTTGGGCCATTTGCCATAGATTGGGAAACTGTTAATGAAATATTGGAAAATGCAAATGCATCATATAGATATGCCACTATAGATACTGATTTTGCTACCAATGACTATTTTCCTCTTTCCATGTGGTCTCTTTGTAGTGCGTCTGCTTGTATGGACATTAGCCCAATTAGTATGATACAGGGAGGCAGCCTTTCTATCTCTTCACAAAGGTGCAGAATAATGCAAGCCTATATAAAGGGAGTTGATACCCCTGCTTATAGTTATACAGGGTGCATGGCCAATTACTCTTCCCTTTATCAATCTTCCCCCCCCCCACTCCCATATGTGTCACGTCTCCATTTCTGTTCATTCTAACAGTTCTAAGTTTAATATTAACATTACTAATAACAATGATAATGATACTAAGGTCCTTAACTGCGCTAACCAAGAGTGTTATGTATCTAGTTGTTGGGATGCTTCATTATTTCCTCTGGCTGTGATTGCCAGGATTCCTAAATTTATTCCAGTCCCAGTGACCTTAAATCATAGTGAGTGGAATTTCCTACCCGTGACAGCCAAAAGAGATTTTGGTATCTCAGCTATTATAGCCATTGCTGTTGCTGCGGCGGCTGCTGCGGCTGCTGCCACTGCTGCTGGACTTGCCTAGGAACTGCTATTCCTACTGCTCACGCACTCAACAATCTGTCAGGAGCCACTGCCGAAGCATTGACAGCCCAGGAAAACATCAATACACATCTCACCATGGGAATCCTGGTTCTAAACTAAAGAGTGGACTTACTACAAGAACAAGTGGACATGTTGACTGTTACCGCACAGACGGGCAGTCTAGTACATGCCCAGGCATTATGTGTTACCCCTATATTTTATTCTAATATTACTGCTGCTTCAAATCTGTCCAAACAGCTTAGAACATGGACTAAAGAGTTTACTAACTTGAATACCTTATTAAGAATTTCTATATTTGTAATAAGTAGTACTCAGGTCAAGTTCCCGGGTATGCCAGAAGCCATTAGTTTCTTACAGTCAGCATTACAATTTGGTAAAAAATGGATGGGAAGTTTTGCTATGATGGGATTGTTGTTCTTGCTTTTATTATTGCTACTCAGATATATGTTGTCTCTAAGGAGCCATCAAAGACAGCAAGCCTTAGTGATACAGCAAGCCCTTATGGCCATGGATCGGGGCTCTGATCCACAGATTTGGCTCTCCCAATTACAGGGCTGGTAGTCAAAGATGGGTAAACACAGGGTGGACTTTATACCAACCTAAGACAGGGATCAAAGCATGCCAACAGCTCTTTGACTCCCAATGACCGGTAAGGATAAAGTCTGACTCTGGTACCTAAGACAGGCACAATCGCTGTCCTTTTCTTTTAATAAAATAAAGGGGGAGCTGTTGAGGGCCGTCTTGGACAAGATGGCGCCTGGCAGTGAGCCAAGGGGCACTGGCTGCAAAATAAGGAAGTACCTAAAAAGGCTGTATGCTGGTACTGGTTCCTTTGATACTTATGACATGTTAACGCCAGGCTCAAGAATTGGCTATCTAATATCATGCCGCGTTGGACAACTCGTGATTTAGATAGTTTTATGCTGGCATTCCTCTGCATGCTCTCCTGCATGAGAGAAAGCTTTGCTATAATTGGCTGATAAACTAGGAGCCTGAGGGAGGAGAGAGGGAGAGAGAAGAAGGAAGATGATAAGAAGAAGGCAGGGGACAGAGAAACAGGGAGGATGCAATAAATCTCGTCAAACTAAAGATTAGTGGTGTTTCCTTTTTCCGCGCTGGTTCCACTGGACAGAACATCAGACAACATTGAAAGACCATACTTAAGACTCCTAAGTCTTGAACAAGGAGTAGAGATAAAGGCAAATGTCATAAAACAAATCTATTGACTGAAAGAAAAGCAGAAAATTTCCCAAATCTGCAAATAGAACCAGAAAAGAACCCCTAAATGGCATAATATAATCAAAATGTCAACATTCAGAACAAAGAAAGGATACTAAAAGCAGCAAGAGAGAAACGTGAAGTTATTTAAAATGATAATCTCAACAAAATGACAACATATTTTTTTAGCAGAAACCCTAAAGCTCAGGAGGACATGGAATGCTCTGAAAGAAAATACCTGCCAATCTAGTTTACTATGTACAGCAAAGCTGTCCTTCAGGATTGAAGGATAAATAGAGTTCTCCAAGATAAACATAAATTAAGGGAAATCATGAGAACTAAGCTAGCATTGCAGAAGGTAAATGAATACTACACACAAAAAGAAAGATAAACACAATCACAAGAACCTGGGGAAAAAATAAATCTCCTTGTAAGGGTAGATAAGCCAATGAGAAATAAGAAAGTTTCAAACATCAGAAAAACCAACAGAAAGACAGAAATTAGTATATGATTTCCAATATTAACCAGAGATCATGGCCTTATGTTTTCAATTATAAAACATAGATGGAGAAATTTTATCAATACATAAGATCTGATCATTTGTTGAGTACAAGAAACATATCTCACCGACAAAGGTTTACACAGAAAGAGAGAGGATGAAAAATATGATCTTCTATGCAAATGAAATTCAAAAGCAAGAAGATTAGCTACACATATATATGAAAAAGCAGCCTTCTAAAAATAGTCACAAAAGACAAAGAAGATCATTGCACATTGGTAAATAGAATAATTCACAAAGTAAGTATAAAGATTTTAAATGTGTAGTCAGCAAATGTCAGTGCATTCACCTTCATAAAGCAAACACTACTAGGCAGAAATGGACAGGCCCCAATACAATAATACTGGAAGATTTCAATATGCCATTTTCACATAAAAGTCATTCAGACCACAAACAAAAGCAATAATAATCCCAAGAATCCCCCAAGTTAAATTGCACTATAAATTAAATGGATTTAATACACACTTACCAAATATTCTATATAACAATGGTAGAATACAATACACTCTACTTAAGAGCCAATGCAATCTGTTTCAAAATTGATTATATTTTACAACATAAACAAGTCTTAAGAAATACAACAAATTTAAATGATTTGAGAACACTAAAAGATACAAGACACAAATTAATAACATTTGAGGTAAAAAAAAGGGAAACTATGGCAAATATCACCGAGAGTATCATTAAGAGAATTGCTAGATATCATTTTGAAAACTGATATAGCAATCAATTGGAAAATCTGGAAATAAATAGAAAACTTGTAGAAACATATGATCTACCAACTTGAATCAAGAATTTATAAAATCCCCAAACAGGTCAATCATAGGAAATAAGACTGAGGAGTCATAAAAACTCTCCCAACAAAGAAAAACTCAGGACTGGATGCAACCATTGCTGAGTTTCCAAAACCTTTAAAGAAGAACAGCAGTGCTTCTCAAACTATCCCATAGGTAGAAAGGGAACAATTGCTTTCCAACTCATTCTATGAATCAGAGCTAACTCTGACACTATCATCAGATAAGAATACCTCACAGTAACAAAATTATAGACCAATACCTCAATGAATGTAGATGTAAGTGTCCTCAATAAGATATTTTCAAACTGAATTCAACTGGAAATTAAAAAGATCATACATCACGATCAAATTCATTTCATTCCTGAGATGCAAGGACAATTTACCAAATTCATACAATCAACATAATATACCACATAGAGTCACGGATAAAAATCACATGATCATCTCAGCCAATGACGAAAAAGGGTTCAACAGAATTCAACATCCATTGTTGAAAAAAATCCCTGAAGAAACTAGGCATAGAGGAATTTCAACTCAAATAATGAATGCTATATATGACTAGTTCATAGCTAACATATTGAATGAAAGAAAAAAAAAAAAAACAAAAATCATTTCCTGTAGCATTGGGAGTAAGGAAATAATGCCCATTCTCACTTAAAAGTGGGCAAACTTATTCGGGGAGTGGTGTGTGTCAAAAACTTCTACAATGAAAATTACTTAATATGCAAGAAAGAAATTGAAAAAGACACAAAGATGGGAGATGCTCCCATATTCATGCATCTACAGAATTATTATTTTAAATGTATATCCAAAAGTGAGCAGATTCTGTCCGGAGCTGGCAGGTCACGCGCCTTGGCTCATGGTCACGCGCCTTGGCTCATGGTCAGGCGCTTTGACTCATGGTCACGCCCCCTGCCTCGCCTCATGCTGAGCTAAGATGGCCCCTGCCAAATGCTGGCGGGGCGTGCCATTACCTGTTTACACACCTGTCAGACTATACCAGGTGCATCACACTAGATTGCGTGGTGCTTCATGATTGGACAATTACACTTCCTTATTGGAGTTCTGGCGCAAGACTAGTCTTGCCTTCGCGCGCTTTACTCTGATTGGTTTCTGTACTTTATATTAACTGTGTTAATTCCTCTAATAAACAAGACTTGATCAGGCTTTTGTCTTGTCTCCACTTCTCGTGTCTCTTGTCTCTTTCAATCCCAGCACCCCCCTCCAGGTATCCGTTGATATCCTGCAGGCCGGGGCAAGATTCAATTCAATTTCCATCAAATACCTATTATATCCTTCAGAGAACTAGAAAGAAACAAGCCTAAATTTCATGTGGAAGTCAAAGGATCCTGAGTATCCAGACCAATGCTCAGGTAAAAGAACAAAACTAGAGGCATCATAATACCTAATTTAAAATTCACTACAGAGCTGTCATAAATAAAATAGCCTGGTAATAATATAGTAACAGACATGTAGACAAATGGAATAGAATAGGTGACCCAGAGACAAACCCTCACAGCAATAGACTTTTGATTTTTGACAAAGGTACCAAAAACCTACAAAGGAGATAAGACAGCCTCTTTAAAAGGTGGTGTTTGGAAAACTACATACACATAGGTAGAAGACTGAAACTAGTTCACTGTCAATCTATACAAAAATAAAACAAGAATGAGTCAAATGCCTACATATGAGAGACCTGAAACTTTGAAACTACTAGAAAAAATACCGAAGAAATACTTCAAAATACAGTCACAGGCAATAACTTCTTGAATAGAATTCCTAAAGCTCAGGAATAATATAAAAAATTCAACAAATGCAACTTCATCAAACTAAAAATTTTCAGCACAGCAATGAAATAATAAAAAGAATAAAGAGACAACTTATAGAATCCTGCAAGTTACTCTTCTAGCAGAAGTTTAATACACAGAATATATAAAGAACTCAAAAATCTGGGCAAGAAAAGAAGGGAAGGAAGGAAGGAAGGAAGGAAGGAAGGAAGGAAGGAAGGAAGGAAGGGAGGGAGGGAGGGAGGGAGGGAGGGAGGGAGGGAGGGAGGGAGGGAGGGAGGGAGGGAGGGAGGGAGGGACAACCCAACCAATAGGTAAATGAACTGACTTTTCAAAAGAAGAATACAAGTTCAATGATTGTATAAAACGTGCTCCTCTGTAGCCATCAGGTAGATGAAAATGAGAGCTACATTAGGATTCCATCTCCTCTCAGTCAGAACAGTGATCATGAAGAATACAGAAACAATGCTTTTAAGGATGCAAGGAAAGGAAATTGCTGTTGGTAGATCTTAAATTAATACAGTCACTATAGAAATCAGTGCAGAGTTTCCTCAAAACCTAAAAATAGAACTACCATATGACCTAGGATTACCATTCCATAATATATACCTGAAGGAATTAAAGTCAGAAAACTATAGAGTTACCTGCTCACCCATGTTTATTATAGCACAATTCACAATAGTCAAGATATGGAATCTGCCTAAGGGTCCATCAACAAATGAGGGATAGAGAAAATATGGTATATGTTCAAAAGGGAGTATTATTCAACCACAAAGAATGAAAAAGTATATAATTTTCAGGTAAATGGATGAAACTGTGGCATACTGTGTTATGAAAAATAATCTAGACTCAAGTACACACTTTCGTCCTCATATGTGAAATATTTGGGAAAAACATGGCACTTGAAAACAGACTATTAGAGAAGAAGAAGAAAAGGGGAGGGAGCAGGGAAGATGAGGGACAATAATGGTGGGATGCATATGATGCAAATATGTTTTAACGTATATGGATATGCCAGAATATTACCCATTGCACTCTTGAGCTACAATAAACTAATAATAATAAAACTTTGTTACTAGATCAGACAAATTGAAGCACTCAGATCAACACATTTTATTTATAAATGAATGTCTGCTCAATCATGTCAGAAATGTCACCTGTGGTACAAAAGAGTGGCATATATTATAACTTTAACTGCCAAAGTAAATTGATATTTATGAGTCCAAAGTTTGTAACATCCAGTGGGACACCTTCAGCTTCTCTGTAGTGTCCAAATAGGAAATGCCCAGTAGAACATTCTCATTTTGTCCTAAAGGGAATCTACTGGCTTGCTTGAGGGACTTAGTTCACCACTCCTCCTTTTGGCAAAAGCACATAGTCCTACAATTGGCTGATTCTATTTGAAGGCAATTTTATATACCTGTTACTCCTCAGTTTTGGAAATTAAACCTCTAAAATGAATCTGCGTGAGCAATTTCTCCCTCTATTTTTTGGTCATTCCTGTGTTATAATTGCAGGTTTGTTATCTTATAAAGCTTAAAATGTTTAAGTGATCTCTACAACGTCTTTCAAGTCATGGGTAAGAGAGAAATGATTTCTATACTACTCATTGTTTTTTATGTGGAAAGTTAAAAATTTTGTTCAATTTATAATAATTTAAGATTGGACTTTCAAGATGCTCAAATAGACAAGAGAAACTAGAAAAATGTAAGTGAATTATCTGTATATGACATTTTGTCCACTAAAGCCTGGATAGGCAAAATAGCTAGCTTATACCTTAATACCCTTACTATAGTGACTTTATAAGATACATAAACCAGGACTTTAATTTACAACTGGGCTTAAAGATACAATCACAATATCTCTTATATAAAATACCTCTCTAGATACTTATCAAAAGAACCACTCTATAATTAAATATATATTCTCATTCAAACATTGAGTTATCAAGTATTAGCTTCTCTATTCTTTCACTGATTTTCAAAATAATTTTATTTAATATGCATCTACATACACATATACATATATTTCATCATTATGTGCATTGTATATATATGTATCTAATACACACACATACAGGAAAAAATACAAAAAATATCCCTCAGTGCTCTTCCCAGCATGTATTACTTCAACAATATGCACACCCAAACAAAACTTGAGAATTTTCAGCTGTTTTGTGTTTTGAGATTATATTAAAGCCAACATCAGATTAAAATACATTTGGCCAAATATTGGTGTTGGTTACTTATACAGCTTACTTCTGCTTAATTTCTTGGCCCAATATTATTTGCTAAAAGAAAACTAATTCATTTATTGGGAAGGAAAACATATTCAAGTAAAGCCGCTAACCAAAAACATTAAAAAGAAGGCTTAAGTGGAAGTAGAGACCATTTAATTTAGTACAGATTACCAAATCAGGAGTTGCAGGATAGTCAAAAAACCAAGCCAGTGTTCCACTTGGAGGCAAAGTAGCAAGATTTTTAAAAACTTTATAATGGGATAGGGTATACATGCAGCTGCAACACTATTTGCAGGTAAGCAAGATGAAATGAGTACAGCTGTTTGGAAACTGGTATAGGTTAGGGTGGTTATAAATTTTGCAAATCCTTTGACATGTCCGTGTCAAGGACAAACTGACGACTGTGATACCTCTTAAGCTCGGCAGGTTATTGGAAAATTGTTCCACCTGGCCACTTCAGTTGACAGTGTGATGTCTGTGAGGCAGCCCACCCTTTCCACAAATCTCCACAACTTGAGAACAATGTTTTTCTCCTTTGACTACTCTACACCCGTTTTGACATTGTGTTCACAAAACCAACATTTCCAGCTAAGTCAGTTCTAATCACTAGAACAACAAAGGCAAAACAAATTTAAATGCAGAAAGAACTTTTAGACAGTATTACTATATTTATGTATAAGAGAAATTTTTATATATAATATTTAAAGTTGAATCTCTCTGTCATACACAAATTCCAAAGGAAATTAAGCTTTGAATTTTGATTAGCAGTAAAGAATTCACATCTTCGAAGTGCAAGGCTAAGACACATACAGAGTCTAAACGCTCTGAGCCTCTGAGCCTTTCCTCTTCATTCTGTGCCTTATCTTCTTGACCCTTGTCTACGTAGGTTCTCTGAATTCTCTTCCTGATTTTTTTCCTTCTTGTTTTTCTTTTCAAAACTCAGGTTTTTCTTCTACTGTTCATGTTCCTTCTCTCCTCTCGCTGCCTTCCTCTTTGCTCCTTACTCTGGAATACTTTCATTAATTTTTTACAAAAATACTTTACAGTTGATCATGGCAGTAGACAAATGCATCCAGGTGTGAGTGCTCGCAAAGTGCTACCTGCTTCCCAAACACTTCTGGCTATTCTCTGACTTGAATCTAAACCTAAATGGAAAATCATCTCATGGAAGCCACCACAGGTCTCTCATTTTCAATCAGCAGTCTCTCTTCCCTCCGTGTCCCACTAGAACTTTTGTTTTGACACTTGCTCCACACTAAGCATCTTCTTTCTCTTTACATCCAGGTCAGATCACTCACCTTTTCAGTTTTGCTACTGCTTCTCTGATCTCTCTGCTCAGTACTTTTTACATGTATCTCCCTAGTCTCTTTCTTGTTTGAGCTAGGACTTGTGGGTACAACACAAAATGAGTTTATTGAATAGATATTGACTCTAACAGAGAAACACTAGGTAGATTGGAGGAATGAGCTGTAAAAGTGGGTAGAAAAAGAATGGAGGAATGCAGCCAGACAATAGCCCAAATCAGTGCCCTACACAAGCTCACTGAAACCTTCTGTTGCTGCTGTTGATCATGAACATCATGGCTCATGTTTGTAATTTCATTGTTGAGTGTGGAACACGTTTGTTGGAGTCTTAATCTCTTTTCCTGCAGTTCCAGAGTGTTCTTTGGTCCCTGTTCCTTTGTTTCTCATGCTCCAAACTCCAAATGAATGGTGGGTTGATTTGACAGGCCAAACCTACAAAAAGTCCTTCATCCTAAGAGCAACAGGGCTGGGAATGTAAATTACTTCATTTAGAGGAGCAGTAGTACCGTCCCTCATCAAGATTTATGGGACAGAAAAGTGTATCATCCCTGGTCAATCTCATAAATGACACATGCCTATTTCACCACCCAATTAATTTGACTTTTTCAAGTTTCTTTCCTCTCTATTCCACTTTCACATTTGGCATAACCCTCAAGGCATAAGACGCCTTTAAGTACACCTTCAATTATACCAATTACACCTATAACTATTTGTTAACAATTGCAGTACTAGTAGTTACATGTCACCTGGATTTTCAGAAACTGTTTCTTCCAAAGAATCTGAAACCTCAAACCCTCACTTCTTCATATCTAATATGTCTTGGAGTCCTACTGACTGCATATGTAGGATTCTTGTGAATTAATTCACCTTGCCTTTCATCCCCAAGTGTTACCACACGGGGATGAAGCATTCCTCATGCAAAATTAACTACTTGAATAGTACTTGACACACATGATTTAGTAGACCTCAGTTTGAGCTAAATTTTCCAAATCTGCAGTAATTGCTCATAGTCCATGTTTTCATATTTAATCTCACCAGATAATTCTAAGAATTAATCTGGTTGGCATCTCTGAAAAATAGAAACAACTTCCTGATCAATATCTCATACTCCAATTTTTTTCTCTCTGTAGCCTATTTTCTTTCAAAACAATTATTTTAAATACAACTTATCTGACACTCAGTAATTTAAAAATTTGTAGTGCATGAGTATAGCCTGGTGAAAAATTGAATGTTTTCCTCATGGTTTTGAAGGCATTTTACAGCCCTAAACTTTCAATGATCATCTTTACTAGACCCTGCATACATGTGTGAGACTCATAATTTTTCCAGCATGCTCCATAGTGTATACCTAAATTTAGCACACACTTAGAATAAGATTCCTTTTCCCTAAATCTCTTTATTTCTGAATAGTAAGTGAACTGAGATCATTTTTTCCCCTTTCCTTCAATTCTACGTAGTTTCTGTAAATTATTGTATAATGAACAAATCAAAGGGCAGGCTTATAAATGTAAGGCACTATTTCAAGTCACATCAAGTATTTTCACTTTATAAATATTTCAAGTATGTTGGTTTTACATCTACTGCTTTTCATTTCAGGTGACACCCAGTGAGGACATGGGAATGGAAAATGCAACAGAGCTGACAGCATTTGTTCTCACAGGATTCCCACATCCTCAAGAGTGGCAAATCCCGCTGCTCCTTCTGTTCCTGGTGATCTACCTCATCACCACAGTGGGGAATCTTGGTCTGATTGTCCTCATCTGGAATGACCCTCACCTTCACATCCCCATGTACTTTTTCCTGGGTAATTTAGCCTTTGTGGATGCTTGGATATCATCCACAGTGACCCCGAATATGCTGGTCAATATGGTAGTCAAGAACAAAGTGATATCTCTCCTTGAATGTAAGATTCAACTTTTTTCCTTTGCATTCAGTGTAACCACAGAATGTTTTATCCTAGCAGCAATGGCTTATGATCGCTATGCAGCCATATGCCACCCCTTACTGTATCCAATGATTATGACCAATAGACTATGCGTCCGGCTACTAGTTTTGTCATATATAGGTGGCTTTCTTCATTCCACACTTCATGAGAGCTTTTTACTCAGATTATCTTTCTGTAATTCCAAGATAATACGCCACTTTTACTGTGACATTGTAGCTATATTAAAGATTTCCTGTACTGACACATCCATTAATTTTCTAATGCTTTTTATTTTCTCTGGTTCAATTCAGGTTTTCAGCATTTCGACTATTCTTGTCTCTTATACATTTGTTCTTTTTACAATTTTAAGAAAGAAGTCTGAAAAGGGTCTAAGAAAAGCCTTCTCCACCTGTGGAGCCCATCTCTTTTCTGTGTGTTTATACTACATCCCCCTTCTCATCATGTACGTGCATCCTGCATCTTCCCAAGAAAGTAATCAAGATATGATCTTCTCTCTAATTTACATGGTTGTCATCCCTCTTTTAAATCCCATTATCTACAGCCTCAGAAACAAGCAAGTCATCAATTCATTGACAAAAATTTTAAAGGGAAATTCTTAGATCTCATATTAGAATACATTTTTCTTTTCATGGAAACAGTGAAAAATTCATGTATGTTGGATTGAGGTATTTTTTTATGTCTATTGAAAGTTTTGTGATTGTTATTTACCTCTGTCTATAATAGTCTTTACAAAACTCCTTGAAATATTCGTATATTTTATTCACAACGTGTAAGGAATTTTAGTTAAGTGATCAGGGCATAATATGACAATTAAAGAAAAAAAATGAAAATATTTTCCAGACTTGTATGTTTTTAGTGTTGCTTGATGAATGGAAAAGATCATGTGGATCCTCTGATGAGGACTCAATTAGTTTGATACTAATTCAGGTGTATGAAGCAGAGACTCATCATATTTCCTCAGGAGTCTTTTAGCAGGCTTGTGTTTGGTTGAAAAGAGACACGTTTCGTGAATTCAGATATTGCATGTGCCTGAGGTTTAACCTTTTATTACCATATAAATTTTCCATTTTTCTTGGGTTTTCCTTGCAATTTTATGGAGTTTTGCTGATTTTTTTTTTTTTTTCATTCTTCTGACCAAAGATGATATTGGCATTTTAAAGGACTGTTTCCCTAACTGGACTTTTCCTTCATGATAAGGTAGACATCAAAATATGAATACACAGGCATGGTAGGAAACATGTCCACTTTTAGTTTTGTTTGGATGAGAATGTAACAGGAATTTGGAGGTCCCAGTAACTCTGACTTCTTCTGCAGCCTTGTCTTATACCTTCCTGGTCTATGGTATTCCCATGTAGTTCATTCTTCAAAATAGTCCCAGTACTGTCTTTTGGAAACTTTTTTCCGGGAGTTTACTCACAAAATAATCCCTGGACTTAAGGTGATATAATTAGGGGGTAGGCAGAAACAAGGAATCATCAGAAATACCAGAACAAGATCTCTTAAAGTTTGGTTTGTGGGTTAGGAAGGGTAGAATTTTTTCTAACATGTGTACTAGACAGATCAAAACCTCTCTGGTTCAGGCGTCTTTTGAAAAATATGTTTCTCAATTTATTTTCCTCAGAGTCACCTGGAGAGCTGGTCAAAATGCAGAATATTTTGATTCAAAGTTAGTCTGAGTCAGAGTTAGTAATGCTTTGGTATGAGAGCAGATTCATACCAACAGAAGGTTGCTGTTTACAAATAATAAAACAAAAATTTTATAATTCAGCATATTTAGAAACCAGTATGAATGGAGTTGTTACATATCATATGCTCCTAATTCAAACAGCATGCTGCAGATATTCTGAAGGTTTTCATATTTCCTTGTGGATTCACCTCCCTGTCTCAGGAAGGTGGAATTCAGTGACATATCTGTTTTTCAAACTTTACCTAGAAGCCCTTAATGACTATTATGACGGCAAAAAGAACTCATTTTTTTTTTTTATTTCAGTAACATAACTGAAACAACCTATACTTATTTGGAAGAATTTTATTTCAAGTTTGATATTCTAACATTTCAAATATTATTTTTAAGAAATTCAGTGAGTTACTTGATGTGATATTAAGTTCACCTCTTATGAGAAGATAGCTTCTAAGTGAGATGTATTTAGAGAAATAGATAAGCATGACATCATATCTCTCCATATTTTTCATGTGAAAGCAATCAGTGTACTAAATGTACAGTGAGTGTTTGCATTGGTGAATATTTTCAGTGAATATAAATGATAGACCATAACTATAGACATATGTACTCCCTACCTATCTTTCCATTCCTCAATCCTTCCTTCTATCCATCAATCCATTCATTCATCCAACTACCTCCCTACACATCTATCTACTTTCAGTAGACCTGTTGATCTAGAATGAGATCATTATTATATGTTGGCTTACATGATTATGAAAACAGAAGTTTTACCATCCACCCTCTATATTCTGCTGACCTGGGTTAACTTTTCTGTATTTCAGTGTGTAACACCTGCAGAGTTAATAGTATAGTTTGCAGTCTGAATTTGAAGGCTACTCAAGCAAATGCGCTTAGTGAAACACATATTTTTGGTTCAGCTCAACAAACAGAGAAAATTCAACCTGCTTTCACCTTTTTTATCTTCTTCTGGCTCTCAATAGATGGAATTCCTACTGGCACTGGGAATATCCCACTTCTTTTTCTACTTCACCAATTTCAATGCTGCTATGGCCTACTGAATCTGGTACCTAAAATCAGCCACCATTGTCTACCCTTTTTCAAGTTGGCACCCATACACATAACCTTGTATCAAACTTAATCTCCACATAAAGTTAATGACAAGGAGTCTTAGTCTCTTCAGGTTGTTATAACAAAAATACCACAAAAGAAGCCATGCTACACCTGTAAGCTGATGTCTTAGACACAACAACCATTTACTTCTCATAGTTCTGGGTTGTGGAGAGTTCAAGATCAAATCTCTATCAGATTCAGTTTGTGATAAATGTCTCCATCATAGATGGGCTTCTTGGATAATGGGTAAAAAGCAAAAGATGTTAAAAAATGCTGATGGGGCCCAAAACTAAAAAGTCCCTTGACCTATTATATAAGACCAGTAATCACAATAAAGATGGTTCTTCTTTTACGATCTAATCATCTCTCACAAGCCTTACTTCTTATCTCATCTTCTATGGTGTTAGGATTTCAACATATAAAGTTTGATTGGATGCACCTTCTGACCACAGACATCTTCTCATGGTTCACTAAAATTTGTACACTTTTCCCAAGCAAAGTGTATTAGTTTCATTCATATCCCACTGAAGTCTTGATTCCTTCCAGGCTCATTTTGTAAGTCTAACTCCAAAGTCTTATTTAAATGTGGTCCAAGTCAGATATGGGTGAGAATCAAACAGATATATGTTCGCAGATAAAATGCTTTCCAACCATGAACGTGTGAAATCTACCATGTCTTCAAAAATAGAATGTTGGAATATATATAAGATAGACATCCTCATAAATGGAAGACATAAGAAATGAGGTTAGAGTAACCTATCCCATGTAAGTCTGAGACTCAAGAGGGCAAACAAAATTAAATAAAAATAGTCATCCTCGGGGCTGGGGAGATAGCTCAGTCGGTAGAGTGCTTGCCTTGCAAGCACAAAGCCCTGGGTTCGATCCCCAGCACCGCAAAAAAAAAAAAAAAAAAAAATATATATATATATATATATAGTCTTCTTTGACTCCATATTCTACCTTCAAGACACACTCATAAAGAGGGTGGGCAACCCAGAATGGTGGTACTGCTTCCATAGCTCTGCTTATGAGAGCTCTTTGTGCTTGTATGCTAGTGCCCTTTGTTCTCCTAGGCTGGGGTCCCATGTGAGTGGCTCCACTAGGTCAGGGTGGCAATAATGACTCCCCACTATGACTCCTCATAGGGCTGCTCTCTAGTGACCTTCTCCTATGTTGGCTTTCTGTCTTAGCACCATGTATATTGGAGGGGTTAGGATTGTCTGCACTTAATCTCACCCCACCATGTTAGAGTTTCAGCCAGGAAACTATGTGTCTGGGTGCTTACCTTGAAATCTAGGAAGAGGTAGTCAACTCTCCTGGTCTCCCCAGTGTTCACATACTGTGTGCTGAAAATGGGGATAAACTTGAAACTGTTCTGCCCTCAGTGCCATTACACCTTGGGTTTATAAAGGGAAATACATCCTTGACAAGTTCCAAAGTGCCTTTGTCCTGTAAAATAAGTTCTGTGTTCTGTTTAAATGACTACGTAATCACTCTATCAGATTGTCTTTTGGCCACATCTTTGATGTTCTCTCCTGAACACATTTTCTCATGCTTTTCAATAGTGAGAATGAAAGTTCGTCAAATTAAGTTCTGCTTTCCCTTTGATAAAAAATACTTCCTTAAAATTATTTATTTCTTCTTGTGTTTACTATGCACATTCATAAGAAACTGTGTTGAATTTTCAAAACTTGGTTGGAAATACATTACACCAGATCTGTCAATTAAAAGCTCACAATATATATTTTAAAACAAAAGGAAGACATGAGGGTAGAGAAGATAGATGAGTGGGACTAGGCAGCAAATCTTGACTTCTCTGTAGTCTGGATTTAAGTTAATGAGAGAATAGTCGATCAAATTTGTGGGAAAGATTTACTAATTCACTAAGATACAGGAAAAGACAGTAGAGACTTGGAGGGACTTGGAAATTCTGGTTATTGGATTAGAAAACAAAGAACTGATTAATTCCAAACCAGTAAAATCACCAGCCATGGGATAGTTGTAACAATGGGAGGAATAAGAAGAGGCAAATATGATAAGCTTACCTCAGAAACAATAGTAGCAAAGAATGTCAGAGTGAGTTAAGACTGGATAGGTGCTGCAAAGTCACATAGAGAGTAGGAAACAAGAACACAGTTCATCTCAAATTTCTGATGAGAACTGTAGAGGGCAGTCATTTCGTAGAGACCATGACTAAGACCCTTTCAAGAGAAGGAATTAAAACCCATATCGCTTCATCACACTTACAGATAACAGTAATAATATGGAAGGCAATTCCTCTGAAATGATGTGCTCAAGAATATAAAGTGAGTTCCCAGGAAAAATAAAACTATTAGCTTTAAATATTTGTTCTTGACATAGAAACATTCAGATTTATAGTTCCTGCTTCCCAAATATTATTAAAATTTCTCGGCAGTGTGTAGTTTTTCAACAAATTTTAGGTTCCTTAATTTCAGAAAGGTGTTGGCACATCAATTTAGAATTATTATTTTCAGATCTATGTAACTTTGAGTCAAAATTCAGTTTCATTAAGTCACCTCATAATTACATAAATTATGAATTTTTACAAGGAATACAATTAATGTGTTGCTCAACCTCATTTTATGTTCACAGTGATGGGGCTTTTTATTCATCTTCTGGCCATTAATGAGCCTTGAATATTTATGAGTTCTAAGTTGGCTATTTCCTGTTCATAGTAACCTGAAATTAACAGGCACTCAATCAAACTCTGCTCCCATTATCTAAACCTAAGAAACAAAGTTTACATAAGAGCGTATCAATAACCTGAATATTTTGCTCTACCCTAAGAATAAAGTGGTTAGCAAAACTAGGAATGAAGGGGAGAAGAAAGATGGCATAATTGTGTGAGGCAGCATTTCTCTTAGCTCGGGTACCCAGAACTCAATTGGAGGGAATACTATGCCTCCCTGAGGCTTAGAATAAAAAATCCTGAGACTGGAGGGCAGTCTGCCTTAGCTGAACCATAGACTGTTGACTCATTAATCAGATATGAAAAAAATAAAAATTAAAATCTCTGCACAAGAGTGCATCACTTGTCTGTGGTTCAGGAGCCATCTTGTGATTGCAGTGTGTAGAGCCTTTGGAAGAAGTTAAAACCCAGATCCGTAGTTTGCAGTTAGGCTTGTCTGAGCCTTTCTGAGCCTACCAATGCTGTGAAAAGTCAGAAAATGGGAGCATTTTGCCTGGAACACACATAGAGAGGCTGGAAAGAGCTGGGTTCTCCCCAGCTCTGTGAGTCTTAAAGGATGTGGGAACAGATGTGGCAGGCTACAGAAGGTCAGAAAGTTGGAAGAGGGTGTGAGGACATCTTGCTCTCATCTTGCCCAACTAGCTGGTCCAACACCCACTAGGTTTCCAGGGTGCATTGAGGCCAATACTGGCTGGGTCTCAGCACCTGCCTAGTTCCCGAATACTTTCCCAGCCTGGCATCCATTGGGCCCCTGGTCCTGCCAAGTCTGGCACCCAACAGTGCCCTCTGGCTCCCCAATGCCCAGTCTAACCCCCTACCTGGCTCATCACTGGCAGCTATACAGAGAACCTGCAGTTCTAAGTGCCTGGTATTGATCCACCAAATACAGAACAGTTCTCCATGACAGGCACACAGGTCCCAGTGCCCATCCCTGAAGAGAAAAGTGCCTTACTAGGAATTTGATATGGTGGGGACAGGAGAGATCAAGTTTGGAGACTAAATCAGAGACTGGGAATTGTGGTGTTCTTGGGTGATGTAAGGGGCTACAAACAGACTCCTGTATCACGGGAGTAGAACCCAAAATAGATTCCTGGGATGCAGTCTTCCAATGTGGACCTGCTGGGTCCACGTGGGTGTGTTGAAGTAAAATCTCCAGACTTACTGGCACATGGTGAAGAGATTGGTGCATCTCTATCCCACAACCCACCTCCAGGAGTTTGACTTTCAGAACTAACCTGTCCACCCTAGCAACCCTAACCAAAGTGAGGGTGGGGCTACCATCAAACTCCAGACAACCCCACCTATCAGCTAAGAAGGGAAGCTGAGAATTTTTTTTTTTTTTTTTTTAGCAATGGACCTTTATTTTATTTATTTATATGTGGTGCTGAGAATCAAACCCAGTGCCTCGCACCTGCTAGGCAAGCACTCTGCCACTGAGCCACAACCCCGGCCCCAAACTGAGAAAATTTTGAACTCCAAAGGAAACAATGGTTCAATTTTCCATCAAAAGCACTTATTTTCTCTCTCTCTCACATGTCTACCAATTTTGAAATCAAGCTTTTTATGCATGAGTTTATTGAGAAACAGGATAACTGAATAGCATATTATATTTTTGTTGTGTATTCTTTTATTTTTACTTTTTCCATTTTCTTTTAATTTTTTATGTTTTACATTATACATATATTTTCTCTCACTTGTCTATGTCTAAGGATTCTCTTTCTCTCTTTTCTCATTTTAACAGCCAAGCTCTAATAATTCATCTTTCATTCTTCCTGTGATTTTTTTACATCTTCTGTCCTCCTTCCTTATAAACATCACATTCTACACCACATATGTTGTCTTTGTCCACCGTTTGAAATTGTAAACCCCTTTGCAAAGTTACTGTTGATATTGTAGACAATAATTGAACACATCATTTCTGTTTATCATGACAAAACAGATGTCTTTTTAAAATTGTTTTTATTTTTACAGACTGCATTTTGATTCTTTGTACACAAATAGGGTACATCTTTTTGTTTCTATGGTTGTGCACAATGTAGATTCATACCATTAATGTAATTATACATGTACATAGAGTATGATGTCTGTCTCATTCCACCATTTTAATGGGAGCTATTTGGTTTAAGTCTGCATATTGTTTGCATTGGGTGTTATTAATAACTGTCTCCCCTTTAAAGGTAAGGTACTGGAAAACTTCAGACATAGTATAAGTCTACAGGATAGAAACTGTACTGCCTCAGATTCATACTGCTAGATGAGAAGACACACAAACAATATAAAAAGAGGGGGGGGAGCACTCCAAACAAGCCAAGATGCTCCAATAATAGACCATTGACAACACACTAGAGGAATGTCAGAGAAAGTGTTTAGAATGTACATAGTAAAACTGTGACATAAAGGACAATGTATGGAGTAAAATCAGAAATAAAATTCAGGAGATTAAAAGTCATTTTAATAAAGAGATAGAGATTCTGAAAAGAAATCAAGAAAAAAATCCTTGAAATGAAGGAATCAATAAATCAAATTAAAAATTCAATGGAAAGTATCACCAGTAGACTAGACCACGAAGAAGACAGAACATCAGGCAGTAAAAACACAATATATATTCTTGAAAATAAAGTTGACAATGTAGAGATAATGGTAAGTAACCATGAAAAGAACTTCCAATAATTATGGGATAACATGAAATGACCAAATTTAAGATTCATTGGGATAGATGAAGGTGCAGAGATATAATACACAATCTCTTCAATGAAACAATACCAGAAAACTTTCCAAACCTAAGAATGACATGGAAAATCAAATATAAGAGGCTTACAGGACCCCAAATGTAAGAAATGACAACAGACCCATGACGCTGTCCAGCGGGGTCAATTTGGCGTGGGGGACAAAAGAATAGCAAGGCTCTTGAATTCGGAATGGTTTATTGATGAATCAGGAAACCTGGGAACTGGAACCTCGAACCTGGGGCCTAGAACCTCCAACCCCGGTGCTCGAGGAGAGCCGGCTTATATCCCCTCCAGGAGGTAAAGGGTAGGGCTGGCACCAATTATGCAAAGATTAGGTGAGGAGCTAGCTGCCCAATCATGGTAAAGGTCAAAATGAGCAGGCACCATCAGGAGCACTCGGGAACACCTGTGTACGTGTTGTGTGCGTGGACTTAATTGGATATGGCCTATGACAAATCACCTGGGTGTGCTTATGTTAGTCAACCTCCTCACCACCAATGTGATCAAAGCAACCTCTGGCTGGCTGCCAGGCGCCATCCCACAGTACGCACGTCATAGCCCCCAACATCTCCCCTTTCCTTATATGAAATGAAAAGGAAGCTGGCAGGGATTGTGTCTGTCTTAGGTCCCAGGAATCAACATCCTGTCCTTACCCATCATCAAAGGATACCAAAGTGGGGTTGGCCCTTCTGTCTTAGGTTGGTACAGCGTTTTCCCATGGTTACCCGTCTTTGACTACCAATCCGCATACTAAGCCATATACTGGGAGATTGTCCCGCTTCAAGGGCGGCCATGGCCTATTTTATGATCACATTATGAGCCTGTTGACTGGCTTTGAGGTGTTTGTAGATGTAGAATAGAATTAACACAAGCATACCCAAGCTTATTAGTGTGGGACTTAAGAGTCCCCCAAATTTGGTGCCAAATTGTGTTAGTTTATCTAATGCTCCCGTGATAAGCCCTCCCGGTTTGACCTCCACCTTCCTGGCGTTCATGGCGAGGATCTGCTGTGGAAGCCTTGTCACCAGCTGGTCGAATCCATTCATCCATTGTTGTGCGATCTGCGAAAATAACTGTCTAGAGAAGTTCTCATTAGAAGTCACAAAAAGGAAAGGGAGAGCTAGGCACACAGGAGTATATGAAAAAGTAATTGTTTCACTCTCTCTACATATTTCAGTATTAACTCCATTAACCTTTTGATCAGTGCACTTTCCTTATAGACCCTCCTTTTACAAAAGCCAGGGAGCTTATATCCATACATGCCTTAGGCCCGCATAAGGACCAAATGGATATTATTAATAGCTTTGGGCATGTAACCGGTGACATTTGTATTGGAGTTGTTTTCTTTATTTAAGGTAATATCTGCCAAAGTACGATTGATCAACTGCACACAAGGTGTGCCACTGCCAAAGCCGAGGCCTAATGCATTCTCTAGTGATAAATTCAGGGTAAATTTGGAGTCCAATGGTGGTGTGTACCTAAGGGTAACTTGCCCAGTAGATTCATTAGTGGAAAAGATCTGAGGAAAGACTGCACCACCTTGAGAGACTGGAACCAGTCAAGGCAATACCCTGACTATTGTCCAGAACTGTTCACCCTGGATGAAACTCACCACCATCATCAGTAGCGGCAGGATACCCAGAGGGCTCGGCTGCATCTTGACGAACCGTCTTAACTGCTCGGACTAGCCTTTCTGGAATCCAAATTGGCGTCTTTTCTTCCTGTGGAAATACACACACCATGCCCTCTTCCCCAAATCAAGACCGAGGAAGGTCCTTTCCATTCTCCTGTTACAACATCTTTCCATAAAGCTTGTGGCTTTACGTCAGTGTCAACTGCAGCATGTTGATCCACTGCTGATTTTCCTGATTTATCAAAATTCAAAAAATTGAAGGTAAAAAGGGCTATTGATAATCTGTTCTTAGGTGAATATGACTCCCCTATTCCCCCTTTTTGTTTTATTAATAAGATCTTAATAGTTAGATGAGCTCTTTCTATAATTCCTTGTCCCTGGGGGTTATAAGGAATACCTGTGACATGATATATACCAAATGTAGAACAAAACTGTTTAAAGGTTAAGGATGTATAGCCTGGACCATTGTCTGTATTTATTGTTTGTGGAACGCCCAGAATAGAAAAGGTATATAGGCAGTGATTTATAATATCTTTTGTTTTTTCACCTGACTATAAGGAGGCCATAATAAATCCTGAATAAGTATCTATGGACACATGCATGTATCTAATCTTTTCAAATTCTGGGATATGAGTAACATCCATTTGCCATATATGGTTGGCTTGTAATCCTCTAGGGTTAACACCATTCTGAGGTACTGAGAGATAAGTGACACAATGTTGACAATTTTTGACAATAGTTCTAGCTTGTTCCTTAGTTAATCTAAAACATTTTTGAAGAGTGTTAGCGTTAACATGGAAGTTTTTATGAAAATTTTCTGCTTCTAAGAACGTGGAAAAAATATGTACGTCTCTAGTAGCTAAGTCTGCTAAAGTGTTACCCATACTAAGACGTCCTGGTAACCTGGTATAAGCCCTAATACATCCAACAAAAAATGGTTCCTTACGGTCCCAAATTAACTTTTGAATTGTAGATAGTGAGGAATGAATGGTAGATGCTGAGGATATTTTTGGTACAATTTCTATGATATTTAGAGCATTGACTATATATTTGCTGTCAGAGAATAGATTAAATGGCTGATTTGGGAACATTTGGAAAATTTGACAAATGGCTGGAAGCTCTATCTTCTGGGCAGACTGTGAAGGATAAAGAAAAGTAAATGTCTGTGTTGGTGTGACTACAGCAGCTGTTCCATTACTGGACCCATCAGAAAAGCAAGTTATAACATTTGGTATGGGATCTTTTCTGGTGACCTTAGGAAATATGAATGGGTGTCTGACGAACATTTGAATCATCAGGTCCCTGGGTAGTGGTTATTAAAATTTGGATTATAATTACATATAATGGTAGCCCATACTTCTGATTCTTGTGCGAACTCAATTATAGTTTCTGGTTTATAAGGAGTGATAATGTTTTTTGGAACAATGCCAAGAATTCCTATAGCATTAGTTATTGCCTTTTTATTAACTTTCCCTCTAATTCTGGATAACTCGCTAGAGTTATCTTTTGGCTATAGTGAAGATGGACCCAGTAAATAGGTCCTTGTTGCCAGAACACTCCTGTAGGACTTCCTATGGTGGCTATGATTATCAGTAATATAGGCTTAGTTATATCTACCCAATCTAAATGTGCCTTAGTAATGGCATCTTCTACCTTACACAATGCTTTTCTAGCTTCTGTGGTAATTTCCCGGGTTGAGGCAGGATCACCACTTCTCTTAAGAATATCAAATAATGGTCCAAGGCCTTCAGTTGTTAATTTTAAATATGGTCTTACCCAGTTTATATCTCCCAAAAGTTTCTGGAAATCGTTTATAGTTTTTAATCTATCCATCCTAAAGTTAACCTTTTGAGGTCGTATTAAGATTTTGTCAATAATGGCACCAAGATAGGTAATGGGGCAAGAACTCTATAATTTATCCTCTGCTATGTCTAGTCCGAATCAAAGAAGATTTTTGATCATATACTCTAAAAAGTTTGTCTTGATCAGGATAAGCTAATAAGACATCATCCATATAATGATAGATCATTAGGTCTTTATCAGATTTTCTAATAGGTTGTAAAGCTTTGTCTACATAGACCTGACACATAGTGGGGCTATTGGCCAAACCTTGTGGCAATACTGTCCATTCATATCTTTGATCAGGTCCTTCGTGGTTAGTAGCTGGTACAGTAAAAGCAAATCTGCAGGTATCTTCCTTATGAAGTGGTATAGAAAAGAAGCAATCTTTTATGTCTAAAACTATAATTCTCCAATCCTTTGGAATAGCAGACAATTGAGGGAGGCCGGATTGAGCTGCTCCCATTATTACCATTTGATTATTAATTGCTCTAAGATCTTGGAGGAGTTGCCACTTTCCTGATTTCTTTTTAATTATAAAGATAGGTGTATTGAATGGAGACATAGAAGGTTGTAGATGGCCTAAGGCCAGTTGTTGTTTACTAACTCCCTGGCTGCTTATAACTTTTGAACATTGAGGGGCCACTGAGGTATCCAAACAGTCTTTTGTGATTTTCATGTAATTTTTATTGGCTCAGTGGCCCCCTCTGAAAACCCAGTCCCTCTTTATTACTCCTCCTCATGGCTTGGATGAGTCCAGTTATTCCCTATGAATGTGCTCCCAGTCCTTTTCCAGGTATAGATCCCTGGTTCACCAAGATATTACAAGCTATCAGGTTAATATGCGTATGTTCATTAGTCAACTTGATCTGTAATTGTCTTAATATGTCTCTCCCCCATAAATTAATGTGTAAATCTCTTAAGACATAGGGTTCTATGTCTTAATTTCCTTCTGTATCTGTCCATTTCAATAACTGTGCACTCCAGGGTGGGTTTGAGGCAACCCCCAAACCTCATAAGGTCTGGTCAGCCTTTTGAAGAGGCCAATCTTTTGGCCATTGGGTCAATGTTATGATACTAAGATAAGCTCCAGTGTCTAATAACCCACTTAATTCCTTGTCATTTATTCTTATAGTATACATGGGGCGAGTGTTTAGATCTAAGGCAAGCATGGTCATAGGTTCCCCCGTGGATTCAAACCCTGATTTATTTCTTTTATTCTTTTTTGCTAAATATTTGTCATGTTCACTGGGTATCACCAGTATTTGTGCTATTTTATCCCCCTGATTTATAAGAGAAATACCTTTTGGGGAACTGACCATTATTTTTATCTCTCCCTCATAATCTGGATCAATTACTCCCAGTGTTATATGGAGTCCTCTTAGGGCAGCAGAACTGCACCCTAATAGTAAACCTTCTGTCCCCGATTTAAGAGGTCCATAGATACCTGTAGGTATTAATTGAACCCCATTTCTGGAGTTAATACTATTCTGGCGGCAGCACAGAGGTCCAATCCTGCGCTTCCTGTTGTATGTCTGATGAGGGAATTAATGGATAATGGGTTCAAGGGATCATTCTGATGGGATCCGCTGCTGGCTATCTTTCCTTCAGGGCTCCAAATATTTGTGGGGCCCAAGCCTGAGGCCCCCTCATCTCATTTTTTGGAAGTGGTTTTCCTTTAATGTCAACTACAAATTTATACTCATTTGCCCAATGTTTTCCTTTTTTACATTTTGGACATACTCCGGGTATTTTTTTGTATAATACTATGACTTGGGTTTGGACAATCCCTTTTAAAATGCCCTGGTTGTTCACATGAAAAACAGCTTTTGGGTTTGGCCCTCATAGCTTGAGCTACTCCTTGACTGACAGCAGCTGCTAGTACTTGACCCTGTATAGCTGACTCATAAATATCTCTGCATATTTTTAAATAGGTATTGAGATCCTTATTTTTCCATACCCTAATTGCTTCCCTGCACCATTTATTAGCTTGTTCACATGCTAACTGTTTTATTAAAGGCATTGCTTGCTCTGAATCCCCAAACACTCTGCCTGCTGTTTGTAACAGACAGTCTACAAAGTCTGCATATGGTTCATTTGAGCCCCGTATGACCTTGGATAATTGCCCTTGCAAGTCCCCACAACCTTGTAATGTTTCCACGCTTTAACAGCGGCGGTAGCTACCTGAAGAGTGACCACTGGATCATATGTAATTTGTTGCTGTTGTTCAGCCTATGGTCCTTGTCCCAGCAACATATCTAGGTTTCGTTGATGGAAACCTGCAGCTGCACTTCTACGAGCCATCTCTGCACAGAGCTCTTGATTGGTTACTTTCCACATTAAATATTGTCCACCATGCAAAACTGCTCAACACATACTCGCCCAATCACTAGGAGTCAGATTAAGTGTTGCAATGGATTCCACCATACTCACAGTAAACGGAGCTTGGGGCCCATAGGTAGCAACTGCCTCTTTAAGATTTTTTACTGTTTTAAATTCTAGGGCCTGATGAAGTCACTGCCCCTAACCATCCGCCAAGACCGGGCAGGACAGTCTTAATGGGCCTTCCACAGGGTCCCAGCGATCCCTGGTATCACTTGGGACTCCACCACAACAAGGCTGACAAGAGTGCCCACAAAATGTTGGGTCCTCCCACCTTTTATCATAAGGGGGAACTGAGGGGGTAATTATCTCATGATCTTTCCTGCCTTTTAGCAACTCTGCAGTGTTAACTTGCCTATTTTCTAGTTCCTCCCCAGTATCTCCTTCCTCCTCAGAGCCTCCCTCTTGTAATATATTTTTTATGCCTCCTTTTTGAATCATCTCTTCAGACTGATTTCATGATATTTCCAAACCCATCTTTTACTACTAAATAAGTTTGATACAGGACAAACAAAAACCACACTAACAGTAGTACAAATACACAAACAACACTAAATACATGCACTCTGGAGCTCCTTTATCATCCTCTTTGTATTTCATCACTTGGCCAGCTATCCTGAGTGCCTAACTGCCTTAGAGAGAGACAGGGCCTCAGCTTACCTCCCTGCTTAGAGCAAGACTCTTGAATTTGACAAACACACAAACAACACAAAATACATGCACTTTCACACTTCACTACCTGGCCAGCTATCTTGAGCATCTAACTGCCTTAGAGATAGGGGCTGCAGCTTACCTCGCTACTCACCGTTTGAGTTCTCGGGGGGGGGGTGGGGGGGGGGAGACGAACTCAAAATTCCCGTATGGGCCACCATTTGATGCCATCCAGCGGAGTCAATTTGGCGCGGGCAACCAAAGAGTAGCGAGGCTCTTGAATTTGGAATGGTTTATTGATGAATCAGGAAACCCGGGAACTGGAACCTCCAACCTCGAACCTGGGGCCTAGAACCTCCAACCCCGGTGCTCGAGGAGAGCCGGCTTATATCCCCTCCAGGAGGTGAAGGGTAGGGTTGACACCAATTATGCAAAGATTAGGCGAGGCGCTAGCTGCCCAATCATGGTAAAGGTCAAAATGAGCAGGCACCATCAGGAGCACTCGGGAACACCTGTGCACGTGCTGTGTGTGTGGATTTAATTGGATATGGCCAATGACAAATCACCTGGGTGTGCTTATATTAGTCAACCTCCTCACCGCCAATGTGATCAAAGCAACCTCTGGCTGGCTGCCAGGCACCATCCCGGCACAGTCCGCATGGCATAGCCCCAAAAAGACCCACACCAACACACATTATAATGAGGATGACTCACATACTGAATAAGGATATAATTTTAAAGACTGTGAGAGAAAAATATCAAATTGCATATAGGGGGAAACGGATTCAGATCTCAGCAGATTTCTCAACCCAGACCCTGAAAGCTAGGATGTCCTGGAACAGCATATACCAAGCTCTGAAAGAAAATGGATGCCAACCAAGAATTATATATCCAGAAAAATTAAGATTCAGATAAGAAGATGAAATAAAATCCTTCCAGGATAAACAAAAACTAAAAAATTCATAACTAGAAAACCTGAACTACAGAACAATGTCAACTAAATACTCCATTAAGATATAATGGGAAAAAAAGTAAAAACCAGAAAAAGGAGGAACTACACTAAAGCAATAGTCAATCAAAGGAGAAACTATGTCAAATTAAAAACCAGAAATAAACCAAAAAGACTGGAAATACAAATTATATCTCAATAATGATGTTAATGGCCTAAACTCATCAGTCAAAAAAGACAGACAAGTAGACTGGATTAAAAAACAAGACACAAAAATATGGTGTTTCCAAGACACTCACCTCAAAAACAAAGACATCCATAGACCTGAAAGTGAAAGGATACAAAAAATATATCACTTATATGGATTGCATATACAAGCAGGGGTGTCCACTATCATATCAGATAAAGTAGTCTTCAAGCCAAAGCAATCAGAAGGGACAAAGAAGTTTACTTCATACTGCTTAAGGGAATGACACATCATCCAGACATAAGAATCATAAATATTTATGATTCAAACAATGGAGCATTATGTATATCAAAGAAACCATTTTCAATTTTAAGAATCATACAGACCACAATGCTATAATACTAGGTGACTTTACCACACCTTCTCACTACTGGATGGATCTTCCAAACAAAAATAAACAAAGAAACTATAGAACTAAATAATATAATTAATGTAGACTTAATAAACATATATAGAATATTTCAACCATCAATAAGTGAATATACTTTCTTCTCAGCACATTAATATGTTCTAAAATAGATCATATCTTATGCCACAGAGCAACTCTTCACTAATACAAAAAAATAGAAATAATACCCTTCGTTCATTGGATCATAATGAAATGAAATTAAAAATTAATGATGAAATAAAAATAGAACCTACTCTAACACATGGAGATTAAATTATATGTTTTGAGTAATGAATGGATAGTAGAAGAAATCACTGATGAAATAAAAAATTACTTAGATGTAAATAAGAATAGTGACACCACATATCAAAAATCTCTGGGATGATATGAAGGCAGTGCTAAGAGGAAAGTTCATTGCACTGACCTCATTCATTAAAAGAATAGAAAGTCAATGAATAAACAACCTAACATTACATCTCAAAGTCCTAGAAAAAGAAAAACATATTAATACCAAAAGAAGGCTGAAAATAATTAAATTCAGAGCTGAAATCAATGAAATTGAAATGAAAGAAACATTTCAAAAATAGACAAAACCAAAAGTTTGTTCTTTGAAAAAATAAATAAAATTGATAAACCCTGAGCCATGCTAACAAAAGGGAAAAGAGAAAACTCAGATTACTAAAATTTGTGTCAAAAAAGGAAATATTGGGATCCAAGATGGTGGACTAGAGGGAGGCTGTGTTCCTTGTCGCTCCATAACTCTGGTATCAAGCAGAGGATATCTATTTCTTGGTAAGGCAGTTTTTGCTGCTTATCGATCCCCAGGTGTTTACCCCCATTTGTCTGCTGTGATCACCTGCAGGTCTGCCAGCATATTGAAGCCTTTTTTGAGTGCAGATTGCTCACCGTCAGGCACCTATCATCCACGATTTGCCTGCCTCTCGCCTGTCCATCGCCTGCCTTACACCTATCCATCACCCAAAGCACAAGGTTCAGCTCCTGATCATCCGACAACAGTCAGCAAACTGATTGCCGACCACCAGTGGAGCACCAGCTGCCTGTTATTGCCTGGAAGTTTACTGTTACAGTACCTGCAGGTTTGATTACATGTGGCTGTCACCATTTTGAGACAAAAGCCAGGCCCTGTAGGATCCCTGGCTGGACTGACTGAGTCCCGTCTCCAGGATCCCTCAACCCGAACGATCACTCCCTGCCTCTGGGGCCCTCACATCAACTGACTGCTCCCTGCCGCTGCCAGGACCCCCAGACCAACTGACTGCGCCCTATCACCGGGACCCCAGACCAACTGATTGCACCCGGCCTCCAGGATTCCACAACCACACCAAACACACTTGACCTCTAGGACCCGTGCCTGACCAACCACATCCCGCCTCCAGGAACTCCTGCTGACCACGGACACATCCTGAGCTGCAGCTCCCCATTTGCCAACACATTTCAAAGCCAGAGCAGCCATATTGGATATCCTGGAAGCCATCGCTCCAATCTTCAGGTGGGGAAAAACCCATCCTGAGATGCCTGCTAGAGGCTTGAAGCTCATTGTCAGGTACTTCTCATGCATCAGGCTTACTGAACTCTGGGAGGTTTCATTACTATATGACTGTTATGCTGTAGATTTTCTTTTATCTCCTTATTGAAAAAATTTAAGTTTTTATTTCTTTACTTTTCTTGCTCTCTTTTCCTTTTGTTTATCTGTTCCCAAGCAGTCTCTTTCTCCCTTTTTTGCATGCTAACATCCAATTTCTTTTAATTACACTCTCACCTTTTCTATTATCTAGAACTTCTGTATATTCTTGTCTTATCCTATTAGCCACATTCTACATCCCTCTGCATCCTCTTTGTCCTCCATTTGAAACTGCAGACCTTATTGCAAATCTGTTTGTTTTACTGAAGATAATATTTGAACTCATTCTGTTTGTTATGACAATTTTATTATTGTCGTCATAGGGGCTATTTGGTCTAGGATTGCATAGTGTCTGAATTGGGGACTGCTAATATTGATCTCCCCTTAAAGAAAGGGTTTTGGAAAACTATACGGCCACTATAAGCCTATAGGGGGAAATCTGCAATACCCCAGATTTGCACTGCTAGAGGGTAAGATACATGAATAACATGGAAAAACAAGGGAAGAAAATGATCCAAACAAATCTAGATACTATATTAATATTATCCAATGACAGTATGTTAGAAGAAATGTCAGAAAAGAACTTCAGATTATACATGATTAAGATGATTCACGAAGCAAAGGATGAGATAAGAGAACAAATGCAGGCAATGAATGATAATACCAATAAGCTGAAAGAGCAAGTGCAGAAAGTAAAAGATCATTTCAACAAAGAGATAGAGATTCTCAAAAAAAAAAAAAAAATGGAAATCCTTGAAATGAAGGAAACAATAAACCAAATAAAAAACTCAATGGAAAGCATCACCAAAAGATTAGACCACTTGAAAGACAGAACCTCAGACAATGAAGACAAAATATTTAATCTTGATAATAAAGTTTCCCAGAGAAGATGGTAAGAAATCATGAACAGAATCTCCAAGAACTATGGGACATCATAAAAAGACCAAATTTAAGAATTATTGGGATTGGGGAAGGCACAGAGATCCAAACCAAAGGAATGAACAACCTATTCAATGAAATAATATCAGAAAATTTCCCAAACCTGAAGAGTGAAATGGAAAATCAAATACAAGACGCTGACAGAACACCAAATGCACAAAATCACAACAGATCCACACCAAGGCACATTATAATGAAAATGCCTAACATTCAAAATAAAGATAGGATTTTGAAGGCCGTGAGAGAAAAGCATCAGATTACATATAGGGGGAGACCAATAAGGATAGCAGCAGACTTCTCAACCCAGACTCTAAAAGCTAGAAAGTCCTGGACCAACATATTTCAAGCTCTGAAAGAACATGGTTGCCAACCAAGAATCCTATACCCAGCTAAACTAACCTTCAGATTTGAAGATGAAATAAAATCCTTCCATGATAAACAAAAGTTAAAAGAATTTACAAATAGAAAGCCTGCGCTACCGAATGTTCTCAACAAAATATTCCATGAGGAGGAAATGAAAAACAACAATGGAGGTCAGCAAAGGGAGGAACTACCTTAGAGAAAAACCACTCAAAGGGGAAACAAAGCCAACTTAAAAACCAAAAATAAGCCAAATGACTGGGAATACAAATCATATCTCAATATAACCCTGAATGTTAATGGCCCAAACTCATCAATCAAAAGACATAGATTGGCATAATGGATTAAAAAGAAAGACCCAACAATATGCTGCCTGCAAGAGTCTCATCTCATAGAAAAAGACATCCACAGACTAAATGTGAAAGGATGGGAAAAAACCTACCACACACATGGACTCAGTAAAAAAGTGGGTATTTCCATCTTTATATCAGATAAAGTGGACTTCAAGCCAAAGTTAGTCAGAAGGAATAAAGAAGGACATTTCATATTGCTTAAGGGAACCATAAATCAGGAAGACATAATGATAGTAAATATTTATGCCCCAAACAATGGTGCATCCCTGTACATCAAACAAATCCTTCTCAATTTCAAGAATCACATAGACAACAACTCAATAATTCTGGGTGATTCTAATGCACTGCTGTCACCACTAGATAGATCTTCCAAACAAAAACCAAACAAAGAAACCATAGAACTCAATAACACGATCAATAATGAAGACTTAATAGACATATATTGAACATTCCATCCATCAATGAGCGGATTACTTTCTTCTCAGCAGCACATGGAACCTTCTCAAAAATAGACCATATGTTATGCCACAAAGCAGCCCTTAGGAAAGGCAAAAAATAGAGATACTGCCTCGTGTTCTATCAGATCATAATAGACTGAAAATAGAAATCAATGAAAAAATATAAAACAGAAATTACTCCAACACCTGGAGACTAAATAATATGCTATTGAATGAAACATGGATAACAAGAAAACATGGGGGAGGAGATAAAAAATTTCTTAGAGGTCAATGAGAATGACGGTACAACATATCAAAATCTCTGGGACACTATGAAAGCGGTACTAAGAGGAAAATTCATTGCATGGAGTGCATTCCTGAAAAGAATGAAAAGTCAACAACTAAATGAACTAACATTACAGGTCAAAGGCCTAGAAAAAGAAGAACAGAATAACAGCAAAAGTAGTTGAAGACAGGAAATAATTAAAATCAGAGCTGAAATCAATGAAATTGAAACAAAAGAAACTATTCAAAAAATTGACAAAACAAAAAGTTGGTTCTTTGAGAAAGTAAACAAAATAGACAAACCCTTAGTCACACTAACAAAGAGAAGGAGAGAGAAGACTCAAATTACTAAAATTCGTGATGAAAAAGGAAATATCATGACAGACACTACTGAGATACAGAACATAATGAGAAGCTACTTTGAAAATCTGTATTCCAAGAAAACAGAATCTACCGAAGACATTGACAAATTTCTGGAGACATATGCTTCTCTGAAACTGAACCAGGAGGACATACACAATTGAAACAGATCAATATCAAGCAATGAAATAGAAAAAGCCACTAAAAATCTACCATCCAAGAAAAGCCCAGGACCAGACAGATTCTCAGCCAAGTTCTACAAGAACGTCAAGGAACAACTCATGCCAATAGTTCTCAAAGGTTTCCAGGAAATAGAAAAGGAGGGTACCCTACCAAACTCATTCTATGAAGTTAATATCACCCTCATAACCAAACCAGGAAAAGACACATCAAGGAAAGAAAATTTTAGACCAATATCTTTGATGAATATAGATGCAAAGATCCTTAACAAAATATTGGCAATCCATATCCAAAAACATATTAAGAAAATTGTGTACCACAATCAAGTGGGGTTCATACCTGGAATGCAAGGATGGTTTAACATTTGTAAATCAATAAACATAATCCATCATGTCAATAGACTTAAGGATAAGAATCATATGGTTATTTCAACTGACGCAGAAAAAGCGTTCGACAAAATAAAACACCCCTTCATGCTCAAAACACTAGAAAAATAGGGATAGCAGGAACATACCTGAACATTGTAAAGGCTATTTATGCTAAGCCCATGGCCAACATCATTCTTAATGGAGAAAAACTGAAACCATTCCCTTTAAAAATGGGAACAAGACAGGGATGTCCTCTTTCACCACTTCTATTCAACATTGTCCTCGAAACTCTAGCCAGAGCAATTAGGCAGATCAAAGAAATTAAAGGGATATGAATAGAAAAAGAGGAACTTAAGCTGTCACTGTCACTATTTGCTGATGACATAATTCTATATGTAGAGGATCCAAAAACCTCCTCCAGAAAACTTTTAGACCTCATCAATGAATTCAGCAGAATAGCAGGCTATAAAATCACGCATAAATCTAAAGCATTTTTATATGCAAGCAAGGGAACATCTGAAAGGGAAATGAGGGAAACAACTCCATTTGCAATAGCCTCAAAAAAATATAATACTTGGGACTCAATCTAACCAAAGAGGTAAAAGATCTCTATAATGAAAACTACAAAACATTGAAGAAAGAAATTGAAGAAGACCTTCGATGATGGAAAGATCTACCATGTTCTTGGATAGGCAGAATTAATATTGTCAAAATGGCCATAGTACCTAAAGTGCTATACAAATTCAATGCAATTCCAATTAAAATCCCAATGATGTACCTTACAGAAATAGAGCAAGCAATCGTGAAATTCATCTGAAAGAATAAGAAACCCAGAATAGCTAAAGCAATCCTTAGCAGGAAAAATGAAACAGGGGATATCGCAATACCAGATCTTCAACTCTACTACAAAGCAATAGTAACAAAAACAGCATGGTATTGGCACCAAAATAGACAGGTAGATCAATGGTACAGAATAGAGGATACAGACACAAACCCAAACAAATACAATTTTCTCATTCTAGACAAAGGTGCCAAAAATATGCAATGGAGAAAAGATAGCCTCTTCAACAAACGGTGCTGGGAGAACTGGAAATCCATATGCAACAGAATGAAACTAAATCCCTATCTCTCACCCTGCACAAAACTCAACTCAAAATGGATCAAGGACCTTGAAATCAGGCCAGAGACCCTGCATCTTATAGAAGAAAAAGTAGGTCCAAATCTTCACCTTGTTGGCTTAGTTTCAGACTTCCTTACAGGACTCCCATAGCACAAGAAATAAAAGCAAGAATCAAAAACTGGGATAGATTCAAACTAAATTGCTTCCTCTCAGCAAAGAAAACTATCAGTAATGTGAAGAGAGAGCCTACAGAGTGGGAGAAAATCTTTGCCACTCATACTTCAGATAGAGCACTACTTTCCAGAATATGTAATGAACTCAAAAAACTCTACACGAAGAATACAAGTAACCCAATCAACAAATGGGCTAAGGATATGAACAGATGCTTCACAGAAGATCTACAAGCAATCAACAAACATATGAAAAAATGTTCACCATATTTAGTAATAAGAGAAATGCAAATCAAAATTACACTAAGATTCCATCTAACCCCAATTAGAATGGCAATTATCAAGAATACAAGCAACAATAGTTATTGGAGAGGATGTGGGGAAAAAGGTACACTCATACATTGCTCTTGGGGTTGCAAATTAGTGCAGCCACTCTGGAAAGCAATTTGGGGATTCCTTAGAAAACTTGGAATGGACCCACCATTTGACCCAGCTATCCCACTCCTCAGTCTATACTCAAAGGACTTAAAATCAGCATACTACAGAGATACAGCCACATCAATGTTCATAGCTGCCCAATTCACAATAGCCAAACTGTTGAACCAACCTAGATATCCTTCAATTGATGAATGGATAAAGAAACTGTGGTATATATATACAATGGAATATTACTCAGCTATAAAGAATAATAAAATTATGGCATTTGCAGGCAAATGGATGAAATTGGAGAATATCATGCTAAGTGAGATAAGCCAATCTCAAAAATCCAAAGGATGAATGATCTCACTGATAAGCGGATGATGACACATAAGGGGGGGTGGGAGGGGGACAGGAATGGAGGAAGGAGGGACTGTATAGAGGAAAAAGAGGGGTGGGAGGGATGGGGAGGAAGGAAAAAATAACAGAATGCATCAAACATCATTACCCTATGTAAATGTATGATTATACAAATGGTATGCTGTTACTCCATGTACAAACAGAGAAACAACATGTATCCCATTTGTTTACAATAAAAATGTTTACAAAAAAAAAGGAAATATTATGATGGACACTACTGAAATTTAGATAATCAGAAACTATTTTGAAAATTTATAACCCAATAAAATAGGAATTCTTGACGATATGAACAAATATCTAGAGACATATGACCTGCCCTGACTAAATCAGGAGGACATATGTGATTTAAACAGATTAATTTCAAGCAATGAAACAGAAGATGCCATCAAAAAACTACCAATAAGAAAAGTATAGAACCAGACAGATTCTCAGCCAATTTCTACAAGACCTTAAAAAAATTAGCAGCAATACTCTTCATTTTATTCCAATATCTCTGATAAACATAGATGCAACATTTCTCAATAAAATTCTGGCAAATCACATACAAAACATATTAAAGAGATACTGCACCATGATCAAGTGGGTTTTATCCCAGTGATGCAAGTTTGAGTCAATATACAGAAATCAGTAAATGTAATTTATCACATTAAAGACAAGAATCATATCACAATCTCAGTAGATGCAGAAAAAGCATTTGACAAAATACAGTACCCCTTCATGTTCCAAACACCAGAAAAAATAGGGTTAGTAGGAACATACCTCATCATTGGAAAAGCTATATATGTTAAGCCCAAGACCAACATGATTCTAAATGGAGAAAAATTAAAGCATATCCTTTAAAAACTGGAATAAAACAAGGATGCTCCCTTTCCCCATTTCTATTCAACATCATCCTTGAAAATTTAGCAGAGCAATTAGAAGAAATAAACTAAAGGGATATAAATAGGGAAAGAAGAACTGAAACTCTCACTATTTGCTATTGACATGATTATGTAGGAGACTGAAAACACTTCACCAGAAAACTTCTAGAACTAATAAAAGAATTCAGCAAAGTAGCAGGATATAAAATCAACACCTATAAATCAAATGCATTCCTATACGTCAATGATGAATCCACTGAAAGAGAAATTAGGAAAACTAGCCCATTCGCAATAGTCTCAAAAAAATATTTGGGAATCATTCTAACAAAAGAGGTGAAGACTTGCACAATGGAAACCACATAACACTGAAGAAAGGAAATGAAGAAGACCTCAAGATGGAACGGTCTCCTATGCTCTTGTATATACAGAGTTAATATTGTCAAATGATCATACTACCAAAAGCAGAATGGATTTAATGCAATTCCTATTAAAATCCCTATGATATTCTTTATAGAACTATAAAAAGCAGTTATAAAATACATTTGTAAAAATGAGAGACACAAAATATCCAAAGCAAGCAGGAGATATCACAAAGCCAGACCTCAAACTATACTACGGAGTCATATTAACAAAAACAGCATGGTATTGGCACAAAAACAGACACATAGACCAATGTTACAGAAGAGAAGACAAAGAGACTAACCCACATAAATACAATTATTTCATACTAGATAAAGGCATCAAAAATATTCATTGGAGAAAAGATAGCCTCTGGAACAAATGGTGCTGGGAAAACTGGAAATCCATATGTAGCAAAATGAAATTAAATCCCTATCTCTTACCCTGCACAAAATCCAACCCAAAGTGGATCAAAGTCTTAGACAGTAGAACAGAGATCCTGTGCCTAATAGAAGGAAAAGTAGTCCCAAATCTTCACCATATTGATTTAGGAACTGACTTCCTTAACAAGACTCTTAAAATACAAGAAGTAAAATGAAGAATCAATAAATAGGATGGATTCAAACCAAAAGGCTTCTTCTCAGTAAAGGAAACAATCAGTAACATGAAGAGAGAGCCTACAGAGTGGGAGAAAATCTTTACCACAGGTACCTCAGATATAGCATTAATCTCCAGGATATATAAAGAGTTCAAAAGATTGACACACATACACACACACACACACACACACATGCACACAAACACGCACAAAAAGCCTACAAATAACTCAATCAATTAAATGGGCTAAATAACTGAACAGACACTTCACAGAAGAAGAAATACAATTGATCAACAGATATATGGAAAAATGATCAATATCTCTAACAATTAGAGAAATGCAAATCAAAATTTACTCTAAGAATTCATCTCACTCCAGTCAGAATGACAATTATCAAGAATACAAGCAATAATAAATGTTGGAGAGGATGTGGGGAAAAGGTACACTCATATATTGCTGGTGGGACTGCAAATTGGTACAACCACTATGGAAAGCAATACAAGCAGTACAGAGATTCCTCAGAAAATTTGGAATGGAATTATGGTTTAACCCAGCTATCCCACTCTTTGGATACCCGAAGGACTTAAAATAGCATACTACAGTGATGCAGCCACATCAATGTTTATAGCAGCTCTACTTACAATAGCTATACTATGGATGAAACCTTTTTGCCCTTCAAAAGGTAAATGAATAAGGAAAATTTGGTATGTACACATGATGGAATATTACTCAGCCTATAAGAAGAATTAAATTATGGCATTTGTTGGGAAATGGATGGAGTCAGAGAATACCATGCTAAGTGAAATAAGCCAATCCCCCAAACCAAATACCAAATGTTTCCTCTGATATGCAGATGCTAATTCACAATAAGGTGCGGGGACTACGGAAGAAAAGAGGTAATTTGGATTAGGCAGAAGGGAATGGAGGGAGTGGTGGGTGTATGGGGGTAGGAAGGATTGTAGAATGAATTGAGCGTTAATGCCCTATGTGCATATGTGATTACAGGACTGGTGTAATCCCACCTCATGTACAACCAGAAGAATGAGAAGCTATACTCCATTCATGTATGATGTGTCAAAATGCCTTATACTGTTATGTATAATTAATTAGAAAAAATTTAAAAAAGAAACAAAACCCAGGAATCTTCGGTGTGGTTAAACTGAAGTCAAAAAGAAAAGAAAAAGTCTCTTATGTAATTTTCATGAGATGAGTTTAATGTAACATGCACAGTTTTACAAACGATTGGGTGAAGTTAACTAAATTATATCATCCTCTAAATCTAAACATTCATTAAAATATGTAAACATATTCACAATTTATTAAAAAGGAAAAAGCCAAACATTGAATATCTTGTTAAAAATAATGGCTTGGCAAAAGTTTTGATTTTACCTGATTTCAGCCTCCCTCTATGATAAGAGGAATGATGTACTTGAAGGAATAAATTTATAATGGAATTGAGAATGGTATGACATCAACATGCTACTGTGGTGAATTTCTTGAACAATGAAGTAGTGGAATTGTACTAAAGAGGAGAGGAAATGTAAACCTGTCAAGAGCATGAGAAATCTGCAGAGGAAATCTGATTTTATCAAGACAGTCTTGATATCAATTAATTGTCGGTAGAGGTAGTATGAGTCCTGAAGGTAGGATATAGTCATGAAAATGAGAGAACTAAAAGTTTAAACACATTGATTTTTTTGTAGACTTTTCTGATTGCTTTCATTTCTCTTAGTGAAACAACATTTTCTAGGGTCAACATGGCTGATATTTTATGTCATGATTTGTTATGGATTCTTGTAGTTCATATGCAAAAATGTGGTCTGGACACCTTTATTTTCATCATTATCATTTATTGTGTTCTCTTTCCTATGTTGCTATGATAGTCTTAAAAATGTATTTTAAACCAGTTAAAATCCTTCAAGATGTTTTGTCTCCCTTTCTCCTGCTATTTTCCCTTCTAATGAATAAAACCATAGCATTTCTCCAAAGAGAAGTACAGTGATATTAAACACCGACAATTCATTTTTTAAAGGGCATTCAATTTTCGGAATAAATGAGTTGTTCAGAAGATGAGAGTACAGTTCAAGTTATGTGGTAAATATAACTGGGGAAAGCAAAAAAAAAAACACTCATGGGAGAGAATAAACAAAAAGAAAAAAGTGAAACATGAATAACTTGTGCTCTGTACACAATACAACAGAGAATAAATACTAATCGCATTTCTGGTGATTTTCTGTTTCAAGGAACATCAACACAAATACAGTTTGCGTTGTCCCTCATACCACACTCTTGGAAGGGATGTATTTCTAAGAAGATATTGGTAATTAGACAAATATTAGAATTCAATAAATAGTACTCGGTTTGTATTAATGACAAAGCTTTACACCGGAATTGAAGCTTGGTAGTAGATGATACACTAGTATTATATCTGAATGCTAACTTTAAAAAGTCTTCATTAAATTTGTTGTCAGTCTGCAATAATTAAAAAAAAGTTGAATCAAGAAAAAAAAATCTGATTTTCTGAGAGGCTCCCAATTGCTTATTCCATACTTACCAAAGCTAAAGATTCCACAGGTTGCATAACTTGCCCATGTATTCACACCTTAATTTCACATTCTCATCCAAGGAAAAGCAAATTATTACAATACAGATTCATGAGAGCAGAAGAAATATCTGCTTATGTTTATCAGTTTTGTTTTTATGTTATACTAATGAATAAACAACCAAATATCTAGGTGACAACTTGAATGTGGTTCTTTTTTTTCTATTTTCTGGGGTTTGGTGATATCCCTCAAGGAAACAAAAACTGTTAAAATGATATCTTTTAATCTTGTGATAGGGACCTCTGGAAATAAAAGTAAGACACTTGGTTAAAATATCTATTGTTTGTGTCCTTTAACACAAGCATATAGCTAAATATTTTCTTCCTGGAATTTTGTCACACTCTATCCCAGGACTCAATCCTAGCAAAAAAAAATAAAAATAAAAGAACAAAAAATACAGAGTACTTTTTGTTAAAGAAACTTAAGGTAGAGCTACATGCAACAGTTATTCTCAGGCTAGAAATTTACCTAGAATTATTTCAAAATTGGAAAAAGTGGTACATCCTTCCCGAATTCATGCATTCGTGCATTAGGTTCATTTTTATTTAAAAACTATTTCAAAAAAACTTATGTAGTGCTTCATGTGTGTAAACCACTGTGTTATGCATGCAATAATGTAAAGAGTAGTCAGAATTATTAATTTTAATCTATGAAAAAATTTAGAGCCCAAATAATTATTATCCAGGGATGATTCTACTTAAGAAGAATAAATAAACTGCTATATGTTTCAAGTGTGTAAATAATCTTATCCTCTTTTCAATTATTTGAAAATACATCATGAAAATTTCTCATGGCAAATAGTCCTTGAGGAAGGCATATCATCACCATTGTAAATTAGAAATGGGAGCTGGTGGAGGAGGGGCTCTGTGCTGACAGTCCCGTAGGAACAAGGCATTACTTCAGACAGAAGTGTGCACAGAAAGTTTTCAGTAACTCATTTCAGCTATAATACAGGTTTCATTTGGAGAATTGTGCAGGAAGACATTGCAGAAGTAAACCAAAGTTATAGTGACAAGAAACCTAAATAGTGCTAGTTACCATAAACAAAACTAGGATAAGGAGTAAATTTATGTATATTTGTACTTATATATGCATATCTACATGCCTATCATATAATCTGTACATACTCATGAAGAAACTCATGCAGATCTAAGTACTGATAACATACATGCATACAATCTGGTAGCAATGACAATCCACTAAAAGTTATTAAAGAGGGATATGATTTAATCTGAGACTCATGTATAAGAATCATCTGGCAGCAATGTTGGGGAGGGAAGAGAGTAACAGCAGGATGAAAGAGATGAGTAGCTATAATTTGTGGAAACACAGGGGGGGATTTTGAAGGAAGAGGGACTCAGTGGTATCAACAGAAATATGCAAGGAATTTCAGTATGGGGAGGTAAATGACAAGGATAAACCTGTAAATGAACCACCCCTTATATTTAAATAATATGCAGAGTGAGGACAGACAATATCCGAGGACTTTTTATTTCCCAGCCACAAACTGGGTACTATTCGTGACGTGTAACTTTACCGTTACTTGAACTTTTGCAAAATGCATTTAAAGTTCCTTAATGTGAATAACACATTTCAAAAACACTACAGCTCAAAGCCCTAGAAAAAGAAGAACAGACCAGCACCAAAAGTAGTAGAAGACAGGAAATAGTTAAACTCAGAGCTGAAATCAATGAAATTGAAACAAAAGAAACAATACAAAAATTGACAAAATAAATAGTTGGTTCTTCGAAAAAATAAACAAAATTGATAAACCTTTAGCCACACTAACAAAGAGAAGACGAGAGAAAACCCAAATCACTAAAATTCGGAATGAACAAGGAAATATCACAACAGACAGGATTGAAATACAAAACATAATTAGAAGCTATTTTGAAAATCTATACTCCAACAAAATAGAAAATTTCAAAGACATCAACAGGTTTCTAGAGACATATGAATTACCTAAACAGAACGAGGAGGACATACACAATTTAAATAAACCAATTTCAAGTACTGAAATAGAAGAAGTCATCGAAAGCCTACCAACAAAAAAAAGTCTGGGACCAAATGGGTTCTCAGTCGAGTTCTACAAAACCTTTAAAGAAGAGCTCATTCCAATACTTCTCAAAGTATTCCATAAAATAGAAGAGGAGGGAACCCTCCCAAACTCATTCTATGAAGCCAATATCACACTGATACCTAAACCAGACAGAGAATCATCAAGGAAAGAAAATTTCAGACCAATATCATTAATGAACATCAACACAAAAATTCTCAACAAAATTTTAGCAAATCGCATACAAAAACATATTAAAAAGATAGTGCACCATGATCAAGTGGGTTTCATCCCAGGGATGCAAGGTTGGTTCAACATCAGGAAATCAATAAACGTAATTCACCATATCAACAGACTTAAAGTCAAGAATCACATAATTATTTCAATAGATGCAGAAAAAGCATTTGATAAAATACAGCACCCCTTCATGCTCAAAACACTAGAAAAAAATAGGGATAGTGGGAACATTCCTTAACATTGTAAAGGCCATTTATGCTAAGCCCATGGCCAACATCATTCTAAATGGTGAAAAACTGAAAGCATTCCCCCTAAAAACTGGAACAAGACAGGGATGCCCTCTTTCACCACTTCTATTCAACATCATTCTTGAGACTCTAGCCAGAGCAATTAGACAAATCAAAGAAATTAAAGGGATACGAATTGGAAAAGAAGAACTCAAACTATCCCTGTTCGCTGATGACATGATTATATATTTAGAGGAACCTGGAAATTCCACCAGAAAACTCTTAGAACTCATAAGTGAATTCAGTAAAGTAGCAGCTTACAAGATCAATGCCCATAAATCCAACGCATTTTTATACATAAGTGATGAATCTTCAGAAAGAGAAATTAGGAAAACTACCCCATTCACAATAGCCTCAAAAAAAATAAAATACTTGGGAATCAATCTCACAAAAGAGGTGAAAGACCTCTGCAATGAGAACTATACAACACTAAAGAAAGAAATTAAAGAACACCTTAGAAGATGGAAAGATCTTCCATGTTCTTGGATAGGAAGAATTAATATTGTCAAAATGGCCATAGTACCTAAAGTGCTATACAAATTCAATACAATTCCAATTAAAATCCCAATGACGTACCTTATAGAAATAGAGCAAGCAATTATGAAATTCATCTGGAAGAATAAGAAACCCAGAATAGCTAAAGAAATCCTTAACAGGAAGAGTGAAACAGGGGGTATCGCAATACCAGATCTTCAACTCTACTACAAAGCAATAGTAACAAAAACGGCATGGTATTGGTACCAAAATAGAAAGGTAGATCAATGGTACAGAATAGAGGACACGGACACAAACCCAAATAAATACAATTTTCTCATACTAGACAAAGGTGCCAAAAATATGCAATGGAGAAAAGATAGCTTCTTCAACAAATGGTGCTGGGAGAATTGGAAATCCATATGCAACAGAATGAAACTAAACCCATATCTCTCACCATGCACGAAACTAAACTCAAAATGGATTAAGGACCTCGGAATCAGACCAGAGACCCTGCAGATTATAGAAGAAAAAGTAGGTCCAGATCTTCAACATGTCGGCTTAGGACCAGACTTCCTTAACAGGACTCCCATAGCACAAGAAATAAAAGCAAGAATCAATAACTGGGATAGATTCAAACTAAAAAGCTTTCTCTCAGCAAAGGAAACTATCAGCAATGCGAAGAAAGAGCCTACAGAGTGGGAGAATATCTTTGCCAATCATACTTCAGATAGAGCACTAATCTCCAGAATCTATAAAGAACTCAAAAAACTCTACTCCAAGAATTCAAATAATCCAGTCGACAAATGGGCTAAGGAAATGAATAGACACTTCACAGAAGAAGATCTACAAGCAATCAACAAACATATGGAAAAATGTTCAACATCTCTAGTAATAAGAGAAATGCAAATCAAAACCACCCTAAGATTCCATCTCACCCCAATTAGAATGGCGATTATCAAGAATACTAGCAACTATAGGTGTTGGAGAGGATGTGGGGAAAAAGCTACACTCATACATTGCTGGTGGGACTGCAAATTAGTGCAGCCACTCTGGAAAGCAGTGTGGAGATTCCTTAGAAAACTTTGAATGGACCCTCCATTTGACCCAGCTATCCCACTCCTTGGCCTATACCCAAAGGACTTAAAATCAGCATACTACAGAGATACAGCCACATCAATGTTCATAGCTGCTCAATTCACAATAACCAGACTATGGAACCAACCTAGATGCCCTTCAGTTGATGAGTGGATAAAGAAACTGTGGTATATATATATACAATGGAATATTACTCAGCCATAAAGAATGATAAAATTATGGCATTTGCAGGAAATGGATGAAATTGGAGTATATCATGCTAAGTGAGATAAGTCAGTCTCAAAAAGCCAAAGGACGAATGATATCACTAATAAGTGGATGATGACGCATAATGGGGGGGAGGGAAGGGTTAGTGTTAGGGTTAGAGTTAGGGTTAGGGAGGGGGGCAAGTATGGAGGAAGGAAGCACTGTATAGAGGGAAAAGAGGGGTGGGAGGAGTGGGGGGAAGGGAAAAAATAACAGAATGAATCAAACAACATTACCCTATGTAAATTTATGATTACACAAATGGTATGTCTTTACGCCATGTACAGAGAAACAACATGTATCCCATTTGTTTACAATAAAATTAAAAAAAAGATGCAAATTTAAAAAAAGAATGGAAAAAAATAATAATAATCTTTAAATGCTGTTATTTTTCTTTTATTCCTCTTTTGACTTTTTTTCTTTAGGAAGTTTGAAAACTTTTCCCTTCTTTTCTGTCATTTTTTTTTTCCTATGGCCACCCATACTTAGTTATTTAAATTACAAACTTTCTGTATTGCTAAGGCTCTTTAGATTGTCCAAAAGAAACAAACACAGTTGTAAAGGTACTTGGAAAGAAGAAAGATAAAAAGAGGCAACCCACCTCTTCTTTTTACTCAGAGAAGCACGTTGAGATAAGAACATTATTTTACGTTTATCGCTACACTTACTACTTTAATTTCTTTCTGATTATATTCCAATATTTGTTTATTTCTCTGTGTGATTTGTGAGTTCATTTGCTCCAAGAAATCTAGGTCATTAGTACTCAAAAATAAGGAAGCCCTTTTCATGATTGGTAGATTTCCTGGGATTTTTCTTCTGCTCACTCAAACACAAACCTGCAGTGTCTATAGAGTAAATGTAGTGTGGGTCCCTACCTATGCAGCCCTATTATCTTTAAAAAATCATACTAGGGTTCTTTTGAGAGGACCTATACTATATTAATATAATTGTAAATATAAGTATATGAATCTAAATAAATAATAATAATATAAGTATCAGTATATTATAAAAGAACATAAAACTAAGATCTTTTCACTTTTTTTTGCTTTAGTTACTCTAGTATGAATACTTCATTGATCTATATTGCTTGTTTTTGAATGATATATACAAACGTTTAAGATGTTAATAATGTCCCCAAAATTAACTCATTAGTATTTTGGAAAAATAATAATTGCAAAACTATTCAATACTATTGAAAACATCTACAATTTGACTCCAAAATTTGGTGACTTTTAATAAAAGGAGAATAAGTATTAATAAAACATCTAAGTATTTCTTTTCAGCATTTTTTTCAGTGAATCTATGACCTGCTTATTTCTCAGACTATATATCATGGGGTTTAACACAGGAATTATGACAGTATAAAATAGAGAAAAAATCATATCTTGATCGTCTGCTTGCGAAGATGCAGGATGCACATACATGAAGAGAAGGGGGACATAGTATAAAGTCACAGAAAAGAGATGGGCTCCACAGGTGGAGAAGGCTTTTCTCATGCCCTTTTCAGACTTCTTTCTTAAAATTGTAAAGAGAACTAGTGAATAAGAAACAAGAATAGTCACAATGCTGAATACTTGTATTGAACCAGAGAAAATAAAAATTATTAGATAATTAAGAGAAGGATCAGTACAAGAAATCTTTAACAATGGTATAACATCACAGTAAAAGTGATGTACTATGTTGGAATTGCAGAAGGTTAATCTGAATAAAAAGCTTTCATGAATTATAGCATGAAGTAATCCACCTACAAATGATAAAACCAGAAGCCGGGTGCATAGTCTATTGGTCATAATCACAGGATACAGTAAAGGTTGACATATGGCTACATAGCGATCATAAGCCATCGCTGCCAGGAGAAAACATTCTGTGGTTACGCTAATTGCAAAGGAAAAAAATTGTATCATGCATTCGGCGAGAGATATCATCCTGCTCTTGCCTAAGAAATTGATCAGCATCTTTGGGGTCACTGTGGATGACAACCAAGCATCCACAAATGCTAAATTCCCAAGGAAAAAGTACATAGGGATGTGAAGCTGAAGGTCATTCCCGATAAGAGAAATCAGACCAAGGTTTCCCACAAGGGTCATCAGGTATATTGCCAAGAAGAGCAGGAAGAGGGGGAGTTTCCACTGCGGTTGTTGTGTAAGTCCTGTGAGAACAAACTCCGTCAGCAATGTTGCATTGTCCTTTTCCATGTCCTCACTGAATGTTGCCTGAAATGAAATGAAGTGAATGTACAAAGGTACATGGGAAAAAGAGAATTTGAATTGCAAAAGCAACCCATGGCAACAATATCAGCTTTCCAGCAAATGCATCCTACATCTGCCACAATGGCATAATCAGTGGAAATTTTGGGTCTACGGTACCAAAAGTAGCATATTATTATCTTTGCTGCTAACTGGATGCTTTGCATTTGTCTGTCCCTATTCAGCTTATTCCTCCAACTTCTCTAGCATTTCTAGCTTTGAGCCAATTTTGATTTAGTTAAAAATTATTTCTTATCACAAACTTAGAGCCCCAAATAGAAGAGATAAAAAAGAGACCAGAAAGAAAAGAATACTGATCAGAGTGATCCCAAAGGAATGGTGAAAATGGAAAGTGAAGTTTGTGGACATAAACAGAAAAAAAAAAAAGGAAAGTGAAGAATGGTGTTAAATACAATAATGGATAATCCAACTGGGCAAGAATTAACAGAGATAATTGAGAGCAGAAATTAAGAAAGTTTCAGTAGGTTTAGACAGAGCAGTTTCTGTTAGGTGATCGTTCAGAGAATTATTGGAAGTGCATGGGAAACAAGCATCACAGTGGTGAAGAGAATGTCAGAGTTCAGCCTCGGCTGTGTGGAGAACAGAAGGGGTTTTCACGTGGCGTGTCATCGAAGATAAGATTTATTTACTATATAGCATTTCCATAAAGTTCTCAAATGAGAGAAGCACAGAAGAAGTAAAGCAGAGGAGAATTATAACAAGTGGAAAAACTATTTGGGGTGGGTGAAAAGAAAACAAGGAGGAGGAAGAAAAAGAAGATAACGGGGACACGCGTGGATGAGCAGAGTGTGAGATAAAGAGAAAGGTTCAGATATTTATCTGGATACAGATATTTGTCTTAAACCTGAATTATTCACTAAGAGTTGTCAACCAAGGGAAACTTATCCTTTCTTTCTATTCAAACTTCAATTTTTTCTTTTAAGGAATTTGAGTACAAAGGAGAGAGAAATGATTTAAAATTTTACTTTAAAATTGTTTTTCTATTTTTTGCTAGTATTACCAAATTTAAAAGTTGCTTTATACTGAAGTATAAGCATAATTTTAAAAATTAATATTTTAATATATATACTGATAATATGACCAGAGAGTAGGATTTAGGTACTCCCACCACCAATAGCAACAAAAAAAGTAATTCTATGACTTGATGGGATGTCCATCGGCTTGACTATAGCAATCACTTCCCTAAGTACAGGAATATAAAAACGTCATGTGGTAAACTATACACAATAAAACTTTCTAAGTTTCCTTATCTTTGTTAGTATAGAAACTTAAATGAACTTCCTTTAGAGAGCATTTTCCTCACCAAACAGCCCTTTTAGCAGAATAACATGTAGCCAGCTAATGGAATTTGAGAAAATCAATATAAATAAACAGTGGTGATGATGATGTGTACTTTTATTTGGAGTGGGATATGTTCCATGCAATTCCTAATCATTAGATAACTGAAAATAATCACCTTCAATTTGTTTGTGAGTACTTCATAAATCATAAATGCTGTAAAGAACAGTGCAAGAACATTTTTATGCTTTTCCTACGATATACATATAAATTATCCAAAATATACTTCAGAAGGTGTGACTGTAGAAAACTAATATTTGTGTGACATCTTAAAAGTTTAATCAGAAAGCCAAAGGAAGAATGTTTTCTCTGATATGTGGAAGTTAACGCACCATAAGGAGGGGAAGATGAGAGGAAGAATAGAAGTTCAGTAGACTAGGTAAAGGGGATTGAAGGGAAGGAAGGGGGGTAGGAAAAGGACAGACAGTGGAATGAATTTGACATGATTTTCCCATGTATATCTATATATATGAAAATAACACAGTGACTCCCATTATCATGTATATCCATAAGAATGGGATCCTAAATGGAATAAGATATATCCCATGCTTGTACGATTAAATCAAAATGCATTCTGCTATTGTGTATAACCAAAAAGAACCAATAAACAAAAAAATTAACCAGAATGTATGGCTCACTAAGCACAATGGGTCTTCTTATCAGAATCATCAGAAATATTTCTCATGTAAAAATAAGTGCAAATTGAATATTTGAGCCTATTTTAAATTGTTTAACATCCTAGATCACCAAATAAAGTTATTATAGTTAGATTAACAAGATAACAGGCACATCCCTAAAGGGAACAAATCTGTCTTACAGCATTTTTGCTTATCCAAATTTTAGCACAAAATTAAATATGAAGATAGTGCACTGTTTTCTATTTTTCCACCTGGCTCTTCCAAACCCAACCTAAATTGTTACAAGTTAAATGACATATTCTTTCTCATAAAGAATTTAAAAAGCCGAAGTCATTTCTCTCTTACCAATAAATTGAAAGAGATTGTGGAGATCCTTTAAAATTATTAGGCTTTATAAAAGAGAAAGAAAAGACAATAGTACAGGATTGAAAATAACGAAGGTAACAGTTCTTTGCAAACTCATTCATTTCAGATGTTTAATTTACCAGTCTCAAGAAAATGTTTATATAAGGTTTACTTTGTACAAAAGTCAACTAGTTGTATAACTGTGTGCCTTCTCAGAGGTGGTAGGAATAAAGTTCCTCAATTCCCCTGAGAGTGCCCATGGATTCCCTGTAGGACAAGTAAAGTTGTTCTACTGTGCACTGTGGATTTGGACACTATGAAAACTCTAGTTTGTCCCACAAGCATCACCAACTCTGGAATCATAAACATCAATTCACTGTCAACAGTTCTAGTTTTAACAACAAAAACTGATGGCCTGGCATGTGCAGGAACCTTGGTTTGACCCCCAGAACAGCGAAAGAAAAATATTATACTTTATTTCAGTGTTGCTATTCCTCACAAAGGACACTAGTGACATGTTTATGACAACTTCAGTTTACATACAAAATGTACTGTTCTGAGTGTGTTGATTAGTATGCTTCTCAGCTCATCCAAACATGAGTTTAAGTGGGTTATTACCTTTTATTAATTCAGGATTCAATCCCAAATAATTTGTCCTCAGGCAAAATGCAACTTAAATTCCAAACATGGTCCTAGCCACCCTACGTTATGCTGAAACTTGAGGAGAAATCTTACTGGGCAGTTGTTAGCAGTAGCAGCTAAAGAAGACTTTATTCAGATATATAATTTGCAGATATTTTCTCAGAGATATTAATCACCTTTTCATTCCACCAAGACATCAAACTGGTCCTTTCCACTGGTAATATTGTGCTGACTAACCTAGTGGGAAAGAAACAAACAATCCTAAACTTACTGCTAAGACATTATTATGACAAATAATGGGAAATAAATCGGATAAAAATCCAGAGTCCTTCTACCTCAATTAAATTTCTAATGATTTAGTGATGTGAGATATATCAATATATCCCTACTCAGGTAAAGCATAAGTTACTGGATCTGGCCCCTAAAACAACCAAGAAAGATTCAAAAATTCTAAAGAGCAATTTGGATTTGGAGTTCTAATTCCTTTTGGGTGTATTACTCTGATCCTCTTACCAAGTAACCTGAAGAGCTGCTACCTTTAAGAGGAACTCAAATGGGAGAAGGCTGTGTTCTATCACTTGGGCCATATGATTTGGGGTTTCAATTGACAATGGCATTTAAGAAAGCTTGTTGGAGACTGTGACAGGCCTATGTAGGTGAATTACAGAGTAGACCCTTAGGATTTTGAGGCAAAACCGTTTTAGCAAATATTCACTCTCCTTATGAGAAACAGCCCTCAGCATGTGATTGGGCATTGGTAGAGGAAATGTTTAATCACGAGCCATCAAGTTACCTGTGATCTGAGCTTTTCATCATGAAATGGATGTTATGCTACCCACCAAGTCATATGGTGAGACTCCATTATCAAATAGAAGTGGCACATATATGTTTGGGACTAAGTAGAAACTGAAGGGACAATGAAGCTACTTGGGGATCCTTAATTCCCCCAACGCCACTCTTATAATATCGCCTTCTCTCTGCCAGCTTGCATGTATGGATGAAAGTTTGTATGATCAGTTGACAGAAAGAGAAGACTAAGACCTGGATGACAGAAGTTTCTGTCTGATATACACACACCACCTCAAAATGGAAAGCTATAGCACTGTCACCCTTTTATGGCACATTCATGAAAGACACTATTGAAAGGAAATCCTTTTCACAAGCATAACCTCAAGCAGTGTTCTTAATTGTTCACTTGGTTTATGAGGACATATGACCACCACTCAATAGTCCATGTCCAAACTCAGATGACACTCAAGGTAAATTCCTGTCAGCTGTGAGCCCCTGTAAAAATCAACCTCAAGTTGTATACTAATATGATATAATGGAAACACTGAGTTAAAGCAAACACTCCTTTTCAAAAAGAGAGAAATAAGCAAGTTAAAATGAAGAATCATCTAAGCCACACTGAAAACCAACAGAACAAACATTATATTGTCAAGCTCCAAATATGGTACCTTATGAACATTGCAGTAAGTGATGAAGAGTCTATCTCTATGGCTTTGCTGGTCTTGTGATGGTCTTGTGACTCATGAATGTTCTGTACCTGATCCTTTCAACAGACTAGTATAACACAATCCCAAGGGTGCTACCTTTCTGAATTCCTACTGTAGTTCCTATTCCATGGTTCCACTGGACATGAACCCATCTGAAGCCTTCTGTTCATGCTTCAACTCTATAGAAAGTTGATGCATAATTTTCCTATACTTTCATCTGAAATCTTGGAATAATTCACCATGTCCCAGTATCTCTGATATTCGGCACACCTGATGAATGTGTTCCACATGGATGTGACCAAGACCTGCCACTAATACGAGCAATGCCTTGGTCTGCTTGAACCATATTTGTTATGGTTGTGGAGTATTTCATTGGAAAACCAGAATCCCAAAGTTGTCCTGGGAAGTAGGATCACTCAGAGTATCCAGGACCCTTTCCGCAAAGCATTCTGCTTTGGAAGACTTATGGACCTGTGATTGGAGAGGAGCCCCTTAGACTTCTGAACTGTCCTCAAGGCATCTTTCCAATTGACCCAATGAAAATCAAATGGGCACTTATCCATTTTGCTCAGAAATTTCCTCCACCAGACAAGAAGTCAGCATTTTTAAGTTTGGCCTTCCACAAAATCTTAAGGCATAGACATCATTCTGCCAAGTTCTTTGCAATTGGATACATGTTCTCAGGGGTAATTTTTTTGTTCTCCAGTGTTAACAGTAGTGGTTGTGAAGAGAAGGCTGTACCCTGTTCTGAGTTATTTCATGACATATGGAACAATAGTTTTCACACTTTTCCTAACTCACAGTTACCAGTTACTCTATTTTATAAAGCAGTTGTTTGCCATAAGTGACTTCATTTTGAGTATAAGTATTAAGGTAGAATGACTTTATGTTTTTTTTTATTGTAAATTTATTAATATTTATTTTTTATATATATGCCAATTTTGGCACCATATACATAATATATAGAAAAAAGCATATATGTAGATACAACATAGAATAAACAGGTATGCACACATATGCATAAAACTGATATAAAGAATTTATACTGATAGATTGTCACTTATGAAACAAAATATCTTTAGATGTTTATTGCAAAAAAAGTCATATTTAACCACTGAGAAATTAAAATAAAACCTGTCACAAATTTTTATAAAACATACATAAGACCTGTGCAGTTGGAGACTTAAGGTGTATACTCTACACCAGTAATGGGGAAGACTAAAATCAAAGGTTCATGTGGGCTACTCATTCTCCAAGGTGAAAGATTTACTCTCATTTTCACCCTCGTATATTCTCCATCTGTAGGTCTTTTCAAAAGGAATCTCTTTCTTTCCAATGTATTTATCAGTTAATTTTTGAATAATTGAACTCTGAGTAAAGGCAGTAGAAGAAAACATTAGGCAAGAAACTCAAGGAACACAAAACAAGACCGACAGATGCAGGACAAAAGCTGAATTCAGAAAAATACCCTGGAGCTCAGAAGAAGACAGAGACTTTGAAACATGACATAGTATGAAATATTACACAACTGGATCAGATTAGAGTCAGCTCAGCTATAAAAAAATAATGAGAGAACATGAAGTCCTCATGAGACATTTGAAAGGACAATATGCACATATGTGATCCTTTTAATTTTTCCTTACTGTGAATATCTGGAAAGAATAAAAAATGCATGGAAATTAGTGAATTCCATGACATTCTCAGGCCTGGTGCACCTGGCCAATCCAGATTCATTCTTTCTTTCTTTCTTTCTTTCTTTCTTTCTTTCTTTCTTTCTTTCTTTCTTTCTTTCTTTCTTTCTTCCTTCCTTCCTTCCTTCCTTCCATCCTTCCTTCCTTCATTTCTCCTTTCTTTATCATTCTTTTCTTTAGCCCTTAATGTGGGAGTAACTCAAAGAACAGAATTGTAGAGTATATAAAAAGAGAAATCAATCTTTTAAGACCTACTGCAACTTAGGTTTAAAGGTGACATAATATTTTATCTGCTTTTGAATAAGTTTTGGCATTAGTTAATGGAAATTTCTTTGCATATGCTTATCAGACAGGCAGCAAAAAATAAGGAGATATACCATTTTGAACATGATAGAAGACTTATACATAACACAGTTTGTCCCTATTCTTCTATTTTTTTAAAAATAATTTTTTCTATAAGAAAGGGTAATAATTTATGTGTTTCTTCAGAGACCATTTTTTTTCCATTACCTGGCTGGTAATCAAGCCAGGTTCAGGTGCAGAATAAACCTAGGATTTGTTCCTCAAAGTTTGGTGAGGTATTTCCAGAGAAGTTTAACCTTGCATCCAATCTATGAGGCAGAGGGAAGACTAGGGGTGTCTCCTGATATTCCCTGTCTCCTGTGAACCAGAGTGTGGAGAGTGGTGACAGAGGATGGAAGAGCAGTGTTTGAGATTGAGGGTCTCTGATGACCCCATGGCTGTGGCATTCCTGGTGCTATGAAAGGGCAGAGAATGCTTAGCTGCTGTGGCAATGCCCGTTATGAGCAGGCTCTCTTCAAGAGTTTTATCAGCCTGGACCTTCATTTCATGCGCACAGCTCCTGGGAAGAAAGGGATTCTTATGCTAGGCAACCACAATATTTCACCAGCTGCACTTCTCCAGTTTCTGCTTGGCTTTTAGTAATTTTTAAAATGGACTTTCTTGAGAGCTAAACAAATCTCCTAACATTGCACTTTTCAACTCTGTCTTGTTTCTACAGAAAAGCAACATAAGATGTCCTAGTTTCTGTAACTTATTTAATACAAAGAATAATGGTTGCATAGTCTTTAACCTGAAAATGAGACATATTTAAAGAAAGATTGCTGGCATATCTTTTTATATCTGCATCTCCATCAGAGAGCAAGGTCCACCTGATCCCAGCTTAATCTTCAAGGTCTGTGTCTGTGAATATTTTCCAATCCCCCTTCACCTCTGATGGGACCTGGGAGTTTGGTTGCACTGGTTAAGATAGTTGGTGGCCCATGTGGATCTAGAAACAAGGTAACTTTCTTCAGCCATTGGAATAGGGGACACTTCTTGTGTTGCACCTTGTCCTTGTTTCCACTCTGCCCCACTGGAAGTTTGTCATGACTGATTTTCAGAGATAGGCTCCCTGTGCCATAGACCTTCCAATGTTTCCTGCATATGCAGGCCAGAAAAACTGTGGAAACTTTTAAAGATGTAGATATTTCCTCTTTGGAACAACCTCAATATGACTTTGCTGCGGCCACGCAGAGAGGTTCCTCATCAATGCCCCATGATTTCTTCACAGGCTGAGGGATGAAGGAATTTTCCAGATATTTCCTCTTTTGCTTCCTCATCATGATGATACTCTTCATAAGGTTACTCATATCAGGCAAGATTCTCTCAGAATCTCAACTCTCCAAAAATTAGTTGATGAGTAAGAATGAAATCCATACCTGACCTCCAGGACTCCTGCCGGACCAACTGCATTCTGTCTCCAGGACTCCAGCTGACCATGTCCACCCCTGAGCTGCAGCTCCCCATTTGCCAACACATTTGGAAGCCAGAGCCTGACTTTATGTTTTGTTTATTCAAGTAAACAATAACCATCTGCCTAGCCTAGCAATAAGATCAAACTGGTAAATAAATTAATCATACTAACAGAAGTGACCATCAGTGAACCTATCAAATTAAATCAGAAGCACACAGATACATAGACACATCAAATTAATCTCAGAAAAACCAGGTCCATGACCTTATTGCACACATCAGATAACTAAATGAATTGAATGTCACACCCAAGACCTATAAAAGGAGAAGGACCTCAAGACTGGACGGGCCAGAACACTGACCCTATCTCCTGATCAATCATTAGGAGTCTTCCCTCCAAAAATCACCACAGTGATGAACCTCAGGTCCTCTGACCTCATGTTTCAGTTCATTATGATTTCTCTGGCCCATCATGACTACATGAGGCCCACTTCAAGCTGATAGCTCAAGCTGACACTCTGAAACTGCCATCTTTCTGGATGCTGGTCCAGAATTAGCTCTCATTCTTTGAGAACTCTGAGCCCCAAACAAGCTCTTGGAAGGGTTCTTAATTTTGCCTGACCACCTACAGTGAGAGTTTTCCTTGCATTTGCTCTCTGCCATTGCTCTCAGTTCAGCCTCCTGAGCACCTAGGACTTCCTTAACCCTTTCTTTGTTTTGCTGCATATCTATATTCATATGTGTGTGTATGTAAGTGTGATGCATCATTTCAGTGTTGTAAATGATAATAGTTAAGAGTGGAATAAAAGAATCTGTGATTGCCCAGCTTACAACTATTAAGAGATACATGGGTATTCAGTGAAATGCCACTACTGAAAGTGGTCTAGCTTATAAATTTATTGATATTCAGTAAGTTCTCACTTTGTCTAAAGACATAAGATGTTTGGTCTATGTTAATGAAATGGCTCTTGCACAATACACAAAATGAAAGAAAACTATTCATGTGCCTTAAGATTTTTATGCAAATCTGCAGATGGATGTGTTGGGTAGGTGGGTAGATGAATGGATGAACAGAGAGATAGAGATACATAGCTATGTGCTTACATTCTATCATTTCTATGCTATGAAAAACCTTCACAAACAGAAACAATCACTGCACATTTAGTGACCTTACTTCTAGAAAAATAAAGGGAGATATGATATCATTGTTATCTCTTGCTCTTAAGTCTCAGAAGCTACCGTCTCAAAAGAGGTAAACTTCATTTGATTGCAGCAGATAAATATCTCCTATGAAATAATGTTTGAAATGTTGGAGTATGCAACTTGACAAGGGATTTTTTTTAAGGAATCTGAGCTTCCTCCACTTAAGCTTACTGAAATGGCGACACGCGTCTACTGGTTGTTGTCACAGTCAATAATGGCTCTCAGGAAAAGTTTGAAAAACACCAAATTCCCCATCATTTTAAACACTTTATTGAATTCAGTTATGGACTTGCACCAAACAGGGAAGCAAATCCAAAAGGGAGGGTGGAGACCTTTAGAATATTTGCATAGTACTATATAAATAAGGAATATATATGTACTAACTCTATTTGGACTGGTCTCTAAATATGTTGAATTTTTTATAGATCATTTTTAAACTGTGATCTTCTAAGTGTGCCCTCAAACCAATGGCATTAACATCCCTGAATTGGAAACTAGTGAGGAAGCCACCTAATCTGTAGTTTCATAAGCTCTACAGGTGATTCAGATGTCCAATAAATTGAGAACCACAGTTTTAAAAGAAACCTCAAAATGCCTATGCCAGAAAGGTTTTGACATATGATTACTATAAATACCTTTGCTAATCCTCAATCTAAAAGTTGAGAGATAATGTACTAGTGTTTTCAGATACTCTCTTGTTTTTTCTTAAATGCTAATGATGCTGCTTTGAGCGCAGGAAAAATTTTGTCAGCAATCTCGTGAAGAAAGGTAGCATTAAAAATGTATGTAGGGCTGGAAATGTATCTCAGTGGTAAAGCACTTGCCTAGCATGCATGAGGCACTGGGTTTGATTTTCAGCACCACATACAAATAAACAAAATAAAGGAATCATGTCCATCTACAACTAAAAAAAATTTTAAAGTATGTATATGCATATAAGGATAGCAGAACTGTGAATTAATTTAAATTTTCACAATGAGAAATAAATTCATAATAAAATTTCTACTATGTTATTATTATTACTAGTATGTTACTAGTGGTTACAATTCAACATGAGCAGTGTTCCAGACAACTGCTTGAACTTCTTATGCAATATCATTCTTTACAACTAAATATCCATTAAATAATGTATTTGGATTTTATAGTTACCTTTAAAAAATATCAATATATAATGTCCAGAATGTGGTCTTGGCAAAGAATATATTTTATCTGTTTCTCAATATCTCATAGAATAACAAAAATGATGGGTATGAAAATATATAGGAATAAATTTATAACAGAAGTAAGAATGGGATCACATAACTGTTGTTGCAATTTGGTAAGTTTCAAGAAAGTTTAAAATGTTGGGTTTGTTCTGAAGAATAAACCAGAGTAGAGAATTCATAGATCATGAATGTATAAGAGAATGCTCAGAGGAAGTCAGACTTACTGAGAGGCCCCCAAATGCCTCTTCTATACTCACTCAAACAAAAGTGAAACTTGGTGGGTTGGATACCCTGCTTATGTACTCATAGCTTGATGTGTACCTTCTTATTCAAGCAAAGTTCAGTTACGAAAATAGCCCTTTAAAATGTAGAAGTAGAAACCACGTGTTCTACTACTAATATAATCTTTGGGTCTTAAGAATGGGAAAAAAAAACAGTAAAACGTTATATAATTGACAGGAAACCCCAATACAAGGGGAAAATTACTCAGTGGCAAAAAATTAAAATTAAAAAAAATCTCAAACATTTGCAATAATTGAATTCATGAGACTTGCCTGTGTTTAACTAAAAACAAGCCTGCTAACCACTCTGGAGGAACTATGATATGAGTCTCCAGCTTATAACCTGTATTGGTATCAAAGATATACTCAAGTCCTTATCAGAGGGTCCACATGAATGTAGCACTTAATCTATTTGTGAATCTGCATTAAAGGATGTGCAGGTCTTAAAAATATTTTTATTTGTTTTCCTCTTTAATTATCATAGAATGCCTTGAACACAACTAAACTTCCTTATATGATGTTGACTGATATACAAATATTTAAAAGAGTTTGCCAGGTACTAATGACTAAGCTGTTAAAAAAATTCAGCATGCACCAAAAAAATCCAAACATAACTTTCATGAATTTGTCATTGTTTTGGAAACAAGAAAATTCACTCTATGAAAAAACTAAATATTTCTTTTCAACATTTTCATTAATGAATCTAGGACTTGCTTGTTTCTCAGGCTATAGATAATGGGATTTAACACAGGAATTATAACCATGTAAAATAGAGAGAATATCATATCTTGATCATTTGCTTGTGAAGATGCAGGATGCACATACATGAAGAGAAGGGGGACATAATATAAAGTCACTGTAAAGAGATGGGCTCCACAGGTGGAGAAGGCTTTTCGTAAGCCCTTTTCAGACTTCTTTTTAAGAATTGTATAGAGAACAAATGTATATGAGACAAAAATAGTAATAATGCTGAATACCTGAATTGAACCAGAGAAAATAAAAATTAAAAGGTAGTTAATAGAAGGATCAGTACAGGAAATCTTTAACAATGCTACAATGTCACAGTAAAAGTGATGTATTATGTTGGCATTACAGAAGGTTAATCTGAATAAAAAACATTCATGAATTAAAGCATGAAGAAAGCCACCTGCAAATGACAAAACTATTAGCCAGATGCATAATCTATTGGTCATAATCACTGGATAATGTAAAGGGTGGCATATGGCTACATAGCGATCATAAGCCATTGCTGCCAGGAGAAAACATTCTGTGGTCACACTGACTCCAAAGGAAAAAAATTGAATCTTGCATTCAGTGAGAGATATCATCTTGCTCATGATTAACAAATTCACCAGCATGTTCGGTGTCACTGTTGATGTTATCCAAGCATCCAGAAAAGCTAAATTTCCAAGGAAAATGTACATGGGGATATGAAGGTGAGGATCCCTCCAGATGAGGACAATCAGGCCAAGGTTGCCCATCATAGTGATGAGGTAGATCACCAAGAACACTAAGAAGAAGGGGAGTCTCCACTGTGCTTGCTGTATAAGTCCTGTGAGAATAAATTCTGTCAGCAAGGTTGCATTTTCCATTTCCATGTCCTACCTGAAATGAAATGAAGTGAATGTAAAAAGAACAGATCTTAACTGTTAATGACATGAAAATATTAGATAAAATTGAAACAAAACATACACTTGGAAGTGTGTCCTTTACGTTTCTTTATTATATTATGACTTATAGAAATTGGAGGAATGGTAAAATTCAATGGTCTCAATTCATAAAACATTCAGAAATAAATAGGTTTAGGAAAGAGGAAAGACATTCTAAGCATGTGCTGAATTTATGTGGACACTATTGAGTGTGCTAGAAAAATCCTGAGTCTGATATATGGTGCAAGATCAACAGAAAAGAGCTTTTCAAGTCCAGGACTATGAAATGACTTTGTAGCCTGTGAAAGACCTTAAACTTAGTTTATCAGGCAAAAATTATATACTGGAAACTTTTAAGACAAATTACAGCATGTAAATTGGCACTTAAATAGTCTTTCTGAATGAAAATAGGCTACAGTGAGAAGAAACTGAAGTCTGAGTTGTTAATAATGAAGTTATTTCTAACACTGAAGGATTCCAAGACAGATTGCTTATCAGAATTGTCTGGGCGACTTTACCACCAAAATACAGACAGTAAGAAATTACTGTAGCAAGAGACTTAATAGTTCAAGAAAGAGATTTGGAATGTATATTTTTAATGGCTATTGAGATGCTTCACATGCATGAAAAGTGTTTCTCTGTTGTGAAAAGACTTTAAATAAGAGTGATGAAGCAAAATGTACATTAATTCAAAACATTAAGATTGTTGAGTCAATGGGAATCCATGAATCTTAAATGAGAGGTAGGTAGTCAGTGAAAGAGTGTAGGCACAAAGTGACTTAAAATGAGATTGAGAACTTGTATTCTTTGGCAATAAGTGCAGGAATGTCCTCTGAAAATCCAGGTGGCATGCAATTAGTACTATTACAACTCCATCTTTAAAGAACTATATAGAAGTCACTGGGAGTAATTTAAGGTATAGCTATGGATGTGCTACACATTTAAGCATGTCAAATGTAAAAGGGAAATGGAAAAGAAATTTGAGAAAGTTATATTACACAAGTTATAAAGTGCACATTTGTCATTCATTAGAAAACCCACAGTTGACCCCTTTTTCTACCACATAAATTTTGTTGATGGAGAGACTCTTAACCCTCCACAGCTAGAAACTCACATTTCTAACCCTATTGCAGTAGAATGAGGGTACTTAATTAAGGTTTGGACAGTTAAAGTAGCACACCAGACATTTGGAATTTGGAGAGTGGGAGATGAAGAGAGATCAAAGAGAACTTTGAAAGCACAGGCAAGGTATATGAAGACTCCAGAAAAATGTGTCCCAAACTCAAGAATGAAATTGATAATGTGAGATGTGACATCCAAATGATCAGTAGCAGCAATAGCAGGCTGCATTGAGATAGTATAGGGGAATGATTTTGGCTAGTGACTGACTGCTCTACTTCATTCTATTTCTGACCAATTTACAGGTGATTCCTCCAATCTCACCAGCCTTTCTCTGTTAAAACCAACATTCATTCAATAAAAAAATCCCTTTATGTTGTACCCAAGAGTCCTGGCCCAAACAAAAAAGAAACGGGAGAGAGATCAGAAGGAAGATATTGAGCAGAGTGATGAAAGAAGCAGCAGAAAAACTGGAAAGCTGAGTGAGATAATGTGGACATAAAGAGAGGGAAGATGCTCAGGCAGCAAAGTGAAGTACAGTGAAGTACAAACACCAAAACCAATAATCTACAAGGATAGTGAGTGAACAGAAATCACTGACTATGAAAATAAGAGACTTGTGGTGGCTTTAATGAAAGCCCTTTCCATCTGGGTATAAATTAAGGTCAGAGAATAAGTAGGGAGTGGGAAGCACATCAAGTGACGTGGAGAAGAGTTAGCATTTGTCTACTGCTGTAGATAAATGAGAAATAAATTTCCCTAAAGAATTTTAGAAAAAAATATTCCAGTCAAGAGAAAAGAGGAAAATGGAGAAAGCAAAAGGGGAGCAGAAGAAGTGGAATGAAAAAATTGAGTTTAGAAAAGGGAAAAAAAGGAAAAGATAGGAAGAAAATGAAAGGGACATAAATGGGGAAGTGTAGGAAAGACAAGCCAAAGAAGACAGGAAGAATAAGAAAGGCTGGAAAAGACTGAACAAGACTCAGAGGCTTGATGGTAAACAAAGGTCTTAACTGGGCAGTTCATCAAGAGGTGTGAATTCTTCACCATCCATCAGAATCCAAAATTTAGTTTCCTGTGGAATTTGTGTATGAATGAGAGATATGATTTAAAATTTTATATACAAAATTTCTGTAGTTCTATTACTTACACACACACACACACACACACACACACACACACACATGCACACACATATTTAGATCATAAACATGATCTAGAATGCTTTCCATATTTAGAAATGGTTTGTCTTCATTATTCTAGTGATTAGAACTGACTCACATGAGAATTTATGTTCAGTTGATCAAAGAAAGGCAAACATGGCTCTCCAGCCTTAGAGATTTGCTGACAGGTTGGGTTATCTCACAGACATGAACTGGGAACTGAAACTGCTAGGTGGAAAAATTCTCCTCCCATACTCTGTGAAGCCTATAAGATATCACTGTGGCCAGCTTGCCTCTGACCTGGACCTTTCAAAGGATTTACAAAATTTTCAGTTACTTAATCTGTGTAATTTTCCAAAGAGCTGGGCTCAGGCTTGCTTATCTCTAAGGAATGCTGCAGTTACATGTTCCCTTTTCCATTTAAATTTTACAAAAATATCTGTCCCTTTGTCTCAAGTGGAAAACTGGTTTGGTTTTGGAATTGATCCTGTATTTCCCAGTTTGAAAATCTACTATGCCTCAACAGAAACATCTCTACCTGTCTTTTACAGTGTGTAATTTACTTGACTGAAATTTCATCTCCATTGAATTTCTTTTAGCACATAGTGTTGAGTCAAACATTTAAACTGAAACTATCTGCATAAAAAAATCACACCAATAATTTCACTGGTTATATGTGTTTTAATTGGGGGTGGAGTTCATTCCATAAATCTCAAATCAAAAACTAATTTTGAATTTTGAAATTTTGTTTGTGTGTGAATACTTTTTAAGGCATAAATGCTGGAGAGAGAAGTAGAGGGATATTTTAAGCATGTCTCCTGATTTTATATATGCATATAAAATATATCATTATATATCTGAGTGTCTATATGCATATTCAATAAAATTATGTTTAGAAGTGAGTAAAAGAAGAGAAGCTAATATTTGACACCTTGAAGGTTTTGAGCTCTATATGTATTTAATGAAACAATTAATCTCATCAGAACCACAAAGTGATATCTTTAAGAAAGCAATATCTTTAAGAAACAATTGAATTTTCAAACCCAGTTTTAAATTATTGCTTTGGTTCACCAAAATGTATCTCATAATTCATTATAGTTTGGTTAACAACATAATAAAAGATCTTCAAAAGAAACAAATCAATTTTCCAACTAGCTCTTTTTCTTATCCAGACTTTAGTCATGAAAATAATATACAGAAAATTCATGAATAGTTTTCCATTTCTATCAGTTTTTCTTGACATCTTGTAAACCCAGTAGTAAATTGTTATAAATTAATAAAATTTTAAACTTTTATATAGACAATAATGAATATTATAGAAATCATTTCTCTCACCTTTCCTTTGAAATAAATTGTGGAGATCCTTAAATGCTTTTAGGATTTATAATACAGAAAAAATACAATTATAGTACAGAAGAACAAAAATATAGAAAGAAATTCTGGGCACATCAATTAATTTTATAATTTTATTTTCCAAACTGAGGAATGTTGTGTATATAAATTTGCTTTCAGAAAAAAGTGTCAACCAATTGTACATTATATGATTTTGACAAAAGAGAAAGGAGGAGGGACTAAATTCCCCAAGAAAGCCAGAGAATTCCCTTTAGGACCCAGTGAAATTATTCTACAGAGTATTGTATATTTGGACGCTCTACAGAGTAGTTCAAATTGTTCCACAAGGTATTACAAACTTTGAGGTCAAGAACATTATAGATGGTTCCAGATTTAACAACTGATATCATTATTTATGCCACCACTTTGCACCACAGGTGGCAATTCTGACATATTGAGGTATATTTTAGTTTGGATATAAAGTATAGTGTTCTCAATTCTTTGATTGTATGGCTTTGTCTGTGCTTCCTTTAGTCTACTTTTTCATCACTGTAACCAAAAGACCTGACAAGAACTATTAGAGAATGCAAAGTTTATTTGGGGGCTCACATTTTCAGAGGTCTCAGTCCATGGATGGTCAACTCCATAGCTCTGGGCCAGAGGTGAGGCAGAACATCATGGCAGAAGTGTATGGCAGAGGAAAGCAGCTCAGGACATGGTGCCAGGAAGAAGAGAAAGGGTTCTACTCAGCAAGGACAAAATATATACCCCAAATGCACACCCAACTCCAACTACATTCTACCTGCCTACAGTTACCACCCAGTTAATCCCTGTCATGGGACTAATGCATTGATTATGTTAAAAATCTCATAACTCAATCATTTCATCTCTAAGTCTCTGCTTTGTCTCACACATGAGTTTCAGTGGACACCTAATATTTAAATCATAACAATGCTCAGGTAAGATTACAGAGGGTTTAGAAGGCTAGGTCAGGGTTTTTGTTTAATCTAACTTAGAAGAAAATTTCTGATGAATTTTTAACATGATATTCACATTCCTAGATGTTCCCTTTGGGTATTAATAGTAGTCTTTAATAAACATTCATTATGTAAAAAAAAATTACTTGTTTTAGTATTCAGATCGGAATAGTACTATATAAATATGCAGTAAAAATTTGAAATTTGTTGTTATTGTTTTGACATTGCTTCCACTGTCAAAAAATAGGGAAAAAGGAAAGACCATATAATTTGGAAGACTCATTAATCAACTAACTGACTTAGAATATTGCTATTGAAAAAAAATGTGGGGAAAAACAGGGTATATGAAAGCATAGTCACTATGAATACTTTGAAAAATGAACTAAACTACATGATATGCAGACATAGCTATTAACTTATAATTTGACTTAACTTGACTCCCCTTTAAAAACTATTTAATTATGTCTTAACAAAACAGTTTCCTATTTTTGACTACAAAAATTCTACACTACTAATTCTAGTACAAATAATCTTTTCAATTGTATTTATTTTTAATAGGTAAATTATGATCTGTGCTTGAGGCTTTAATTTACATTTACCAAATGACTAATGATGTCCAGCATATTTTTGTGTCCTTATTTGAGATGCATATATATCTTTAGTGAGTTGTTTTTTCAAGTTTTTGTCCATTTATAATTGGGTTATTAAATTTATTTTTATATATTTTGAGAGTTCATCATGGATCCTATATATACACAAGTCCTTTATCAAATATTTAATTTGCAAATATCTGGAAACTTGATTGCCTTTTCCTTGTACAACATATTACACTAGACCATTATACCAAAGCATTTTGATTAACCCAGCAAGTATTCCTCCGGGTAGATGGAAAAATTTCATTGAAAGCACTGTCAGCTTTACTATATATTCTTCCTAGACCATTTTAAAAAGAACTATTTCATGGAAGGGGTATATTTGAGGTGGACTTTTGGAAAAAAAAAATACCTTTTTCAATTATAAATGAATTAGTGTTGTTATAGTAGTTTCTGGAAAGAGCTGTATGAACAAAAGCATATGATGAAGAGAGTAGTGTGTATCCAGAAGACATTTGGTAACAAATTTTGGCTATTATAGAGCTTCCCTTAGAATTCCCTTAGGAATTTTGAATTATATGAAATGCCTTTTCTGAATCTATTGTGATGGAAATTTTTGTTCTTCATTCTGTAGATGTGATATATGACACTTGTCATGCATGTGTTGAGCCATCCTGACATCTCTGGGATGAATCCAACTTGTTAATGTGGAGTGATGTTATTATGTGCTCTTTCACTTAGTTTACTCTATTTTGTTAAGGATTATTGTGTCTGTGTTTGTAAAGTGTATTGGTCTGCATGTTCTTTTTGGTTTATCTGTTTTGGGTATCAGTTTATTCTGGTCTCAAGAGGATGAGTTTGCAAGAATTCTTTCTCTTCCATATAGAGGCCAACTAAGGAGATTGGTATTAGAATGTCGTGAAATGTTTGAGGTACTCAGAGGAAAAGTCATTACATAGGGGCATTTCTTTTGATGGGATCTTTAGTGACTTATTCAATCTTATTATTTGTTATTATTCTGTTCAGGTTTTCCATTTCTTCATGATTCAATCTTCTTCATAATGTGTATTATTTCAGGAATTTGTCCATTTCTTCAAGGTTTTCAAATTTGTTGTCATATGGTAATTCATAAAAGTCTCAGATGGTTCTTGGTATGTCTGTGGTTTCAGTTTTATGTCTCCCTTTTCATCACTGATTTGAGTGCTGTTTCTATTTTTCTTAGTTCATCAAGTGTTTTACAATTTTATTTATCTTTTCAAAGAGCCACCTCTTTGTTTCATTGATCCTATGCATTTTTTGCTAGTTTTGATTTTTAAAATTTCTTTCTGATGTGATCCTTATTGTTTCTTATCTTCTGTTAATTTTGGTTTTGGTTCATTCTTTCTTCTAGTTCCTTGAGATACAGCAAGGGGGTGTATATTTGAAATTTTCTGTTTTATTTTTTTTTTCCTGTTTCTTCATTTGATGTAGGCTTTGATTTTTATAAACTTTTCTCTTAGTTATAATTTTTGTATCTCCTGAGATTTATATATTCTCTCTCTCTCTTTAAAGACATTTTAAAATTTTGTCCTTGAGTTCTTCTTGGATCCATTGGTTGTTCAAAAGGAAGTTATTTACAACAGGTTCAGGGCAGGAGGGTGCACATCTTTAATCTCAGCCATTCAGGAGGCTAAGGGAGGAGAATAACAAGTTCAACACCAGCCTCAGCAACTTAGAGAGAACCTGTCTCAAAATAAAAACTTATAAAAAAGGACTGGGGATTCTTCTCAGTAGTAAATTGTCCCTGGTTTCAATCTCTCCCCCACCCCTCAAAAATTAAATTAATTTCCATGTGTTTTATAATTTCCAAATTTTCTCTTGTTATTAATTCTAGTTTCATTGTGTTTTGTTTGGAAAGATTTGATAATATTCTAAATAGTTTGCATATGAGTGAGATATTTTGTGGCCTATCATAGGTTCTATCTTGGATAACACTCTATGTGCTGATGAGAAGAATGTGTATTTACCAGTTCTTGAATGGAATATACTATAGCTAACTGTAAGGAAATTTGGTCCTAAATAACTCTGTTGCTTCTTGTAGATTTTCTGTGTAGATAATCTATCCATTGCTAAAAGTCGGTGTTAAACTATACAGCTGTTATTGTTTTAGAGTCTATTTCTCACTTCTGATCTATCAATATTTGATATTTGGTGTTGGGTGCACATATATTTAGAATTGATATTTTCTCTTCCTGAATTGGCTCCTTTATTTTTGCATAATGACCTTCCTTTTGTTTTGTTTTTCCTTTCACTGCTTTTGAATCAAAGTCTATTTTTCTGATAGATAGTACTCTTATTTTCCTCTGGAGTTCACTTGCATAGAATATATTACACCATCTCTTCACCTTTCATCCTCATGTATCTGTATAATTTAAGTAGATTACTTGAAAGCACTATATAAAGGATATCTTTTTTAATCCACTCGGTCTCTATATTTCTTTTAATTGAAGAATTTAATTACATACCTGACCCTGGATATGTGTATCCTTATCTAAGTTTGTGTGGTTTCCTGTTATGATTTTTTAAAAATAAACTTTCTATAGATTTGGCTTTCTCTAGTCTCTCCTGACCCAAATCTTTCATATCCTCTGTGTTAGTCATCTTTTCATCAATGTGACAAAACATTTAGGATAAACTACTGAAGGGGGAATATTTATCTCATGGCTTCAGAGCTTTTAGTCTGTTGTTTCTTGTTTCACAATTGTTGTCTGCAATGCCAGAGGGTCTCCCACTGTGTTGGACAAACCCTGTAAGCAACACTGGAAGGTCACCTTGTGTTGGACAAACCTTGTCAGCAACACCAGCAAAGCATGGGAACAAAGGCTCGGTCTTTGCACAAAGATCTGAGGAGAAGAGCTTTATTCAGGAGAGATGGAGTACTTGTCACAAAGAAAGCTGCTTCGATCTGTACTGCATATAACGCTGTCTTTTATATGCTTGCAGTTAAGCTACACATACATCTTAAAGGTCAAGTCTTGCATAAGCAGTTACTAGCCAGTCTAGCCTATTTGGCAGAGTGTAGATGGGTAACAGAAAATAAAAAATGACCATATGAACACAGAAGGTGACAGTTTCTCAGATCACAAAAGAAAAGTCTTAGAGTCCATAGAAGAACATCCTGTTCACAGAGCACAGGAAAGGGGTATGGGGCCCTAGTCCCCGACGATCCTGTTTGGCTCCTCCATCTTTGGACAGAATGCCATGTAGGCCTCCTTCTAGGGGGCAGTCCCCACAGTTGTCTAGCCCTATCACTTTGGGACTGTGGTGGCATGGTACATTGTGCAGAGGAGTGCACGGTGGAGCAAAGTTACTCACCTCACAGAGGTTAGGAGGCAAAATGAGAGAAAGCGGGAAGGCAGACTGCGGTCTCACTATCATTATCAGGGACCTGCTTTCCAGTGACATAAATCTCTCCTTCTACGCTTCACTTCATAAAGGTTCAAGCTCCTCCCAACACTGCCATCAGTTGGGTCCTAAACCTTTAACACACATGTCTTTGAGGAACATTCAGAATTCAAGCCATAACATTCTCTGTGTATTTCCAAATAGTCTTTTTTTTTTTTATTGTAAACAAATGGGATACATGTTGTTTCTCTGTTTGTACATGGCGTAAAGGCATACCATTTGTGTAATCATAAATTTACATAGGGTAATGTTGTTTGATTCATTCTGTTATTTTTTCCCTTCCCCCCTCCCCTCACACCCCTCTTTACCCTCTATACAGTACTTCCTTCCTCCATACTTGCCCCCCTCCCTAACCCTAACACTAACACTTCCCTCCCCCCATTACGGGTCATCCTCCACTTATTAGCGATATCATTCCTCCTTTGGCTTTTTGAGATTGGCTTATCTCACTTAGCATGATATTCTCCAATTTCATCCATTTGCCTGCAAATGCCATAATTTTATCATTCTTTATGGCTGAGTAATATTCCATTGTATATATACACCACAGTTTCTTTATCCACTCCTCAATTGAAGGGCATCTAGGTTGGTTCCGCAGTCTGGCTATTGTGAACTGAGCAGCTATGAACATTGATGTGGCTGTATCTCTGTAGTATGCTGATTTTAAGTCCTTTGGGTATAGGCCAAGGAGAGGGATAGCTGGGTCAAATGGAGGGTCCATTCCAAGTTTTCTGAGGAATCTCCACACTGCTTTCCAGAGTGGCTGCACTAATTTGCAGCCCCACCAGCAATGTATGAGTGTACCTTTCTCCCCACATCCTCGCCAACACCTGTTGTTGCTCGTATTCTTGATAATCGCCATTCTAATTGGGGTGAGATGGAATCTTAGGGTGGTTTTGATTTGCATTTCTCTTATTACTAGAGATGTTGAACATTTTTCCATATGTTTGTTGATTGCTTGTAGATCTTCTTCTGTGAAGTGTCTATTCATTTCCTTAGCCCATTTGTCGACTGGATTATTTGAATTCTTGGAGTAGACTTTTTTTGAGTTTTTTATAGATTCTGGAGATTAGTGCTCTATCTGAAGTATGATTGGAAAAGATATTCTCCCACTCTGTAGGCTCTTTCTTCACATTGCTGATAGTTTCCTTTGCTGAGAGAAAGCTTTTTAGTTTTAATCTATCCCAGTGGTTGATTCTAGCTTTTATTTCTTGTGCTATGGGAGTCCTGTTAAGGAAGTCTGATCCTAGACCAACAAGGTGAAGATTTGGACCTACTTTTTCTTCTATAATCTGCAGGGTCTCTGGTCTGATTCTGAGGTCCTTAATCCATTTTGAGTTTAGTTTCGTGCATGGTGAGAGATATGGGTTTAGTTTCATTCTGTTGCATATGGATTTCCAATTCTCCCAGCACCATTTGTTGAAGAAGCTATCTTTTCTCCATTGCATATTTTTGGCACCTTTGTCTAGTATGAGAAAATTGTATTTATTTGGGTTTGTGTCCGTGTCCTCTATTCTGTACCATTGATCTACCTTTCTATTTTGGTACCAATACCATGCCGTTTTTGTTACTATTGCTTTGTAGTAGAGTTGAAGATCTGGTATTGCAATACCCCCTGTTTCACTCTTCCTGCTAAGGATTGCTTTAGCTATTCTGGGTTTCTTATTCTTCCAGATGAATTTCATAATTGCTTGCTCTATTTCTGTAAGGTACACAATTGGGATTTTAATTGGAATTGCATTGAATTTGTATAGCACTTTAGGTAGTATGGCCATTTTGACAATATTAATTCTTCCTATCCAAGAACATGGAAGATCTTTCCATCTTCTAAGGTGTTCTTTAATTTCTTTCTTTAGTGTTGTATAGTTCTCATTGTAGAGGTCTTTCACCTCTTTTGTGAGATTGATTCCCAAGTATTTTATTTTTTTTGAGGCTATTGTGAATGGGGTAGTTTTCCTAATTTCTCTTTCTGAAGATTCATCACTTATGTATAAAAATGCGTTGGATTTATGGGCATTGATCTTGTAAGCTGCTACATTACTGAATTCACTTATGAGTTCTAAGAGTTTTCTGGTGGAATTTCCAGGTTCCTCTAATATATAATCATGTCATCAGCGAACAGGGATAGTTTGAGTTCTTCTTTTCCAATTCGTATCCTTTAATTTCTTTGGTTTGTCTAATTGCTCTGGCCAGAATCTCAAGAACGATGTTGAATAGAAGTGGTGAAAGAGGGCATCCCTGCATTGTTCCAGTTTTTAGGGGGAATGCTTTCAGTTTTTCACCATTTAGAATGATATTAGCCATGGGCTTAGCATAAATGGCCTTTACAATGTTAAGGAATGTTCCCACTATCCCTATTTTTTCTAGAGTTTTGAGCATGAGGGTTGCTGTATTTTATCAAATGCTTTTTCTGCTCTATTGAAATAATCATGTGATTCTTGACTTTAATCTTATTAATATGGTGAATTACGTTTATTGATTTCCTGATGTTGAAACCAACCTTGCATCCCTGGATGAAACCCACTTGATCATGGTACACTATCTTTTTAATATGTTTTTGTATGCGATTTGCTAACATTTTGTTGAGAATTTTTGCAATCGATGTTCATTAAGGATATTGGTCTGAAATTTTCTTTCCTTGATGAGTCTCTGTCTGGTTTAGGTATCAGGGTGATATTGGCTTCATAGATGAGTTTGGGAGGGTTCCCTCCTCTTCTATTTTATGGAATACTTTGAGAAGTATTGGAATGAGCTCTTCTTAAAGGTTTTGTAGAACTCGACTGAGAACCCATCTGGTCCTGGACTTTTCTTTGTTGGTAGGCTTTTGATGACTTCTTCTATTCAGTACTTGAAATAGGTCTATTTAAATTGTTCATGTCCTCCTCGTTCAGTTTCGGCAATTCGTATGTCTCTAGAACCTGTTGATGTCTTTGAAATTTTCTATTTTGTTGGAGTATAGAGTTTCAAATAGCTTCTAATGATGTTTTGTATTTCAATCCCTGTCTGTTGTGATATTTCCTTGTTCATTCCGAATTTTAGTGATTTGGGTTTTCTCTCTCGTCTTCTCTTTGTTAGTGTGGCTAAAGGTTATCAATTTTGTTTATTTTTTCGAAGAACCAACTATTTATTTTGTCAATTTTTGTATTGTTTCTTTGTTTCAATTTCATTGATTTCAGCTCTGAGTTTAACTATTTCCTGTCTTCTACTACTTTTGGTGCTGTTCTGTTCTTCTTTTTCTAGGGCTTTGAGCTGTAGTGTTAGGTCGTTTATTTGTTGAGTTTTACTTCTTTTATTAATGTGCTCCATGAAATAAATTTCCCTCTAAGTACTGCTTTCATAGTGTCCCAGAGATTGTGATATGATAGTTTCTTTGTTCTCATTTACCTCTAAGAATTTTTTAATTTCCTTCCTAATATCTTCTGTTATCCATTCATCATATAATAGCATATTGTTTAATCTCCAGATGTTGGAATAGTTTTCTGTGTTTTACTCTTTCATTTATTCTAACTTCAATCCATATGATCCAATAGAATAAAATGGTAGTGTCTCTATCTTCTTGTATTTTGCTAACATTAGCTTGTGGCATAATATATGGTCTATTTTAGAGAAGGATCCATGTGCTGCTGAGAAGAAAGTGTATTCACTCTTGGTTGGATGATATATTCTATAAATGTCCGTTAAGTCTAGATTATTGATTGTGTACTGAGATCTATGGTTTCTTTGTTCAATTTTTGTCTGGAAGATCTGTCCAGTGGTGAGAGAGGCGTGTTAAAATCACCTAATATTATTGTGTTATGGTCTATTTGGTTTCTGAAATTGAGAAGGATTTGTTTTGACATACATGGATGAGCCACTATTGGGGCATAGATGTTTATGATTGTTATATCTTGCTGATTTATGCTTCCCTTAAGCAGTATGAAGTGACCTTCTTTATTCCTTCTGACTAACTTGGCTTGAAGTCCACATTATCGGAAATGAGGATGGATACTCCAGCTTTTTTGCTGAGTCCATGTGCATGGTATGTTTTTCCCCATCCTTTCACCTTTAGTCTATGGGTATCTTTTTCTATGAGGTGAGTCTCTTGCAGGCAACATATTGTTGGATCTTTCTTTTAATCCAATCTGCCAGTCTATGTCTTTTGACTGATGAATCAGGCCATTAACATTCAGTGTTATTATAGAGATATGATTTGGTTTCCTGGTCATTTGGTTCATTTTTTAAATTATATTTATTTATTTGTTTGACACAACTTGTTTCCTCCTTTATTTGACAGTTCCTTTAGGATAATTCCTCCCTTTGCTGATTTGCTTCTTTGTTTTTCATCTCTTCCTCATGGAATATTTTGCTGAGAATGTTCTGTAATGCTGACTTTCTTTTTGTAAATTCTTTTTAGCTTTGTTTATCATGGAAGGATTTTATTTCATCGTCAAATTTGAAGGTAAGTTTTGCTGGGTATAAGATTCTTGGTTGGCATCCATTTTCTTTCAGGGCTTGAAAAATGTTGTTCCAGGCCCTTCTAGCTTTTAGGGTCTGGATTGAAAAATCTGCTGATATCCGTATTGGTTTCCCCCTGAATGTAATTTGGTTTCTTTTCTCTCACAGCCTTTAAAATTCTGTCTTTATTTTGTATGTTAGGTATTTTCATTATAATGTGCCTTGGTGTGGGTCTGTTGTAATTTTGTGTATTTGGAGTCCTGTAAGCCTCTTGAACTTGATTTTCCATTTCATTCTTCAGATTTGGGAATTTTTCTGATATTATTTCATTGAATAAATTGTTCATTCCTTTGGCTTGTTTCTCTAGGCCTTCCTCAACCCCAATAATTCTTAAATTGGCCTTTCATGATATCCCATAGTTCTTGTAGATTCTGTTCATGATTTCTTACCATCTTCTCTGTTTGTTCAATTTTGTTTTCAAGGTTAAATATTTTGTCTTCAATGTCTGAGGTTCTGTCTTCCAGGTGTTCTATCCTATTGGATATGCTTTCTATGGAGTTCTTAATTGGTTTATTGTTTCCTTCATGTTGAGGATTTCTGTTTGTTTTGTTTTCAATATCTCTAACTCTTTATTGAAATGATCTTTTGCTTCCTGTATTTGCTCTTTTAAACTGTCGATTGGTGCGACTCATTCAATGCCTGCATTTGCTCTTTCATCGCATCATTTGCTTCTCTGATCATTTAATTATGTACATTCTGAACTCCATTTTCTGTCATTTCTTCTGCCATGCTGTCATTGGGTTTTATTGATGTAACATCTAGATTTGTTTGCAGCATTTTCTTTCCTTGTTTTCTCATATTGTTCAGGTATCAGTGGACCGCTGAGATATTGCAGATTTCCTCTATTGACTTACAATGTCCCTGAAGATTTCTATATATATCCCCCCTTAGCCTTCAGTAGGCTGAAATCTTGGAGGAAGTTGATAATGCGTTGCTCCACAAGGAAGCTGCCTCTCTTGGAGTGGTGGCCTTCAGGTGGGGTATAATCCTGCTAGTGGGCAGAGGTGCCTCCACTTGTTGATCAATGGTCATCAAAGGGGACCTAGGCTGCGGGCTGAGGCAAGTGCCTGTTTGGTCCTGAGTCTCTGGTTTTACCGTTCTTGTGGGGAAACCTTACCCGGCAGGGAAGACTCACCCGGTGGGGAGGTCTCGCTGGTCAGTTCCCTCCTAGAGGTTCCCCTCAATTTACAGCTACCCGCCGGGCTGGGCTGCCTTCTCTGCAAAGTTCCCAGGGGCCCGGCCCTACCTCCTGGGCCTGGGAGCCTCACCCTTCGCAGATGAATCTCCTTAGGCTGCCCCTCCTCAGAGAATCTGCCCACAGGCCTGGAACCTTCGCTCCGCCCTAAGCCTGTCTCTGTGCGGCTCTTCCACCAAGAAGCCTCCTAGATCCTGGGACTCTGCTCTGCACCTAATCGCCTGGCTATGCGGCCCCTCCTCTGAGCAGTCACATGGGGCCCCATAAAATCGCTCTGAGTCCCAGAGACCCGCCACAGGCCTCTTCCTCCAGACAGCCGCCCAGTATTCTGGTGCGGTCACTAGGAGTCCAAGAAACTCACTGCGTGCCTCCTCCTCCCACCAACCACCCGTAGCCCGGGGCAATCAATCACTCCGAGTCGAAGTGACCCTCCCCGTTCCTCCTCCTTCTCCAGATAACCCCCCAGGTATTCAGGAGCGGTCGCTCTGAGTGGCTCTGAATCCACGTGACCCGCTGCACGGGTCCTCTGGGCAACCGCCCGGAGCTCTGGTGCGGCCACTCAAGACCAAGCGTCCCACCATGCTTATCCTCCAGGCAGCCCCCCTGTGTTCAGGAGCTGTCACTTTAAGTCCAAACAACTCACCACTCGCCTTCTCCTCTGAGCAGCCGCCTGGAGCGCTAATGCAGTCACTGCGAGTCCAAACGACCCGCCGCGCTCCTCCTCCTCCTCCTCCTCCTCCTCCGGGCAGGCCCCGGGGTTCAGAAGTGGTCTGAGTCCAAACAGCTTGCCACGCAGCCCCTCCTCTGGCAACTGCCTGTAGCTCTAGTGTAGTCACTCCGAATCCAAGCGGCCGCGCTCCTCTTCCTCCTCCTCGTCCTCAGGGCAGGCCCCGGTGTTCAGAAGCAGTCGTTCTGAGTCCAAACAGCTCGCCGCGCAGCTTCTCCTCTGGCAACCACCTGTAGCTCTGGTGCAGTCACTCCGAATCCAAGCGGCCACGCTCCTCCTCCTCCTCCTCAGCGCAGGCCCCAGTGTTCTTAGTCCACACAGCTCTCCTCGCCACTCCTCCCCTGGGCAGCTGCTGGAGCCCCAGTGGTTGCTCTGAGTCCCAGCGCTGTGCCGAGCGGCCTCCTTTACGGCGCTCCCAGCTGTCCGCGTTCACTGCTCCAGCGGGGGGAGGGGTGTCTCGCCGGCAGCTCTACTTCACAAAATTCCCTGCATTCCGGGACCACTGTCCCATCCGGGACGCCTTCCCAACAGGTGAGAGTCACCCGGCTGCTTTGAGTTGGTCCCAAGTGTCTCAATATCTCCTCTTTTGAATCCTGAGTCCTGGAGCAACATGAAATGCAGCCACCCTCTAGGCCGCCATCTTGAAACTCCAAATAGTCTTTTATTTCATTAATTTTTTTTTTCTGCTGTTTGGTCTATGCTAGTATAGATGCTTTCTTTTGCTTTTTTAATTTTTTTGTAGGTTTATTTTAGCTGAAAGTGTTTTTCTAAACTGCTTCCATTTGTGAGTTGTTTCTATGTTAGCACAATTGAATGACTTTTTCATGTTTCCTACAAGTTATTGAGTTACTTAAAATAGCTGTTTTAAATTCTCTTGAGAGTTTTCCCAAACTGATGACTCTCTGGCGGAGTTTCTGGCCCTTATTTTGACTAATAGTTAAGTTACGGTTATCTGAAAACAATTGATGTTTGCTGGTGTGCAATGTCAATTTGGTATTGTGTAATATTATTTCTGACCTTCCCGTTCTGGCTTTCTAGAAACTCTAAGCAGTTGTTTATTTTCTTTGAGCTTTCAGTCACTTCTACAATTTCAGCACTAGATTAGAGCCAAAGCAGACAGGAGTCTGCTATTGCTGTCTTGTCCACTTTTCATCACTAAGGGCAGTCCCAAGCCCAACTGCATCCCAAATGCAGTGGGGATGTTACTCAGTTTGAACTAGGGGGAGCACTTAGAAAAGGTGGCCTTTTCCCTCAAGCATCTCCTGGGACCAGGATAGGCCCCAAAATATTTAATCAGCAGTCATCATCCTGTGGTCAGGCAATGTAGGACTCTACACCACTGTGATGGCAAAACCTCAGGCTCTTATGATATGCCCTGTGGCCATTGATGCTGCCAAGTAGTGTCAGACCCTAAGCCCATAGCTTGCTAATACCAGGAAAACACCTCGTAGAACCAAGGCCCACAGTGCTATGGGCTATCTATTACTGAAGTTGACTCGACCAACACCACAACAACCAACAACAGATGATGTTGGCCAGAACAAGTATGATATATTAGAGCCCAAGGTCTTCCCCTGGCACCATGTATGTTCCCTGGACTACACTTCACGCAGCAGTGAGCTCCAAGGCAAAGTATCATGCTTAGAACGCTGCCCTATCCCAGCCAATGGGGTCTTGGGCTATAATCTTTTGACCGTAATTGCAGTAAGTATTTGTGATGCAGTCCCTGATGCTACTTAGGCTGATGATAACCTGAGGAAAAAACTGAATCTCAAAAACCACATGGACCTGCACAAGCTTAAGGGTACACCAAGACCCAGGCTGCAGCTGCCAATGATGCAGGTCAAAACATAAGTTGTTCCCATGGGGGCATAGGTCACTGTCTGCTGCTGTACTAGAGTTAGAACCCAACCTGTGAACATGGGTGGGTCATAACTGTGCTGCCTGAGATTGGAGAGCGTGTGCTAGGAAGAGTCCCTTAACCCAAGGATGATGTGAAGCTATTCTTCTTTGAAGGTCTGGTAGAACTTGGTTGAGAACCTTCTGATTCCGGCTTTTCTTGATTGGTAAGATCTTGATGGAGTCTTCTATTTCATAGTTGAAATTGATCTGTTTAAATCATGTATGTCCTGATTCAGTCTGGAAAAGTCATATGTCTTCTAGAAATTTGTTGATGTCTTCAAGAATTTCTATATCTATTGGAGTGTAAATCCTCAGAACAGTTTCTGAGTATCTTCTGTATTTCAGCAGTGTCCTTTGTAATATTTTCTTTATCATCACAAATTTTAGTAATTTGAGTTTTCTCTCTTTCTCTTTGTTAACTTGGTTAAGGGAGGGTTTGTCAATTTTATTTATTTTTTCAAAGAACAAATTTTTGTTTTGTACATTTTTTGAATTATTTTTTAACTTCAATTTCATTGACTTCAGCTCTGATTTTAAAAATTTCCTGTCTTTTCTGCTTTTCTGCTTTTGGTATTGATTTGTTTTTCTTTTCCTAGGGCTTTGATATGTAATGTTAGGTCATTTATTCATTAGTTCTTTACTCTTTTAATGAATGGGCTCAATGCAATGAGCACATCCTGTTAGCACTGCCTTCATAGTGTCCCAGAGATTTTGATATGTTGTATCAATGTTCTCATTACCTTTAAGTATTTTTTTTTTATTTCCACACTGATTTCTTCTTCTGTCCATTCTTCATTCGATAGTGTATTATTTAGTCTCCAGGTGTTAGGGTAGTTTCAATTTTTTATTTTATCCTTGATTTCTAATTTCATTACATTGTGATCTGATAGAATGTGGGTATTAACTCTATTTTTTATTTTGTATTTGCTAAGAGTTGCCTTGTGGCATAGGTATGGTCTATTTTAGAGAAAGATCTGTGTGCTGCTGAGAAGAAAGTATATTCACTCATTGGTGGATGAAATATTCTATATATGTCTGTTAAGTCTAAGTGATTGATTGTATTATTTAGTGCTATAGTTTCTTTGTTTATTATTTCTTTGGAAGATCTAGCCTGTAGTGAGAGAGGTATATTAAAGTCACCCAGTTTTATTGTGTTTTGGTCTGAGTTTTGAAACTGATAGGGTTTCTTTGATTTATTATATTCCATTGTCTTACTGAAGTACAATCTCTTAAGGATATGAAATGTACTTTTTTGTCCCTTCTGATTACTTTAGCTTGAAGTCCACTTTCTCAGATATGCGGATGGAAACTCCTGGTTATTTATGCAATCCATGTGAGTGATGTGATTTATCTATCCTTTCACTGTCAGTCTGCATGGTCAACTTTATTTTCAAGATTATATATTTTGTTTTTATTGCCTGATGTTCTGTCTTCCAAGTAGTCTAGTCTGTTGGTGATACTTACATTGAATTTTTAACTTAGTTTATTGATTCCTTAATTTTAAGGATTTCTGCCTGATTTCTTTTCAGAATCTGTCTTTATTGAAGTGTTTTTTCAGCTCCTGAAGTTATCTCTGATTTCACTCCTACATTGTCCCTTTACATCATGGATCAGTTTAACTATGCACATCTAAATTCCTTTTCTGACATTTCTCCTCCTGTGTTGTCCAGGGATTTTATTATGGAGCATCTTGGTTTGTTTGGTGCACTTTGTTCCCTTGTTTCTTCATGTCATTTGTGTGCCTTCTCATCTAGCAGTGTGGATCTTATAGGTAGTACACTCCTACCAAGTTAGACTTACAGTGTCCCTGAAGGTTTCTAGCACCTTGCCTTTAAAGGGTAGACCAATATTAACAGCACTGAATGCAAACAATATACAACTTCAAACCAAATAACCCTATTAAGATGTCTACAGTTTTGTCCCAATAAACGAAAATGTATGTTCAATTATTGTCCACAATATAAAACTTAAGTTTGCAAAAGTGTTTACAAATCACATGGTGGACAACGAGAGAATATAAGTGGTATAGAATGTGATGTTTATGAGGAAGGAGGAGAGAAGACAAAAGTAAAAAAATTACAGGAAGTGTGAAAGAGGAATTAATACAGCTTGACTGTTAGCAGGAGAAAAGAGAAAGAGAATCCTCAGAAACAGATAAGTGAGAGAAAAAACATGTATAATGTAAAAAATAAAAAAAAAAGAATCAGGAAAAAGTAAATATAAAAGAATATACTACAAAACTGTAATATACTATTCAGATATCCCATTCCTCAATAAATTTATACATGAAAAATACTTGTTTCCAAAAATACTAGGGATATGTGTAAGAGAGAAAAAAGTGATCTCAATGAAAAATTGAACAATTGTTTGAAGTTCAAATTTTCTTATATTATTACCTCATGTACATTTATGTCTGTAGACTGATGTGATCCTATAGTATGTACAATCAGAAAATGAGAAATTATACTCCATTTATGTATGATTTATCAACAATGTTTTAAATGCATTCTACCATCATGTACAAATAATTAGAACAAATAAAAATTATTAATTTTTTTTTTTCTCAACTTCCTTTCTTAGTTGATAGGTGGGAATGTCTGCGGTTGATGGTAGCTCCACAGTCAAGACGGTGAGGGTTGCTAGGTGGACGGTTAGTCCTGGAGGCCAAACCCCGGTAGGCAGAGTGTAGGATAGGTATGCACCAGTCTCTCACTGTGTGCCCAATAAATCTGAATATTTGTACTTCAGAGCAGCCCTAGGGCCCAGGAATTGCTGGTCTATGTGGAAGACTGCACCCCAGGAACTCCTTGTGTATCTACTCATGTGGTGTAGGAGCCTATTCTTAGTCCCTTTCATCACCTGACGACCCCACAATTCCTGGTCTTTGCTTTAGTCTCCCAACTGATTTTTCCTGTACCCACCATTTCCAATTCCCAATCAGGCACTTCTTTCCCAAACCGTCCTCAGGGATGGAGACTGGGACCTGTATACCTATCATGGAGACATGATCCATATTGGGTGGATCAACATCAGGCACTTAGAGCTGCAATCTGGCTGTGTAGCTGCCAGTGATGATCCAGGATGGGGGCAAGACTTGGAATTGGGACTTGGGATGATCCTGTTGGGTGCCAGACCTGGAAGAACCAGGGGATTAGTGGATGTCAAGAGTGAGGACCGTAATCAGAAACCAGGTTGGTGCTGGGACCCGCCAGTGCTGGTTTCAAGTGGGCCCTAAGAACCTGGTGGGTTGTTGGACCAGCTGGCTGAGAAAGCTGAGAGCAAGATGCCTTCACACCCTCTTTCCAACCTTCCCAACCTGCTATAGCCAGCCACATCAGTCCCCACATACTTTAAGGCTCACAAAGCCCAGCTCTCTCCAGCCTCTCTAATGTATGTTCCTTGGGCAACATGCTCCCATTCTCTGACTTTCCACAACATTGGTAGGCTCAAAAAAAGCCCACATAAACCTAACTGCAAAACTCATGGATCTGGGTTTCAATTTCCAAAGACTCTACCACAATGCAGTCAAAAGATGGCTCCCAGACCATGGATGATTGATAAACTCTTGTGCAGAGTTTTTTAATTTTTATTTTTAATGAGTCAACAGTCTATGGTTCAGCTAAGGCAGACTGTCCCTCCAGTCTCAGGATTTTTCATTCTAAGCTTCAGGAGGCATGATATTCCCTCTGAGTTCTGGGTAGCCAAGCTAAGAGAAATGCTGCCTTTATGCCATCTTTCTTCTCCCCCTCATTCCTAGTTTTGCTAACCACTTTATTTTAGGGTAGAGCAAAATATCCAGGTTATTGACATACACTTCCTATGTGATCTTTGCTCCTTAGATTTAGATAATGGGTGCAGAGTTGTGTACTTATTATTTTCAGGTTATCATGAATAGGAAATAGTAAGTTAGACCTCATACATATTCAAGGCTTATCAATGGCCAGAAGATGAATAAAAAGCCACATCATTGTGAACATAAATTGAGGTTGAGCAACACATTAATTGTATTCCTTGTAAAAATTCATAATTTAGATAATTATGAGGTGACATAGTCAAACTGAATTTTAACTCAAATTTGCATAGATCTGAAAATGATAATTCTAAATTGATGTGTCAACACCTTTCCAAAATTAAGGAACTTAAAATCTGTTGAAAAACTAGACATTGCAGAGAGAAAGTTTAATAATATTTGAGAAGCATGGACTATAAATCCAAATGCTTCTATGTTGAGAACATATATTAGAAGCTATTATTTCTCTTTTCCTGGAAAGTCATGTTATATCCTTGAACACACCATTTCAGAGGAATTTCCTACCATATTATTGCTGCTATCTATAGGAGTGATGAAGCTATATGGATTTAACTCCTTCTCTTGAAAGGGTCTTTCTTAGTCATGGTCTCTACAAAAATGGCTGCCCTCTACAGTTTCCCATAAGGAATTTGATATGAACTGTGTTCTTGTTTCCTACTTTCTGACTTTGCAGCACCTATCCAGACTTAACTCACTCTGACATTCTTTGCTCCTGTTGTTTCTGAGGTAAGCTTATCATGTTTGCCTCTTCCTATTTCTCCCTTTGTCACAACTATCCCCTGGCTGGTGCTGTTCATAGTTTGGAATTAATCAGTTCTTTGTTTTCTATTCCAATAACCAGAATATCTAAGTCCCTCCAAGTTTCTGACTGTCCTTTTCTGTATCTTAGTGAATTAATAAATCTTGCCCACAAAATTGATCAACTATTCTCTTCATTAACTTAAGTCCAGACTACAAAGTCAAGATTTGCTACCTAGTCCCACTCATCTATCTTCTCTACTCTCATGTCTTCCTTTTGTTTTTAACACACATATTGTGAGCAATTAATTGACAGACCTAGTAGAATATATTTCTAACCAAGTTTTGAAAATACAATACAGTTTCTTATGAATGTGCAGAGTAAACACAAGAAGAAAGAAATAATTTGAAGGCAGTATTTTTAATCAAAGGGGAAGAGAACTTAATTTGATGAACTCCCAGCCTTTGCTATTGCAAATTATGAGAAAGTGTGTTCAGGAGAGAATATCAAAAATGTGGCCAAAAGACAATCTGGTAGAGTGATTATGTAGTAATGATATAATTATACCAATACAAATGACATAATTATAGACATATATACTCCTTACCTATCTTTGCATTCATCCATTCTTCCTTCCTTCCATTTATCCATCCATCCATTCATCCAACTACCTCCCCACATATCTATCTACTTTTAGAATGCCTATCAATCTAGAATGAGATTACTATTATACACTGGCTTATGTGGGATTCACTGGAAAATCTTCACAAATGCAAACACTAACTTTACACTTAGTAAACTGATTTCTTTCACATGAAAAATATGTAGAGATATGAAATCACGCTTATCTATTTCTCTAAATACATCTCACTTAGAAGCTATCTTCTCATAAGAGGTGAACTTAATATCACATCAAGAACTCTGTCATTGAACTTCTTAAACATAATTTTTCAAATGTTGGAATATCACACTTGAAAAAAAATCTTCCAAAAGAGTAGAGGTTGTTTCAATTAAGTTATTGAAATGAAAACATGAGTTTTTGACTGTGATCATAGTCATTAAGGGCTTCCAGGTAAAGTTTGAAAAAGAGACATGTTACTGAGTTATGCATTCACCAAGGTAGCATTCACAGGTATGACCTCAAGCAGATGGAAACCTGGCACTGTACCCTACTTGTAAATTGAGAAATGTGAAACATTTCTTAAGTACCAGTCTGCTATACAACTCCTATTCTTTGCTGCTTTAATTCCAAATCATATAGAAGCTAGAAAGTTCTGATTATAATTTACTGAACCATTTTTTCCCTTAAAACATTATTTTAATAAGGCCAATGTCTACATTACATTCAGCAACTGACCCCAAGTAAAGATATTTACATGAAACTACCTCAAACTCCAGTCATAAACTTAGCTCCACCAGTTTTAGCAGAAATCCAATAAGAAATTATAATAGGCTAAGCTTAGAATGAGGACCAAAGAAGAAGAAAGACAATGAACTCCTATGGGAGGGAGCACATAACACTGCTTCAAAAACTACACTGCCTATAAAACTCCTGGAGATCTTGTTAAAATGCAGATTGTTTCAGTAGTGGTGACCTAGGGCTGAGGAGTCTTTACTTCTAATACTGTGATGCCTGTGCACACCTGACACAGGCAAGTGATTTTCTAGTCTGATTGGTGGAGAAATAAAACGTTTTAAACATGATTGACCTAAAAAGAGTGAGGCAGGGAGGGGGTAGAAGTGACCAGGGAGGCAGTAAGATTACACAGGGCTTAAAAAGCTAGGTTGGGGACTTCATTGTTAACACTTACAGTAAAATTGTGAGTGATTTTTAACATGATATTCACATGCTCAGATGTTCTATTTGAATATGAGCAGTATAATATAATAAATAATCATTAAGGAAAGAAAAAAGTTTACTTGTTGTGACATTTAGATTTGATTTCTGAACAGTGGTATATAAGTACCTGCCCAGTAAAATTGGAGAATTTTACTGGGAATGGAGCACATATTTTCTTTTGTAAGATTCATTAATCAATTATCTGATTAGAACTTTGCTGGTGAAAAAGAAATAAGCAGTGAAAACCAGCATATTTAAAAGCATGAATGATGTGAATATTTTGCAGAAAGGTAGAGGTAACAACATGAGGCAAAGAAGTAAATATTGACCTAATCAAAATTTGACTGGAATCGACTGTCCCTTTAAAAACCATGTAATCATTCCTTAAATCACTTTGTTGCCTGTTTTTGACTACAAAAGTTCTACAGTACTATTTCCAGAAAGGATAATCACTTAGAGTATATTCATTTTCATAAATAAAATGTGAGATCTCACTGAGTCTTTAATTTGCATTTAACACATTTTATTTGACATGCATATATATCTTCAAGTCTTTGTTCCTTTTTAATAGGTTTATTAAATTTGTGTCATATCCATTGAGAGGTCGTCTGCATCCATCATATGCATGAATCTCTTATCAGATGTAAATTTGCAAATACATTGATTTCTGTTTCTTGTAGAAGAAATTACAAGAGACAATTAAAACAACCCATCTGTGCTGATTGGCCCAGTAAAGAAGAAGTAGCTACTGCTATTCCTGGCAATCTGAAAAATTCTATGAAAAACATTGTTAGTTGTATCATGTATATTTCTGAGGGTCTTTTGAGTGGGACAACAGTATTTTTGTGGAAGGGATAATGTTTGATTTTAAGCTTGGGAAAGAATACCATTTCAATTTCAAATTAATTAGGGGTTGCCGAAGTGGCAGGGAATTTTCTTTGGAGAGAACTGTATGAACAAAATTGTTTTAGAAATTTATGATTTAATTAGAGTTATGTACAAGAAAAATCATCTGACAGCAATGTTTGAGAAGTAAAGTTGTATAAGCAGGATAAAGGAGATAAGTCACTACAGTTTGGCAAAACAGAGGAGAGTATGTTTTAGAGTGAGTCTGTGATTGGAATCGCTAGGAATGTATGAAATTTCAGTATAGAAGGAAATGGAAGGTGGACATGAAAATGGCTCACTCTTTATATTTACAAAGCATGGAGTATGAGGAAAGCTAGCACTTCAGGGATTTTTCCAGCCCCAATGTCCTATCTTCCTCATTTTCGTGTCTTTCACACACGGCCATTGGACATTACAACATCCTACCTTCTTAACACTATTAGACCTTTGTTATAATCACTTAAACCCATTTGTCTTCAGTAATATTCCAATTAATTTTGAGATAATAATTATTTGCTTTTCTGACTTGCTTATTGTTTTGTTTTCTAAATACTCTAGACCATTTTCCTCCTATTCTGCCATTTTCCTTTTCTTCTGTATATCCATGCTAACTTAATTCTTCAATCTATTTTTGTTAGTTCACTGAATTAGTGAAACTTTCAAATTGCATAATATCATACCACTCAAGCCACAAAGTCCTCAAAACAGGAAACTTACCTATACTCATTGTTCGTAGAAGGAGACTGACCTCTCAGAGTTTAGGCCTGCTTTCACCATCTAGTTTTATTTACATTTACATTCCTATTTCAGTATTTCTCCATGTGATATGTCAGTTGAAGTTCTACAAGGGATAAAATTCAAAACTTCTTAATAAACTGGAGGCAATTCACAGACAAGTGTATTTCTGTGATTATCATCATCTCAACAACACACAAACCTGCTAACACAATGGAGAAAATACCATATGAGTCACGGGACTAGGTAAAATGGTCAGCCGTAATATTATTCCACTTAAGTAACTTAGGAAGGAATTACACTGTTTTAACCCTTAGTACATTAACAAATTTACATTGAAGAACACAAAATCCAATGAAATGATATTTTTCTATAATTATTTAGCATGGTGGGAACATGATTAAATTTTTTTAATATTTCCAAATAAACATACCAATATTTTTAGGATTTTATGGATCATATAACCTTATGCTGTGATTTGAATATGAGGTGTCCCCCAAAAGACTAAGACAATGCAAAAGTAGTCAGAGGCGAACTTATTAGATTATGAGAGCTATAACTCTGACTGGGGACTCTATCTTATCCTGCTGGCACCTCCTTCTATCTCTTTATACAAGCTGCCATGAGTTGAGCAGCTTTCCTCTGCAATGCCCTTTCACCATGATGTTTTGACTGACTTTTGACCCAAAGAATGCACAAATTACCAGGGACTGAACCTCTGAAACCATGAGCTTAAAATCAACATTTTCAACTAGTTATTACCACATGACAGCTTATGAAAAGAAGAATTATAATTTTCATGAAAATATTCTTCTTAGTTTGTTATGAGTATATATTTTATGTGCATAAAATACATGTTTCATGTATGCATATGTATAATAACTTTATTTTCTTTCATCTTTTATTTCCTTTTCACATAATATAAGATGTATTGATTTTATATCATAGATAGTTTTAAGTAATGTTAAGTTTCCTCAGGTATTTTGCTTGTGAGATATCCAAAGAGAAGCATAAACACAAGCTCATGTTTTAACTGCAATTCTTGGGAAAGTTTTTTATGACTTTTCTTTCTGGGAAGTATAATTGTATCATGGTATGTATAATGATGCCTTTATTATTCTTTTTATTTGGAGATAATCTATGGTTTAAGAAAATTTGTGTGGGTATCAAATTGACAAATTTTGTAGATGTCAGATGGATATTTTTATGTGTCACCTTGACCAGGCCATAGGATGCCCAGATACCTAGTTGAACATTAATTCATAATGTGTTTATAATGGTGATTTCCAAAGATATAACCATTTAAACTGATGAACTGTTAAAATATGTGGCTGTCTCCAATGTATGTCAGCATCATGTTATCTCTTTAGGGTCTGAATTGAACCTAAATGCATGAGAATGTTTAATTCATTCTTTCTGGCACATTAAGGTAGAACATTTTAATTCTTCTGACCTCTGTCTTCATACTTATTCTGAAATCTATATTTTCAGATCTCCAGCTCTCAACCATTTGATTTTCTGAGTCTTTCGTTTGTAAATTGCACAAAACTGAAATTTCAAACTTAACAATCATGTGAGACAATATCTTAGAATAATTTATTCTCTTTCATGCTCTGACACTCCCATCATCCCTCTAAATAGATAGCATGTTATACAAAACACAGCTATAAAGGTAGAAAGATAGATAGAGGTACATATGTATAGACATGCATACATACATATATACACACACAATATCTATTTCTCTGGAATGTATATTGCAATGTTCCCTATAATTTAGTGCATTTGTTTTTTTCCTCCTCCATAGTAGAGGGAAATACCATGATGTAATTCTTAGCTATTGCCCTCAAATAACTCTCACGTATAGATGCCCTCTCAAAATTATTAAACACTGTATTATTTTGGCAATTGGAACATATTCTATACAAAGTTTGAGAATGATGGTCCAAATAGTGATCTACAATGATAATATTTTTTAAATTGATAAAAATACCTCCATTTATATTACTGAAATGTGGTCATAGAGTTTTGATTGTTTATCTCTGTTGTCAATCTTCATATGAAAGAAAAAATTATAAAATAGCTGACAGTACTTCCTCCCTGAAACCGGACATGTCCTTTTGAATCCCTCATTCACCCACCCAAAACATAGAAGAAAACACAAAACAAAGGGTAGAATGTGCACAGTGCTTATGAATCAGACAATGTATGATGTTAGAAAGTACATTTGGACAGGTCCTTAATACACTTTGACATTATAAAAGTTTTCTTAGCTGCATATTTAAAACAATGATTCTCTAAGTTTGGTCTCACATCAACATCATAAACATTGGTGAATCAGACACTAAAGTGATGGAATCAACCATTCTGTGTTTGCACAATTTTCTGTGTGACTCTAATGTACAAAATATTGAGACACATAGTTTTAAAGGTATCCCACACAAACTTTCCCCCAAATCATAAAGCAAATAGTTTTGTATGCTTGCCTGATACACATATGAAAAAAGTCATGAATATAATTCTGCCATAGCTGGACCACAATTCTGGGGAGAAGTCTATTTTGAGTGATGTTTGCTTGAGTTTGCTTAAATCTTAAAAATGATTTTGTACTCTGTAGCATAATTTTGTCAAACAGTCTCCTGAACATTATTAGATTTTATATGATGATAAGAAAATCAGTGATGTGACAAGAGGAACTATACATTATTTTAAACTTCCAAGGTAAGAAATGAATAGACCATCACAATAAAATGTGTTTTTTTGTTGTTTTCAGAATATCTATAATATGATTTTAATCCAACATCAATAATATTCCAGACAACTAGGGGAATTTTGCTGAATGATACCATCCTTTACATTTGAATATTTATAGTTGTATGCATGTATTTTCATAAGGCAAAATGTATTTTCATGTAATTTCATAAGGCAAAATTCAAATGTTGAATATCTTTTCAAAAACCAGGAGTTGGTATAGTGTGGGTTTTAATTCACTCTCATCTTTTCACTGAGATGGCAAAAATAGTGATCATAAAGGAATAAATAAATATACAACAGAATTGAGAGTGGAATCAGATCCAGGGACTAGTGATTTTGGTGAATTTCTGAAGGCATAAAGTGGCGGGATGACATTGAAAAAGAGAGGAATCAGGAGACCCGACATGTGCAAGGGAATATTGCAGAAGAATTCTGAGTTGGTGACAGGTACTTAACCATTTGTCCTTTACTCACTGAAAACAAATGACTTGACAGGTCACATACCCTGCCCATATATTCATTCTTTAATATCAACCTTCTCCTCAGAGGAAAAGCAAATTATTGTAATAGCCCCTACTGATAGCAGAAGAAATAGAGAGTTGACAATATTCTCAGTTTTGTTTTTCTGGTATAACTGTGACTTTACAAGTAAAAACCTAGATAATTCATAGTAAACAGAATACCATAGAGCATTAAAAATAAACAAACTACACATGTGCAATGACATGGGTACTCTGGGAAGGAAAGGAACAATAGCTTAAAGGTGATCTGTTCTCTCATTTCTTGGGTTTTGGTGGTATCCCCCAAGGAAACAAAAACACCCAATTGATGTACTCTCATCTTGTGATGTGGACCTCCAGAAATACAGAACAAGTAAACTAAGTTTATAAACTTCTATGGGTTGTGTCATTTTGACGAAACATATAACTAAATAACTTCTCCTGGAATTTTATCAGAGTCTATTCCAGGATTCAATCCTAGTGATAAAAACATATATATTTCATTTCCAGGGCACAATGCTTCATTTGTAAAGAAACGTGAATTGACATACAGTAGTCACTCCAGGCCCAGGATTTCCCACGAAATCATTTCAAGACTGGAAAAGAGTGATACATAGTCTTGAATTCTATATATTTGTGATATAGATTCATTTTTATTTTTTAAAAATTACAAATACTTACTTAGGGTTGCTTATGTGTAAGCCACTGTGCTATGCATGCAATAATGTAAAAAGTTGTAGAACTTCTCAATTGTAATCTACAAAGGGCTTTTGGATGCCCCGGAAGTTTATCTAGTTTGAGTCTAAGAAGAATAAATAAACTGCTATATGTTTCAAGTGAGTGAACAAATATCCTCATTTAGGTAATCTGGAAATACGACATGGAATTTTTAGATTAGAGATAGACCTACGCACTATGGTATATCATATCTTACCTTTAAGAGATATTTGCTAATATACATTTAGAGCCTGTTATGTGAAAAACAAATTAAAGTAACATAAATGCTGTTGAATTTTCTTTTTTTCACATTTTGTCATATTTAGGCAGATTGAAAATATTTCCTTCCTATGCTGCCACTTTTCTTTTTTATCTATGAATAAATTAATTCCTGAAGCTATGTATTTTCTGAATAGGGAAGAATCTTCAGATTGTTCAGAAAAAATCAAACACAGCAAGAAAGTTCCTTGGAAGGCAGAAGAGACACAGAGGCAACTCACCTATTCCTTTTACCCAGAGAAGCACACTGAACTAAGAACATCTTCTTACTGTTCATCCCTGCTTTATGTGTTCTAATTCTCTTCTCATTTTTTCAGATTATATTCATTTTTCTCTATGTAATATGTGAGTTGAATAGTTCTAAGAAATAAAAGCTACTTTATTTAACATAAAAACTTGAATGAAGGACATTTTGATGGCTGGTGGATTTATGGAGATTTTCTACTACTCTTCAAACACTAATCTGCTACCGTTGTGGAATAACCAAGAGAAGAATTCATTAACATTCTAGAAAAACTATAATGACAAAAATCTTTCAACACTCCTGAAAACATCCACAATTTGACTCCATGAGTTTGTAGCTGTTATAATAAAAAAGAACAGTTATTAACATCAGATCTGAACCTTGTTTTTCAAGATTTTTGTTATTGAATCTATGACCTGCTTGTTTCTCAGGCTGTATATGACGGGGTTTAACACAGGAATTACGACAGTGTAAACTATAGAGAAGAACATATCTTGATCATTTGCTTGTGAAGATGCAGGATGCACATACATGAAGAGAAGGGGGACATAGTATAAAGTCACAGAAAAGAGATGGGCTCCACAGGTGGAGAAAGCTTTTCTCATGCCCTTTTCTGACTTCTTTCTTAAAATTGTAAAGAGAACTAGTGTATAAGAAACAAAAATAGTCACAATGCTGAATACTTGAACTGAACCAGAGAAAATAAAAAGCATTAGATAATTGATAGAAGGATCAGTACAAGAAATCTTCAACAATTGTATAACCTCACAGAAAAAGTGATGGACTATATTGGAATTGCAGAAGGTTAATCTGAATAAGAAGCTTTCATGAAGTAGTGAATGTAAAAAGCCACCTACAAATGACAAAACTAGTAGCCAAATGCACAGTCTATTGGTCATAATCACAGGATACAGTAAAGGTTGACATATAGCTACATAGCGATCATAAGCCATTGCTGCTAAGAGGAAACACTCTGTGGTTGCACTGCTTGCAAATGAGAAAAATTGTACCATGCATTCAGTGAGAGATATGTTGCTCTTTTCTAAGAAGTCGAGCAGCATCTTTGGGGTCACTGTGGATGATATCCAAGCATCCACAAAGGCTAAATGCCCGAGCAGAAAGTACATGGGGATGTGAAGGTGAGGATCCTTCCAGATAAGGGAAATCAGACCAAGGTTCCCCACCATGGTGATGAGGTAGATCACAAAGAATACCAGGAACAGGACGATTTTCCACTCTTCTTGGTGTGGAAGTCCTGTGAGAACAAACTCTGACAGCAAAGTTACATTTTCTTTTTCCATGTCCTCAGTGGATCTTGCCTGAAATGAAATGCAGTGAATATAAAAAACAAGCAAAACATTCACAAAGGATTGTAAACAGAAAATTGAAGTAGAAGTCTGTAGGAAATTATAGCCCCAACACTCTAACATTTGCCTCAGACATCGACTTTCTTAAGACTCCTAAAATGCAAGAAGTAAAATTAAAAATAAATAAATGGGATGGCATCAAATTAAAATGTATCCTCACAGCAAAAGAAACAATCAGGGTATGAACCTCCAGAATGGGAGAAAATCTTTTCCACCTGCTTCTCAGGGTATTAATATCCAGGACATACAAGAAACACAAAAAACTTAATACCAAGAATTCAAATCACCCAGTCAGTAAATGGACAAGGGAATGGAATAGACCCTTCTCAAAAGAATAAATATAAAGGGTCAACAAATGCATGAAAAAATGTTCAACATCTCAAGCAATTAGAGAAATGCAAATTAAAACTACACTGAGATTACATCTGACTCCAATCAGTATGGCAATTATCAAGAATACAAGCAGCAATGAATGTTGGTGTGGATGTGGGGGGAAAGGTACACTCATACATTGTTGATGGGGCTGCAAATTGGTGCAACCACTATGGAAAGCAGTATGGAGTTGCCTCAAAAAAATAGGAATAGAACCAAACATACGACCCACCTCTCCCATTCCTTAGTATACCTCCAAAGGATTTAAAATCAACATAATATGTGTTGCAGACACAGAAATATTTATAGCAGCACAATTCACAATAGCTAAGCTATGGAACTTAAGTTAGGTGCCACTTGAGAGATGAATGGATTTTAAAAAATGTGCTCTATGTACACAATGGAGTATTACCTAGCTAAAAAGAAGAATGACATTATGGTATTTTCTGGTAAGTGGATAGAACTGGAGACTATCATGCTAAGTGAAATAAACCAGTCTCAAAAAACCAAAGGTGAAATATTTTCTCTGACATGTAGTTGCTAATCTAAATTAAGGTGTCTGAGAGGATGAGGGGATAAAAGGAAGAATAGAAGTAAGATCAGAGGAATAAACAAAGGGGAATGAAAGGAATAGAGGGCAGGATGGGATAGGGAAATTCAGGTGAATGAATCTGACCTTACTTTCCTATGTGCATATAAGAATATGCCACAGTGAGTCTCACCATCATGTACATCCACAAGATGTTAACTAAAAGTAAAAACTATAGGTAAATTGCAAAAATATCAATAAGGTAGAGGGAAGGGAATATGGGAAGGAAGGGAGGGAGGGGAAGGGGAAGGACTGGGGCCTAAATTAGCACAAATTGTATTCCATGCTTTTATAGTTATGTCATTGTATATTCTATTGCTATATATAACTAAAAAGAACCAATGAAAAAAATGAAAACAATTATAAACTTTTAAGAATACCCTTTTCTTTCTGTGTAGAAGAAAATCATTATTGATATTGAAAAATAGAAAAAAAATTATAATTAGTTCATTTCAATAAATGTACATGAAGTAACAGTTTAAGAGATTATCAAAAGCCTTCTAAGTTTTTAAAAACATTTATTGGGCACATTGAATGTGGTTGGATATTCTGTGTCCTGGACATGGTTCAGGATCTAGGAAAAAAATCTGTATCAATGGCCTTGATTACTAACAGAATTGAATGCCATCTGAAGCAATTTGAGCTTTGTTCCTCAGCAATGCGTTTGTACTAGAATATTTTAAGATGTAGAATGAGGTCATAAAATATTTTCTAAATTCAATGTTTTGTTGTATACTAAGTGACCATACAAAAGAGACCCTGGAGTCAGGAATACTAATTTGGAAGCTATTATTACTATCCAGGGAAAATCAAAGCAATAACTCATCTCATTGAACTAGATAGGTATCTTTTCAGAATATAGGTTATGAGTCAATACTGCAGACTGAGTTAGTGGTTCAAGAATCAGTTAAGAATCTATGCTTTAAAAGTGCTACTCCGATGATGCAAACATGGAAGTTATTGCCTAGTCCACATGTGATATGGCCTACATAGTGATTAGAAGAATGAGAACAGATTCAAAAGTATTCAGGATGTAGACTCACAAGGACTCCATTGCATATTAAAGTGTAGTCAGTGAAGGAGAGAGCAGTGAGTTGGTATCTAAGCAGACAATCATAAAAAAAATGATAACTTAAGTTCTTGACAAATTCATGGAAAAAGCATCCTCTCAACTACCAGGTGAGATATACCTAGTGATACGGGTCCAATGTATATTACTTGAAGTAACATCTTGGTAGTTGGAGTCATAGTTATGGGTAAACTACTCATCAGAAAATGTACACAAATAAAAGGCAAAGAAGGAGAAAATGTATAGAGGAAGTTATATTAAAGAGGTTATAATGTGAATAGATGTCATGTATTAGATGGCACATCCAAACCCCTTTCTACTACATGAATCTTTCTGGTGGGCAGAGTCTATTTTACATCCAAGAAGCCCAAATGACCAGAAACCCACTTTACCATAACCTTTACCCCTAGCGTGAGATGACTCAGAATAGGTTTACCCAGTGATCCACATATGTATGATTTGGAATATGGAAAGAAGAAGGTACAGGGCAAAAGAGAATTTGGGCTGCAAAGGTAACAGTATCAAGACTCCAGCAAAAGCATCCTGCATCTACAGCAATGGCAATCTAAGTGCAAGTTTTGTCATCTGCAGTCTACACTGGCAAAAGTGAGATGTTCAATTCAGTAACATGAATTGAAGGAGAGACAAAAGAGTGAACAGGAAAAAAATAATGAGCAGATTGATCTGAGAAGTAAGGGAAAACTCTAAAGCTGGGAGTTATGGACATAAGGTATTGAAAGATAATAATAAAAAAAAAGAATTGAGATAAAAACCACAATAAATAATCCAGTAGGAAAAAGAATTAATTGAGAAAATTAAGTGTGGGAATTAAGAAATTTTTAGCAAATTTAGTCAGAACACCTGTTGTTATGTGATAGAATTAAGTTCAGAGAATTATTTAAAGTGCATAGGAAGCAAGTAGAACAACAGTGAAGAAAATGAAGGAGCTCATTCTAAGTGATGGGAGAACAGTTGACATTTTCTTTCTGCATGCAGATATATTTTCCTGTAGACCATTTCTGTAAAAGTTTTAAAAGAGAGAAGAGAGGAAGGAAAGAAGAGATTTTTTTGACAGATCAAGAAGAATGAGAATTTTGGGTGAGTGAAAAGAAAGAAGAGGAAGGAAGAAACCAGCAGAAACTGAGATATATGTGCATAAGTATAAAATCCCACAATTGTGTATACTCATAATGTGCCAATTAAAAAGAAAAAATTTTAAAATATCAATTTTATAAAGTCAAGGAGGGTAGAGGAAGTATCCAACAAAGGCTGAACATGAAATAAAGGGAAATGCTCAGAGATTTGTGTAAGAGCATTTGTTTTTTCTCTGGAATTTATTAAAAGTTGTCGACTGAGGGAAACTTGTCTTTTTAGTCTATTCAGAATGCAGTCTTTTTCCCATAGAATATGAGTACAAAAGAGAGATCTGATCTTAAGTGTTGCCAGAAAATTGGGTTTTTCATAAATATACTAGTATTATCAAATGTAAAAATTGCTTTATCTTTAAATATGAGCACAACATGAGAGTTATAACTTAATGATTAAAAATATTTAGTTAAATATTAGTAATATGCCCAGAGAGTAGGTTTTCAGTATTCTCACCACCAATAGTTACAAACAAGTAACTCTATATGATTGAATGTGAACTTGCTTCACTTGGTCAATCACTTCACTAGGTCAATCACTTCACTGCATACATGTGTATCAAAGCATCATGTGGTAAAAATAAAAAATACACAATAAAATTTTTAAAATTTCTTAATCTTTGTTGTTACAGTGACTAAAATAAAATTTCTCTAGAAATCCTGCTTCTTTAAATTGAGAGAATCTTGGTCCCTCACGATCATTTTTAGTAGAATATCTAGTAATCAACTATAGGATCCGGGAAAAGGGAGTATAAATAAAAAGTACTATTATCATATAAATGTGGTTTAATTTAGAGTGAAATACTCTCCATGTAATTCCTTTTCACTTGATAATTGAAAATGATCAAATTCAATTTTGAGGTGGGTATTTCTTAAATCACACATGCTAGAAAGAACCTTTCATCATATTTCCTGCTAAATAAAGTATTCAAAAAGATATTGTCACATGCTGGTGACAGCATAGAACTAATATTTAAGTGATACCCTGAACATTTTAATCAGAACACCTGATGAACTAAACCCTAAGGGTCATTTTATTAGAATTTTTAAAAATATTTCTTATAGAAGAATCAATATGAATTGAATCTTTAAACCCACATGTAAATTATTTGAAGTTATAGATCATGAAATAGTCATTATTTTTAGATTAGATAATAAACATATCACTAGAGAAGAAATCAGTCTTACAGCATTTTTCCTTCTCCAAAAGTCATCATAAATTTAAATGTGAGAGTTCACTGTTTTCCATTTTTGACCAGCATTTTGTTATCTTTCAACTACAATCCAAATTGTTACAAGTTACCCAGATTTTTACCTTCCAATAAAGAATTTTAAAACTACAGAAAACATTTCAGTCTTACCAATAAATTCACAGACTGTGAAGGTCCTTTAAAAGTATTAAGTTTTGTAAAGCAGGAAAAAATAGATGATTGCAGAAAATAGAAAATAATGAGCTTAACAATTCTTTGCCTAATTATCCATTTCAGAGGTTTAATTTCGCAGCCTCAATAAAATTCCACTTATATAGGTTTACTTGCACACAAGAGTCAACTAGTTATACAACTCTGTGATTTTTTTTTCACAAGTGAAAGGAGTGATAATTTTTAAGTCCCTTAAGACTACCAAAGAGTTCCCTGTAGGACCAGTGAAGTTCTACTGAGCACTGTGGATTTGAGTATGTATGAGAAGTTCAGTTAGCTCCACAGGCATAAGAATGCTGTAACCATAAACAGCAGTCATTGTAAAGAGTTCTAATTTTAATTTAAAAACTGCACTTTAATTTTATATTTTACCTGACAGAGGACACTTAAAACATGTGTATGGAAACTACAGTTTATTTATTCAAAAAGAAAGTACCATTCTGAGTGTTTTGATTACTTAGTTTCAGTCTGAACTCACCAGAACATCATTTTAACAAGAGCAAGAATTGGATTCCCTTAGGAGCCAACTTCAAATAAAGTGATCCTACTCATGCAAATTGGAGCTTAAATTCCAGACACATGCTTAGCTTCCCCCGCTTTAATCTGAAATTTATTAGGCAATTGTTAGAATGAGCAACTAAGGAAAACAAAAGATAAGTATCTCAATTAGATTTGACCCACCTCTTGCTTTCCAAACAGCAATGACAATGAATTTCATGTAAATATTTTTAAGATGTGCATTTGTTTCAGAAGATCTGGGTTGGTGCTCTGGAGACTTTATTTCTAATAAACTGATGGCAGTGGATGCTTTTTAATTATATGACCGTCATCATTTTAGGGCCTAGATTATGAGAGGGACTTGATCATTAGACAAACCCAAAACTGTAAATTGGTTGATCTGCAAAGGGAGAAGTCAGAAAGAGGCAGATCTTCAATGACCTGGAAAGCTAGACCATGTTCTTGGTTCTTTCCCCAATTTTAAAGGAAAGCAATTCATGGATTATAAACATGGAAGTCCCTAAATGTACTGAATTATAAAAATTTTGCTTCATTAATTATTTTAAAACAATAATCTTCTAAATGTGATCTCAAACTTTCAGTATTGGCATCACTGAATTGGATAATAGATTAAGCTAGTTTATCTGTTTTCACAAGTTTTCCAGGTGATTCTAATGTCCAATGATTTGTGCAAACCATATTTTTAAAAGAATCCTAAAAATGCCTGTACTAGAGAGACTTTGACAGATAGCTAGTACACATACTAAATAAAATTGTCTTTGCTAATCTAAAATCCAAACTTTGAAAGACCCTGTTCTAGTTGTTCCTTCCTAAATTCTGACAAATCATTGTTCCTACCTAAATTATGTTGTTTCCTAGAACTAAGGATAATTTTGTCAGTGGTATCCTGAACACAAAAAGGCATTAAAATGTATGAATAAGCATATAAAGAGAGCATAACTATGAATTATTTAATTACCCCAATAAGGAAATAATTTACTTTCATAATAAAATTTCTATTTCCTTACTAGTATTTCCATGGAGTTGTTTCAATGCAACATGAGCAGTGCTCTAGACAACTGGGTGCACTAAATAGGCATATCATCCTTTACAACTAAATATTCATTAAAAAAATGCACATGGGTTTCATAGTTTCCTTTTGAAGCAATCAAAAATGCCATATTCAAAATTTGGGCTTTGCAAAGTACACATTTTATCCCTTTCCCAAAAACTCTAGAATGACAAAAATGATGTGTATGAAAAATGTATAGGGATAAATTAATAACACAAGTGAGAAAGGGATCATCAAATGGTGTTAACATTTTTATAAGTTTCCAAATTTAAAGTACTGATATTAATTATAAAGGATAAACTAGAGCATAAGAACCCATAGACCATGGAAGTATAAGAGAAAGCTGCAGAGGAAGTCAGAATTACTGGGGGACCCAAATGCCTATGGTATACTTACGTAAACTAAGGTGAGACTTGACGACAGGTTGCATAACCTGCCTATGCATTCATAGCTTGTTGTTTACCTCTCATTCAAGGAAAAGTCCAATTAGAGAAACAGATCTTTAAAATAAAAGAGGCACAAACCAGCTATTCTTTGGCTCATAAAAATGAAAAATCCATTTGGTCTTTGGTTTTTTGGGATTGGTTTATTTCACTTAGCATATTTGCAAATGCCATAATATTATTCTTCTTTATGACTGAATGATATTCCATTGTGTATATATACCACAGTTTCTTTATCCATTCATCTGTTGAAGGGCATCTAGGTTGGTTCCACATCTAGCTATTGTGAGTACGGGGGTTGGGAGTGAGAGAAGAATGGAGGAACTTTATGTAGAAGGAAATGGGAAGGAGGGAGGTATGAAAAATCATGGAATGAGACAGACATCATTATCCTATATACATGAAAGATTACACAAATGGTATAAATCTACATCATGTACAACCATAGAAACGAAATGATGTACCCCATTTGTGCACAATGAATCAAAATGCAGTCTGTAAAAAATTTTTAAAAATAAATAAATAATTTTTTAAAAGTTAAAAAATGAGCCAAAACCCATGTAATTGTGAGAATGTGTTCAACCAAACACAAAAGTGCCAACCACCCTGAAGGAAATGTGATATGAGTCTCCAGTTTATACCCCTGTATTAGTATCAAAGACATCATAATCACATCCTCCTTAGACAATGTGATCTTTTCCATTTATAAAGCAACATTAAAGAACACACAAGCCTATAAAATGTTTTCATTTGTTTTATTCTTTATCATAGTTTGACTTGAGCACTTAACTAAATACCTTATATATTGTTAAAGGACATAAACAAATATTTAAGAGTTTGCTAGATACTAAAGATTAAGTCATTTAAAAAAGAAGACATTTGTAACTGCAAAAACTATGTAACATGAACCTAATAATAACCAAATATCTTTCAAGAGTTTGCCACTGTTTTGGTACAAGGAAAATGCACTCTAGTATACGATCTAAACATTTCCCTTTAATGTTTTTGTCAGTGAATCTATGACTTGCTTGTTTCTCAGGCTATAGATAATGGGATTTAACACAGGAATTATAACCATGTAAAATAGAGAGAATATCATATCTTGATCATTTGCTTGCGAAGATGCAGGATGCACGTACATGAAGAGAAGGGGGACATAGTATAAAGTCACCGAAAAGAGATGGGCTCCACAGGTGGAGAAGGCTTTTCTTACACCCTTCTCAGACTTATTTTTTAAAATTGTAAAGAGAACTACTGTATAAGAGACAAAAATAGTCACAATGCTGAAAACCTGAATTGAACCAGAGAAAATAAAAATTAAAAGGTAGTTAATAGAAGGATCAGTACAGGAAATCTTTAACAATGCTACAATGTCACAGTAAAAGTGATGTATTATGTTAGAATTACAGAAGGTCAATTTGAATAAAAAACTTTCATGAAGTATGGCATGAAGAAAGCCACCTGCAAATGATAAAACTACTAGATGTTTACACAGGCTATTGGTCATAATCACTGGATAATGTAAAGGGTGGCATATGGCTGCATAACGATCATAAGCCATTGCTGCCAGGAGAAAACATTCTGTGGTTACACTGACTGCAAAGGAAAAAAAATGAATCTTGCATTCAGTGAGAGATATCATCTTGCTCTTGACTAATAAATTCACCAGCATATTCGGGGTCACTGTGGATGATATCCAAGCATCCACAAAGGCTAAATTACCAAGGAAAAAGTACATAGGGATGTGAAGGTGAGGGTCATTCCGGATCAGAGAAATCAGACCAAGATTTCCCACCATGGTGATGAGGTAGATCACAAAGAAAACCAGGAACAGTGGGATTTGCCACTCTCGGTGATGAGGGAGTCCAGTGAGAACAAACTCTGTCAGCAAAGTTGCATTTTGCTTTTCCATGTCCTCATTGGATGACTCCTGAAATGAAATGCAATCAATGCAAAGGAATATACAGTAAGCATTTAGAAAGTAAAAGAATTAGAGGAAAACTAAAAACAAAACCATATACTTATAAGCATCTCTTTATATGCGCTTTTTACATGCTCACCTATGGAAATTGTGTGGAGGGAATTTTAGGAATAAGAATATGCAATAATTTCAGTTCATTAAATATCCAGAAATAAACAGATTTAGAAAAAAAAGTCATTCCAAGCATATGCTATATTTATGTACATAATAATGAGTGTGTTGGATAAATCCTGAGTCTGACACATGTGTGAAGGTTTGAGGAAACTGATGTTTCCAAATGCAGTACTATAAAATGACCTCAAAGACATGAAGAAAAACATAAACTTTATTTAGCCAATGATAGGCATGCATTGAAAACTTTTAAGATACATAGAGGTCTATAAATTCTCTTTTAAATAGTTATTCTGATAGAAAATAGCCTGCAACAGAGGTAGCAGGATTCAGTTATACCAATCAGGAAGTTTCTTCTATTGTTCAGTGATCCAAAACCAGATTACTTATCTAAAGTAAGAAGCTTTACCACAAAAATATGGAATATGAGAGAGAGATTACTGTGGAAATGGACTCCATAGTTCAAGAATGAGATCTAGGACTGCTTATTTTGTAAAATGCTATTCAGGTGCTCCACATACTTTGAAAGTGATTTGCCCATAGACTTTAAGAGTGATGAGGGGGAAGAGAAATTTAAGAGTTCAGAATATACAATTAATAGGACTGCGAGACATTAGATGGGAGGACAATCATCAGTGAAAGATAGCATAGTCACATGGTGGCTTAAAATGAGACTGAGAACTCAGATTCTTAGATATTTGGAAGTAATATACTCTAAAAATACAAGTGATATGTAATTAGTAGTAGTACATCTCTCTTATTAGGAAAAAATGGCATAGGAATCATTGAAAGTCCTATGCTTTGAAGAGTATGTCATATGTAAAAGAGGAATAGAGAGGAAATAAACATATATTTAACAGGTTAAAAGTGTGCATGTACCATTTATAGATATTCAATAGCTGATCTTTTCTACCACATAAATCTTGATGATGAACAAAGACTTCTAGCCCTCTATAGCTAGAAACTCACAATCTATCCTTATTGCACCTAGAGTGAGTGCACTAAACCTAGGTTTGGTCAGTAAAACCAACCCACCATACATTTGGAATTTGGAGAATAGTAAAAGGAAGAAGGATTAGAGAGAAGAGTGGAACTGCAGCCAAGGCAGAAATATTAAGACTTCAGTAAATGTGTCCCACACTCAACAAAGGAATTAATAGCATTAGCTAAAACAATAGAAAGTTATACAGAAGTAACAGCAGACTTCATTGAACCAGTGTTGGGAAATGATTTTCATGCCCATTTTTACAGATTATTTCTCCAATCTCTCTAGCCTTTCTATGATGGAGAGTAAATATCCATTCAATAAACTCATTTCCTGTTATAAGCAAGAGTCTGATTCAAACAAAAAGATGTAAGGGAGAGACTAGAAAGAAATGTTCTGAGCAGAATGATCAGAAAAACAGGAGGAAAACTGGAAAGCTGAGTGACATGGCTTGCACATAAAAAGAGAGAAGATGAGCAAATGTCCTAGTAGGACAGTGAATCAACAGAGATCCCCGACCATGGAAATAAGAGATTTGTGGTGGATTTAGTGAGGGCATTGTCCAGTTGGGTATAGATTAAGGTCAGAGAATAACAAAAACTAGATGCAAAACAATTGGCACTAGAGTGAGGACTCCAAGTGACATGAGGAACAGTTGTCACATGTCTACTGCCATGGACAAATGCAAAACATTTATATTGTAGAATTTTCAGTGAAAGTATTTCATAATAAGGAGAAGAAAAGGCAGGAAGAGGAGAAAAGGGAAAAGACATATTTTAAAAATTGAGTTTTATAAAGAAAAATGAAAATAAAAAGTACATGCATGGGTAAGTGTGTGAAATATGAGCCAAAGAAGAGGAATAGAGAAAGTATAAGAGAAAGGCTGAGTAAGAATTAAAGGGAAAGGCTCAGAGCCTTGAGGGAAATAAACATCTTAACTTTAACTTCATTAAAAGTTGCAAATTCTATACTGTTACAATTCAGTTTAATTTCCTATGAAATTTGTGTATGAAAGAAAGATCTGATATTTAAATTTACATACAAAATTTGTGTTGCTTATAAATATACTAACACTGCCTAAGAGTTCTTTTCTTACTTAAAAGATGCTTTATCTTTGTTATTATAGTGCTTAGAAGTGATTTACACTAGAAGTTTTGTTGGTTTTGATAACACAAAAATCAAAATGACTGCCAGGTCAGGCATAGTCGCCCATGCCTTTAATGCCCAAGGATCAGGATGTTGAGGCAATCCCAGCAACTCAGCATTCTGAAGCAGAAGGATCACAAGTTCAAAGTCAACTTCAGCAACTTAGCGAGGCCCTAAGTAACTCAGCAAGACCCTGTCTCAAAATAAAAAAGCGCTAGGGATGCGGCTCAATGATTAAGCACATTCCTAGGTTTAATCCCTGTTACAAAATTTAAAAACAAAATTTAAAAAGACTATTGGGTGGTCAAAGACAGTCAAATGTTGTTTTCCAGCTTTAGAAATTTCTGGACAGAAGGTGGGTTGCATCACAGAAACCATGATGAGAACTGAATGTATCAAGGGGAAAATTTTCCCAATACCCTGTAAAGCTTTAAAAATATTAGAGTGGCCATGTTGTCTCTAACCTGCACATTTCCAAGGACCTACCAAATTTATGATGATCCTAATTTGTGTCAGTTACCAAATAGCTGAACTTACTTAATCTTTATATTTTGAGGAATGTTTCAGCTACATGTACCCTATCACATTTTAATGTTATGTAAGACCGCGTCTATCTCCAGTGGAACACTGGCTTGGGTTTTTTTACTGATCCTGCATCATGCAATTAGGAAATCCACTGTGTCTGAATAAAATGGTGTTTACTTATATTTTAACCTAGTTTGTAATTTTCTTGGCTATCAGCTTTACTTGAGAGCACTTTCATCTCTAACAATCATCTTTCAATAGATAATTTAGAGTCAAGGTTTTAAGCTGAAACAGGTTGTATGAAAAACCAACACTAATAATTCAGAGGTCAATGTATTCTGATTTGGGATGGACATCATTCCATGGAATCTCAAATCACAATAATTGGAAATTCTCAAATTCTGCTTGTGTGTGGATATACTTTTTAAGTCATAAATACTGGAGAGAGCACATTTTATGCATATTTTCTGATTTTATAAATGTACATATATAAGATACATAATTTATGTATGTATGTGCATATGTATATTCAATAAAAATATTTTGGAAATGAGTGAAAGAACAGAGGAGCTAATGCTTGACATCTTGAATTTTTTAATCAGACTATGTATTTCCTTAAGGAATGAATCTTTTTGTCAAAATCAACCAAAACTTGTAAAGAAAAATTATGATTGAATCTTTAAACCCAGTTTCAAATTATTGCTCTGATCCACCAAATATCTTTTAAAGTCTTTACAGTTAGGTTAACAAGCATTAAAAGCATTAAAAGGAACAAATCAGTCATTCAGCTGGCTCTTTTGCTTATCCAGACTTAAGTCATGAAAATAGAGTCCACAGATAATTCACTAATAGTTCTCCATTTTCACTTATCTTTCGGGTATTTTGTAAACTCAAACATATATTATTATAAATTAACAAAACTTTTAACTTTTCATGTAAAGAATAATGACTGTTACAGAAATCATTTCTGTCTTACCCATGCCTTGAATGAAATTGTGGAGATCCATTAAAGTTTAGGCTCTGTAAAGTAAGAAAAACAGAAAAAATACAATTGCAATACAAAAACAACAAAAATACAGGTAGCAATTCTTGGCACACCAATTCATCTTCAAGGTTTAATTTCCCAATTGAGCAACACTGTGTATATAAATTTATATTTTAAGAAAGAATCAACCAATTGCACAACTATGTGCTTTTGGCTAAAGAGGATGGAGTGGGAACTAAATTCCCAAGAAAACCTGAGGATTCCCATTAGGACACAGTGAATCTTTTCTATTGGGCATTGTGTATTTGGACATTCTACAGAGAAGCTAAACTGTTCCTCAGGGTATTGCAGATTGGGATCATAAACATTAAGGCACTATAGAGAGTTTTAGCTCTAACCATGGGTGTAATACTGTTTGCCACCACAGTGCACTTCAGACATGTTAAAATAAAGTTTAGTTTATATAAAAATGTACCATTCTGAGTGCCTTGATTTGTGTGGTTTTATATGACCTAATGAAAATGTGATTTTATTATGGCCAAAGAACTAGATTCTGCTCAGGATTCGGCAAATAATAAAGTTGTCATGAAAACTAGCTCATTTTCACATGTACTTTACCCCACTAGTATAAGCCTGAATCTAATGAGACATATCACTAGGCTAAGGTCAGAGATAGGAGCAAATGAAGGGAAAAAACAAAGAGGCCTCTATGGGAGGTAGTATACAACTCCTCTTCCCAAACTTTAATGCCTGTAAATTTCATGGAGACCTTGCTAAAATGCAGATTCTTTTCAGTAGTTAGGGACTGGGATTCAGGAGTCTTTATTTCTTACACAGTGATGCCTGTGGACACTTGGAACAGGCAGGTGATTAACTGAGGTTTTTTATCATTGGAGAAATCAAAAATTGTAAATGTGATTGTCCTGTAAAATATGAAGCAGGGAGGAGTCAGACATGGCCCCGGGAGGCAGTACAATAAGACTACACAGAACTTAGACTATGATAGGGGTTTTGCTGTTTATACTAATTTAGAGAAAAACTTTTGAGGAATTTTTACGGAGTCACATGCCCAGATTTTCCCTTTGAATATTCACAGAACTTAACAAACATTAATTCAGGAAAGTAACCATAATGGAATTGCAGATTTTAGATTTTATATCTGAATAGTGCATGTAAATAGCTACACAGTAAATTCATATTGTTGTTTTAACCTAACCTTCATGCATAAGTGAAAGAAGAAAGGGTATATTTTGGGAAAGACTCATTAATTATTTGAATTTAATTCATTAGAACTTTGCCAGTGAAAAGGAAAAAACATAGAAAAAGAAATTATATGTATATATGTTATTATATATATTATCATATATATATATATACATATATAAATGGATTCACTGACTATCCTGCGGACAGGTGGAGTAAACAATTTGATGTGCTTGGTTAGGTAGTGATTATCCTAACCATACTTAACATGACTTGCCCAGTAGGTGGATGCTGATACATAACAGGGGCAAGGAGTGAGGGAAGAATGGAGGAACTTTGGATTGGGCAGAGGGCAATGAGGGGAGGGAAGAGGATAGGGGGTGGGAAAGACAGTAGAATGAGACAGAAATCATTACCCTATGTACATGTATGATTACATGAATGGTGTAACTGCATATCATGTACAACCAGACAAATGAAAAGTTGTACTCCATTTGTGTACAATGAATCAAAATGCATTCCACTGTCATGCATAATTAAATAGAATGAATTTTTAAAAAGCATGTAATTATTTCTTAACTCTGTTGCCTATTTTTCACTAAAACATTCAGGGATAATCTTTTGAACTGCATTCAATTTAATAAATAACTAGATAAATTGTGATATCACATTAGTTTTAATTTGCATGTTCCAGATGTGTAATGATGTCAAGCAGGTTTTCATGTCCTTATTTCACATGAATACATACTTCAGGGAGTTTTCCCTTTGCAACTTTGTCCATTTTTAATTGGTTTGATTTGTTTTTATATGTTGAGAGCTTGTCATGTATGAAATACATACAAATCTTTTATCAGATATGTGATTGGCAAATACTTGGTACATTGATTATCTTTTCCTTGTATAAGATATTACCCAAGACCATTGTACCAATGCCTTTGTGCAGATTGACCCAGGGAACAAGAAGTAAAATCTATTCTTCTTCAAGGTAAGTTGGAAATTTTTTTTATGGACAGCACTGTCAGCTGTATTATATGTGCTTCTTCAATCATTTTGTGTGGAACAACACTATTTTCATAGAAAGAATAACATTTGAGGTAGACCCTAGGAAAGAATACCATTTCAATTGTAAATCAGTTAGGGAGGTATTGAAATAACAAGGAATCCTCTCAGGAGATAATTGTATGAACAAAGCATATAGTAGAGAAAGTAAAGTTTGTCCAGAGGCTTTCAGTAACACATTTTGGCTATAACATAGATTGCCTTAGAATTTTAGGGAAAGTGATTCTAGAGTTATGACAAGGTTGTTTTAGAGAAGACATCACATAATTCAGGGTGAGCAAACAAGTTTAAAAAATACATGCATACATGTAATCTGTACATTCACAAGAGGAAATATACATACCTATATATTTATAATCATATATATTCATTGAGATCTAGATTTATATACCACATATGTATATAATCTAGTAGCAAGGCATTTATTAAAAGTTGTTGAAGAAGTATATAATCTTATGTATAGTAGGAATCATCTGGCTGCAACGTTTGGAAATAGGTATAGGATGAAACATTTGGGAAATAAGGTATAAGTTGAATGGAGGAGGTAAGTAAATGGAATTTTGCAAAACACACAGATGAGTAGTTTTTAAAGTGAGATCCTGATTGGTATCAGTAGGAACGCATATGGAATTTCAATATTAAGAGGAAAGACAGGGTGGCTCAAGAGGCTGAGGCAGGAGGATCACAAGTTCAAAGCCAGCCTCAGCAATTTAGTAAGACCCTGTCTAAAAACAAAACAAAAAGGCTTGGGATGTGGCTCGGTGGTTAAGTCCTGCTGGTTTTAATTCCTGGTTCAACAAAAAGAGAACAGACAGGGGCGGAAATGCAGATGGCTCACTCACACTCATTGTAAAGAGTATAGATTATGAGGAAAGCTAACAATTAAGGACTTTTCAGGCCCTTAAATATTCAAGCTAACTCATTTTCATGTCTTTTCCAGGTACACACTAGGCACTATGACATTATATCTTCTTAACACTATTTGGTCTTTGGTAATACACATTTAAAGTCACTGGTTTTTGGTAATGCATGTTAATAATTTTGAGATGTTTCTGAGTTCCTTTTCTTGTTCCTTTTCTTGTTTACATTAATTTTTTGTTTTTAATTTCCTGAAGACTGAGACAATTTCCTTCACGTTCTAACACTTTTCATCTCTACTCCACACTAACTTTATTCTCACGTTAGCTTTCTGAATTAGCGAAGCTTTTCACATTGCCTGGTGTCATACAAATAATGCTGCAAAATGCCTTTAGAGACATCACAAACTAAGATGGACAACTCACCTCTTCTTATTACCCATAAAACAGACTGAGGTAAGAGCACCATTTTAGAATTTCGTTCTGTCTTCACTGTCAAACTTTTTTAATAATTACAATCCAATTTCTGTTTATTTATCCATGAGATATGTTTGTTGACTTTCTCCAAGTTTAAGATCAATTAATTCTCAATAAACCAAAGAAAAGGAATTTTCTTGGACTAGTAGATTTTCTGGGATTTTTCATCTGCTTAACACAAAGCTGACAACAAAATAGAGTAGTTGTGATATGAATCACCAACCTATACAACACTGCTGATTGTATTATATATCCTACTTAAGTTATTTGGAAATAAATTATAGTATTTAGTACTTAATGAATTAATAAAGTCACATTAAAGAACACATAAGTAAGTAAAATATTTTCATTTATTTTATGATTTAATTATTTTATGGCATGAATATATGATAAAATTCTTTTAATATTTTCAAATTAAAATATCACTATTTTAAGGATTTTATTAGGTATATCACCTTGTCACTAAAATACTTAAGGCATTGATTTAATCTGAGTAAAATAAAAGCTAGACAATTTTAATTACAAAAAACTTGAAACATTTTCCCAAACAAAGACACATCTAACTGGAAAAATTCTATGAGTTTCATTCTAAAAGAGATATATTGCTATAAGTTCTAAATCTTTTTCTTCAGTATTTTTGTCAGTGAATCTATGACTTGCTTATTTCTCAGGCTGTAGATAATTGGATTTAACACCGGAATTATAACTGTGTAAAATAAAGAGTCCATCATACCATCATCTGCTTGTTGAGATGCAGGGAGAACATACATGAAGAGAAGAGGACCATAGTATAAAGACACAGATAAAAGGTGGGCTCCACAGGTGGAGAAGGCTTTCCTTATGCCTTTGACAGACTTCTTTTTTAAAATTGTAAAGAGAATTAGTGTATAAGAAACCAGAACAGTCACAATGGTGAATACTTGAATTGAACCAGACAAAATAAATACCATTAGAAAATTAATAGAAGGGTCAGTACAGGAAATCTTAAACAATGGTATAATATCACAATAAAAGTGATGTATTATGTTGGAATTACAAAAGGTTAATCTGAATAAAAAACCTTCATGAATTAAGGAATGAAGAAAGCCACCTACAAATGATAACACTAATAGTCGGATGCATAGTCTGTTGGTCATAATTACTGGATAAAGTAATGGTTTGCATATTGCTACATAGCGATCATAAGCCATTGTTCCTAACAGAAAGCATTCTGTAGTTCCACCAAATGCAAAGGCAAAAAATTGTATCATGCATTCAGAAAGCGATATTGATTTGCTCTTAGATAACAAGTTGACCAACATATTGGGGGTCACAGTGGATGATATCCAAGCATCTACAAAGGCTAAACTCCCAAGGAACAAGTACATGGGGATGTGAAGGTGAGAGTCATTCCAGATGAGAGCAATCAGACCAAGATTTCCCACAATGGTGACAAGGTAGATCATCAAGAACAGCAAAAACAAGGGGACCTGCAGTCCTTGCCGATCTGTAAGTCCTGTGAGAACAAACTCTCTCAGCAATGTTCCATTTTCCTTTTCCATGTCCTCCCTAGATGTTCCCTGAAATGAAATGAAATAAATGTAAAGAAGAAAATCACTAGGATTTTTAAGTGTATATTGGCAAGAGAGAGTTGATAAAACTGTAACTGTACTTTTATCAAAACAATCTTTTTAATTTTCTTTCATATTATTCTAACTGATGGAAACTATTTGGAGGAATTAAAAATAGAAATAAATACCTTTAATTATAAAAATGTGATGAAATAATCTACTCTTTGAAAATGTTCCCCAAATGATTAAAATGCACATAAAATGATCAGTCTGTGTGTGATCTGACACTGGGAGTGTTGTATAGAATAAATAGATTCTAAAGATTTCAGAAAGTAGTCACTAGGACTTGGTCACATATTCAGTGTGAAAATAATAGTATTTGTGAAGGAGAGGGAAGTCACTTAATGACTATGCAATGATTATGCAAGATTGACATTGAGAGCTCAGATCCATTGACAAGTTTTAAGTGTGAACATTCTCTCAATACCCAGGTAAGAGATACTTCATAACATGATTTTACTAGTGTAATATAAATAATGACTTTGTAGTCATTAAGTCATTGAGATAGGTGAGGAAATAGTTATAGATTATCTGTCCGTCAAAGAATACACGAACAGTAAGAAAAGAAGAGCAAGTAAAAAGCTTGAGAAAAAAAAAGTTCATAAAGGTCATGGATGACATTTATTAGACAGTCAACACTTAATCCCCTTTTCTATTATATTATTCCTAGAGATAGTACATTTGACCTAGGTTTGTTCAATCAAATCCACCCAACCCAGATTTGGCTATGGAGAATTGTAGACATACATGAACAAAAGCCAATTTTAGAGGTAAAGGCGTCTCAGACAAAAAAAAAAAAAAAAAAATTCCAAGACTCAAAACGATGCATCCCACATTCATATCAACCACATTGATAATGTGAACTGTGATGTAAGAAGTTCAATAGCAATAAGAGCCACCCTGTGAGAAAATGATTTTGACTACTGACTGGCTGTCTTGCTTCCTTCTGTCCTTATCATTGGAGGAATCCATCTGATTCCTTCAATTTTTTAGATTAGATCCAATTTCTATTCAATAAACTAATTTCTTATTTCAAATCAAAGCCCTTGATATTCAAAAGGGTGATGCAGGGCAGAGAAACCAACACTGAGTAGGGTGATAAAAGAAAGAAGCTAGAGGGAAACTAGAAAACTGTGCTGTAGACATGAATAAAGGAAAGTTATTAAAAATTACAAAATAAAGTACAATGCAAAAATGTCAAAGTAAGTGCTTCAGGAAGAGAAAAATTGAAGAGAGATTACTGAGTACAGAAATTAAGACAATTTTAGTTGCTATGGTGGGAACACTTTCTTTTATGTAATAGAATTAAGGTTAATAAAGTAAATTAAGTAAATAACAGGAAGAAAATGGGAAGCAAATGGCAAAGGAGTGAGTAAACAGGGCACTCCATGAAATGCAGAGAGCAGGTGGCATTTGTCTGCCACTCACACTACGATTTTTTCTCCTTTAACATATTTAAACAGAATTTTCAAAAGAAAGGAGAACCAAGGGAGAGGACAATGGGAGGGGAGGAGAAGAGAGTAATACAACCAGAGAAGAAAAGAAACAGAAAGGGAAAGAGAAATTTGGGTGGGTGAAAAGAAAATAAGAGGGGGTAAGAGAACATGACAAGGAAAAATGAAGTTAGCCATGGAAAAATGCAGGAAAGACAAACCAAAGAAAAGGGAAAGAAGGAATATCAGAAGATGCGTGAAAAAATCAATGGGAAAAGTTCACATTTGGATTGAAAATATGTATTAACCCTAGTGTGTTCATTAACAGCTGTCGGAGAATCTTTCTGCTTTTTTTTTTTTAATTTCAGTTTATTTTCTGTGACATTCATTTATAAGTAAGAGACTGACTTTAAATTTTATCTTGCTCATAAATATATTGACACTGCCTGAAATTTCATTCTATAAGTGTTGTTTGAACTTTTATTACAGCAACTAGATTTCTCTAGAAATATTGCTAGTTTTATTTGAGAGCACTTTCTTCTCCACCAGGTTTATTTTGGAGCAATAAAATTAACCAAAGAACAGATTCAGGCATAGAAAATATAAAGAACACATGTCAAGAATTCTACTTACTTTTACTTCTTTTACTTTTTTTTTCTTTTACTATAAAGTAAAATTTTATATGGAACAAATTTCCTTCCATGAAATCTCAAATACAAAACAAATGAAAATATTCAAATTGAGTTTTATGTGGGTACTTTTCAAATCATAAATGCTTGACACGTACGGGATGAACATGTTCTGCATATTTCCTGATATACATGCACATCTATGCAATTAGTATTGCTATACATAAGAAATATTTAAAGAAAGATACGTGTACTTCTATAAATGTTCAATTCTACATATATTTCAATATTTCCATCTCTCAATATTATATTATTATAATATGGATATTTTATATATTAGCTATATATTATATATTGACTATATTTATGACCTGTATTTAATACATTGATATAATATACATTGAATATTATGTCTTACTCAATTTATAGATAAATATACATTATATATATATTATTGAATGGAATATATTCAATTTATATATCCATATACACTAGATATTATACCTATATGTTTATTCAAAAGAGGAGAAGGTAGAGAAGAGTTAATATTTACTAATAGTACTTAAAAGTTTTAATCAGAAATGTAATTACTCAAAGTGGTTTATTGTATTAGAATCTTCACAAATATTTCTTATATAAGAATCATTATGCCTTGAATCTTTAAAAATAGTTCTGAGTCCTTCAACATTCTAGTTCACCAGAACTTATAAAGTCACTATTGCTGGATTAACAAGATAAAGTCATTGTTACAATGTTTTGATTCATATGGTCACATGCTTTTAATAAAAGCAATGATGCAGATTCCTTTCAAGAGTCAAATCACAATTAATTTATCTTACAGTTACTTTTTCCTTATCCAGATATGTCATGAAAATAAAATATGATTACTAATTCTTTATTTTTTATTCACCCATGGCAATTTCTTAGTTCTGGAAACTAAATCTAAACTTATTAAGTTCATAAACCTTAAGCTTATAAATCTCAAACCTTCTTTACAAAGAATAATTAATATTATAAAACAATTTATCTTTTACCAGTGTCTTGTAAGAAATTATGGAGATCCTTTAAAAGGGTTAGACTTTCAAAAGTAGAATTAATTCATAATAGCAAAAAAGTGACAATAACACAGGTAACAATTCTTCCCACATGAATTCATTTTCAAAGTTCCATCTTCCAAGCGAAGGAAATTATTGCTTATATAATTATGCTTTGAACACAAGAGTCAACAAGTTGTACAGCTCTGTGGTTTTGCCAAGAGAAAGAGACATGGAGAACTACAATTCCCAGGAGTGCCTGAAGAGTCTCTGTAGGACAAAGTAAAGATTTTCAACTGGGCATTGTTGATTTGGGTGTATGTAAGAAACCCAGGTCACCCCACAGGGAATTGCAGACTTCAGAATTATAACCATTCAGTCACTATAGACAACTCTAGTTTGAACAATTGAAATTTTACTTTATGCCACTGTTTTCCACCATAGGGGATACTTTTGACAGGTTTATGAAAACTTCAGCTTACATTCTAAATTTGATGCTCCTTATGATCTTATGATCTTGACTGAGCTAATAAAAATGTGATTTTAATAAGGTCAGTGATCTATATTCCCTTTAGGAACCCATCCAAAGTAAAGTTGTCATGAACCTGCAGCTTAAGTTTCAAACATATATCTAGCCCCCACCACTTTAAACTGAAATCTGATGAGAAGTTTTACTAGAGAAAGTTCAGGGGAAAGAACAAAGGATAAGAAGGTGTGGTGGTGCACACCTGTAATCCCAGCAGCTCTGGAGGCTGAGGCAGGAGGCTTGTGAGTTCAAAGCCAGCCTCAGCAACTTAGCAAGGCCATAAGAAACTTATAGAGACCCTGTCTCTAAATAAAATTTTAAAAGGGGGGCTGGGAATGTGACTCAGTGGCCAAGCACCCCTGGGTTCAATCCCCAGTACCAAAAAAATAAATAAAAACTGAAAAAGGATAAATAAAAACAAAGGTCTTATTTTGGAAGAGAGGCTACATCTCTACTGCCTAAACTTCAATGTCTACGAATTTCCTGAAATATTTTTTAAATAAAGCTTCTGTTCATTGGTTCTAGTTCAGGACTCAGGAGTCATCAGTTCTAATACCATGAGCAGATGAATAAAGAAAACGTGATATATATATATATATATATATGATATATATGGATATGTACGTATTTATATATGGATATATTTATATATATTTATGAATATATATTGGTATATGTACATGTTTATAAGTGGATATGTTTATATCCATATATAATCTATACATATCTACATGATATCTATACATCTGTACATGATATATATAGAAATATATACAATTAAAGAAAAATCATAAAAAAGCATGATGTCCTGTCATTTGTGACAATATGGATGGACCTGGAAAACATTATGCAAAATTAAATAAGTTGGGCACAAAGACAAACACTTATTGGTCTCACTTATAAGTGATCTAAAAAAGTTGATCGTAGAAATAGAGAACAGAATCACGTTGACCATAAACTGGGAAATACAGAGGGAAGGTGGAGGGGGAGAAGTCAATCAACAGGTACAATGTTGTTGCTTAATAGGGAAGACTAGGCTCTATATTCTATAGCACAGCAGGATGAATACAATTTATACCAATGCATTATGTATCTCAAAATAGAAGAGAAGGAACTCAAATCTACTACTCAGAAAGAGATGATAAAAGTTTAGGGTGGCTGATATGCAAATTAATGAGATACTCACTACTCAATGTATACATCAATCAAAATATTGCATTGTGCCTCACAAGTATATATAAATACCATGTATCCATCAAAAAAATTTTAAAAATCAACAATGATGTTCTAATGAGTCATGACTGGCAAGGTAGGGTGAAAGCAACAGAATTATTTTAAGGTAGAGTCATTAATAAATTAACTACTTTCATAAAATTTTCTAATAGAAAAAGAATTAAGTAAAGAAAAATAACACTGTGAAAACTGCATTCCTGTGGTGTAAGCAGTATGATGTGCAGAGGAAGGTATAAACATGACCAAATCTTGATTTGAGTTTTCCTTTAAATTTTGTGTAATTATTTCCTAACTTTGTGTAAGGATACACACACAAAAAAGAAATACAATAGTATTTCCTACTTTTGAGTTATTTCCTAACTCATTTTGAAGTTTGCCTTTCAGTAGAAAAGGTCTGTGCTGCTGCTTCCAGCGTAGGCACTCTTTTCAATTCAGGAGCCTCCTACCTAAGTGAAATTTCTTAGGGCCCATTGGTATGTAGCATACTGAATTCTCTCTCCTGAGGTGAAGGATAACTTTTTGCATCCAGCCCCTTCTATAAGGAAGAAGCAAATTCCTTGACAGTACTCTGGATTACAAAAACAACATTTTCCTTATTTGTGTTACTCTGGTCTATTTACTACGTGTTAGTAAAGCTGTTGTTTTTTAGTGAAGCTTAAAACAGGAGAAGGCTCTTCAAGCAGGTCTGCCTGCTTGGAACATGTGATTTACTGGTAGTTGAATTAGCAGTGGCTGAAAGGGATGCTGTCTGGGATCTCTGGCAGGCTTCTATAAGGTAATCACAGCCTAGTCCCTTAGAATATTGGGACAAAGCCCTGAAATCCTCTGCAGAAATCTCTTCTGCTACTTGGCCTTACTTGAGGCTAAATGCATAACTTCCAGGTTTCCATGCTACCATGTGACCTGAGCTGCTCATATCCAGATTGCTGATAAAGCATTATTTATGGGTACATCTGTATGGGTAATTCCAGAAAAGATTGGCATTTGCACAGTGTATGATTGAAGTCCAAGATTTATCCTCAGCCAATATAGGTGGGCACCATTCAGTGGATTGAGGGCCTGGTTAAAACAAACAAAACAAACAAAAAAAAATATGCAAATTAACTCTCTTCTCTGGATTTGGGATACCTATCCTTTCCTGACCTTGGCCATGAGAACTGTAGGTTCCCTGGACTTGGGACTCTGGAATTTGTTCCCCAGGATCACAGATCTTTAACTGTGGACAGAGTTAAACAAGAAGTGTAAATTCCATGAATATTTTTATATTTCCCAGCCTCTGATACAAACACATCTTTCTAATAAGTCTACATTATTGCCACTTCTTATTCACTGGTTCCAATTAGCATAAAGTCTTCCATGTAATTAGGTAATCAAAGCCTATGAGAGAACATTTGCAATCATATCTGATCCAAGACATCCAGAATATATAAAGAATATTCAAATCTTAAGAAGAAAACTCATTACCTATTAAAAAAAATAGGTCAAATATTTGAACAATTTACTTATGAAAATGAATAAATATTAAATAAAGAAAAGAAAATTGGTTTGCCATCATTTGGTCATCAGGAAAACGGGAATTAAGAGCACTGAGATACCAAGACATACCCATTAAAAGGACTAAACTTGAAAAGATTACCCTTACTGGATGCAGCAATGGAGATCTTTCACACTTGAATAAAGGAAAGAAAGTGGTAATGTAAAATTACATAAGAATTTAAAGGGTGGTCAATTTAAGTTTTAGTTATGTTAAAACCTACTTCAACACATCACATGACTCACTCCATCCTTTGAATAAATTTTAGTGATTCCCCTCTTTATCTGTCATTTTCTCACCTATTTTTTTCTTTTTTTCTTTTGTTCACTAGCACAATTCTGAAGAAGTTATATAATTGAGTAATGAATCTTCAAAATGGGACCTTTGCTTTCCCCTTATTGTGCAAGCCATGACTCAAGTTAAATTTTGATTGGATAGAACTCTTTTACTCTTGAAACAGTTACATGTAAATAGTCATATATGAAACTTAATCTAAATGATATATTAGTTGATATGTTATTGATCAAAATGAAAATATGAACTTATTACCACCATGTTCAAAGTCCCTCTATAGTTTGTTTTAAAGTTGGATAAAGAACAAAGTTCTTGATTCATTCAAAGGCAAAAAATAATCTCACCATGCTACCTCACTAGGAACATCTGACTCCTCCCTGCTTCTCTCTTTGCAGGCCAACCGTTTTATAAATATTTTTGCTTCTTCGATAATCAGGGCTCTCTGATAATCTAAGCTCTCCAATGACAAAGCCCTATGGATGACAAGTGCCCATAGGCATCGTCTTGCTAGAAAAGAAGAATCCTGTGTGTCACCCAAAACTAATTAAAGAGAGTCTCCATTTTAACAAAATATTTAAGTAATTCATACTATTGATTTTCTTTGGGTTCTCTTTCTGATCTTTGCCTAGCAAGGTCTCTCAGAATTTTCCTACTTAAAGAGTAGGACCTAAGTGTATGTCTGTTCTTTGAGCTACAGTGTACATGAGGACAACTTTTGGGTTGGCTCCTAAGTAAAACCTAAATCTTACTTATTATTTTTTTTTAAAAAAAAGCATGTTTTGATTTAATCAGACAAGACCGTAGTATTCAAAGCACTGAGAGCAACATGTTTTTATAAATAAATTGAAGTTTTCCCAAACATTTCAGAAGTGTCACCTGTGATGTAAAAGAGAGGCACAAAGAGCCATTCAAAGGTTAAGACTAGAACTGCCTACAGTGAATGAATGCTTGTGTGATTTTTAACATCTGTTATAACCTGCAGGACAAACTAGGCTTCTTATGCATCTCTAAATGCAAACAACCCAGTAAAAGAGCTTGATTTTGTCAAAAAGAAAACCCATTACTGGGCCCACGGCTCTCTACTCACCAATTAAAACACAATACTCAGGAGATGAGACTCTAGCTCCCAGAGAAGATGGCTGTGGGGAGATTTCATATCCAAATAAGATTGTCAGGGAACTCAGATCCATGAAAGGGCTTTTATAGGGAGAAAAAAGGTGCAGGGCAATGGGCAGGAGGACAAAGTGCAGGGCAGAGCCTCCAGCATCCAGGGCATGTGTACTTTTGTTGTTTTGTTCTGGCCAGAACATGGTCATTGACTTCAATCTCCTGGGTCTAGTTCTTTAATTTTTTTAGACAAACATATTACTTACTTATCTACAAGTTGGATCTCATATCAATTTATATATTTTGTGTTAAGTTTTAACATTCTTATGTTGTCTGAAGATCTCAAGATTTCTAGGCTTTATAAATCTAAAGAAAGATTATTTAGCAGCTTAATTGCCCAGGCAATGCTTTCCTTTTAGAATTCAGAATGCCAGGGAAAGATAGGGGAAGTGTCTCATCCGAGGACAACTCCCAGATGAGTAGCCACTGTTAACAAATCCTTGGTACTCTTAGAGGAATTTCAGCTTTCCACTTCTTCCTCTTCTGGCAAAATCACAAGGTTGGATAACTAGGTAACTCTTGTGTGCAAAGCAAGAATAGAGAACATTTTCCTGAACCTTGGGAAATTCAGTCTTCAAAATGATTAAGTGTGCAAAGGATTATGACTGTGTTAGTTCGGTTTTATTCACTGGGACCAAATACCTGATGAAAGCAGCTTAGAGACAAAAAAATTTCAGTTTTGCTCATGATTTCAAAGGTTTATAGTTGGCCAATACTATTGCTTTGGGTTGAAGTTGAGGCAAAGAATCATGGTGGAAGGGCATGCTGTAGGAGCACAGCTCTGCTCATCAGCCAGGTTGCAGGGCAGGGATGTGGGGCACAAGGAAGATGAACCCACTTGCCTACAGTTACTGCCCATTTAGTAGGATTAAAACTAGGACAGATCGATTAGATTAAAATTCTCACAATCCATTCATTTTATCTCCAAGCATTACTGCATTAACAGGAGGTTTTGGGTTGCAGCTCTTATCCAAACAGTAACATTCTTCATCTGACCCCCCAAAATTTATGTCCATTTCACAGTGAAACCCAATTGTGCAAACAAGTCCTATAACTCTGTGTACAGCTTTCAGGACACATGGAGGCAAGGTGTCCTCTCCAAAGGACTTTGGCAGTCCCACCCCTTTAGCAGGTTGAAGTACACATGGGTTGTCTTTTATCCTGGTTCTCTCTAGAGTCAGAAGTGTTTCTTAGCAGATAGTCCCCACTGCTGACATCTCTTAATCTCAGGGGTTTCCACTGCAGCTTCAGCTTCCTTCTCCCAACTTCATGCATCATCCTTTCAAGAGCAGCCCTTCTTTTCCGCTACACTTTGCCTGTCTTCCTAATACTTCCATTGAAATCTCAGTGGAAGCTTCAATCACCCCCTAACTTCAGCATCCCACATACCTACAGAACCAGCATCACATTGATGATGACAGGTCTGTTGCCAGCTCAAACAGCAGCTGGGACCCTAGGACCACAGATGCAGCCTATAGTTGACCAACTCTGTTGCTGCCCAAGGTAAGGCAGAATATTACGGCAAAAAGGGGAATGATAGAGGAGTACTACATTCCATGACAGCCAGGAAGCTGGGACAGAGGGGTTGCAGGGAAGATGAACGTCCAGGCTAAGGCTCAAGTGACCTACATCCTTCTGCCATGCCTCACTTGCACACAGTTACCATTTAATTAGTCCATCCAAACTAAGATGAACTCCCTAATTTGGGAACAACATGTAAATTTGTTTTTTCAATGTTATTTGTTCTTTTTGTGTGTATATATATATATATATATATATATATATATATGACAATAGAGTATATTTTGACATATTTTACATATTTGGGGTATAGCTTATTTTTATTTTATTTAGGATCCCATTCTTGTGATCATACATGATGTGGAGATTCACTGTGGTATATTCATGTATGTATGTAGGAAAGTTATGTTGGGGTTGGGGGGATCCAAGATGGCAGACTAAAGGGAGGCTGCATTCCTTGTCACTCCATAACTCGAGTTTCAAGCAGAGGAAAATCTGTTTCTCTGTCAGTCAGTCTTTGCTCTTCATGGATCCCCTGCTGTTTACCCCATTTGGCCACCGTGATCGCCCAGTGTCTGCCAGCATATTGCCTACTTTTTGAGTGCAGATTGCTCACTAACTGTCAACTATCATTTACCATTTGACCATTTGCCTGCCTCTTGCCTGCCCCATCACCTGTTTTTCATCTACCCATCACCCACTACCCAAGGTTCACCTGCCAATCATTCACAGGTAGCCTGCAGACCACCCGCAGACCATCAACTGATCACCTGCTGCCCACTGTTGCCTGGAAGTCCATTGTCTCAGTACCCGTGGGTTTGTTTACATGAGGCTGCTACCATTTTGGGACAACAACCAGGATCTGCAGGACTCCTGACCTGACTGACTGTGCCCCACTTCCAGGACACCTGACCTGATCAGCTGTGCCCTACTCGAACTCAGCACCTGCACCCTATGCTGCACTGCCCCATTTGCCAACATGTTTGAAAGCCAGTGCAGCTGTCTTGAATTATCCTGATAGCAGAAGCTCCCATCTTTAGGTTGGGCAAATCCCATCCTAAGATGCTTGCTGGAGACTGGAAGCTCATTGTCAGGTACCTCACATGCATCGGGTTACTAAAGATTGGGAGTTTTGAACAGCATATGACTGTAACTGTGTAGATTTTTTTCTTTTTTTCCATTTTGAAAATTTTTAAGTTTTTATTCTTTTATTTTTCTTGTTCTATTTTCCTGTTGTTTCCCTGTTTCCTCAGAGTCTCTTTCTCCCTTTTCTCATGCTAACAACTAACTTCTTTTGATTCCACTTTCACTCTTCCTACAATCTAGTACTTCTATACACTCTTTTCTTATCCCATTAACTATTATATCCCATGCCCCTCCCCATCCTCTTTGTCCACTATTAGAAACTGTAGACTTCATTGCAAATCTATTGGTTATACTGTAGATAATAATTGAACTCATCCTGTTTATTATGACAATACTGTTAACATATTCATAAGGGCTGTTTGGTTGAGGGATGCATATTGTCTGTACATGGTGTTGTTAATATTGATCTTCCCTTTAATGAAGAGGTTTTGGAAACCTGAAGGGTCACTTATAAGCCTATATGAGTGAAACTGCAATACCCCAGATCTGAACTACTAGAGGGAAAGATACATGAACAACATGAAAAAACAAGGGAAAAAAGTGTTCCAAACAAACCAAGATTCCATATTAGTAGAATCTAATGACAGCATGGTAGAAGAAATGCCAGAAAAGGAGTTCAGAATATACATCAATAAAATGATTCACGAAGCAAAGGATGAGAAAAGTGAGCAAATGCAGGCAATGTACGATGTCTCCAATAAACAGTTAAAAGAGCAACTGCAGGAAGCAAAGGATCATTTCAACAAAGATGGTACTTGAGAGAGTAAGGCAGGTCCAAAAGCATCTCAACAACTCATTTTGAACACAACATGAGTTCCATTTGGAGAATTGTAAAGGAAGAGACTTAAAAGTTAAACCAGTTTTTATTAGAAAAGATCTCAAATCATGACAAGACAAGCAAATGCAAGGTGAGAAATATACACACAGAATACAGGCTATACATCCACATAAACATAAACATAGGTATATACACAGATCCAGATACATATACCATGTATGCATATAATCTGATAGTAATGATAATAAATTAAAGTTAATGCAGAGGTATGATGCAATCAGAGTTTCCTTTATAAAGAATCATCCAGCAACAATGTTTGGCCAGCAGGATGGAGGAGATACATAACTAGAGTTTTGCAAACACACTAGTAAGCAGTGTTTTAGGGTGAAGGAACTCAGTAATATCAGTAGAAATGTGTATGGAATTTCAGTGCTGAGGGGAAAGGTAGGGGTGGGCTCATTATGCACAAACTATGGTGTGTGTGGGAAGTTAATGATCAAGCATTTTTCAAGTATAAAACATACAAATGCTAGTTCATTTTCACATCTTTCCCAGAAATCCACCAGGAAATCTGATGGATCATGTTTTTATTATTTGATCTTTGGAAATATATACTTAAAGCTCCTCTTTTCCCACTATATATTTCAATAATCTTAGATATTACTACTTTATCTTAATAGCTGCATTTTTTAAAATTCTAGGATAATTGAAACTTTCCCTTCCTATTTTCTACTGATTTCTTCTCTTCATATTCTTCTTAATCTAATTCTTCAATCTAATCTTGTTTTCTGAATTAGTAAGGCTTTTTAGATTGTCAAACAACACAGGAACACAGCTAGAAATGACCTCAGAGTGCATCACAGATTGTGAGAGGTAACTGGCCTCTTCCCCCAGCTCAGGCAAATACACCAAGCCATGCCTCTGCTGTCACAATTTTGTCATTCCACTTCCCATTTTTGTTTATTTTTTCTGTATTGTGTGTAAGTTAAGTTGCTCCAAGAATGGAATTCACTGTTTACCAAAAGAATTGACTGAAAGAACATTTGATAGACACTCATATTCCAGTGATTTGTTCACTGAAATACTAACCTGCCTTCTCCACAGAGTTAAATGTGATATGTCTCCAAGTGACGCACTGTATCAGTATCGAAGACATTGTATTAAATTCTTTTCATAGGAATTATACTATTTTAACAGTTAATGCATTTGAAGCCACAGTGGAAAAATAATCAAATGTATAAAGTGTTCTCATCTGTAATTATCTTAGTAAGCTATTACATTTGATAAAAATTCCTTACATGTTTTTAAAAACATAAGCAAATGTTTTATGGAGTATATTAGTTACTTAATACTTTATTAAAAGGCTAACTCAATTATAATTGCAAAAATGTTTGAACACTCACCAAAATACAGCCACATTAAACTTGTACTATTTTGCCACTGTTCAACAAAAACAGTAATATGAGCTCTAAACATTCCTTTTTAAAAATTTTGTCAATGAATCTATGACTTGCTTATTCCTCAGACTATAGATTATTGGATTTAACACAGGAATTATGATAGTATAAAATAGAGAGTCCATCATATCTCGATCCTCTACTTGCGGAGAGGCAGGGTGCACATACATGAAGAGCAGAGGACCATAGTACAAAGACACTGATAAGAGATGGGCTCCACAGGTGGAGAAAGCCTTTCTTATGCCTTTGACAGATTTCTTTTTTAAGATTGTAAAGAGAACAAGTGTGTAGGAGACCAGAATTGTCAAAATAGTGAAGACCTGAATTGAACCAGAGAAAATGAAAACAATCAGATAATTAATTGAAGGATCAGTGCAGGAAATCTTGAACAATGATATAATATCACAATAAAAGTGATGTATTATGTTGGAATTACAGAAGGTTAACCTGAATAAAAATCCTTCGTGAATGAATGCATGAAGAAGCCCACCTACAAAAGACAAGACTAACAGACTTATGCATAGTCTGTTGGTCATTATTACTGGATAGAGTAAAGGTTTGCATATGGCTGCATAGCGATCATAAGCCATTGCTGCCAGAAGAAAACATTCTGTGGTTGCACTGATATTAAAGAAAAAAAATTGCACCATACATTCAGACAGAGAGATTAATTTACTCTTAGCTAAGAAGTTGACCAGCATCTTTGGAATCACTGTGGATGAGATAGATGCATCCACAAAGGCTAAACTCCCAAGAAATAAGTACATGGGAATGTGAAGCTTGGGGTCCTTCCAGATGAGAGTAATCAACCCAAGGTTCCCCACAAGGGTGATGAGAAATATCACCAAAAACAGCAGGAACAGGGGGAGTTTCCAATGTGGTTGGTGTGTAAGTCCTGTGAGAATAAACTCTGTCAGCAAAGTGGCATTGTCCTTTTCCATATTCTCATTGTCTGGCCCCTAAAATGAATTGTAGTAAGTGTGAGAGAACGTTCACAAAAATTTAGAATGTGAAAATTGGAGCAGTAGAATTAAACCCATACACTTATCAGAATGCCCTTTTAATTTTATTTAACATTAACGTTACGGAAATTATGTCAGAGATTGAAGAGCTACAATGAATTCAATTATTTCTAATAAAAATGGGAAGAAATTAACAGATTCAAAGAACAAGAGGACTTATAAGAAATGTTAAATTTGTAGAGACACTGTTGATATGATAAAAAATTCTCCTATATTTGGGTCACAGATACAAGGTCCAGGGAAAAGATAATTGAAGGACCTGGATTATAAAGTGAATTGAATGCAACAAGGATGTTATTCGACTGGGATATAAAAATATTTTAGGCACTAAAAACTTAAAACAGGAAATAGCATTAGAAAATATGTTTAAATTAATCTTTTAAATAATTGTGTGATGGTTGAGAAGATGAGTTCCTGGAAGGACAAACTGGCATAAGTTTTGCAACCCCAAACATCTATCAGAACTGCCTGGGGACATTTGTACAAAATACAGATTGTGAGATATTATTAGATGATTTAATTAAGTAGTTCAAACCTGAAATCAATTCATTTGCATTTTTTAAAACAATTCCCAGGTGACTTAAATGCATCTGACATGATCAGATCATGATATGATATTGAGAGTGATGAGCACAAAATGGTTGATTAAAAAGAATTCATAATATAGAGTCACTTATATGCAGTGGCATAGCACCTGTGAATGGGATGCTCATTGAAGGAAAGAGAAAACATTTGGTGAGATGTGTCAATGCTCATTAAAAATTGAGATTGAGAACTTTGATGCACGAGCTAAGTTATGAAAACTTCATCCTCTGAACATGCAGGTGACATGTACTCAGTAGGATGGAATCTATCAGTACTTAATAATAATAATGATATTGAAATCTTTGGAGTAATTGGAAGGCAGTGTTATGAATGGCCTATCCATTCATGTATACACAAAGAGAATAAAAACAAGGAAAAATCTCAAGGAATTTATATTATTATATATTATATTATTATAAAAGGGAATGGAATTTAGTTACTACAGGGTCCATATTCAATACCTTTTCTACTTGGTGTCAATCCGAGGCAATCAACCACTATAGAAACCAAGAAACTAGAAAGTCACCTTTCCATCCACCTTGCAGGTACAACCAAAGAGCTTGGTCTACATTTGTCCAATTAAATCCACCTTACCTGGGTTTGTCTTGTAATATGAACAGAATTAGACAAAATTTCAAATACTAAAGTAGTTTTAGTGGCATAGGTAGCCAAGGTAGTAATATTAAGGCTCCAGCAAGAGTACCCTGCATTTACTACCATGGAAGCAACAGCGTGAGCCACTGTATTAGAAGTTCAGCAGCAGTTCCAGCCCTCATTGAACTGGTGTGCTGGTACATATAATTTTGGCTATTGTTTGACTGCATTGCCTCTTCTGTTCCTGCCCATTTTTCCATCTGATTACTCCAATATCCCTATTTCTATGTTAGCATCAGTTCCCATTCAATAAAATCATTTCCTGTTGCCAATCAAGTTTCCAGGCTGGCTTCACTGTGAGGCCTAGGAGAGACAAGAAAAGGATACTCAGCAGAGTACAACTGAACATCGAAAGCTGTAATCTTAAAGAGAGAAAAATACGAGGGATGACAGAGTGATGTACAGAGCCAAATGTCAAATTAAATAGGACAGGGAATCAGTGAGGATTATTAAGTGTTGAAGTTTTTAAAAATTTTAGCAGCTTTGGTGAGACCAGATTCCTATATGTGATCTTGTTGAGGATAATAAGAAATAAGTGAGCATGTGGAAGGACAGTGAAAGGCAAGCTGGAAAGTGTTTTGAGAAATATGGAGGACAGTTGGCATTTGTCTACTGTTCACTGTGATCTTTTTTTCCTGAAGAACATCTTAATAAAAATGTTTAAATGAAAGAGTAAACAAGTGACAGAAGAGACTAGGAAGGTCCCAAAAGAGAAAAAGAACAAAAGAAGTAAATAGTAAAATTTGGGTAGCTGAAGGAAAAACGCAAAGGAGGAAAAGAAATAGGCAGAGTAGAACAAAGACCTAGAAAAACAAGTCAAAGCATAGGGAGGGAGGAAATGCCAGAGAAAGACCGAAAATAAAATGAAAGGAGGTTTCTTGGAGGCTTTCCTACAAATCAGTTAGTTTGCTATAGATATGTTTTTGAAAACAGATTTTAATTTTCAATTTTACTTCATGAATTTTGTGTTATTGATATCATGGCCTTTTCACATTTAAATGTTACTTTATTTTCATCATTATAACAATGAGAACCGATTTCTCTGGAAAACTTGCTAGTTTTATTTGAGAAAACATTTTTTCTCCCCCAGTTGTTTTTGTTTGTTTGTTTCAGTTTGGATTTTTGGCACAATAAAATTCAGACAAAGAAGAAATCCTATATAAAGGCTATATATATATATATATATATATATATAAAACACCAGTATTTCCAGTTATTAAGTGAATTTTCATGTGAAATAGTTTTCCTTCCACACAATCACAGATCACAAAATAATTGGAAATTCTCAAATAAGTTTATATGTGGGTACTTAATGAAGTCATAAATTCAGGAAAAGGTATTTTCTGCATTTTTTTTGGTTTTGTCAGAAGAGGATAGAGGCACAGAGGAGTGAAGATTTAAGTGACATATCTTAAAAGTTTTGATAAGAAAATGTGATAAGTAAAAGAATGGTCTTTTATTGGAATCATCAGAAAAAAATCATTTATATAACAATCATTATTTCATGTGTGTTAAAACTCATTTTTAAATTGCTTATCATTTTAATTCAGCACTTAAAAGTCATGATAATGATAGTAAGGTTAAAAAGATAATAAACCATCACTAAGGAGAACAATTCAGGTTAAGCTATTTTTCTTATATAAAATGACAATAGTAACATCTATAGATAATTCATTTTTTAAATTTTTCTTTTTCATCAACTATGTTGGAAACCTATAAGCCAAATGAAAAATTATTAGCTAAACAACACTTTTAACTTTCTTTACAAAGGATAATATGTACTATAGAAATCCTTTCCTTCTTACCCATATCTTCAAAGAAATTGTAGAGATCCTTAAAACACACTGGACTTTCTAAAGCAGAAAAAAAAAAATCACAGTAGTACAGGATTGATAATAACAAAAGCAGCAATTGATTGATTTTGGAGGTTTAACTTTCCAGTCTCAGTAAAATGTTGTTTATATAAATTTGCTATGGACACAAGAGTCAACCAGTTGTATAATTATGTGCTTTTTCCAGAACTAAAAAGAGTAGAGATCTAATTTCCCACAAGACTACCAGAGTGTTCCCTGTAGGACAAGTGAAGTTGTTCTGGGCACTGTGGATTTGGACATTTGTCTGTATTTATAGGAACTGTATGCTGTTTTGATATTGAAGTTCTACATTGTCTTAGAATCAGATAACTTTGTTCTCTAACATTGTTCTACTTTTTTAAAGTTGTTTCAACTACTTGGCATCCTTTGCATTTCCATGGGACTGCAAGAATCATCTTGTTAATTTCTGCAAGACAGCAAATTGGAATTTTGATTATGATTTTATTAATCTATACATACCATTGGGGAGAATTGATCTGTTTTTCAATATTAATTCTTCTGATCAAAACTCTAAGTATTTTTCTATTTATTTTGGTCTTTGATTTCTCACAGAAGTTTCTTTAAATTTATTTTTTACTATATAGGTCTTGCATAATTTTTGCCACATTTATCACTAAGTTTTCATATTCTTATTAGTATCGCATATACTGTTCTAAATTTATTTTTAAAATTTTAGACTTATATAAATTTATATTTTCATTAGTAGTATGGAAATGCTATTGATTCTTAAATATTGATCTTACATTCTGAGAATTGATAAATTTATTTATTAGTTTTAATAGTATTTTTTGGTAGATTCCATTGAATTTCTTTTTGCACAATCATATCAATCTTTTAAAACATATAATTGTTTCTACCATTCCAATCTATATAACTTCCATTCACTCTTTTATTTAAAATAATTTCAACTCTGATTTTTCAATAAGAAATGCACATATTTAAGTTATAGTATATAATGCTTAATTTACACAGAGAAATGACTACAACAGTTGAGCAAATGAACGTATCTATATTATCACATGGTTGCCTTTTTTTGATGGGCTTTGTGACAACACAAGATCTATACTCTTCACAAATTTCCAGCAAAATAGAGTATTATTAACTATAGTCAATCAGGCTATACATCAATTCACTAAATTTTTCAAATGTTTGAAAAGGGACTGATAGATTCTCTAATTTACGTAATTTTGTGTAGTTGGTGTCTCAGAAGGAAGATAATAGCCAAAAATATTATTGAAGAAATTATGGTCAAAGTTTCTCCAAATTTTATGATATACGTAAATTAATAGATCAGTAAGGTCATTAACAGGTCAGTAAGCCGGACACAAGATAAATACAAACAAAATTTTACCAAGGCACATCATATTCGAATTTCTGAAGGACAGATATGAAAAATGCAGTATCCATTTTGGCAAAAGAGAGTGAAGGGAGGGGGATAGAGTATGGAGGGGAAGAGGTATGGAGGTAGAAAGGATAGTAAAAATGAATTGGACATTATTATCCTATGTGCATATGTGATTTCATGACTGGTGAAGTAATCCAGAACTTGGGGTTGATACCAGAAGATCTCAGAAAAGCTTATCTCCCCCAAATTAACAAGTGAATTACACCTCCAACAGAGAACACCTGGAATGTAGCTTTTGAGTCACCTCTTTAAAAGCCCCCACATCATGTACAACCAGAAGTGCGGGGGCACCTGGCTCTCCTTGCAGTGCTTGACAGAGTTCCACTCAAGGATGATTGCAGAGACTCATCCTAAAAGGATTGTAGCCAGATGTATGCCTCCCTAGCTTGGATGTTATTCTGTGGAATTTTCCTAATAATATATTACTCACTTCAGTCTGAGGATCTTGCTAGAGGTGATGGGAATAATTCTACAAATTTCCAGAAAAACATCACGGAGACAAAACACATGTTGAAACCCTGTGATGTTAACCTCACTACAGGAGAATGTTTTTATCATGTTAAAAATCAAACACTGCATTTACTGGCACAGCCAGAACCTGTTGGGGCACAGAAATTTATATATAACAATGTTTCCCCAAGTTCTAAGCACAAAGCATCTCCCACAGTAGCTACTAGATATGGACTAGCTTATTTTATCTATGGCAAGCCCTGGTACCCCCCCCTAAAGGCAAGCCCTTAGAGAAGGTAGATATAGATCTCCCCCTGTCTCCTACAGGGTGGTTTAATCCAGATGATGGTTTTGTTTATGTGTGGTGGTAAGGTAAAAGAATAAGGTTTCACAACATTCCTTCCTTCCTACAAAGAATATGTCACCCCTATAATAAACGTTGGTACATAATAACCATTGGGACTGCTGCCCTCCTGTAACCCTTAACTCAGCAATTTAGATATTAACCAGATGGACCTAGTAGAGATGGTCACATGACATTATTTGTCTATCGCTTTACCGCAAAAATAATAAAAATAGTCTTAGGTCATATAGAGTTTAGATATTAAGGAAATAAACATTGTATTAGCTCATTGACATAGTTAGATATTCTTAAAATAATTGTGATTTAGTAAGGATAATCCGTATGGTTTTTGTTTTCTCATAATCTTTCTATAAAAACAATTTCTGCCTATGCTTTGGAAACTTCTTTGATTTTATTAGTCACAAGCCTGTTATCAAAGCCTGAAGAAAAATGTATATAAACCCAGCCTTCCCCAGAATAAAGTGGGATTGATTGCACCAGAACTAGTGTCTGTGTCTTTCATTATCCATCCATCGCCGACGCTGTCTCCCGCATCCCGTTTACCAGTGTGGAACCCATGGACTCCTGCTAAGGCTGGACCCTGGCACAGAAGAATGAGAAGTTACACTCTATTCATATTTGAAGTATCAAAGTGCATTCTACTGTCATGTATAACTAATTAGAACAAATTGGAAAAAAATACAGTATCTAGGACAAAAAGGAAACCCACATCCTACACTGAGGAACAAAAACAAAAATAGATAGCTTGTCAGGAATTTCCAAGTCATAAAACAATAGAAAAACGTTTAAAATGCTGAAAGAACAAACAAACTGTAGTTCTAGAAGACTATATTCAGTGAAAATGTGTTTCAAAAATGAAGGGGAAAAGTCTAAAGGAAAAGAGGTAAAGATGTTATTTTCACAGTTTTTAGGGTCTTTACAAAGAACTTACTCTTTGAAGTACAAGTAATAGCAATTTCAAATTTTGCTCAAGAGATGAAAAAAAAGAGAGAAGTATGCTATTGGAAAGTTCTTATGTAACACATAGACAAATTATTTTCAGGTAAATTGTTACAAATAGCAGCTGTATACTGTAAACTTAGATCAACTATTAAAAATAAATTTAGGATTAACTAATACACTGATAGAGGTAAAATTGATTTTTTTCATTTTTTTTTGGTACTCAGAGAATTGAACCCAGAGACACTTAGCTACCAAGCCACATCCCCAGCCTTTTTCTGTATTTTATTTTGAGATAGGATCTCTCTGAGTTGCTCAGGGCCTTGCTAAGTTGCTGAGACTGGCTTTGAACTCAGCCTCCCAAGCTGCTATGATTACATATGTGTACCCAGCCAAAATTGAATTCTTAATAAACAATACAAAAGAATGCAGCAGAAGAGTAAAATGAATCAAAGACCAGTGAGACAAAACACAACAAAATACCATAGATTGATGACTTAAACAACAGAAATTTATTTTCAGTCTCAAGGCCAGAAGTTCAATGGTAAAGATCTAAGGAGGGTTTTTTTCTGGTTTGCTGATATTGCCTACTGTGTCTTCGTATGGCAAACAAACAAACCAAAAAAAGGGGGGGCAAGTTCTCTTCTTATGAGAACCCTTAATCTATAATGAGGTCCCATGCTCATGAACTCATCTCCTTGCCAAAAGCTCGGCCCTTGTCCCCAATTCCAATCCAATAATGAGGACATGGTTTTGAGAAAAAAGAAAAAAAAAGTTTATTGCTTTGTTAGCAAAGGAGAAACATAGAGGACTCCTATCCCAAAGACTGTGATTCTGCCCATCAGCAGGAACAGGGGGCTTTTAAAGAGGTGACTCAAAAGCTACATTCCAGGTGTTCTCTGTTGGAGGTGTAATTCACTTGTTAATTTGGGGAGATAGTCTTTTCTGATATCTTCTGGTATCAACCCCCAGTTCTGGATTACTTCATTCTATGGTGGGTTTATACTCAAGGACAGATAAATCTGCCTAAAATGGGGAAGACAGTTAATCCTGTTTCCCCTGAGATTAGGGAGGGGGAAAGATTAGGAGCAGAGGGAGAGGAAGAGAGAAACATGTCTATTTAAAAAATAAGTTGCAGTGGCACAGCAGCAAAGGCTGTATGCAAAGCATAAAGGGGACCACTGTTGCATTTCCCTACTGTCAATTTCTATATTACAATTCTATAGAAAAATGAGTGATGACATCTCTAAACTGCTTCCTGCTTAAAGGGGAAAGTTGAGGGAAGTAAAGCAATGTCCTTGTTCTCTCTCAGGTGGGGCATGAACAGTTAAGGGCAGGCGGCATCAGAGCAATCCAGAGTCCACAGTGGCAGATGGCAGATGACTGGACAAGGCATATATCAGCAGGGATCATGGGAAGACAATGATAAACAAAACAACAAAGCATTACTTTTTCATAAACCATTCGCACAAAAGCAACTAGTATTTCAGTCAGTCTCTGAAAACCATGAGGATAGTATCTCATAAACTTATCAGCAAAAAACAGATCAAGTTTATCAAAATATAGAAAGTTAGGAAGATTTGTAAGTGTATGAGATCAGACTCAAATTAACTCAGGACAAACTTATGACTCACCATTATTAGGCACTCAAACAAGAATCCTTCCTTTATATCCTCCAACTTTACTTACTTTTGGAAGGGCTGACACAACTGTACAGCTTAAGCTTCATTTAAATAAACCATTGTTTTTCCTTTTAAATGTCCATACAGGACTGTGCTCAGGCTATACTCTCCTGCCAGATGTTTAAGAGCAAGTTGGTCAAAACTGACCTCTTTCTCTCTATTCTTAAGGGTCAGCTGAGATTCCTCAGAGATCACTCTTGGGAATGTGTGAAAAGCTTTCTGGCTCCTTTAGCCTTCCTCAACCATTGGTGCCACTTGCCAGGATGGGTCAGGGTCTGGCAGACCCTATGTGACTTTTCTTGGAAGTATCAGGAACATTTCCATCTCCAAGACCCTCCTCTTTGCAGAATGTGCCCTGTTTGGCATCCTGTTCTCTATGATTCTATTTCCCTGATCAGCAGATTGGGTGAATCACCAGAGTTGCAGGGTCCAGAGAGAGGTCCTGTGGTTCTCTGGGTCTTGGATTTCCTTCAAGGGAAAGGACCAAAGGGTTACTGCTTTTTTTTTGGCCCTTCTACTTCTATGACTTTGTGCTCCAAGTTTTTCTTTATAAACGGCCAGCAAGCCAGTTTCATTAGTCTTCAAGAGGGAGTAACAGTTTATAACTTTTGTAATGTACAAAACTGCTCTCCCCACCCTTTCTGTTGCAGCCATTTCCCCACCTCCCAACTACTGTCAGTCTGTGAACATCTTAGCTAGCTATTGGTTCATCAGTCAGCTTGCAAGTATCCTTCCCCATTATTGGTCCCCTGTTAGCCCAGCGGAATTCAACTGCTTCATGGTAGCTACCCCGCTATCTTTTCTCTTGCTTTTCTCTCCTGCACACTTGCTTACTTTCTCCTCCTCACTTTCCACTCTCTCTAGTGCATGCCCTTTCTCTTTCCCTTTTTTTTCCCTCTCATTTTCTCTCTTACCCTGCAGGGACACCCTCTGTTTAATTAATAAACCCTCTTATGTGATTTCCCATGTCCAGCCTGGTTTTTGTGGGATTCTTTACAACTTTAGTATCTATAATTTTACAGTTATCCTTTTCATTTAATTAGGATCAGTATTAGAAGTCAACATTTTGTGCTATCTGTCTTGTAGTTCATGGCTTATTACCTCCAACTAACCCAGGTCATTTTCTGTTTTTTGTATTGTTTTGTTTTGTTTTATTTTTTTAGACGCAGTAACTTTAAAAAACACTAACAGGCAATAGCTATAAAGTTTACAAGGAAAATGGAAAATAAAATTTTAGAGCAAAACCAAATTCAGTTTGTGTAATAGCTATGAACCAAGAAAAATGGTATTTCATTTTATTATTATTTTTTTGTTTTTACAGACTACATTTTGATTCATTATACACAAATGGAACATAACTTTTCTTTTCTATGGTTGTGCATGATGTAGATTCATACCATTTGTGTAATCATACATATACATAGGGTAATGATGTCTGTATCATTCCATGATCTTTCATACCCCTGCCCCCTCCTCCCTCTCATTTCCCTCTACGTAATCTAACTTGAACTTTTACTTAGATATATATTATATCCTCTGTTTGAGATCACAGTAATCTTTACAACAAAATTACTCTTTTGAACACAACTTTAAGAGAACTGAAGTCTTGTCTATTTTGGAGCCATTCTTACATGAAATAAGGTGAGAGACAGAGCCTTATTTCAGGTAAGATGGGCTCTTCCCAAGTAACACAATATTATATCTGAAACATAAATAAAAGAAAGACTACAAGAACTTTTAACTTTCTTTTCATGGAAAATGTGGCAGAATGCTTCCATGTTTTACAATGTCACCATTAAAGAGATCAGACTTTCCTATTATCTTCCAAAAATGCTTTTGTATTCTAATTCCAGTGTAAAGAGTAAAACAAAATTGTATATGTAGTTCATTGACAACAGTTTATATTATCCAACTACAAAACATCAAATGATATGAATAAATACCAACCATATTTGTTATTTCTATACAAATCTTAGACTATTGCTACAGATCATTTTAGTTTGGAGAACACCAAGATGGTAATGCTCTCCCCTCAACTTTACATTTAACTAAGTTTAACTTTTAAAGTACAATTTAGAATCCATGGTATATGGTAACAATAATCACAGATCTGCCTGAGTTAGTGGTACTAGCAAAAAATCAATAAATGCCTTAAATTTCCTATACATTTAGGAAACATTGTTAATCATCAGAAATTGACTTAGTCAAAGCAAAGATATAAGGCAGGTCTTCAAATGACAGTGTGTCTCTTCTATGTCTGAAACAATGTATGAAAGAGAGCACTTATTGGTTATCTTGCCAGTAAACTTACATAAAATTTTTGTTTTATAAACTTTTATATAACACTTAAACTGTACATTGACAGATGACTCTCAGATGCAAATGTATACCTAGTCATGCTTATTTTGGGTGTCAATAATAGTGTCATAACCTAAATAACATTTGTTTGTTTAACCAGTTACAAAGTAATCATTTAAGACTTTAAAACAGGTACAAACCCCAATTCCTGCCAGACTTAGTTTCCCCAAATAATAAAACCTAACAAAGATAAGAAAATTATTGATAGATAATAGCCAATCAGGGCTGGGATGTAGCTCAGTTGGTAGAGTGCTTGCCTAGCATGCACAGGCTCTGGGTTCAATTCCCAGCACCAACAAAAAGGAAAAAAAAGAGCAGATCAATGTTTCAGAGTTCAAATAACTTTGTGCTAATGATAGCCAATTTAATCACAAACAAACTTTTCGGGATTTACCTTTCTACTGAAAACCGCCACTTCCTAGCCCGGGTTGCTCCAAGCGGCTCACTGCCGCTTCTTGCTCTTTCGGCCTGACCAGTGGGACAAAAGACACGTACTCTTCAGAAGTTCATGAAGCAGCTTCCCCTTTATTCAGATAACACACCCTCAATATATAAGCAGTCTCATGCATAAGCAATTGTAACCAGATATGTCCATCCAATCCTGTTAAAGGTCAAGCGATCACTCGCTCAAGCATACATGTAAAGTATATCTGTCCACGTGCTAGGCGGCTGAACTGATTATCATACAGACAATTGCAAACGCTTTCTGCCTTTCTCCAGGCATAATCAGGACACCGTTTGCTCTCTGCCAGTCGCCATCTTTAGATGCACATGATGTAACCCTGGGCCCCGGGTTTCGCCTGCCACAACTCCCCCTTTCTGTTTATAAAAGGGACCGTGCCTGTCTTAGGTTGTCCACAGCAGAGCAACATCCTTACCTGTCATTGGACAATGAGGCTCTAGCCCTCATTTCCTGTCTTAGGTTGGTATGAGCTCCCCATGAATCTTACCCATCATTGGCTACCGGTCCAGCATATTTAACCAGACTTGGGGGGATGGGCCAGCATCAATTGCGACGAGAGCTTGGCGAATAATGGCTGTTTCTTTGCGCAGATATATATGCATTTTGTATATGCACAGGACAGCTACAACACACAAGAGACCTCCTCTGGACAAAAACCCAAACTATTCTTTTCCCCATAGAACAGAGGACTGCAGAAATGTGGCCAAATGTTGTTAAAAATAGGGGGATATAGAATAGAGGAGTTGGTAAGGGGTACAGGATAGGGCCACATCTTCACTATCCCCCATAGTTCATGTGAGTCTCCTCCATTAACTTGGCAAGAATTCGCCAGCACCATCAGTGGGAGAAGCCTCCTCATCTTCTATTAGGCTCTGAATGACAGTCAGCAGCTGATCAGCCCTCAGAATCAAGATTTTAAAAATTTAAAATGAACAAGACAACAGACAATTTGTTTTTTGGGGATCTGTATGATGCCCCTATTCCCCCTTTTTGTTTATAAAGCATGTTTTTAAGTGTTAAATGGGCACGCTCAACAATGCTTTGTCCAGTAGGATTATAGGAAATTCCTGTGACATATTGAATACCAAAGGTGGAACGGGATACTTTTAATGCCTTAAGGATTAATTCTGCCACAGATTCAGTAAACAAGGCTAAGACCTTGTTAGGGGCATAATTCATGTGAACCCATAGAATAGGACCCTTTTGCCAAAACACTCCTGTGGGTAACCTATTTGTGGCCAAGACAATGAATGATAAAGTCTTAGTTAGGTCAATATGATCAAGATGAGCCTTTTCCATAGCTGTTTCAACAAGCTTGAGAGCTGTTCGAGCCCTAGGGGTAAGCGCTCGCTTAGAAAGAGGATCAGAATCACCTTTAAGAATATCAAACAGGGGACCCAAACTTGAGGTGGGTAAGCCCCATCTTTCTAGTGACTTTAGTAAGGAATTATAGCATTGCTCTAAGACAGGTTTTTCCTTATGAGCTAGCAAAATATTATCCATATAACGATAGATTAAAAGTTGAGGGTTAATTTGTTGATACACACCAGGGTGGAAATTAATCTGATTACCTTGTCCTTCATGGTCCTTGGCCTGTCAGCATGTTTAGATTCCATTGAGGATTGCCTGGATCTGCATTACATTGGGCAGTATCAGAACATAACTCCTGGTTAGCCACCTTCCATTTTAATATGGCTACACTTTTGTTAGGATTGGAAGCCATACCCAATCCCCTTAAAGTCTGATCTGCCTGCTGAAGTGGCCAGACCTTGGGCCATTCTGTAATTTTGATAATACTTTTGTCAGCCCCAGTATCTAATAAGCCCTCAAAACTTTTGCCTTCTATCACTTACTTTGTCATAGGTCTATCTTTTAAATTCAATGTTAACATGACCATATTTTGGCCAGTAGAACCTAATCCTTTGTTTCCCCTAATAATATTTTTTGATGGATATTGATCATAGCAACTGGGTAAGACCAACAATTGTGCTATGTGATCACCCTGAGCTATTATTGCTACACCTCTTGGTGAAGAAGCAAGGATTTTTATTTCTCCTGTAAAATCAGGGTCTATAACTCCAGGGACAATATTTAATCCTTTTAAAGCAGAAGAACTCTTCCCCAGAATTAGTCCCACTGTTCCTTTAGGTAATGGGCCGACAACCGAAGTTGGTATTGGTTGTACTTCCCATCTCTGGAGTTAATACCGCTCTGGTGGAGGCACAGAGGTCTGAACATCCACTTTCTCTTTCAGAAGCTTGACTTGATTGTTCTTTTTCTACAGTTTCTAATATATTTTCCCCTTCTCTTAACTGTTTTTGAGATTTTGGTTTTTTGGAAGTCAGACAGAAACAAACTAATGTACACATCGCTACAACAACAACAAACAGAAACCAAACAAGGAAAGGTAACACAAATAGCAACTTACACATATTTGTTATGGGACGTCCTTCACTGTCTCTTGGGACAGCCTTTCAATACATTCTCTCTCTAGGAGAATCTTCTGTTACGCTCCCTCTCTAGGGGACCCTTCCGTTAAAACCTTAAGCAACCGTTTCCTCAAATAGGGAAAACTTCTTGTTTAATTACGCTAGTGAAACTGTCTTTTATTCACCTGAGCGCTCACCAATTCCCAGTCCGATCCTCGTCTGATTCCGGTCCGGGCCACCACTTACCAAAAACCGCCGCTTCCTAGCCCGGGTTGCTCCAAGCGGCTCACTGCCGCTTCTTGCTCTTTCGGCCTGACCAGTGGGACAAAAGACACGTACTCTTCAGAAGTTCATGAAGCAGCTTCCCCTTTATTCAGATAACACACCCTCAATATATAAGCAGTCTCATGCATAAGCAATTGTAACCAGATATGTCCATCCAATCCTGTTTAAGATCAAGCGATCACTCGCTCAAGCATACATGTAAAGTATATCTGTCCACGCGCTAGGCGGCTAAACTGATTATCATACAGCCAATTGTAAACACTTTCTGCCTTTCTTCAGGCATAATCAGGACACCGTTTGCTCTCTGCCAGTCGCCATCTTTAGATGCATGTGGCGTAACCCTGGGCTCCGGGTTTCACCCACCACACCTTCCACAAACCTTTTGCAACTTACTTAGACATTGACAACATTACATCCTTAGTTTTGTACTCTTTCAGAGTAAACTTTTAGCACAAGAATATTACTTTACAGACAAAATTCTTTCTCACCCAGAAACATTTATTTTACCTTCTAATTTTTCACGTTAAAGTATTTCAATACCTACAACTTTCTTTTATTTTTTCTAGTTTTAGACCCTGTCTTAAGTTCATATTCTGAAACAGTCCTTATTAGTGTTATCTCTGCATTTAATTTACACAAATTTCATCCCAGAAGAGGACCAGACTTTCCAGCATATACAAGAACTGTGCCTTAATCTTTTTTCTCCCAGGTTGAATTCAAGAGGTTGGAGCATAGGATATTTTTGAGCCTGGCCTGTGTCCACTATTTTTATCACAATGCTATCAACTTTAAGTGAGTTTTCACTGTCAATTGTATCAAGAGGCTCCTTTTGGGTCTTTTTCTTATACTAGGCATATTGATAGGCAATGGAGGAGGCCCTTTCATTCTTCTCTTTTTTATAAGTATTTATTTATTTTTAAATTTTTTACAGACTGCATTTTGATCCACTGTACACAAATGGGGTACTTCATTTCATCTCTATGGTTGTACATGATATAGATTCATGCCACTCATGTAATCATACCTGTACATAGGGTAATGAAGTCTGTCTCATTCCACCATTTTTCATACCCCCTCCCTCTCATTTTCTTCTACATAATCTAAAGTTACCCCATTCTTCTCTCACTACCCATACCCCCACCCACATTATATATCATTCTCCACTTATCAGGGAAAACATTGGCCTTTGGTTGTTTGGGATTGGCTTATTTGGAATGGACCCACATTTTGACCTAGTTATCCCACTCCTCAGTTTATACCCAAAGGACTTAAAATCAACAAACTACAGTAACACAACCACATCAATGTTTATAGCAGCTCAGTTCACAATAGCTAGATTGTGAAACCAACCTAGATGTTCTTCAATCAATGAATGTATAAAGAACTGTGGTAAATATACACAATGGAATATTATTCAGCCATAAAGAAGAATAATACTATGGCATTTGCAAAAAAATGGATGGAATTGGAGAATATCATGCTAAGTGGAATAAGCCAATTCATTCTTCTCATTAGGCTTCCTTAAAGATCCCTTTGCAGTGGCTGCCTATAAAACATAGATTGGCTTTAGTTTCTGTCTTTTTCTTTTCTGGGTACAGTTATTTATTCTGCCTGTTGCCCCAGGAGAGACTGCTAGTCTGATGGGATACTGTTATAGCAAGAATTGCTCTGCCCCACTCATGAATACACACTAGCCAATTGTGGTGTCTTGAAAATCTTTAAAGGAGAGAATACTCCTGTCCCCAAGTCATAAACTGACAATGTTGGAACCTGCCACATTCTTTGTGGCCAGCAGTCTCCACCTTCCATGGGCAAAAAGTGGCTGAAAGGCAAGGCAAAGGCCAGGTACTCTTTGGCCATTTTTCTACAGCACAGGCAGCTTTTCAGGGATTTTTTTTTTCCAGTTTAGGACAAGTGCTCTTGACTACAGTGAGATGATCTGGGCTGTCTGGGGCCAGGATGAGAAGCAGGGCTAGGAGTGCCAGCATTGTATTGAAACATTTCAATCTTTTTAACCCTTTCTTCTCATGTCCTGCTATCATTGCACACCAGAGGCAATGCCTTTCAGTAACTTCAATTTAGTTCCTGATTGTTCAGACCCCTATCATACAACTGCATAAATGCCTGTACATACAGAATATTTTTCATACACTTTACAGACCAACTTCAAGATTATATTATAGTCCAGAAAAATTATTCAAAGGCCCAATTGTGTTACAGTAAACTGTCTTTCTCTTAGACATGATTATGCCTAGAGGTGACACATTCAACCAAGATCTCAGACTACTGGTAATATCAATGCAGCATGGCCCATGTCTTAAAGAGCCAATAACAGATATAAGGAAACAGAGATGAGAGAAGATCACGAAAACCAGTGCTGACAGATAGAAACCTTTAAAACAGACAGACCCACACATACAAATTTCTTCTACTTTACTTTTGACAGACTAATTCCAGTTTTAAGATTGTACAATAATACAGAAAGGTATTTAAAAGTCAGATCATTACAGTAAAACATTATCCTACACAGACTTCTACCTATAGGTGGTCCTTTCTTCAACTCACTTTACCTCTGACAGACCAACTCCGATTGTAAGATTGTACAAAGAGAAACAGAGACAACCAGGGAGGATCCCCAAAACCATGGCTGACAGATGGGAACCTTTAAATTGACCAGCTAAAATCTTTCTCAAGAGACTACCTATAGAATCAATGCAGTACTGGCCAGGTCTTAAAAGCAGAAGTAACAGATACAAACACATCAGGAAGCCAGAGGGAAGTCCCAAGCCCAAGGACAACTAACAGATAAGAATCTAGAACAGATCAAAAGGAAGTAAATATCCCTAGGTTCTCAATTCCCACTTAACCATGAGTCTTACTCCAGTGGCACCGCAGAAAGAGGAACCAGAAGTTCCCACAAACAGGAACCAGATGTGCGGAATCCAGGGTCTCAGTGTTCACACCAGGGACTTACCAATTGGTCAAGGGTGTCATGACCTTAATGAATTCAGTTTCCTTTTTCCCAAGTAGACCATGATGGAGCAAACTGTACTGTTGGGGGAAAGAAGGTGGGAGTTCCTTGAAGCAAAAGGAGCTTTGGCAGTTGCTGAGATGGTCCCTCGTCCTTCTCTTAACTCACAGGAATAGTTCCTTGGTTTGACTGGAGGAAAAGTCACCCATCTCCTAACTCCCTACAGTTGGCTCTCAACAAGTTTGCCAGCACCTTCTTGTAGAATCAGGCTTGTCCAAGAAAGCCGGAGTTGGGGCTGCTCTTGGGTTCCATCTGGGTTGACAAGTTTGTTGCCTAAAGCTCCACCCTTGTCCCCAGAGGACTCCTACCCCAGAGGCTGTGATTCTGCCCATCAGAAGGAGTGCGGGCTTTTAAATATAGAGTTGATTCAAAGGCTACATTCCAGGTGTTCTGTTTAAGTTGAAATTGAATTGTTAATTTGGGAGATAGTCATTTCTGAGATCTTCTGGTACCATTCCCAAAGTTTGGATTACTTCATTCCTATGGTGGGTTTGTATTCAAGTTCAGTTAAGCCTGCCTAAAATGGGGAAGAAAGGTAATCCCATTTCCCCTGAGATTAGGGAGGGGGAAAGATTAGGGAGCAGCAGGGAGAGAGGAAGAGAAAGAAATATGTACATTTTTAAAAATAAGTTGTAGGGGCAGAGCAGCAAGGGCTATATTCAAAGCATAAAGCAGACCACAGTTACAATATCTCATACCAAAACCAAAGACAGGCAAGTACAGTATTTTGACATCCCTTATGATCTCAAGCAGAGATACTTAATGAAATATTAATGAATAAAACGGAGCCACACACAAAACAGAATAATGCATCATGATCAAGTGGGTTTATCACAGGAAAGGCAAGTTCTTTAAATATTTCAAATCAATCAAAGTATCTCTTCATATGAACAGAAAATAAAGAGAAAAACAGATGCAAAAAATAACAAAATTCAATGCCTGTTTTGTATGAAAAATTAATTCTAAGTCAGAAAGAAAAACATTTTCAGATTTTAAAAGGTACCAACATAAACTCTACTGCTGCCCTTCTACTTAATTCATAAGAACTAATCCCCCCCCCCCAGACTACCTGAGACTGAGAACAAGACAGAGATATTCACTGTCAGTATTTCTAGGCAACATTGTACTAATGGCCTTAGTCAGTGCACTAAGGCAATGAAAAAGATTGGAAAGGATGAAAGAAAGCTTTTTGACCATACATGAATAAGACTCAGGAACCTAGAATTTTAAATGTATTCATAATCTACAGAGAATGAATAAACAACTTACAAATTTGCATTACAAATTTTGGGCACAATATTAGAAAATCAAATTAATAAAATAACTCATAGACAGTAGAAAGATTTGCGTAAAAGGTACACACTAAATGCTATAAAACATCACTTAAGGGAATTATTCATTTGTTTCATAATGGAAAACTATTTATAGATATTTCAAATCACCCCGAATTAGTTGAAATAATCAATAAAATCCCATATAATTTTTGGTAGACATTTTTTAGGTAGGCAGATAGATCAAATAATGTCAAATAGTCTTGCAAAAATAAATTTAAATAACTTAAACAGCCTTAAGCTTTATAATAAAGCTGAATTGACCAAGAAATTATGGTTGGATATTATCTAGAGAGGTGTACTAGTTAACAGGATCAGAATGGAATCCAGAATGAGAATCAGATCGCATGTAGCAATGTTCACTTTTCTTTGTCAACTTAGCTAGGACACAATGCCTAGTTTTGTTGTGTTCAAACACTGGCATAGATGATGCTTTGAACATATTTTGTAAATATAACTAATATTTACAGTCAGTTAACTTACAGTACAAGAGATTATTCTCAGTAATTTTGTGAGCAAGTCTCAACTAATCATTTGAGGGATTTAAGAGCCAATACTGAGGTTGCTCCAGAAGGAATTATGCTAGTGACCCTAAAGCAGAATAATACGGTAAGAAGAGAAAACTTTTATCTCAAGAAGGAATTGTGCCTCAAGACAGTCTACAGAAATTCTGCTTGAGTTCCAAGCCCGTAGTCCTCTCTAGATTTTGGACAGATGATCCTAATAATGGTTTAAGTGAGTTCCTCAAAAACCTCTCTTATCTTGGTTCCATTTCTCTGGAGAATTCTGAGTGATATATATGGGCAGTTGATTTTTCAGAGCCTACCAGTTTAATTCAGTAAGGGAAGAGATAGTATTTTCAACAAATACTACTAGAAAAACTGTCTAACTATATTGAAAAAATGAACTTCAACTCTTAATTCACGTCATCCATACAAACAAATTGAAATGCCCCTTAAAACTAAATGTTAAAACTAAAACACTAAAATGTCTTGAAGAAAACACAAGATAAAATCTCTATGACTTTAGGGATAGCTGAACTATGGAACAAACCTAGGTACCCTTAACAGATGAATGGATAAATAAAATGTGGTACATATACACAGTGGAATATTAGCTTTATTCCATTCTATGGCTTTTGCAGGTAAATGGATGGAGCTAGGGAAAATCATGCTAAGCAAAATAAGCCAATCTCCCAAAACCAAAGGCCAAATGTTTTCTCTGATATTCGGACACTAATTCACAATAAGGGTGGGGAGGCTAGGAAAGAACAGAGGTACTTTGAATTAGGCAGAGGGGATTGAAGGGAGGAGAGGGAGTATGGAGTTAGGAAGGATCATAGAATGAATCAGACATTAATACCCTATGTGCATGTATGACTACACGACCAGTGTGATCCTCCTTCTATGCTACCATAAGAATGAGAAGTTATACTCCATATACGTATGATGTGTCCAAATATATTCTACTGTCATGTATAACTAATTGGAACAAATAAAAAATGTAAAAAAAAATCTTTATGACTTTAGGGTATGTACAAATTTGTTCAATGAGATATATTTAATGACCACAAGATATTTATATGTGAAAGTTCAAAGAAATTGAAACATCTCTTTTTGAAAGACAATATTAAGAATGTAAGTTATAATTAAATATTAATTATGATGTCAGGATGTTAACTGACATGTACTGTGATCAGCATTATTTTAATCTCAATTCCACACTGATGCTGAAATAAAGGATTTGTTACCTAATTTATAGAGCTCCTTTTAAAGATGAAAAGATACTTTCCCAAACTGTCCTTAAATTTCCCAGTTTACATAACATCTGTGGAAAGGGATTAAACAGGGGGAAAAGTAGATTTACCTTTGGAAAATTTTCATACACATTTGAATGCATCCAATCAACAGTTACAAAAATTTCAAGTCATTCTTTTTTTAAAATTTTTATTGTTACAGACTGCATTTTGATTCAGTGTACACAAACGGGATACAACTTTTCATTTCTATGGTTGTACACCATGTAGATTCACACCATTCGTGTAATCATACATGTACGTAGGGTAATGATGTCTGTCTGATTCCACCATCTTTCCTTACCCCATCCCCTCCTGCCCCATTTCCCTCTACACCATCCAAAGTTCCTCCTTTCTTCTCTTGCCCCTCAATACCACCCCCTCCTTATGTATCATCATCCACTTATCAGAGAAAATATTTGACCTCTGGTTTTTGGGGCTTGGCTTATTTCACTTAACATGATATTCTCTACCTCCATCCATTTAGCAGTAAATGCCATAGTTTTGTTCTTTTGTTGCAGTTTTTGTGCATATATCTTTATCCCTCAAATATTACAGAAAAAAACTGCATTAAGTATAAACACTAGCCATCATTCTTTTATTCCTTTCTCTGTCTCAAGTCAAGTCAGCCAAATATGTTTTTAATTATAAACTACTTAAACTGTCCATTCAAGTGCTTAAACCATTACTTTCTGAGTAGTGAAGGATAAGTCTACGTGTTAGACTTCATTGCCCAGGATATTGTATTAATTATAAGATGACCATCTTAGTCCTTTGAAATGTGGCCTATTAATATACATCCACTGATCCACAGTCCCTGGCTTCAGTCACAGGATAAAGTCCAAACTTTAACATGTAACTAGTATAGTCAGGACCCATTTGAAGCCATCAGATAAAATTGATAAGGGTCCTCTATACTACCCATATTCTGTTTATTGTATGTATTCACTCCTCCATTCTTCAACCAAGATTTTATACTTGATTTAGGAGTGAATGACCACAGATTTCCAAAATGTACTTTGTCCTTCAGTTGTAGATCATCTGATGAACCAGGTAGCTTACTTTGTGTTGTCAGGGAAGAATCATAAGTTTTAGATTATTCACTGTGAACTAGTATATTCTGTCTCAGTTACCTGGCCGTAACCTGGTCATGAACACAGGACATTCCTCTAGAGTCACATCAGTGAATTTTCCTCTATATAGTCTTTTCACTTAATCAGTTAGTTCTGTTGAATTTTCTCTTCCTTAAAAACAGAATTTTTGTTTATTTAGTTTTTCTGGTATTCCATATAACACAATAGTTTTCTCAAATTTTAAACGTATTTGCTATTTTTCACGGAGGGAGTTAGTTCCATGTAGGTGTAATTAAAAAAAAAAAAGAACTCGATTTATCTTCCAAATTTTTCTCTTTCTAACTGCACATCAAGTGATTTAAAATCCCCAAAGGAACTGAGGGAGGAGACTGGATGAATTATTTTACTCACATCTACAAATATGACATAATGAATCCTGCTATTATGTTTAATGTTAATGCACCAATAAAAATTAAAAGTAAGTAAAATCCCTAAATCCTCATGGATACTGTTTTATGGTAGTGTTGATTTTTGTCAGGGACTCAAGTCTTCATGCAACTGAATAGGAGATAACTTTAAAATAATTTATGCTTTAAGATGGCATAGTTCCAAAGAGTCTGTTTGGGCCATAGCTTGTGATTCACTTACAGTTTAGATTATGGAACTAAGGGTGTAGCTTAGTGGTAGAGTACTTGCCTAGCATACCAAAGGGTCTATGTTTAATCTGCAAACTGCAAAAAAGGAGAAAAGTTTGCTTTCTGTTCCTGACTCCAATAAAAACGCATGTTTCTCTTGAGTAACTCAATATAGAAAATATTAAAATGCCAAAGTGAAACTAATCCACTCAGCAACATGCAGATAGCCCAATTTTTATTAATGCAATCTGCAAAATTGGCAATTTATTCTAAAGTTTATAGAATGTTTTTTTGTGGTACAAGTCCAAGTTATTCTCCGTAGTCTTATAGATTCAGCAGAGCCCTGAATTTTAGCAGGCTTGGGTGAGAGGTACATGTACCACAGTTCTTCATTCCTGGGGGTCTTCCTCCTCTGAAAGATAAATCACCATAATATTTTCAATGCAATGAACCAGTTTCCTCTTTCAAGGATCAAATCTAGATATTATCTAACTAAAATATGCACTACACTAGAGAAATTAGCTATCAAAATGTATTGGAGGTGCTCTCAAATGATAGAAATATAATCTTCTAAAATTTGAATAAAAATATAAATCTTTCGGCAACTCCATAGTACCATTTGCCAGTCAACTTTAATTTCTTAAATTTTTTGAACAGCTTTTACCTGTTCAAAGGCACAGAAAAGACTATTAGTAGCCCTAGTTAGTCCTTTATCTCTATGAACCATGATTTTTTTCTTATAGATCAAATGGGTCTTCTATTTTAATTACTATGGTGATTCATTTACCTATTCCTTCCATTGTTTAATGAAAGCATAAATTAGTTGTTGCCTTCTTGGGATTTGATTTTTCTTAATTTCCACTATAGTGTAGAGTTTTTACAGTTCTAAAGGTTCTAATTTGTAGAGGCATATGCTGATAAGAAATCAGCAGGCAATGACTAATCCCTCTATTCTCATAAATCATCAAGTCCAATAAGTCATGCCGATATTGACATTTCTACTGAGTAGTTTTACTTTCACATTTTCCAATCTAAAATTTAATGTAACTCTAATATCTACCACCATCGCATCATATTATTCTCAAAGTTTTATCTTGGTCCTCTAATATGCCATATCTGCTACTTGCTGGTATCTCCTTCTATGCTAGCCAGCACTGCACTACTATAATGGAAAACCTCACATAGACTACTTACTACTATGTCTCAGTCACTAAATGTAATCTGATAGCAGTACAAGTCAAATCAGAACAAAGACAGTGAAGATCAAGGGTCTCTCAGCATGAGTTAACACAAGTAATTTGTTTATCACCTTGCATCTGGAGGGATATATGACTTTCCTCAACTTTTAGTGCATCTATATTCAGTAAATTATGTTACATCATATAAAACCTTGATAACTGGAACAATATACCTATGATGATTTCAGATCAGCAATCAGTTTAGACCAATTGCAGCAATCTTAATGGCTATTATACATTGATATTTCAAGGTTGTCTAAATGTCAGTTCCTCAGGGGGATCTCAATGTGAAAGAAACTATTACAGTTCAATTGATAACACTTGCCATACATGATAATATATTATGATTTTGAGATTTTGTTTAAAATAATCTTCATAAATTACATATTACATGTATAATTTAAAAGTTAGAACAGCTTAATTCAAAATAGCTAGATTGTAGAACCAACCTAGATGCCCTACAATAGATGAATGGATAAAGAAACTGTGGTATATATACACAATGGATATTACTTACCCTTAAAGAAGAATGATATTACCTGGCATTTGGAGGTAAATGAATGGAGTTGGAGAATATCATGCTAAGTGAAATAAGCCAATCCCAAAAAACCAAAGGCTGAATGTATTTCTCTGATAAATGGAGGATGATACATAATGTGGGGGGAGGGGTAAGGGAAGAATGGAGGGACTTTGGAGTGTGTAGAGGGAAATGAGGGGAGGACAGGAGGGGAGGGGAAGTAAAAGTGGTGCAATGAGATGGACATCATTACCCTATGTACATATATGAGTAAACGAATGGTGTGACTCTACATCATGTACCATAGAAATGAAAAGTACAATGTATCAAAATGCAGTCTGTAAAAATAAAATAAAAAAAGTAAAAGTTAAGGAAAGAGTGAAAAAATATTTTGTTTCATGTATTCTGAATAAAAAAATGTACCATGTGAATGAAGAAAATTCAGCTTCTCACATTTAAAAAATTACCTTTAAAATACCAATAATAAATTATAAAAATATACTAAATAGAATAATGAAGATGTTAATAAAATTTTTAGTTTACTTTTTGTAAAATGAATCACACATAGTATATGATACTGCTGAAATGTTCCTGCAAATACAGATAGAATTCAAAAGACAACGAATTTAATCATGTGGCTTTTTTTAAAGACATTTTTATCTTGTTTTGTTATTGGAGACATATTGGAACCAATCTTAAGACAATGCAGACAAATTGAGTTTTTCCAGGAAACATTTCTGATAAATGTATGATAGAAAATACTTATTGTACACCTATTCTTTAGATAAATCTTGTGGTATGTTTCTTGGAACTGTTGACTTGGTAAAAGCTAAAGTGTTTTACAAACGCTTAAGCAAAAGCATACATTTATTCCTCAAAAACTTAATTAACTTTAATTTTCATTTGGTATTATTATTTTTCCTAAGTATATATGCTGGAAAAAAAAAGCACATTGTCAAGGAATATGATGGTTTTACTAAAAAAAGTTGAGATATCCATTTCTATATAATAATTGTAAAATGTAAAATTGTGCCAATGAATTCTCAACCATTAATTTACTTCCTATTCAGGAATATGATCATTGTAAAAAAGAAAAAAATTCTCTCAACTTGTCTCTCTCTCTGTCCACACACACACACACACACACCCCCAACCACAGAAATCATTGTCATAAATTTTTATTACTATCTTTCACAGTAAATCTGTTTCTTATTTCTTATCTGGTGCCTTTACCTTCTGCCCAGTCAATTCCTACTAAAAATTGTAGAAATAGCAATGTAATCATAAGGTTGATCTCTGAAATCATCTTTATTACACAAAAAATATTTTAATATTTATAATTATTGAATATAATGTTACATGTGATATTCTTGATAAAAAACACATTTAGTTGTATAGATGAGCTGTGATTAACTTTGATGCTCACACTTCATTCATTTTGGCTTCTAATTTTCTTCCTAGGACTACCTATATTTTTTAGAACTTAATTTTCCTAATTTTTTGATAACTAAACAACACATTTATTCCCAAGAATGTATGCTACCAAAAAGAGGATTGCATTTTTATCATTCTACTACAGTTACTGTGCATGGCAGAGAAATACAAAGCCTTATTAATTTGCAGGTCCAGAAGAGTGGGCTATGCTCATTTAAGTGAATTCATAAATGTATACGCCAGCCTCAGTTAAACTTTTTTCTCAATAAATATTTCTCACTGTTTCTCTATAAAAGTGCCAATTACTACTTGTAAATATGAAACTCCCTAGGTAATATGACTAATTGGCAAGAGCTAAATGCTTAGACAAAGTTGAGCACAATGTTTCCAAATAAGGTACTTATGGGCAATGTTACCAAACTTTCACTGGAACCATATACAGTTGGTTTCTTTCATGCACAGTTTATGAACCCTCTGGTAAAATGGCAGAGCAGTGGCTAATCCAAAGCACTTGGATGTTTTATTTTTTCCTTCAGACTGAAAAAAAAAAAACTGTTTGAAGTCTGCATGACAAACATTTATCTCTTCATTATTCTTCTCAAGGTACCTATAACCTCTTTGTTCCTCAGGCTGTAAATGAAAGGATTTAGCAGGGGAATTATTATTGTGTAAAATAAAGAAAACATTTTTTCCTTGTCTTCAGTTGGTCCAGACCCAGGGTGCACATACATGAAGAAGAGAGTGCCATAGAACAAAGAGACGGAGAGCAGATGGGCCCCGCAGGTGGAGAAGGCTTTGCTTCTGCCCTTCTCAGACTTCTTTTTCAGGATGGCAAAGAGGACAAAGGAGTATGAGGTGATAATAGTCATAAAAGTAAAGACTTGTATAATGGCTGAAAAGATTAAAACCAGATGTGTATTAACTGTAGGATCAGTACAAGAAATTCTGAATAGTTGTAAAATTTCACAGTAGTAATAATGTATGATATTGGACCTGCAGAAAGTTAATCTAACTAACAAACTCACATGAATGGCTGAATGCAGAAAACCAACAAAATATGAAGCACCTATAAGCTGAGTGCAGAGGCTATTGGACATCACCACTGGATACAGCAAGGGATTGCATATGGCTACATAGCGGTCATAGGCCATCACTGACAGGAGGAAACATTCTGTGGTAGCACTGGAACCAAAACAGTAAAACTGTGTTAAGCATTCAGCCAAGGATATCTTCTGATTCGGAGATAAAAAAATGATAAGCATCTTGGGGGTCACAGAGGATGAAGTGCAGGCATCAGCCAAGGCTAAACTGCTGAGGAAGAAGTACATGGGGGTGTGAAGGTGGGGGCCCTTCCAGATGAGAGCAATCAGGCCCAGGTTGCCCACCATGGTGATGAGGTAGATAATGAGGAATACCAGGAACAGGGGCACCTGCAGCCCTTGGTCTGTAAGTCCCATGAGAACAAACTCAGTCACCAGAGTCACATTTTCTTCTGCCATATTTGACCTGGACAATCACTAAAATGAAAGAACAAGTAAGGCAACAGTCACAAATGAATCGAAACAATGGAAACTTTTTTGTGATTGTATGTTCCTAAGAGGTATTTCTCATCTGATTTAGTAGTTTCAAATTTTTACTTTTATCTACTTTTATATGCATTTGAGATTCTTACCAATGAATTATCAAACTGATAATTTAATACTTAGGAAACCTAAGATGTTTTAATGTGAGAGCATTTAGTATTTATCTAAATTTAAAATAGAAATGTAGGCTGTTTCTCTAAAAATTAAACATCAGTGTAAGAAACAGTTGTATTTTATTTTCTGGAATCTAAATGAAGAATGAATAAGTTTTAGAATTCTTACATTAAATATATACCCACAAAGAGTACTAATATACAAACAATTCTAAATATATTGTTGAAAAATTAAGAAGCATAGAGATTTTTGCCCTGAATATACAGGTCCAATTTTCTTTATAAACTCCAATTCCCAAATAATCAATATTACTGTTTTTAGTTCCTATAATGTATCATTCAGCCAAAAACCAGTAGCCTTTTTAGTTTTTTTTTTTTTTTTCTCTCTAAAGTCATATTATATACAAGGGGACACCAGGAATCCTTTGACATTAACTTTAATGACTTTAACCAATATTCTCATGATTCCATAAAATTAAGAAATTTCTATTGAACTAGGCTTCACAACCCATAAGCCAGAATTTTCATTCTGCAAAGTTACAAATACATGACATTCAAGCAGCTTAACCTATATCTCTTTAAGAAAAACTTTTCACATTATAAAATAAACTCTGAATTGTGTTGAATTTTTTTAATCACTATTAATTAAATTCCAACTTTTCATTTTTCTATCAACATTTACTTCAAAATTCCACTACTTACATACAGTAAAAATTTAACTGTGTCATACATTTTCATATGCATATTTACTGTCTTTATTCAAATTTTGGTTGCTGATTTAAAAACAAAATCTTGTTCTGGATCTTAATTTCTTACTTAGATATTTTGTGATCTGACAGAGACATTGCAAAGCTGTAATGAAATCTACACTCTCACCCAACTCCTGGAAAACTGGAAATGTGCTCATTTTCTGAAAGTAACAAAGGCATACAAAGAAGCAGTATTATTTGTGCAGTAATATTTAGTAAAAACCCCAAAACCAAAGGGATACAGTGGTTTTTTCCTTCTATTTTGAACTTATTCTTTAAACACCTTTTTTTTTTTTAATTCCCTGAATGTTTACAAGAGGTTCCCAGTAGGATGAAGTTAAAGTTATTCTACTGGGCATTGTGAGCTAATCAGCAGATCATCCACACAACTAGCTATAATAATTAAAACTACACATTACACTTCAGATAGAGCACTAATCTTAAAAATTTATAAAGAACTTACAAAACTTTACACCAAAAATACAAAGAACCTAATCAGTAAATGGGCCAAGGAACTGGACAGACACCTTACAGAAGATATACAGGCAATTAATAAATATATCAAAAAGTATTCAACATCTCTAGTAATTAGATGAACGCAAATTAAAACAACTCTAAGATTTCATCTTACTCCAATTAGAATGGCTATTATCAAGAACTCAAACAATAATAGATAGACATTGGTGTGGATGTGGGGAAAAAGGCATACTTTTACATTGCTGGTAGAGTTGCAAATTGGTGCAGCCACTCTGGAAAGCAATTTGGAGATTCCTCAAAAAACTTGGAATGGACCCACCTTTTGACCCAGTTATCCCACTCCTCAGTTTATACCCAAAGGATTTAAAATTATCATACTACATTAACACAGCCACATGAATGTTTATAGCAGCTCAATTCGAAATAGCTAGATGTGGAACCAACCTAGATGCTCTTCAACAGATGAGTGGATAAAGAGACTGTGGTATATATACAACATGGAATATTATTCAGCCATAAAGAAGAATAATATTATGGCATTTTGCAGATTAATTGATGGAATTAGAGAATATCATGCCAAGTGAAATAAGCCAATCCCAAAAAACCAAAGGCTGAATGTTTTCCCTGATAAGTGGATAATGATACATAATGGGGGTGGGGTAAGAGAATAATGGAGAAACTTTAGATTACATAGAGGGAAATGAGAGGGCGGAGGGGTGGGGTATTAAAGATGGTGGAATAAGACAGACATCATTACTCTATGTACACGTATTCATTCACAAATGTTATGAATCTGCATGGTGAACAACCATAGAAACGAAAAATTGTACCCCGTTTTGTATACAATAAATCAAAATGCACTCTGTAAAAATAAAAAAAGAGTTTAAGAATTTAAAAATAGAGAGGAAAGAAAGGGGGAAAAGAAAAACAAAAAAAAAACTACACATTGTTTCCCCAGGATTCACTGTAGGGACTTTCTTAAAATTTCTCTACAGAGTTTAGCATAAGCTTTTTTCACTTCTTTTATTTCTTCTAAACGTGCCACCACTAATGTACCTAATAAACCGACTTTCCATTTAGAAATCCCCAATGTTCCTTAGAGCAGACTTTTTCAAATCTGAGATTCGGCCCCTTTCCTACCTGATACTCTTTCAGCATTTCCTATCTCAGGGAATAGGGTACCCAACAATCCTTTAGGCAGGCAACAAACTAGGGAAACTTTCTAATACTAACTTCACTTCACCTCCATTGTTTCAATCAAGTCCTACAAGTTCTATCTGCTAACGATGTTTTAAATCCAACCATTTTTCTGACTCTAAAACTAACCTACCAATCCAAGAATTGTTCATCTCCTGCCTGGACTTATTAAATGTTTCCAACCCCATTATCTACATCTGATGAAAGAACCACCCAATTCTGTTTTCCACAATGAAAACAGAATGCATTATTTTACCAACAATTCATAAGTGCACCCTCCTCACTTAAAATGTATGAATAATTTCTCATTCAACGTGGGTTAATGGCTAAAATTCTTAAGCCTTAATATTTTTGTCCCTATTCTAAAACATATAACTAATAATTAGCAGTGCAGTTAGAGGAGTTTTGGCATTTGTATATGTAGATGATTTACTCTAACACTAACTGCATACAGAGATCATCAGTTAATCAATGCCTACACATATTGCTAACTTGTACAATGTATTTTTAGGACAATTAAAATCAGGGAAATGTGTCGTTAGATATCTATGATATGGGTATATTCCAAACATTGTTCTATTGACTACATGACATCATCATAAATATCTGAGAAGAATGAGACCATGGCAACTCATCCTGTGCTTTGTGATCAAAAGAACTCAGTTCTCCAGACTGCCACCCTCCCCACATACCCCCATGCTTACCAGTCACAAAATTTCCTTTAAAAGAAGAGTCTGAAACCCCAAAACATGTGTCACGGTGGAGATAGCTCCTACATTCTCTCTTTCCTTTCAAGTGTATAGTCCTTGCCTTCCTAAATAAAGCGCTGCTTGTGCCTCTTTCTGACAAGTCCTGAAATTTTCTTTGAAGACTTTCAAGCATCCTCCAGGGCCATGTTGAAGTCCCCTCTCTCTTCTGGGAGAGCTCTCAGATCCTGTTTATTGACAGAAGGGGAAAGTCCACAAGGGATTCTAACTAAGATGTTCTTATGAGTCAGAAATGCAGATGAAATTACATTAATTTTCAACCCTAAATTCAATAAAATGAGCACAGTTAGAAACAAAAAAAAGTTGTGCGTCTAGGGAGAAAATTAATTTTATTTTGTAATAAACTAAGAGTTTCTCCTAAGGTACTTCCTAGTTATTGTTTACCTATTCTATCCTCCTTCTCACACGAGTAACTCTCAGCCTCTCAGCCAGGGTGTCAGAACTGAATCTTGATCTAGTCACCATCTAAACAAAAACTGATCTCCAAACTTCTCTACAACAAATCTAGCCACTGTTGTTCTTTGTATAGGTGCCCAGAAATTTTTTAAAGTGTATAATTTTTCCTCATGTTATAAATAAATATTCCCAGTATATAATTTCTGTAGAATTTATATGTCATCCTGTAAATCTCAGAAAATTTATAAGGGGTTCCAGAGTACTTTTCAGATCCAAATAACCTGACATGATGAATATAATTGATGAGGATGAGGCTATGCAAAATAGTCAGAAAATTTTCTGCAGACAGAGAGCAGAAGAATCAGCATACTGCTCTGACAAGATCATCAATATTTACTGTTGTCCATCCCAGCTGGTTGTAAAATGCTTCTTATCCTTTTTCATGATCCGAATTAAAAACAACAAATTTTCCAAATCAGTAGCCACATATCCCATATTACATATTGTGTTAATTAAATTGTTCTACTAAGCTGGGGCAGTTGGAAAAACTACAATAATAGGCATTACAATATGCTATGTTTGTGATTGCCTACCATTGACAATCAGAAATGGAATAGTTTTTGCAGAGACCAGAGAGTGGTAAAATAGAGACACCATTCCAGTCTTTGAGTATGAATGTTAATATTTCCTGGCATTGTATCAAAAATGAGATGCAAACCATATCAGTGACAGAAGCTGGAGACCCCACAGTTCTTGTGGTGAAGCCTCTACAGAACTGAACAAAAGCTCTAATTTAAAGAAGGCTAGTCTAAAGGCCACAGGAGTTTGCAAGTCCTTTAAACAATGGAGGAAATTTTGAGCTAGTCCTGGATTTATTTGTGGTACTTTTATTTGCCAAATCTGCAAGAAATGGACTATTCAATGTTCATAGCTGCTCAATTCACAACAGCCAGTTTGTGGAACCAACCTAGATGCCCTTCAATTGATGAATGGATAAAGAAACTGTGTATATATCTATATATATATACACACACACAATGGAATATTACTCAGCTATAAAGAATAATAAAATTATGGTATTTGCAGGCAAATGGATGAAATTGGAGAATATCATGCAAAGTGAGATAAGCCAATCTCAAAAAACCAAAGGACGAATGATCTCACTGATAAGCGGATGATGACACATAGTAGGGGGTGGGAGGGAGGCAAGAATGGAAGAAGGAGGGACTGTATAGAGGGAAAAGAGGGGTGGGAGGGGTGGGGGGGGAAAAATAACAGAATGAATCAAACACCATTACCCTATGTAAATGTATGACTACACAAATGGTATGCCTTTACTTCATGCACAGAGAAATAAGATGTATTCTATTTGTGTACAATAAAAATAAATTAAGAAAAAAACAAAAAAATATATTTAATAACTGCATCTGAAAAAATGTATTTACACAATTTTCTCAAGTTGTAAAGACTACCACTATAAAACATTTAGGATGTGGAAATCTTATCTGAGTTCCCCTTAATAAATGGGCATATGTATTTCTCTGTGGACATGTTCATAGTTTGCTTATGCTTTTTGTCAAATATAAATGTCAAATTAAGTTCAAAATGATTAAGTCTATTTACATACAAAACAGAAGTACAAATCCTGATCCAGAAAACAAAACAAAAGAGGTAAGAATCTCAAAGATGCCATTACAGGATAGCTTTTATACTGACCATGAGGAAGTTATTTAACCTTTACAATGATATGTGATTGCATTAAAGGTGTGCTGATAGCAGTGGGTTGGTCAAAATTGATTATCCCATACCATTATTGGAAGGAAACTTAAACTTTTCTTCATGTTTATAGGAAGCATTTAAGGAAATCCTCTATGTTTCATTTATATCAATGAGTCAAACTCATCAAGTTTCAGTTTTGTGCCCCCATTTGCTTTGTTTGCTAGAATAATTCACAGACCTGGTTTCTATGTCATTTTATTTATTTTAATAATTTCTCGCTCTTGGTCTTCTCCTATCAAACCAAGAATGTGACCAAATAATACAGCATTACTCTCATTACCACCACCTCTGTAGTCATGATTGGTCTCATTACTGGAATGGAGGATCATTAGTCATTGTTACTGATGTCAGCATGGTCATCATACATAAGGTCATTGAGTTCTTCCTGATGGCTGCCATTTGATGTGTGAGTGACTGTTGGTGACTCTCATTTGATGAGTGAATAGCTGCTGGAAGGCATTTAAGATCCTTGGAAACAGTTCGAAGATTCCTAAAGAAATTAAAAATACAACTACCATTAGACTTAAAAGCAAATACCCAAAGAAGAATAAATCACCACCAGGCAAATAGATCTGCATTTTCACATTCATTACAGAATTACTCACATAAGCCAAGATAGGGAAATAAACTGAACATCCATCAATGGATTACTGGATAAAAAAAATGTGTGTGCATCGATGCAGCTACATCAATGTTCATAGCAGCTCAATTCACAATAGCAAGATTGTGGAACCAACAGAGATGCCCTTCAACAAAGAGATGAATGGATAAAGAAACTGTGGTATATATAGAGAATGGAATATTACTCGGCCATAAAGAATAATAAAATTATAGCATTTGTTGGTAAATGGATGAAGTTAGAAAATATCATGCTAAGTGAAATAGGCCAAGCCCCAAAAAATCAAAGGTCAAATGTTTTCTCTGATAAGTGGATGATGATATATAATTGGGGTGGAGGGTGGCAGGGGGAAGAAAAGAATGAAGGAACTTTGGATGGTATAGAGGAAAGTGAGGTGGGAGGGGTTAGGGGACTGAAAGATAGTAGAGTGAAACAGACAGTATTACCCTATGTATATTTATGATTACATGAATGGTGTGAATCTACATTGTGTAAACTATAGAAATGAAAAGTTGTACCCCATTTGTGTACAATGAATCAAAATGCAGTCTGTAAATTATTTTAAAAATTTTAATCAAAAAAAAGAAAATTGTGTGTTGTGTGTGTGTGAGTGTGTGTATGTGTGAGAGAGAGAGAGAGAGAAAAAGAGAGAGAGAGAGAGAGAGATCAGAATGTGATTTAGCCTTAAAAAAAAAAAAGAAAAGAGGAGTAACCCTGGTCATGGTTTGGATGTGAGGTGTCCCTCGAAAGCTCATGTGTGAGATAATGCAGGAATATTCCGAAGATGAATGATCAGATTATGAGAATGGTGGTCTAGTCAGTGGGTAATGGAGGTAGACCGGCATGGCTGGAGGAAGTAGGTCACTGGGGACATGCCCCTGGATGTTGCACTATCCCTAGCTACTTTCACTCAAGCTCTCTGCTTTCTGGCTGTCATGAACCGAGCAGCCTCCTTTATCACACTCTTCTGTCTTAATGTTCTATCTGCCTCATCTTGAGCTAGAATGATGCAGAAGCCCACCCGGGATTGAACTTCTGAAACCATGAACCAAAATAAACCTTTCCTCCTTTAAGTTGTTCTAGTCAGGTATTTTGGTCATAGCAATGTGAAAGCTGTCTAAAATACCCTGTTATTTGCCACAACATGGATGAAATTAGAGGACATGATGCTAAATGAAATAAATCAAACACATAAATAAAATTATCACCTACATGCAGATTTAAAAATAAGAAAAATCTCAAATATACATACACAGAGACTACATTAGTTATCTTGGAGGAGTGGGTGGGTGGTGAGGAGGAAAGGAGGAGAAATAGTTCAAAGGATACAAAAGAGCACATACACTAGATGAAAAAGTTGAAGATCCAGTGTAAGATATAAGAACTAAAGTTAATAAAATGGTGGTGTATTAGCAATCTCTGAGTATGTAAGTGTGCTCTTTTCACACTTACACACACACACACACAATTTGTGAGAAGCTACATGTTTATCTCCTTCACTAAATTATCATTTTATTATCTATATGTCCCTCAGAACATCATTTTATAAACTTCAAATATACATAATAAAGTTTATTTTTTAAAATGAATGAATAAGGCTGAGGTTGTAGTTCAGTGGTAGAGTGCTTGCCCAGCACATGTGAGGGTTCAATCCTCAGCACCACTTAAAAAATAAAGTTGTTTTTTAAATAAATAAATGAAATAAAATCCTTGAGAGGATACAGGCACTAGGGAATTCAACATGATGAGAATGAGGACAGTACTGAAAAAAAATCAGATTTTCAGAATCAAAGATTCAACCAACTATGTTAATCAATGGAAGAAGTAGTTCCTCTCTAGTGAATCTGATATTTCTTCTTTAAGATCTCTAAATTTGGGGGCAACAATTTCTAATTTAATAACATCAAACATTTCTCACCAATAACTACAAACATTGCCTCCTTGTTGGGAGATTAGAGTGTCTAAAACTTGTATGTTTTGTAAACCTCCTCCAAAGTAATGCTTGAAGGTTCAGATTTGAAATTAAATGGCCTGGGTCCATAAGACCAGTTTTCATCAGAGACCTATACTCCAGCCTTTTTATTTCTATGTTGTGTTTGCAAGGCACTTGAAGATACATACTTTAAAATACTTTTTTTAGGATACCACTGCCTGGATGTTGCCTGGAGGTCTTCTCTCTGGGTGCTGCTGTATCTGTCACCTGCTGTGAATGCCACCAACTCACTTCCATTGCTTCTGACCTACTGCCAGCTGCCACCAACCCACACCACTACCACTGCCACCTCCCACTGCCCAGAGGTCTACTGCCAGGGAGACTCCAGGTTGGGCTGCATTCAGCTGCATCTATCTTGGGACACCAGCTACGACCTGGAGGTGCAGTGTAGGTGTACCTATGGGTTTACTGTGCCTGAGGTCTTCCTACTGATGGCTGCCATATTGCTTCTCAAAATCGATCATCCTGGTGGTCTCTCTGTGAATTCCAGCAGCACTGAGATCTTGGGACTGCAATGTGGCTGAACCTGAGGTATCTGATGCCCAGACCAGTGGGATAGTGACTGAGTATGCTAGAGCTGGTCTGGGCCAGGCAATTCCATGAGAAGTCAGAGACAGGGTTGAGAAACTTTCAAAAGCTGACAGAGATAGTTGTTCAATTTTCTATTGAGATTTATTTTACTTTCACTTTTTTTCTTCTCTAACATCTCTTCCCACCATATTTGGAGTTAGGTGTTTTTCATGCCTCAGTTCACTGAGGACAGTGATATATGAATGCTGTTTTGCAGTTTTGTTGTCTATTCTTATATTTTTAACTTTTGTTCTCTTTGTACGTATTCTTCCTCTCACTTCTCTGTTTTCCCATATTCTCTTTCTACCTTTTCTCCACCTAACAGCCAATCTCTGTTGGTTTCTCTTCCATCCTTCCAGTGAATTTTTACTTCTAGCTTCCCTCTTCCTCCCTCATGAACAACACAAACTACATTATTTCTGTCCACCATTTGAAATTGTAAATCCATTAGGCAAATTTTCTGCTTATATTGTGGACAAAAATTGAACTCATCATCTCTGGTTTCTATGAGAAAGTAGTAGATTCTTAGTGGGAGCTATTAGGTTTAAGGCTATATATTGCTTATACTGGGCATTGTTGATAATGGTCTCCCTCTTAAAGGTGAGGTAGTGGAAATCTTCAGGGACAATATAAGTCTACAGGGCAGAATCTGTACTGCCTCAGATCCATACAACTAGATAGGAAAACACACAAACAACATGAAAAAAACAAGTGAACAAAGTGTCCCAAAAAACCAAGATGTTGCAACAACAGAATCCACTGACAACACAGTAGAAGAAATGTTTGAGAAGGAGTTTAAAATGTTAAATATTAAACTGATCTACGAGGTAAAGGATGGCATAAAGGGTAAAATCAAAGACAAAATATAGGAAGTAAAAAGTCACTTCAATAAAGAGAGATCCTGAAACAAAAAATCAAGCAGAAATACTTGGAAGGAAGGAATCAACAAATCAAATTGTAAATTCAATGGAAAGCATCACCAATAGACTAGACCATTCGGAAGACAGAATCTCAGGCAATGAAGACAAAATACACAATCTTGAAAATAAAGTTAACAGTGCAAGGAAGATGGTAAGAACCCATGAACAGGACTTCCAAGAAATATGGGATAATACAAAAAGATCAAATTTAAGAGCTATCAGGATAGATGAAGGAGCAGAGATACAAACCAAAGGAATGCACAGACTTTTCAATGGCATGATATCAGAAAATTTTCCAAACATAAAGAATGAAAAGTTAAATCAAATACAAGAGACACTTAGGACCCCAAGTGTACAAAATTACAGTAGACCCATAGCAAAGACACATTATAATAAGAATGACTAAAATACAGAATAAGGATAATATTTAAAAGCCATGAGATACATATATATAAAAAAGCAAATTATGTATAAGGGGAAACCAATTTGGATATTAACTGATTTCTGAACCCAGACCTCAAAGCTAGGAGGACCTAGCTCTGAAAGAAAAGAGATGCCTATCAAGAATTTTTTATCTAGCAAAATTATATTTCGGAGTTGAAGATGAAATCAAAACTTTCTATAATAAATAAGTTTAATCAATTCACAACTAGAAAGCCTGCACTACACAACATTCTCAAAAAAATATTCCATGAAGATGAAGTAAAATATAAAAGTGAAAACAAAGAGGAACTATGCTAAAGGAATAGTCAATAAAAGGATTAAGTAAGTCAAATTAAAAGCCAGAAATAAACCAAAATGACTGGGAATACAAATCATATCTCGATAATAACCTTGAATGTTAACAGCCTAAACTCATCAATCAAAAGACATAGACAGCAGATTGGATTAAAAAAGAAGACCAAACACTATATTGTCTCCAAGAGACTCACCTCATGGCAAAGACATCCACAGACTGAAAGTGAAAAGGGGAAAAAACATGTCACTCACATGGTCTGCGTAAACAAGCAGGGGTTTCCATCCTCATGTCAGATAAAGTGGACTTCAAGCCAAAGTTAATCAAAAGGGACAAAGGACATATCATACTACTTAAGGGAATTACACATCAACAAAACATAACAATCATAAGTATTTATGCCCCAAACAATGGAGCATCTACGTACATCAAACAATCTGTTCCCAACTTCAAGAATCAAATTAGATCACAACACAATAATACTGGGTGACTAATACACCTTTCTTACTCCAGACAGAACTTAGAAACAAAAACTAAAGAAAGAAACTCTAAAACTAAATAATATAATCAATAATTTAGACTTAACAGATACATATAGAATATTTCATCCATCAACAAGCAAATACACTTTTTTCTTGGCAGCACAGAGACTTCTCTAAAATAGAGCATATGTTATGCCACACAACAATTCTTAGTAAATACAAAAAAAAAAACTACAACAACAAAAAACTAGAGATAATATGTTGAATTCTATCAGATCATATTGGAAGGAAATTAGAAATCAAAGATAAAATAAAAACTAGAAGTTGCTCTAATACATGGAGACTAAATAGTACACTATTGAATGATGAATGGATAGAAAAAATTTAATATGAAATTTTAAAAATACTTAGAGGTAAACGAGAATACCAATACAATGTTTCAAAGTCTCTGGGACACTATGAAGGCAGTCCTAAGAAAAAAGTTTATTGCATTGAGCTCACTTATTAAAACAAAAAATGTCAACAAATAAATGACCTAACATTACACATCAAAGCCCTTAGAAAAGAATAAATCAACACCAAAAGTAGTAGAAGACAGGAAATAATTAAAATTAGAGCTAAAATCAATAAAACTGAAACAAAAGGAACAATCAAAAAAATTGACAAAAAAGTTGGTTCTTTGAAAATATCAATAAAATTGATAAACCCCGAGCCATGCTAACAATGAGAAAAAAAAATCCAAATTATTAAAATGTTATGAAAAAGGAAATAATGCAATGGACTTGACTGAAATACAGATCATTAGAAACTTTTGAAAATTTATACTCCAATAAAATAGAAAATATTGAAGACTTTGACAAATTTCTACAGACATACAACCTACTCAAACGGAATCAGAAGGTCATACATGATTTAAACAAAGCAATCTCAAGCAATGAAATAGAAAGTGCCATCAAAAGCCTGCCAATCAATAAAAGCCCAGGATGAGACAGGTTCTCAGCCGAGTTCTACAAGACCTACGAAGAAGAATTAACACCAATACTCCTCAAAGTATTCCATGAAATAGAAAAGGAGGGAACCCTTCCAAACTCATTCTGTGAGGCTAATATCACCCTGACACAAAAAACAGACAAAGACACATCAAGAAAAGACACATCAGACCAATATCTCTGAAGAACATAGATGCAGAAATTCTCAATAAAATTCTAACAAATAACCTCAAAACCATATTAAAAAGACAGTGCACCACAATCGAGTGGGGTTTATCCCAGGGATGAAAGGTTGGTTCAACATATGGAAATCAGTCAACATAACTTATCATATCAATAGACTTAAAAACAAGAATCATATGATCATCTCAATAGATGAAAAAAAGCATTTGACAAAGCACAGAACCCCTTCATGTTCAAAACACTAGAAAAAATAGAGAGAGTAGGAATATACCTCAACATCATAAAAACCATACATGCTAAACCCAACACCAACATAATTCTAAACAGAGAAAAGTTGAAAGCATTCCCTCTGAAAACTGGAACAAGACAAGGATGCCCTCTTTCACCACTTTTTTTCAACATTGTCTTTGAAACTCTAGCCAGAGCAATTAGAAGAAAGAAATTAAAGGGATACTAATAGGAGAAGAGCTCAAACTACCACTATTTGCCACTGAATGATTCTATATTTAGAAGATAAAAATAATTCCACCAAAAAACTTCTAGAATAAATGAATTCAAAAAAGTAGTAGGATATAAAATTAACACCCATAAATCAAATGCATTCCTATACATCAGTGATTAATCCACTGAAGGAGAAATTAGGAAAACTACCCAATTCACAATAGCCTCAAAAAAAAAAAAATACATGGGAATCAATCTGACAAAAGAGGTGAAAGGTCTCTGCGATGAAACTACAGACACTAAATAAAGAAATTGAAGAAGACCTTAGAAGATAGAAGGATCTCCCATGCTCCTGGATAGGCAGAATAAATATTGTCAAAATAACCATACTACCAAAAGCGTTATACAGATTTAACACAATTCCTATTAAAATCCCAATGACATTCTTCATAGAACTAAAAAACAAGTAATCATGAAATGCATTTGGAAGAATAAGAGACCCAGAATAGCCAAAGAAATTCTTAGTAAGAAAATCGAAGCAGGACATCAATACCAGACCTCAAACTATACTAAAGAGCCATAGTGACAAGAACAGCATGGTATCAGCACCAAAGCAGACACATAGACCATTGGTACAGAATAGAAGACACAGAGACAAACCCACATAAATACAATTATCTCGTAGTAGACAAAGACACCAAAAACGTTTACTGGAGAAAAGATAGCCTATTCAACAAATGTTGCTGGGAAAATGCAAAACCACCTGTAACAAAATGAAATTAAACATCTATTTCTCACCCTACATGAAATTCAACTCAAAGTGAATGAAAGACTTAGGTACTAGAACAAAGACCCTTTGCCTAATAGAAGAATAAGTAGACCCATCTTACTCCAATTAGAATAGCTATTATCAAGAATACAAGCAACAACAAATGTTGGCAAGGATGTGAGGAAAAAGGTGCACTCATACAATCCTGAGAGGAGTGCAAATTGGTGGAAGAACGATGGAAAGCATTATGGAGATTCCTCAGAGAAAACTTGGAACTACAATTTAATCCAGCTCTCCTATTCCTTGGTTTATACCTAAAGAACTTAAAATCAGCATGTTATAGTGACACAATCACACCAGTGTTTATAGTTTTCAATTCACAATAGCTAAACTATGAAACCCAACCTATGTGTACAATCAGAAAAATGAGAAATTATACTCAATTTATGTAGGATTTATCAAAATGCATAAATACATTCTACTGTCATGTATAACTAAGTAAAACAAATAAAAATAAATAAATAAAATACTATTTTTAAACCAACATTTTATACTAGATAACCTAATAACATTTTAAACTAGATAATCTAACAAACACATTCCATAGGCTATAGAACAAAACCTTAATGACACTCCCATGTCCTTTCAAGTTTCACAAAGTGTGGTTTGTCCTCAGTGATCCTGACTAGCTTTATTTTCAACTGAAAATACACTATTGGTATTTCAATATGTATAATTAGGTGAAGAGTATTTAATCATTTTGGTTCTTTCTAGATAGAGGGATAGATGATAAATGATAGATAGATCTCCATATCTATCTCTGTGTTCATTTGGAATTAATAGGGTCCAAGAAAGTTATCATTTATAGTTGTAGTCAACCTTTTATGACTCCATGAAAATAAGGAAGTTTGAATTGCATTCCTTTGTTGTCCACTTTAACAAAGAAAATTCTCTGCAATATGAAATAACCGCTGACTCTTTTAACTTATTTTCATTATTTGTTTCATTCTTCTATTAATTCAAGTTTAATATGAAAAAGAATGCTTAATATTCATGTTTCCTCAATAGTAAATCATCTAGTATTTGTAATGATCATCTAAAACTGTCTGCCCAGAAGGAAAACAGAAATCTCAAAGAGTTACAAGGATAGTACTTACCTGGATATTTCATTATCACGTAGGCAAACTGCAAAACTAGACACATGAAAATTAAACAGCTCCCCATGATCTCACACAGTTTCTATAAGTCTTTGGGAGACTGAGGAAGTGGTAGCTTTCCTGAAGGAAAGCCAGTTGTTTCCTGAATAGAAAATTGGAAAATAAATGTAAATTTCCTTCTACCATATTCTTCTACATAAAAAGCCAAACTGATGAGGTCATCACTGTTCTCACATCCACTGATGCATTCTCACTTAAGAATAGTGGAAGTTGCAGAAGGAGACAGTGGTTATTTTGTTCAAAGATTTTCCTTGGAACCCTCAAATGCAAGGATATAATAGTTATTGTATTATTTTTTATAGATCTCATCATGCAATCAAAACAGTACCAGGAATTCCCTCAGTGAAAGTTACCAACAGATTCTGAGAAGCATAATTGCAAATTTGTTCTGCTAGGCATTGGGGGCTTATCAGTGAATCACCCCACACCCTCAAGAGTAGCAATTAGAGTCACACTTTGTGTCATGAGGGTTCACTCTGAGGAAAACTTGACATACTGCCCTGGAGCAATTTTTAGGACATGTTAATTCCCTTTCTCTTATTACTCCTGATGCAGCCAATTTCCAATCACATGAAAGTTCCTGACGAAGTCTCAATGACATTAAATTCAACATGTCCAAAGCTAAATGGAGGGTCTTTTCAAAACATCCCCAAATATGACCTTAACCCTGTCTTCCAATTCTTAATTAATGGCATTTCATCTATCCTATTTTTATCATTTTATTTTTTAATTGGCCAAAGTTATATATAACTATTATGTATAGCTTAATGCTTTGAAATATATGTACGATGTGGAATGGTTCAATCAAGCTAAGAAACAACCCTAAGGATCATTTTGACACTGAGCTCTCCCTCCACCAAGTCTAAACCATTAATCAAAACACTGTTTCATTTTTTGATGTCTATTGAACCAACCACTTCTCTTCAAATTCAAGAAGGTTCCATCTCCTGCTTCTGATAATCTGCATGTGTTTTTCTAGTTTTTCCTCCTAACATTCTCAAATTTGGGCCAATGTCGTCTTGATAAAATGTCATACTGCTGAGGTTACCAGTGTTCTCACATTTGCTGCTGCCCCTTCACTTAAACACTTTAAAGAGCTTCCAATGGCTCTTTTAGGAGAGATCAAAATCCTTAGCCTTATTGCTTCTGTATCTAAAATATACCCAACAGTCTGCTATGCAAAGTTTTTACTAATGTGGTTAACAGGTTTATTAGGTGAATGGTTCTGATACATCTATCATATTGTTCTTAGTTTTGTTACTCTGTTTCTCCTTTTTTGCCTTTTTGATATTAAGTAGATATCTTCTACTCTACCATTTTCATATTATTCATGATTTAAAAGTATTTTTCAGTTTTGTCCTACTGATTGTAGTGAGATTTATATGTTATAGTCTCCTTCAGATGTATACTAATTTGTCCAATAAATTAAGATTTATACTGCAATATAATATATGCTAGATAATCTTATTATCACTTTTAAATCAGCTGAACATAAAGAGGAGGAAAATAAATATTTAGAGATAGTGTTATATGAACAGTCTTAATATGGATTTTTATCTCCAGTTTACCATATAGTGTGATTTCCTTACCCATGAAGTGTTTTTCTACATGTATTCTTTGTACTCTATTTTCAAATACATTACATTTTTAAATGTTGTATTCCTAATAAATCAACTTTACACACACCCTGTTCTGTATTTATTTTTTAAATCAACTGCCAGAAGAAAGGAGGAGAAATATATAATTATACCATCTTTTCAAATTGCCAAAAAATTACTTTCACTGGCACTTTCTTCAGTTTTGTGTAGATCTAATTTACTGTCTGGTGCTCTTTCTTTTCACCCTGAATAACTTTGATAAGGTAGGTCTTTTAACAATGAATTCTTTCGGTTTCTGTTTATTATGAAACATTTGTATCTTTATTTTTTATGTTTTCATTTCCTTTTTTTACCACACAATAGTTATACATTATAGTTGGGTTCATTTTGACAAAGTCATATGTACATCAAATTTAATTTACTTCATTTCAGTCCCCAGTGCCCAACCTCTCCCCTCCCTCCACATTTTCCATATTTTTCCTCTGTTCTACTGATCTTCCACTCACTTATTTATTTATTTATGATTGGTTGTATATGTACATATATATATTTATATATAAAGGTATAATTCACTATAGTTATAAATAAGTATATATATACATAAATGGAATGACATATATAAAACAATAGAGAATATATATATAAATATATATACAGATATAATTCACTATAGTGTATTTATAAGTGCACATTGCATGACTTTGTTAAATTCGTTCTGCATTTCCTACCCTTTCCATCCCTCCTCTCTCTATCTCCTTTACTCCTGTGATCTTCCCAGTATCTTTATGGTACTGAATCACCTCCCACTTTTTTTCTCCTCATTTTGGTCTAGCTTCCATATATGAGAGAAAATATATGACCCTTGATTTATCACTTAGCATGATGTTCTCCGGTTTCATCCATTTACTGGAAAATGTCAAAATTTAATTCTTCTTTATGGTCAATTTGAACTAAAAGTCAATTCAAAGTGGATCAAAGGCAGAAATTCAACTAAAAAATTTGCAACTGCTAAAGAAAAAAAGGATCAACATTCCATCATATTGGTACTGGCACTGATTTCCTTTACAAGACCACTAAAACTCAAGAAATAAAATCAAGAATCAATAAGTGAAATGACATTAAATTAAAAAGCTTTTGCACAGCTAAGAAAACAATAGTGTGTGAAGAAAGAGCCTACAGAATGAGAGAAGATCTTTGCCAGCTGCTCCTCTGGACAAGGGATTAATATCCAAAATACATAAAGAACTCAAAAACTAAATGTCAAGAAATAGCCAAATCAATAAGTGGGCAAAAAAAAACCTAAACGGACACTTCTTAAAAGAAGAAATAGAGTGAAACAAACATTATTACCTCATGTACATATATGACTGTGTGACTGATGTGATCCTACAATATGTATAATCAGAAAAAGGAGAAATCACACTCCATTTATATATGATCTATCAAAATGTATAAATACATTCTGTCATGTACAACAAATTAGAACAAATAAAAAGAATTATTAAAAAGAAGAAATAGAAATAGTTAATAACACATGAAAAAGTGTTCAACATCCCTAACAATCAGAGAAATGCAAATCAACTATATTGAAATTTCATCTCGCTCCAGGCAGAATGGCAATTACCCAGAATACAAGTAATAATAAATGCTGGTGAGGATGTGGGGGAAAAGGTGCACTCATACATTGTTGGTGGCACTGCAAGTTAGTATAAACACTGTGGAAAGCAGTATGAAGATTCCTCAAAGACTAGGAATGGAATCACCTTATGACTAAGCTATTCTACTCCTTGGTATTTATCCAAAAACATTACAATCAGCATCTAGTAGTAATTCATGCACCCCCATGATTATAGAAACACAATAACCAAGCTATGGAACCAGACTACGTGCGCTTTCAGATGAAGAAAGTTTAGTATATCCACACAATGGAGTTCTACTCAGTCATAAACAAGAATAAAATTTTGTTATTGACTGGCAAATAAATGAAACTGGAGAACATCATGCTAAATGAAATAAGACAGACTCCGAAAATCAAGAGTCAAATATTTCCCCTTATATGTGGAAGCTAAAGAAAAGGGATAGGAAAAGTGGTGTGTGCGTGTGAGGAGGGTAAAATCTCACAAAAACAGAAGGAAGATCAAAAAAGGAGGAGTAGGGTTCAAGGGGAAAGGAGGGCAGGGAAGGGAGAAGAACTGGGGAATAAAATTGACAAATTATGCTATGTGCATGTATGAATATAAGATAATGGGCCCCGCTTTTATGAATAAGTATAATGCACCCATGAAAAAATATACATTTGCATGTAAATAAATAAAAGACCAGAAGAATAGAGCGAGTAGAAGAAGAGAAACGGGAAGAAAGTAGGGAAGGGAAAGGGAATCTACTGGGGAATTAGTTGGTGTAAATTATGTTATATGCATATATGAATATTTCACAAAGAACCTCACTATGACGTATAATTATTATGCATTAATAAAAACATAACAAGAGGAGAATGAGATTGATCAAAATGTATATGTGCATGTGCAAATAATAGCATAACAAATTCCGCTGTATAATTATAATGTACCTATAAGAAAAGGGTAAATTGAAGTGCCCCTTAGAATTAAATTTTAAATTAAAACTAAATCTTCTAGAAGGAAACACAAGACAAAAATCTCTGTGACTTTGGGATAGAAGAGACAATATGATCTATGAAATATTGATATATGAAAATTCATCAAAGCTAAAACTATTTTTCAAAAGGCAGCATTATAATTAGCATTAAGTATAAGTATTGATTATGAGATTACAGTATTAGCTGCTATGTGGTTTTTTGAGCAGTATTTTTATCTTATATAACACTGATGCTAAAATAAAGGGTTTTGGGCTCACTAATAGGACTAAATTAAAAGAAAATTTTCTAGACTTTAATCCTCAGGATGAAAAGATACTTTGGCAAATTGCCCTTAAACTTTCCATTTGTATAACACCTATGGAAAAGAATAGATGAGGGGAAAATTTAAATTACATGAACACACTTGAGTGCTTCTATCCAACATAAACAAAAATTTCAACTCATTTTAAATAAGGTGATAAAGGATAATACATACGCTGGTGTTTGTTGTAGGTTTGGTATATCTTAGTCACTAAGCATTGTAGAGACAGCTGTATTCAAATGATAAGAAACATTTCCATGTTTCACTACGTTTATCAGTATCTTACAAACTTTACTTTCCTAAGCTTCATATTCAGATGCAGGTATTCACAGTCAACCCAGGAAAACCTGACTTTATTATCAGTGTTTACGTTGTCTATTATACCTCTTAACCAAATAATTACTTTCTGAGTGGTGAAGGATATGATGTCCATATACAAATATCTTTGCATGATATTGCATTAGCTACAGTAATGGAACGATGAAATGTGGTCTGTGGAACCATGTTAATAAGCATCCATTGATTCAGTCTCCAAGGCTTCAATCACAGCATAAATGAAACTGAAAATTCAACACATAACCATTGTAGTTAAGATACAGTTTGAGCCACCATACAAGACTCATAGAGATCCTATATACTACCCTTACTGTACCTGTTTACTTCTGCCTTCTTTAGCCAACATTATATTTGATTTGTAAGGCAAGTGACCACAGGTTTCCAAAATTGGATATTGTGGATCTTCTTTTATGCATTAATAGGAGCTGATATTTCCCTGGGGTGCTTTATATTCAGTGCCAGTGGCAGGGGTGTTACTTGATCATGAAAACAAGGCATTTCCCTAGAGCCACCATCATTGAATATCCCTATATATGCTCTTTGCATTTATCAATGAGTTTTGTTGAATTTTATCATATTTTTAAACACATTTCTTGCATTGCATGTAACACAATAGCTATCTCAAGTTTTAAAATTACTTGCCCTCATGCCATGGAAGACGCTAGTTCCACCAAGTCTTAATAACAGTACTGCATTTGTCTTTCAAAATTACTCTTCTTAGCCATATATCAAGAAATTTAAAATTTCAAAATTCTGATGGATATCATTATGTGGCAGTGTTATTATTTCCCATAAACTTCGATCTTCATGCTATGGACAAGGACACAACTTTGCAGTCACTTATGCTTTAGGATAATATTGTTCCAAGGAAACTATTCAGACTCTCACTTTTAATCCTCTTAAAGTTTAGGCTTTGTCTTGATTCCATTAAAACTCGTATTTCTATTTAATATCTTAATATAGCACTCAATAATACACCTAAGTGCAGTAAGTACACTCACCAACATTCAGACAGCCCTCTTCTGATCCATGGGATCTGCAGAGACAGTAATTTATTATGTACTATTGGTAGAATGTCTAGTATGGTCTCAATCTAAATTAGTTTCCCTAAAACTTATGTTGTGTACAAGCCTCGCAACTATTCTCTAAATTACTAGGTGTTTTTGTTCTCTGAAATATAAATTCTCATAATATCAGTGTAATGAATTAATATCTTCTCACAAAGATCAATTCTAGATATTGAACCAAGTTATATGTCTACGCTACAGGGATTAACTATCTCAAGTATGTATTGGATGCTTTTATAAAATGAAAGAAAGTTGTTTGACTTTATTCTGATATTTTAATAAAATTATAGATCCTTGGACAACTCTATTACATCATTCAGACATTTTATTTTGCTATACTTCTTAAGACACCTGTTTTAAGTCACAGAAAAGAATGTCAGTAGAAGCATTTTATTTAATGCTTAGTAGATGTGTATTAGCTATCACAAACTGTCTTTTTTCTTCAGGACAAGAGAACTTCTCTATAATTAGTCAATGTGAATTTATATACCTGTTTCTACAATCTCTTTCATTAAGGCAGAAATCTATTAGTCTCCTCCTGATATGTGGTTTTGATTAATTCTCATCACAAAGAAAACTGCACAGTTTTAAAAGTCTCATACATATGTCAAATTAGAATTGGTAGAGGTATAGACAGGCAGTGTGAATAAGAAATAGGCATCATTATCAAAAGTATCAAATTTAATAAGCCTTTCAGATACAGGTGATATTTCTACATGTTATTTTTACTTCCTATTGTCCAACAGGCAATTTAATGTAACTGGTATCTACCACCACTGCATCAAATTGTCCTCAGAGTTTGACTTCTGTCCTCTACCATTACCTTCTTTCCCTCTTTTTTGTACCTCCATGTATTGTATTCCAGTTTCTGAAATCCAAAAAATGTTAGGCAAACCAAAACAAAAGACATTCAAGTTTGGCCAAGCATATATCTTTAAAATATCCCTGCTAAAATTTTGCAAACAGAACATAACTTTTTTGTTCCATTGCCCTAACAGAAGTGATGTCTATACTTCACTTTTCCACCTCATTTTTCTAATACCCTTTGATATACCCCAAATATAGAACGGAGTTTTCCAAGGTTTTATACCAAATAAGTGTAGATGACCAAACTACCAAGAGTTTTCCATCTCCAAGTCAGTATAAAATACCTTCACCAATTTATTTCCTTTATAATCCTACTTCAGTTAGCCATCAAATAATTCCATGCAACTAGGTTATTTTTGCCATTACATTTCCTTTGAATAACATAGAGCTTTCTTCCATCATAAAGACTTAGGAGTAGCTACTTACTAATAAGTTTGCCATAGTAAGCTGTACAGTATTCTATTCTCCTAAAAGAAAGGTTACCAAACATGATGAACTGTCCATATCACCTACATTATCAGTTTGTGTTCGAAATTTTTTTCCGTTCTATTGTCTGTCTATATTCATTCTAAGATGAATGCATTTGAAACATTTATATGATCTCTGCAGGGATCTCTCATTTACCATTAGGTGAAAAACTTGGGCAGGTATACTTTTCAGCATAAGAAACTTTAATAACTTTGTTTCATTATCTGGAAGAGAAATGTACACTGAGGTTCATAGTAATCGGTCATATAAGATCCTCCATTTGGACTGAATGTGTTCCCTTTCGTTAAAATATATGATCCTTGTTCATGCAATCTCAGTATCCAGGTGAACAAAAATATCAAGTTCCTAGTATTTATCTCTGGGCAAGATGTCCCAATACTTTAACAAGACTCTCTGATCTCTACGGTCATTTGGTCTTGTCCTCCCACCCTGTGTAGTGAGTTTAGTGACTTCTGTTGAGTGGGAAATTTGTGTCAGGTTCCCAGGAAACATTCCATCACTTACCTGTTTTACATATTTGCCTCACCTTTGCTGTGCTGAATCTGGTCTATTTCTTGGTGTTCTTCTGATAAGATTTCCATTCTACTAATGCTATTATACGAATCATTCAATGTTTCTGGTCATTTTTCCTATTTGCCTTTATTATTCATTCTGCTTAATCCTACAGACTTGACACTATCACCTAAATTCCATTCATAAGGTCTTTGGTCATAATTTGCCTCAGAAAATAGCCTCAGAAAAAGCAATCCCTGCACTGGTCTCAAAAGAGCCTCCTTTCTCACCCTACTGCATATTGATTATTTCATCATAAGACAATGGCCGTTGACTTCACACATACCTTGACAATAAAACTCACAAAGTATTATAGACTCGCCCAGTGTTCACTTAGTCAAATATATAATCTATGTTTACTTAGCTTTAAACAATACTAGATACAGATTCCCAAGTCTCAGTCACAGAATGCAAACTAATAGGTACAAATCAAATCAACACAGGAAAGTTGCTTGTTCCACAGTCTCTCAGTTCAAGTAATTTGCTTGTCACCTAGCACTTTGAGGAATGTCTTCCTCAATTCTGTTTTCCAGTATATAAATACAGATAATACATAAACAATCTTGACCACTGGTATAATATACTCAGTAACATTTCAAATCACCAATCAATTCAGACCAATTCCAAAAATGTATTCCGTTCCAAATTGATGCCTATCTTGAGTTGACATTGCAAGATTGTCTAAATGTCAATTACTCAGAGAACTCTCAAACAGGAAAAAATAAAAAACTACAAGTTAAAACTGTTAAACCTTTCTTTCTAAGGTAATATAACAGCTGAGATTTTGTTTAAAATAATTTTTGATGACTTCATGTTACCTGATACAATTTTAGGAATAATAAAAGATTATAAAAATAGTAACTTTTTTTCTAACCAGCATTCCAAATGAAGTATGCTGTACTATGTACATGAAGAAATAAATTTATTTATACTTAGTTAAACTAAAAAGTACTTAGGAACTTTCTTTAAGAAGACATGCAGTAATTTCAGAAAATTATTTTGTTAAAAAAGAAGAAAAAGCATTAAGGAAACTAGTACTGATTTTGCAGTGTACGCAAAGTGATTTTCAGAGATTGTTTGATATTGTTGGAAATTACCTGCAAATTCTGATAGTTTCCAAAACACAATAAATTTAATTATGTGAGGCATTTTAAAAGAAATTTTGTTATTGAGAAAATTTTGTAATTAATCTTATGAACATACAAATAAGTTGAGTTTTTCTAATGATGTGTATATGATAAACAGATTTAAGTAATAAAAGATATCATACACCTAAAACTTTGCAGAATAAATTTAGTGTAATATATGGGACTATTCACTTGAGAAATTTTGAAGTGTTTTTACAAATAGTAGAAAAAAAGCATATTTTCATTTTTCAGTAATTTAAACTTAATTCTTTTTCCATATGATTATATTTTCTATGAAAATATGCTGGGAAAAAAGAGATGGCTAGAGAAATATAATTAACAGTTGAATCATTTATGTCTATGTAAAATGTAAAATTCTCAAGTACTAATATACTTCACAGAGACACGATCACTTAAAATTATATACATATATATATATGTATATATAGGGGGAGAGGGAGAGAGGGAGTTTATATGTGTATGTGTAAAAGGAGGGGCTTCACTGTCACAATTTATTGCTCCTACCTTTAAATATTACTCAGGTTTCTTTTCCCTGATTCGGTCTCCTTGAATTCTGCTCAGAAGCTCCTACTAAAACTGATAGGAAAAGTATTTTCTTTGTAAGACTCTTGTTTGAAATTTATTTTTATTGCACTAAAATATTCCTAAATTTATGAATTATTAAATATAATGTTGATAGCAATGTCCTTGATAAAAATAGCATGCAAAGTTATAAATTATGATAATTTTTAGCTAAACGTTTTAAATTATGCTCCCATTTTCTTCCTAGATCCATCTAAAACTATATTTATGTAGATGGATCTAAGAATATATAGTTAGGTAGATTTTACTTTTTTGTGGGGAGGAGATACTGGGGATTATTCCCACGGGCAATTAGCCACTAAGCCATACCACAGTCCATTTTATTTTTTGAACAGGTCTCACTAAGTTGCCAGGGCCTCACTTAATTGCCAAGGCTTGTTTGAATTTACAATCCTCCTACCTCAGCCTCCTGCCACTGGGATTACAGGCATGTATCACCAAGTCCAACTATTTTAAAATTTTCCTTTTGCTAACTTGGATCACTAAATAGCACATTTATTCTCAGGAATGTATTCTACCAAAAATCAGAATTTTATTTTTCATGGTCTACAGGAGTTGTTTAATATGCCAAGGAACCAGAAAGCCTTATTAACTTATAGGTTCAGAGGGGTAAACTGGACTCATTCAAGTAACTACACATGTGTCAATTAAAGCTTTTCCCTATAAGTATTTTTCTCCATTTCTCATAAGATTGTCAATTACTACCTATTAACTTGGAAGTCCTTAGCAAATAGGAAATTTGGAAAAGCTAAATGCTCAGTGGAGCACAACGGTGCTAAATAAGGTAGTGAGGGGTAATGTTACCAAGTGTTCACTGGACCCATAAGAAAAGTAATTTAAATATGATGCTGGACCTCAAATATGGAGCTGGGTTCATTCACACATATCTCTCAGACCTTTGACCATGAGCCCTCTATTGGCTAATATTAACCCTCTATTGACTTAATTTTTTATTATTTTTTTATTTTTTCCACTAAAGAAGGAGCAGTATGAAACTTGTCTGGCAAATATTTATTTCTTCATTCCTCTTCTCAAGGCACCTATAACCTCTCTATTCCTCAGGCTATAAATGAAAGGATTTAACAGTGGAATTACTATCGTGTAAAATAAAGAAAACATGTTTTCCTTATCCTCAACCGGTCCAGACCCAGGACAAACATAAATGAGGAAGAGAGTGCCATAGAACAAAGAGACAGAGAACAGATGGGCCCCGCAGGTGGAGAAGGCTTTGCGTCTGCCTTTCTCAGACTTCTTTTTCAGGATGGCAAGGAAGACTTTGATATATGACACTATGATGTTTAAAAAGGTGAAGGCTTGTATAAAGATCGAAAAGATTAAAAGCACAAACATATTAACTGTAGAATCGGTGCAAGAAATTTTGAATAGTTGTAAAATTTCACAGTAGTAATAATGTATGACATTGGACCTGCAGAAAGTTAATCTAACTAACAAACCCACATGAATTACTAAATGCAGAAAACCAACAAAATATGAAGCACCTATAAGCTGAGTGCAGAGGCTATTGGACATCACCACTGGATACAGCAAGGGATTGCATATGGCTACATAGCGATCATAGGCCATCACTAACAGGAGGAAACATTCTATGGTAGCACTGGAACCTAAAAAATAAAATTGAGTAAAGCACTCAGCTAGGGATATCTTATGATTCTTAGATAAAAAATTAATAAGCATCTTGGGGGTCACAGAGGATGAAGTGCAGGCATCAGCCAAGGCTAAACCGCTGAGGAAGAAGTACATGGGAGTGTGAAGGTGGGGGTCCTTCCAGATGAGAGCAATCAGGCCAAGGTTGCCCACCATGGTAATGAGGTAGATCACAAGGAACACCAGGAACAGGGGCACCTGCAGCCCTGGACGATGTGTAAGTCCTGTGAGAACAAACTCAGTCACCAGAGTCACATTTTCTTCTGCCATGTTTGACCATTTCACTAAAATGAAAGAACAAGTGAGGACAAGCTCAATGAAATCGGTGATATTCTAGTGTGACTAATGTGTTTGTGAGAAGTGCTTCCCATCTTTGTAGTGTTAAATTTTTATATTTATCTACTTTAATAAACTCAAAATTCATCATAAAAATTGTTATTCTTCATAAAATGATATAATATAATATTAATATAATAATTATTATTATTCATATTAATGATTATTCACCTAAAGTGACAAAAATTTAATGCAATTTTTTTCAGTTTAACAAGGTTTTAGAACTGCATATGCTTCTTTTAAAATTCATGTGAAAAATGTTTATTTTTTTCCAAGAATATTAATAGTACAAATAGTCAAGATTACTTTGATATATAAATGAAATTAAAAGTTTTAATAATCAAAACATTAATATATTGCATAGAATAGACAAGATATAGATTCCAATGTGTATAGAAATTGACACAAGCAATAATATTTCAAGGAAAGCCTGACTTCTGTAATAGAAAGTTGTAGCACCGTGCACTCTACCTCTGGATATAAAGTTAGACTCTTATCTCACACCACAGATATTTTCTAATAAAATTTAGAATATGATAATGAAACACATGAACTACAGAAATCTCTTCCAAAATGAAGAAAGTTGGTGAAATACTATCATTAACTAACCTTAAGACATAAAAAAGATTATCTCATAATGATAAAAGGCATATGATAAATTAAGAAATTTGTTTTACTATGAATATGAGAGCTAAATATTTCTATCTATAATATAAAAATTACTGGCAAAAATAGAAAACAAAAAGGCAAACAATCCAAACACAGAATCAGTAAAAAGATGAATACACATATTTACAGTGAACAAATCAAAAAATTGAAAAATGAAATGAAAGATGCCCAACTATTTATGTCGTAGGCATACACACACACACACACACACACACACACGCACACATCCCTTTTTATTTTTTTATTTTTTTCCCTTTTTATTTTAATATGAATTAAAATGTTTAAAAACTCCCACTGCTGATGGAGATAAGAAAATGATACTCTCATATGTCACTGTGGAAATATTAATTGCAATGGCCTTTTCAAAGCAATTTTATAGGGTCCTACTAATTAAAAAATGTACCTATGCCCTTCAATCTATAATGCTTTTGTAAATTCCTTAGAAACAAACACATCACTATGCAAACATAAATGTACAAAGAATATACAAAGCATTATTGTTCAAGGTGGCAAAGATCAGATATTTCCACAGGGTTAAATGGTTAACTTTAAATGGTTAAATCACACTATATTCATAATGTAGATTAAAAATGAGCCATTAAAAAGAAAAGATCTATACCAACTGCATTGAGAATTACTGCAAAATATTTTATCTGAGAAGAATAAGATATACAGAAGTGGATGACCTTGTTATTATAAAATAAGTGATGCATTTAAAATCTCTTTTACATAGTGAAAAATGTGGGAAATATACACTAAGTTCAAAACACTGATTTTTCTGATATGGAAGTAGAGGTAAGAAAGGGGAAAGTAGAGGAGACATCAAGATAAGAGTTCCATAAGAAAAGATCATGTAATATGATTCTTGTACATGAAATTATATGTTTGCATGTGTTACGTACATATATATATATATATATATATATATATATATAAAATGAACATATACAAACAGATGTGTGAAAGTATAGTCCCTAACACATTAATAGTAAAAAAGAAACAAAAAAGGTTCTTGGCATTTTAAAAAATCTTATGAGAAAACTGGGTTTCATCTAATATTATAATATGAATAAAAGTTATTTTTCTAAGAATGAAAGAACCATAAAGAGCTCTTATTCCATCTTCACAGAAACAAAAATGAATGGGTTGTAGAATTTTTGCTTTAGAATGGATATCCACAGAGAACCCTGGCATGCATAAGGTCAAAATATTAAAGAAAAATGAAAAGCCATCTGATATTTGACCTGAATTAACTTGACCAGATTTTTTTAATAATCTCAAGTAATCAAATTATTGATATTCCTAATTTCAGATTCTGCAATATATAATTTAGCCAAGATTTAGAAACTTTTGTGATTTTTTTAAAATCTCAGAGGTTATATAAAATCTGGGGAGACAAAATGGAACACATTGAAAGTATTTTCCATGCCTAGTCCATATTCTCATTATTCTGCAAAATTAAAGCATTTTTGTTCCTCTCTATCATACAAACCTTAAGCCAGAATTTCTCATTCTGAAAAGTACAAGTGAAATTGAAACAGCAGGAACTTATGTCTCAATTAAGAAAACTTTTGACATTATACACTCTGAATTTGCTGAACTTATGCTATCAGTTATTTAAATTTTCCATTTTTAATTCCTATGCTAATCAGTAGAAAACTTTGCTAAACTAACATAAATTACATATTAATGAAAATATACATGTTCAGATAAGCCTTTACTTGTCTGCCTATTTGGGTCACTGAGTTTTAAAACATTTTTTTCTAGGATTTTAACTTCTTAAATAGATATTTATTTTCTTAAAGCTATCATCATGAAAATTATAAACATCTCAGTATTCTCACCCAACTTGTATAAAAACTGGAAAACAGGAAATACCCTCATTTTCTGGAAGTAACATGAAAGGTATAGAAAGAAGCAGTATCATTTCCATACCAATTTTTCTCAGAAACTACAAACTGGAGGTAGGTACCTTTTATTTTGTATATGTCAAACTCATTTTTAAAATGTTTTGAAAATCCATTAATATTTGTAAGAGATTCCCAGTAGGATGAAGTAAAATTTGTTCTACTGGGCATTGTGAGATAATGATCAGATCATTCATAGGATTGGTAATAACCATTCCAACTGCATAGTACATCCTAAGGGTTCACCACAGGGGTTTGTTTACAAAACATTACCAGGCAGAGTCTAGAATAAATTTCTTTTCATTCCTCTAATTTTCCTTAATGAAGCCACAACATAGCTACCTAATTAGCTTGATTTTAATTTGACAATCCTAAAGATATCTTAGAATTAATATACTCAAATCTGAAATTAAGATTTTCCCTATTCATCCCCAGCCTGACTCTCTTTTAATGTTCTCCATGGCAGGAAACAGTGCTCCCAAACCACCTTGTACCAAGGACAAGTTGTGAACCAGGGGCACATCCTTATCACTAACCTCACCTCACTTCCATTGTCTCAATCATGGTAAAATCCTCCAGACTTTATCAGCTAAAGTTATCTTAAATCCAGAAATTTCTTTCCATTTCCACAGTTCAACTCAAAATCCAAGATATATTTATGTCTTGCCTGGACTTATTAAATAACCTCCAAATTAATTTCTGTATGTGACACAGGAGTCATCCAATACTTTTTTCGTACTAGCACCAGGCGGATATTTATAAAACATAAACATTTTTCACCATCACTCCATACACGAATTCTCCTTACTAACAATATATAACTTCTCATTCCACATAAATAACAACTAAAATTTTTAAGCCTATCAATCAATTCTTGTCTCTATACTGAGAAATGAACCCAATAATTAACTACACACAGTAAAAATGACTTTTTATCATTTTGTCTGAATACTATCTACTGTAATATTAACTGCATTTATAGATAATCTCCAATATTTTAGTGAAGGGACAAAATATAAATTTAGTTCTCTTTCATTTACCTATAAAGCTCATGTTCCTAATGAAAAGAGTATTTTACTCCACTTGGGGACTCAGAGTAGTATATTCATTCTATCTTGTTACTCAAACATTTCCCACACGTGACTTCCTTTAGTGTCTCTCTTCTTACCTGTAGCAAGTTGATTGGAGAAAGTTCACAAAGGATAAGTATAAAAATGGACTTCAACCATATATAAAAAGTAAATTGAAATGCCCTTTGGAATAAATGTTAAAAAAAAAAAAAATAAGCCTCTAAATCTCCAGAAGACAGGACAAAATCTATGTGACCTTAGGGTAGGTACAGATTTATTAAATGAGACAATATACACTAACCATAAAAGGACTAATATGTGCAAATTCATCAAAACTGAAAATTCTACTTTTCAAAGAAAAGCATTAAGAATGTTAATTGAAAATAACAATATTAACTGACATGTAGTATGTTAAATATTATTTTAATCAATTTCCACATTGAAGCTATTGGATATGGAAAATGAAAAACCCCAAAATAGTGTGACCTGGGAAGAGGAAGTGAAAAGGAAAGCAGCACCTTGATGGTATGGAGCCTTTCCCAGTGCATTCTCTCCAGTAACAGAAAAACCCCTGGAAAGGAAGCCAAAGCATTGATCCTTCTCCAAATAAATCCTTTCCCAGTGACAGTACAATGGGACCTTAAAGGGAAAGAGACAAGCACTTAACTCTGACCCCAGACCCTCCATTCTTCTCCAAATAAAAATATCACCCAGTAAAAACAAATTTTGAGTTCTCATATAACCTGTTTCCTGGGTGCCCAAACTGAGCATTGACCCCAAACTCCCTCATCTTGCCCAGTAAAAGAGAACCCAAATTCCTGAGTTCCCCAAACTGACAAGCTTATTAATTAAGTGACTTCTCAGTGCAACCTATGTAAGCATAGACTCCCCCTTGGGCAGGAGTCTCACTTTTAATCAGGAAAGTGGATCCACCAGAGGCAACACTTCATTGCTGAATAAAGGTTCTGCTGACCCATGAAGTTTGCATCCAACCCGGTCCTCTGATGCTAACAGAAGCTGAAACACAGGATTTGTAAACTCACTTATTGTTTTAGTCTATTTTTTCACTGCTGTGACTAAAAGACTGACAAGAAAAATTTTAGAGGAAAATTTTATTTGGGGGCTCACAGTTTTAGAGTTCTCAGTCCATAGACAGCTGGCTCCATTCCTTGGAGCTTAAGTTGAAGAAAAACATCATGGCAGAAGTGTGGTGGAGGACAGTAACCCAGGACATGATCAGGAAGCAGAGAGAGATTCCAGTCACCAGATACAAAATACGTACCACATATTTACACCCCAATGCCCACCTCCTCCAACCACACTCAACCTGTCTTTAGTTACCACTCAGTTAGTCCCCATCAGTGGATTAATTCACTGATTGGGTTAAGACTCTCATAACCCAATCCTTTCACCTCTGCATATTATTGCATTATCTTACACATCCAAACCATGACATTCTGGAACTGGTCTTGAAAATCAGGATCAGGTCCTCATTTCCCGAGTGTTGAAGATTAAACACCTGAGACATGCTGAGGCAAGAGCAAAATGTAGACTTTATTTAAGAAACAGAAGGGGTGGAGAGAGAGATTTCTCTGGAGAGGAAGAGGTCCAGACCTAGTGTTCTAGGGAGTGGGGCTGTCTTGTCCTTTATATAGATTTCAGGTTTCCTTTCTTCTCATTCCCCTCCTGACTGTGTGACCGAAAGGTAGAGTGACCAAGGGCTGGAAAGGAGCTGCCCAGGGGGTACTCATCAACAACTCCTTGCTGGGAGGAATGATTCCCTGGATGCTGGTAACCTTGGCAGCCGGATGGAGGAAGGGGAAGTGCTCTGGAGGTATTAGCATTTTATTTATCTTTGAATTCACCCCCATCTTCCCCACCCAATCATTCATTATCTACACTATCTGTCCTCAGCCCAGTCTCAGTTCCACTCCTGACTCCCAAAAGCTCATGACCGTTTCACAATGCAAAATGCATTTATTTCATTTCCAAAAGTTCCCACAGTCTCAACACTTTAAGAATTTCCCAAAAGTTCAGGTCCAATGCTCCTCTGAGACTCAAGGCAAAATCTCAACATGAGCCCCTAAAAATTCAAAAGTGTTACATACATCCAATATATAAATGTACAGAATAAACATTTTCACTCAGTAAAACAGGGGCATAGAAAGAAGGAATAGGACCAAAGCAAGACTGATATCCAGCTGCGAAAACAAATCCTACAGCTACACATCCAGCATCTGGGTCATATGGTATTGTAATGTTCTGTCCAAAAACTTGTATAACTCTGCCCCTATGGCTTTTTTAGTTGTTGCCCATGTGGATTCTCTCTTGATTGTCTGAGTTCAATTCTTGAAGCTTTCCTAGGCAGACATTCTACGTTACTGGCATCTCTTAATCTTGTGGGTCTTCAAAGCAGCTTTGGCTTCCTCCTTTCATCTCCATGCATCACCCTCTACTGGGCTGCCTGCAGGGACTTTGACCCTGCTTCATTTTCTCTGAACTCCCAGGCCTTCTTTTGAAAGTGGAAGCTTCCATAACCCCCTAACTCCAGCATCCTGCAATCTGTAGAATCAGCACCACATGATTGCTGCCAAGGTCTGGTGCCATCTTGAGCAGTATCCAAGCCCCCAGGTGATACTGGTCTTGAAAATCAGGATCGGGTCCTTGTTCCCCCAGTGTAAGGAGCAAAATTAAATGTGTGACATTCTGTGTGCTGTGTAACTTGCAAAAAGTAACTTGAGTGCTCTGTGCTGTAATGAGGTAATCAATGTGGTGTTGCCCCAAGATAGGATTGACATTGCCCCAAGCTGGAGACATGTGCAACTGACCCGGAGTAAGATAACTGACTTCCCCCTGACCCAGACCCGCTGGCAGGGTCTGATAAAAAGGATTTAAAAGGACTCATGTTGAGCCTAGCTCCAGTCTCAGTTTTACACCAATGACGCCAGTGCTGCCACAAGCCTGGATTCACTGACTTGCTCGTTGCCTGATGGACCATCCATCATCCTGATCATGACCGAGACGTTTCTGTGGAGGTGACCTTGGAGCTGCCTCGTGGCAAGCAGAAAGAAAAGACAGTGGAGCAGCAGCTAGCAGAAAGAAGTGCAGAGAAGCCATTAGCAGAAAGGAAGCAGAAGCAGCAGCAGCAGCTAGCAGATAGAAACAGCAGCTAGCAGAAAGCGGCCGAAGGCAGATTGCAGAGCGGAGAACTGAGATGCATCACTAAAGCACCTTAGGTAGACGCACCCTTAGTTCACAGGATGCAGGATGCACCAGTAAGAAGCAGCAGACCTTAAGTAAGGCGTAGCGAGGCTCTCTTCCTCTAAGCTCTAAGCAAAGCCTGTCCTTCTCTCAAGGTCTCTCTCTCTTAAGCAAAGTCTCTCTTTCTCTCTGATAAGCAAAGTGTCTCTCTCTCTCCTCTCAAAGCAAGTAAGCCTCATTTCCTGTATCCTCTATAAACAAGCAAGCAAGGAAGCAGCCCAGAGATAGAAGTGGCTCAGTTTCCAGTCCACCACCCATAAGACCCGTGCAAATTGTTGCTGCAAGCGGTGACAAATACCCGCGAATTTGGTACCGCAAAGAGCCAGCAACAACCTATTTCTGTTTTAGCCAGCTTTTTCACTGCTGTGACTACAAGACTGACAAGAACAACTATAGAGGAGGAAAAGTTTATATGGGGGCTCACAGTTTCAGAGGTCTCAGTCCATAGACAGCCAGCATCATTCCTTGGGGCTTACGGTGAGCAAATATCATGGCAGAAGTGTGGTGGAGGAAAGTAGCTCAGGATATATCAGAAAGCAGAGAGAGATTCCACTCACAAGATACAAAATATATACCTACCCCAAAGGCACGCCCCCAATGTACCTCCTCCTGCCATACCCAACCTGCCTTAAATTATCACTCAGTTAATCCCTCTCAGGGGTTAGGGAGAGCCTTAATCCACCAAATGGGTTAAGACTTTCATAACCCAATCATTTCACATCTGAATGTTCTTGCCTTATCATACACATTTGTTTTTGGGAGATGCCTCATTCCAAAGAGTAATACTTATAGAACAAAATTAAAAGAAAAAAAAATTACACAAACCACACTTGAATACTGCTATCCAACATAACATGCACAAAATTTTAAATTGCAAAGAATAATAGGGAAAAGGACAATCAATACCTGTGCTGGTGTTTATTCTAGTCTTTGTACAATATTGAAGAAATTACTATATTTAAAAAGTATAATAAATATCTCCATTTTTTACTCCTTTTTACATACCTCAAAAACCTTACAAAGTTCTCCACATTTCCCTAAGCTTCATAGTCAGATGAAGATTCAGACTACCAAGCCAGTCAAACTTGGTTTTATTATAAGGTATTTAAATTGCTCATTGCAGCTTTTAATCTAGTCATTATCTGAGTGGTGAGGAATATGATTAGTTTGTATGTTAAACTTCTTTTCACAAGATGCTGCATTAACTATAGAGAATCGCTCACCTTAGTTCAGAGGAATGTAGTCTGTGAAACCAGCTTAAAAAAACATCCATTGATCCACAGTTCATGGCTTCAGTCGAAGAGTAAATGAAGCCCAAAGTTCAAAAAGTAACTATTAATGTCAGGATCCATTTAAAGCTACCATAAAGTCATACATATTGATTGCCCTTATTCTACCTATTTACCCCTTTACTCTTCAACCAGTATTTTATGTTTTATCTGCAGGATGAGTGACCACTGATTTCCAAAAGGCATTTCAATTCTGGATCTTCTGTTGATAATCCAGCAGCTTGCTTTGCTTTAGCAGGGGAAGAATATAAGATTTATGTCATTCAGCAGTAGGAGCTGGTATCTATTTGGGATGTTTTATATTCAGTGTCAGTGGCAGTGATATTACCTGATTATAAATACTAGGCACTGACCTAGAATCATCAGTGGATATTGCTTTTTATACTCTTTTTATTAATCAATGAGCTCTACCAAATTTTTCTTATATTTTTGAAATTATTTCTTGTCAGTACTTGTGACATAATTATTACAATTATTTGCCCAATTTCTAAGAAGAGAGCTAGTTCTACCAAGGTCTAACAACATAACTACATTTGTTTATCAAAATTACTTTCTAGGTGCACATTTAAAAAAAATTTAAAATTCCAGAATCTTAATGAACGTCATTGTATGGTAGTGTTGATATTTCCCATAGACTCTAATTTTATGTAACTGTAAAAGAGATACCTTTGCATCTGTTTGTGCTTTAGAATGAAAAGATTCCAAATAAATTGTTAGAAGTTATACTTTATGATTCTCTTAAAGTTTAAGTTTTCTTCTAACTCCATTAAAACTCTTATTTTCTTTTCAGTAATTCAATGTAGAGCTTAGTCAAATACCAAAGTGCAGTAATTAAACTTACTAGCATGCAGAAAGCCCACTTTTTATCCATGTGTTCTCCAAAGACAAGCATTTATTCCCGAAGGTTCATATAATGTCTAATGTGTTCTCAACCCATGTTTATTCTCTAGTATTTTGTGATTATGCACATTCCGCAGTTTAGCTGGAATGATTAGTTGCTTGGTGTAGTCATGTATGTTACCACAGTTCTTAACTCAGAGGTGTACCCCTCCAGGATATTAGTCACTGTGAATTAATATCTACCATGTTTTTCCCCAAAGGAGAAGTCTTTTATTCTCCTGGGATTTGGTTTTGCTTAATTCCTACTTCAGAGAAAATTTACCAATTATGAAGCATCTCATGCGTATGTCATTTGTATAGGTAGAGGCATAAGTATCTAGTATCTGATAAGAAATCAGCAGGCTATGGTAAATCCCTCTATTCCCATAACATAACATATACAGCCAAATAAAACCTTTAAATAGTGAGGATGGTTCTACAGGGCATTCTTACTTTCATATATTCCAATTTTTAATTTAATATAACTTCGGTGCCTACTACCACAGAAGCTCACTATCCACAACATTTTATTCTGGTCCTCTAATATTGCTCTCTCTTCTACTTGCTGTTATCTCCTTGCTTCTGTAATCTTGATAGCATACAACCCCAGAAACTTCTGTAAACCAATGCAATGCTATTCAAGTTTGAGCAAGCATACCTCCCTGAACTTCTCAGCTGAAATTCTGCAAATAGATCATGACCTTTGCATTCTATTGCATAACAAGAATGTTCTCTGCGCCTGGCTTTCCCCTTTGTTTCCCAATATTTTTTCACATTTCCCTAACAGGCATAAATAGAACAGATTTATTAGGGTCTTTATAGCAAACAATGGTAGATTTCTAAGACACCAGGACTTTTCCACTTATTAGACCATAATCATTCACCACCATATTTTATACACTTTCACTAATTTATTTCTTTTTTAAAAAGCCATCAAATAATTTGATGTGCTTAGATCAGTTTCTCTCTCTCCCTCTCTCCCTCTCTCCCTCTCTCTCTCTCTCTCTCTCCCTCTCTCCCTCTCTCTCTCTCTCTCTCTCTCTCTCTCTCTCTCTCTCTTTCTCATTCTCTCTCTTAACAGGGTCTCACCGTGTTGCCAAGGCTGTATTTAGATTTTTAGACTCAACTGATCCTCCTGCCTTATTCTCCCAAGTAGCTGGGATTGCAGGTGTACAACAATCAGAACATTCTTAATCATTCCTTTTATTTTGAATGACACAGAATTTTCATCCATCATTGAGACCTATTAATAGCAGTTTGTTAGTTTGTCATCACTGCACTGTACAGGCAGATTTTTAAGTGAACTAAGCAAGATGAACTGCCTTGTAACTGAATGTATCATAGTTTGGACATATTTTCAATTAATAATAATTCTATGGTTAATAAATATTCAATCTAAGGTTATTTCTACTATATTTGCAGGGGTTTTTCATCTACCATGAGTGAAAAAATTGGGCAGGTATCTTTTTTCAGTATAAGCAACTTTAGCCATGGGGTACCATTGTCTTCAGTGATAAATGTATACTGAAGTTTATTGAAGCCAGGTCACACAATTCCTTGTATTCAGAAAAAAATGGATTCTTCACTATGAAAATATTACTCATGATCATGCACTCTGAGTATCCGGATTAACAAGAACTCAAGTTTCTAGTGTTTATCAATTGGTAAATTGTCCCAATTACTAAACAGGAACCTCTAATTTCACTGGTCCTAGGTCCATGTCTTCATACCTCTTGGACATTTCATTATTCACTTCTAGTCATTTAATAAACATAGTATCTGCAAGGTTCCCAGGAAACATCTCATGACTCATCTTCTATTTTGCATATTTGCCTCCTCTTGGCAAAGTCAAGTCTATTTCTTTGTGTTCTCCTGATAGTAGCTAATGCTACTGTAAAGGGAAAAAACAGGTCAGGCATGATGGTGCATGCCTACAATCCCAGCAACTCCAGAGGATGAGGCAGAAGGAACCCCAAAACAAGGCCAGTCTCAGCAATTTAATGAGATCCTCAGCAATTTAGCCATAACCTATCTCAAAATAAAAAGAATAGAACAGACTAGAAATGGCACTCAGTGATAAAGCATCCCAATATCAAATATAAACAAATAAATAATGAAGCAATATTTGTAGCCATTTTTCCTGCTTGCCTTTATTAATCTAATTTGCTTAATCATTGAGGTTTGATTCCGTATCTAAATTACATTCATAGATTGTCCCCCATATTTCATGCAGGGTACATTTTAAATAAATTTTGTTTGGGGGCACTTACTGAAATTAATCTTAAGACCAAGCAAGTTGATTTTTTCCAATAATACACTTATGACAAACAAATGAATAATAAAAGATACCATACACCTAAACCTTTAGAAAAACTTTTGGTATACTTTTGAAAGTATTGACAGAAGGTGAAATGTTTGACAAATATGAGGAAAAAGGTATATTTTCAATCTTCAACAACTTTAAACAAATTTAATTCTTTATTTTTATCATTTTTAAATAAATACACTGAAAAACAGATTGATCAAGGAATATAAGTGTCTTACTAAAAAGGAGTTGAGTCGTATTTTTCTATAATAAGTGTAAAATTAGGCCTGTGAATTCTCAACCACTAATTTACATTTAATTCATGGACACGATCACTGAAATATATATAAAATATGTTTACACTATAATAATATATAATAATGTATTAATAATAATGTATTAATATATAATAATGTATTAATGTATATAATTATATATCACATATAATAGACATATTCAATGTAATACTCAAATATTACATTTAATATATTAATATTCATAGGAATATATATTTATATGGAGAATTCATGGGAACAATTTTTTTCTCCTGTCATTAAATAATAAACTAGCTTCTTATCTCTGATCTAGTCTGCTTGAATTCTGTCTGAGGGCTTCTAGAAAAACATGAAAAATAGTAATGCATTCACAAGTTTAAGTGAAATTGCTTTCTACTAAAAAAAAATTATTCTTCAATTTATAAACTATCAAATATCTTGTTATATTTACTATCCTATATAAAAATAATGTGTGAAGTTAAAAATATGACCAAAGTTTTATTTTAATCAGTCTTGCAGCATTGAGTTTGAAAAAAAAAAAACCCTTATTACTTTGCAGGTTCAGAGGGATAAACTAAGCTCATTCAAATAAGTAACTGCCTTAGAGGCCATGCTCAATTAGAGCTATTTACTAGCAAATTTTTCTCACTATTGCTCAATAAAATTACTAATTACTACCTATAATTTTACAAGGTTATAACAAATGCCTGATTTGCAAAAGCAAATGCAAAGATAAAAAGGAGCACAATGTATCTAAATAAGCTCATTATGGCTAATGTGACTACATTTTCTCTGAACCCATATCTAAGGAAACCCACTTGGCACTGGATCCAAAATACAAAATTGGATTTCTTCACACACAGCTCAAGCAAACCACTGTAACCATTAGTCTACTGGTAAAATGGCAGAGTAGTGGCTAATCAAAAAGACTTGTTTGTTTTGATTCTAGTCTTTTTATGTTTTCCATAAAAGATAAAGAAGAAAGAGTTTGAAACTTGTCTGACAAATATTTATTTTTTTATTATTCTTTTCAAGGCACCTATAACTTCTTTGTTTCTCAGACTGTAAATAAAAGGATTTAATAGGGGAATTATTATTGTATAAAATAAAGAAAACATTTTTTCCTTATTCTCATCTGGTCCAGACCCTGGACCCACATAAATGAGGAAGAGAGTGCCATAGAACAAAGAGACAGAGAACAGATGGGCACTGCAGGTGGAGAAGGCTTTACGTCTGCCATTCTCGGACTTCTTCTTAAGAATGGCAAAGAGGACATGGGCATAAGAGACCATAATGGTTACAAAGGTGAAGGCTTGCATGAAGGCTGAAAAGATTAAAATGACAAGTATATTAACTGTAGGATCAGTGCAAGAAATTTTGAATAGTTGTAAAATTTCACAATAGAAATAATGTATGATATTGGCCCTGCAGAAAGTTAATCTAACTAACAAACTCACATGAATTGTTAAATGCAGAAAACCAACAAAATATGAAGCTCCTATAAGCTGAGCGCAGAGGCTATTGGACATCACCACTGGATACAGCAAGGGATTGCATATGGCTACATAGCGGTCATAGGCCATCACTGACAGGAGGAAACATTCTGTGGTAGCACTGGAACCAAAACAATAAAACTGTGTTAAGCATTCAGCCAAGGATATCTTATGATTCTTAGATAAAAAATTAATAAGCATCTTGGGGGTCACAGAGGATGAAGTACAGGCATCAGCCAAGGCTAAACTGCTGAGGAAGAAGTACATGGGGGTGTGAAGGTGGGGGTCCTTCCAGATGAGAGCAATTAGGCCCAGGTTGCCCACCATGGTGATGAGGTAGATAATGAGGAAAACCAGGAACAGGGGCACCTGCAGCCCTGGCTGGTCTGTAAGTCCCGTGAGAACAAACTCAGTCACCAGAGTCACATTTTCTTCTGCCATATTTGACCTGGAAAATCACTAAAATGAAAGAAAAGGTAAGGCACAGTTATAACAGAATCATAAATCTGTTTATATTGTTTTGTGACTAAAGCATTCCTAAAAGGTACTTCTCATCCAAATGAGAGTTCCAAATTTTTACATTTATTTGTCTATATTTGCTATACATTCAAAATTCCTCATAATAAAAAGTTTTAAAATGAAAAATTCGTCTAAAGGGATATGTAAGTTTAATGAAAATCTTTTTCAGTCTGTTTTTAATCTACATAAAATCATTATAACATTCATGTGAAGAGAATTGTTTCTATTTCCCCCCTAGAAATATATAAATAGTAGAAATTATCAAGATTAACTTAATTGATATTGAACTATAAAGGCATCTATCAAAACATTAACATAATTGCATAAGAATGCACCATAGAATCAGTGTAACAGAACAGAAAGCTAAGAAATAGAATTTAATGCATACAGGACTGTGGCTTAAGTAAATAAAACATTTCAATTTAGTTGGAAAAGGATAATGATTAATGGATTGTGATGATGCTGGTTTTTATTTGTCTGGAAGTAAATTAGACTCCTAATTCATCCCATAGATACTTTCTATGAAATTTAGGGGAGAATAATGTAACATAGATATTAAAGGGTATTTCTCCAAATAAAGCCAGTATACAATCACTAGTACCACATAATTTTACAGCAAAGCAAAGGAGTCAAGGGGTATACAATAGGTCATGAAATATGTTTACCATGTATGTGAAGTATGTAGTTTTTTGCCTATGACAAAATTCTCTGTTAAATAGAGTAGAGCAGAGCAAATAATCTAAGAGAAGAATGGATAAAGGATATGAATAAACAAATTTACAGATGAACAAATCAAACTGACCAAAAAATAAAATGCATAGATGCTCAACTTTCTGTCATGAATAAATACAGAGACACATACACAAAACACAGAAATCTCTTTTTTCATGTTTAGAATTAGCAGAAAGAGGTGAGAAAAGTAGTACTTTTCATACATTACTTGTTGAAATATTAATTGCAGATAACTTTTTGAAAAGGAATTTTACATAATCAACATTAAATTTTTAAAAAGTAATATGCCTCTGGATCTAACATTTTCCATTATATAGACATTATAAATAAATTACAGGTACTTAGAGGTAATTATACAGGGAATATGTCAGGTATTATTAGTCAAGGAGGCATTTAGCACACACTTCACAGTGAATGGTTGGATAGCGCAGTGCAAATAAAATTACATTAGCCATTACAAAAAGTGTTATAATAATTGAAATAAGAATTACCACAATGTAAAGAACTTACAAAGAGTAAGATACAGAGAAGAATAAATGCTATAATCTCACTATTATAAAGCAAACAATGCATTTATATGTGTCTCTTCCACCTAGAAAAAAATATAGATACTAGCAATTAAGTTTATAATACTGTTTTTTTCTGGTATGGAAGTGGAGGTAGGAATGAGGGAAGTGGAGAAGAAAGTAAGAGGTCAAAATAAGAGTTCCACAAGAAAAGCATCATGTTTATAATATGCTGCTTTTTAATACAATTATGTAGTAAGATATATATTACATACATAAAATATTTGTGAAAGAGTCTCTAACATGCTAATAGTGGAAAGCAGAAATAGGAAAAGTGAAATCCAATTCTGTTTTTGAGGAGAGACTTTGGAAATAAATTGTCTAATGCAAAACTAGAAGATAATAATTTTTAAAATTTGCATCTAAATATCAGGTTAATTCATAAATAGCCTTCAGGGAAGTTAGTATATTCTTTTAGATATTTTTAATCAATAACACTTTGGAGTTTCAAAACTAGGTATGATTTTTTAACCCTCTCAAGTTATCTGCAATTCTACACAATAGGGATTCAAATATTAAAACAATGTTGCTTAAAGTTTTTGTCTAATTTCAGTAACATTCTTATTAAGTTTATTTTTATATACTTCATTTGTTTTCACTATTATAAATATAAAATTTAGTTCTTTCATGAAATAAGTCTATTAGTTTGTTTTATAATCTACAAATAGTCTCTGGAAAAATCCTAAAGAGAAGTTTTCTAGTTATTACAATGCTTCTAGCTGCTGTGAAATGAGAAGTACATTGAGAGTAAAAGATTTTAATGGTATTTCATTTATGATAAAACATTTTCATAATTTTATAGTCATACCATTAGATATTTAGGATGCATTAAGAATTTTATTATCAGAAAATATTAGGAAAACTGGGTTTGTCCTATTTTAAAATGTAAATAAAATTTATTTTTCTAAGAATTAGAGTTCATACCAGGTGTGGTCTCACACTTGAATCCCAGCAATTTGGGAAACTAAGGCAGGAAGACAGCAAGTTGGAAGCCAGTTTGGCCAATTTAGCCAGACTGTGAAAATTAAAAATAAGGGGGACAGGGTAGCTGGAGTTGTAGCTCAGATAGCTCAGAAAATAAATAAAGTTTAGCATAAACTAAACATTTAGCATAAATGACTGCTAAATTATTCTCAGTGAAAATAGAAGAATGAACAAGTTTTAAAATTCTTACTTGTAAATATACAATCTTAAGAGAGCCCCAGTATGAACAAGAGCCAAACAAAAGTAGTGATTAAAATTAAAATCAGACATTTGACCGGAATGAACTGTTCCAACACTTTTTAAAGTCAAATAACTAAATTATTGTTTTCCTGGTTTTAGATTCTGCAATGTATATCTTAGCCCCAAAATTAGTAAACTATGAATTTTTTCAAGAGTTATGTAGTGCAAAAGGAGACAAAGGAAGTCTATTGAGATTATTTCTATAACTTTAGCCCAAACTCTCATGATTCCATGAAATTAAGGAATTTTTATTGTTCTCAGCCATACAAATCTTAAATCGCAATTTCTCACTCTGGAAAGTTACAGCGTGATATTTTAACACAAAAACTTATGTCACACATAAGGAAATTTTTCACATTACAAAACTGAATATATTTTTCTTATGAACAATGCTGAATTTTCCAATTTTTTATTTTTCTATTAGTTAATAGAAAACTTCCCATCAATTGTTACTGGAACAGGAAAATGCTAATTGAAATATACATGTTCATATGGGCATTTAATTCTATCTGTTGAAATTTGGGTTGCTGCTTATAAATATATGACTAGGATTTTAATTTCTTACCTAAATATTTTGATGTCTTCAGACAAATTAAAATACTAATTAAATTATAAAATCTCTGCACTCTCACCTAGTTCCCATTAAATATTGGAAAATTGGAAATAGGCTCATTTTCCAGAAGTAATATAAAAGGTATAAAATAAAGCAATAGTGCTCATATACAATTTCCAGGAGAAATTCCAATGATAGCATTTCTTTTCTTATATTGTATTCATTAAAGTTGTTTGAAATTCTCTTAATGTTTCCCAGAAATTCCCAGTAGGATGATGTGAAAGTTGATCTAATGGGCATTGTAACTAATCATTAAATCATCTAAACAACTAGTTTTAACAATTAAAACTACACATTGTGTTCTCAGGGCTTACTGTCATGGATTCTTTATAAAATAACAGAACAGACTTTACAATAGATGTTTTCATTCCTTTTATTTCTCTTATTTATAACCCAACTACTAAATCAATTTGATCTCCATTTAAATATCCCAAAATTTCCTCAAAGTTAACATGTCCAAATCTGAGATTAAGGTCCCTTCTTATCCCACCCCCAAACCTGGTATTCCTCCAGGGTTTCTGTCACAGGGAAGAATGCCACCAAACAAGCACAGATGCAAATGATAAACCAGGTCCATATCCTTGACCCTAACCTTACCTCAACTCTGTTGTTTCAGCTATTGCCAAGTTCACTAGATTTGATCTGCTAAAGATGTCTTAAATTCACAAATATCTTTCATTTCCACAGTTCACCTTGAAGATTCAAGATATATTTGTCTCCTGCCTAGATTTGTTAAGTAAACTCTTAACCACAGCATCCACATCTGATAAGAGATTCATTTAATACTCTTTCCACACTGATACCAGACTGATCTTAAGAAATATACATATTTTCACCACCACCCCATACACATAACCTCCTCACAATTTATAACTTCTCATTCCACATAAAATAGCAATGAATATTCTTAATGCTGATTATCTTATCTCTATACTAAGAGACTCAGTAATTAACTGTACACAATTGAAAGGTCTTTTGTCGTTCATCTGTACACTATTTACTGTAAAACTAACTGTATTTACAGATAACCCCAAATATCTTAATGGATAGACACAAGATGTTTACTTCTTCATATAATGTAAAATGCACACTCCTGATTAAAAGACTATTCACATCCACTTGAAGAGTTAGAGTCCTAGACTCCTTCTGTCTTGTTACCAAATATAAGGCACCACCCTTCAAAAGAATCACCTCCTTTCAAAGGAATCTCCACTGCACTTCAAAGAAATAAAATCTAATTTCTATCAAATCTCTATGTGGAGAAAAAAAACTAAGATCTCTAGATGAACTCCTTTTATCTCCATTAAATCTACATTGTGACTGTACCTGGTCTTTAGCTAAAGCATATTATTTTTGCAGAATGCTCAAGATATTTATCTATCATTGTTTGGTGCACATAAACTTTACAATGGAGTCAAAAGTATTCATCAGGTTTAAGAACATGGTATCATCAATACAATGAACAAGCTACTGTACTATAAATTTCCAGAGTATAAAGTTTCCTTCAAAGAACAGAAGAGTTAGTTCACCCCTAGGGCAATCTACATACACTGTTGCCCATCCTCGGTGAATATAAAATAATTCATATCCTCATTCATTTTCTGCACTGAAAATAATGCACTTCCAACATCAATAAACTCATCTCATACCAGGTATTTTATGGAAAGTACATTAGTAGGTATAGCAAATCTGGCAAAATAGCAATACACACTACAACATGACTAAGTGTATGACTGTCTGCATTATCATCCATAACCTACATGGTTTTTATAGAAAATATAATGGAAAAATAAATGTGAGACTCACTATCATTGCAGTCTTTGAGTCTCTGAGAGTGGCACTATCGCCAACATTGGAATCACTGACATTTAATTCACATTAAAATTCCCAATATGTCTTTCTGAAATACAATTGCCTCCAATGATTAAAGATGTCAGACCTGACCATTATCATACAGAAGCTCCAAAGGGCTATTTGGACAGAGCTTCTTGTTCTGAAGAAGTCTTTACTATTAAATGTCATCAGAGTATGCAAGTCCTTCAAACACCAGGGAAACCCTAGTGCTGCAGTTATCTAAAATGCTTTGACTATCTGAAAGAACTGTACTACATAAAAAAACACTAAATGGCACCATCTGGGGAAAAATGTATTTCCACAACAACTCCCTTTGAATTTCAAAGGTTGCCTCTGACTGGAGCTTGGCAAAGTAAAAGCAGGACCTACTCATCTAAACGCTTCTGATTCCTATATATCTCCTTATATTTCTTCCCCTCATGATTGAGGTAAAACAAAATACAGGTTTTTCTTTACTTCTATTATTTCATACCATTTTTGTACCATAAAGAAGCAACCCTCAGCCTATCGAACAATTTACAAAATTCTGTGTGAGTTAAGTCTTCCAGAATTAGTTCTTAGTACACTAAGAACAAGTAAAGGCATCGGTAAATATTACTGAAAGGCCAATTTCTCATACAACAAATACAAACATACCCATAAACATATAGAAAATGTTGGCTAACTATGAAATTAGCTGTCTGGGAAAAGAGGAAATAGACAAATTAATATTTTCTATTCTTTTTTTTAATTTGTAAAATATTTTTCCTTTATTATAAATATTTTGCTTTGATCTAAGGCATATATTTTGAACAAATGCTATTTCAGATTGTCTATAGAAATAAGGTTTCAGATATTAATGAAAGTTTGAAATTTAATAAAGGCTTGGACACATATATTTTTGGTTCTGTTCTGCACCGTGAATTTTGTAGTATTTAGTGATGTTTGCACAATGGTTAAAACCTTGAAACATTTTTTCCACTTGTATTCTCTCTCACTTCTCATTTGCTGAGTAATGTGTAAACAACTGTTGGAGACATTTTCACATTTCTTCACATCTGCATAATTCCTCTCTGCTATGATCCCTCTCGTGAGGAATAAGAGTTGAAACAGCCTTAAATGCACTGGCACTGTGTCCTCATTTGTAAAGATTCTTCACAGTAGGAATTCTCAATGTGTATTATGGTTTGATCTTTGGTTAAAAGCTTTGCCACATTCTGCAGTCATAGGGCTTCTCTCCAGTGTGAATTGTATGGTGTCATGCAAGAGCTGATCTCTGCCTAAAAGCTTTGCCATGTTCTTAACATTTGTAAGGCTTCTCTCCAGTATGAATTCTCTGATGGCAAATAAGGTATGCTCTTCAATTAAAATCTTTACCACATTTTTCACAGTTGTAGGACTTCTCTCCAGTATGAATCATTTGATGTTTTGTAAGAGATGATCTGCTATAAAAAGCTTTGCCACATTCTACACAGTCATAGGGCTTCTCTCCAGTATGAATTCTCTGGTGCTCAGTAAGAGATGATCTGTGATTAAAAGTTTTTCCACATTTGTCACATTTGTAGAGTTTCCCTCTAATGTGAATTCTGTGGTGGCAAACAACTTGGTATTTTTTATGAAAATCTTAGCCATATTCTTTACTATTTTAAGTCTTCTCTCCAGTATGAATTCTGTGGTACTCAATAGGAGATGATCTTTGATTAAAAGAGTTGGCATATTCTTCACATTTGCTGGGCTTCTCTCCAGTAGGAATTCTATGGTGTTTATTAAGAGATGATTTTTCATTTAAAGTTTCTCCACATTCTTTACATTGGTAGGGCTTCTTGTCAGAATGAACACTCTGGTGTTGAATAAGGTATGCTTTCTGATTAAATGCTTTGCCCCATTCCTCACAGTTGGAGGGCTTCTGTCCAGTATGATTTTTAGTTTTCCATGTTGTTCTTAGTTGTAAACATTCAAGGTCACAATTTCCATTTCTTCCCTATCATTTTTTGAAATAAATATTTTTGTGTGCAAATTCTTGGGTATGACGACAACACATGGCCAGGAAGACCAGGTTTCTGTAGTTGTCTACCATCACATCTCTGTATAAATTCTGCTGAGTGGGCTCCAGGCATTCCCATTCCTCTTCAAAGAAATCAGTGGCCACATTCCTGATTGCCAACAGTCCCATTTTCTAGCACCCAGGAGCTAGGAATGCTTCCTTGGGATCTTCAGAACCTGAACATGAGAATAATCTTGTACTCCAGAACAAAGCAGTCTAGCACCAGATCGCAGGAATCAATATGTTCTATTCTTTTAGCCACATTACTCTCTAATCAAAATGTCCACACACAAAGTCTGTGTTTTGTTAACTTTTTCATCACTGTGGCCAAAAATGAACTGACAAAACCAATGTAGAGGAAGAAAGATTTATTTTGGCTCAAAATTTCAGAGGTTTATGCTATGGTCATCCAACTCTAGGCCCAAAGTGGAGCATTACATCATGGCAGAGGGTGTGGCATAGGAAAGCAGCTCAGGACACAGCAACCAGGAAGAAGAGGGGCAGTTCCACTCAAGGGACAGAATATAAACTCCAAAGCACACCAACAGTGACCTAATTCTTCTAACTAATCTTTACCTGCCTATCGTTACCACTCAATTAATATTTTCGTCTAGCAGACGTAGGTTTTCTAGTCTAATATCTAGTTCTTTAATCCACTTTGAGTTGAGTTGCCTGTGGAATAGGCAATGGGGGTTAAATTTCATTCTGCTGTACTTGGATATACACAATTTGTTGAAGAGGCTCTTTTCTCCGAAGTATGTTTACCGCCTTTGTGTCCAGTATGAGATAACTGTATTTATATGGGTTTGTCTTTGTATCTTCATTTCTGTTCCATGGGTTTTCATATCCGTTTTGGTGCCAATACCATGCTATTTTTGTGACTATAGCTTTGTAGTATAATGTAAAGTCTGATATTGTGAGGCCTGGTGCTTCACTTTTCTCACTAAGGATTGCTTTGGATATTACAGACCTCTTATTTTTCCAAATGAAATTCATAACTCCATTTTCTATTTCTATGAAGAATGTCCTCGATTTTTAATAGGAATTTCAATAAATCTGTATAACACTTTTGGTAGTATGGCCATTTTGACAATATTAATTCTGCCTATCCAAGAATATGGGAGATCTTTCCATCTTCTAAGTTCTTCTTCAATTTCTTTCTTTGGTGTTCTATAGTTCTTATTGTAGAGTGTTTCACCACTTTTGTAAGATTGATTTCCAAGTTTTCTTGATGTTATTTTTCTTTTTTTTTTGAGGCTATTGTGAATGAGATAGTTTTCCTGATTTCTCTTTTGACCATTCATCACTGGTATATAGGAACACAATAGACTTATGATTGTTAATTTTATATCCTGCTATTTTGCTAAATTATTTTATGAGTTCTAGTAGTTTTCTGGCAGAGGTTGTTATTGTTTATTGGGTAGTTTTTTTTTTTAAGGTCATTGTATTTTTTATTTTGATGCCAAAGTATTAGAAACAGAGCAGTCAGAGGGCAAATACAAATTTAAAGATTTTTTTTTATTGTAAACAAATGGGATACATATTGTTTCTCTGTTTGTACATGGAGTCAAGGCATACCATTTGTGTAATCATAAATTTACATAGGGTAATGTTGTTTGATTCATTCTGTTATTTTTTTCCTTCCTCCCACCTCTCTTTTCCCTCTATACAATCCTTCCTTCCTCCATTCTTGCCATCCTCCTTAACCCTAACCCTAAACCTAACCCTAACCCTAATGCTAACCACTCCCAACCCCCATTGTATGTCATCATCCACTTATTAGCGCTATCATTCGTCCTTTGGTTTTTTTGAGATTGGCTTATCTCACTTAGCATGATATTCTCCAATTTCATCCATTTGCCTGCAAATGCCAAAATTTTATCATTCATCATGGCGGAGTAATATTCCATTGTATATATATGCCACAGTTTCTCTATCCATTCATCATTTGAAGGACATCTAGGTTGGTTCCACAATCTGGCTATGGTGAATTGAGCAGCAATGAACATTGATGTGGCTGTATCTCTGTAGTATGCTGATTTTAAGTCCTTTGGGTATAGGCCAAGGAGTGGGATAGCTGGGTCAAATGGTGGTTCCATTCCAAGCTTTCTGAGGAATCTCCACACTGCTTTCCAGAGTGGCCGCACTAATTTGCAGCCCCACCATCAATGTATGAGTGTACCTTTCTCCCCACATCCTTGCCAACATCTGTTGTTGCTTGTATTCTTTATAATCGCCATTCTAATTGGGGTGAGATGGAATCTTAGGGTAGTTTTGATTTGCATTTCTCTTATTACTAGAGATGTTGAACATTTTTCCATATGTTTGTAGATTGCTTGTAGATCTTCTTCTGTGAAGTGTCTGTTCATTTCCTTAGCCCATTTGTCAATTGGATTATTTGTATTCTTGGTGTAGAGTTTTTTGAGTTCTTTATAGATTCTGGAGATCAGTGCTCTATCTGAAGTATGAGTGGCAAAGATATTCTCCCACTCTGTAGGCTCTTTCTTCCCATTGCTGATAGTTTCCTTTGCTGAGAGAAAGCTTTTTAGTTTGAATCTATCCCAGTTATTGATTCTTGCTTTTATTTCTTGTGCTATGGGAGTCCTGTTGAGGAAGTCTGGTCCTAGGCCGACATGTTGAAGATCGGGACCTACTTTTTCTTCTTTAAGATGCAGGGTCTCTGGTCTGATTCCGAGGTCCTTAATCCATTTTGAGTTGAGTTTTGTGCATGGTGAGAGATAGGGGTTTAGTTTCATTCTGTTGCATATGGATTTCCAATTCTCCCAGCACCATTTGTTGAAGAGGCTATCTTTTCTCCATTGCATGTTTTTGGCCCCTTTGTCTAGTATGAGAAAATTGTATTTATTTGGGTTTGTGTCCGTGTCCTCTATTCTGTACCATTGATCCATCTTTCTATTTTGGTACCAACACCATGCCGTTTTTGTTACTATTGCTTTGTAGTAGAGTTGAAGGCCTGGTATTGCGATACCCCCTGTTTCACTCTTCCTGCTAAGGATTGCTTTAGCTATTCTGGGTTTCTTATTCTTCCAGATGAATTTCATGATTGCTTGCTCTATTTCTGTAAGGTACGTCATTGGGATTTTATTTGGAATTGCATTGAATCTGTATAGCAGTTTTGGTAGTATGGCCATTTTGACAACATTAATTCTTCCTATCCACGAACATGGGAGATCTTTCCATCTTCTAGGATTTTCTTTAATTTCTTTCTTTAGTGTTCTGTAGTTTTCATTGTAGAGGTCTTTCACCTCTTTTGTGAGATTGATTCCCAAGTATTTTATTTTTTTCGAGGCTATTGTGAATGGGGTAGTTTTCCTAATTATTCTTTCCAAAGATTCATCACTTATGTATAAAAATGCATTAGATTTATGTGCATTGATCTTATATCCCGCTAGTTTATTGAATTCACTTATGAGTTCTAAAAGTTTTCTGGTGGAATTTCCTGCTTCCTCTAAGTATATAATCATATCATCAGCAAATTCCCTGATTGTTTTAATTATGTACATTCTGAACTCCCTTTCTGACATTTCTTCTGCTGTGCTGTCATTGGGTTTTATTGATATAGTATCTAGGTTTGTTTGGGACATTTTCTTCCCCTGTTTTCTCATATTGGTCAGATATCAGTGGGACTCTGAGATATTGCAGATTTCCTCTATTGGCTTATAGTGTTCCTGTAGATTTCCAGTATATCACCTCCTAGCCTTTAGTAGCCTCAAGTCTTGAAGGAACTTGATAATGCAGTGCTTCCAAAGAAAGCTGCCCCTATCCTGGAGAAGTCTCTGGCTGCCCTGTCCTGGTCCCAGAAGCTGCCTGTGGGCCATAGCTCGCTGCTGGGTCTGTGACTTGGAGCTGGCTCTGTGCAGAAAGGCTCTCACTGGGCGGCCTGCTCTGCGAAGCTGGCCTGGGAAGGATCCTGCCACCGGAGGGAGCAGGGCTGCTTGGGGAAGTCCCTGGCTGCCCTGCCCTGCTCTGAGAAGCCACCCCTGTTCAGGCCTGCCACCCGGGCAGAGCTTCACCCGGTGGGGGAGACTCACCCCGCTGCTCTATGTTAGTTCGAGTCTCTCAATGCCTCCCCTTCTTGAATTCTGGGTTCTGGAGTGACAGGAGATGCAGTCACCCTCTAGTCCGCCATCTTGGATCCCTCTGGTTTTTTTTTTTTTCTAATCTTCTAAATATAGAATCATATCTCTGGCAAATAGGAACAGTTTGAGCTTTTTCTGCACATATCCCTTTAATTTCTTTCTTTTGTCTAATTGCTCTGGCTACAGTTTCAAGGACTATGTTGAATAGAAGTGGTAAAAGAGGGCATCCCTGTCTTGTTCTAGTTTTTAGAGGAAATGTTTTCAGTTTTTCTCCATTCATAATGATGCTGGTCTTGTGTTCAGCATATATAGCTCTTTCAATGTTGAGGTATGTTCCTGCTATCCCTAGTTTTTCTAGTGTTTTGAACATGAATGAATTCTCCTTTGCCAAACACATTTTCTGTGTCTATTGAGATAATTAGGTGATTCTTGTCTTTAAGTCTATTGATCTGATGAATTACATTTATTGATTTCCATATGTTGAACCTACCCTGCATCCCTGGAATGAAACCCATTTGATCATGGTGTACTATCTTTTGATGTTTTTTTGCCAGTATTTTACTAAGAATTTTTGCATCTATGTTCATCAGAGCTATTGGTCTGAGGTGTTCTTTCCTTGATTGTATTTGTCTGGTTTGGGAATCAGTGTGATATTAGCTTCATAGAATGAGTTTGAAAGGACTCCTTCCTTTTCTAGTTCATGCAATAGTTTGAGGAGGATTGATGTTCTTTTTTGAAGGTCTGGTAGAACTCAACTGAGGAATCATGGCCCTGGACTTTTCTTTGTTGGCATCTTTAATTTTCTTGTTCAAAATTGATTCATTTAATTTTTAAATTTTCTGTGCCCTCCTGATTCAGTTTGCATAGGTCATACGTCTCTAGCAATCTGTAATGTCTTCAAGATTTTATTTTTTATTGGAGTATAATTTTCAAGAGAGTTTCTGATTATCCTCTATATTTCAGTGGTGTCTGTGGTGAGAGCTCCTTTTTCATAATCAATTTTAGTGATTTGAGTTTTTTCCCTTTATTTCTTGGTTAGCATGGCTAAGGGTTTATTAATTGTATTCATTTTTTTCAAAGAACAAATTTTTGTTTTGTTGATTTATTTGAATTGCTTTGTGTGTATGTGTATGTGTGTCTCAATCTCATTAACTTCCATTATGATTTTAATTGTTTCCTGTCTTCTGACTTTAGTGTTGACTTATTGTTTTTTCCAGGGACTTGAGATGTAATGTTAGGTTATTTATTTGGTAACTTTCTATTCTTTTAATGAATGAGCTCAGTCCTGTAGGGAACTTTCCTCAAGTTTATTTGACAGCAGTCACTGCCATGGTTTAATAAACCTAACGGTCTGGATGGAGAAACTGAGGAAATGGTAAAGACTGTCCATGGATTGTAGGCCTTTGCAGTTTCTGAAGCTGAGCTACGAGCTGAGGGAAAACCTCGCTCAACGGGCATCACAGCAAGCTGTGATGTGAGCTCGCCCATGCTGCCTCACCTCATGCTGTGTGCTGGAGCTTGCCCTTCCCCAGTCCTTTGTCTCAGACTTGTTGCTGGACAGAATCACTTAGGGATACTTGGTTTGTTTACATTAGCACAATGTATAGCTTACCTATCCATTGGTTCTGTTAGGTTTTAACAAGTGTCTTAACCTGATTGGATAATGTGCCCATATACGTCTTATACAATCATAAGTAAAATTAGATCTGTACCTTCTGAGCCTGGCATCACCGCCATTCACCCTCAGTGGGACCCCATTCCAAATATCTACACAGTGCTATGAACTTTCCTCTCATAACTACCTGAGATTTGATATGTTATGTAAGTATTCTTATCCACCTCTAAGTATTTTTAATTCATCCCTAATTTCTTCTACTATCCACCCATCATTTTGTAGTATATTATTGATCTCCAGATGTTAGACTAGCTTCTATTTTTTACTACATTGTTGATTTCTAATTGATTTCTAATTTCATTCCATTATAATCTGATAGAATACAAGGTATTATCTCTATTTTTTGGTATTTGCTAAATGTTTCTTGGTGACCTAAGATATGACCTCTTTTGGAAAACGATCCATGTGCTGCTGAGCAGAAAGTGTATTCAGTAATTGATTACATATTTGTCTGTTAAGTCTAAGTTATAAATTGTATTTCTTAGTTCTATAGTTTCTTTGTTTATTTTTTGTTTGGATGATATATCCAGTGGTAAGGGAGGTGTGTTGAAGTCACCCAGTATTATTGTGTTGTGGTCTATTTGGTTCCTGAGATTGAGAAGTATTTGTTCAATATATGTAGATCTTACTCTGTTTGGGGCATAAATATTTCAACTGTTATAGCTTGTTGATGTATCATTCCTTAAGCAGTGTGAAATGATCTTCTTTGTTTCTTCTGACTAACCTGATTAACATTGGTTTGAAATTGACTTTATCTGACTTCAGGATAGAAAGCCCTGATTGCTATGAGATTCATGTGAATATGATTTTTCCCATCCTTTTTTCTTCAGTTTGTGGATGTCTTTGCCTATGAGGCGGGTCTCTTGGTTACAACATATCACTGGGTCTTGCTTTTTAATCCAATTGCCAGTCTGTGTCTTTTGTTTGATAAAGTTAGGCCATTTACATTCAATATTGTTATTGAGAAATAATTGTAACTCCCTCTCATTTTATTTGTTATTTTAAATTTGAACTCTTTTCTCCCTTGATTAGACATTCTTCTAATGCAGTTTCTCTATTTGCTGGTTTTCAATTTTATTTTTCATTTCTCTTTCATGAAATGTTTTATTGAACATGTTTTGTAGTGCAGGCTTTTTAGTTGTGAATTCTTTTAATTTTTGTTTATCATGTTTACCTTGATAAACAATTTTTTGTTTCATCATAAATCTGAAGCTTAATCTTTCAGATCTTGGGATAAATTATTCCAAGACCTTCTATCTTTTAGGTTGGTTGATTTCTGGGTTTAGAAATCAGCTGGGATCTGGCTTGGTTTCCCTCTAAATATGACCTGACATTTTTCTTGAGCAGTCTTTAAAATTTTTATCCTGATTCTGTATGTTGGGCATTTTCATAATGATATGCCTGGGTGTAGGTCTGTTGTAATCCTATATATTTAGGGGTCCTGTAAGGCTCCTGTATTTGATTTCCCATGTTATTCTTAAGGCTTGGGAAATTTTCTGGTGTTATTTAATTGAAGATTGTATATTCCTTTATATTGTACCTCTGAGTCTTTGTCTATCCTGATAAATTTTTATTTGGTCTTTTCATGTTATCCCACATTTCTTGAAAGTTCTCTTCATGTTCACTTAACATCTTTTTATGGCCAACTGTATTTTCAAGATGACATATTTTTTTCTTCATTGCCTGAAACTCTATCTTTCAAGTGGCCAAGTCTGCTGATAATGTTTTCCATTGAGTTTTTAATTGGTTTATTGATTCCTTCATTTCAAGAATTTCAGATTGATTCTCCTTCAGGATTTCTATCTCCTTGGTGGAGTGATCTTTCACTTTTTGGATTTCCTCTCTGATTTCACTTTACATTGTCTCTTACCTTGCACATCAGTTTATCTATGAACTTTCTAAATTCCTTCTCTGACATTTCCTCCACTGTAATACCAGTGGAATCTGTTAATGAGGTATTTTGCTCTTTTTGTGGGGGAATATTTTTCCCCCTTGCATTTTCTTCTTGTTTGTATGTCTACCCACTTATCAATAAGAATCTGAGGTGACAGAGCTTCTGTCCTATGAATTTATAGTGTTCCTCAAGATTCTAGTACCACATGTTTTAGGGGAAACAAATAATGACAACAACCAATTCAATCAATATTCAGCATTAAACTAAATACTTAGTTCCTAATTTGGAACCTACAATGTTAATTAGCACTATAAACAGAAATGGTATGGTAAGCAATTGCCAACTGCAGAGATACTGTGTTTACAAAAGGGTTTGCTATTTCAAAAAGGTAAGAGGGAGAGTGTAGAGGATATATGGGATGTAATAATTGAGAGATAAGATGAGAGAGAGTAGTAGTAAAGAGTTAAAGAAATAGTGAAAGAGAGAATAATAGAATTTGGCTGTTAATGAAAGAAAAGAGAAAAAGAGAATCAAGGTAAATAGACAAGAGAAAAGCGACATAAAATAATCAAAATAATATAAAATAAAACCAAGATGTACAAGTCAAAAACCCTAGTCTTCAAAAGACACAATCTAGAAAATAACTACCTTCAAGAAATGCTTGAAATAATAAGAGTGAGAAAAATATATATGTGTTCAAATGTTCATGGACCATTCAGCACACAAAAGTTTAAAAAAAGAGAGAGACAGGTAGAGGATGGAAAATTAAAGGATTGTTTCCATTGCAATGATTGAAAAATTATCTACAATATTATATGCTGGTTGTCAGTTCCCATTTGTCTTTATTGCTATTTTTTCTTGAGATATATGTTGCATGCAAGAGTATTATCCAGGTGCAGTCAGGTCCTTCTTTTTGTGGAACTTGTCATTGTTGCCAGGTCTCAGCTTCTCTTCTAGTAGTATGAGTTGGGGCAGGTTGGAGGGTGCTGTCCACTCCACTCAGAGTAAGGGATCACAGTAGAGTTCTGTGAAAGGGGTTCCAAGAGGCAGAACTCCTAGAGGTAGGGTTTGAGTCTAGCTAGACCCCTGGTGCTTTCTGTGATGATGTTTGGTGAAGTTTTTAAATCATCATACCTCCAAAGCCCAGCTGCCTCTGGTTTTTACTAGGCATCTGTACCACTTGAATCTCCCCTGGGTTCCACTTAAGTGACAGAGGAGCCTGTCCTTTGCCCGCCCCCACCTCCATGGCTCTTGTATCTCAGCCACCTGTGCTGTCTCAGAGTGCACACACATTCACACCTTCCCTACCCTATCAAGTCCTCTGTCATACCCAGCTGGTTCTGAGAACCATGAGACTCAAAGTGTGAAAGACACCCAGGATCTCTCGGGTTTGAGTGTCATGAATTCCCCTGGATACAATACTCTGCACACCAGAATTTCGCCTGATTTTCTAGTCACACTTTGGTTCACATGGTGGGCCACTACTAGGTCAGGTTTTCTTACCCAGTTGGAATTACACAAGTCTAGGTACTTATGTTTGAACCCACACCTGTAAGCCACCATAGCACAGTGGATAATGATGGTGACTGACCTTGCTCTCTGTACATCACTGGGAGACACAAAGCATCCCTCTCCCATGAAAGTAAAATGCTTCACCCTCTGGATCATCTCAACAATGTCACCAATCACTATCCTCTCTTCTTCAAGATGCAACTTGATGCCACATGAAATGCAAACTCTCTTTGTATTTCTCTACAACCTGCCGGTGGTAGATCTGCATCAGCAACTTCCAGTGCTAACAGTGGGTTTTTCTTTTCTTATTTTTAAAAATTTTATTCTATGGAAACTTCTGGGCCATTCTGAGAATCCAATATTAAATCCCAGTAGGATTTCTTTCTTTTTTTCTTTTTTTTTTTTTAACTGACCTGAAAGGGATGCTCTTTGTCCTCTTTTCCTTGTCCCCTGCCTTCAAGCAGTTTGGAATGTAACCTTCTCTACCTGGTCATTTTTTCTTGAACAGGTTCTTGATTGCTGCTGTGATTGCCTGAGAACATCAGACTCATATGGACTTTTGTAGGATTCTGACACTAATCTCACTAGGCTTAAATCACCAGGTTAGCAGGATTGCACTCCTTTCTGAGTTCAGGGGGGAGAAGCTGGACTTCTAGAAGCCATCCACACCTTTGCCTCCTTCCTCCATCTCCAAAGCATTGGTGCTTGTATTTGTGCCTTCTTCTGTCATACACCTTTTCTTGACAATGACTCTCTATCACCCTCTTCCACTTCTCTAAAACCTCTTGTGCCCACTCAGATAATCCAGGTTAATGTCTCTCTTTTTATGCATAAATGTGAATCAATTTGTGAATGTACAGTGAAAATTGAATCATGGAAATGGAAATCAAAATGCTTGGAAACCATAATCTAAGTAGCTATGGTTTCATGTCCAATCAGCTGCAGATATTTAGGTAGTTTTCTTAGCCCCAATTTGGGGTGGAGCTATGTTTATGATCAGGGAATGGAGGGTATACCAGAAAACATGAATATTCATTAGAATGTAAGTGTGAAAACATTTAGAAAAATATATAGAAATGTACATTTTTTCCATGTGGAATAGTTCATTGTTAGTCACATGAACACTTTTCTTAAAGGAAGCATGCAACAGTAATTTATATTTATATGCATAAAAGTGAATCTCTTTATATTATGCAGTGAAAAATGAATCATGAAAGCAAAAATGCCCATAAATATCCACCTAAGTATTATGGTTTCAAGCACAATCAGCTACAGGTGTTGGGGTAAGTGTAGGTTTATCACAGAATTTCTCTTAGGGCTAGAACTAAGGTTAAGGAATGAAAAGGTAATCAGGAAACATGAATATTCATAAATACATTCAAGTTAAAATATGTAGGAAACATGCAAATGTACACTTTTTTGCCAAGGTGAATAGTTCAATGTTGTTCATAAGAAAACATTATTTTTATATTTAAGGGATGGAATGATGAAGATTTGGACCTGATTTTTCTTCTATTAGGTTCAGGGTTTCTGGTCTAATTCCTAAGTCCTTGATCCACTTTGAGTTGAACTTTGTGCAGGGTGAGAATAGGGATTTAATTTCATTTTGCTGCATATGAATTTCCAGTTTTCTCAGCCCCATTTGTTGAAGAAACTATCTTTTCTCCAATGTATGTTTTTGGTGCCTTTGTCTAGTATGAGATTACTGTATTTATGTGGGTTTTTCTGTGTCCTCTATTCTGTACCATTGATCTACATGCCTATTTTGATGCCAATACCATGCCATTTTGTTATCATAGTTCTGTAGTATAGTTTAAGGTCAGTATTGTGATGCCTCCTGCTTCACTCTTCTTGCTAAGCATTGTTTTGGCTATTCTGGGTCTCTTATTTTTACAAGTGAATTTCATAATTGCTTTTTCTATTTCTATGAGTAAAGTCAGTAGGATTTTAATTGGAATTGCATTAAATCTCTATAATGCTTTTGGTACTTTGGCCATTTTAATTACTTCCACCAACTAAATAGTAGGTTCCAAAGGAGAGTTTGCCATTTTCCTCATATTTGCATCCTCAGAGCCTAGCATGTCTCTTTTTTTCAGCTTTATTGAGATGTAATTTATCTCCCATAAATTCACCCTTTTAAAATGTCCGAGTCAATGAATTTTAGTAAATTCAGAGTTGTGCAACCATCACCATGGTTTAATTGTGGAACATTTTCATCACCCTTAAAAGAAATCCCATACTCATTAGGAAGCAGTCCCTTCTCACCCCTCCCTCCCTCAAGACTCTGGCAAACATTAATTCACTTTATGTCTCCATGGATTCACCTATTCTGGCCAATACATGTAAATGGAGACATAGAGCATGTAGCCTTTGTGTCTGTTATTCACTTAGCATGATATTTCCAGGACCTCATTCCCTTTTAAAACCAAACAATATTTCATTGTATAGATAAACAACATTTTTGTTCATCAATTTATTTGATGGACACATGGATTTTTCTAGCTTTCTCACTGTAAGGAATCATGCCACACTAATATTTATGTAAAAATGTTTGTGTGGACATGTGTTTTCAATTCCTTTGAGAATAGATTTGCTGGGTCATACTGACCCTATGCTTAACATTTTAAGAAACTGTCAGGCTGTTTTTCAAAATGGTTGCAGCATTTTTCAGTCTCACAAATATTACATGAAAGTGTTATTTTTTCTATAACATTACCAATACTTGTTTTCTTTATAAATTTTAGTCATCCTAGTGTTTCTAAAGTGGTATCTTATTGTGGGTTTGATTTGCATTTCATTTAATTATAATAAATAGTTATATAATGAAAAACATAGATAGGTATATACATACATATATACTCATATACATAATAACTGTTTCTCTGGACAGCCCTAAAATTCCATGTTCACTAAAATTCCATGTTCACAAAATTCCATGTTCACTAAATTTAGTGCATTTGTTTTATCCTCTTCAATAGTATAGGGAAATAGCATGATGTATTTGTTAGCTATTGTCTTCAAATAACTCTCACGTATAGATACCTTCTCAAAATTATTAAACTGTGTAATTTCGACAACTGGATCATATGCTATACAGAGAATGAGACTGAGGGTCCAAATATTGATCAACAATGACAATATTTTTGAAATTCATAAAGATCTCTCTTTAATATACTGAAATGTGCTCATAGAGTTTGATTGATTCTCACTGCCCTCGATATTCCTTTGAAAGAAAAAAATTATAAAATATCTGACAATACTTTCTCTTGAAACATGTCATGCCCTTTCAATCCCTCATGCACCTACTCAAAATATGGAAGAAAATACAAAGAAAAGAGTACAAACTTAGAACATCTGCACAGTGCTAATGAATTAGAGAATGTGTGGTGTTGGAAAGTACAGTTGGACAGGTCCTTAATATATTTTGATATTATAAAATTTTTCTTAGCTGCATTTTTTAATGGTAAAATAATAATATTTTTATTTCTAGACTACATGGCCTCCCTATAGACTGCATCTTTGGAATACGGGTGTGGGGGACTGTTTGTTTTCCCATCATTGTAAAGCTGTCAGACTTAATCTAGATACAGCTAGTGCAATATTTTCCTCAATCCCACAAGGCTCTGTTCCCTTTAAAGACTATTTATAAATCTGCTTGGATCATTCACAGGAGAAAAACACTGTCACCATCAATATTTAGCCGCATGTTCAAAATTCATTTTGTTGTCTTGAATAAAAAGCTTAACTATTCTATCAGTCCAGTAATTCCATATGGTCTTATTTCTTCTATACACAAAATATGATCTTTCAACGTTTCTGTAGGTTAGTTTTTGAGGATTCCAAAAGATTTGATGGCAGGTGGTGGGGGATGGTAATTTTTTTCACAATAAAAGGAGCAGAGCAAGCCCATGAGAATCAGACCAGCATTTAAATAAGACCCTCTGTATTGTTCAGTTCCTGATGCATGAAGAGATTCAATGTAGTCCCTATCTCTCGGTTCATAGAGAAATTTGAGAGGGATAAATGCAGCAACTATCTGCATTATTTAATAAGCTATATTTAATGTCCTAGGAAGAGAGAAAACAGATGTAAGAAAACAAAGTCGGTAGATACCAAATCCTTTCATTCCAGGATGTCTGTCAGCAAAGGAGGAACTCCATGGAGCATGGCAGAACATAGATGAAAGGCATTACTCTTAGCAGAAAAAATGAATTGTGGACACAGTCACTTAAGAGAGAAGCAACCACTAAGAGCAATAAAGCTTTAATTCCACTGTTATCAGGGGGAACAAAGCAGAGAACTGTGGCAAAGCCCATATTAGAGCCCTCCGCATTCTCAGGGTTATTGGTTCTGTGTTTCAATACAGCATTTGAAGGGTCGGGGAGAAACAGAGACCACCATCATCCCATGCAAAAAAAATAAATAAATAAAGGCTATTATAGCAACAGCTTGGCTGTCCAAACCCAGCTAGAGTGTAGGATAGACACCTGAAATCCAGTGAAATCCAGCCTGCACTTGCTTGCTTGTGAAGGGCTTGACAGGTCAAGTCGCCTTCTTTTGAAAGACAGGAGGGCCTCTTCATGAGCTCTTTCTACTCACTAGTTTTCCTATCAGTTCGCCATTTAAACAGAAAAGATGCTGTAAGCTATCTCAGCTGACTTCTAATTTGGACAAAGCATCAATGCTACACACACGATTGAATGAATAACCAAATCTTCCTGTCTCTTCCACTGGGCAGGCTCAGTAGGCTTTTTTGGACTGAATAGGTGTGATCTTATTGGAGAACAGTGTGTAAACATAAGGCCAGATTTTGTTAGTCTCCGTCCCAGAAAATTGGTGGAGCACCCCTTGGCTCTTGTATAGTTCGATGACTGGTTTGGCTGCATCTTTGTACCGTCTTAGCCTGGCAGCAAGACTTATCATCCTCCTGCTCCAGGCTTATCATCCTCCTGCTGGACTAGTGGCTCACCAGTGATGTCATCAATTCCATGCATATGAGGTGGTTGAAGTCCAAGTTATAGACCCTTCCACTAGGAGGGTGAATCCAACGTTGACTGAGAGGATCTTTAAGTGTTTCAAATGGAATATTCAAACTGATCACTAGATCCAGGTCACATATTTTGTCAAGGGCTTCAGTCTGTACTAATGTCCTTGGAAAACCATCCAGTAGCCAGTGTTGGCCGCTCCTGAGCTCCAGCTCTGACATCATTAGGAGTGTGATCACATGGTCTAGAACCAAAAGACCTTTCTCCAGGTACTGCCTTGCCACGTCACCAACTTTCGTGTTGGCTTTGAGGTTCTCCCGCAATAAGTGGCCACTGGAGAGATGCTGGAGGCCAAAGTTCTGGGCGATCCTCTGGCACACGGTGCCCTTGCCCGAGTCAGGCGGCCCTAGGATGACCGCGCGCAGGAGTTTGGAAGCCATGGCCTTCTAGAGGAGTTGGGTGGCCCAACAGGCATCCTAGACAGCGGCCCCAGAGGCAGCCCCGGGAACTTTGGTGTTTGGCCCCTGCCTCAGGCACCCTCTGCTCACGCGGGGACTTTAGCTGCATATTTAAAACAATTCTCAAAGTTTGATCTCACCTCAAAGGCATGAACATTGCTGAATCAGACACTTCAGAGATAAGAGTAAATCATTCTGTGTTTGCATAACTCTCTACATTATTCTGATGCACACAAAATAATTGAGACTCACAGTTTCAAAAGTGTCCCACACAAACACTCTCAAAACAACATCAATCGAGTTTGGAAGCAGCACCGTCAGTGCTTCCCTGGCATTGCGGGGTCTCTATGGAGAAGCAGCTGGCCGGTGACCCGGGCTGCAGATCTCTCACCGCCTCTGTCCCTGCTGCACGGCTGCAGGGCCATGCTGGCCTCCCACTGGGCGCGTGGCTCGTGGGGGGCCCTGCATGCGGCCACCTGGGTACTAGCTGTGCGGCCGGGTGAGGGGCGCTACCAACAGGCCCTGCTGCCGGAGCTGCCAGGCCAAGCACTGGTCGCTGCACCTGGCCACTCTTGCCCTGCGGCTGCCTGGAGCCGGGCAAGCCCCCGGCCTGCAGCAGGAGGGGACGCCGCCGCGGAGGCGAGCTCCGCCAGTCCGTATGAAAATCCATGGACAATCCCAAATATGTAGTCAATGACAAGAATTGGGCTTGGCCCCAGTTTGGGGATATTTGATGATTGAAGAAGATTTTAATGTTGCACTAAGAGTTTTTGCTTTAGCTGGGCTAACCAATTTGTTCCACTTACTTATATGATAATTTCAAGAGCCGTAATGTTGATTGCTGCTGTTTTTTATGTCAGATATGGAACTCTTCCAACACCACGAACACTTAACTATTTCAATCCTTGTTATGCTACTGCTAGGTTAAAACCAGCGTTCATCAGCAAGGTGAACACAGCAGTGCAGTTAATCTTGGTGGCAGCTTCTTTGGCAGCTCCAGTTTTCAATTATGCTGATAGCATTTATCTTCAGATGCTTTGGTATTTTACAGCTTTCACCACAGGCGCATCAGCTTACAGTTATTATCATTACGGTCGGAAAACTGTTCAGGTGATAAAAGGCAGATGAGAGTCACTCATCACCATTAGCAGTGAAGCAATATACATCATTGGGCCCCTATGCCAGTGAAAAACTATAGGATTTTCCCTGTTTTTGGTGTTCAGCTTGCAAAAGGACTTGTCAGAACAAACCATGTCATCAAAATTGAAGTAATGTGCATTGAAAATAAGCTTGATCATGGGCATATGCAGAATTTTCAATGTATTTTTAAATATAAATAAAACTATAATTTAGAATTTTTAATCTTAGGATTCTTGATGGTAAGAGATGAATTATTCCAATAATATTGTCAGTCCTTTTTTAATGTTTTTTAAAAATGCAGTTCAGAGCATGGAAACTGAAGTGTTGACACCTGTTTCTAGAACCTACATTGCTTTTAAAGCCATAGTGAGTTCCCTGGGATTAAATACATCTTATACAATTTGGCTATTCATTTTTATGTTTGATTTTTTTTAGATCTGTGTACACATTAACAGTTCATGTGGCTAATATTTGATCATTTAGGATAATGAGAATAAAGTTAGCTTAGCTGTGAATGAAGCGAAGTTGTAAAGAGGTATAAATGGGGTAAGTTTTGAAAATAAATAAGATCAAACAAAATAGAAGGTGTTGAAGCTCATGTTCAGTAGTCTTCCAGCCTCTCAGGTGTCTAATAGTTTATATATCAGGATAACAAGTAACAAAGACTGTTGAAATATGAGAACTTTTCCATTAGCCCTTTCTTCTAAAAGCAGTGAGTTACATCATGCCTTCCAACTGTGTTTCTAACCTAACAATATTTGTATGATATTGGAACCTGTACTCATATACTGTGTAAATAATATGAAACTGTATATTTTTCAAAGATTTTTTTAAACTTTGGGAAATCTTTCGTTAAGATGTTAAAGAAGTAAAAGCTGGAAAAAAAACTGTACCTTCAAAAAAAAAAAAAAACATAAATCAGTTAGGTTTGTATGCTGCCAGTACTCATATGCAAGAAATTCATGAATACGGCTCTGCCATGCCTGGTTCAAAATCTAGATTTTGGGGAGAAGTTTATTTTGATTAATGTTTGAGTTTGCTTAAATCTTAAAACTGTTTTTGTATGATATAGCATGATTTTGCCCATATATATTTGCATGATATAGTAGTAGATTTTGCATGATGAGAAATGTAGGTATATAGAGAGAGAAACTCTCAATTATTTTCAACATCCAAGGTAAAAAAATGAAAGGATCATCACAATAAAGTCTTTTTACTTTTTTTTCAGAATATCCATAAAATGATTTTAATCCAATATGAACAATATTCCAGTCAACCAGCTGAATTTTGCTGAATGATGTCATCCTTTACATCTAAATGTGTTAAGTTTTATGCGTGTCTTTTCATAATTTAAGGCAAAAGCCAAATGTTGAATATCTTGTCAAAAACCAGGAGTTGGAATAATGTGAATTTTAATTCACTCTTAGGTGTCCACTGAAATAGCAAACATAGTGCCCATAAATTAGGAATAAATATACAACAGAATTGGGGATGGGATCACACCCAGGAACTAGTGATTTAGGTAAATTTCTGAAGGCATAAAGTAGTGGGATTACTTTGAAAAAGAGAGGAATTAGGAGACCTGAAATGTGCAAGAGAATACTGCAGAGGAATTCTGAGTTGGTGACAGGTTCATAACCATTTGTCGCTTACTCACCTAAAACAAAAGACTTGACAGGTCACATACCCTACCCATATATTAATTCTTTAATAACTACCTTCTCCTCAAAGGAAAAGCAAATTATAACAATAGTCCTTACTGGTAGCAGAAGAGATAGAGTTGATAGTATTATCAGTTTTGTTTTTCTGGTATAACAGTAACTATACAAGCAAAAACCTAGGTAATTCATAGAAAACCATCAAAGCAATGGGAATATAATATAGCATTACAAATAAACAAGCTACACATGTGCAATGACATGGGTACTCTGGGCAGGGAAGGAACAATAGCCTAAAGGTGATCTACTCTCTCATTTCCTGGGATTTGGTGGTATCTCTCCAGGAAACAAAAACAGTGAATGCACTCTACCTTTGGGATGTGGGCCTCCAGAAATACCAAACAATGACACTTTAGTTTAAACACTTCTATGGGTTGTGTCATTTCAACCAAACATATAACTGGAATTTTATCATAGTCTATTGCAGGACTCAATCCAAGTGTTAAAAACATATGTACTTCATTTTTAATTCACAATGCTTCATTTGTGAAGGAATATGAATTAACATAGAGCAGTCATTCCAGGCCCAAGTCTTTCCATGGATTCATTTTAAGACTGGGAAAGAGTGATACATATTGTGATGCATATTTCTGAATTCTATGCATTTGTGCATTAACTTCATTTTAATTTTAAAAAATTTCACAAATACTTATTTAGGTTTTCTTACATGTAAGCCACTGTGCTATGCATGCAATAATGTAAAAAGAAGTAGATCTACAAATTGTAATCTATGAAGATCTTTGGGGCCCCCAATCATTTATCCAGGGGTGATTTTGGCCTAAGAATAAACAAACTGCTACATGTTTCCAGTAAGTGAACCATATCCTCATTTAGGTAATCTGGAAATACACCATGGAAGCTTTAAATCAGAGATAGATCTAGGCACTATGGCACCACATTATCTTACCTTTATTAGATAGTTGCTAATATGCATTTAGAGCCTACTGTGTGAACTACAAATTTAAGTAATCTAAGTGTTATTGAATTTTTTCACACTTTGACATTTTGGGGCAGATTAAAATCATTTCCTTACTATTCTGACACTTTTTTTAACCTTGACCGCACATACTTAATTCCTGAATCTATAACTTTTCTGAAATAGAAAGGTCTTCAGATTGTTCAGAAAATAACAAACACTGCAAGAAAATTCCTTAGAAGGCAGATGAGACACAGAGACAACTCACCTATTCCTTTTACCCAGAGAAGCACAATGAGCTAAGAACATCTTCTTATTGTTTATCCCTATGTTATCTGTTCTGATTCTCTTTTCGTTTTTCAGATTATATTCTATTTTTATCTGTGTAATATGTGAGTTGAATAGTTCCGAGAAATAAAAATTACCCTGTTACCTAAAAATTGGAATAAAAGACATTTTGATGGCTGGTACATTTGCTGAGATTTTCTTCTACCCTTCAAACATCAATCTGCCACCATTGTGGAATAACTGTGGGAAGAATTCCAGGCTCTACAGCCCTACTCTCTGTAAAAAGTCTCATATTCATGTTCTCTTGAGTATAACCACACATTTTTAATACTTCATGTGTTTATAATGTGACAACATATAAGCCTGTATATTTTATCACTTGTTTCTGCTTTAATTATTCAATGGTGATATAAAAATTGATTAAATTCCTTAAATGCTTAAGAATAGTATATAAAAATGTTTTAAGGAGCAAAGTAGGCACAAACCTTAATTCATTAACATTCTAGGAAGACTAAAATTTCAAAAACCTTTCAACACCATTGAAGACATACACAATTGGATTCCATTATTTTTGTAACTGTTTTAATAAAAGGAGAACTGATACTAACATTAGAGCTAAACATTCCTTTTGAACATTTTTGTTATTGAATCTATGACCTGCTTGTTTCTCAGGCTGTATATGACGGGGTTTAGCACAGGAATTATGATACTGTAAAATATAGAGAAGAACATATCTTGATCATCTGCTTGTGAAGATGCAGGATGCACGTACATGAAGAGAAGAGGGACATAGTATAAAGTCACAGAAAAGAGATGGGCTCCACAGGTGGAGAAGGCTTTTCTCATGCCCTTTTCAGATTTCTTTCTTAAAATTGTAAAGAGAACTAGTGAATAAGAAACAAGAATAGTCACAATACTGAATACTTGAATTGAACCAGAGAAAATAAAAAGCATTAGATAATTGATAGAAGGATCAGTACAAGAAATCTTCAACAATTGTATAACCTCACAGAAAAAGTGATGGACTATATTGGAATTGCAGAAGGTTAATCTGAATAAGAAGCTTTCATGAAGTAGTGAATGTAAAAAGCCACCTACAAATGACAAAACTAGTAGCCAAATGCACAGTCTATTGGTCATAATCACAGGATACAGTAAAGGTTGACATATAGCTACATAGCGATCATAAGCCATTGCTGCTAAGAGGAAACACTCTGTGGTTACACTGCTTGCAAATGAGAAAAATTGTGCCATGCATTCAGTGAGAGATATGTTGCTCTTTTCTAAGATGTCGAGCAGCATCTTTGGGGTCACTGTGGATGATATCCAAGCATCCACAAAGGCTAAATGCCCGAGCAGAAAGTACATGGGGATATGAAGGTGAGGATCCTTCCAGATAAGGGAAATCAGACCAAGGTTCCCCACCATGGTGATGAGGTAGATCACAAAGAATACCAGGAACAGGGCGATTTTCCACTCTTCTTGGTGTGGAAGTCCTGTGAGAACAAACTCCGTCAGCAATGTTGCATTTTCTCTTTCCATATCTTCTTGGACCTTGCCTGAAATGAAATGCAGTGAACATGAAGAACAAGCAAAACCATTCACAAAGAATTTTAAAGAGAAATATGCAGTATAAGTCTAGAATAAAACGTAACTAGGTAGCCCCAACACTCTCATATGTTGGTTCAGAAACTGACTTTCTTAATAAGACTCATAAAGTGGAAAGAGTAAAATCAAAAATAAATAAATGGGATGGCATCAAATTAAAAAGCTTCCTCACAGCAAAGGAAACAAGAATGTGAAGAGAGAACCTTCAAATGAGAAAATCTATTCCACATGCTCCTCAGGGCATTAATACTCAAGATATACAATGAGCTCAAAAAACTTAATTACACACATACAAATCACCCAATCAATAAATAGGTCAAGGAACTAAACAGACTCTTCTCAAAAGAAGAAATATGAAAGGTCAATAAATGGATGAAAAAAAGTTCACCATCTTCAGCCATTAGAGAAATGCAAATTAAAACTACACTGAGATTCCATCTCACTCCAGTCAGAATGACAATTATCAAGAAAAAAAATAACAATTAATATTGGTGAGGATGTGAGGTAAAAGATACACTCATACATTGTTGGTGGGACTGCATATTAGTACAACCACTCTGGAAAGAAGTATGGAGATTCCTCAAAAAAATAAGAAGAGAACCAATATATGACCCAGCTCTCCCTCTTCTTGGTATACATAGTATGGTGTTGCAGCCACAGCAAAGTTTATAGCAACACAATTCACAATAGCTAAGCTGTGGATATCAGCTTAAGTTAGGTGCCCCTCAAGAGTTAACTGAATAGAAATATGTATATGGTATATATATACAATGGAATATTAGTAAGTTATAAAGAAGAATGACTTCATAGCATTTGCTGGCAAATGGTTAGAACTGGAGACTATCATGCTAAGTGAAATAAGTTAGTCCCAAAATAATCAAAGGTCAAATGTTTTATCTGATATGTAGGAGCTAATGCAAAATAAGGTGTGTGGAGTATGGGGGAAAGGATAAAATAAAGAAAAGAAGTAAGAGCAGAGGAGTCAACAAAGGGGAATGAAATGAATGGTGGGCGGAAGGGATAGGGAAAGTCAGTTCAACGAATCTGGCCTGTTTCCTATGCATATAAATGAATATGTTACAGAGAATCTCACCATTACGTATATCCACAGATACTAATTAAAAAAAAACTATAAGTATAAACTGAGGAGTGGGATATCTGGGTCACATGGTGGTTCCATTCCAAGTTTCTGAGGAATCTCCATATTACTTTCCACAGTGGTTGCACCAATTAGCACTCCCATCAGAAATGAATGAGTGTATCTTTTTCAACACATCCTTACCATTTATTTTTGCTTGTATTCTTGATAATTGTCATTCTGACTGGAGTGAGATAAAACTTTAGAATAGTTTGATTTTCATTTCTCTAGTTGCTAAAGATACTGAACATCCTTTCATATATTTGTTGATCAATCGTATATGATGCATCAAAATGCATTCTACTGTCATGTGTAACTAATTAGAACAAATTAAAAATATAAGTAAATAGCATAAATATCAATAGGGTACAGGGAAGAGGACAGGGAATGGGAGGAAGGGAGGGAAAGGGGAAGTACTGGGCACTGAATCAGAATATTTATATTCCAGGCTTTTATAATTATGCATTGTATATTCTATTGCTGTGTGTAACTAAAAAGAACCAATGATAAAAGGAAAAAATCATAAACATAAATCCTTTCCTTTCTACATACAAGAAAATCATTGTTTTAAATACAAAGAGTGAAAAATTGTAATTAGTTCATTTCAATAAATGTACCTGAAATAACATTTTCAGAGAAATTTAAATGCCTTCTAAGCTTTTAACAAATTTAGGAACTATTGAATGTGGCTGGGAGTTCTGTGTCCTGGACATGGTTCAGGATCTAGAAAAAAATTGGTATGAATGTTGATCATAAACTAAATTGAATGCCATCCAAAGCAATTTGAACTTTATTCTTCCCACAGTGTATCTGTACTAGGATATTTTAAGATGTGGAATGAGGTCATAAATATTTTCTAAATAAATTCAGTGTTTCTTAGTATATAATGTGGCCATAAACAATGGGCCCTGAAGTCAGGAATTCTACTTTGGAAGCTATTGCTACTGTCCAGAGAACACCAAAGCAAATAACACATTTCATTGAACTACATGAGTGTTTTTACAGAACATAGGTTATGATACATTACTGCAGACACTGAGTTAGTGATTAAAAAGTCAGTTAAGAATCTATGCTTTAAAAATTCTCCTCTGAGCATGCAAACCTAAGTGTATTGTCTGTTCCACGTGTGTAGTGATTAGAAGAATGAAGAACAGATTCAAAAGTATTCAGGATGTAGAATCACCAGAACTCCATTACATTTTAAGTATTAAAGTGTAGTCAGTGAAGGAGAGAGCTGTGAATTGGCATCTAGGTAGACAATCATAAAAAAAAAAAATGATAACCTAAGTTCATTGACAAATTCATGAAAGAAGCATCCTCTCAACACCAGGTGATATAAACCTACTGATATGGTTCTATTGTATACTAATTGAAGTAATGACCTGGTAGTCAAAATCATAATTATGGGAAATCTACTCACCAGAATATGTGCACAAAGAAATGGCAAGAAGGAAGAAAATGAACAGAGGAAGGTATATTACAGAGGTTACAATGTGGATAGATGTCACTTTTTAGATGGCCACTTCCAAACCCCTTTTCCCACCACATGAATCTTTCCAGTGAGCAGTCTATTTTATATCCAAGAAGCCCAAATGGTCAGAAACCCACTTTACATAACCCTATTCCCTAGTATGGGGTGACTCAGTCTAGGTTTACCCAGTGAAATCCACACGTATATGATTTGGAATATGGAAAGAAAAAGTATATGGCAAAAGAGAATTTGAGCTACAAAGCCAACAGTATCAAGACTCCAGCAAAAACATTCTGCATCTACAGCAATGGCAATAGCAGTGTGAGTTTTAACATCTGTGGTCTACACTGGTAAGAGAGAGGTTCAGAGAGAGTTGGAACATGTTTTTTGCTATTGATTGTCTGACTGGTGTCCCTCTGATCCTGACCATTTGTCAACGTCACTGTTCCAATCTCTAGCGATTCTTCCATGGAGACTATTTTCATTTAATATAAACTCATTTCTTTTCCCAACTCAGAAACCTGAATTAAAGGACAGAAAAATTTGTGAACAGGAAAAAATACTAAACAGACAGATGTAACAAGTAAGGGAAAATGGGAAAGCTGGGAATTATGCACATAAAGTGTAGAAAGATAATCAAGAAAAAATAAGTGAAGAATTGAGCTAAAAACCATAATAAACAATCTAGCAGGAGAAGGAATTAACAGATAATTTTGTGTGGAAATTAAGAAATTCTTAACAAATTTAGAACAGTTTTTGTTATGTGATAGAATAAAGTTCGGAGAATTATTTAAAGTGCATAGGAAGCTAGTAGAACAACAGTGAAGAAAATGAGTGAGGTCATTCTAAGTGATGGGAGAACAGTCAGCATTTTCATCCTGTATGCAAATATACTTTCCTAGACACCATTTCTACAGAAGTTTTAAAAGAGAGAAAAGAGGAAGGAAAGAAGAGGAGATTTTTAACAGTATAAGTAGAATAAGAATTTCAGGTGAGTGAAAAGAAGGTAAGAGGACAAAAGAAAAAGAAAATAACTGAGATATATGTGTGCAAGTGTAAAATCCCACTATTGTATACAATCATAATGCACCTATTAAAAAGAAAAAATTTAAAACTATCAATTTTATAACATCAGAGAAGAGAGAGGAAGTATCTAACAAAGGCTGAACATGAAATAAAGGGAAAGGTTCAGAGATTTGTGGGAGCGTGTTTGTCTTTTCTCTGGAATCGATTCAAAGTTGTCAACCAAGGGAAGCTTGTCTTTCTTCTATTCAAAATGCCAGGTTTTTTTTTTTTTTTTTCCATAGAATTTGAGTACAAAAGAGAGATGTGATTTTAAATATTGCTAGAAAATTGGGTTTTTCATAAATATACTAGTATTATAAAATTTAAAAATTGCTTTATATTTAAATATGAGCATAAGATGACAGTTATAATTTAATGATTAAAAACATTTAATTAAATACTAGCTTCATGCCCAGAGAGTAGATTTTAGATATTCTCACCACTAATACTTACAGAAAAGTAACTCTATGATATGATTGAATACTGACTTGCTTCACTTGGTCAATCACTTCACTACATACATGTATATGAAAACATCATGTGGTAAAAATCAAATATACACAATAAAATATTTGAAATTTCTTAATCTTTGTTGTTACAGGGTGAAATAAACTTTCTCTAGAAATCCTACTCCTTTAAACTGAGAGCATGTTGGTCTCCCACCAGCGATTTTAGTAATACATAAAGTAAGGATCTACAGGATCCTTGAAAAGGCAATATAAATAAAAAGTATTAATAATTACAGTATAAATGTACTTTGATTTGGAGTAGAATACTCTCCATGCAATTCCTTATCACACAATAATTCAAAATGATCAAATTCAATTATTGGGTGGGTATTTCTTAAATCACAAATGTTGAAAATATCATCATATTTCCTAAATACATGCAAAGTACTCAACAAAATTTGTCACAAGCTGGTGATGGCTAAGAACTAATATTTAAGTGACACCTTGAATGTTTTAATAAAAATGCATGATGAAGTGAACCCTATGGGTCATTTTATTAGTATTTTTAAAAATATCTCTTATATAAGAATCAGTAACATTACTTAAAGTTCCAGATCATGAAATAAAGTCATTATTTTTTATTAACTAGATAATAAACATGTTCCTGTAGAGAAGAAATCAGTCTTACAACATTTTTGCTTCTCCAAAAGTCAGCATAAATTTAAATATGAAAGAGTGCACTGTTTTCCATTTTTGACCCAGCTTTTTGTTATCTTTCAAATCCAATCCAAACTGTTACAAGTTACCCAGATTTTTACCTTTCCTAGAAAGAATTGTAAAACTACAGATAACATTTCAGTCTTACCGATAAATTCAGACTGTGAAGTTCCTTTAAAAGTATTCAGTTTTGTAAAGAAAGAAAAAAAAAAAGACAACACAAAATAGAAAATAATGAGCATAACAATTCTTTGCCTAATCATTCATTTCAGAGGTTTAATTTCGCAACCTCAATAAAATTCCATTTATGTAAGTTTACTTGCACACAAAAGTCGGCTAGTTATACAACTGTATTTTTTTTCCACAAGTACGAGGAGTGAAGATCTTTAAGTCCCTTAAGACTACCAGAGGGTTCCCTGTAGGACAGGTGAAGTTGTACTACTGTACGCTGTGAATTTGAGTATGTATGCTCCATAGGCCTAAGAATGCTGTAATCATAAACATCAGGCATTGTAAACAGTTCTAATTTTAATTTAAAAATTGCACTTTCTATTTTTTACCTGACAGAGGACACTTAAAACATGTTTACAGAAACTACAGTTTATTTATAAGAAGTATCATTCTGAGTTCTTTAATTAGTATGTTTCAGTCTGAACTCATCAGAACATCATTTTAACAATAGCAAGAATTGGATTCCCTTCAAGAGCCAACCTCAGATAAACTGCAGCTTAAATTTCAGACACATGCCTAGCTTCCCCCACTTTAATCTGCAACTTATTAGACAATTGTTAGAATGAGTAACTAGGAAAACAAAATATAAGTACCTCAATTGGATTTGATTCACATCTTGCTTCCCAAACAGCAATGACAATGAATTTCATAGAAATATTTTTTAAATGCATAATTTAAGAAGTTCTGAGTTGGGGCTCTGAAATCTTTATTTCTTACAAGGTGATGACAGTGTATGCTTGCTAATTATATGACCTTCATCATTTTAGGACCTAGTTCATGAGAGGGACTAGATCATTATATAAACAAATAATTGTAAATTGGTTGATCTACAAAGGGAGAAGTAAGAAAGAGGCAGGTGGTGCCAGGGAAGTCAGCATCCATCAAATTTTCAAGGACTGGGCTGAAAACTGTTCTTTTTTTCAGTTTCAAAGGAAAGCAATTCATGGATTATGAGTACAGTAATCTCTAAATGTATTGAATTATGAAAATTTTGTTTCATTGATTATTGTAAACAAAATCTTCTAAATGTGATCTCAAACCAAGAGAGTTGACATTACTGAATTGGATAATAGATGAAGCTGGTTTAGATGTTTTCACAAGCTCTCCCGGTGATTCTAATGCCCAATAATTTGTGCAAACCACATTTTTTCTCACTGGGAAGTAATTTTATTAAATCATGCACATCACATGTTTTGGTGCAAATCATTTAATCTGTACCCCAGAAATTCTATTGTAATTTATGTCTTTACAAAATATATTTTAATTATTTACTTTAAAAAATGTAATTCTGAAGTTAAGCATTTCAGAATAATATTTGCAATAACCTATATACAAGAGGTACTGGGTAACACTGGCATGTTAGCATTCTGTGGTGCAGTGGCTTCCAGCATCAGAAAATGATGAACTATATGAGAGTATTTTCTACAAGTAATTTGTGACTAATGCCTCCATGAACCTAGTGATCTTCCCAACAGCAATCCCAAATAGCTTAAAATATAAACTTTAAGTATAAACAATAACTGGAAAACATCACAAGGCAAATTATATCCTAAACTCCTCTTTCAATATTTGTCTAGACCTGTGTTGTTCCACAGAACACTGAGGACTACTCACTGACATTCCCTGACCGTCTTTATTGAATGAAAGTTTTAACTATGTGACACTTTAGGATATTCTATAACCTAAATAGACTTTATTGACCTAACAATGGTGCTGCACAAAACCATAGCTAACCTTTGATTTCTGTATTTTTAATTTGTAATATCAAGCAGTGTTTAGGTGCTTCACTGTGCGAGGAACACTATCAATTCTGGGAACAGAGCTTCTAATGAACAGAAAGTTCCAATTAATAACAAGAAAAAGAAAATAATCACTTGCATACCCAACCAGGAATCCTGTAGCTAAGTAACAGCTCACCTTGAACATGAATTAGCTCTGAAACGTCATAACCAAACTGTCAATAAAAGCTTATCTGAGATATAATTCTTTCTTAAATGAAACATGCTTGGAGGAACAGATGATCCCCCTTGGGTAGTTATAAAATCAGAAAAATTAATTATCTGGCCCTCAGAATTTGGAGTAAGATACCCCCAAAAATCTAATGGTATAAAAAATCTGTTGTAATAGGAAGCCTACTTTAGGCCGCCATAATATTCAGAATCTCAACATACTTATTTAAAAATCACATGAAAAATTGCAAGCAAATTGTTGTTTATGGTAGCATAAAGTTATAATTTTATATTCTCTCTATAGACAGGTACATTTTACATAATTTAAAGAAATGACCCTACAGTCGTACTCTTGTACTTCTGCAGTTTTAAAAGACAAAAAAGAAGAAAATGGTTCTGTTTGTCCCCAGCATGACTGTGATGCCAGCTTCTAGAGGGAGGATGGTGTGTGGACTCAAGAAACGCTCTCATGGAGAAGCTCCGGCCAGACCTCAACAGGAAAGCAGGAATAGGCCGATGAATGCAGCTGGGACAGTTGAAATATGGAAGGATTATTTCCTTTCTCTCCTACCAGCTTCAGGTCGTCTGTACATTGTTTGAGTTCAGCTGTGATTGGTTGCTTTTTCTGCTAAGTCATTTCAAACTTCAACTTCAGTTCTGAGAGTACAGTCCATGTCTTTTCATACTCTTTCTGTACATCCTTGGCTTTTGGCCTTACTGAGGAGGGTTCTTAACTCTGCAGAATCCCCAAAATGCTGCTCTTTCAAGGATCCAGCTTGGTTCTCAGGTTCTTTCCTAGTCATCTGCAGGATGCTGAGATCACTCCAAAGCTCTAAACACTGCTTCTGAGAATTGTACAGTTGTTTTTCTTGCTGCTGCAGTTCTGAGAATAGCAAACCTTTTCCTGTTTTAGAGAATGGCACTGGGTTTCCAGTACATTGTACCCCTTTCTCAGTGTCTCTACTTTACCTTGCAAACTTGTTGCTTTAGCTCTGCTGATCTTCACACTGTGGACACCAAAGCTGAAAACCCTTCTGCCAACGTGATTTTTTTCCTCACACTCAAATGCTACTTTCTGTCAACACTCTCACCTAGCTTATAAACTCTTTTAGTTTAGTTTAGTTTTGTTTTGTTTTGTTTTATAGTAACTCTATATATTTTTTAATGTTTTTTAATTTTAAAAATTTTATTTGTTCTAATTAGTTGTACATGACAGTAGAATGCATTTATACATTTTGATAGATCATACATAGAGTGTAATCTCATTTTTCTAATTATACATATTACAGGATCACATGGGCCATGCAGTCATACATGTGCATGAGAGAATAATAACTGTTTCACTCTACTATCATTCCTTCCCACATACCCCTTTCCCTTCTTTCCTTTCCCGCTACTTAATATAAAGTAACATTCTTGAAGAACCAGCATCACATGATTGTCACCAATTCTGCAAATGCCATAATTTAATTCTTCTGTAAGGTTGAGTAATATTCCATTGTGTATAAGTACCACATTTTCTTTATCCAGTCATCTGTTGAAGGGATTGTACATTGATTCCATAGTTTAGCTATTGTGAATTGAGCTGCTATAATATTGATGTGGCTGGGTCACTGTAGTATGCTGATTTTAAGACCTTTGGGTATAAACTGAGGAGTGAGCTAGCTGGGTCACACGGTTCCATTCCAAGTTTTTGAGGAATATCTATGCTGCTTTCCACAGTGGTTGCACCAATTTGCATTCCCACCAGCAATGAATGAATGTACCTTTACCCCACATCCTAGCAAACACTTATTATTGCTTGTATTCTTGATAATTGCCATTCTGACAGGAGTGAGATGAAATCTTAGAGCAGTTTTGATTTGCATTTCTCTAATGCTAGAGATGAACATTTTTTCATGTTTGTTGAATGATTATATTTCTTCTTCTCTGAAGTGTCTGCTCAGTTCCTTAGCCCATTTATTGATTGGGTTATCTGTTTTTATATGTTAAGTTTTTTGAGTTCTTTATATATCTTGAAGATTAATGATCTATCTGAAGTGAATGTGGTAAAGATTTTCTCCCATTCTGTAGGCTTGCTCACCAGGTTATTGATTATTTCCTTTGCTGAGAAAAAGCTTTTTAATTTGAATCCATCCCAACTATTGAGGCTTGATTTTACTTTTTGTGCTTTTGGAGTCTTGTTAAAGAAGTCAGGTCCTAGGCTGACATGATGAAGATTTAGGCTTACTTTTTATTTGATTAGGTGCAGGGTTTCTGCTCTAGTCTTTGATCTGCTCTAGTCTTTGATCTAGACTTTGATCTAGTCTAAGTCTTTGATCCACTTTGAGTTGAGGTTTGTGCAGGGTGAGAGCTAGAGGTTTAATTTCACTTCATTACATGTGGATTTCCAGTTTTCCCAGCACCATTTGTTGAATAGGCTGTCTTTTCTCCAATGAATGTTTCTGGCACCCTTGACTAGTATGAGATAACTGTATTTATGTGGGTTTGTCTCTGGGTCTTCTGTTTTGTACCATTGGTCTACACGTTTGTTTGGGTGCCAATACCATGCCACTTTTGTTACTATTGCTTTGTAGACTAGTTTGAGGTCTGGTATTGTGATGCCTTCTGCTTTACTCTTCTCGCTACAGATTGCTTTCTCTATACTGGGTCTCTTATTCTTCCAAATGAATTTTATGATTGCTTTTTTAGTTCCCATGAAGAATGTCATTGGGATTTTAATAGCAGTTGCATCGAATCTGTATAACTCTTTTGGTAGTATGGACATTTTGACAATATTAATTCTGCCTCTCCAAAAGCTAGGAGATCTTTCCATCTTTTAAGGTCTTCTTCAACTTCTTTCTTTAGTGTTCTGTAGTTTTAATTGTAGAGGTCTTTCACCTTTTTTTGTTAGATTTGATGTCCAATATTTTTTTTTCCTTGAGGCTATTGTGAACGGGGTAGTTTTCCTAATTTCTCTTGCAGTGGGTTCATCACTTTTGTATAGAAAGGCCTTTGATTTAGGGGTATTGATTTTATATCCTGCTACTTTGCTGAATACATTTATGAGGTCTAGAAGTTTTCTGGTGGAGTTTTTTGATCTTCTAAATATAGAATCATGTCATCAGCAAATAGTGACAGCTTGAGTTCTCCTTTTCCTATTCGTATCCCTTTAATTTCTTTCATCTGTCTAATTGCCCTAGCTAGAGTTTCAGGGATGATATTACATAGAAATAGTGAAAGAGGACATCTTTGTCTTGTTCCTGTTTTTAGAGGAAATGCTTTCAATTTTTCTCCATTTAGAATGATGTTGGCCTTGGGCTTAGCACAGATAGCTTTTATCTGTTGAGGCATGTTCTTACTATTCCTAGTTTTTCTAGTGTTTTGAACATGAAGAGGTCCATTTTTTGTCAATGCTTTTTCTGCATCTGTTGGTATAATCATATGGTTCTTGTCTTTAAGTCTATTGATATGATATATTACATTTGTTCATTTCCATATGTTGAACTAACCTTGCATCCCTGGATGAACACCACTTGACCATGGTGTGCTATCTTTTTAATATGTTTTTGTATGCTGCTTGCCAGAATTTTGTTAAGAATTTTTGCACCTATGTTCATCAGGGATATTAGTCTACAGTTTACTTCCCTTGATATGTCTTTGGTTTTGGTATAAGGGTGATACTAGCCTCTTAGAATGAGTTTGGAAGGGCTTCCTTCTTTCTGTTTGAGGGAATAATTTAAGGAGGACTGGTGTTAGTTCTTCTTTGAAGGTCTGGTAAAACTCAGTTGGAATCCATCTGGTCCTGGCTTTTCTTGGTTGATAGGATTTCGATGGTGTCTTCAATCTCACTACTTGAAATTAATGTGTTTTCTATGTCCTCTGGGTTCAATTTGAGTAGGTCATAGTTCTCTAAAATTTTGTCAATGTCTTCTGTGTCTTGTTGATGTATGATTCCTTTAAACAGTCTGAAAAGTCCTTCTTTATTCCTCCTGATTAACATTGGTTTGAAGTCCACCTCATCTGTTATGAGAACGGAAATCCCTGCTTGATTATGTGTCGGGGTCCAGCCCTAGCAGGAGTCCATGGGTTCCACACTGGTAAACGGGGCACCGGGAGACAGCTTCGGTGATGGATGGAGAATGAAAGACACAGACTCTAGTTCTGGTGCAATCAATCCCACTTTATTCTGGGAAAGGCTGGGCTTATATACATTTTTCTTCAGGTTTTGATAACAGGCTTGTGACGAATAAAATCAAAGAAGTTTCCAAAGCATAGGCAGAAATTGTTTTTACCGAAAGATTATGACAAAACAGTAACCTTACAGATTATCCTTACTTAATCACAATTATTTTAAGAATATCTAACTATATCAATGAGCTAATACAATGTTTATTTCCTTAATAGCTAAACTCTATATGACCTAAGACTATGTTTACTATTTTTGCGGTAAAGCGATAGACAAATAATGTCATGTGACCATCTCTACTAGGTCCATCTGGATAATATCTAAATTGCTGAATTAAGGGTTACAGGAGGGCAGCGGTCCCAATGGTTATTATGTACCAACGTTTATTATAGGGGTGACATATTCTTTGTAGGAAGGAAGGAATGTTGTGAAACCTTATTCTTTTACCTTACCACCACACATAAACAAAACCATCATCTGGATTAAACCACCCTGTAGGAGACAGGGGGAGATCTATATCTACCTTCTCTAAGGGCTTGCCTTTAGGGGGGTACCAGGGCTTGCCAATGATAAAATAAGCTAGTCCATATCTAGTAGCTATTGTGGGAGGTGCTTTGTGTTTAGAACTTGGGGAAACATTGTTATATATCAATTTCTGTGCCCCAACAGGTTCTGGCTGTGCCAGTAAATGCAGTGTTTGATTTTTAACATAATAAAAACATTCTCCTGTAGTGAGGTTAACATCACAGGGTTTCAACATGTGTTTTGTCTCCATAATGTTTTTCTGGAAATTTGTAGAATTATTCCCATCACCTCTAGCAAGATCCTCAGACTGAAGTGAGTGATATATTATTAGGAAAACTCCAGAGAATAACATCCAAGTTAGGGAGGCATACATCTGGCTACAATCCTTTTAGGATGAGTCTCTGCAATCATCCTTGAGTGGAACTCTGTCAAGCACTGCAAGGAGAGCCAGGTGCCCCCGCAATTATGCAGTCCACGTGAGTGAAATTTTTCCCAACCTTTCACCTTCAGTCTGTGAATGTCTTTTCCTAGGAGGTCAGTCTCTTTTTTTTTTTTTTTTTTTTTTTTATTTGTTAATTTATTTATTTATCATTTTTGTTAAATTTTTATTGTGGTACTGGATATTGAGCTCAGGGGTGTTTTACCACTTAGCTATATTCCCCATTTTTTTTAATTTTTAATTTAATTAAAAATCATAAATTTACATAGGGCAATGTTGTTTGATTCATTTTATTTTTTTCCCTTCCCCCCTCCCACCCCTCTTTTCCCTCTATACATTCCTTTCTTCCTCATTCTTACCATCCTCCTTATCCCTAACCCTAAACCTAACCCTAACCTTAACAATAACCCCTCCTACCCCGCACCCCCGTATGTCCTCATCCGCTTATCAGCGAGATCATTCGTCCTTTAGTTTTTTGAGATTGGCTTATCTCACTTAGCATGATACCCTCCAATTTCATCCATTTGCCTGCGAATGCCATAATTTTGTCATTCCTCATGGCAGAGTAATATTCCATTGTATATATATGCCACAGTTTCTTTATCCATTCATCAACTGAAGGGCATCTGGGTTAGTTCCACAATCTGGCTATAGTGAATTCAGCAGCTATGAACATTGATGTGGCTTTATCTCTGTAGTATGCTGATTTTAAGTCCTTTGGGTATAGGCCAAGGAGTGGGATAGCTGGGTCAAATGGTGGTTCCATTCCAAGCTTTCTGAGGAATCTTCATACTGCTTTCCAGAGTGGCTGCACTAGTTTGCAACCCCACCAGCAATGTATGAGTGTACCTTTTTCCCCACATCCTCGCCAACACCTATTGTTGCTTATGTTCTTGATAATCGCCATTCTAATTGGGGTGAGATGAAATCTTAGGGTAGTTTTGATTTGCATTTCTCTTATTACTAGAGATGTTGAACATTTTTTCATATATCTGTTGATTGCTTGTACATCTTCTTCTGTGAAGTGTCTGTTCATTTCCTTAGCACATTTGTTGATTGGATTATTTGTATTCTTGAGGTAGAGTTTTTTGAGTTCTTTATAGATGCGGGATATTAGCGCTCTATCTGAAGTATGATTGGCAAAGATATTCGCCCACTCTGTAGGCTCTCTCTTCACATTACTGATTGTTTCCTTTGCTGAGAGAAACCTTTTTAGTTTGAATCTATCCCAGTTGTTGATTCTTGCTTTTATTTCTTGTGCTATGGAAGTCCTGTTGAGGAAGTCTGATCCTAGTCCAACAAGGTGAAGATTTGGACCTACTTTTTCTTCTATAATCTGCAGGGTCTCTGGTCTGATTCCGAGTTCCTTGATCCATTGTGAGTTGAGTTTTGTGCAGGGTGAGAGATAAGGGTTTAATTTCATTCTGTTGCATATGGATTTCCAGTTTTCCCAGCACCATTTGTTGAAGAGGCTATCTTTTCTCCATTGCATATTTTTGGCACCTTTGTCTAGTATGAGAAAATTGTATTTATTTGGGTTTGTGTCCGTGTCCTCTATTCTGTATCATTGATCTACCTGTCTATTTTGGTACCAATACCATGCTGTTTTTGTTACTATTGCTTTGTAATAGAGTTGAAAATCTGGTAATGCAATACCACCTGCTTCGCTCTTTCTACTGAGGATTGCTTTAGCTATTCTTGGTTTCTTATTCTTCCAGATGAATTTCATAATTGCTTGCTCTATTTCTGTAAAGTACGTCATTGGGATTTTAATTGGAATTGCATTGAATCTATATAGCACTTTTGGTAGTATGACCATTTTGACAATATTAATTCTCCCTATCCATGAACATGGGAGCTCTTTCCATCTTCTAAGGTTTTCTTTAATTTCTTTCTTTAGTGTTCTGTAGTTCTCATTGTAGAGGTCTTTCACCTCTTTTGTGAGATTGATTCCCAAGTATTTTATTTTTTTTGAGGCTATTGTGAATGGGGTAGTTTTCCTAATTTCTCTTTCTGAAGATTCATCACTTATGTATAAAAATGCATTGGATTTATGAGCATTGATCTTGTAAGCTGCTACTTTACTGAATTCACTTATGAGTTCTAAGAGTTTTCTGGTGGAATTTCCAGGTTCCTCTAAATATATAATCATGTCATCAGCGAACAGGGATAGTTTGAGTTCCTCTTTTCCAATTCGTATCCCTTTAATTTCTTTGGTTTGTCTAATTGCTCTGGCTAGAGTCTCAAGAACAATGTTGAATAGAAGTAGTGAAAGAGGGCATCCCTGCCTTGTTCCAGTTTTTAGGGGGAATGCTTTCAGTTTTTCACCATTTAGAATGATATTGGCCATGGGCTTAGCATAGATGGCCTTCACAATGTTAAGGAATGATCCCACTACCCCAATTTCTTCTAGTGTTTTGAGCATGAAGGGATGCTGTATTTTATCGAATGCTTTTTCTGCATCTATTGAAATATTCATGTGATTCTAAACTTTTAGTCTGTTGATACGGTGAATGACATTTATTGATTTCCGGATGTTGAACCAACCTTGCATCCCTGGGATAAAACCCACTTGATCGAGGTGCACTATCTTTTTAATATATTTTTGTATGCGATTTGCTAAAATTTTGTTGAGAATTTTTGTGTCGATGTTCATTAAGGATATTGGTCTGAAATTTTCTTTCCTCGATGTATCTCTGTCTGGTTTAGGTATCAGGGTGATATTGGCTTCATAGAATGAGTTTGGGAGGGTTCCCTCCTCTTCTATTTTATGGAGTACTTTGAGAAGTATTGGAATGAGCTCTTCTTTAAAGGTTTTGTAGAACTCGGCTGAGAACCCATCTGGTCCCGGACTTTTCTTCGTTGGTAGGCTTTTGATGACCTCTTCTAATTCATTGCTTGAAATTGATTTATTTAAGTTGTGTATGTCTTCCTCGTTCAGTTTAGGTAATTCATATGTCTCTAGAAACTTGTTGATGTCTTCGAGGTTTTCTGTTTTGTTGGAGTATAGATTTTCAAAATAGCTTCTAATTATGTTTTGTATTTCACTCATGTCTGTTGTGATTTTTCCTTGTTCATTCCGAATTTTAGTAATTTGAGTTTTCTCCCTTTTTCTCTTTGTTAGTGTGGCTAAGGGTTTATCAATTTTGTTTATTTTTTCAAAGAACCAACTATTTATTTTGTTAATTTTTCTAATTGTTTCTTTTGTTTCAATTTCGTTGATTTCAGCTCTGATTTTAACTATTTTCTGTCTTCTACTACTTTTGGTGTTGATCTGCTGTTCTTTTTCTAGGGCTTTGAGCTGTAGTGTCAAGTCGTTTATTTGCTGATTTCTACTTCTTTTGTTGAATGGGCCCCATGAAATAAATCTTCCTCTAAGTACTGCTTTCATAGTGTCCCAGAGATTTTGATATGATGTGTCTTTGTTCTCATTTACTTCTAAGAATTCTTTAATTTCCCTCCTGATGTCTTCTGTTATCCATTCATCGTATAATAGTGTATTATTTAATCTCCAAGTATTGGAGAAGTTTCTGGTTTTTATTCTGTCATTTATTTCTAATTTCAGTCCTTTATGATCTGATAGAGTAAAGGTAGTATCTCTATCTTCTTGTATTTGCTAACAGTAGCTTTGAGGCATAAAACATGCTCTATTTTAGAGAAGGATCCATGTGCTGCTGAGAAGAAAGTGTATTCGTTCTTTGTTGGATGGTATATTCTATATAAGTCGGTTAAGTCTAAATTGTTGATTGTGTTATTGAGATCTATGGTTTCTTTATTCAATTTTTGTTTGGATGATCTATCCAGCGTTGAGAGAGGTGTGTTAAAATCGCCTAGTATTATTGTGTTGTGGTCTATTTGATTTCTGGAATTGAGAAGGATCTGTTTGACGTACATGGATGAGCCAATGTTCGGGGCATAGATATTTATGATTGTTATGTCTTGCTGATTTATGCTTCCCTTAAGCAGTATGTAATGTCCTTCTTTATCCCTTCTGACTAGTTTTGGCTTGAAGTCCACAGTATCTGAAATGAGGATGGATACTCCAGCTTTTTTGCTCTGTCCGTGTGCATGGTATGTTTTTTCCCATCCTTTCACCTTTAGTCTATGGGTATCTCTTTCTATGAGATGAGTCTCTTGCAGGCAGCAAATTGTTGGATTTTTCTTTTTAATCCATTCTGCCAGTCTATGTCTTTTGATTGATGAGTTCAGGCCATTAACATTTAGGGTTATTATTGTGATATGATTTGTATTCCCAGTCATTTGACTCATTTTTGTTTTTTGACATGATTTGGTTTCCCCTTTATTTGGCTATTCCTTTAGGCTAGTTCCTCCCGTTGCTGATTTTCATCGTTGTTTTTCATCTCTTCCTCATGGATTATTTTGCTGAGAATGTTCTGTAATGCCGGCTTTCTTTTAGTAAATTCCTTTAGCTTTTGTTTATCGTGGAAGGATTTTATCTCATCCTCAAATCTGAAAGTAAGTTTTGCTGGGTATAAAATTCTTGGTTGGCATCCATTTTCTTTCAGGGCTTGGTAAATGTTGTTCCAGTCCCTTCTAGCTTTTATGGTCTGGACTGAAAAATCTGCTGATTCTTATTGGTTTCCCCCTGAATGTAATCTGATTCTTTTCTCTCGCGGCCTTTAAAATTCTGTCTTTATTTTGAATGTTAGGTATTTTCATAATAATGTGACTTGGTGTAGGTCTGTTGTAATTTTGCATATTTGGAGTCCTATACGCCTCTTGGTTTTCCATTTCATTCTTGAGATTTGGGAAATTATCTGCTATTATTTCATTGTATAGATTGTTCATTCCTTTGGTTTGTTTCTCTAAGCCTTCCTCAATCCCAATTATTCTTAAATTTGGCCTCTTCATGATATCCCATAGTTCTTGTAGATTCTGTTCATGATTTCTTACCATCTTCTCTGTTTGGTCAACCTTGTTTTCAAGATTAAATATTTTGTCTTCAATATCTGAAGTTCTGTCTTCCAGGTGATCTATCCTATTGTTTATGCTTTGTATGGCGTTTTTAACTTGGTTTATTGTTTCCTTCATTTCAAGGATTTCCGTTTGGTTTTTTTTCAGTATCTCTAACTCTTTATTGAAATGCTCTTTTGCTTCAGTTATTTGCTCTTTTAACTGTTGATTAGTGCGTTCATTTAATGCCTGCATTTGTTCTTTCATCTCCTCATTTGCTTCCCTGATTGTTTTACTTATGTACATTCTGAACTCCCTTTCGGACATTTCTTCTGCTGTGCTGTCATTGGGTTTTATTGATATAGTATCTAGGTTTGTTTGGGACATTTTCTTTCCTTGTTTTCTCATATTGGTCAGATGTCTATGGGACTCTGTGATATTGTAGATTTCCTCTATTGGCTTATAGTGACCCTGTAGATTTCCAGTGTATCACCTACCAGCCTTCAGTAGCCAGAAGTCTTGGATTAATTTGATAATGCAGTGTTTCGAAGAACGCTGCCCCTAGCCCGCTACTGCTTCCAGGGAGAGTGACCTGGAGAGGTCTCTTGTTGCACAGCCCTGGTCCAGAGGCTGGTTGTAGGTTGGAGGTCTCCACTGGCTTGGGGACTTGTGGCTGGCTCTGTGTAGACAGGCTCTCACTGGGTGATTTGTCCCGAGAACCTAGCCTAGAGAGGCGCTTCCCTCTGGAGGGGGGCTGGGCTGCTTGGGGAAGTCCCTGGCGCCCTGTGCTGGTCACTGAAGCAACCTGCGGGTGGGCTGGAGCTGGCAGTGGGGTGGGCTGTAGCTGGCTGTGGCGGGCCGGACCTGGCCGCACTTCTTCTGTGCAGAAGGGCTCTCACTGGGGGGCCTGTTCCGAGAGGCTGGAGGATCTGTCCCTGTGGGCGGAGCCCACCGCCAGACTGCACCGAGCTGCCTGGGGGAGACGCTATCTGCCCTGTCCCACTCTAATAAGCCACTCCAATCCGGGCCTGCCTCCCAGCTGAGCTTTGCTGGGTGGGGGAGACTCACCCCGTGGTTCTATTTTAGTCCGAGACTCTCAGTGCCTCCCCTTCTTGGATCCTGGGTTCTGGGGCAACTGGAGATGCAGTCAACCTCTACTCCGCCATCTTGGATCGGAGGTCAGTCTCTTGAAGCATATGGTTGGGTCTTTTTATTTTTCCTAATCCAATCTCCCAGTCTATGTCTTTTGATTGAAGAGTTTAGGCCATTAATATTCAAGGTTATTATTGAGATATGATTTGTATTTCCGGTCATTTTGGCTTATTTTTGGTTTGTAACGACTTATTTTCTCCTTTGATTGAACTTTTCTTCATGTAGTTCCCCCCTTTGCTGATTTTCATTGTCATTTTCATATCCTTCTCTTGGGATATTTTGCTGAGGATGTTCTCTAGTGCAGGCTTTCTAGTTGTGAATGCTTCTAGCTTTTGTTTATCATGGAATGTTTTTATTTCATCTTCATATCTGAAGCTTAATTTTCCTAGATATATAATTCTCGGTTGATATCCATTTTCTTTCAGAGCTTGATATATGTTACTCCAGGACCTCCTGGCATTGAGGGTCTGGCTCAAGATATCAGCTGAAATCCAAATTGGTTTCCCCTTATATGCAATTTGATTTTTTTCATCCTCTAGCCTTTAAATGCTACCCTTATTTTGTATGTTACTCATTCTCATTATAATGTGCCTTGGTGTGGGTCTGCTGTAATTTTGTACATTCGGTATACTGTAAGCCTCTTGTAGTTGATTTTCCATGTCATTCTTTAGATTTGGTAAGTTTTCTGTTATTATATCATTGAAAAAAAATGTGCATTCCTTTGGTTTGTATCTCCATGCCTTTGTCTATTCTGATAAATCTTAAATTGATATATCTGATAAATCTTTTGATATTATCCCATATTTCCTGGAATTTCTCTTCATGGTTTCTTACCATCCTCTCTAGGTGGTCAACTTTATTTTCAAGAGTATATATATTTCGTCTTCATTGTCTCAGGTTCTTTCTTCTAAATGATCTAGTCCGTTGGTTATACTTTCCATTAAGTTTTTAATTTGGTTTATTGGTTCCTACATCTTGAGAATTTCTTCTTGATTCCTTTTTATAAACTCCACCTCTTTATTAAAGTGATCTTTTACTTCCTGTATTTTCTCTCTGATATCCTTTATTTCAAAGAGCAATCTAACTATGTATTTTCTGAACTCCTACTCTAATAATTTCTTCTGTGTTATTTATGAATTCTATTGTTGGAAATTCTTGGTTTGTTTGAGGTACTCTGCTCCTTGTTTTCCATGTTGTTTGTGCATCTTCTCATTTAGCAGTATGGATATGAGACAGTACAGTTTCTATCCTGTAGTTTTATAGTGTCATGAAGCCTTCTGGACCTCATCTTTAATGGGTATACCAATATCAAGAGCACCCAATGCAAATGATGTACAACTTTAACCACATGGCTCCTATTGAGGCATCTGTAGTTTTGTCACAATAAAAAGAAAAACGTTTGTAATAAACGTAGATTTCTATGTTCCCTACATGTTTTTACACATATATTCTTATGAATATTCATGTTTGTTGATATACATTTTCTAACCCTAAATCTAGCCCCATAGGACAATGTTGTTTGATTCATTGTTATTTTTTTCCCTTCCCCCCCACCCCTCCCATCCCTCTTTTCCCTCTATACAGTCCTTCCTTCCTCCATTCTTACCACCCTCCTTATCCCTAACCCTAAAACTAACCCTAACCCTAACGCTAAGCCCTCCTACCCCCCATTATATGTCCTCATCCGCTTATCAGCGAGATCATTAGTCCTTTAGTTTTCTGAGATTGGCTTATCTCACTTAGCATGATATTCTCCAATTTCATCCATTTGCCTGTAAATGCCATAATTTTATCATTCTTCATGGCAGAGTAATATTCCATTGTATATATATGCCACAGTTTCTTTATCCATTCATCAACTGAAGGACATCTAGGTTGGTTCCACAATCTGGCTATGGTGAATTGAGCAGCTATGAACATTGATGTGGCTGTATCTCTGTAGTATGCTGATTTTAAGTCCTTTGGGTATAGGCCACGAAGTGGGATAGCTGGGTCAAATAGTGGTTCTATTCCAAGCTTTCTGAGGAATCTCCATACTGCTTTCCAGAGTGGCTGCACTAATTTGCAACCCCACCAGCTATGTATGAGTGTACCGTTTTCCCCCACATCCTCGCCAACACCTATTGTTGCTTGTGTTCTTGATCATCACCATTCTAATTGGGGTGAGATGGAATTTTAGGGTAGTTTTGATTTGCATTTCTCTTATTACTAGAGATGTTGAACATTTTTTCATATATCTGTTGATTGCTTGTAGATCTTCTTCTGTGAAGTGTCTGTTCATTTCCTTAGCCCATTTGTTGATTGGATTATTCATATTCTTGGTGTAGAGTTTTTTGAGTTCTTTATAGATTCTGTAGATTAGCGCTCTATCTGAAGTATGATTGGCAAAGATATTCTCCCAGTCTGTAGGCTCTCTCTTCGCATTGCTGATAGTTTCCTTTGCGGGGAGAAAGCTTTTTAGTTTGACTCTATCCCAGTTATTGATTCTTGCTTTTATTTCTTGTGCTATGGGAGTTCTGTTAAGGAAGTCTGATCCTAAGCCAACAAGGTGAAAATTTGGACCTACTTTTTCTTTGATAAGATGCAGGGTCTCTGGTCTGATTTTGAGGTCCTTGATCCATTGTGAGTTGAGTTTTGCGCAGGGTGAGAGATAAGGGTTTATTTTCATTCTGTTGCATATGGATTTCCAGTTTTCCCAGCACCATTTGTTGAAGAGGCTATCTTTTCTCCATTGCATATTTTTGGCACCTTTGTCTAGTATTAGAAAATTGGATTTATGAGAGGTTTTCAAGATGGCGGCCTAGAGGGTGTCTGCATTTCATGTTGCTCCAGGACTCAGGATTCAAAAGAGGAGATATTGAGACGCTTGGGACCAACTCAAAGCAGCCGGGTGACTCTCACCCCCTGGGGGGGCATCCCGGATGGGTCGGGGGTCCCGGAACGCAGGAAACTTTGTGAAGTAGAACTGCCGGCGAGACGCCCCTCCCCCCGCTGGAGCAGTGAACTCGGATAGCTGGGAGCGCCGTAAAGGAGGCCGCTCGGCACAGCGCTGGGACTCGGAGCAGCCACTGGGGCTCCGGCGGCTGCCCAGGGGAAGAGTGGCGAGGAGAGCTGTGTGGACTCAGGACACCGGGGCCTGCCCTGAGGAGGAGGAGAGGAGCGTGGCCACTTGGATTCGGAGAGACTGCACCAGAGCTGCAGGCGGTTGCCAGAGGAGAAGCTGCGCGGCAAGCTGTTTGGAATCAGAACGACGCTTCTGAACACCGGGGCCTGCCCTGAGGACGAGGAGGAAGAGGAGCGGCCGCTTGGATTCGGGTGACTACACCAGAGCTACAGGCGGTTGCCAGAGAAGGGGCTGCGTGGCGAGCTGTTTGGACTCTGACCACTTCTGAACCCCGGGGCCTGCCCGGAGGAGTAGGAGAAGGAGGAGAAGGAGCGCGGCGGGTCCTTTGGACTCGCAGTGACTGCATTAGCGCTCCAGGCGGCTGCTCAGAGGAGAAGGCGAGTGGTGAGTTGTTTGGTCTTAAAGTGACAGCTCCTGAACACAGGGGGGCTGCCTGGAGGAGAAGCGTGGTGGGACGCTTGGTCTTGAGTGGCCGCACCTGAGCTCCGGGCGGTGCCCAGAGGACCCGTGCAGCGGGTCACTTGGATTCAGAGCCACTCAGAGGGACTGCTCCTGAACACCCGGGGGGTTATCTGGAGAAGGAGGACGAACGGGGAGGGTCACTTAGACTCGGAGTGATTGATTGCCCCGGGCTACGGGTGGTTGGTGGGAGGAGGAGGCACGAAGTGAGTTTCTTGGACTCCTAGTGACCGCACCGGCATACTGGGTGGCTGTCTGGAGGAAGAGGCCTGTGGCGGGTCTCTGGGACTCAGAGCGATTGTTCGGGGCCACAGGTGGCTGCTCAGAGGAGGAGCCACGCAGCCAGGCGATTAGGTGCAGAACAGGGTCCCAGGATCTAGGAGGCTTCTTGGTGGAAGAGCCGCACAGAGATAGGCTTAGGGCGGAACGAAGGTTCCAGGCCTGTGGGCAAATTCTCTGAGGAGGGGCAGCCTAAGGAGATTCATCTGCGAAGGGTGAGGCTCCCAGGCCCAGGAGGTAGGGCCGGGCCCCTGGAAACTTTGCAGAGGAAGGCAGCCCAGCCCAGGCAGTAGCTGTAAATTGAGGGGAACCTCTAGGAGGAAACTGACCAGCGAGACCTCCTCACTGGGTGAGTCTTCCCTGCCTGGTGAGGTTTCCCCACAAGGACGGTAAAACCAGAGACACAGGCCCAAACAGGCCTTGCCTCAGCCCGCAGCCTAGGTCCCCTTTGGATGACCATTGGTCAACAAGTGGAGGCACCTCTGCCCACTAACAGGGAATATACCCCACCTGAAGGCCACCACTCCTAGAGAGGCAGCTTCCTTGTGGAGCACCGCATTATCAACTTCCTCCAAGACTTCAGCCTACTGAAGGCTAAGAGGGGATATATATAGAAATCTTCAGGGACATTGTAAATCAACAGAGGAAATCTGCAATATCTCAGCGGTCCACTGATATCTGAACAATATGAGAAAACAAGGAAAGAAAATGCTGTAAACAAATCTAGATGTTACATCAATAAAACCCAATGACAGCATGGCAGAAGAAATGACAGAAAAGGAGTTCAGAATGTACATAATTAAAATGATCAGAGAAGTAAACGATGAGATGAAAGAGCAAATGCAAGCATTGAATGATCGCACCAATCGACAGTTAAAAGAGCAAATACAGGAAGCAAAAGATCATTTCAATAAAGAGTTAGAGATATTGAAAAAAAACCAAACAGAAATCCTTGACATGAAGGAAACAATAAACCAAATTAAGAACTCCATAGAAAGCATATCCCATAGGATAGAACACCTGGAAGACAGAACCTCAGACATTGAAGACAAAATATTTAACCTTGAAAACAAAGTTGAACAAACAGAGAAGATGGTAAGAAATCATGAACAGAATCTACAAGAACTATGGGATATCATGAAAAGGCCAAATTTAAGAATTATTGGGATTGAGGAAGGTCTAGAGAAACAAGCCAAAGGAATGAACAACCTATTCAATGAAATAATATCAGAAAATTTCCCAAATCTGAAGAATGAAATGGAAAATCAAGTTCAAGAGGCTTATAGGACTCCAAATACACAAAATTACAACAGACCCACACCAAGGCACATTATAATGAAAATACCTAACATACAAAATAAAGACAGAATTTTAAAGGCTGTGAGAGAAAAGAACCAAATTACATTCAGGGGGAAACCAATACGCATATCAGCAGATTTTTCAATCCAGACCCTAAAAGCTAGAAGGTCCTGGAACAACATTTTTCAAGTCCTGAAAGAAAATGGATGCCAACCAAGAATCTTATACCCAGCAAAACTTACCTTCAAATTTGACGATGAAATAAAATCCTTCCATGATAAACAAAAGCTAAAAGAAATTACAAAAAGAAAGCCAGCATTACAGAACATTCTCAGCAAAATATTCCATGAGGAAGAGATGAAAAACAAAGAAGCAAATCAGCAAAGGGAGGAATTATCCTAAAGGAATTGTCAAATAAAGGAGGAAACAAGTTGTGTCAAACAAATAAATAAATAAAATTTAAAAAATGAACCAAATGACCGGGAAACCAAATCATTTCTCTATAATAACCCTGAATGTTAATGGCCTGAATTCATCAATCAAAAGACATAGACTGGCAGACTGGATTAAAAAGAAAGATCCAACAATATGTTGCCTGCAAGAGACTCACCTCATAGAAAAAGATACCCATAGATTAAAGGTGAAAGGATGGGGAAAAACATACCATGCACATGGACTCAGCAAAAAAGCTGGAGTATCCATCCTCATTTCAGATACTGTGGACTTCAAGCCAAAGTTAGTCAGAAGGGATAAAGAAGGTCATTTCATACTGCTTAAGGGAAGCATAAATCAGCAAGATATAACAATCATAAACATCTATGCCCCAAACAGTGGCTCATCTATGTATGTCAAACAAATCCTTCTCAATTTCAGAAACCAAGTAGACCACAACACAATAATACTAGGTGATTTTAACACGCCGCTCTCACCACTGGACAGATCTTCCAGACAAAAATTGAACAAAGAAACCATAGATCTCAACAACACAATCAATAATTTAGACTTAACGGACATTTATAGAATATACCATCCAACCAAGAGTGAATACACTTTCTTCTCAGCAGCACATGGATCCTTCTCTAAAATAGACCGTATATTATGCCACAAAGCTAATGTTAGCAAATACAAGAAGATAGAGACACTAGCATGTATTCTATCAGATCATAATGGATTGAAGTTAGAAATAAATGAAAGAGTAAAACACAGACTATTCCAACATCTGGAGATTAAACAATATGCTATTATATGATGAATGGATAACAGAAGATATTAGGAAGGAAATTAAAAAATTCTTAGAGGTAAATGAGAACAAAGAAACATCATATCAAAATCTCTGGGACACTATGAAAGCAGTACTTAGAGGGAAATTTATTTCATGGAGCGCATTTAATAAAAGAAGTAAAACTCAACAAATAAACAACCTAACACTACAGCTCAAAGCCCTAGAAAAAGAAGAACAGAAAAGCACCAAAAGTAGTAGAAGACAGGAAATAGTTAAACTCAGAGCTGAAATCAATGAAATTGAAACAAAAGAAACAATACAAAAAATTGACAAAATAAATAGTTGGTTCTTCGAAAAAATAAACAAAATTGATAAACCTTTAGCCACACTAACAAAGAGAAGACGAGAGAAAACCCAAGTCACTAAAATTCGGAATGAACAAGGAAATATCACAACAGACAGGATGGAAATACAAAACATAATTAGAAGCTATTTTGAAAATCTATACTCCAACAAAATAGAAAATTTCGAAGACATCAAGAGGTTTCTAGAGACATATGAATTGCCTAAACTGAATGAGGAGGACATAAACAATTTAAATAGACCAATTTCAAGTACTGAAATAGAAGAAGTCATCAAAAGCTTACCAACAAAGAAAAGTCCGGGACCAGATGGATTCTCAGCCGAGTTCTACAAAACCTTTAAGGAAGAGCTCATTCCAATACTTCTCAAAGTATTCCATAAAATAGAAGAGGAGGGAACCCTCCCAAACTCATTCTATGAAGCCAATATCACACTGATACCTAAACCAGACAGAGACTCATCAAGGAAAGAAAATTTCAGACCAATATCCTTAATGAACATCGACGCAAAAATTCTCAACAAAATTTTAGCAAATTGCATACAAAAACATATTAAAAAGATAGTGCACCATGATCAAGTGGGTTTCATCCCAGGGATGCAAGGTTGGTTCAACATCAGGAAATCAATAAACGTAATTCACCATATTAATAGACTTAAAGTCAAGAATCACATGATTATTTCAATAGATGCAGAAAAAGCATTTGATAAAATACAGCACCCCTTCATGCTCAAAACACTAGAAAAAATAGGGATAATGGGAACATTCCTTAACATTGTAAAGGCCATTTATGCTAAGCCCATGGCTAATATCATTCTAAATGGTGAAAAACTGAAAGCATTCCCCCTAAAAACTGGAACAAGGCAGGGATGCCCTCTTTCACCACTTCTATTCAACATCGTTCTTGAGACTCTGGCCAGAGCAATTAGACAAACCAAAGAAATTAAAGGGATACGAATTGGAAAAGAAGAACTCAAACTATCCCTGTTCGCTGATGACATGATTATATATTTAGAGGAACCAGGAAATTCCACCAGAAAACTCTTAGAACTCATAAGTGATTTCAGTAAAGTAGCAGGTTACAAGATCAATGCCCATAAATCCAACGCATTTTTATACATAAGTGATGAATCTTCAGAAAGAGAAATTAGGAAAACTACCCCATTCACAATAGCCTCGAAAAAAATAAAATACTTGGGAATCAATCTCACAAAAGAGGTGAAAGACCTCTACAATGAGAACTATACAACACTAAAGAAAGAAATTAAAGAACACCTTAGAAGACGGAAAGATCTTCCATGTTCTTGGATAGGAAGAATTAATATTGTCAAAATGGCCATACTACCTAAAGTGCTATACAAATTCAATGCAATTCCAATTAAAATCCCAGTTGTGTCCCTTACAGAAATAGAGCAAGCAATTATGAAATTCATCTGGAAGAATAAGAAACCCAGAATAGCTAAAGCAATCCTTAGCAGGAAGAGTGAAACAGGGGGATCTTCAACTCTACTACAAAGCAATAGTAACAAAAACGGCATGGTATTGGTACCAAAATAGAAAAGTAGATCAATGGTACAGAATAGAGGACATGGACACAAACCCAAAGAAATACAATTTTCTCATACTAGACAAAGGGGCCAAAAACATGCAATGGAGAAAAGATAGCCTCTTCAACAAATGGTGCTGGGAGAATTGGAAATCCATATGCAACAGAATGAAACTAAACCCATATCTCTCACCATGCACGAAACTAAACTCAAAATGGATTAAGGACCTCGGAATCAGACCAGAGACCCTGCAGATTATAGAAGAAAAAGTAGGTCCAAATCTTCACCTTGTTGGTCTAGGACCAGACTTCCTTAACAGGACTCCCATAGCACAAGAAATAAAAGCTAGAATCAACCACTGGGATAGATTCAAACTAAAAAGCTTTCTCTCAGCAAAGGAAACTATCAGCAATGGGAAGAAAGAGCCTACAGAGTGGGAGAATATCTTTGCCAATCATACTTCAGATAGAGCACTAATCTCCAGAATCTATAAAGAACTCAAAAAACTCTACTCCAAGAATTCAAATAGTCCAGTCAACAAATGGGCTAAGGAAATGAATAGACACTTCACAGAAGAAGATCTACAAGCAATCAACAAACATATGGAAAAATGTTCAACATCTCTAGTAATAAGAGAAATGCAAATCAAAACCACCCTAAGATTCCATCTCACCCCAATTAGAATGGCGATTATCAAGAATACGAGCAACAACAGGTGTTGGCGAGGATGTGGGGAGAAAGGTACACTCATACACTGCTGGTGGGGCTGCAAATTAGTGCAGCCACTATGGAAAGCAGTGTGGAGATTCCTTAGAAAACTTGGAATGGAACCACCATTTGACCCAGCTATCCCACTCCTTGGCCTATACCCAAAGGACTTAAAATCTGCATACTACAGAAATACAGCCACATCAATGTTCATAGCTGCTCAATTCACAATAGCCAGACTGTGGAACCAACCTAGATGCCCTTCAATTGATGAGTGGATAAAGAAACTGTGGTATATATATACAATGGAATATTACTCAGCCATAAAGAATGATAAAATTATGACATTTGCAGGCAAATGGATGAAATTGGAGAATATCATGCTAAGTGAGATAGGCCGATCTCAAAAAGCCAAAGGACGAATGATATCGCTGATAAGTGGATGATGACACATAATGGGGGGGAGGGAAGGGTTAGAGTTAGGGTTAGGGAGGGGGGCAAGTATGGAGGAAGGAAGTACTGTATAGAGGGTAAAGAGGGGTGGGAGGGGTGGGGGGAAGGGAAAAAATAACAGAATGAATCAAACAACATTGCTCTATGTAAATTTATGATTACACAAATGGTATGCCTTTACGCCATGTACAAACAGAGAAACAACATGTATCCCATTTGTTTACAATAAAAAAAAAAAAAATTGGATTTATTTGGGTTTGTGTCCGTGTCCTCTATTCTGTACCATTGATCTACCTGTCTATTTTGGTATTAGGCTTATCCTTGCCTTCCACCTGCAGCTAAATTTACATGAAATCATAGATACAAAAATGAATGTTTTGGGGGTTTTGGCTCACATGCTTGAATTTGCACTGTGCATTCATAAATAGATTCATGTGTTTGCATCTATATTATTGATATTTGCATATGTCCTATTGAAAAATATGTATTCTTACCATCAACATTGAATCATTCATCATTGAATAAATGTACATTTCTAAGATTTCTTGCAGTTTTCACATGTACATTTTTGTGAATATTCATGTTTCCTTTTACACATTTCCATTTCCTAAGCCTAACCCTAGCCCCACCCTCTGTGTGGTACTAAGCTTCCCCTGGGCCACCAACTTAAACACATACATGGATGTTTTGAGGCGTTTGGCTACCCATGCTTAAATTTGCACTGTCATAAATAGATTCTCATATATACATATGTATTGTTTACAATTGCATACCTCCTAATGAAAAACAAAGGTTTTCATACAACAACACTTAACCATTTCCCATCGCAATGAATATACATTCCTACATGTTTTCACACACATATTCTTATGAATATTCATATTTCCTCCTACACCTTTTTATTCCCTAACCCTAACCCTATCCCCACCCTAAATTCTGTACTAAGGTTACACCTGCCCCATCTCCTCCAGCTGTTTTATATGAAACCATAGATACATAGATGGATATTTTCATGCATTTTGCCTTCCATGGTTGAATTTCATGGTATAGTCTTAAACAGGTTCACATGTATGCATCTGTATTGTTTACGTTAGAATAACTCCAATTTAAAAAAAGTGTTCATATGACCAACATTTAACCAAACCCATTGCAATAAATGTACACTTCTATTTGTTTTCCTACATGTTTTCACACATACATTCTTATGAATATTCACTTTTCCTCATATACCCCTTGATTCCCTTACCCTATCCCAGGCCTCGCCCTCAATTCTATTCTACTCCTTCTCTTGCCCCACCACCTGCAGCTGAATTTACTTGAACCATAGATACATAAATGGATGATTTGTGATATTTTGGCTTCCAAGGTTGAATTTTCACTGTATACTGATGAACAGATTCACGTGTGTACATATCTATTGTTTACTTTCAGAGACCTCCTATAAAAATCTGTGTTCATCCAAAAATAATTGAACCATTCTCCATTGAATTAAAGGCACATTTCTTTATGTTCTCCTACAGATCTCCACACATACATTCTTATAATTATAATTATAATTATAATATAATATATTTATATTTATAATATATATTTATATTTATATTTATATAATATATATTTATATTTATAATATATATAATAGTACAATTATAATTATAATATAATTCTTATATTATTCATGTTTCCTGCCAGACATAACTTTTCATTCCCTAACCCTAACCCTAGCCCCACCTTAAATTCGTTACTAAGGCTACCATTGAGCCATCATCTGCAGCTGAATTTACATTAAAATATAGATATCATGATGAAGGTTTTCTGTCATTTTGGTTTACATGCTTGAAATTGCACTGTATTGTCTTAAACACATTCATGTGTATGCATCTGTATTATTTATATTTTTATATTTTCTATTCAAAAAAGTGTTCATAGCATGAATAATGAACAATTCCCCATTGCTATAAATATACATTTCTATTTGTTATCCTACATGCTTTCACACATACATTCTTATGAATATTCATGTTTCCTGTTATATTTTCTCATTCCCTAACCCTAACCCTAGCCCCCACCCTAAATTTTGTATGAAGCCTTCCCTGCACCACCAACTGCAGATGAATTTATATGAAATCATAGACACATACATGGATGTTTTCAAGCATTTTGGCTTCCATGCTTGAATTTCACAGTATAGTCTTAAAGAGATTCATGCATATATATATGTATTATTTACATTTCTATGACTCTAATTAAAAAGATGTGTTCATATAACCAACCTTAAACCAATTCCCACTGCAATAAATATACATTTCTATTTGTTTTCCTACATGTTTACAAACATGCATTCTTATGAATATTCAGGTTTCCTGATATACCCTTTCATTCCTTAACCTTAACTCTTTTCTCACCTATGGACACCTGACACAGGCAAGTGATTTTGTAGTCTGGATCATGGAGAAATAAAATGTTTTAAATGTGATTGACCTACAAAGAGCGAGGCAAGGAGGAGACAGAAGTGACCAGGGAGGCAGTAAGATTACACGGGGCTTAAAAAGTGATGTCAGGGACTTCATTGTTTACTCTTAGAAGAAAATTGTGAGGAATATTTAACATGATATCCACATGCTCAGATGTTCTATTTGAGAATGAGCAGTTAATATAATAAATATCAGGAAAGAAAACTGTTTACTTATGGTGGCAGTTAGATTTGATTTCTGAACAGTGATATGTAAATACCTGCAAGGTAAAATTTATTGTTGTTGTTGTATTAATAACCTCCAGTCTCAAGAATGGAGCACATATTTTCTTTTGGAAGATTCATTAATCAATTATCTGATTAGAATTTTGCCAATTAAAAGGAAGCAAGTAGTGAAAACCAGCATATAGAAAAGCTTGGATGATGTGAATATTTTGCAGAAAGGTAGAGTTAACAACATGAGGCACAGAAGTAGCTACTGAGCTAATCAAAATTTGATTGAAATTGACTGTCCTTTTAAAAAACATGTAATCATTTCTTAAATCACTTTGTTGCCTATTTTTGACTACAAAAGTTCTGTACATTACTATTTCCAGAAGGATAATCATTTAGAGTGCATTCATTTTCATAAATATAAATAAAATGTGAAATCTCATTGAGGCTTTAATTTGCATTTAACACTTGTTATTTGACATGCATGTATATCTTCAAGTCTTTGTCCATTTTTAATAGGTATATTAAATTTGTTTCATATAGACTGAGAGTTTGTCATGCATCTGTCATACATACAAATCTCTCAACAGATACAGAATTTGCAAATATCTGTACCTTGATTTCCTTTTCTTATAGAAGAAATTACATGAAATCATTAAAACAACCTATCTGGCCCCGTAAAGAAGTAGCAACTGTTGTTCCCAGCAATCTGAAAAAAATTCTATGGAAAACATTGTCAGCTGTATCACATATATTTCTTAGGCCCTTTTGAGTGGAACAACAGTAATTTTGTAGAAGGAACAATGTTTGATTTTAAACTTGGGGAAAAATACCATTTCAATTTCAAATTAATCAGAGGTTGTTGAAGTAGCAGGAAATTCTCTCTGGAGAGAACTGTATGAACAAGAGTATATGGCAGAGAAAGTAAAGTGTGCCCAGAAGGCTATTAGTGACACACTTTTACTCTAACTCTTTCCCTTAGAATTTTGGAGGAAGTGGTTCCAGATTGATGCCAATAATGCAATGTTTTAGAAAGATATCATATTATTCAGAGTAAGCAAACACAAGAAATTATCTACATACCTGCAATCTGTATATTCACAAGAACAAACATACACATCTATATTTATTCATATTTATATTTACACATTTGATACTAGATATAATTTCAACACACACACATATATATGATCTAGTCATGAGACAATTTATTAAAAGTTGTTTAAGAGGTTTATGATTTAATTAGAGTTATGTACATGAAAAATCATCTGGCAGCAAAGTCTGAGAAGTAAAATTGTATAAGCAGGATAGATGAGATAAGTCACTATAGTTTGGCAGAGCACAGAGGAGAGTAGCTTTTAGGGTGAGACTGTGATTGGTATCACTAGGAATATGTATGAAATTTCAGTATAGAAGGAAATGGAAGGTGGAAATGAAAATGGCTCACTCTTTATACTTACAAAGCATGGAGTATGAGGAAATCTAGCATTCAGGGAATTTTCCAGTCCCAAATGTCCTAGCTTGTCATTTTCATGTCTTTCATACCCACCCATTGGACGTTATGACATCCTACCTTCTTAACACTATTTGACCTTTGTTAATAATCATTTAAACTTATTTGTCTTCAATAATGCATTCTAATAAATTTTAAGATGTTAATTATTGGCTCTTTTGACTTGCTTCTCTTTTTATTTTCTAGATGCTTTAGACCATTTCTTCTTATTCTGCCATTTTCCTTTTCTTCTGTACATAGATGGATGTCTTCTGATGTTTTGGCTTCCATGCGTCCATTTGCACTGTACAGTCATAAACATATTCACATGGATGTGTAGGGGTTATTTACACTTCCATACATCCTACTGAAAAAATTTTCAAATGACAAACAGTGAACCATTCCCCATTAACATTGATGGGCATTTCTACATGTTCTCCCGCATGCCTACACACATACATTCTAATGTATATTCAAGTTTCCTGATTTACCATTTCTTTCCAGAATCCTAACCCCAACCTAAACTTGAAAATAAACCTCCACGTCTTCCCTCACCTGCAGCTGAATTTACATGAAACAGTAGACGCATAGGTGGATATTTTCATGCATTTTGACTTCCATGCTTAATTTGCACTGTATAGTCATAAACAGATTAACCTATATGCATATGTACTATATACATATGTATACCTCCTATTGAATAAAATGTGTTTATACTATCTATATTAAACCATTCCCCATTGTTATAAATGTACATTTCTATATGCTTCATATATGTTTTCACACATACATTCTTATGAATGTTCATGTTTCTTGATATATCTGCTCTTTCCCTAACCCTACCCTAGCCTCACAATAAATTTGGTGCTAAGGCTCTCTCCTTCCCTCATCAACTGCAGCTGAATTTAGGAGAAACTATAGATACACAGAGAGATGTTTACAGATATATTGGCTTCCATGCTTCAATTTGTACTGTAGTGATGAGCACATTCACGTGGATGCATATGGATTATTTATATTTTCATAAATCTTATTGAAAAAAAAATTTCAAATGACCAACACTGAACCATTCCCCATGGCCATCAATGTTAATTTCTATATGGATTCTACATGTTTTCACATTTACACTTACGAATATTCACGTTTCCTGATATTCCCTTTCTCTCTCTCTCAACCCAGCCCCACCCTGAATTTGGAAGGATGCCTCCCCTTCTCCCACCACATGCAGCTGAATTTACATGAAAATATAGATACATAGATGAATGTTTGGGGGTTTTAGCTTTCCATGCTTAAAATTGCCCTGTATAGTGTTAAATATATTCACATATATGCATATGTATTAATTACACTTATATATCTCCTATTGAATAAAATGTGTTCATACCACCAACATTGAACCATTTGCCATTGCAATCATTGTACATGTCTATGTTTTCCTACATGTTTTCACGCATATATTCTTATGAACATTCATGTTTCTTGATACAAATTTTCTTTCTCTAAACTTAACCCCAGCCCCATCCTAAATTCAGTATTAAACCTACAATTGTCCCACCACCTGCAGATGAATTTACATGAAACCATAGGTACATAGACGGATATTTGTGGACTTTTGCTTCCATGCTTGAATTTTCACTGATAGTCATAAATAGATCCACATGTATGCATATATGGTATTAACATTTGCAAACATCCTATTAAAAAATTAGTTCATACCACCAACGTCGAACCATACTTTCTTGCAATCAATGTACATTTTTAAATGTTTTCTTACATGTTTTCACACACATTCTTATGAATATTCATGTTTCCTGATATAGCTCTTCTTTCTCTAAGCCTAACCCTAACCCCACCTACATTCAGTTCTAAGCCTACACTTACCCCACCACCTGCAGCTGAATTTACATGAAACCATTGATACATACATCGATGTTTTTAGGCATTTTGGCTTCCGTGATTGAATTTTCACTATATAGTCATAAACGGATTCACATATGTTATACTTCGGATGTAAGATGTCCCCCAAAAGCTCAGGTGTGAGACAATGTAAGAAGGGTCAGAGGAGAAATGATTAGGTTTTGAGAGTTCTTACCCTAATCAGTTAATTGATCCTTGATGGAAATAACTGAGTGATGAGGTAGGTTGTGACTGGAGGAGGTGGGAACTGGAGTGTGGCTTTGGGGTATATACGTTTGTACCTCACTAGTGGAGTCTTTCTCGGCTTCCTGATCATTGTGATGTAAGCTGCTTCCCTCCACCACCTTCTCCGGCCATGATGTTCAGTCTCACCTTGAGCCCGAGGAATGGAGCTGGCCATCTGTGGTTTAAGCCCTCTCAAAGCGTGAGCCCTAGAATAAAACATTCCTCCTATACAGTTGTGTTGGTTGGGTCATTTAGAAACAGCAGTGAAATGCCAGAAAAAGCAATGTGTATGCATATGTACTCTTTATATTTGCATACATCGTATTGAAAAAAAAGTGTTCATACCACCAACATTGAACCATTCCCCATTGCAATCAATGTACATTTCTATATATTTTCTACATGTTTTCATACATACATTCTTATGAATATTCATGTTTGCTGCTATAACTTTTGAATTTCTAACCCTAACCCTCCCCACCCTACAAACTAAGCCTACCATTGCCCCACCACCTGTTGCTGAATATACATGAAACTATAGATACATAGATGGAAGTTTCCTGGTGTTTTGGATTCCATGCTTGAATTTTTACTGCATAGTCATAAACTGATTCATGGGTATACATATAAGTTATTTACATTTGCATACGTACTATTGCAAAAAATTATTCATAGAACTAACATTGAACCATTTCCCATTGCAAGAGATGTACGATTTTTCCAACATGTTTTCACACATACATTCTGATGAGCACACATGATTCCTGATATAGCTTTTCTTCCCCTAAGTTAACCCTAACCTCATCATATCTTTGGTACTATCTCACATTCCTTAACCACCTGCAGCTGAATTAGCATGAAACCATAGATCCATAGATCAATGATTTTGTGCATTTTGTCTTTCATGCTTAAATTGTCTCTGTATAGTGATAAACAGATTCATGCATATGTATTATTGATATGTGCATACCTACTATAGAAAAAAAGGGTTCATACAACCAATATTGAACCATTTGCCTTTGCTAAATGTATATTTATAATTGTTTTACTACATGTTTTCACATGTACATTTTAATGAATATTCATGTTTTGTGATATTGCTTTTCATTCCCTAACTCTAACACTAGTTCCAATCAAAATTCAGTATTAAACCTATACTTGCCCCACAATTTACAGCTGAATTTACATAGAACCATAAAGAAACAGACGAATGTTTTCAGACATTTTTGCTTCCATGCTTGAATTTTCACTGTATATTCATAAACACATTCTTGGGTATGAATATTTATTATTTACATTTGCATGCCTCCTCTTGAAAAAATGTGTTCCTACAACAAACCTTGAACAACTTCCCATTGCAATAAATGTACAGGTGTTGGAATAGTTTTTATTTTTCATTCTATCATTTATTTCTAATTTTATTACAGTGTGATCTGAGAGAATACAAGGTAGTATCTCTCTTTTTTTGTTTTTGGTATTTGCTAAGAGTTGCTTTGTGGCATAACATGATCTGTTTTAGAGAAGGATCCACGTGCTGCTGAGAAAAAAATGTATTTGTTTATTGATGGATAGAATATTCTATTAAGATATGTCTTAACAAATGTCTGTTAAGTCTACATTATTGATTTTGTTACTGAGTTCTATGGTTGCTCTGTTCAGTTTTTGTTTGGAAGATCTATCCAGTAGTGAGATCTGTGTGTTAAAGTCACTCAGTATTATTATACAGTGTTCTATTTGATTCCTGAAATTGAGAAGGATTTGTTTGACATACACCGATGCTCCATTGTTTGGGGCATAAATATTTATGATTGTTATGTCTTGTTGATTTATGGTTCCCTTAAGCAGTATGAAATGTGCTTCCTTATCCCTTCTGAATAATTTTGTCTTACAGTCCACTTTATCTGATATGAGGATGGAAACCCCCATGTTTTCACCGAGTCCATGGTGGTTTTTTTCCCATTCTTTCACCTTCAGTCTGTGGATGTCGTTTTTTTTGTTTGTTTGTTTTGTTTTTTATGAGATGAGTCTCTTGAAAGCAGCATATTGTTGGGTCTTTTTTTTTAAATCCCATCTGCCAGTCTATGTCTTTTGATTAATGAGTTTAGGCTATATCATTCAGGGTTATTATTGAGATATGATTTTTTTATTTATTTTTTATTATAAACAAATGGGATACATGTTGTTTCTGTTTGTACATGGAGTAATAGCATACCATTTGCATATTCATACATTTACATAGAGTAATGATGTTTGATTCATTCCGTTATTTTTTTCCTTCCTTGAGATATGATTTGTATTCCCAGTCATTTTGACTTATTTTTGGTTTCTAACTTGACTTGGTTTCTCCTTTGATTCCCTTTTCCTTTAGAGTAGTTCCTCCCCTTGCTAAATTTCATTGTTGTTTTTCACTTCCTCTTCATGCAATATTTTGCTGAGAATATTTTGTAGTGTAGGCTATTTGTAAATTCCTTTTACTTTCATTTATCATGGAAGGGTTTTATTTGATCATCAAATTAGTAGGTTAGTTTTGCTGAATATAGGATTTTTGGTTGGCATCCATGTTCTTTCAGAGCTTGAAATATGTTCTTCCAGATCATTCTAGCTTTTAGAGTCTGGACTGAGAAATCTCCTGATATCCATATTGATTTTCCTCTATATGTAATCTGATACTTTTCTCTCACAACCTTTAGATTCTATATTTTGTCTCTTGGGAATTTTCACTTTAATGTGCCTTTGTGTGGCTATGTTTTAATTTTGTACATTTGGTGTTCTGTAAACCTCTTGTATTTGGTTTTCCATTTTGTTCTTCAGGTTTGGGAAATTTTCTGTTACTTCCTTAAATAGATTATTCACTCCTTTAGTTTTGTATCTCTGTGCCTTCCTCAATCCCTATAATTATTAAATTTAGTCTTTTCATGTTATCCCATAATTCTTGGAGGATCTGTTCATGATTTCTTATCATCTTCTCTGTGTGGTCAACTTTATTTTAAATATTTTATCTTCATTGACGGAGGTGCATACACTATTGAATGATGCATGGAAAGCAGAAGACATCAGGGAGGAGATAAATGAGAATAATCATACAACATATCAAAATCTCTGGGATACTATGAAAGCAGTACTAAGATCTCACAAAAGAGGTGAAAGACCTCTACAATGAAAACTATAGAACACTAAAAAGAAAGTAAAGAAAACCTTAGAAGATGAAAAGATCTCCCATGTTCTTAGATAGGCAGAATTAATATTGTCAAAATGTTTATACTAACAAAAGCACTATACAGATTTAATGCAATTCCAATTGAAATTCCAATGATGTACCTCATAGAAATAGAGAAAGCAATCATGAAATTCATTTGGAAGAATTAGTCACCTGCATAGCCAAAACGATCCTGAGCAGGAAGAATGAAGCAGGAGGTATCACAATACCAGAGCTTAAACTATACTATAGAACAATGGTTAAAAAAAAAAAAACAGCATGCTATTGACACCAAAATAGTTAGACCAATGGTACAGAACAGGGGACACAGAGACAGACCCACGTAAGTACAGTTATCTCACACAAGACAAAGGTGACAAAAACATACAATAGAGAAGAAGATAACCTGTTCAACAAATGGTGGTAGTAAAACTGGAAATCCAAATGCAGCAAAATGAAATTAAACCCCTATCTCTCACCCTGCACAAAACTCAACTCAAAATGGATCAAGGACCTACAAGTTAGACCAGAGACCTGCACCAAATAGAAGAAATAGTAGGTCAAAATCTTCATCATGTCAGCTTAGGACCAGAGACTTCCTTAACAAGACTCCCAAAGCACTGGAAATAAAAGCAAGAATCAATAAATGGGATGAATTCAAACTAAAAATCTTTTTATCAGTGAAGGAAACAATCAATAATGTGAAGAGAGAGCCTACAGAGTGGGAGAAAATCTTGACCATGCGCACTTCAGGTAGAGCTCTAATCTCTACAATTTATAAAGAACTCAAAAAACTTAACATCAAAAATGCAAATAACCCAATCAATAAATGAGCTAAGGAACTAAGCAGACACTTCACAAAAGAATATCTACAAGCAATCAACAGATATATGAAAAAATGTTCAACATCTCTAGCAATTAGAGAAATGCAAATCAAAACTACCCTAAGATTTCATTTCACCCCAGTTAGAATGGCTATTATCAATACAAGCAACAATAGATGTTGGTGAGGATGTGGGGGGGAAAAGGCACACTCATACATTGCAGTGGAATTGCAAATTGGTGTAGCCACTCTGCAAAGCATTGTGGAGATTCCTTAGAAAACTTGGAATGGAACCACCATTTGACCCAGCTATCCCACTCCTTGGCCTATACCCAAAGGACTTAAAATCAGCATACTACAATGATGTAGCCACATCAATGTTCATAGCAGCTCAATTCACAATTGAGATTGTGAACCAACCTAGATGCTTTTCAATTGACGAATGGATAAAGAAACTGGTATATATACACAGTGGAATGTTTTTCAGTCATAAAGAAGAGTAAAATTATGGCATTTGCAGGTAAACGAATGGAGTTAGAGAATATCATGCTAAGTGAAATAAGCCATTCCCAAAAAACCAAGGACTGAATGTTTTATCTGAAAGCAGATGATGATACCTAACAGGGGTGGGGAGGGTTATTGGAAGAATGGAGGAACAATGGATTGTGTAGAGGGAAATGAGGAGTGGGGAGGGGATGAAATTAGACAAACATCATTACCCTATATACATGTATGATTACACAAATGGTGTGACTGTACATCATATACAACCAGAGAAATGAAAATTTATACCCCATTTGTTTACAATGAATCAAAAAATTAAATTAAAATAAACAAATAAATGTACATTTCTGTGTTATCCTACCTATTTTCACATACACATTCTTAAGAACATTCATGCTTCATGATTTACCTTTCCTTCCCTAATCCCATCCTTAGCCCCATCCTTGTTTGAGTCCAAAGCCTACCCTTGTCCCACCTGCAGATGAATTTACATGAAACCATACTTAGCAGAAAGTTTTCTAGTGTTTTGACTTCCATGCTTGGATTTTCACTGTACAGATGTAAATATTTTCATTTGCATACCTTCTATTGAAAAACATGAGTTCATAGGACCAACATTGAACCACTCCCCAGTGCAATAAATATCCATTTCTATTTGTTTTCATACATGTTCTCACATGTACATTTTTATGAATATTCATGTTTCCTGATATAGCTTTTCTTTCCCTAAGCCTAAACCTAGCCCCATCATAAATTTGGTACTAACCCTCACATTCCTTAACCACCTGCAGCTGAATTTATATGAAACCACAGATGCATAGATGGATGTTTTTGTGCTTTTGGGCTTCCGTGCTTAAAATTTCTCTGTATAGCAATAAACAGATTCACATGTATTCATACGTATTATTTACATTTGGGTACCTCCTGTAGAAAAAAATGTATTCATACAATCAAGTTGAACCATTCCCCATTGCAATAAATGTACATTTATATTAGTTTTTCTAATGTTTTCACCTGAGAATTCTAATGAATATTCATGTTTCATGATACAGCTTTTCATTCCCTAAGCCTAACCCTAGCTCTGCCCTAAATTCAGTATTAAGCATCCCTTTCCCCACCACCTGCAGCTGAATTCACTTGAAACCATCGATACAAAGCAGAATTTTGGCTTCCATTCTTGAATTTTCACTGTATAGTCATAAACAGATTCACATGTATGCATATATATTATGCCTATCTCCTGTAAAAGTATTTGTGCATACAGCCAAAATTGAACCAATCCCCACTGTAATAAGTATAGATTTCTATGTGTTTTTCTATGTGTTTTCACATGTACATTCTAATGAATATTTATGTTTCCTGATAGAGCTTTTCATTGTCTAACCCCAACCCCAGCCCAAATAAATTCTGTTCTAAGCCTCCCCTTTCCCACCACTTGCAGATGAATTCTTATGAAACTATACACACATAGATGAATGTTTTAGGGCATTTTGGCTAAAATGCTTGAATTTTCATTGTGTAGTTATTAACAGATTCTCAGGTGGCACAAATATTTTTCCTACATGTTTTCCCTCAAAAATCCTTATGATTATTCATGTTTACTGATACTCATTTTCATTCACTAACCCTAACCCTATGCCAACCCTAAACTCAGTACTAAGCCTACAGTTGTCCTAACAACTATAGCTGAATTTACATGAAACCACAGATACATAGATGGATGTTTTGGGGCATTTAATCTTCCATATTTGAATTTTCACTATAAACAGATTCTCATGTATTTATATATATTCTTTACATTTGGCTATATCCTATTTAAAAAATGTGTTATATGAACAACATTGAACCAATCCCCATTGCAATATATGTACATTTTTATGTTTTCGTACTTGTTTTCACACATATGCTCTTATGAATATTCATTATTCCTGATATAGCTTTTCATTCCTAACCTTTACATTTGCCACCATAAATTCAGTATTAAAACTACCCTTGCCCCAGCAACTGAAGGTGAATTTACATGAAACCGTAGATATGTAAAAGGAAGTTTTCCAGTGTTTTGGCCTCCATGCTTCAATTTTCACTATATATTCATAAACAGATTCACATGCATTATATGTATTTTTCTTTTTGCATACCACCTAATAAACAAATTTGTGCTCATACAATCAACATGGAACCATTTCCCCATTGCAATTAGTATCCATTTCTATTGGTTTTCCTACAGGTTTCTACACTAACATTCTTTTGAATATTCATGTTCCCTGATATACTTTTTCTCTCCCTAACCCTAACCCTACCCGCACTAATTTCAGTACTAAGGCTACCCTTGATCTCCCACATGCAGTTGAATTTATATGAAACCATAGATACATAAATGGATGTTTTGGGGTGTTTTGGATTCAATTCTTGAATTCTCACTTTATTGTCACAAACAGATTTATATGGGTACATTGTATTGTTTACATTTGAATACTTCCTATTGAAAAAAGTGTTCATAGGACCAACATGAACCACTCCCCATTGTAATAAATTTACATTTTGATATGTTTCTTTACAAGTTTTCACACATATATTCTTAGGATTATTCATGTTTACTGATATAACTTTTAATTCCCTATCCTTAATCCTAGCCCAAGCCTAAATTCTGTACTAACCCTAACCTTGCCACAGTTTCAACTGAGTTTACATGAAACCATAGCTACATAGATGGATGTTTGGGGCATATTGGCTTCCATGCTTTAATTTTAACTGTATAGTTTTGAACAGATTCACATGTGTGCATATGTATTGTTTACATTGACTACCTGCTATTGAAAATAATGTGTTCAATGACCAATATTAACCTTCGCCCATTGCAATACATGTACGTTTGTTATACTACCTATTTTCATACATACATTCTTATGAATATTCATGTTTCCTGATATGTCTTTTCCTTCCCTAACCATAACCCTAGTCCCACCATAAATTTGGTACTGACCTTACCCTCTCCCCACAACCAGCACCTGAACTTACATGAAATCATAGATACATGGATGGAAGTTTTCAGCTGTTTTGGCTCTCACACTTTAATTTTCACTGTATAGTCATAAAGAGATTTTCGTGTATGCATATGTATTGTTTACATTTGCATACATTGTATTGAAAAGAGTTTTCAATCCACCAACAATGAACCATTCCCCATTGCAATAAATGTACATTTCTATATGTTTTCCTACATGCTTTCACATATACATTCCTGTCAATATTCATATTTCCTGATATAGCTCTTCTTTCCCTAACACTAACCTTAGCCCCACAATAAAATTGGTACTAAGCCTACACTTGCCCTACTACCTGCAGTTGAAATCACAGGATACCATAGATCCATCAGTGATTGTTTTTGGGCATTTTGACATCTCTGCTTAAATTTTCACTGTACACTAATAAACATATTCACAAGTATGCATATGCATTATTTACATTTGCATGCATTCTATTGAAAAGTATTCATACCATCAATAATGAAACATTCTCCATTGCATTCAATGTACATTTTTATATGGTTTCCTACATGTTTTCACACATACATTCTTAAGAATATCATGTTTCCTGATACACCTTTTCATTCCATAGCCCTATCTCTAGCCCCGCCCTAAATTCAGTATGAAGCATAACCTTGCCCCCCACCTGCAGCTGAATTTATATGAAACCATGCATACATACATGGATGTTTGGGGGCTTTGTGTCATGCATGCTTGAATTTTCACTGTATATAAAGATGTTCTCTGGTATGTCCCACATGTATTGTTTACACTTTAATGCCTCATAATGAAAAAAATGTGTTCATGCCACTAACATTGAAGCATTCCCCGTTGCAATAAATGTACATTTATATTCGATTTTCTACTTGTTTTCACATGTACATTCTGATGAGTTTTCATATTTCATGATATACTTTTCAATCCCTAACCCTAACTCTAGTTCTGTCCTACATTCGATATTACGCCTACCCTTGCCGCATTACTTCAGCTGAATTTACATGGAACCATAAAAAAATAGATGGTTGTTTTCGGGCATTTTGGCTTCCATGCTTGAATTTTCACTGTATACTCATATAACAGATTCACCTTTATTCATATGAATTATTTACATTTACATACCTTCTGTTGAGAAAATATGTTCGACTGATCAACATCGAACCATCCCCTATTGCAAAAATTGTACATTTGTATACATTTTCCTACATGTTTTTGCATATACATTCTTATGAATATTTATATTTCATGATATAATTTTTCATTGCCTATTCCTGACCCTAGCCCCTCCCTAAATTCAGTACGGAGCCGACCCTTTCCCAACCACCTGCAGCTGAATTTATACAAAATCATAGCTACTTAGGAGAAGGTTTTTGCTTCCATGCTTCAATTTGCACTGTATAGTCATAAACAGATTCATGTGTATTTATATGTATTATTTACATTTGCATACCCCCTATTGAAAAAAAAAAGTGTTCATATGACAAACATTGAACCTTTCCCCATTGCAATTAATGTACATTTCTATATGTTTTCCTACATGTTTCCACAAACACATTCTTATGATTATTCATGTTTCCTGATATAATTTTCTTTCCCTAACCCTAACCCTAGCCCCACCCTAAAATCGGTACTAAGCCAACTCTTGCCCCACTACCTGCAGCTGAATTTCCATGAAAACATACTTAGAAGGAAGTTTTCAAGTGTTTTGGTTTCCATGTTTGAATTTTCACTGTATAGTCATAAATTGTTTCACCTGTCTGTATTTGTATTCTTTACATTTGCACATCTCCTATTAAAAAATGTTTTCATGAGACCATCATTGAACCATTCCCTATTGAAATTATTGTACATCTCTATACGTTGTACTACATGTTTTCACACATATATTAATATTAATATTCATGTTTCCTGATACACCTTTTCATTCCCTAACGCTAACCCTATCCTTTCCCTAAATTCGGTACTGTCTCCCCTTGCTTCCCCCCAACACCCATCTGACCTACTCCTGAATTTCAATGAAACCACAGATACATAGAGGGATGTTTTGGGGTGTTTTGAATTCCATGCTTGAATTTTCACTGTATAGTCATAAACAGATTCATGTGTATGCATATGTATTATTTACATTTGCATACGTCCAATTGAAGATAATGTGTTAATACAACCAACACTGATTCACTCCCCATTGCAATATATATACATTTCTATGTGTTTTCTTACATATTTTCAAACATACATTCTTATGAATATTCATTTTTTTCTGATATACCTTTCATTCCCCAACATCACCCTAAAAGCAGTACTAAGCCTACCCTTACCCCACCACCTACAGCTAAATTTACATGAAACCATAGATACTTAGAAGGAAGTTTGGGGGCATTTTGTCTTTCAAGCTTGAATTTTTATTACTTAAGTCATAAACAGATTTATGTGTATTCCTTATGTTATTTATATTTGCATACCTCCTATAGAAAAATCTGCTCATAAGACCAACATTGAGCCATTCCCCATTATAACAAATGTTTATGTTTTCCTACAAGTTTTCACACATACATTCTTGTGAATATTCATGTTTCCTATTATTCCTTTCCACTCCTTAAACCTACTATCTCTTGCCCCACTCAAAATTCAGTGCTAAGAAACCCTTACTCAAACATCTGCAGCTGATTTTTCATGAAACCACACATGCATAGATGGATGTTTACAGGTTTATTGGCTTCCATGACTCAATTTTCACTGTGTCATCAAAAATAGATGCACATTTATGCAAGTAAATATGATTTAGAGCTGCATTCCTCATATTTAAAAAAAGTTTTCATTGGAACACCATTGAAGCATTCCCCATGGCAAAATATGTGCATTCCTACATGTTTTACTACAAGTTTTCAGTTACCTTCTTATGAATATTTATGTTTTCTGATATAACGTCTCATTCCATAACCATAAACCGAGCCCCACCCAAAATTCAGTGCTAAGCAAATCCTTACATGAAAATTTCCTCTGATTTTACATGATATACAGATGGATGTTGATTGGCATTTTCGTGTCCATAACTCAAATTTCATTGTATAATCATAAACAGATTCATGTTTATGCATATAAATATAATTTACTGTTGCTTCCCTCATATTTAAAAAAGTTCTTCAAAAGAATAACATTGAACCATTCCCTGTTGCAAAAAAAAATGTAATTTTCTATATGTTTTCCTACCTCTTTTCATGTGAACATTCTTATGAATATTCATGTCTCCTGATATAACTTTTCTTTCCCTAACCCTAACCCTAGACCCACCCAAAAAATCAGTGCAAACACTACCCTTGTGCCAACAACTACAGGTACATTTATATGAAACAATAGATACAGAGATCAATGTTTTCAGGTGTTTTGGCTCCCAAGCTTGTATTTGCACTGTATAGTCATATACAGATTCTTGTGTATGAATGTGTATTATTTACACTTGAATACCTCCCATTGAAAAAAATATGTTCCTATGACCAACGTTGAACTATTCCCCTTTGCAATAAACACATTTCTATGTGTTTTCCTACATGTTTTCACACATACATTGTTATGAATATTCATGTTTCCTGGTATTCCTTCTCATTTCCTAACCCTAATCCTAAACCCACCTGAAAGTCATTGCTGAGCAAACACTTACCCTACTTGGAAGGCATGGCAGAGGAAAGCTACTCAGTTCATGGCAACCATGATGCAGAGAGAAGGGTAAGAAAGTACTAGGAAGATATGTTCCCCAAGCTCATGCTTCCAGTGACCTAGTTCCTCCAGCCATGTCCAACTTGCCTGGAGATTTTACCACCACCCAGAAGTCTATCCAAATTATTAATCCATCAAATGGATTAATCCACTGATGAAATCAGAGCTCTCATAATCCAGTCTTTTCATCTCTAAATATTTCTGCCTCAGACACAGCTTTTTGGAGACATTCTAAAAACACACACCCACACATACACATACACACACATACATATGTGATAGGACTGTAGTATTTCACTGAGTACTGAGAGGAGAATATGGAGATATGTACGAAACCAAATATATGTATGTACATGTGCACATATATATGCACACATACATTCATATTCATGTTCAGTAGGCACTTGGGACACAGTCACCTAGGGACTTTGGTTATGTATCTCAATATTCTCCTCTCAGCACTCAGTGAAAAACTACAGTCCTGTCTTTTTCCCTATACTATTAACACCCTCTGACCCTACAGACTGGGCAAGCTGCTCAATTTTCCAGCCAAAATCAGTTCCTGTTGGAATTTATGATCTGGCCTCACTTCATTGGGATAGGACCTGGCCACCCTCCAAGACTCTTCTCTCTCTCTGCTCCCATTCCTATTGTCATCCCCCAGGGGTCTCTAGTATGTCCTCCACCTACATGATCTAACCTGTCCACTCTGATGCAGTCTCCCCATTCTTTGAACAAGTGGCTGCTTTTCCTCTGCAGGAATTTCCAGGGCTTTATCATGCATTGTGAAGGAGAGCAGCCTCCACAGCTAAATACAAGGATCTCCTGCCTACACATTCTATGAAACCAAGTTTATTTTTAGGTAGTCAGGAAAAAAGGAAGCACAGACAGAATTATTTCTGTCTGGATCAGTAATTTGGAATCTAGAAAATAATAATGTTCTTTTCTACCTATGATAGTCAGAATAACTGATCACCCACAGATGTCCTCATCCTAAACCCCCATAACCTGGGAATACATTAGGCTGCATAGAAAGGGGAAATTAATGTTTGCAGTGCCATTAATATTGTTAATAAAGAAACTTGAAATATGCAGATTGTCCTTAAGTATCTGGGACAGTCCAGTGTTAGCACATGGAGCAGTACACAAGAAGAAAGTGGCAGAAGATGTGATAACAAAAGACAGGCACAAGGAGATGCACCAGTGCTAGTTCAGAGGACAGATTAAGGGTCCATGAGTCAAAGTGTGTGATTGGCTAGTAGACTCCTGAAAAGAAAATAAATTCTTTCTTAGAACCTACAGAAAAGAATGCATCCCTGTCAATGCTGATTTGAGCCCAGTGAGATCCATGTCAAAACTCTGCACTCCAGAAATGTAATATAATAAATTTGTGATGTTTAAGTCAATAAATATTTGGTAATCTGTAACAGTAGCAACAGAAAACACACTACCTCATATGCCTCTAATTTGCTTCTTCCCTTTCATAATCACAATCCTCTCCAAGGTGAAATTAAAACCCACAGCCCTGATCCCCCCAACCACTGCCATCTAATCTTCACATCATAATCTCTCTACCACAGGAGGTGAACATTTTCCACCAACACTACAGTATCAAATCCTGTTTCTAACAGAGTGACAAGTTTAAAGCCAAGAAAGGCATAAATAGAAAGACCAGATCAGTCCCCCAAACTCAGTTAAAGACATAACTAGGAAGACATAAATTTATAAAGCCTATCCCTAAGATTGTTTTGATTAAAAGAAAAACAAAAAAGGTCAAGAGTTAGCTTTTTCTCACCCAGGAAACCATGGAAATAAACACGTTTAAATAGCAAATTAAATTTCTGTGTTGAACGTATATACACATATTTTCCCCATTAACTACAGAACTATATGTAGCTATCTTACTCGGGGAGGAAATGAGGAGGACAGCCTACTTTATATGATCCTGGCTGAAAAAGGCATATAGCACGTAATACTCTGATCTCCAGGTCACACCATAAATAAGCAGAGATTATTTTTTTTTTTATATACAACAGTTGCCTCTTTAATAAGACAGCCCCAAATCTGAATTTAATTCTGCCTTTAAATGGGTTATTCTACAATTACAACAACAACAACAAAAATACAGACCATTACTATAAATTGGAAAAAAATGTTACTTGTTTTGAGTAATAAGTGGAATACAGATCAAAATAAATCATTCCAATAAATTAAGTCTACTTATATCATACTATCTTGTAAACAACAGGCATTCAATAAATATGTTAAATGAACAAATAGGCTATGGTTTAGTTGTATCCTTACACTCGCTAACAGGACAAAAAGTAAACTACATGAGACTTAAGAACATCTGAAAATTGAAGAACTTCTTAGTCCAATCTATAAAAAACTATTAGGCCTCTCATGGGTTTCAGTAATAGTGGTATGTGTATGTGCAGGGGTATGCCAATAAAGCCCATCATTTACACTGTAGTTGCAAACATACCCTAGAGATGGAATTAACAGCATTATGGTAAACCCCCCAAGTCTTCAACATATACATATATTTTTGGCTTTCGACAGTCTTCTTATTTTAAAAACATTGACGGTAAGATGTTTTCCATCTAATGTTAAGACATGATAACGAGGAAAAGTCCAAAAAACTGCTATAGGAGGAAAAATATGTCTTTATATAAAAAAGAATGAAAATAATTTGATGACTCGAGGCCATTATTATAATGTATGTAATAATGTATGGTGATATCCTCCAGGATTATAAGATCTTAAAGAGTTATTTCTCTATATATTAAATGATCCCTAATTAACTTATTTTTTCTTTTATAGATTTTAAGCCCAACTCTAATTTTGTTTCCTTTTCCTGTGAGGCTATCAGCTATCACACTTCAGTGTTGCCAGTGTGCTTCTCCCCTTTCCAACCTGATGTTGGGCTGAGAAACCAGATAACCAGGTTATCAGAGAACCCATAAGGTGTCTGCTTGAGACTGAACCCCAGGACCTGTCTTTCTACCCCTGGCTGGTTTCCCAAGAACCTCTGTCTTTCATCCCTCCAGCACCAGGGATTGAGCAGGCATTCTTTTCTTCCTTTGGCACTGTTGCTAAGTGCTTTTCTCACCTGTGTTCTTTTTCTTTTTTTTTTTTTTTTTTTTTACATTTTTTTTCCATATTGAATTTTTTTTTTTTTTATTGTAAACAAATGGGATACATGTTGTTTCTCTGTTTGTACATGGCGTAAAGGCATACCATTTGTGTAATCATAAATTTACATAGAGCAATGTTGTTTGATTCATTCTGTTATTTTTTATTATTGATATAATGAAGGTATAGGGGTCACAGAGAGTCTAACTGCTGGCATGTAACAATTGTGTATCCAAAATGAATCTGTCTGCATTAAAAAAAATAAAAATTAGTAAATTCTGCAATGAAGCTTGACTAGCAAAAGAAGACAGGAGCTTCTAGAGAGATTCTGCAATCACAGGGAGTGACCTGCTGGGATTGGACCCCATAAAACCCAAGGCACAGCACTAATGCAGTGAGATACCCATTCTGAGGAAATGATCCCCATAGGATTGTGTCTGAAGCCAGCCTGCCCCACCTTGGGCTTCTAGTTAAAGTAATCAACGAATAGCTATGTCTTCAGATAATTTTTTTTTAACACCGGGGATGAAAAGAATATGTCATATATGGGATGAAATATGTCCTTTAATTGTACATATTGACAAGGTCACACAAAATAAACATCAGGAGATTAAAGAGTACACAACAGCAAGAAGGCTGAAAAAAAAACAAACACAATTTTTCCTACTGGAAAAAAATATCAATTTCACGTATTTAACTGACAGAGGATCAAACATAGCTGCTATTTTAGACAATTCACAATTCTAACAAAAAAAACCTGCATTGAACAACTGGTTCCTAAGCAAGTTTACTCAAAAAAATTAAAAGTAAAAGTGTTGAAAGAACTCAGAACTGTTTATATGTACAATGTCAAATATGACTTTAAATTACTTTAAGTAACTTAGTTATTTTTATATATTTTAATGAATGTCATAAAAATGCAAGCTGCTTTTCAATATCATAATTAAATAGAATTATTCATTCTAAATTCCTCAAAAGGATATATTTTGCTATATTTACTAATTCCTCAAAAGGATATATTTTGCTATATTTACTCTAACAAATTGAGTTTTATTTATGTATTGTCTTTGCAATGACAATGATCTATTAAAGTAAGAATTGGAAAAATATCTTCTTCAAGAATTAGGAAGGCATAAGTACTCTGTAAATGAAGACTTTAAACAGGCTGAGATTTAAAAGAATGTTTCCAAAGAGTATAAAATATGTGTATCTGGAAACAAAAGAGTACATTCATTCATCTTACAAAGACTTTGTAAGGCAGTGATTTCACTTTCATTTTTGAGTACGGATTTAAAACAACCATAATTTAGATCTCTTCTTTAAGTGCAATGGTCATAATAACTTACAACTAAGTCAAACATATCTAACCAAAATTTATCATTCATTTTTTGAATAATATGTTTTAAGTTCCTACTATGTTCCAAAAAATTACAATATATTGTGATTTATTTTTTAAAACTATAAAACACAAAGAATAAGGAAAGCTTCCTGGACAATATTTATTTCTTCATCACTTTTCTCAGTGCACCTAACACTTCCTTGTTTCTCAAGCTGTAAATAAAGGGGTTTAGCAGGGGAATTATAATGGTGTAGAACAGTGAATACATTTTATTTTGATATTTATCTGGACTTGACCCAGGGCGCACATACATGAAGAAGAGAGTGCCATAGAACAAAGAGACAGAGCAGATGGGCCCCGCAGGTGGACAAGGCTTTGCTTCTGCCCCTCTCAGACTTCTTTTTCAGGATGGCAAACAGGACACGGGCATAAGAGACTATGATACTCAGAAGGGAGAACTCTTGTATGGAGGTGGCAAAAATAAAAGCCACTAGTGAATTGATAGATGGGTCTGTGCAAGAAATTGTATACAGTGGCAAGATTTCACAGTAGAAATGGTCTATTATGTTGGACCTACAGAAAGTCAATCTATGTAGTAATCCTACATGAATTATGGGGTGCAGAAAACCAATTACATATGACATACTTATCAACCAAGTGCAGAGTCTGTTTGACATGACCACTGGATAAAGCAAGGGATTGCAAATGGCTGCGTAGCGGTCATAGGCCATCACTGACAGCAGAAAAATTTCTGTGGTCGCACTGTAACAAAAAAAATAATACTGGGTGAAGCATTCAATCAGAGATATCTTATGACTCTTAGACAACAAATTGATAAGCATCTTGGGGGTCACAGAGGATGAAGTGCATGCATCAGCCAAGGCTAAACCACTGAGGAAGAAGTACATGGGGGTGTGAAGGTGGGGGTCCTTCCAGATGAGAGCAATCAGGCCAAGGTTGCCCACCATGGTGATGAGGTAGATCACAAGGAACACCAGGAACAGGGGCACCTGCAGCCCTGGACTGTCTGTAAGTCCTGTGAGGACAAATTCAGTCACCTGTGTCTCATTTGTCTCCATCATATCCACTCAGGCTAATCACTGCAATGAGAGAAGTTAAAAACATTAATCAAGCCTTATACAAAATGATAAGGAATGCAGCTGGAATTTGTTTCTGATGTAGTTTACTCATGAAAATAGATGCAATGAAATATGAAGTTACAGTGCTTCAGCTTTTAAAATTATATTTTAAAATATGTATTTCACATATATAATTGTGAAGTAAGTTTTTTTAAATGCATATAGTTACTAAAGCAATGGTGGAAGAGGCTATAAACACTGAGACATTTGGTCTGAAAACATTCACAAACACCTTAAAATTAAAAATATAAACAATGAAATATTTTATGGAATTAAGAGTAAAAAGCATTTGCTGGGCATGGTGGCACAAGCCTGTATCCCAGCTGAGGCAGGAATATCATGAGTGAGTTCAAAGCCAGCCTCAGCAACAGCGACGTGGTAAGCAACTCAGTGAGACCCTGTCTAAATAAAATATAAAAAAGGACTGGGGATGTGGCTCAGTGTTTGAGTGTCCCTGAGTTCAATCCCCAGGATCCCCCCCAAAAAAGGAATAAAAACCACAATTTACATAAAATCTATGAAAACCATACTCTGGTTCAGAATCTAAATGTTCATCTCTCTTTCCAGGAACTCTTTCATGTCCTTCTAACAAACAAAACAAGGAATCTCTTTTGGTAGTAATGATATCTCATTCTTTCCTCCAAGACATAAATGAACTAAACAATAGGACAGTGAGTTCAGTTCCTACTTCCATTCTTTTCAGTCTGTTAACTTTATGTCACTTGATTACATGTTCCTCAAAAATCATCCCAGAGAGCTAATTAAACTATAAATTAACCTTTTAAATTCCTCAAAACTTTCCACATTTCTAATACGATTTTTAATAGTTTTCCCCAAAATGCCTTTCATAAGTGAACACAGTAACTTACTTATTTGTTCAATAAATATTTATTTAGTAGTTCTTAAGTTAGAGCACTGTTATCCCTGGGTCAGGCACACAGACCTGTAACTCTAGACTTGCAATGCTAAAATAAGTGCTATTTTAAGAAAAATGAAAAATAAGAACACTTGTCAATTTCTTTGTAGACTTTGGATATTTTTGTATGTATCATTAAAGGTATCAATGTAGACAGTAATCATCCCTTTACTAAGAACATTTTAATATTTCACAGGAACAAGATGCTAAAAGCAATTGTAAGGATTTTCATTCCCTCTTTTTTTGACACTGTAAATGGTTCTATCACATTTAAAGTAGAATGAAACATTATAGAAGACACCCTAGCAGAAAGAACAGCCAGCTTTCTCAATATTTGTTTTCAATCTAAATGTCAAAAATTATAACTTTTATTTAAATACCAAATTAAATAAGGAGAAATGATTAAACATACCAAAGGAAAATAATGAACATAAAGATAGGCAAGGCAGAAAAAAAGAGAAAAAGAAACACAAAATGTGGACCACATCCATGAGTTAAATAAACCAGGAAAGTAAATGAGAAGAAAGGAGCCCACAGAAACCCAGGGTGGAGTCCAAGTCAGAATAACCAAGGGCCTTTCTGTTGTTGCGTTTTGTGCTGTGGGTCGAACCCAGGATGTTTAACCACTGAACTATATCTGCAACCTACCCCACGCACATACACTTTTTCTTTTTTAATTTTGAGACAGATTCTCACTAAATTGCCCAATTGGACTTGAACTTGCAATTCTCAAACTTCCTGCATTGACCACTCTGGAGGTTAGCTGAGATTACAGAAATGCATTTCCTTAATGAAAAATTAGGCATGATTCTGGAAATAACACATTTTATGTGCCAATTCCCTATCTTCATGATCTAAAATAGTAGCAACCTACTATAAAACAGCAGGAGGTCTAAGTTTATAACCGTTTAATAGAGTATTTATAATGCTTGGATTCACAACTCCCAGGTTCTTAGAATAGATCCAGCCAATGTGTGTCATACCTACACATATTTTTACTTCTATGACTTATTCACCAGCTTTGTATAAATGCAGCTAACACTTGATTCCCTAAGTTTGTGATTGCCTAAAATTAATGTCTCAAAGGACCCTCCCTGTAACTCAAAATGACACAAATACCAGGTTGTTGAAAATACAGTTCTGAGAATAATAATTTCAGAATAGTAAAAATATGCAAAAGTGAGATATTTTATACAGAAAAGTACCTGCCTACCCATCCTTATGAAGAGGTCTTATTCTGCGGAAACCAGTTCTTCATATTCAATGGGAGTAAAAAAAGAAATTTTGTTTGAGATTTTTATTAGACAGTAAAATGTACCAACAAAGGAGCCAGGAATGTTTGCAGTGATCATTGAGAAAATGTGATGCTCTTGAATCTCCAACAGTATTAGAATATTCTTATTTTGTATTAGATTATCCTTACTTTATATCTACCAAGAATACAATATGTTTTCTGTAGATGTGGAGAATTCTTCTTTTCTGCATATTTCTAGGAACTGATATCTAAAACAAGAACTATATAAGGAGGAAGACATAGACCCCTCTCATTTTACACCCAAAATCCTTGTGATCCCAGTTACTAGAAAATCTTCTTGATTCTGTGAGGTTTCTAAAGCAAAATTCAGAGTGAAATTTATTTTTTTAAGGACAGAAATAAAATAATCAGTGTTTCATTGTATAGCTTACTATTATCATGAACGAGAACAACGTTAATGAAAATATTTAAAATATTAGATTTTGTGTCTTGTTTTCTACTCCAACCTGGCTTTAAGGTTTATATCTGTAATTCTTTGGATTTTTAAAGGTGCATGTCTAATCATCAGTCATGAGACAGTGATTCTTTCTATTCAGTGAACAACACAGAAAAGTGTTTAAACATACAGACTCAAAAACTCAATCATGAATTCAAATTTGCATTCCACAAATATATAGCTGTATTTTTATCAGGATTCAGAGGAATCGATTAAAATATTTGTTTAGCTTTTTAGTTCAGAGCTGTTCTCTGTTCCATGTGATAGATAAATCATCTGAAATAATTTTTATTTTAATATTTTAAGAGTTCCTTAGAAACCACTGATGCTGAAATAATATAACTTTACATGAAATAAAATGACAATGACATAAAGCATTTTGCTCTCACCCAATTCCAACAAAATATATGGACGCCATAAGATTTACATTTTCATGAAGAGCTCTTAAGTTGTAAGAACAAAGATACAATTGCTCCTTCCCCATTTAGATTGTTTTGTTTTGTTTTCAGAAATGCCATTTGGAGTAACTGGTATTTATTTCTCTCTGTCTTCCAACCTGATTGTGATTTTTAATGCTGAAAGTCCCTCAATGCCACCTGAAGATTCCCTATAGGATAAGGTCAATCTATTGGGCATTGTAGACTAATCAACAAATGACTTCTGATACCCATTACCCATTTTCATCTATTATTTTTTACATCTTTTTCTTTCTTCTGAAAACAAAAGCATTACAGATTAATTGTACAAAAATTTGAAAATTTAAAAGTGTACAAACACAATGAAAGGCAGTAATCTCACAAATCACTGGTAAATAGGTTTTTTTTTTTTTAGGTTTATTTATTATACCTTTTACCCATGTGTGTATTTGTATTGTTTTTACATACACTTTTAAGAAACAAAATTTTGATTCTGCTGTTCATAATTTTTCACAAAATAGTCTTTACTTGCTAATACAGCCTTTACATGTTTAAATCGTTAGTTTGCAAAATGTGATTTTTTTCCTCTATCTAGTGATTTTTCATAAAAATCTGCAAATTACTAAATTTGCACATAATTTGTCAAAGTATGTGCACCTTCTTGAGATACTTGCTACAAATTTGCAGTGTACCCTCTGGAGAAATTGTGCCAATTTATATTGCATATATCCCAAATTTTACATCAGCAAAAGAAATGAAAATTGTGTGTATGTGAATGGGCAAGTATATAAGGAGCAGGAAGAGAGAAAGATAGATATATCTATATAACTACACATATATGTGTTTATAAAGATAATATACATGATATGAAAAGAAATTAAGAAAATTGCCCCATTTCAATCACATAAGAAAATTTTTAAGAATAAATGTAACCAAGTAGTAAAATCTGAACACTGAAAAACATAAAACATTGGAGTAATTGAAGAGGACACAAATAATAAATAATATTCTATGCTCATGGATGAGAAGAATTAATATTATACTGATACTGATATGTTTATATCTATATCTATGCACAGATGCTTATGGTTCAACTTTGCAAGAAACATGACTGATTTCATTTTAAAAACTATAAGCCTTTACTCAGTAGTATATGAAAATTCTTAATTTTACCATTTAGAAAGGATCGACCTCATAAAGTGTTTGTTTTTACAAGTTAGTGTATGAATTTGATGCAATTTCAAACAAAATGATATGGAGATAATTTAGCTAGAAAATTTTAATTTATCTGGAAGGGAGATAGACTCAAATAAATAAATAAAATCCAACATTTTTTAGAAATAAAGGGAGCAGAGGTTTTTGTGCAAGATTTTTCAATATGTCATAAAGTCAACTTTAATAATTGCAACTATGCTTTCACTCATCAAGGAATGCCTTGGGTGCAAATTCACTAAAATATGAGCACCTGCTTCTAGACATTACAATGTGGAATAAGAGCACACAATTTTGAAATATAAAGTGCATTTCCTCTAACACTTTGGTCAAACAACTTAATTTTTCTAAATTTTGTTGTCCTCATTGGAGAAATAAAGTTAGCAATGTACACTTAACGAGGTCGTTGCAACAGTCATGTGAAAGGGTAAATGTCCAGCCCTTATTACTATAGTTGACAGATAGTAAGGGTCATAAAATGGGTAAAGCTGATTATATCTTTTTAGTTATTTTAGTTATCCATAAGGAAATCTGATAAGATCCTTGTAAGGGAATAGAATTTTGAGTGAGCAAAATTGAGAAATGTGCTTTCTTATTGACAATTTGTGGCAGTGACAATTAAACTCTATTATAAAATGACTTTAACAGATGGCTAAGGTCATCTGCAAGATATAAAAAATAGTGGGCTGGGGAGGTAGTTCAGTTGGTAGAGTGCTTGCCTTGCAAGTAAAAGACCTTGGGTTCAATCCCCAGCACTGCAAAAAAAAAAAAAAAAAAATATATATATATATATATAGATAGATAGATAGATAGATGTATATAGATATAGATATATAGATATATATAATAGTGAATTAGGAGGTGCAAATAAAAAAGGAGTTTTAAAGAAAAGCTTTTACATTTCAATAAAACTTATGCCCCCAGTGACCTACTTCCTCCAAGTATGCCCAACCAGCCTACAATTTTCACCACCTCCCTGTAGTGCATTCACATTATTAATACATCAACTGGATTAATCCACTTATGAAGTCAGAGCCATCATGATCCAATCTTTTACTCTCTGAATATTCCTGCATTACTTAACACAGGGATTTATGGGGAACATTCTAAATTACAGCATTTTCCATATTTTCTTCATCCATTCAGCATTGATGCACACATATGTTGTTTACATAGCTTTCTTGTTGAGGAAAATGCTGAAACAAGCAGGAAAATGAGGATATCCCTTGGCCATACTGAATTCGTTTTTATATACATCCATAAGTCATGTGACTATATCATATAATAATTCTATATTTAACAATTCTGTATTATTCCACAATAACTATATTAATTTACATTTTTATGAAGAGTATACAAGGATACTCACTGTCTTTTGGATAGTAGACACTCTTGCTGGTGTGCAGTGATATCATACTATTGATTTAACTTGAATTCTCCTAATAATTGGAGATGTTGAGCACTTTTTCATATATCTATTGGACATTTTATTCAAAATAAAATTTGCATAATTTCCAAAGCCTTGAGGAAGGAAAAAAAGGAATTTTAGGCCACAAAGCAACTCTTAGCAAATATTTTTTTCAACCTTCTTTTTTTTCTTTATTTTTGTTGTAAACAAATGGGATACATCTTGTTTCTCTGTTTGTACATGAAGTAGAGGCATACCATTCGTGTAATCATACCCCCTCCCATCCCTCTTTTTCCTCTATAAAGTCCCTCGTTCCTCCATTCTTGCCCCCTCCCACCCCCATTATGTGTCATCATCCGCTTATCAGCGAGATTATTCGTCCTTTGGTTTTATGAGATTGGCGTATCTCACATTGCATGATATTCTCCAATTTCATCCATTTACCTACAAATGTCATAATTTTATTCTTCTTTATGGCTGAGAAATATTCCATTGTGTATATATATATGTATACACCACAGTTTCTTTATCTATTCATCAATTGAAGGGCATCTAGGTTGGTTCCACAAACGGGCTATTATGAATTGAGCAGCTATGAACATTGATGTGGCTGCATCTTTGTAGTATGCTGATTTTAAGTCCTTTGGATATAGGCCAAGGAGTGGAATAGCTGGGTCAAATGGTGGTTTCATTCCAAGTTTTCTAAGGAATCTCCACACTGCTTTCCAGAGTGGCCTCACTAATTTGCAACCCCACCAGCAATGTATGAGTGTACCTTTTTCCCCACATCCTCTCCAACACCTATTGTTGCTTATATTCTTGATAATCGCCATTCTAATTGGGGTGAGATGGAATCTTAGGGTCATTTTTATTTGTATTTCTCTTATTACTAGAGAGGTTGAACATTTTTTTTCTATATCTGTTGATTGCTTATAGATCTTCTGTGAAGAGTCTACAACTCTTAGCAAAGCAACTCTTAGCAAATATCAAAAAATTTATATATTCCTTGCATCTTATCATATCATAATGGAATGAAATTAGTAGTCAACATGACAAAACCCTACAAAAACTATATTGAAACATAAAGATTGAACATATATTTTTGAATGATGAATGGGTGATGTAAGAAATCAAGGAATAATTTTAAAATTCTTAAACTCAAATGAGAATAGTAATACAACATCCCAGAACCTCTGGGACACTATGAAGGCAGTTCTAAAAAGAATATTTACAGCTGGGAATGCCTGCATAAGAAAATCAGAAAGATACCAAATAAACAACCTAATGATACATCTCAAGGCCCTTGAAAAAGAACAAATCAATTCCAAAACCAGTAAAAGGAAATAAAGTCAGAGCTGAAGTCAGTGAAATTGAGAATTAATGCAAAAATAAGTGAAACAAAGAATCAGTTCTTTGAAAAGATGAACAAGATAGATATGATCTTAGCCAAATTGAAAAACAGAATAAGAGATAAAATCCAAATTAATAAAATTAGAGATGAAAAAGGAGAAATCACCACAGATATCACAGTAATCCAGCAGTTCATTAGGGACTATTTTGAAAACTTATACTCCAATAAATTGTAAAACCTTGAAGAAATGGATACATTTCTAGACAAGTACAATCTGACAAAACTGAATCAAGGGGACATAGAAAACCTAAATAGATAAATAACAAGCAATGAGATAGAAGCAGTGACAAAAAGCCTTCCAAAAAAATAAAAACCAAGGACCATATGGATTCTCAGTTGAATTCTACAAACCTTTAAAGAACAACTAATGCCAATATCCTCAAATTATTCCATAAAATAGAAAGGGATGAAACACTTCCAAATTCATTCTATGAAGCCAGTATCATACAGAAGTGGTATAACAAAATCAGATAAGAACACTTCAAGGAAAGAAAACTACAGGTCAATATCCCTGATGAAGTTAGATCAAAAATACTTAATAAAATATTATAAAACTTTATTCCACAATGTATTAGGAAGATTGCACACCATGACCAAATTACCTTTATTCTGAATGCAAGGATGGCTTAATATATGCAAATCAATAACTGTAATTCATTACACAAATAGAATAAGAAAAAAAGTACTTAGTCATCTTAACAGATGCAGAGAAAGCCCTTGACCGAATTCAGCACCGATGCTTGATAAAGGACTGATGACACATGGATCTAAGGAACCTATCTCAGCATCATTAATGCTATATATGAAAAATCCAAAGCCAACCTCATGGTATACTGGGGGAAACTGAAAGCATTTCCTTTAAAATTTGTGATAAGGCAAGGATGCCCACCCTCACCTCTCCTATTTAACATAGTCCTAGAAATTCTAACCAGAACAATTAGGCAAGAGAAGGAAATAAAAGGGATAAAAATAGAAAAGGAAGGAGTTAAATTATTGCTGTTTGCAGATGATATGATTCTTTACTGAGAAGATTTAAAAAACCTCCACCAAAAGATTTATAGAACTAACAAATAAATTTGGCAAAGTAGTAGGTTACAAAATCAATATACAAAAATCAATGACTTTCCAATATACCAACAATGAATCTGCTGAGAAATAAATCAGGAAAACAATTCCATTCACAATAGCCTCAGAAAAATAAAATACCTAGAAATAAATCTATTCAAAGAATTGAAAGATCTCTAAAATGAAAAACTATAGAACATCAATGAAAAACATTGAAGAAAACCCTAGAAGATGAAAAGATCTCCCATGTTCATAGATAGGCAGAATTAATATTGTTAAAATGACCATACTGCCCAAAGCAATACACAGTTTCAATGCAATCTTCATCTAAATACCAATGACAGTCTTAATAGATCTAGAAAAAAACAAAACAGTTCTAAAATTCATTTGGAAGAATAAAAGACCCAGAAGAGTCAAAGCATCACAGAATGAGTTTGGAAGGATTCCCACCTTTTCTATTTCATGGAATAATTTGATGTTATAATAATTGGTGTTAATTCTTCTCTGAAGGTCTTATAGAATGTGGCTGAGAATCTGTCTGGTTCAGGGATTTTCTTGACAGGTAGGCTTTTGATAGTGACTTCTATTTCATTGCTTAAAATTGATCTGTTTAAATAATGTATGTTCTCCTGATTTAGTTTTGGGGGTTCATATGTCTCTAGAAATGTGTCAATGTCTTCAAGATTTTCTAATTTATTGGAGTATAAAATTTCAAAATAGTTTCTAATTATCTTCTGTATGTCAATAGTGTTCATTGTGATCATTCCTTTTTCATCTTGTATTTTAGTAATTTGAGTTTACTCTATCTCATACTAGACAAAGGCACCAGAAACATACATTGGAGGAAACATAGCCTCTTCAACAAATGGAGCTGGGAAAACTGGAAATCCACATGAAGCAAAATTAAATCAAACCCCTATCTCTCACCCTGCATGAAACTCAACTCAAAGCGGATCAAAGACTTGGTCACTAGAATAGAAACCCTGTGCCTAAAAGAATAAAAAGTAGGCCCAAATAGATAGAGCATTAATCTCCAAGATATGTAAAGATATATAAAGAACTCAAGGTGTGGATCCAGTCTGGCACCCACATGCAGATCCAGCCTTGCACAGCCATGCAGTTTTGCCACACTACAGCTCCCCATCTACCAACAAACGCTAGGCAGCTTCCATCCTGCAACATATCCACTGCCATCTTGGATTACCCCCAACACTACCAATGCCACCATATTAGTTGGGGCAGCTTTCATCTTGGGACACCTGCCAGAGACTAGAAGCTCATTATCAAGGCACCTACAGGTTAGCACATGCTGATGCCACCAACTAGGGATGAGGTTGCTTCCATCTAAGGATAACAGAGAGGACCTGAAAGATCATCACCAAGGACCCTGCAGGCTAAGTTACATCTGAGATATTCCTGCTAGGTGTACTAATAGCCACCATCTTGTGGCAGAGGCAGGAGAGAGCCTTGCAAGGGGTCAGTCAGTGTGTAAATGATGTGATAGCTAGTCTAGCCAACCAGCCTGGCACGCACCCAGATCACAGAGATAACTCAGGCATCACTTGCTGGGACCTAACATCAGCCCAGTCCAAGTCTCCCTACCCAATACAGCACCCACAGATCACCTGATCCTGACAGTTTGGCAATCAACAGGGCCCTCCTGTTCCTCAATCCTCTGTATCCTAACCATCTTCTAGCCACCAACCTGGCCCAGTGCACACAGCTACATGGCTGGCCCACAGCTCTCAACACCTGGTCCTGATTTGCCCAATCCAAAATAGCTTCCTGAGACATGCACACAGGTCCTGGCACACTGCCTTCAGGACCTATGGGGAAGAGGTTCCTGATTGGAAGTCAAAAGAGCAGGAGGCAGGAGAGATACAATTTACAGATGAATATAGACCAGGAATTGTGGGGCCCACAAATGAGAGAAGGGACTAGGACCAGGCTTACTCATACATTGCTGATGGAGTTGCAAACTGGTGCAGCCACTCTGGAAAGCAGTAGGGAGATTCCTCAAAAAACTGGGAATGGACCCACTGTTTGACCCAGCTATCCCACTCCTTGGTTTATGCCCAAAGGACTTAAAATCAGCATACTACAGTGATGCAGCCACATCAATGTTCATAGCTGCTCAATTAACAATAGCTAGATTGTGAAAACAATCAAGATACCCTTCAATTGATGAATGAATATAAAAAACTGTGGTATATATACACAATGGAATGTTAGCCACAAAGAAGAATAAAATTATGGGATTTGTTGGTAAATGGATGGAATTGAAGAATATCATTCTAAGTGAAATAGGACAAACCCAAAAAACCAAAGGCCAAATGATTTCTCTGATAAGTGAATGATGATACATAATGAGGAGAGGTGGTGAGTGAAGGAGAGAAGAATGAAGAAACTTTGGATGGTATAGAGGAAAATGGGGTGGGAGAGGGTGGGGGAAGGAAAGATAGTAGAATGAGACAGTACCCTATGTATATGTGTGATTACATGAATGGTGTGAATCTACATTGTGTACAATCATAAAAATGAAAAGTTGTATCCCATTTGTGTACAATGAATCAAAATACAGTCTGTAAAAATAAAAATTTAAATTTAAAAAATCTAAAAAGGTAGTTCAGAATATACAAAATTAAAATGATCAGCTAAGTAAAGGATGATATAAGAGATGAATGCAAGCAACAAAAGATGACTTCAGAGAGTTAGAAGAGTAAATACAGAAAGAAAAAGATTACTTCAACAGAGATAGAGATTCTGAAAAAAAATGAACAGAAATCCTTGAAAGGAAGGAAACAATAAACCAAATTAAAAAATCAATAGAAAGCATCACCAACAGACTAGATCACTTGGAAGATAGAACCAAAGACAATGAAGACAAAATATTTAATCTTCAAAATGAAGTTGACCACACAGAGAAGATGGTAACAAATCATGAACAGAAACACCAAGAATTATGGGATAACATGAAAAGACCAAGTTTAAGAATTATCCAAATTTTGTTTTGTCAATTTTTTGAATAGTTTCTTTTGTTTCAATTTCATTAATTTCAGCTCTGATTTTAATGATTTCCTGTCTTCTACTACTTTTGCTGTTATTCTGTTCTTCTTTTTCTAGGGCTTTGAGCTGTAATGTTAGGTCATTTCGTTGTTGACTTTTCATTCTTTTCTGGAATGCACTCCATGCAATGAATTTTCTTCTTATTACTACTTTCATAGTGTCCTAGAGATTTTGATATGTTGTATTGTCATTCTCATTGACCTCTAAGAATTTTTTTATCTCCTCCCTGATGTTTTCTGATATCCATGTTTCATTCAATAGCATATTGTTTAGTCTCCATGTCTTGGAGTAATTTCTGTTTTATATTTTGTCATTGATTTCTATTCTCAGTCTATTATGATCTGATAGAACACAAGGCAGTATCTCTATTTTTTTGCATTTCCTAAGGGCTGCTTTGGGCATAACATATGGTCTATTTTCAAGACAGTTCCATGTGCTGCTGAGAAGAAAGTGAATTCACTCGTTGATGGATGGAATATTCTATATATGTCTATTAAGTCTAGGTTATGGATTGTGTTATTGAGTTCTATGGTTTCTTTGGTTGGTTTTTGTTTGGAAGATCTATCCAGTGGTGACAGCAGTGCATTAAAGTCACCCAGAATTATTGTGTTCTGGTCTATGTGATTCCTGAAATTGAGAAGGTTTGGGGCATAAATATTTATGATCATTATGTCTTCCTGATTTATGGTTCCCTTAAGCAGTATGAAATGTACACTGAGTCCATGTGCGTGGTAGGTTTTTTTTCCCAGCCTTTCACCTTTAGTCTGTGAATGTCTTTTTCTATGAGATGAGTCTCTTGCAGGCAGCATATGGCTGGGTCTTTCTTTTTAATCCATTCTGCCAGTCTATGTCTTTTGATTGATGAGTTTAGGTCATTAACATTTGGGGTTATTATTGAGATATGATTTGTATTCCCAGACATTTGGCTTATTTAGACAAACCCTTAGCCACACTAACAAAGAGAAGGAGAGAGAAAACTCAAATTACTAAAATTCTTGATGAAAAAGGAAATATCGTGACAGACACCACTGAGATACATAACATAATGAGAAGCTACTTTGAAAATTTGTATTCAACAAAATAGAAACTACTGAAGACATTGACAAATTTCTAGAGACATATGTTCCTTCCAAACTGAACCAGGAGGACATACACAATTTAAACAGATCAATATCAAGCAATGAAATAGAAGAAGCCATTAAAAATCTACCATCCAAGAAAAGCCCAGGACCAGATGGATTCTCAGCTGAGTTCTACAAGACCTTCAAAGAAGAACTCATTCCAATACTTCTCAAAGTATTCCAAGAAATAGAAAAGCAGGGTACCCTACCAAACTCACTCTATGAAGCTAATATCACCCTCATACCCAAACCAGGAAAAGACACATCAAGGAAAGAAAATTTTAGACCAATATCCTTGATGAATATAGATGCATACATCCTTAACAAAATATTGGCAAACCGCATCAAAAACATATTAAGAATATTGTGCACCACGATCAAGTGGGTTTTATCCCTGGAATGCAAGGATGTTTTAACATCCGTTAATCAATAAACGTAATCCATATGTCAATAGACTTAAGGATAAGAACCATATAGTTATTTCAATTGATGCAGAAAAAGCGTTCAACAAAATACAACAGCCCTTCATGCTCACAACACTAGAAAAAATAGGGATAGAAGGAACATACCTGAACATTGTAAAGACTATTTATGCTAAGCCCATGGCCAACATCATTCTTAAAGGAGAAAAACTGAAACCATTCCCCTCAAAAAAGGGAACAAGACAGAGATGTCCTCTTTCACCACTTCTATTCAACATTTTCTTCGAAACTCTAGCCACAGCAATTAGGCAGACCAAAGAAATTAAAGGGATATGAATAGGAAAAGAGGATCTTAAGCTGCCACTATTTGCTGATGACATGATTCTATATTTAGAGGATCCAAAAACCTCCTCCAGAAAACTTCTAGACCTCATCAATTAATTCAGCAGAATAGCAGGGTATAAAATCACCACACATAAATCTAAAGCATTTTCATATGCAAGTGACAAAACAGATGAAAGGGAAATGAGGAAAACAACTCCATTTGCAATAGCCTAAATAAAATAAGATACTTGGGCATCCATGTAACCAAAGAGGTAAAAGTTCTCTACAATGAAAACTACGAAACAATGAAAAAAGAAATTGGGGAACACCTTAGAAGATGGAAAGATCTCCCATGTTCTTGGATAGGCAGAATTAATATGGTCAAAATGGCCATACTACCTAAAGTGCTATACAGATTCAATGCAATTCCAATTAAAATTCCAATGGTGTTCCTTACAGAAATAGAGCAAGCAATCATGAAATTCATCTGGAAGAATCAGAAACCCACAGTAGCTAAAGCAATCCTTAGCAGGAAGAATGAAACAGGGGGTATCGCAATACCAGATCCTCAACTATACTGCAAAGCAATAGCAACAAAAACGGCATGGTATTGGCACCAAAATAGAAAGGTAGATCAATGGTACAGAATAGAGGACACGGACACAAACCCAAATAAATACAATTTTCTCATACTAGACAAAGGTGCCAAAAATATGCAATGGAGAAAAGATAGCCTCTTCAACAAATGGTGCTGGAAAAACTGGAAATCCATATGCAACAGAATGAAACTAAGCCCCTATCTCTCACCCTGCACAAAAATCAACTCACAATGGATCAAGAACCTTGAAATAAGACCAGAGACCCTGCATCTTATCGAAGAAAAAGTAGGTCCAAATCTTCAACTTGTTGGCTTTGGATCAGACTTCCTTAACAGTACTCCCATAGCACAAGAAATAAAAGCAAGAATCAATAACTGGGATAGATTCAAACTAAAAAGCTTTCTCTCAGCAAAGGAAACTATCAGCAATGCGAAGAGAGAGCTTACAGAGTGGGAGAATATCTTTGCCACTCATACTTCAGATAGAGCACTAATTTCCAGAATATATAAAAAACTCAAAAAACTCTACATGAAGAATACAAATAACCCAATCAACAAATGGGCTAAGGATATGAACAGACACTTCACAGAAGAAGATCTACAAGCAATCAACAAACATATGGAAAAATGTTCAACATCTCTAGTAATAAGAGAAATGCAAATCAAAACTACCCTGAGATTCCATCTCACTCTGATTAGTATTACCAAGAATACAAGCAACAATAGGTGTTGGAGAGGATGTGGGGATAAAGGTACACTCATACATTGATGGTGGGGCTGCAAATTAGTGCAGCCACTCTGGAAAGCAGTGTGGAGATTTCTTAGAAAACTTGGAATGTACCCACCATTTGACCCAGCTATTCCACTCCTCAGCCTATATCCAAAGGACTTAAAATCAGCATACTTCAGAGATAACCCCACATCAATGTCCATAGCTGCTCAATTCACAATAGCCAGAATATGGAACCAACCTAGATGTCCTTCAATTGATGAATGGATAAAGAAACTGTGGTATATATATAGTGGAATATTACTCAGCTATAAAGAATAATAAAATTATGGTATTTGCAGGTAAACAGAAACAATATGTATACCATTTGTTTATAATAAAAATAAAATAAAATAAAAAGAAGTATCCAGATTGAGGAAGGCACAGAGATGAAACAAAATCAATGAATAATCTATTCAATGAAATAATATCAAAAAATTTCCCAAACCGGAAGAATGAAATGGAAAATCAAATACAAGAGGCTTACAGAAGGAGGTTTTCAAGATGGCGGACTAGAGGGTGGCTGCATTTCATGTTGCTCCAGGACTCAGGATTCAAAATAAGAGATATTGAGAGACTTGGGACCAACTCAAAGCAGCCGGGTGAGTCTCTCCGTTGGGGAGGCGTCCCGGATGGGGCGGTCATCCCGGAAAGCAGGGAACTTTGTGAAGTAGAGCTGCCCGGCGAGACACCCCTCCCCCCGTTGGAGCAGTGAGCTTGGACAACAGGGAGCATGGTAGAGGAGACCGCTCAGAGCGACCACTCCTGAACACCGAGGCCTGCCCTGAGGAGGAGCAGGAGGAGCACGGCCGCTTGGACCAGGAGTGACTGTACCAGAGCTACAGGTGGTTGCCAGAGGAGGAGCTGCTTGACTGCTCCTGAACACTGGGGGACTGCCCAGAGGAGGAGTGTGGTGGGTCACTTGATCTCAGAGTGACTGCACCATAGCTCCAGGTGGCTGCCTGGAGGAGGTGTGCAGCGGGTCACTTGGACTCAGAGCGACCACTCCTGAACACCCGGGGAGCTAACCGGAGGGGGGAGGAACGGGGCCAGTCACTTGGACTCCGAGCGACTGCCCAGGGCTACAGGTGGTTGGTGGGAGGAGAAGGCACGCAGTGACTTGCTTGGACTCCTAGTGACCGCACAAGAACACCGGGCGGCTGTCCAGAGGAAGAGGCGAGCGGCAGGTCACTGGGACTCGGAGCGATTGTACAGGGCTCCAGGTGGCTGCTCAGAAGAGGGGCCGCATAGCCAGGCAATTATGTGCAGAGCGGGGTCCCAGGACCTAGGAGGCTTCTTGGTGGACGGACTGCACAGAGACATGCTTAGGGGTGGAGCAAAGGTTCCAGGACTGCGGGCAGATTCTCTGAGGAGAGGCAGCCAAAGGAGACTCGTCTGCAAAGGGTGAGGCTCCCAGGACCAGGAGATAGGTCCGGGCCCCTGGAAACATTGCAGAGGAAGGCAGCCCAGCCCAGGCAGTAGTTGTAGATTGAGGGGAACCTCTAGGAGGGGAACTGACCAGCGAGATCTCCCCACCGGATGAGTCTTCCCTGCCGGGTGAGGTTTTCCCACAAGGACGGTAAAACCAGAGACACATGCAGAAATAGGCCTTGCCTCAGCTGCAGCCTAGTTACCCCTTGGATGACCATTGGACAACAAGTGGAGACACCTCTGCCCACTAGCAGGGAATATACCCCACCTGAAGGCCACCACCCTAAAGAGGCAGCTTCCTTGTGGAGCACCACACTATCAACTTCCTCCAAGACTTCAGCCTACTGAAGGCTAAGAGGGGATATACTAGAAATCTTCAGGAACATTATAAGTCAACAGAGGAAATATGCAATATCTCAGCGGTCCACTGATACCTGAACAATATGAGAAAACAAGGGAAGAAAATGCCCCAAACAAATCTAGATGTTACATCAATAAAACCCAATGACAGCATGACAGAAGAAATGACAGAAAAGGAGTACAGAATGTACATAATTAAAATGATCAGGGAAGAAAATGAGGAGATGAAAGAGCAAATGCACGCACTGAATGATGAGATGAAAGAGCAAATTTAGGCATTGAATGATCACACCAATCGACAGTTAAAAGAACAAATACAGGAAGCAAAAGATCATTTCAATAAAGAGTTAGAGATATTGAAAAAAAACAAACAGAAATACTTGAAATGAAGGAAACAATAAACCAAATTAAGAACTCCATAGAAAGCATATCCAATGGGATAGAACACCTGGAAGACAGAACCTCAGACATTGAAGACAAAATATTTAACCTTGAAAACAAAGTTGAACAAACAGAGAAGATGTTCAGAAATGATGAGCAGAATCTACAAGAACTCTGGGATATCATGAAAAGGCCAAATTTAAGAATTATTGGGATTGAGGAAGGCACAGAGACACAAACCAAAGGAATGAACAATCTATTCAATGAAATAATATCAGAAAATTTCCCAAATCTGAAGAATGAAATGGAAAATCAAGTTCAAGAGGCTTATAGGACTCCAAATACACAAAATTACACTAGACCCACACCAAGGCACATTGTAATGAAAATACATAACATACAAAATAAAGACAGAATTTTAAAGGCTGTGAGAGAAAAGAACCAAATTACATTCAGGGGGAAATCAATATGGATATCAGCAGATTTTTCAATCCAGACCTTAAAAGCTAGAAGGGCCTGGAACAACATTTTTCAAGCCCTGAAAGAAAATGGATGCCAAGCAAGAATCTTATACCCAGCAAAACTTACCTTCAAATTTGACGATGAAATAAAATCCTTCCATGATAAACAAAAGCTAAAAGAATTTTCAAAAAAAAAAGCCAGCATTACAGAACATTCTCAGCAAAATATTCCATGAGGAAGAGATGAAAAACAAAGAAGCATATCAGCAAATGGAGGAATTATCCTAAAGAAATTGTCAAATAAAGGAGGAACCAAGTCGTGTCAAATAAATAAATAAATAACTTTGAAAAATGAACCAAATGACTAGGAATACAAATCATATCTCAATAATTACCCTGAATGTTAATGGCCTGAACTCATCAATCCAAAGACATAGACTGGCAGATTGGATTAAAAAAAAGATCCAACAATATGTTGCCTGCAAGAGACTCACCTCATAGAAAAAGATACCCATAGACTAAAAGTGAAAGGATGGGGAAAACATACCGTGTACATGGACTCAGCAAAAAAGCTGGAATATCCATCCTCATTTCAGATAATGTGGACTTCAAGCCACAGTTAATCAGAAGGGATAAAGAAGGACATTTCATACTGCTTAAGGGAAGCATAAATCAGTAAGATATGACAATCATAAACATCTATGCCCAAAACACTGGCTCATCCATCTATGCAAACAAATCCTTCTCAATTTCAGAAACCAAATAGACCATAAAACAATAATACTAGGAGATTTTAACACGCCTCTCTCACCACTGGACAGATCTCCCAAACAAAAATTGAACAAAGAAAACATAGATCTCAATAACACAATCAATAATTTAGACTTAACGGACATTTATAGAACATACCATCCAACCAACAGCGAATACACTTTCTTCTCAGCAGCACATGGATCCTTCTCTAAAATAGGCCATATATTATGCCACAAAGCTAATATTAGCAATACAAGAAGATAGAGACACTACCTTGTATTCTATCAGATCATAATGGATCGAAGTTAGAAATAAATGAAAGAGTAAAAAACAGAAATTACTCCAACACCTGGAGATTAAACAATATGCTATTATATGATGAATGGATAACAGAAGATATTAGGAAGGAAATTAAAAAATTCTTAGAGGTAAATGAGAACAAAGAAACATCATATCAAAATCTCTGGGACACTATGAAAGCAGTACTTAGAGGAAAATTTATTTCATGGAGCGCATTTAATAAAAGAAGTAAAACTCAACAAATAAACGACCTAACACTACAGCTCAAAGCCCTAGAAAAAGAAGAACAGACCAGCACCAAAATTAGTAGAAGACAGGAAATAGTTAAACTCAGAGCTGAAATCAACAAAATTGAAACAAAAGAAACAATACAAAAAATTGACAAAATAAATAGTTGGTTCTTCGAAAAAATAAACAAAATTGATAAACCTTTAGCCGCACTAACAAAGAGAAGACAAGAGAAAACCCGAATCACTAAAATTCAGAATGAACAAGGAAATATCACAATAGACACGAGTGAAATACAAAACATAATTAGAAGCTAGTTTGAAAATCTATACTGCAACAAAACAGAAAACCTCAAAGACATCAACAGGTTTCTAGAGACATATGAATTGCCTAAACTGAATGAGGAGGACATACACAATTTAAATAGACCAATTTCAAGTAATGAAATAGAAGAAGTCATCAAAAGCCTACCAACAAAGAAAAGTCCGGGACCAGATGGGTTCTCAGCCGAGTTCCACAAAACCTTTAAAGAAGAGCTCATTCCAATACTTCTCAAAGTATTCCATAAAATAGAAGAGGAGGGAACCCTCCCAAACTCATTCTATGAAGCCAATATCACCCTGATACCTAAACCAGACAGAGACACATCCAAGAAAGAAAATTTCAGACCAATATCCTTAATGAACATCGACGCAAAAATTCTCAACAAAATTATAGCAAATCGCATACAAAAACATATTAAAAAGATAGTGCACCACAATCAAGTGGGTTTTATCCCAGGGATGCAAGGTTGTTTCAACATCAGGAAATCAATAAATGTCATTCACCATATCAACAGACTTAAAGTCGAGAATCACATGATTATTTCAATAGATGCAGAAAAAGCATTTGATAAAATACAGCACCCCTTCATGCACAAAGCACTAGAAAAATTAGGGATAGTGGGAACATTCCTTAATATTGTTAAGGCAATCTATGCTAAGCCCATGGTTAATATCATTCTAAATGGTGAAAAACTGAAAGAAGTCCCCCTAAAATCTGGAACAAGGCAGGGATGCCCTCTTTCACCACTTCTATTCAATATCGTCCTTGAAACTTTAGCCAGAGCAATGAGACAGACCAAAGAAATTAAAGGGATATGAATAGGAAAAGAAGAACTCAAACTATCCCTATTTGCTGATGATATGATAATATACTTAGAGAAACCAGGAAATTCCACCAGAAAATTTTATAGCTCAAGTGAATTCAGTAAAGTAGCGGAATATAAGATCAATGCACATAAATCTAATGCATTTTTATACATAAGTGATGAATCTTTGGAAAGAATAATTAGGAAAATTACCCCATTCACGATAGCCTTGAAAAAAATAAAATACTTGGGAATCAATCTCACAAAAGAGGTGAAAGTTCTCTACAATGAGAACTACAGAACACAAAATAAAGAAATTAAAGAAAATCTTAGAAGATGGAAAGATCTCCCATGTTCGTTGATAGGCAGAATTAATATTGTCAAAATGGCCATACTACCTAAAGTGCTATACAGATTCAATGCAATTCCAATTAAAATCCCAATGATGTGCCTTATAGAAATAGAGCAAGCAATCATGAAATTCATCTGGAAGAATCAGAAACCCAGAATAGCTAAAGCAATCCTTAGCAGAAAGAGTGAAGCAGGGAGTATCACAATACCAGATCTTCAACTCTACTACAAAGCAATAGTAACAAAAACGGCCTGTTATTTTTACCAAAATAGACAGGTATAATCAATGGTACAGAATAGAGGACATGCACACAAACCCAAATAAATACAATTTTATCATAAGACAAAGGGGCCAAAATTATGCAATGGAAAAAAGGTAGCCTCTTCAACAAGTGGTGCTGGGAAAATTGGAAATCAAATCCAAAGATAGGGAAGAAATATTACATAGTATTAAATGGGGGGTTTTTTTGTCATTTTTTTTGTTGTTGTTTTGCTTTTTACAAATAGTGAAAACAAACATGAAAATTTTTCTATTAAAATTTTTCCTAAAAACTTGTTAACCATCTGGTGTTTCACAGAAGAAATAAATATCTAGATTCAATGAGGGCTATGCAAGAAAAATCAAATTTTCTGAAAATTCAAGGACTTCAATAAATCACCCAGTAGAAAGTCACACACAGCCTGGAAACAACCTGTATTTATAAGGCAGAGCTTTTTGATCCCTTACCCACATATGGGAAAAGAGAGGGTTTAACATCATCTTTGTCTGCCTATGCTGCTGGTCATGCCCAAGAGTTGTGCAGGAAAAACATACTGCTGGCTCTACACTCTCAAACAGTACTCTGGACAGGAGACTCTTTTCTCAGACTGCAGCAGAATTATCCACACACACACTCCTAACAGCAGATTGGAGCCTGGCAAGGCCAACTTAGGACACGCTCACCTGAGATCTTCAGTTTCCTATCTACCTCCATATTCTTTTCCTCTCATCACAGTGAAAAAATACTTCTCACTTCATATACTCCTCATACCAGAGAGAAAGAACCTCATCTAAAAAGCAGAATCACATTTAAGGTCTATAAAATTTTGCAACCTAAGTCCTCCAGTTTAGTTCTTAACATATTAAGAACCTGGGTTGCCGGGGTCCAGCCCTAGCAGGAGTCCATGGGTTTCACACTGGTAAACGGGGCGCGGGGAGACAGCGTCGGCGATGGATGGAGAATGAAAGACACAGACTCTAGTTCTGGTGCAATCAATCCCACTTTATTCTGGGGAAGGCTGGGTTTATATACATTTTTCTTCAGGCTATGATGACAGGCTTATGATTAATAAAATCAAAGAAGTTTCCAAAGCATAGGCAGAAATTGTTTTTACCTAAAGATTATGAGAAAACAGTAATCTTACAGATCACAATTATTTTAAGAATATTTAACTAAGTCAATGAGCTAATACAATGTTTATTTCCTTAATATCTAAACTCTATGTGACCTAAAACTATTATTATTCTCGCGGTTAAAGCGATAGACAAATAATCTCACGTGACTATTTCTACGAGGTCCATCTGATTAATATCTAAATTGCTGAGTGAAGGGCTACAGAAGGGCAGTGGTCCCAGTGGTTCTCGTGGCCAAGTTTTTTTTACTGAATAGATTACATTGTCTTATGTAACTCTTTTTCCCAGAACAGGGCATTGTGCACCAATGTTTATTATAGGGGTGACCTATTCTTTGTAGGAAGGAAGGAATGTTGTGAAACCTTATTTTTTTTACCTTACCACCACACATAAACAAAACCATCATCTGGATTAAACCACCCTGTAGGAGACAGGGGAGATCTATATCTACCTTCTTTAAGGGCTTGCCTTTAGGGGGGTACCAGGGCTTGCCATAGATAAAATAAACTGGTCCATATCTAGTAGCTACTGTGGGAGGTGCTTTGTGCTTAGAACTTGGGGAAACATTGTTATATATCAATTTCTGTGCCCCAACAGGTTCTGGCTGTGCCAGTAAATGCAGTGTTTGATTTTTAACATAATAAAAACATTCTCCTGTAGTGAGGTTAACATCACAGGGTTTCAACATGTGTTTTGTCTCCGTGATGTTTTTCTGGAAATTTGTAGAATTATTCCCATCACCTCTTGCAAGATCCTCAGACTGAAGTGAGTAATATATTATTAGGAAAACTCCACAGAATAACATCCAAGCTAGGGAGGCATACATCTGGCTACAATCCTTTTAGGATGAGTCTCTGCAATCATCCTTCAGTGGAACTCTGTCAAGCACTGCAAGGAGAGCCAGGCGACCCCCGCACTGGGTAAAAGAATTCAATGCATATTATTTGAGCACAAATTTCTGATTTTGAAATCAGAAGGTGGATTACTGCTTTATCTTTTCACTGATTCCATAAGAATTTTGAATATAAATTCAGATCAATGTAAAACTTATGCCAACAATGAAGCCAAGTCAATAGTCAGAGAGGCAAGAGACAAAATTCATACTCTCTTTCCTATTCACCTCATTACATTTCTCCTTAGTAACCTGAATCCATTCAGGAGATTTAATCTTTTGGGGGGCATCCACCCACTTTCAAGAACACCTATGACCCAAATCTAATTTTCTGCCCTACATACTATTAAAAATTGACTATGTAAAATAGGAAGTTGAAGGAAAGTTTCACATAGTAGGAAACTGCCTTCTTCACCCACAGTTCAGTCCACCCAGGCCTAGAGATCCCAACCACACAGTCAGCAAGATGTCCCTACTGAAGATATAAACACAGGGTTGTTCTCAACTGAAGATTGCTTAGTTAATATTTGTAAAGGTGTCAGAAAGTGAAGAATTTCACCCTATTCCAATTATTCTCTTGCTCCTCTCCCACATACCCACACCTACCCTCTGTAGCTCTATCTCTGACTTATCTGTCTGACTTGAGGGGAAACAGACGCTGCATAAACTGCACACTCAAAGATTGGAGTGATTTCATCTCCCATCTCCCAGGATCTCTCATGCTGCAGTTTGCTTCAGTATGATATGTTTCAGGTGCTCATTCAAAGTTGCCTAGAACTTCTAAAAATATGTTTCTATATCTGATCTCTTCAGTATGTCCCAAGACATCTCTCATGACCTGACTCATCCCTATTGGACTTGGGGAGTTCTCACTGAAAAATGACTCTTCCAAAAATTTAGAGTTTAAGACGAGGAATGAACCAATTATTTCTTTTCTTCCATGTCTCTTCCTTTCTTTCATGTGGTTATGACTTAGCTATAGATGACCTGGATCTCTAATACTTGTCAAAGAGTTTGTTGACATTCTATGGAATACTTTAGCATGGCCTGATGCATCCTATATAACCAAAGAGGGTTATTAGTTTCAATCATTTCATGTAACTCTTTGAGAAGAATATGAGAATACAGGACAAGAGGGGTGTGTGTTTTGTTGGAAGAAGAGTGAAGATCCCTAAAACCATTCCTTTCCCATTAACATTGTCTGACTCCTATGAACTGGGCATGCTACCCAATTTCCCTGTCAGTAAATGCCTGATAGAATTTGTGATCTGGACCAGAGAGCCAGGCCCAGTGCAGAGGTACTGGGTGAGACATCCCCATCGGGTAGGCCAGACTCAGGCTCAGACCAGGTGGTCCCCAGCTCCCAGTCTAGTGCCCTGTGGTTGACCATCTGTCAACACGTGGAGGTGCCTCTGCCCACTAGCAGGGAATATACCCCACCTGGAGGCCACCATCCCTAGAGGGGCAGCATCCTTTTTTGGGTCACTGCATTATCAAGTTCCTTCAGGATTTCAGGCTACAGAAGACTAGGAGGTGAGTTACTGGAAACCTGCAAGGACACTAAAAGTCTATAGGGGGAAACTGCAATATCTCAGATTTGCACTCATAGGGGGAAATATACCTGAGCAATATGAGAAAACAAGGGAAGAAAGTGTCCCTAACAAACCTACATCAATAAAATCCAATGAGAGCATGGCAGAAGAAATGTCTGAAAGGGAGTTTAGTAGGTACATAATTAAAAAGATCAGAGAAGCAAATGATGAGATGAGAGCAAATGCAGGCATTGAATGCTTGTACCAATCAACAGATAGAAGAGCAAATGCAGGAAGCAAAGGATCATTTCAAAAGAAAAAAGATTCTGAAAAAAAAAACCAGAAATTCTTGAAATGAAGAAAATAATAAACCAAATTAAAAATTCCATAGAAAGCATAACCAATAGGATAGAACACCTGGAAGACAGAACCTCAGACACTGAAGACAAAATATTTAACCTTGAAAACAAACTTGACCAAACAGAGAAGATGGTAAGAAATCATGAACAGAATCTACAAGAATTATGGAATATCAAGAAAAGACCAAATTTAAGAATTATTGGGATTGAGGAAGGCTTAGAGAAACAAACCAAAGGAATGAACAACCTATTCAATGACATAATATCAGAAAATTTCCCAAATCTGAAGAATGAAATGGAAAATCAAGTTCAAGAGGCTTATAGGACACCAAATGTACAAAATTACAATAGACCCACACCAAGGCACATTATAATGAAAATACCTAACTTACAAAATAAAGACAGAATTTTAAAGGCTGTGAGAGAAAAAAGTCAAATTACATTCAGGGGGAAACCAATATGGATATCAGCAGATTTCTCAACCCACACCCTACAAGCTAGAAGGACCTGAAACAACATTTTTCAAGCCCTGAAAGAAAACGGATGCCAAGCAGGAATCTTATACCCACAAAACTTAACTTCAGATTTCATGACAAAATAAAATCCTTCCATGATGAACAAAAGATAAAATAATTTACAAATAGAAATCTGGCACTACAGAACATTCTCAGCAAAATATTCCATGAGGAAGAAATGAAAATCAACAATGTAAGTCAGCAAAGGGAGGAACTACCCTAAAGGAATAGTCAAACAAAGGAGAAACCAAGTCAAGTTAAAAACCAAAAATAAGCCAAAATGACCAGGAATACAAAATCATATCTCAATGATAACTTCTGAATGTTAATGGTCTGAACTCATCAATCAAAACACAGACTGGCAGATTGGATTAAAAAGAAATACCCAACAAAATGCTGACTTCAAGAGACTCATTTCATAGAAAAAGATACCCACAGACTAAAGGTGAAAGGATCGGAAAAAACATACCATGCACACGCACTCAGTAAAAAAAGTAGGGGTATCCATCCTCATATCAGAGAAAGTGGACTTCAAGCCAAAGTTAGTCAGAAGGGATAAAGTGGGGCATTTCACATTGCTTAAGGGAAGCATAAATCAGCAAGACATAATAATCATAAATATTTATGCCCCAAACAATGACTCATCCACGTACATTAAACAAATCCTTCTCAATTCCAGGAACCAAATAGACCACAACACAATAATACTAGGTGACTTTAACACATCTCTCTCACCACTGGACAGACCTTCCAAACAAAATTGAACAAAGAACCATAGATCTCAATAACACAATCGATAATTTAGACTTAACAGACATATATAGAATATTCCATCAATCAATGAGTGAATACACTTTCTTCTCAGCAGCTCACGGATCCTTCTCTAAAATAGACCATATGTTATGCCACAAAGCTACTCTTAGAAAATACAAAAAGATAGAGATACTACCTTGTATTCTATCAGATCATAATGGAATGATATTAGAAATCGATGACAAAATAAAAAACAGAAACTAGTCCAACACATTGAGATTAAATAATATGGTATTGAATGATGAATGGATAACAGAAGACATCAGGGGGAAAACAAAAAAAAATTCTTAGAGGAAATGAGAAAAAAGATACAACATATCAAAATCTCTGGGACTCTATGAAAGCAGTACTAAGAGGAAAATTCATTTCATGAAGCGCATTCAATAAAAAAAGAAAAGACCTAACAAATAAACAACAAATAAATGACCTAACGGTATAGCTCAAAGCCTTAGAAAAAGAATAGACCAACACCAAAAGTAGTAGAAGACAGGAAATAGTTAAAATCAGCTGAAATAAAATGAATAAAATAGCTGAAATCAATGAAATTGAAACAAATGAAACAATCAAAAAAATAGACAAAATTAAAAGTTGGTTCTTTGAAAAATAAACAAAATTGATAAGCCCATATCCACACTAACAAAGACAGGGAGAGGGAAAACTCAAATTACTAAAATTTGGTATGAAAAAGGAAATATCATGACAGACACTAGTGAAATACAAAACTTAATTAGAAACTATTTTGAAAATCTATACTCCAACAAAATAGAAAATCTCCAAGACATCAACAGATTTCTAGAGATATATGATACACCCAAACTGAGTCAGAAGGACATAAGCAATATAAATAGATCAATTTCAAGTAAGGAAATAGAAGTCATCAAAAGCCTACCAACAAAGAAAAGTCCAGGACCAAATGGATTCTCAGCCAAGTTCTACGAGACCTTCAAAGAAGAGCTCATTCCAATACTCCTCAAAGTATTCCATGAAATAGAAGAGGAGGGAATCCTTCCAAACTCATTCTATGAAGCTAGTATCACTCTGATACCAAAATCAGATAGAGACACATCAAGGAAAGAAAATTTCAAAACAATATCCAGAATGAAAATAGATGCAAACATTCTTTAAAAAATTTTAGCAAATCACATGCAAAAACATTTTAAAAAGATAGTGCACCATGATCAAGTGGATTTTATCCCAGGGATACAAGGTGATTCAACATCCAGAAATCAATAAATGTAATTCACCATATCAACAGACTTAAATTAAGAATCACATGATTATTTCGATAGATGCGGAAAAAGAATTGATAAAATACAACACCCCTTCATGCTTAAAACACTAGATAAAATAGCGGTAGTAGAAACATTCCTCAACAATGTAAAGGCTGTCTATGCTAAGCCCATGGCCAACATCATTCTAAATGGAGAAAAACTGAAAGCATTCCCCCTAAAAACTGGAGCAAGGCAGGGATGCCCTCTTTCACCACTTCAATTCAACATCATCCTTGAAACTCTAGTCAGAGCAATTACACAGACTAAAGAAATTAAAGGGATTGAATAGGAAAAGAAGAACTTGAACTATCCCTATTTGCCTATGACATGATTCTATATTTAGAGGAGGCAAAAAATTCCACCAGAAAAATTCTGGAATTCATAAATGAATTCAGTAAATTAGCAGGATATAAAATCAAAGCTCATAAATCGAATGCATTTCTATTCATAAGTGATGAATCCTCTGAAAGAGAATTTAGGAAAACTACCCCATTCACAATAGTCTCAAAAAAATAAAATACTTGAGAATCAATCTAACAAAAGAGGTGAAAGACCTTTACAATGAGAATTACAGAACATAAAGAAAGAAATTAAAGAAAACTTTAGAAGATGGAAAGCTCTCCCATGTTCTTGGATAGGCAGAATTAATATTGTCAAAATGGCCATACTACCAAAAGTGCTATATGAATTAAATGTATTTCCAAATAAATCTCAATGATGTACCTCATAGAAATAGAGCAAGCAATCATGAATTCATTTGGAAGAATAATAGATTCAGAATAGCTAAAGCAATCCTTAGCAGGAAGAGTGAAGCAGGGGGTATCACGATAACAGAACTTCAACTATACTACAGAGCAATAGTAACAAAAACGGCATAGTATTGGCACCAAAATAGACAGGTAGAACAATGGTACAGAATAGAGGATTCAGAGACAAATTCAAATAAATACAGTTTTTCTCATACTAGACAAAGATGCCAAAAATATGCAATGGAGAAAAGATATCTCATTCAACAAATAGTGCTGGGAAAACTGGAAAGCCATATGCAGCAAAATGAAGCTAAACCCTTATCTCTCACCCTGCACAAAACTCAATTCAAAATGCATCAAGGACCTTGGAATCAGACCAGATACCCTGCACCTTATAGAAGAAAAAGTAGGTCCAAATCTTCATTATATCGGCTTAGGATCTAACTTCCTTAACATGACTCCCAAAGCACAAGAAATAAAAGCAGAAATCAATAATTGGAATAGGTTCAAACTAAAAAACTTTTTCTCAGCAAAGGAAACTATCAGCAATGTGAAGAGAGAGTCTACAGTGTGGGAGAAAAAGCTTTGCCACACATACTTCAGATACAGCACTAATCTCCAGAATCTATAAAGAACTCAAAAAACTTTACACCAAGAATACAAATAACCCAATCAACAAGGGAGCTAAGGAAATGAACAGACGCTTCACAGAAGATCTACAAGCAATCAACAGATATATGAAAAAATGTTCAACATCTCTAGTAATAAGAGAAATGCAAATCAAAACTACCCTATGATTCCATTTCACCCCAATTAGAATGGCGATTATCAAGAATACAAGCAACAATAGGTGTTGGCAAGGATGTGGGGGAAAAGGTACACTCATACATTGATGGTAGGGCTGCAAATTAGTGCGGCCACTCTGGAAAGCAGTGTGGAGATTCCTTAGAAAACTTGGAATGGAACCACCATTTAATTCCACTATCCCACTCCTCAGTCTATATCCAAAGGACTTAAAATCAGCATACTGCAGTGATGCAGACACATCAATGTTCTTAACTGCTCAAACACAATAGCTGGATTGTGGAACCAACCTAGATGCCCTTCAATTGATGAATGGATAAAGAAGCTGTGGTATATACCTACGATGGAATATTACTCAGTCATAAAGAAGAATAAAATTATGGCATTTGCAGGCAAATGGAGGAAGTTGGAGAATATCATGCTAAGTGAGATAAGCCAATCCCAAACAAACCAAAGGCCAAATGATCTCTCTGACAAGCAGATGATGACACATAATGGGGAGTGGGAGGGAGGCAAGAATGGATGAAGGATGGATTGTATGGAGGAAAAAGAGGGGTGGGAGGGATGGGGAGAAGGAAAAATAGCAGAATGAGTCAAACATCATTACCCTATGTATATGTGTGATTACACAAATGGTATGCCTCTACTTCATATACAACCAGAGAAACAAGTTGTACCCCTTTGTTTACAATGAATCAAAATAAATAAATTATTAAAAAAAAAAAAAGAATTTGTGATCTGGCCTCTCTTGATGGGGATCGTGCCTGGCTTTCCTCCAAAGCTCTTTATCCTCTCTCAGCTCTTTAATTTAGTCACCCCTCAGGGTTTCTAATATCTTCTCCACCCACATGTTCTAACCCATCTACTATGATGCAGTTTCCTCATTCCTTGCACAAGTGAGACTCCAGGCTGCTTTCCATCACTGAAGGAATTTCCAGGATTATAACATGTAATGTGAATACAGGGAGCAGCCTCCAAATCTAAACACAATGATTTCTTACCAATGTACCATGTGGGAAAATGTTTGTTTCGAGATTGGAAGGGAAGGTGCAGGGCAGAAATTATTACTTTGGAGAAGGCAGAAATTATTCCTCTCCAGAAGAGTAATTTGGAATCTAGACAATAACACTCTTTACTGAGTCTACATATAATGGTCGCAATAATTGACCCACCACAGATGTCCACATACTAGTTCCCAGAATCTGGGAACACATTAGTCGATATATTAAATGAGAATTAGTGTTCTGGATTCCACTAAAATTAGTAACAAGTTGACCCTAAACTAACAGAGTATCTTGAATTATCAAGGTGAGCCCAATGTTAGTTCAAGAAGCCTTTGAGTGGAAGAGGGTGGCAGAAGACGCACAAAGGAAGAGATAGTGACAAAAGGACAAGCACAGAGAGATGCTGCCTTTGAAAATGGAGAAGTGTATTTATGAGTCAAAGTGCATAAAAATGGAGAAGTGTATTCATGAGTCAAAGTGCATGCTCAGCCAATCTAGAAAAGGAAGGAAGCAAATTCTTCTCTACAGAAAGGACTGCAACCCTGCCACCACTACTTACAAGCCCAGTGAGATCCACATCAGAATTCTGCACTCCTGAACTATGATATAATAAACTTGTGTTACCTAAGATGAAAATTTTTTTGTGATAATTGATAACATTAGTAACTGAAAAAGCACTATCTCACACCTATCATATTTGCCTCTCCGTTTCAAAATCCCCATCTTCTCCAAGACAAAATTTGAAAAGTCACGTGTCTGATTCTCCCAATCACTGCTGTCTTCTGTCTTCCTCTCATAGCATCTCCAGGATCAGAGAGCTGGACATTTGCCCTACTACTGAAGTATCAAATTCCGCTTCTAACAGAGCGACTATTCTAGTACCTTTTAAACAGAGACCAGAAAAGGCAGTCCCCAAACTCAATGAATGATATAACTAAGACATAAAAAAATTTAGGTCTACTCCTAAGACTGTTTTGATAAAAAGTGAAGGACGAGCTTTTTCACACCCAAGAAAACTTAAAAAAAAAAAAAAAAAACTTGTTAAAGCTGGAAATTACATTTCCATTGTTGAATACATCAAAGATATTTTCCCCAATGACTATGGAACTGCCTGTGTTCCACTGGGGAGATCCAGGAATGACAGCCCTGCTTCAAATAATTCTGGTTGAAGAAGGTGTACAGCATGCAACAATGCTGTGATCCCCAGGTCATGCCATAAATTAGTAGAAGGGGAGGAGAAGATGGTGAGTAGAGAAAGATTGCATGTCCCAGCACTTCTTCAGCACCAGACGTACAAGACAGGAAGACTGCCTCTCAGTGAGCTGAGTAACTAAGGAACCTCACTGAAACTTAGTACTAAACTGGTTTTTAAAAAATCATGGAGCTACAGGAAGCCAGTAACTTGAACAACACCTTAGAGACACACCAGCTCCAGTTGCCAGCAGTGGCAGCAGAGCAAGGCAAGGAGGGCAGACAAGACAGATGGTGGCCCGTGAATAAAGGAATTTAAAAATAAAGAAAAATTGACTTAGGGAAACCTGTGGTTTATAGAGGAATGCTGATTTTAATGGACACGGAGTTAGTAGGAAAAATGCCTCATGAAAACAAACTCAAAGCTCTCCCCAGGGCAGCATGGAAAGCCCTCCAGTGGCACATTGCAAAAGGCCCTTGTTGGGGCAGGCTAAAATGGCTGCAGTAGGCTTCCTGGCCAAGGCTTCCTACAGGCTGTGTTACAGTTTTAGTGGATGACTGAGGCCACGAATCAGCTCTGTTATGGTTAGTGTGTAGTCAAGGTCAGAAACGTATGTACTCAAGGTCATAAACATTTGTAAGCATGTGCCCTTTTATGTAACCTATTGAGAGTGTGCCTTCTTTGGCCTGTGTATAAAAAGGGCTTATAGAAATGGCTCTCAGGCTAGCTAGGGTGTATTGCCACATCCAAACAAAAGATGATCAATATTCCCACCGTGACTCACATCCTCTTTCAACTGCCCAAGCCCTGGAATCCCTGAACCTGGCTTCCTGGACCCGAGCCTCACCCTCAGTCTGACGGCCTTCCACAGGCATGCTGGGGAAAGCGCTCTGCAGGCATGGAAGACACTGATAGGTGAGGAAAACACCCCCAGGTGCTGAAAGCTGTCCCCCATGTGGCTTACATAGCTACAAACAGAGACGGGGGATTGGGAACTCAAAGGAAGTTACCAGCATCCAATAAAAAAATTTCCCAGAGGGAGGGTTTCTGAACCAAAGAGGACACTGAGATAGGCACAAAGAACATTTTATCTAGGCAGTTCAGCCTCTGGATCTGAGAGGAGAAAAATCCCATAATTGCTGGCCTCACATAAGTGTTATTGCAAAGATTCTCACTGCAGCCACACAAGCACATCTGTGCTCCAGGGCGTATATAAACACACACACACACACACACACACACACACACACACACACAATGCAATGAAGAGTTGATTCTTTGAAAAGATAAATAAAATTGATAAACCTTTGGTCAAAATAACCAAAAGAAAGACAAGGCCCAAATCAATAAAATTAAAGATGAAAAAGGAAATATCATCACAGACCCTTCTGAAATCCAGAGGATCATCAGAAACTATTTTGAAAACTGATACTCCAGTAAACTGGAAAACTTAGAAGATATTGACAAATTTCTAGACACATGTGACCTGCCCAAATTAACCAGAAAGATATAGAAAACCTAAACAGACCAATATCAAATAAGGGGCTTTCGTTGAAACACCAATTAAAAGACTTCCAACAGAGAAAAGCCCAGGACCAAATGGACTCTCAGTCTGAGTTCTACCAGACCTTTAAAGAAGAACTAATACTAGTATTTCTCAAGTTATTCCATAAAATTGAAAGGAAGGGAAAATTCCCAAATACATTCTGTGAAGTCAAAAAAAATCAGTGGAGATTATTATTGAAATAATTAAGTTGTAAAGGTCAAAAAGAAATGTCTGTATATTGACATGTAGTAATCATATATCCAAGCGGAATCTGCCTGTATAACACACTAGAAAAAAATTAGAAAGCTTTGTGTTGGACTTCACTAGTGAGAAAGAAACTTTTAGAAAGATTACACAACCAAAAGGAGAGAGCTGCTAGGTTTGGAGCCCAACAGTTCAAGGTATAGAGCAGACACAGTGAGATCTAGGTTCTACAGGCTATGGGCTCTAAAGGAACTATGCCTGAATCCAGGTTGTCCACCTTGGATTTTGGTTAAAGGAATCAACAAACTGCTATTTCTTTGTATATGGTGTTTTTCAAAAAAAGGCTGGGGATGAAAAGTGTGTGAAATCTTTTTTATAATTGTACATGTTGACAAGGCCACAATATAATAGGAGACTAAAGAGTATACACCAGCAAAAAGACAGTACATAAAATACAACTTTGCTAGGGAAAAATATCAATTTCATTTATTTAACTGGATAGGTGATTAAACATAATGGCTATTTTAGGTAATTAACAATTTCACAGAAAACTGTATTCAGGAATAGAGTGCTAAGTGAGTTCATCAATAAATCCAAAAGTAGAAGTTTTGAAAGAACTCAGAACTCTTTATAAGTATAATGCAGAATTATTAAATTATTTTAAATATATTTTTACCAACACAATAAAAAGTTGCTTTTCAATATTACCTTTAAACTACATAGAATTATTCATTTTAAATTCCTCAAGAAAATGTCTCCATATTTTACAATATTATTGTATCTTACATATTGTTTCTACATTGATAGACATCTACGAAAGTTATAATTTGAAAAATACATTGCTCAACAAATATAGGAAGGTATAAATATGTTTTAAACTAAGGATTAACAGGCTGTCTTAAAAGAATGTTAAGTTCATCAACCACTTATCTGGGAAAACAAAAAAATAATTTAAAAAAAGAATGTTAAGTTCAAAAGAGTATAAAATATATCTATCTGGAAACAAAGATTTCATTTATCTTAGAAAGATTTCATAATTTAATGATTTCAGTTTTATCTTTGAGTATGGATTTTAAAAAACTAACAATTTAGAATCTGTTCTTAAAGTGCTCATTAGTCTTTTGTTGGTCACCATGATTTATAACTAAGATAATCAACCTAATTAAGATTTTATTCATTCATTTAGCAATATGTATTAGGTTCATACAATGCTCAATAAAAGCACAAAACATTGCAATTTATTTTTAAAAACTGTAAAATACAAAGAATAAGGAAAGCTTCCTGGACAATATTTATTTCTTCATCACTTTTCTCAGTGCACCTAACACTTCCTTGTTTCTCAAGCTGTAAATAAAGGGGTTTAGCAGGGGAATTATAATGGTGTAGAACAGTGAATACATTTTATTTTGATATTTCTCTGGACTTGACCCAGGGCGCACATACATGAAGAAGAGAGTGCCATAGAACAAAGAGACAGAGAGCAGATGGGCCCCGCAGGTGGACAAGGCTTTGCTTCTGCCCCTCTCAGACTTCTTTTTCAGGATGGCAAACAGGACACGGGCATAAGAGACTATGATACTCAGAAGGGAGAACTCTTGTATGGAGGTGGCAAAAATAAAAGCCACTAGTGAATTGATAGATGGGTCAGTGCAAGAAATTGTATACAGTGGCAAGATTTCACAGTAGAAATGGTCTATTATGTTGGACCTACAGAAAGTCAATCTATGTAGTAATCCTACATGAATTATGGGGTGCAGAAAACCAATTACATATGACATACTTATCAACCAAGTGCAGAGTCTGTTTGACATGACCACTGGATAAAGCAAGGGATTGCAAATGGCTGCGTAGCGGTCATAGGCCATCACTGACAGCAGAAAAATTTCTGTGGTCGCACTGTAACAAAAAAAATAATACTGGGTGAAGCATTCAATCAGAGATATCTTATGACTCTTAGACAACAAATTGATAAGCATCTTGGGGGTCACAGAGGATGAAGTGCAGGCATCAGCCAAGGCTAAACCACTGAGGAAGAAGTACATGGGGGTGTGAAGGTGGGGGTCCTTCCAGATGAGAGCAATCAGGCCAAGGTTGCCCACCATGGTGATGAGGTAGATCACAAGGAACACCAGGAACAGGGGCACCTGCAGCCCTGGACTGTCTGTAAGTCCTGTGAGGACAAATTCAGTCACCTGTGTCTCATTTGTCTCCATCATATCTACTCAGGCTAATCACTGCAATGAGAGAAGTTAAAAACATTAATCAAGCCTTATACAAAATGATACATAATACAATTGGAATTACTTTGTTTCCAATGTCATTTGCTCACGAAAATAAGTATAATGAAATAGAAAGTTTCAATGCTTCTCCTTTTGAGAGCACATCTAAAACTATTATGTATTTTATAAATAATTTTGAAGTAATTTCTTTAAAATGCATATTGTTACAGAAGGATTGTGGAAGAGGGTATAAACACTAAGATTTGGTCTGATAACTAGTCATTTGTAAATACCTTAAAATTGAATATATTAACAATTAAATGTTTTATGGAATTTAGAATGAAAACACATTTTATATATTATGCTAAAATCTGTGGAAACAAGACTCCAGTTCAGTATACACAGGGCTTTATCTCTTTCAGAAACTCTTCCGTGTTTTCCTATTGAACAAAACAAGGATTTTGTCTTTGGTTTTAATGATATGTTTCATTCTTTCTTCCAAAACATTAACAGGCTGCAAATAAGCGAGCAATTCAAATTCCCTTCCCACTGTTTTCTGTTAACTTTATGTTACTTAATTTTGTATATGTGTGTGTGTGTGTGTGTGTGTGTGTATACATGTATATATATAATTACCTCAAAATAATCCAAAAGGTAATCAATATATGATTATAAATGCCTCAAAAGTTTCTATATTTCTATTATACTCTTTTTAATAGTTTCCTGCCAATATTTTTCATACATGAACACAATAATTCATTCACTTGTTCAATGGATATATATTTAGTAGCTCTTAAATTAGAGCTTGATATTTTAGCTTGGGTACACATACACCTGTAACTCTTGTGTTAATCTTCGATGCTAAAAGAAGACCTGTTCCCCACCAGGCTGCCATGTGCAGGCATCCTGTAAAGAAATTCTCGAGCCCACTGCAGCAGGAATGGGTCTCGGATTCAAGGATTATTCTGTCACTATTATTCTGACAAAAAAAAAAAAAAATGTTTCACCAAATGTGACAAATTTTTAGAAACTTTTCAGTCTTGATTCCAACCTGGCTTTATGGTTTACATCTGTAATTCTTCACATTTTCCAAGGTATATGTCCACCCACAGTCTGTGAAACTTGATTCTTCATTGCTATTCAGTAGACAACAAAAAAAATTGTTAAAACATACAACTGGGTGTGGCGGTGCATGCCTGTAATCCCAGCAACTCAAGAGGCTGAGGCAGGAGGATCTCGAGTTCAAAGTCAGCCTCAGCAACAGTGAAGCACTAAGCAACTCAGTGAGTCCTTTTTTCTAAATAAAATACAAAATAGGACTGGGAACACGGCTCAGTGGTTGATTGCCCCTGAGTTGAATCCTGGTATCCCCCCAAAAAGAAAGAAAATTGGTAAAACATACAGACTCCAAAATCCAATCACAAATTCTAATTTTCATTCCATAAATATCCAGCTGTTCATGAGAAATTCAGGTACTGAAAGGATACAACTTTATGTGGGAAAAAATAGGAATGAACTAAAGCAGTACATCCTCACCTAATTCCTATGAGTGTATGGATGCCATAAGATTTAAATTTTCATGAACGTTTAAGGTGCGAGAACAAAGATATCAAAGACAATTGTGCCTCCCTCATTACTTTTCTTTCATAAATGCCACTTGTATGATCTGATCTTTATTTATTTCCTTCTTCAACCCTGTTGGTGATTTTAATGCTGAAAGTCCCTCAATGCCAACAAAAGATTCCCTGTAGGATAAGGTCAATCTACTGGGCATTATAAACTAATCAACAAACAACTGCTGATTACACATTACCCATTCCCAAATATTATTTCTACAGTTATATTTCTCTCTTCTCAAAACAAAAGCATTATAGATTAATTGTAGAAAAATTGAGCATTTAGAAAAGCACAAAGAAAACAAAATGCTATAATCTCACTAATCACTGATAAATACAGTTCATTTTTTGCTATGTATTTATTCCACTTTTTACCCATGTATGTATTTGTATTGATGCAAATTTACATATTCTTTTAAAAACAGTGACACCACCATGATTTTTCATAAAATACTTTAAATTACTAATATAGCATTTATCTCTTTATGTCATTAGTTTTTAAAACATTTTTAATCTCATAATTTTTCATAAAAATTATATTTCTAAAATCCTAAAATTGAAACTAAAAGGTCCAAGTATGTGCGCAATTAAAGAATATTTGTAGATCTGCAATGTTCCCTCTTAGAAAATGGTACCAACTTACACAGCATATTTCTCAAAATTTACATTAGCAAAAATAATGTGTATGCACACACATGTGTATAGGGGACATGGGGAGAGCGACTATATATCTATACATATACAGATATCTTTATATCTGTATTCTTATACCTCTGTATCTGTGTATATGTTTCAACTTGGCAAGAAATACCATTTTTTTTTCAAAGTAACAAACTTTTACTGAGTGGTATAAAAATGGTATAATGTATGAAAATCCATAATTTTACCATTTAGGAATTCTGGTTCAAGTGTTAGTTTTCACAATTTAATACATAAATTTGATGCAATTTCCAACAAAAGGATAAGGAAATAATTTTCTAGAAAATACAAATTTATCTGAAAGAGCAGATGGGTTCAAAAGTAACCAAATGATTTCTTAGAAATAAAGGAAGCAGTAGTTCCATGCAAGATACGGCAATATATCATAAAGTTAGCTTTAATGATTGGAAGTGTGCTTTAGATCATCAAGGAACACCATTAATATTTGATTGCTTCTAGACATTGTGAAGTTATGAGTATTGGCTTTGGAATGGACAGGCTTAAGAGCTTTGCTTTAAGAATTGGGAAATAACTTTAATTCCCTAAAACTTGCTTTTCTGATTTATGAAATAAATAGTAATAATAATGTAAATAACATACGCTTTCAAGGTTGTTACAAGAGTCACATAAGAGAATGAATGTCCAGCCCTTATCACTTACTTGATAGATGGTAAGGCTCATAAAAGGGGTGGATTTAATTATTTTGTAGTTGTTTTAGTTATTCATAAGGAAATCTGCTAAGCTCCTTTTTAAGAGGATAGAGCATTGAGTGAGGAAAATTGACAAAAGTGCAGTTCTACTGCCAATTCATGAAATAGTGATTTAACCCTGTACATAAAATGACTTGCACCCAGCAGATATGACTTATGTGGAACAAATGTGACACACATTCAAGAAGGAAAAAAACTATATAGAGAGTATGTTTTAAAAACCAGGATTTATATATTTTAATAAAAATTATATTGTGACATTTCATAACTAAATATTTCAGATTTTAAAAACACAAGAACATATTTCTTCCTAACCAAATATTATTTTGACATCTGAAAAAATTAACACTCGTATCTAAATACCATCTTTAAAGTACCCTATATTCATATTTCCACATGTGTTGCCAAATAATCTTTTAGAGCATTGCATTTGTTTGCATTTTCTGTCAAGATGATTTTTAATCCAGAATAGTTTCATTTCTTTGCCCTTCTTTCCTTTTCTTCTTGTTTCTTTTCTTTTCTTTTCTTTCTTCATTTCTTTCTTTCTTTCTCTTTATTATGACAATGACTTTTTGGAGACTGGGTCAATTGTCCCATTGTCTTGAGGAATATTCCATATATTCTGAAACCACCTAATTGGCATTACTGTTTGTCTTCCTACTTTCTGTACTCTTCTATTTCCAGTGGAAATTACATCCAAAGCCTTGATTAAGCATTTTTTGCAAGAATACTCCATAGATGATGCATTCCTTCATGTATTCATCACATCTGGAAGCACATACAGCCTGCAGTCCCAGGGTGAGTGAAGATCAATATGATCTCTGAGTTAAAGTGTGAATACACAGATCTAAGAACTCTAAAGTTGTGTTTTTTCCCTTACATTTAGGAAATAATAAATGATGCTTGGATGCCTTGGAAAATCCAAGACCCATCAATTTTTAATTGAGTTAGGAACCTTAGCTCATTCTTGCCAGAATCAATTCCAGCATCAGAAATTTTAAAATAATAATCTTTTTAATTCTTTTTTTCTACATGATGCTTGGACATCTTGTGATTATCCAGAGTTCTGTCAACACTTTAGCTAAAGTTTTTAGTACACTTTTCTTAATTATGTCATTAGGTATTTTACAATGGTAATTTTTTAAATTCTATCATTAGTTCTACGTGTTTTAGCTACTATACTTTTGCACAGCAAAAATGTTTTCAGTTCCAGATATGATGATGGAAGACGGCTACCAGGAAATACGCCCCAAAGAATGGGTCAAATCAATCATCTTCATGGCTCCTGCCTTCCCCCCAATGGGTGGTAGATGAGGAAGATAAATGTCTGCTCTAAGAAGCAGAAAACTAAATGTACACATTCACAGCAGAAGGAAACCATCAAGAAACAGGGGGCTGACCATGCTGAACAAGCGGATGAATGTGTATGTCTAAATATGGATTGCTCAGTGTCCTCACAGATGAATGAGGTCATATTGGGAATTCCCTCCGCAAGTATCTGGCCTGACCTACATGCAATTCCATAAATGCACGTTTGTCTCATTATATCCTTTTTGTATAGTTTATTAAAGTATTAATAGTTTAATAAGTAAATATTTTTAGGTTGTCAAACTGTTTCCTCATCTTTATATAATTAAATCACAAAACACTCTAAACCTAAAGAAAACGAAGGCCATGTATTCAAATAAGAAAAGAAAAAAATGTTTTTAAAAATGACAAAATCTGGAAGCTTTACATGTTTTTTTACTTCTTTGACATTGCCAGAAGTTCCCAGTTGCTTCTCCAAATAACTCAAAGCTCAACTTCCTTTTCATATGTGATCAGATTGTTAATGATTAAGGAAAGGCATTTTCAGAAAAGCTTAGTCATTCAGCAATAAGTATTTTTGAGTGTCTGTTCTATAGTATAATCCAGTCTGGAAACTTCTTTTAAGGAAAGAAATGTGTTATTTAACTTGCAAATCACTCCAAATACTATTTGGCCGATAATTCCTCTTTCTCACACTTTGGAAGAAAAGGATTTTTCTATCTGTCTAAAGATAAAATTATTTCATTTCAGAAAAATTTCCATTTGATCCAGCTTGCACTTTGAATAGTTTCTGCCAATAAAGGATTTTAGAGATCATGTGTATTCTACATCGCCTCAGCCTAGTTTTTAAAAACATATATTTATGAAAAATAGTAGCCATTATTGTAATATATTTTGTTTGGCTTTCACATTTAACTTGAAGAAACATTTATTCATATAAAATAATTTCTCAGTAGAGGATCTGACTTTGCTTACATACAATGATACAATGAAAATAATTCTAGTGTGTTCACATTGACAATCGGTGACATTGTATTGTTACATTGGCTCATTGGTTTGCCTCTTTATACGTTATATAATATTAGGAATGTCATGGCAACTGTGACCACCCGCCACTTCTGGAGGAGGTACCCGCTCCCCTCACAGACTCCTTGACCAAGATGTGGCTCCCCAGGGTATTAGAGTCTGGTGCAGACAACTTGAAATATCCCTGAGGGCGTGGCCACCATCTTTGCAGGAGAATGGAAACTGACAGATACCTTGCTTTCATCAGGATACCAAGGACCGGGAGGTCTGAGTGCTGAGTGACTATTGTACTGTAGATTTTTTTTTAATTTTTTATTTCTTTTTTTCTCACTCTATTTTCCTTCTATTTACCTGTTTCTTCAGAGTCTCTTTTTCCCTTTTCTCATGCTAAACATCAACTTCTTTTGATCCCACTCTCACACTTCCCTTGATCTGGTACCTCTATATACTCACTTTTTATCCCCTTAGTGGTTACATCCTACGCCACTCACCATCCTCTTTGTCTATCATTAGAAACTGTAGAGCTCATCACAAGGCTATTGGTTATACTGTAGGTAATAATTGCACTCATTCTAACTGTCTATTACAATACTGTTCACGTCTTCATAGGGGCTATCTGGTTGCATATTGTTTGCATTGAGAGCCGCTGTTTGCATTGATCTCCCCCTCAATGGAGAGGTATTGGAAACCTGCAGGGTCACAAGAAGCCTACAAAGGGAAAGTTACAATACCCAGATCTTCACTGCTAGAGGGGAAGATACAGCAACAGCATGGAAAAACAGGGGAAGAAAGTGTCCTTAACAAGCCAAGATGCTACTTTAATAGAATCCAATAACAGCATGGCAGTAGAAATGACAGAAAAGGAGTTCAGAATGTACATAATTAAAATGATTCATGAAGCAAAGGATGAGAGAGCAAAAGAGCATTTCAATAAAGAGATAGAGATTCTGAAAAAAAAAACAGAAATACTTGAAATGAAAGAAATAATAAATCAAAACAAAAACTGAATAGAAAGCATCACCAATAGACTAGACCTCGAGAAAGACAAATCTTGGACAATGAAGACAAAATATTTAATCTTGAAAATAAAGTTGACCAAACTGAGAAGATGGTAATAAATTATGAACAGAACCTCCAAGAATAATGGGATACCATAAAAAGGCCAAATTATGAATTATTGGGATTGAGAAAGGCACAGAGATACAAACCAAAGGACTGAACAACCTGTTCAATGAAATAATATCAGAAAAATTCCCAAACCTGAAGAATGAAATGGAAAACAAAAATATAATAAGTTCACAGAACAGCAAATGCACAAAATTGCAACATATCCACACCAAGGCACATTATAATAAAAATACTTAATGTACAAAATAAAGATAGGATTTTAGAGTTGCTAGAGAAAAGCATCAAATTACATATAAGGGGAAACCAATATGGATATCAACAGATTTCTCAGCGCAGACCCTAAAAACTACAAGGGCCTGGATCCATACATTTCAAGCTCTGAAAGAACATGGATGCCAATGAAGAATCTTATACCAGCAAAATTAAGCTTCAGATTTGAGGAAGAAATAAAACCTTTCCACAATAAACAAAAACGACTTTATAAATAGAAAGCCTATACTACAGAACATTCTCAGCAAAATATTTCTTGAGGAGGAAGTGAAAAACAGTAATGCAAGTCAGCAAAGGGAGGAACTACCCTAAAGGAAAAAATCAATCAAAGGAGAAACCAAGTCAAGTTAAAAGCTAAAATGACTGGGAATACAAATCTTATCTCAATAATAACCCTTAATGTTAATGGCCTAAACTCATTAATCAAAAGACACTGATTGGCAGATTGGAATAAAAAAACAAGACCCAACATTATGCTGCCTTAAAGAGACTCATCTCTTAAGAAAAGAAATCCACAGACTGAAGTGAAAGGATGGGAAAAACACCACGCACACAGGCTCTGTAAAAAAAAGGGGGTTTTTATCCTCATATCAGGTAAAGTGGACTTCAAACCCAAGTTAGTCAGGAGGAATAAAGAAGGACATTTCATACTGCTTAAGGAAACATAAACCAGCAAGACATAATGATTTTAAATATTTATGCCCCCAAAAATGGAGCATCTATTACATCAAACAAACCTCAATTTCAAGAATCAAATAGACCACAACACAATAATACGGGATGGCTTTAACACACATCTCTCTCCCCTGGATAGATCCTCCAAACAAAGCATGCACAAAGAAACTACAGAATTAAATAATAAATTAATCACCTCAATAGACTTAAAGTTAAGAAATATATGATTATTTCAATAGATGCTAAGAAAGTGTTTGATAAAATACAACACCCCTTCATGCTTAAAACACCAGGAAAAATAGGAATAGTAGGAATGAACCTCAACATTGTAAAGGCTATCTACGCTAAGCCCACAGCCAACATCATTCTTAATGGAGAAAAACTGAAAGCATTTCCTCTAAAAACTGGAACAAGACAGGGATGCTGTCTTTCACCACTTCTATTCAACATAATTCTTGAAACACTTGCCAGAGCAATTAGACAGACCAAAGAAATTAAAGGGAAATGAATAGGAAAAGAAGAACTAAAGCTGTCACTATTTGCTGATGACATCATCCTATATTTAGAAAATCCAAAAAACTCCACTAGAAAACTTCTAGACCTCATAAATGAATTCAGCAAAGTAGCAGGATATAAAATCAATATGCATAAATCTAAATCATTTCTATTCATAAGTGATGAATCCTCTGAAAGAGAAATTAGGAAAACCACTCCATTCACAGTAGCCTCAAAAAAAAATAAAATAAAATACTTGGGAATTAATCTAGCAAAAGAGGTGAAAGACTTCTACAATGAAAACTACAGAACATTAAAGAAAGAAATTGAAGAAAACCTTCAAAGATGGAAAGATCTCCCATGTTCTTGGATAGGCAGAATTTTAACATTGTCAAAATGGGCATTGTACCAAAGGCACTATACAGAGTCAATGCAATTCCAATTAAAATCCCAATGACATTCCTCATATTTTCTCCCACTCTGTAGGCTCTCTCTTCACATTCTTGATTATATCCTTTGCTGAGAAAAAACTTTATAGTTTGAGTCCATCCCATTTATTGATTCTTGCTTTGATTTCTTGTATTTTGGGAGTCTTGTTGAGAAAGTCTGATCCTAAGCCAACATGATGAAGATTCGGGCCTACTTTGACTTCTATTAGGTGCAGGTTCTCTATGTCTTTGATCCATTTTGAGTTGAATTTTGTGCAGGGTAAGAGATAGAGGTTTCATTTCATTTTACTGCATATGGATTTCCAGTTATGCCACCACCATTTGTTGAACAGGCTATCATGGGAGATCTTTCCATCTTCTAAGGTTTTCTTTAATTTCTTTCTTTAGTGTTCTGTAGTTTTCATTGTAGAGGTCTTTTATCTCTTTTGTTAGAATAATTCCCAAGTGTATTTTTTTTGAGGCTTTTGTGAATGAAGCCTTTTCCTAATTTCTCTTTCAGAGAATTCATCACTTACTAATAGAAATGCATTAGATTTATGTGTATTGATATGATATCTTCTTACTTTGCTGAATTCATTTATGAGGTCTAGAAGTTTTCTAGTGGAGTTTTTTGGATCCTCTAAATATAGAATCATGTCATCAGCAAATAGTGACAGCTTGAGTTCTTCTCTTCCTATTCATACCCCTTCAATTTCTTTGGTCTGTCTAATTGCTCTGGCAAGTGTTTCAAGAATGATGTTGAATAGAAGTGATGAAAGACAGCATTCCTGTCTTGTTCCAGTTTTTAGAGGAAATGCTTTCAGTTTTTCTCCATTAAGAATGATGTTGGACTTAACACAGAGAGCCGTTACAATGTTGAGGTATATTCTTACTATTCCTATTCTTTCTAGTATTTTGAGAATGAAGGAGTGCTGTATTTTATCAAATGCTTTCTCAGCATTTATTGAAATAAACATATGATTCTTAGCTTTAAGTCTATTGATGTGATGAATTAAGTTTATTGATTTCCATATGTTGAACCAACCTTGCTTTCCTGGGATAAACCCCACTTGATCATGGTGCTCCATCTTTTTAATATATTTTTGTATGTGATTTTCCAGAATTTTTTTTAAGGATTTTTGCAACAATATTCATTTGAGATGTTGTTCTAAAGTTTTCTTCTCTTGCTACATCTTTGTCTGGTTGTGGTATCAGAGTGATACTAGTTTCATAGAATGAGTTTGGAAGGATTCCGTCCTTTTCTATTTCCTGGAATACTTTGAGGAGTATTGGTATTAGTTCTTCTTTAAAGTTATTTTAGAATTCAGCTGAGAATGCATCTGATAATGGACTTTTTTTTGGTTGGCAGGATTTTGATGGCTTCTTCTATTTTAGTGCTTGAAAATGATCTGTTTATATTGTGTACATCTTCCTGATTTAGGTTGGGAGGATCATATGTCTCTAAAAATTTATTAATGTCTTCAATATTTTCTACTTTTTTGGAGTATAGATTTTCCAAGTAGCTTCTAATTATGGTATGTATTTGAGTGGTTTCTGTCGTGATCTTTCCTTTTTCATCATGAATTCTCATATTTTGAGTTTTCTCTCTCCTCTTTGTTAGTGTGGCTAAGTGTTCATCAATTTTGCTTACTTTTTCAAAGAACCAACTTTTTGTTTTGTCAATATTTTGAATTGTTTCTCTTGTTTCAATTTCACTGATTTCAGTTCTGATTTTAATTATTTTCTGTCTTCTACTGCTTTTGGTGCTGATCTGTTCTTCTTTTTCTAGAGTTTTGAGATGTAATGTTAGGTCATTTAGTTGTTGACTTTTTATTCTTTTAATGTATGAGCTCAATGCAATGAACTTTCCTCTTAGTACTGCTTTCAGAGTGTCCCAGAGATTTTGATATGTTGTGTCATTGTTCTCATTTACCTCTAAGAATTTTTTTTATTTCTTCCCTGATTTCATTCATTGCATCATTCAATAGCATATTTTTTAGTCTCCACGTATTGGAGTAGTGTTGTTCTTTATTTTATCATTGATTTCTAGTTGATTCTATTCTGGTCTTACAGAATATAAGGTAGTATCTCTATTTTTTTGTATTTACTAATGGCTGCTTTGTAGTATAGTATATGGTCTATTTTGGAAAAGGAACCATGAGCTGCTGAGAAAAAAGCGTATTCACTGGCTGGTGGATGAAATACTCTTTATATATCTGTTAAGTCTATATCATTCATTGTATTATTTAATTATTTTTTTAATTATTTTTTTATTTCACTTTTAATTTTTTACAGACTGTATTTTGATTCATTGTACACAAATGGGGTACATCATTTCATTTCTATGGTTGTGCATGATGCAGATTCATACCATTCGTGTAAACATACATGTACATAGGGCAATGATGTTTGTCTCATACCACCATTTTTTATACCCCCTCCCTCTCATTTCCTCCTACATAATCTAAAGTTCCCCCATTCTTCTGTCACTCCCCCTGCCACCCCATTATATATCATTCTCCACTTATCAAGGAAAACATTTGGCCTTTGGTTTTGGGGCTTGGCTTATTTCACTTATCATGATATTCTCCAATTCCATCCATTTATCTGCATATGCTGTAATATGATTCTTCTCTATGACTGAAAAATATTCCATTGTGTATATATACCACAATTTCTTTATCCACTTATCTGTTGAAGAGCATCTAGGTTGGTTCCACAATCTAGCTATTGTGAATAAATATTGATTCTATAAATATTGAAATAATAAATAAATAATAAATAGCTGCTATAAATATTGATGTGGCTGTATCTCTGTAGTATGCTGATTTTAAGTCCTTTGGGTATAAACTGAGTAGTGGGAACTCTGGGTCAAAAGGTGGGGCCATTCCAAGTTTTCTGAGGAATCTCCACACTGCTTTCCACAGTGGCTGCACAAATTTGCAATTCACCAGCAATGTATGAGTGTGCCTTTTTCCCCACATCCACGCCAACATTTATTATTGTTTGTGTTCTTGATAATAGCCATTCTAATTGGAGTAAGATGAAATCTTAGAGTTGTTTTGATTTTCATTTCTCTAATTACTAGAGATGTTGAACACTTTTTTATATATTTATTAATTGCCTGTGTGTCTTCTTCTGTAAATTGTCTGTCCAGTTCCTTGGTCCATTTATTGATTGGGTTCTTTGTATTTTTGGTTTAAAGTTTTGTAAGTTCTTTATAAATTTTGGAGATGAGTGCCCAATCTGAAGTGTATGCTGAAAAATGAAATTAAACCTATATTTCTCACCCTGCACAAAACTCAAGTCAAAATGAATCAAGGAACGAGGAAATATGCCTGAGATTCTTCAACAAATAGAAGAAAAAGTAGGTCTGAATCTTTATCATGTTGGCTTAGGACCAGACCTCCTTAACGATACTCCCAAAACACAAGAAATCAAAGCAAGAGTCAATAAATGGAATGGATTCAAACTAAAAAGATTTTTCTCCACAAAGGAAACAATCAATAATGTGAAAAGAGAGCCTACAGAGTGGGAGAAAATCTTTTCCACACGCACTTCAGATAGAGCACTTATCTTCAAAATTTATAAAGAACTTACAAAACTTTAAACCAAAAATACAAAGAACCCAATCAATAAATGGACCAAGGAACTGGACAGACAATTTACAGAAGAAGACACACAGGCAATTAATAAATATATAAAAAAGTGTTCAACATCTCTAGTAATTAGAGAAATGAAAATCAAAACAACTCTAAGATTTCATCTTACTCCAATTAGAATGGCTATTATCAAGAACACAAACAATAATAAATGTTGGCGTGGATGTGGGGAAAAAGGCACACTCATACATTGCTGGTGAATTGCAAATTTGTGCAGCCACTGTGGAAAGCAGTGTGGAGATTCCTCAGAAAACTTGGAATGGCCCCACCTTTTGACCCAGAGTTCCCACTACTCAGTTTATACCCAAAGGACTTAAAATCAGCATACTACAGAGATACAGCCACATCAATATTTATAGCAGCTATTTATTATTTATTTATTATTTCAATATTTATAGAATCAATATTTATTCACAATAGCTAGATTGTGGAACCAACCTAGATGCTCTTCAACAGATAAGTGGATAAAGAAATTGTGGTATATATACACAATGGAATATTTTTCAGTCATAGAGAAGAATCATATTACAGCATATGCAGATAAATGGATGGAATTGGAGAATATCGTGCTATGTGAAATAAGCCAAAACTAAAAAACCAAAGGCTGAATATTGTCCCTAATAATTGGTGATGATACAAAACAGGGGTAGGGGGCAGTTAAGAGAAGAATGGAGGAATTTTAGATTACACAGAGGGAAATGAGAGAGAGGAGGGGGCAGGGGTATGAAAGATGATGGAATGAGACAGGCATTACCCTATGTACTTGTACGATTACACGAATGGTGGGAATCTACATCGTGCACAACCATAGAAATGAAAAGTTGTACCCCATTTGTGTACAATGAATCAAAATGCAGTCTGTAAAAATAAAACATAAATCAATAAATTATTTTAATAAGGAAAGTCATATCTTAGTCTCAAAAATAAAAACTTATGTTTGCATAGTAATTTATATTCTGGAATATACTTCCATGTGTATTAAGCCACCTGATCAGCTGAACATGAGGACAAACATATTATCATCCCCAATGTACATGAAAAAAATTAAGAATTGTCCTTTTAAACTAGCATAGAACACACTCTATTTTTTCTTCTTATTGTAGAAGCAGATTTACTAGATATCTAGATAAGGTTGGTATCTTTCAACCTTAGATGGAAGTTCAGAAAATAACAGAGCTTCCAAAAGAATAATGTAAATAAATCTGACATCCTGTGCTCCTTAGCAGGCTACCTCCCTTGGTGTATGTGTGTGGGGGGGAGGGGCAATATATATATGTACAAAGAAAGCTCTTAACAAATTAGGTATGGAAGAAATGATCCTCAATGCAATAAAAACTATATATAATAAGCACATCTTATTGAACAGGGAAAAACTGAAAGCTTTCTCTGTAAAATCTGGAAAAAAGAAAAAGATGTCCATTTTCACCACTTTTATTTAACATACTACTAGAAGCCTGGGTCATAGCAATCAGGAGAGAGAAATAAATACAATCATGCTAGAGAAAGGAACACAAGGCATCCAAACTGAAAAGACAAATGTTAAATTTTAAATGTTTTCATAAGACATGATCTTAGGAAGAGAAACCACCAAAAAGTTCACCAAGATTTAATAAAAACTAATAATTTGTCAAAGATTTAAAATGCAAACTAAATTTCTCTGTCTTTCTTTGTACCAACAGTGAATTTTCTGAAAAATAAATCAAGAAAGCAAGCACATTTATAATAACTACCAAGAAATAAAATTAGGAATACATTTATCAAAAGAGGTAAAAATGTTCTACAATGAAACTATAAAATATTGATTAAATAAGTTAAAGAGGACACACACACACACACACTCACACACACACAAAGATATCCCATATTTATGAACTGGAAGAATCAAAATTATTAAATGTCCATACTACCAACCTTAAATGATCTATAAACTCAATGCAATCCCTATCAAGATACCAATGACATTCTTCCCAGAACTAGAAAAAGCCATTCTGAAATTTATATGAAACCACAAAAAAAAAAAAAAAATAGTCAAAGCCATTTTGGGAAAAAGAATAAAGCAAGTGACATTGCACTACTTGACTTCAAAATATACTAAAAAGCTATAGTGATCAAAACAGCGTGGTATTGGCATAAAATCAGTCACATAGACCAATGGAACAGAAAAGATAACCCTATAGGTAAACCCACTCATCTGCAGTAAAGCAAGCTAAGAACATCTGCTAGGGAAAGGAGAATATCTTCAATAGATGGTTCTGGGAAAATTGGACATCCACATGCAGAAGAATGAAACTAGACCATTATCTCTCACCATATGCAAAAGTCAACTAAAAAGATTTAAAGGTTTAAATGAAGACCCGAATCTAAAAATGGTGGAATGAGACAGACATCATTACCCTATGTACATGTATGATTACATGAATGGTATGAATCTATATCTTGTACAACCATAGAAACGAAATGTTGTACTCCATTTGTGTACAATGAAACAAAATGCAGTCTATAAAAATAAAAAAATAATTAAAAAAAACCTGAATCTATGAAACTACTAGAAGAAAACAAAAGGGAAATGCTTCAAGACATTGAAAAAAACAAAATTAAAAAAAAAAATAGAACCCCAAAAGAATGTGGACTGTGCTTATGAGGTTTCAGAGAGAAATAAGAACTCTATTTGGAATGGTATGACTATAGACCATTGTCTTATATTCTGGTAAAGTATTTGGCTACATTCTACCCATGTTCTGAGACTTTGTGTAAAGCTGAGTTTAAAAGTAATGGACTAATTAAGCTGACAGAAATTTTCAAGGCAGCACTCAGTCGGTGGAATGGATATTGCTGGCAGCTTTTAACCAAAATTACTGTAAGAAATGGGAGCAGAAAACTGAATTAAAGAACATTAAAAAACTGTCATTTGACTGGAAAAGTTCATGTGAAGTTGGAGCCAAGAAAGCTGTGCATGTTGAGAAGACTACAGCCCCTAAAGAGACAATAGGAAGGATGGCTTGAGGGGATCTCAAGAATCTGCAAGACCACACCCTCTACAGGATCAAGAGTGCAGAAGGGAAAATTCCTTTGAGAAGAGATCATGGTGATGCTCTTTTTGCATGGGGTGGGGGATTAGGAAGTGGCTTCACCATGCTGAACTATGCAGGGACTCAGACTGCTGCGGCCATGATTTCAGAGAGACGAGTATTGTGCAAGCTGACAGCAGAACTGGTGACAATCTTATGGTGCTCGTTCTGCAAGAACGCAGGATGCTTGAGTGAAGGGGTCATGGAAACTTTCACCAAGATTTTAAAGGAAGGCCTGGGAGGCAGGCCAAGTGTGGCGGTGTTGGAGTTCCTGGAGGCTGTCCCTGAGAGGACGATGTATGAAACTGAGGAGGGGAAGCCAGAGCGCCTTCAGGCTTTCTACTTCTTCTTAAGTTGTGTGTATCTGTTTTCATATCCATTTGAAGAACCTCCTTTAGCATTTCTTAAGTGCAGGTCTACTGACAATAAATTCCCTCAGGTTTTTTGGAAAGGTTTTATCTCTTATTCACTTTTAAAGGATGATTTTGCTGGTTAGCAAATCATTTATTGGTAGTTTGCTTCTTTCAGTCCTTTGAATATGTCATTTCATTCTCTTGGCCTGCAAATTTTCTGCTGAGAAATCCACTGATAGCATTACAGTTTTCCTTATACGGAGTGAGTTGCTTTTCTCTGGCTGCTTTTAAGTTTTTTTATTCTTGACCTTTGACAATTTGAATATAATGTGTCAATATAATTTCCTTTAGGCTGATCTTTTTTGATTTTTTTTTACCATGAATCTGGATTCATTATCCTCAATACCATAATATTTGAGAAGTTATTCAGCTATTATTTCTTTAAATAAACTTTCTGCCCCTTTATTTGTGTGTTCTCCTTAAACTCCATAATGTGTATATTGGTTTATTTGATGGTGTTCTATAATTTAAAAAAAAAAAAAAGAAGAAGAAGAAGAGTAAGAAGTTTTGAAGAAAAAAAAAAACACACAAAAGCAGTCAGACATGGTGACCCACAGCCTATATTCTCAGACTTGGGAGACTGAGGCAGGAGGGCTCAAATTCAAGGTCACCCTTAGCAGCTTAGTAAGGCCCTAAACAACTTATTGAGAACCTATCTCAGAATAAAAGAGCTGGGGTATAACTCAATGGTAAAGCACCCCTGGATTCAATCCACAGTACAAAACACACACACACACACACAAGCAAGCAAGCAAGACTTGAAAAGGGACAGATTAAAGATGACTTTAAACTTTAAAGATGAGTGAGATTGGTAGGTAAGATAGATCATTTTAATTATTATATTTTCAATGTACCAGACTTTTAGTCACAATAATTCTGACAATAATCCTGAGGTGAACCCCAATATTATCAATCTGAATTGGTTATAAAGTAATGAATTTAGGAAAATATTAGGTCATCACCAATATTCACACAACTAATAAATGGAAGAATAAGGATTTTCTCCTAGAAAATTTAATATTAAAGATCAGGTCCTTAACTACTATGTTTTACTTCCTCCTCAATATTCTTAAAAATGATCTAAGTCTACCTGCTTAATGAATCAGAAAAGCAAGTTAAAATTTAAGAAATTTTCTAAAAATCCTACAGAAAGTGACATATCCAGTCCCAGAGTCAAGTTCCCTAGAGACTTGTCTAATGCCATTAAGAAATTACTTATATAAGCACTTTATTTGGATAGAAAGCATATTTTTCCAGTGTGTTCCCCTCTATCTCTTAGTATTCCCAGAAATAAAGGACCATTCTTAGGTCTAGGTAAGAAACCAATTTAAAAATATGCTTAGTATTCAGATAAATCGATAAACCTCATTAGTTAATCAAGGTAAAAAATTGTATTTTCCTCCATAATAGCTGAAATTGTACAGTCTTAGAATATCAACATGGAAGGACCTTTGGATACCATTTAGACTAATCTTACTCCCATGCTTCTCTCTTTTATATACCATAATTTTTATTTGTTGCCTGAGCCTTTGGCATTATAACATTAATTTTTCATTTCATTTTGCTTGTGTTATTAAGTACAAAAAAATCAGCATTCAATTTTTTCCTTTCATAAGCAAGACTACTTTGGACAACACTGAGGTCTGTGTGCTACTATGTAGCCTCCTCAATCTAGTGGTGGTATTGCACTATTACACTATAAGTGGCCTCTGCTTCCATCTAGTGGTTATATTGCACTATTACACCACGAAGAAGATAGCTGGGCTTCAGCAGCATGCACTCACTCACTTTCCTCAAAAACAGAACAAGATTCTTCCATGTATCCATGCCTATCACAGTGGATTCTGTATCTCAGGAATGATGGGAGGGAAATGAAAATAGAATGGTGGGAAGGAATGATGCTTTACTGGAGCTCCAAGAATGCTAGGAACCAGGAAGAAAATAGGATTGCTGAGTGAGGCAGTCTTTTGGGTGAATAGAAAATGCCCCCTACTGTATGTTCTTGTCACCATCCATTATATTTCCAACATACCAAAGCAAGTAAATTTTAGAAATCGAAAGCAAGCGGACAGATTACTTCACCTCTCTAGTCCTAGTTCACTCATATATTTGCCCCTACATATCCAGTTTTCTTGTCTGTGAATTCAATCAACCCTAGATCCAAAATTTTTAGAAAACAATTGTCTAAACATGTAGAGACATTTCCTCATCATTATTTCCTAAACATTACAGCATAACAACAATTTACATCGACTTTACATTGTGTTGGCATTATAAGTAATCAAGAGATGATTTAAAGAATGTCAGGCTATGTGTGCAGATTATATGCAAACACTGTGTCATGTTCTGTAAGCATCCTTGGATTTTAGCATCCTCAGGTATCCTCAAACCTATTCTCCACTAATACCAAGGATGGTACATGAAAGAGAGATGAAGGTAGGGTTAGGCTAAATGTTTTCCAAAGTTCTTTCCATTTCGATATTCTATGACTCTACAATTTCAGCTCAATATATTTTGCCTACGCAACATCCCGAAGGCACATTGGGAAATTTCTGGAAATTTGGAATTTGTTGTTTTGGTTAGACATACTTAATCCAGCCTAAATAAAACATGAGGGTTTTTTTGTTTTGTTTTGTTTTGTTTTACTCCCCCCTTTTAGATAGAATAATAACTACATGTTCCAAGATGAATATTGGGGATACGCTCATGCTATTGCAAGTTTTCTCTTTGGCTCCTTGCCAAAAAAATTCAAACTGGCTGACATCACCAGAGTGGAAGAAGAGTGAACAGGAAGCAATTTAGGCCAGGGAGCGCTTAAACTATTACAAAATTCTCCAGGGATCCTACGACTCATTTTGTTTCCTGGTAGTTACCACTTTCTAATTTTGACAGATGTGGTTTTCTGCTTTTTTCCTTAAGAAGCTTACTGGGTTTGCAAAGGAGAGTACTAAAAGGATAAGGTTAAGGAGCCAACTCAGCATCAACAGAGACAGATGCTTCATTGTTAATTGAACTGAAACCCTAAGACCAGCCATGAGCCAACATTTTCTAATTTAAGCCATTGCCTTATTTGTTATTGTTATACAAACCACTTTCCACTTAAAATTAATCACCAAAAATATAAACTGTTTTTGTTTATTCCCTAGTGCTAAAAGTCATATAAGTAATTGGTACAGAAAAGATTATCCAATAAAGCAGTCAGATAAATTCTCATTGCTGATTTGTCCCTACTGTTCAGAAGGAGACACTCAGGACAAGATTTAAATGAAGTGAAGAGGAATATGATCTGTCAGTTCTGAAAACAGTTGTCCCCCAAAAGTTCCGCTGAGTTCTGTAAGGTAGATAGCTACTACTTTACGGGTTCCTTCTTTTAGGTGAAGCTGTTGCTTCAAGAAGTTCCTTCTTAATGTCTTGCTTATTCTTTATCAGCAACTAATTTTTAATCAAAGGTAATTTTAAGATGGTAGGTTGTAGACTTTCGATGAGGAAGATAGGTTAAGCATGGATTGACCTGTCAATCAGAATTTTCCCAACTGAGTATTCTGAAGAAGACTTCTTTTAAAATATTAATAAGTGAGGAGCGGCCACACAAGCCAGCGGAGGAGGAGAGCAGGTGCCCGGCTTTTCCCCGCAGGAGCCCCCAGCATGGTTGACTATATTGTGGAGTGCATCTCGGAGCAGGCCCCCCAGTGAGAGCCTTTCTGCAGAGAACCAAGCTTCAAGTCCCTGAACCAGGGCGGCGAGTTCCTGCCTGTGGGTTGCTTCAGGGACCAGGACACGGCAGCTAGGGACTTCCCCAAGCAAGCCCACAGCGCGGCCCCTGTGGGGGCACCTGGCTCTCCTTGCAGTGCTTGACAGAGTTCCACTGAAGGATGATTGCAGAGACTCATCCTAAAAGGATTGTAGCCAGATGTATGCCTCCCTAGCTTGGATGTTATTCTGTGGAGTTTTCCTAATAATATATTACTCACTTCAGTCTGAGGATCTTGCTAGAGGTGGTGGGAATAATTCTACAAATTTCCAAAAAAACATCACGGAGACAAAACACATGTTGAAACCCTGTGATGTTAACCTCACTACAGGAGAATGTTTTTATTATGTTAAAAATCAAACACTGCATTTACTGGCACAGCCAGAACCTGTTGGGGCACAGAAATTGATATATAACAATGTTTCCCCAAGTTCTAAGCACAAAGCACCTCCCACAGTAGCTAGTAGATATGGACTAGCTTATTTTATCAATGGCAAGCCCTGGTACCCCCCTAAAGGCAAGCCCTTAGAGAAGGTAGATATAGATCTCCCCCTATCTCCTACAAGGTGGTTTAATTCAGATGATGGTTTTGTTTATGTGTGGTGGTAAGGTAAAAGAATAAGGTTTCACAACATTCCTTCCTTCCTACAAAGAATATGTCACCCCTATAATAAACGTTGGTACATAATAATCATTGGGACCGCTGCCCTCCTGTAACCCTTAACTCAGCAATTTAGATATTAACCAGAAGGACCTAGTAGAGATGGTCACATGACATTATTTGTCTATTGCTTTACCGCAAAAATAATAAAAATAGTCTTAGGTCATATAGAGTTTAGATATTAAGGAAATAAACATTGTATTAGCTCATTGACATAATTAGATATTTTTAAAATAATTGTGATTAAGTAAGGATAATCTGTAAGGTTACTGTTTTCTCATAATCTTTAGGTAAAAACAATTTCTGCCTATGCTTTGGAAACTTCTTTGATTTTATTAATCATAAGCCTGTCATCAAAGCCTGAAGAAAAATGTATATAAACCCAGCCTTCCCCAGAATAAAGTGGGATTGATTGCACCAGAACTAGAGTCTGTGTCTTTCATTCTCTCCATCGCCGACGCTGTCTCCCCACGCCCCGTTTACCAGTGTGGAACCCATTGACTCCTGCTAGGGCTGGACCCCGGCAGGCCCCCTCTGGTGGGAAGCACCTTTCCAGGCTAGCTTCTCGGAGCAGACCGCCCAGTGAGAGCCTCTCTACACAGAGCCAGCCACAAGTCCCCAAGCCAGCGGTGACCTCCGGCCCGCAAGCAGCCTCTGGGACCAGAGCAAGGCAGCCAGCCACCTCTCTAGGCGGACCTGCCCCCCGGGGCCCCCGCCGCAGACTTTTTCCACCGGGTGATCCAAGATGGCAGACTAGAGGGTGACTGCATCTCCAGTCACTCCAGAATCCAGGATTCAAGAAGAGGAGGCATTGAGAGGACTCGGACTAAAACAGAGCCATGGGGTGAGTCTCCCCACCCGGTGAAGCATTGCCTGGGTGGCAGGCCCGGATTCGGGTTGCTTATTAGAGTAGGGCAGGGCAGCTAGAGTCTTCCCCAGGCAGCTCTGTGCACTTCGGCAGTGGGCTCCTCCCACAGGGCCAGATTCTCCAGCATCTCGGAGCAGGCCCCCCAGTGAGAGCCTTTCTGCACAGAACCAAGCTTCAAGTCCCTGAACCAGGGCAGCGAGTTCCTACCTGCAGGTTGCTTCAGGGACCAGGACAGGGCAGCCAGGGACTTCCCCAAGCAGCCCGCAGCCCTTCCCCCTCTGGCGGGAAGCTCCTTTCCAGGCTAACTTCTCGGAGCAGATCCCCAATGAGAACCTTTCCACACAGAGCCAGCTCCAAGTCCTGGAACCAGTAGTGGGCTAGGGGCAGCTTTCCTTGGAAGCACTGCATTATCAATTTACTCCAAGACTTCAGGCCACTGAAGGCAGGAAGATGAGACACTGGCAATCTACAGGGACACTATTAGCCAATAGAAGAATTCTGAAATATCACAAAGTCCCACTGATATCTGACCAATATGAGAAAACAGGGGGAAGAAAATGTCCAAAACAAACCTAGATACTATATCAATAAAACCCAATGACAGCACAGCAGAAAATGTCAGAAAGGGAGTTCAGAATGTACATAATTAAAACAATCAGAGAAGCAAACGAGGAGATGAAAGAGCAAATGCAGGCATTAAATGATCGCACCAATCAACAGTTAAAGGAGCAAATATGGGAAGCAAGAGATCATTTCAATAAAGAGTTAGAGATACTGAAAAAAAAAAAAAAACCAACAGAAATCCTTGAAATGAAGGAAACAATAAACCAAGTTAAAAACTCCATAGAAAGCATAACCAATAGGATAGAACACCTGGAAGACAGAACCTCAGATATTGAAGACAAAATATTTAATCTTGAAAACAAAGTTGACCAAACAGAAAAGATTGTAAGAAATCATGAAAAGAATCTACAAGAATTATGGGATATCATGAAAAGGCCAAATTTAAGAATTACTGGGATTGAGGAAGGCTTAGAGAAAAAACCAAAGGAATGAACAATCTATTCAATGAAATAATATCAGAAAATTTCCCAAATCTGAAGAATGAAATGGAAAACCAAGTTCAAGAGGCTTATAGGACTCCAAATATACAAAATTACAACAGACCCACACCAAGGCACATTATTATGCAAATACCTAACATACAAAATAAAGACAGAATTTTAAAGGCTGCGAGAGAAAAGAACCAAATTACATTCAGGGGGAAACCAATAAGAATATCACCAGATTTTTCAATCCAGACCCTAAAAGCTAGAAGGGCCTGGAACAACATTTACCAAACCCTGAAAGAAAATGGATGCCAACCAAGAATCTTATATCCAGCAAAACTTACTTTCAGATTTGACGATGAAATAAGATCCTTCCATGATAAACAAAAGCTAAAGGAATTTACAAAAAAGAAAGCCAGCATTACAGAACATTCTCAACAAAATATTCCATGAAGAAGAGAAGAAAAACAATGATGCAAATCAGCAACAGGAGGAACTAGCCTAAAGGAATAGCCAAATAAAGGGGAAACCAAATCATGTCAAAAAAAAAAAAAAAAATGAGTCAAATGACTGGGAATACAAATCATATCACAATAATAACCCTGAATGTTAATGGCCTGAACTCATCAATCAAAAGACATAGACTGGCAGAATGGATTAAAAAGAAAAATCCAACAATTTGCTGCCTGCAAGACTCATCTCATAGAACGAGATACCCATAGACTAAAGGTGAAAGGATGGGAAAAAACATACCATGCACACGGACACAGCAAAAAAGCTGGAGTATCCATCCTCATTACAGATAATGTGGACTTCAAGCCAAAACTAGTCAGAAGGGATAAAGAAGGACATTACATACTGCTTAAGGGAAGCATAAATCAGCAAGACATAACAATCATAAATATCTATGCCCCGAACATTGGCTCATCCATGTACGTCAAACAAATCCTTCTCAATTCCAGAAATCAAATAGACCACAACACAAAAATACTAGGTGATTTTAATACACCTCTCTCACCACTGGATAGATCATCCAAACAAAAATTGAATAAAGAAACCATAGATCTCAATAACACAATCAACAATTTAGACTTAACCAACTTATATAGAATATACCATCCAACAAAGAACGAATACACTTTCTTCTCAGTAGCACATGGATCCTTCTCTAAAATAGGCCATGTTTCATGCCACAAAGCTACTGTTAGCAAATACAAGAAGATAGAGATACTACCTTGTACTCTATCAGATCACAATGGATTGAAATTAGAAATAAATGACAGAATAAAAAACAGAAACTTCTCCAATGCCTGGAGATTAAATAATACACTATTATATGATGAATGGATAACAGAAGACATCAGAAGGGAAATAAAAAAATTCTTAAAAGTAAACGAGAACAAAGACACATCATAACAAAATCTCTGGGACTCTATAAAAGCAGTACTTAGAGGAAGATTTATTTCATGGGGCGCATTCAACAAAAGAAGTAGAAATCAACAAATAAACGACTTAACACTACAGCTCAAAGCCCTAGAAAAAGAAGAGCAGACCAACACCAAAAGTAGTAGAAAACAGGAAATAGTTAAAATCAGAGCCGAAAACAACGAAATTGAAACAAAAGAAACAATTAGAAAAATTAACAGAATAAACAGTTGGTTCTTTGAAAAAATAAACAAAATTGATAAACCCTTAGCCAAACTAACAAAGAGAAAGAGGAAGAAAACTCAAATTACTAAAATTCGGAATGAACAAGGAAATATCACAACAGACACGAGTGAAATACAAAACATAATTAGAAGCTATTTTGAAAATCTATACTTCAACAAAACAGAAAACCTCGATGACATCAACAAGTTTCTAGAGACATGCGAATTGCCTAAACTGAACGAGGAGGACATACACAACTTAAATAAATCAATTTCAAGCAATGAAATAGAAGAGGTCATCAAAAGCCTACCAACGAAGAAAAGTCCGGGACCAGATGGGTTCTCAGCCGAGTTCTACAAAACCTTTAGAGAAGAGCTCATTCCAATACTTCTCAAAGTATTCCATGAAATAGAAGAGGAGGGAACCCTCCCAAACTCATTCTATGAAGCCAATATCACCCTGATACCTAAACCAGTCAGAGACACATCAAGGATAGAAGATTTCAGACCAATATCCTTAATGAACATCGATGCAAAAATTCTCAACAAAATTTTAGCAAATCGCATACAAAAATATATTAAAAAGATAGTGCACCTCGATCAAGTGGGTTTTATCCCAGGGATGCAAGGTTGGTTCAACATCTGGAAATCAATAAATGTCATTCACCATATCAACAGACTAAAAGTTAAGAATCACATGATTATTTCATTAGATGCAGAAAAAGCATTTGATAAAATACAGCACCCCTTCATGCTCAAAACACTAGAGAAAACTGGGGTAGTGGGAACATTCCTTAACATTGTAAAGGCCATCTACGCTAAGCCCATGGCCAATATCATTCTAAATGGTGAAAAACTGAAAGCATTCCCCCTAAAAACTGGAACAAGACAGGGATGCCCTCTTTCACCACTTCTCTTCAATATCATTCTTGAGACTCTAGCCAGAGCAATTAGACAAACCAAAGAAATTAAAGGGATACGAATTGGAAAAGAGGAACTCAAACTATCCCTGTTCGCTGATGACATGATTATATATTTAGAGGAACCTGGAAATTCCAGCAGAAAACTCTTAGAACTCATAAGTGAATTCAGTAAAGTAGCAGGCTACAAGATCAATGCTCATAAATCCAATGCATTTTTATACATAAGTGATGAATCTTCAGAAAGAGAAATTAGGAAAACTACCCCATTCACAATAGCCTCGAAAAAAATAAAATACTTGGGAATCAATCTCACAAAAGAGGTGAAAGTCCTCTACAATGAGAACTACAGAACAGTAAAGAAAGAAATTAAAGAAAACCTTAGGAGATGGAAAGATCTCCCATGTTCTTGGATAGGCAGAATTAATATTGTCAAAATGGCCATACTACCTAAAGTGCTATACAGATTCAATGCAATTCCAATTAAAATCCCAATGATGTACCTTACAGAAATAGAGCAAGCAATTATGAAATTCATCTGGAAGAATAAGAAACCCAGAATAGCTAAAGCAATCCTCAGTAGAAAGAGCGAAGCAGGGGGTATCACAATACCAGATCCTCAACTCTATTACAAAGCAATAGTAACAAAAACGGCCTGGTAGTGGTACCAAAATAGACAGGTAGATCAATGGTACAGAATAGAGGACACGGACACAAACCCAAATAAATACAATTTTCTCATACTAGACAAAGGTGCCCAAAATTTGCAATGGAGAAAAGATAGCCTCTTCAACAAATGGTGCTGGGAAACCTGGAAATCCATATGCAACAGAATGAAACTAAATCCCTATCTCTCACCCTGCACAAAACTCAACTCACAATGGATCAAGGACCTTGAAATCAGACCAGAGACCCTGCATCTTATAGAAGAAAAAGTAGGTCCAAACCTTCAACTTGTTGGCTTAGGATCAGACTTCCTTAACAAGACTCCCATAGAACAAGAAATAAAAGCTAGAATCACCACTGGGATAGATTCAAACTAAAAAGCTTTCTCTCAGCAAAGGAAACTATCAGTAACGTGAACAGAGAGCCTACAGAGTGGGAGAATATCTTTGCCACTCATACTTCACATAGAGCGCTAATCTCCAGAATCTATAAAGAACTCAAAAAGCTCTACACCAAGAATACAAACAATCCAATCAACAAATGGGCTAAGGAAATGAACAGACACTTCACAGAAGAAGATGTACAAGCAATCAACAAATATATGAAAAAATGTTCAACATCTGTAGTAATAAGAGAAATGCAAATCAAAACTACCCTAAGATTTCATCTGACACCAATTAGAATGGCCATTATCAAGAACACAAGCAACAATAGGTGTTGGTGAGGATGTGGGGAAAAAGGTACACTCATACATTGCCTGGTGGGGTTGCAAATTAGTGCAGCTACTTTGGAAAGCAGTATGGAGATTCCTCAGAAAGCTTGGAATGGAACCACCATTTGACCCAGCTATCCCACTCCTTGGCCTATACCCAAAGGACTTAAAATCAGCATACTACAGAGATACAGCCACATCAACGTTCATAGCTTCTCAATTCACCATAGCCAGATTGTGGAACCAACCTAGATGTCCTTCAATTGATGAATGGATAAAGAAACTATGGCATATATATACAATGGAATATTACTCCGCCATGAAGAATGATAAAATCATGGCATTTGCAGGCAAATGGATGAAATTGGAGGATATCATGCTAAGTGAGGTAAGCCAATCTCAAAAAACTAAAGGATGAATGATCTTGCTAATAAGCTGATGAGGACATATAAGGGGGGGTATGAGGGGTTAGCATTAGGGTTAGGGTTAGGTTTAGGGTTAGGGATAAGGTGGGTGGTAAGAATGGAGAAAGGAAGGACTGTATAGAGGGAAAAGAGGGGTGGGAGGGGTGTGGGGGAAGAGAAAAAATAACAGAATGAATCAAACAATATTGCCCTATGTAAATTTATGATTTTCAATTAAAATAAAATAAATAAAAAATAAAAACTATTCAGCTGTAAAAAAAAAATAAAATAAAATAAAATAAAATATTAATAAGTATTTGTCGATTTTTTTCAAGGGGGGTTTAAGGTAAAGTAAGTTAGAGAAACACAGAATTAAACGGGTTCATTCCTATAGTCTTTAATACATTAACATTAATTCATCATTCAACATATATTTATTAAACACTGACTCTATGCCAATCTATATCTATACATTTAGTATAAAACATGATCAGTCATGTATGAGACAGATTGGTAACACAGATTTGGGGAGGAAAGAGAGTATATCTACTTTTTCAAGGTGTAGCCAGGATATGTTTTATTGAATAAATGACATTTGAGCAAAAGTTCAAATTTATTAGGGGAGTTCATTATACAGATATCTGGATGATAAAAGTTGGAATTTTGAGAGAAAAATTTAAGACTAATGATATAAATTTGGGAACATTTGGTATTTAGATGATTTTGGGTTTTTTTTAGTTTTGATTTTCTAAGATATGACTTATTTACAATTCTTTTTCTTTTGAATTTTGTGTTTAATTGACAATTGTATGATTTTGTGGGGTGCAATGTGATGTTTCAATATATGCATCTATTG